>NC_141271.1:19195000-21595000 GCF_054856545.1 Hippocampus guttulatus
TACAATTTCCAACTGTTCCGAGCTTTTCTGTAGCACAAGTTTTCATGTTGATCATCAAATATTCCGGAGTGGTAAATTCAAGGTTCTCAGGGATCACGAGACAATTAAAGGGAGTGCATTGTCATTTTTCCTGTGTTTTTGTTTTGCCAAATGACAACAACAAAAGAAACAAAATAAGATAGAATCACACCGTGTCCTATTTGGTGTTATTACTGGAAAATTCCAAGCAGGGACATCTGGTGAGATCATTCCAGTTCATTGGGATATAATAGGAAGAGCATCCGTCTAATCCCAAAAAGTGTGTGTGTGTGTGTGTGTGTGTGTGTGTGTGTGTGTGTGTGTGTGTGTGTGTGTGTGTGTGTGTGTGTGTGTGTGTGTGTGTGTGTGTGTGTGTGTGCGCGTGCGTGCGTGTGTATGTTACACTTTTGCCAAGAAGTCATTGTTGCCTTTGTTCAATCAGCTGTACACTATCACCCCCTACTGTGCAAATAATAAATAAAATCATACATTTTCCTAAATGTCTGTATTTACATGTCACTGACACCAAAAAAGTATTCTTTGAAGATCTAATGTCTCAATGCAGTATTTTAATGGAAAATGATTGCCTTTTTATGGGTAGTTAACCAGCATGTACATGTATAGGCAAGAGGAAAAAAAAGTTCAATTTGTTTAGCCTAATGTATTATGTGTCCATGTTGTTATATTGGAAACATTAAATTATATTTACAAGTGAAACTAGCCATTTTAACTAAAATGGTCGAAAATATCACTATTTTTATCAAATGAAGCGAATTAATACAGAAAAAAACTAATAAATTTTACTTTGAAAAAGATCCCAACTGTTCACAACAACGTTTAGTTCCCCCGCCCCACCATGCTTTGCGAATTAGCCACGTAAACGTAGCACCGGTCAAACCAGCTTCATCAGCAGCGTTTGGACTTGTGTGAATAATGTGTCACTGTTCCGCACTTTGACACACGTCACACGTCTCAAACATCTCAGCGATGCTACTTTATTTCGTCAGGTACCAAAGACGATTCAAATTCACTTTTAAACTTGTTTTCCCACCCCGCAGGTGTGCGTAGGAAGCTTCGGTTACTTAGCATTTCCTTAGCATGCTAACGTTAGCCACATGGCAGCCTTGGAGCAGCTGCTCGTAACTGCTAAGTAACTCGTCAGCAGAGCTCCTGAATGTCACTAGATATGTTTTGAAGCATAAACGGTCATGTTTTAAGAGACTTAGGTATACGCGAGTCTCCGTTTTGTTTTAAGTGACCGCCAGAAAAGATGCACCCTAACATGCTAACTAGCCCATATGCCAAGCCTTTTTCTGGTTTGAACATATTTTGCTTGTCTGCCCAAATTTGGAGCAGTATTTGTTTCAGTTGCTTAAATGAACTGCAACAGTTTCAAATCTTAAAATTCAGTCGCGTGTGTGGTGTCGTTCAGGGGAGGAGCTGTCCATGGTCGTGACGGCACGTCCGTGAGCAAAAACAAAACGTCCTCAGTCTTATCAACCAAACATAATAAATCATTTGATAATGGAATTCATATTTTGACTATTAATTTAATCGTTTAGAGACCATGTTTAATATTGTAAATCCTCGAAATTCGAGTTCCTCAACAATAAATATTTTGGTTTTTGTAGTCCGCTGTAAAAGAAGAGCAATGATCTGAAATTTCTTTTTTATCTCCAAAACATTTGCAAACATCTGCTTTTACTTTGGAAAACACTGATCAGCATTTTCGCCTATTTTCAGACAAGTTACGGACAAAACCATTACCTGACTCTTAATTTGTTTTTGTTTTTTGTTTTTTTTCTGCGCCGTCAATTTGAATTAATGTTCTGTGATAATGTGGTCTGGTTCTCCAGGAAGGAAGTATTTCTTAGTTGTTGTTTTTTCCTCCCCCCTTGTGTTCTTAGGGCGCATTTTGCTGGATTATATCACTGACATGTCAGGTGTGCTGTTCGCCTCGGTGGTGCGCGTGGAAGATGGCCTGCCGCTGTCGGCATCCACAGACTACGAGCAGGACCGGGAGCTGCACGAGACCAGGAAGCACATGAAGGCTCTCTCCAAGAAGCTACCGCACTTCCCTGACAGATGCACCGTCAGGAGCGGACCCTACAATGTCAAGTATGCACTGCAACCTTTGAGGTGTTCAGGAAAGCTAAGAGATTCCTCAAGGCCCACTTGGATGCACTAAAAATTGACTGTGTGTGTGTGTGTGTGTGTGTGTGTGTGTGTGTGTGTGTGTGTAGCTTCACGAGCGCTCTGGGTGTGTGTTACATGATGGTGTGTTTGTCTAGTTACCCTAGCGTGCTAGCCTTCTGCTTCTTGGATGAACTCCAGAAGGAATTTATCGTCACCTACGACGGTAAACGCGTCGGAGCTGCCATCAGGCCGTACTCCTTCATACAATTTGGTGACTGCCTACTCTTCATCATCCTCTTTGCCCTGTCTGTCTGTGTGTTCTGTAATGCCACAGTCAGACCGAACGCGAGTTGACCATTTCTGGCGGTGCAAGCACACACAGACACAAATGGCGGGGTGGACTAAAAACAATGCGGGACGATATCATTGCGGTCTTTGGTCCTTAAAAGTTATGCAACACAGCCGGCTTCCAATCGGGGCCGGGACTGAGCCAAAAACCTGAGAAGGCTGGGAGAATAAGGGAGCCAGGCCGTTGGCGCATCTCCTAAGTGCAGTGACTTGCGGACATACGCATGTGAGACATGCGGGGCGATGCAATAATTCGTGTTCGGTCTGAACCTAGCAAATGTGTTTTGAGTGTCCGTTTTTGTGTGTGAGAGAGAGAGAGACTCCTGGTGTTCATTTGTATGAGGTTATGTACCACGGTTCCTGTGTGACTTGTCTCCCCGTCAAAGGTTATCTGACTGAATTGAAATGAAATAAAAATGTTTTTTGTATCACAAACAAGAGAAAATCTGATTACATAATTAATTGTAGCAAAAATATTATTGTAATGGAGCTTGATTACAACAACTAAAAATAAAACTCACAAATCAGCAATTTGGACGATTGGATTTAAAAAGCAGATAAAACCAACTAAACTATAGAGAAATCCAAAACTATTATAACACTGTGATTTGTTGCGTGCGTGCGTGCTCTGTTTGTGTATTATGTGTCAGTCTCTGTTATTGTGTGTGTCTGTTCATGCATGTGTTTTGCAAAGGTGGTGTGTGTGTATGTGTATGTCTCTGTCCACGCGTGTGATGTGTTATTACTGTGCGTCACTCTGACGACATGCTGCTGGCGCGTTCAGACGTGGTGATCCAGAGGACGAAGCATCGCTACAACAGCCCTCGCTCCCTCTCCACCAAGATCAACATGGCCGACATGCAGACGGAGATCAAGCTGCGTCCTCCCTACCAGCTGACCCCCGATGACCTTCACGGCATCAATGACTTCCCCTCGCGCTCCTCCGCCAAATACAAGGGCATCGGTACTGCACATGGCGAGCATGACTAATGGATCAGCACGGATGCACTTTTGTATGTCTTTAATGTTGTTGTTGTCGTCCAGCTCCCACACAGACTTTGGAGCCTCTGACGCTTCCCGGCGCCGTGTCTTGCGTCCTCAGCGTGCTGTGCGGCGGCCTCAACCTGCTGCGAGGCGTCCACGCCATCGAGAGCATCCTGCAGAACGAGGACGAGGACTTCAGCTACGTCATCGCCTTTTTCCTGGGCACCGCCGCCTGCCTCTACCAGGTCGGCTCACGTCTATTACGCTAGCGCGCAGATGTGCTAACATGTTAACGTGAATGTTCCCTATGTGCCTCAGTGCTTCCTGTTCGCGTACTTCACGGGGTGGAGGAACGTGAAGTCGTTCCTGGCGCTGGGGCTGGTGTGCGTCTGCAACATGTACCTGTTCCAGCTCAGGAACCTGTGGCAGATTCTGTTCCACGTGGCCGTCGCCGCCTGCATGACGCTGCACACGCACTTCAGGCAGCCCCTGGGCAAGGCGCCCGACTACAACGTCTGAGCGGATTCTGGAGGCCAGGAGGTCAGTTACTACATCCGACTGCCTTGAATGCGACACGAGGGCAACCATGAACACAACACAAAGTGACGACACCACAGTCTGACCACCTTAAAATGCAACATGAGCATCTATGACGACAACCCTGAACGCGACACCAGAGTGACTTTGACGAACGCACCACGAAAATGTCATTGACAGCATCGGACCACCTTGACCACAAAATGGAGGCAGCCGATGACGTCTGACATCTCTGAACGTGAGACTAATGACAGCATTTTTTAACACTCATTCATTGCCAGCCGTTAGCCGAGAATTTAGACTTTTTTTTTTTTTAATTTACCGTGGAGCAGCCGAAGACCCTCCTCTACTCATTGTTGTTGGAAAAACATAATTGACAAGATACTTGTCAACAGCAGTGAATGAGTTAACCCCAAACACACCTGACAATAGCAACCGCGATGATGGATGAAGACCCTGAATGTACCACAACTCACGTGACTACATTTCACCTTAAACGCAACTCAAGAGTGCCATCTTACGACCCTGAGCGCGTCACAAGAGCTATGAGGACAGCATTTCATAACTCGGACCACAAGACTCCAGTCTGACGACCCTGAATACACCACGAGAAGGACTACAAGGACGTCCAACGGCCACAACACATCTGATGACCCTGAACGCATCACCGTGGGTGACGACAAAACCCGATGACAGCATCTTATGACTTGGACACAATACTCTTGACTTGCAAGAGCGGACGACCCTGAAGGTGACGCACTAAATCAACGTTCCAGCTTGCCAGTTTTTCTAAACCAAAAATGTCTTGAAAGACGAATTATTGGAGAATCCAAAATGGTGGGGGGGGGTTTTCTTCATTTTATAGCTATGCAATGCTGCCTAACACACTTCTTTTTCACTCTGAAGATGTTTTATTTATTCACGTACCTGTGCTGATTTAAAGTGTTTTATTTTTTGGGTGGCGGTTAGGAGTTCAGTTGAGCATCCAATCAGAGTTCTCAAAAAGCTTTTATCAATGAGACACAACGGATACTTATTAGGTACACCACCTGTTGAGATGTGTACCTAATGTTGTAGCTGCTGGATGTATGTGTAAAGAGGCATTGCTTAAATCGTACGAGGTATTCAATACAAACAAAAAAAAGTTACCAGGTTTTAGTTGAGGTTTGAAAATGCTTGTCAGGCTTTTTGAAACCAATTGTAGTGATCTGTTGTCATCTGCTGGCCAAAGAGTGAATAATCCTCAAATGGGACAATTGGTTTATTTATTACTTTCGTCGGCCATTCATAAAAAGAACAATAAAACATCTCCTTTATACTTTGTGTTTTATAAAGTCACATTAATAGCATCCCAACTGGCGTATTTCCCTGATTTTACTAGTTCTGTTCTGTATGAAAAATACTCCCAAAACAACTCATCCAGTTGAAATGATCTGAAAATAATTTTTGGGGTCACCAAAGTTGTATTCAAAACTTAAAAATGTAACAGAACCAGCTGTAGTGTTGAAGGTAAAAGGCCTCAATTAGACATTCACTGGGTCGTACCATCGTGGGAGGGCGGGGTGCGCTCTATCTATTTGGCAGGCTGCCACATTGCCAGAGTGTTAAATTCAATATAAGTACATGACAAATACGTTATGTTTTTGTACAAAATATAGAATTTAGTGTTCCAAAAGTTATAAAAGCATCTGTTGCTGACATCGTTTGTTTTTTTTCTGCTTCTAAGTGGACAGCGTGAGGAACAGGAAAGGGACCCTCACGTTGCGTTCAGAAGCTCAGAAGACGTCGGACTTTGGCTCATGGGAAATGAGCTTTGATTAGCTTCTTTGGTCTTAACTTATTCTCTCTGTCCATGAGTTCCTGCAAGGGAGGGGGGGTGACTTCAAATTCCTCTCAGTTCAGTTGAACGTCTTCCAACGTGGCCCCTTGAAGGTCCAGGGGGGGAAAAAAGTGCCTTAACTGCTGTGGGAGGGTCCACTGTTGAGGAAGTAGGTCATCATGTCGCCTTTGCCCTTCACTGTCACCACACCTCGGTACTCCAGCGAGTAATTGTAGGAGCTCAGAACCTGGTACAAGTCAGCAGTCACCTGAGAGAACGGAAGACAAGTTAGCAAGACATGGGGGTTGGGTGAAACCTTTGCGCATTATGTAGCGATTGGGGGGGGGGTGGAATCTACAGATGCAATTTGTGATTCATATACACCACTTTCAATCTCGAAATGTGGCAGTTGTGCAGGCACCAAAGCACTACTTTTGTCTGACAACTCGCTTCAAGATAGTTCCTGGGCACCCTAGCGGGAACGTGAGTTGGAAAAAAAAATCTTCCAAAGCACTACCTTTGGCTGAATGAAAATAGTCAACTGGCATTGGCATCCTGTCAAAATGAAAATCCTCGACTCACTATAACATGGCAAATTACCACTTTTGTCTCAATGGAAATCCTCAACTCATATCCACATTTTCACCGGGCACCAAAGTATTACTTTTTGTCAAATTTCAACCCCTTCGTATTTACAGTATTTCATCAGGTGTATGCTACAACTGAACGTCATTTTTGCACCTGTATCTTCTCGGGCACGCCGGTGCTGTCCATGCGGCTCGCCACGTTGACCGTGTTGCCCCAAATGTCGTACTGAGGCTTCCGGGCCCCGATCACGCCGGCCACCACGGGTCCCATGTTCAGACCTGACAGAGCGCAAGGGAGGCGGGTGGGGTGAGACATCCTTAGCATTCTTCGGGAAATCGCGGGCGCACGGCAGTCCTTACCGATCTTCATCTTGAAGTTGTTGAAGGAGTGCTCGTTGATGTGCTTCATCTGCTCCATGAGGCGCATGGCGTAGTCGGCCAGGGCGCGGATATGCGAGCGGCCCGCCTTGTCGTACGTGCATGCGTTCAGGCCTGACGCCGCCATGTACGTCGAGCCGATCGTCTTGATCTTCTCCAGCTGACGGAAGTTGTCTTCGCTGATGATCTGCCAAAACGTCAACACGCTCGTTAATTTTGACGGGATAGTCTAGAGTACTGGACTTAGTAAAATCATGCAGTAATAATAATGGTATATGAATGATTCAATTCAATCTGGACAACATGATCCCATTCCTCAATTCAATTGGTTATTTTGTGCGGCTTTTCTGGTGAGCGCGCCTGTGCCACCAGGGGGCAGTACAATCCTATTTGATGCTTTTTATTTTTATTTTTACCGACTGCGCCTGAATGCAGCACATCATAGCACGTTTTGTGTTCAGGCGCAGTGTTAATAATAAATTGGTGCATCGGAGCGTCTTTTCGTCACCTCGTCAAAGTCGGCGATGATTTCGTTAAGGAGCCGGAGGCACTCGACGCCCTCGTTGTTTCCCTCCAGCTCCACGTAGAATTCGGAGAAGTTGCTGATGGAGGCGAACATGACGGCCACGCACTCGCACGACTGGTAGTAGAGCTCGTCGTTGCGGCGCTCGCGCTGCAAAAAGTGCACCGCCACGTCCTTGGGCAGGATATTGTGCAGCAGCCGGCGGTTGTATGCCTGCAGCTCCTCCATCTCCTCCTTCTCCTCCGTCGCCTGGACACAAATGCCGCACTTCAACACATCACACATAGTGGATTCAGTTGCAACTCATCACAGTTTTGTTATTAAGGCTCTTTATATTAACAATAATTTGAAAACTGCTTTTTTGCAAATGGACCACAATGCATCACAAGACAAGTCATACCTTTGGTTACAGTCCAAATTGGTGTAGTGGTTTTAAAAAAATGATTTGGAGATTCTTCTTTGACTACCGTATATTCTAATATAGCACAATTACATTACAGACCTGCAGCTTCCAGAGGAAGTCGAGTCTGGCCGTGGACTCCACCTGCTGGCCGTGCAGGTAGAGTGCCAGCACGAAGACCGTGATGACCACGGGCGTCATGATCTTCAGAGGCACCTTCGATTCCGCCACGCAGCTGCGGGATGTACATGTACACACACCAAAAAAAAATTTAGGCTCTGTTTCAGTAAAGGGCAACGACATGTTGATCTCACCTGGTTCCATTCACGTGCTCGCTAAGAGGAACAAAAGAGAACAAAAAGGTCAGACCTTCATCTACACAAACTCATATGTACACATGGAGGCTGCCCTTGGATCTTTGGTACCAAGGAACTGCTGTATGTATGAGTTGAGGAGTTGCTTTTAGACAAAATCAGTGCTTTGCTGCCATCCTGGGGCTGGGAACTATGTTGGAGTGAGTTGAGGAGCTTCTTTTGACAAAAAAAACTGCACCCTCTTGTAGAATCGTAGTGCTGAGGAACTATGTTGAAGTGAACTGACGTGCATCAAGAGAAATACTGATTTGCTGTTATCTTGGTACCAAGGAACTATTAAATTGACGTGTCGTTTAGAAAACAATTGTGCTTTGCTGCCATCATAGTGCAAAGAAATGTTGAAGTGAGGAGCTTCATACCAATGTCGTGATTCGACCCCATCCTGCAAAGTTTGGGTACTGATGAACAATGTTGAAGTGAACCGAGGAGCTTCATTTAAACAACAGACGCTGCGACTTCCTTTTGGCAACGTAGGGGTTCTTAGCAGCCATTTTATTCAACCCCGTATTCCACTGCATTAAAAATACCTCCGTGGCGACAGGTAGTCGAACCGAGAACTTACGCGGCGTTGGCCACAGCGAGGAGGTCGCGGTTGTCGAGGAGCGCGGCCCGCGGCAGCTCCAAAACCAGAAGGTAGAGCAGCTCCATTGACAGCATGAGCACAAGCTTGCCCAGACTGTGTGCCTGCAGGAACACCGAGCACGCCAGCAGGCTCAGCACCACGCACCACGAAAAGTACTGAGGAACACACACACACACACACACACACACACAAAGAGCAGCAAACTCATTTTTAACGCTGTCCATGAATGCCTCATGTCTTCTTTTACAACTGTACTTGTCACATTCTAAAAATGTGGCAAAACCACTTTTTTTTTTTTTTACAACTGCACTTGAATGCATCCTAACTAGAGAATGTTTTACAACTAAATCTGGGACCCTCAAAATCCCCCCCCCCCCAACAACTTTTTTTTAAACTACTCCAGTGCTTCTGTTGTACCTCGGGAAATCCACAGAAGGGCGCTTGGTCCCCACAGGGACCCGTCTGTGCGTCCAGGCTGTAGTTAAGTAACTGGGCGTGGCAGGCGTCCACCGCATCCCGGCTGATATTAAGCTCCGCCCCGATGCAGCCGCGAAGGTCGTGCCCGCTGCAGCTGAACTGAGGAAAGAGGCATTTTTCAAAAGCTCAAGCCGGGGGCCAACGGCCAAGCGCCACCGTAAAGCTCACGCCACTCACGATGTTGGCGAAGGCTGACAGGAAGACCACCACGATGGTGGCCACGCCCACCAGGGTGCTATTGAGACGCGATTGAACGATCCTCCTGGAAAAGGTCTGCAGGGCCGCTGGGAACACCTAACACCCCCACCGGCGGTTACTCGCGTTTTAAGACCAAACGATTAGGTGCGGCGACTCACCCCGTAGCAGCAGTACACGCTGGATACGAACACGAGCGCCATCAGGAGGATCAGGCAGCATGTGAAGAAGCCCCTCATCAAGCCCGAGCTGCAAATGTGATGATGACGATTATTATTAGTCTGACTTTTTTTTTTGTTGACAACTGCACCTGAACACATCAGTATATTCCAGAGAACATATTTTCAGTGTAGCTTTGCCATGTCAATTTCCTCGCTTGATAAGAATGTCAAGCAATCGAGTGCTTCACTTCATCTTACAAAAATATTTGCTGATCAATATTGTTGCATGTGCGTGTGACTCACGGAGGCACGACGACGACGTGTATGCAGCAGATGAAGAGGAAGACCAGAGAGGCGCACGCCACGTACGCCCCGAAGCGGGAGTCCACCTGTCTGGAGTACTGCGCCGCAAAAATCATATTTGCGTTACGATTATCGGCATCGAGAAGAAGAAGAGGAGGATGATGAGGAGGAGGAGGGCCAGTGCGGAACCTTGCTCTCCAAGTCGGCCTCTCTGAAGGTGAGCAGGAACTTCCTGACGTGTTCCGACCTAAGGCGGTCGATGCTGCGGGCGTCGATGGCTCGCCCCAGGAACTCGTCCACTTCGTCCTCGGGGTTCATGTGCTCTTGCGCGTGTCTGAACAGCAAAAAATAAATAAAAATGTCACATTTACCGGATGTTTTACCCACTCGACCTGAATGCGACACTCAATTTTAAGACTACCTGAACACCTCACCACAATTTTTTTTAAATGACTGCACCTGAACACATCACACGAAATGTGATTACATCGGTTTTTTTTTTAACTGCTGCAACTTAACGTAGAGTACAATTTCCTTCTTTACGACTGAACTTGAACATGCCCCATCGAGAACATCTTCACTTCTTGAAGCTTTTTTGCATCAACTTTCCACAACATCTTTCACTGCACTTGAACGCACCACTTCTCACGATATTTTTTTGTATCAACTTTAGAGAACCCTTTTTCTTAAGACTGCGCCTACAACTGCGGTTAACTTTTTTACGATCCACTCGTACCACAGGCAAACGCGCTTCCCACGCCCCCGGGTGTCCGCTTTGAAGCTGTAAGTCTTATGGCGAGCTGGTGTAGGCGTCTCGCTGGTGTACGTGGAGGGTTTCCTTGGCAACAGGAAGACCGGAAATAGCGACCAGGAGCTAACGGTGGGGATCAAGGGAACTCCCCCAGAGTGTCACAACTAATATTATATATATATGTATGTGTATGTGTAAATATTTTCAAAACTCACTTGTCCTTTGGGTCTTCAAAGCCCTGCGATGCACAAGAAAGAGACACGAGATCATGAAAAATGCGAGATTCTGTGAAAAAGACGAGGTCATGTACGGGCTATGACATACTGTACATTAAAAGATGTTATTCAAGGAAAAAGATATTAGAGGAGGCGTGACGGATTGAAAGAGACTTGATGTAATGAAAAGGATGGTATTCAATGACAGGGATGAGGAAAGTAGTAGTGGTGGTGGTGATGTGCACATGTGTGAACGTTTTGTCTGCGTCCAATCAATGAAAGCCTCATCACATGCAAAAACATCCCGTCTGGGTCAGGTGCCGACTGTTGCCATAGTACCAAGCAGCTCAGTCCTGATCAATTTAGCACATTAACACAAAGTCGATTGTGTTGCTTTGGTTCATTAGTAAAGCCTGAATGAGACTCGCGTCAGTGCTCCTTGGCCTCACGTACTCCACTTACTGCATACTCTCATTCAAAACGGTTTTTATTATTATTATTTTTTTTTTTTTAAGTTTGTTTGATTTCATTCACAGAAAGCTTCAGGTCACTTATTCATTCATTATTTGGCTGGTGTGTTGTTAACTGCCTCTTGGGTGGAACAGTGAGTGACATTTGAATCGGCATCACTTATTTTTCGACATGTATGTGAAACAAAAACAAATAAAATACAGGAGGAGACCAGATTTCTAGATAAAGACGGCAAACTGATTTTTCAAGCCGGATATCCATTCGCTATTTTGAGTTTTAGAAAAGAAACATTTTTAGGGTACGTTTGCACACTCTGTGTTGTTAACAATGTGTTATATAGCTTCCAAAACACTACAAGTATGTCCAAAAAAAAAAAAAAAACAATCAACAAAAATCTGATTGCAGCACATTCAAGGTTAAAGCTAAATACTCCCAAGGCCGTGTGACTGTACGAGGTCCCCAAATTGAATCATCCTATTTAGAAACAATGTAAATGCCAAATGTCACGGTCGCTATGACGACATGGACAGTTGAAAATGTCGGGCCAAAAGAGACGAATAAATCAACCGTGCCTCACTTACCATCCTCTTCATCTCTTTGGAAATTTGGTTGTTGTTGGCCAGGTGGTTGTAGAAAGGTCTGTCCGTCCAGTGGTTGCTGTTGTGACTCACCGAGTTCGCTCGGTGACAATTCATCTTGGCGATCACCGCCTTCTCCTCGTTCTGGCGCAGGTGAACGAACACACACACACACACGGCTCGCTATGTATTGGAAGTTTTGGCGTGGCTAAAATGCCAACGTTCAAATGATGAGCACAGAGAGCCGTCTTTGATGTATTTATGTCGTGCTTCTGTTTTGACCGTGACAGGAGGTTCGTTTTCCTGGAATCGAAACAACATGGGAGGAAGACTCTCTTACCCTCTTCTGGCTGCATCCGACGATGAGGAACGTCTCGATGCTGTTCCTCTTCAGGTAAGCGTTCCTCTCGCCTCCCGCTCCCGCCTCCACGTCGTAGTCGCCGTTCAGATAGTTGAGCGTGGCCCTGGTGATGTGGATGCGCCTGAAGTGACAGTTTACATTTTCAATTGAAAACCGAAAAGCAGAAGAAAAAAAAGTAACTCATTTGATTTGATTGTTGTTTGCTCGTCTGCAAGTTTCAGTTTGATGTCGTCAACTTGGGGCAAATCCGTTTGGGCTTATCGTGGCGGCTAAGACCTGGGACCAGTTCTATCCGTTCTTGTATTTTCCGTACCCCGCTTTCCCGCCAGCCTCCATCTGGTTGGCGAGCGTGACGTCGTTGGACCAGACGTCAAACTGCCATTTTCTCAGGCCCAGCACGCCGCAGTGGACGCGCCCGCTGTGGATGCCCACTCGCATGTTCACATTGACGCCCGTCACCTCCCGGACCAGCCTTGGAGTGTGCGAGGGTGAAACACACAACAGTGGGTTACACAGGTAGCATGTGAGGATACCCCCTAGTGGCCGAGAACTGCACAGTTGCGGCATCATGGCATTCTGATTGGACGATTCTGACAACTACGTTTGGCTCTCGGCACGGCGTCTGAATAATGTGAGCAGAGGCACGACGACGTGGTCGTCTTACGAGATGGCTTCGATCATGTCCAGGCCCATCTCAACGCAGCAGTGGGCGTGGTCAGCACGGGCCTCGGGAAGGCCCGACACGCAGTAATAGCAGTCACCAAGGATCTTGATGCGGAGGCAGTGATTCTCCTGAGGACACATCAGAAACGTGCGCATCAATACATAGGAGGTATCTCTGAAGTCCTTTTTTTTTTCCCCCCATCGCATTTCACTTTGCTGTTTTTTTCTTTTTAATGTCTAATTGGATTTCAGCTTCGATATGTTGCCAATATGTCATTGTATCACCTTTGTCAAAATTGATGGTTTCTATAATTGCTACTTAGACGATGTCAGGTTTTAAGACCACAGCAATACATGAGCGCGCTTGCGTACTTACCGCTGCCAACTTGTCAAAGCGAGCAAAGAGTTCGTTCAGCGTCATGACGAGCTCCTGAGCCGTACACTGAGACGCCAAACTTGTGAAGCCTTCGATGTCTGCGAACAAGATGCTACACAAAGAAACCCCCCCCCCCCCAAAAAAAAGAAAAAAGCATTTTTTGGACAAATTGATGGGGGAAAAAAGCAGTACAACAAATACAATGAAAACACTTTCAAATGTGAGCTCATTTTCCTGTCAGGGATGTTGGACAGTACATCTTCCATAATCAGGAGGGATTTCTTATGCTTTATCTAAACGAAAAGAGACTTGATGTCATGAAAACGACGAAAGCACGGCAGTGAACACCAACAGGGATCTATTGTGCTACAGTCACAAACGTCCTTAAGACATAAACCTGAAACAAGTCACGCTAATCTCATGGGTGGCACATGACTGCGCTGCCGCAAGGGTCTGGTCTATGTGTACAGCAACAGACGAACAGAAATAGATTTATGTGTATAACTACTACAGAGTGAAAAACTATATATGCTAAAAAACGACATTCATGCGAGTATATAAAAACAGATTCATGGAATTCCCGCCATCCCCTTTTATGATGCTCCTAAAATCAGCAGCGATTTTGTTTTGCTGGGTTGCAAGTTTCTAAACGACGAACCGATACGGCGGCCGCCGAAACGACAAATGTCCGTCAACTTCAATCAATGACCACTCAAGACCGCAACAAACATTCCAGTCTCCTCGTAACACAGCAGTGTAGCATCCAAATTATTTCAAGCATTTTTTTGGTGCTCTTTTGTTTAGGCTACGTTGTCATGTGTTAGTTTCTCACAGCAGCTATGATTGTTTTCACTGGCTGTGTGTGATTTTTTTTATTTTTTGTCATAAGCTAATGACCTCCAAATGAACTCCCCCCCCCCTCTCTCTCTCTCTCTGTCTCTCTCTCACTGCAGGCCTGCATAACATCAACACTCAAAATGCGGTCATGCGCTAATGCTACTGCGCTTAAAGTTGTTAGCCAACAGCGGCGACAGGAGGCGTCACTCAGCTTCCTGTTGCCGCCAATTAGCCAAGTTACCCCCAACCAACACCGCCACAACCCATTAGCAGTGGTGGCTCATAAGCTAGCCAATGTTAACCATATATAATTCTTGAATACCCTTCCTTGGCTAGCAGAAGTTACACAATTTATCCTCATTTTTTTCCCCATCAACACAGTCAATTTGTTGCCGTTTCTTTTGCATCATTTTGTACCTGACGTTGTCGTGCTTCTGTATGTAGATTTTGTGAAACATCATGTCCTCCTGCTTGGCGTTGATGTCCGCCTTCATCTCCATGGCGACGTGGCGGGGAAGCACCGACAGCAGCAGACGCTCCTGCAGGTACAAAAAAATAAAAAATAAAATATACACAAAACAAACAAAAAGACATTTCCGGCCACGCTGACCTTGTGTGCAACGTGGGGTGAATGACTGCGGCGTGTTCACAATAATCCCCAAATAATTGCGGAATGTTATTCACCTGCTGCTGGTTCTCCCGCTGCGAGTGCAGGCGAGCTTGGATACATTCCCGCGTCTCCCGAAAGGCTTGCCTCTGAGAGCCCTCGGCCGGGTAATGTGTGCACACGCCCACGATGTTGGTGCACAAGAATATCAGCATATTGGACACCAGCTGCGGTGCGCAAACACAGACAACATTCAACATCTTGTACAACGAGTTTGCCCCCCCCCCCCCAACTTTCTTTGACACAAAATAATGATATTGGCAACGAAAATGAAATATTTTTACCAATGCGTTCTAACGATTACTAAATACGATCGAACATATTAAAACGCATTCAAACAATTTTGCAGTACGTTCAAATGTTAAATGTTGACTCCACATTGACAGTCGCACGCTTCTGTACAACGGTGCTATTCGAGCTTGATATCCAACCGAAATGACACTCGGGCACACAAAAGATCTTTTCACATCCACTCCAGTCAGCACACAAGAATGTATCGATAATCAATTACGGGGGCCGTGCAGGAAAATTCCTGCGTGTCCACTTGCAACACCGCAGAACAACAACGCCGTTCATCCTTCTGTGTGCCCCAAAGCAAACATACCAACATGTTTTGTCCGCTATCTGAACAAAACCTCAAACGACTTTGTGCTTAAAAAAAAAAAAATTACTAATTGACCAAAAATTGATATTTTGCCCCGAATAACAACATATACAGTTTTCTTTTTGTCATCGCAAAAAAAAGTGATTAATGAAAACGGTATATCCTGTACAACTCAAAAGAAGTTAAAATATGCGAAAGTAAACAACTGAGATCATGTGGTTGCACAAGTGTGCACACCCGCACATCATGGGGGTGTGGCTGTGTTCAATATGGAGCAATCTCATCGCAATTCATGTTAAATGGGAGTCGGTACACCACTGCCACCATTTTAATGACCCCCCACACCCCCAAAAAATGAAGTTCAGTTGTTCAAGTAGGCTTTCAGTTTGACCGTCTTCATCAAAAATATATTTGGCAGGCAAAGATAATATTTCGCCGTTAAACTATTAGAATTCAAAAGCGAGCATGACAGATGAGCTTAAACAAACTCTGAGCCCATTCGAATGCAATATTTGACACCACAAATTGGCAACATGGAGTCCCCCACACGGATGCGCCGTTCCTCATCAAAACAACTGAAGTGTGCCACTCCAAATGGCTCCGTTGCGCCTGTCAGCGGCCGAAACGCCGCTTCAACAAAGACATAACCAAAGCTTCCTGCAGCTGGCCCTCCCCCGCCTCCTGGTTGCCGAGGCAACGCTGCGTGCATCAGATAAAGTCTTCGTCTAGTCAACAGGTCAACACACGACACAAACGCGGGCTCTTCTATTAATATCCACGCCTCCCTTATTTGGAGCGCACGGGCTTTTCCTCCTCGAGACTTGGAACAACACGACTGCCGTTCCCCCGAGGAGGAGGAGGAGGCAGACGAGCGACGGCAGGGAAGCGCCAATGTTGGATAAACACGATCGGCACAAGGCATACCTAATGAAGCGGCTAACAGCAAATGTCAATCAAGACTTCATATGCTGACCAATTAGGAGAAAAAAATAATGATAATTAAAAATGTATAATTCAATGCAATTCTTTTACAATTGTATAAAAGATACATTAAATTACATATTTCAAAATAAGATTCAAATAAATTTTGAAAAATATGTATTTTGAGTCATCTTGCCAGTTTCAGGGGAAAAAAATTGTAATTGAAATGGTCATTGCATATTTTCAGCATCATTTCTTAAGGTCGTGTGTAATTTCAATGACTTGTCTAAATCCACAATCTCTTATTTATCCTTGCTTATTAGGAGGCTCAAACACATGATTAGCGTTACCGCCGTACAGTGTCGGTTTCGAACAAAGCGGCGCTTCTTGCAACATTTAACGTTGGAAGACTCGTTGCTTCCAGCTTCTGAGGGAAATGACAGTCACACTAAAAAAAATTGCATTCCATAAAGAAAAGATTTCTTGTTCGCTTTCACGAGATGTAACAATTTGTGACTTTGTTTGATGGGGTTAGCGGTTTGTATCGATAGCAGCACAGTATGCGCGTTGCGGCGCTGCAGGAGGTAATGCGGGTCATGCGCTAACTAGGCTGCATGTTGAGAGGTGTTCAGCCTCATTGTGAACTCAAGAGGATCAAAAAAGGGCACTCACATGATTTTTTTTTTAAAGCTCCTTTCACACAGAGGCTGAACACATTCACAACCACTAAATAACTCATAACCATCACTAACCCATCGTGTACCATCGTAATCAAAGTCTGCTGACTCACCATTAAACCTGAATTTCATATTTTTAGTGCGACGCTACTCTGTCTCTTTCTCTTTCCGTCCCTCTCCGCCCACACGTATCGTTAATTTTCCCTAACCGAGCATTATCGGCGTGCTCGGCGATGATTCACGACATCGGGTCACACCGTGTTTAAGCAGAGACGACCCCCAGCACTTAAGCGTCCTTTAATCATGTGGCCATTCGGCAGAGTTAAAGCAGGATGTTCCCTTCCTCTCTGAGGACCTCGTCAGCTCAGGTCCATTAGCACTCGCTTTCTGACGTCATTTCGTAGATAATTGATCAGATTTTGTCAGAAATTTACACATACTCTTGTGGGAAAGGAAATTGTATCCTTTTATAGACTCATTGTCACGGACAGTTCACGTGTTTTATTTGGCGAGAATTCTCAAAATATATCAAAACACCGAGACATTCAAGCGGCTGTGCATTAGCTATCAGCTAATTGACTAGACGTTAATGAATGAATGTTTAATAATATCAGGGGGGGGGGGTTATTGCCTTTGTCTTGTTTCGCATGGATTCTTGACACTTTTGGGGGGGTGGGGTGGGGGGGCTCACAATGAAGGTTACTTGCTCAGCTGTAGCTCCCAGCAATGACCATGTCAATTTTATAACATGTACAGTGGTGGTTTTGTATTGGAAATCAAGTCAGCATTCAGTCAGTTGATTGCGAAAAATGTTTCCATGATAGGCCATTTTTTTCCCTCTCCCTACCCAGCGTTTTCCTTTCTGAATTCTGATTGTAATTTCCCCATTGCGGGACAAATAAATGATATCTTATCTTAAAACGGAGCCTGCCAGCTGGACTCCTCATATCGCTTTAACAATGGCCGACTGTGAGACAAACACACGCACATGTACTCGAGCTTCGGTGATGCTTTTTTGCTCTCACGTCACTCCAAAATCGAGCCGTAGTTTTGTATTTCATGAAAATCATTAAATAAATAATCTTAATGCATCACCATATACAGTAAATCACACAAAGGGCCCCCTAGTTAACCGCCAAGTGTACATTTATTTCATCCTATATTTTGTTGTTCTACTTCTTCCTTTCATAACTTTGCTGCTGTGAATTGGGAATTTCTCCATTGCGAGACTAATAAAGGTTTTTCTTATCTTGACTATTAACTTCAAGTGTTAGCAGCATTCTTTTTGTCACACATGTTAAACAAAAGTCTACATGTCTAAATGTTTTTAATTTACTGTGAGCAATATGGCGAAATATGCTCATGTTAGCCACGTGGCTAACCGTGCGTTTGAGCAATATGGCTAATCGCTTGATATGTTCAAAACACAGCAAACCATTTCTTGTGTTAGCAGCATGACCAAATGTGTGCGTGTTACCAATGTTCATGTTAACGTTACAACGCCTTTTGTTTTTGTGAGCCAGCATGTTTAGGCTACGGATACAGAAACGCGGCTAACCACTCACTAGTTTAGCGACATGGCTAAAAAACACCAGCTGCGTTAGCATCATAAACCATTTCTTGTGTTAGCAACATAAACCATTTCTTGTGTTAGCAACATGGCTAACCATTCACTCGCAGGCACACACGTCAAGCAGATAATATGGACAAACCAAGGCTGCATTAGCGACTGGTGCAAGTAGCCAGTTAGCCGCCTTGCTAAATGCTAGTTTTTAAAGACATTATTTAAGACAATAAGCTCATTGGACTAAAGATAAAAAGGTTCTGTTCTGAGACCAATTGACCAGTGTGATGTAAAAGCCTGCCATGATGCTTTTTCTGTTGCTAAAACAGACACTGCTGCTTTTAAACATGAACAGCATCTGCCAGGCTGACTGCTATTCATAAGCTTGTACAGTACACAGCATTAGCAACCACAGACGGCGCGAGTAGCTCTCATTGGGATTGTGGCGCAAGAGAGAAAAACAAGTCGCGGTCACAGAGACTGGACACGGCAGAAAGCAATGGAAGAGGAACAGAAAAACAATGGATTAAAACAACAGCAGTCAGGCGCTCGTTTGTTATTGACCTCACGCTAAACCTAACCCTAATGCCCCCACAAAAAAAGGGGCATTTGCAGTTTTCCATGGAACACAGTGAAGAGGCAGACTACAGAAAAAAAATTATGTAGAAAATACAAAAATGCTTCCGATTAGGGCTCATTTGGGTATTGGCCGAAATCCCGAATAGGAGTTTGCGTCAAACCAAAATGAAAACTATTCATCTCAGTTTTGGAATACCACAACAATTATTTCACCTCCATATCAGACTATTTGAGTATTTTTGCTCGTTGATGGTGTGTTTGCACGAAGGCGTCTTGAACCGGTGGGAAAGCTGCAAGCGATCATTCTTCCCACACTAGCATTGTTGTTGTTAGCATTTTACCGCCCAGCGGCTTACGTGAAAGTCAAGTCGTCTCGGAAGTTGTCAGCGATCCGAGCTTTATTTTTACGCAGCGACGCGACGGCGTTAAATATTTGGTCGTACAGTTGCCAACGTTATTCCAGGCGTCGGCCAACTCCAGGATCAGTCACATGATAATTGTTGGAGAAACTGGCACTATGTAAAAACAGCGCGACCAGTTTCCCCGAAGCTTTGCAGAAGGGCGTAACGAGCAAGACATTTTGATGAGTCCCAAAAACAAACAAACAAAAATTTGGTTTTCGGAATAATGATAATATATTTAATAATATTTATGAATTAAGGATTAGGTTCAGCAACAGGTGGGATTTTTTTTCTGAAACCTCAGCTATGAACACATGGTAAAGTCCGTATTGCGCAAACTTTTATAGGTCAAACAAAAACATTTTTTTAAAAATCGCAAAAACCATAAGTGCTAGACAAAAAGTCGACATTTTATAAATCAGAACTCAGAATTTTCTCAACAGTAATTTTTTTTTTGAAAGCAGGCTGATTATCTTTGCATTGAATCAAAATAAGACATTTGCATTTACTTTGGAAAACAATGCTCTGTATCGTCAGATAAAACATAGGAGAATTGACAATAGTGACGCTCTGCGTTTTTTTTTCCTCTCAGGGGGCTGTTTTTGTTGCCCCATTTCTCCCGTGGGATACCCCCCACCCCCACCTCCTCTCTCAAAAATCCCCTTTAGCATCCCAGTGGAGGGAACATAAACGGTCCTGGTTGGCAAGGGTCCAGTGGTAACAGGGTCTTAATTGAACTGCTGCTCGGTCATAACGTGTTGATTCACAACAGATGGCCGTCGGATTGTGAAGAACAATGTAGCATATACTGGACAGCAGCACTTTCACCAATCGACTCGAAATTTGGGGCGGACAAGTCTATGTAAAAAGATTCTCACGGTCCCATGCAGAATATTTCCCAGGAGATTAGACAGGTCAGAATTTCAAGGCTCATTGTTCAATAAAGAAAATAACTAAATAAAATTCAGCCCCCTCACATCGTTTTTACTAATCAACACGTATTTATTTTGGCGCATAGGCACCAAATTGGGTAGCCATTTTTGACCTAAAAACGAAAAAAAAAACAGTACACAAGAAAGATCCTATTAAAAAATGTTACACAATAGGGGGAGCGGGAATATGCACAAAAATATTGGTGCAAAAAAAATTAAACCATCAGACAGTAAAAATAATTAAAAAAGTGTCAAGACTACAATAAAAATAGAGAAAAAAACCAAAATTAAATAGCATTTTCCATAGCACATTAGAAAATATTTATATTATATATATATATATATATATATATATATATATATATATATATATATATATAAACACTACACAAACACTAGGAAAATGTAAAGCAATTTAAAAAATATTTTTTAAATAATTAAAATTGAATAAAAGATTAGCTGGAAAAATTCACAAACTAGGAAAAATAAAAATTGAAATTGTACCTGCTTCCAGAGAAAGGGATCCATGTTGTTCTGCATCCAGGACAGGCCGACGTGTACGGCGGACAGCAGCAGTCCGGTGAGCACGGCAGCTCGCATGCGGACGGGTAGCAACGTGTAGACCACGTGGATGAAGAACACGGTCCACCAGATGCCCTCCGAGGCATCTCGGGGTCGCACCAACAGCACGCCCACGACCTGCACCAGCAGCACCAGCAGGATGAGCGCATAGCACACCACCCACATGTGGTCCTGACGGAAACCAGTCCGGTTGCACGCCACCATCAGCGCCAACGTCAGAAGGATGGCGGCGGAGAAGACCACCACGTAGGCCACGCTGGGCTCGTTGCCAGCCAAGCAGTGGAAGAGCAACATGACGCCAAAGACCAGAACCAGAACGGCCATCAGCATGGTCAGGCTGCTCTGGTTGAGCCGGAAGAAGTAGCGCTGATACAGCCGCTCCAGGTTCTCCGATTGGAACTTCTTGGAGCTGAAGACGTGCGCCACCCCGGACCAGAATGCCAGCACAGAGAAGCCGACCTCCGGTGTGGGGGCGACACCGTCCTGAGGGAGGCCCAGCTCAACAGACTTGGCCCGGACCTCGTCTCCGCGCTCCTGCCATGCAGAGCGAGAGCGGAAGCTGACCCGGCTCACCGTAGTGGTCACGTGGCCAGGAGGTCTGGCCCGGCGGCGCTCTAGGGGGTCGTCGACATCCCTCCAATGGCTGTTGGGTCTCCGGGTAAGGTACGCGCACCCGTTAGCCACAGAGTCGGACTCACCCCAGGCTGACCGGTGCTCCACGCCGCCCCGCAGGGCGGGACCGCCACAGGGTGGGCTGACGCTGTTGCAAAAATATTACATATTAAATACCAAGATTGGAGTGAAATACAAATGTGTTAGGTGAAAATATATATATATATACGTCTGTAAATAAATTGGGGAAATGGTTTTCAAAAATGACAAATATTTTAGAAAAATACATTTGTAACGTGTAAAAAGTATTCAAAAAGAGAATAAAGCATTTAGTATTTCAGAAAGAAAGTGCACATATATTAAAACAAAAACAGATTTGGGATAGAAAACTACGAGTTTTTTTTAAAGGGGGAAATATCAAAATATTTTTAAAAAATAAAAACATAAAATTAAATATTTGAAAATTATACATGCAGATGTATTTTGGTTTTATTGTTAAAAATTGGGAAACTACAAAAATTCAAAAAATAATTACAAAACAGAAAAAAATAATAGAGACTGCTTCCAAAACATTTGGGGAAAATTGCTTTTTAAAAACACGCAACAAAGAAATAAGAGGAAAAAAAGAGACTTGGGGAAAAAAAATTATATTAACCTGTTGGATCTGGACATGGTCGGAAAAACTCAACTACAAACACATTGTAGTTGCGGCCACTTTTTACTTGCAGTAAATCCAAACGTCAAACTTTGGCTGCCAAACATTCATTCCAAAAGGATTCTTAAAGTGATAATCCTCCTAAAATTGTATTTAAATTGGGGGGGGAATCAATCATGCGAGTCACAAGGGAAGTTGGCCCACGACGCTCGGGAACATTAGCTCTAGGTGGATTCGGCTCCACATCATCGGGCCCAATTAAGAGGCGCCCGAGGGGAGCGTCGCTGCTCCCCGCAGACGAGCTGGCATCGATGACGGTGAGTGGTACATCCCCGACGGTGGCGGTGGCTGTTTCGGTTCAAACCGGCCGACACCTGCGCCGCCGAGGAGGAGCCAGGCGTCGTTGGGCAGGGAAGCATCACCGCCTCGGCCAGCCACCCGGTGGGTGCGAGGCGAGGCTCCGGGATCAGGTCGGCGTCGCCATCCAAGCCGAAACAGGGAGCTCAACGCTCGGGGAAGGTGAGACGCGCCTCCTCCGTACCAGCACCACTGGTCTGGTCGTGACGTACGCACCACCCCGGGAACGACCTCCGTTTAGCGGCTAGCAAACATCCGGAGCCTTTCTCCAGAAACTGTGGACTCAACGATTGACGCGTTCCCCCATTGGGGTACTTAGAGGAGGCGGGATGCTGAGCCGGAAGATGCCATTGGACGAGGCGCCAGTCAATGAAAACAGTGGCCGCGCTTGCACAGCTGGGTGGCCCACACGTAAACCAAGGTTGGAAGCCTGATGTCATCCATCCATCCCTTATCTGAACTGGTTTTTCCTCACGAGGGTCGCGGGCGTGCTGGAGCCGATCGCAGCTGACTTCGGGCAGTAAGCAGGGTACACCTGGTTGCCACTCAATCGTGGATAGTTGTTTGTTTCTGTGTGCCCTGCGATTGTTTTTTTGCAACCGGTTCAAGGTGTCCCCCACCTACTGCCCAAAGACAGCCGGGATAGGCTCCAGCACCCCCCGCCCCTGCGCGAACCTTGTGAGGATAAGGCGGATCGGAAAATGGACGGATGGATACTAATGCAAACATATTGGAAGAAAATATGCAAAAATTGGATAGGGGGGACAGATTTGTATTTTTTTAAATACAAAAACCTCACAAAAATATAAGAAAATTATTTGATTTTTTTTTCAAAATCTAAAAATATTTGAATTCACAAAAATAAAAAATATATATAATTGTGAAACAATGCACCAATATTAGATAAGAATTGTACAGACGTTACAAAAAACGCGAACACACTGGAAACCCCTCCCCCCAGAAATATAAAGTATACAAAAAGTAACCGAATATTTCACAAAAATACTCCTTTAGATATGGAGTATTTAAAAAAGTACAAAACTAAACTACTAAATTTGATGAAAAAACATTTTTTTTAAATACAGAAATACTAGAAGCGCTTACAAAAATGTCACAAATTTAAAATTCAGAAAAAATACAAATGGAGAAAAATACACAGATTATGAAAAAATTCAAACTAGAACATTTTTAATAAATATCAGGGAGGGAATATTAGAATAAAGTAATACAAAAAATATTGTAAGAAAAAAATCCTCTATTGTTCGGAAAAGCAGAAACCAACCCACTGCTCAATAGATTGGTGTCATACTAACTCGCTGCAAGTTAGCTGTTCATAGTATTTGTTCAGTAGCTCACACTGGCCGAATGCGACACTTGGTGCCCTAGATAGCTGCTAACACTAAAAAGTTGGAAATCAATTTAATAAAAATCTGCTGAACATTTTTGTGCCGTAAAAATTCTAAACTAACTTGCGTGTGATGGAGAAAATAAAACTGCAAGACCCAGTCAGGATAAACATTACATGTCATTTCTTTTGGTAGATAAAAATATATTGCCAGCAATTTAGCTGGAGTAAAACCGACAGCAGTTGCACATTGTAAACACAAAAAGCAACAACTGCCATCACTAAAACACAATGTCCAAAATGTATATGCACAAGTATAACATAGAAGCAATGCCAAGAGAAAGTCAAACATGTTTATTGTCATGAAAGCAAGAAACAAACATTAACTGCGGCCACAGGAGGCTACACTCCATTTAATAAAAATTTAAAAAAAACGGCAGCGGATTCTTTCAGTGCATCCTTGAGCGCACCAAATGGTGTCGCTCGGTCAATTTGTTCATAAATAAAATTGAGGAAAATAATGACGACAACAATAGTAGTAGTAGTTTGAGGAAATGCGAATGAAAGGAGCTTGCGAGGTCCGTTTTTTTGTTTGTTTGTTTGTTTGGATTGAAAGGGTCCAATTCAGTCTCTCACTCCACCTTGCTGTAGGCGTTGGCAGGGCCCAGAACCTTCTTCCTCTGTCGGATCATGTGGAAGTAGAGCTGAGGGAACACTGCCCGAGGGGAGAAACAACCAAGGAACATCAGAGAACACTTTGTTGCTTCGTGCGTCGTTATGGAGACAAAATGGAGGTCAGTTTCAAACAGACGGATTGGCGCCGCACATCAAAAGCAAAGCCACTTTTACTGAGCAACACAAAATTTGCAAGCTATGTCTGTCATTAATAAATCCACAAAAAGTTGCAAAAGCCCTGCCCATAGACACAGGAAATCTGCTGTTTTGGTCTGAAGCGGCCGTCTGTCATGAGTAGATGCACAGAAAGTCAGACCTTGTGGATTGAAGCAACCTATTTTAGCAATTTCCAGGGATCCTGTAATTCATTTGTTCATTTATTTCAAGAAAATTCGGAGCCCAAAGCCAGTTTTACTTGGCAACATGAAATTTGGTAGGCATGCATGTCATGAATAGACCCACAAAAAAAAGTAATACCCATGCCCAAAAAGACGCAGGAAGTTTGCCCTTTTTGCTTTGAGGAAGCGACGATTTCAGGGCCATTTTCAGCTTTTTCTAGGGGTCCTTCAATGGCAAGCTTGTCTTCTGACTTTTGTCCGCCTAAATATAAACGCTATCAACTTACACGGAATGTAGGAGATCATGACGAGGATGAGGAAGGTGTGGTAGTCGAAGGAGAAGTTGTACTTGTTGGGCAGCGTGACCGAGTACAGGCCCATCTTTTGCACATGGGGCAACGCCGCATAAATGGTCAGAAGCTCGCCGCTGACGCCCATCGGGTACAGCACGATGAAAAAGGTGTACCTGTCACAAAAGGGGAAATACCAATTTTGCCATGACGATAGACTATTTCGCCACTCCAACATCATGTGGTCAGGAAACGGATATATTGGGCGACGAGAACATTGTTGAGATGTCCGTGTGTCCTACCGGGCCCACTTGATGAGGTACGGCAGGTGGTTGAGCAGGCTAAAGGTGTAGAAGGAGTAGCGGATGATCTCGGTGACGGTCCAAGCGCTAACAAAGAGCAGCACGCTATCCTCGCTCTGCACCTGCACGTCAATCCAACGCATCCGGGGGAAAGTCAAGTGAGAATTGTTGATATCCTTTATTTGTCCCACACTGGGGAAATATACAAGATGTACAAGAGAAGATGTTTTGTCCCATCATGGATGTTCTCGACGCAGGACCATGCGTGTTTTGCTCACAAATCTGACCACACTTAGGATGTTAGGTTACAAACAGCAACTATGAACTGTCTTCATTTCTACAGGGGATGGACATTGAGCTAATGCGCTTATCACGATGAAGCAATTTTGATGGGGGGGGGGGGGGGGGGGTTAACAGGCTACATATTGTTGTTGGGATAGCATTTCTCTTTGGACCAAAAATGGTGTCAAGAAATTCTCTGGGCAAAAAAAAGAAATTCTACAACAATTCCCAAGACAGAAAAAAATTAGGTGAGAAAATGTCTGATATGAAAATTCTTAAAATTATGTGGAGAGGCAAATACTAAACAGAAATTCTCCAGTTTTGGTGGAAAAAAAATCCAGAATATTCCAATACTGCAAAAATACATCTCCAAACATAAATAAAAAACATTCTGATGAAACATACGTTTTTTAAATGCTCAGGAGATTCAAGTTTTGGGAGGGAAATGCCCGAGAGAGAAAACTGTGGGGGAATTATCAAAATAAAAATATATATTAGCGGGAAAAAATTGTTAGCAAATTCAAATTATTGGAAAATGTCTTTTCATATCAATTTTCTATAGAAAGATAAAAATATGTTGAGTGACTAAATTACATGGAAAAAATATCTGGATGGGGGCAAAAAATATTGGAAAATATATGCATCCAAAATTTAGCAAAGATTATCTGGATACAATGGTTTTCTGAAAAAATTGGCAACCACATGTATGGGAGGGTGAAGGGTTAAAATTCCCAATGTCCATCCCTGCTTCCACACATTGTCACAACAAAAACAACAAAAAGGAACCGCAATCAATCAACCCATCCAACAATCAATCCACACAGCAAATCAATCGCATCCGCTTTGAGTGCTTTCATTTCTGCGAGATGACATCACCGACTTACGTGCTCGCGACTCAGACGCCTCCTACAGCGTGTCAAAAGTTTCCATCAAGTGGCAGCTTTATACGTTTATACGTTGATTATTCACGCGTGCGTGCGCGTGGTCTCACCTCTCGGACGCTGTGCGTGACGGCCCAGGTGAGAAAGACCCGAGACATGACCTGGAAGCTAGTCAGGACGACGGAGGACGGCACGATCCCTGGAAGAAATCATGCTGTGACTAATTTAGTGTATCCAAATGAATTCAACCCGTTTTTGACATTCTGCCACCCTCTGCTGTCCACTAGAATTGACATAAAAGTGCCCTCGGGCTCTCATTGCAGTCATCATGTGACCAAACCAAGAAAAGAGGTGAGGCGTGAAGTTCATCATGTGAGCAGCAGGCTCAAAATGAGTGGCAGTTTCTCACATCAATGCAATCATTTGCACCCAAAAAACTAAGTTTGCCCACAAGAGGCTCTATAAATTTGAAGTGGGTTGAGATGACGATGGAGGCGCGACTCACCAACTGCGCAGTGTACAATCTGAAGGGGAAAATAAAATAAAAGGTCAAACAAGATTTTTTTTTTTTTTTTTTAATTGTTAGATGCACATGCAGACCTCCAGGACGGCGCCTGTCTGAAAGAACTTGAGGGGTTTCTCGATGGAATAGTAGAGCCCATGGTAGCTTCCTCTGGCCAGGTACGCTCGCACCAGACCCACGGCGATCACCAGCCACCTGCAACACAAAATCAGTGCGTTTGCTTTTCATTGTGTGTGTGTGTGTGTGTGTGTGTGTGTGCGCGCGCGCGCATGCGCGCCGTGTAAAGCAAGCATTGCACGCTCACAATGTGGCCCAACTGGTTGGCACAGTGAGAATTGTGCAATGATTTACACCATTCAAGTGAAAATGTTACTCACAAGTACTCCTCATTCAGAATTTTCTTGTCATATGATTTATCTCAATTAATTCATTTAAAATGTGAGTTTAAGGAATGGCTTTACTATAAAAATCACAGACTAATTGTCTTGTCCAAAAAAAACAACACTCCTAACTACAATTTTATTGTACTTTATCAAAATTCTGAAGGTGCCAAATAAAGCAGCCACAATGGTGAGTAAAGGAAATTGTTATATCAAAAATATACCGAAGAATCTACTATATCCTACGCGCATGCGCAATCGTGTCTCGCTAAGGTTAATTCGCGTTAAAATGACTGCGAGGCAAATTCAAAGTTCATTGAAAACCACAATATTTGGCATTATCACCGATGATGATAGCAAGGTAAAAACTCACATTGAAATAATTAAAATTATGAATAACTGCAGCCATTGAGAGCAGAGCTGTCCATGCTCCACATTAGCATCAGTAACATGCTAGCTTACCCCGCTGTCATCACAACATTGTAGATTACTAAATAAGCGGTAGCCAAGGCGCCGGGTCCCTTCTTTGTAGCCGGAGACTTGTCGCCTTGAGTCGCCTTGCTAGCCCCCGAAGCAGCTCCCAACATGACTGCAAGCAAGCGAGCCGAGGAGGTGATCGATCTTTGGCCCTTGAAGGTGGCCGCTGTCACGGCGGAAAAACTACAGGAGCCAAGACACTAAAGTGACGTCAGTCATTGCCCTCCCCCCTTACTCCGAATTCTCCACTATCTATTATTACTAAAATGAAAACGTACCATTATCTATTATAAAAAATGTCATTGGCTTAAAGGGGTTCTCTTTGTCAGCGGGATAAGAATAAACAACCCCAAGGGAAACAAGTTGAGAGTGACCTAACGAGTTTGTTACGCTTTCGTCACTTCCGAATTTAATCGAACAGTCATATTCAAATATTTAAATTTCCATGAATTTAAATATTTGAATATCCATGAATTTAAATATTTGTATAATTCTAGTAGGATTATTCTTGTATTATTTTTTACGTATGTTTATGTCGTGTTAAAAACAACTTCCAGCCAGTTTTGAAACGGATGGGAAACAAACAAGCATAACACATGCAGTGTTACAATTGTCAAAAATATGGTCACATATCGTCTTATTACGAATGAATACAGACGACGGATATGTGTGGAGGTGAGCAGAATTATGGTGATTGTGCATGTGAAGACAAGGCACGATGTGCGAAATGTCATAATGTCAATCATAGGGAGCGAAGAAAACGACTACAATAAAACAACAAGTCCAAATGGAGAAAAAGACACCATATGCAGAGCCACTAAAAATGGTGCAGCATAAGCAAAGTAACAAGAAGTATTTGGAGAGTGTCAGGAACATTTGCAAAGTAACAGAAGATACGATGATTGTGAATACGATAAATTAACCATATTTGACACCTAAAGTAATCAATTGCTCCCACCAAGATAAACACAGAGCAGGGGGGGGGGGGTTGTAAGTGCATTGACATTCTCTTGGTAATTATAAATTGTAAAATATGTGAGAGACGCTCATGAGAGTTAAGTGTAGTTCTTGAGTTTATTTAAAAGAGTTCAAATTTGTCCTCTGTAGAGTACATTTGTAAATCTAATATCTCCCACCCAGTGCATCCAATCGTATTAACTCCTGCTGTTCTCTAAAGAGGACATTCAGTGCTTTCCCATGATACTGTACCAAATTTGTAGGATGTGGGGCTTTGTTACCTTGACTTCACAGTAGAAGAAAATGGCTTCCCTCAGTGCAGGCACTTTTTATGGGAGGAGGAAAAGTAAGTTTTTAATACTTTTTATCAAACACATTTTGTCTTGAAATTCTGTTGGCATTTTATTTATAAGACTCTTAGTGTATTTGAGCCTAGTATTCAAGTGTTTAAAAAAATTTCCAAAGTACTTGTGTCTGGAGTAACATTAATTCAGTACCAGCCAATTCTAGACCAAGTCTGAAAAGATGTTTAAAAACGTCATTGGGAGTGAATGAGTTAAATACCACACCTGAAGAACTGAAGATATTCTTTGGGAATTCTATTTACATGGGCTGTCTAGGCTATCCAAACATTCAAATGTATTGGGCCTCAAGTACTAGAGTAGAAATTGTGACGGAATCCATGACCAGAAATCAGTTTTACAAATTGAGAAACTCCATCAAGCTCGTCAACGACCTTGAGGTTTCAGATGAAGAAAAAACAAAGTATCTCTTGTGGAGAATCAGGCCCCTCTTGAGCAAAGTAAGGCAAGGATGTCTGAGTCTGCCAAAAACAGGAAAATTGTGCATTGACGAGCAAATGGTTCCTTTTACTGATCAATGCCCAGTGCGCCAGTATGTACTGGCCTGGCAAACCAAACCCAACTGGACTGAAGGTATTTGTCTTGGCTGCACCAACTGGTCTAGTTTTGGATTTTGTGGTCCACTAAGGCAAGACAACTTTCACAGCTATCGGGGAACAAGCTGTTCTTCAATTGACAGGACTGACAGCGACTGGAACCCTCATGAATAACAGGGTTCCAAAGGACTGCAAGATCATAGGCGATAGATAAGCTTTTCCTTTGTGTTTCCAAGAAAGGGAATTGCTTTTTGAAGTATCATACCAAATAAGCATAAGAGAAGCAAAAGTGAAACAAAAGAAAATATATGATGGACAGTTAGTTATCTTTATGTTGAACACTTTGTCAAGTTGACTTTTTGATATTTTTGTTGGACTAACTGTTTCACAATGTAGTTCAGTTTCCCCTGTATTGGGTTCCAATGTCCACTGTAGAAGACCCATCAAAACTTACAAACAAAAATAAAATTTCTAAAATGTCTTTTGCAGTATTCCAAATACTTCACATAGATTGGGGAATTTCAAAATAAATGTAATTGGACAACATTTTTTTCCCTGGTAGTCAAGAGGATATGTCACAGCAGAAGTCAGTACAGATCATTGGCTAGCGGTAATACACTATTTCAGTTTGCCAGCCGTCGTTGAACGCAACAAAAGAAGAGGAAAACTAGAGGGGGAAAAACGGAACAGGCATCGCCGAAGACGACCAAGTTCCCGGAAGTCCTACGAGTTGGATTTTACAGGACGAGGAAACGTTATTTGTTTAGTCCTTTTTCCGCCTAACTTGCCTGACAGCCATACTTTCCCATCTTGGATACTTTGTGGTAGTTCTTTATTATGCCTTTTTTTGCCTCAAACCAATTTGACCAAGATGTGGGTAAGTGAATCGCTACCTTTGTTATGATGCGAAGAGGTCCACTTGTTGCTAACGTTAGCTTAGCTGTAGTTTCTTCATTGTTGGCTGGCGAGTGTATTGAATTGCCGTTGACAGTTAAAATGATTCCTTCAAAGTGTCATATTGGTGTGTCGGAAGGGGAGATTAAACGGTAAAATTCTCAACAACTCGTTGCTTTAAAAAGTAAAGGCCATACAAAGGAATACAAACATTATGCCTATGACCTGCCTTAATGTGTGTCATGATCACCTGATTGGAATGTAGGTCAACAAAAATGGATGGTCTTTCAAAGCTTAAAAACAAAACATTGAGTATAAAAACGGGTAGGTGCCAGTGACTTATCGGTGATGACATATTTGACATACAGGATGAGGCAAAAGGAGGTGTACATTTGGACATTTTTTATTACAGTGACACTTATCAAAAAGTGCACTTATTAAATACAGTACATCTTCTAAGTGCTTGAAATGTCCTCCTTCAGCGATTCAACATTGGTCATACATTTCCAGAACACAATGACCACTTTTGGTCGGGCCTGAATATTAAAAATTTGGATGTGTGTATTTACAGAGAAGGCTACCAATGAAACCAACACCACAGAGAACTGGGCGCTCATTATGGACATCTGTGATAGGATTGGAACGACACCCAATGGGTACGCCAAGAGGGGCGAAAAAGGAACGCCAGCATAACATCTCCAGAATTGCTTGCTTGATTTCGGGAGTTATTTCTGGTTGTGATGTCTGTGCTGTTTTCTCAAATTCAGACCGAAGGATGGCCTCAGGGCCATCATGAGAAGAGTCAACCACAAAGTGCCTCATGTGGCCATGCAGGCCCTCAATGTGAGTCAGTTACCTGTACTGTTTCACCATCTTGTTGCCATCAATGTAGTGTCTCTACGACATCACATCAGACCTTTGCCACAACCACCCTGTGACCATCAAAAACGAATTACAATTCAGTCAACATTTTTATTTTGTCTTTCAGTTGCTGGCCGCTTGCGTGTCCAACTGTGGAAAAATCTTCCACTTGGAAATCTGCTCACGGGAGTTTACGGGCGAAGTGCGCAGCTTGCTGAGCAAAGTGTGTGCACTTATTGAAACGATATATCCCCATATTGAAGATATTGAAGGAGAGGGGTTACATTTGCTGAAAGTGGCCTTACTTAGCAACCAAAAGAAGTTTTAGATGATGAAATTGTGAGTGTGTTGGTGTCAGCAGGCGCATCCGAAGGTGTGCGAGAAGCTGAAGGCGCTGATGGTGGAGTGGGCTGATGAATTCCAGAAGGATCCTCAGCTCAGCCTGATTGGTGCCACCATCAAGTCGCTGAAAGACGAAGGCGTCGGCTTCCCTTCGACGTCTTCACAGGTGAGTTGTTTGGGTTGCCCCCCTCCCCCCCACCTCGACCCTCCATACCGTGTGTAACGCCAGGCTGTAGCATCGCTCGTTGTCCACATTAAAGTCAGTGTACTTTGCTCCTGCGGCTTTTTTTTTTCCCAACAATACAGTGTATCTCTGTTCATCAAGTGGAACATAAACATTTCATCAACAATGAAAGAAACCCAATTAGAATCTTTTTCGTAATCCTTCAATCCACAAACAAATTACTACCTCTCGGAGTTGATGGTTTTGAATGCTGGAGCGTTCCATTATCAAAAGGAAGCGTTGGTAGCTAACCTCACTCACCTTTTTATTAACCTTCTCTCCCTCCCTCTCTCTCTCTCTCTCGCTCGCTCATGCTCTCTCTCTCTCTCTCAACGCCGCAGGGGTCAAGCGTGAAGGGCAGCAGCTCTCCTGCCGCGAGCAAAGCCACGGATGATGATGACGAAGACCTGACCAAAGGTGGATTCAAACATGCGATGCATCCACGTTGCCTTCACTTTGGTACAGCCTTATTCCAAACTGGTCGTCACTCGATTTATAGCTGTTCACTTTTTCAGTTTCACTATGTCGCCCATAAAATGATAATATAAAAAAAACATGACATTTGATAAAAAACATTTTGCTATATTGCGAGATTTTTTTGGTGATCATTATTCCACACGGACAAATGTTAGTCAACAGTAACTGTTATCCCATTTCTGCAGTGCTCAACGGAAGCAGACTCATTATATAGTGTTGAATCAAAGTTAAACAGTGATCAACATTTTTGCCCTCAAATATAGTTAATTTAGGAATTCGGCTATAACAACGAAATGGAGAAAATTTGCTAGGAATACTTTACACCAGCACTATATGTATGTTTGAAGTTAATTATTTAAAAAAAAAGTTGCCTTTATGGTGTTAAAACCCTCCAGTTTTGGAATGAGGCTGTGAATATACTTTTTATTTTTCACCATTCATCATTGTGACTCATTTTCCTCAACATGGCAGCCATCGAGCTCTCCTTGCAGGACCAGAAGCAGCAGGCAGATTCGCGGCCCCCCATGATGTCAGGCGAACCCCCCAGCTACGGCAACAGCGAAGGCGGCGGTCCGGCGCAGGACGCCCGCAAGGTCCGAGCGCTGTATGACTTCGAGGCGGCCGAGGACAACGAGCTCACCTTCAAAGCCGGAGAGATCATCCTCGTCTTGGATGACAGGTTGACGTGACTCGTCAAAAGAGCATCTGGATGATTTTCAAGTCGAATTTTGAGAAGTGTACAAATTCCAGTCATGGGGAATTCCAAATTCAATTTACTGACTAACGTTTCTATTTCTCTGTTTTGTTTTTCCCTGGCAGCGATCCAAACTGGTGGAAAGGGGAGAACCACCTTGGTGTGGGTCTCTTTCCATCCAATTTTGTCACCAGCAACCTGAACAGTGAATCAGAAACAGGTCTGTAGTGGCCCCTATGGGAGGTTATTGATTTTTCATGCTTTGATGTCAGCTGTTTGTTTTTTCCTCCCACAGGGTCTGCGGTGGAGAAAGTGTTTGTGTCAGAGGAGTTGATTGCCGAACCCATAATTGAGCCTGAGTCCATCTTCATTGATGAGGTTTGAGCATACATTACTTTTTTCAAGAAATTTTGATTTATAGTTTAATGAAAAAAAAAAAGAAATCACAAAATGGCCTCCAGGAAGATATTTACTAGCTATGTCACACATTCGTAAATACATCATACAAGTCTTGTATAATGTGCAGGGTCATAATAGCTGTGGATTTTTCTTGATAGTTTTTATTTTGTTTCGACTTTTCTTTTTTTAATTCACTTGGTTCAAATTAGTTTGTAGTGGGGGTTTTCTCATTTTGCTTTTATTAGGTATAGTATTGGTTTTTGCTATTATGTACGGAGTATGTGCGGTGCAACATTTAAAAACGACAACAAACACCTCTGCCACCTTGCGGAATAGAAACCAACGACTTGCAGTAATCCACCTCGTGTCTTTTGTTTGTCATGGCAGGGGAAGATGGACAGGACTTTGGCGATGCTGCGGAACGCCGATCCCGCAGATCTGAATCCAGACCCCGCCGAGCTGATCCAGCTGGAGGGTATCAAGCCGCACGCTCGTGTAAACACGCATACAATTCTGATTACACTCCTACCAACTGTGTTTGATTGAACAGACGCTTGTGAGCAGATGAACCCCATTATTGATGAGAAACTGGAGGAGCTCGACCGGTATGAGGCTTTGGCGTCTTCTGGAGACGGCACCCGAACCAGTTCCGGCTGCTAGAATAATCTCTCTCTCTCTCTCTTCTTCTCATGCCTTGATACAGGAAGCACTCGGAGCTGTCGGAGCTCAACGTGAAGATTCTGGAAGCCCTGGAACTGTACAATAAGCTCATGAATGAGACGCCGATGTACCAGGCCTACTCCAAGATGACCCAGTATGGAACCGCGAACACCATGCAGGTCAGACCAACGCGCGCGCACAGGTGGAAAAGACCCTCATAAACTATGGGTTCACACGCACATTGGGGTTTTCGCACCTCATTAAATGGATTTTGTGGAACGTACAACCATAAAGGGCATTAAAAAAAAACACGCATTAAATATTCATTGGGTTAAAACATCACCGCTTTGCGTCAAGCTAGGCTACTATCTGACTGGCTTGTCACTTGGAAGTGACTCCAACGCACTTGTTTTTCAGACTTGAGGCATATTTATTGAGTAACTCGTGCAGTTAGATTGTGTGACATCATTGGTGTTATTTTTGGTTGGTTTGCTCGAAAACTGCATCGGCAATGACAATGCGCATGTGTAACCGAGACATGTCATATATTCACTGGAACGGAATTGTTCCTTGCACTTTATTCATAAGAAATGGCATGTTGTGTAACCCAAAAAATAAATGAATAACAGATTCGAAATAATTCCCAGTCCAATAAATCTTCAGCACACGCGGCCGAGCCTCATCTCTCTTGCCTTATGAAGCGTGACAAGTCGATGAACGAAACGCTGGCATGTGAAGTCTTGCAAACAAATTGCCAGGGTTAATTTGCAGGTCAAACGGAGACAAAAAGCGATGCTGATCAAAATTCTTTATTTTCTGACATCTTGACTCTTACATTCCATGTTTTGTTTGTACTGTCACAGAGGATGTCTTTGGTGGGGGGCATCCAGCCTTTTTTTCAAAATTTTATCCATTGAAAAACAAAATGACAAGAAGCCTCTCTTTACAATGCTAACTCGTCGTCGTATTCAGGGCTACGTCAGCCAAGCCGCCGCCACTGCCTACCTGCCCCCCGGGATGCCTCCACCACCGACCTACAGTTTGCCCCTCGACCAGCAGGGGCCGCTGCATTCACTGCCCAACAACAACCAAGCTGCGCTGCCACCCTACATGAGGTAAGATGGAGTTCACCGTCTTATTTTACACCACCCGACGGGGGGCAGAATATTCGGAACCACAATGGATGAAAAAATAAATAAAAATCTGAATACGGGATTAAATAATTTTTGTTATTTATTAAGGTTATTTTTATTACTTTTTTTTAATGGTGTAATTTTTTTTCTATCAAAAAGGAATTCATTTAGAAAAGGCATGCTTGAGGAAAAAGTACATCACCAGAATATAGTTGTTGTTTTTTTAATGTAATATATCTGCATAAAAGGGGGGGGGGGGACTACCTCTGCTTCTGAATGTCTTCAATGAAAAGTCATCCAAAATGTCAACAAAGTAACCTGTTGCGTTGACAGCAGCGGCGTGAGCTCCCATCACCAGTACATGAGCCAGGCAGCCGGCGGCGCCGTTTACCCGCAGATGCCCGTCGACATGTCGGCCTATCATAGCAGCGCCGTGCCGCCCGTGTCCTACCCTGCTTCTGCTGCAGCCCCGCAGCACCACCAGCACCAAGTGCAAGGGGCATACTACCAGCAGCCCCTCCTCTAAAAGGCAACAATAGGTTGGACCGGTGTGTGTGTGTGTGTGTGTCCTGGTCTACCTGATGACTGCTTCCTGGCGAGGATGGACATGGCCATTTTCTAACTTTTATTTTTTGTTTTTCAACATCAAACTTGTCTTTTTAAATCGTCAACTAGTGTGCACCGTGAAGCCCCTTTCGCGCCACGCCGCCTGCGGGAAAGTTTTTCTCCCCAAAGGGCGTGTTAAAAGTCGACCTGGGAATGTAACTCGGTATTAGAAGTCCCTTTCACACTGCCAATCATTCTTTTTGTGATGCCGTTTTGTGTGAAATGTAAAAACAAGGGCGATTGGGGCCTGGAGGTTGGAGTTGACTAGTATGTTTTCAATATTTCAAAATGAAGCGGTATCAGAAGCTCCTTTCATGCTGCCATCACTTGGCCATATCCCTCCGCTGCGTGTAAGGTACCCACAGGGAACGGCAGGGTGTGTTGACCTGCAAATTTTGGGGCATCGGACAAAGCCGTGTGGGTAAAAACCGACTGATGAATTTTTGGGCTTCTGATGCAAGTGGTTAGAAGCTCCTTTTATGTTGCCCATCATAGTTGACAGGCCCCACCCATATGGCCCCAGTCTGTGTCATGAAGGTACAAATAGATTGGTGCGGTGTTTTGACGTCAAATTTTCCGTTTTCAGAATCCCCTTTCACACTGCCTGTCAAAGCAGGACAAGAGGCCACCTGTTTCACGGTACCAACAAAAAAAACCTGTATTGTTGAAGGTAACCGTTTTCGGTGACAACACGGAATGGTTGAAGTCAAGCAACATTTATTCATTATCCGAAGCCCCTTTCCCACTGCTGATTGGTGTAAGGTACTGAACCGAAACCGGTGCGCCATGTTGGAGTCAGCCAATAAACTTATCCAGCTTTCGACGTGGGTGCCAGGAGCCCCTTAGAGAATTGGAGCAAAGGGGTTTTCAGAAAATCCGGACGAGCCTTTATTACCCTACACTCATGTCTCCTTCAGTTTTGTGTCGGAAGCAATCATCAACCCCGATCAAAATCAGCCGTGACCCATTTTGTACCCCAACCTCAGTCGGGCCCCCGTGCTGGAGAGCGACGTAATTCTTCTGTGTATTTTCCATGTACAGTCGCACCTTAGCTTTGTACACATGTATTTACCACTGGATGCCTTGGCCGCCTGCGTATCAACACGAGCGTGACGCAGGTGTGCTGCTGCTGCTTGTGAACTAAATAATAATATATGTATATAGATATATACTGTATATTGCACAAAAGTGCTCCTTTACCCCTTTTGTAACTTTAAAGATGTTCTTGCAGATAATAAAAAAAATAAATAAATGAACAAACTATGGCTATTCAAGGGTGCACGTCAAAATGGCAGCTCCTTAGGTGGTCATCATTTATTCATCTGGCGTGACCTTTTCAGAGAGCCACCACCACGCTTGACTTCATGGCGACACGCCATGGGGATCCTTGGGTTCGACCGTTGCCACCTGTGTGGCAGCTGCTGCCTTTTGACAGTTGGACCGTTTAGGAAAAAGTCGATGTTGCCTTCAAGTGCCTAGGAGGCTATCGATGCAGTAGAGATTTACTAGACCCGAAGTGAGAATCTGCATGAAACATTATCCATCTATCTATTTTCCGTTCTGCTTATTTTCAATCAGCCTGCCATGCATGTCATTGGAATGTGGGAGGAAACCCACACGGGCCTGGGGAGAACATGCAAATTCCACATAGAGAGGCCAGAGCCGGGATCGAACCCACGACCTATGCACTGTTAACAACGCTCTAACCACTGGCACACCGGCCCACCCATGAAACATAATTTTTAAAAAATATTTTTGTTTTGAGAACTCTGCCAATTGCTGAATATATGTAAGTTTGTTTTTAAATCTCCAATTTGAACGTTTTCCGTGTATTTTAATGTTCAATAGACTTAGGCGAACGTCTCATGACTGAATATTTAAAAAACAAAAAAACAAAAGGACTTTCAGTAGTATTTGTTCATTGAACATCGTACACCTTTTTATGTTGAATAGAATTACCATATTTTCTTTGCTAAGCGGACACGTCATGACTTTCAAAAATAAAATATTTAGTTTTTGAAGATAATGTCCTGTGATTATGCAGCCTGGGTGTTATTTCCTTTGGTAAACGCATCATGACAAAATGTTGGGGGGCGGGGAGTATGTTTAATGGAAGTCGTGATATTTCCTGTGGTCGGGCGAACACGTGAGCGTGAAACTTGAGTATCGTTTTTTATGTCTTGGTGAATTAGGATGGAGAAATGTGTCGTGACATCTGTGCGGTCACTGAACGCATCGGCGGAGGATGAAAACTCGTGATGTTTGTTGCGGTCATTGAACGCGTCACGAGCAAGGAGACTGGGCTTGCTGCCCCCCCCCCCCCCCCCCCCCTCCAGCATCCTTTCCTGGAGCAGCACACGACCGAACGCACGACAGGACCGAGAACCTCCCAACATTGTCAGGGCTGAACCAAGCTGGAGCCGGCGGTGGCGTCGGATCCGCACGCCGGGCAGCAGCAGCCGGGGTGGAGTGGTGCCGAGCGGCAGCCTCCGCCATGGACCGACGAACTGGCTGACATGTCCCGGCACATTTATGGCAGACACGGGCCGGCGGACGGAGCGCGCAAGGCAGCCTTCCAGGTTTAGATTTTTCATTCAGTATTTAGTTAATATCGGCATTCACAGTCCACTTTATCAGGTGCACCTGCTGTCATTGAGATCCAATAGCCTATAACAAAGCTTGTACTAAATAAGGTGGTCTAAAACATGAAGAATTGCTCTTCCAAAGGCATTTTTCTATTTTTTTGAAGGGGTACCTAATGAAATGGCTTGTGATTTTAACTCCATCCAATGAAAAAAAATTGCAAGAAAAATTTTGTGGGGCATTAATGACGGGATGTCATTAATCACTGCCCCCCATTCCCCCACACACAGTTGCCCCACAAGCTCAGGTGCAGACCCCCTCTGACTTCAAAGTAGGTCACTTGCTCATGATGCTCACTGGCAAACGGCAGAAAACCTTGTTGCCATATTCAAGATTTGTCGTAAATATACGATCATGACTATTAACGAGAATGGGCAATACCCCTAAATTCCCCAAATGTGATGGGAGTAGTTTTGGTTCTAATTTAGTTAAGGCTTTATTTTCTTCCAAAGTTTGTTTGATCATGAGTATTTTTAAAATGGATCGGAACTATTGGTGGGCGATAACAATAGGCCATTCTGCAATTTACCAAATTGATGACTTTTTTTTATATTCAGGTTTCTTCAGTTTTGTGCGTATTGTTAGCAGGATAAATTGAAAATATGTGATATTTGACTTTATTCGATCCCTTTGCATATCAAATATACTGCCAACTGCGAACTAGCAACTAGAATAAGTAACTTAAAAGTGAAATTTCACCAATTACAACATTCTTTTGTTCGGCTTTCTGTTTTGATCCTTTGTGTGTTGTGAAATAGTTTGACAATACTGTATTAATAGATTTGAACTAGCTAGCATCAATCATGATAAGTAACTGAAATGAGGTTGATCCGTTTTAGTTAGCAGGCTCCCATATCAGTTAGAAAGACGTTTCAACTTTTAACAGATTTTTTTTTTACTCTTCTTTCCTTTGCTGCCTTTGGATGAATAAATAGGTTGCAAATGTCATAGGATGCTAACTCGCAACTATGCTAACTTGCAACGATTATATTGAGTGATTTAAAAGTGGAGTTCGTCTGATTCGATTTTGAAGTCTCTCCAATTGACAAAATACTTTGAATTAGATGTTTTTTTTACAATCCTTTGCCTATTGTGAAATAGATCAGAGCTATTGTAAGATGTTAAACTAGCAACTAATTCGTTGTTGCCAATTTGATGAGCATTTCCCGCCATTTACCCAATAGTGTTTTTTCTCAGATTGTTTCTCTACGAAAAGGTTCAATTTGCTGTGTCTCTTTTTTTTTTTCTTGTTACATTTCAGGTAAACGGAGGTACATACTCCAGGAGGAGTAGACTGAAGAGATCGGACGGGAGCACCACATCCACGAGCTTCATCCTCAGACAGGTACCAAAGCTTTCTTTTGCATCTGCATAACTACATTTTTAAGTTGCAAAAATATACGCACAGTGTATTTTCTGAAGCGCAACAACGAGGCACTCTAAAGCGGTCATGCCAACCCAAAGGCCTGATCCGCATGCTCGCTCTCAAGTTTGTTTTGTTTTGTTTTCGCCTCCCTCATCGCTCTTCTGGCTTTTCTCCTTGTCTCCACGCACTCCTGACAAACAAGACGCTCTAAAGTGGCAAAGCTGGCTAGCTAGCTAGCTAACTGCAATTTCAAAACAAATCTTTGAATTCATCCATCCATTTTCCAAACCGCTTCATTCCTCACTAGGGTCGCGGGGGGTGCTGGAGCCTATCCCAGCCGTCTTCGGGCAGTAGGCGGGGACACCCTGAATCAGTTGCCAGCCAATCGCAGGGCACACAGAGACGAACAACCATTCACGCCCACACTCACACCTAGGGACAATTTAGAGCGTCCAATCAGCCTGCCATGCATGTTTTTGGAATGTGGGAGGAAACCAGAGCACACCCACGCAGGCCCGGGGAGAACATGCAAACTCCACACAGGGAGGCCGGAGCTGGAATTGAACCCGGTACCTCTGCACTGTGAAGCCGACGTGCTAACCACTGGACTACCGGGCCGCCCTATCTTTGAATTCACTTTACATTTAAAAAAAAAAAAAAAAAAAAAAAAAAGGCAATCCCTCAGTCTTCCATGAAGCATGGTGGCTTGTTTATATCTATTAAATTCCAGTCTTTTCCGTTTCGCCTACTTCCTTCTCCTCAGCCAATGGGGACGCTGCCGACTGTGTGGTCAGTTCGTTTGCCGATGGGAGGCAAAGCTGCATTCGCTGAAGGAGAGGAGAAAATACACTCCTCTTTCTGCCTGTGTGTGTGTGTGTTTGTGTAGAAGGCAGAATTTCCTTTTATATGTGCGACACTTTGTACCCACATGGATTTGATGACTGGGAGACGGTAAGCCTACGACGCATATCAATGTCTTCTCGTGTCATATTGCAAGAATAATATTAATGAAACTATAAAACAAGTGTTAAACAATGATTCAGATAGGACTTTACTCCGGGGAAATAAGCTTTTATGAGTCATCATAGTGCAAGTAATAAAGTAACAATAAAGAACACAGCAGTTAAATAATGCAAAAATGGTTTGTTTTACAATTTCCAAAAAAGCATTACAAAAATTAATTTGTATGTTTACTACAAAAAGTTAATTTTTTTACATGAACAGTTTTTAAAACATTGCAACATTAGATTGCTACTTGAGGAGAATAAAACAAAAAAAAGCAAAAATAAAGTTGTCATTTTCAACTGAACATTTTTTATTTACTGCAAAACTTCTGCTTTCTTTCGAAGGTCGTTGGACAAAATATTGTAAACCACAACGCATAAACGTGTAGTCACTCTGGTTAAGTGTGCATTGTTATTTTTAGCTAAAGCTGGTTAGCGTAGCGACGGCGGGTAGCAGACGCCATCCAACAAGAATGCTTTTTATCTTTCAACTCCACTGCAATAGGCCCTCAGACAAAACAAGAAGTCAAGATAAACCTCAAGTGTCATGCTACGCTAACCACTACAGCGCTTATCAGGCACAGATGTGTGTGCGTGTGTGGGTGTGTGTTGTGTTGGATAAAAGTTATGCCGGATGGAAATTGCAGTGGATAAACTTTGTGGTAATCATCAGTGAAAATTGTGCCCGATGTTAATTGATGGTTGTAATGAGTGAAAATTTCATAGAATGATATTGATTGGTACAAAATGAAAGTTGTGCCAGATGATCGTTGTACTAGCTAAAAGTTATGAATGATGAGAGTTGTGCTGAATGGGGTGGCGTAGCTCAGTGCAAGAATGATCATCTCCCAACTCTAAATTTGGCGGTTCAATCCGTGGCTATTGCAACCTCGTCGAAGTGTCCTTGAGCAAGACACCGAAACACTCAGTTGCTCCTGATGCTGCGTCATCAGTCGGTAAATGAGGCAACAGTGTCAGGCACTTTTTTAAGGTAGAAAAGCGCTACAGAAGTGACAGCCGCATTTACTAATCAATCTTTGTTTCTGGATGAAAATTCCTTTGGGTGAAAATTGCTCATTCTCTTTAGTGCGTGTCACATTACAGCTTCCCCGACGACTGTCCGATGCACAACCTTCCCTTACATAGTGGCTGACGGTTGTCAGGGTTGCAACCCCAGCAACTATGGGATGTTTGAAGGCGCATGAAGCGTGCCGGCCGCCATTGTTGTTTCCACGCTTTGATGACGCCACATGAAAGTACACCTGTCATGAAATAAACATCAGCTCACGGCTCCTGTCTTCTTCTTCATTGGTTCTTCTTCTTTGGTTTTCCAGGGTTCTGCTGACTCGTACACCAGCCGACCATCCGACTCGGACGTTTCCCTGGAGGAGGACAAGGAGGGTGGCAGGCAGGAGCGTGAGCAGCAGGCGCAGATTCAGCTGGAGAGAGCCAAGGTATGTTTCCACACACCCGGCACTTCCTTATCTTATTTAATCTTATCTTGGTTGTTTCTTGATAAAGACCAAAGCGGTGGCGTTCGCCGTGAGGACAAACGTCAGCTATTGCGGAGCTGTGGACCAGGACGTCCCCGTGGGAGGCACAGCCGTCTCCTTCGATACCAAGGACTTTCTCCACATCAAAGAGGTTCTGTTTTGTTTTGTTTTTTTGGGGGCGGGGGGGGGGGGTTGCCCAAACTAACCAGCTGAACTTCCTATCTCACAATATAAGATCAATAATCATGCCCAAAGATGTACGCAATAAAATGAACCCACAGCCATAACTTTCTGTAGGTGTAAAAAGCAGGATCGAAGAGTCAAGATCACTTTTAAATTGAAGTAACACTGCACTATTTAGAGAAAAATCATTCTTTTCAGAGAAAGAAGCGTCAGACATTTAAAACCTTTAGAAAAAAGTTATTATATTGTAGAAAAAGGTCACATGTTTTAAGAGAAAAAAATGTATCATTTCCAGAAGTCATGTATTTTGATTATCATGAGGATTTTTTTGAAGGAAAAAACAAAATTTTCAACTTCAAAAAAAGATTTTCCTTTTAAAAGTTATATATTCATGAGAAGAAAAGATTCTTTTTTTGGGGTCATATTTTCAATAAAAGTGCCTATTTTCAAGAACAAAAAAAAATCTAGTGAAGAAAGTGAGAAAGAAAGAACATGAATATATTTTCAAGAAAAAAAAAGTTATATCTCTACACAACCAAAATGCAATATTTTGTACTTAAAATAGGGTCTATTTCCAAAAGAAAAAACGTTTTTCGTGTTTGCGCGTACAGAAGTACAACAACGAGTGGTGGATCGGTCGCCTGGTGAAAGAAGGTTGTGACGTGGGCTTCATTCCGAGTCCTCTCAAGCTGGAAAACATTCGCCTGCAGCATGACAACAAGCGAGGACGCTTCCAAGGGTCCAACACCCTTTTCCATAACTTTATTACAATGACACAATACTTGTGTGTTGCTTTTATAATTTTTCATATTAGTAAGATATATATATTTTGTTGCTTTTGGTCTAGCAGTCACCACAAGTCCGGTGGGAACTTGTCGTCCAGTTTAGGAGACATTGTGTCAGGAACCTTCAAGAGCACGCCAAACAGCGCAGGTGGGTCCACACTGGTTCTGTCCTGTTTCAAGCTGTGGGAGCACCGTTTGTTTTGATTCAAAGTGATCCTTCCTCATTCCGACTTTATTGTCATCAACAGGGAAGCAGAAACAAAAAGTGGTGAGTGGAACATTTTTGTTGGATTATTATGTCATTTTTTTAAATTTGTATTTATTTTTTGCTGGGGGCATTTTGTTGTGCCCAAATGGATTTTTTTTGTGGTCAAATATTGCAATTTGCTGCACAAATATTGAACTTTTGTGAGCAAAGGTAGCACTCAATGTGCAATTTTTGGAACGATATGTCGATGATTTTCTTGCGCAACTCAAAATGTTGTCATCAACACTGCGGTTTGTGCTTCCTGTTTAGGCCGAGCAAGTGCCCCCGTATGACGTAGTCCCTTCCATGAGGCCGGTGGTCCTGGTGGGTCCGTCGCTTAAAGGCTACGAGGTAGGACTACGACACCGCGGTCATGATCATTTATATTAATAATCATCATCACGACGGGAGGGGCGATGCGCAGGGAGTCGGTTGTCATGGAGTCCCCGTCCCTCCTCTTGCCCCCTTGGCTGCCATCATCACCATGGAAACGGCCGTCTGTGCGTTCACCAAAGAAGCAGAAAGAATACGGAAACATTTTTTTGTAGATGATAAAAGTACTCGTACATTTATAGATGCCCGCGTGAAACTTTATCCACTTGTCCCTGGAAGAACCTGACACACACGCACCAACACCTTCCGTCTCTGCAGGTGACCGACATGATGCAGAAGGCGCTGTTCGACTTCCTGAAGCACAGGTTTGACGGCAGGTGAGTCCCTCGCGCACGCGCGTGTGTCTTTGAGTTCACGCGATCGAGGTTTGATGTGACCGGTGGCGTCTTGCGTCGGCAGGGTCTCCATCACCCGGGTAATGGCCGACATATCGTTGGCCAAGAGGTCAGTACTAAACAACCCCAGTAAGCGCGCCATCATTGAGAGGTCCAACACCCGCTCCAGCATCGGTAACGCCCTCACTCAATGATGCGCACGTGTCATGGAGGTCTTATATGTGTCTTTGAGATGCCCCGAGTGTTTCTTTGAGAGTTAATTTTTTGTGTGTGGGGCGGAATAGCCTCGTGGTAGAGGCTCAGTATTTATAAGGTGTCTTTGATGTGTCTTTGATTCCGCCGTAGCTGAGGTGCAGAGCGAGATCGAGCGCATCTTTGAGCTGGCGCGCTCACTGCAGCTGGTGGTGCTGGACGCCGACACCGTCAACCACCCGGCGCAGCTCGTCAAGACCTCATTGGCGCCCATTCTAGTCCACGTCAAAGTGTCTTCGCCTAAGGTGAGCGGCGGCGGATAAAAGAGGGTCCGAGCTAAAAGAGGCTACGGATGCAGATTGTGGTTTTGAACCTTTAGGTCCTCCAGCGTCTCATCAAGTCTCGCGGCAAATCTCAAAGCAAACACTTGAACGTGCAGCTTGTGGCGGCTGAAAAACTTTCCCAGTGTCCTTCAGTAAGTACCCACGGTTTTTCACCATCATTTTTTTTTTTTTTACATCAGTTTTCCGTCACTTGTGCTTGTCCGTTCGCCCCCTCGACAGGAGATGTTTGACATCATCCTAGACGAGAACCAGCTGGAGGACGCCTGCGAGCACCTGGCCGACTACCTGGAGGCGTACTGGCGAGCCACGCACGCCCCCTCGCTCAACACCACGCCAAGACGCAACTTGAGCTCCACCGCGCTCTCACCGTATCCCGCCGTCATACAGGTCGTTCAAGCTCAGCGACAAGTCGCAAGTCGACCAGTAAAGGATTGAAGTTGGAAATGCGAGACAAAAAATAAAAAATTAAAGTCATAAGATGCGAAAGATTATAAAAGTGTATTATCGTTGTTATCCCAAAAACATGCCGTTTGCATCCAAACAGGCCCAACGTAAGCACAACAACAACCCAAACGCATCACCCGTGGAGCGTCGCAGCCTGATGCCGGCCGAGCAAAACCTACAGAACGAGCGGGCCAGGACAGGTCGCCACCGGTTGTCGTCAGGGTCCCAGCACAGCCGCGACCAGTCGCATCTGGTGGAAGAGGACCCCTACCTCCAAGAACCCTACCAGGACACTTATCAGCCTCACCGCAGGCCCTGAAAACATCTTCAGGAAGCAAATGGTAGACTGTGTCATGATCGTAATGACGATATGTTGTTCTAGAGATACGATTTATTTTGTTAGCAATGAAACACAACATGTGTTCTTTTTCTTTCTTTTTAATCAATAAGCACATCAAGGTGATGTCCTTGGAGTATTTTTACATGGAAATACACATACTCAGTTGGCCTCGTACTAAGTTGTAGGTAGACATTTAATATTCATGTACCTTGACTTAAATCACTTGTATGTCAAATCAACTTTCCCCATTGAAAGAAATGGAAATGCCTATAATCTGTTGTAACTCCCCAAAAATATATCTCTAACAATGTATTTTAGTAGAAAAAAATAGAAGTCAAAAGTATTGTACTTTTTAAAAACATGCAGTAACAGCATAATTAAATAGAATGTAAAGACTGAAGCAGTTTGTGCATCATGATTTCACGTTTTCATTTAATGGACATTGTGTGGCTCCTTCTGGTGTGTACGCCTTAGCCACTAGAAGGCAATATACTACGGACATATGACGGTGGACGCTCGCTATTTGTGGAGTGTCGTGACCAGCCGGTGGTATGGTGGCGAATGCTATATTTGACATATTTAGTTTAGTTTTATAATTCTTATTTACATTTGCATGCCCAAAAATGGTTGACAAGTCATCACCCGCGAACAATGCAGCGGACTCGTGCCACTGCGCATGCGCATTGACTGCCATCGAGGCAGCCGCTCTCCTCTCAGCTGACATTTGCGCTAGTAAGATAGCCGCCGCGCTAGCAACGCAACGCCGCTCCCTTTCCAGCAAATTCCTCCACTTTCCCTCTTAATTCCCCCTCCGACGTGACTGGCACAGGCGCGGGGCGGCTTCTCTGCATCCTGTATGGCGTTAAATCGGCCATGGCGCTTGCGTTCAAATGCGTTGATAACCCTGTCGTGCTAATTAGCATCTAGGCTGGCTTGCTAGCTCGTTTGGGAAGTTCCGAGTTTGGCGAGGCGGTTCAGCTTTACCAACCATGGGAATACTTTTCACCAAGTTATGGAGGCTTTTTAACCACCAAGGTAAGAAGCATTACGGCGTTTAAAGACCAGGCGAGAGCAAAACGACGTGATGCTAACAGGCCTGAGCTAACACACACACACACACACACACGCACACACTAATGGAATGCAATCGAGAATGGACACTTTATTAGGCACACCGTCTATTGGGGGACAATGTAACTTAAGGCACAATTTTCCTATTGGATACCATTGGTGGGTGTACCTAATAGAGTGTCTCCCCGCAGGTTGTTGATTGTAATTTGGCTGACTTGGAGGAATGTTGACTCATGAACGAGATCGTAAAAGCTGAATGATTATCATTCGTTACCAAATGTTTAATTTTATTCGGATTTCATTTTTGGAACGAAAAAGTTGGACTACTGAGAGTTACATCGAAGCATGAGTATAAGAATGGGAGTCGTTTTTGTATTTAATGAAGGGGAAAAAACACGTGAAAATATCAAACTGTTCTAAGGAATATTATCATTATTTTACTTGAGAAAAACAGTTGTAAGTTTGCAAGAGTTACATGAAAAATATTGTGAGGAAAAAGTAATGATTTTTGGACATTTTTAAAATCATGAGAAGAAAATGCAATGTTGTGAGAATGAAGTCGCTATATTATCATGTCTGTATTATGATGGAAAAGTTGTCTCTTTTTGTGTGTTCATCAATTCTTTTAAGAGAAAAAAAATGTGAAATAGTCTCAGACTAAAGCCACACAAAATTATGTATTTAAATACTGTCAAAATATACGATGCAGAAATGATGACTCTGAAGAATCTGAACATGAGTCACCATTTTCCGTGAAGCCTGTAATCAGTGTCGTCTCTTGTCTTCCAGAGCACAAAGTCATCATTGTCGGTCTGGACAACGCGGGCAAGACCACCATTCTTTACCAGTTGTGAGTACAGTACCTGTATTTTCACCATTGTGAGTGAATTTTAGGGCTCATGCCTGAAATTGAATCCTAAGGTGTACGTTTTGTTTTGAAGCAGCCATTTTTAGGCAAATTCGAGAGTGTACAAAAAAATTCAAGTGAAATTTTTGTTTAAAAAGCACAGCCATTTCGGGCATCTCATCAGGTTGATATTCTGCGGATTTTGCAGGAAGATGGGGTGCATGGGCCTGTTTATAGCTGCTTGCAACTTAATTATATGTTTTATTTTATTTTTTTGGTCATAGTTCCATGAACGAGGTGGTGCATACGTCGCCTACCATTGGTAGTAATGTAGAGGAGATCGTGGTGAAAAACACGCACTTCCTCATGTGGGACATCGGCGGGCAGGAGTCACTGAGGTCCTCGTGGAATACCTATTACACTAACACAGAGGTAACACATCTTTATTTCTTATTTATGTATTTATATATATCAGAAAGTGAGAGACCGCCTCCATTCCTTCATGTCGTGAGATATTTAGGCATACAAAATCATCTGAGTTGGAAAAAAAACCTCAGAGATGACACGCTATTGAGATATAAGTAAACAGTAAAAGATCCATTTTATGTGACTTTCCCTCCTGGAGATACATTAAGGATGAATTAATTTTTTCTTAATCAAATTACTCACTGCAGAATTTATAAATGTCCACCGGATGGTGCTATTTCCACACTTTTCTTGTCATGGTGATTCACTACTGAAATGGTAACTGTTTGCTGTTGATAATGGTTTGCATGTAAAGAGGGTTAAAATACCAGAAACACATTTGGCCACCATTGTTTTTCCCCGAGTCAAAGCCTGCAGCAATCTTTCACACCCTACCACTGTTTTCTGCACAAACGCCTTGCTACTGAAATTATTCTATCTCTATCCATCCCAAACATTAGAATTTTTGATATGCATCATTGAGGACTTAGTCAAGGGCTAATGTTTGTGTTGTAGTTTGTGATCGTGGTGGTCGACAGCACTGACCGGGAAAGAATCTCGGTGACCAAAGAGGAGCTCTACAGGATGCTGGCGCATGAAGTAGGAGACGCCACACACAGGCATGCATGTTATAATATGTATCAAGATTAATAATCGCATGTGTGGTGTAGGACCTGAGGAAGGCGGGACTCCTGGTGTTTGCCAACAAGCAGGATGTGAAGGGCTGCATGTCGGTGGCCGATATCTCGCACAGCCTGCAGCTCACAGCGGTCAAAGACCACCAATGGCACATCCAGGCCTGCTGTGCCCTCACCGGAGAAGGGTGACTCACATGCTAACACGCTTATTGCAAAATGACAACATGCGAACAAACCTCATGTGATTCAAGTCAAGCGTCTTTGCACTGAAGGATAAGACCATTTAAAAGACATTTCCGACACAAAATGGCCAGTTTCACTTAGCAACATGGAATTTGGTAGACATGTCTTCCATGAGTTGACCCACAAAAAAGTCAAGACACAGGTATCCTGGCATTTGCATCTGACGTGGCCATTACCAGTGGTCCTTAGAATCATTTGAAAAATCTTAAGCCTGGTTCACTTCGCAATGTGAGATTTGGTTGACACGGCTATGATGATGAGACCCACAAAAAAGTCTCCAGAACTCAAGACCAAAAAGTCTGCGAAAGATGTCACCTTTGCGTTAAGTTTGCCTTTTGAAATTTATTTTTCTATTTTTGTTAAAATTCAGCCCGAAAGCCTTTTTTATTTATTTATTTTTGGCAGAAGGAAATTTGATCAACACGACTGCCAAACTCCAAAAAGATTTTTATTGCGAAACGTCCATTATCTGCTTAGTTTGTCCACTTTCAGGCCACCTAATCTTAAAATAAATGAAATTTAAGTCACCTCTTTGTTTTGTTGTTTTCTCCTCCAGCTTGTGTCAGGGTCTTGAGTGGATGATGTCACGGTTACGAGTCAGATGATGGCCTCTGAACGTTCATCTGGCCTTGCTCCAGGACTTTGATCGTGATGAGGTGGTGGCTTGGCCTGAGCCTTTTTCCCCACCAAGCTATTTTGAGGACCTTCTTTTTGTCTTGTGTGATAATTTATTGGATCGAGGACTTTATTTAAAGTGCACGCTTTTTCCTTTCAACAAGATGGAGGTCCTCTTCTGCAGCCCCCGCGGCCTTGACATAGTATTCCCGGACCAGCGACATTGCGTCCAGTCCAGTATTGTTTTAACACGGTGCCTGTAGCAACATGGACGCTCGGTGTGATGATGAATGAGGTGGATGGGAGTGGGACTGGTGGTGGTGGGGGGGTAATCACATGACGCACCCTCCTGAAGATAAAACCAGTCAATTAAATGTTTTTATCTGTTCATCTCAAGTGCGTCCTCTGAGTTTTCTTTTCCAGAGTTGTCACCACAACCTATGTTTTACACATTTTCCAATGTCTGCCTTTGATGACCAACATGACAAGTTTTTGAAAATCAGATGATGGGTTATGGAGAAATTGATTTTTTTTGTGTCAGGGGTGGGGAGGTGTGTGTGTGTGTGTGAAATGTTTTTGTGTCACGTCTATAAAAAAAATGTGGTCCAAAGTTAAGAGTAAAATGGTATGACTATTTCTCAACATATCTCCTCGAGTCTTTTGTTGGGTTCTCATCCCATCTTTTTTAGAAAATTCCACAAAGATGGTGGCCACTTGTCTCGTTGCAACTTGGTGTGCAAGGCAGGCAAACGGTAAGTAAAGTTAAAGTCATGTAAAATTTGCACTCTGTATGTGGGATTTACGTTTTGATTTTAAAATGTTGCAGAAGCGGACCAGACAAAGTCTAAATCATCTGTGCCCAAAAAGACAGAGGAAGGTCAGCCATTTTAAAGTCGATTTTGGTCCTCCAGATTTTTTTGAAAATTCCACCCGCGAAACCAGTCCCATTAAGCAATATGAAATGTTGCAGGCTGTCTGTCATGAGTAGACCCACAAAAAATCAGAGAGCAATGCACAAAAACACACAGGAAGTCTGATATTTCAGTTTGAAGCGGCCATTTCAGGGTCTTTTTGGTCATTTCCATGGGGTCCTTTGAATCTTTTGAAAAGTCAGCTACTGAAGGCTGTTTTAGCAATATGATATTTGGTAAGCATGTCTAACTTGATGCTACTTATCAGTTTGATGAATCTTAGCAGTTTGATGAATCGGCATATAACTCAAAAGTCAATGACACGAAGTCAGCCAGGCCAGAAAATCAAATGCTCCCCCAATAGGCAGAAACGTATAGCTGCAACAACTCCGCTGCTGACGGGATTGTTCCTTTTGGTCCAAGCGTCGCTGTAAAGGTCACTTTGAAGGTGCCAGCTCCCGCAGGCTGAGCCGTCTGTCACAATTCGCTTTATCACACCCCAGGCAAGACGTCAGCCTCTCCTCCAGGAGGATGAGCGTGTTGCTATGGAAACTGCTAGCCCAAACAGCAGTGACCCATCCCACCTGTCGTCGCCCTACTAATCCGCTTCATTTTGGGCTTCTGACATCACCTACAAAAAAAACATGAACAGTCATCTCTGTTTTTGTTTTTGTCCCCTCATCAGCTGCGGTGTTTACCACTTGTGTTTTTTCAGCTTGTGAATTTTGGCGGAAAATCCAGTCCCAGAAGATAGTTTCACTTGGCAATGTGACATTTGTTAGCCTCGTCTATCATGAGTAGACCCACAAAAAAAGTCTCAAGAACCAAGCTTGAAAAGACATGCGATGTCGGCCACGTTGGATTTGAAGCAGACCTTTTGGGGTCATTTTCCAGGGCTCCTTTATAGAAAGTTCATCCCACAAAGCCAGTTTTACTTCGCAACCTGAAATTCAGTAGGTACGTCTATCATGAGCAGACTACAAAAAAAGTCTCGAGCAACACTGCCTGAAAGTTATAGGTTTGTGGTCATGATTTGAGGGGCAGACTATTTCCAGGTGTCCTTCAAAGCTCACTTGAGCTACTGCAATTGCTTTGTATTGAATTAATTTATCAGAAGCTATAATGTCACTTTTAATCCTGATGCGATACAAATGGTTTATTTGAGTTCAAAGTAAATACAAGTACAAAATATATTTTCAGTCAGTTCAGTCTCATTAGATCAGTTAAATGTGTTTCTGCAAGATCCGGTAATGTTTATTCCAGAAAAGGACATTTCACGTGACAAATGTTTTATCTAAGGATTCATTCAAAATGGCATCGGACTCTGCTTGAACCTTCTTGAGCTCTTCTCCACCTTGACTGAGATCTTGACAAACCCCTCAAACATCCTCAAGGCAATTGTCATTTTTCCTGTCGTGCACCCATTGTGATATAAACTTTTTGGGGGGTGAAAATATGCTGTATGAAGTTTAATCCAGATCCGATCTAGTTTTTGCATATAGCAGCAATGTAAACGCAACATGTACAATCCTATTCGATGTCAAGTTTCATCCAGATATGACCGCATTTTTTTTTTTTTCCATGCACAAGTGACAAAACCAAAATACTGTATAAAACAGAAAACGATCCTGTCCGCTTTGATGTTGAACATGAACCAAATAAATCCTATCGTACTCAGTTTCTGCAAAATGTGTACGGCGAGGGTGGATTCCTTGGAGTCAAATTTAATACACATCATATCCAGATTCCACAACCTGTCAGACGTGTCCATCTCATCAGAATGTGTCATGTAAGATCTTATTACGGTTTTCTTTTTCAGCAAGTGAACACTGACTACATTTAATATGTTATGATGATGACGGTTTCATCTGTTATGTTCTTCACACGTTGATTTCACACGTGATAAATGTTTAATGAGGCCTCGGTGGAGTCTTTTATTTTATCCTGTGACGTAATTTGGATCTTGGCGTCTGTCTGACCTCATTCCAGACCTGATCCAGTGGGGTGGCTTCCACGGATTCTCTAACTGGACGTGCACCAACCTGTGACTGTCTCTACCACCTCCTGAGACCTTCTAACAACACCCCTTCCACCCCCCACCCCCAAACCTCTAAAAGCATTTTATCAACAACCCAATCAGTCTACTTTTTTGCTCTGCTGATGCATTCGGCCTCCCAACAGCTGCTCTTCCCCAAAGGGGATCTCTTTTGGTATATTTAGCGTTTGAAACCCGAGCGCCCCCGCTTTGCGATTGGCCGCAAGCACCACATGACCACCTGGGTAGAAGTAGCCTCAGCTGTGACTCTGTCACCCATCGTTTCTCTGGAGGGAACCTTGGGGGGAGGCTTTGGCGGCTTTTGGGAGACCAATAAAACGCTAACTGGTAAGCGAGCAAAAAAACTGGAGAAAAGCTTGGGGTTTCTCTTTCTGGTCTGCATGGCTTTTTTTTGCATCCCTCATTGGACTAATCCAGTGGGACCACCTGGAACTGAGCCTGATACAGAACTGAACCTAATGGTGCTTTTGGATGGTGGCATTTGGTAGCCAAGACTAGCAGTTTGTCTTCTGGTTTTCATTCAACGTCCCCCAATTTTAATTGAAAAAAAGTTGGTTTGTCGTGCTAAAAAAAGTGAGTCCTATATTTAAACCGTAGCCTCAGAAGGGATGGCATCACGGTTCGCCCGAGCCGGCCCCCCAATCGGGCTGCGGCATTGGTTTACATGTCAAATAGCTGAGGCTGCAGCTGTCACCGCTCGTCAAATGGGGGAGGAGTTAGATTTGTGGTGGTAGTTCAGGATACATACCTTTACTCATTCACTCAACGCTCACACTTTTTTTTGTGGTTTTAGGGCAAAAAGAAAAGTGTGATTAAAGGACTCCGGAACCTAGTGGATGGCCGGTGACTTGCGGAGTCAAGAAGACACGACAGGAATCTTTCTCTGGTACCTTTCTGGCCCTTGAAATATCACCCCCAGTGTCCAAGTCAAAGTCCTGAAAGATCTTCTTTGCGTAGAGCCTCTGAAGGGGTCTCAAGATGTCGCATCGTATCGTGGAGTACGTGGAGGAATGGGAGGAGGAATACGAGGTGGAAGGGGAAGAGGTAGAAGAGGGAGAAGAAGAAGTGGTGGAGGAGGAGGAAGAGGAGGAAGAAGAAGAGGAGGAAGAGGAAGTTTTGGATGAGGTAAGTGAAAAAAATGCACGACATTTTTCAGTTTCAGTTCAAAGGCCCGTCTCGCTGCATGAGTCCTATGAATAGTGACTTTGGGGCAGCAGGATTCCGTTTCGGTGAGATGAGGCCAACTGGCTCAAATTCAAAAGACTGTTAAAGTTAGCGTGCTGTATCATCTGTGTGGTATGGCAGCATCATTTGGAACTTTGAAAATCGTTCTTGTTATTTCAATGTTTTTACGCTGTCACTTGGCTAGTTTGTTGCTTATTCTGGTCTCGTAGTCTGGTTTAGTGTCGACTATCAACAATGAAGAGTGATACGTGTGATATAAACCTCACATAGTACCAGGACGAACCTGTGAGAGATAGAACAGTTCAACAGGACATCCGAAACGCAGACTGAAAAAAGCTCAAACATGACTTCGGCCTGAGTCATTGTGAAAAATTTGACTTGACTTGAAAAAAAATGATCACATTACACTTCATAAATCCCGCTCGCTACACATTTGATGATTTTTTTGTTGTTGTTCATCTTCATGTCTGTTCAACTTCACTAACGTTGAGAATCTAGCAAAGGTTAAAACTGACCTAGTTCCTAGACTGACTTGTTAGTCGCAAACATATCATATGTGATTTTAATGCATGCGACCGTCGCCCCGACGTTTTGACGAGCAAATTGTCGAAAGGGGAAAAAAAGGAGGTAGCGATTAGCTCTTTGTTATGCTAATGTATTTTAGCAATTAGCAATCATTTCATGCCTCGTGACATTTTGAAAACATCTTGAGCATGTTTTTAATTCTTAAGATTCTTGACCAAAACTTTTTTACGAGCAAATTGCTGAGGAAATTTTTTTTTCTTTTTTATGGCGACAATTGTCGGGCGGTCGCCATTTTATAGGAAGATGACAATGTCTTCTTCCTGGTTGGCAATTGTTCTATTTCACGTGACAGTTGTGTTCTTGTCAAAGTATTGAAAAATGTTTCAAAGTTGACACTGATTGGCCCGAATGTTTTAAACAAGAAATAAGCACGGTAAAATTCACTTCACAGCTCAGAATTTCATGTCCGGATATCGGGAAATCTGTTTTTGTGCTGATTAGACAAACAAATTGTTTTGTGCATTTCAGCCTATATTTGACTCAACACCTTTTTTTTTTTTTTTTAACATGTTGATTTGAAAATTTTTCACCCATTTCCCCTCTGCCTTTTGTCTCATGTCAAAACCTTCATGTCATCTTTTGATTTTTGATGTTGTATTCACTGTGACGGTCCTTGAACCCTGACGCACGTTGCGGACCATGCGTCACCGTCTCAGACTCAGTGTCCAATGGAAGAGTGAAAACAGAAGGGCGATCAATTAGTCTCTTATTTCCTGGCGAAATAGGACTAAAGTCGTCCTGGTATTTGCCTCAATGACGTCTTATGAGGGAGATCGAACGCAGGCGTCATCCGTCGGTCCGTCTCTCTTGTAACCCGTCGTGCGGACAAGGTTTTAGCATCTTTAGTTGCCAAAAAGATGCTAAACAGTTTGTTTTGGGGTTGGGAGGCGGCGAAAGAGAGAGAGGAAAAAAAACAAAACAATACACTCTGCTTTCACTTGCACTTTCATCTACACTGTGGAGAACAAATGCCTCGTTTGGAATACAAAGAAAGGAGAGAACCATTTGAACGTTTCACATGTGAAACAACACCTTGGTTGTGGACGTTTGATTTTCAGCCACCTGTAAAGATTGTGGACGCTGATTGCCGCCGTTATTTTTGTTGAGGGTCTTTTTTTTTTAACCGTTATTTCAATTAAACTCTTTTTACCTAAATTTTTTTTAGCTCTTGTCAAGTCGTGTTTGTCTTTTTATTTTGTATATTAATTCATTTCTATCATTAAAAAAGTGGTTATTTGATTTATCGTCAACAATATGTGTCACTTTTAGTGTGGAACTCTCATGGTTCTCTCCTGTCTATTAAATTCACATAACGAGCTCTGATACAAATATTGTTGTAAAATGATGGCGATGGTGCTGCAGATGTCTTTTCTCTCAGCTCTGGTGTGGGAAGGAATCATCGGTAGAATTGATATTCTTCCATTTTTATGTTTCATCATGGCCACTTGTGCTCTGACGGCAGCTGGGCCGGTGTTACAGAAACGTTGCTCGATTTTTCGCCGGTGGCCTTTTTGAGGAGGGGGGTCTGAAAATGGCTAAATATAGTTGGCAAAACTGGATGACAGGCACGGACAGATTGGAAATTACAATCCAAAATAGAATGGAAGTCACCTGAGCTCCCGCTTTTTATTTAGAAGAGTTTACAACCAATCTCGATTTTTCTTAGAAGAACTCACACTCAAACTGTTTATTTTCCCTCAGGTGAGACAACAATTCCTATTTTTTTTTCCTTTTAGAATGAGACTCAATCAGACCAGATTTTTCATAGAAGAGAACAATCCATTTTTTTTCCAGAGAACTCACAATCAGACCTGATGTTTTTTAGAAAAGAGAAATCCTGATTTTTTTTCCATTTTAGGTCACAACCGATGATTATCTAGACGAGTTTACAAGAAATATAGATTATTATTATTTTTTAATTAAAAGAAGAGGTCACAGTTCTGTTTTATTTCCATAAGTCATCACAAGCCTTTTTTCTTTCTCAAAGGTGTTCAATAAAACAAACCCTTATTTCTTTTCTGATAAAATCCTTTGGAAGCGAGTGATTCCTTTTGCTCTTAACTAATCGTGACATTTCGACGGCCACATTTGAATTAGCACGATAGCAATTTAGTATTAGCGCCTTCTGGACACCAGAACTGAGTATGAATCGGCCTGTACGCCGTCACATGCAAAGCACAGTGTGTTTCTTCTTCCATGTCGTGCAAGGCCAGAGTGTGTTGTATGATTTGTGCGATGTGTTGAGCAGATGCCAACGACGACACACGTCACTCACGAGCACCACACTCATCATCAACATCATCAACCTCATGAACCTCATCACCGCGAACATCAGGTAAATTACAGCAGAATGGCACGACCTACCAGCCCGCTTTGTCTTGCGCAAGCTCCGTTTCAACGTTTCCCGGCTAGCTTGCTCGCTAGCTACCTTGTGCTGCTCGGCGTCAGTTGATAACTGGCGGTTTTGATGAAGGCTCATTTGTGAAATGAATGTGGAATATATATGGGCCGCTTCCCTAGTGCATGGAGCCTGACTGAGACGTCAGCTAATCCTGTGCTCACGATGCAATTTAATTTCATTTAAGGAAGAGGTTTTCAATTGTTAGATCAAGCCATTTTTTTTTACTTTATCGTCATTTTACTACGACTTTGCTTTACAAATACATACACCGTTTCTCTTTCCGAAAATGTTATTTCTGTTTATGTAAAAAAATGGCAATTCTCATATTGTTGCAACCTTATTCTTGTAAGGTTATTATTTTTTTTTAACGATACAACTTTTTTGTGTAATATTCTGAAACGTGTTTCAAAAATGCATTTCCTCTCAAATATTATTTCTAATTGATTTTCTTTTTGTATTGTACATTTGTACATTATTAATTAATTAATTACATAATTTTTTTGGATCTCAAACGATACAGCCTGACTCCGATCACGTCCTGTCAAAAATGTTCTTTACAATATGTTGTATGTGCCTCCTTGAACCTAAAATTGGCATTCTGATTAATATTACGTTTGTGGAATAGGAATCAAGCAGCAAAATCCAGCGGTTTTCATTCATCTCAGGAGGCGGCCATTTTGCCACTTTCTGTTGACTGAAAATGACATCACAGTCCCTCACGGCTCAGGGAACGACCAATCACGGCTCACCTGTTACCTGAGTCCCGAGCCAAAATGGCCAACCTGTATGAAGAGTAAAAACAGGCGAATTTTGCTGCTTAATTCATATTCCACACACCAATATTCATCTGAATCCCGTGTTAAGTCAAGTGGGTGTCGCATAGAACATATTATTGGAAAGAAATGTTTTGACTTGACTTCCCCTTTAAAATAACAACTTATTTTCCTTGAAATAATGACATCTGTATTTTTTAAAAAAAATCAATTGAACACTTTCCCCTCAAAAAATCTCAGCGCAAATCCGAATGTGCCTTCCTGCATGTTTATTTTGAGTGACAGCAAAGCGCGCGAGCGACGTGCGTTTGCGTTTGTGACTTGCATTTTGCCTTCCGCCAGTCGGGCTTGCCCACCAGGAAAGTGGTGAAAAAGGTGAAAGTGGACACGTCCAAGTTCATGACCCCGTATCTGGAACACAGCCAGAAGATGTTGGACCAGTTCAGCTACGTGAGCCACCACTTGCCGCTCTCCTTCTTTCCGCTCACAACACTTTCTTTGCGCCCTCATCGCTTGTCTCTTTTGCTCCGCCATGCAGAACAAATATCGGCAGGCCTACGACAAGTCCAGAGGGAAACCTCCCGCCGTCACCACGGACACGCCCGAGATGATTCGCATCCGCAAGGCTCAGGAGCAGCTCAGTGAGGTACGTCGACGAGTGGCCGCACAGGGACCATATGGTTCTTCTTGACCTCCTTGTTGTTGCTGTTGTTGCCTTTGTTGTTGCTGTAGTTGTTGTTTTTGTTTTGTTTGTTTTTTTGCTGTAATTTTTGCTGCTGCTCTTGTTGCTGCTGTTGCTGTACTTTGTAGTGGTTGCATCAATTGTCATTGTTGCCATCTTTGTTGGAGCTGTTGTCATCACTGTTGTTGCTCTAATTTCTGTTGTTTTTGTTGCCGGTGTTGTTGTTGTCATTATTGTTGCAATCATTGTTGTTTGCTGTTGTTGTCAGTTTTGTCTCTGTTGTTTCTGCTGTTGTCATTATCGATGTTATTTTTACTGCTATTGTAAGTTTTTTTTTTTTTTTGCTGCTGTTGTTGCTATTGTCGTAATTGTTGTTGCTTTTTTGTTGCTGCTGTCCTTGTCGTTGCTGGCGGTGTTGCTGTTATTTCTGTCATTGTTGTTAGTATTTCTGGAATTGCTGTTGCTTTTGATGTTGGTACTAGTGTTGTTGTTTGTGTCATTAGTCGCACTCTTGCTGGTGTTGTTGTCATTGGTCTCGTCAACTCCATTCTTGTCATTTTTTTTAAATGTTGAATGCAGAAATAAATTGAGACAAGGGTTATCTTTCAGATCAAAATTTAAATAGTTTTGTTCCAATTTTGAAACGCAAAGGGCAGCCCATTTTTGCACCGTTTTTGTCAGTTTAAGTGCTGCTGTATCCGCATATTAGGATAAGTAAAATTCTATTTGTCTAAATCCCTCTCCTGCTAAAGTACAAAATTTGGTGAGCCCATTCTGGCGGTCCTATTAATTTATGGCCAAGTGGACGGTTGACTTGCAGCGTTGCATCCACAGATCAAATACCGCATGGAGGGCAACAAGTCCAAGACGGGCAGCTTGTACGATGGCGAGGCACAAGAGATCGCCCATGTCAAGCACGTGTCGGACCTCATCAGCAAGGTGGGTCCGCTGAGCGCAAGTCACATAAAGCTCCACAGAAACCGCCAATAACCCACATTCGCCCGCGTAGGTCCTCTACCGGCAGAAGTGGGATGAGATCAAGGACAAGTACCATCTGCCTCCAGATGCCCCAGAACTGGTTTTGGCTGTGAAGAATGCCGCCAACTACAGCAAAGTGAGACTTTATTTTTTGTTGTTGCTTTTACCATAACTATGAAAAAGTACTCATTGTATTTGAATCATAAATGTGTATTTTCGTGATGTGCGTGTGGATTGTGGCGGTGTAGAAAATGTACACGGAGGACTGGGACGAGGAGAAGACCATGTTCTGCCCGTACACCGACAGCCTCGAACTGCGTCGGGTGGCCAAGGCTCAGGAGGCGCTCAGTGACGTAAGTCCGTCGCCACCAAATATTTTGCTCACAATGGGGTTGTTTTGCTGACGTTCTGAGGGCGCCGATTTCAGATCCAGTACAAGAAAGGGCACGAGAAGCGCATGGCCGAGTTCACCAGCCTGGCCGACCCCCCCGAGGTGGAGCTGGCCAGGATAGCCTCGGACCAGCGCAGCGATGTAAGCACATCTTTTTTTTTTCACATTTTCAAATGTTGCCTTTTTTTTTTTTTTTTTTTGTAATCATAACTTGTAATTTGTATCATACTGTAACAAAATACATCTACAACATTTATCTATATATCAATTTTTTGTTTACAACAAAAGAACAAACAATACTCATTAATATTATCACAAAACCTTGAGATGAGAAAATTGGAAACATTAAGCTCAGAAATTTTTTTTAAACATTGAAATGTTTTGGTTTTAATTATGGATCGCCAAATGTTGCGAGTTGTATGACATCGAATCCCCCAAAATACAAATTACAAAAAAAAAAGAAAATCTGACAAACTCAGAAGCATGTACAGTATTGTGTTACTTAATCTTTTCCACATTAAATAAAAAACAAAATCACTTGCTTTGTGTTTTTCACAAGAAAGCGTTTTATTTAAAAAATGTCTTGAAAAATCAACATTTCAAGTTTTTTTTTCTTTTCTACTCCCCAAACTCCTTCAAAAAAGAAACAAGTCATCTTTGAAGATACATGTTTTGATGTCGCTTTTGAACTTACTCCCCCCAGCTCAAGTACAAGGAGGCGTACAACGAAGACGTGAAGGGTCAATGGTGCGAGACGCCCTACTTTGACGTGGCCATGGCCAGGGCAGCCATGGACAACCTCAGCAATGTAAGACACACAGACGCACACAATTCTCAGACGACTGTTTGACCTTCCTTCCTCTCCAACGTACAGCATTAATAAATATTATTATTATTATTATTGTTAAATAAATACATTTAAACTCACGCCCCAAAACAATGGACAATTTCCCTGGAATTAGTTTTAGTTGGATGCAATTGCAGTTAGCCTTCTTTTTTTTTTTCAAAAGCCTTTTCATTTTATTTCGTTCACGAGAACGCTCTTTCAATTTTAATTGTAGTTATTTCGGTACTTTCCGCGAGCTTCAATAACTTTGGGACGGACGGATGTACAGCTAGCCAGCACATGTGGCAGACGCTAGCACGAACCTTTGCTTCTTTCCCTTGCAGAGGAAATACACGCAAAAGCACGAGGACACCAAAGACCAAATCTACTTCATGCAAACCGACACGCCCGTCTACGACACCCACAAGAAGGCGGGCGCCACTGCCAGCGACGTGAGCCACCACCCGCGATCGGAAAATGGATGGATGATTTAATTCAGTGAGGGGGAAAAAAAAACTGCTGCAACAATGACATGAGCGTGTTCATGTTTGCGTGTCCAGGTCCAGTACAAGAAGGAGTACGAGGAGACGAAGGCCCAGTCCGACTACAACACACTGCCGGCCACCGAGAACCCACGACTCAGGCAGCTCCGATACGCCGGCACCATCCTCAGTGACGTACGTGTTGCACATCCACACTCAAAGGGAGAGTCCCATCTCAAGAAGTAAAATAGTTGAGCTTTTGTTTTTTTGTGGGGGGCGATCTTTGCAGAAAGTGTACAAGGACAACTACGAGAAGTCCCGAGGGTTCAGCATCAACTATTGCGATACGCCCAAGTTCCAAATGGACTCGGTTCTCAAACAGTTTACGGATGTAAGAATGGCAATATGCTTTCTCTCTTTCACTTTTTTTTTTAACAGCTTCACAATTCCATTCTTGTTGAATGGCTCTTTAATAAATCGTCACCTTGTCTTTCTGCAGATGCGCTACAAAGAGAAGTACGACAACGAAATAAAGGGTCACTACCTGGGCAGCTACGAGGATGTTTACATGCTCCACTGCCAACAAGTGGAGGAGCTGAAGAACGAGGTTCGATTCGTTGGGGTTATTCTCCTTGCCAACCACCCGCTGACTCCTTCCCAAAAATCTCACCTCTCAATTTTGCATCCTTGTGTTTTCGCAGAGACTGTACAAAGCCGACTATGAAGACATGAAAACGCAGTGTTTCTTCCCTCAAACCATCACGGCCGAGTACGAAGCCACCAGGAAGCTGGAGGATTGCAAGGATGTGAGGAAGGGACATGGACTCAGGACTCAGGATTTAGGCCCTCTTCCGGTGGATTTCTTACGCTAGCTTTTCTTTGCAGAAAGTTTACCGGCAGCATCCGGACAAAGTGAAATTCACGCAAGTGACCGACTCGCCAGTTTTAGTCCAGGCGGCCATCAACGCCTACCAGCTGAGTGACGTACGTATGACACGCCCCGAGTCCGGATTCTCAACCTTGCCCTTTCCGTTAGCCACGTGGCAGAACTGGAGAGTCACATCCTCCATGACTTTTCAAAATGCAGGAAGCCCACCTGTCCACTTGTGGCCATGGAAACCCGAGAGCCGTCTGCCTGTGGAGTAAATTTAGCAAACTCAGAATAGAGGCAGTGAGCTGGGACAGTCAAAGTCCACTGGCACAGTCCTGCTCTCCTGCGGGAGTAAAAATAAATGACCGGAGTGAGACCACCCAAAATATACAAGAAGATCATGATGGAACAATGGTTTTTAAAGCTGGTCATCAAAACTTTACAAAGTCAAAAACAGTTGAATTTAGGTAAACCAAAGTAATCTCTTCCTCTTTTAGGCTTTAAAGCCCCTAGAAAGGGGTCATGGTCGAGGCCCTTTTACTTTTTAATCCCTCAGTGAAACGTAACGATTGAGAGAGTACTTTACTCAAGAGTTTGGCCATCCTCACAGCTCAACTACAAGGCGCACTACGAAGAGACCAAGCACAAGAACAGCCTGCCTCCGGATGACCCCTTCTTCGTCCAATCCCGAGTGAACGCCTTCAACCTGAGCGACGTAAGCTACCGCCTCGAGACGTTACCGTGAATATACACGTGACAGGACCATACACTGAATTCTGCCGTCTCCTTGACAGAACTGCTACAAATATGACTGGGAGAGAACCAAGGCCAAGAAGTTTGAGATTAAGGAGGACGCGATCCCCATCTTGGCCGCCCGGGCTCACACAAACATCGCCAGCGACGTATGCGTGCCCATGGCAAATCTTCAAAGTGTGAGAATTGAATCACAGGACCCCCCCCCCCCCCCCCGGTTTCTTGTAGGTGAAATACAAGAAGGAGTACGAGAAGAACAAGGGTCAGATGGTCGGAGCTCTCAGCATTAATGATGATCCCAAGATCCTGCACTCTGTCCACGTGGCCAAAATCCAGAGTGATGTAAACGAACTTTTTGTTTCGTCATTTCTGTTTCTCAAACCCGTCGGGTGCCGTGACTCTTCACAGGCTACGGCTGTCCGGACTCCAGTTTGAGAACCACTGCTGTCAGGCCAAAAACTGTGTTGTTTACTTGAGTTCTTCTCCCGCAGCGAGAATACAAAAAGGACTACGAAAAGATCAAGACCAAGTATCACACGCCTCTGGACATGATGTCCGTCACCCAGGCTAAGAAGTCGCAGGCCGTCAGCACCATGGCCGGGTACCGCAGCATCAACCCCAACTTCTTCCTGCCCCATGACGCCGTGCTGCTGGACCTGGCCAAGAAGGCCAACATCATCCAGAGCGACGTGAGTCGGCACACTAATTAGGAACGGCAGTAGAGTAACCAAAGCGACCAAAAAATGATGAGTTCATGAAGGACAAACCAACGTATAGTCGGATCCGAACCAAGCTCGATGACAAAAAGTCCGCCTTTTGTTGTTATCCTGCTGGATCTTTTTCTTTGGAGAGTCCGCCGCCGACCTAGCTTATTCGTGACTTTTATCCTGCCCTCGGAAGTGCTGACACAACCTCAACAATGTCTGGTACTTTTCCTATGTGTGACTCCACGCTTCAGAACGAGTACAAATCTGACTACAACAACTACACCAAAGGGACCCCATGGGTGCCGTTTGGCTCTTTGGACGTGGAAAAGGCCAAGTATGCCGGGGAAATTCTTAACGAGGTTTGTCCAACAATCAGCAACTATCCAGAGAAACTGCCACATGAAAAGTTTTACACCACACCGTTTTTTTTTTCTTTTTGTGCAGAAAAAATACAGACGGCACCCTGACACCATCCCCTTCACGTCCATCGACGACCACCCCGTCATGATGCAGGCCAAAGTTAACCAGCTCCAGAGGAGCGATGTGAGTTACGATTAGCGCGTTTCTCTCTCACGTTCAATCAACTCTTTCCTAACCGGTCTTTGTTTTGCACAGCTGTTCTACAAGCAAGGTCTGGAGGACATCCACCAGAAGTACTCCCTGCCGGTTGACATTCCCGAGTTCGTCCAGGCCAAATGCAACGCCTACAACATCAGCAACGTAAGACTAAGACACAATCTCGGCGGAACATTTGTTTTTTGACTCATCCTGTCTGCGGTCCACCATTTCAGAATTATTACAAGTACGCCTGGCAGGACATCATTGCTAAAGGCTACGACTTGCAGCTCGACGCCATCCCCATTGTTGCCGCCAAAGCTGCCAGACACGCTGCCAGTGATGTACGTTCACAATGCACACAGACACGAAACACTCGAACGAACTCAGTTGTCTAAACACCAGAAGGAGGAGGAAGTCACGTATGTCATTAGTCTCGAGTTTGAAGCTCCAACTTTCAAGAAATTCCAGTCCCAACTAAATTCAGTCATGTCATTATTTGCTCAGTCGCAACCAATATTTGTTTTAGTTATTGTGTAAACACATTCATAACCAGGGCTGCTTGATACCATTTTTTTCCAGGCCGATACCAGGATAAATATTCACTCTTTCAGTACTGACCGACACAGAGTACTGATACCTTTAAAATTTTTGAGATATCAAATTTGAAACAATGCCCCCAAATTTTGCAACAAACACCTTTCTTTTCTGACGCAGATGATGATTCCCCGATTCAAACTACCACAGTATAGTGCCAACGATAAACCTTTTTTTTTTTTTGCCTTAAGTATTGGTGGCTGGTATCGACAGCCTCCATGAGCACTCGATACCTGAAAATAAAGCCGGTATCGGCCCAACACAGATACTTGGTATTGGCCCATCCCTATTCAGAACACAACATTTTCTATTGTCTGTCACTTGTCTGTCTTCTCAATTAAACGTATAACGGACAAGAAGCCTAATCAATGTGTGACTTGCTTTCGATGAGCTATGCTGCGGAGTTAATGTGGCTGCCTTTGTGGATTTTGTAGATATCGATGAAGATAGATGTTGTAGTGTGTCTATTATTTTTGATTTTGCGAACCTTACATGCTGCCATTCTCTGTTTTGTCCTCTTAATTTGATCAAAAGCATATTTGAAGTCCTCAAATTGACGTCTTTTTGAGTTCCCCATCTCTGCTAAGCACAACACCGCAATCCCGCCTCCAGGTGCAGTACAAGAAAGCGTACGAGAAGGATCGAGGCCACCACGTGGGTTTCCGTAGTCTGCAGGACGACCCCCTGCTGGTCCACTACATGGAGGTGGCCAAGATGCAGAGCGACAAGAACTACAAGAAGGACTACCACAAGGTCAAGCTCAAGTACCACACGCCGGTGGACATGTTGAGCGTGGCCCACGCCAAGCATGCCTCGGCCGTGCAGACCAACACTGGCTACAAGCAACCCCACCACAAGTACTGCCTCCTACCAGATGCCTTGAACCTGGATTGGGCTCGCACCGTGAACTACAACACCAGTGAGGTAAGTTCTAAACGTTTCAGGCCATTCAGTTTAAAGTGTCTTGCTAGGTGTGTTTTGGGGGGGCCTAAAAAAAACATTTATTTTAAAAGATTTCTAAAAATCTTTGAAAAGTTACTGAATCTGGTGAAAGAAATGTCGCTGAGGTCGTCTGAAAAGTTGCTAACTCTCGTAACAAAATTACCCAATTGCTAGCAATGATTAGGAGGTTAATTAGGTCCTCATTGAAGGTCCCAGAGTCCAGGTACCAAATACTCGTCCCACCACTGCTTTATGGGGATAATCAAGCCTAGCTTTTTAGGTAGTGGACCAAAATCCTTTTTTTGGTTTTCTAGCACCAGTACAAACAGGATTACGAGAACTGCATCAAGGGAATCGGTTGGGTTCCGATCGGCTCCCTGGAGGTGGAGCAGGCAAAGGCGGCTGGGGCGGCTTTGGACGAGAAGAAATACAGACAGCACCCGGACACCCTCAAGTTCACCAGCCCACTTGACTCCATGAACATGGAGCTGGTCAAGGCCAACACTCAGATTCTCAACGCGGTGAGCGCCTTCTTCACAAAACTCTTTCTCCGGAGACCACTTGACACTTTTTTGACTCAGTTTCCTGCTTCTGACCGCAGAAAGACTACAAGGCCAGCGGCGAGAAGTTCATGCATACCTATAATCTTCCTGTTGATGCTCCTGAACTGGTGCTAGCCAAATACAATGCTGCCAACATCAGCAAGGTTAGCTACATACCGTCACTTCAGCGGAATGCTCACAAACAATGCAACACATGTAGACAGACACTATCACAGTGCTCAGAGGCATTTATTTACCCGATGTGAAGAAAGACAAAAAAAGTACTCCTTACTGCGGAATGTGTGTCTGTATGCTTTTATGAAGGGTAGAATAGATTTCAAAATTCTGGGACTAGTCTATTAATAACTGAATGCTTTGGGTCCTGAATATATTAAAGAAATGCTAATTGAAGAGAAACCCACAAGTTTCAAAGCAAACATGGTGAAGCAGCATTTAGCTGTAATGCTGCACGCAAATGGAATAAGGTGTGAAGGCAGCAAAGTCAGCCTCAAGTTTTAAATTATTTTAAATTCAGGTTCAAAACTATGATAACCTTCCCCACAAGGTCTTTGATGCATTCAAATCAATTTCATGCCATATTTGAGTTCTTTACTTTGCTGGTAAGCATTTTATTTTTAAATGCTTTTAGGTTCTGTGAAGCACATTGAATTGCCTTTTGTATGAAATGTGCTTTATAAATAAAACTGCCTTCCCTTGACCTTTTGCTCTGTCCCTAAGTGGCCAACACCGGCAGGAGCAGCGCAATGTCCTTTGAATTGAAGTAAAAAAATGGTATACTGCTGTACATACACACTCTGTTCATTTTCAGAATTACTACACCAAGACTTACCGTCGAGATCTGCTCAAAGGACATCACATGAAAGAGGATGCCATCCCCATCGTGGCAGCCAAGACCTCCAGAGACATCGCCAGCAATGTGAGTGGTCAACGCGCTCCCAGCGCCTTCAATTGTTCCCACCTGCGATTTCGTCCCTTTTTTTTTTTTTTTTTGCAGTACAAGTACAAACTGGCACACGAGAAGGCAAAGGGTCAACACGTGGGCTTCCGTAGCCTGCAGGACGACCCCTTGCTGGTCCACTACATGGAGGTGGCCAAGATGCAGAGCGACAAGAACTACAAGAAGGACTACCACAAGTCCAAGCTCAAGTACCACACGCCGGTGGACATGATGAGCGTGGCCCACGCCAAGCACGGCTCGGCCGTGCAGACCATGATCGGCTACAGGACATACCTTCACGACTACTTGATTCTTCCCGACAACTTGCAACTGCACCGCTGCAAGGACATGATGGAGATGCAGAGCGATGTACGTGCTCTCGCTTTTGATTGCGACCTTGCCAGTCTGAAAAACGGGGTTTCAAAAAGATCATCTCTCTGGTTCTGTGCAGATTGTTTACAAAGCCGACTACACGAACTACTACAAAGGATCCGGGTGGGTTCCGATTGGTTCTCTGGATGTGGAGAAGGCCAAAGCTGCCAAAGCCGCCCTAGACGAGATCAGCTACCGTCAGCATCCCAGCACGTTCAAGTTCACCAGCACCAGTGACAGCATGAACATGTCCCTGGCTCTGAGCAATTCCAAACAGCTGGACCCCGTACGAGTGACTCGATCGACAGTCTTTTGTGTTCAAATTGTGTCACATGATCTTTACACCTGTATGATTTTCACCTCCCCGCAGGCCGCTTACAAAGCTTCTGGCGAGAAGTTCAAGCATACATACAACTTGCCGGCCGACTACCCTGAGTTCATCCAGGCTAAATTTAACGCTCATACCCTCAGTGAGGTGAGAGGACCACATTTCTGGCCACATTCTTTGACAAGATGGACACAAGTTTGAATGTATGTTTTGTCCCCTGCAGAATCAGTACAAGCAAAAGTGGCTCCAAGATATCGCTAAAGGCTACGACTTGAGATCCGATGCCATTCCCATTCAGCATGCCAAGCACGGCAGACATATTGCCAGCAATGTGGGTAAAACCGTCACTCTCCCTTTAAACTCAATTCAATTTTAATGATATCGAGCCAATTCACAGCCGAAATGATTTCAATTATATATACGGTGCGGGTCTGCAAGCATGCTTCTCACACACTGATAGACCAACTAAAGTAAAAGTGCACAACAGTAATAGTTGATGTGGTTAGATTTTTTTTTTTTTTACAACTAAATATATATAGCCTCAAAAGCCCACACCAATGCCTCAAATAGTGAAAAACTACTAGAAGAGTGAGGTTAATGATATACCGGTACTGTATATCACAAGTATAGAAATAAGAAGTTAAAAAAAAAAAAAAAACAAGAACATGCAGCAATTACAACTGTCATGCAATGCACCTGAAAACTGCACCTAGGCAAGGATTTGAGTTATAAAAAATAAATTAATTAATAAATAAAATACAAGTATAGGAACAGTAAGCATATGATGTGAGCATGCCCCTACAAACAGTAAGTCACACAGTCGGACGAGAAATGTCACAACTGTCCATCCAATATCCGACGCCTGCAACAAAAAGTCACACTTGCCGTGTTTCGTAGGTGCAATACAAGAAAGACTTTGAGAAAGGGCGAGGCCACCACGTGGGCTTCCGGAGCCTGCAGGACGACCCCCTGCTGGTCCACTACATGGAGTTGGCCAAGATGCAGAGCGACAGGAACTACAAGAAGGACTACCACAAGGCCAAGCTCAAGTACCACACGCCGGTGGACATGTTGAGCTTGGCCCACGCCAAGCAGGCCTCGGCCGCACAGACCATGGCCGGCTACAGGACGATGCACCATACCAACGCTCTCCTCCCGGACGCCATGAACTTCGTGCTGGCTCGTACCATGAACACCCAAGTTAGCGATGTAAGTGTGTCCTCAAGTTCAGTTCGTCAAGGCGTGAGTCAAATCACCCCCTCCATCTTGGTCACAACATATCCGAGATGGGATTTGGTCACACACTCAAGTCACGAGTAAGTCTGAAGACTTAACATTCAAATTCCCAGTTTTTGTTTGGTACAGGTAAGACTCGGTAATCACACACCTTATGAAAGGAGAATTCCGGAAGTCTCATTGGGAACTAAAAGACTTTCGGAATTTGTAGACCGACACTGAATTTCAGAATTTCTTCCTTGATTTTGTGCGATTTTTGGACCGGTGCGATGTGACACCCAAGCATCGGCATTTTTCATCTGGACTTTTAGGTGGATTTTTAAAATTCAGGTCCGAGATTTAGTCCACTGACAGGTGACTTCTTTCTCTCATCAGTGTGATTACAAATCAGACTGGAACAACTACATCAAAGGTGTTGGCTGGATCCCGGTTGGCTCGCTGGCGGTAGAGACTGCCAAGGTTGGTGGTGATATCCTAAGCGAGAACAAGTACCGCACTCACCCGTCCAACTTCAAGTACAGCAAGCTGATGGACTCGATGGACATCGCCCTGGCCACCGTCAACAACCAGATCATGGATAAGGTGCCTCAAAGTTAACCAATTAAACGGAGGCCAAGTTTTTTGCCAAATAACACCTGCATTGCCAATGCTCATGTTTTCCTCTTGCGATTTTTATTTTCAGAAAGCTTACACGGCTGCTTGGGAAAAGGACAAACGGACCATCCACGTCATGCCGGACTCTCCTGAGATTGTCCTGGCCAAGGCCAATGCTCTCACCATGAGCGATGTAATTTCACTTCAAAATTTCAAATCAAGAATAACAATAGTTAAAACAGTGCTCCATGTAAGGACTGTTTTATTTTATTTATTTTTTTTGCAGAAACTTTACAAATCCGGTGTGGCAGAGATGGCCAAGAGGGGCTACAATCTGAGAGCAGATGCCATTCCCATCGTAGCCGCCAAGTCAGGAACAAATATCGCCAGTAACGTACGTCCGAAAAAAAAAGTTCCTAAACTGCACCGCAAACCACTACGCATCATCAACTTACTTATTCAACTCGTCATTGCAGTTTAAGTACAAACTGGATTACGAGAAGGCGCGAGGCCACCACGTGGGCTTCCGTAGCCTCCGGGACGACCCCCTGCTGGTCCACTACATGGAGGTGGCCAGGATGCAGAGCGACAGGAACTACAAGAAGGATTACCACAAGGCCAAGCTCAAGTACCACACGCCGGTGGACATGTTAAGCTTGGCCCACGCCAAGCAGGCCTCGGCCGCGCAGACCAACACTGGCTACAGGAAGATCCTCCATACCTACGCTCTCCTCCCGGATGCCATGAACTTTGTGCTGGCTCGTACCATGAACACTCAGTCTAGTGATGTAAGTTGAAGTGTACATTATTGTGATTAAAGGAAATGCAAGTTTTTGCCCAGTGCCGTTTTCAGAGGTGGGAGTAGGTCATATTGGTCAACATAAGGGTGGGGGGTAAAAAAAAATGCATACGCATATGGCCCGCAAGCCTTGAGTTTGACACCAGTGTTCTTCAGGGTAATAAGAAGACGAGTCATAGCTTTGGGCTATCTTTTAAAATGTCGTTCCAGTGGCTTTTAAAACTCAGGTCTGAGATTCATTTCATTCACTCATGACATCTTTCTCTCTGCAGTGCGATTACAAGTCCGACTGGAACAACTGCGTTAAAGGTATGGGCTGGATCCCCATCGGCTCGCTCGCAGTAGAAACCGCCAAGGTCGGCGGGGACATCTTAAACGAGAACAAGTACCGCACTCACCCGTCCAACTTCAAGTACAGCAAACTGATGGACTCCATGGACATGGCTCTGGCCACGGCCAACAATCAGATCATGAATAAGGTGCGGCACGGTAAAATGGATCTCTCTCGCTCTTACATCCACCAAAAATGCTCATTTCATTGTGGAATTCTTTTTCAGAAAGCTTACACGGCCGCTTGGGAAAAGGCCAAACTGGACGTCCACGTCATGCCGGATGCTCCGGAGATTGTCCTGGCCAAGGCCAACGCCATCAACATGAGCAACGTAAGACGAGAAATGATGACTATTCTCGTTTATTTCCGCGGCATGATTTACTTTCTTCCTTCTACAGAAACTGTACAAAGCTGGCCTTTTGGAAATGGCCAACAGAGGCCACAATCTCGGAGCAGACGCCATCCCAATTCTGGCTGCCAAGTCTGGTACCAACATTGCCAGCAATGTGAGTCTGGAATTCAAGTCACTATAGTGGTACCTTGACTTATAAGTACCGATACCCCAATTCGCCAATTTGGTGTTATAAGACCTGGTCTTTTTTTGTTTGTTTGTTTTTTTTAATGTTACAGTACAAGTACAAACTGGATTACGAGAAGGCACGAGGCCACCACGTGGGCTTCCGTAGCCTGCGGGACGACCCCCTGCTGGTCCACTACATGGAGGTGGCCAAGTTGCAGAGCGACAAGAACTATAAGAAGGACTACCACAAGTCTAAGCTCAAGTACCACTCGCCGGTGGACATGTTGAGCGTGGCCCACGCCAAGCACGCCTCGTCCGTGCAAACCATGACTGGATATAAGAGGCTTATCCCTCACTACACCGTCCTACCTGATGCCATGAACCTGGAACTGGCCCGGAACATGCAGTCTATCGCCAGCGATGTAAGTACCCGATGGGAAGCTTCAAGATCTAAAATTGGAGTGCCGTAATCATCCATTACAACCCCTGCGAAAAGCCACGAATAACTGACACGAGGAACATCCACCGTTTTTCCCCACAGAACCAGTACAAGAGTGAGTATCGCAACTACGTCCGAGGAATCGGTTGGGTTCCCGTCGGCTCACTGGATATGGAGAAAGTCAGAACAGCCGGCAACATCCTAAGGGACCACGGGTACCGCCAGCATCCCAGCACCTTCAAATTCACCAAGGACATGCACTCCATGGACCTGGCACTGGCCTCCGCCAACAACCAGATCATGGATAAGGTACTGCAAGGGACAAAAAGATCTGTTCCTGCCGTTTTTCGTGTCTGACAACTCAAACTGCTGCTTCCAGCAATCTTACACCAAAGCCTGGGACCACGCCAAGCGAACCATTCACATCATGCCTGACGCGATGGACATTGTTCTCGCTCGGGAAAATAGGAAAAACTACAGTGAGGTGAGGGCTTCAGAACTATTGTTTTGTGACCACACAGTTGCTGCACATTGTGACCAAATGATTTGAAGCCATGATGTCCTTGTTGTCATTAGAAACGGTACAAACTGGACAATGAGCGTGCCAAGAAGAAGGGTCACAACCTTCGTGCCGATGCCATCTCCGTGCAGGCTGCTAAAGCCTCAACTATTATCGCAAGTGACGTAAGTGTATTTTTCTTCTTTTACTTTGAGCTTAACCCTATTCAGCGAATCATCCTCTGGCGTCTGTCCCTGTCCTCCGCATCTCCTGCTCTCACTCCAGCTAGCTACAAGTTTCACATCCATACAATCTCCTTTGTCAATCCTCTTCTTTGCCTCCTACCACGCAGCTCCATTATCAGAATCTTTCTACCGATATATCCAGTGTCTCGACTCCACACATCCAACCCCATCTCAGTCTGGCCTCTCTAGCTTCATCTCCAAACCCTCAAGTCTTTGGTGTCCCTCTGAGGAGCTCATTCCTGATTATGTCCATCTGCATCACTCCCAAAGAGAGTCGCAATTCCGATCAGCCTTTTTCTTTTCAGTTCTGTCACGCGTTCCACCTTTTCTTTTGTCATCAAGACTTCAGTACTCCTTAGATCCAATGAGCACCCTTTCCTCATTTATTACCACATGTCCAAGTCAGTGACCCTAATCTGCTGCAATCGGTACTGTCCCTTCTGCTTATCGGCCAGTTTGTGACAAAACCTTTGTTTTCTCGCAGTACAAGTACAAGACCGGATACCGCAAGCAGGTCGGCCACCACATCGGGGCCCTCAGCATCCAGGACGACCCTCTCCTCATGCTGGCCCTGAACTCCGCCAAGATCGCTAGCGACGCCCTCTATAAGAAGGACTTCAACCAGTCCAAGACCAGATTCCACCTGCCAGTGGACATGCTGTCCTTTGAGCTGGCCAAGAAGAACCAGATCCAGGTCAACCACGCCAACTACATCACCCGGCTGCACAACTGGACCTGCCTGCCCGACTCCAACGACGTTCGCCAAGCCAGACATGCCTACAATCTTCAGAGCGATGTGAGTGTAGTTGTAATAAAAATGATTATTTTGGCAAATGTAAAACTAGATTAAAAAATGGGAGCACCAGATATTCTGCAAACGTTTCAACATTCCTCCCTTGATAGAGTCCTATTTTTTTATAGCAGAAAGTGTAAGGGGTTCGCCAACACAAACCATTTGAGAACCCCGGTCTAAGATATAAAGGGTAATTCAGGCGAATACGTGTCTGTTAATTACCTGTTAATACCCTCTTGTCTCATTCAGGTGGTCTATAAGGAAGAGCTGAAGGCACTTCAGGGCACTGGTTGGATCCCCATTGGTTCGTTGGATGTGGAGAAGGTGAAGAAAGCCGGTGAGATCCTGAATGAACAGAAGTACCGCCAGCACCCGAGCAACTACAAGTTCAAGGTCTCAACCGAGGACATGCCCATGGTGCTGGCCAAAGCCAACGCTCAGGTCATGAACAAGGTAGGCTTTTAGCAGCGGTCAAGGATGACCAAGTTTTGCCAGTTACACTACACACCTACCCTCAAGCCTGGGACAAGGACAAGACAAACATCCAAATAAAAATATCGTGAGGAAAAGAAAGAAAGAATCTCAACTTGGTGTTTTCAATCACAAAGCAAACAATTTTGAATTTCAGCGTGACATCCAAAGATCTTTAATGAAAAAATGTATGCGATATCTTGGACATTCAACTTAAGTTGGTCTTGTTATTTGTGACGACAGAAAGCGTACAAAGACGCCTGGGAAAATGCGAAGACCCTGATCCATGTCATGCCTGACGCCATGGACGTCGTTCTCGCAAAAGCCAACAGTTACAACTACAGCTCGGTAAGCAAACAAATTGCGCTTTGAGCTCAAACTTGCCGACGTCGGTTATTCTTAACGGGTGTTTTGGCCTGTTACAGAAACTGTACAAGCAGGCAAATGAAGACGCCAAGAAGAAGGGTTACGACCTGCGCAATGATGCCATTTCCGTCCGAGCGGCCAAAGCATCCAGGGACATCGCCAGTGATGTAAGCATTTAGATTTATTCCAAGTGAGCTCCCGTTTTCCTAGATTCTGCCACGTAACCATCGACATGTGTCTTTTCCTCCAAAGTACCTGTACAAGACGGGATACCGCAAGCAGGTCGGCCACCACATCGGGGCCCTCAGCGTCCGCGACGACCCTCTCCTCATGCTGGCTCTGAACTCCGCCAAAATCGCCAGCGACTTCCTCTACAAAAAGGACTTCAACAAGTCCAAGACCAGATTCAACCTGCCTGTGGACATGCTGGCCTTTGAGCTGGCTAAGAAGAACCAGATCCAGGTCAACCACGCCAACTACATCACCCGCCTGCACGAGTGGACCTGCCTCCCCGACTCCAACGACGTTCGCCAAGCCAGACACGCCTACAATCTGCAGAGTGATGTAGGAAAATGAATACACTTAATCTCCGTTTATTACAGGGATAAGTTCCAGACCCACCTGTCATAGCAGAAAACCATGTAGAAATTCCCGGGGTACAAACAATGAACCGCAATCTCGCGAGGAAACACTGTATACTCATGAAATGATGTGTTTGTAAATTTGAGGATAATTCTTCACTCAATCCTTTCCGTCCTGACCAGAATGTTTACAAGGAAGACCTGAAGTTGCAGAAGGGTGTCGGCTGGGTCCCCGTTGGTTCGGTGGATGTGGAAAAGGTCAAGAAAGCCGGTGAGATCCTGAGTGAACAGAAGTACCGCCAACACCCGAGTAACTACAAGTTTAAGGTCTCAACCGAGGATATGCCCATGGTGCTGGCCAAGGCGAACGCCAAGGTCATGAACAAGGTAGGATAATGTGGCACAAAGCCTAATTAGGACGGATCATTTTACAATAGATTGGCCATTCATAACCTGCTATGTCCGGCGTTTATTTTAGAAAGCATATCAGGAAGCATGGCACAACGAGAAGACCATGATCCACATCTTGCCAGACGCGATGGATGTCGTCCTTGCAAAAGCCAACAACATGAACTACAGCTTGGTAAGTGAGCACTTTGGTTCTGTGATCCATTTTCTGCTTCAACACGTGTATCTTCTGTATCTTCAGAAGCTGTACAAGAAAGCATATCAGGAGGCCAAGAAGCAGGGCTACGAACTCGGCAAAGATGCCATTTCCATCCTCGCAGCTAAGGCTTCCAGAGACATTGCGAGCGATGTAAGTCGTTTGGTTTTCACCAAACCTAACAGGAATACTACTTATCGCTCAGGTTTCAAAGGGGTGGAAATGTTCCCAATGGGAAAAAGCTAAAGGGGAATTTAAGTCCAAAATTTTCTAGTCGCTCTAGCTATCTCATGGGGCTACCATTTTTACATTATACTGCCTTCTATTGTTGACTGAAATGAATGTTAAAGTGCCCTCAGACCTGCATTGTGAATGCCAAAGCTCACGTCTTTGTTGGGGAGGGGGTCATTTGACATTCGCAATCTGACAACAACTCATGCAATTGTGCAACCGAATTTATCTCTTCTTCCAAATAATCCCGGACATATCCCTATCCCAGTACATGTACAAGACCGGATACCGCAAGCAGGTCGGCCACCACATCGGGGCCCTCAGCATCCGCGACGACCCTCTCCTCATGCTGGCTCTGAACTCCGCCAAAATCGCCAGCGACTTCCTCTACAAAAAGGACTTCAACAAGTCCAAGACCAGATTCAACCTGCCTGTGGACATGCTGGCCTTCGAGCTGGCCAAGAAGAACCAGATCCAAGTCAACCACGCCAACTACATCACCCGCCTGCATAACTGGACCTGCCTGCCCGACTCCAACGACGTTCGCCAAGCCAGACACGCCTACAACCTGCAGAGTGATGTATGAAAATGAATATAGTGAACCTCCATTTCTTGCAGTGATAAGTTCCAGGCCCACCTGCAATAGCAGACAACTTGTATTATAAAAAGAAACCATATAGTGTGAAAACACATTTTAAAAAATTCCAGGGACACGACCAATGACTCGCCATGTAGCGAGGGAGCACCGTATGCTAATGAAATTATGTTTTTCTGATAAATTTGAGGATAATTCTTCACTGAATCCTTTCCGTCCTGGCCAGAATGTTTACAAGGAAGACCTGAAGACGCAGCAGGGTGTCGGCTGGATCCCGATTGGTTCGTTGAATGTGGAGAAGGTGAAGAAAGCCGGTGAGATCCTGAGTGAACAGAAGTACCGCCAGCACCCGAGCGACTACAAGTTTAAGCTCTCAACCGAGGACATGCCCATGGTGCTGGCCAAGGCGAACGCTCAAGTCATGAACCAGGTATTCATGCGTTACAATCACTACATATGAGGTCATAATCTCAGGAAGAAATACAGTCCTGCAGGATTTAGACCAGGGACGTCCATCCATTTTCCACCAAGGGCTACAAAGAGAAAAAGAAGAGGAAAGAAAGAGGAGAGGAGAAGCGACAGTAAAACAGGCAAAAATCCATATGTCAAGGGTTTAGGAAGGGCAAGAGGCTATTTGCTATCGTTAAAACTATTGCGAGGGGGGAAAAAAAAAGAATCTCAGCTTGGTGTTATCAATAAAAAAAGCAAACAATTATTAATTTCAGTGTGACATCCAAAGACTTTTAATGAAAAAAATGCATGCGATATATTGGACATTCAACTTCAGTTGGTCTTGTCATTTGTGATGGCAGAAAGCGTACATAGACGCCTGGGAACATGCGAAGACCCTGATCCATGTCATGCCTGACGCCATGGACGTCGTTCTCGCAAAAGCCAACAGTTACAACTACAGCTCGGTAAGCAAACAAATTGCGCTTTGAGCTCAAACTTGCCGACGTCGGTTATTCTTAACGGGTGTTTTGGCCTGTTACAGAAACTGTACAAGCAGGCAAATGAAGACGCCAAGAAGAAGGGTTACGACCTGCGCAATGATGCCATTTCCGTCCGAGCGGCCAAAGCATCCAGGGACATCGCCAGTGATGTAAGCATTTAGATTTATTCCAAGTGAGCTCCCGTTTTCCTAGATTCTGCCACGTAACCATCGACATGTGTCTTTTCCTCCAAAGTACCTGTACAAGACGGGATACCGCAAGCAGGTCGGCCACCACATCGGGGCCCTCAGCGTCCGTGACGACCCTCTCCTCATGCTGGCTCTGAACTCCGCTAAAATCGCCAGCGACTTCCTCTACAAAAAGGACTTCAACAAGTCCAAGACCAGATTCAACCTGCCTGTGGACATGCTGTCCTTCGAGCTGGCCAAGAAGAACCAGATCCAGGTCAACCACGCCAACTACATCACCCGCCTGCACAACTGGACCTGCCTGCCCGACTCCAACGACGTTCGCCAAGCCAGACATGCCTACAATCTGCAGAGTGATGTGAGTGTAGCTGTAATAAAAATGAAAAATGAACTCTTCTGGCTTTTTTTTCCTCATCCTGAATCCTTCCATCACTGCTCTCCATAGTCCGTCTACAAGGCAGACTTGAAGTGGCTCCAAGGTCTCGGCTGGGCCCCAGATGGCTCGATTGAGGTGGAGAAGGCCAAGAAGGCTGCTGAAATCTTGAGCGAGAGGAAATACCGCCAACCTCCCAGCAAAATCCCCTTCAGCAGCCCAATGAACGCAATGAACTTTGAACTGGCAAAGAATAACGCTTTGACAATGAACAAGGTAGACATCTTGAGGGGGATGAACAAGACGATAATGCCAGTTGTTCCGTCAATAATTGTGGTTTGTTCCAGCGTCTCTACATCGAAGCGTGGGAGCGTGAAAAAACCAACGTGCACATCAACCCTGACACTCCGGAGATCGTCCTCTCGCAGCAGAACGCTATCAACATGAGCAGGGTTCGTATCACACTTGGACCCGTTGACAGTCTTACCTTGGTCGCATCACATGCTGTCACCATGTACCAGTCTACTTTGAGTACTTCTATACTTATTTGTGATTTTTTTTTTTTCTTGACAGAAACACTACAGGCAAGGTTATGAGGCCGCCATCAAAAGGGGCTATTTCCTGCCACCAGATGCCATTGCTTTGAAGAGCGCCAAGGCCTCTCGGGAAATTGTCAGTGATGTAAGTCACTATTATTTCACAAAGCACTCAGTAAACGGAGAGAGAGAGACATATTAATCATTAGGGGAATTTTATCACCCAGTGTCTTACTTTACAGAAAGGATACAAAATAATGACAGGCCACTATTATGGAGGGATGGTTTGAGCTCTTTTTTTTTTCCTCCCCATTTTCATCAGTACAAATACAAAACAGGATACCGGCAACAAGTGGGCCACCACATTGGCGCTCGCAGCATCAAAGACGACCCCCTGATCATGCTGGCCCTCAACTCGGCCAAGATCGCCAGTGATGCCCTCTACAAAAAGGATTTCAACAAGTCCAAAACCCACTTCAATCTTCCCGTGGACATGCTGAGTCTTGAACTGGCCAAAAAGTGCCAGATTCAAGTCAACGACTTCAACTACCGGACTCGCTTACACGAATGGACGTGCCTGCCCGACTCCAATGACGTCGTCCAGGCCAGGAAGGCCTACGATCTCCAGAGTGATGTAAGACTAATAGAAGTCATCAAAAACTGTTACTTCCGGATTGTGCTTCTGTCTTCTCGTGTCATCTCAATGTGCTCCCCCACCCCCTTCAGGCTGTGTACAAAGCCGACTTGGATGAGATTGTTGGTGTGGGATGGATCCCTGTTGGCTCACCGGAAGTGCAGAAAGTCAAGAATGCCGGCAAAATTCTTAGCGATCGCTTTTACAAGCAGAAGCAAGACTCTCTGAAGTTCACCACAGACATGTCTGCCATACCCATGGTCCTTGCCAAAGCAAATGCTGAGATCATGAACAAGGCATGCCCTTTTGTTTTTTTCCATCATTGTTTCAAAAGATAAGGTTCCTTCTTTCCCGTAACGTTTGACTTGTCATGACAGAAATATTACATTTCTGCTTGGGAGGCTGAAAAGGCGAAGAACCATATCGGTGCTGACCTGCCTGAGATTCTGCTCTCCAAATCAAACGCTTACAACCTCAGCCAGGTAGAGTCCGTGTGTTTTCAAGACATTATCCAATTTCACTTTCGGAAAATTGCAGAAGCTATATATTTAACCCGTGTGTTTGTGAGATCTATTCCAATGAAAAATATGCGCCTTGTTTTTCTACCTCCAGAATGTGTACAAGCAAGCCGTCAAGGATATGTTCCGACAGGGCTACGTCATGAAACCTGACGCAATTTCCGTCAAAGCAGCCAAACGTGGAAGAGAAATCATTAGTGATGTATGAAAACATGAATTAGAAATTTGTCGGTGTCAGTTTAACTGACGTTTCACCTCTTTCAGTTGTCACTTTGCTCTTCACGCAGTACAAGTACAAGACGGGATACCGCAAGCAGGTTGGCCACCACATCGGCGCGCTGAGCATCCGTGACGATCCTCTGATCATGCTGGCCCTGAACTCGGGCCAGATTGCGAGCGACAACCTATACAAAAAGGACTTCAACAAGTCCAAGACCAAATTCAACCTGCCGGTGGACATGCTGAACTTGGAACTGGCCAAGAAATGTCAGATACAAGTCAACGACTTCAACTACAGAACTTGCCTGCACAACTGGACTTGTCTGCCGGACTCCAACGATGTGGTCCAGGCCAGGAAGGCGTATGACCTTCAAAGTGACGTGAGTAGTTAGTGAAGTGGTACCCTCACTTAAATTCATTCCATGACCTATGTTTCTCTATTGAAATGAAATACGATTACCGTGTTCCCGCGATTTTAATCGCTTCCCTTGAGCGGTACCACTGTAGTTAACACGTGTTTTCCCGAGGAGCACGCTCACAAACAAAAACGTCATCGTCCCTCATTTATCATTTAGGCTGTGTACAAAGCAGACATGCAATGGATCAAGGGATCCGGTTGGGTCCCCATTGGTTCAGTGCATGTGGAGAAAGCAAAGAAAGCATCGGAGATCTTGAGTGAGAAGCTGTATCGCCAGCCTGCCAACAACTTCAAATTCACCACCACGACCGAGGACATTCCGTTTGCCCTCGCTCTGGCCAACGCCCAAATCATGGACAAGGTACAGACTGTGTACACCGATTTGTACGTCAGAAATAAAAAAATAAAATAAAACAGCCTGTTCAACAATCCACCTTTTTGATGTTTACAGAAAGCGTACGTGTCCGCGTGGGAGAACGACAAAATTAACATTCACATCATGCCCGACACACCTGAGATCATCTTGGCCAAGCAGAATAGGCTCAACACCAGTCAGGTAACACACTCATGAATGCAAGATACTCGAACGATGTTTAATGTTCACAATCCATAAACTGTACATTACTCACAAGTAGTTATGACACTGAGAATTTCAGGTGAGATTTCAAGATGAACCAGAGTGAAGTTGCACTGCAGTCTTTCGTTTATATCTGGGGTAATATAGCAAAACCCCCACATGGACGAAAATCCATCAAATTAAATTCACTTGGAAAGTTTGTAGGGCATTTTAGGTTCGTCTTGAAATGTCACCCCAAAGCCCAACATGCCTTCTTTTTTTAAGAGTACTGTACATCAGCCTTAGACTATCATTTCCTTCCAATAGAGACATTACCATGAAGGCTACCTGGAAAACATTAAAAATGGCTACTTGCTCCCCAAAGACGCCATTTCGATTGTAGCAGCCAAGGCCTCTCGTGACATCGTCAGTGACGTAAGTCCGCAGCCCCACTTTCAGCCGCAGGTTTGTACACTCTTGCTAGGACGCGGAACAATAACGCCGCTTTGGAATTTCAGTACAAGTACAAGACCGGATACCGCAGGCAGTGTGGCCACCACGTCGGGGCTCGCAGCGTTGAAGACGACCCTCTGATCTTGCTGGCCGCCCACGCCGCCAGGATCGCCAGTGACAACATCTACAAGAAGGATTTTGAAAAGACCAAGACCCACTTCAACCTGCCCGTGGACATGCTGTCCATCGAGCTGGCCAAGAAGTGCCAGCAGCAAGTCAACGATTTTAACTACCGCACTCACCTGCACCAGTGGACCTGCCTGCCAGATTCCAACGACGTAGTCCAGGCCAGGAAGGTCTACGACCTGCAGAGTGATGTAAGTTCGTAGACGTCTGCCGTTACCTATGCTCTGCGCTCAAATTCTTAACACTGGACTTGCTTACTTTTAGATACAAATACGCGTGTGGTTGTGTGTGTATGTAAATACGCAACTGAATGTCTGGATTCTCAAAGGACAAAAAGAGATTGGAGTGAATATATTGGCAGTGAATGAGGTTTAAAACAAAGCCACAAAGTCCCCATTTTGATATTTTGGCAAAGCTATCTTGAACATTTGCAGATGCTTTGCCGTTTTTAAATGAACCGTATCTTGCAGGCTGTGTACAAAAGTGACCTGGAGTGGCTGAAGGGATGCGGCTGGTCACCTCACGAATCCGTGGATGTCATCAAAGTCAGGAAAGCACAGAAAATCCTCAACGAGAGACTTTACCGCGAGCCGCCCAGCACGATCAAGTTCACCAGCGTGGCGGAATTGCCTTCAATCATCCTGGCCAAGCAAAATTCAGATAACCTCAGCGAAGTGAGTCAGGAAAAAAAAACACTTGATGCTGAGGGGCACTCACACATTTATCTTGCTCCAAAATTCTTTATTTTTATTATTTGCCAAATTTCACCTTCCTACTCCTTCCATCGTTCTGCACCGATTAGCGCCTTCTTTAATTATTAAATGTGGTTCGGCCCTTTGAGATGAACACTAAAGGCTCTTGTTTTCTTTTCAACAGTGGAAATACAAGGAAATGTGGGAGAATGAAAAAACCTCCTTCATCCTTCCGCCAGACACGCCAGCCATGGAGCTGTCCAAGACAAATGCGATCAACATCAGCAATGTGAGGTTTCAGCTGCGACCACTTTCTGCCATTCTGGAATGATCTGTTTTTTCAACATGTCCCAACTGATTCTACTCAGAAACTATACACCTTGGATTGGGATGACCAAAAGGCCAAAGGCTACCAGATCAAGGAGGATGCCATCGCTGTACTGAAGGCCAAAGCGTCCAGAGATATCATCAGCGACGTAAGAAAAAGACACGGTTGAGGTTTAAAAATAAGAAACTCACCTTTCTTTCTTCTTCTTTTAGTACAAGTACAAGGAAGGATACCGCAAGCAAGTGGGTCACCACATTGGGGCTCTCAGCGTCAAAGACGACCCCCTCATCATGCTGGCACTGAACTCGGCCAAGATCGCCAGTGACAACCTCTACAAAAAGGACTTCAACATGTCCAAGACCAGATTCCACTTGCCCGTAGACATGCTGAGTCTCGAACTGGCCAAAAAGTGCCAGATTCAAGTCAACGACTTCAACTACCGGATTCGCTTGCACCAGTGGACGTGCCTGCCTGACTCCAATGATGTGGTACAGGCCAGGAAGGTCTACGATCTCCAGAGTGATGTAAGTTTGTAAACCTGCTGTTGTGTATATTTGCACAACTGTGACATAGCACAGTAGATTAATGGCCAAGAAGAATTAGCGCTTTTGGACTCGACCTTTTTACCAAAGGGCAAACAATTGCGCCTGATTCCGCCTCCTTCCCGCCGCCAGAAGAACAGTGGCAGGAGAGCCGACTAACCTGGAAATATGACAAAAGTCAGAATGGTGGAATACATTTTGTGTTGTATTGGCCCCCCCAGGCTGTGTACAAAGCGGACTTGGAGTGGCTACGTGGATGCGGTTGGATTCCGCACGAGTCCGTTGAGGTTTTGAGGGTGAAGAATGCACAGAAGATCCTCGCTGAGGTAGGCCAGCTTGCGTTTTGCTTGACAGAACATGTGCATTTTAGAAGTCATCTCACAATCGTGTCGCTCGTGTTGTTACAGAGAGGCTACCGGGTCAAGCTGGATGAGCAGAAATTTGGTGTTCCACCCAATCGAGTCGACTTGACTTGGGCTAAGAATGCCGCCGACATCCTCAATGAGGTCCAGATTTTGACACTTTTTTTTCTCCCTTAATATTGTCTTTAGCTCTCGGTAACCCACTTTGAACCTCTTTTCAGGCCAAATACCGTGAGGCTTGGCATCGGGACAAGACCAATTACACGCTGGTAGAGACTCCGACCATGGTCACAGCCAAAGCGGCAGCTAAGAACGTTCATCCGGTAAGGTTTTTATCTCGTTCATTTATTGTTTTAACTGTCTTTGTTTTGGTGTGTCCGAGCTGGCACTTTGTATGCAGCGACAGTCGGACCGTTGGACTAGGAAAATATGTCTGTAGCGATCACGCATGAATATATTTTAGAATCAGCACCTCTGTTTGGAATCTGTATCCCTGTTTTTTTTTTTTTTTTTTTTTTGTCATTTGTCAAAAACAGCCTTTTGGTTTTGCAGAAACTGTATTCCCAAGATTGGGAAAAGGCCAAGGCCACTGGGTACTTCATGCCTGAAAATGCGGTGTCCATCAAGCAGTGTATTAGCAACACTAAAGTCCAAAGCAAAGTGAGTATCTGTTCAAATGTTGACAGAATTACTCAAACTGGAAGTGCAACCGATTGCCATCGTCTGTCCGGCAGCATAAATACCTGGAGGGATACCGCAAGCAGGTGGGCCACCACATTGGGGCCCTCAGCATCCAGGACGACCCGCTTCTCATGCTGGCCCTGAACTCGGCCAAGATCGCCAGCGATGCTCTCTACAAGAAAGACTTCAACAAGTCCAAGACCAAATTCAACCTGCCCGTGGACATGCTGCAGTTCGAGCTGGCTAAGAAGTGTCAGAAGCAAGTCAACGATGACCTCTACAGGACCCGCCTGCACGAGTGGACGTGCCTACCTGACCAGAATGACGTCATCCAGGCCAGGAAAGCCTACGATCTTCAGAGTGATGTGAGTCGTCAGATCAATGAAGACAAAAATTGTTTGCGCGGACTTCAAATAATCCCCAGATTTTGTTCTTCTTAGTTTGTGTACAAAGCGGATATGGAATGGATTCGAGGCTGCGGGTGGGTGGCCCACGAATCAGTGGACCACGTCAAAGCCAGAAAAGCGCAGGAAATTCTCAACGATGTAAGTTTTGATTTGCTGTATGATTCGTCCTTACTTAATCTCAGTATTTTGTCTCTCATCTGGATGTCTTCATGTTTCTCACAGAGGATCTACAAGAAGAACGCAATTGACGGCTTTGGAAAATTCACCCTGGTGGTGGACCGTCCAGAACTTCTCTTGGCCAAGACCAACGCTGTCAACGTCAGCGACGTATGTATTCCAACATGAACCGACTATGGGAATTGCAACATAATAAATCTTTTTTTTCCCCCAGGGGATACATTCCAGACCCACCCACGATACGAGAACATTTTTGTCTAACTGGCTTAATGCTAACATATTAAAGTGAAAGGCCTTAGATGTGCCGCCATTCTCACATCTTTTCTTCCATCCACAGCTGAAGTACAAAGAGACCTTCAATGCAGAGAGGGGTCAGTACATCGGTTCCGATGACACTCCTCAACTGGCCCACAGCAGGGAGATGACCAAGAACATCAGCGAGGTGCCGAGAGTCAAACGGCTCGTTCATTTGAGATTTTTTTTTTCCATCAATTACACGTGCTATAACGATGTAAGCGTTGTTGTCTGATTTCAGAAACTCTACAAACTGCACTGGAACAAATCCAAGGCTGCTAACTACCATCTGGACCAGGAGTATATTCCACTTGTCATCGGAAAGAAGAGCAGAGACATCAGCAGTGATGTGAGTACGCGAACGGTTGTCCTTTCTTCCTGGTTCTTCTACCGGTACAGATTGTAATTTCTATGATATTCCTGTTCTAGGTCAAGTACCATGACTCCCACGAGAAGGCCAGGGGACACTACTTGGCCGGAACCCTGGTGGACTTCCCCGAGGTGATCCGGTGTGGTGATCAGGAGAAGAACAAGGGACTGGTGAGCAAATCGTAATAGAGACACCATAACCCATGTCAAGGGTTTCGCCGGCTCAAACTGAGGCGGAACCTCCACCACCGTGTTTGATATCATTCCCTGTTCACTGTCTTTTTATAATACATCCGTCAACCGAAAATGAGCTTTGGAACAGTACTCTTCTAAGACCACTACAATTTCATAACCTCCATCATTCCCGCTGTTTCCGTTGTAGAGGCTTTACCATCAGAACTACCACCAGACCAAGATGAAGACCCACATCCCATCCGACATCATTGCAAACAAGGTGGCCAAGCGTTCCCAGGACATGCTGAGCGACATCCTGTACCGCACATACCTCCACCAGTGGACCTGCCACCCCGATCAGGAGGATGCCATCCGAGCCCGCAAGACCAACGAGATTCTCAGCGATGTATGTTTCTTTACCCTAAACATTTCGTTCGGTTTTATGCACGTAGTATTTTCCGGCTTGAGGCTCATCATTGTTATCAGCCTCCTTATCACTTGTGTTCCTTATGATTAGTGTGAGAATTATTATGCCGCTTTACTCCCGCTGTTTCGACATCCCCCAATGTAGCCACAAATAGCGCGTACAGAGTGTTTTTATATTAGGGTTAAGGTCTCCCATAGTGAAGGGCCCGGCAGTCGATGTTTTTCCTTTCTCTTGTCATCGACGACCAGGTGTTTTACAAAGAGGACCTGACCTGGATGAAGGGCATCGGCTGCTACGTGTGGGACACGCCAGAGATCATTCGTGCCAAGAAGGCCTACGACCTGCAGAGTGAAGTGCGTGACATCAGGCAATATCAATCAATCATGTGAAACCACAACAGAATTACACGGCCCATATTTTGCCTTTCAGCTTCAATATAGAGATGAGGCCAAGAAAGAATTCAACAATTACTCCATCGTGACCGACACGCCCGCCTATGTGACTGCCGTGCTGGGCAACACCTGGGCCAGCGACGTAAGTTACTTGATGTGGGGGGGGGGGGGGGGGGTCGCAAGTGGTCTATACTTGTACTTAAGAACAAAGTGCGAGTACTTTTTCCACCTGCGCCGACAGCTGAACTACCGGGAGGCTTACCATAAGGGGAAGCACTCGTACACCACCGTTCTTGATACCTACGACTACGGCAGATGCCGCAACTTCAAACACAACTTCAGCAACGTACGTAGAAACGCTCGGCGAAGCTCATTGTATCATTGTAGACACAGAAATCGGTGAAGTGAACATCATCATTCATTTTGGATTTTCAGAAAATCTACACTGACGCTTGGGACAAATTCAAGGCCAAGGGCTACCAGATCCCCCACGACTCGCGCTCCATGCAACACGCCAAGAATCAGAAGTTCGTTGCGAGCAGCGTGAGTATCTTCTCCATATCCCGCGTCCTGCCAATAAACTTGAAGGGAAACTAGATTTAGATTTGCACCGAAACCCCGTTGGTCACATCGCATACTTTTCACACCTAACTGCGAGGTGAAAACCTGTGATTTGGGTCTGTTCTCACTCTCTCAAGGATGCTTCATGAACTACGGTCTTGCCCTGCTTTTCAGGTGAAGTACAAGGAGGACTATGAAAAGTTCAAGTCAATCTACAGCCTGCCCAAGTCTCTTGAGGACGATCCACGCACCCTCCACTGCCTCAAGGCCGGAAGGCTGGTCCTGGACGTAAGGCAAAGTTTTGTTCACAGCTTTATTTGCCATTGCGGTACATTTCCAGGTTTGTGATGACAAAAGAACCGCTCGTCTGTGTAGCGCCTGTACAAAGAGGACTATGAGAAAGCCAAGGCAAAGAACCACATCCCGGCAGACATGCTGGAGATCATAACGGCCCATAAAACCCAGACCAAAGTCAGCGAAATCAACTACCGCAAATATCTGCACGAGTGGATCTGCCTCCCCGATATGCAAATGTACGTCCAGGCGCGCAAAGTCAACGAGCAGCTGAGTGATGTGAGTAAAAACAAAAATTGTAGTCTCTTAAATCAAGCCACAATATGCTCGTTCTTGATCTGCAAAGATATTTCTTCTTACCAGGCAGTTTTCGTGTCCGATTATGCAATGTCGTCATTTTTTTTTCTGTCTTCTCGTACGAACTGTAAACGGATTTTTTAAAAAATGAGCTTCACTGTCAAATCGATACCTTCTGCAGATCTTCTACAAGGATGACCTGAACTGGCTGAAGGGCATCGGCTGCTTTGCCTGGGACACTCCGGAAATCCTGCGTGTCAAGCATGCCGGCGACATTCAGAGCATTGTTTGTAGTCACCAATACCTTTTTTGACTCTTTGATCTGCCCCCGCAATGTTATTCACTCGTGTGTTTCACATTCCAGAACAAATACCGAGCCAAAGGTGTGGAGGCGTTCAAGGACTACTCGGTGGTGATGGAAACCCCGGTTTACACGACGGCCAAGCAGAACACCGTCAATCTGAGCGATGTAGGCCAGTGACGTTGACGCGTGGTAAGACATCAACGTCGGCCGCTTTTTTGACTCTATTGTCTTTCTCCAGCTGCGCTATCGCTCCGACTACCAAACCCACATCAAGGGAACCAACACTGCTCCTGCCGTTACCGTCGAGGGGGAGAGAGCTCGTCTGGCCCACCACATTCAGAGTAATGTAAGATAACCTTGGCGGTGTTCTTCATCTGCACAATTTTACTTTCCAAGATGAGTGCGGTGCAGCCCTTGAATTTTTGTAACGTGGGTGTCTCAAAACACCAGTGGCTCGGTTCATGAAGAGAGCCATGTGTGACTTACCAGATCCAGATGGAAAGGCAAGGACTTAGTTCATTAACAGAGCAGGAAAGTGTTGACTGTCACTTGTTGGACACGGGTGGGGGGACGCCAGTGAAGGTGAAGGGGAACAGGGGACAGTGTTTCCATGGAGTTGCCAGAAACCAGGCAACTTTCATGTAAAATCTGTTCTGTTCTCTCAGAACTGGTACAAGGAGGCCAACAAGAAGTACATGCCCACAGGGTACACTCTGCCCCACGACATGCCTCTCATCAAGCGGGCGAAACACAACTCTTTTATCAGTAGCATTGTAAGTACACCGCCGCTACTCTCTAAAATAAAAAATGGGAGCAACAGCCGATCGAGCTCCGCTCGTGTTTTCTTTTGGTTTGCGTAGGTGAAGTACAAGGAGGCCTACGAGATGACAAAGGCCAAGGGCTACACCATTCACCCGCAGGGCGTCAACTTCGTCAACTACAGGAAGGCCAACAAGATCGCTAATGAGGTGAGACCAGGCCCAGCCGTCACTTTCTCATGTTAACGCCGTCCAACGTGGCTTTCTCCCGTCCATGTAGCGCCTGTATCGCGAAGATTACCACAAGCACAAGGACAAGATCCACACCACCTATGACACCCCCGAAATCAAACAAGTCAAGATGAACCAGGATCACATCAGCGAAGTACTGTGACTTTTCCCAGCGCCGACGATATGTCTCTTTTGAAATGGTATGACATCTACTTGGGTGTTTTTGTAGTTGTGGTACAAGGAGATGTACAACAAATGTAAAGGCCAGCTGATCTCCATGCCCATGACACCAGAGCTGATGCATTACAACCACGTCAACGACATCACCAGCGAGGTACTACCAAACGTCTTTTTCGTGTTCTTGTTCTCGTTCGGACGTTTGCTGTCCTTTGGAACATCTCTCCTATGCTAAAATCCACATTGATGCTCAAATCCAAAGCATACATCAAGTAGCATGAACTAGTAAGCGACTTAAAATCTCAATTTTGTCAGACATGTTATTTTAAGACCATCCCAAACACCAAACTGCGGACATTCAGGGACCGAGCCCCTTACCTATGGAGCTCGCTCCCTACTAAAGTCTGGGAGGTTGTTTCCCTGGACATATTTTTTCTGAACAAACTTGTGTTAAAAGGCCCTTTATCAACAATTGAAGTTCTCGTACATTTTCAGCTGAAATACAAAGAGGATCTGACATGGCTGAGGGGCATCGGCTGTTTCCTGTTCAACACCCCGGAGATGATCCGCATCCGCAACCTCAATAAGTACAGAGTACGTATCCTCCTATACAGCATTTTTTCTTCTCACATTGGTCGGCATCATTGCTGTATTGTTTTTATTTTTAACTCTCAAAGCTGGACTACCCGGTGGAGGCCAAGAAGAACCTGCCCAACTTCTCTGTGGTTCTTCACACGCCGGAATACAAGCGAGTGAGCGAGCTCAAGAGCCACTTGAGCATGGTGAGTCTTGTCTGGATGGAAGCCGGTCTTGCCGTCTCATTTGGTGGTGATGTTGCTGAATCGTGGCTAAAAGTCGACAATTGATGCGTGATCATGCTCTTTCTGACTTCTGTAGAACATGACGTGCATTAGATTACACATAAAGCACTGGTGCTTTTCAGGGTGGGGGGGGGGATAAGTTGCTGTTGTTGTGTTATTGATGGAGGAAAAGTGTATGTTTTAGCACATGGGTGGCTTTTCAAAAGTTGCTAAAAGTTTTCTAACAAATGCTAAAAGTAGCTTACATTTTTGCTCGGTGCTTTTTGAAAAGAAATGTCTTTGGGTAGAATGGAGAAAAAAAAAAGGTGCAAAATTCAAGTTGGCATTTTCCGCCTTCAGCTCATCTACAAAGCTCAGAGCAAAGAAGATATGGCCAAGGTCTCCACCACCGCCGACGCCGTGGAACTCAAGAGAGCCAAATGGGCCCAGCATCTGACCAATCATGTGAGTTTGAACCCGGTAGTTTTCCATCTGTCAAGTCAAGACCGGACGGATGACTTAACAGACTTGACTTCCATCTGTGCCTCTTGCACGACAGTACGTGTACACGGACGTCGCCGCCAAACACCGACCGCATTACACCCTGGAAGTGGAAACCCCGCACATGGGCCACAGCAGGAAGATGAAAGTGATGTCCAGTGATGTAAGTTCCTACCAACCACTTTGCTCATCTTTGCCGTCAGCGGCTGGAACCCCCCCCCCCCCCCCCCCCCCACCAAGATTGATTGCTCTCTCGTTCTCTTTTAGAACAAGTACAAAGAACAGTATGAGAAGATGAAGCACAGGTACACCGCCATTGGTGACACGCCCCTTCTGATCCGCTCCAAGAAGGCCTACCTCCAGTCCAGCGATGTGAGTTTAATAAGTACTCACGCTCTGTACTTATTTACATTATTTAATTCCCTCACCCAATGAGACTTTAAAAGGGTTGATAAGGAATTAAATTCTTATCAATTCGCTTCCCTAAAAACACCTGCGAAATCTACTTGAGTACAGTAAAGGTATTTTTACGTTGTTACTTTTCACCACTGTTGATCAGCGAACATCACGCTAAGATTCCGAAACGGTTACTCACCTCAATCTGGTTTTGCGTTTTCCTCAGCTGCGCTACAAAGAGACTTACGAGCTCTCTAAAGGCCACTACCACACCGTCAAGGATGCCCTGGACATCGTCTACCACCGCAGAGTCACCAATGACGTCAGCAATGTCAGCGCTACACGATGACCTTTTATCACGACGTTCACAAAATGTCTTGCGTGATGTTAAAATTACTCTGATCCCGCCTCAGGTTAAGTACAGGGAGAATTACCTTAGCTCCCGGGGAACATGGAAGTCCATCCCGGACCGTCCCGAGTTCTTCTTCAACAGGATCGTCAACGACAACGTCAGCACGGTGAGAGCCATTCAAGACTTTCCTGACGAAAAGGAATCCACGTGCCTGACTTCAAACGGTGGTGTGTTGGGGTTTTAGGTCAAGTACAAGGAGGACCTGGACTGGTTGAAGGGAATCGGCTGCTTCGTGTGGGACACGCCCGAGTTGTTGCGGGCTGAGAAGAACAAGACGCTTTACAGTGATGTGAGTCACTTCTTAACATACGAGTTTGAATTTTCAGCCGATAAAACATTTGTTAAATCCGCTATAGTACATTTGTTAAGTACAGTTCAGTTATCTTTAACTTTTCATTTGCATTTCATCTCTTCGAACAGTTTTTGACCCCTTCAATGACGCTGTGTTGTTTCTACTTGCTCTCCAGATCCAATACAAGACCTTCCTCAAGAAGTTCAGAGGAAACTTCACGTACACCTCTGACTCGCCGTTCTTCCACACGGCCAGGCACGCCACCAGCCTCATTGATGAAGTAAGTTGCCTCGTTTCAGCAATGCTTACACTGCAGAAACTGAACGCGGGGGGGGGGGGGGGGGGGGGGAGGGGGGGGGATGAGAAAAATGAATTAAATGATGTTTGATTTGTGTTGGCAGTCAAAGAACCAGCATATTTTGTTTCGATTTGAAATATTTCATCTTGGCTAGACTTCAGTTTTTACAGTTTAGGTTTTTCTGGTTCCTATGTACAATCTTGGGAGGTATTATTCGAACCCCCGTCAGAAAGGGATGCCCTCCATCAAACCTCTGTCATTTTTGGTTTCCTGGACACTTGCCTTTAACTTCCTTCTGACATTCTGAGCAGCGGGCCTACAGAGTTAGTTACGAGAAGACAAAGGATCACTTCACCATAACCACAGATGATCCTAGTTTCCAGCTGGCCAAGGAGAACAAGAAGATGAGCCAGGTAATGGTCCTGGTCCAATGAGACGGCCTGCATCGTCCACTACAAAAAAACCCCGCCGGGGGCGGCATGAGGCTGTCCACAGACCTGGTGCTGGTTGTTTTGGCATGGATATGATTGTCGACACGATGTCTTTTGTTCATAGCAGGTCTTAAAACAGGGCTACAAACTGACCACTACTTGTTCTCAGAACAAGTTCAAGCTTGGTCGTGAGATCCTTTCCCCTCAATGTGTGTGTGTTTGTCTTTTTTTTTTTTTAAACTGTGGCATGATGTGTGTGTACTGACAGAAACGGTACAAATCCAAAGCAAAGGATCTCCACAAGAGCGGCTGCAATGAGCTCCACCGACCCGACATCCTCACCGCCCTTGTCCAGACTTTTATGGGCAGTAAGGTAAACAGCTAGCTAGCTAGTTAGCAAGTAGCCGTGCCACAAAAACGCTCATGCCTGTCCGCCAGCAGTCGGAGTCTCGAGCTCCTCCCCTCCTGCTGTTTCATCCCATCCGCTGGCCAAAATAAAGCTCACGCCGCATCGAGCATCACCTGCTAATCTTGCCATCTGCCATTCATCTTCATCAAGTGCGTCTCTCATGTCGTTCCATCCAGAGGTGGGAGTAAGTCTCATGTGCAAGTCAGAAACGAATCTTAAGTCGTAAGTTCAAGGCATGTTCCAACTTTCTGCGGACACACACATACGCCAATCATGCCCCCACACACACCCCCACCTCTGGCGCCAGCAGCTTCCCCACCTGCCCGAGAAAAACACGGCAAGAGTCTGAAGTCATTGCAACTGGTAACTGGTCATCCCTGCATTAATAACCCTCACCGTTTTCATGCCCGTCTTCTCAAGCATGTTTCTAACCTCACCTACTCGATTTACACTCTTACTGTGATCACTCTCAGTTCAGACGAGACGCCCTGATTCTCAAACTTTTGTAATAGTCTCACTTCTATCTCTATACACTCATTAATTGGAGGACTGATGACCTTTTTTGCTCCAAACTCATCTAGGGGCAATATTAGATGTTAGGTTTTGGATGACTCTTATTTTATTTTTTTATAATGTTATTTATTTTCTCCGATGTAATTGGAACCCTGCTCTCGAAATCAACATTTTGGAGTCCTTTTTCAGACTCGTTTCAAGTAGCGAGCAGTTTTCTTTACCTCGTCTTGTTTGAATCAAAGTTCGACTTGACCCCTTTTTTATGTCCTCCAAAGTGGGCCATGTCCAAGAAAAGTTTGAGATACACTACCCTGAAGAAAGCTCGTCCTTACTTCGGGACCGCTCGTTGCTTGCCAGACTTGAGACTTTTTGTGGTGCACTATGGTGACTTGGTCCCTGTTGCACTTGTTCAGTGGCGTTACAGGGAACAATATGAGCGTGCCAAGGACAAGTTCACTTCCATCCTGGACACTCCTGAGTATGAAACTAGCCAACGCGGCAAGAAGATTGGCGACGTGAGTTTTATACTCGGTTTCACTATTTTTTATCATGTATCTTGAAAAAAAATGTTCCTGAGAAAAAGCACTTGTTTTCCTGCAGATCGTTTACAAAATGGAGTACAATAAGAACAAGGCCAGAGGCTACACCCTACCGTACGACACACCGCACCAAAACCTCATGAAGAAAGTCAAGGAAATCACCAGTAACGTAGGTGGTCTGAAAGCGTGACTGCATGGCGGGTAAAAAGGAAAGAATTGTTGGAAAATGTTGTGTTTGTTCGCAGCTGAAGTACAAAGAGCACTACGAGAGGAACAAGGCCCAGATCAACATCGATCATGAGGCTCGCTCCATTCGGGCCGCGAAGGAGGCCTACACGAACATCACCAACGTGAGTGACTTATCTAGGCATGGGTCAACTTTTTGGCTCCAGAACTAAGATATATTTTGTCAGGATAAAAAAAAATCAAAGTTGAAGAACCACTGGAGTATCTTCCCCACCCCCCAAAAAAGAAAATTATTCTTAGTGTTTATTCTGTTCTAGTTGGATTACAAGAAGAAGTATGAAGCCACCAAATTCAGGTGGATGTGGACCCCAGAGAGGCCCGACTTTCTCAATGCCGCCAAGAACTCGCTGCAGCAGAGTGACGTGAGTTTTGATTTTTCCTTTTTTTTTTTTTTGCGGGGTGGAACGTGCGGTACGATATGTTCCTCATCCCAAATGCTAACCTGCCTCCTTTTTGACAGTATGAGTACAAGTACGACAAGGAGTACTTGAAGGGCTGCGTCATACCCGTGGTGGACGACAAGCTTACCCTACTCGCACAGAACAACACGCAAATCACCAGTGAGGTGAGAGCCGTGCATCCATGCATCCAGTTAGATTATTATTTTTATTATTATTATGATGATTTCGGCGTTTATGAGCCAGCATTGACTTCCGTTGGTTCGTTTGAATTCTCGGCAACTTAAAGAATTAATATCAAAGATGGAATGCTACGTATTCTATCACACATCCACGCTAACGCAGTCGGGAAGTTATAATTACAGGAAATATTTGTATGAATAACGCTCAGACTTGTGTGTAATCTCAAAATGTCACCTGTCGGGACCGTCATAAATGGAGGATCCCTTACGCAAGGACTTAAGTCACTTTTTCCTTCATATGTCCTTTTTAAAGGTCTTGTTTGTTAAGTCTGCAATTTCATCGGTGAATCGCGTCTTTAACACTCCACTTCGGTTCAATGATTTTGTAGCTCAAATACAAAATGAAGTACGAGAAGGCACGGGGCCACTACCTGCCTGTGGCGGACACCCCTCAGATCCTCCACTCCCAGGCTGTACGCAACCTGTCTTCTGAGGTAAGTTCGTTCAGCCCCTGTAGAAAACAAAACATCCGCAATCTGTGGATGGTCCACTCTTTCATGCTGGTCTTTCCACAGAGCAAGTACAAGGCGGCCAGTAAGAAGCAAATGCAGTCCGGGTCCTTCACCATCATGCCTCAGACCCGGGACACGGCTCACAGCAAGGAGATCAATAAACTCGTCAGCAAGGTATCATCATCAGCTTTCTCATTTTCTCACCGTTTCTTGAAGCCTCGGCTGATCCCGACTTCTGTTCCCATAGAACGTGTACAAGGCCAAGTTTGAGAAGGAGAAAGGCAAGTCGATATACAACAACATGTGCGTACCGCCCGACATTCAGCACGCCATGGATGTTGCCAAGAAACAGAGCAATGTGAGTCAGTTCGACAGAAAAATTCTTTAGTTTAGCTCTGTGATTCTTGGAGTGGTTCCCTGGCTCCCTCTTTTTTGGTACCCAAAAGAATCACTGCCGAAGTACAGTTTTGTGATCAAACTTTGTTCCAGTTACCCTTTTGTTTTCCCAGTATTGTATTTTTTACTTTTCATGCACAATACATTCGTAAGTGCAGTTCAGTTGTATTTAACTTTAAAGTTGAATATGTTTTAAAAAAATTTAATTTTGTTGTACACATACGTATATTTTGGTAATTTTTTTTACAACTTTTTTTTTGTGTAACACATTTTACTCAAATGGTTGTTTAGATACAGTTTTATGAATGAAAAATGTTGGCGTTTCAGCTGGACTACAAGAAGAATGCCAAAGCCAACCTTCACTACACCACCGCCGTTGTGGATCGACCTGACATCAAGAAGGCCACGCACACCGCCAAACTTGTCAGCGATGTAAGGGGCCAAAAATAAAAATTGCACAATTATTATTATTTAGAGAGAATCATTGTATTTTGTTTTCATCTAACTGGCAGGAAAACATAATTATTTACTTTTGTTTTAAGATTAGGCACAGAAAAATATATTCATAAAAACATTTTATTACTTGGTTGGTCAATTTTTTATTTATTTATTTTTTAAATCGTATGGTCAGAAATAATTTAAAATTGTACATTGTCTCGTCAGATCGGCTACCGCAACAAGGCCCGTGAAGAGGCCAGCCGCGGAGGTTCTCTGGTCCACCGGCCCGACATCGAGCTGGCCACGGAAGTCTGCAAGCTCAACAGCCAGGTAGGAAGAATTTAAACTGACCGAGGAGCATCTCGGCTGCAAGGTTCTGTCCTTCGCCAGCCGGCCAGCCAACCAATTTACTCATGTCTTTTGATCCATCCATCCCTCCATCCATCTATCCATGTACTGCCAGCTCTGCTAATTTTGTCCGGAAGCTCGTGACATTCTTCATCCTTGTTTCAGTCCATGCTTCAGTGTCATCATGTCCATCAAAGTAGATTTTCATGTTGTCTTCGCCATCCATGCTGTCTTCCTCTTCCTGCTTCTTCATCGTCCTTGTCGTCTTATGTCGCAAACCATCCGGCTACGCTTGGGTTCAGGCCCAGCCTTCCCCACACGGGATGGCCTCCTACGACACCCCGCTGATGCGCCACATTAAGAAAATGAGTGCGGTGACGAGTGACGTAAGGAGGTTAACGCCGGGCTAGCTGCTAACTAACGCACGGTGTGTCTGTCTGTCTGGATTCGGGTCCGCTGCTGGAAAAGATGAACAGCCAAAAGTAGATTGCGGAGGGCGCTGGCTACAGAAGGGATGACTCTCGGATGCTAAATACGAATGCTAGCTAAGATTTTTAAAGACCAATACGACGAACCATTGGGAATTTTTAATGCGCTTTAACATCCCAAGAAATTACCAATAAAAGCCAAATGGCTTCAGTTGGCTACACAGTCACCGACTCTCAGAGACACTAAACAGGGTACCGGTATTAAAAACGAGTGCAATTTGAGAGCATTGCCGGATTGTTATCACGGTTTATTGGATAAATGTTTTCTCCAGCTATGTGTCCAATAAAGACCAAAAGGACATGAACTGGCCACAGAGACATTCACGCTCAAGACACGTTAAATATGATGTTAAAATTAGCTACAATTTGAAAGGGTGATACAACGGTCCAAGATTTTAAAAATGGTTTCTCAGGAAACCATTTAATAGCCATGTCCAGTAAAGGTCAAAAGGGTGATTCTCAGAGATGCTAACTCACGTTATTAATAACAATTTAAAGAGTAATGTGAAGCATTTTTATCAGGAAATAGTTTACATCCCTTGATGTCCGTAAAAAGCAAAATGACTTGCATCTCAGAGACGTTGAGTCTGAGATGCTAAAGCTAAGTGCTAACTATAATTTGAAAGGCAAATACTAACCGTTTGAAATATTTTACCACGGTTTATTGGAAAACCGTTTCCTGCAGAGACGTGTCCAATAAAGACCAAAAGGACTTGTTTGAAGCCTGCATATTTCCTTTATCCTACCACATTTCCTTTCCATATATATCTGTTTGTTATATATGAGATTCAATTGGCGTTCACGTGGATTCTTAGAAAACTTGGGAATGCTTCACCCTCATCCTCGGTGACAACAAATGCAGTCATTCTTTGGTGACATGGTTGATGTTTCTTAACAAGCCTTCTGTTTTTGACCGCCCCACTAGCTGAAGTACAAGGAGAAGTTTGACAAGGAAATGAAGGGAAAGAGACCTCGGTATGACCTGAAGGAGAGTACGGTTTACAAGACCTACAAGGATGCCCACACGCTGGCTAGCGAGGTCGGTGGCGCCGTCACAAAACTCCACCGCGGGATGGAGCCTTCCCCGTGGTGGAACCCTGTCCCTTTTGCTGCAGGTGAAGTACAAACGTGACCTGAAGAAGCTCCACAAGCCTGTGACCGACATGGCCGAGTCTCTCTCCATGCAGCACGGCCTCAACACCAGCAGGCTGTCCAGTGACGTAAGACATCGTTAACCCATTAAATCTTGCCATCCTCGCCCCGCTGTCGGGAAGCCATACGCGTGCGTCCACTTCCCGCGTAACCCTCAGTAGCATCTCCATTCATCCATGGCTTAAAATCTGTGACTTCATCTGGTAGTGATCCATACTCCACTCATCCTCCACCTCTAGTACAGCTAGCATTTTTTTAACCTGCTTTTTTTTTTCCATTTTGCTTGCTATATCAAAATCTTATCATTCCTCATGTAACTCAAAACATCAGATTTCTTTAACTTTTTGTCCATCTAATTGGCAAAAATCTTTTTTTTTTCTCCAAATGCATGTGTTGTCATATTTAATGAATAGGACGCACATATTTATGTCTTTCTTAATCTCTTCAGTAGATAAATAAACTAACTCAAATCATGTAGTTTTTTTTTTTCATCCATTTTTAATTGATGTGAGCGCTCACCCTTTGACCGAACGGTCCGTAGTCGTGGAATTCCTGTTTGTGCTGCTTTTTTGACCGGGCGTTGCGCCGCAGTACTGCTACAAGAGGAAGTTTGAGGAAAGTAGGGGTCACTACCACGTGATTCCCGACACACCCGAGCAGCTCCATCACAAGGAGGCTTCGGAACTGCAGAGCATAGTAAGTCCTTCCGGGGAGGTAGGGAACGGACTTGGACAAAACTCAGATGGCTGAAGTACTTGTACTAGATGACTTCCAACCACTGTCACTTCGCCAAATGTCATCCAAGTGATGTCTTTATCCCATTGCGTCTCCAAGCGTAGTGATAGAAATATTGGTGTGAACAGGTGAAATACAAAGAGAAGTATGAGAAGGAGAGGGGCAGAGCCATGCTGGACTTTGAGACGCCAACATACGTGACGGCCAAGGAGGCACAGCATATGCAGAGCCAGGTAAGCGTGTGGTCTGACCTTCGCGTCTGATCTTCGGTGAACACGGAGCAGTGGATCATCCTGTTGAAATGTCTTTGTCATGTCGTTATTGGGGTTTTTTTTTGTTCCACAGTCTGCATTTATTCCATCTAAAGCTGCACATTATTATTTCATCATATTTAAAAAAAAAAATCTTCTAACACAATAGGTAGAATTTGTTTATTTATTTATTTTTTATTTCTTACTCTTAATTCTGTATATGTAGGCATTTTATATCAAATTCTGATAATCGAATGAGCAATATTTTTATTACTTATTTTTAATCTAATTTAACATAATCTGCAGAAATATCATTATACATTGTAGTCTAACAGAAATATACTTGTTTATTCCAGTTGCTAAAAAACATAATAACGTGGTGTAGTTGTATCTTGTTTCAATTCTGAATACAGTCAATACAAAATATATCTAATTGACTGAAATATTAATTTTGTTTAATTGAATATGAAATGAGATGTTCAATAAAATTGTGGGGGGGGTTTTGTATTTAAATGTTTTTTCTTTTGGTTTAATGTAATGAAATCTAGTTTTTCCATTAGTTTTAAAATGTAATATAAATACAAACAATTAGAATGTCATTTTTTTATTGTGCTTCATGAGTTGTAATTTTTTTTAAATGTATTTTATTTAAATGTAAGCATAAATATAATGAGCATAAATATATTTCATTTTCAATTCATTTCAATTGTCCAACTGGCAGTAATTGAAAAACCAAAATCAATTGGTTTTAGCCTACACAACATACATTTTAATTCTATGGAATGCACAAACACGCAGAGAGCAGCGCCAGGTATGTACGTGACGTGTGTGTGTGTGTCCCTGTCTTATTTCTGCGGCCCCTAGAAAGACTATAGGAAGGATTTTGAGGAGACCATGAGGGGCAAGAACCTCTCGGGCTTGGAAGTCACGCCCGCCATGATACATGTCAGACATGCCACCAAAATAGCCAGTGAGGTAACCAAAGGACCACCTGAGCCCGACCCCCACCCTTCCCAAACCCCATCCCTCCCCAGTACCTCTACTTTCATCTCACCCCTCCACCTCCCCTGTAATCATACTAGCTCACGATCACAACCCCCCGGTTTTCTCTCATCACCATTTTTTTTTTCTGAATGAACCCGTATTATACACACTAAACACCCAATGCTAATGAAGTAGCACCAAAAGGTGTTTCCTTACTTTGATAACTTCAACCTAGAGATGACTCGATTTTAAGTCACAGTGCGTAACCGCAACACTCCGGGCCGACAAGTTAACGCAATGTCGTGCATAGTTTCAACATGTAAACATATCGGAAAATACACTATCGGTACAATGAGTAGCTACCTACAAGCTACGGGTTGGTTAGTTTAATTACTGAGTTTATGTCCCATCGCTTCATGAGTTACGCACTGCTGATTTAAATCTGACCCCCACTACTCCGCAGCCCGAAGAACCTATAGCCAAAGGGCTGTCGTGTGTTGAGTTGGCAGTTACGTGTCAGTTGCATGTTATGTCACAACACATTAATCGTACCATGCTCCAGAATCTCCACGTCAACCTGCATCCACTGTCACTTTGTGCCCTTTTCCCTTTGCAGCCGCATGCACGGTGAATTTGGATTATGTTGTTGAAGTGAAAGTTGCCTTCCCATGCTGTCCGATCCAATGTTGCTTCACAGTTGGTGATCAGGATTCTTGCCAAAGTCACTGGTGTCTCCCTTTCCAAACGGGATGTATATTGGCTTTCAGCACGGGGGGGGATGTCTGGTGACTTTGCGCTGGACTTTTTTTTGTTGTGCCTTGGCCTGCCCCCCGCAGTCTCTCTGTTCTTTTTCCATCCTGTAGAGAGAGTACAGGAGGGATCTAGAGGAGGGCGTGAAGGGTAAAGGGCTAACTGTGCTGGAGGAAACTCCCGAGCTTTTGAGGGCAACGAATGCCACTCAAATCCTGTGCGAGGTACGACCGACTGGTTGGCTGGCGGGACGACGGGCGTCCGATGCTTCTTAACTATGCCTGACCGCAGCTCAAAAGATCAGGGGCAAACTTTGGTCGCTGCTTGATGATGTCACTAACATTTGAGCCATCTTTTCTCTTCCTAAAAAAAATAATAATAATCTACCCCAAAAATGAGTGTTCCCTAATCCTCTCTTTGATTTGTAACATCCACAATCATGCCTGTGAATTCCTAATACAATGACCATGAGTGATCTCCTCGACTAGTCACTCTCAATGTTAAAGTTTTGGGAATCAAAATCAAACGAGTGTACAAAAATCTATTCCAAAAGCCAGTTTTTGGTCATCTTTTTGGGCTTTGTTTATGCACGACACTAACCCGTCGCGTGTTCTGGTTTGGCAGCCCCCTCCCACACTACCCCTCCCATACTGTGTGTGAATGATTAGGACAACTCCATCGCTGGCTTTGGCCGCCTTAGAGCAAGGCATTTTTTTTTCTTTGCGTGACATTTTCAGAGAGAGTACAGGAAGTCGCTGGAGCAGGAGATTAAGGGCAAGGGATTGTTGGCATTGGCCACCGACACCCCGGACTTCATGCGGGCGAGGAATGCCACCGACATCCTCAGTCAGGTCAGCGTCAATCTGTCAATTCATTTTTCTATTGCTAAATGCGGACATCTTCAATCAACCGATGGTGTTTATCCTGAGTAACAATCCTGTGGTGTGGGTTGAGACTCTCTTTCGCGGTGGGGCCAACGATCATCAATGAATTGATAATCCCGATTTTTTTTCATCATTCAGGTCAAGTACAAGCACACAGCCGAGATGGACCGAGCCAGCTACACCACCGTCATCGACACTCCGGACATCATCCACGCTCAGCAGATGAAGAACATCATCAGCCAGGTGGATTTTCCGTCACTCGCCAGATTCCGGCGTCGGGTCGCCGTGCAAAACCTGAATGTGGTTGTCCTAACAGAAAAAGTACAAAGAAGAGGCGGAGAAGACCATGTCCCAATATGTCCCCGTTCTGGACACCCCCGAGATGCAGAGAGTCCGTGAGAACCAGAAGAACTTCAGCACTGTAAGTGCAATGGTGGTTTGTAGTCATGGGTTCTCAAACTGGGGGACAGGGGGGCCTCTGGGTTCTCTGAGCTTTAGCTTGCGGGTCCGCAAAATAGGTTGCAATAAATTATGTGGAATAATTTTTTTAAAGCATTCCTACACACAGCATGGGGCTAAAAACAAACTTAAACCAATTACTCCTTATCCCTACCTTAGTTTCGGGACAATCAAAAGACTTTTTGAGAACACAAGCCCTTTTTGCGCCGCACTTTTGGACTGTGACTTGATCGTAATCATTAATCTATATAAATACTTGTTATTTATATGAAACGTAAGAGTATGGATGTTGTCTTTTCTTTTTTTTCTTTTAATTGTGTGTTTTTTTCCCCCCCATAGCTTCAGTACCAGACTGACCTAATACACGTCATAAAGGGCAAAGGGTCTGCTGTAATCACCCCCGAAATTCTTCGCGTTAAAGAAAATACGAAGAATTTCAGCTTGGTATCTACTTCATGATATGTCATTTCACACCGACTCTTTAACACTTTTTTTCCTTCTTCCTTCTTCATCTTTAACCAGAATATTTCCATCCATTTGCGTTTTTTTTTTTTTATTTTTTTTTTTTTGTGTGTGTGATTTTTTTTTTTGTCAACAATGATTACATCGTTGTGCTAGCAATTCAACGCCACTAACCCTTGGCTACCGTGTGGTGATGCTGTATATACAGGAGGACCTCGATTTACAAGTTAAATTTGTTCTGTGACCATCCTTGTAAATCAATTGGAAATGAATCGAAATTCAGTCCAGCCATTTTTGGGGGGGGGGGTTCATAAACGAAAACACTGTCTTGTATTAAGATATAATTGAACGTAGTAAATGAGAATTTAAAGAAATATAGCTCCCTACACAATGCAAAAAAATATATTTAAAAAATCACCAATCCGTAAGTCGAGGGCCCTCTGCATATTTATTTGTTTGTCCAAGTATTGTTTCTCTTTGCACGCCCTCAACTGTGAGGTAAGTCCTCCGAAATGCGACAAATGCGTGGAGATCTCAAATTTGGTCCAGTTTTCGATTCCGTACAAAAGAGCCGACTATTTTTTGCTTCTTCTTTCGCTTCTGGTCCATCCCCAAAACAAGATTCAGTACAAAGAGGATTTAGGAGGAGGAACGGCTTTGCCCAAAACCCCCGAGATGGAGAGAGTTAAACGAAACCAGAGGAACGTTAGCACGGTACTCCACCTCGAGTCCTCTGCTGAGCCATCCCTCCATATTTCCCTCAGAATATGACCTGACTACTCCCTTGACTTTCATTTTAATCCAGTACCCTTTCCTAAACATGGCTTTTTTCCATTCGCCGTGTTTGTTCATTGGTTCCGGGAGTCTGCGTAATAAAACTTGTGGAAACCAGTTGCAAAGCTCGGTCCTATCAGGACGTTTCTGAAGATCTAAGGTGTCAGTCTTTGGATTTAAAAAAAATGGCCAAATTTGGTTTTACACTGTACATTTTTAAACATAGCATACATTTCAGTGATCATTGTTGCAGGTACAAACTGTACCCGCAACAATGATCAGCTTCCAAATCGTTGCGGAAGTAAGAGAAGACATTCTGTGGCCTCAGAATGCTAACTAGTTCATCTGTGCTCAAACTCAACAGAAAGCCGAACTTAGACTGATAAATCCCTTTGGAACCAGATTTCAGACGACTATTAGTCAGAAAAAAAAAAGCTGGGGAGAGATTCTGGCTCTTAACAGTCATAATTCGTCCACCTTCAGCCTCGATCAGGACATTGACACTCAAGGGCCCGTAGTGAACAACTGGATATCGCCCAAACTTGCTGCTTCAAACTAGAATCAGAGACATTGAGACTTGAGAGCAGATAACAGACATGTGTATCATTGTCTTTGAGATTTTTTTTTTTAACTAAATGTCCAGAAAATGTCTGGACCCTGGTCATACCTCATACTCACTTTCAGTTTCGGAGAAGACACTTTGTTATGGATACAATGATTCGAAACTGGTTCACACAAGTGAATAACCTCACCACACTCTCCTCTCTCACGTTTTAACGATTAATCCAATCTAAAACTGGAATCATCAACTCAAAAAACAACCTGTATTGAGTTGGATGCAAATGTTGTGAGTGAATCCATGGACATCTTTGCGAAGGTTGTCTTTGACTTTGTACTTGTGTGACATTTTTTTGCAACGGGCAGATACAGTACAAAGATTCTCTGAGTCAAGGTACAGCTATACCAGACCTTCCCGAGGTGAAGCGGGTCCGAGAAACCCAGAAGAATATCAGCTCGGTAGAGGATCCCATCTACCCGTACTCTTTACCCACCGTACAATCATCATCCCTACAATCCTCTCACCTTCCCAACTCGGGAGTCCAGTACTTGACATCTTCCACCCCAACTAAGACTCTTGTCTCATCACTCTCTCCTCTTGACCAGTGTTTGCCTTTGTTTGGAACTGACTTTCCTCCAAATGATACTCCCTTTAATACTTCTTCAAATAATCCGCCTGTTTGAAATGTCCCGTTGACGCCGATGGCAAGTTCCCGACCTGTATTGTTGATATCCTCTGGTCAGTCGCAAGGTATCAACATGCAAAGAAGACAAGGCACGCCTGTATTCGAGAGAACCCTACCAGATATACTGTGTACTGAAAGTTTTCAGGAACATGTCCTTTCACTTAAGTTAACTCCTTCAGTCTTGTTTTCCCCGATTCGCTAGCTCTAAATTGCCTGTGCTGATGTTGACACTAACTTTGCGAGTGAACCGGCGGGCATTTTTTTGCGAGTTCTTTGACTTTGTACTTGTGTGACATTTTTTGCAACGGGCAGATACAGTACAAGGATTCTCTGAGTCAAGGTACAGCTATACCAGATCTTCCTGAGGTGAAGCGGGTCCGAGAAACCCAGAAGAATATCAGCTCGGTAGAAGATCCCATCTACCCCTACTCTTTACCCACCGTACAATCATCATCCCTACGACTTCACAACTCGGAAGTCCAGTGCTTCACATCTTCCATCCTAACTCAGATTCTCATCTCATCACTCTCTACTCTTGACCAGTGTTTGACTTTGTTTGGAACTGACTTTCCTCCAAATGACAATCCCTTCAATACTTCTTCAAATAATCCGCCTGTCTGAAATGTCCCGATGATGGCGGTGGCAAGTTCCCGACCTATCTTGTTGATATCCTCTGATCAGTCGGAAGGTATCAACAGTTCATCAGGTTTTAGCAACGTACCAGGTCTTTCCCAGATGATTTCAGATGTTGAGTCAGTCAGTGGCATAATGTCTTTGGAGATTGGGGTGTCTACCAAGTAAAAAGACGGACAAGTGGCCCATATCTCAGTATTAGTCCTTCTAAATTCCAAAGTACTAGGTATACTTTTTCTCTCCTTCCAAGCTGTAATGCAAAGAAGACAAGGCACCCCTGTATCAGAGAGAGAGCCCTACTAGAGATACCGCGTGCTAAAAGTTTTTCGGGAACATGCCCTTTCACATAAATTAACAACTTCAGTCTTGTTTTCCCCGATTCGCAAGCTTTAAATTGCTTGTGGTGATGTTGACACTAACTTTGCGAGTGAACGGGCGGGCATTTTTTTTGAGGATTGTCTTTGACTTTGTACCTGTGTGACATTTTTTGCAATGGGCAGATACAGTACAAGGATTCTCTCAGTCAAGGTACAGCCATACCAGACCTCCCCGAGGTGAAGCGGGTCCGAGAAACCCAGAAGAATATCAGCTCGGTAGAGGATCCCATGTACTCCTACTCTTTACACGCCATACAATCATCATCCCTGCAGTCCTCTTACCTTCCCAATTCGGAAATCCAGTACTTGACATCTTCCATCCTAACTCAGATTCTCGTCTCATCACTCTCTCCTCTTGACCAGTGTTTGACTTTGTTTGGAACTGACTTTCCTCCAAATGATACTCCCTTTAATACTTCTTCAAATAATCCCCCTGTTTGAAATGTCCCGTTGACGCCGATGGCAAGTTCCCGCCCTATATTGTTAACATCCTCTGGTCAGTCGAATCCCAGCATTAGTTCTTCTGAACTCCAAAGTACTTTAGGTTGACTCTCCTTCCGAGCTGTAATGGAAAGACGACAAGACACGCCTGTATTCGAGAGAGCCCTACGAGAGATACCGTGTACTGAAAGTTTTTCGGGAATATGTCCTTTCACATAAATTACACTTTCAGTCTTGTTTCCCTCGATTCGCTAGCTCTAAATTGCCTGTGCTGGTGTTGATACTAACTTTGCGAGTCAACGGGCGGGCATTTTTTTGCGTGGGTTGTCTTTGACTTTGTATCTGTGTGACTTTTTTTTTTTGCAACGGGCAGATACAGTACAAGGATTCTCTGAGTCAAGGTACGGCTATACCAGATCTTCCTGAGGTGAAGCGGGTCCGAGAAACCCAGAAGAATATCAGCTCGGTAGAGGATCTCATCTACCCGTACTCTTTACCCACCGTACAATCATCATCCCTAGAATCCTTTCACCTTCCCAACTCGGAAGTCCAGTACTTGACCTCTTCCATCTTAACCAAGACTCTTGTCTCCTCACTCTCTCCTCTTGACCAGTGTTTGACTTTGTTTGGAACTGACTTCCCTCTAAATGATAATCCCTTCATTCCTTCTTCAAATAAACCGCCCGCTTGAAATGTGCCATTGACGCCGATGGCAAGTTTCCGACCAATCTTGCTGATATCATCTAGTTAGTCATTAAGGTATCAACAGTTTGTTAGATTTTAGCGACATACCAGGTCTTTCCCAGATGATTTCTGATGTTGAGTCAATCGGTGGCATAATGTGTTTGCAGATTGGACTGCCCACCAAGTACAAAGACAGAGAAGGGGCGCAAATCTCAGTCCTTCTAAAGTCCAAAGTACTTTAGGTTTACTTTTTCTCTCCTTCCAAGCTGTAATGCAAAGAAGGCAAGGCACGCCTGTATCAGAGAGAGAGCCCTACCAGAAATTCCGCATACTGAAAGTTTTTCGGGAACGTGTCCTTTCACATAAATAAGCAACTTCAGTCTTGTTTTCCCCGATTTGCTAGCTCTAAATTGCCTGTGCTGGTGTTGATACTAACTTTGTGAGTGAATGAGCGGGCATTTTTTTTGCGAGGGTTGTCTTTGACTTTTTACCTGTGTGACTTTTTTTATTCTTTTGCAACGGGCAGGTACAGTACAAGGATTCTCTCTGTCAAGCCACAGCCATACCAGACCTCCCGGAGGTGAAGCGGGTCCGAGAAACCCAGAAGCATATCAGCTCGGTAGAGGAAAGCTCTCCTTATGTCCCACCTACTCTTACCTCTTTACAGTCATCAGCCCCCCGCAATCCTCTGACCTCCCCCAAATCCCTTTGCCAACTTGGAAAGGCAACGCTTCACATTCTTCCATCCTAACTAAGATTCTTTGTGTCATCATGCTCCCCCTTGACTGCTGTTGGCTACTGTTTGAAACAGATTTTTCTCCAAATGATAACCCCTTCCATATTTTCCTCAAATAATCTGCCTGCTTGATGTTTTTCAGAAAGATCCCGACCGATACTGTTGATAAAACTCGCTGGTCATCATAGATATGGGTGCATTCAAACACAGGTCCATACCATTGACAGCCTTTGAATTTGCCCAAATTGGCAGCTTCCATTAAGCAGCTTCCCTGAGACTTTTTCATGTATCCTGTTTTGACAGAAGTGTCCACCCAATTTCGTCTTGATCTGTGAAACTGATTTCCGGGGCCGATTTTATTTATTTATTTATTTTTGCCGCAGATTTTCTAACAAACTATCAGCCCTGGAATTCACCCAAAATGGCTGCTTCAAACCAAAACGGCCCACTTCATGTTCAGTGTTTGGTATAGGTCTTTGAGTCACATTGACCCAGTTTCATGTAAAACTCTTAAAAAACCTTTCCAAACTTTCGAACAAAGTAGGAGCCCTGGAATTTACTGAATCGCCCTCAAAGCTTATCCACCCAGTGTTGTTGATCTGTACAACTGATTTTTGGGGGCCAAATTTTTTCTTTCTAAATTTCTAGAGCCAAGACTGAGTCAGCTACTCGATCACAAAGTTCCTTTTATGCTTTTGAATTAGCATTGCTAATATTAAGAGGAAGATCATAACAAAACAATGGTAGATGACCAAGCCAGCCATGTTTGTACCCCAAAAACCCAGTATCGGTCGGGTTCTCCCCTTCTAAACTACTTTTGAGTGTCACCAACATGTTTGACTTTTTTTTTTTTTTGTCTCGTTCCAAAGCTCCAATACAAGGAAGACGTGGGACAAGGCATATCTGTGTCGGCGACGCCAGAGATGGAACGCGTTAGACGCAATCAGCTAAATATTAGCACGGTATCCCAAAAAGAGTGAACCCCAACCTCCCCCTGGCTCATTTCACTCCCCTTGGAAAAAACAAAACAAAAAACAACATAATAACGCTCTCTGCAGTTAGCTGACATTATAACTCCAGTGGGCTAACACGCTTCTTCATTTCCCATTCCCAGGATGTAAAAAAAAAAAAGCTTCATGTCCCTTTGTGATTTTTGATGTTGTTTTTTTTTTTTTTTTTTTTTTTTTGTCTTGACTGACGCTTGCTCTTTACCTTCTTGGGGTATATCAAACACAGCGACTCTCTGGACCGCCGTACAGCCAAACTGGACATTTTTTTCAACTTTTGAATAAAGTATCAGCCCTGGAATTAGCTCCAAATTGCTGCTTTAAATCAGGATGGCCAACCTCCTCTTCAGTATTTGAGACTTTTTTTTTTTATGTGTACTGTTATGATAGGAATGTCCCACTAATTATGTGTTGAGCGGTGAAAATGTGGTTCCCGGCTCCTTTTCTAACTTGCTAACAATGTTTCAGCTCTGGAAGTCGCTCAGAATGGCAGCTTTGAATTAAAATGGGGCCAACTTAGATTTTGATTGTGAGTTTTTACGGCTGCTGAATTTCACTTCTGGGTCCTTGAGACTTTTTCGTTTGTCCTGTCGTGAGAGACAATGCAACAAATTTCATGTTAATTGGAGAAACTGGTATCCGGGGCTGATTTGGTTATTTATTTTTTGGGCAGTTTACAAAAGAAAAACAAAAAACATAATATCCTGTTGTGCTCTTTTGGTGCTGTGCTGTGTTGTCTTTCTTGCCAACATTTTTTTGTTTGTTTTCTTCTTTTTTTTGGCTCTTGACTGACACCTGCTCTCCATCCCTGTGCTGTAGATCAAATACAGGGATTCCCTGGATCGCGCAACGGCCATCCCTGACCTGCCGGAAGTGAAGCGGGTCAAACAAACCCAGAGGAACATCAGCTCGGTAGTGGAACGCCCCTCTCAAATTGCGTGTGCCCCTAACAAACGCGGACGATGGCAACAGTGAGCAGCAGCGAACATCGGCTTCATCTAATCACGCTCTCATCTCCCAGGCTCACACTTTCTTCTCCCTGAACCATCTTCATCTCTTGAACCCCTAATGCAGAATTCCACCCCCTTTTTAGTTGCCACCCCATCTTCTAACCCCCTCCCACCTCCAACGCCACTTGACCGCACATGTGAAGTTTGAAGTAGTTTGCTCATGTGTGACTCGTGCTTTTGAGACCATCATCCTGAATAACTCCATAGCAGGGGTGAGCAAAGGGCCGCTTTTGCCTTTTTAGATAAAAGAGAAAAAAAGTGCAATTCTGAACTTGGCATAGTTGCGTTTAATTCAATGCTCGTGAGCTCATTTGCCCACCCCTGCACTATCGGACCAATTTCTCAAGCTTTCTGCTTTCGCTGAGTCATCCACATTGTCTGGAAGCTTCTTCTGTTGAAAGCACTGTTGATGGTGATGATTTTTTTTTTCCACTGGTACCCAATGTCTGACCACCGCCCCCTTCTGCCCCATTTCAGGTGTTATATAAGGACAGCGCGGCCAAGGGAACCCCCGTGGTGTTCACTCCAGAGATGGAGCGAGTCAAACGGAACCAAGAGAACATTAGCTCGGTACCTTCAGTGGCACAGCAAGAACTACAGTCTTCTTCTTTCACTCCCTCCTTTACGAAACTTTAACCCCTTTGTCTAACAAACATGTCATGCTGGTCAAATCCACATCCAGTGTGCAGGATTTGGTGAGCTTTGATACCTCCCAAAATGCCTTAAAAGGCTGTAATGTGCATGCCAGGCCAGTAGGTGGTGGTGTGACTTTCAAAAGCAACCATGCCGAAACACGATTTATTGAACAACTATAATTTGCTAAATGTTTTCAGAGGGCATCTACTTTATTTACGACAAATTTTAAACGTTTCACCTCATAATAAGGCTATAAAAAAACAACCGCTGTACTTTCAAAAATGTCTGAAAACATCGATACGGTCATATAATTTTTTAAAAACTTCACTTTGAGAAGAATTTTCAAATGTGTACTTTGTCCACAAAATTTCCCACTTACACAAACCGTTGGCATCCGAACACCATTCTGAAGTCTCAAACAACCCCCTTAGTAACGGATCCTAGACCACTGGATCCCACTGAATCCTCCACACTGGTTCTTGGTATTACTTCCCTACCCCCTAAGCCGTTTTAAGCCCACAGCGGAAGCATACAGTATCTGTGTACTTCCACAGCAGTAACCTCTTGTCGTCCAGTACCACGTCCTCTTGTCCCCCCGCCTCCCCCATTCCATTCTGCTGCTGAACACTTTGGGATGTGTAATCCCATTTGAAATATGCTAATTCATTCATCTTGTACCCCAGTAACATCTCAGGTTGGTCTTGTCAATCAGTGTGTCCTGTCGCTAGCAACTGTGCTAAGGGCAAAAAAAATGGTCTTAAAAAAAAAAAAAAACACGTCACCGTGTGTCCCCTGCTTTCCTGCCAGGTGCTGTATTCCGACAGCTTCCGCAAGCAGGTCCAGGGCAAGGCCGCCTTTGTTCTGGACACTCCGGAGATGAGACGTGTCAGGGAGACCCAACGCATCATATCTGGAGTAAGCCGTGTGTTTATTGTTTTGGCAGATATAATGTCGCAGAGGTGGGAGAAAGTCACTTGTAAAGTTTCAAGTCTTAATGTTCTAGCTTCAAGCGATTTCGGATCAAGGTGGGTCCCCACTAAATCCCGAGCTAGTTGTAGGTCATGTCGGCTCTCAAGAATACAAGGTCAAAGTCAAGTGAAGTCCCAAAATTGGCAATTAAATCTGAACGGTCGTGTGCCTCGAGTCCCCCCGCCTCCGATACCCCGGTGAGGCACGTTTGTTGAACCGTATTTGTGTTCTAGGTGCGCTACCACGAGGACTTTGAGAAGACCAAGGGCAGCTTCACGCCCACCATCACCGACCTGATCACGGAGCGTGTGAAGAAGAACACCCAAGACTTCAGTGACATCAGCTACCGTGGCATCCAGAGGCGCGTGGTCGAGATGGAAAGGAGGCGTGCCGTCGATCATGACCAGGAGACTATTACTGGTAAGGCATCTTGTGTTAGCAGACCAAGACTCCCAGCCCCGGTTTACAGCACAGTGCTACCGTCATTCACAAGTTTGATTTGTTTCGAGACCGAGTTTGTAACATCATATATTCATATAGCAAATCCATTTTCCCCATCGGTGCTCCGTAATTAGCCACTCGAAAGTCGGCCCAGTGGACTACCACGTCTGCCTCACAGTCACAGTTGTTGGGTTTGAATTTCAGCCTTGATCAGCGTAACTGAAATGGACTGAATCCCGAATTTGACGACCTTCCGCTCCCTTAGGTCTGCGAGTGTGGCGTACCAACCCCGGATCGGTGTTTGACTACGACCCGGCCGAGGACAACATCCAGTCCAGGAGTCTGCACCTGATGTCGGGTAAATTGAGGATTGGAGATACTGGGTGTTACCTCCGGTGGCTATCTGGTGAACGCGTACAAGGTCTACAGGCCTTTTGTTTGGAGTGGATCCAGAACAAAATAAATAAGGTGTCCAAAAACTGTGAGGGTTCCTGTTTAGACAAGCTCGTCTGGTCCATGGTCCTTTTCGAATCAGAGTTGTGAGTAGGTCAGTGTAAGAGTAGACTCACCGACCTGAAAGACTCAAGTCAAAAGAAATCTCCAAAGCACCTTTCTGATATTGTATGACAATGAAATTCCTATTGACCTAAGTCCTAGTTCTTTAAAGTACGTCCTTGTAGTGCTACAGGCAACCTACCACTGACTACGGTTCAAATTGGTACAAGAACTATTGACCAGGCTGGCTTGTATGAACAGAAAAGACACCTGGACTTTGATTCTTTGGTCGGTGTAGACTTATCTCAAAGAATTAAAAAAACATGTCACTCAGGAACTCCTTCCTGGTAATACAAGCGGTCTCTGTCCGGATACCTCTTTGAACCATAGGGGTCGGTAGTAGATCTACAGTACGTGGTACCACAAGGACCTACCGTCAAATAATGACACCTGTCCAGAGTCTCTCATTCTGCCGTTTCACCCTAGTCCAAGCCCAGCGTCGCAGCAAGGAGCACTCCCGCTCCACAAGTGCCCTGAGTGGCATGGCTGACGAGAAATCCGAGATCTCCCAGGACCCCGACCACCACCTGTCCCTCTACAGCAACGGCTATGTCACCACCTCCGGATTTGTCACTTCCTCTATGGGTGAAGCTCAAATGAACGACCGCAACCCTGTTTGAGCGTTGACTCGTAAACGTGACCTCCCATGCCGTTTCTTCACAGGTTACCAGCATGCCAAGACAGTGGAGCTGCAGCAGAGGTCCTCGTCCGTGGCTACCCAGCAGACCACCGTCTCCTCCATCCCCTCGCACCCCTCCACCACCGGGGTACGCAACATATGTTTATTCATATGACCTCCGAAAGCTCAAATACGGTCCTAACACTTTCACCCGGTTACAGAAAACGGTGCGCGCCATGTATGACTACCTGGCGGCCGACAGCGACGAGGTTACCTTCAAGGACGGCGACGTCATCATCAACGTGCAGTCCATCGACGAGGGCTGGATGTACGGAACCGTGCAGCGCACCGGCAAGACCGGCATGCTGCCCGCCAACTACGTGGAGGCCGTTTAAATGGCAAAAACCATGTGGAAAAATGTGTGCCAAATGTTTGTGGAATTTGTCGTCTGTTTGTTAGTTTGTGTCGCCTGTCAAGCCCAATAACTCTTTTCAAGATGACCTAGTCAGTGTTGTATGGAGTGAATGAAACAATCGGCTAAGACTACCATACTTACTATACCTTTAATGATGTTAAGTATGTATCTATTGATGTACACCCTCCACAATCTAAGCACTCTTGAGATGTAAGAGAAAAATCACTATTGTTTCCCTCCTTTAACTGAACTCTGACCACTAACTTGCCCACTAACTAGTACACGAGTAGTACGAGTAGAACACTACGAGTACAAGTACTAGTCCAGTGTGTGTTTTGGTTTTTGATGGCAAAGTGTAACCCTTCGCCAGTAGCTAATAAAGCCAAGTTCATGCAGTGCTCGGCCTGTCTTGTTTTCTTTTCATTTGGGAGATTCAGTTTAAAAAAAACAAACATGAATTGCTGTACTGGGAGAATTAAGTCACTTTTTTTCAACAATTAAGTCCAATTTTTCGTGGACAAAATATCCAAGAAAAAAATCAGATTTTTTTTTTGTGTCGTTAAAAATTGGTCATTTACAAGTCATATTTTTCGAGAATTAAGACAATCCTGGGCGGCCCGGTAGTCCAGTGGTTAGCACGTCGGCTTCACAGTGCAGAGGTACCGGGTTCGATTCCAGCTCCGGCCTCCCTGTGTGGAGTTTGCATGTTCTCCCCGGGCCTGCGTGGGTTTTCTCCGGGTGCTCCGGTTTCCTCCCACATTCCAAAAACATGCGTGGCAGGCTGATTGGATGCTCTAAATTGTCCCTAGGTGTGAGTGTGGGCGTGGATGGTTGTTTGTCTCTGTGTGCCCTGTGATTGGCTGGCAACTGATTCAGGGTGTCCCCCGCCTACTGCCCGGAGACGGCTGGGATAGGCTCCAGCACCCCCCGCGACCCTAGTGAGGATCAAGCGGTTCGGAAAATGGATGGATGGATGGATAAGACAATCCTTTCCTAGATTAAAAATTTAACGTCTTTCCAGAAATGGTTGAACTCCCATGCAGAGGTGAAGTAAAAATACTTCGTTACCAAATTTTGTGTATCTACTGTATACTTTCATGATATTTTTCATCTTGCTTTATATGTCCACTCCCTACATTTTAACGCAAATTTATGCCGTTTCTACTCCTTACACACACACAAAACGCCGCGTTGCAATTTTATTTTGGATCGTGTTCATTCCAGTTTGTCGTGCTTCAAAACAACCAATCCGGTCAAATTACGCGAGGATGCACCTGCAGCACGTGAAACAAATCAGCATATCAATGACAACTCGCGTCTCTCAAAACTAGACAGTCGTGTCCGTTCCCCAAAATAAGTACCAGCATGGCGGCGGTTTTTAACCGGAAAAACGAGCCAACCATCGCGGATCGCATCTCAGGTCATACATGGAGACGTATTTCCTAAAATAATTTGTTAAATGCGCTGCTAACAAGTATCAACCAGCTAATGGCTTTCATGGACTCGCCGTGAAACTTCAAAATGCATTTTGAGGTAAGATGAAAGTTTATTAGCAAAGGGTGTCGAGAGTGTGAGACCTAATTAGACTTCAGACAAGTATTAAAATATGACTTTGATTTATTGCTAGCCTATAATTAATAGCGTAACTGCTAATGTACTCGCGCTAGCTAATAGTACATGTAGTCTGTTTGCTTTGGCTGGATGACGAGATGTGATCATTTTTAATGGGCGTTTATGCAGCTGAAACATGTAGCCTTCAGTGTAACATTTTAATGGAACACAGAAATGATGGCCTCTACAAATGATTTGACTCCAGTCTCAAAGCATTTTTTTTCCTTGCATTACTTTTATACTTGAGGTAGTTTTGAAACCATTAGTTTTATACTTGAGTAAAAAGTTGATACTTCAACGTGTACTCAACTCTTTAAATCTCATCTGTACTATAGGTCATGAACGTGAATACTTTTGACACCCATGTGATGTGAAATCTAAATCCAATTCTTTTTACCTTTTTACACAATTTGTTCCGCACAACGCCTCTTATGTCTGTATTCAACACCTGTCTTGTTGAATGTCAATTTTTAAACCTACACCTGGAGGTGTCCCAATGGATGTATGAGGCCACCTCCAGACTTCTAGTGTCATATGTCACCTGTTACTGTGATTTCTGAGGAGGAAACTGAAGGAGTCTGAATTTCAGGGTGTTTTTGGCCATTTTGTTTGGTTAAAAAAAAAAAAAAAGTTTGACTCCTTGTCTGCAGCATCAATTTTATTTAAAAAGAAAAATCCAGTGTTTTGCTTTCATGATAGGTTTTTTTTTGTTGCACATTTTGGCTCCAAATTAAAAAAAAACTGAGAACGTGCATGCAGGCCAGTACATGAAACACTAAAGTTAGAAAATATTTGTGTACAAAAACGTTGGAATTGACAGTGAAATTGGAAGGCGTGTCCGGTTAGTGGCTCATAGTCAACTAGGACAGACAATGGGAAGGGTGACCCTAGCTGTGGGCATGCTGCAGGGCGAGCAGCGGCGCTCTCTGCTGGTACTGCTTCTCCTTGGCAGCGGCGATGCGGCTCGTCAGATCGCTCGCTTTTTCCAGGAAGTTGACCAGCGTCTGCTCGGTCAGCACAGACGCCAGAATCTGGGCCAAGCTGATTGTCCACTCGCTGTCAGACGGTCCCGCCGCGCCCTGGTCCGGCGGTCCCGCCGACCTGGTGGTGGCCTCGCCGATCTGCAGGACGAGGCTGGTGACCTTGGCGATGGCCTGGAAGAGCTCGTTCTCCTCGGGGTCGCCGTGGAACAGACTGCACAGTGTCTTACAAAACTGGATGAACTCGCGCTGCCGAGACAATGTTGACATTTTCTGAATATCTGCTTGATTTTCACATGCAAGGCGATTGGCGCGTAGAAGGCTCGCTGCAATAACGTTAATTAATATATATATTAAATTAATAACGCTATTTAAAAGTCATCCTTACATCCTTCGCTTCTCTACGGGATCATCAAATCTTCAACTGTACCTGTTTCATGAGGGGGAGCGGCTGGTGGGCATCCTTGTCCTTGCCCACGACTAAATCCCGCAGCATTTGCTTCAGTTGCTCTTGGTAGTCCTTCACCTCCTCTTTCCCATGAGCCCTTTCTTCAGCAGCCAAAACAAAAACAACCGGGGTAAGCAACTGGAAACTCAAGTCCGCCTCTCAATCTTTGTCCCACCACAGGCCACGCCCACGAAGAGGGGTCTGCCCAACGACCCAGAAGGAATCTTGATCTCGGACGACAATGAAGGAGATGAGCGCTCGGCGCTGGCCATCAGAGCTGCGGAAGGCGAAAAGCGAAATTGGATTTCGATGTTCCGGTCAAGACACGAGGAAGACTCACCGGGAGGTAAGTGCAGACGGTAGAGGAGCTTGACCTTGTCGCTCAGCTCGCCGCAATACAAAGTGTCTGACACAACAAAGAGAAAAAAGGGATTTTATTTTAACTGTCTTTAAAAAAATAAATGAATAAAACCTTGCTTCCCCCCCCCCCCAAGTAAAAATAAAATTTAGAAAAAAATGTCAAGAAAATGACTTTATATTATGAAATTAATAAAGTCAAAATACCCAAGTGTTTTTATACAATACCTGTTCTGTATTTATATGCGTATAGATATTTAAAAAAAATATAATGGGGAGCGTTTTCAGAGAAATTTATCATTTTCCCCAGTGATGAATTACTGAAATGATAACCGCTTGGAAGTCAACCCGCGTCATAGATTGGATTCCCCCCCTCCCCCCACCAAATAAAACACTTTAGCAAATAAGTCGCGAGTCCGACTCCACCCACCGAGCCAGAGGGCAAAGTCCCTGAAGGAGAGCAGATTGTGTCTGAACGAGTCCAACAGGGTGAAGGTGCGGTGGGCCAGGGTGTCGCTGTGCCGCTGGCAGCCGCCCGCCGGCCACGGGGCCAGCAGCCCGTACAGGCTCTTGAACTGCGGCAGGTCCAGTCGGTACTGGCGCTCCAAGTAGGAGACGCCGCGCCTCCACGACGCCGCCTCCGCTGCGGCCACCGCGCTGATGTCGCCCCAGTACAAACTGATAAAATGTTCCGTCTGGATGGAAATAATCGAGCGGCTTATTAATCGGCAGACGCAATTGTTCAAGAAAGAGAATTTAATCTTGGATTTTGTTGCGGTAATTATTTTTTAATGAATGAATCTGAAAAATGGCGAAGAATTTACCTTGAAGAGGTCATAAATGTCGGCGAGGTTTTCCGCAGAGATGGACACATCTGGCGTCACCACTCTTAACTACGAACGCACGCAGGCATGTCTTAGACTCGTAGTTAGCAGTGGCCGTGAGGATGATGCATTTTCATCGTTTCTCACCGCGTTTTCTTTGGTCGTGTCCTCGTGTGCCTGCAGGACTTGGATTCTGTGTCGACAGCGAAGCCTCTCGATCTTTCTTACCGTCAAGTCTCCGAACCTCTGACCAGGAAAACATATTTAACGATTTTTTTTTTGGGGGGGGAAGAAAAAAAACACATTTCATGTCTTTTTAATAGAAACAGCAATCACATGTGTGAATGACCAATTTAGCAAACGCTCTATTTTGGAAGCTAATGGAGTTTAAAATCTGGAGCCGTTTAGTTGAATGATAGCATGGACGCTAATTAGCATGAGAAAACGTTTCAACAGGCTAGGCTTCCCGTTTAGCCAGCAGTTATCATTGCTAGCCCAGACGCTAAGCAACACGGTAACATTTTTAAGAATGGTTTTCAAACACCATATAAATAAAAGTGTTGGTTGTGGTTCCTGTTTAGCGGACTGTTAGCATCTTTCACGCGAATGTAAAGTAGCACGCATGTTAGCAAACAACAAAAAAAAAAAGTCGAACACGTGTTATGCCTTGTCTTTGTATAACTTCTTCTGGCTAAATGTGTGGCAACAAAAATGTATCTGTATTCTCGCTCACAAATTAGCTGCTAGTGACTCACTTCATAGGCATCGATGATTAGCTGCGTTATGTTAGCTTGGTCCGCGGCAGGAGGATCCGCCGTGTTGCTGCTGCTACCATTTGCAGAGGGCTGAGAGAACTCACCAGGAGACAACTGCTCACTTCCAACGTGTTCCAGAAAACTGCAACAGGGCAGTAGGCAGCATTAATGTAGCCGTTTGATGCTAAGCTAAAAACCACAAACACAGTGGTCTGCCATTGTTGTTGTGGATGTGAAGAACTCCTGCGCTGAAAAATAGACCGCTGTCCCAGCTTTCTCGCATTCCCACCTCGATTACGGCTGATGCCACAGAAACCAGCAAATCCCCTTACAATCTTACCGACAAACAAACAAAGGATCAATACTTAGAAGTACCTAGCGAGAACCATAAGTGCCTGTCCGTCGTCCACGCGGGCGCAGAGCCTGGCGGCGTTGGCCTCCAGCACCGCCAGAGCCAGCTGGAAGATGGCTTTGATGCCGTGGAAGAAGAACCAATCCACCACGCACACGGCGCTGTGGAAGGGCAGCACGCTGACGAAGATGGTGAGGAACCATGAGAGAGACACAGACGACAAGGTGGAAAGATCCGGAAAATGATCGGCCAGATCGGGGAGCCGCTCGGCGATCAGCTGCTCGAAGACCGACTGGTCCACCTGGGCGCCTGCAGAGTAGAAAAGTGGGCCGGCACTCCAGTCATTTCCCACCGTTAATGCTAAATTAAGCATGTTAGCATTTAATCAATTTTCATTAGGAATCACAAACTACAAGGCGGAGTGCAAAATCCTCAGCAGTCTTCTTGACCCCCTTTTGTACTTTCATCCTGTGCCGATATGTTAGCCACTCTTAGCATGGTGGGATTTCATCCATTCTCATCATGCATACTTCCAAACTACATCCAAAGAAGTGAAGTCTTCTTGAAATTGTTATCCTGCCATACGCGCATATCAAAGCAAACCCTAAAACCAAAGCGGCTTACCGATCACCCGCCTGTTGAAGTAGTCGGGAAGCATCCGCTCACAGACGGCCACCAGCAGCCAGAACGCGGCTTCTTCTTTGGCGTACAGCAGCAGCACGGATGCCAGTATGTTCATCGACTAGTATCGGAAAGCTACGTTTTAGTACACCAACTGCTGACATGTTGGCATTTCAACACATATCAACAGAAATTAGTAGGAGGTTGTAGGACATGCTGTAAAATCCTCACCAATCTTCCTGAGCGCCTTTCTTGTACTTTTAAAATATTGCTATGTGTTAGCATTGCAAACTGTTAACATTTTAGCAATTCTCCTTTGAAGTAGTATGTGACTACAAGGCAACATGTAAAAGCCTCACCCACCTGCCTCAGGTTGATATCCTGCTATCTGTTAGCATACCAACTGTTGCTATGTTAGCATTGTAGCATTTCTCAGCGGAACTAATACGTAATTGCAGTCCACGATGTAAAATGTATCTTTTCCGCATTTGAAATAGTACCGACTTGGCAAGTTAAGTAATCGTTGCCAATCCGTTTTTGTTTATGTTTGGATGTTACCATTGGACCACTTCTAACATTAAGGAAATAATCGTGCCAGTCATACCTGACAGTATCCGATCTTGGGGTTGCGGTGGGCGTAGGCGGTGAGTACGCGGCGGAGCGCGGCTATGCCGGCGGGGTTCTGGAAAGCGGGATGGTCCGGTAAGGAGCGGTGGAGGTCCCGCTCGATCTCGTCGGTGGTCAGGCTGCTCTGACCCATCGATGTCTGCACCAGGCCGGCATAGTAGCCAGGGTGCGAGTCCAGATCAGACGACGCGTCTGCAGGGTTAAAAAAAAAAAAAGTTTTCATATGTTAGCATTAGAAATGGCACGCGGCGACAGGGCAAGGTGTGAAACGCTCATCAATCGGCTTGATTGCTTTCACTTCCTACGTTGCTATCTTGCTCTCTGTTAGCATGTCGTCTAATCACATGGTTGCCTGCCATTTAACGTCAAAGCCGGGTTATTTGTCCTTCTCACCAGAAAACGTCATCCACAGCTCGCCCCGTAGTGACTCGGGTATCCCCGCAGCAATCAGATGCTGGACCTTGTCGGTGCGAAACATGTGGACGCCACGGCCAAACTCGGCGAAGTGATCCTCCCACATCTTCTCTTTCTCTGCCTCCATATTCTGAACGAACCAACGATGTGGTTTAGTACTAGAACAGTTTGCCAACGTAACCGCTAGTATGACGGCACAGTGATTGTACGATAATCGTAAAAACTACGATACATTACGATTCATATAGGTTAGCGGTGGGAATCGCTGAGGAACTCGCAAGATTTCTATCGTGTTGCGCTACAGCAGGTGATAATCCGCACGTATCGGAAGAAAATCATTTGGTCGCTTTGGCTAACCTTGTTGTGACTTCCCGGGGCGTTGTGATGAAAGGCCGTCATGAGCGCTTCGCTATTGACCGTGTTCCGAAGCACGTGCTCCTCCATCTCTTCTTCATCCGAGCACGCCGTGTCGTAGTAGAAGGTGTAGTACGGATTGGGGCAGCTCTGATGCCAAAACAACAACAACAAAAACTGACACGGGCGTTCATGTTCCAGGCGTGCTAGCGAAGACCATCGATGAGCCAAGTTCCTTGTGGCCCAGCGAGCATTTACGTGATCAAGACTCCCGAAATGTCTGAAGCGTTAAGTTAAGCTAACTTAACACTTCAGACATTTCCATTTTCCTTTTCCTTAAGTTTTATCTTGGTATGTTTTTGCAACTAGAATCGCCATTATGAATGAAGTTTAAAAATGAGAATTGTAAAATTAACTTATTTTTTTAAGTCTCCAATTATTTAATTTAATAATGTAGCTTTTTTTAAATCGATGACTAATCAAGTGTGATCGCATTAACGCTATTTTAAAACCCGACAATTTTTGATTTTCTTTTTGATGAAATAACGGGCAATCATTTCTATTTATCAGAACATTTTAAAAAAGTGATTAATTATGAAAATGAACTTGTGCATATATGCCTACATTCATGTAATGTATCGAATGTAGCCATCAATTACTTGATTTAGATTCTTAGAAATATGAGGAATGAAAATTGGCAAGAACAAGCAAACTTTAAAAAAAAATTTTTTTACTAATTCGAAAAAAGGTAATGCGATAGAAATTAAATTGACATTTTTTAATTTCATCTCATTTACGGATTGGATTTATTTCAAACAATTTGACCGATGCGTTGATTGGCCGAATGAGCGTACCGCGGTCCTGTTGGTGCGCCGGCTGCCTCGGAAGGCCGACTGCTTGAGATGCAGCGAGCGCAGCCGGCAGTCCAGACTCTCCACCAGGTCGTCGCGCTCCTGCAGCTCGATGAGCTGGAAGGCCTTCTTGGAGCGCACGCTCACGATCACCGGGTTGGGAAGCGCGCACGTGCTCTCCGCCTTCTCCACAGACACCACCTGGGGAGCACATTGCCCGCTTCAGCGCGTCTCCTTCGAAAGCGTTAGCGCATCCGCTGCTAGCACGTTAGTAATTTCCAATGGCTCGACGGGCAAGTTGACATTCTCGCCTCGGAGAGCGGTATGAGGAGGATGCATTGTCCCTCCTCTCGGCTTGAGAAGCCCAAGTAGTTGTCGGTGGTGTAGAGCGTGCCGGCCGTGTGGCAGCGGGCGTGCGGCGTCCACACGGCGCACGACGCCACCTCGTGGAGCCTCTCGCCGCGAGGGAGGCGGAACAGGGCCAAAACGTACTCTCGTAACGCCTGCTCCTCAAGAACTCTAAACGGAAGAGCACAATTCGGTCGATAGGTTAAAATGTGTCGGAATAGACTTGCCAAAAAGAGCCTCAAGAAGCCGTGCCCGGAGACGCGTAGGAAGTCGGGCATATGCCATAGAAGATACATAATGTCTGATATTGTGGTTTCAAGCGGCCATTTCGGGGTCCTTTCGTGTGATCCTTCAAAGACGAGCTACACCTCCATTTGTTTTGTTTTTGTCTCACTGCTCCCAAATTAGAAGCATGTACAAAAAAAAAATGAGAAAGTCTGACCTTTTGGTGATGCGAGCCGGCTGCTGCAGCACTCGGTCGAGCTCCAGCCCTTCGCTGTCCAGCAGTCGGCGCAGGGCGATGTCGGCCAGCTGCCCCACCACCCCGAAAGCCTCATCCAGGTTGAGGAACATGGAGAAGTCCCGCTGCCGCTGCCTGGTGCTGACCCGGACGGCCTCGGTCATGAATCCGCCGGAGACCCGCTCCAGCCGAATCACCTCCGCCCAGGGAACCACAAATTTGACTGTGAAAAGAGGCCCGAGCAGCTAAGTTTAAAATGGGTTCAAATGAAAATGGCGATCATCGCTTAAAAATCGACAATAATTCCAAGACGACGCACCTTCCTTCCCCAGCAGGAATGAGTAGAAGGCCAGGTGGTTGATGCTGAGGTAGAGGAGGCCCTGGCGCGGCACCCGCCCCTTCCACGTGCAGCACGAGTAGAAGGTGACCAGCTTCTCGGACGACGGCAGCCCAAAGTGCCGCTCAAATTTGAGCAGAGCCTCGCGGAACTTCTCCGGGTCATCCTCCTGGGCAGCCTGGCGACCGCGGGACTCCTCTGCGATCAGGCCCTGACACCCACGATCACAATCCAGTTGTTGACAGCGCGACAGAGCTTGCGGTGGGCTTTTTTCCCCCCTTCTTTCATTATTGCGAGCGGTCTCGGTGAGCCGTATCGGGTCTCCCACCTTGACTTTTCCTCGGACAAAGCTGGCCACGTCCTCCTTGTTCTCAAAGACGGACAGTGAGTGCAGCAGGTTGTGTGCCAGCCAATCCCAGTGCTTGTTCACTTCCTCCATGGCGGCCCCTGAACGGAAAGCAACGGAAACATAAAACACACGCTCCCACTCTCAAACACACACACACATCTTATGTCACACACGCACACACTGTGCGGACTTAACCGCTAGCGATGATCCAACTAATCTGCGAGCCTGGAATCTGGAGGAGGATTCGGAAGGGCGACACCCTGGCATTGGAGTCCAGCACCGTGTCTAGCGCCCCCACCAGGAGGCCTGCACACAAACGCGGCATAACACCTTTGACCTTGCAAGGTCACCTTGACAACACATCCACAGTTTTCATTGTGCCAGTAAGATTACACAGGTTAAAATGCGACTTCAAACATGACCATTATGTGTCTGTCTGATGTATACAAAGGGTAAGTTTTTTAGTTGTGGTTAACTTCCTTACAATTGACTGGAGACTTTGTTTTAGGCTTGCAGTATTTTTTCCACTCACAGAGAGAAAAAAGTGTGCTCTCACCTTGTCATTTTCGCCTAGATAGTTTTTTGTTTTTAACTGTCCAAGTCGAGCCGCTTGAAGGTGTGACACCGTCGCCTGGCAACATGCACAAAGCCTCTGAGCGAAGGGGAACATTCCGGAATGTTTCCCTTCAATGGCCACCCATCAAGTGTCAAAGTAAACGGCCAAGAAAATCCTCCGTCGGTTGCCACTTTCCAAATTGTGTCTGTGAACCGTGATTTCAAAATTTGGCTAATTTCCATCATCCCTGCCCCACACGATGTGTCTACATCAGTGACTTGACAGCTCGATTGGGTTCAATCATTTTCAAGCAATGTTTTTTTTGGGGGGGTCACGTGGTGACGGCAAGCATGCTTGAACAATTGGGAGTTGGCGTTTGTTTGACAAACATTAAATCACATAGTGTGCCACAGGATTCAATGTTGGGTCCCCCGCTGTTTTCATTGTATTTGCTGCACCTGTGTCCCATTTTAAGAAATCATGGCATTTTTGGCTGCCGCTGCTCAACCCGTATTGTTTTGTGTTTTTTGTTATTGTAAAGTGTCCTTGGGTGTCTTGAAAGGCGCTTATAAATAAAATGTATTATTATTATTATTATTTCCTTCCACTGCAGCAATTTCTATACAGTAGTGTTTGTTTTAAAGTGTTCTTTAAATAAAATTGAGTTGAGTTTCACGCAGGACACGAAAAAAAATGTGCAATTGGTTAATTATTGTCCTAAAAGAGACACCAAAACACGGTCAGACAATAATTACCAGAAGCACGGCTGAAATTAGACCGACCCATCGGTCACTCGTGCGACAACTTTGCACCATTTTAAAGGAGCTTGAATATAACAAGAAGCATTCACTTTGGAGTAAAATTGACTCCGTCATGTTTTGGGGGATTTTCAAGTCCAGGATGTTTATTTTCAAGAGAGCGTCGACCCACCCACTCCCGACCGTCACACGTTCACGCCCTCCACACCCAACCAGGTGCGCTATATTTCGTTAACTACCGACCGCTGATCTTCCCAGCGGGCTCCCCGCGGCCTCTCCTCCTCTGCAGCAGGAAGAAGTCGTTGCTCCGCTCGATGACCCACAGCTTCAGCGCATTCTTCAACGCCACTTCCTCCGGGTTCAGCCACATTTCTCCGCAGGGTGGGATCACCCGTGGGGGGCCCGGAAAGTCCACCCCGCCGGTCTACAGCGGTGAGTAGGCGGCTGGCTTCATTGTTTGCCACGCGGGCTTCGAACTTCGAACACTGTTTGACGTGAGCCTCGCTCAAGTCGAGACTCAACAGCTGGACACGCCGATCCAAGATTGTCTCTTCTGCTCTCGGGCAAGATGTGTCACTCCGTTGTTATCATCAAAAAGCGCCGGGTGGTAGAGTTCATTACGTCATTGACATAGTTTCAGCATCTTTGCGTGTATTGCACTTACAATTTTACTCCACATTGATGTCAGGGATTGACCAATGACAAGAGTAGCTTCTAAAACGGGAAACCGTGTGAGCGCTTATACTTGTACTTTCCCGACTTCCCCATTTCAGCCGCTCTCACTTCCGCAAAGGGATAATTTGCTCTTCTCTGATTGGATCTTGGCTCGTCACATGCTCAGGTGTTCACGGCTCCTGGCAACCACACAAATGCCCCGAAAGTTTCACTTCTTCCACTTTTTAATCTTATATCGAAACTGGGTTCGTTCTGGCCTATCACAAAAATCAAAAAGCACGGTATTCTTTCAACGTAAACATTTTACAAGGAGGAGAGGAAAAAGAAGGAAAGAACGACAGCATTTTGAGGTTTTGTTGAACAAACTGCGCATTTAACAACGTAGTCCACCATTATTACAACAACATAGTGCATTTTTAAAATTCCTTTATTAATAATAAAAGACGGCACTTATTGACAAACATCATCACCTCATACTGAGCACACATTCAACAGAACCCAAACTGCATCGCAGAATATTATATTCGAAACAAACTGAATTTTAAAAAGAAAATAAAAGAAATCATAATGAACAAAAAGATTTGCAAACAAGACCATTATTGCCAAAATTTAGCAACAACAATAAATCTCTACATATATTCCCGTTGTTTCGGTTCTCACGCTCTCACTGGACCTCGTCCGGATTGGCTGTTCGTGTGTCATGTGTGCTCAATGATAGAAAAGGGGGGGGGGGGGGGGGAAATGATATAGAAAATGGTAATTTTAAAAAAGTCGATAACTATTTGGACAAAAGCTTTTATAGTGATGTATTTTTATAGATTAAAAATGCATTGTTTTTTCCTCGTTATTTGCTTTTACTCAAGTCGTTCATAATTCAGCAAAACGCAGTGGTTTGTTACATTAGTATTATTATTTTCATTTTGCGATGTTAGAATCTGAACTATACATAGCATGAAGTGTGTAGCACCTGTTCAATGACGTTCTCCACAGCCACAAATGGAACGACAGCCTGCCATTCCTAATATGGATATAGTTAGGCTAAAGCGGAAATCGGTGCCACGCTTATTAGTGTCCCCTTGAATTTATTTTATTTTACCGCAAACGAGAATGCTTTGTTCGAGTTCATAATTGATACTGAACATTTAATAGTGGGTTTTGGAAGAAACACGTATGATTTTGATTTTTTTGTTTTCCAATAAAATTAATCGTGTGCTAGGAAGTGGATCGTTTTTTGTTTCTGACCGGACTTTTTGGCTTGCCTCTTTCCGTTTCCGGTCTTTCTAATAGGAGTGGTGTGATTCTTTGGGAAAACTTGTGTGACAAAATGCAGGTTAGAAAAATTCAGTTTACTGTTGAAGTAGTTGTCTACGGTAAATCGTCTTTGAACGTAACAGTCGTTGTCACCCGGAATGTTTTCTCAAAGTTACCTCAGTTTGTAGCTTCAGCACTCTGTGTGTTTTCTTGTAAACAAGTCGATGGAAATGTAGCTTTTGGTGGGCGTCATTTGTCATTTATGGAAATATCGTGACGGTTCTTCTTACAGGACCCCAACGAGGACACCGAGTGGAATGACATTCTCAGGAAAAAGGGGATTCTTCCACCGAAAGAGGTCGCGAAGGATGACGAGGAGGAGCAAGACTTGGCTCTCCAGCAGCAGTCTGTCGGTAAGAGTGTTTTTTTAACAGCTTATCGGCTGATATCGGAGGGGAAAGTACTTGAGTAATGACTTAAAGCTGCACTACCTACATGTGTTAGCCAGCAGGGGGCGCCAGATTACAATTATCAATCCGCCAACTGAAAACCGTGTACAGTAAACGTTATCCTTATCTTGAAGTGTTTTTGATGTGTTTTATGAAGGGATTTCTACATTAAATTTTCTATGGTAATATTACTTTTTTTTTTTTTAATTCTATTTTTTTTAAATTTGTGAAATAAATTTAACATTTTTTTCATCGAATAATAAAATATAGTGTTATACAGGTTGTGTAATATAATTATTATCAGGTTATTAAAGTGGAATTATTTTTAGGTTCAACGCTTACCATCACATGTGTACTCTTCTGTCTTCTGTTCAGTGAAAACGTACGAGAAGATGACGCTGGAGGAGCTGGATGAGAACGAAGATGAGTTTGAAGAGGATGATGAGGCAGCCATTGAGATGTACAGGTGAGCCCACAAGACGCTGCTGTTAGCCATCCCAAACTCTTTTGTGTTTATTTAGAGGCAACACATCGCATTCCTCTTTATGTCAACCATCCTCGCACCTGGACATGCTGACGTCCATCTGAAAGATGTTCTTCTTTGCGCGTGTGCGTGCGTACGTGCGTTCAGACAAAAGCGTCTGGCCGAGTGGAAGTCGTCGCAGATGAAGAACGTGTTTGGGGAAGTGATGGAGATCTCCGGTCAGGATTACGTCAAAGAAGTCAATAAGGCAGGAGAAGGCATCTGGGTGGTGCTGCACCTCTACAAGCAGGGGTAAGTCACGATGGCCACGCCCGCTGCACACTTTTCACCAAACGGAAATTGAAACCAAGTTGTTTGTTTGACCAGCATCCCCCTGTGCGCCCTGATCAACCAGCACATGAGCGCGCTGGCCCGCAAGTTCCCTCAGACCAAGTTCCTCAAGTCCATCTCCACCACCTGCATCGCCAACTACCCCGACAAAAATCTGCCCACCATCTTCGTCTACTGCCAGGGCAACATGAAGGCGCAGTTCGTCGGCCCGCTCGTCTTCGGCGGCATGAACCTTACGCTAGAAGGTCAGTGTGTGGACAAACCGTTTTTTGTTTTTTTTCTCCTCCAACAATTATACAAGTACAGTTCTTTTTAGGCAATTGTGTTAAAAAAACAAAACCAATGTGAGAATACAATGCTTCTTAGTACTTGGACTAGATTAATATCAACAGAATACTAAATGTTAGTTACGTGGAGTGTCTTTTTGAAATGCTGTGTGTTTGCTTTCAGAGCTGGAGTGGAGGCTGTCCGAGTCCGGTGCCGTCAAGACGGATCTGGAGGAGAACCCCCGCAAACAGATCCACGATCAGATGATGTCGTCCATCAGGTGCTCGCTCCCCACGCGCAACCACAGCGACGACTCAGATGAAGATTAAGACCGCCACTCACCACTATTTTTTTTTTTTTTTTTCAAATTTCCTACCTTATTTAAATCACCGGCCGAAACCTCTGGCGGCCGGGTTCACGATCATGTGCTCAGTCAAATGTACATTAAACACCGTATTTCTATCTACACCTTTCTTTTGACTTAAATTCACACACAAGAAACATTTTTTCAAGTGGCATTTAAAAAATACTTTTAACTAGTGCCCCCCCCCCCCCCCCCAAAAAAAAAATCACCCACCCATCCATCCATTTTCCAATCCGCTTATCCTCACGAGGGTCGCGGGCATGCCGGAGCCTCTCCCAGCCATCTTTGGGCAGGAGGCGGGGGACACCCCGAACCGGTTGCCAGCCAATCGCAGGGCACACATAGACAAACAACGATTCACACTTGCAATCACACCGACGGAAAATTTCAAGCGTTTAGTCAATTTACCGTGCATGTTTTTGGAATGTGGGGATAAAGCGGAGTACCCGGAGAAAACCCACGCAGGCATGGGCAGAGCATGCAAAGTCCGAATTGAACCAAAGCCAAGTATTTCAAAGTCAAGTGCTTTCAAAATGCTCTGTAAAAAAAAAAAAAAAAAAAAGTCAAAAAGAATACTTTTTTTGTTTTGTTTTGCTGGTTCATACTGTAAATATCCAATTATTTAAATACATTTTTTAAAATGACAATCTTCAACTGTTTGAATATAGTTAAAGTATGTAGAAAAATCGACACTGCTTTATTGTATTCATGTGATTTTTTTAAACATTGTGTTCCAAGAAAGTGCTCACGCCAGGGAGTGAAAATTCTCCATCCACTTCAATGTATTTGAGAAAAAAAAAAAAGTACGTTGACATGTTAAAACCGTCGTCATGGAAACCTCCAATTTGTACCAGTCAAACCTCTAGCAGGGAAACAATCATGCGAACAATGAATCATTCATGTTCGCCTTTTTCTGTGAAATAAAAGCCAAGGCCAGCACATAGTGCGAGTATTTAATGTGCAACATGTTGACAACACGTCTAAGTCACGTTCACAAGCATTCGAGCGCGCCGTCATTCCACCTGGAACGCCGCGTCCGCACCGTAACATCCTGAGCTGAGCCCTCACGTTTTTTGTTTTGTTTGATCAAGCACGATGTCGCGGTGACCGATCTCAAATATTCTGCAGAACGAGAAAGACACAGAGGCAATTGGAGTCAGTAACGTCAAGTGCCAAGTGGACATTTTGTCTTACCAGAAGCACCACCGTCTTCTTCCTCCGCTGAGACAGCTTCGGCGAAAGTCGCATCAGAGGGTGAACAGAGTCGGACTGGAGGAGAAAACGCCACCAATTACGATACATAATCACAAATTCTTATCCTAGACCAGTCCGGACTGCTCACCGTGTTCTCCTCTGGGTCAGCAGAGGTCCTCGCTTTTGAATAATGAAACAGGAACTGGGGGTGAGAGAACTTGTTTAAAAATTAAAAAATTCAGCCCCTGAAGCCAATTACTCTTAGCAACATGAATTTTGGTAGACATGTCTATCATGAGTAGACCCACTAAAAAAGTCTCAAGAAGCCATGCCCAAAAAGACACAGGAAGTCAGCCATTTTGGTTTCAAGCAGTCTTGTTTGGTGATTTGACTCGTTTCCGTGCGTCCTTCAAATTGAGATGCCAAAGCCAGTTTGATTCAGCAACATGATTTTTGGTGAACACGTCTTATCATAAGCAGACCACAAAAAAAGTCTCGAAGCCAAAAATTCAGTCCCTGATGCAAGTTTTGCTTCGCAACAGTACATTTGGTCGGCATGTCTGTCATGATGAGACCCACAAAAAAAGTCTGAAGAAATCATGCCAAGAAAAAGTCTGCCGTTTTGTTTTGAAGATCATTTTAATTATTTCTAGAGGTCCTTAGAATTTTTTTTTGAAAACTTCGCCTGCGAAGTGACTAATTTGGTATCAGTTTGGCCATTTCCAGGCAAGTAAGTAAAGAGGACGTCAAAAATGGTAGAACTTACCCTTTTGAAAAGATTCTGGACTTGCTGGTGCTGAAAAGAGACGCGATTTAGACTGTTTTGTCGGCTTATGTCAGGAAAGCAGGTTTGCGTTCAAGTAACAAACCTCGTCGTCTCTCCGTGAGAGTTGAGCGGGTTCATCTCCTCGAACCTACAAAACGAATCACCAACACACGACACGTCAACTGCATGTCAGCACTTCAGTTAAAGATGAGGCAAAGAAAGAAAGATCCTGAAATGTGAATATTCTCTAAACATCACCGTTCTGAAGAGAAGTTCATCTTCCAATCTCTGGATATGACTAGCGTCTGAATGAAAAGCACACGTCACCACATTGTTTTCGATATTTGAAATGATAATTCAGCATTGTTTACAATGCTGATGATTTTGAATGTATGTCATTTGATCAAATTGACAGCACTCTGCAGGCCAGAATGTATCAAAATAATTGCTAAAAAATTTTGCTTTCACTCAATTTTATTTTGGTAAATGTATTCACATTTAAAGAAATACATTTAAATATATAATGGTTAACAAATAAAAAATAATTTAAAAAAAAGACTGGCATTCAAACCATAATTGTTAAATTATATAATTAAAAATGATTAAAGTAACCTTTTATGTATATTTACAAAAAGTGCTACTACAAAAAAATAACTAAATACAATCGCCCATATCGAACCAATATCTCTCTTTTTTTTTCATCTCACGTCACTCATCTTAGTATTTTGCGCATGTAAAAAAAACAAAAAAACTTGCATTTAAAAATAAAAAATACCTGGATTCAAGCACTTTTTATTTTTGAATTAAATACACACTCGGCTAGAGTATACTACGATTAAAACAAACCAATTAAAAACATTTTTCTTAGAATTCAAAAACTACAAATAATTTAAATATATTTATGCTGATTATGTATCTGTATCGTGTAAAAAATGGATCAAAACAAAACCAAAAACCACAAATCTTAGTACCCAAGCCATAATAATCATCCTTCATGTCATATTCTGACTGCATAATGAAAGACAACTGTAATCACCCGCCTCCCAAAAAAAAAAAAATCTTACCTGTGGATCGCCAACATCCGCAGCAGAACAGACAGAAAAGTGCAAGTTGTGGAACGGTCATGTCTCCACTGTCAAAGTCTTTCTTTCCTTCTCTTTGATTTTCCAAAGTTCTCTGTCCGATTTGTGCCCTCTCTGCTGGGTTCTCTCGCTGGATGTATGCGTGAGTGGTAAGCCCTCCTCCTCCCTTTAGAGGATCTTCCCACTCTGATGACTAGTTCACCGGTCACGCCCTTTTTCTGGGAAATTAAGCTGATTGACCCGTGACATTTGATCGGGATGGACGTCACAACAGGTAAAAAGTGTATGTGTCACGCATCGTAATAACACAAATCCTAATACATGCCGCGAGACAGCTCCTCGAGATATACATGATAAACAATTATTCCCGATGTTAATATTTTCAAAAACTCTGGAGGAAGTTTCGTGTTTCACGGCAAACCATCTAACTTTGTTGCAGAGCTCCGCCTATATGGCATGTCCAAAACTAAAATATCTTGTAATGTCAGCAACCTGTCTGGGATACCAGGTTCAAATTTGGTAGCCATTAGTCAACTCTCAGTCGTTTTTTTTTTTTTTGTTGAAAAAACACAAGAAATGTGTCAAATCAGCCTAAAATTGATGCTTTAAACCAAAATGGCCGATATTCTGTGTCTTTTCAGGCATGGCTTACTGAGGCTTTGTTGTGGGTCGATTTATTTGAAACATGTTACTTGAAATTCATGTTATGAAATGAAACTAGCTTCAGGGGCAAACCTGTCTTCTCGAGAATATTTTATCTGCGTTTATTCACGATAGACATGCCTACCACACTTCCACATTTGAAAATATTCCAAGTATCCCTGGAAATGGCCCAAATCCCAGCCAACAGCACTTTCAAACCAAAATGGCAATGACAACCTGAGCATGTTGGATTTGGTCTTAATTTGACACACTGGTGCTGGGTGCTATGATTTTCTAACACTCTGGGTGACCTTGAACAACCTTGGCAATTACAACCTGGGTCCGGCTTCTCCGTCCTGATGGAAAGGTCGCACGTTTGTCGTCATTGTCGGGACAAACATAATTAAACCCTTAATGCCAGCGTTCCATCTGGCTAAATACACCTTTGTCTTCACTAGCCAAACATATAGACACTTCTTTTGCCATGTCTATCTATCTAGCTATCTTGCTAGCTAGCTAGCTAGCTACCTAACTATCTATCTATAAGCTACCAATGTGTCAAAAATGAGACACAAGCAATAAGGCGGCCCGTGTATCAATAATGAGGAAAACTACAACAGCCCATGTGGCAGAAATGCGATTAGTGAAGCAAAGGGAGAACAATCATCCCGTATCTGCCATGTTTATGTGTTTGTCATTAACTTTTTTACAGCGCTCTCTTATTGGCGGTGCCAATCAATAGCGTGTGTGTATGACGTAAAAATGTAACCATGGGCATGCCTGGACATGTTTTACAACATCACATTTAGGCTTCTACAGATATGATACATATGCAGTACTGTATATACGTATATATATACCGTATACATTATACGGTATATATCTTCACCTCTTTTTCTCTGTGCAAATTTTAGATTAAGGGTGGCGCCCCCTGGCGAATCCTATGGCCGCGTTTTGTCCTTTTTTTTTTTTTTTTAACGCTCCCGGGTGCGACCGCCTGACGGAAAGGCGGGCAAGTCCGCTGACTTATGGTCGTAATAAGCCAGAGGGCATCGACGTACGGCTAACATCGGCACTTGATAGACGTCGTAAAAAATGCTCGGCGACCCGGAGAGCCTTTCTACTACATGACGACAACTCCTGCGATAAAGAACCTCGCGCCCTTTCTTTTCATGGCGAATCATCGAAATGAGATCCAGCGTCACACAATTAGGATGTCTTATTGGTCGTGTCTCATTTTTGATACATGGCTTGTCTTAAAGCTTAGCCCATGTTTGAAACATGGGATGTCTTTTTTGCTTGTAGCTCATTTTTGCTTATGTATTATTGTTGGCATATGGGCTGTTTTTAAGATTAGCTCGCATTTTTGACATAAGGACCATCTGTCTTAACTTTGTCTCCGTTTTTCCTTGTATTGACACGCGAGCCCCTTTATGGGTGGTCTCATTGTTGCTTATTTCCCTTATTTGTAAAGTATCGAATGTCTTATTTCTTGTTTCTTTCTTGGATTTATGGTCTTTCCTGTTGGTTTGTGTCTCATTTTCACTTGAAGTGTCTTCTTGCTTCTGCCTGATTTTTGACACATGGGCTGTTTTATTGTTGTCTCATTTCCGATGGTCTGCTGCTGTCTTTGGCTAGCCTCATTTTGTACATACAGGCTGTATTTTAGCTCATGTCTTATTTTTTGATACATGAGCTTTCCTATGACTTATCTCACATTTTTGACATCGATTGTATCAACTTCTTGCTCCAAACGACAAGTGCACAAATGTTCCTACACTGCCGGTTTACTGTACAGAGTATGAAGGCCCGGATCAAAGCCAATTGCATTACGGTCTTCTCATAGGGTTTTGATTCGATCACAAAATATTGCATTAAAACTTTTTTATTTTTTACACGAGCAAAGTTTTCTTCAAACAAAACTATATATTGCACGTTTGTATTGTGCATTCTCTAAGGAGACTTTATTAGGCACACCGCTAAAGGAGCTCCATCAAAAATGCTGACTGAGAGGCACAAAATGTTGAGATCTGTAAAAATTTTGCAAGGTGAAAAACATTGGGGGAGGTGCTACGTTTTTGGGAGCCACAAAAGTATGCCAGATTGGTAGATGTCATATTTTGTGAGGCTCACAATTTGGAGAGGCATGGAATGTGAGGTCCAATTTTTTTGGAGGTCTTGTGCAAACTTGAAGCTATTTGTCATCCTTTCATAGGGACACTGCGCATCGCAGCACACATGCAAGTGTGGTGGTCATTAAGAGGAAATCATCATGATCGAGTCACACTCAGAGTATTTCTCTTTGACGTAATCGTCAAGCCGCTGTAAAGGTCCTGTGCGACACACTGGCCAATTAAAGACACTTTCACCCCCGACTCGAATTCGCTGGGAACAGGCGACCTCACCACACGACAAGCGACGTGCGAATTGGTGACATGTGGGCGATTGGATGGGCGGCAGTGAAGGCCTTTCACATGCCTCAAAGGTCAAAAGCACAACTCACAATTTCATTTTGTGTGTATGACTAGTGAGCATTGCAGTACCTTGTTTGCAATCTTGTTTTATGGAGGAACTAATGACACTAAAAATAACTTTCAACACTCAGGCAAATAAATGACAACTCTATCATTAGCGATATGAATAGGATTGAATTATTGATGAAGATTAGAAAGTAGCAGTGGTCGAAAGAAAAGGGGAGCAGATCACTGGGCGGAAACATCCATCCATTATCCGAGCCGCTTATCCTCACGAGGGTTGACGACATCCTGGATCCTATCCCGGGTGTCTTGGGGCAGAAGGCCGGGGACACCCTGAACTGTTTTCCAGCCAATTGCAGCAGGCGTGAATATTGAATGTAAAAGACGGAGCTCACATTGCCACCTGGTGGCATGTGTGAGCAAAATTTGGGGAGGCAAAACATTTTCCGGGCCACAAAATTCCAGGAGGAAATATTGAATTTTTTTTGAAAAGGTGTAAAAAAAAAAAAATTGGAGAGGTGACAGTTTTTGGAAGATTTTGTAGGAGTAAAATTTTCAGATTTTTCATAAAGTTTTGGGAGGCACCAAATATTTAGAAGGGTGAAATGTTGAGACGCACAAGATTTCTGAGTTGTAAAACTTAGAAAGGGACAAAATATCGGAAGGCAAATTATTTTCAAAGCCACAAAATTTTGAAGCGCCAAAATTTGGGGATGTGTAAGACAAGGCAATGCAGCTTTATTTGTACAGCGAATTTCATACAAGGTAACTCGATGTGCTTCACATAATAAAAAATGCAGCATTGAAAGGCATTTACAAACAAATGAATTTAAGACATTTTAAAGCAAAGTAAAGAAATTAAAAATACTTTACTACAATTACTAAAAGAACATACCGTAACGAAACAATAGTTTAGAAATTTAGATAATGGAAATGGTTTAAAAGACCTAAACTAAAACAAATTTGGGGAGATGCACGATTTTCGGTGATGCCACAAAATTAGGGGAGTCATGAAAATATTGGGAGAACATTTTCAGTGGCGCAGAGTTCTGGAAGGCCAAAACTTTTTTTTCTTCTGTTTAAAAAAAAAAAGACAAACGCAAAGTGTAAAATTTCCAACATGGGACTTCTTGACTGTGAGGCACTCCTGAGCAAAATTTTCGGTGGCGTAAACTACTGGGAGCAGAAATTACAGCAATAATCTAGAAGTAACTCAAATAATCCACAGAAATATGTGACTGTGAATCCATTCAGTGCACACGGCAACACACACCTGTCCTCTATCTCCATGGGGAGTTGAGTCATGAGAGTGCAGTCAACACGTGAACACACGCACACGCACGCACACACACACACACACACACACACATATAACATGCTATTAAGTTGCATAGTGGAAGAAATGAAGAAGGAAAGACTACCGGTAGCTTTTCAAAGGTTTTCCCACCATTGGGACTCATCACCTGTACAACTCAAGTGGCAAAAAAAGAAATACTTTCAGGAAGAATAACTGTGATATTGTAGTTGCACAAGTGAGCACACCCTCCTATAACTGCCAATGTGGCTGTGCTCAGAGTTGACCAGTCACATTCCAAACTGATGGTAAATTGAAGTCAGCACACACCTGTTATCATTTAGGATGCCTTTGATTTACCTCAAAAAAGTTCAGATGTTTTAGTAGGCTTTTCCTGACATTGAGAGGTACAGTAAAAATGGTGGCAGGTGTGTGTGCTAACTCCCACTGAACACGAGGTTGTATGTGCTTGGTTGATTCCAGACACGGCGGCCACACGGCCAGTTATAGGGTGTGCTCACTTGTGCAAGTCGAAAAGACTTTATTTTTGTGTGGAATATTGATATTGACTATGCGTTTTGCGGTGATGGAATGTTCTGCGGACTTTCTCTTGGGAATTTTGATCATATTGTGGTCTTTTAGTTGATTTCAATTGCACAAGCCAGCGTTAAGTGGGCTCCGGCCAACCTTAGTTAACGACCACGTAACATTGATTTAGTTGCACAATGACTAAGTGGGTCACAGTTTGTCTTGGAACTTTGTGTGTGCGTGTGTGTGTGCGAGCGTGCGTGAGTGTCCACTTGTATGATAATGATAAAAAAAAAGGATATGCAACACCAACATGCTCCAGAAAGGCAGCCGCACTTGTAACGCTGCTTATATAAAAGCGTTACATAAAATAGTTAACCGAGCCCAGTGAGACCGCCGAGTGTCGTCATTTGGGGTGATCCTTACACATATTTGATATGCCGAGACGTTAATGACCTCGTGTGAATATGATGTGTGATATACATCTATAAATATGTATGCACATATGTGTAATCGTGTGCCTTGTGTTTGCCATTCACACAACGGCGAGAGAAGGGTTATACAACAACACAAGCACGTTATATAAGTGGGACATGCGGCCAGCCAATGAGGGCGCTCCTCGCACGTCACGTGACTCGTTTAAGCGAATGGGACCACGGCAAATTCATCGGGCAGCAAATTAGCAGCGAGCAGATTCTCGCCGGGGTCGACGTCTGAACCGTCCGGGCAAACTTACCTGGGAAGAATCGACAAGAAAAACAGCGAGTTTTTATTTTTTATGGATTCATTTTGTTTTATTACCCATCAAGGAGAGCGTTTTGATAACGTTCGAATTGTGTAGTCGTTCGGGAGTCTGGATTTGTTGGCGGACGTCGCTTGGTGTGTGTGATCGGAGTGGCTCGGTCGACGGTAGCTCGCTGTTAGCTAACTATTTAAAAACAACAGCAGCCGGAGGAAAATGTACGCGTAAATCTGCTTAATTATACAGTTCTTTAATTTGTCGTCACGGTTCATTTTTTTCTTTTCTTTCATTGCTGAGTGACGTGGATATTAATTTAAGCTTTATATTGGCCAAACCTCACCGGCTTCTTTTACTCGTGTCAAATAATAATAAGAATAATGTGCACGTAAGAATCCGGTGTGTTGAATCCAGAACGAATCAGAATTCACTTCCAATGGCACGTACACGACCACATTTGGGTGTTCGGTTGGACGGCAGGGAGATGGGATTCGTCGTTTAACTCGTATTTTCGGTTTTTTTAATAGTTAAATAGAGTCTTTATTTAATCATGGAGGTCGAGATGCTAGTGCACCCGCTCTCCCACCCGTCCGCTCCGGGCATCTGCCCCGAGATGCTGGAGGTGGCGGAGGAGGCCACCCGCGCCGGGGACTTCAGCTTAGCCGCCGAGATCTACAGCTCGCAGCTGGCCGACCTTCAACAACTCGACAGGGGCTTGTGCCTACGCAAGGCCGACTCATTGGTGCGCGCCGGACGGATCTCCGAGGCGCTGGACTCGTACTGCTCGGCGGCCAGCCTGGGCAAACTGCGGCCGGAGGAGTTGCCGCTACTTGTGGAAAGCATCGCCCGGGGCCTCCGAGAGAAGGAGCCGGGCCTCCTGAGCGCTGCCGGCGGGGAAGAAGACGAGGACGCCGAATGGGGAAGCACTGAAAACGACAGACTGGACTTGTTCTCTTGCGGGTTGTGTCGGTGTCTGCTCCACGAACCTTCCACGGTGGAGTGCGGGCACACCTTCTGCAGACGCTGCCTGGGGCCCGACACGGTGACTGACTGCGTGCATTGCAAGCGAGCTTTGGGCCGTAAGGACGGCCTGCCTAACGGCCGCCGGCTGGACGTGGTGCTCGGCGGCCTGCTGGACAAACTCTTCCCTACCGAGAGCCGCGCACGTCGGCTGTGGATCGACGGCGAGGTGCTGCGGCAGAGCCGGAACCTGACGGAGGCCCTGCAGAAATACGACGAGGCGGTGGAATTAGGTAAGCGACCAAAAACTTTTAAATGTTTTATTTTTTGCAACAGGTGACCTACTTTCACCCAGCCCGCTTCACGGTGTCACCAGCTGGTGGCACTAGTGTGGGCTCCACACACACACACACAAGAGCACGTTACATGAAGTGGCCTTCATTATTACCCAACAAGCACACGGGTCAAGATAATTTTACTTGTAGTTTGTGATGAAGAGATGACTCTCAGCGCAGTGCTTCACATAGTTAAAATACGGAATCATTCATATAAACTCATCCACCATTTTCTCTTGTTGCATATCTAATTTCTTCACCGACTTAAACAGAATGATAGAAACTCAAATACATGCTCAACCGAATGAAAGTCAATATTATTTTTCGTCGCACTTCACACAGAGAAGGGTCATAAAGTGCCTCACTCGATGACTGTAGACCCGCCAACATTTTACATTAAATACAAGACAAAAGCAAGTCTGTACAAATGTTTTTTCTAAAAGCGTCTCCAACAGTGATACAGTAATACGGTACAAGACGTGCGTCATAATGAAGTCATAAATACTGCATTGCTGTGGCAAGAGTCACACGTATTGAATACTATTGTGCACCCGCGCTTTTAAGTTGCCTCGTTCTCGCATGAAAGGATGACGCATGTGTAAGACTTTAATGTTTCATAAGTGCTTGCACGTTGAATAACATTCAGGTCATGGTTCTGGATGTGGTACGTAACCATGTAGCTGCTATGCAGAGCATGAGTCACACGTGGGCTTGCTAAAGTTCACTTTGTCCAGGCAGGACAGATTGTTTTGACCAGATTGGGCGAAAGTGATTTGGACATTTTGGGGACAGTTTTCTGATCAGGATTTTCTGAGTGTGCCGCACATAAAATTCACTTCCACCTGGAAATGAGAACGACTCCAAAGCCGTGTTACTGGGAGATCGTCTGTTGACAACACCGATTGACTGTTTGCCTGGCAAAAGGCACGACTGTGGTGGCTGGGATGGAAGCAGTCGGGCTGGCCTTGGCGACCATTGCAGCGACATACGACGCCTCCTGTCATTTTACTCGCGCCACATGCCAGTCGCAGATGTTGCCGCTCATTCATCAAATAACAGTCTCCATTTTGGGGATTCTGGGAAGCTTCTCTGTGCTTTGCGGAGCCATTTCAAAACAGTCATCCCACATTATGGAGCCACTGAATCGTTCTCATTGAACAACAAAAGGCTCTCCATTAATTTCCATTCATCTTTATGTAATATAGAACATAAGGGCTGGGTGAATTACCTTTTAGTCACCTACCTTTCTCACTTTAATAAAAGCAAATCACATTTTTACTTTTGTTTTTTTTCCCCCTCCTTCTGGGATTTGCTTTATTTCTCCTTCTAAACAACAATTGAAACGCCATTTATTTTAACACGTATTACTAGGAATGTTCCAATCCAATCATGTGATCGGAAATCAGGGTCGAAAACGTGATTTTCAGCTGATCCGCTATCGGATACAAGTGCCAAATCTTTAACTTGCATTAATTAGCCACAGGAAGAAAAGAAAAAAAACGGTGTCAAAACATGACATGTACACTACTGTTCAAAAATGTCGGGTAACCAGGCAACCGAATGTTTTCAAAAGTCAGGAGACCACTTGGAAATGTCCTTCTATATGGGGAAAAACACACTTTTGTGTAGCACGTTAACAATGTCTAGATTGTATTCCTGATTGATTACATTTTAGATTAGCTAGAAAAATATGAAAGGGCATTTATAAATGACCACACACTTTGGAACGCAATTGGATGTCATCATGATCCTTAAAGCAGATATTAAAAAAACAATTAACAGTTTACCATCATAAAACGAACCGGACAAACGTATGAGAACGCGTCAAAATGCAACCTCAGCGATATGTGTGCAGTTTGGCCGCACACGCCTCGAGTTTCTCACATGTGGATAAATCACCGCTTTTATGACAGGCACGGGCTAACAATAGCCAAACTTTGCTCCATTCCTTATTGCCTGGTTGTTTTCACTGTCCTTCCTGGTGCCACTCACTGGTACGCCACGTTTGTTGTCTTTAATACAATGCGGCTTGACCAATAAAAGCAAAAAACGCTTGTCATTAGCTCTACCGAGAGGCTCGCCTATTTTCTTGTTTGCTGTCCACGTGACAGCCCTTCATGTCACGTTCCAAGTAGCAGCTGTCCTACTTGTGCAGCCACTTGACCTGCAGCTCTTGTTTGTGTGTTTGTGCATGCAGCGCCATCTACAGGCCGCCTACTGTGCCAACGGGCTGAACTGCACATGGAGATGAACAACGTGAGCCGGGCAGTGCAGGACGCGAGCAGCTTGTGCCAGATCAAACCTCTCTGGCCAAAGGTGAGACGGACGCAAGCTTGGTGGGAAAACATCGCTGTGGCATTCGGGGACGGAAGAACTGTTAGAAAAAAATATTTTGTCATTTGACTGCTAACATGTGAGTGTAATGTTAAGACAAAATTCTGAATCATTTTTCTTTTGTCTTTTTTATATTTCATTTGATAGTTTCCCATTTTTCATTCAAATTTTTTACTTAAATTTTCGTTGTATTTTTTACATTTGTAATATAAATTTCAAAGCGTTTCGTTTTTACTTTTATTAACTTTCGTCTTATTTGTACTTTTTTTTTATTTTCCCCATTATTTTTTCAACATTTTTTATTTTTACATTTCTCTACATTTTGAATTGTTTCTTGTATCTCCACTTCCTAACTGTTTCCAAATATTTACCCTTTTTTCACATTCACAGTACTTACATCAATTTCCATTTTATTTTATTTTTTACGCGATGGCACCATACCATTTTGCATCCAGTTGTTGAAAACGCAAGAAGTGAAAGAAGAGACCTTTCTGTGCAGATGGGATTCCTCAATAAAATACATCCTCTTCTGTAACATGTCATTTGTTTGTCTTTGTGTTTGTAGGCTCACTACCTGAAGGCCACCGCGCTGAGCAAAGCGTCGCGTAACGATGAGGCCCTGCAGGAGTACTTTCTGTGCGTGGCGCTCAAACCTAACTGGACCAAAGTCAGACTGGAGGCTCAGAAGGTAATCCCGGCGTCAATCTCGTCTTTTCGTCCATCGTCGCGTTGGCCGTACTCAAGTCTTTCCTTCGACGCAGGTCCTCGCCGAGCTCTTCTCCTCCGTGTTCGAGAACCAAGACATACCCACGCCTCTGCACCCCCTCCAGGGTGGGGTGGCTTCGCGCCCCATCAAGCCCCCCGTCCTACTGAGGACCCTGAGGCCCCTCACGCAAAAGCCTGCGTCGTCCTCGCAGGTAAAAGGAAAAAAAAAAGTAGAAACTATTTGATTTTAGACTTGTAACATGTGCAGTGGTACCAAAATTTAGGAGTGACTCAATTTAAGAGATTTTCAAGATGAGAGTTGAAATTTACCAGATTTATCAGTTCCTGCTTTTTTTTTTAAACAAAAAAAAAGCTCTATTTTTTTGATTGAGTGAGAACTGCTAATCTGTCTCTCATAATGAGGTTTTTTTTGTGTGTGTGTACAGGAATCTGATACGAGCATGACAAAAAGCGCCTTGCCGGATGAGTCCTCTTCCAGCCCGTGGAAGTTGTCCGCTCCAGTAGCCGAGGGAAGTGGCACCAACAGCAAGAGCCTGTCTGACGTCCTGGCCTGTGTACCAGCGCCACCCACTGGCCTTAAGAGGAAGCAGAGTGATGACGGGTTCTTCAATCCTCCCTCCAAGCATCTCAAATGTGGTAGGTAACTTCACAACCGTACATTGAAATGTGACAATCAAAACGGAAAAAAAGGGAGGGAAATCCATCAAAATTAAGCAAATATGACATGTCGCGGTTTGCAAATTCTCAGCCGGTTGGGTTAAAAAAAAAAAAAAAAAATGAAGTGGGCCATACATTGCCAGCCCTAATGGAAGAGTAGCTCTGGGTTTTAAAATGGCCGTCTCCTTCTGCAGGCGAATCGAGCAGCGTCAAGCTGGCGCCGGCATGCGGGGGCAGAGGGGTTCCCGCCGACCTGTTGGACAGTGGCGACCTGGAGTGTTCACTCTGCATGAGGTGAGTGGCCAGTCGCTTAACTCTACGGAGGATGAATTCCCACACGTTTCTCTAAACATCCTTGTTGTCGTCTTCCAGGCTGTTCTACGAGCCAGTGGCCACGCCTTGCGGCCATACCTTCTGCCTCAAGTGTCTGGAACGCTGCCTGGACCACAACCCCAACTGCCCTTTGTGCAAGGAGAACCTCTCAGAGGTGACCAATGGTCATTTTCAGGGGTCAGGCACGTACACAGCATTGTATATGCAGTACTGAATAAGTTCTTTTTTTTTTTTTTTTTTTGCCCGCATCAGTTTTTGTCAACCCGAGGCTACAACAAGACGCTGCTGATGGAAGCGGTGCTGCAGCGCTACTTGGCCAGTGAGCTGGCGGAGAGGAAGAAGATCCACGAGGAGGAGATGAAGGAGCTCTCCAAGTGAGTTTTCACCCGGTGGCGCCGTGACCCCCCTTGCCAAATATCAAGCCGTGCCACTCACTCGTGAACTGCTCCCATTGCAGCCTGAACCAGGAAGTGCCAATCTTCATCTGCACCATGGCCTTCCCCACCATCCCGTGTCCGCTGCACGTGTTCGAGCCGCGCTACCGCCTCATGATCCGCCGCTCCATGGAGACGGGCACCAAGCAGTTTGGCATGTGCATTGCCGACGAGCTTAAAGGCTTCGCCGACTACGGATGCATGCTGGAGGTGAGGCTCACCTCCCGTAACGTTTATTACAGTCATTTGCCCACAAATTGGTTCATAAAAAAAAATCTTTCTCTGAGCAAATAATTTGTTCATTTACTAATAGTTTAATTTACGTGTTAAAATTACCGTAGAATATATATTAAAATCAAAATGAGACCTAAATATTAAGTTTGACCTCAACCACACCCCGAAACAAAAAAACATGTGGCCCTTGTGTGCCATCATTCACCCAGCTCTCATCCAGTGTTACAAAACTAACTCAATATGGGCTCTTCTCTCCAGGTCCAAGATGTGAAGTTTTTCCCCGATGGACGCTCGGTGGTGGAGACCATCGGGGTGTCTCGGTTCAAAGTCTTAAGTCACGGCCAGAGAGATGGCTATCACACTGCCAAAATCGAGTACCTGGAAGACAAAAAGGTAGGGCCTGCGTCCCAATAATCGTCCGGTGACCTAAAAAAAAAAAAAGATGCACATCTTCATGGAATCCAAATGTTGCAGGTGGAAGGCGAGGAGTTGGCCGAGCTGCTCAAGCTGCACGACGCCGTCTACGAACAAGCCAGCAACTGGTTCACGTCGCTCAAAGACAACATGAAAACGCAAATAGTTAGTCACTTTGGACACTTGCCGAGCAAAGACCCGGACCCCCAGGTGAGAACTGCGCCAGCAATTCCATGTTTCAGTTTCATTTGTAGTAAGGTAGAGCAATATTTAATACAAACGTAATTTACTTTAGTCACAGTTCAAAATGATCCTTTTTACTTTTCTTTTTTTTAAGCATTTTTTTTTGTTTCTACTGCAACCTATTGAGGCAGCAAACTAGCCCGTGGAATCTCACTCCACCACTGTGTTGTGGTCATACGTAGTAAGAAAGATATGTTATACAAGCGTTGTCTTTGAGTTCAGGAAGGTCCTCCTTTATGTTGTTTTAATTGCATCTAAAACCCGTTTAGGCAGCAAGACTGAATGTGTCGTTTCGTGTCTTTGCGCAGTCGAGCGGCAGCGGCCCGGCGTGGTGCTGGTGGCTTCTGGCCGTTTTGCCACTGGAGAACCGGGCCCAGCTCACCATCCTGTCCATGAGCGCCTTGAAAGACCGGCTGCTGGCCATCCGAAAGGTCCTCATCTTTGTCATGCGCAAGAGGCCGCGGTGACGACGGGCCGCCTCGCCCCCCAGAGCCTCCGCAACATTTGTGCATAGTCCAGTCAATCGAGTCAATTTAAAAAAAAAAAAAAAGAAGTCATTTGCGTGTTATTGTCAGCCCAATTCTTTGTGTGCTAATGCGCCGCCGCCGCAGCTTCTTCTCTTTCATGGAAAACGAGATGACAGCTATTTCCTGCAAGTAAGGCTTCTACTTCAGCCCGTTTTGGCAGAAAACGAGGCAGCAAACCAGTCTGCGGAACGTCACTATACAATTTTGGCATTACTATGGTATAAACTTTTTTTATTGTTGCTCAAAAAAAAAAAAACGGCCTTGTCGTACTTCGATTCAATTGCAACCACAGCCCATTTCGTTAGCTTGTGATAACCTTATTCCAACATGCTGTCCTGTTGCTACTTGCAAGTGCCATCATAGTGTAAGTAAACCGTTATAAAAAGTCAGAGTTTGCAATGTTTTTAGTTCCTATGCAGCCCATGAAGGCAGCAAAGTAGCCAGAGGAACGTCAATCAATTCAATTGGCCACCACTTTGTCGTAGTTGTAAGCGGCTACTGCGCTATTTAACACAAACGTTTATCTTTAACTTAAAACATCCTCTGTTTTTACTTGGTTGCAATTGCTACCACAACAGGTTTAGGCAGCACACTAACCCCGGTAATTCCATTCCCGCACGATGTCTTGCAGCTGTTTGAAGCCACCAGGATATTTAGTGTAAAATTCCCTGGTTTACATTGTTTTAAAATGCTAACGCTGGCCATTTATCCTGTAAACTAGCTGGGGAACCTCGATCTATGGCCACAACTTGTAGTATTTACTACAAATTTGATCCTCTGGTTGAAACCGGCCCTGTTTTACTTGGATGCGAGCTGCAGCACCCTTACTTTGGGAACCTCACTCCCCCACTCTGTGTTGCTATTATGCAGCTATGGCACTGTTTGGCATCAACCGTTTAGTCGGCAAACTAGCCCGGAGAACCTCAGCCTGTTTATGTACTAACTCTGTAGCTATATAAGCATTCTTCTTCGATTTCATGTTGACTGTACAGACACACAAAAAAGGAGAAAAAAAACATGCAAAAACTCGAATGTACATAATCTTCCGCGCTTGGCACATTGCATATCAGTGCTCGCTCTCCCAACCAGCATTTGTTCTCCATTTAGTCCTGATGGCGGCGTGCAATGCTATTTGGCAGCGCCTTCCTCTTCTCTCTGGTGTTGCAGTACTACTGTTGATGCTAGAATGTGAGTTGTTCAGTGTTGATGTAACACAGAGGCCTTTTTCACATCTTTGCTTGTGCGGTACATTTACACACTTTTCTCACCATGTGCATGTGAGGCATTTGCGATGGACTTCCTGAATGTCGATAGCAGCATTTATTTTTTTTTTAACTCGAAAGCACTTAAAAACGTGTTAGTTTGCACTCTTGCTGTCTGTCTGATGCGTGAAAATGAAAATTGTGGCTTATTTAAAGCTAAAAATGTAAAAAGTTACTGTCTGGTGTGGTTTTAAATGACTGGAGAGAATGTTCCGGTGAGAAAGGCTAAATGTACCGTAGATGCGCTTTTTCTTTTGTCCTTCAAAATGTTTGTGATCTCCCTCTCTTTAATAGGTGGGATTTACAACATGCTGCATTTCCCTGCGATTATTTGTAAAGGGAGATCTTGTACTTATTTTTTATTGCCAATAAATAATACTAATACATGATTTTTCTATTTTTTTTTTTAAAAAACACATCTATGTATAGGAATAAAACTTGCCTTGTTTTGGAAGAGCAACTCGGCCTACTGCGCTATCATCTTTTAATATAGGTTATTATGGTGAGGCTTGTAGAATTGTTAAGTTTTGCAATTTTTTTAGGTGATAATTTGTTCAATAAATCGACCAACCTCTGATCTAATGTAAAGTCTTCAAATTTGGTAGGCCAGCAGCAAAAAATCTGAGTGGCTGGTTTTAAAAGGATCCGCTCAAATGGGCAAAAATGATCGTAAAATGGCCACTTGAAACCTAAATGGCTGACTTCCTGTCTTTGTTCAGACCTACCATCAAGAGACTTTTTGGGTGAATCTCCTGGTAAAAAATGTCTACCACATTAAAAGGGCTGAGTTTTCCATAAGTTTGAAGGACCCCAAGCCTGTATTTTGTGGGACTTGTCATGGTAGATATGAAGACCAAATATCACATTGCCAGCTCAATTTCCCAAATGCATTAGAGCACCTGCGTCCTATGGCCGCAAGATGTCAGTGTTGTCACACTTAATGTGTGCATGATGGACGGGGTTCAGTCACTTTTTCATGTATCATTTTTTCTGGTACAATACACGTGGAAAATAGCGATTATATTAACTATATAATTCCTTTAACGTGTTTTGCTGTGATCCCTAAAGATATGGTGATGTATTGTAAAATTTCACTGCATTCTGATATCGGTATCATTGGCAAAACAATTTTTTGACTGTTTTAAATAGATATTGGTTTCTTCCTATAACATTGTGTTGTAAATTACACTGTAATCCTCTCTATCTATCTATCTATCTAACTAAAAAACATCCGGGTTCTTTCTCTCCGGATGAAACAAGAGTGGGCGGGCCAATCAAGAGGATGCGGACCCGGAGAGAGACTCTTTGAAGGTACTCCACTCTGCTCTCCCCAGTCGGTATGCAGCAGGCCCCAAAGAGGAGGCAACGAGAACGGGAGGAGGGCCGCTTACGGCGAGGATTTAACCCAACAAGAACACGAATCGACGATGAGACGTTCGCCGTCGGCGTGAAGGACATTTAACAACAACAAAAAACGCCATTTCGCTCATATTCGCCTGGCTTTTTTTCCCACTTTAAAAATGGCGAACGACTCTCCGGCTAAAAGCCTGGTGGACATCGACTTGGCATCCCTGCGGGTAAGTGTGAATATTATAAACACGTTTAATCCCGTGAATTATTTTGAAATTAAATGAAGAAGCGATGTTTGTCAACGAGATTGTAGCTAGCGTCCTCTTTGTCTAATCCCCGCCGCTGCTCTGTGTGTGTGTGCGTGTGTGTGTGTGTGTGCGTGCGCGCGTGTGTGTGTGTGTGTGTGCGTGTGTGAGCGTGTGTGAGCGAGACACGAAGTCTGAACGGGGCCGGCGGCCTGGGCATCAAACACACCCTTTGCCCAATTACCACTCCGTTAACTCATCAGTGGGCGCTTGTTTCGTCACGTAGGATCCTGCTGGGATTTTCGAGCTGGTGGAAGTGGTGGGAAATGGCACCTATGGACAAGTGTACAAGGTTAGTGTATATTTGTCTGTTTGTGTGCGCGTGCGTGCGAGTGTCTCATCCACGCCCCAGTTAGATATGGCGTGCACGACCTCCATTTGCACTGATTTAGGAGATTCCATCCCCTTGACAGGCTTCACAGCGCCATTTGCATGAGTTGTATGTGCATTTGCCCTCGACACTGTCTCGGTGCTCCGCGGTGAATTTATCCCGGCTATGGCCTTCCAGTTATCGCGATACATAGTCAGTATGCTGAAATAGGACACTCCCTTTTCTTGCTATTTAGTTAAAGTAATGTATCCTAGTGTGTTTACACCTACTATATCAGTCTATTTTATCTTTGTAGTACAGCGCCCCCACCCCCAAAAAGGGTTATGTGAATACATGGCGCCAAGCTTTACTTTTGTCTAATTGAAGCTCCTCAACTCACTTCAGCATTGTTTCCTGATGCCAAAATGTAACAAGGTGGCAGCAAACCACTAATTTTGTACAAATGAAACTCCTCAACTCACGTCAACATAGTTTCTTGCTATACAGACGCCACAACCTGGCAGGAAAGCACTATTGTCGAAAATAACTGAATTCACTTCAATGTAGTACCTTCGTACCAAGATGCCAAAATGAGTGAAAATTTGTTTACCAAATCAGGAATTTGTGAGAGTTTACTGCAGTTGTGGAAGTGGGAGTATAGTGGTATTGGTTAGTAGTAGTAGTTGTAGTAGTAATAACGTTGTTTCTAGTGTAAGAGGCTGTTGTAGTAGTGAGAATTACATGAACCGTCCATTGTTTGAAATTTGTACTTGAAAATTTAATTGAAAACCCCCCACAAATCTTGGACGTTTTGAGTTGAGCTCCTTGGGATTGCATGAATCACACACTGTCACCTTACCCAGAAACACCAGAACGTGACAGGACAGAGGAAGGATCGGAAAAATAAATAAGAAGGGAAGCAAAAGTGGAAATTGTACGGGAAAATAATACATCATCGTCATAATAATATGGGTCTCAAAAAGACGAGGTCGTATTTCTAGAGAACTGCGGGGTAGTTTTTGGTGCCCAATCGGCGGGTGGTCTGGGAACTCCCCCACACCCCCATAACCTCCTGAGGAACTTGTTAAGTATTCAAAATGTAGCCACATTTATTGTTGTGTTTTTTGTTTTGAATACAATTGCAAGCATGTCAAAAGTACTGGTGTTGTTTATCAAATTATTATTTTTTAGGTGGGGGCGTTAATTTAATTCTTGTTAGAATCAGGATGCAACGAAACAAAATGTGGAAAAAGTGAACCACTCTGAATACTTTCCAGACGCACTGCATGTCCAGTATATACAGTTATATGTGTACACAGTATAACAAGAGTTATTAGTTTTATGGTAAAAAAAACTACAAAGCAGAGAAGTCACATAGATTCATGCCAAGCTAGCTCACAGGCGTTCCGGCTATTCAAAGTGGGACTCTTGATGGCGTCTGTTGTGACCTTTTCGCCGCACAGGAAGTTAAGCTGCGACCGCGACAACAAATGTGCTGCCGCTACCTTTTTCTGCTCTTATCTTCCATGACCTTTCAATGGAATAGCAGCAAACAGGAAGTGGACTAAGCTTAGCCTGCAGCACACATAGACGCCCCGACTGTAATTCTAAAACATTTTTGCGGTTTCAGTAACACATAATGACGATTTGATAATATCATCATCATATTTTGCCTCATGATTGCAGTACATACATACAGTTTGATATTGATACACCTGTTAAGTGTGGTATGATATGATATTGTGATATTTTGCAAACAAATATATCACAATACAACGTTGGTGTGATAATTGCTATATTGAAAGGAAGCCATCACTGATACGTCATGTTATCAAAACAATAATTGGCTGTGCAATAGCGTTCATCAACTTCCAATGTTCGCTTCAATGTTTGCTCCAACGTTAGCTCCCAATTTTGGCTTCTACATTAGTGCTAATGTTAGCTGTTATGTTAGCCTCCTATGTTAGATTTTGGAGTTGGCCTCCATTCATTGTTAAGTTGTGAATGTTGTAAATTTGTGTCTTTGAGACGTCTCGGGCAGTCAGATCCCGTCTGAGCTGTGAGTGGGACTGGTAAGAAATGGACTTACCCCGCACCCCACGAATAACACCCATCATGGCTGATTACAGACCCCCACCCATTCTGAAGGCCTCATCTCGTCTAGTCCGACTCCATAGTGGCAGTTGTTCATCTGTCTGAGCTGGCATGTGTGTATTATGCATGTGAGTGACTCTATCGGTGGCCATCTGCCGCCTGTCAATTCAGGGGGCTGTAGCATGGATTGTCTATGAAAGCATGGCTAATGCTAGCAACATATTGATTATGCCCATGCTTAGGATAGTTAGTAGTTGTTTGTCGGCGTTCAGTAAAACGGCCTATTTGTGTACGTTACCCGAATGTTTTGTAGGGTCCTTTTCCAGTTAGCATAGCTTTGGTTTTAGCGTTACCGAGGCTTAGTGCGCAAACACACTAACAGCAAAATCACATTGTATGCCGTGGGATGAATGTTTGGCGAAGTGTACTCTAGTTAGCGAACGAGGCTAACACTCCTATGGGCTACTCTTCTATTTGTTAGCCAAGCGGGGCAGCCATTCTGTGAACATCATAGAATTAACATGAGCACTTTGACGGTTATATTCTCGAGCTTGAGTGCTAACTTTAGTCAGGCTAGGTGAGCAAACAGCTCCGCATAACTTCTAACATATACGCAATCGCCCCCCCCCCTGGTTGCCATGGCAACACTGAGTCCCACTTGACAGTGGTGGAGCTCGTGTGGGTTGTGTAACCTGGGGCCTCATTATTGTTAGCGTTTGTTTTGATCCTCCTCGACTGGGCTGGTCCTGGCTGGTCACATGACCATCCCTCCTGCCATGGTATTGGCCCCCGGTACTCAGCCCCCCGGAGCAACTGACCGGGATGCAGGCCTCCCATTGGAGTGCGAGTCTTCCTCCTGTCACCGGGCAGACTCTAACCGGCTTCCTGCCAGATCTGTGCTGTCATGCTCGAGAAACTTCAGGCGGGAGTCATTCGGTTGCCATGGCGACGCATCTCCCTGCTCCACAGCGATACCACAAAATTGCAGCATCATTCATTTGTATTCTCCAGTTGACTTTGAAGTGTGATACGAGCCCCTTTCACGCAGAGATACTGCATAATCACTTTTTTTTCCCTTTATATATGTGATCCAAGACGCTTTCATGCAAAATGTGGACGTCATTCATTTTTTTTCCCTTTGCTTTATATTCAAGTGTTACAGAAGCCCCTTTTGCACAGAGATGCTGCTCTATTCATTTTTATTCTTAACTCTATATTCAAGTGTGATATTTGCAATGCAGAGATTCCACAGAATTGCTGATGTCGTTTATTTTTATTCTTTACGCCATACCCAAGTGTGATATCTGTTCCTTTTACATGGAGGTACTGAAAGTTCGCCGCATCATTCCATTCTTCTTTTTTTTTTTTACTTTAATTCAAGTGCGATAAGATTCCCTTTCACACAGATGCTGCCTTATTATTTATTCTTTACATTTATATTTTAGTGTGGCAATAGCTCCTTTTACGTGTAAATACCACAAAACTGTTGAACATCTGTCCGCACCTTTCATACTGAAGCCAGAAGAGGCAGGATATTGTGTGTGTTCGCCTGGCAACGCAGCGTCCCACAATAAATTGAACAAATTGTGATGTTATGATGTGTGCCACTGCACCTTTCACATGGAGACACCACAATATTGTTGCTTTAAGAGAAGGTCCATCATTTATCTGTAGTAAATACACAGGGGCCATTTGCACAGAACCCAGCGATTCACGATACGGTATATAAAACTGGACATATATTTCCATGTCGCAAAATATGTTTTCACACAGAGGTGTTGCAAAATTTGCATACTAAGGTACCTACAAAAGGCAGAAAATTGCTATTTTTGTGGATTTGAAACGTAAATTAGTCTTATTTCTTAACTTTATTGTGGCGGGAAAGAATCCCCACCGACTTGCATGCTCATGTTTGCTTTCATGCTTTCAATAATTAGCCTCGTAGCCGCACCATCCCCTCCCCTCGCTGTAGGTTAAATCCTGTCTATTTTTAGCATGCGGCGGCACAGCGGAATTGTGGGTCAGTATGTTGTGGGAGGGGCGGGGCCGCCTTCAAATGCACACACCGTCATTGCCTCCGAGGCCGGAAGAAAATGACTGACACAATGTGGATGAGTTGCGAGCGCAGTTACAGTAAAATAATAATAATAATAATCATAATAAATAATGAAACATTGGAGAGAAAATCTGATTTTTTGTGGGAGGTGGGGGGACATTTTTCCATTGAACCAAGTATTTGATGGAATTAGTGTATTTCCTTAAAAAAAATTATTAAAAATAATTTTGCGATGACTCCAGTTTGGTGGCATAGGAATGGCATAGACAAAAATGGGTGTCGGCACTGCTATCTGCGGTCTCTTTAGCGGACGCCATAAAGTGGGAGATCACATCATTCTGTTGACGCCCACCCACCCCCGTTACCCGATCCTCACCAATTTTTACCCATGCACTTTTTAGTTTTTTCACCATGTTAATTAAACGCGCCTCACCCTTCCTCCTTGCCATCACTTGACCCTGTATCCCCCCCCCCCCCCCGCCCCAAACCCCCTTATTACTCCTGCGGGCGATTTTGAAGGAATGCGATGAAAGTGCATGCGTGGAAGGTTCCGGGCGGTCTGCCTCTGGCCCCGCCCGCCATGCCGAGTGAATACATAGGATGTATTTAGCCTCAATGTAAACCATGGACGTGGACCGCTGACTTCCTGTGCGTGTGCGTTTGTGTGTGGTGGCATCTGTCTCCCAGCTGCTTTCCCATCCAAAATCTTTCATAGAGGATCGACTCCAACAAAATGTCTAGCGAAAGACAAAGACGGTCTTGAATATCATCATTGATGTTTTGGAGTGGCCAATGAACCTGAAGTATGTTTTTGTCAGCATCAAAGAACACTAGTCCCGAATAAAATTAGCATATATTTGGGGGGGAAAATGTCAAATACTGTTAGCCTTCAATAAACTTTATGTTCATTTTTAAATCACACAATTATTAAAGACCTTGCGTATGTTCTTAAAGATAATGAAGCTACTTCAGTAAATTTAAGGGATGCATTTTTGTACATATTAAAGGGGGTTTTCAGTGAATTTAATGTGCATAAAGAGACGATTAAGCTACTTCAGTGAGGCACAAGACTCAAAAGGAGAAAAATCCTGTTTCTGGAGTCAATGATGTCATCACAGTGCCATGTCCATTTCTAGTCTCTTTTTGGGTAATTCAAAGCCAAAAGTCCTCCCGCGTGAAACAAAGCGTTACTGTAGCAACACTACCGACCACAAAGTTGCCGTCGTTGATATTTACGGCCGACATTCAAGTGTAGAGAGACAAACACCTTGGCCGACCGGGCCTTTTGAACCATGACGTAAGTGTTTTGAATTGAGTTTCATTGAATACTCAATTGTCTTTGATGTTGACAAAGCCATGACGCTAGCTTCACTTAAACTCGATTGTATTTGGCTACAACAATGTACGTAACGTCAGGGTCATTGGAGAGAGAATTGTCTTTGACGTGAACAACAAACTTGAGTCAAGATTGTAATGTCTTTGATGTTTACAAAATCACAAAAGGCAAATTTAAGTCTAAAAGTCTGTTTACAAAACTGCAATGCTAGCTCACTAAAATTCTGTTTGAGTGAGCGTCTAAATGAGGTTAATTGAAGATGATAAATTGCCTTTGAAGTTTACAAAGGCAAGTTCAAACCTCAATTGTCTGTTTAGAAAACAAACGGCATTAGCTTTGTTGATGACTATGAATCGTCTTTGATGTTTGCGTGAACTGTTTGCATAAGATATGTTAATTGATGATTGCAGAAACACCTACCTTAGGTCAATTGAAGACAAAAGTTCATCAATGAATCGCTATTGTCAGACATGAATTTCAATGAATTGTCTTTGATAGTTCTAAAAAAAGAAGCCCCCACCAGACTATAAATGTATTTGATGTCAACAGACATCGCAAATGTTTCATCCAAAAAGTTGAATGGCTCCTTATTCCAAGCAGAGTCTTACTTGTAAAAATACAGCTGCCCGAAGTAGGCCAGCAGCCTCCCTGACACGACGCAGACACGCTTGACCACGCGGACGCATCGACACGCTCCCCTGCTCACACGTGCCGTCCAAACCAGACATGATGACATGGCCGACTGCACGGGCACACGCGCTGATAATGCTGAGTGAAATCCGTTAGCATTAGCGCCCTAGAGAAAAACATGAGATTTAATTGAGAGCTATCAACCTGTGTTTTTGTAACCATCCAAGATAGTTTAATCTTCAATGAATTTTCAATTAATGTTAGCGACGTCAATGGACTTGGTCATGTATTTTGGCATGAGGAACATCATTAGATCGGTTGTGCCATATTTTAAATCATTTCTGCTCAGTAGTTTGGAGTGGCAACTTGGGTAACCCCTCCTGCATTTCATCCACAGATGCTAATTGAGTTTGCCGGCTAGACTTGCTTGGCACCTCCCCTTTCTAATTGAGATTGGCTCTGTTGAATTTAAGCAGCTTCTGCCGTCCGTGGATTAGTCGCATGTTGCTCGCTTCTTTCTGGTATGTTGGGGGGTGTTTTGTTAGACTGGGGAGGGTGCAAATCCCCAAAACTACACTTAAAGATATTAACCTACACAAGCCCCCCCCCCCCCCCCCCCCCCCCCCCCCCGTGGAGCAGAACAGTGTTAATATCCAGCTGTCAGTTTTCTAACTGAAATTGGCTTGGGGGCTGAATTTACAAAAAAATTCTTCGGACCCTGAAAATGTCCAAAATGGGCCTAAAATGGCCAAGCACAGCTCCGGGGCTTCCTATGTCCTTTTGGGCATGGTTTTCTGAGACTCCAAGGGTTGAATTTTCCACAAATTCCATGGGCCGCAGGAAATTACCAACAAGACCCTAAAATGTCCACTCCAGACCAAATTGGCAAACTTCCTGCATCTTTTCTTATTGAGCATTTTTGGGGGTCTGCTCATGATAGAAATGGCTACCAAATTTCATGTTGCTAAGACAAACTCACTTTGGGGCCTGAATTTTCCAAAGAATCGACCGTTAATTACCAACATGACCCTAAAATGTGGGTTTACTGTCCTTTTGTCAGGCAGAAAGATCCTTCTGACATGTCTACCAAATTACACGTTGCTGAGTTAAACAGGCTTTGGGAGTTGAATTTTCATGCCTGCTAACCCTGAGAAGTAGCGATAGCATCTCCATTCACTTCCCTCTTTGTGTCGCATTTAATTAGCTCGCTGCTATTAGCCTCCATCCTGACATGTATCCTCGTCCCGGGCCTCAGATTGTGACCAGCTAACAGGATTTAATAGCATTCTATCCCTGATTCGTATCTCCTCAACCTCCCAGTCAGTCGCCATCAACGCTAATGAGCCTCAGCCAGGGAATAACACGCTTCCGGTGGAGAGAAGAACTCACAGGCTAAAATTAGCCCGCTAACTTGCTACGTTATGGAAAGTTGCACCCGCGCCCAGAATGTCGCCGCCGTACTACGATGGGATCCCATGACACTCGTCACCCACCCCGCGCACTAAATCTTCTCTTGCATTACCTCAGCCAAAGAAGAGCTTGTTTATTTCTTCGTGGGGAGCTTTTGTGGAGAGCTTTAATTCTTTCTCTTATTGTTATTATGCCTAATAGATTGCTTTTTGAAATTCCGTCTTTCATTTATTATTCTGCCAACTAAATAAATCACTTTCATATTCCTGTTAAATTAATTCCACAAGATGATATAAATTCTTAATATTCCTACTAAACCACATTTGGGAGGGAAAGGCTTCATTATTACTTTTATTATTCCACCAACTAAATCGAATTATCATCGGGGCTCTTGAATTCTTATTATGATATGTAACTAAATTGCCTTCTAGGGCGGCCTTCATTTTTACTATTATTCTCCATCCATCCATTTTCAACACCGCTTATCCTGAACAGGGTTGCTGGGTGGGTGCTGGAGCCTATCACAGCTGACTTAGGGCGGAAGGCCTGACATATAGAAACAAACAACTATTCAAACTTACATCCACAATGTCACTGAGCGGGCTCCCATCCCACGCTGCTCACACACAAGTCAGGCGAGTATACCTCCACACCATCGGCAACTCACTACGCTCATTATGTTCCGACTAAATCAACGATTGTGGTTGGGGCTTGTATTTTTATTATCTCAGCTAAACCCTCCCTTGGGGCGGTTTCAAGGAAGATTGTTATTTCGACAATTGATTGGCCGAAATTCCCTGTTTTATGGTTCTTTTACTTTTTGTTTTTGACTTTGTTTTTGCTTATTTGTATTTGCAAGTGTGTGTGTGTTTGGCGTGTGTATGTGTGTGTTTTTTACTTGGCTAGTTGCACCTGGCCTCTTGTCCCTGATTCAAAGCCCAGAGGGGGCGCAATAAAGAAGGCCTTGTCCCACTGAAATCGCACACAGTCGCACACTCTCAGATGCCTGTGTGTGAGTGTGTGTGTGTGCGTGCGTCCGTGCGTGTGTATATTTGTGTGTATTTGTGTGTGTGCATGTATGTGTGTGTTTTATAAAATGACACTACTGCCCCGGCATTTCCTTTCGAGGGGGGGGGGGGGTTGGCATCCAGCCCCCTACTTCATCCTATCTGCGTTTAAATCTAGGACACACACTCTTGTTCATACACACAAACGGTCACCTTCATTTCGGCCCATAAACATGTCATTTAGCGATAGCATCGCAACACGTAGCATATTCTGCATGCTCAACAACAACAAAAACAACAACAAAATAGTGCCACTGCTGCAGTTTAACAAAAAATCAGCCAGGGCCACTTTTATTGACTTGTTTTCTTGCCACTTCCTGGTTGAATGACTACTCGTCCTGTATGGGATATGATCTAAAACCAGCCCACTCGCTTTTATCTAGTTGTCCTTGTGCCGTGTTTTTAGCAATAGCTGAGCAACGAGCAACATGTCATGCACTGTCTTGACACATAAAGAAACACAGTCAATTCTATTTGAAACAAACACAGTCACTGTTTGGCCGTTAGAGTGTTGAGAAAGTGGCGGTTAGGAAGTGAAGTTTAGAAGGGGTTTTGGTTGGATGAGCCTGTGCGAAGTTAGTGAAGCAATGTGAGTAAATCAATTCATGGACAGCTGCCCATGTGACCCTTTCAAGCCACCACGCTGCTGACTGAGCGCTTTTTGTTCTCCGCCTGACGACAACGTTTACACACAAAAGGCTCAGTCTATCCTTTTTTTTTTTTTACTGGAATTAACTTCCAAGTTTCTTCTTGTTTTCGCCCCTGTTTGTTGTGTCGTTTTGTACTGATTGGTTTCTTAGCCACTGTAGCATTTTGGTCATTGTCATCTGAAATACAGAGCAGGATTGAAAGTCTTTTTTATGTTTCCCATACGTGTGTGTTAGCATATCAACTGTTGGCATTCTAGCATCTGTCCAATGTTCTGTCCTAGCGTCCATCCTCATGTCAGTGCTTGTGTCTGTCCGAGTGTCCATCCTTGAATCAGTTTTAGTTTCAGGTTTCGCGAGTGCTGTCGAAGGGTCCAGACTGAAATCCATCCTAACATCTGTCCGACGATCCGTCCTTCTATTTGTTCAAAGTCCATCCATGCATCCGTCCTCGCATCCATCATAAAATCTATCCTAGCATTCAACTGTCCACCCATGTCTGCCCGAGCATTCGTTCTTTCCTCTGTCCAAGCGTCAGTCCTAACGTCCATTTTAGCATTATGCTCACGACCCGCCAGGCAATGCCCGGGAAACAGTCCCTCCTATTGTCGGCCTTTTGCTGAATATTTAACGTCCGTCCACTGTCCAAACGTCCTTATTCCACAGGAACAGAGACAAGGGCTGATGTCATGCCTCAAGAGTCTTGAGTGTTTTATAATTGTTACAGCCTGTGAAGTCACCACGTGGCGACGCGCCACTCGTTCCCACATGAGCGAACGTTCATTTCAAACAACCCAAACAAGTAACGTTTTTATTTTTTCTAAGGCAAGAGTTAGGATTGGCGTCACTGTATTTATGTAGGCTTTACCTTTAGCCCGAATTGGCCATAGAGTGCGTGTGTTGGGGGGTGGCATTGTAAAGCGATGACTTAGGAGGTCTTGCTACACCGACTTACTTTGCCCCGTTTGTTATTTCTGCTCTTTTTGTCGTTGCATTTAAAGGGCTGGCAAAGCTTAAACGCTTCTTCAGCCTGCTTCTCTTTGGCGTTTTTCTGCACTATGCTAACTATGCTGTTGTGAAACCACTCGTTGCGCGTCTGCTTTGCTGTCTTGTGATTCCCGACAATAAACAATCTCCCCGTCTTGTGATCTCAATGTAATGATCCTTCCTGATCTGCCCTCACGCTAGTTGCACTCAGGTTCCCTATCTTGCTCGATAAAAAGATACCAACTGTAAGAGTGTAAGCAATTTACAAAATTGTATGCGTTGCGACTTCAGGGTAGGATTTTAAAATCTGCATCCATGGTCCTGTCTTGCTGTATGTGAGCGGACCAACTGTTAGCATTGTAGCAATTCTCATTGGAAATGGTACTCTACTACAAAGTGTGTCATACAATCCTGACTGCTGCGTCTTTATGCTCTCAGAATTTTGGTTGCCATTTTGCTACATAGCATACCAGCTGTTAGCGTTTTAACACTTGATTCATTCATACAATCGCCGCAATATGCAAAAAAACAAACCGAAAGCCAAAATGTTTGTTGTGTGATGTTAAGCTTGATTGTTTTGTTCTGTTTGTTTGTTTTTTGCTATGAACACTTTTTTTGTGATTGTCGTCTGCAGGGTCGACATGTCAAGACGGGACAGTTGGCGGCCATTAAGGTCATGGACGTCACAGAGGTGAGTTGGACAGGACAGTCTTTGTCGATTTAGCAGCTTTAAAATGATCAACCAGCATTTCAGTTGTATTTTAACCAAACCCAAGTTATCTCAACTCAACTTATAGTGCACTTTGAAACAACATCCAAAGTGCTTTAATGGAGCAAAAATAATTCATACAACAGCAAACAATAAAACAATAAATTAATAACGGAGACCGTAGAAAGGACAAAAACAGTAAAACTAAAAAGCAAGTCTCATGCTGAGTCAAAAGCCAAAGAATAAAAAATGAGTTTTAAGACGAGTTTTAAAGATGGGCAGCGAGGGGGCTTGCCGAACGTCAGCTGGGAGGTCATTCCAAAGAGAAAGGACGGTGATGTTATGCTCAAATGTTGAACATTGGAAACGGGAACACATGAAAGGTGCCCGGTGGAACACACGGTTCTGTTTGTCTTTTGAAGTTGACTGAGTTTCTTTTTGCTCTGTGTGTTTTGAGCACATCGGCATGCGCTCTGACCCACATTCCACTTCCTCTTCTATAACGGGACGGGAAGACTCACACACACAGAATGAGACACGCTTCTGGTTGTATGCAGTTTCCAGCTGTGGCGCATTTTGTTTTAGTTGTCACAAGGACTAAAAAACAACATCAAGAAAGTAGCGCTTATCTTGTCAACTTTCTTACGTTGACGAAAAGCGTAGCAGAATCATAGGAGACGTTCCCGCCAACTCTTTGTTTGCTGCACAAGGTCCCAAACAATTACATTTTGTGCAATAGATGCCCCCCCCTTCCCCACCCAAATAAATAAATAAATAATTGGGAGGTAAAGCCATGTTTCTACCAATGGGACACTTTTGATACCGTCACCACGGCAGGTGTCAGAATCTGACTGTATGATAACCATAAACAAAAATATAGTGATTGCACAGTTTCACCGGCTTGCAATTATGTCTCTAAATTTATTTTTATATTATTAGGCATGCTAGTTCACTGCTTCGGTAGAGAGTCTACTCTATTTATTGAACCATTTGTAGACACACCAACTTTCTGACAGTAGCTGCTTTCACATATTCATTTCAAGAAATCCACAAAGCAGCATGCACGTAATCTATGGCATTATTTGTATTTTTTTTTCCCATGTGTACACTTGATCACAACCAAACGTGACATTCAGATATCATTTCAGTCCACTTGGAGTTGCTATTCAAATATGCGACATTATCGTAACTGTGACTGGGAATGCATACATGGCTTTAAAAAGTGCTGCATCTGTCCGGTTGAGTGACATGGATGTTCACGTACAAGAACATACTATTGGTATAGCATTAGCCACCGCGGTGTACAATGACAGTGCCAGTTAAGGCTACAAGCAGGTGTCCTAAGAATGTGCTATTGATGACTGTATTTTGTTACAAATTTTTGAGTAAAGCGATTGAAAGAGCACCAGCAGCTGTCTCCATCTTCCGCTTATCTATACCACCTGTTATGGATTCCATTTCATTCTAACTAGCAGTGGCAGGCAGAGATGGGCAGTGGAATAACTGTACTGTATAATAAAAAATTAAAATTAAAAATCGATGGTGCATTAAATCCATAATAAGTGAACCGCGACATAGTGAGGGACAACTGTAATTGTTTGAGTCCGACTCAAATTATGGCTCATGACACAATGCAGTAAAATCGACCAAGCTAGAGCTCAAAAAACGAGTATGTTGGGGCACTCATAAGGTCCACAAAAAAAAAAAACCATACCTGACCGCTGGGCTGTTGCAAAGCAGAGCGCTCACGTCAAAGGGAACCAAACGGGGACCACAATGGCATGAGTGAGTTTGTGTGTGTGTGCTGCGTGCATGCGCGCATGTGTGAGTCACCACATGTACTCAATGACATCATCATGGCTTGACTTGAATGTGTCTGGTGTCCTTGGATGTTCGCCTGTTATTTAACCAGCCAAATCACGTGCTGTCTTGACACCGCAAAAGTGGAGGCTGACTGAGGTTAAAACACCCCCCCCCCAAATAAATATATACAACCTCGAATGTCGAGCGTCAAGGACTCCTAGGATGGGAATGAACAGCTTAACCAGAATGGGGAACACTGCGGCTTTTACCCACACACCAAAACATGCACTTTATTCGTTCACATGACAACAGACGGGATAGAAATAGACCCCCCCCCAAAAAAAAATTTTTAAATGACACAGTGAGCCCTTCTGGCCTTTTGCCACCTGTCTGTATATTTACAGTGTGACTCAGTAAAGTTTGAAGCCAGCATTTTCCATAAACACAGGATGAAGAGGAAGAGATCAAACTGGAGATCAACATGCTGAAGAAGTACTCGCACCACCGTAACATCGCCACCTACTATGGTGCCTTCATCAAGAAAAGTCCGCCGGGACACGATGACCAGCTATGGGTACATTTCTAATGATAAGAAGAATAATATCAAGAAATACATATATATTTTCATTTTTATTTATAGACTCTGACTACTTTGTTTTCCTGGAGCGGTGTCACTCTCACAATGAAATGCAGTCTCATGTTTTGTTGCCTTTCTCCAGCTGTCGTAGTGGCGACCTCGTTTACGAGGCTCCCAGTGAACTGTCAATGCGCGTGTTATTCTTTGAGCACCCTCGCGCAACTGGTCGTGGCATGTCAGAGCCGTGAGATTCCGCCATATTGGCCCAGGCTTTGGCGCCGTCCCCTGGCACTCATGGTGTCCTCCATCTCACGAGTCTTGCCTTTTCCAGTTGGTGATGGAGTTCTGCGGGGCCGGGTCCATCACTGACCTAGTGAAGAACACCAAAGGCAACACGCTGAAGGAGGACTGGATCGCTTACATTTCCAGAGAGATTCTCAGGGTCAGGAAACCTCTCCTGTCCTTTTCATCACTTCATTTTGGCTCACGTTTGACTCCTTTTAAAAAAAAAATTTTTTTTTGTCCTTTTCCAGGGCTTAGCTCACCTTCACGCCCATCACGTCATCCATCGCGACATCAAGGGGCAAAACGTGCTGCTGACGGAGAACGCCGAAGTCAAGCTGGGTATGGAAAAGTTAGAAAGTGGCCTCCTTTTCTCACCAGCTAGTATTCTAACAACCCACGTGGACCCCGTCACCTTATGAGCGAGCGTTAATGTGCCTACTGAGATAGGTTGCATGCTAGCATACAACGATCTAGCAACATGAGTCGATAAAATAACAAGCCCTGTGTTTGGGGTATTACAGTATTTGTAATCTGAATTAAAACAACTCCAACATGGCAACAGTTGCTATGCTAACATACCATGTTAGCAACCTGGGTAAAGAGAAAGCTAATCCTGATCAAGTTTAGGTTTTCATATCTTGCTCTGTCGTCGACTATTATTTCGAAGGAGAGTCCATCAAATGCTAACTTGCTAGCATTTTGAACACTTGGCAACCTGAGTGCAGGACAAAGATTTTAGATCATGCGCTTTCCCTTTAGTTGGGTATTTGCTTCTTCTAATGAGAATTGATCAAATGATAGCATGCTCACCCACCTCCTCAGTGGACTTTGGCGTTAGCGCTCAACTGGACCGAACTGTTGGCCGCCGGAACACCTTCATCGGGACGCCATATTGGATGGCTCCGGAAGTCATCGCCTGCGACGAAAACCCGGACGCCACTTACGACTACCGGGTACATACCCCAGTTGAACGTTGACTGCTGTAATTTTGCTAGAATTTTCCATGACTGTTTTTCCCCCTTCCTCCAGAGCGACTTGTGGTCTTGCGGGATTACAGCGATCGAGATGGCTGAAGGAGCGCCACGTAAGTCATAAAATGCCCGTGGCCCCTTTCACACTCCTGTCCCTGCAAACTGGCACATCCTAAGTGCAACAGTGGAGGTATTTGATGTCCATAGTACACATTCACGCAGACATTATGACTTTGCAGAGTCAGGGTTGGTGGTCCAGTTCCCTCACCCCGTTCTTCTTGGGGGCTGGTCAGAGGGTGTCTTGAGAAGGACCCAGAGCTGGTAGTGTCTCCTTGACAGGATCCCCCACATGATGAGCCTGCTGAGCCGGCTCCCATTCTGGGTGTGCGGTGCTAAAAAAGAAGATGGCTTAGATAGTGTAAAAGGGGCTATTTTAGAAATATTTCCTGCATTGCACCTTTTATGTCTCAAACTCTCCATGACAAGCTGTTGAAATCACAGGTCGACTTATACCCAATTCCATGCCAGTATTTTATACACTGGAAGATCTGCAACGTTATCAGTCTATTTACACCCCATTCCAACCTTGATGGGACAGCGTGAAAGGGGATATCATGGTCATATTTCCTGCAGTCCCCTTCTGATACTATGTTGGAAACCCGCAAATTCGCAGGTGGACTTTAATGACCCCATCCTGAATCAGGACTCAAGGACAGTGAGACTTGGAAAAAATTGCGCGAATAGGGCTACTAGAGTTAGAAATGTAGTCAGTCACTTTTGTCTTGTTTTCCCACAGCGTTGTGCGACATGCATCCCATGAGGGCACTCTTCCTCATCCCCAGAAACCCTCCTCCAAGACTCAAGTCCAAAAAATGGTGCGCTTTTTTTTCCAAGTTTTTGAACTGGATTTCTTAAGTGTGAAAATGTGACGGAGGGATGCTGCTCGCAGGTCCAAGAAGTTCTTCAGTTTCATCGAGGGCTGCCTGGTGAAGAACTACACGCAACGGCCACCCACCGAGCAGCTGCTCAAACACCCTTTCATCAGGGACCAGCCCAACGAGCGGCAGGTTCGCATCCAACTTAAGGACCACATTGACCGCACAAAGAAGAAGCGAGGCGAGAAAGGTGAGGAGACACGTCACACCATTGACACACCGAGACTCAATACTTTGTCCAAGATACACCTCAAAGACATATTCATCAACGCTTTGTCAAAGTCATACCTTGAGATATGCTTCTAAGACTTATTTTGAAAAATGCTTTGCCAAAAACACACCACCAAAGACATAGTCAATGACGCACCATCAAAGAAACACTTTCCAACATATCAACTCATCAAAAATATGCCATCAGATGCAAAGATGTGCATCAAAGACATATTTTGAAGGACACATTGGCAAAGACCCATTGCATAATGATCAAATGTCCTAGACACATTGTGTTAACGCGCTTACCCTACATGTTCTCCACAGACGAGACTGAATACGAATATAGCGGCAGTGAAGAAGAGGAGGAAGAAGCATCAGAGCAAGAAGGAGAACCGAGGTAAAATCAAACACACAACGTCTGCCATTTTGTTTTGAAGAGGATATTTTAGGCTCCCACAAACTCCTAGTAGACCTTATGTCAGAATGCCCCCAAATCTAAACATGAACATGAGATGGACAATGTAAAACTGCAAAACGCTTGAAATTTTAGTCAGCGCACGTGGACAAAGAGTCACGGCCAAGTTTGATGACTCGTCAAAACACGAAACTCAAATAAAGAAGCTCATGAATGTTTTCAATATTCAGCCCCTAAAGCTAGTTTCACCAAACCACATGAACTTTAGTAGACATGTCAATCATTTGCAAACACACAACAACATGGCAATTTTTAGCATCATTTTGGCCATTTCCAGGGTTCCCTCAGAGTTGAACTTGTCCTTTAGATTTTGTCCAATTTGGTGACGCATGACAACAAAGTTTGTGTTTCTGTGGTAAATTGAAAATGTTCTCTCATCATTGTGGTGGCTTGGCAGCTCCATCGTCAACGTGCCGGGAGAGTCGACGCTTCGTCGAGACTTTATCCGTCTGCAGCAGGAGAACAAGGAGCGCTCGGAGGCGCTGCGCCGCCAGCAGCTTCTGCAAGAGCAGCAGCTCCGAGAGCAGGAGGAGTACAAGCGCCAGCTGCTGGCCGAGCGGCAGAAGCGCATCGAGCAGCAGAAGGAGCAGCGGCGGCGTTTGGAGGAGGTCAGCAACACGACACTTTGTTTGCTCGCCATGTCATTTTCTCTGACTTTTGCAATCGGCTAATACAGTTTGGTCATTCATGTTTGTGTTCAGGTCAAATTCACGTCATATAATTGTGTTTCTGCTGAGTTCTTTTCATGTTTTTGCTGAGTCATTTGTTTTTATGGTTTCTTCTTTGTCGTTTCTCACAGCAACAACGGCGAGAGCGCGAGTTGCGTCGTCAGCAGGAGCGTGAGCAGCGGCGGCGCGAGCAGGACGACAAACGGCGGGCTGACGAGTTGGAACGTCGCCGCAAAGAGGAAGACGAGCGGCGGCGGGCCGAGGAGGAAAAGCGGCGCGCCGACAGGGAGCAGGTACGCAGACTGATGCAAAGTGGCTGAGGCCGCCCTCCGAGCCACGCCGTACTCATGCCGGCGCCTCCTGTTGGGTGGTCAGGAGTACATCAGACGACAGCTGGAGGAGGAGCAGAGGCACCTGGAGATCCTGCAGCAGCAGCTCCTACACGAACAGGCCATGCTGCTGGTGAGTCGCACATTTTATGCTCGCTTTGTGAACCACCTAATCCATGCGCGGCCACTCGATGATTTTTTGAACAGTGCTTCTCCACTTCATGACTTTTAAAACCAAGTATGTCCATTTAAAGCGTTTTTACGCATGTCCACTTTTTTTAGAACACATATAGCCGCTTTATGGCCACTTTGTAAAATTAGGTTTGACCTTTTTTCAACATTGTCCACTTTGTGTAACCACTTTTTAAACCGTGTGCATTATCCTCTTGGACCTTAAAAACCATTTGTTTTCGTTTCCTTTTGATTGTTGCTACTTTGACGACCTCTTCTACATGACTTTTAAAACCATGCAAGACTACATTTTACATTTTAGAATTGCTTGTTATGATGACGTTTTACACATTTCTTGCTCACTTTATGCCAATTTTTTAACATGAGAGCGTCAGTGTAACATCGGAAAAAACATGCCTACGTACGACGACTTATTTCCTCACGGGTCTGCTTGGATATTTTTGGAGACGCCACGGGAGTCGTTACCAGTGGAGGTCGGCGAGGGCATTCCCAGGCTCAGTTGAGAGGCCCTCGGCGATGATGTCACCAGGAAGTCAGTCATCCCGCAGGAAAGGAAATCAGGCTTTCCCATGTTTCCATTCCAGATGTTGCCAAGGTTATAAGTCGTCTTAGTCGTAGTAGAATGAGTGACTAAAGAGGAGGCTGGTGACGATGTGATGATGTAATCATCGTGTGATGCAGTGGTTCGAGGACATACAAATGATGGAAGGAAGTGGAAGTTAGTTTCCCATAATGCAGCTTTGTCTTTTTACATTAGCTCCAAGCTCTTGTACAGGTTTCCAATGTGCGGTGATGAGCATGCCGCATATTCTTCAAGTACAGTACATTTAAACATAACCCGTGTCAGAGGAGGCCACACTGTAAGCGGCAAGAAGTGAAGTAATGTTCCGGAACGTTCTTTGGCTTGATGTTGCCACTCAGGAGTACAAATGGCGAGAGCTGGAGGAGCAGCGGCAAGCTCAAAAGCTCCAGAAGCAGCTTCAGCAGCAGCAGGCCTACCTACTGTCCCTCCAACACCAGCAGAACCTGCACCCTAGTAGTCCCAAACGTGCCCCCAAAAACCCGGAACACAACATAGAAGCGGAAAAGATAACAACGGTGACTGAGTCTGAGCCGGTCACAGAGGTGAAACCGCTTGAAAAATGGCATCTGGCTGCAGCTTTTTTTTTGCTTGAGGTGTGCTGCTGCTGGTGTGGGAGCTAACACTATTAACGAAGCTAATCGATTAATCAATCATCTCATCTTGTGATTGATTTTTCTAGTGTTCTAGAAAGTAGTAGAAAGTCTTACACGTATTTACAGTGCAACGACCAAAGTGAAACGCACCACTCCACCATCGTACACATGTATGCCCACTTCATGACGACATTTTAAACTATTTATGCCCACTCCAACTTTTTAACATAATAATGTCACATTACTCCAAAAACATGTCCGCTTTTCTATAACATTCCAGGAATGTCCGCTTTTTGATGGCGTTTAAAAAAAAAAAAAAAAGATAATAATTGCCCATTTTCTGACAACTTTTACGACGCCTGTGTCGTCATCACAAAAAATGAATCACAACAGAGTTGATTTACATTCGATGAATGAGCTGATCAAGAGTTGCTGTACCTTTAAAGTTTGGGAGTTCTTGTTGAACTTTGAAGGTTCCTCCGTTCTACTGAATGTTTTCTGGCATTTACCTACTTTTTGAGTTGGTACCTAATGGTGTGGTGAGCAAAGAATAGATGTATTTCTACTCTTGGGATACGGCTGGACTAACAAACTATTCAAATTTCTCCATTGTGAGACAAATAAAGGTTTTACTTCTCTTATCTTATGTTATAACCCCTTCCAGTTGATGCTGATGCTTGCTGTTTGTGTCTTCTTCAGGCGGACGAGCGCTACCGGAAGAACATCCAAGGTTCTCCTCAGTCAGCACAGACCAAACCACCACAACCCCCAGTGCCGCCGCGGTCCGAGTCCTCTTACCCCAACGGGAATGCCGAGGCCATGCACCGACCTGTGGAGGCACAGGTAAAAAAGAAAAAAAAAAAGACACCACAGAAATCCCGTTTCTTGCTAATTTCACTCCGGAACATGAATTTTCGTGGGCTACAACCCATGCTTGAAAAAGCAAGTCCACCATTTGGATTCGAAGCGGACATTTTCAGGTCATTAGTAATTTGTCAGTGTCCATAAATGTGTTTTTTTTTTTTTTAATTCAACCCCTGAATGGTTTGGAATGTGGTTCATGTCTATCATGAGTATATCTGCCCACAAAAAAAGACTCAAGAGGCCATGCTTGAAAAGGCCTCTTTTCGCACAGACCAATTTTGCCTCAAAGCCGAGTTTCTTTGGTTTGGCTTTTCATCACTTTAAACTCTCATCCTAACCTTCTGCTTCCAGCTTCCTATCCGTCTTCGCGGTCTTCAAGATGCTTCGGGATAATATAATCGGACTCCTTCTAACTTGTCATTTGCTGCTTTTCTGAGCTGACATGTTCTTTTCCCCAACAAGGACAAAGGACAACTTTTCTGGAAGCTTCTGCATGCTCACCCTCCCCTCCAATTGTTTTGTGTATGCCAAGGTGCGGGCCCTAAAAAGCGGCGGCAACCCGCCCCCGCCGCCCGCCACCGCCGTGTGTCGTTCACACTCCTTCAGCGAGCCTCACCAGCACTCTCCATCTTCATCATCCTCACCATTATCATTATCATCGTCACACAACGCACGCACTGAAGCACAAGCCCACCCTCAGACTAGACCCCATCAAGCGGTAACCCCCACTTCTGCAGAAGTACCACCCAGGGTAAGCACAGGACCGACTGTAGATGCAATTTCAGCCTGAGTAACATTTCATAGTGGAAAAAGTAGTCATGGCTAATATTTTCATTCCACGCACGGACTCGTATATGAATCGACAAACAATGCCGCATATTCGCTGTTGTGCGAAGTGATCTTACGTTGGCACTCCCTAAACTCGCCTAACTTGAATACATTGATTTCTCCGTGGCACTGTCAATCAATGGATGATCACCGACAATTACATTTTGGCACACCCAAAAAAAATAGATTCAAAAATTGAAAACATTGTCATTCAATAAATTCAATAGCATTTGTACAGTCAATAAACATTGTGGAATCATCTACCAATCATATAAAAGTCATAAAAGTTACAATCTAGTACGTTTCATCAAGGTGCATTTTTTTCTTCCGAAAAAAGAAACAACCCCCCCCCCCCCCCCAGCACATAATAATAACTCCTTGTCCTGATTGGCAGCAGCTGCACTAAACTGGCCTGAATTCTCTCGTGCATGGCTGTTTTTGCGTTGTGCTTTGATGCTCAAAATGTGTACTACAAACTATGCGGACAACAAACATGGCGGCTAGCGGCGAGCCACTTGGGCGAGGGCCAATGTGATATCATGTTGCATCCTCGTGTCTGTGAGTGCGTGTATGAACTGGTGGATGCTTTCATCACAAAAAAGGTCCCCGTCAGGACGACGTCTCGCTCGCCGGTGTTGCCGAGGCGAGACTCGCCTCATCGCCACGGCAACGCGCCGCACGCTGGCCCCGTTATCAACCGCAACGCTGGCAGGTATCTAACGGGTCTTTATGAACACTCACACAGTGGAAATTAAATAAACAACAGGAGTACAAATAATCCACAGAGTCCCCCCCGCCCAAAATTGACACCATACGAGGGCAAATGTGCACTGAAAGACTGACTGTGCGTTGTGTCCTGGCCTGTACAGCGCGGCCGAGCCTCGGCTGCTTTGGGAGCGAGTGGAGAAGATGCTTCCCAGGTCTGCTGGAAGCGGTAGTGGCTCCAGCGGAGGCTCCAGTTCCTCCAGCAGCTCATCCAGCAACTCCAGCTCGCAGGCTGGCTCTGGAGAAAGGTTCAGGGCCCGCTGTGAGTGCTCAAAACACATGTGCTCATGCCACCGAACAAACCAAAAAGTCAACGCTGAGTTTTTTTCTTTCCGCCGCGACTCGTTCCTCCATGCCAGCCTCCTTGAAATCCGAGGGCTCGCCCCTCCAGAGACAGGAAAACGCCGGGAAAAAACCAGAGGAGAGGCCGAGGCCGGGCAGACCAGCGGTGAGCGAGGGGTTAGCCGGCTAGCCAACCTAGAGCTAGAGCACGTAGATTTGGCACTCTTTTCTTCCCCACTAATAAAGACAAAAGTCTTTGGACTGTCCTGTGATTGACTCATGTCTTCTCTAACTTTTTTTTACCGTGTGCCAACTACTCTTCAGTGTTACAACTTATAAACCTCTAGTTCAAGTCTTGCTCAAAAACGACATACGGCAGAAATTGCTAGAAAGTGACACATGGTAATTTCACCATATATCATCTTCAAGCAGTTTTTCGGGTGTAGATTTTTAGGGATGTGTCAAATTCTTGCCATTAAAAAAAAATAATAAATTCAAGCAGTTTTTACTATTGTTCTGTTCAGTTCGCAGTTTGCTGGAAATTGCCAATGATAAATGGTTTCACCATTATTTGACCATTTGTGGCGATTTTCTACATCATGTAGATTTTACACTGCGCTGGACTTTTACTTTGACAATGTGTCAACATCTAGTGAGTTTATTCACAATTTTTCCTGTTTCTAGTGAATATTCAACTTGAAGTGATTTTTTTTTCCATCTGTCAATTTCTAGCCAATTTAACCGTGTGTCACAGAAATTTCCCTCTCCCACCTGTCAACTTAAGGTGATTGTTTTTCAGCTGTCAGTTTCTCGCTTTGTTTGTTACCTGGTCTCAACTTTTTAAACCCTGTGTCAACTTTTAACATTCTTCTCAGTCCTGCGAATAACTCACTAACTTTACCTCCCACAGCTTCATCTCCTGCTATCTTATTGGCTGACCCGCCTTGGCAAAAACCACCCTTCCCGTCTCACAGCTTCCTGTTTCCGGCTAATAGAGCGTGAATTTTAAACCCGTGTTTTGTGTCGTCTTGTGGTTTTCACCTAGCAGGACCTGACTGCGCTCGCCAAGGAACTCCGCGCCGTGGATGACGTCCGCCCCCCTAACAAGGTGACGGATTACTCGTCATCCAGCGATGATTCGGATACCACAGACGAGGACGACGATGAGGAGGTAGACCAGGAGGGCGGCGAGGAATCCACCTCGGGCCCGGAGGACTCCAGAGCTGTGTACGTGCGCCACATATTTTATACCAGCGCCGACGGGGTCTAGTTTACTGCTGCAGTACTCATACAAAATGCATCATACAAAATGAAGCCTTTGCATCATTGACTGATGAATGACATTGTTGGAAACAAAAATTCTATCTTTTGTTCAATTTTGACAGCTTTATGATAGAACGTTTTTAACTGTTTATTGTCTCCTCGCGGGCAGGTCGTCGCGGCTGAGTAACGGCGAGACGGAGTCTGTGAAGACGATGATCGTCCACGACGAAGGCGAAAACGACGTGGGCTCCACGCCCTGCAAAGACAGCACCCTGGTAGTCCGACAGGTACCCACGCCCAAAACCATTCGGCACTTGCATCTTTGCATCATCTCCGTTTTTTTTCCCCTTTCTTTTAATTGTAAACATTTGTTCATTGGTGTCCTACTTTTTTTTTTGTGTGTGTGTTTGCATGCTGTGTTGATTGTCTTTTATCATGCTGTTTGTTAAACCCTGTGTGGTGCGAATGCAACAAGCTCACACTCACAAATGCAATTTTTATGAACATACGTCTTTGTTCTCATAGAGTTACACGGGAATTCTGAACAAAATTACGATTTGATTCTATTACTATTCATTTAGATGTCATTAAGTTTGTGGCTCAATTTGGAGAGCGGCTCATCATGTGACCAAAGGGTCGGCTCTTCCATTCCTGGCTCCTGCTGTCCAATGTCCAAGTCAAATGAGAAACTGTTCTCAGTTGCCTCATCGCCACATTAAATAAGAGAAATGATTACAAAGTTTAAAAAAAACATTAGTTTTACAGTTAAGACTTGTGTTTAGTAAATTTGCACCGTCTTTTATCGTAAAATTCTGACCTTATTCTCCCTGCGTTAGATCTTGATTCTTGTTAAGTGCCAACAAGTGTGACTAACAATTAAAAATAATATGTTTTGTTTTGTATGTTTTTTTTTTTCAACATTACCAATTAACATGGCGTTTTGTCCCGCCTGTAGCGTAGCTACCATAGCTTAGCTAACACCTTCCCTCCCCCCGAGCTGCTGCGTAACGCGTGTAGCAGCAAAGTGGTGTACCCCTCTTTCTACTTCCAGAGCGAGCACAAAAAGAGGCCCGCCGGCTCAGCATCCAGCCCGGGCCTCGCCCAGCACACCCCCAGCCCCCTTCATCACCACCACCAACATCAACACCCTCATCCCCACCACCACCACCATCATCAGCAGCAGCAGCAGGCCGAGCGGAACGGCTTTGCCGGTCGCATCCATCTCCTGCCGGACTTGATCCAGCAGAGCCATCATTCCTCCCCTTCCTCCCCATCCTCCCCATCCTCCTCTTCCTCATCCAGCCTGGCCAGTCCCATCGCGTCCCCCCAAAGCCCACTGGACAAGCTGGCCCTCCTCATCGAGGTACGGAAGTGGCTCGCTTAAGCTGACTGTGGCGGAAGCCCTCGGATAAGATAGTGTCTCTGTTGTAAACTAGGCAACCTGCAATAGCATTTAGTCACACGAACCGGATTGTCATGAAAAAGCCATCACACAGCAGAGAAAATTGTACAGTTTTTGCCGATTCCCCCGTCATGATGGGCTTGTAAAATGACTCCATTCTTCTCAAAATGGTGCGCTTTTATTCTCGTAAAACAGCGTCACTTTATGCTTACAACTACTTGTTACTACATTAAATAGAATAAAAATTCCAGTTCATTTCTCGTAAAAAGTAACACTTTCTCCTTTTAACATGTATGACTTTATTTTTCTGAAATGTTACGACTGTGTTGTCATGATGGTTTGGTTCCTCTAAAACGTTTTAATATTCGCTTTTTCTCGCTAAAAATCTGACTTTTTTTTCTCGTAGAAATCATATCCTGTAATTAGTTGTCTGTTTTCTCATTGTATTGCTGCAACTTTTTTTTTATCTACAATTTTGCTCTTTTATTCCATTAAAATTAGCCATTCAATATATATTCCTATGACGTAGCTGTACTTAATAAACTGACTGGTGTACAGTATCCCTCATAGCAATCAATATGAGGGATTTGGGGGCAGATTTCTGGTGAGTTTCAATCAACATTTAATTGATGTCCAAATATTGTCAAAACTCTACGGAAGGAACAGGACGGGTAATATCTTTCCACCATTTTGTTTGTACCTCCCGGAATGAACCATTGTGTTGTGTATGCATGTGTTGTCACCCTGATCATTTTCCTATTTTATTTTTATTTTTTAATTGCTTACATGGTTTCATGGTCAAATGATGATTCTATAATTTTTTTATTTAATTATTTTATTTTGTGGTTGTGCACGTGTGCCCCTTGCAGAGTCAATCGAGCAACAACATGCAGAAACACAAGTCATCTTCGTCATTCACGCCGTTCATCGACCCGCGTCTGCTGCAAGTGTCGCCCTCCGCGGGCGGCGCCCTCAACGTCGGTGTGTTTGCAGACATCCTTCTTTCTACTTTACTGTCGTTCAAATTTAGATACAAACCTCTTCGAAACATTTTTGTGTCAGTCTTGAGACCTTTGTTTTTCTCTTGTTATTCTCCTACGGCTTTGTAAAAAATGTTATTTATTTATTTATGTTTTAGGCTATGGCAACGAAGCTCGTCTGGCGGAGGCGCTGAGGGCAGACCCGTCGCGCAAAGGTTCCGTGGTCAACGTGAATCCGGTCAACACGCGCCCGCAGAGCGACACACCAGAGATCCGAAAATACAAGAAGAGGTTCAACTCGGAGATCTTGTGCGCGGCGCTCTGGGGTGAGAAGGACTGTGCTGTGATGACTCAGAACTCTTGGCTGTCTTACTCCACAGAGAAAAAGAAAAAAAAAATATCGATATATTTTTTCAGTGGTGTTATTTTGTGAAATTCCAGGGGTGAACTTGCTGGTGGGCACCGAGAGCGGGCTGATGCTTTTGGATCGCAGCGGTCAGGGCAAAGTTTACCCGCTCATCAACCGAAGACGTTTCCAGCAAATGGACGTACTGGAGGGACTCAACGTCCTCGTCACCATATCAGGTACGCAGACGCACACGTGGACAATTTAATTTTCTTTAAAAAAAAAAAGAATCATCATTGGGATTGCGCTACTCTGGCTGCCATACTTTCATCAGATGACAATTTTTTTTCCCGCTAATTTTATTTATTTTATTTTTTTAAATTCTCATAATGTTTGGTGGTTCCCGTCAATGGCCTCGTTGCTCGCTGATATCCGTTGTTGTCCAGTTGCCGCCAACCGAGTACAGATAGTGTGACAACACACAGGGTTATCAGTCAAAGGATGTTGGGTAAATATCATCTGGTGGAGATGGCGTCACAATGTGTAGCGCATTTTTCCTTCATGGGAGGAACAAAAATGTTTTGTGGTCAAAAAAGGACACACGTCCAGGAAGCTTTCATCAGTGTCCGCAGCGTGTCGCACGCCACTTGTTGTTCCTGTAATGTATGTGTGGGAACGTCAAAGCCACATTTTGTCGAAATGTCTTCCAGAGCTGCAGCTGCACTTGACATGTTGTTGTTGTTGTGTGACAAAATTGAGGTGACATTATTTTTCCATGATTGTCATGTGCGGTCACGTATTAGATGGTAGGAGTGATGATGTAAAGTTACCACTTTTATTTTTAGCATTTTGTAAAGTTGCAACGTATTTCTGGTGAAATTTCAATGTTGCTACCTCGTGTTTGACTTGTTTCTCTTAAAATTGTTTTCCCCTCTTAAAATGAGCACTTTTCCTGTCACTATGTTGTGAATGTTTTTCTTATTTTACTGAAAACTGCTAGCTTGTTTCTCATTTGCTTTTTTTTCTTACTTATTTTTTCCATGCAAACTCTTGTTTCTATCTTTTTGAATGTTGTACAGTTACAATTTTTTCCTCGTAAATGTAAAACTTTTTGCTTAAAACTTTATCTCATATTTCTCATAAAATTATCCATTTCCCCCCTGAAATTGCAACTAGAATTGACTTATTTCTCCTAAAATAATTTTTAACTCATTCAGTCCCAAAGACGTTTTTAAACGTCTTTTCAGACTTGGTCCAGAATTGGCTGGTACTGAATGAGTTCATTTACTTTGACTTTTTCTCCCCCCAAAAAATTGACCTAATTCTCACAAAGTAAAAATATTTGTGATGTTTTTCCTCACAAATTTTAAGACATTTTTCCTGTGCAATAAACATTTGTTACAAATTATTTTTTTTTCTTGTCATAAAAATATAATAATAACTGCAAAGTATTTGTTTTTTACCGTACAAATTACAAGACATTTTGACATAAAATTCTGCCTTTATTTTCTCGCAAATTAAAATTATGACTTCTTTCTCTTAAATTGCAAACTTTGTCCTGTTCTTAAAATTGGATTGAAGTGGCCTTTTAATTATTGGTTTGACTTCCTTAAACCTGTAACTACCCTGTAAATATCCAATCTTTGGCTGATGCATGAGGCATAGGGCCTCATGTGCTCCCGATCAGAAATGAAACTGTCTTTGTTTCGTCGTGACAAAAACACATCTGTCTTTTTGCGGGTGGATGTTCAGGTAAGAAGAACAAGCTGCGCGTTTACTACTTGTCGTGGCTGCGGAACAAGATTTTGCACAACGACCCCGAGGTGGAGAAGAAACAAGGCTGGACCACCGTGGGCGACCTGGAAGGTTGCGTCCACTACAAAGTCGGTCAGTCCCACGCGCCGCACCAAAGTCTCGTACCCACACCTTTTCTCCAGTTATTGACTTGGAATTCTGACCCACAGTCAAGTACGAGAGGATCAAGTTCTTGGTTCTGGCCCTGAAGAACTCTGTGGAGGTCTACGCTTGGGCGCCCAAACCGTACCACAAGTTCATGGCTTTCAAGGTGAGGAGTCGAGGCGGAACTGCTAAAATTTGAGATCATCAGACAAAGCTGCGGGTGCTATTGTTGGAAAGTCTGTGGATTGAATCTCCTCTTTTTTTCTTGATAAAATGACATTTTTCATTTAAAACCAAACTTTTTTCCCCCTCACTTTCTCTACAATAACCCGCTACGTTTTTTTTCCCCATTCTTTGAACCCTGCGGCTTTTAATGCGTGTATGGTTTATTTATTTTTACTGATGAGCTTGAAGCCACCCATAGATTGTCTTTTCTTTGTCGGTACTTAATTGTTTTAGAACGTATTTGTCATATTTTTATTTTAGTTTTGTGAAATTGCAATTTATTAATTCTTGTAAAATGATCACTTTTACTTGAAATATTTTGTATTTTTTTTGTATAAACTCACAACTTGTAAAATTAGGACTTTTTCCTCATAAAATTATTATTAGGATTTTAAAATAATTTGCAACTTGTTTTTTGTAAAATGAGTTTAAAAAACATTTTTAATCACGTTAATTCAGATCAACAGTAACTAGCCGCATAGCACCAGAATCCTTTTTTTTTTTTGCAGTTGTGCTTGCCGATGTTCAATCTCTTCTTCTTTTTGGGACTCCAGTCTTTTGGCGAGCTAGTCCACAAGCCTCTGCTGGTGGACTTGACGGTAGAGGAGGGCCAGAGGTTGAAGGTGATCTACGGCTCCTGCTTGGGCTTCCACGCCGTGGATGTGGACTCCGGGGCGGTCTACGACATTTACCTGCCGACCCACGTAAGAGAAGGGCAAAAAACACGGCTTTTCTCCTTGATGAACGAGGGAGTTGATGTGGACGCTTTGCTGTGCGCAGATCCAAACGCACATTCAGTCTCACGCCATCATCATCCTGCCCAACACGGACGGCATCGAGCTGCTCGTTTGCTATGAGGACGAGGGCGTCTACGTCAACACCTACGGACGCATCACCAAGGACGTGGTGCTGCAATGGGGGGAGATGCCCACCTCTGTCGGTGAGACTGCTAATGCTAAAAACGCCCACCACCTACTCACCAAGAACTCCAATTAATGTCCAAATTCAATTTATTTTTTTTGTAATTTTTTTTTCTCTTCCCATAAAATCCCAGCAACAAACCTGTACAATTTCTGACTTTATTTTCTTTAGACCATTTATCGTAAGATTTTTTTGTTGTCAAGTTGTGAATTTTTTTTCTTATGTTTTAAGACCTTTTTCCTGATGATGTCAATTGTTTCTCGTAAATAATTTTTTCTCCTAAAGTTAAGTTTTATTTTTGTCAAGTTAGGTCTTTATTCTCATGAAATTTCATTTGGGTTCTCAACTTTTGAGTCGTCATCTTTGAAAATAGTAATAATAATATCGGAGTGCTCATTATTACTAGTTAATAAAACCCTTTCAACCTTGACGTTTCCATAGATTTATACCTTAATTTTAGTGTCTGAATGTGTCAGTTGAATTTTTTAAATTAAATTTAATTTTTTTTTGCAGCCTACATCCGCTCCAACCAGATCATGGGCTGGGGCGAGAAGGCCATCGAGATCCGCTCGGTAGAGACAGGCCACCTGGACGGCGTCTTCATGCACAAGAGGGCCCAGAGACTCAAGTTCCTCTGTGAGAGGAACGACAAGGTGAGCCAGGCTTAAGTTCTTAAATATCCCACCAGGCCAGAAGTCACCCAGTGCCATTCACCCCAAGATAATGTGTGACTACACAACCCCAAAGCTGGAGCAGTCCGAAATGCACTTTAGCCCAAAAAAAAAGTTCCTAGGTATGTGTATTTTCCCTCAGGTGTTCTTTGCCTCGGTGCGGTCCGGAGGGTCCAGTCAGGTCTACTTCATGACGCTGGGCCGAAGCAACCTGCTCAGCTGGTAGACATCTTCCTCTTCTTCCTCCTCCACTTCCACTTCCTCTTGTTCCACCGCCTGGCCTTCGCTAACACTGGATCTCAGAAGCCGACCACTTCTACAATCGCAACCCCATCGGGCCCCAACCGGACCCACGAACAAGGACTCCACGTACCCTTCCGTGACAGGAGGAAGGGGTCAAATGTGAATTCCCGGAGAAAGAACCCCCCCCAAAAAATGTCCTGGTGCTCGTCATCGTCGTCCTCTTGGTTTTTTTCCCAGACTTTGAACATCTTCGAACCATCGGAAAAGTTTTAACGAGTCCGTAAATGTGCGTCAGTGTTCTTTTGTGACTGGGATGACGGATGATGATGATGACGATGAAGCCACTCCTGATGATGAAGTACCTCATCAAGGTAACCCGCAAAGTATGCGGGGACTCATTTTGGGCAAGAAGTGAGGGTAAAAAAGGACAAAGTGTATTCTTTTTCTTATTCCTCCCACATGAGCGTGAATATTTGTGTTTTACCTTATTTTATTTGTTTTTATGAGTAATATTAATATGATTATTTTGCAATGCACATTCAGCCCTGACCCCACTGTCTTGCTTGCTTCCACCCACAGAGGGCAACATGCTGTCGCCACAGAATGTGTGCATACCAAAAAAAGAAGTCAATAAAGTTGTGTATGTACAAAAAATATATAATATTAATAATACCTGTGAATAGAAAAAAATGATTTATTGATGAGAAAGTGGGTGTGTTTGTGAAGCATGAGATGATGATGATGATGATATCGCTCTGAATTTTTGCAGTTGGCGCCAGATTACAAACAAAACTGAGAAGTGGGGAAAAAAATCCCTGGACTCCTGTTAGAATGCCAACTGTGGAAACCTTTGGAAGATGCCATTTTGAGTTTCGGACAACAGTTACCATGGCAATGATAAAGTCATGCCAAACACCCCAAGCTGGATCACAACGAATTTGGGGAGACAGAAAAAAACAACCCGCAATGGCCTTCTGTTACCATGGCAACCGTGGAAGACTTCGGAAGACAAAATGGTGATTTAACTGGTGATTTAACCCACACATGGATGTTGTGTTGTATACCTTAACAACCAAGTCATGGCAACATTCCAGATGTTTCAGAACATGTAGCCGGGTCACAATCACAGAAAGTCCTCAGCGGAATCCTGTGACCACGGCAAACTGTCGAAGACTGAGAACAATGGTTCACACCCCCCACACACACAACTGAACACAATTTTGTGTATGAGACAACAGTGACCATAGCAACAATGACATGGATGTCATAGAGGCAGACAGTCCTCCCTGGACCTGCATTACCATGGCAACTGTGGAGGACAAACATCCCTGGACAAATGGGTGCCATTTTGTGTTTGGAACAGTTACCCTCGTGGGTGTCATGGCAACGGTCCAGATGCTGAAGAAGCTGGAGCCAGGTCACAAAGGCAGGAAGTCCTCCCTGGACTCCTTGGCAACCGTGGAAGACTTTGGAAGAGACAAAATGGTGGCTTAACTCCCTTATACTTGGAGGCCATTTTGTGTTTGGAATAACCGACAGCAAGCAACATTGACGAGGTTGTGATGGTTACATTGGGGAAGTTCCGAGAAGCTGGAAGGGGATCACAAATTAAGGGGGAAAAAAACCCCTCATCCTTTTGCAATCACGGAAGACGTCATTTCGACTTTTTGAAAAAGTTTACTCAAAATCCAAGTGAGGATCAGTACAGGTTCAGGTTATTGTAATATCTGTACCAATCTCAACCAATCGGGAAAACATTTTTTTTTTCGATCTTGGAAAGAACCCCCTTGATTTTTAATATCCCCTGACTAGAGCTCGGGTTTGCACCAAACATCTGCGGCAGAAGAAAATGTTTTTTTTTCCTCTTTGGTCCCATTTTATATTCTTCTACGTTGCTACTAGCATAATCCTAGCTAGTGCTAATCGACTTCATCTCTCAGGTACAACATCCCAAACTTTCCCTTTCATTTTTTGCTAACACGGCGTTAGCCGGCCAACTTCAAGGCACGATGCTGGCCACATAATCACGTCGCTTGGACCGCGTTAGTCTGCCAAATATTCACATTGCTAGGACAGCATTAGCCGGCCAAATATTCACAGTAATATTTTCGGATGAACGTACGTGGCGTTCACGTAGGTTTACTCCCCATGCAGATATAGTAGGACAAACATTTCTCTCTGACAATAATGATGCGCTCTGATTGAATTTGGAAAATTCTGATTCGGCATTGTTTTCAATCGTCAATTCGCGACTCCATACAACTCTCCACCGATTGTTTTAGAGATCAACATGTCTTCAGTACGGAAACAGTTTACGGTTCGTTGCTATGTGTCAGATCCAGGCAAGAACGATTTTAATTTGTAATCTCCTCGGATGACGGTCAATTTATCTGGTTGTCAAAGACTGAAGCTGTGCTGGAGCAGGTTTCTGATTGTGAGTCCCTCCTCAGCCACGACCCAGTTATCCGCTACGACGCTTCAAACGTTCAGTAACGATCGTTCTCGATCTTGTAAGAACCCTATTGAGGAGTGCAGACATATTGAGTGGGCTGTGTCGTGGTCCTCAGCATTGCTGATATTGTTAGCATTGTCCGTGTCAATGCGCATAAACTTTCGGTGTTGGGAGTTACTTGAAACGTTGTCTATAAAGACAATGTAAAGCTAGCTAACAGAAGCCTGACGCTAGTTTTACCCTTTTTTTTGTTGGTGTGATTTTTCAGTAAACACCTCCACGACGTTTTGTTCAATTGTATGTTTACTTGTTGATGCACTCACTTCCTGTTAGCTTCCGCGCTAACAGTGCTAATGTGTTTGTGCGCTACAGGATGTCTTTGTTTCTTTGAATAAACTTAAACATTTGAGCGAGGTGGGATGTCTTTGTTTGAAATATTTTGTACACTAGATTCTTAAAACATTCAAATTTATTCAATTTTCCTTGTAATGTGACAAATGTGTCGTTCTAGAAATGACCTGCCAGTGCCACCACACCTGCCTTGTGCTGCGTGATTTTGTGGAGTACAAAGTGTGTGTTCGGGAAACCTTGGAATTTACCTTCTTGTGCGACCTTAAAACAAAATACTGTCAGGAAGCTGACTGAATGTAAGTACAAATTGTTTCCGGAAATAATAGGACTTTGTGTTCCTGTTGGGTGCTAGTTTCATTCACTAGTTTTATTAATACAGGATTATAGGATTATTTCTTGCCATTGTTATAGGTGGTTTGTATCACATGTTATGTTGTTGTTGTTGTTTTAAATTAATTTTATTTATTTTTAAACACATTTGAGCTGGATCTTATTTCATAAATGGGGTTTTCCCCAATGACACAAACACTCATTGATAGGATTACACTGACACTTCACTCGTGTGTGTGTGTGTGTGTGTGTGTGTGTGTGTGTGTGTGTTATTTACTACTTTGTATGGTACTTAGTGTAAAACTACTCCTGAATGTTGACATGAGGATGACATATTCACTCATTCACTGCCATTGATGGCTGTAATGGTCAAAGATCCATTTTAACCGGCAGGACTAGCAATCTTAAATGTTTAAAAATGCAATGTGAAAGAAAAAAAATACACATGTGACAGTGTGGCTGGAAAAAATGTTAAAAACCCAATCTTTGTCATTGTTAAAAACCAATGTTTAAACCACTATCAATTTTATGTAGACTTCTACAGTAGATATAAACAAAATGGTACAATTAGCTCCTTTTGTGTGTGTTTGTGTAATCTCCTGAGGAAATAGAAGCAGAAGTGACGCTTTAAAGGAAAATGAGAATTTAAAGTTCACACCATGTCAAATCCTAAGTATATGACTATTTATTGTCATTCTGATATCCATATACCGTATATATGCTTTGTTAAAATCTGTTTAAACCGTTATATTTTCCCTTACGTATGTGAGTCAGACCGCAGTTGGTCCATCGTGCGATTGCGGCATTTCAATGACGACCGATGATTTCATCATCGTCTACTTAAGAGTCCGACTAGCGATGGGGACCCTCACTCAGGGAAGTCCGAAGCGGTCGCCATGGTGGCTTGAAAGACATCCGCTGTGCCACCGCGTTGGATGCTTCTGCAACCCGCGGCCATGTCGGCCATCTTGGCGTTGATGATGCTAGCCGTAGAGTTGGCTCACGGACGGAGATTCCCGCTCCCGCAGATGCCTGTGAAGGGTAAGCAGCCCCCCCTCAAAAAAAAAACCATACAAAAATATAAGAGTAACATTTGCAAATATTTTTTGAAATATTGGGGGGGAAAAAATCAGCAACTAGGTGAATCTGCATTTGCCAAACCGCAAGTAAGTGGGGGTCCGCCGTGCGCGATTTATTTTATCTTCTGAAGCATGTACCTTGAGGAAAGACATGACAATGTTAAATAATATTAACATTGTGTGTCTGAATGACATCATCATGACTCAACATTGTACAATCTTCCTGAACGTGCTTGTTGCGTTGCTTCTTTCTGACAGACGGCTGCTTCGTGGTGGCGCCTGAGTTGGATCTCTTCCGTCTGGAGGGCGAGGCGGTCACCGTGTCTTTTCCCGCCTTCCGGAAGGCACTCAAAGTACGCCGCATTGAGCCACCAGACGCCTCCTTACGCATCTCGAAGGGCAACCGCACCCACGATGCCGGAGAGGGCCGAATCCGGTTTCTCGGCCCGGAAATGTGGCTCCTTCCGGCCCGGCGCTCGGACTCTGGCGAGTACACCTGCACTTTCAGGTAACAAAGCTTTTCAAAAATATTGCTTTAAAAATGTGAGAACACTGGAAAGAAATGTTTAAAGGCCAACGATAAGTCGCAAAGGAATGTTAAAAACACTCCAAAATGTTAAGAATGCTTCTAAATATGAAGATTAAAAGTTGATAAAGTGTTGAACAATATTAAAAAATACCATCAAATGTGCGGAAAAAAACGACCATATGAAACAGAATGTCACAAATACTACTGGAAGTTAAAAAAAATGCTTCTACATGTCAAAAAAAGTAAATATTCAAAACATGACAAAAGCACTTTTAACTGGTTGGCCATGATTTTCTTGTTGTTGTTGTTGTTGCTGCTGCTGCTGTTGCCTTGGCGACGAAGAAACGCAACATACTGCATCCAAGGTCGCGTGACGCTGTGGGTGTACGCCGCATTAGCAGCGGGCGTGGACAACCTTTCATACGAGTACGACGCCACGCTGGGAGAAAACGTGACACTCAGATGTCCCGTGAAGAAACGCTTATCCCACACGCGTGTCCAGTGGTACAAGGTGAGAGCAACGCCGCCCACGAGCTGCCTCTTTGAACTTTGTGTGGACATTTTAATTTAAATCTAGGAGCGGGGCATAAAAGGCGGACCTCTTTAAATTTGCACAAATGGGCCAAAATTGGATGTTACAAAAAAATCGTAGCTCACTTAGTGTTCATCTGAGGATATGGCTGCCATCAACGTTTTGTATCTCTTTGGGTGGTACACGTGCGACTCAATTGGCTTTGGTCTCGGTCAAACAAAACGGGATTTGATTTAGTTTTTCCACTTGGGGGCGCACGGGGATGATTTTTTTATTTTTTTTTTGTAATTGTGCATGACAATTTTAATATTATCAACATTTTCTTGGCAGGAGGACTCCAGCGCCATTGGCCTCCAGGCCCACAGGCGGCGCTCTCTCCAGGGAGACGCGGGAAAACTGCGGATCTCGGAAGCGCAGTATTCCGACAGCGGTTTGTACACGTGCCGGCTGAGCGCTCTGGTTGAGCGCAGCGAGTTCCCGCTCACTCGTACCATCCGACTCCTCGTCAAAGGTGCCTTCAACGTGGCTCGGCTAACTTCACAAAAACAACTTGCGGGGTTTTCTTCAAAAATCAAATCCAGAGAAAAATTGTAATAAATAAATAAGTCTCGCCGTTCAGTGGAGAGCATCCTCAGTCTCCCAGTTAAAAAGAAAAACATTGATCTAAAACAGAAAATAATTATTGTTTTTAGGGGGGGGGGAACTAATAAATTGAAGATTTTTTTTACTTTGTTGGAAAACAACAACAAGAGAAAAGAAATTGGGGCATGCATTTCCACATTCTGTTGATTTTATGTATTTGAATGTTTACTTAGTTTAATTAGCAAAAGCATATGTATGATGTAACATTTTTCTAAACATTTTTTCCTATTTACTCGCAATACCCCCAGATATATTTTTAATAATTTGTGAAAAAAATTGCACCTTTCGTTCAAATGACACAAAAATTCCTATTATAAATGCATGTTTTGTCAATATTTCAGAGCCCGAGTTAGCCACGGTGCTAACGCAACCGCCACCGTTGATCATCACGCCGTTGAACGGAAGCGTCCACGAGGCCTCACACGGTGAGTCATCGACTTTGTCCAGAAGATCATCAAAGTTGAATTAAGAAAAACAAATCTTCCAAAAAGTCCAAACAATTTTACAAGCGAGCCTTACTACAAATAAAATAACGTAACAGACTAAAAAAGTTATGTTTCTTCTCCATAAAAACACTCGAGTAAAACTAAAAACTACTCTTGACAAGTATCCAAAAAGTTACTTCAGTAGTAACAGAGTAAATGTAGCGTGCCACCAGAGCGGCTTTTCATGAGTTGTTGACTTTTGAACATTGGAGGTTCGGAACTGGAGCTCAAGTGCACGGCGCTGACGGCATGCGAGTCCGAGCGCCAGACGGCCGTGTGGTGGTTGGCGGACGGCGTCCAGGTGGACGCGTCGCGCCTGAACGGACGAGTGCTGCAGGGCGGGAGGAGGTAAGGCGCTCGTTTCCCCACCTCAGCCGTTTCTCGGCAAACGGGCTTTTTGTCACCAAACGGCCGTCGCCGTCCGCGCAGGGAAAGCCGCGTGGCGTCGGGTTGCCTGGTTGAGGTCAGCCTGGTGGTCGCGGCGATGACGGAACAAGAGGAAGGGGCGGAGCTAACCTGCGTGGCTCAAAATCAGGACGGGAGACGGGAAGTGACGGTCAGGCTCCACGTAGAGGGTGAGTCGCTTGACACGTGAAAATCTACACTAACCAGTAGGGCTTCAAATTCGACTTTAGGGTTTCAAGCAAATCATAGGTTTTCAAACAGAATGTTATGGCTCCAAAGTTCAGGTGAAGGTTTCAAAAAATATGTAGACGTTAGGGTGATGGGTTCAAGAATATGGTTTCGAGACGGGGTTATGTTTTCAAAGTAGGGTTTTAACTTTGGCTTAGGGTTTCAGTAGGATTTCAAGAGGCTTAGAATTTCAAAAAATAGGGTTCTACGTATGGGCTAAGATTTCAAAGAAGGGGGTTAAGGTGTTATATTAGATTTCAAGTTAGGGGTTTAAGTATGGTTTCAAGAAAGTTTCAAAGCCAGGTTAGGGTCACAAATTAAGGTTTCTCATCAGAGTTCGAATTTCAAGCATGGGTTAGGTATTCAATGGAAGGTTTCAGGCCAGGTTTGTACTTTAAAATAAGGGTAGGGGGGGTTCAAATTGTGGTTCAAATCAGGGTCAGGCTTTCAAGTTCCAGTTCGAAATGAGAGTCATTTTCCAACAAAGGATAAGGTGCGAACTAAGAAGGTTTGTCCCCTCTGAAGCAGATTCGAGCGTGACGTGGCTTGTGGTGGCCTGTGTGTCCACTTCCTGTTTCCTGGCAGTGCTCTCTGTCTTCCTCTACGTTTTGCTCATCAAGCCCAAACTCAAGAAGAAGACGAAGAAGAACGCCAACTACTTCCTGGCGCGCCAGGACAGCGCCTTCTAGTGGACGATGCATTTCTTGCTTTGGCCAGCAGATGGTAGCAGCACCCACGACTCTGTCGTGTCATGCAAACTGCCAGACTTGAACAGTTGTCTCTCTCTCTCTCACACACACACACACACACACGCTCACACGTGTTTTCAGGCTGAATAAAACCTATACACCAACAGATGCAAAGTCAGATTGATTTGTCATGATGATTACGTTGAAGACATGGAAATGCCAATTAAAACCTGTGTTGTGGATGTGCACAATGGAAAAAAAGAAACCATTTCAGCTTAAAAAAATTAAGTCAGCAATAAATAAATAAATACATTCATTATCTTAAATATATACAAATTTAAAATAATTGAATTCGGCTCCCAAAATGTAAAAATACTGTACATGAAATAATTTAACAAGAAGAAAATATATGAAATATGAATAAAATGAAATTGAATCCAAAAAAAATCTTTTAAAATATGATACCAGCAAAAAAAAAAAAAAAAAAAAAATCGAAATAACAAAATCGGAAAAATATAAAGAAGTACTGTACATAAGCCAAAAGAGGAAAAAAATAGTGAACCAACAATAACAAAAAATGTACATTTTTATAAAAGTTACATCAAATTAGCAGTATGCACATGAAATGATGAAAAAGTAATTTAAGAAATCACCCCAGAATTTCAGGAAATCAACAAAAACAAAGGCTGTATAAAAATTAGCAATATGGACATGTATCAAAAAAAATTTGGAATATTTTAAAAATAAAATAAAATCTGCCCCCCAAAAACAAATCCCCGTGCAAAATGTCAGGAAATGAGCAAAAAAATGAACAAAATCGATCAGTTGAACAAAAATAGAACTACAGTACATTTGCCACCAGATACCGCCACAGGAAGACGCCCCTAAAAAGTGAAGCAGCTCTGTGGAATGTAAACACATGCCAGGGCTTGTGTGTGTGTGTGTGTGTGCGCGCGCCTCCCAGAAGCGATTGCTTAACTCCCAAGAAGTTACAACATGTGTCTTTGCTCAGATGACGAAGCGGCTGGCGACGAAGAAGACACACATTCGATTCCTCAGCCCACCAGATGAATGTCATAAGAAGGCTGTCATGTGACCACCACCAAGTCATCATCACCACCACACAGGTGAGTTTTAATCCGGCCTGAATCTTCAACCTCCTCCTGGGTTGCCATTAAGGTCACCCCAGGAAGTTGGAGGGCTAGCGGACGTTGTCAGGGCTTTTTCTTTTTTAAGGCATAATGCACGTTTTTTTGAGAAGAATCAATGACAGGGTATCAAAATAGGAAGTGTCGATGAATTCTGTTGTAGGATTTCGATAATTAATCAATATATACTTAATGCAGAGAATCCCTCTATTGTCAACATACAATTTTGCTTGGAAAATAGTACACACACCCAGAAACGTGCGGCCTTGTTTTGTGGCTTTTCAAATTAGGTCTCTACCAATCTCAATGTTGACAACATGAGAATTCAAATTTAGTGTTTCATATGAAAAAGAATGTCTTTTATTGGAGGAGGCTCAATCTCTGTGATTTACTTGGGAACTCAGGGAGAAAAAAAATCATTTCAAAATAAAAGTCTCAAGCCGTTGCCTGGAATCAGCATACCAAGAATTGTATTGGAAAACGTAGCCCACACACGCCCATGGGTGTCACTCAAAAAGTGTCATGGCATTGTCGTGCTGTTTTTCGAAAAATTCAACTTGAAATCCAGAAATCTAAGAGTGGATGAATATACTGTAGGTTCTAAATTTGCGCTTACAAATCAGGTTACCTTTTATCGATGAACGTCTTAATGTCTGTCACATAGCAGTGAACTAATCAGATAAGGGACTTCAAAATAAAACACACTCCAGGAAGTGCTTCTGCATTTCCACGTAGATTTTCCAAATAAAATGTAACCATGTATTTGGTGACAAGTGTTACCTCTGATGAAACACGAATGAGAATTTGAGAAGAAGCACGGCTTTTATTGGCAAATGTTCACACCAGAAGGAGTAGAAAAAAATGGCATGATGTGAAGTATAAAATTGTAATTTCTGTTGACAGATCTTACTTTTAATTATTAATTTTAATGTAAAAAAAAAGTGACCTTGATTGGAGGATGTTCACATGTGAAGTAGTAATAAAGTTGAATTTCAAAAGCCACAACTGTAATTGTTGCCAAATGTTGGTTGAAATTTGAAATGTGCATGAGAAAGAATGACTTTCAGTGGTGAGTGTTCACACAGGAAGTCGTACTCATAGGTCTCGGATGTGATGTTTCAAAAAAGTCTCACCGAAGACTAATTGTTGACAAATGTTGCCTTCAATTGAAAGATGACACCAAAAAAAAAAAGAATGCTTTTGTATTGATGACTATTCAAACAAGTTATATGTGTCGTAGTGGGAAGTTGAATGACAAAATAAAAGCTAACCTAACTGTAAATGTCGAGAACTGTCGGTTATGAGTTCCCACTCTGGGCGTGCTCATGCGGCTGGCTCAGCTTCTTTTCTTGCTGCAAGGCTTGAGGGGAAAGATGAAAAACAGGTGAGGCCTCAGCGTTTGTGTAATTAAAATTAATGACGATAATTGCAGAAACTGAAGAACTAATGAGCGAACGAGAGACAACAAGCGAAGTCACTCATCTATGACCCGCACAAAATTATTGACCTGACTGACTGAGAACAGACCAGATTGGCAAAATAATCTAAATCTTACAAAAGGGGTCAACGAGCAAGCTACTTAGCTAATGAACTAACTCGCACTTGTAAACAAACTACCCAACTAACACCCATTAAACTAACTAGTGATCGAACAAATGAAAACAGCCAACTCACGGGCTAAACGGCAAATTAATTAGCTCATTCACCAACTCTATACTCACTCACGTATAAACCCCACACACTTCTCAACGTGACCAACTAACCAATTCACTTTCAGCCAACTAGCAAACTCATAACTACTCAAGAAAAGGAAAAACCCCCTAAATTTCCAACTTAGTCAATCACACATTATTGTAACTAGCTAATGAACAAACAAACCAAACAGCTAACTGACTAGCTAAATAACGAGCTAACTAAGTGGCAAATAAACAAACCAACTAACGACTGAGCTAACACAGTCACAAGTGTCTGTCCTACACAAATTCATGGAGCTGACTGACTGCGTGATGAATGAATCAACTAAGTGTCAAACTTACTGACTGACAAAGCACTAGTAACTAGTTAACTCACTAACTCACGTGTAGTAAGACATCCAAACTAACCAACGAATGAACGGGTGCACTTTCTCATGCACACGCACACAGGCTGCTAAACTGGCCTGCTTCCATGTGGTTACACAGAAGCTTTGCGTCATAATTATTTTTTGGGCGGGGGGGGGGGGGGGGGGTTATGGCATTAAATCGTGAGCTTCCCGAGCAATTGCTCATGTGGGAGGCGACAGAGAAGGAAGGCACACCGTCTCCTCCGGCCTGCCGCTGTTTACCATCCTCACACGACAGCTGTCGATCCTTCACGTATGTATGTTGTATGTGTGTTTCAGTCATGTGCGTCCGTGTGCGGACCCTCCTGCTGTTTGTGGTGGTGCAAAGCATCGACTGGACTCGTGCAGCTCAGGGTGAGTAGCCGTGCTGGGACTCTGGCCGGGGGGGCTGACTAGTGGTGGTGGGTCACGCTGGCTGGACGCTGGGAAAATCCTGAATGGGTCAAGGTGAACCACATATTTACTCACTCAACTTTCATGCTTGTGTTGTAATATCCTGGAAACGTTGGAGCAATACTATTGATTTTTAAACATGCACGTCTCAGTGAAAAGTAGTGAGAAAAAGTGGTAATTTGATGTGGTGGGATCGAGGCAAGTGTGGAAAAATACTTTTGAGTTCTTGGGAATGCGGTCATATTCACTTGGCTAAAATCCCATCAAAATGTCTCACGAGGTTGGATGGCCAGCAAATCCCACTAGCTAGCTACCTAACTTATGAAATAACTAACTCAAGCTTGATTTGATGAAGAAAAAAAAGACTAAATCGCTACGAAATAAACTGACAAGCTAACTCAACGATGAACGATCCAACAAACAAATTAACTTACAAATGCGCAAACTCACTAGCTCACCGGCCAACAAACTAACTAGAGGTCAAACTAACCCACTAACAAACCAAGTGAGCTCACTCGCTCACTAACTTGCTGAAAAATGAAATGCGAAGTACAAACACGAATGAACTAACTCGCTGACAACCAATGTTACAAACCAACTAAAGTACTAACACGCTGCCTAATGAGCAAACAAACCAACTAATTGACAAAGAAGAACCACTTACTGCTTGCTCACTCGCTCACAAAATTACAACAAAAAATGTTTGTATCAAGCGACTAAACAAAAAAAAAGATGAACCAGATCACTGACAAACAATCCAACTAACTAACGGACAGATGAACGAATGAACGAACGAGCTAGATAGCTAACTAAGTAACCTTTTCCCCGTTTTTTCAGATGAGTGCAAAGACTACAAGGTTCAGTTTGAGCGCGTGTTTTCAGTGCCGGGCGATGCGGCCATGATCAACTGCACGCTGGCATCTCCCGACGTCTTCAACTTGTCGGCAGCCTCTTACGAGGTGAACTGGTACCACGTGGAGACGGGACGAGCGCTCCGAAACGTCAGCCGCCGAGTCCTCATTCGAGGGGAGACCCTGTGGTTACTCAACGTCACCATGCGCCACAACGGACATTACCAGTGTGTGCTCAGGTAGTCAATGCGAAACTCACGCAATTTAGTCTATTGAAGTTGTAGTCTCATCGTAGTTCGTTGTTTGAAATTAATAGTAAACTGAACTGAATTTATTTTTGAATTGGATTTTATAAATCACGTGAAATTGAAGAATGTGAATAAAGGCGACTTTCTGAATGATATTAATTACTCATGTGAAAAAAATATTTTGAATATATTATATATATATATATATAATATATTTTGAAAGGGTCAATACAATTAATTTAATTAATTTAAATTGCTGTACAGTTTCAATTTCATAAAACAGAATTAGGCTCACATTTAATTCATCTGTATTTATTTTCATGAAACCGAGTGAACTGTATTTACATTGAATTTCCTTTGAATTTATGAATTGAATATATAACAAAAATACATTGCTTTTGGTTTGTTTTAATAGATGAATATATTAACACTTTTGCATTTCAAATAATTTGAATGAAGTTATGAATTCGAATTGAATGAATCAGTGTTCTCTTCTATGACATGTTTAGGACACTCCACTCGTAAGCCCCGCCTTTTCCCGGCCATTTGCTTGCTGATTGGTCCGCTCCCTCTTCCAGGACCAGCACGTCAGGTTGCTTCAAGCAATCCACCAGGTTGGTGGTGGAGCGCCCGCTGCGAGGCGAGTGCGGTCGACCGCGCAAAGCCTCTCAGGTCCTCACAGTAGGCGTGACCGACACGCTGGCCTGTCCAATCAAAGAGGTCTTCAAAACGCTTCGAAGCTATGGCGTTCCCGCTTCCGTCACATGGTACAGAGTGAGTCACGCCTTTGTCCCGTAGGAAACCACAACATATTTTCGTACCAAAGTAATTCTCGAACAAATTACCTAATCATCCAAGAAGTAAGGGAACTCACAAACTAATGGCTCGTCGAACAAATTTAGAGAGGACTGATAGACTGACTTATTTACTGACAGACGGGACATCAACTACATACATCATGAACGAGTGAACAATCAAAACCAAAAACGAAGAACAACCGAACGAACGATTTTTTTTTTTTTTTACCAAATTGCTTTTTACCAATTTGACCGTTCTTCCACTTTAGCCTGACAGGCAATTGTTAACAGTGTCCTACTGTTGTTTCCACCTGTCATCATGCATGTCAGGGCTGCGACGTGATTGAGGACGGCTTTGAGGGACACGTGTACCGCAACCGAGCGCGGCTGAAAATTAAAAACGTGGACAGCCGCAACAACCAGCCGTACACGTGCACCCTCAACTTCAACCTGGGCGGTGTGGCGGCGTCCATATCGGAGTCCATCCAGGTTTGGGTGCAAGGTAGGCAACCTTCACGCTGTCGCCAGGGGACATCAGAGATCGTTCATTTTGGCAGCTAATGGGGATTTGGAAATTGTCAGTGGTGCCAAAATAACTGTACCTTACCACGTTGCGCCCCTTAGCGTGTGGGTCGATGTTTTTTTTTCAAAGTGTCAGTTGTACCAAAACAATCATTTCTGCTGTACTACTTTTTACAAGCCCCCCCCCCCCCCATCCAAAGTTGACACACTGTAGCACCAAACAATTTAACTTAAAATGACCTGCGTGTACCAACGTTTTGGTAAACGTCGGAAATGGTCAAGTATTTCAGGGAGTTGCCATGCATAGCACAGTGTGCCAAAATATTGTTGTTGTGTTGCAGAGGATTACTGCTTCTTGCCCCAAGTGTTGCAGCCAGCCAATGATATCCTCAAAGCAGCCCCGGGTAAGAAGTCAAATGTCAAAACACGTTAGCTGCTCACATGTAACACGGCTCACTATTTGTTTTCAGGGTCTCGTTTGACACGAACATGTCGAGTGTTTGTGCCGTGCATCGGCACCGTTCCCGACGACGCAATGGTGGACGTTTTTTGGTTGGATGATGTTGACTTCATTTCCGCCAACAACTCAGAAAGGATCTTTGCATCAGGACCACGGTACCTATGTCTATCTATCTATCTATCTATCTATAGATATATAATCAATAATAAATAATCCAAAATGCTGACATAGCTCTGTTTTCTGGGAAGCTTCCATGAGTGATGGGTACCGACTCTCTCTTGTCTGCCATTGTTGTTTCAACTTCCTGTTTCAACTTCCTATGTTCCAGCGTGTGGCGTGCGAGCGTCCCACCGAAAGGTGTGTGGATGGAGAGCGTGCTGACCATTTCCTCCCTGGAGGAGGCCGACTTCCTGGTCAACTACACGTGTCGAGTGTACAGCGCGCGAGGAATTCCTCAGGCTCACTTTTCCGTACTGCCTCAAGGTAAATCTCCAAATCGTCTGACGTCCGGGGTCTTGTCTCATTGCCTTGACTTCCTGTGTGTTACAGAGCAAGGTGTCCAGGTTGCCTTCGGCTGTGCGCTCGGTGGCGTGGCGGCGCTCGTGGTGATTGCCGCGGTGGTGTACTTCCATTTCAAGATTGACGTGGTGCTGTTCTTCCGCAGCTCCTTTGCAGTCTTTTATGCAAACGAGGGTAATAACAACATGCTAACACAAGCATGCTAAGTGACGTACAGTATTTATTGTCAGCACGCTAATTGATACTTGCGTGTGCAGTGACACAACTTTTCAGTTTCAACACACAGTGATGCAGCTAACACGCGTGCGATACATGATGTAGTGTAGCAGCTAACACGAGCATTTTCAGTGATATCGTTACAATAGCATGGCTAACGCAATCAGGCGCATAAATGTGACTGACACGAGCACGCCAATTGATGTTTTTTCAATGCTAGCATGCTAATTGGATGAGGCTAACACTTGCCTGCTAAGTGGCGCTCGTTAACACTCGTGCGCAAACGGGATGTTTATCATGCTAGCACACTCAGAAATGCCACTCATCCTAATTAACGTGCCTAACGTTAGTGAGCTAAGTGATGCAGTTAACACTAGCATGCTAAGTAATGCGGCTAATGCACATATTACGTGATATATGCGCAGTGGTATAGTTGCAATAAATGCAGAAACGCCAGTCAGACTTAGAAATGTGACAAACGCAATCATTCTAAGTGATCCGGCCGAGGGTTAGGCGACTTTTCACATTTGGTCTATTTGTCGTTATCATCAGAAAACGACGGTAAGCGGTTTGACGCATATGTGACGTCCTACTACCCGCTCGGCTGCCAGTTGGATGTTAGCCACCGAGTGCTAACGTTTGCAATGGAGATTCTGCCACAAGTGTTGGAAAAAGCTTGCGGCTACAAACTCTTCATAGCTGGACGAGACTGTCTGCCAGGACAAGGTAATTGAATTGGTTTGTCAATGGGTTGGTTTGGCAGTTAGTGAGGGAGTCCGTATGTTTGTTCATTCCCCCCCCGCAGCCGTGGTCGACACCGTGCACGAAAACATGCTGGCCAGCCGCAGACTCCTGCTGCTCTACGGCGCCTCGTCCTTCACCTGCACGCACAGCCGCCACCACCTCAACAACCGACGCACCAACAACAACAACCTGGGCGAGGACGTCCGTTTGGACCCGCGCCGGCAATACGAATGGACGGTGGCCATGCATCAAGCACTCGTGGAAGGCACCCTCAAGGTCAGTGAGCCGGCGATCGAGAGAGGCAGTTCATGACTAAGTTGCTGCAGTTAGTTAGTGATTCCGTCTGTGAGTTACGAAGAGTTATTTTCTTCAAGAAGTGACGTAGTTCATGATTAAGTCATGAATGCGTTAACAAGTGAGTGAGTGAGTGAGTCTAATATTGGTTAATGAGTGAGTGAATACCTTGTTTAGTTATTGACTGGGTGAGAAAACTAGTAAAAGTAAACTAGCGGCTGATTATCAGTGATTGGGTATAAAAGAGTATTTTAGTTAGTGAGTGAGTGGCTGAGTAAGGTGATTAGTTATTGACCGAGTAAGTTCGCTGATGAGTGAGTGAGCGACTGACTGAGGAGTTGATGACTAAACTTGCGATTGAGTAAATAAAATAGTTAAGAAGTCAGTGAGTGATAGTGTTAAAGGAGTGAGTGAGTTCATGAGTAAGTTAGCGATTAAGTTAGTTGATGAATGAGAATCAGTGAGTGAGGCAAAGTGAGTCAGTGATTATTAGTGAGTGAATGAGTTATTTATTGACTGATTGAGATAGTAAAATTGCTAGTTAATGAGTGAGTGAGTAAACTGATTCCTTATTGACTGAGAGAGAATGATTATTAAGCATCAGTGAGTCTTGTGTTGTTTTATTTTTTATTTTTTGGCAGGTGGTGCTGGTGGAGCTGGAGGAAGTGAGCGCAGCCCAGCTGGCTCTCTTCCCAGAGTCGCTGCGTCACCTACGGAGGAAACAGGGCGCCGTGTGCTGGTGGAAGAACCACAAGCACCACCACCATCAGCACCAGGGGCTGAACCAGAAGAGCTGGACCAACTGCACCGGGAAGTCCTTGCCGTCCAGGACCGCCACACGGGAGCAAGAGGAAGTGCACTCGTCACGCTGCCTGTCGCCGTCATCCAAGTTCTGGAAGGAAATCCTCTATCACATGCCAGTGAAGGGCAAGAGGGCAGCGCCCCCCAAAAAGACCACGCTCTTGTAGGTTTAGCTCCTCACCCACAAAACAGATGCTTTTTGCTCGGAAAGATCACCAGAATCATGGCAGGTGGCTGGAATCGGTTCTTCTCGGTTAACCCGTTAGCTCATGAGCCTGAGTGCACCAGCCTGAACACAGGACTGACTGGAGCAAAACTGCAAAGTGTTTGCAAGTACCACAGTGCCCCCTAGTGGGAAATTAATTCATAATAAAACTCAAGTTAAAAATAAAAAAGTCATTCTCTGAAGAGGCCTTTTTTATGCTATTGAATTTTGAACATAATTCAATGAGATGTTTGACTGCAATTTTGAAGGTCATCTAAAGGCATTTCTTATTTTATCCATCCAGTATTATTTAACATTTATTTTGGATTTGCCGAGAGCATTATCCAACCCCAACCCCCCCCCCCACCACACACACACACATTCATTGATGGTGTTCGGTGGCCACATCTTTCGGTAAACCCTCTAACATAACTGACTGTGTGTGTGTGTGTGTGTTTGTGTGTGTTTTGACTACGCAGCAGGTAAAATACAGGAAATACTTATTTTTTTTCTTCTACAGGTAACATACAAACGAAACCCAACTGAGGTTTGGTGGCCCATTTTTGCAGTGTGTGTGTTTTTTCTTGTTTCTTTGATGAGGGTGGAAGCTCCGTTGAAGGAAAACCCAGTGTGTCATGTGTATGTGAAAACAGGATGTGCAGGTAAGCGGCGAGCAGAAGTCACAGCAACGTCTCACTGGTAAGTTCACGTGTAAATCATTCAGCAACTCGAGTCCATTCAGTCACTTCTGCAGCAGCGAATAAGAAGCCGTATCAGACGTGAGTATGAACCAAAGGCAGCGAGAATAGTCAGCGGCATTTTATGAAGCTAAGGCAGACATGTTTAACCTACAATATATGTACTGAAGCTCTCCTTCAATAGATTGTTGCCTGTCCTGGGATTTGGAGAGTATGTGTGTGTGTGTGTTTCGCCTTCCGACTTGTTGCGACAACACTTCTCACTTCCCTCAGTGTGCGGAAAACAGAGATGGCTCGGCTGTGCGCGTTCGCCATATTGCTCGCTGCGGCCAGCACGCTCGGTGAGTACGCTGACATTTCGCCAGACTCGCGTCATCCATTTTTTAAAAAACCTTTATGATGTAAGTCATCACGGTGATGTCGGATTTGGATGCGGTGCCGTCTGAGGGGTCGAAGGTCACGGCGCAGTTCAATGTTGGTTTTCGGCCTCGCCGCTTGCATGCAGTCATTTCTCCAGATTCGCTGAACCTTTGTTGACACCATGGAGCGTCAATAGAGAAATTCCTGAATTCCTTGCAACAGTATGTTGAGGAAAGTTGTCTTTAAACCGTTTGAGTTTTTTCTCACGCAGAGGTGAACCTCGCCTCATCTTTGCGTGCGAGTTAGTTAGTGCTGCAGCCATAAAATTCAAAGTTAATGATTGTTTGTTCAAAAAGTTGATCAGTTTGACAATTAAAGGTTGAGCATAATTTGCAAATCATATTATTCGGTTTTTTAAAATTTCTGTTGAACGCAACGTCCCAACTTCGTTGAAATTGAGCTCATCAATCGTAATGTGATGGTGTACATGGTGTATTCATTTTATTCTCAAAAACACTTTTAATTTATGATTGGCTGGGAGAAATCACATTGGTCATTACAGTGAGCTTGACTACATGGCTACTGGGAATGTATCATCACAAATAGGAGTCTGAGCACCAACAAATGAAGTCGTACACTCCTTGGCCGAGGTAATCAGGTCAAATATTTTCAGTAAGCATCCTTTTTTAAATTTCTTAGGTCAGTGTGTCACCTAAATGAGGTCAAGTGAGGTCCATCTTGTTTGAGCCTCCAGCAAGGAAATTAAGTTTACGGGGTCATTTGTTTGCAAAATTTAGATTTTCAAAATTGACGAGTTTACAAAAGTAAACAATTGTTTGCAAAATTACCAACAAATTTAGATTGAAGTATAAAATAGGCATTAACAGAATACAAATGTACAAAAATGGAAACAAACAAAAAAAAACGTATTCAAGAGCAAACTACGCTTTTACAAACATAACTATTCATTACATTTGAAATGTTGTTAATTTGTTCCTTTCTATCATTTTCCAAATTTATTGTATATATTGAAATTTTTTTCACATTTTCAAATATTTTCTTTATGCTGATGTTCCACATTAGATCTTTTTTCCCATAATTTTGATTCACATAGAATTTTTTTATCCACATTTTAAAATTATTTTCATGTTATTAATTTTAAACGTGTGTTTTGCAGTTTAAAATTCAGTTTCCCATCATTTTAAACGTGTTTTACATTTGGCGATTATTTTCAAATTTGTTTTCAGAAAATAGCAGCTTGAAACAACTTGTTTATTATTTTTATAATTTTACTTTTCAAAACAAGTTTTTTTTACATTTTCTTAATTTTTTAAAATTCAGATTTGTGAATGTTACTTTTTTCCTTTGGTTCGCACTTTGTACCCAATCCAAAACAACACAAAATAATATACAGCATGATAGTTCATCATTTGTAGTTTTTGAAGTCATACAGTAAACTCGAGCGAATGTCTGTGCTTCCTTTTTAGGCCACAAGGAGCCGCCAGACACCTACCATGTCAGTGTGGGCCACCTCCTGCTGCTCAAGTGTCCCAACGTAGGCGAAAAGGGCAACGTCACGTGGAGCAGAAAGGAGGCCCCGGCGGGTCCGGTGCCGTCATTACCTCCTGGCGTGGAAGTCAGGGACGGGTTTTTGTACTTCCTGCCCGCGCAGATGTCCCATAATGGCTCCTACAGCTGCCAGAGAACGTATGGAAACACACCGAGTGTCCCGATACGTGATCAAGTCTCAATTTAGATGTTTGTGTGCTGTGAAGGGTGCAAAACAAAACTTTCAAGATTGACTTTGGCGTGTTGGTGTCCCCTGGACAATGTCCCCCCGTGGCCGAAGAAAGGAGCATCCCTCTGGGGGTCACCCAGAGCCTCCCCTGCAAGCTGGACCACGTCCTACGACGTAACCACACGACTAATATACGATGGCTGAAGGTACGGTGCCTCACGTTGCTCAAAGAGTCTCGAATTGTTTAGGGTCTTTTCATGGAAAGTCATCAGCCCAAATGTGCTCAGTTCTGGCTTCTTGAGACTTTTTTTGCGAGTGGACTAATAATAGACTGCTGAGTTTAAGAAACAAAAACAAAGGATGGGTGTAACACTTTTTTGTAAATTGACTAATAATAGACTGCTGAGTCCCCCCCCAAAAAAATAGTTCAGTAAAACTAGCTTGGTCAAGTTTAGCCACTGTGCATGCATGCAGGACTGCCGCTTGGTAGAACGAGAGGGCGCGGTTATCAGCAGGCAAGACAGCGGCCTGAGGCTGAGCAGAGCCACGGAGGAGGACGCCGGCACTTACACTTGCCTTGTGGACATCAGCCTTGACAGCAGAATGTACACGTCGGCACGCAGTGTCCAACTCCACATCAACAAAGGTGGGCACCAATTTGTACTGTAATTGAACTACCGGGACATGAGTCAACCTCGTAGCTTTTTTTTTTCCAATTTCTTTTGGGTTTAGCATTGGCACAGACAGTTCTTATCGAGCCAGAGGTGGTCCAGCAACAGGATCAAGTGCTCACCGTGGACATGGGTGAGTTCAGCAATGACACACGTGCACACACGCGAACATGCCAAAGATTGTTTGTGTTGTGATTGTCACTGACTAAAACGGGCTGCCTCATCTCATGTCAGCAGTTGTCTGGATAAAGTAGCACGGGACTCACTCACTACAAGTAGTTAAGAATACTAACTAACTCACTGACTATGTAACTAACAAATAATTGGCAAAACAGTAAATGACTCAACTTTCAATACGATGCAGCTCATCAAGAAAAAAAATGTTGGGCAGTCCTAACAACCATCGCTCAGTAATACACAGCCAAGCAACAAATAATTGAACTAACAGTTCATAATACGACTTAAATAACTAATTAACTGTGGCTAGTACTACGTAGCTGACCAAGAAAATCTAGGTTTTCCTTCCTGCTAACTAGTAAAGAAAGAGACGTTGATGGCGTGCTAGGTGCGCGTGTGGAGTTGAAGTGCTTGGCCTTGGTGGGCTACAGCCAGAATAAGGAGACGTCAATGTTCTGGATTGTGAACGGCAGCTTTGCAGACGAAGACCCGGAGCTCAATGAGTCCTTCCACTTGTGAGCTTGTCACTCTTCACGATTAAATCCGCGCGCATACACAAAACGCCCACACGGTGCTCTTTTCCCCTTAGCACTTCAAACCAAGGCCACGTGTTTGGCGAGTCCACCCTGACCATTTTGAGAGTTCTTCCTCGTTTCCTCAACGTGTCCATTCACTGTCGGATCCAGAGCCCTCTAGTGGTGAAAGACTGTCTCGTGGTGCAGCTTGTGGAAGGTAATGCAATTTAAAAAAAAAAAACACAAACATTGCCTGGTAAGAAGAAATATCTTGCCAGACAAAGAACATATTTAGCCTGGGTTTGATTTATCCAATCTCGGTTAGAGTTTTGGCAGAGTACTTCTTAAGCATACGCCATACCTCCAAATATGTCCTGCTTCCTATCTCTGTCCCTCTTACAGCGAATCACAGCTGGTTCTACATGGGCGTGGCAGTGGGCGTGGCCTCTTCACTGCTTCTTCTGATCTTCCTGTTGGTCTTTTTCAAGGTGGATGTAGTGTTGTCGTACAGGAAGTTGCATGGATATTTTGTCACTCCACAAGGTGAGACATGGTCTTTTGTTGTTCTTCTTCTTCCTTTCATAATTTTGCTGCTGTGAATTGGGAATTTCTCCATTGCGAGACTAATAAAGGATATCTTATCTTAGTTAATTAGCTAGTTAGTTAGTCTTATCATGGCTGGCTGGTGCACGACCGGACGAGAGATACAGCATGTCGATCATTAAACTGTTAACGGCACTACAGCTTGATGGTCATGTCACTGGGCGTGCTAACCGAATAATACAATGTGTAGCTAACCGACTCAATTTGTTTAACCAAAGTAAACTAACAAGCTGTCTGTACTGTGTCGATAACCAAAGAAAAAAAACAAACAGAAGCCAATGCTAACCATTTAAAATGAATCTCAACAATATAAATGAATTACAATCAGAAAGACCGGATCGATGACTGAGTGAATGCCGATGGCACATCGCCATCTGCCGTGTGTTCAGATGCCGACCGGCTCCCGTACGACGCCTTGGTGAGCGTGGTTCCCACTGCAGGCTCCGAGACCAGGTCAAGCGTGGCTTCTGATTTCGCCCTGCAGATTCTGCCGGGCCGGCTGGAGGAACGACATGGCTACCGCCTCTTCATCTCAGGCCGAGATGACAGCCCGGGAGAAGGTAGTCACTCGAACAAACTAAATCATTTAACAGGCTGTCATTCACCCTTTTAGGGACTAACTAGCAAAGTAAAGAACTGAGTGTAAGTGATAGCGAACTAGCTAGCTGAGTAACTCTGTTGGGGGTAGTTGATGATGACAACAGTCACAAATACTAATGACAGTTAATCCGACATAGCTCGCCAACTCTCTATGGAAAGCCAGTAATAGGGAACTGTCTAGCTAGCTAACTGTCAGTGATATGGGGCAAAGCAACCAATAATATGGAGCTAACCAGCCAACTGTGCTTGACATGGCAGCAACACACGATGCCATGGCGGCCACCATGCGACAATGCCGCCGGCTGATCATCATAGTGGCGAAGGAGACGGACAAGGAGTTGGAGGAGAAGAAAAAAGAGGAGGCGGCGGCGGAGAAGAAGGAAGCAAAGGAATGGCAGCCCTTCAGGCTCGAGGACCGACAGCTGAGCTACGAGCAGAAGCTCGGCCTGCATGACGCTTTGATGCACAACGCACCCACAGTCATCCTGCTGGAAATAGGTGACTAACTAACTCAAAGTCACGAGTTTGTTTTTTTTAAAATTACAAATCGCTAAGCTGCATTTCCTGTCCGAGACGGTCCGCCGGATTACAGCCGCCTGCCGCAGTCGCTTGCCTACATCAAGAGGAGGCAGGGAGCGCTCACGTGGAGAAAAAATAGAGCTAACAGGTTCTTCTGGAAGAAGCTCCGGTTCCTCATGCCCGCCGTGCCAGCCAGCAGACAATCAAGACCACGTCAAAATCACATTTTGTGAACGAAATGCAGCGACCGCATTCGGAATTATTCACTCATTCCTGACTGCCTAATTACTCCAGACAGAGCCACCCACCTTTGAAACTCACGAGTGATTAAAAGCCTACTTTTAAAGATTTCAAACCTTACTTTCAAACCCGGACTGTTGTTTGAGCCCTACTTGGAAACCCCAAACCTTGTCTAATAGTTTAAAAGCGCATCTTTGACAAGTACGTAAAGTCTGAAAAAGATGAAAAGGATTTGGCTGTGCATGCTTGCTGTCCCCGTCTGACCTCTACCCCTACTCACCCCGGATTTGTGTGTGCATTTATGTGAGTGGATATGTGCGTGTGTGTGTAAGACGGTGGCACGCTCCCATTGAAAGGGTGGGGGTGGGCTCTGTATAGTTAGTGCGGCAGCTGGGATCTGCTCCTTGCTTTTGTTCCCGTTTGACCTTTGTGACCCGGCACTCGCGCTGCGTGCGGGTGAACACACAGACACGCACACACATTTACATATATGTGTGCATATTTGCTCACACACTCCACAGACGTGCGCACCATCAAGGCCAGTGGGGAACATCTATCAGGACTTAATTAGTGTGTGTGTGAGTGTCACTGCTCAAGCTTTTCTTTTTTTGAAAGTAAAATAAAGCAAAAGCGATTGACCCCTTGGATTCTCATTCAAGTCAAAGTTTACAAAAAAATGTACACAAGCGATGATGATCAGACTTAAATCATTCTTATTTATCCTTTTTAAATGATCATTTGTACTTTATTTACAACACATTCAGGCCCACCGATGGTTACGAACACATTTGTTGTATTTCATTTTTGGTTGATAGAAACTTGAAATAAAAATGACTCTTCACAAGAAACTAAGTATGCCCATGTCACAAGTTCTTGCTGTTGTTGAGCTGCGACAATGACATCACACGAAGGATGACACATTGTGATTTATTATTATTATTATTATTACTATATACATGTTTGTGATTAGGTTGCCATGGAGATTTGATTCGTGCTCAATCTCTGTAATGTCCCAATCACTCCATCTCCACAGACTGCATGAGCGCCTGACAACAGCAGGTGGTGTATGTGTGTGTGTGTGTGTGTGTGTGTGTGTGTGTGCGTGCGTGCGCGCGTGCGTGTGCGTGTGTGTAAAGAGGGTGTGGGGCCTTAGGTCACTGAGGACTTTTGAAAAGGTTGGAGGAGAAGAAAAAAGAGGAGGAGGAGGTGGAGAAAAGGTTGGCCTTCGGCCTGCGCTAGCCTCAGGGTCATTTAATATACATGGTCGTTTTTTTTCGGCTAAAAACGCCTTACATCGGTTTTAGCCGAAAAAACGACCATGTATAGTGAGGCCTTTTTAAGCCGAAAAAATGACATAGTATAGTAAGGCGTTTTTAGCCCGAAAAAAACGACATTGTATAGTAAGGCGTTTTTAGGCTGAAAAAAACAACATAGTATAGTAAGGCGTTTTTAGGCCGAAAAAACGACATGGTATAGTAAGGCGTTTTTAGGCCGAAAAAAACGACATTGTATAGTAAGGCGTTTTTAGCCCGAAAAAAACGACAGTATAGTAATAATAATAATAATAATAATACATTTTATTTATAAGCGCCTTTCAAGACACCCAAGGACACTTTACAATAACAAAAAACACAAAACAATACGGGTTGAGCAGCGGCAGCCAAAACGCGCCAGCGTTCACTCAACAGTAAGGCGTTTTTAGGCCGAAAAAAACCACAGTATAGTAAGGCGTTTTTGAGCCGAAAAAAACGACATAGTATATAGTAAGGTGTTTTTAAGCTGAAAAAAACGACATAGTATAGTAAGGCGTTTTTAGCTAAAAAAAACGACATTATATAGTAAGGCGTTTTTAGGCCGAAAAAAAACGACATAGTATAGTAAGGCGTTTTTAAGCCGAAAAAAACGACAGTATAGTAAGGCGTTTTTAGCCCGAAAAAACAACATAGTATAGTAAGGCGTTTTTAAGCCGAAAAAAACGACATAGTATATAGTAAGGCGTTTTTAAGCCGAAAAAATCGATTAAGTATATAGTAAGGCGTTTTTAGGCCGAAAAAAACGATTATGTATAGTAAGGCGTTTTTAAGCCGAAAAAAACGACATAGTATAGTAAGACGTTTTTAGGCCGAAGAAAACAACATAGTATAGTAAGCCGTTTTTAGCCCGAAAAAACGACATAGTATAGTAAGGCGTTTTTAGGCCGAAAAAAACGACATAGTATATAGTAAGGCGTTTTTAAGCCGAAAAAATCGATTAAGTATAGTAAGGCGTTTTTAGGCCGAAAAAAACGACATAGTATAGTAAGGCGTTTTTAGGCCGAAAAAAACGACATAGCTTTTTAGCCCGAAAAAAACGACATTGTATAGTAAGGCGTTTTTAGGCCGAAAAAAAACACATAGTATAGTAAGGCGTTTTTAGGCCGAAAAAAACGACATAGTATAGTAAGACGTTTTTAGGCCGAAGAAAACAACATAGTATAGTAAGGCGTTTTTAGCCCGAAAAAACGACATAGAATAGTAAGGCGTTTTTAGGCCGAAAAAAACGACATAGTATAGTAAGGCGTTTTTAAGCCGAAAAAAACGACAGTATAGTAAGGCGTTTTTAGCCCGAAAAAACGACATAGTATAGTAAGGCGTTTTTGGGCCGAAAAAAACGACATAGTATATAGTAAGGCGTTTTTAAACCGAAAAAATCGATTAAGTATAGTAAGGCGTTTTTAGGCCGAAAAAAACGACATAGTATAGTAAGGCGTTTTTAGGCCGAAAAAAACGACATAGCTTTTTAGCCCGAAAAAAACGACATTGTATAGTAAGGCGTTTTTAGGCCGAAAAAAACGACATAGCATAGTAAGGTGTTTCTAGGCTGAAAAAAACGACATAGTATAGTAAGGCGTTTTTAAGCCGAAAAAAACGACATAGTATAGTAAGGCGTTTTTAGCCCGAAAAAAACGACATTGTATAGTAAGGCGTTTTTAGGCCGAAAAAAAACACATAGTATAGTAAGGCGTTTTTAGGCCGAAAAAAACGACATAGTATAGTAAGACGTTTTTAGGCCGAAGAAAACAACATAGTATAGTAAGGCGTTTTTAGCCCGAAAAAACGACATAGAATAGTAAGGCGTTTTTAGGCCGAAAAAAACGACATAGTATATAGTAAGGCGTTTTTAAGCCGAAAAAATCGATTAAGTATAGTAAGGCGTTTTTAGGCCGAAAAAAACGACATAGTATAGTAAGGCGTTTTTAAGCCGAAAAAAACGACATAGTATAGTAAGGCGTTTTTAGGCCGAAAAAAACGACATAGTATAGTAAGGCGTTTTTAGGCCGAAAAAAAAAACGACATAGTATAGTAAGGCGTTTTTAAGCCGAAAAAAACGACATAGTATAGTAAGGCGTTTTAAGGGCGAAAAAAACGACATAGTATAGTAAGGCGTTTTTAGGCCGAAAAAAAAAACGACATAGTATAGTAAGGCGTTTTTAAGCCGAAAAAATCGACTATGTATAGTAGGGGGTTTTTAAGCCGAAAAAACGACATAGTATAGTAAGGCGTTTTTTTCGGCTAAAAACGCCTGAATATACTGTACATGGTTGGGGGTTTTCTTGGCTAAAACCGCCTTCCTATACTTGGTCGTTTTTTTTCGGCTAAAAACGCCTTAATATACATGGTTGTTTTTTTTCGGCTAAAAACGCCTTACTATACCATCCATCCATCCATCCATGATTTCACACAAGCTAAGATTCTTTGAAATTTGAAGTGATCTTCCATCTGTCTTTTCAGGGATGGCTTTGTGAGACTTTTTTGGGGTCTACTCAGGATAGACATGTTGCTAAATGAAAGGCTGAATTTCTCCACAATGACAAGACGTCCTGAAACGGACCAAAATGGGCCTCGAGTGGATGTGCTCTTCAGAAACATACCTGAGCTTCACTTTGAGACTTTTGTGCTCAGTCTGATGAGTCGTCAAAATTTGCCTCAGCGTGCAATGACAAAACTTGAAATGCTTCCCATTGCCAACTTCACCCGTCTGTCTTGTATTCATGCTTCCAATGAGGTAGCAGTCAGACCAAAAACGCAGTTGCGCTTTGTCATACTAAGCCGAAAAGGTCTTGCAGTGTTTTTAAAGCGACTTAAAATTTGCAAACAGTGACCATTTTGTGGCGCCTCGGAGAAGGTTACGGCAAGCGGGACACCTGTTCGGCAAGCAGATGGTCAGCAAACGTGCACGCACGCTCCCTGAGGAGACAACCTGTCAGCTGAGCCCCAATTAAAGAGTCACTCTGCTCTGAGGCGGGGGTGCCTGTGTGTATGTGCATATGCAAGCGTGTTTATGCGCGCGCAATGTCCAATTTCTTTCCCTCTGTGTAGACTACAGGCTGAGATTTTTCAGGGGAAAAAAAGTCTCCCTGTCCTGGCTGCTCAGTACGGGATGGCTCAAGCAAACAAAAACAAACAACTGCACTGCTTTATATATATATAATATATATATATATATAGAGAGAGAGAGAGAGATATAGAGATATATGTATGTATATATAGTATATATAAAGAGAGAGAGAGCGAGAGAAAGAGAGTGAGAATGTGCGTATGTACAGTATATATGTATGCATATATGTGGCTAGCACGGTGCAGAAGCATGCGGTTCGATTCCCGGCCCGGCCTTCCTGTGTGGAATTTCTGTGGTTGGCTTTGCTTTCCACCGTTAACTTCTTCTGCCACTTTCATAACATCTTCGAACATTCAAATGTGACTTCAAAATTTGACGGTACTTTTTCAGCATGGCCACAGCTTGACCCAGGAATAGATCATGTCCAAAGTGCGTCGTGTGCCATTGTAGCCGGTGGCCAGCAGTGTCAATTTCCTGTTGCCCTCAAAATAACTCAGCGGCAGCCATGACAGTGGAAACCTCTGGCAACAAAAGTGAGCACACCCCGATGTGAAAATGTTTAAAATGGGCCTGGGTATTTTTAATTGTAATTTTGAAAAATCAATCTGCTAATTGAGTGTCTGTGTGTATCCGTGTGCATGCAGCTGCCCCTTGAAGACCCTCTTTTGTGCCCCCCCCCCTCACCATTGTGTGTGTTAACGGGAGGGAGGGAGCTTTGGTGGAGGTGGTTCATCGAGTGGAGGGGACACGTCTCACTAGAAGGTGGTCCGCTGCAAAGGAAGGAAGTTCCGACTCGCTCTCCAGCGGACCTTGTGATTTTTTGGGGGGCGGGGGAGGCATTGTGACTATTTTGGGGGGGTGACAGCATATACCTCTGCTGGCTCCAAGACACGCTGGTGGGAAATTCCACTTCCCCAAAAACTGAGAACAAGGTTTTAGGAGGTCCTCCTGTGAGGTAAGTCTTGTAAATAAATATATTTGACAGTCAGATTACGATTACAGTAAGTCTATTAAAAAAGGAAATAAGGAAAATCCATTTTTTGAATAGTTTAAAGGGGAATTTGGGCGGCGAAATGAACCGCATATGGCAAAAGTCCCGTCAACAAGAATTGGCCTTTGGAAGAGTATTTGCTCACATTTTATATGAAATCATTTTAACTTTGCACAATGTACCTGGAGTCCAAATTTTAAAAATGTGTAAGGGACTATTTTACAAGTATGACAGATACATTCCACTTTTGTTTTTGTCATCTAACAGTTGAACATAAAGTAAATCAAAATAAAATTATTTACACTCATCAACTTAAAGCTGGTTTACAAATGGTCAGAAATATTAACATCACTTTCAAAAAGTGGATGACAGCAGTGGAATGGTGTCATGCGAATTTTGACGTGTCTCGTTATGACATACGCAGGTCAGAATATTAGGAACAGCTCGCACTACTCACATCAGAGGTGAAGGTGAGTGCACATGCGGTGACAAGTATCTCTCAGTTGCTGGGGGGTGGGTGGCGGGGGGCACCGTTTGCCGGATACTTACAAAGTGTGTCCTCAGTAGGCATCTGTTGCCCCCTCCCCCACTTTGTAGCGCCTTTGTACTATCATAGCACAGCAAGCGTCTCCCCCGCCCGCCACCTCCAGCCGGTCCCTGGCAGCCGCCCAGCAGGCGCCCGAGCGCCGTGTGGAGGCTTTTCCAGGCCTCAGGGGAGGAGGGGGGTAAAGAGGGGGCGACCCCCAGGGGAGGTCGGTCGTGGAGGGGGCATCTGCTCTCTGTGGAGGCATGAGGTGCAACCCCCCCCCCCCCCACCCCCCCAGCCTCTTTGGATTAGATATTACTCAGCAGATCCCAGCAGATGAGTTATTTTGTGGGTTGACTGCGTAGAAATCACAAACAACGGTTTTTGTAACAACAAAATGCTCAACTACTCCCAATTGTTCATTGGAGGAGTGTTTTGTATTTTTATGTAGAATCTAACTCATTAAACATTTATATCATCACATTATTCTACTGATTATTTGAGGCAAAGCATTGCATGTGAAATTATTTATTTGAAAAATACAAGAGTAATTAGTTTTTTAACATTACTTTGCTTTTTAAGTATCATATTGATTGAGTCATACAACACGTACGGTATTTGGAATGGTTCATCTTCGTAGTATTTTTCAATTTGATGTAGAATTGTTTAAACAACAAGATAATGCTTTCTAATTTCTTTCAACTAAATTGAGCCGTTCGCAAGGGTTAAATGGATTGGATTTAAAAGTTAAATACAAGTGAACCGTACTTAACAAATGCACCGAACCGCATGCTATAAAAATTACCGCCACAGGAACATTCAGCACTGTTGCAACATTTTGACTGTCTTTCCATCTATCCATGGAAATGAATAACTCATGATCCAAAGCATACCACATCATATGTCAAAGATCTAATCTATCATCTGGCCAGCGGCATCTATTTCAATCTACCCTTTTCTACCAGTCCATCCATTACTGTCGACCACCTCGATTTCCTCTCCATCCATCAATTCAATATAGCATTTAAAGCAAGGAAGAAAATAAACATTTGTCCTTCAATAGGAGTTTCAACAAAAACGTATTGCACATACTTAAAAGTTAAATATGACAGAATTGTACTAAACAAATGGAATGGAGTTTTTAAAAAAAGTTTTAAGATCAACCTAACCACTGACTACTGTGTCTCAGAAATGTTGAAAGTCAACCTTAGAATGGAACATCATCAATTCCCACCAAAAAACAAGAATCTTAATTGCCATCATCTCATTTAAAAAATGCTAGACCAAATGAGCAATTTACCTTTGGGAATGAAGCTATTAAAAGTTATGGAAAACACAAAAGCTAACAAACCTCTTCATATATGAACATGGTTAAGTTGCCGTGCTTGCGCTGTGTTTATTTCCGTTTGGCAGCTGTGTGTGGGTGTGTGTTTGTGTGTGTACGTGCGAGCATGTGTGAGAGTGAGAGACAGTGGGGGAGGTTAAAAAAAAAAAATCACCGTCTGTGTGGATGGCCCAAAACAATACTCTGTGTCACAGAAGGACAGATTGGCTGGCAGCTGCTTTGCTCAAAAGGTGCGAGCCAGACACACTTAGAATTCCCCCCACCACCCACGTCAGACACAAACCATCATGGAACCCTAACCCTTGTTGAAAACCCTAACCCTAGTTTGAAACCCCAACCCTAGTTTAAGACCCGAGTTTGAAACCCTAACCCTAGTTTGAAAATAAAACCCTCGTTCAAAACCCTAACCCTAGTTTAAAGCCCTAACCCTAGTTGAAAACCCTAACCCAAGTTTGAAACCCCAACCCTAGTTTAAGACCCGAGTTTGAAACCCTAACCCTAGTTTGAAAATAAAACCCTCGTTCAAAACCCTAACCCTAGTTTAAAGCCCTAACCCTAGTTGAAAACCCTAACCCTAGTTTGAAACCCTAATCCTAGTTTGAAACGCTAACCCTAGTTCAAAACCCTAGTTAGAAATCCAAACCCTAGTTTGAAATCAAAACCCTCGTTCAAAACCCTAGTTAGAAATCCAAACCCTAGTTTGAAAACCTAACCCTAGTTTAAAACCTGAGTTTGAAAGCCTAACCTTAGTTCAAAACCCCAGTTCGGAACGAGGATTTTAAATTAGGGTTTTCAACTAGGTTTAGTGTTTCAAACTCGGGGTTTAAACTGTGGCTATGATCTTGGGCTACGGTGTTAAGTGGTGTTTTTTTGGCTTCCTGAAAAGTGATGGTAGTTTTCCCAATGCCAGCAATTTATTACTTCCTACCACGATAGCAAGTTGCACCTGAATTAACCATATCACCCCCTTTTTTTTTTTTTAAAGGTAAGCCTTTAGGAAAAGGTCCCCCCTTAATCGAGTCTGCTCGCCAACGCCCAGGTCTGGATGCATGAGGCGGCTTCATGGGCCTGAGGGACCATGAGGAAAATGGAACAGGCCACATCCTCAGCCCAGGGCTGGCTCTGGACTACCTCCACGTGGATGGCCCCAAGGATGGCGGGAAGGTTTTATCCACGGCGGCGTCAGGTTCTGGAGGCTCTGGCCTTAGCGACAGCACCAATAGCTTGGATAGCAGCAGCGCTAGTTTCAGTAGCTTCTTCTCCGAGGATAGCGGAGAAAGTGAGGATGAGCGCCACCACAATACTTGTACCCAGGTGGAAATCCGGGACTCCCCAACTAGGCCAGACCGGACGGAGAACCCACAGACCACCAGTGACTGCCGTGCCAAAATTGACTTCGCTCTGAAGCTGGGCTACTCAGAAGAACTGGTGTTATTGGTGCTAAAGAAACTGGGCCCAGCCGCACTTATCAACGACATCCTAGGGGAACTGGTCAAACTGGGAACCAAGGCGGAACCGGTGGAGCCACCGAGAGGTACAGGAGAATCTCAGTCTCCTTCAACAACTTCCATATACTCCTCGTCTTCCTCCTCGGTGGACTCATGCCGCTCACTGTGTTCGTCCAAACTCCTGGAGGACAAAGACAACCTTCGGCCTGTCGTCGTGGACGGAAGTAACGTGGCCATGAGGTGAGGTTCTCTTTATAACCAGCGCGCCTTTTAGTGACCCTTCATGAGACTAGCCGAAAGTTGCGATAGCAACTTTTGCACTTTGACTGAAGTCGCAATGTGACTTTGACTGGGGTCATATCGGAACCTGTTATGTCGAGTCAAGCAAGTCATTGACATCCATGTCCCTCCTTCAGTCATGGCAACAAGGAGGTGTTCTCCTGTCAAGGCATCCAGCTGGCGGTTGATTGGTTCTTGGAGCGAGGCCACAGTGACATCACGGTTTTTGTCCCCGCCTGGAGGAAGGAGCAATCCCGTCCTGATGCTCTCATCACAGGTAACCACACAAACAGACACATACTGGAGTTGAAACACTTACATATTGGGTGAGTCAAATTCGACCTAACTAGTAACACCGTAAATGTCATTCTTCACCCAAAAATTTGATGGCTCACAATAGACAACCTTTTTCTTTTGTATGGGGTACTACACAAAGTTTGAAGCTGAGGCATGGGTACAGGTCTACTAAAATGGATTTTAGATGTATGTACTAATACATAAGATCTGGAGTTCATCGTATCATAGTTCATATACACATTCATATTTGTTCATATCTTCATGCCGTGCATGGAAAGCGAGCTCTCGGTAAAGGCTGCTCAACCATCCACTCAGTTTCTCAAAATGACAAACGCGATTTGGTTTTCCATAGACCAGGAAGTCCTGCGGCAACTGGAGAAACACAAGATCCTGGTTTTCACGCCGTCCCGCCGTGTGCAGGGACGGCGGGTGGTCTGCTACGACGACCGCTTCATCGTCAAGCTGGCGTACGAGTCGGATGGCGTCATCGTCTCCAACGACAATTACCGCGACCTCGCCAATGAGAAGCCAGAGTGGAAGAGGTTCATCGACGAGCGCTTGCTGATGTACTCCTTTGTCAACGACAAGTAAACGCTTTTTCGTACCCTTACAATTCCCCAAAGTGAGGTGGCTGACTATTTTTAATCATCTCCCATCTACCGTCATTAGATTCATGCCACCAGACGACCCACTCGGCCGCCACGGACCCAGCTTGGAGAACTTCCTTAGGAAGCGAGCGCTCGTTCCGGAACACAGGAAGCAGCCGTGTCCTTACGGTAGAACCTTTTCCTGTTTTTACTTGATGTTAGCTCGATAAAGTACGGGGTTGAACCGATAAGTCGAAGCTCCTTTTCATCAAAACTCTTTGCCTCGGTTTTTCCTTAGGTAAGAAGTGCACCTACGGTCACAAGTGCAAGTTTTACCACCCAGAACGGGGCACTCAGCCTCAGCGCTCAGTAGCTGACGAGCTCCGGGCCAGTGCCAAAATGTCCTCTGCAGCATCCAAAGGCCACAAGGAAGAAATGACAGCCAGGTACCAAATATTGTCCAAGTTCGGCCAGGGAACCCCAAAGAAAACATCAAGGTCCCTCACCGAGCTCCCGGAGGACCATCTCAGAGTGCAGTCCAAAGTAGGAGGAGGCACGGGAAGTGGTGGGAGTGACCTTGGGCATCCCATACCAGGGAGGATGCCTTTCTCAGGACATCCGGATGGAAGGGATTATCCCGGCTCCAAAGTCCTGAGACAAAGTTGTTACCGATCTGAGTCTGCGGGCTTGGGCTACAACTCCCAAGTAAAGACATTGCCCCTACTGAGCCTTCCCACTCCGGGGAGTCCCGAGCGCTTCTACCTGGCGGATCCCCGGGCTAGGCATCTACCATCCGACTGTAGCAGTCAAGGCAGCTCCGGGTCCTTCTTCCCAGACCTGATTTTGGATGGCAGTGCGGTGTGCCACCACCACCACCATCATCATCATCCTCACCATTGCTCCAACCGGTATAGTAGACCCATAAACCGAACTCCACCTGGTCTCAGCCAGCACACTACACCAGGAGTTAAACAACTGGATTTCAATGTGGAAGAAAGTCCTTTCCAGTCCCTCTCCACTAACATTGCACCAACTCATCTGCCACTTTTGAGAAGCTACCCAGGAGCATGTTTGGGTTCTACTCTTCATCCATCCCAAACATCCACCTTTTCTCAGTGCTCCGTTCTGGCTAGTTCCCTTTGGAAGGAGGACCTACTCCAGGACTCAAGAGGCTATCACCAAGCGTCACCATTTCCTGACAGGCGGAAACATCCTGAGAAACAACAAATGCAAATCAACTGGAACCAGCAGTACCAACAGGCCCCTCGACGTTGTTATGATCTCTTTCCCATCCAGGATACAGCCTCAAAGAAAATCTGGTCCTCCTCATGGATGAACAGACATTCGTCACCAGGTGGTCTCGCACCCTCACCACAGACGACCCTTGTGTCCCCTCTCCAAACGAGACAGCAGTCTCTGCTCCGGTTGGAGTCCTCCCCCATGGCTCAGTACCAGGAGCAGCGGGAGAGGGTGTTCGTGAACCTCTGTGGCATTTTCCCGACCGATTTGGTGAGGGTGGTGATGAGCCGGAACCCAAGCATGATTGATGCGCAGGAGCTGGCTGCTGCTATATTGTTGGAGAAATCTCAGGATAGTTCTTGAATAACTTAGGAACCCCAAACCTCCAAATCCAAAGGGCTCCCAAAGTTGCAGAGGTTCAGAGTATTCTCTGTACTTGACCAAAATGGCAGTGTTTGTGCATATGTGAACAGCCAGACCACAAAGTCTCTAATTTTAGGGCGAAGTTCTTGTTCACAGGCAGTTTCTAGTCAAGGGGCAACATTTGTATTTCTGTGTCAAAGTTTCTTGACCGGTGGCAGAGTTTGAGTTCTGGGGCATCAGTTCCAGTTTTGGGGCAAAGTTTCTAGTTCTTGGACACAGTAAAAACACCTGCCATATGAGTGCTATTTCTAGTAGTAAATATAAATCCCTAAATATGCTATACTAGCACTTAAAATGGGAACTTCTGGAGTTTTGTAACATTGTAAAGTCAAGCTATTTACATTTTTAATAATAGGGTTTGTGAGTCCAGGCTTTTAAGGGTAACAGTGCATTTTTATGTTATTTATTCCTTAAATCTTAAGTTATTTATCTTATTATTATGATTTGGGCACTTTTGGTTCTTGCGTTTTTTTTTCTGGGCAGTCATATCAGGGTATTACAAGAGACAACGCAGCTAACCTCTTGACTGTGTGTGTGCGTCTGTGTTTTTTTTTTTTTATCAGTGTGAATTCCCCTCCACTCCTCCAAAATGGAAGTGAAACTCAGAGAGCACATGCAGAAAACACACACACATACACACACAAAATCCTCCCCTCAATACTTCATATACGTCCTCAACTGATTTTCTAGCATCATTTTGCAGAATTCTTTATTCTGTATATTTAACCGAAAGCTTTGGGTTCATTTATGAACCATTACGTGGTTTTGGGAGGTCCTCGAAGGAGATTTCCTAACTTGTATTTCAATCACAAAACTTAGGAAATTTGGGGTCTTGGTAGTTTCCATAAAGAGACTGTTCCAATCCCTTTCCTGCACCCCTCCAAAGTACTAAATGGTCTCTGTTTGGCAACTAAGTTTCGACAGTTTCTGCGGCAAAGGTTCCTCATTCCGGACCGAAGTTGCTTGCTCTGGTGCAAATGTGTCATTCCTGAGCAATGTTCATAGTTCTGGATCACAGTTTAAACATTTTTAGAGCCGCGGCAAAGTTCCTGCTGCTGAAAAGCCAAAATAGTTAGCAACTTGAATGCTTATTTATTCATTCTAAACTTGACTTTTTTTCCCCATATACACACTTTGATCAAAAGCCACACTTGACGACACTTTTTGACAAATTTGGCATAGTCGTCTGCATTCTATTGGATCGGCAAGCCATTTCGGATGAATATTTGTCATTTTATGGTATTAAGATTGCCAGTTAAGCTTTACCTTTGATTTACGCTCTTGACAGTATTAAATTTTTTTTTTTTTTCCCTCAACGCACTTCTAGTCGTCGTGCTGAGTTTATAATCATTCTCAAAAAGATTTGCCGCCATAAACGTGGATAAACAGATTCCTGGTTGGCGTATGTTCCTGACTTTCTATGTTGATACAAATTGTATCCTAATGGCGATATGGTCATTTTTAATCGGAAAATATAAAGTCTGTGTATTTGTCACAAAATTTGTCTCTTTGATTACCGGTATGTTTTACGTTTTCCACTCAGCATTCCCAATAACTTATTTTTCCATGATGATGTTCTCCTTAGAAGAAGTGATTTTTTTTCCCTATGCGTCACGCTTAGGTGGGTGACTGGAGTAGACAGTTCAGTAAAAAGGTGTTATCAAGTGAGTTACAAACATCATAGACAAGATGAAAACCAAAACTGTGATGTCTTGGAATAATGGAAACAACCTTGTCATTGTGAAACATCAACGGCATGGTGTGGTTAAAAATAAAAGATGATTTGTTTGGTTGTCTTCCAGTTGAAACATCAAAATTATGAGTTTTGATTCAGATGCTGTCGCTTTAAAACAACAAAAAACGGCTTTCATCTGTACAAACCAAAAGGTTTCATTCCTGATTCATGTGTCAAGATCAGACAGAAAATATCAAGCCAAAATAACAATGTTAACATTCTCATGTAAAATTGGACTTTGTTCTGTGAATATTTTTATTCGATTGCCAACCGATTTCTTTAGGATGGGTCAAACATCGGAGAAAATGGATTTGAATGTTTTCATCCAAACGAACCAAATATTTGTCGCCATCACTTCCTGAATGCTTTAAAATGTGCCTACGGGACATTATTCTTGCTTCTGTTGTGCGCATTAGGTGGCACTAATGAAGCTTTACATACCCTAAAGCACAAAAAGCAAACCTTTCCTACCGTCGCATATTGATCGTTTTTGTTTGTTATATTGAAAATGAGCAATAAAACAAAATGGTTGTGTTCACACCATTTAGTCTTGTCCAGTTACTACTGTACCCCGCAAAACAGATCAAGATGGACGCTAACGTAATGCATTTGTGGCTAACAAATCGCCATATTATGTAACTCTCTATTGAGTATAATCATTCAAAACACACAGCTAACCTTGCTAGCAATAGCATTTTGGCCCATGACCGAACAACAGCACAGCAGTATTTACAGATAATACAAGCACATTTCTTACCTTGCCTGGTGAAGCTTGGATGTCATTGAAGAGGTAAATATGGAGACTGTGCAGTGGCGAGGTGACAACGTGGGATAGGACGAGTGCGTTTAGTTTGCGTGTATAGTGGTCAGCAGAAGAGCTACAGGAATGTCTCTTTTCATCCTACAAGATACTCAGAGTAGGGCCACGTGTTTCCTGGTCGCACATGAAGTTAGCATTTGATGCAATAGTAGATTCAGAGTCGTAAGGAAATGGAAATGCTGAAGTTAAATATACACTAAAGGAAAATAGTGAAAGGTGGCACAAAAAGCCTCAAGGCGGTTGATTTTTGGTTTTGTGAGTTTTACTGGTCAGCTGTTGAGCCACATATACAGGAAACAAAGTCAAACGCAAGAGAATCCTACGCAAGAAACAAAATGGCTGAAAACAATGCTAGACAGAAAAAAAATGACGGATATCAAAGTCCGCGAGCGACATTAAAGCTTTTGAGTCATCCGCGTGAGTCGTCTGGTAAAAAGATGCTTTTTGGGGGGGGGATTGGCGGATCTTTGGCGAGGCGCAAGCGAAAGTCTCTGCTGAGGTTGTTTTTTTTTTTTTTGTGCCTCTCTCACATGGACTCAAACTCGTCGACGCGCTGCTTGGTGTTGCCCTGCCGGATTTGCCGCAACGTCTTGTACTTGTCGCGGCCGGCTCGCATGTTCTCAGCGTGAAGGACATCGTTGGCTGTGTTCTTGCTGTCGTCGCGAGCGTCCGCCAGCTCGGAGCTCAGAGCCTGACAAAAATAAATAACGGAGGGAGGAAAAATTTAAAAAAAAAAAGGCAACTTTTTTTGCAAATCTGTAAAAAAAAAAGTCAGGAATATACAAACACACGTTTTTCCTCCCTATCCAACATTATTCTTATTTTTTTTCACTCTACACCCGCCATTCCCTGACCTGCAGCTGCTCCTTGACGCGCTGGTTCTTGTGTGCCTCTGTGACTCTTTCCTCTTCGCTACGCTGGCTGCTGATTCCGTCACTGAAGAGCTCGGCGCTGGCCTCTCCGTTGCTCTCGTCATGCTCGTCCTGCTCGTGCGGCGCCATAGTGGGTGAAGTCATGGCCACCCGCAGCTCCTCCCGCGTCTTTTCTAAATCTTCCTGCGCCGCCATGGCCTGTGTGGGATGAAGAAAGGATGTCATTAGGTTTTGTGTGTGTGTGTGTGTGTATTTTTTTTTTTTTAGATAAACGGGCATCCTGTTCATTTCCAGCTTAAATTAGCTTGAAAACCACATAAATCGACATCTTAATTTTTTTATTTCAGTTATCACTTCCGTGTTGTGAAGTTTTACTTTGTGCTGCCATTCGGTGGCGTCTTCCTCCTTTTTCCTCTTGGCTTCTTCCAGCAGAGAAATTTTGGCGGTGAACTCGGCTAATTCAGCAGCCTGTCAATCACATCCCATTTTTTAGCCACACTAAAATCAATTCAGAGCAGGACGGAAAATTGATGGTACAGGTTAAAGCAGAGCCCAACTGATTAATTAGCCAGTCGGTAGGGCCCTCGTTTAGATTAAGAGACAATCTCACTGTTGCAATGGATCGTAGCTTTACCCCCTCACTATGCTGAACCAATTATAGATGGGACAAAACATTGAAACGGGCGTACCAGCTGTTCCTGGTTCTTCATCTGGTCGGCGGCTTGCTGAGCGAGGGCAGCCTTGGCCTCCTCGGCGGCCCTCCGCTCCTTGTCCAAACGCTGGGCTTCCTCCTTGGCCCGCTTCCTCTCCTGTTCCAGCTCCAGAGCCTTGCGGGTCTGCTCCTCCAGCTCTTTCTGCGCTCGCTGAGTCTGCTCCTCGATGTTACGCAGGCGCTCCATCAGCTCGTCCTTCTCGCGCTCCATGCGCTGCTTCTCCTTCTCGGCTTGCTCGCGCTTCTTCTTCTCGTTCTCCAGCTGCGCTCTGGACCGGGGCGATGGAGGACATGACATGGGACATGACATTAAGAAGCAACCACGCAGGGAGGTTGAAGCAACACTGCCCCCTATTGCTCACACTGCCTCATTGATAATGCCTGAGACCAAGGTCCTTTGATTTTTCAAATTGTATCAATAAAAAATGTGTAGTTTCATCATCACAATGATCATTAAAATGTGAATTAACTGATAAAGTTCTCCATTAAGGAATGTAAATTTTAATATATCTTATCTTTAACTCATTCACTCCCAAAGACGTTTTTAAACGTCTTTTCAGACTTAGTCCAGAATTGGCTGGTACTGAGTGAGTTAATCAGTTAATATAAATTATAAATGTTGAAATAGTGTCGTCCTCCTCCTCCTCCTCTTGTAATAAGCGTTGTTGTACCTCTCCATCTGCTTGTGATGTTTTTCTTCCCGGGCCTGAGCTTTCATCTGCTGCACTTCGATGGTGTCGGGCTTTCTGCGCCGCATGTACAGCTCGTGGTTCCCCATGCACAGTGCCAGGATGCGCTTGTTGATGCGCAAGCGCGGCGCATAAAACACAAAGTCCTGCAGCACACATCATTGGAGGTTTCCCCATATATCATCATCAATCATCGGAAATGTATTCAGAAGACTACTTACGGGCGCTTTCTTGTCGATGGGCTTGATGACAAACTTCTTGTCGTTGAAGGAGATGTTTCGGATCTCGCTCCAGGGGAAGCCTATCTTGGGCGACAACCTGAGGAAAATATTGTCATTACATCAGGGGTGATGTTTTGAAAATATTGTTGATGGGCTGCATAAAAGTAAATGAAATATCACTGCTGACAATAATTAAGTTTTGGGTTGTAACACCAAAACTTTCACAGTATAATAATCAAATAAATGAATACATAAAATTATTTAATTATTTTAAAATAGTGATTATAAAGTGTATAAAATAGACATTTCTTCTTTATCACTGCCACTAATACATTTGTACCAGGCACAAAAAATATGTATTTTTTAATACTGTATTAGAAGGGACTACTGCCATCAGCTTCCAACTAATACAGTTTCTCGCCACAGGGGGGCAGTATACCCAAATAAATGCCATACTCGTGCTGAAGCAGGAAAAGGCAGGAGTTCGGGTCAAAATGACCCACAATATGCATTTTCAAAAATCAAAACAGACGGCTTTATCTTCCCTGTACTAAATCAATGATTCTCAAAGTTGTTGTTTTTTTCATGGTCTGTCGGCGTTACTTGTCTTCGTGCTCGTAGATGTTGAGCCCGAGAGCGTCGACGCCCAGCCACAGCTCGGTGCCCTTCTTGTTCTTGATCTCAAAGTAGTTGACGCCGTACATCTCCAGGTCCTGAGCGATCTTCAGGTACTCCATCATGGCATCCTCCCTGCGCGCACATTTTGAGTTCGAATTGTCTATACATATGTAATCTATCACGTTTACATATACTAATGTACAAACTTTTCTCTATATCTAGAGTGTACCATATAATGCGTCATATGTCTCGTTTAAACCACTAATGTATCATACGGTGATCATCTTGAACATTGTACATAGCAGCCACCTGAGCATGCTTCGATGTTCCTCGTGCCAGGTCTGTATTCTGTCCTCCCACTGTTCCTTTGTCAGCTTGTGTTGCTCCAGAACTCTGCCACCCAGACGGAGAAGATACGTCGTCACCATGACAACAAAAGGGCTTCATCATCAAAGTCAATTGCTCGTTTTGTACCTTTGTGGCAGCAGGCGGTCGGCCGCCAGGTAGCCAGACTTGTGCACGTCCTTATTGTGGTCGGCAAACTTGGCCTGGACGGCATAGGAGGCCAAGAGCACGGCGGTCTCGGGGGGGCAGTAGTTCTCGTCGTTTAAGATGGCTTCCTTCACCTGCGTGGTTCAAAATGGAAATTTAAAAGAACATTTTGCGGACAAGTTTGGTCCAAGTGATTTTACTGCATATAAAATCTCCCCTCCATCACGGGTTTGTGTTTTGCAGAATTTTTGTGCGCAGTTTAAAACAATTTTCTTCTTCCTCCTGTTTATGTTGGGTGTAATTCCACTGTCGACCACTAGATGACTGCACATTTTTGTTTGACATATTGTGTGCATTTGAAAGAACCTCAAGTACCTGAAGGAAAAAGAGCCTCTGCGTGATCTCCTGGATGAGCTCCTCTGAGACGTCCTCTGGAAAAAACTTGGCCCTGAACTTGAATTGCAGAGGGTTCTCCTTTTTCACATCCTGCTGCGTCACCTGGGTGGAAAACAAAACAAAACAATAAACACTGTATCCTCTTGAGGAAACAATACAGTGGTGCATTTAGGGTGGCGTTGTCTTCCGTGTCACTCGCCTTCTTGTTGAGCTTTAGCCACGTGACGTAGCCTTTGCTGTCGATGTACTGGAGGCCGAAGAACCAAACCTCCCTCAGACCAACTGTCTTCACCACCTGCAGAACAAGTAGGTGATTTTTTTGTTGTTTTTTTTTTAGTTTGTGTAGTGAATGAAGTTCCCCCGATCTTGCATTTAGCTTGGAAGTTGAGAATCTGTTGGCCAGGTGAAATTAGCCTGACTGTGACTTCACCACCTTGCCATACAGATTTTCATTGATGTGTTGATTTTGTTACACTCGCCTTCTGGATTTGAACGTGAAGAGAATCAGCTCGAAGCCTTTTAAGAAGCAGGTTGTGAAAGCAGAATTAAAAACCAAAAAGCAGACATGATGACTTCTGCCCGATGTCAGCGGTCTTACAAGGACCGGGAACGGTTGATGACTGATTTAAGATGACAAGTATTGTCGCAGACGCTTGCGCCAATCGGCTGTGTGGCCTCCTTAGGACAAGCAGAACCCATAAAAGAAGCCCAAGCCTTCCCTTTCATTTGTTTTCCTCCCTCTGCATCACTGAAACCTTTCAGGGCCGAAACAATGCTGAAAGCCGCCCTTTAACAGGCACACACATACGTATAGGCACAAAGAGATCTTTGTCAGGCTAACATGAGACAGAACCAGAAGCGACCCGAGCACCTACTGGCACACATTGCCAGCGCCGCCTGTGCTTTGATGGAGCAACAAAAGATGACTCGGAAGGGAGGAGTCTTTATTTTAAAAAAATAAAATAAAAACACACCCCATTTTGTGCATGCTCACCTGGTCAAAGAGCTGCTTGCCTGTTGTGTTGGGCTGGATGGCAAACTCCAGCTCAGCATCCATGGTGGTAACACGGACGTTCGTCTGCATGACAATTTCAAAAAAATCATAATTACAGAATTCCCACTCTTCCACCTGCTTTTTATTTATGGACCTTTAAGGACTTTTGAGGGCTAATTTTGCCATTTTTAAGGACTTCTACATTCAGCAGGGGATTCACGGTGGATTTCATGAACAGAAAGCCACATATCACTGAACTGGTGTTCAAATCCTTGCTGCCAAAGGAAGGGCACATCTTTATTTTAAGGGGCAATCAGCTAACCCTTTATTTGACGTACTGTATGTTAAATTGGCCTGAAATGCCCTGAAGTGATCATCATCGGAACCGATCGGAGACGGCGGGAAAAGCAGAGCGGGAACCAGGAAGGCATGTAGCCCGACAGGTTAACTTTTAAGGATTTTTATTGATTTTAGAAGCTTTCCCTGAAAATTAAGAACATAATTTTATAACTCCTTTTTTATGGATATTTATACATTTTAAGGACCTGTGGGAACCCTGTAATACAAATGCAGGTTTGGGATGAATACACACACAATCTAGATCTTCTGAGGCCAAAGTTTTGTAATTGATGTCAATAAAGTGAAATGCTGTGTGCATGTGTGCGAGGACGAGGTGAATAAGTTCATCGCCGCTGCCCTTCCAAGCCTGATAACCAGCTTAGCGGCAAGGAGCTTTTAATTATGGCTGTCTGAGTCTGGACACGGACACACACAAACAGTGTCGCTAGGCGGTCCCGCTACACACCAACACAAAGCACATGCCGACCCGACGTGTTGGCCTACATTGTTACGAGACAGGAAGGCTCTCGAGAAAGCCGCCGCCACAAAATGGAGCCTCGTTTCGTCTCCGCGTCAATATTCTTCAGCGGCCCTGCCCCTGACTTCATTGTGCTCCTCGCAATCTGGAAGCGGTCAACTCCGTAAAACAATCTGGATAATCCGGCCTGACCGCCTGGCAGCGTCTGTCCGGTGACATCTTGCACTGTGCTCCAGATTAGCGACGATGGGGCATTCGAAGAAGTGATGTACTCGCGCGGGACTGGTTTCGAGCTTAGCTTGCCGCCCATGTGAGCGCCACCCGTTTAGGCAGCAGAGTGGTCGGGCCTGGATTCATGCCGCGCTCTGGTGACTGATGCTGCCATATGACAAGAATAAAGTGATTGCGTTCGAATGCACTTGTAGGCGAAATGCTAAAAACGTCGTTTTTTAATTTTTTTTTTTATTCTCCACATAACGGGATATTAACTCGTGTATCTGCATATGCTTTATGGGAAGAAATGACAAACGGAAATCATGCACTGCTGACATCATTATAAATTATTAAAATTATGAATGAACAATGTTTAATGGCACAATCCTAAGAGGATGAAAGCAGAACAGCTGTCACGTTCCGAGGAGATCTGAATAAAGTCCTACTGTTTATGAAAATAACTGTAACTGTATATGAGGAAAAGAAATACTGTAATGCTACCACAAACAGTTGCAATGGTGCAAGAGAAAATGTGTTTTGTTCCAACACTAAAATGGTCCTGTTGTTAACAGTCATTTGTTTTTGTGGGCAGCAAGCCTAGTCGGGCCTGAATGAATTCTTCCCCGAGTAGCGCCATCCATGAAGCCATCAATGCTTGACATATGCTTTGTTTGCATAGCGGCGAAACCTTATCGACAAGCTGCAGCCTTGCATGCACACAAGGTGACCTCACAGGCAACATATGGCCCCGTTCTCACTCTCTCACACACACACACACACACACGTGCATACACACGCATGCATGCGTGTGTGTGTGTATAAACACCCTTCTCCCAGATTATTTTTGTGTGAATTTGAACCTTCTCTCTTTTTTGTGCATAAAATTACTACTTTTGACATTTTTTCCCCCTCATAAGATTTTTGTTCTTTATATCAAATACAATTTTGTCACAATATTTTGATGTTTTTATGTAAATTTATAAAAGATTCTTGCTAATTCCAGCTACTCGTAATAGATTTTTTTGCATATAAATTGTAGCATTTCTTTTTTTAAATTACGCATGTAAAATTAATAGTTACAAAAATAAGTACGTAAAATTACAACTTCTTTGTTATATTTTGAATTTTAATTTTCTCACAGAATGTTATTTAGCAATTCATTTTTATTTAAAATGACCAGCTTTTTGCTCATATTTTTTAAAAATGAGTATTCTCCCACGATCACAATTTTTTTCTCGTACCCTATTTTTTCCCATCTTACATGGCTAATTTAACACTATTCTTCCACCGTTACAACTTTTTTCTCCTTACAATTACAAAGTTTTTCGCTCAATACTTGAACTTTGTTCTCATTCCAGTAAGAGAGTGATGGAACGTACGACCACATATTAAAAAATACTTATCTATGTCTTTTAGATTCTCCTGCACTACTGGACCTCCCTCAGGGTGTCATTTTTTTTTGGGGGGGGGGGGCTGTATTGTTTCCCTTTGTAGTTCTTAAACACGTTCAACATATAAAAAGCTTTTCTATGGGATGCGGCGGCAAGACACCTTGCAAGCAAACGCCTCTCCGTTACATCAGCTCTGTTTGTCGGCTGCATCACGTAAGCATGAGGAAATGATCAATTTGCTCTTGTTGTGCGTGTGTGAGGTGTGTTTGAAGTGTTGCATTGTGGGACGCTCATAGGCTTTATAATAAATGAAACATGAGAGGGGACGAGGCACCATCATCAAATTCGGGTATGTGAGTGCACACATTACACTGCAAAAACAAGATGGAAAAGGGAACATGTGACTAAATTCAAGCAAAATGATCTAACAATAGAACAGGAAAATTTGACTTTGTAAAAAAATAAATTAAAAAACCAACCCCCCAACTAAACAAAGGTAGAAGAGTTTGAAAGCCTGTTTTTTTTTTTCACACATGAAAGTAGTTCTGTTAAATACACGCAAGCCCGTTTTATAACGGCGCCGCTTTAAGTGCAGAAGGAGCGGGTCAGCCACGATGGTAAATGTGCGTGCGGATTAATTTCTGCCTTTTAAAATGCTTCTTCAGCACATGGTTTTATGAATTGCATCACTCAAGGCTCAAAGACCTTTGGGAAAGCATTGGAAGGAAAAGATTATGGAACCACAGTCATTTTCTTTTGTGATGTATTAAAGGCTTTCTGTAAGGTTGGGGCTGGGGGTACACACTACGATGTGGATGACAGAATCGTTTGCCTTGAGGTGAGATATTTCGTTTTTAGTCGGACAGTGGGCGCCTTTGAGCATATCAATACACAACATACACAAACGGCATTAAAAGACAACTTAGGGGGCGCCGCAGTGAATTGGCACTGTTTTAAGTCCGGATACGCAGCTAACAAAGCTAAGCTAGCTGAGGTGTTTTTAACAAGCGTGGCTGCAGGGCGCCACAAGGCACAGAGCAGGCAGTGAAAGGGCCCCGTGTGTTTGCGTAGGGGTCACGGGGGATAATGTAACCAGACTGGGAGTTTCCCCTCAAGGCGGCATTGGATATGGCAAGTGGACTTCAACAAAGTCTCCCTCTCTCGTTCTCGGTCTTCCTCTCTCTCACACACACACACTTGCCCCCCCCCCCCCCCCCGCCCCACTTCTGACAACTGCCTTTCTCTTTCTCTATCACACTCCTGTGAATAATAAAGAAATGAATACATGATTAAATGACTAAATGAGTCAAATGGGACCAAGTTCTAAGTCCTAAGATTCTTTCTGTAAAAGGATCACCACGTTGTTGTAATTTGATGAATACGTTGCATGCACTTTCAGCGAACTTTTTACGTTGATACCCATGTTGTGCTATTCAATGAAAATTTTCAACGTCCAATTTCAGGCTATTTGGACTTTGTACGTGCAGATTGTTGCCATCCAAATAAAGCTTTCTGACCAGTCCTACGATGTCCACATTATTGCTACTGAGCAAAAAACCTTCCAAGTCCACATTAAGGCAATTTTTACATCCATGTTGTTGCTATTCTTATGTGAATGCCCAATTTTTTGCTTGTATGTCCATTTTATTAGTGTTTTGACTTATTACCAAACGCAAACTTCCACATTGTCGTGATTTAGTGGAAACCTATGTCCAGCTTGACAGTGTTTTGTAAATTTTGGGGGGGGGGGGGGGGGGGGTTGTATTTTGTGAAATTAAAGGAACAACTCACCGGCTTGGGCATCTTCATCCTCTCTCTGCCCGTCCTCCGCTGCTGAGAAAAGAGAGAGAAGTCGTCTTGCGTCTTCCTGCCGACGACAAAACACACAAAGAGCCTTAACAGTGAACAAAAAGATGTTACATTTGGAACGTTACCAAAGAATTGTGACCTACAGCGAATGTAGGTCACGCTTTCTTCTTTAACTTTCCTACATTTTCATTGCAAGAGGATTTACATATTAAAATGGATCGTTCATTTATATAATCCCAACTAGGCTTTCGGAATTAAGGACATTGACTTCAGTTTGACACCTTGGAATTATTACGTTGCTTTGAGGACAAGTCCTGAAGGTAAATGTGGCCTAGAACAGGAGGCCATGTCGCCTTCTTTGTATTCTGCAGATGTCAATGGTATTTTGTTGACATTTTTTTTAGCTCAAATATAAACTAGGTTAGCATTTTCTTGAACATTGGCTTGTGAAAACATTCAGACTTTTTTGGCTTTGTGGCTCATTTCCTCATTTGGGGGAATTGAACAAAACTTGTATGTTATCACAAAAACTTTACGGTACCACTGTGAATTTTACTCATGGAACTATGCACTTTACTCATACTATTTATTGTGACTCCTGATCCATATCATTACAGCTTTAGTCTAATTACCAGTACAACGTTTCTCGTACCATTACAACTTTTTACTGGTACCAAAGCAATATTTTAGCCAAATCATTACAACTTTTCCCTCCTACAATAACATTTTTCTTGTACCATTTTCCTCAGTTTCTGTCTCCTAATATTAGAACTTTTTATGTTTTAATTTTCTCATGAAATGACTTCAAATCCCCCTCGCGCCCCTCACCCCCCCAAAAAAATCTCTTTCTTGGAATACTGTGAAGTCCAAAGAAATTTATCACTCCCCCCCCATCATGTTGAACATTGTTCTCTTCATTGCAGTCCAAGTATGAAGCTTGATTTTTTTTTCAACAATAAAATCTAGCTTTGTGTCCTGTCAGCAGTAATTGTCTCCTACCTCTCAAACCCTTTCATCCAGTGATTTCTTTCAGTAAGATGATAAATATGCATTTTTTAAAATCATTTCGTCTAAAAAAATAATAAAAAGATAAAAGAAAGATAACCTTCAATCTAAAGCTGGGACACCTGATAGAGGCTTCTAGTGAGTTATGGTGGAGATTAAGATTTCGGGTAGACATGATAGTTGTGCATGGCTTTGAAGACGTTTGGTCTAGTAAACAGACTAGATTTAGCCCCATATAATTTTATAGCACTCACTTGCTTTGTTATCACTTTTGGCTGGAATCACATCGTCAATCGGCTTTGTTCCGCATCCAGCACAGTGAATGTGATTGCACACAGTGTATTTTAATCAGTTTAATGGTCCAGGCTTGATGGCAACGCACACTGACCACTGTGGGTCAGTGTGTGTGTGTTTGTAAAAACAGAGTGTCTAGGTGCGTACGCATGCTATCTGATATATGGGATGACATTATGTTGCATATAATGAGACAAGGAGAATTAAGAGTTGTATGATTTAGAAAACATTTGTCATTTTTTGGGGGTCATTTAACAGGAATAAAATACAAACATGAGGGGGGAAAAGTAGCAATTTTACATTTAAAAAAATCACAACAAAAGCTGTATTTTGTAAGTCCAATTGAAATTTGATATAATATTCAAAGCATCGGTCCTTTGATCAGCTGTCACATATACTTAGTATTTAGCTTGTGTAGTTGCAAAAGTTACGAGGCACCTCAATAGTTTAGATAAGTCCTGACACGAAGCATTTTCATTTCCGTTGACACTTCCTGCTTCAACTTTGGCCTACTGTTCTCATGCTCTTTTATACATATACAATACGTCAATAGATATACAAAACAAAATCTTAGTGACAACTGGTGTGTGACTTAATTGGATTATGAATATATTTCTCAAGCAAAGCATTTTCTTGCAGTAGTGATAAGCATGTATCCTTTGATATTTGGAAGGGAGAGTGTGACTCTTTTCTAGCAAAGGTTAAAAAGAACAAATGGAATCTGGTTTTCTTGCAAGTCAACATGTTACAATAAATACTAAGAGCAGAAGGAATATCTAAGTAAGTTGGTATTTCCATCCCTCCCATCGAGTGCCAAATGACTGGTGCAAGGGGCGTGAACGACAAACAAATCAGCCAATTACAATACTCCCCCGCTCCCTGTTGTCCAATCAGCGGGGCTGTAAAACTCACTCCTTCGGTTTGACACTGGAGTGGGACGTAAGCGACAAGCGACGTAACCAATCACAACTCCCACGCGCTGTCAATTGCCCAATCAGCGTGATTTCAAACTCACCGCTTCGATTTGAGGCTACAGAATGCTGGGTTGGCTAACGGCGGTGCCGCCTTGTTAACTGTCGCGTTTAAATGACAGCTAGTGACGTGCTAAACAGGCTAAAATAGCGGATGATGCGACTGATTCAGAGCTGCTTTAAAAGGGAAGTGGGGATGACTCACTGGAACAAATGAACTCGGGCTACCTTAATGTGCCTCAACATGTCCAAAAGCTAGTCGTGTTCACATAAATCGATGTAGCCGCCGGCTAATCGAGTAGGGAGCCAGGTAGGTCCCCTGACCCAAAAGTTGCTTCTAACACTCTTGTGACGATGACAAAGGAATATAAAAAGAGCCACACGTCATATCTCAACGAGACACGAGCCAGCTCCTGAATACGGCTACAAGTCATAAAACGTGCCCCGGTTGTGTCCCCTGGGTGTTGGGGGTAATTATAATTAGCCTGCCCGCTAACGACGGACCTCGTCGCGGCGACAAAAGTGACACATCGGGCAGTATGCGCTCTTCACCACAATGACTGCAAAGTTGTAACTGGAAAACGCCTAAGGTGAAAAGGTGATAAACGCCCGGCTCGACAGCTCTATGCTGAGATAAAGGATGCCTCCAAGGGATAGTGTTGTTATCCCGCTACCCACACCGTACAAGGACTCTCGCTGTCAGTGGGCAGTCAGGTACGTCTCGAGACTAAAAAGTTGCTCCAAAAACGCTTCCAATCATCAGGGTGAATCTTATACGAGCCCCACGTTAAAATGTTGTCTCAACGAGGCATGAACCAGCGCCACAATGCGGCTATTAATCATCCAAGGTTCCCCGGAGATGCCCCTGTGTACGGGGGGGGGGGGGGGGGGGGGGGGTAACTAATTAGCCTGTCCGCTAATGACGCACCTCACCTCAGCGGCAAATGTGACACATATTCGCCTTCTACTCACAAGATGGCTTCCAAGTAGGCGCCGGAATACGCCGAAGAGTCAACAAATATTCGAAGTTGACAAAAACAACCAACCCCGGGCGGTACTCACCAGCACGGCCGCGCTGCGTCAAGATAAAAGGATGCCTGCGATGGAGTGTTGTCACCCCGCCACCAGTGGACCGCTCTGTGCCTCCTCCTCCTCTTGAGCCGGGTGCCGTCGCTTTATATATCCACACAGCAAGTAAAAATAGCCCGCTGCTTCGACGGCGCTGACCGGACACGGAGCTCACTGACACGGGTAAGACTCGTCACAAAGTCACACACGTACGTGCGTCGTCAATATGGCTGACCAAGTTTGTAGTCAGGCGTGACAGTGGTGAGCGCTGAGCGGCTCACCCACAGCCTCACACTCTCTCGCTCGTCTCTGCTCGCCAAGTCGCCCTTCGCTCGCCCCTCCCCTCTGCAACAAGCTCAAGTTTGTTTTCCTTGTACTACAGAAAAAAACAATTTACACCGAACAGGAAAACGTTGTCGGTTCAAATATTCAAATATTAGAGTGAAAGTGGTGCCTTGAAATACGAGTTTAATTCGTGCCATAACGTCAAAATACTTTCATCCAAGTCATCTTTAACCCATTGACATTAAGGGGAATGATATTAATCCCCTCTGGTCTGACCCCCCCCCCAAAAAAAAAAAAAATCAACCTAAAAAAAACTTCCTCTCAACTGAAAATGACATCACAGTTGCTCAGGGCTCTGGAAATGACCAATCACGGCATCACGACTGGGCAACTGAGATGTCATTTTCAGTCGACAAAAAGTGGCAAAATGGCCAGCTCATAAGATGTATACAAACCTGTGCATTTTGCTGCTGAACTCATAGTCCACAAACGTAATATGAGAATGCTGTGTTTAGACTAGTGGAGGCACAAAGAACATATTATTGTCAGGAACATTTTGAGGTTCACTCCCCCTTAAAAGGATGTTGCATGACTCTAACGTGTACCTGCAACCCAGTGAAGCTTTTTGAGACCGTTTCCATAATAGGAAAATCGTAAAAATCTGTAATTCTGTATTTTGTTCTTCAATGTGTGTTAATGATGTGCAATATTTGGACACACAAACTGCTTATTTTGGGCCTTGATATGAATTCTCATATTGTCTGTCGACTTGTATTCTTTGGCATTTGACTCAGCATGACTTAGATTTGTTCTTGGTTTTACTGTTTGGTGCTTTCTACCGTCTTTATTACAGATTTGTCTTACTGTTTTTTGTGCATGTTAATTTGCTCCATGTACAGCACTTTGTATGCAGCGATGGCTGTTTGAAAGTGCTCTATAAATACAGTTGACTTGACTTGACATGTGTTGCACCTTCATTTGTTACATTTTCTTGTTGCTTTCAAGCTTAGCTTGTAGCAGACGTGTGCACATTGCAGCATGACGTCTTTGATCCATTGGTGAAAAGGACACTTTAATTCGCTCCTCTTTCATCTGTAACTGCTTCAGACAACAAAGTGCATGCAGGAAATTGATTGCACGATTGTCTGTGTCTTATGTGTTGTCTTGATTTATTTTGTCATTTTATGTTAACTTTTCTTTTGATTGCGGCGCGGACACCCGCAGCGGCTCCTCTTGTTTTATGTTGTCTTGAGAGGGAAGAAATTTCATCTGTTATACAGCACATTTGACAAAGTTGTACTTGACTTGACTCGACTTGATTTGCGGTCAAATATCAGTTTCTTAAAATGTTATAACTGGGGCCTGACTGATTAAAAATAGCCAGGTCATTAAAAATGTTTTTTTTTTTGTTAAAGACATTAATGCATGACCTCATAAAGTAGGTCATAATAGGACTTTAAGCGCATAACATTATGAGGATCAATCATATAAAAAAAGTGAAAATACATTGCATGCAAGTGTACGCATGAATAACAGTAACAATAATCATCTCACATGCTCTTCACTCAACATCTTCCTGTCTGAGTCTATTCATTCGTATCTTCCATAGTCAAATCAAGCACACATGCAATGCAAATGACATCAATGAATGAAGCCATGAAAGGAATCTGTCATTATGAAGAAACAAGAACAAAAAAAGTCCTCGAGTCACTGCTTGAACTTTTATACTATTTATTTTATATTGCATGTTTGGACTTGAACTTGGTTGCGAAAATAGCCTTTCAGCAAAATAAATGTTGTTATCCCCTTTGTTATTAATATAATCTTTTAATGCATAAAACCGGCATTTCTATGTGTAACTGGCTCAATTCCAACATTTTGTGGCAAAGTATAATTTTTTTGCATCATTTTTGGTGCACGGGTACGACATTTCTTTTACATTTTGTCAATTTGTGACATTTTTGTGGCCTGTTGTTGCCTCTCTCTGAACAAATCTCACAAATCTCACAATTTTTTTATGTTGTTGTTTTTGTGGCCTAATAACTTTGAGGGAACAAGTTATGTAGTTGTGGCAAAACATAAGATTTTCACAGCTGAATGAAGCATTCTGCAAGTATTGGGTTTTCGAAAAAATCTAACTATTCCGTGGCAACCCATTAAAAGTAAAAACTATAATTTTGATGGTAAAATAGCACCTGGATATGTAAAATATAATATTTTTTTGTAATGCTTCATATTGTTTTATGGCCAAATGCTGCCTAAAAACCTTTAAAGCAAAATACATACTTTTAGTCATGACGCTTAACCTTATCAGGTCAAATATGCCGTTTTTGTTGAAGTAGCTTTTTTGTGAGCAAAAACAGTGTATCATATTGCATTCTCGTGGCATTAAAATATTCTTCTGGCTTTTGTGTACTTCAGCGTTCAGCTTCATCTTAATATTGTCAAACACTGACACCGTGTGGTGACTTTGTTTGCACGACGCGTCGTCGCCGAGGCAACCGAGACTCATCAAAAGGCATCCTGCACGTTTGCACTTTGTCCACACGGTGTCAGTAAAGGACCACTGCGCAAACAACCTTGCGCTTCATTGGTCATCAAAACTCGGCTATGAACTTAATTTGAACGTTCACATCACACGTAACGATGTAAATGATGTAAAATGACCATCGTGACTTTTGTGTGCAGACGAGTGTATTGTTCGCATTGTCATGATTATTGACGTCATTACGCACGATCGTTGTTTAGCAATTGAGGAGGTTTGAGTTGGAAATGCGCCATTAAACGTTTCTTTTTTGTGCTTTCATAATCAGACATCATAAGTGCGTTCTGTTATCTCTCCAAAATCAAATGCTAAATGAGCACAAACTCAACTCAAAAAACAGCCTTTTAGCTTTTTTTTTTTTAATTGAACAGCGTGTTCTTTGGAAAGAGAGTTATCTGATTTGAAACCCTAATTTCAAGGCCTGACTCTAATACCCTAAACAGGCATACAATCTTAATTTGAAACTCTTAACTCTGCAATGACGCCCTAATTCCAAACCCTAACCCAATTTATGATCTCTAAGCTTTGTTTGAAAGCCTAAATCGGGCTCAAAACCTGAAATCTTGCTGGAAACCTTATTTCAAAAACCAAATCCTTGGTTGAAGCCCCAATTCGAAACCCTAACCTTTATTTGAAACCCGGCCAAACCACCTCTTCATCTGAAACCCTAAACTTTGCTTGAAACACTAACTTGAAACCCAAACCTTCTCTTGAAACCCTTATTTGAAGCCCTAACTTTAAACCTATATCTTGATGTGAAACCCCAACCATGGATCCTTAAATACTGTACTGATGAATAGAAGTTATTAGACTGTAAATGTGTGACTGTTATATAAATATGTACTGCGCCTTGTGAAATGAGAACACTCACTTACTGTTTATCTTTTTTTTTTTGCCATTGTTTACCTTACTTGCCTTTAAAACGTACATTCAATACATAGCTAACGAAAGCTGAGTGTTTACCTTCGCAGAGGTCACATTCCTTCAGTGGCTGGGTGACTGATAGGTGGGCGTGCCTTGGGTACGCCCATTTTTAGCCGCTCTCATAACCAATGTTATTTTTAAATTTCAAAAAACAATGATATCATGTAATGTACAGTATGTGTGCACCGTACACGCTAGATGAGTGTTTTTGTTACCAGGCAGATAGTCAAAAATCAAGTTTGTGTGAGTCAGATTAGATGCTCTGTACTCTCCATCTTGTTACTGAAACCAAAACACGTGCTTCAAACCCTAATTGAAAACTTTCAATGCTTCTTTAGAACCCCAGATTGAAACCCCAACATAGACTTGAAACCCTAATATAGCACCTTAAGCAGAAACTCTTAACATTGATTTTAGGGATGTGCGAGTACTGACAACAGGTATTGGGCCAATGCCGGCCTATATATGAAGGTATACTCGAGTACCTACGGTGGCTGACGATATCAGCCACTGACACTGAAGGCAAAGTAAAATCTGACATTAAGTCCTCCATTGCAGTAGTTGGCGCTGTACTGCGACAGTCAGAGACATTGTCGTATCATCATCTGTGTCGGAAACAAAGGTTTTGTTCACAGAGTTTGCCTTGAAACTCTGTTTTGAAAATTGAAGTCTGGCTTGAAACCCTTATTTGAAAACCGAATCGCTAAATCCGGCCTGAAACTGAAACTTCAGACCTGAATGTTAGCTTCTGACCCACAGCAACAAAACCGCAGACTCTCTGGCGATAACGAACAGAATTGGCAGAACAGTCGACGCAGGGCAGACGCCTGTCAGTCAAATACAAGTAGAATTTGCCATGTGCTCCCATTTTCGCTTCGGTGTCAGAGGCCATATTTAAATCACAAATACGGACCCGCTTCACCGTAATTAGGAGACTCTGCCGGGTCTTGTCCGCAGACATTCTTGTGGATCTTACATAACAAACCATCTGAACTACGCGCTGGAATTATGATGGACGTCAACTCCACACAAAGACCTCAGAGGCAGCATCAGAGCTGGTGAGATGGTACAAGGCCTCTGCAAATGGCCCGATCACTTTTTAATAATATATAAAAACTGATTTTCATACGATTACGAAGTCGAGCGCAACAGATTCAAGAATTTTGAGTTTTATGGTTAATTTATTGCGGCTCCTTCTGCTGTGCGTGACTTGTCCACAGGGGGCTCGTCGAATGCAGTCAAAGGGACACAACTGAACAGGAGTTTTAAAACAGCTCTAAGTAGCTGCACTAATGATAGTCGTTCATTGCAGAGGATAAAGAATACATACCTCTCAGTAACAACTATTCGGTGTTGTTGCTGTTGTTGTTAAAACAAGGCTCATGCCATGGCAATTCCAAGACTCAGTTTTGGGTCGATCAACCTCGAACCATCCGTAGGTGATATCGACCAAGATGCGTCCACCACCACACGCAATACGTTGAGTAGCGGTTGCACATGCACAAAAGCAACATTGTGATGCGCGTCGTCTGCACTTGTGGGTGAGAAGCTGCAGCTAGCCCGAGGCACAGTGGTTTCGCAAACTAGACAGAAGACATTTGAGCGCGGTTCAAAGGGGACGTTCAAAATAGTCAAGTCAGGAGACAAGGATGCTGTGAATCTGGCGGCAAGCGCAATTTGTTGCTGTCACGCTGGTGAACCGGGTCGTTATGAATGCGCCTGAAGGCACGACGACCTCTAACATGCACTTAGGTTGCATTTTTTTGGATGCCCTTTGATTTTGCCGCACTGTGTAAATGGCACAAAAACAAATTCTCTCGACAAAGAGCTCATAACCCTGACTTGAAACTCAGACTGTCGCTCTAGAATATTTTTAGAAATGATTATTCTACCCATTATTCCATCCATTTAATGACCGCTAATTGTGGTTTGCTTGGTATTGTTCAGTGATAAGCAACCGAAGGAGAATAAAGCAAGATCACACGTGATGAACTGATGTACTTGCCACCTACTTTGAAACTGATTCATTTCCTGGTTTGGTCATTGTTTTCCAAAGTAAAATCAGATGTTTGCAAATGTCTTTTTTTTTTTTTTTTTTTTTTAATGAGACCCCAAAGAGGAATGCGAGAACAATTACTGATGAGAGGCTGAAATCAGAGAATTTGAACAATTTGAAGTTGAACAACGAAACTTTAATCGTGGCTTGAACCCCAAACTTGAAACGGTCACGCTGACTTGAATCCCTATTTCCTCATTTTATAAAATGGAGACCGCTGGAGTGGCGACATCAAAAACTCAAGTGTGTATAAATATTGCTCTTAGAATCCGACAATAAACACGAATAGTAGAGCGACACCAAATCCAGTGGATTCTTGGAAGAGAGCATTTTTATTCAATTGCTGTACACAACAGACATAGAAATATGTAGCAAATATAGTCTCTATGGCGACAGCAGCAGCAGCAGCACATGTACAAAAATACACTTTGATTTTATTACATAGCAAAGATCACATTTATATTCATCATATATATATTTCTGTATCATAAATAAGAATAACTTTACAATATGGGATGTGGGGGAGGGGGGGTAGTCATACAATTTAAAAGAAGATTTAATTCTTTATACATGATGGTACAATGGAAAATTCCTCCAGGAAGTGTTGTTTCAATGCCCGAATTAGGACATAGAAAAGAACTCACTGAGAAGCATCGGCATGAAGTTCTACTCATAAATACGTACCAGCCTGCTTGATTTAATAATTCAAAAAACATTTTTTATGCTCTGACAAGACAAATCTGGGACATTTCGGAGAATATTTTGGCAACTATATGCTCTTATTTTGTGGTATACACTTACAAATGGCACCCGAGAAGTGCGCCTCAACTCACAGACCAAACACGTACGTAGTCTTATCCAATGTGTTAAATGCTCTTAATTTGGTGGGATGTGAATGCAGATGGAAGTGCATCTGGACCCGCTACCTTCTCGAGATTGCGCCTCATTTGTTACTTTGGAGTGAATTCTTTTCATTATTTTGAAATTTGTTAATGGGCCAATGTGCAAGTTGCCTTTCTTACGCTCTTATTTTGATGGGATGTGAATGTGAATGCTCTTAATTTTATCCGAATGCTAATGGAACCTGGGAGTTCCCTCTTTACCGGCTACCTCACACTTATGGCAGATCTTTGTCATTTTGGAATGAACCCAACTCTCATTTTGGCGGTGATCAGGAAGTGCACCCACATAGCGCATCTGTACCTGCTGTAACTTTGGAGTGAATGTTCCAATGAATGTATTTAACATCATCAAATTTGAATTTAAAAAAATGTACAGGTTGCCTTGCTCATGCCCTCAATTTGGCGGGATAGGAATGTAAATGCACCCAGGAAGTGAATGCATGTCGTATCTGCGATGTTACACATATGGTGCCGCTTTTTGCCCCTTTAAGTTTTTTTGTCTTTAAATTTTTTTTTTTAAATAAGCCAAAGTGCAAGGCTGCCTCTCTCATGCTCTTAATTTGGCAGGATGTCAATGAAAATTATTTTGCCTTAATGCAAATAGAACCGTGGAAGTGCATTTATCCCTGCTTCTTTACTCATACTTTGCCTCTTTTTGTTACTTGTATTCATTTCAACAAAACCAAAACCACATCTTATTTTGCCGGTAAGCAGGAAGTGCATGTGTACCTTTTTAAAAATATATGAAATCTCCCACCCTGGTACCGTTAGCGCCGCGCAGACAACGTGTTACTAAAAAGTGGGTATGTACAAAAGTTGGTAGTTACACGTACGACTCTTCGGCGAAGAAGAGCTGGTCGAAATCGTCCAATCGCGGCTCACTGCACTGCCGACTCCGCCACTCCTTCTTGGCCTGGGCAACGGCCAGCGCCACTTCTTGGCTTCGCCGCGCGCAACCCGCCGCGTCTCCCGTGGCGGAAAAGTAGTCCTTCACGGTGCGGTCGGCAGAGGGTGACAGGGGCTCCACATCCGACACCCTCAGACGGGGCCGGGGCCTGTCCAGGGTTGCCGTTTTGGAGGGGTGGCAGGTGGGCTCGGAACGGCGGCGGGGGAGAGTCCGGCTCTGGACAGGAGGCGTCAGAGAGTTGGCGTTCTGGCGTTTTAGTATGAGAGTGGTGGCACTTTGTCCGTAGAAGACGCCCATTGGGGGCTGGGCAGCGTCTGGTCCAGCGGGGGACGTGTTGTGGAGGAGCCGAAACTCTCGCACCGTCAGGGCTTTGTCCGCCCCCTTGTAGAAGGGTGAGGTGTGCTGTAGTTGAAGGAGCGCCTGCTGGTAGGATGGAGGACTGCTGGATCGCCGGTTGGGCGTCCCGGTTTGGGTCCCGGCAGGTGGCGGCGAGTCCTCCCTTGCATGTCCGTTAAGCGGCTGCTTCAGGGACAGGCGGCGGTCCTTCTTCAGCCACATATTGGGGTGGGCGCCGTGGCCGGGCCGGGCATCCTTCTGTGGCGGAGAGCAGCGCGGGGACCGGACGGGGGCGTCCCCTGTCGGGACGGCGCCATAATCGGTAGAGTACTGCGAGAACGCGGAATCTAAGGAGCTGAGCGAGGAACCGGTGGGGGATGTGGCTGGCGAGGAGAGGCTCGAGCAGCTGGCGTCGAGACGCAGCGGAGGCGGGGGCGCGTGCTTGCTCTTCCGCCGCCCACCATTCTGGTCCCGCTCCGAGTTCAGGTGGAGCCCATTCAGCTCCTTCTCCAGGAACTCGTCCTCTTCTTCCTCGCCCTCCATGGCGGCATCATAGCTGGCCTTGCGCAGCGGGAGGCGCCCCCCGGCGAGTGCGGCCAAGGCGGGCTCCGAGCTCCGCCTCAGCCTCCGGCCGGCGCCCTGCGAGGATGCGCCGTTGGTGTGGCGGACGCGGGGTTGGCGCGTGGCGGGGCTGAAGCGGCGGGGCCTGGCCAGCGGCGGCAGCTGGAGCAGGAGGTCGGCGCCGTGGCCCTCGGCGTCGGGTTCGCAGTCGCTGAGCGTGAGAACAGAGTCGCAGCTGCGGCTGTCCGGCTTGTCGCGTTTATCGCGCAGTGGCAGCTGGTCCTGGCACGGCGACTCGGGCTCGTCGTTCAGCTCGTTCTCCAGGCTGTCGTAGGACGAGTCGTTCATTTGGAATGACGACGCATCTGGAAGGAGCGGCCACGCACAATGTGTCAATGTACAAACAGCACATGCAATCCCTTACACAGCTGAAACCCAAATGTCTTCAGCGTCCAACAAAAAACAAAGGAATTGACCTTACTGTTCCAATAGTACTGTATCGTTTGGAGTTAGATTCTTTTCGTTTTTTTTAATCTGTGCACATTCGAAGCGTTCGACGACAAGATTTCGTTCCGTATTTGTGTAGGACCAAAACATAAACATTCGTTCTCTCACCAGAGCCGTGCTCGCTGCTGCCGCCCTGCGGGCTGAATGCGGAAAACAAGGAGGTGACGTCATCGCCCAGCATTGCGGTGCAGTTCTCGATGAGGAAGCGCACCAACTCACACACCTAGGGCGGGAAAAACGGTGTCAAACTTGACATTTGATTGTTATTTTTTTTTAAATTGATTAAAAACTACGATAAAGAGTACGGGCGGCTGTTGTCACGTGTAGGACATAGAATAAAATACTTTGCCTTCGCTCGGTTTTGTGTGAAAGGCCAACAAAGTGCGGGACCATCAGTTAAATGTCGATTTAGTGGTACCGCTGTGTAAAAAAAAAATTTTTTTTGTTGTATTGCAGTGTTAGAGCTGAAGTTCTCTGTGAAAGGCAGAGGTGAAAAATTCTTGCTTTTTGATGTGCTAATTGTGTGGGATTGCTGCATGAAAGAGGCTACCATTCCTTGGCTGGGCTCTGTGTGAAAGGCGGCGGAAGTGGCGGATTTTCTGTCATGGCCCAAATTAGCGAAATCTCTGTATGAAAAAGGCCCCAGTTGTGTTCGCCAAGTCGTTTGTCTGTCAGTTTTCTACGGGATGCTATGTTGTGACATTTGCCGGCTTCTTTTGTCACAGATAAATACTGAAAGTTTTAGCTGTTGGATGCCAATATTGCAGTATGATTGCATGAAAGATTCTGTTTTCTTCCTCTACAAACACGTTTTAGTCATCAGACAACACTAGTGGAGTGTTTGCTCACACGAGCCGTGTTTATTGGAGGAATTCCTGACCTAAATAACTCCCCCCACCCCCCTTCGATATCGGCACAGCTGTCCAAACGTTTTCTCACATATTTTCATTCGGACAATTTCCACCTTTTCAACGCCTACGCTCACATTCCGAGCAGACCCTGTAAACACCCCCCACCCCCTGATCCCACCCCCATCATACCTCATCATTTTGGCAGATAATCTGGGCTAAAATTGCAATTTTTCTTCACTTTGCCCGGTTTCCATGTTTTTATTTTCACCAAATTCTTCCTTGACATAAATTGGACAGTAGTTGTGGTAGTTAGTGCATCCGGAAAGTATTCGCAGTGCTTTACTTTTTCTACGGCTTTTTACAGCCTTGTTCCAAAATGGAATACATTCATCTTAGCCTGAAACTTTAACAGAAAACATCCCATATTGTCCTCACAAACACTGTGGGACGTCATATTGATAGGTGCGTGCCTTGCTAAATCTTATCAAATCAACTGAATCGACCTCAGTCAGTTACACGTGGAGAACCATGTTGGTAGCCTTGAAAATCAGACATTGCTTTTGAATTGTGGTTCGAGGTAATTGCTGAAAACCCTACGAAATAAGTCGTCTCTGTGCCGTTTAGTGATATGGTGTGTACCACACTAAACACGGACCACAGGAAACGGAGATTAGCAAGAAAATTGTGGACAAGTAGATTAAAGGTAAAGGAAATAAAACGAGCCAAACAGCTTGATGTTCATGTGACTACAGTTGCACTCATCATTCTGAAATTTAAGATCCGGGAACCGAGGCAACCTCCATGGATGTGGCTGAATGAGGCAAATTGCATTTCTTCTGGGGGGTTTTTTCTTCACTTTTTAAGAAATCCTTTTTTTCTTAGTGTAGCATTTTGAGGTAACAAATGAAATGCGGAAAAAGCCATTCACTGTACATGCTCTAATATTTGCTGACTACTATTTTCCATGACTACTGAATTTAAATAGAATTTGTTGTTGAACAGAATATACTCATAGCAGACTGTGAATTGAATTTCCCCCTTGAGGTATTATAATGAGTACCGGTATCCTAAATAATGGCCCACCGAAGGGAAGCGTAAGTATAATATGAAAATGAGTACGTTGAAAGCAAGCAACTAGAATGTCTTCCAAGTATAAGTAGAGAGGAAGAGGCTAGTGGATGTTTACACAAGCAAGTTCGCCTCGCTGACGCCATGGAAACGCAAGGCGCTTTCTGTTTGTTTGAGTCCAGATGTTGTGGCTTAGTGTGTCTGGATGCTGTTTGCCGCTGCGTGTAAACAGCCAGCCTGCGTTCTGATGTCACCTTTATGTCCGTTTTTTTTTTTAACAAAGGAAAAAAGTTGTTTTGGATGAGAAGGAGCGAGATCCAGGAATCCACATTCCCAACTGTGGTTTTGGATGCAGTCCACTGAGTTCTTTGCAAATGTGGTTCCAATATGCTAGCAGTGTGGAGTGTATATCATCATCATGTCATCCTCCTAATCCTCCTCTTCTCCTTAGTGTTATTAAAAAAACAACAAAAAAGATGAAGCCGTAACACCCTCCTATGTGATCACAACAAATCGATTTTTGTCTTTTTAAACAGCTACGAAACGCAGCATTTGCGGCAATATGCTGCTTAAAGTCCTACGTCGTCTGTTGATTGGTTCTTTGTCATTGAGCAATAAGAAGACAGTGCCCTCCTACTTATGATGAGACTGGACGTGGCGCACGCAATCACAGCGTGGTGTACAGTATTTAAAAAATGACTTGAAATGGGGGAAATATTGTAAAGTGTGCGTAGCATTTCAACTCATGCTACTCGTGCTAGCTGCAAACATAGCAGCTAATTAGCAAATGGGTGTCATTAAACAATTTGTTTTCTCAAGTTCTTTTTTTATCTGGTAGTCCGACAGTGCAACCGTCGTGAATGACAAAAATGTCGTCGAATTAAACAAAGCCATAAGATTTCCCATTTCACACCCTCCCCTATAATATTGCAAACTGTCTCCTGTTCTGTGATTAGCAACGCACAGAGCATCAAATGAGATGAAGCGGAGCAACAACACATTTCTTTGGCCTTTTGCAGAGCTACTCTTTTAGCATTTGAAGCTGTTAAAAGTTAATTGGAGACAACAGTGTGGTCATGTGACTCCGGTCCACAGACCTCGGCGGAGATGCGCCTCAGTCAGACTTGGCTATAAACTCAGACCCCGTGAGGGGAAATGTTGAAAGCAGAGTGTTTGCCAAAGAGATATTTGTGGTTACTGAGGTTATTTTTGCTGACACATCACTTTTTTTCCCATCTTCTTAGATGGCTGTCCACAGACACCAGCATACGCTGGAAAAGCAAACTAATGTAATTCCATATTAATAACATACTGTCGTAAGAGACTTGTTGACAGTGAGTGCGAATGTTAGTGCCTTAGCATTCCATGATATTTTGAATTTGCACTTTAAGAAACAATGTTGTTTAGTGCTATCATAGCTTTTAGCCTCACCAAATGTTATTTTTACCCATGTCAAGGAATTTAGCTGTTGTGTTGTTGCAATGCTTGAAGTAATTTGAACTCCGTTGTTGGTGTTAGCATTTTAGCTAAGCTTCTAGCATCATCAACTGTTACCAGATAATGCCAAATCATTCATTTTAAGGTCTATTGTTGTTGATGCTGCATGCTAATGCATTGTCAATGCTAGATGCTAATGCATGATAGCATGCCATAAGCATTGGGGTAATATAATGAGAAATTGTAAGTGCTGTCTTAGCTTTTAGCCTCCTCAGATGCTAACAGATTAGCCTTGTGAAAGAAGGAAGCTGCTGTGTTGTTGCGAGTCTTGATGTCATTTGGTAAGACTCCATTTTTGATGATGTTGATGGCTAATGTTAGTATGTCAGGCTAATTGCGATGATCAAATGCTAGGTGCCAATGTGCTGGATCTCTGTCAAAGTACAGTAAGAAGCAATATGAGTGTGTCACAAACAATATTAGCTTAGCATTTAGCCTCCTTGAATGCCAACCGAGTCGGTTCACTCACCTTCTTGGCACCCTCCCCTTCCATCTCGGGGGTTCCAGGTGTGGTGGCCCAAAGCATACTGGGAGCAATGCAGACGGACAGATTGAAGGCATTCATCTGGTTGTCGTGGGCGAAGCTTTGAATGCGGTACAGCACAGCAGCCACGTGGCGCAGCAACAGAAAATTCTCAGCAGGCAGCAGACGCAGTAATCTACAAAATGGCCAGTAAACGTCATTTCTGTTGAGTAAGGGGGAAACCCAACTAGCTCCTGGCTAATTTTGCTACCTGTGAACTTTGTCGGTCACGTCATCGCTTCCCTCACTCTCCATGGCCGCAGTCCACTGGCCGTAGAGGTCTGAGCAAAGCAGACTGCCTGGGATGCTGCGAAGGAAGTCCTGCCATGAAAAACAAAAAACATTTCCAGTTATCTATTTTGATTTTTTTTGGGATGATTTATATTTTGTATGGTGGACAGTGAGGCTCAAGAGGAATTATAAAAACTTCACATCAGGAAATGCTACTAAAACAAGTGTAGTCTGTGTTTTTGTATGTGTGGTTACCTTGAGGACGGCGGCGACGACAAACACGGACTGGCGCGCAATCTCGCCATCGTCTGTCCCGGCGTCTAGTCGCTCACGCAGCTCCCGGCATGCCTTAGCCCCCGCCGAGCGCCGGAAGACGCCACGGGTGAACGGACCCTCCACGTACAGGAACACTAGCATGTCCTGAACCAAGACAATTGTTTGCTATTATTAACATGTTTGCAGCTTAGCGTCAGGTTCGCACTTTTAGCTAACAAGATTGTACCGTGATTTCATTTTATTCCAAATAGTACCTGACTATTAATCTGCTTTAGCACTTTATCTACACTGGTTGCTAGTTTACTGTGTGTTAGCATACCGACTTTTAGCATTATGGCAGACAATCGATCTGGGTAGGCTGCAGGTGTATAGCTGTTGTTCATTTAAGCGCACAATATTCCCGATTCAATTGTGTGGATAACAAGCAGACAGTTTTTATGCTAGCTGTTAGCATTTCCATTTTGTTGACCGCACTGCGCTCACCATGACTGGTTTGGGCAGGCCACTGTTCGCCGAGCAGACGGAGGCAAGCGGCCGCCCGAAGAGGTGCCCCGGGGTGGGGCCGGGCGAGGTAGGGCTGAGTGGAGAGGCTGCATCCAGCTGGCTGCTGGAGCCCCTCCAGAAGGGCCAGTTGATCAGAGAGCGCTTACGCTTGAATGACTTTGGCTGGGCGGTGTCTGTGCAAAGGAAGAACGAGTTGATGTCAGGACAACCTTAATTTACAAATCCTGCTCGAAACCAGAATCCATACTTCAAAACCTACTGGGTAACCATTACCCTTGTTTGAAACCCTAATCCAGGCTTGCAAACAGGCTCGCAAAGTAATCCAGAACCCTAACCCTGTTTTGAAACCATAACAATCTTGAAACCCTGACTTTGGTTCAAAACCTTAGTTTCATAGCAGAAACTGTTGCTTCAAAACCGGATTCCTATAAACCATAACACAAAGTTTGAAAGCCAATTCCCGACTTCAAACTCGAGTATCAAATACTAACCTTTGCTTCAAACTTGAAAGCCCAATGCTATTGTGAAACCCCAATTCGAAACCCTAACTGTGTCTTGAAACTGTACTTTGAAACCTTAATTTGCTTTCAGTTCGCACTGCCAAGCATTGTCATGTCCATCGTGTCCGTAATGTAAGTCTCAAGGTAGTGCACAATAAAGGTGAATAGTCTTGTGTGCTATCACCTAGCCGAGCATAGCTCAGTTTAGCATAGCAATTGAATCAAGTGCTGTATTGACGACAGACAGAGAGCCATTGATGACTCATGGCTGCCATTTATGTAAAGGGCATTTGCGTAGACGTGTGTGTGTGTGTGTGTGTGTTTTCACAGCGTGGTCCTTGTTCACGTCCACAACGTCCACCTGTGTTTTGTGTGGTAAGGTATATGTTTGCATGTTTTGCAGTTTGAGTAACCACCCAGCTAACATGTATGACACACACTTTTTGATTTCATCATTCTGAGAACTCTTTGGAATGTTCGGAGTCACATGTGAGTCATCAGCTAAAAGACGCACTGAAAAATCTCAAAACTATCCTTTCAAATCGTAACCCTTGTATTGCAGCACTAACTTGAGCTGAAACCTTATTATAACCCCCCCAAACCCAAGATGTTGTTATTCTCTTTTCTGGCCCTCACTCTTTTTTTTGGGGGGGTTTTGTTTTTTGTGCGTGTGTTTCCCTGCTGTCAGCGTCCATCCTTTTTGTCTTTCCCGCGTCATGTCCCATTTCCCGTCCTATCGCTTACTCGCCGCTGCCGGCTGTTGCTTTTTCCCGCCTGGATGCTGACCTTCAAGCGTGTTATCTCGGCTCACGTTGCCATCTTCCTTTTCCCACATTCTTTGTCAGTGACTTTTTTCCCCCCTCTGGGGGTTAAAGTCAGAGGGAGAACATTCTGGCAGTGAGGTAACCCGAAGCACACATTAGTTGTCTCCTCTCTCTCGTGAGTCCCCCGCAAAGGCGGTCGCGATATCCCCGCAGTCTTCTCCAAAAACCTTCAAGTTCATGAGCTTGTTTTTGTCTCAGATATTTCACTAACTACGGTGCTTTTATTGCTCACCAGCGAGGGCGTCCGTGCTGTGCGTGACTTTGCTGGGTCTGAGTATGAAGTGACACTGCGTGTCTGGAGGCAGACATCGGTCCAATAGCTGAACCTCGGGACACTCGCAGGGATTGCTCGGATCTCCACGACCACTCCCGCCATCTCGAACATGACTCATCTTGATGCTGAAGGGGAATTCGTGGCCTGGACGAGGGAAGGATTTGAAAAATTCAATAGCGCACACTTAACGACTGGAGCGGGGATGTTTTTGAAAGACACAACAAAGCTAAAGAGGACAAAATGTCCCGGAAATGTCATAAAACAATAGGGACACTCTGAGCTCCCAGGTGAGCAAGTTGATGCGAGGACATGAATGCCTTCACAGTGAGAACAAAATCAAAGTCAGACATTTAACAAGCGGTAGTGGTCCTCACCTATCAGAGGGTACGGAGGCTCATCCTTACTGGAACTCACCCACAATCGGTGATCCTTCACGTGACCCTACAGAACAAAAATGCAGGGTCTGAAGACGGGTTTAAGGTTTCAAGTTAGCCACTCAAGACAGGCTGAGGGTTTTCAAATGATGGTCTCATTTCTGGGTAGGACTTCAGACACATGTTTGAGTTAAATTTGGGGTCTCAAAATTGAGTTTGTTTTTCAAATCTGGGTCTCAAGACAGCGTTAAGGTTTTAAGTTAGCGTCTCAAAACAGGATTAGGGTTTCAAATTATGACCATAAACAGGGTTAGAGTTTCAAGCCAGGGTTATTGTTTCAAGTTAGGGTTTTAAGTCTGCCTTAGGTTTGCAAGTTAGCGGTAGGGCTTCAAATCAGGGCCTTAAGGCAGTTAGGGTTAGAGTTTCAAGTTAAGCTTTTGGGCCAGGTTTAGGTTTCAAATGACTCTGGCATTCAAGCACGGATAGCACTTCAAGTTAGGTCTGAAATGGGGTTCAAAGCGTAGGGTTTCATACCAGTGTTCGGGTTTCAAATAGTGGTCGGGGTTTCAAGTTAGAATTTTTTGCATGAGTGGTGGTTTCAAACCTTGGCGAGTGTCTCAAGCTAAGCTTCGGGTTTCAAGTTCAGCTTTCAAATGAGGGTTTCAGGCAGTAATCCAACTTTTGACTTTCGGGTTCAAGTTTCAAGTCAGGGTTTGGAAGCAGTACTCACAGCTATCCCGAACTGCATGAGTGCCATGCTGATGACTTCGTTGGTGTTGTCTGTGTTATTGACCGCCAGCGTTTTGGCCTAAACACACACACACACACACACACAAACACATACAATTGCGCTCTTTTATATAACCGCCAAATTCCTCCTCATAATTATTTTAATCATAAGATGAAGAATCTTACATAAGCGCAGTTTCCGATATCCTTGGCAAATATCTTGAGTGGAACCGACTTCGGGTCATCCTTCTCTTTTCCCTCCTCGATGCGACTGACACGCAAAGACAAAGAGAGAGAAATCAAAGAGTTATTCTTGTCATCAACGTCCATGATTGCTTTGATTTTTTTTTTTTAAATAAATGAGTAATAACTCAATTGTAACAAATCAAAATCAACTAAAACAAATACAAAAAAAACCCGAATAAGAACTTACAGTAAAATAAATTGAGTATAAAAATGAAAAAGTCATGAAAACAAATGTAAATAAATCAATAATAAATCTAAATAATTATAAATTAAATTAACAAATAGATAAAACAATGAAAAAAGAAATTAAATAGAACTAATAAAAAGAACCAAAATACATAAATAAGAGCATTTAAAAGGAAAATTATTTCATAACAAATAAGTACAAAAAATAAAAACTAGAACCATTTATCAGCCAGCTGATTTAATAAGCCAAGTCCTGCTCTTTTAAATTAATTTTTCTTGCCTTATTGTTTATTTTGACATATCAACAAATTAAAACAGAAGACAAAAACAATCAACCCCTACAAAAAAAAGAAAAACAAAATCATTAAAAAAAAACAAAAAAAAAACCCTGGATGATTTTTGCCGATTTTTCCCTCTGTTGTAAAGTCAAACAAATACTAAAGGGCAATGTGCCAAATGTTCTACCTATAATTCATATTATTGCAAGTGTTGAGAGCAAAAAAAAAAAAAAAAGACTTAATTAATCAAGGATCAGAATTGCATTCATTGTATGCATTTACCTTCTACAATTGAACACGAAATTCTGCTTTACCTTTTGATGAGCGCCAGCCACTTCTCCTTCTGCTCCTCGGAGCTGCGCAGGAGAGTCGAAAAAATAAATAGAATAAAAATCCGTGCACGTTACATTCATGCGAGTATTGACGACGAGAGGGAGCTTCTCTGGAAAAAGATGCGATTGGGTTATGCAACAGTCAATTCCCGTGGTGCTGAAACTACAAGCGGATTCCCGCTGAGGGGGAATGTGAAATTATTACATCACGTCACGGCTGCCTGCAATGAGGTAAATTGTGTCAACACACTGCTGCGTGTGTGTGTGTGTGTGTGTGTGCGTTTGTATACGTACGTGCGTGCGTGCGTGCCTGATGTTAGCCTGTCAGAGTGCGGTTTAGTTGAGGAGCGTTAGGAATGGTGCACCGCCCTTGAGGGGCTGGGCACTGTGTTTATATATATTTTGAGGTTTCCATCTTCAAGCTATGTAATGTACTTTACAGCCACCTTGTGCAACAGAAATAAACACGACGACTAAAAAGGATTCCAAAAGTCAAAAAGTATGGTCAACCACACGTTCCTCACATCGCCGGCCGTTCGCCGTCCAATCTTTCGGCGATTCACAGTCGTGTGCACTTGACAAATCTGTGCTCGGCCACCGTGCACAATCGAAATGGAGAGAATGCCGATCGCAGTAGCACAGTGATCTGATGTGTACCTGAAGGTGGCCACGCTGTTGCAGGTGGGCCATCCCAGGACAAAGCTTCTCTCCGGGATGGTGCTGCCCTCGCACACCTCCTCCACGCAGCCTGCCATCCACATCTCGCAGGCACGCACCCGTGCCTTCTCTTTGAAGTGAGAGGGAGACCTGCAGTGGAGGAAGTGATAGCGTGTTATCTTTTTTTTTTTCTTTATGCTTTCATATATGCTTATTATACTGCAATGGTGAAAGCACCCGCAGGCAACCATATATGGCCCACGTACTGTTAAAATTGGGTGAAATACATTTTCTGTAATACATCTATTTATTCATAGCTCCATTTTATTATGAGAGAAAATAGTTGACTATAATTACATATTTATATATTTATTCATTGACAAGAAATCATTGTAGTTGATATTTTTATCAATTATTAATTTTGGCATTCATTAGCACATTACAATTAATCTTTAATTAATACAAAAATCACCGAATATTCCTAACACTTAACTTCTATTGCTGTGGCTGCTATTTCGTGTATTTAATTTCTAAATATTCACATTTTTAACCCTCATGCCCTGCAGGTTCATATTTCTTAAATTTTTTTAATTTTATTTTTTTAATGATTTGGACAGTGTCAGTCTTGCCCAGAAAGGCATCTGTAAAATAGATGCGTTGCCTGTGATATTATGGTTGGCATGTAAATGAAAAGCACACACAAATCTAAGGTGTTAACTTCTGAGGAGTTCCACAAGGAACTTGTTTGGATACCTTTGACCTGTTTCCCCCAAATATGTATTTCTCATTTGTGTGTTTGATAGCTTTTGTTCACATGGAAAATGTTTGCAAAGAGGTTTCTCCAAGAGACATTTAAATTGACCAATCAGACCGCACAGGTGGTTTTAAAGACTGAGAAAAACCAAGCATGTGTGAAGCCTTAAAACAACCCCATGCTAATGAATGATTGTGCGCCATTTACAAACAGGCATGTTCACCAAAAAGTTCATTTCAGCCATCGCCGCGATTACAGAGGCGGACCTTTCAAACGTGGCCCATGTACGTCAATGCACGGCAGCCGTTTTGTCAAACATTCCTCCCAGTTGGCCCACGTTCAGTTCAGCCACCGTGTAATAAAGACAATTATAGCCGAGGGGTCAGCTCGGACTGGAACCGACCACAAAGGTCCTGCTGTGTCTGCACACTGTCCGTGTGTGTGTGCATGCGTGCAGGCGCGCGCGTGCGTGTGCACGCATGTGTGTTAAATACGGACGTGCTCTTTAAGTTTCTATTTTGGTGCACCGGTCTGGGTGGGGAGCCCTCGCGCTGGGCTTTGATCCCCGCCGGGCTTCATATGGATTTAATTGGCCGGAAAATAATTACACGTTTAGCAGAGGGAGGCCTAGCCAAGAGTTGGGGAGGTTAGAAGAGTTCAAGAGGGAGGAGAAGGGGAAAAGACGAGGTAACGGCCAAAAAGAGACCGGCTCGGGGGCGGAAAGTGGGGAGTGAAAGCGAGTGGGTTAAAAGGTTAGGGGCGCAGGAGGGAAGGAGGAAAAGGGGAAGTTGGGAAGGTAAAATGGGAGAGGGAGAGGTAGAGAGGGTCACAGGTAAGAACGTTTTCGGGAGGTATTAGGGTTGAGGGGCATGGGAGCTTAAAAGTTGAGGATGTAGGTGGTAGGTAAGGTAAGTAGTAAAAGGAAGGAGGTAAGGTGGCTGCGCGGGATCGAGGTAAGGAAGGAGTGTATGAGGGAGATAAGGAGATGGTGGGGTAAGGATGTACTGCATGTTTTTCAGAATTGAAGAAGGTAGGGTGGTGAGATGGTAGGCTTTTAGGGATGTTAGGACGTAGGCTTGTAGGGTCGATGAGAGGGAAGAAACTGGAGGTGAGGATGTAGGATGTGGAGGTAGTAATAAGAAAAGTGAGAAATGGAGATATGTTGGTCGAGTGTTGCAAAGTTAAGGAGATACTGCGGTAAGGATGTCAAAAAGGAATGGAAGCAAGGAGGTGGGGCGTGAGCATGTAAGGCTGGATGCCATTACTGCAGGAAGTAAGGAAGGAAGTCAGTGTGGAGAGGAGGGGGGTGAGGGGTAGAGACGGGCGTAAGGCAGTAGCATATGACGCGAGGACTGACTTGGTCTTGGCGACGATGAGCGTGTCGGTGAAAAGGAAGAGATGTCTGTCCTGGGTCTGCAGGCCCGTCTTCATCTGGACTTGAACGTGACCCACGAACGCTTGGCCCGGACTCTCGCTCAGGAAACTCTGGACCAGACCACAAGACTCTGGACTCGCCGGAGTCAGGCAGCTCTCCCTGAAAGCAAAACGACCGCCATCACGCGTCTTGTCCTCGTTCGTCTTTATTCTGATTGGCGAAAAAGTGGTTGTCGTGACAACCGAGTCAGGAAGTGGTTGGAGAGCTCTTGGAGAGCTTTCCTGTTTGGACAAATAATGTCAGCTTTATCTGCATCTCCTCCGTGTTTACAAACACACGGCGGACCCTCGCACGAACATGTAAGCCGGACCCACCTCAAGCCGCACGCTAACACTTAAGCATGATCACATTTGGGGCCGATCTGGTGTTTTTCTTTGCCTGTGCGCTGCGCCCGATGTCATCACTTCTGCTCCTAGTGTATGAGCCAATCGGCTCTCTCCAACCATTCGGGTGTCCTGTGGTCTTGTCGGTGTGTTTGGACTTGTTTCTGTTTATTCTTCACATACATTCCACAATTTTACATTACTCCGCTCGGAGGGAGGTGTTCATTTCACTTGTCGTTCCCACAGCCTCGATACTGACTGAGGAGGTGCGCAAAACTGTTTATTGATCATTTTTTGTTTTGTTTTTGCAAACAAATTTTTATGTTTGGGCATTAAATGAGTTCAACGCTACGGGATCACGCTGTCACATGATGTCGCCTTACAGCGTTACACCACGCTCTGTCATATGACAGCATTTTAGTACAATGTCGACTTACGACGTTACGCGAACGCTATCGTGCTGTTTTGCCACAAAGTCACACAACATGACGCGGTGATGTCACGCGACGGCAACTTTGTGTAGTCACTCTGCAGCATCGCACCAGTAACCTTCTCGAGAGTGAAATCAAACCCAGAGAAGCTACAACATTTCCAGAAACGGTGTCTTGTCTTCCTGGAAACTAAAGGGCATCAGTCAACACGGTCGGTATTCAGCGTGCGTCCCGCCTCGCTGAATGCCGGATGGACCTCCTCTTTTCGGGCATGATGGATGCGCCGCCAATGGCCGCATTGTCACGCTCAGGATGTTGATTAATGGTGCCAGTAAACACAGACGCACAACACGGCATACTAATCACCACTCGCCTGGCTTGGTGGCCATCTCATTCAAGTTTTTGAAAATTCAGCCCCTGAAACCTGTGTCCCTTGGCAACATGAAAAGTGCTAGGCATGTCTATCATGAGTAGATCCGCAAAAAAAGTCTCCAGAACTCTGCCAATTTGCTTTGCGGCGACCATTTTCGGGTCATTCAAGCCACTCGCAACCAAAGTTGAAGCACATATACGCGACGGATGGACAACACCCAATTGCGGAACATTTCATTTTTTTGTGGTGACAAAGTTTGACTCTCCTAACATTGAAAAAGCACAACTTCGCAGTGATTGTTTGATTGACAGGCAGCCACAGGAAGTTGACCATTCTCACTCTTTCTCATGTCTTGCCGCCCGTGTGACTCACATCCCCATCTGGGCTGACATACACCCAGACTGAGGTCTGAATGCTGAAACTTCCTTTTTTTTTTCTTTTAAAGACATTCAAAAAGCACTGTCAAAATGTAGATGAAGTACGTGCATGTTTGTGTGTGAGTGAGTCGGCAGGGTGTGTGTGTGATTTCAGCTGCTAAGTTAAAATCCAGCAGCTGTGTTCGGGGGCTCGAGATGGGAAAGCCAGGCCGACAGGAAGTGACCTCACTGCATTATTGAATTTCACTTTCAACAATGTCAGAATGTCATGTTGCCTTTTGGAAAACAAGTTGCTAGGTTATGGTGACACACACACTCCGGTACTTTCCTTCTTGCAGTGAAACAGCAGCGAGCAAGTATGGAGTCATGTGACTGGACGAATGTGTGAAGTCTGTTTGCATAACGACGAGCCTTTTGGAAGTGAAGTGATCACATGACTCAAGGCGTGAGCGATCATAATGTTGACATACGTGTACACTTGCACACAAAGGCACACACACGTTTGTTTATGTCAATGCACATGCACGGACATGCCTATGCAGACACAAACACACTTGTTCATGCCTGCATACACTCACACACTTGATGCCTCCACAAATACACACATGTACATAAACATACATACAGACAGTACACACACACACACACACATACACGCATGCCGTCCCTCTTTCTCCTGCTTAAAGCTGGCCGTGCATGAAAGTGGGCTGGTGCGGGCACGGCTAATTAAAGTTTCCCCCGGTGCGTTTGGCTCAGCTTATCAGGAGGAAGTTGAAGGGATTTGGGCACGAGTGCCGCGAAGAGTCTCGTATCACATAAACATGTCAATCACCCACCCCCTGTGGAGCCACAAATGAGTCACATGACCCCCCGCGGGTGCTCACCTCAGGCCTCTCACGGAACCTTCTGTTTAGAGCGTCACATATCAATTAAAAAAAAAAAAACACGACATGTTTGCACCATAATGTGTTAAGTGTTAGTAAGTGACGCTAGCTGTCTCGCGTAGGTAACTAGTATGACGACACAACTAATACTGTTTGTGTGTGTGTGTGTGTGTGTGTGTGTGTGCGTGTGTGCGTGTGCGTGCGTGCGCATACCTGGATGTGCTTCTGGACCTGGTCAGTGCTTTGCTGATGACTAATGAGGGAGCAGATTGTCTTCTCTGAGCCAGCGTCTTCATCTTCTATACACACATGCACGCGCACACACACACGCACCACACAAAACAGAAGAAAAACACAAACACGTGCAATCAGTTTTTATGTTGATCCTTATTGACACCACAGGAAATACCACCAGGAAGCCAACTTTTATTCATGTGTGTGTGCGTGTGTGTGGGTGTGTGGGTGTGTAGCTGAAAAGAGACTAGTGAGGGGAAGTGTGGCGGCTAGAAGGAAAAGAGAAGTGGCCGCAACTGGGGAGAGTAGTCTGTGGATAAAAGCAATGAAACACATTCCGTCAATAGACTTGACTCGTCGACTTCATTCTTTGGTCTTCATTTTGTTGTGCAATTTAGTGCGAAAAATGTATTGAAATTGTTATTCGTTGATTCAAAAAAGTACACTTGCTCACCAAAGCTTAGGAGATGTATGAATTAATCATGTTCTCGCCGGGCCTGCGTGGGTTTTCTCCGGGTAAGGGTTGTAATGTATTTGTTTGAGAGTGCAATGCTTGAATGCAAGAAATTGGACTTAGGCACAGAAAATCCAAAATACGTACATACCTTTGCACGTATCTACAGAGGACCTCCCCATCAACATTAGGCAAACCCCCTCTCTTTTTATTCTTTGGCACTGTTTTTTAGTGTTTTATTGTGTGTATTGTTTTTATGTTATTCATTTGTTGTTTTAACTGTCTCTTATTATACTGAATATACAGCGCTTTATGTGCAGCTATGGTGCTTTTTAAAGCGCTCTATGAAAAAAGTTGAGTGGATTACAGGTAGCTGTCACCTAGCGCTGACGCTAACAGGCGGCCTGGCCCGCCCGTCATTCCAACGTGAGTGGCCCGTGACCAAAATGCAGATAAAAGTCGGCATGTGGAAAATCAACATTCGTGAGCACTTTGGTGGCCCCGAGCGCAATCTACTAATGACTGCAAAAAGATCGCCATGCTGCAGCTAGTCTCAAAAAAAAAAAAGAGAAGAAAAGAAAAAACATCAACACACATTTGAGACGCCTTCGCCGATGTGAACTGCAATGTTACATGCGTCAAATAGCAAAACCATGCGCTTACTCAGCGATGTCCCACTAAATGATGGCATGATTTTGTTTGTATGTTGTATGTAAGGCCAAAAAAAGTGCAATATTTGGACACAAAATTGCAAATGCAAGTTGAGCATAAAAATGTTTTTTTTTGGCACAAAAATACAAACACAATACGTCCTGTGACAAATATCATACATTCCGCCAGGAAAATAGCAACAGTTAGCCATTAAAACCATTCTTTTGATCACACAAAGCCAGTGAAAATGCCTCAGATGGTGCTTCAACAGTATGGTATGATGGTTCTTTCAAACAATATATTTGCTCACTCAAGTACAATATTTTGACCAAGTTCAAGAGGAGTTAAGATTTTGTTTTTATGCCAGTGACCTCATTACGTGAATATCAAAAGGACAAGGTTTTTTTTGTTTGGCTCTGATCAATCAATTGCCTTTTAAGTCAAAACAGAGCATTCAATGGGGAAGTAGTTTTGCTTTATTGTAGTTTTAGACATTTTTTTTCATACGAGACAATAGAGATATTTACTTAAAATAACATTTAACATTTTGTATACATGACTAAACGGTGCAAATACACTAAAGTTATAACCCCAATGAATAAATTAACTGGACCTTGTCTTTCCCTCCAATCATTTCAACTGCAGTTCCGACAAGTGCCACTTGCGGCGCTGTCTAACAGGACTGTTGACACATCACTGCACTTTGTGTGTGCATGCGTGCGTGTCTCAATGTCATATTAGGCCATGAGGATTCAATCATTGTGGCCAATTTTTAAGCATAATTGCTTAATCCACCGATTAATTAAGAAATCTATTGTTTTGTGTGTGTGCGCTTCCCGTGTGGCTAATACATCTTAATGACTATGCATGATTATGATGATGATCATGATTAGAATACACATTTTTTGCACTATAATGCTACACGTTTGTTCGTAAAACACTCACTGTATGTCACAACTCCAACAAATGTGCCCAGGAAAGTAGTAGTTCCCCAGAGAATTGTAAAATATTACGATTAAAATTACACCACAACAGTAGTGTGTGTGTGGTATAGTGTGTGTGTGTGTGTGTGTGTGTGAGTGTATATGTATATATATATATGTACAGTATATGTACTTGTATATGTATATATTTGTGCAATAGTTGAACACGATTTTTTGGGACAAATGTGCTTAAAAACTAAATTGTCAAAAATTCACAGTTGGTCAGGAATTAACGTGGTAATTCCCCCCTCAAATGCAACATTTTGATGTAAGATATTTGATCACAAAAAGATCCCATTAGGCGAATTAAATGTTGAGAAAAAGCCTCTCAGTGTCCTTAATTGGTTTGCCGTGTGCGTAAAATACGCACATCGGAAGGCACGATGTGGCAGGAATAAAAAAGGGAGCGAGAGAGAACCATGAGGAGGACCGTCTGTCTACCTTTTTATTATCCGGGAGAGGCGCGTTGTTCCCCGCCACAGAGTCGGAGTCGCTCTGGCCCACGGCGGCACCCTGCTGTTGCGGTGACATGCTTTCCATCAAGAAGCGGATCCGCCGGGCCGAGCGCACCGGGCGAATAGTAGTCCCATGACACGGCGGTCCGATAAAGTTGTTTTATCCGGCGGACCGCTGGACGCAAGCCCGAGGAGGATCCATAACGGCTGGGGTTCGCCAAGAGACGCGCCGAAAGCTGTTACGTCCGAGCGGACGCAATTTGGTCTGAGCGCCGCGAGACTCACGGACAGACCAATGGTAATACTGATTATCAAGGTAGACGGCGTTAAATAAGATTGTTCCGATTTGATACCAAAATAAAAGACCTAACGGAGCAGATTGTAAAACCGTGATTTATTTTATCAGCTCTGCCTTATTTTGATAGGTCCGCAGTTACGAAGCAAACGTGAGTGGACAGGAAATAGAATTGTTTGCTTGACCACAAGGTCTTAATTTGAAAATTTCGAAAACAAAACGCTTGAAAGACCAAATTCTAAATATTAAATTACCCTATTAAATCCAAAAAGTAATCGATATTAAATTGCTATGTTTTAAAAAATATATTTTTACAACGAAAAAATAGTCTTCTGACTTGATCACTTAATGAAATAAAAAATTGATTACATTCAAATAATTTTAAAAGTATTTTTTCCACACTAATTTGCATTATTAATGATTGATTAAGTAATATAAAATTATTACTACATGCGTATATCTAATGTATATTTAATTGTGTATTATTATTATTATTATTATTATTATTATTAACTGACTAGTTCTAAGTTAATGTTATTATGGTTTGGTTGAAATCATTTACATATTGTGTACTGAACTGTGTGAGCACACACATATTTTTCTGCCTTCTTACTACTACTGTTAGAGCGGCTAGAAAATGCTGACATTCACAGCTATTTACCATTTAAGTACCAGTTATAGTCATTTGAATTTGGGTCTTACAGCCCCTTTCTTGTAGAAAAATACCAGAAAGGCGGAAACGCCACATACTTTGAGGACAAAACAAGGTACACAAGTCGACCTGCGAAGTTCCCTACTTCCAAAGTAGTATCAGTAACATAATGTAACACCCACCACTCACTCTTCTCTCCCTCGGTTGCAATTGAACCCATCAAATTATTTGATGCCATGTTGCCGCGTGAAAGCACACAGAACGGGCAATATCCGGCCTTGAGCTGCGTTTTATGCCAATCCGCTAACAAGCCGCAATGCTCAGCAGGCATCCACCATCATATTCGAAGCAGCTCTCGGCATGTTCTGGCTCAGTTAAATGACGGTCCAGCTTAAGTTGGAACCGTTGCAGATGCTTTTCGAGGCGAGCTGTCATTTTCCCCATGTTATTTCGGACAGCAGCAGTCTGGTCCGCTTTGGTCTGTCTGGAGGATTCAGAGCAGAGCGCCAGACTGGGTCCAGGGCGTGTCGGCGTTGTGGTTGGAAAACGCCGCGTGCGATGCCTGCCTGCGCTGTTTGCTGCACGGTTTCTGCTGGCCAAAGGAGGACAACAGAGACAACTTTTCAGACTTTTCCTTTCTTTTCCGTGTCGTGTCCGTAAGGTGATGTCAGACACAAATTTTACAGCCTCCTGTAAGACAAACCAATATGCTAAGGAAATGGCACTGGTCGCAGTAGTAGCAGAAGTATTAGTAGGATGTTGTTTTAGTCGTATGTAGTAGAAGGAAGTGCTAGGGTGTACCTGTATAAATATATGCTTTTTTTTGGTTTGTCCATGTGACACAAGCTCCCACTTGCTGCTAGGCAGAGTTGACAGGGCTCACTCCCGGCTTCCCCATTGGTTCATAACACAAAATGTAATATCCCAGGCACCCCCCCTCCCCCGCCCCCAAGGCTTTGAATGACAGCCCACCGACAGACACTGACATGAACGTGCTTGAAAGAGCTTCCCAACAAAACCAACATCGCCATTTCTCTGCCACTTAGGAAAGTGCCTGAGCAAAATAGCTGTTTTTTTTTTTTGGTTTTGTTTCAGACCTTCCTGGAGAATCAGACAGACAAACAGACATGTCATGATAGTGGGGAGACACAAGACAGAGACGCAGACGTCTGAGCCTGGCCACTGTCCTCGCGCACACACACACACACACACACATACACGTATACACGCACACACGCAAACAGTGACCTGACTAATCAGATTAGTGCAGTGTGCCTGCAGAGAGTTGACATGCTGCTGATGTCCTGCCATGTGCTGTACTACTACTACTACGACTACTACCACCGTTGTTGTTGTTGTTGTGATGCCATGCAGTGATTGAGAAAACAGGGCAAATGGCCCGTTCAGTGATTTTAGCCACATTCTCTGGTTTGAATGTGTAAAGTGTCATCGGAAAACAAAGTTCAGTGGGTGAGGGACCCATGAACTGACTTTTCTGTTCCCCAGATCAATGGCACAGACGTGCCGTTTAGATGCTAAAATTGTCGCCGGAAATCAAAGACAACGCAACCAAATATTTTGTACATGTCACTTTCCAAAGAGTTTTTGGTCAAAAATAACTGTAGTCAAAAGCTGAAAAAATGTGACCGACCAACGCAGCGAGTTGGTCGGTCACATTTTTCAGCATGAGCCAAATTGAGTTCCTTTTTAATCTACCTGTAAGAAAATGAGTCACCAAGAGCTCGAGTGGGCTCACGACATTTTTGCCATTTTAAAGTGAAGTGCAGAATGTATCGAGGATATTCGTGCGGCTCATTTGACCCAACTTTCTCACTTATTTTTGCACAAAGCGATCTTGATCGACTCAGAAAATTGGGTCCTTTCGTGCAAAACCTCAGAATCCCAAAAAATAGCAGGTTAGTCCTTTTTTTTGACCCAAGTTGGGTGAGTGTCGACTGGTCTTGGAAAGTCAGTCGTGCTTTGACTTGGGCGCCAGTGTAATTGACCGTCACGTGACTAAACCCAGAAACCACGTGTGTTGCGACGTCCGTAATGCCAGCCCGAGGGCAGTTTGATGTCGACAGTTAGTATAAAACTAAAATAGCCTCAACGCCGTATTCATCAGAACACCATGCTTCGATGAGCGGGGGGTCCACGAAGGACTCAAATTGAAAGCTCAACGGAGCTCTCAAGCCCTCAGCTGGAGAATCCAGACGCGGAGCCACCAAAAGCTAATCAACACGAGATAAGCGCGCGAGTCGACTTCCGCGTGCGTGTCAGTCAGGCGTCACGTTCACAGCATCGGTCTCGTATCGCATCTGAGGGGTCAGGAGCCAAGCGGTCTGAAGGCCGCATTCCACCTCGGGAGGGGGTGCCCGGACCACCAGGTGAAACCTGCGCGGCCACGTAAGGTTAGGACTTCTCGAGGAGTTCCCACGAAATTCATGTCAGATAATAAACAAAAAGTTCAGGGGTCGCATAGAGGAAGCTTTGCATGCTGATCTTGGGATTTGGGTCGGAGGCGGGGGGACAAGGAGGGGGGTCCCTCATATTTACAAGGAGAGAAAACATGGCTTCCTCATTTAGAGGTGAAAAAAAAAAAGTAAGGAGAACAACACCGATGGCATTGCGCCAACGCACCCGCACTACCACACATCTGGATGTACGCGACGATGCGACTCTGTGTATACGTGTCTGTGTGTATGTGTGTGTGTGTGTATATGTGTGTGTCTGCATTTCCTTGTGTGTCTGTGTACATCTGTGATTGTGGGTATTTGTATGTGTGTGAGTAGGTTACGGTGTGTCATTGTGCGTGTGTCGCCACGTTTCCAACTGTAGTGCATGTGCACGCGTGTGTCTCGTCTCTGTGGTTGTCTACATGTCTGCCTGCATGTTTGTCCCCAGTGCGTGTCTGTGTCTGTGTGTGGAGGTGTGTTTTTGTTGATCCTTATGTGTGTGTGTGTGTGTGCGTGCACATTTGTCATGACAAAGTGTGAACATAAATCCCAGCGGCTGCAAACATGAGGTCAGAGAACCAAGACAATAGCTGTACCTAATGTTTTGTCCAACTTGAGAAATGGAGCCAAAGCGGCAAATATTTGTGACGGCAAAAAATGACTTTTAGCCAGCGCATGTTAGTTTTTTTTTTTTTTTGCTGTGATTTGCCTGGTTGAAGAGGCGTAAACATCACGAAGTTGCCAAAAGGAGACGGGTCCAACAGCTACACGAGCTCGGAGAATTACGGACCCACAGCGATGTGATTGTTGGCCGACAGAAGTCCAGAAATGGCATCAATCTGTCGAAGGGTCACGATGGCAGAAAAATGCCTGTTCCGTGTCAGCGGCCATGTTGCTGAGAGAAAGAGCAGCTACGCTCTGGAAATAATCTCATCGGTTCACACGTCTAGGGCCAGTTTGGAGGCTTCAGTTAACTTAAGAGGCATCTTTTGGGAATGTGGGAGGAAGCCGGATTTGGCAGAGCTCATGCAAACTCCACACAAGAAAAGCCGGCTTCAAACCCACAACCTCCAAACTGTGAAACTACAGCCACCAGAGTTGATCATTTTCAAATCTCAAACGGTGTCTGCAAATGGTTAGCAAGCACCAGAGGAAGGAATTTTTAGATTCAGTGACCTCAGCTGCGTGCCTGGATTTTTTCGGATTCTTCAAACTTTTGAAGATTCAGTGCTGCGGTCGGAGCAGCAGGGGGAGCTACTCCTCTCACCACCACTCTAAAAGTTGACCATTGCCAACAAGTGCCAAGGACCATCTCGTCAAACGCTCCACCACTACCTTACATCCTTCACTTCTTTCAACTTCCAGCTCCCCCCCGCCCTTTTGCTCCTCCCCGAATGTCCGCACCGAAGCCCCCCCCCCACCCTCCTCAGTCCACTTCTGCAGGGTCAGCCGAGCTTAATCCCCCTCGCCTCTTACAGCTGGCCTAATACCTCCTGCCGCCACCCTGACGTCTCAGACTTCCCAACCCGCAGAGTCACTACCTCCCGTCCGAAGGTGTGACGGGGGCCTGACTCTCTTTGCTATAAGTCGGTCAAGTAGAAGTCTCGACTCAGAGCCCACCCAGGGGAGAACCACCAATAATATAGGTCAGATTAATTCTTTTTTTTTTTTTTTGCTTGTTCGAAAGAAGGCTGGCAAAATGCCAGGGTCTGCTGAGTGGCAGGAGTCAAACAGGTTGAACTCAGGGACGAGGGTAAACAAAATCATCACTTTCACCCGATCGCCCGATTGATCGATTATTATGTTGATCTGTAACAGAGCCACGTTTAGACAAAGTGTTCTTCCGCCACAATGAATAAATGACCTACCTGGAGCAGGTGTCTTAAGATCTAAGACATTCACACATACAAAAAAAAAAGAGATCAGGCCGATCTTAATGGACTGTCTTTTTGTTTTGAGCTGTTACCAGCTTGCATTTGTTAGCTCCCTGTACCTTACACTCACGTTATAACACAAACACGCACACGCTCTAGAAACACTCCATCTATGAAATCAGTCATGCAAGAACAAATGCATGCCTGAATACATTGCACTTGTCTTACACACACACGCGCACACACGCACACACACACACACACGCACTCACTCAAGGCTGTGCATACATGTCTAAGTGCATACACACTACATCGTCGGTATCGCCGAGCATGTTATGACTTGGGAGAGGTAATGATATACCAGAACCGAACCAGCACTTAATGAGAGCGCCCCAGCTTCATATAATCACCACATGTGCGCGTGCGTGCTTTCATACGCTTTCATACGAGGCCGATGGCCTCACTGACCTCCTGATGCGTTTCTCTCAACCCGTGTATCACACATGACCGCCACTAGGAAGATGTCGAAAACGTGCATTCGCGGTGTTTATGCCACGTAGGCGCTGAGGCCGTACACGACTGAGATTTACAGTAAACAGTACAGTAAACATGATCGTGAGTCAAACTAGGATGGGTGCGTTTACATTTACAACTATTAGCCGTTAGCCAAACTGTGGCTAATGATGCATTCAAGACCGCTGAGAAGTGGGCGATATGCTCACGGTGCTTGTCGCTTCTGATCTCAAGAGTTTTGTGAATACAATCAAACATAAACACAAAGATGGCGGATGGCTTATTGGACGTATTTGTTTGGTTTGAGTTGAAGCACCATTTTGAAGTGCTTTTGGACATTTCCAGGGATAAAAGCCGGATTCGGATTTGATTGTTTGGGGCCAGGTTGAGAGAGTGAGAGAGAGGGAGAGTTTTGACAGGAGCTTTGAGGATCTGGTTAAGGTTGAAAGTTTGTCACTGGTATTCAGGATGGGTTGTCCTGAAAATTTAGGGCTCGGATTAAGGGCTTGGGTTTGCAGTTAAGGTTTTGGCAAATGTGTTCAGGTGACGATGGTGGTCGAAGTTTGGCGTGAAGGGGTTAGCTCAGGTTGCGGCCGCCCTTCGTGTGGTTGGTGTGCGATCCCTTCTCAGCGACTGCGAGTCAAAATGATTAATCCGGGGTTTATTCCAAACCCAGAACAGGATAAGCAGTTTGTGAAACGGACGGATCGATGTGAGCCAAATTGTCTGTCAAAACATTAAAGGGAGACATGACCCGCAGCCGGTGCGGTGGAAGTCGCTTCACACGCCGTCGACGGGCATTCCTTTATGTCTGGCGGTGACCTCACGTGGTGCCACCTGACTACTTCCTTACCGTACACTTGCACTCACACGTCTGTAATCCCACAAAAAAAAAAAAAAAAAAACATGGCCACGGACGAGAAGTAGGTCACAAAAAGAAGGAGAAGAAAAAATATTGACATCGGCATCAATCTTCATGTGATTCATAATCCTTGGAGATAATGCGCGGTTTGGATTCATCCCATCATGAATATCCTTCACTGTGACGGATTAAAAAAAAAAAAAAAGACATGCTCATCGCTGTGCTTCGAATAGGATTGACGCAGCAAATCCCAATTTGGATTGATCTGCATGTATTCCCTTTCCACTCGGCTATATGATCACATTGACGTTTAGCGAACACCACAAGTGTCGTAATAATGCTTTGGCATATCTGCGGAAATAGCTCCGACTTGATCCATACTTTCGGTGAACTGTGGAGATTTTTGCATTATTTGCAATAAAGCTTCATGTGCGGAATTGTCAAAAGAGGTTTGGCTCGCTGTCAGCATCATTCCTGCTGCTGATTTGTTGAGCTCGCATGGGAGATTTGGAGAGAATCACTCAGTCTCAAGAAGCCATTCCCAGATAGACACAAAGTCAGCCATTTTGCAATCGGGTCCCGAACCAGTTTCACTCAGCAACGTGAAATTGGGCAGCCGTGTCTAAATGGGTAGACCCACCAAAAAGTTTGAGGAGGCCATTTCTGAACAAGCACAGGAAGTCATCTTTACAGGTGAATTTCAAAAAAGGAACATTGGCCTCCATTCATTGATCTTCTACACTCATTTCTGAGTGTGTGAAACAAATGAGCGGAAACACTTTCCTGTTTTCTCCCAAATTCCCACACCCCTCGCTCCCATCATCATCATCATCATCATCACCATCATCAGCTGTCACTTCATCTTGTGCGTGAAAGCCACTCACCCTGACACTGTGAAACTCAACGCAACTTCCCGCCCGGCCCCTCGCCATCTCTGCTTGCACGTCCATGTCGGGAAAGTTCTTCTGAAGCATTCCCCCCAACCCTCCCCACCACCCCCTCCACCTCGGAAATTCACCCGAGGTCGGTCGCCCGGCTGTTCCTCTCAGGTGTAGTGGATCCTGAAGCTGTGTCGAGCCATTGAGCAAAACGGCGGGATCTTCACCAACGTGTGAAATGTTTCTCTTTACTGCCTGCTGCCCGTCTGGCTGGCTGACTAGTTGGGTATTTGGTCCTGTCCGGTCAGTCCCCCCCCCCCCCCCCAGCCCCGCGCCTCCCTCCCCACCTTACTACCTCCTCCTCCAGCTCAGTCCACACCCAGATCAGCCTGCCTTGTCCTATTGGCTGTTTAAGTGTAAAGGGGGTGAACGCGGGTGGGCTCCACAGGGGGGGTTACACAAAGGGCATATAAAAGGGAGGCTTTGGAGGCAGGGGGGGGGGGGTGCGGATCGATGCGCTCATCCATGATTGGTCGGGTAGTAGCTGCGGCAACAGTTGATCTCTTGAGGAGAAACAAATGAGATTTTTTGGAACATTTTGATTTTGTGTTGTTACTGCAATGCACCACAGTTTGATAATGGACTTTGAAGATCTTTTTTTGTTTTGTGTCGGGGTGGGGGGGGGGGGGGGGACTGGAATTAAGAGAACATAACTTTTCACCAACAGGAAGCATGGTGATGGCAGCATCATATTTTGGGGATGTCAGCTGGATTTTGGGCCTGAGTTAAGTTTTAGGGAATTATCAACAGTTCCAAAAACTAAGCAGTGCTAGCGTTAAACCTTCATACTTCTACTGGAAAGCAAAAAAAAAAAAAAAAAACATCTAAATCAGGAAAAGCCTATGACAATGGGATATATATATATATATATCCATCCATCCATCCATCCATTTTCCGAACCGCTTAATCCTCACTAGGGTCGCGGGGGGTGCTGGAGCCTATCCCAGCCGTCTTCGGGCAGTAGGCGGGGGACAGCCTGAATCGGTTGCCAGCCAATCGCAGGGCACACAGAGACAAACAACCATCCACGCTCACATTCACACCTAGGGACAATTTTAGAGAGTTCAATCAGCCTGCCATGCATGTTTTTTTTTTTTTGGAATGTGGGAGGAAACCGGAGTACCCGGAGAAAACCCACGCAGGCCCGGGGAGAACATGCAAACTCCACACAGGGAGGCCAGAGCTGGAATTGAACCCGGTACCTCTGCACTGTGAAGTCGACGTGCTAACCACTGGACTACCGGGCCGCCCATATATATATATATTTTTTCTAGAAAGCAAAAAATTAAAGAGAGTCAGGAAAAGCCTACTAGAACAACTTGTCTTTATTGTAGGTTGATTAGAGGCACTTTATATATTCCCACAACACACACTCAAAGATACTCGCATGCAGGCTAACCGGCCAACTGACTCCAACTCCTGACATCACTCACTGGGCCACACCCCTTAAAGGCACACATCCAACAAACAGATTGGCCCACAGCCTACACAGCAATTACACTTGATGAAAGCATTTATTTCTATTACTTTCTCTTCCGGAAAGCGACTTGCGTCCTTTATGCACCAGTTTCACGACACTTTCACATGAAACTATCGTCAGCTCTCCGGGCAGGAATGATAACAAACTCTCGAGCGGTGACTCTGTGTTTGGATTTCAGAAGTTGAGAACGCTAATGGGGAAAATGACTCTCTTCTTAAAAATCATTATCATAAACATGCTTTGACCCAGAAATGTGGGCCACTGACGCAAAAGCCTTCCTGCAAAGGGAAGTAAGTGCTTATCGCCTGATTCATTATGTCTAATTGGTGGCGTAACGGCATAACGGACCAGCTTAATCACGTTAGGGTGTCTTCTTCTGGAGAGCATTTCCAAAGGTTCTTCAAAGACCGACTCAGCTGAGATTTTTGGTTGGGTGACCTTTGGAGTGACATCTGGGTCATTTTTGGCAGGGCGTGGCAGTTTTGTTTGGTGATTCGCCATAAACCACAAAGCTGTTGAATTCTTGAAAATTCATTCCTGAAAGCCAGTTTCACACTTCATGTACGTGAAATTTTGGCGACATATATCATAATTAGACCCCGCAAAAAAGTCTCAAGAAGCCATACCCAAAAGAACACATGAAGTCAGCCATTTGGTTTGAAGTTGCTATTTCTGGATAAATTTTGAGTTTTCCAGAGATTCTTTAAATGTGAACTTGTCCAACAGAATTTGTCCAATTGCTACTAGATTTGAACCTTGCAGACTGGAGTCTAGTGACTGGATCCGATGCATGATGCTAAATTGCAAAACAGTTTCGTTTTCACTGCGTGTGCGGCAAACGTTTTTTGATGACTCGCCATTCAATTCAAAACTCTAATAAGTTGAGTTTGTAAATACAACTCGCAAAGCCAGTTTCACCTTACAACATGAAATTTTGGTAGGCGTGTCAATCATGAGTAGACCCACAAAAAAGTCTCAAGACGCTCTGACGTCCGACAGAACAGAAAGTCTGTCATTTTTGGTTTGAAGTGACGACTTCCAGCAACATGTGTGAGGTTTTGGATCGGCATTCTCCAGACTTAATCCCTATCGACCACACAGTATACTGGAATAATGAAATTGTGTCAAACCCAAATCTTTTCAGTCTACGGATAAGACAAACTCCCGATTCCAATACTTTGGTCGGAAAGTGACACGAGCGAAACGGAAAATGCTCTGTTTAGCGTTCTGAGGACAAGACAGGCTCCTTGTCTCGATTATTTAAAGGGGTCGTCAAATCTTCGAATCGGGACAAGTTAGGTGGCGGGTGCGGGAAAGTGGGGGTGACAAAAAGGACAAAAGGCCACGTAAACATCATGACCAAGCATAACAAGTCTGGGAATGAGGCCGCCGAGCTGAGAGGATTACGGCTGCTCGCTGACACGCTCCAGACTTTGATCCGTCAGTCACGGCAACATGCTAACACCTGCAAAAACTAACTTCACTCAACAACAAAAAAAAACCCGAAGTAAGTGTCACATGTAAAGCCAGCGGCGGACAGTAACAAAGTAAATTCAGTTAAGTACAGTACTTATCTCGATTTGTACTTAACTTGAGTGAATTATTTTAAACTTTTTTTATTTGACTCCACTCCATGTTGAAAGACATATTTTGTACTTTTAACCTGAAGGCTTTCTAAAAAGTACTTGTTACTTTTGTATTGCCGCATTCCATACACCGTGTTCACAAGGTTATTATTCTTAACAGGAGTGACGTTTCTTTCTAAGGTAACTAGAAAAAGAAAAGGAATGTTGGTCCTTTTGTCAGTTGAAGTTTGTTTCCATCCACGAGTTTCCGTAGTTAAAGGCGCCTGATGGAAATTTAATGGAAGTTTGACGAACACTTGTCAAATACGAAATGAGCAACACCTGACAAACGCATAATGGACGCTTGCCAAGCAGAAACATCATGGGCGCCTGATGGACAAAAGCCAAGTAAAAAGCCAAACAAACTCACGTAGCTAATCCATCAGCCGCTCACTGAGGTATAGACGGATTCACCCGGTGTGGTCGGCCTCACACAGGTCCGGACGAGTGGCCGGCCAACCTCTGATCCCCTTGCCGGATTCGACTAATTGGATCATTCCGCGGCGGAGCCTTCAAAAGGCCGAAAACCAGATAGCCGCCAGGGCCAGATGCGAAATGGCTAATTAGTGCCAGCGGACATCCCAGGACTCCCAACAAGTACACAATAGTCTTCCTCATGACTCCCTCCGTTTTCTAAACTATGTTATTACCTCCTTCAAGCCCATTAAATTGACATTCATGCTTGTTTCCAGCATGACATAGAAATGAATAAATGGGTACATTTACAATTGGAACTACTGGCTAGCCTTAAGAGCTTCTAGCTTAATCGGCTAACACGGGGATTGGGTTGTTTTTTTTTTTTAAATTGACAGTACATTGTTTACCTTGGCCGAACCCAGAGATTTAGCATTTGCATTTTTTGCTAACAACGTAGCTGCATAGCGACACCCAGAGGCTGCATTTACACGCGCATATTAGCTGTGATATTTTCCTACATTTGAGTGATAGCAGGAATGTGTTTTAACATCGTTTTGGTTTCCAAGCGTCTTTATCTGCACAGCATGTGGAAAGTCAATATTTTCCTTGGGGGTGGTAGCCCCGTCGGTACCATCTACAAGGCACTTAAATCCCACAAAGCAGATGATCCTGTAACATTTACGCTGACCCCCTTTATGGAGGGGAGGGATTCCGACAGCGTGACGGAGGGTCTCATTAATCTAATTTATGAGAAGCATCAAGTCAGCTGCCGCTAGGCAGGCATTAGCTCGCTGGTGCTGGGCCAATGAGGAATCAGTGTTGTGGCTAATGAGGCCCAATGTTTTTTTTAAATTTTTTTTTATGCAGGGCTCAGAAACAATATAGTTACCATCAATATACTTTACTATCCAAGGGGCTCTAGATGTAGCAGATTAATTGTAGTCATAAACAAAGCAATAAAGTGTGTTAAAACATAACACACATAAATCAAATGAAAGACCTTTTGGCGAAAAGCTGCTCTCCGTCTGCTCTAACTGAGCAGCTAACAACTAGCTTTTTTGGTTTTTTATTTTTTGACTAAAACTTAAAAACTCACAACAGTTAATGATGCTAATTTAGCAGCATATGACACCTGTCATGTAGCATTCAAATCAAAGTCCTTTGGTCACCGAATTGCTCGGCATTGACTCAGTGAGGAAGTAGACACCTACCAAAATAAGAGCCGCACCAATGCTCAACATCCTCCTTTCCTTTTCGAATGCAGCAGATCATACCTATCAAAATAATGTACTAAATATTCTTTAAATCCATTTAAAACATGAATACATTCATTTGAACTAACACGTTTTGGGGGGACGGCTAAACTTTTGAAAACATAGCTAATCTTACTGGGCTTTACACACCCCCACACACCCCCACATCCATAACTATTTTTGACAGGTAACATCATGGATCACACTCCCCCGTGCTGAAAGCATATTTCTACGAAAGCCAAGGAAAGGCCATACTTTCCAGAGATCTTATCGGATTCTTGATTGACGGATGTAGAACTCCACTCTCTCAAAATGTGTCGGAGGTTAGCACGTGAAGGTGACCAAAACGTCAAAGAGAAAGTTCATGCGGTTGGACAAAATGAAGCCGAATGATTGTTTGGCAGCGTTTTTATTAGTGACACGTTCCTGGCAACGACGCTACGAGGACTTTTTTGTTTTGTTTTGTTTTAATGTGATTACTGCGCGGTCAGAGTAATTGCTGGACTAGATGTGTCAGAAAGTAAAGCCCCCCCCCCCCCCCCCCCCGTGACACCGAGGCGGGGTTCACGTGATAGAAAAAGATCATTATGAGGTTGAAGATGGGGAAAGCGGTGTGATGCTTCTAATGGCGAAAAGTAAAAGTTCAAGGAACACAAGCTGTCTATCCTTAATTTGAGCCCAACGTCTCATAATTAAAATGAATCAAATCCTAATTACAGTGATCCAATTGGGAATTTGAGGGGACTGTACCATAATTTGTGTCGGGATTCACGTGTAGCGTGTCATATGGGAACTCGAGAGAGTCACATCGGAAGAAAACCGGTGTGAATCATTTTCATACTTGGAGCGAATAGGACCATCCCATAATCGGAGTGAATCGTATTGTCTGAATTTGTGTCGTATGAGGAGTCAAATGGATCGTGTCGTACGGGAACTGGAGGGAATCACCTCGGGATTTGAGCACATGATATTGATTGAAAATCCAAGTGAATCATGTCATTATTGTCGCGATTCTTATGGTCATTTGAGTCAATTGGATCATACATGGAGTGAATCGTATAAATGGAACGAAGCGTATTGCATCGTATCGGAATTGCCGATAATTGGACCGAATCATATTGCACCATAATAGAATTGAATCGTATCGTAACTGGAGTGAATCCTCATCAAATGGATCATAATTACTGTCAAGCGAATCTCTTTCATTTGAACTCATCATCAAACGTAGTGAATCAGATCATAACTCGAGTGAGCCCGCTGCCACCGCTGCTCCGTTATTTGCATGATTTACATAATTATTTACATGATTATTTACATGCGCGTCACATTCTTGGCAGAAAAAAAAAAGAAAAAAAGCGCTGCTTAACAACTGCCAAAACCACTGGCGTTCCTGTGGAAAAACTCAGCGACACGGCCCCTGATGTCTTTTATTGACATCCAAATATGGTCCTAAAGGCATCTTCCCGCCCCAGAGCCGCTGTCGTCTGTCACACCGCTGACTGCTGGAGAAACAATTTGAATAATAGAAATAACATGTCCTCTCATTCAACTCTTGGAGAGTAATAAGCATCCTGCGGGTTGAAAGAAGTGGTATTGAACGCCGATCCCCGGGGACATGCTCTCTTCTGTGCAATGGCTTGTCGGGACACAGGCACTGTGAAAGCACTGTGATGTCACCACCTTGATCATTTTCAATCATGTAGCCCACACACAAGGTTCGTATTGAAATCTGAGTGAGTCGTCGAGTCCTTTCAGCGACTCATATACGGCAGATGATAGTTACCATGAAACAATAAATGACCACAGTACCCCAAAAAGCATAACCCTCACCGTGACACCCGCGAGCCGGGGGTGGAGCAGCACCGTATTGCGGACAGCTCCACTTCCAGTCCCTAAGCCACGTGGGAAGTCACATCCGAAGACACGGAACATTATCCGGCTAAGCTGTGTTGCAGAGGCTCACAGCGTTTCATTTCATGTAGCTCAACCGGTCGCTCACACCCACTTGATCCAGTCGGCGCTGAAGACCATCCTCGTATAAAAAGAGCATTAGCCCGCAACCCTGTCGAAAATCATCGGCGGTGTCGGGCCAGATCAATATCGCAGGAATGTGAGATCCACAAGCCCTTTCTTTTGTACTTTCTTGAAGCCAACTAATAATATTTTGGCCACCAGAAGACTTTTTTTAAGCGGCTGCCTTCTCATGTTGTGAAATCTGTTTGTTACGGCCTAACGCACGTGATGGTAAAACTACAGTTGTGGCTTCCCGGGGTTCTCCAGAGAAGACCTCCTCTGAGCGACATTATCCAGTTGCTACCAAATTAAAACCTTGCATGTAAGGCAGAGGGAGGACATGAAATTGCGAAACATTTGAATTTTCGCAATTGGGTGTAAGTGGAGCAATGGCGGTCAAGTTTGATGACTTGCTGGAAATCATAAAACTAACAAGTAAACCACAATAGCTTTTTTCTAGCACATTAAACCCCGAAAGCCAGTTGGAGTTAACAACATGAAACTTGGGATAGGCTCCTCGCGACCCGAGTGAGGATAAAGCGGTTCGGAAGATGAATGAATGAATGAACTTGGTAGGCATCAAAATCAGCCATTTTGATATAAAGCAGCCATTTTAGGCCAACATTCTAATAGTAATGTTGAATTGGACTGAGCAACATGAAAATTGGTTGGCATGTCTATCAGGAGTAGACCCACAAAAAACATTTAAGAACCCATGCCCAAATAAAAAGAGAAAGTCAGCCATTTTGCTTTGGAGCACACTTTTGAGAGTGTGATAGTAAGAATGAAATAGGTCTCTGCCACGTGGAATTTGGCAGGCAGGTCTATCATAAATAGACCCACCAAAAAAGTCTCCCAAAAAGCCATCGCTGAAAAGATACAGGAAGTCTGCCAATTTGTTTTGTCATTTTTGTGTTGGTTGTTGTGTGTTGGCGTCTTTGTAACAAGAAAGATGAGGAGATGTGGAGAAGATGGTGAGAAGTGAGGTGGCAGGTTAAACGCTGCCCCTGGGGAGGCCGGCTTTGCTCGTTGAGCCGAGGCCTTCTGATTTCATTAAGAGCCTCTGTCTGTTTGTGTGTGTGTGTGTGTGTGTGTGTGTGTGTGCGTGTGTGTGTGTGTGTGTGTGGGCATGTGTGTGCGCACCCTGGCTTTGGCTGCTGCCAAGCAGGGGCTGCCCAGCCAACTACGGTGGGGTCCTCTGGGGGACATTTACATAACGCCAGGATCAAGAAAAGAGGAGAAAGAAGAAGAAGAGAGCGGGAGGATGAGTGGACTGTATTTGGTCATTCGTGGCTATCTTGAGCCTGCGGTTGTTTGAATGCGGGAAAACATGTTGGTGAGAGGAAAACGTGTGTTTGTGATTTTGTGTGTGTGTGTGTGTGTGTGTGTGTGTATGAATCACTGGCAACCAAACAAGGACACGCATGAAGGAATATGCCCCATTCGCTGATGGCTTTTCATCCTTCTGATGAAGTCCATGTTTTGCATACACAGTATATGCGCTGTAAACACATCCGCCTTATTGACAAAAAATATGAACGCACACCTCTTTAATCAATTCAGGATTCACCCCTAATGGATGAGTTAACGTTGGATGATCGTATACATCCAAATTTGAGGGAACAGATTGGGGAAGGTCCCTTTTCTCTTGCCAGCGTACAAAGCAAGCTTGTTGCACAATCTTATATTTGGCCACAAAAAAATGTTTTCAGGCACAAAAATTCTTTAACCCTTTCATGCACCCTGTAACCTGATAACATGATAAGATAACCGACCACTGTAGTAACCGCTGTCCCTCAAGGGTTAATTACCTCCCCCAAAAAATGTGAGTGAAATATTTGGCCACGCCGGTGACATTTTCCCCCCACGGGAATAAATATATGATGTCATTAAAACATTAGATTTGCTCATAAAAAGCTCAGCGTTTGTGTTTTTTGTAGATCTTTAGTTTGGTCATGTTTTCCCGGCGTCGCTCTTTTTCACGTCTGTCTGGTGAGGTTTTTGTGTCCGCCTGTTCTCGTCAATCCGGTTCCTTGTGTTATCCAATCAGGTCCCCTCAGTCATTCCTTGTCTCGTTCGTCGTCGTCGTCTCGCCAGTATTTAGTGCCTTGGGTTGTTCTTGGTTTCCTTTTGACTTTGTCTGTTCCTGTTCAGGAGTCACGTCTTCCCAGCGTTTCTTGTTTCTTTTTCTCTCTTTATCAAGTTTATCCCCACCTTGAATAATAATAATAATTATTATTTTTGGACTCTAATTGAGTGTTCTTGACTCATTCCAGTACTTTGTTTGTATTACAGCGCAGTGGCATTATTATATATATTTCTTTAAAATGAATTGCTCTTAAAATATTTTTACTTGAGTGCTTCAGTGCTCCAGTTTTACGTGTCTATGATTTTTATTTGATTTTTTTTGTTACAAAAGGGCTCACGTTCGATCACAAAAATATTCCTAGTAAAATATGTTTTGCCTCGGTGCCCTCGTTTCCCGCGTCAATGCTGTGCTGACACAAAATATAGAATAATGCATGTTGCCAAGAACAAACTGGCACTAAGCTGTTGGTGTTCCGACACTTTTGTTTGTTTTTTTAAGATCGCGCCTCCTCAGCCAATCACAGCCGGTCTGCATTTGGGGCCGCGACCGCATGATGATGCTTTTCCTTTGTGGTGATGCTGATTAGTGGCTGGGGAGATTCATGCAGCTATTTATATAGATTTATATATATATACAGTATATATATATATATATATATATATATACATATATAATGGGCGGCCCGGTAGTCCAGTGGTTAGCACGTCGGCTTCACAGTGCAGAGGTACCGGGTTCGATTCCAGCTCCGGCCTCCCTGTGTGGAGTTTGCATGTTCTCCCCGGGCCTGCGTGGGTTTTCTCCGGGTGCTCCGGTTTCCTCCCACATTCCAAAAACATGCATGGCAGGCTGATTGGATGCTCTAAATTGTCCCTAGGTGTGAGTGTGGGCGTGGATGGTTGTTCGTCTCTGTGTGCCCTGCGATTGGCTGGCAACTGATTCAGGGTGTCCCCCGCCTACTGCCCGGTGACGGCTGGGATAGGCTCCAGCACCCCCCGCGACCCTAGTTCGGAAAATGGATGGATGGATATATATATATATATATATATATATATATATATATGGACTTGCACGCAAAGACACACACGCGCACACACACACACACACACACACACACACATGCGTGCGCATGCATAATGCGGTAAAGAAAAGCAAAATCAAAGGGCTGGAAAGTTGAGAGCGGGCCACGAATGCTTCTGTAAAGCAAAAATAATGACAGCCAACGAGTTGGTTACGTAAAGAAAGAACTCTTTGCTCATCTTTACAGAACATATCGTACACATTTGATGCGGTTTCAAAGACGATCCAAGGTGGTGTCCAGGCTCAGCAGCAAAGACGATGTTGAAACCAGACCTCACTTTTTTAGTTGTTGTTATCAGGATCAAAGACAAATTTGAGTCAACGAGCCGAATGCACTTTTTTTTTTTTTTTTTTTTTTTGAGAGACAAAGTAAATGTGTCGTTTGTCTACAACTTTGGAAAACGGCTAAGCGGGAATGACAAACAAGTGTGAGCCAGATTGTTTTGTGGTGGTTTGGACTCAGCGATCAAAGAAAAAGGGGGTCAGGTCTGACACACAAGCAGGGAATGCTGAGCCTGGGAATGAGTGTCATCACAAATGTTGCTCACCTTGCACATCCCACGCCGTTTCCGAGCCAAGTACAAAGTGCCCGTTCACAGCTTAAGCCAGAGAAGGCACCTTGACAACCACTTGTGGTATTTCCGATAGCAGCAGGAAAACTGAGACGGACTGACAACTACGCGCATCACGGATGACCCCGTGATATCATCATATCAAGTGTTTCCGAGTGAGCAGATACTAGTCGATACCGTCTTCACTGTTCCAGCAGTTAAGTGAGACAAATACCGAGGGTTGATGACAAACCTCCTAATTGTATCGAAATACTCCCCGAAAGTTCCACAACCGCACATAAATCAACTGATGCGCTCCCCAAACGCGACATCAATACTCCGAAGTCTACTCAATTACTCCCCAGACGGAGAAGTAGTTTAACTCATTCAGTACCAACCAATTCTATACCTTTGGGAGTGAATGAGTTAAAGTACATCCGAAGACTTAGCTTGAAGCTACAAGTAGACCTGGACTTAGCTTGGACTGAGCTAGTCGACCGCAAAAATGTCCACTCAAAATATTTGCACGAAGGCTTCTTTGGCACCCCGTTACGACATTCAGACATATTTTCAGTCCACATAAAACCTTGATGAACTACCCGGGCAGTAAATTTAGACAATAGTCCCTGTGGGCCAAATACCCCCCCCCCCCCGATCCTCCAAATGTTCCTCGTTGGCCTTGAAAGCTCCTGCGGCCATGCCAGCTGCCCCTGAACACATGAGGCATGCTAGGAGTAAATGCAGCCCTGACGAAGCTTTGGGGGCTTTGGGTCTCTGCCAAAAATCTGCGCCGGTGGTTTTGTGGTTGACCTCGCATGGAGACGGAATGGCGGCGGAAAGGGGTCCGCAGCTGCAAGAAATAGGGACGGAAGCACGGGCATTGTTGAGGAAGAGACGTTTTGGGGGGACGTCAGTCACTTTAGGGGTCATTTTTTAGAACTTTGGAAGAGTTCGGTAAAGTGACGAGCAGGCCAAGATCTGAAGAATTTGGGTCCGTTTTAAGAAGTATTTCCGGACAATTGGAGTATTTATGTAACTTTTGAGAAGCGCACTATTGGTCAGTGTAGGAGGATTTCTATCGATTGAAGATGATTCCGTTCACTTTTAGGGAGTGTTTATGAAACTTTTGAGGGCATTTCAGGAGACCAAGAGAATTTGGGTCACTTTTAAAGAGTATTTCGATAATTTCTGAGTAATTAGGTCAATTTCGGAGTATACCATGTTAGTGGATTTAGGAGTATTTCTGTCACTTTTACAGTACTTTGGTCAAATTATGTGACATTTAGGGGTATCTTGGTAAATGCGGGAATTATTATATTGATTCAGGCAGATTCAGGTCACTTTTAGGGATAAGGGACCAAGTTCGGCCACCAACAGCAAAAATCTTCGTATAATTGACAGCCATTGAACTGCACCGTAGAAAAACAAACCATAATAGTGTCTGGTGAAAAAAAAAAAAAAAGATGCCTTATAAAATATTGCAAAACATCATCAAATATGCAAATTTGCAAGTATGCGGAGGTCCATGTGTTTTTTTCCGTTTATGGTTCCCCTACTTTCCTCATGAAAGTGTGTGCACATGTGCAACTCATTCCTCTCCATATCGACGTGACACCAGGTTGAAAACATCGGAAAACAATCTGTTCCCGAGGTGTCTGGGGAAATCGATGACATCAGCGAGCGCACGTGCGCATGATCCGCTGCATTTGTCAGAGCCGCAGCACTCCCGCTAGCGGGCCTCTGGGCCAAGAAGCATTCTGAGCTTGTCATCCGTGACGAAGGAACATTGCGACACCCTCTTTGATTTGTTTGAGGAGTGAAAGAAAAGCAGCCCAAACTGAATCGCTGTGTAAATACATGAGCAAAGCGCGGCTAATTCTTCAGATATGCTGGCGTGATGTAGGTCAACGGGCAACGTAAACACTCTGCGGGGTCGACAGCGACCCCTCACGTGCCAGCGATTGGCTCCTTCCAAGCCCGAAATAACAATAAAACCTCTGACTGTAATTCACTCGCACATACCTTCTTTTTTTTCCTTCTTTTTTTAATCAGACACAGACCGAAATTCCTCTTTCATTGTTCGAATTTGTCATGTGTGTGGCTGAGGAATTTGACGCACAAAAGGAGGTTGACTTTGGCTCAAAGCCCGCGTTGAGAATAAACAGCAACAAGTGTTGAAAGCGCAACGCACGTCTCACGATGTGAAAAAAGAGACCAGCCCAATAGAGTACAAAGACACGCGGGGTTTGTTCCCAACCAAATCTTTATTCCTTTGTGCTATTTTTTTTTTTTTTTTTTTTTGCAGGTCTATTCATAGAATGTTTGTAAGTTGCTTGAATGTAACTTTTCAGAGCCTTTCAGCATCTTTAGGAGTTTTTAGTTAACTTTTTGGGGAGTATTTCAAGACATTTAGATATATTTGTGTTATTGTGAGGGGAGGATCCTTCTGCTTCCTCCCTGATCTGGAGAGGGGGGCTAAGTGATGATGAGCGCTGTACGGGTTCTGCTCCGATCATTTTCCATCTTGTTGAATGGACTTAGATATCATCCTAACTATCATTGTCTACCAATATTGTGTCAAATATGGCCCACGGCATCCATTGCAGCCTGGTCGTCCTGGAAGTGGGGATTGTCCCATCTGCGGCCCCTTCTCAAGGTTCACATTTTTTCCCCAGATGAGGTTTTTAGAGTTTTTCCTTGCCCTCCTGGGGGTTAAAGTCAGGGGATGACGCGAACACTCGTCAACTGTGGGCATGTGAAGCCCTTTGAGGCTGTCTGTGATTAAGGATGATATAAATAAATGTGACTTGACTTGAATTGAATTACAGTCGATGTAAGGGTAGATTGAAGAATCTTGAGGCAACATTCGTACTTGCAGTGTTTTAGGATTTATTTGGCTACAGTTTAGGGAGTGTTACGGAAGGTTTACACGTGGTCTAGGTAACACAGATCACATGCTAGCAACATTGCAAATGCTGCCAGAGTTTGAAGCACCTCTCAACCTTTTGACCTTTTGTCATTAAAAGGTACCTCACATACACATATTAGCTCGATTGTTAAAATGGCACGTTCTGTCTTCGTTTGTTGATAATGAAGACGATATTGAAGATGAAGAAGTTCTCAGCGTCATGCCTGCGACTGTGACCTAACAGCGATGACGTAGACTCCGGCGTCTGTAAACTCTCTTGAGGGTGTTGATCTTTTCATGCTTGACATCCACTTCCCTCCCGCCTCCTTCCCGCTGACGCAAGCACACATGTACATACCGTTACATGCTCTACAGAAGATGCGTGGTGTTGATGTTACATCTCGTACGGTAGCTGAATGCAAACAGGGTCACGTAAGAGCGCCTTGAACATTGCAAATGTGGTGCCGTTCCCCGGATCACAAACATGGCCATCCGCAACGCTGTGGCATGATCGCGTCAGCTTATATTAATCATCAAAGACATTGTCTTCTCATGATGTAAGATTTCATTTAAAATTGCAGACTTAAATGAACAAAGAGATGGCGGAGCTCACTGTTTTTGCCATTCGGGCACTTCAGGAGGTCATTTCCTGCCGCTCACACACATTGAAGAAGAGTGTTGGCCCTTTCGTCACCTGTGAGATATCCCGATGACGAAGTTGGAGAGCGAGGCATGTAATTACAACTGCGGCCAGACGGTGGAAAAAGAAGGGTAGTCAAGGTGAAGAAAGGTCTGACGGACGTATTTGGAATACCAGAGAAGACCTCAACAATCTCAATAATGTTGAGTCTCCTATAAGCATCTAAGTTACACGACTTGTGCTATGTCATGTTCACTTTGGTGGGGTGATAAAAAAGGGAACTATTGACTGAGAATTTCAGAAAAAGACCCTTGACCCAGTGGACATGTATAGTAGGATTTATTTGGCTACAGTGGACTCTATATGGTCGCTGGTTGTAGCGCCACCTGTTGCTTTAGTCTGCACTTGACAGTGTCCTGATGTGCTTGTGTGTGTTTTTAAAAATAGCGTCACTGAACCAGAAAGTCAGAGGCTGAGTGTGACCTCAAAGAGGCAGCTTTTAAGCACACCATATGTAACAAGCACCGCAGGCTGCCAAATGCGCATATGCAGCCCATTTAGATCCCAATAGAACTCAGCTAATGGCTCCATTTTAGGATCATTGAATGGGGGATGCATCCTCCCCCGCCCTCCCCTCCCTTCCCCCATACACACAGCTTTCAGCATTTGTGCATGTGTACTCTATTGTATTGACGTCACATGGGGGGGGGGGGGGGGGGGGAAAGGAGCAGTACTGTATCTGTTTGTGTCAGATGACCTGGATTTAAGCGCAACATCTTTCAGGCAAATCTCTCCACAAAGAAGGAATTTACTTGACTTCACAGCATTCCAAATGAATCAAGTTAGCACCGTGATTAGATTTGTGACAATTTGGCGTCAGCAATGGGATCTCTCGTGTGATCGTCCGGTAGGGAAAGGGTGACTGGTGAAGAAAATCTCCAGCCTTAGAATCTGATTGCAAGATGAACTGACACGGAACGGAGGAAACAAATCGACCTGCCAATTATCGAACCGAGGCGGGGATTGTGATTGTGGGCCCTTTTATATTTGTAGAACCTGGTCTTTTTTGGGTGTGGGTGCTACTTATAACCTCTGCGGAATGGAAAAGTTGACCAGGCAATTTTCTGCCTTCAGAGGTGGTATCAGGGCATTTTTCCCTTTGTAGATCCTGAAAACTTCCACCAGATTTCCAGGTTTCTGCTATGTATAAACAGCAGTGACACGGAAAAGGGGGACACCTCAGTCACCTCAGTCTCTAGAGGTAGTACCAGACACCACCTGGAGCCCCTTTCTGGAAATTTTCTGTCATCAGAGGTTGTAGCACTTTTACACCTATAGAAGAAACCATTTTTCAATTTTTTTTTCCTGGTCACTGTTATGTTGAAATAGCAACCAAAAAAAAAAAAAGTCTTCCGAGGTCGTAAACGGGACCTGCAGCTGATTTTACACTTGTACAGTACACTTATGTACACTTGTTTATAGCTGGGCTCACTGTCGTGTATAACCGCCAAGGAATGGGGGTGGGTTGACCTGGTAATTTTCCGCCTTCTAAGGTAGTGTCAGAGATGGGATAGCACCTGTAACTCCTTTTACAGTCGTAGAAACATGCAGTTTTACATTTTTTTGGGGGGGGGGGGGGTGAGCTGTGGGGGCGCACTGTCATGTTTAACTGCCAATGAATGTGGGGCTGAAGTCGACCTAGCAATTTTCCATATTCTGAGGGAGTATCAGGGAGAAAAGCTTCCAAAGCCACTTCGACACTTGTAGAAGCCAGTGTTTTGCTGCCTTTTTTTGGAGTCTTGGTTCAGTATAAACAGCCATGGACTGGGGGTACGAAATCGAACCTGGAGATTTTCCACCGCTAGAGGTAACTTTTTGTTTATTAATGGTGAAGCCTACAGGTCCCATTAAGCTGCATTGCGGTTGAAGGTTCCTGGATGACATTTAACTGGAAATCCCGCTGTCACACCGGGTCAATTCATTCTTTCGACCCGTAGGGGGGTTGTATGTGCGCAGGAGGGACAAAGGCACAGAAGGGAGTCGATTCATTCGGGGGGCTAGTAAGACCTTTGAGGTGCACACAAACAGATCGAGAGGATTCGGTAAATAGCTGGATCACAACAATGCGGGCTTGTTGAGACATCAGGAATTGGCCAATGAGAAACCACAGCCGAATTAAGGGCATCATTAATGAAGTGATTCGATAGGGGAGGTTGGGGGGGTGCACGAGGATCATGGTTGGGGGGCAAAAAGAGGAAAATGACCAGAGGATGGGCAGTGACCTACATTTGGAAGATTGAAGGGGGCGTAGGCCCCTCACACCCCCTGTGGGCGGCCTGCTCATTGGTTCATTACACATAGTAAACACATGTACCACCCCCGGCCTCCGTCATGGTACACACATACACACACATTATTTAAAAAAAAAATCCCTCCCCACTTTCAATATGATCTTCGTCATGCTCTGGTGAAGACTGATGCATCTGCTGGAATGCGGCAAGCCGGACTGGCTGATATGAACCAACACTCTACACTATATCTATTAAATCATTCATTTTTAATCGGTTATGGCTCTCATGCTACACTAAAAGGTGGAAAAGAGCAAGGTTGACTTATTTGAGACCATTTCTGCCATTTAGACATACGGTGGACATAGAAAGTCTACACACCCCAGTTTAAATGCTGGGTTTTTATGATTTAAAAAATGTGATCAGTCTGACGTTTTTCCACCATTCATGTTCTGCCATTCATGTGATCTGTGACATGCACAAGTGAATTTAATTTGAGAGGAATTGAAAAAATAATAATTTGGAGGTCTTTTCTGAGCGAACAGATATCGAAGTGTAAAATGAATACCGTCAGTGATATTTAGGCAACTGTGTTACTCGTGTGGTACTGAGTGGCGAGAACCTTCCCTAGCTCACATTCAATTCCATTTCCTGTTCTATGGTTATCGTCATACTTTCCCTCCTGTCTCTGTCATCATTGGTACCCTAAGCTGAAGTCTCACAAGATTTGTTGACTTCATGCATAATTTGAACTCCACTGTACAGTACAATGATTTTTCCAACACATGACACCGATGGGGGGTGTCACACCTTTCACTTGAGATCAACATTCATGGACCAGGTTTGAGGGGGTTGGGGTGCCATGCTGTCAACTCTGTGGAAAGGTTGGTGCTGATGTGCTGGATTCTACCGTCCCCGAACCCCCTTTTCCACCACCACCACAGGAATGAACGCGACATGACGTTTGGCCAGACGTTCTTATTTACCTTAAATGTCTGTCCCCCTCCCTGCTCCTCGGTGGATGTCGCTGCAAATTAAACGTACCACTTGGATGTTTTCCTCAAGGGCAGGCGAGGATGGCAGCGTGGCTTGCATGGAGGACGCATGTGGATGCGCCACGCGTGCAACTGATAGTGGGATCAATGTAAGCATGTGGAGAACAAAGAACATTGGGACTTTACAGGGCCTGACAATTTTGTTGCCCTCTTGCTCGTGGATGTTACTGTTGTGCCAGACATAAGTGATGAAATAAAACTGAACATACATTTAGTGTATATAAATAAGTGAAGAATTCACAGTCAGAAATACTGTATGCACTGTTACTGGAATCTCTAATTTACTGGAAACATTTGTACTTGTCATTGTATCGAACCTTTTTTAGTGTTTCATTTCATGCAGGTATTAAAAACGACGTACTGTACTGTCTTAGCCATTTATGTGGCCTTTGGCACCCCGTAGTGGTTAAAAATGAAAGCGTTCCACCTTCAGGGTGGATTTTATTTGTTGTCATCGTGTTTCTATTCCCAAAACAATATGATTTCAAATCATTGGTTGTAATTTTAAATGGTTTCATTATGTATGGATGGCTAAGTAATATGTCGGTTTTGATTATTAAGAGTTGTGTGACGTTTTGTGGACACTGAATTAATATTTTGTCCGAAAATACCGTTTTTTTTTCAATTGACAAAGTTGGGAATGGGCATTAAGACTGTCACTTGTGTATATTGTAACAAATTCCTCGAATAAAGTAATTTGCTTTATACTTGAAAGATTTGCTATGCGTTTTAGATGAGAGGATTTTTTTTTTTTTTTTTTTTTTTACTGGCCGCCATTTTGCGACAATAGTGCTAATTGAGTCACGAGACGCCGCTGCGTCCTCGTCACTGTCTGGGGTAAAATAAATCGCGGGCTTCGTCGCCGCCATTAACAAAACTACAAAAAAGAATAAGAATAAAATGGAACAACCCAACGTTATCATCTGCTACTTCTGTGGGAATTCCTACACTCTGTCAGGTACATTTGTCGACTTGTTTAAGTATTGTTACTATAAAGTTACTGTAATCCGATTCCCGGTTTTAGCGTACTATGAACAACTAGCAAGGCTCGCTAAAAGTGCCGAAATATGTTGAAAACTAACGCCTTTGTGGTTATGAGTTTCACTGGTTAGCTGTTGAATGTCATTTTAATCTGTAAGGGAAGTTTGTTGTTTAGTTGACGTTCCGACGACAGAAAATGTTTGCTTCTACCCTTTCTTCGGGCCTGTTTAGAATTAACGGTACTAATTGGGTTTCGGCATGACGCCATCCCGCGGAAGTGGAGGAGGTACCAGACCCTCAAAATTTCAAGAGTTTTTATTTTTATTTTTAGATGGCATTAGATCCGTTGTACCTTCGTAAAAGTTGTTGTGAAAGTTGATATTTTTGTTCATGTCTCTGTTATGTATAAACGGAGGGACAACGGGAAATGGAGGGATAAAATCGAGACATTAAGTCCCAAGATTTGTGAAAATAAAATGAGAACAACAAAATAATATAAAATAAATACGATTTGAAAGTTTGCAAAGATGCAGTGCAGCCAAATTGTGAAGCCAGCAGAAAATGCTCGAGGCTTAAATTTCACATTTTTAAAGTCATTTTGCACTTGACAAAAAGAGCGTTGAATGTGCAGGGATGAATAGGCATGAGGCTAGTGGTACCTTTGAGTAGTTGCAATTTGGTCGTTGAATAAATGCAGTACAACGTTTTGAAATCAACGAATTCTCATTTTAACATATAAATCATGATTGCAATATCAATCAAAATAATTGTGATTATAATGTTTGCCATATTGGCACAACCTAATGCACATCTAAGTTTCTGGTTTGCATTCTGACCAAATGCATTTTGGTTTTCTCACTCAGAGAATGAAGCTGAGGACAATCTGCCTCGTACGCTCATGTGCGGTCACATTTTCTGCACGTCGTGCCTGCAGTCCATGGAGTGTGACAATGTGATCAAGTGTCCTGAGTGTGAGGTGAAGCGACAGTGTTGGTACCATACATGTTGCCTGTGCTTGTGGTCAATGATGGCCCTCTTGCGCAGGTGGAGTCAAGCCTGCCTGAAGACGGTGTGCTGGGGCTGCAGGAGGACGCTCGCATCATTGGCCTCATCTACACTGCCAAAATGAACAAGAAGAGAAGGTAGGGCTAGGCAATCAATCAGTTTAATCAGTTAACAAACAACAATTGGAGAAAAAAGTTAGAAACAATATAATTGATGGAATTAAAAGATATATATCTTTTATCCACTGTTTTTCAAAATACTTACGAGTAACTTTAAATCTGGTGAAAAATCAGACAGCATAAGCAAAATCATTTTGACATTGTTTTACATACGACTAGAAAGGAGCTCAAAGAAAGGCAATCTCAGAGACAACTGCGCTGAATGTCGCCAAAGACAGTGCACATTTATATGATGCTGAGCGCAGTGACTTATCCATGTCAAACTTTTGACAGCCGGTATGTGATTTTAAGCCAAGTCGCAAATGTTTTGCTGAGGTCACCTTGAGAACAGAGTGAGAGCGAGCAGATGGTGGTCCACAGACGTATGGACCAGCCAAGCCATGCAGCTTGACAGCTTGATTCATGTTAAATTGTTCAAGCTTCAAAAATCAAAATGACCTACATAGTTTGAGAAAACATATTCATTTTTTTCCGAAGAGAAAGCATTTATTTTTTCACCATATCAGTCAAGAGAAATATTTTTATATTTTGGGACGTTGACATGAGTTCACAGAACTCAATTCATTGTCACTCAGGTTGGACAAACCAAACAATCGCAGGAAACTCAGAGCGTTATCCTCTGACACCAATGGCAACACCAAGGATGCAGAGCAGGTACAGTACGTGTGCTTTTAACTTAACTGATTTCAGGTTTGTTTTTATGTTTCTACAAAGTTAACATGATGCTACTGACCTTATACTGCAAGAAGAGTTTCATAACAGTAATCTGCCGTAATATTAGTTGCTTTTCACAAGGGATACATAACAAATGTATTGTATGTCTGTGATTTCTGTTGTATTGTATATTGTTGAGGCTTCACTGTACACCAAAAAAAGCGAGCCAGCCTTGAAGATTGGATGTGTCTATTAAATCTTCTTCTCAGCCGGTGACCAATGAAAAGAGTGAGAGAGCTATGGATGAGGCGTTGGCCACCGCTGCGGAACATCTGGCCAGACTGGAGCACTTACACCAGGTGGAATATATATGCTTAGTTCTCCAAAGTACTGGAGACTTGTGTGGAATTGCTTAGTGTTTGTTTGTTTTTGGAATCTGGGCAGACTTTAACTACAGGCCTGGTAGAACAAGTGAAGAAAGAGCAAGCTCGATTGGAGTTGGAGATCGACCACGCCGTTGACAAAGCGATACACGCCACCCATAAGTGGTACGACCGCGATGACATCAACATGACAACATCTCATTGCGTGGCTCACTTGGTCCAGACATACATCGAGAAATGCCTCATCCCCTTCAGATCTCCTTGGTCTTATGTGGAGTTTCACGTCAAACGTTTCCTTTCTTGTCAGACACAAATTTGGTGCCCTCACCTCCCCCGTCCTTATTTATTTATTTATTTATTTTTAATAGTTACTAGGGTGATCGGAAAAGTCGCTAAGTTGGCAACACTAACTTTGCTTATCTGAAGTAGCTCCTCTCTGTTCACAGCCATTTGTTAATGTAAGGAGTACAGATCAGCCGAGCCCTATCTGTGCATCTCTTGCTCACTGGAAGATGTCAATGTTGTAATGTTTTGTATTCCAAAAGGCGTGACATGCAGCTGAGTAAGCTAAACGGACTGGATGCTCACTTCTCCAGCACCCACGCTGAAGTTTGCAGGGTCAAGGCGAGGTTGGCCTCACTGGAGACTGCTGTGCAGAAAGCCAAGAAGGTGCGAAGCGTGCCCTTCCTGGAGCTGTACAGCGACTGGCAACAGGTGTGTGATATGAAATGTTTTGTGTGCCACGGCTTCTCAAACCTTTTGGGTCGATGGGAGAAATGTTTTTCCAAGGACTCGTGATCCTAACAACAATGAATTAAATGTAACTACCGTGAATGAGTTCATTAAACATGGTATTCTGATTAACAATGTGTTTGTTAGAATCACCATTTTTAAAATCCATCAATGGGCAGCCACTTTTCGACTTAAATGGCGACTGAAAATGACATCACAGTTGCTTGGGGCACAGGTGCTTGGGGCACCACCTATTACAGCTCAGTTTGGTCATGTAACATTTGCAAGCTGAGCCGTGATTGGTCATTACCTGAGGCCCAAGCAGCTATGATGTCATTTTCATTTGGAAAAAAAGGGGGGCAAAATGGACCCCTCGTTGAGATTGATAAAATTAATTCAGTTTGAGAATGACTGCTGTAAACATATTTCTGACATTAGGAGTAGCGTAAATGCAACATTTTCCAGGTTTTTTTTTTTTTTGTGACAGATTTTGAGGACTCTACAGGCTCCTGTGGACAACCAGTCCTTCAACATGAAGTGCATCACCATGGGCTGTGGACTAAGGTTTGTAACCTCCGGACAATCAAATCAGCCGGGCAAAATAATAGCAAAGATTTACAAGCAGCGGTCACTGTTGGACAGAAAATTTTGCGAGGGGAGGCGACTTCACAAAACAGCAAAGGTTCACCGTGCGTACATTGCTAACAATGTATATGTTTGTGTTCGGTGTAGTGTTAAGTTCAAGTCCCAGTTTCTGAACCAGAGTGTGGAGTTAATTCTGACGATGGATGAAGGCAAGCCAAACAAGTGAGTCCTTTTAAAATATCCTCATAGACTGGCAGGGAGCCTTCGTTCAATCAAATGCAGAGCGGTGCAACCAAGCTAATAACTCAATTGTATATTTTTACACACCCGTCTAGGGTTAGGTGCAAAACATTAATGGGAAGGAAATCATTCTCGGTCCCCAAGGTTGTGATACATTAAAAAATAAATAATTAACACGGTCCGAAGTAACCGGGCAACATTTTTAAAGTAACAAAAAGTGCCCCAAAGGCAAAAAGGTCTGAAAAATGGTTGAAAAACAAAAGGCAGTGAAAGCTGGCACACAAACAAAAGATGTACCCTAAAACTAACTAATAAATGCACAAACTAACGACTAACTATGGAAGCACGGATTCTTGAATAATAATTCACTAGGAAGCTTCCACTTTGGTTTGAATTGGTCTTTTTAGGGTCCAACAGAACAACCATTTGAGGAAATACATTATTCTACCTCACCATTTGATTGCTGCATTTATCTTTTTGCCCTGTCACTCCTGTCTTGTCCTTGATTGTCTAGCCTGTCTGAGATGCCATGTCACCTCCAGCAACACATTAGCGGCCTTGCCCAAAAGCCTGCCGGACATGGTCATGTCGAATCTTTAGCCAGCAGCTACAGCCACCACAGCCACAGCAAAGCCAAGAGTCCACTGAGGAAGATGAGTCAGAGGGTGAGCCCCAAAAGAAGGAGTCCTGCTTCTCGCTGCGCCTCTCCGAGCCCAACGCGTAGTAGCAGCCGCTACCACTGCAAGACATCCTCTTCAGATAACGCCGCTGCTGATGTCGTTATTGAGGAGTTTATAGAGATGGAGGAGCAGTACGGTATGTCCGCATCTCTTTTGAGACTATTTGTTTTGTCATGTGAAGACTCAACTGAAAGATGTTTACAAAGATGTTGTAATGTTAGATTTGTGTCTTTTGATCTTAATTGCCCTGCAGAGATGGATACAGTTTTCTGAATCTGAATCTTAAATTTTCTGCAGTTACCCCTCCAACTGGTCCCGAATTGTCCAAGGAGAAGCAGAGGTCACGCAGGAGAGGAAGCTTGCATTTGTCCACAACGAGGAGAAATGGTATGAAACGCACATAATGGAGCACTGTGGAACACGTTCGATCAATTTTCCCCACTTCTATGATTGTCACATTCTTCTGTCACATTCTTCCTTGAACTCATGTTCTGGCCTGACTGATAAGGATTTTTTGAAGCTGATGCCAATTCAGATATTAGGCAGAATAAAATTCAATAATCGATGAGTCTCCTTATTAATTGAAATATATATTTATTATGAATACAATAACTATTTTTATAGGCTCCAGCACCCTCCGCGACCCTGGTGAGGATCAAGCGGTTCGGAAAATGGATGGATGGATAACTATTTTTTGCACCTTTTAGCACTTACAACAAATATATTCTCTTGTCCCTGTTAAACAAACAATAAAAATGAAAAGTATGAAGACTAGGCAGAACAATTGACTGTTTTCCAATACTTTTTTTGCATTAGCATTTGTTTAACTTAACAACAGATAGAAAAATTGAATGATGTTTTTTTAACAGGGTTTGGGGGGTTTGTTTAAATGTCTTTGTCTTACGTTGCAATGTCCAGCTTATTTATCAATTGGACCCCCATTTATTTATTTATTTTTATTAGTCCGCTTGTTGACTTAATTACCACCGTGTTGTACTAAGCAACCAGGATGGAGATGTGTTGGCCAGGCCAGCCTTGAAAATGAATCTTGACTGGACTGGAAATGCGCTTCCTCCTGTCCCCAGTTGCTCAGTGGGTGGTGGTGACTCACGTGGTCAACCCTACTCACTTCTACGTGTGCTATGCGGCCGAAAAACGAGAGAGTGATATTCTGTCCAAGGAGATCAACGCCTTCTGCAAACTGGACACCAGTTGCTTCTCCTCTGCCGACAACGTGCGAACTGGTGTGTTCATTTTTTTTTTTTTAATCTGTGATGGATGGTTGTAGTACATCGTTGCAAAGAAACATGTAACTGTTTCCTTGAAGGCTCCATGGTCTTGGCGAAAGGAAATCAGGGTCTGTGGTGCCGCACCAGTGTGCTGGAGGTCTTCCAAAATGGCTGCAACAGCAGTGTGGATGTCTGCCCGGTTGACCAAGTCAGCCGGATCTGCATCTTCTTCATTGACTACGGCTTCACCAAAAGCTTGGCCATAGAAAGGTCAACTCATGTCGCCATACATTCATGCGGGGGTAGACAAAGTGACGACGACCCACTATGTTCCTTAACATTTGCTTCGTCAAGGAACCTGCAGTAGTTATAATTTTTTTCCCCAACATTTGACAATTGTGTATATTTTACAGTAATTATTATCAGGATCAAAGTTTTAATATTGAAAAAGTAGTCAATGTTATGTGAAGATCATTTTACGTTGGTAGTCGCAGTTTCCGAATCCATATTTTAATTTTAAAAAATCTATCTTTTGTGAATAGTAGCAATTTTATGTACATTGTCATAACCTTACATAATAGTTTTCTAATATTAGCCAAATAAAGTGGCAACATTGCATGAATACAAAATTATTGTCATATTCCAGGAATAAAGTCTTAATTTTCATTAATGAAGTCATAGTTTTGAAAATCCTAATGTGACATGGATAGAGTTGTAAGTTTACATGGCTCATAGTTTCATGACTCATTTTTATTAAAATGCTATAAAATTTAAAATATAATGATAAAAGGTAACAAACGAGAACAAAAGGTAAAAAGAGAACAAACAAAGCGACACTTGCTCTCCCCACAACACTTCTGATGCATTGTCTGGAACCAGAAACTTGTCTGGTTTTCTTCATCACTCCTTTCCATTTTGCAGGAATGTCTTGCGCACGGTGTCCTCAGTAGACGTGGTGAACAACCACCTGAGGAAGATACACACAGAGCTGGTTCGTTTTTCTCCTCAGGCCATCCGATGTTCCCTCAAGGACCTGATCCCCTACGACCTGGTGAGTGCATCCATCCCGCTGAATATTGCCCACTTAAATGTCATCCCTGACGTCAACGTAAGCATGCGTCCAGACCAGGGGCTGGTGCAAAGAGGCTCAGACGGCATTCTGCCAAGTGGTGGGTTCTGCCGTCGTGGAAATGACTTCCTTTGGTCAGGACAGAGATGCCATGCTGGTGGACCTCAGCAAAGCTCCTGTAGGACCATCCAACGACATTCCCATGTCCATCCGGGATTATCTGGTGTTCATTGAAGTGGCCAGGTGCTGCTGCCCGAAACACTATCGGAACCACTGAGCTACATTTACAAACTGAATTCTAAGATTTGGTCCATGAAATTGCATTCATTCCCAACAGTCAATTCTAATACGATACTAATTCTATACTGCACTATGGTATTTTTTCTTATCAAAATACAAAAACATGATCATGGTGGTGTTAAGAAGTGCTCTGCTGCTTTCACACATTCTAAATATTCTTTGTCAACATTACATTATGTCATTGGCACCGTCAGGTTTTATTATCCGGTAAAGCTGAGCAGGAAGCAGCTCAAGTACTACCCGTCCGTCCCACCCAAACTCCACACGGAGCACAGCGCAGTGGTGACACACGTCAACAGCCCCAATGACTTCTACATTCAGCTGGTACTCTTATTTTTTATTTTTATTTTTTTTGTGTGTGTGTAGACACATTTTATAAAAATTTAACGTTTTTAAATTAAACAATTGGTTAATTTATCATTGTGGAATGAATTAATACAATTTCAAAAATGAGAAGGTATTATTTTCGGATAAGAGTAACATATTTCTCTTTTTCTTTCTTGATCTCTTTTACAACTTTTCCCATTTTTGTACAAAAATAAAAATCCAATTTGGCCGTTGAGCACAAACGTTTGACTGCCCATGTTCTAAGTGCTCCCCAATGACACCTGTCATAGTCGAAAGTCTTTCTGAATAGCTTTTCTCTGAGCAATAGGATTGTTATTGGATACTGTCCCTGCTCTCTCTTCTTCATTCATGTGTGTGGCCAGCAGACTGACAACATGGAGTCGTCGTTGCTGAAAGCCAAGCTTCAGGAGTGCTACAACGCCAAGTGTGGAGAAGAAGAACTGCTGGTTTACTGTCCCATCATCGGACAGGCCTGCGTGGCCCGCTTTGAAGAAAACGTGTGGTACAGAGCCGAAGTCATAGGTAAAGACGCCGGCGTCCTGATGCTACTTTTTGAGTGAATAAAGTTGGAATTTCACGATCATGATGTGACCATAAAAATTTTATTATTGGAAGATTATTATTGCCACCCTAAATGAAGACAAATAGTCTTGATAGCTTGATGAGGACGTACTTTTACATGAACAAAGTTGGAATTTCATGCAACAGCAAAGTGTCGTCTTAATATTATAAAAATTAAGTTGGAATAGTTTAACATTAATCTGTACACTTTTTAAGACTGATGAGCATGCACTTTCTAATACTACTCCCCAAAAAATTTCAGGTCATCTGGGGGACAGAAAGGTGGAGGTGCGCTGCATTGACTTTGGATTTAAGACAACAGTGTTGGTCAGCGACTTGAGGAAGATAAAGGATGAGTTCTTCTCCCTGCCGGCATTGGTGACTGTGCTTACTTGGTGTTCAACCTCATCTGTACTACATACTGAAATGGTCCTTGCTTGTGTGCGCGTGCGTGCATCCCGTAGGCGATCCAGTGCTGCTTGTCGGACGTGCTTCCTCTGGCTGGAGAGACATGGAGCGATGCCTGTGTGAAACGCTTCTTCAGCCTGGCTCATGACAAATTCTTCACCATGGTGGTTACAGGTGAAGTGAATTTAAGCAAGTTGTCGTATTTCCACAGGATACGGGCCAAGCCCTGTCGTGAATAGTGGAAAAATGTTCGTATGTTGGTAGACAGAGATACAAGTATTAATGTTTGTATTTAACTCCCAACAAAAATGTTTTTCCTTCCATCCATCACGTGGCTCGCAGGCTTGCTGTAGCCTATCCCAGCTGATTTTGGGCAATAGGCGGAGTACCCCCTCAACTGGTTGCCATTCAATCGCAGGGCACAAAAATGTTCATAATTGTCTATCATTTCTAACTCATCTTACATTAGCTACGAAAATAAATAGTTCCCAGATGATTTGATTTTGAAAAAAAAAATGGAAATGTGCATGCATGTTTCTTTCCCAAACCCATAAAAATAGCAAGTGTTGGGCAATAGCGAGAATAGCGAATAGGTGGGGTTTTATTGTACTCTGCTTCAACTCGCGAACTACTTAACTCACTTCATTGTTCTCCAAACAGAAAAATCCCCAAAGACAAAACCTCTACCCATCAAGCTGCTTGAGAGCAATCCAACTGACCTACCCACTGACATAGCCGAGGTGCTAATTAAAGAGCAGCTGGTGTGCTCCAAAAATGGGTATAAGCCTATTATTTTCTTTACAAACTATATTCAGAAATGGTGATATTTTTTTTCCCCCCATTGACTTCTATTACCTCGCTTGCCAAAGGCTTAAGACCAACATGGCAGAGGTCCCCGCCAATGACGGCGCCATATGGGACCCGCCGCTCGACCTGAGTGGTCTTGGGCCGTCGGACCCTAGTGCCGGCACAGCGGTGGAGTTCCAGCCTCGGCTCAGCCTCCCCGGCAGCCTCAAGGACGCCAAAGTGCGAGTGAGCCACATCACCTCACCCAGCAGCTTCTACATCCAGTTCATCCAAAACGACTCTCAACTTAAAAGGTAGATAGTTGGCCAGGTAGCTACATCAGCCATTTGGCACATACATGTAGTGGTAGGGTCACTTTTTGTTGGCCAGAATTTGCGACACAATCATTTGCTAGTTGAATTGCTGCTCTGTATTAAATTTATTCGAGGTTGAATGAGCTTCTGAATGAGGAATGTGAGCTCTTGGAGCCTCAGGACGTGGCATGGGAGCCAGACATGTTCTGCGCGGCTCACGTCAACCAAGTTTGGGAAAGAGGACTGATCTGTTCCAAGGTCTTGTCCGCTGACATCGCAGAGGTGTTCCGTCGTAGCTCGAAACTTTTCACTTATGCTAATTTCAGTGAACAGATCAGTGACTTGGTCTGCCCGGCAACAGGTGATGCGCTGTGACCACGGCAACAAGGTGAAGCTGCACGTGAGCAACCTACGGCCACTGTCGGCTTCATTGGAGGGTTCTTTTGCTCTGGAGTGCTCGTTGACGGACATCAAGTAAGACACACACACACACACATATTTTCAGTGGTTCTCGAACTAATATATAAAAACAGTAAATTATTACGCTGTATCATTTAAAAAAGTGTAAACCTTTGTATGGGGACTGACGTGTGAATGAAACCATTTACTCCTCCCTTCCTTAGATTTTGGTTAATTAAATGATCTGATTTGATCTTGACCCAAAAGGTTTGAGAGCTTATATTTTCTCAAATAAATGTTTTGTTTGGTTTTGGGTTTTTCTTTGTAAAGGCCAGCAGGGGGCCAACCCACCTGGACTGCCACAGCCTGCGACTTCATGCGTGACTTCCTGTCAGGAGCCTCGGCTGTTGTCACCATCCACGTTCGTCCCTTTACACCTGTATGTTCTGCTCCTGTGGCCCAGGTTCTAACGTATTCTGCCATTGGCAGGAGATGACAGATGAGCGGCCGGTAGCTGTCACTCTGATGTGTACCAACAAGATGGGAGAGTTGGTCAGCATCTCGGACTATCTGGCCTACAGTGGTCTCGCCCTCAGGGAGAGGAAGCCAGTGTGCGTCTCTCTTCAAACACATGCACACTTGTTACAGCAAACTCAAAATGTGAATGCAAGTTAGAACCAAATATACTTTGTTTTCCCTTTCAGGTTAGAGAGATACGTGGAGGATTTGGCTTTCAAAGAAAGGTTTCAAGACTTACAACCCTAAGGGTGTTGAACTTGGTGGCATCCACTGCACTGAACCAATAAGCTCTGTTGTTGTCTCGCAGCGAAATGGCCATTCCTCCTGAAAAGCCAAGAGATCCTCAGTCTTTTGATACCAACATACAAGCTGAGACTCCTAAATGGACGGCTGCTCCTTTGCCAGCATTCCCCTCAACACCTTTCCCCGCCAGGTCCACCCCTCGCTCAACCAGGCCCACTGAGAAGGTCCTCGAACCCCACCCGCCAACCTCTGTTAACATGACGCATGGAAGTGAATGCTGTTTGTTTTGTATGCAGGTGAAAACCGATAAGTACAAACCACCAGAGCTTCCGCAGCTGGGCCACAACCGCATGACCATTTCTGCCATCAAAGAGGACGGACTCATCTACGCCAGAACTGACACTGCAGGTCACACAAACGGTTTACCCGGTGAGACTTTCAAGGACCCCTAGATTCACTTTTGTGTTGTCTTCAGGGTGTCATTTGGAGCAGTTGAGGGACAAGATCCAGCAGAGTATGAAGACGCTGCCCAATCAGAAGCCGTACACCTGGAAGACGGTACAGGGATGCGCCGTCATTGGGCCCGACATGCTGTGGTACCGGGGCCAGCTGCTGGAGGTCCGAGGGGGGCACGTCAAGGTGGGATTGTGTGTTGGCTCCCCCTGCTGGCCGTGAAACACTCTGGAATACTAATTTTGTTCAAACTGGACTGACTGACAACTGATAGCTGGTCAGTTTCACAGACTGGTTCTGAGTCAGCTTGACCTGCTCGTATCATGTCTCATTTGTGTATTGAATTAGTTTCCGGAGCCTTTACTGATCACATTATTTAATATAACCCAGATAGCTTTAGTGTTGTAATTATTTTCGAAAAGTTTAGTCTATTTCTTACACATCCTTAAAATACTCATTTACTTGTTTGGGCCAGCATGAGTGAACTTTGTGTTGCCCAACACAATCACATAATGACACCGAGCCTCTGCGTTGACGATGAAAAATACTTAATGGTGGTTTCAGGTCCAGTATGTGGACTATGGCCAGGTGGAGAACATTCCGGTGGTCCACGTGTACCCCCGCCTACTGTGCGAGGACATACCTCAACTTTGCATGGCCTGTCAGCTCTACGCCATCAAGCCTGTGAGACTTAAGATTCTGTACACATGGCACCATTGCAATACCGCAGATGACGGAGTGGTGGCGTTCTTGTCCTCAGGTCGGCAACAGTTGGCATCCGGATGCTGTGGAGCTTCTCAATGAGATGCTCTTGCATCGCCGTGTGGACGTCAGCGTCCTGGTATATGCGCACACACTCACACGAGCGCACAAAATGGTATGTGCTGAGTGTGTGTGCGTGCGTGCGTGTGTGTGTGTGTGAGGACATTAGAAGCTGCCAACAGACCTCAGGCGACCACTCACAGTTGAAATCTTCTTGGATGGACTGAACCTCAACACCATCTTGTGTCAGCACAAACACGCCCTGATGGACTGGACCGCACCACCGGTGGGTGTGCCAAAATACTTTGTTTCCATGGAAACTGGCATGTGATTGCTAAATTGTTTTTTGTGTGGCCTAATATGGCCTTTTCCCTCGATAAGACACCGTTTTAGTGGCAGAATCGACATTTTCAAAGTTTAATGTCGCTCTTTTCTTATCAAATATGGGGTATTATTTTTCACGTTTTTACAGCAAAATGTAAGGACACTTTGGGCCATTTGTGATCAAATTACTACTTCCCTCACTAAATAGATGACTTGTGACTGTATGTAGTGTTGTGGGGGCAATCTTGGAACATTTTTCTTGCTGCCAAAGGCAAATTTTAGGGGTATCATTTTAAATGGCTAAATATCACATGGGAAGCAGACCATTTCGGGCAAAAATCAACCATTTTATTGGCAAACTTGAACACATTAAGTCAAAGTCTTGTCTTTTTGATCCCTGCTAAAAAACATTTTATCAACAAAATATTAAAGTAACACTCTCGTGGGAATAAATCGCTTCCTATTTGAGCACCATTTTAATGGCTATTTAAAGCCTTATTTAAGGTTTTATGACACACAAGTGTTTAATTGCAACATATCACATTTACAAAAAATCAAATGGCAAACTAGCACTTTTTCCTGATCAAATAGTTTTTGAGGCAAACCTATTTCCAAAGCTTATATTCATGTCTAAATCATTATTTTATTTAATTTTTTTATTCTTCAGGCACCTTCTCTGCCTCCTGGCTCCATTTTGGACATCTGGGACATGGACACAGAGGTACTCTGGCTGCTTGTGTTGTGATCAGTGATTCTCAAAATGTGATTTTGAAGACCACTTAGTCTCTCCTACAAGTGGTACGCCAATGAATCACTACATTTGCATCGAAGTTCTTTCTTTTGTATGCCGATTTGAATTTTTTTCACACAAAAAAATTGGACTTCATTCTTCCTAAATTCTTTTTTTTTCTTGCAATTTTAAACTTTTCCAATCGCAACCTCTGTCTGGTTTTGAAGAATTATTTTAGCTTACTACGCTTCTCCATTTCAGTGATGGTCGTTAATGAGGTACAGTACTTATTTTTGGGGTGATACTTGGTCTCAAAAGTTTTGAGTGTCGTTGCTGTGCGTGTTCAGGGTCTGCTGGGGCCCCAGGAGGTGATGTTGGGGCCCTTCTCTGAGCCCGGCCTGCCCGAGATTGGTCAGAGCCTGAATGTCCGCGTGAGGCACCTGCAGACTCCCAATGAGGTAATCATGGCAAAAGCCTGACACTTACCGGCACATATTCAGAAACTTCGTCATGACGTCATATGTCGTAGTTGTTCTTGTGGTGGGAGGACATGGCCCAGGAAATGGTGGACGGGGAAACTCTGGACCAGTGCATGTCACAGATCAACGCTGACGTTCCCAGTCTGCTGCCACTCACCAACTTCCCTCATGGTAATATGAAAGAAAAGGATCAGCAACCCTAAGCCTACTTTGAAACCCTATCCTGAAATCCTGAGGTCACACATTCTGATGTTATCATGACGCCATCCTACAGTTTGAAATTGTGACCCTCCTTTGAAACTGTAACCCTCTTTCGTGTCCTTGCATTATCAGTGTTATAGCTTTGAATGTTTTGATGGTATGTCATTTCTCTCATGTTTGTCACATTTGTCAGAAAATCTTTTCCAATAATCGTTTAAGTGCTCTCTCTCTCTCTGTGCCGATATAGCCTTTTTATGAACGATTAGCTACATGGTTTTAGTGGCGAAATTAGATATGATAATTGGTGTGGTTGTCAGGCGGTGCATGTCTGGCGGAGTACATCGATGGCAACTTCTACCGTGCCAAGATGCTGAAGATCATCAGCGCCGATCCCGTCCAGATCCTCATCCAACACGTGGACTTCGGCTCCAATGACACCGTGCCCGCCAACAGGTACAAACGCATCGCGACGTTCTTCTCAACCGACGGTGGGCTCAGCGAATTTTTGTGTTTCCCTCCAGGTTGCGACAGATGCCGGCCAAGCTGCTGCGCTTCCCTGTGCAGGCGCTGAAGGTGCGCGTGGCGGGCCTCAAGGCTCCCAGCGCCAGCACGGAGGACCAGGTGCTGCCCTACAGCCCGCAGTGGACTGTCAAGGCCACGCTGGCCATGATCAACCTGCTGCTCGGAGACCTAACCGCCGTGTTTCGGGTAGGACATTTACAATTTGATGACAAGAAATGTGCACGTTTACAAAAATAATTTAGTCGTTTTAACGTTAAGAAACATGCAATTTTACGAAGATCCGACCATTTAATCGGCCAGATGATTCAATTGGCCGATATTAGCCTCTTGTTTTTTTTTTTCTTTTTTTCACATTACAGCTTAAGACAATGGCATTCAAACACCACTCCCTCCATTAATCAGCTGATTAATCAGTTATTGGTATTTTATTCTGCCTAATATATTTATATTCATACATACCACTCTCTGCGTCAAAATGTTATCAGTTGGATCCCAAATTTAACACACATAAACAATTTTGCTTGGAGTCTTCATTTTGGGGATTTAAACGGGTATGTTGATTTAAAAAAATAAATAAAAAATTCCCAACCCGAACCCCAATGCAGAGTGTTATAATTGTGTCGTGCTTCATAAGAAACTGCTAAGAGTCTCCTTGTCCGTTCATCCAGTGTGGGGATGCGTCCGCTGAGCCGTCCGTGTCGCTCTACAACCAGGAGGGAGAGTTTGTGTTTTTGCCTCTGCTGGCCAGCGGCTTGGCACAACATGACTGAAGGTCCATTTCACACGGTTTGTTTTGTTTTACCTTCAAGCTGCATTCACCAAGGGAAAAAGTTGTTTGACTCTGCCTTTTTTTTCATGGTCTTAAGAGTCCATTTAAGTTGCCACTTCGTTTAAATGGCAGACTTTCCAAAGTCATTAAAGTGTGTTGCGCTTCAGTGCATCGGGCTTTCGTGTTTTATACGCCAAACAAGTGTGGGGATTCATTTTCATTCTTTAAATAAAAAAATATACAAATGTACAGATTTGTAAAAAAAAAAGCTTCCTTTTTTTGACCATTTAAGAGTCACAGATAAAAGAAGTCAACGTAGTGCTTAGGGAACATTTTAAAGTGAAAAATAGTGAGCAATGGGAGTATAAAAGAAATGGACACTTTGTCACTTTTGACCATAACGTTAGCACCTTTTTAAAAGCAATATTAACACTTTTTTTAAGTGGTCCAGGTAAAAGTCACTCAGGAATGAGCTTGTGCATTACGTGAATAAAATTGAAGAAAATGTAGAAATTACATAAGTTGTAATATTTTAATTGTAAATCTGCTACAAAAAATTTTATTACATTGATAAATAAATTGACACAAATATAGACATTTGTTCAGTTTACAAAAAATATACATGTATAATATTGCAACTTTTTTAAGGACTTAATTCTAAACATTTGAAAGTTTTTCTTGTACTACTAGCAGGGGATCATTCTTCAACATTACAACGTAGTGCTAACTTTTAACATTGTTTTCTTATCGGTGTGGCTGTAACGCTCCAAAATGGAGTTCCAAACTGGAAAAAAATAAATGGAAAAGGCTCCTTGTGTTTGGTGGCGCTCTAGAACAGTACGTGTGGCGTGTCTACTGCCGCTCGTCCGTCAGCACATTTCCGAGTTTGTCTTTGACGCGAATCCGTCCTCCAGGATATCGCGTCTCCTGCCGTCCGTCGGTGTAGACAGTCTTGACCGTGCCGTCGGGGTACTCTCGCCTCTTGTAGTCAGTCGTGTGCACCTCCTTCTGTCCCGTGTTGAAATGGATCTCCTTGGTGCCGTCCCTGTTGGCCACCAACATGTCATTAGTGGCTTAAGCGCCCGCTTTGCGGATTTCCAATACGTTTGAAAATGTACGCGAATGGAAAAGGTTAACATTTTACATTCATTAAAGTTAGCATTTTGCGGGAATAAAGTTATTTTATACGAAACTATAGAAATACATTTTACATGTAATTTTGTGAGAATTGTCAGGACTTTCACGAATAGGATTCTGATTTATGAGAGTAGACTAAAATTTGGCGGGAAATGAATCAATTGTACAGTAATAAATTTAGTGGGAATGAAATCTAATTTTAGAAGAATTCTAATCTTATGTGGATCAAGTTGTGATTTATGCAAATACATTTGTATTTTCTATTCCAATGTTGAAATTCTATTGACGTGAATTCCTAAATTTTACAGGAATTACGTTGTAATTATGTGAAATTTATCTATGGAAATGGTCAATTTCGTGGGGACAAAGTCATAATTGTGATGGGAATCAAATTGAGTACATTTGCAATTTTAAAGGAATAAAGTAATTTAGGTGCAGATGTTTTATTGGTTATAATGTAATTTTTTAAAAATGTGAATACAGTTACAATTTTCCGAAAAAGAATTCATTTTGTTGGGCAAATGTGCTCATACTTACGTTTTGATTTGTACGACTGTTCCGTCCGTCGTGACGCTCTCCTCGCTGCCGTCTGGGAAAAGGGTCTTCACCGTCTGGTCTGCAAATGTGATTTCTTTTCGGCCATCTGGGAAGTGTTTCTCTACAAACACAAAATGGATGCCACCTTGAGCATAGATCCGAGACAAAATATCCGTATAGGATGGACCCTATATTATTGGAAACCCCATCATGCCTTACTAAGGAATACGATACTGCAATACATCTGATTGATATCCCCCCCAAATGTATAATTTGAGAAAAAAAAGTACTTGTAAAATGTTTGCAATGAATATGAATGGTTTATGTCGGACCTATCTGATTGTTGGGGAAGTGCAGGACCTCCATACCATCCGGGTACGTGATGTGCGTCGTCCTGGTGTCGGCATAGTAGTACAACTAGGGACCAGAGGAGAACTATTTAAGAGCTAAAAATAGAAATAGGCGTGACGGGTCCAGTGGGCTGCACTCACCACCCTGTGGTCGGCCGTGACTTCTTTGGTGTCACCATTGAAGAAATTTACTTTGACTGTCGTGCCGTCACACGACACCTGTTTTGTGGTGCCGTTGGGATAGACGATGACACGATCGCCACCCGGCAGGACCGTCTCCACCTGGAACGCACACAGCCATCTTGCAGTCAGCTGATTTTGCTTTCGGTTTTTCAAATAGTAATGGAGTCATGAATAATTCATATTTGGTGTGAGCCCATTACCTTGCCATCAGGATGCGTGATGACTTCCTGTAAAGATGTCGTCTCACTACTGTCTGCTTCATTGGACTCCCACACCATCTGAATCGATTAGAACGGATTATTAACTTTAAGTCTACAAATCAAAGACAACTGAGAATTGTTATAGACTGCGGAAGGATGGTCAGGATGCCATCTCTGACCGGCGAGTAGCTGTCAGAGTCTTGTTCATTTGGAGAGTTCTCTTTGGCAGCCATTTGCTTTTCCTCTGACACTTCTCTTGGTGATGAGGAAGAGGAGGACTCGGTTGTTTTTTTCAGGCTGCTCTTCATCCCTACACATACAAGTATGTCGGTTTATCTTTTCCCCAAAGCACACCAGCCTTACACTTTTTTGTACACTTGGAACCTCGCACAATTATTATCTGATCATCTGAATGCTTTGAAGATGTTTTCACCTTTACTTGCTGGTGCAGTGGAGTTGCCTCTAGGGAGCGCTGCAGCGCTGCCATGTGGAGGGCTGACACTCCTCGAGTCCAGAGGATTCTGAAGGCGTGCGGGGGAAAAAATGTGTGATTTAGGTGAGGAATAGTCATGTTTAGTAATGATCATCGTACTCAACAGCGAACGTGACTCCTTTGCTCACAGAAGGCGCATGTCTGACGTCTTTTTCTGTGACTACAGAGTTCTTCAAGGCACTCAGGCGAAGTTTTTCCAGCATACGCACCTCATGTGATAAGATGGCGGAGCACTTTTAAAGAGACAGGTTAAAAAAAAAGAGAGACTTTCATGTGCTTTGGTCTGGCATTCACCTCGTCTCTCAACTCGTTGTTCTCCTGGCCGAGCGAGTCGATCTGCTGGCGGAGGCGACCATGAGTGGCGGACCAGCGACTCTCCTTCTTTCTCAGATCCTCTTGTAGGGAGCTCAGCTGCTGCTTCAGAGCCTCGGGGCAGGAAATGACATCACGTTCATTTTATTGGGACGCGAACACATTGGTGTCGAAGAGCGGTTAAGGTGTGTGTACCTGTATCTCCTCGCGTTCCTTCTTGTCAGGCACAGCTCGGGCGGCCGAGGCGTGTTTCTCAAAGACTTTGCGTTCGCGCTGCAGCTTCCCCGTTTCTTCCCTCTTGTACTCCTCAAATCGAGCCAGCTGCTCGGCTCGCTCCTCCTCCCACGCCAGCCGCTCCTTCCTGGAGAAGCCGGCATGTTAATAGAGCCACGAGGACAGTGGAGTGGGGGCGGGGGAGGGTCTTCATCTTCCACAACCTGAGGTTCTCCTGGTTCTGTTCGTTTTCCTGTCGAAGCTTGGCTAACGCTGCGTTCTCCTTCTTGAAACGCTCAATCTCGATCTCCAGCTCCACCAGTCGCTCCCTCAACTGTGTGGATTGGACCTGCTGCTCTGTTCGAGCAGAAAACATCCATTTTCTTTTGTGCTTCTTTTTGGGCATTTAATTTCAATGTCTCACCTGGCTTGTTGTCCGTCTTGTCAGGTGGGGAGGTTGATGTGATGTCAGGCGGAGGAAGAGGTGCATTTTGGGTCTTTGGCTTGAGCGCAGGGAACAGTTTCATCATAAGTTTGGAGTTTGGAGGAGGAGGCAGGGTAGGAGCAACATCTGACGCTTGATTGGCCGCTTCTGCGTCAACGGGTTCGATGCTGACCGCTGTGTCGTCCGTCTCGTTCCACGTGGTGTCGTCATCAAACACAACTTGACCGGGCGTCGCATCTTTGTCGTCCTCCAGTGTGGAAGAGTCGTCATCTTCGTCGTCGCCAATACTGCTGACCACGTCTTCGCTCTCACCGTTGTCATCCTGGTAAGAGCGCTTGTCATACGGCGGCTCCGACGGGACGGGGTAGCATACGCTGCTGAGAAAACCCGGCGGGTCGACGATCCGTTCGGTCTCTTTAACGTCGTCGTGGGCCTCTGATGAGGACTCCTCCTCATCATGGCCTTTCACGGCGCCACTGTTAATTTCTGGACTCTGCCGCTGCTCTCTGGCCGGTGGCAGCTTGATGGGTGTTGATGAGAGTCGTCTCTGGTGGAGCCCGGCCACACCCAACAGCTTCCGCTTCTCGCGGTCCATCTGCAGAATCTACAGATCCCCCCCCAAAAACAAAACGTCATTGTACTGCACAGTCATGGTCTGAAAACATGTCTGGTAAAAAAAAAAGAAGCAAATCTCGATGCCTGTGAAGGCTGAAATTGGATCTCACTTTCACTTTTAAGTGAAAATAGGCACAAGAGGACCTCAGTACACAAGGAACCATCTTCAAACTCAACACCGAGTAGCTCCTTTATGTGGCAAGGAACCATCTTTTACTACTTAATTTAAAAAGAGAAGCCATAATATCTCGTCACATGCTAAGCAACCCAAATTGGTCACCTTGGATTCCAGTTTCGGACTTTACAAGCCAGGAACCCTTATTTGGTCCCTTCAGTCAAAATAGCCAGAGCGCTACTTTTATGGTCAAGAACAACATTTGGTTATTTCAAATTCAAGTCAAAATGAAAGCGAGCCTGCCAGGCGTCCGGGATAGTTGTCACCTTGCTGACGAAGGAGGAGTTGGATGAGAAGGAGAGCTCGTCTGCCGCTTGCTCCAGTAGCTCAAACTCTCCCAGCTCCATGCTCTCCAGATGGCGTTCGCACTCCCAACGACGCAGCTTCTCCACCAAGGACGTCTCGGGTGATTCTTGCGGCACGTTAGGCAACACTGCCAGCGCGTCTGCCTGCTTCGTTGCAGTTTTACTTTCCTCCGCTCGTTTGTTAGTCCTCACTTCCCCAACTGTGTTTTGTCTCTGGTGGCATCCCAACACTTTGGTCCGCGTTGCTTTATTCTCAACCCTGACGTCTCTTCTGTCCCTTTCGTCTCTCGGACGGTTCTCCTTGTTCATGGTGGCGGTTTTGCGCTGGACGGGAAGTCGCTGCTCCACCCCTTTCTCCGAGGTGGTGCGGGTGACGACTCTGGCCTGGCTTGATGGTTTGAGATCTGCGTTTAGGTCCTCTTTGGGAAGAGAAGACTTCCTGGTAAATCGAGACAAGCCCTCGCCTCGCCTCAGAAATGCCCGTTTAGGGGGCGCCGCTGACTGCCCTCCATCTGGATTCTGTTAACAGAATGAAACTTTTCCATTTCTGGCCCAAAGGTTCCATCACAATTTTCCTCTTTGTTGTATCTGAGATAGACTCTCTCTTTTTTTTTTCTTCTTCTTCTAAACATGGTCACTTGTAGGGTTGTCTGACCTGCTGTTGCTGGGCAGATTTCAACCTCTGCTCTTCCAATCTCAGCTGCTCCTCTAGCATCTCTTCAAATGTTTGCTTGCCTGCCTGGATTGGTCTGTAAAGACACACACACAAATAACACAAACACAAGAACATTTGCATACGTTTGTATCTATTCAATGAGTTTTCACGCAGTTTATTGTTTAGCAATTTAAGTTCTCCCGCTTTTCAAGACTTTACGTAATGATGATGCATTCATAAGGAAAATTCATACATTCAACTTTGACTAGGACAGAGATGTTATATTATGGGCAACGAATAAGGAAAATGACTGTCCATCATCTTACCTCTCTCGTATCATTCGGTTATCTTTTCTTTTGTTGTCGTGAGTGTTGTGGTTATCGGTATTTGCTCTTGGCGTGGGAAAACCATCATGTTTCGGCCCTGCGAGACCCACACAAAAATATATTAAGATGTTGATGTCACTTTTTATACAGTGAAGCCCCCCGTTTAAAAAAAAAAAATCTGCATTATAGCGGGGGCACAAACGATGGAGTGACAAGGAACACTGTCCAACAAGAAACCACTCACCATCTTCCTCATCATGCCTTTCAGTACTATTTTGACAGTTTTCTAGCCGTGTGAGCGCTTCCTCTTCTTGGTGCCGGTGCTTTTGGGCTCCCTCGGGATGACTGAAGTGGTTGTGCCCAGGACTGGAGGCTTCCGCAGCCCTCTGCTGCTGCTGCTGCTCCTGGAGGCAAAGGAGCTGGTCCAGCTGGTCAACTTTCAGCTGCTCCTGCAAGTGCTGCTGCCACCTCCTCAGCTGCGCGAGGAAATGCAGAATGTCTTAGGTAAGGGTTTTGCGACATTCAAAAAAAAATAAAAATACCGTGTCATAATCCTGCGAGTGGCTGGCAACCATTTCAACCAATATATATTCCACATAACTTTAACAGAACTTTTCTGACCTGATTTGAGGCGTTTCAGGGATACAGAAGTAGCGCTTTGTCGCTATTGTAAGCATCGACAGACAATTATAAACCTTGAAAGGGAAGGCAGCAATTCCCTGCATAGATTTTTGCTTTTGGTCCATTCAGAGATCAAACACGTGCACTTATTATTATGACTACCTGATCCAGCTTCATCGTAATGGAAACTTCCTGGGAGCTGTTGGGCGTCTCCTCCAGCCTGCCCGCCTCACTGTATCTTCCAGGTGCCCCGGAGAGGCTCTCAACATCTAGGCAGCTGCTGTCCACTGAGGTGGCAATGGGAGCGAAGTCCTCCGGCTCCGAGGGCACAGCAGCTCCCGGGGAGTCATACCGCAGACAGCCAGGGTCCAGAATCACACCGGCCCTGGTGCTGCTTGGCATCCAGCGGGCCAAAAAGTCTGACGAAGAGTGCGGAAGCCCGGCGAGGGGAGAGGACATGATGCCGCCACCCCGTTCTTGGTTGTTCTTAATCCGGTGTTTGAGCAACAGTGAATGGTGACAGGTTAGAATTGTAGCTAATCACACTTGGTTTTCACATGATTTCCATGTCAAGAGGAACATACTATTGGCAACGCTTACAAGACTATTTAAAATTAGCATCACTTGTTGGGGATCTTGATAGCAGTGACATGCTTATGCATTTGGCAACTTGGCCTTCAGTGGAGCCTTAAACCATGCCACGAGGGTTATTAATAACCACCACTCAACATGCAACTGTGCCACATACATCTGGAGCAGCTCAGAAGCAATATCTAGGTAATAACATAGCATAACCCTTTTAAATAAAAGGCCTCAGACTGAGGAGAGAATCTGATTGTAACATGGATTAATGTGTGTAGATCGCTACAGGGGTGTTTTGGTGGTAGTTTGACGCTGACTAACCAATCAGAGATTGCAACAATTTTGACATCATCATCAAATTTGATTGGTTAGAGAAACCAGCCAGCAGTCCTGACTCTGAAGGCTCTGGGCAGATTTCATTGACACGAGAGACTAAAGTCTGATTGGACATTAAAACACCCACACGTACTGGAAGCAATGCAACCACGAAACACGCTAAGAAATGAAGAGAATATACTCTTGGGTATTAATTTAAACAATTACAAGAAGCAAATTTTAGAATCGGGGTTGTTCCGCGGTGTTTTCCTCAGCTGGCCATTACGATCCACTGTCAATGGGGAAAACGTTTCCCGGGCCAAATGAACCTCCTACGCTGCCTAGAGCGTGAATGCTTGCAGCCGTATTGAGAATTGCAAAAATAAAAGAGAAAGGGAGCAGGGGCGCCAACAACTTCACGGGAAAAAAACGCTCGGCCACTTAAAAGTGGATACAAAACACACGCAAGCATTGGCGAGAATTACCTTCAGCGCAAACAAGTAGAGTGAAGCGACAACGTTTAACACAGATGTTTAAACCTCCACCACCATCCTAAAAGGGGAACTTCACAAACTTGCCGCCATATCAAAACAAAGCCCGCGACAATGACGTACGCGCAAACAGTGGCGGATTGCTCCGATGCGATTGTAAAGTCAGCGTCACCGGCTGGCTGGAGGGTGAAGTGCATGATTGAGGAATAATAATTTAAATATACACAAAATCAGATGTATTATTAGAGTTGGAGTGTCTAGTTGTTAAGATTTATTACTTAACGGAGATAAACATATGAAGAGCGCAGATATCAAATTCAGTCCTCACTTTTTCTTCTTAAAAAGAAAAAAATAGAAGCAAATTCAACGTCAGTGGGTCCTGATAAACTATATCCGGTCTCATAATTCACAATAAAGCCATCGGTTTTACAAATACCTTTATTCACCGCAGTATCACCAGTAAATATACATTTTAAGTGACATATATTAAATTTCTACTTTGTGTTTTGTGGATATCTTGCAAAGTCTTCGACATATGTGATGACATTTGGAATACTGTATTACTTTTATCATGACGCGTACATCGAACATCCCTTTTGGCGAAGACTGATTGGTCGATACAAAATGGCCACATGACACGAATATCAGAAGTTTCATTTCCAATCGCATTTCGAGACGTTAGTCAATTATGGACAAAGTTACATGTGATGTCCATGGTAAGGCGTTAAACTACACATCATTCGGGAAATAATTCGTGTTTTTGGCTATTCGACATGGGTACATCTTTCTTTAACTCACAATTAGGCTTTGTGTCGTCTTTCAGGTGGGGTATGTATGCTAAAGACAGGCGTGAAAGATGGCCCAAGCAAAGGCAAAAGCTTTTACGTGTGTGTGGACAAGCGTGGCTGTAACTTCAGCAGAGTGGCCAGGTCTGATTGGTGTGTCTCTTCAATATTTTTTTGACATTGAATTGAAGTTGCTATTCATCATCCATTCCCCTTCCCACTCAGCATCTCGGCCTCTCGCTGCCTCCAGCATGAAGATTCCATCGTGGAGCTCCAGGCGTTGACGTACAGCCAGCAGGAAGAGTGCGACAGGTGGGTGACTATCGAACTAAAGGTCCAGGTTTGTTTCTGCGTGGGCATTATGTGCGACCCAAAGAACATGGAAAGTCATCAATCGTAACCACTATGCCTGCATATGCCTTGTTGTCCGAAGAAATTATAGGCGAACGAGGCGATAATCAAAGTGTCCTTTAACCACTTTTACGTTTTTCTTTCTTCATTCCCTTCAATAAGTTTCAGAGTCTGTTCCTTTTTTTTTGTTGTTGAATCAGGACTTTTAGTGATCTTCCTTTCCACAAAAATGTGCACGTCCACTAAAGTACACAGTCTGAGTACCTTGGTAGACTCTGTCTCTATTAGCATTCAGATATGACATTATGCTGTGTATTTTTTTTCTGCCTCAGGTTGTTCTATAGGTGCGTTGAGGGTAAAAAAGCCGGACAGCGATGGTGTGGAAATGTGCCCTGGGCTATGGTAAGACTACATTTGACATTTACTCTAACATGGAGAACTGGTAAAAAAACAAAACAAAACTACAAATAATGCATTGAGTAAAAATAAAATCCACTGCGTGCTGGATCACATGTGCATTATCTATGTACATGTTGTGACAAGTCGTCAAGTCAAGTACAACTTTATTGTGCAAGCAACACACAGCACAGATGAAATTCCTTCCCTCTCAAGACAACATAAAACAAGAAGAGCCGCTGTGGGTGTCCGCTTCGCCATCAAAAGAAAAGTTAACATAAAATGACAAAATAATACAACACATTAGACACAGACAAATGTGCAGTCTTAACCACTTTCCTGCATACACTTTGTTGTCTGAAGCAGTTATAGATGAAAGAGGAGCGAAAAAAAGACGTCATGCTACAATGTGCACACGTCTGCTATAAGCTAAGCTTGAAAGCAACACGAAGCTGTAGCATCCATTAATGAAAAAGAGAGATTGGCTCTCTTCTCCTGTCCCATGTAAATCCACTTCAATTCCAGGCCGCGACTTCCAGTTCCACATACGTATCGGCGCTCTGTATCCTCCGTATCCTTTCTTCTCATCGTCGGCTCCTCAAGCCATGCATCCATCCATCCGCAGACTGTCCATCAGCACCGACCTTTCCGCTGAACAAAGCGGGGCTATGAAAATGCTGCCTATTTCAGGCGCAAGACACAAGCGCCCTGGGGCTGTCCAGCAACGACAGTCAAATGGTGCCGACATTCCTCCCAATCAAAATCGGTGCTGGTACACGCGTGCCGCCGAGAAGGCGCAACCACCAAGCACAGATTCTTCTTCTTTGACGAATGTCATTGCCAAAAATGCTGAAAACAGTCCACATTAGGTCCACACAACGTAACAACAACACCATGTGACAAAACAAAAGACAAAAACAAAAAAAAAACCACAAGACTCTTGAAGAGCACTTGCCGACGGCTGCCTACTCGGGCGCCATCTTGGTTTACAAATATTGTATACATCCAACAAAAAGTATGGGAAAAAATGTTTGCAAATAATAACCTTTGTCAATGTTTGTCATTATTTAACAGCCAGAGATGGATGAGAATAAGTGTAAAAAATCGGCACAAGCTTCCTGTCTGCCACCAGTGCGAAACCCCTTCAAGGCTCTGGAAAAACTGGGCCAAGAATCACAGTGGAGGAAGATGCAAAGACAGAGTGAAAGCAAAGACAACATGGAGCCGAAAAGTAGAGCAGAAGAAGGTGAGGGGGAAGGTAGGCCAGTCACACCTGAAACATATAGAGGACAACATCTTCCCGCAGGGATGAAGCTGAAGAAGAAATCTGTGGATAAAACACATCCTCCAAGCAAAAGTGACATGCCCACTTCGGGAGTTTCCATGTCTGTGCCCAAAAGTGAAACAACCACCTCTGGAGGTTCTGTAACAGCAACAAGCATCTCTATATCTGTGCCCAAAAGTGACATGGCCACCTCCAAAGGTTCTGTTGAAACAGCGATTGTCTCCACTTGTAAACTGAAAAACAACATGGCCACCTCCGGAGTCTCTATGTCTGGGCCCAAAAGCAACATGGCCACCTCCAACGTCTCTCTGTCTGTGACCAAAAGCAACACAAACACCTCCATCACTGCCACGGCTGTACCCAAAAGCGAAATGCCCACCTCCGGTGTCTCCATGTCTGCACCCAAAAGTGAAACGGTCTCCTTCAGAGGTCCAGCAGTAACCGAGCGGAGCTCTCCATCTGTACCCAATACCAACATGGCCACCTCCAAAGGTTCCATGCCAATGTCTGTTGCCTCCACGACTGCGCCCCAAAGTGAAATGGTTGCCTTTGGAGGTTCCTCCACGCCAAGCATCTCTTCGTCTCCGCCCAAAAGTGAAACGGTTGCCTCCGGAGAGTCTGACAACAGTGCAGGGCAGTGGAGACCCCATCAAAGCAAACAGTGCCAAGATGATGAGGACGACGACTTTGCGCTGGTGTCTGTAAAGCCCCCTCAAAAGCCCCACCAGACCCTCACCTCCACCGCCATCCAGAAGCCTCTGACTTCCTACTCCGCCTTTCAGCCGTCCTCCCATGTGATGCACAAGATGCTGTCCACTCAGCTCCAGCAGAAAAAGGTGAGCCTGTACTGCCTGCAACACTGCCACAGTTACCTTGAAAAAGTAACTTTGTGACTTTATATATTACTTACACCGCCACCTTGCCCAGCGGAAGTCAATTTCTAACTATCTTCCCGCTGTCATGCCGGCGCGTCAAAGGCTACGCTGGCGGTGGTAAACGTGGCGGCGCTGCCAGACAAAGGTGAGCGTCTGAGGACTCAGGTCAGAGAGCTGGAGGCGGCTCTGGAGTCTCTCAACCTCACTCCCGCAGATGAGAAGCCACCCACCAGCCAGGTAGCGAACCCCTTCAGCCGCCCGGGGGGCACCATCCTCATTCCGGCCCCTCCTGCCCCAGGACCCCACCCACAGCCAAATCGGGGCTTCTCCCAGATGCATGGAGGTCAGTACATTACCTCCGCTATGTATGTAATTGCACAATTCCCTAATGTATAAGAAAATCTCCTTGAATACGGTCCCAAAATACGATGGTGTTCTGCGCTTGCAATGTAGAGCACCAGGCCTTCTACGGCGGCCGCATGACGGACAACCGTCTGCTGGCCGTGAAAAACGCCACATGCAAGGCCATCGACCACCTGCACACGTCGCTGGAGTCCTGCCCGGCCGCCGACGCCGAGGCGCCGGACCCTAGGGGGCTCCGGGTGTCGCTGTTGGCTCATCAGAGGAGAGCTCTGGCCTGGCTGCTGTGGAGGGAAGCACAGAATCCATGCGGAGGCATTTTGGGTAAAGGCGGCAAATGAAGTGTATTCATCATGAAATGAATTTTGATTTTAACACCCGCTGTATTTGCGGCTGCAGCGGACGACATGGGCCTGGGGAAAACGCTCACCATGATCGCCCTCATATTGGCGCAGAAGAGCAAGGTGAAGGCGGAAGGGGAGGGGGTGGGGGAGGAGGAGGAGAAGAAGCAGGAGGAAGACTGGCTGTCAAAAACTGGTAACATCAAATAAGACAGGAAATTTAATTAAAGGACATTGAATGAATAATAACATAAATTGGGATTAAGTCAGTTTTTGAAATCTATTGAATAGGTAAAAATGCAATTACGGTAAATAATTCCATTCACACATTTTTTTTAAGTCATCAAATACATGAAAGATGCCATTACATCATTCAAGATTCCTTTACATAAATAAAAATGACAATTACTGTGAATAAATAAAATGCATAGAATTGAAATGACCCCCAAATCTCAAGCGTTTCACATTTTTAGCTTTGACAATTTTATGACTGAAAAATGCCTCCCAGATTGCCGACCGAGGCCCTCCAAAGGCACGCTGATCATCTGCCCGGCCTCGCTGGTCCACCACTGGAAGAAGGAGATTGAGCGACACGTGAAGGCAGGTCGCCTCAGCGTGTACTTGTACCATGGATCGGACCGCAACAAGAACGCCCGAGTGTAAGCACACATGCACGCACACACACACACACACACACACACGCAGAACCAAAGCAATTTGACTGACGAATGGTGCCGTGTCTGGCAGGCTGGCTCAACACGATGTGGTGGTGACCACATACGCTTTGGTGTCCAGGGAAGCGCCTGGCCCAAAGGAGGCGAACCAACCCAACAAGGAAGCCAAAGATGCGGTGGGTGAAATATCGAAATATGAAGCGCAGTCATTCAGAGTTTTCCCGGTGATGCTATTATCCACGACCAGTGGTTGTTAAACTTTTTTATACCAAGTACTAACTCAAAAAATACTTGCTCACCAAACTTCACCATAAGGACCAACATTAAAATACACTTGTGGCATTGGCCCAAGTCTTTATGTACAATGTGGAATTTCACATATACTTCTTAAAAGTGAATTAAATAGTCTTCAATCCACTGAAAGTCAAAACAATTATCTTAAATCGATACAATACTGTACTCAAAAGTTACTTAAAAATACTATTACATCTCCTGAAATACCACTAGAGAGAGCACACGTACCAGCAGTGATACTGTACTCATACCACACTTTTTGGCAGTCCCTGTTTGACACATCAGTTGTGTCTTTGATAAGTTCTCACCTGTTCTAAAATGGAGCCTCCGTAACATGATAATTTACATCACTAATGCTTCCTCAGCCGGCCGCAGCGGGCGGCGGCCCCCTCATACGTGTGGCGTGGGCCCGTGTGATCCTGGACGAGGCGCACAACATTAAGAACCCCAAGGTGCAGCAGTCCATGGCCGTGTGCCAGCTGAGGGCGGCCGCCCGCTGGGCCGTGACCGGCACGCCCATCCAGAACAACCTGCTGGACATGTACTCGCTGCTCAAGTAAGAATCACCTTCATTATGACCTCCTCCAAACACATTGTCGAGACCCTCCAAAATTGTCACGTTTCATCCGGGTGAGAGCAAGAATCCGCATTCAGCAGCAAACATGGCAAGCCTCACTTACCGTGTTTTATCTGGTATACTGTATATCTCAAGAAAAATGAAATGCACAATCTGAATCAAATCTGGATAGGACAGCAAGCTTTAATCCGGATCGGGTCTCAATTTTTCGGGAATGTGAGTTCTGAACAGATAATTCATATTCAAGTGAGAGAAGGAGAGAGACAGAGTAAAAAAATAAAAGCAAGAGACAATCAAAGATCAGATCTCAAATGCACAATTTGGATCAAATCTGGATTCAATTTGGCTCAATCTATTTTATATTTTGTTCATATTGGACAAGATTTGACCATTTAATCTAATCCAACTTGAAAAAAATGTGCTCTTTTTTTTTCTTGATCCGAAGCTTTAATGTCAAGAAATTTAATCCAGATCTGAGCCAGATTACACATTAGTCCGTATTGTAAACCTTCCATGTAAAATCCCATGTTTGAGGTTTTTTTGCTGCCCCATCCAGGTTTCTGCGCTGCGCTCCATTTGATGAGTACAAACTATGGAATGCGCAAGTGAACAATGGCTCCAAGCGAGGCAGGGAACGACTCAACATCCTGACCAGGGCTTTGTTGCTGCGACGAACCAAAAACCAGCAGGATTCTTCAGGAAAACCGCTGGTGTGGAATCTCGTTATAATTACACGCAGGCCTTTGGCATACTTCTACAAAATTCAGAGCACCACAAAAAAACAAAGGAAATATCCGGTCAACAGGTGGCGCTTCCTGACCGGACCTGCAAGGTGCATCAACTTAAACTGTCTGAGGACGAGCAAGCGGTCTATGACGTGGTCTTTGCCCAGTCCAGGTGACATACAATGCTTATTTTTTTTAGGCATGTACCAAATTTGGCCCTCGGATCCTAGTTTACTGTTAGCAAATTTGGTAGGTGTGGCATTTGATGACCTGCAATGTGAAAGAATAAACTGAAAGAGGACTTTGACTTGCTCTTTTGGTTTTAGATCTACTCTGCAGAACTACCTGAAGAGACACGAAGGAAACGACGTAAAGGGAGGGAGCGCCTCTGCTTTCAATCCCTTTGACAAGGGTAAGGCATCAATTCAGTTGTTTTAATTTTATTTGATCAAAGTTGAAACGTGTGTGTGTGTGTGTGTGTGTGTGTGTGTGTGCGTGTGTGTGTGCGTGTGCGTGCGCGCGTGCGTGCGCGTGCGTGCCCTTCCCTGTTGTTTCACTTCAGTGTCCCAGTCTGACCTGCCCGTGGCTTCATCCCAACAACCACAGCGGGCTGCCAGCACCGCCCACATCTTGTCGTTGCTGCTGCGTCTGCGACAGTGCTGCTGCCACCTATCACTGCTTAAAAAGGTACACACATACACACACACACTTGCGCGTGACCTCACTTTTTTCCGTCTGGCTCAGACTCTGGACTCATCGGAGCTGCAAGGCGATGATGTGGTCTTGACCCTAGAGGAGCAGCTCAACGCTCTGTCGCTCACATCCGTGTCCTCGCCGTCAGATGGTGGCGAGGAAACGGTGGGCCTGAACGGGACACGTTTCCCTTTGCGGCTGTTTGACGAGAGCAGCAGGAGCACCAAGGTGGGCAGTAGACTCGCGCCATGACAACAGATGCTGTGCAACAACCTGATAGTGCACATACATATTCAGTATTATAATTGGACCCTGACAGGTTTGCAAAAAAATTCTCCCCCGACATCAGTTAGATCAATCAACATGAAATTTTGTGTCATGGCAGGACACACAAAAATTTTTGCAGGGCCCATACCCAAAATTGAGCAAGAAGTTGGCCACATTCCAGGGCTCGTAGTTTGTGAAAGCTTTAGAAAGGGTCAGAAAAAAATCAGCACCAGTTTCACCAATTAACGCTAAAATTAGGTGGGCATATCAGCACCAAAAAGTCTCAAGGACCTCATTGAATAGGAAGTTGGCCATTTTTGTTTGAAGCAGCCATTTGGGAAAATACAAGGGCTGATATTTTGCCACACTCCTACTCTGGAATTCAACCCAATCTGAAGCCAAATAAAAATGTCAACTATGAGCATTTTTCCTGAAAACATTTTTTTTCTTACAGATTTCTGCCATTGTGTCAGAGCTCGAGGCCATCCGAGCGAGCGGTGACGACCAGAAAAGGTAACCGTGACTCCAAAATGTGGAAGGAAGGCTCTACCAAGGCCCTCAAATTTGCATCATTTGCAGTTGCCACAAAATTTGGATTGGGAAATGTACGGTACCCCAAAGTTGGAGCTGGAAGTGGGAACAAAGGGCTTTGTTTGAGCCTCCGCAACCTTTTTGTGTTCTACTTGGTATGACTTGTGAAACTCTGTGTTGTGACAGCGTGATCATGTCCCAGTGGACCAGCATGCTGTGCATCATGGCCGTCCACCTGAAGCAGATGGGCCTCCGCTACGCCGTCATCAATGGAACTGTCAACCCGAAACGCCGCATGGACCTGGTGGAGGAATTCAACACCAACCCCAAGGGACCGCAGGTGACTCATCCGTACGCTGAGTGCCCTCCCCAAAAATCAGCTCCCGAAGACGGTTTCACTTTGCAACGTAGAAAGAATTTGCTGAGTGTTTCTCTCCTAGCAGAAGCTATGGTTGATGACGCAGGGAATCAGCCATCTTGCTTTTAAGTGACAATTTTACGGTCATTTTGCTCATTTTTAGGGGACCCTCCTTAATTATTATTATTATTATTATAATAGTTTTACTTTGCAACATTAATTTTGGCAAGCATTTCTATAATGAGTAGACCCACAAAAAGTCTCAAGAATCCATACCCAACAAGACATGGTCATATTAGTTTTCGTCATATTTCACATTTGCACATCAGATAGCGGTGATGTTTGATCACTCTGCGAGGACCCCGATCGTTGCTCCTTACAGCGTGAATTACTTGTTTTTGAAACGTTTCTTTCATGTGGAAGGTGATGCTTGTGTCTCTCTGTGCCGGAGGCGTTGGCCTCAATCTCATCGGCGGGAATCACCTCTTCCTCATGGACATGCACTGGTGAGTGAGCTGGAAAATGGACAGGAGATTTTCGAGAAACTGTTTCTTGATTTTTTTTTTTTTAACCAATTGGCAACATTATGGTTGACAGGAATCCAGCCTTAGAGGACCAAGCCTGTGACCGAATCTACCGCGTGGGACAGAGGAGAGATGTCAGCATCCATCGGTAAATGGCACGCTCACTTTATCCTCAAACATTTCACTTCTTGCCAGATGTAGCGACTGCAGCATCAGGTTTGCTTGCAGGTTCGAGTGTGAGGGCACAGTGGAGCAGAAGATCGCCACGCTGCATGCCAAGAAGAAGGAGCTGGCCCAGAGCGTGCTCTCGGGAACTGGCAACGCCGTCGCCAAGCTATCCCTAGCAGACCTCAAGATCATTTTTGGCGTTTGAACATCGAAGTGTGTTTAAATTCATTGGGTACAAAAATGAATAGAGCCAAAGTTCACTTCCAAGTACCCCAATTTGTGTTGATTGAATTTGGTTTTGTTTGTTTTGCCCGCAAAAATTCAACATGATGAGCGAGCTTCTTCTTTTCGTGAAATTGGGTGGGGTCGGGGGTAAGAGAGTCACTGCTGCATTTTTTTGTCCAGCAATAGAATGGGACAAACGGGCAATTGTTTTCATTTTGCAGTTGTGTATTTGCAAGGAGCATGGAGGAGACTACGCCCACCAGCCCAACTGACTCTGGGCTCCTGACTAGGCTGTCCCACTTCAAGGCACCTTAGTGCTTGCAGAGGAACTTTCTACATAATTACACCTCATTAAAATTTTATTTATTTACATTAGCTTTTTTTTCTTCTTATGTTTACATTTCACAATACTGTGCTGTGTTTGTTCATTAAAAAACATTAAGACTTGCAGTTTTATGGGTTTCTGGAACGGCTTTGCAAACTACAAGTAATTACTATGCTCTTACTATTTTATTACATTTTTTTTCTAAGTGGTACATTAATATTTTTAATAACATGTATCACAATTTAATCTGTGTACTTGACAGAGTTGACGAGCAGTTGGCAGCTGATCAGCTGTTTACTTGCACCTCTACGAAGAGCGATTCTAATCTTTCTCTGCAACAATTTGAGAAGTTTACTTCCCATCATTTGCTTGCGAGCTTTGCTTGGACCTCTACTCGCATCGTTGAAAACACAATTCGCTATCAAGGTGGGCATCTCCTTCTGGTAACATGGCATTTTAGAACGATCGCCCTTATATGACTGAATTTATGGCTTTAGTGTTTCCTGTCCTTAGAAGCGCTCACGACAGAGGCTCATGGCAACGACGAAACTGCTTTGTCCATAAAATACTAACTACATATATAGTTAGGGAATTGGTCTGTCTTGACCGACCTTAATAGACGTTTGATTAAAAAAACAAACATGTTAGTCCCTTTAAGATTTGTATTTAAAGACCTCTGCCGTCACACCCTATTTGCACTTGAAAATTCGACATTTATCACTGAAAATCATTTCCACGCGGTAGTTTACGACCGTCATACTATGCGATTCGGACGGTCCATGAAGGCATCACAATGAGGGGCGTGCTTAGTCTCGTCTGTGTGAGCTTCGCTAGCCTAGCCAGCCAGTTCCCGCGGTCAGGTCCATCGTTTTCCTCCTCATCGCCTCGCCTCATCGAGGTCGGCCTAGGCGGACTGCGCCGAAATAAAACTCGAGCGAGCGCGCTGATGGACAGCGAACTGCAAAAAATGGAGCCGGTGGACAGCGAACAGGACGAGGAGGAGAACGTGTACGAAGTAGAGCGAATCATTGATATGCGTGTGGAGGAGGTAAGGCTAACCAGAGCGTACGAAGCTAACGGGCTAACTATAGTTTACCATGCCAGTAGGCTAACTACTCTTTCAGAAGCTAACAGGCTAAGCTTACGAAGCTATTAGGCTAACTATAGCTTTGAACCTACCTGGTCCTACTTTAAAGGCTTGTCTCCCTTGCTTAGGATATTCGCGGAGGCAGCTTTGTGGACAAATTCTCGCCACGCTAGCAACAAGACAGTGTCTATTTTGTTAATATTGCATCAATGCACGTCCTAAATCGTCAATGTGGTGGCTAGTTAAAGCACATTAGTAACTGGCGTTGTTTTAATCCCAGCATACCAACAAGGAGTCAGAAGCACTGTATCAGAATCTGATTTATTGATATGCAAGAAACACACAAGGAATTTACTTCCCAGTTACAGCCCGTTGAAGGAACATAAACAAGAGAGCAATATCCAGCGCGGGCGAGCCAGAACGAGAAGCCTGGCGATATCTTGGATGGGAAGAGGAGGGAAAATAGCCGATAGACTCCAACCATTCTCCTTAAATGGGAGGATGGTTTGAACCAGAGGGGGAAAAAACCCCTCAGCACGTGTAGCGTGCATTTAAAAACACAGTACAACAATACATGTAATGAACATTGTGGAGGTGAGGGGATTACAATCTGTGCAAAGAGCTGCACATAGTAGGTGGGCTGAAGTCTCCAGCTGTGCAACGGGAGAGGGGACTGAGTGAATAGGAATCGACCGAAAACATTGACCATTGCGCCTGCAGCTGCAAAGCCAAGGCCTGATCAGTCACAGGCTCAGGGCAGTTATACAAAGCACCGTAATGAACATGTTCATTTTTTCCCCAATAACGTTTCATCACCATTTGGTGCACCAAAGAGCAAAATCAATAGAATCTGGAAACGTCCTGTGTTGTGCAGCGTGTAAGCAGTGCCTTGAATATGTTTTCCAGGGTGAGGTGCTGTACCGGGTGCGCTGGAAAGGTTACTGCTCTGATGACGACACCTGGGAGCCGGAGGGCCACCTGGAGGACTGTCGAGAGGTCCTGCTGGCATACAAGAAGGCCGCCACAGAAATCAAGAAGGAACCCGAGGACAGGAAGCCAGTACTCGTGAGTTTCCACCTCACACACACACACAGATTTTTCCTTCTAGTATTTCCCCCTAACATTTCACAAGTCTTATTTCTTTTCAACATTTTAAACTCTCATACAAGTGCAAATAAAACAAACAAAAAAAGTGATGCAATACTCCCTTCTCTCCCCCAAGCCCCTGCCAACCAAGAGCGACGTGTTCGATGCCGACTCCGAGAGTGACAGCGACAAGGACCAGCCCACTAACGATATGGCCGTCATCAAGAAGAAAAAGAAGAAGAAGTTTCGAGAGCTGGAGGACGAGGAGGAGGAACCTCCTCGCAAGGAGAAGGAGAAGAAGAAGAAGAAAAAGAAAGACAAGTGGCGAGATGAGGTCAAGCCGTTGCCCGCTCCAGAGACAGATGAGGACGATGAGAAGACGGCTGAGACGAAGAAACATATGATTAAGTCGGACAATGAAGATGAGGCGCCACCCAAGAAGCCCAAGAAGGAGATGACCAAAGATGGCAAGCTCAGGAAGGACAGAGGCGGCGAAGAACCCAAGAAGAAGAAAACCAGGAGGGAGTACAGCATAGCTTCATCGGACGAGGACCTCAGTGAAGGCCTGTCGGACTCGTCGGCGAAGAAGGAGAAGCCTCACCTGGACGAGCACCGTTCTAAGCCCAAACAGAAGCCCGACGGCAAGCTGAAAGGCACAAAAGACCCGATGCAGGACAAGAAGAGCAAGCTGAAGGAGAGCAGCCTGCTCAAGCTCAAGTCGCTGACCGCCTCCAAGATCCGCGAGGACGCAGGGCCGCCCTCATCAGACTCCAGCGATAGCTCGGGGTTGCACCGCAAGGGCAAGAGCAAAAGCCAGGAGGCAAAGGCCGCCGCCGCCGCCAAGCCCCGGGAGGACGAGACAGCAAGAGAGGACGGCAAAGGCTCCACCAACCTCTTTGAGACCTTCCTGCAAAGCTTTGCGGCCAAGGACCGAGCCCCCCGCAGGCTGCCAGCGGACAAGAGTGCCAGCAAGCCCTCCAAGGTATTTCCACGTTTATTTCTTTTTATATGACGGAGTTGAAAGGGTCGGCGCCTGTCGGTCAAGGTGTTCTGCGACACTGAACTTGGGATGTGTCAAGTTTGGGAATGAACATAAAGTTCCGCCCCTGGTCATTATTCATTTGAAATGTCTGTTCTGATTATGAAGACCAAGTTCTCCTGTGAATTAATTCTATTCATGGTCATTCGTGCAGAGTTTCACTCCTTATATTTAAGTCACAGTTTTATTCCTGGTCATTAATAAAAAGTCCCACTTGTAATAATGACGTTTAAGTTCCGCCCCTGGTCATTTCTAAAAAAAGTTCAACTGATGGCTTTTTATACAAACTACCATCCCGCTAATTGATCTGAAATGTTGTTCCTGACAATTGTGACATTCCAAAGTTTTACCACTGGTAATCAATAAAATGGTTACAAGTAAAATGATTACAAAATGCACTTCTGGTAACTACTTTTAAGTCGAGTCCAAAGTTTTCTTGACAACATGATGTTCAATGCGCCCCACACATCCAAACATGGCATTCTGAAGAATATTGCATTAATGGAATATGAATTCAGCAGCAAAATCCATCCGTTTTTCTGCTTCTCAATGGGCGGCCATATTGTCCCTTGGTGTCCAATGAAATTGGCATCACAGTTGATCAGGTACCAACCAATCACACCTCGCCTGTTTTCTGAGTTTGGTCATGTGACATTTGCAAGTTGAGCCCCGATTGGGCATTACCTGGGCCCTGAACAAAAGGTGTTGTACCGGTTTTGATCGGACAGTATTGTACCGATTTGTTCATTGTAGTGTACTTGTGTGAAAAGAGTGTGGAGTCATTATTTTGGGGGGCGAATTGATTTTACAGCTTGCGGGTGGTAGAAGCTGTTTTAGCATTTCATGGTTATAGACTTTAATGTCTTGGGGTATTTTCCCTCCCCTCTATGGGATTTGTTTGCCGGGATATGGGGAACTTGGAAGCTTCCCACCGTCTCTACCTCCTCTCTATCGACATTGAGGGCGGTGCGCTCAATACTCTTGCGTTTTCCAGAAGTATATGATCATCTCCTTCATCGTGGCTGTATTCAGGTCCAGGTTGTTGATTTCATGCCATCGCCTGAGACGCCGGTCCTCCTCCATTGTTTTTGTCAATGTTTTATTTTTAAATTATTTTAAATCTTTGCCACTGATCAGTCCTACAAGGCATGTGTCGTCAGCATCTTTGACGATGATTGTCTGGGTAGAAGAGCACTCATGTCTAAAAATGGAATAGAGGGGACTGAGTACACATCCCTGAGGTGTCCCCGCGTTCACGAGGAGTGGAGGAGGTATTGTTTCTCACCCTGACATCCTGGGGTCTGTTGTTGGGAAAGTCAGGTATCCAGGTGAGCAACTAATGCCCAGGTAAGCTCAGCTTCGTATGCAGTTCATTTAGAAAATACTGTGTTAAATGCACAGTTGAACTACACAAACGGAAAAATCTTCATGTAGGTGTCAGCATTATGCAGGTGTGTGAAATGCTCTGTTGATTATATCGTCTCTTGACCTGACATTTAGTGAGATTGGTTGTTGGAGTGTTCACACTGCTCACTGTGTTCGTCTTTGTACTGGGACAACGGTAGTTGATTTCAGTCATTTGTGAACTAGAGACTGCAGTAGCGATGGGCTTCAGGGTCAATCACAATTCAACGGCTCGCCCCATTCCGCTTAGTTTATAGGCAAGCACTGTTTCGAAAGTCGACTGTCATTTGAACTTGTTTATATATACTTCGCCAAGACAGACAACTGGAGAAAGTTGCAATTTACATGTTTGCGACAGCATGCGAGGGGTAGATCTGGGAAACCTACCATCTATATTCTTCCTTCAATACCCAAATCTACTGCCAATTTCCCCCCTGAAAGCAAGACCGCAAATGGACCACGTTCGAACGCAACTTGTAAGAATTTTATCGATTTAACCTTTCCGCAAAACTTTGATTTTAAAAGTGTTGTTTGCGACCTTTGCCGAATCTGAGAAAGCGTTTTAATTTGTCTTCTGGTGTTGCTGTGGAGAAAAAAAAGTGAGCCATATCCTCGATTCCTGTTGCTTCTTTTAAGGGAATCTCATTAAATTAATTCTGGTGATTAAACTGCTGGTAATTAAAAACAAGTTCCCTTTCAGGTCCTTGGGAAGATTGAGAAGATCAAGCCTGTCAAAGAGTCTCCCACACTGAAAGAACCCGAAAGGACGGAAAAGTCTAAGCAGCCCGAAGGTAGAGGCCGGTAGTCTTGTGTTTCCAAGTCCGGTACGCCCCAAATAACGTCAACCCTTTGTCTCCCGTACGCCCAGCCGTCCCCAGACCGGGCCAGGGGTACGGCTTCAGCCTGGACAGCGACGAGCTGGAAGGCGAGAACGCGTCGAGCAAGCCGAGAACCGGAGACGATTCCCGTGAGCGCCGGGAAAAGCCAGAGGAGAGCCAGACCAGGCCCGGCTGGGAACGGAAGGGACCGCCAGAAGACAGGAAGAAGAAGAGGGAGGACGGCGAGTCCCGACCCCTCGCGGTGTCTGATGACCATGTGGACCAGCAACCAATGGAGCCCACTGACAAATCCGGTGAGTGTCACTCTGCGTAGCAGGGTTATTTGAACCTTTTTTTTGGTGCATTTTGATGGTTTTCACTTGTTACATCAAAAAGGAAGCATTGAGAGAGAGAAAAAAAAAACTCAGGCACTGATATTCCACCGGGGTTGTTAAAACATGCAGTAGCTCAAAGCGGCACCATGCTGTTGTTTCTAAATGATGGCATATCGGAGCGGAAGACATACACTAGGTTCTTGTTCAATGTCCATTTTTGGGCACGTTGACTCCCTTTTATGAATCGCAATTTTCAATGTTCCGTAAACCTGACGTGTTACAACGTATTTCCCGCGATGACGGAATCGGTTCCCTTAAGCGGCCGCTCAAAAACAGGACAAAAAATTCAAAATTGCGTTTTAAACCCCCCGTCACCACCAGGTGGCGCCATAGATTAATGGTGTTTGCTTGCATAGCAACGCCGAGACGTAACGACAATTTCATGCCTTAAAAACTGTCGGCGATTTTTGGAAATACTGAGGTGTGCGCGCGCGGCCCCACGCACGAGTGCATTTGCCGATCAATCGTGATAAGTGGTGTTCCCCCATAATACCATTATGCTAATTACCAAGTGCTTTTTTTTTGTTGTTGTTTTTTTCACATATGAATATATTTTGTGTGCATGTGGCAAAACAAAGGTCTGCCCACAAATTTTCAAAAATGCATATGTTGTTCTCAACTCGTATTGCTTTCGCCGACGGTTCATGTGCAGATCTGAATATCTGCTTGTGCACACGCATGTGCACAGGATGGCTGAAGTTCTCTCGGGCATTTAAAAAAAAAAAAATTCCTGAATTGGTTCAGGGCATTTTCCGGGTCGTTTATATGAGCTCCGTCTGTTCAGCTTAGCTTTTTTCTTCACAGCGACACGAAGACGCATTTACCCGGAGGATGCGCGTCACTCAGTTTTCGAGACTTCTCAAGATGAGCTTCTCTCAGGCGGGCTTTCACAGAATTCTGAGGACGCATTGGACAAAGACGACATTTATCAACATTGCGCCTTCTCCTCCTCCAATAGCGATTATGAGGAGGAGGTTGAAAACAATGACGGCAACGGTGGCAGCAATGGGGTCGATAATAATGGAACGGAGGAAGTCAGTGAGTGGCTCTCGAAAAATAAAATGTTGTGGGCTGCCAGTCCTGAAACAGCCACACATTTTACCCCCTTTCCCATTCTTACCCCCGGGCCAACTCTTTACGCCATCACCAGAATCAGCACCCCCGAGTCTGCTTTCAATCTATTTTTCAACGAGGACATCCTAGCCCATATCGTGAAAATGACAAACCTCCATGGATCCAGGTCACTCACCAACTGGAAGACCCTGACTGCCGCGGAGCTGCGCGCCTACCTTGGGCTGCTGATCCTGGCAGGGCTGTTCAAGTCACGATATTTGTCAACCTTATGGTGCAAAAACCCTGGACGAGCCATGTTTGCCGACACCATGTCCCATTCGCGCTTCTGTCAGATCAATGGCGGCCTTCGATTTTGCGACGCACCCAGCAGGCAGCAAGAATCAAACAAACTGGCCCCTATCAATGACCTTTGGACGATGTGGAACGACCTGGTGCCCAAAATGTTTAATCTGGGGAGGGAGATATGCGTCGGTGAGACGCTGGTGCCTTGTTTTGGCCGCTGCTCCTTCAAAAAGTATATGCCGTGGAAGCCGGTGGGTCGTGGCATCAAAATATGGACCGTTTGCGACGTTGCTACCTCTTACGCTTGGAACATGCAAGTCTACACTGGGAAGCCTCCCAGGGGCGAGCGAGAAAAGCAACAGGGAACGAGGGTGGTTTTGGAGCTGTGTGACGCACTGGAGGGCCACACGGTGACCACGGATAAATCTTTCACTTCTTTTGCCCTGGCTGCTGAATTAAACAAAAAAGGGATGGCTTTGGTGGGAAGAATTCGAAAAAATAAGCCGCAGCTTCCACCGCGACTTCTAAACATGACAGACAGACAGATCTTTTCCAGCCTTTTCGCTTTCAGAGCAGACCAGACTTTGGTTTCATTTATCCCAAAGAGGGGCAAAAATGTCCTGTTTCTGAGCACCAAGCACCGGGAACCCGAGCTCATGAAGGAGACAAAGAATACGCCCAAAATCATTCATGACTATAACATGTGCAAAGGCGCTGTGGATCGCCTGGACCAGGTAAGCGCAGGTTTTGCTATTAAGTTTTCACTTTCTCAAAGCCGTCTTGTTGTCTGATGTGAGCTAATGTTTTTTTTTTTTGTGTGTGTGTGTGCGTGTGTATTTGCAGCATTGTGCCACATACTCCTGCTGCCAGCAGGTAGTGAGATGGGAAATGTGCTTATTCTATCATATGCTGGATGTTTCATGCCATAATGCATTTGTTCTCTTCACCACTCTTAACCCTGAATGGAACCAAACGAAATCCTTTAAGAGGCGGCTCTTCCTTAACGAGGTAGCCAATAGCCTAATTTTGCCTGAAATGGAGAAGAGAAAGCAGAGATGAGCGCCTGTCAAAGGTTTTGCGGGAGGAAGCGCAGCAGCAATCAGGACAAAAAAATGGAACGTGTTTTGTGCCAAAGCGTAAACAATGTGGCCTCTGCGCAAAGTGATTTCGAGCTTCAGAGACTTGTACAAACGGTGGAATTGGAGTAGATAAAAAACACTCACAGACCCTCTGTGAATTGTTAAATAAGAAAAACAAGTTCTGTTACTAGTTTCGGTTGTTTTTGCTTGATGAATTATTTTTCTAAGTTCTTACAAATAAATTGTGTGATCAAAATCTGCGTTGGTGGACTTTTTGACCTTTTCAAGGTTCTTATTGTGTTGCGTTAAGCATTGCGTTACGTTAAATTCAGTGCCATTTTTTTTGGACAACACACAAATCTTGTAAAAATAAAATAACGATTAATACAAAAATTCCATTCCTTGTGGTCCATTCACATTTTCAACCCAGGACTAAGTTAGACTCCTGGCCATTAATACTGATCCTCACCAGCGGAAATTTGTGTCAAGTTCAAAACCTACACCGGGCAATTAACACAAAGTTCCCCTCCTGGCCATCAATACAAATTCCATTTGTAAGTTCTACCCTGGTAATCAATACAGTCTTCCATCCCTAGTTATAAAGGAAAAGTGTCATTTTGGCCGGTAGCCAGAACAAAGTTTAATTCCATTAAACAGGATAAGCTCCACTCTTGGTAAACAACACAAGCTGCACTCTCGGTAATTAATACAAAATCTGGTAAACAAAAAGTTCAGCTCATAACAATGTATGCCAGGTTTAATTAAACAAAATTCCATTCCTACAAGTGAATACAGAAATCTGTTCCTTGTCATTCATGCAAAAGGTTTCCTCTTGTGGTAAGTAACATGAAGTTCCATTCCTGCTCACTGATGCAGAGTTTTGTTCCTGGTAATTAATACAAAAAAGTTGTACTCCTGGTAATGTGTTTATCTTTTCAATAGTTCCCGTCAGGGCAGTGACTATAAAGTAGCGCTCCTGTAAATTCCTTGAAAGATCCAATCCAAAATACACACTGTTGTATGGATGCTCAAGTGGGTTTGTGTGTAAAGTGTCTTTTCCAACTCGCACAGACAAAGCTCCGGCCACGTTGAGTTTGGGAATGGATCTCAACCTGGACTGGATGACCCTGGACGACTTCCAGAAACATCTGAACGGAGATGACGAGATCCTGTCGGGCCCTCCGTTATCACCCAGTGAGTCTTTACACTTGTCCGCTGTTAGCATGTTAGCATCTTCCCAGTTGTCATTTTGAATAGCGCCAGATCTGTCTGTAAAATTATTTCATGTATCTTGCAATATATTAGCATGTTAGCGTTTGATCAATTCTCAGTTGAAAATGACATGAATATGAAATGACAAATGCGACCCAACTCCAGGGTAAGATGTCAAATTCTTATCTAGCTCCTTTTGTGCATTCTGTACACACTTGCAGCGTTAGCGTGTGTTAGCTCTCTCTGTAGCATGATGGCACCTATCCATACAAGCACTGAGCTGATCTGGAATGAGCATCCTAAGTCCACGCAGAATGTTAGCTGTTAGGATGCAGGGTGTTAGTGTTGTAAAAAAGACTTCTACATCCTACCTTTTCTAGGCGAGCTGCGAGATGCCGTGAAAAGCGGAGATTACGTGGCGGTGAAATTGGCGCTCAATTCCAAAGAGGAGTACAACTTGGATCAGGAGGTAAGATTTATCTACAAAGTAAAGACAAAGCGAGCACCAAGTGTTCATTTGAGCACATTATCACTATTCCACAGGGAAATAATTGAATGCACATTGGGTTTTTTTTTTTAATTTTCTGTTTTTGTAAGTTTTTCTGTCTATCATCTCCCCCTAATATTAGTATATTTTTAAATTGAGATATTTTTGGTTTTGTTTTCCCAGTGTTTCCCAAATATTTTAATTTTTATTTTTTTTATATAGATGTTTCTATAATATTATATATATTTAATATTTTATTAAATATATATAACATATATTCTTATTTTTAATCCATTTTAATACTGAGTATATTTTTTCATATATTATTTCTTTGTTTTTAATTTCAGTTCTGCAATATTTGTACATATTTTCATTATTCATTTTTTGGGCGCAATTTTGCCCTTTTGTCGTAACATTTATGTAATTTTTGTTTTTGCAATCATTTTCATATTTTCACAGTAGGCATTTTTCTTTTTGAGTAAATGTTTCACTCGGTCACCATTATTTCAAAATGTTTTGTCACAATATATTTTACCCCAATTTTTTCCTGTTTCCATACTATTTGAGTATTTTGCCTCATATGTGATTTTTAAAAAATATTATAATTAAGTGTTTTTAATCTTTGTAGACTTTTCAACAACTTGGAATTATTTAACATTTGTCTCTAATGTTTCCTAATATTTTTCAAAAATTGCTTTCTATTGGCTCAATAATACTTTTTATTTCCCTTTTTTAACAGTCATTTATAATACCCTTTTCTTTTTAAAAACAAGGGTGTTCATAAGTGGCGTGCATGCGCATTGAAAATAATACAGTGAACCAGATTCAAGTGTCTCACAGTGCATTTGCGTACCAAACATTTGGCATATGAACAGCTAAATGAAATTAATTAATACATTTTCAATACCAATTATCCTGTTTGGGGTCACTGGATGCTGTAGTATGTGTCCGCTGACTTTGGGTTTCAGAAAATTATACTTAGATTACTGGAATCGTCTTTGAAAGGTCTGTCGGTCTCATGTAAATCAATGAATCCTCAAAAATTTTATACACACACCCCGACTTTGATTTCATCCCATGAGGTCAGTGAGAGAAAAACAATGAGCACATCAGCAACAGATTAAAATGACAGTTTTTGCATATTTATATTTATATATTTACGTTTATATTTTAGCTGCTGGTTATTTTGTATTGATATTATCGGTCTGCCTCCGGCTCGCGGCATGAGTGTAGGACGATTCAGCACTTTGCACCTTGGTTGCCCTGCCGGTGTGTGAATGAGTGGGTTCATGCTTAGCATTTTTGTCCCGTCAAATTTGGCATGAATATGGTTCATTGCAGCTACTTTGATAGCAAGCGGATGCTTTTTTTGTTGTCGTTTTTGTGTTTTTCAATGGACTAAAAAAACGATGAATGGTTATTGCCAGTCATTTCATTGTCAAAGTTTCACTTTTGGCAAGATCAGTTCTGGTTGTGATTTTTAAGGACGAAACAGCAACTCCCGCAGGACATATTTTGGGTACATTTGTCACTTTTCCATCAACTCCGTCCAAGGTTTTTATCTTCACTTCGACAATTCCAGGTAAGAGCATTTGTTGTTGTTTGTTTTTTAAATTGATAACATCTTGATAACAAAGTTATGTATTCCGCGCAAGGTTGTTTTAAGACCAATAGCCAAAAAAAAAAAAAGACAAAAAGCTCCAAAACTCCAAAATGAGATCAAATGTATTATTAGTTTTTCCTGAAAGTGAAATGAAGAAAATAGTCCATGAAGCAAACTCACTGAATTCATTTTCTAGTATAAGCACGGTTTTAGGGGGGGGAGGGGGGGGGTCCTTGTTGCGTGTACTCCAACTTGCAACTCCTATTCCAGTCCAGGACCATCGGACACTGGCCTGGGAATCACTACATTCATATTTACCTATTTGAGCATTGTATCAGACAAATTCTTCACCTCTGTGTTGTATGAACTCAACTCGCAACCTGCTCTTACCACCCAGGACAGTTGGACTACATTCCACAAGTTATTTTTGCTTTACTGTAAGTCACACAGACCTTATATTGAGTTGATGATGGGCTGTTCCAGAAAACGGCTTCACATCTGTGTACCACAGAGGCCATATTCCAGTCCAGTCCAATTACGTTTGCTCTCCTGTTATTCCCCCATACTAATTTTTACTTTTTTGTTTTAACGTACTCTCTTGAGAGAAGTGCTTAAAACTTTTTTTGCATGAAGTCCACCAAAGTGGCTATCTTAGCCAAGTGCCTTTGCACTAGATTCCACAATTTCTTTTTGCGCTGCCATTTTAAATGGTCTAAAAAAGTAAATATGGAGATTTGTAATTGCACAATGCAGCTATTTTTTTCTATTCACTTTCTGTACAGGAATGAATACTTTAGGCATTCCTTAAACACCCTGCTATTACTCTGGAGACAACTGTATATAAACACATTTGCAGATTGACAAGCGAGGTTCACATTTTTGTAGTGCATGACCGATAGAACTCGTAAGTCTATTTGACGGGCCGCAACTGTCAGCTTTCAACCATATTTACAGCTTCTAACGCTCTATCCTACCTCCTCAAATCATATCCATTCAATGCTGGTCTGTAGGAACTCTCTGACGCTATCTGTGTTTTCAGGCGACCAAGATGTCTGAGCAAGACTCAAGAAAGTGGACAAGAAGCAGGTACACATCATATAAGAGCACTTATCATCTTCCATAATCATGTAGCACATGTGCCATGCACCAATCACCCATCATCCTCGGAATCCTAGCTTGATAAACACAGACTGTAGTTGCTAAAGTCAAAACAGCAAAAAGGACACCCAAATGTTCTATTCTGTCCATTTCATCGTCAGCATCCCATCACGTCAATGACAAGCTTGTCGGTTGGACCGTGTCAACGCGCTGCTTGATCCAATAAAGCCATTAACTTGTCCTTGAATGGGTGACGTGGTCTTTCTACTGACGATTATTAGAGGTGTGTTGCTTTTGGTTGGATTTATTTTGGGGTCACATCGAGCGAGCCTGGTTGAATGAGCTTCGGGCGTTAGCGTTTGCGGGGCAACACCAAGGTGCTGGTGCAGTCACACGACCGCGGGGACATGTGCATATGATTGTTGAAGTGGCAGCGGCCAGTTGAGAGAGATGGCAGGTTTTGGTTTTGGCGGCCAGTCTTATACGACTACTTGTTCTCTTGCAGGCTTGTACGACAGTGGTTGCGAAGAGGTCATTTGACGAGAGGAGTCCAAGGGATGGGATTTTTATGTCTCACTTTTTAAATGGACCACAAGAGAACAGGACTGCCAGCGTGAATGAAAACCTCCAGAAAGGTGCGCCGGAATCAGAGCGCAGTTCGGGTCAAGGAACAGAAACTCTTTTTGAGTCACCCTTTTTAAATGGACCACAAGAGGGCAGGACTGCCAGCGGGAATGAAAACCTCCTGAAAGATGTGCCGGAATCTGAGGGCAGTTCGGGTCAACGACCGGAAACTCTTGAGTCCGAGGGCCCAAAAGATGACAATTCGGACCGAACGGCAGACGGGAGGGACTGCCACCAAGCGGGAGAAACTGTCGAACCTGACAGGCATGAGGAGACAACCAATTTAGCCTCAATTTCATCCAAGGAGACGATAACAGACGACGGCAGAGTGCCAAAATCCTCCCGGAGGAAAACCATCGAAGCTAAAGAGCCGACCCGTTCCAGTAAACGGACGTGCAGGAAGGTTGTCCATCCGGAATCCAGCACCGATGAGGAAGAGGAAAAGGAACCGTGTAAAAAGCACTTTTGTTTCTACTGCCAAATGCCTTTCAGCCATTTGGAGAAGCACTTGGAGAAGAAACACGGCAAAGAAACAGACGTGTCCCATGCCATTCACTTCCCAAAAGGCTCCAAAGTCAGACAGACCTTGCTGGATCAAATCCGCGACAACGGCAATTACGAGCAACGTGCCAAAGCTCTCCGAAAAGGAGGAGACAAGGAAGTTGTCACACAGACAGAGGTGAAGACCACTAAAATATGTGTCCGAGACTTTCTCCCTTGCCAGCACTGCTTCACCTTTTACCGCAAAACCGACCTGTGGCGTCACGAGCACTCTTGCAAAGCCAGGAAGGGTGATGACAAATCTTCCGAAATTCCAAACGTGAAAACTGCAGAGCAGAGCCCCACCTCGCTGCTACTGCCCACGTCAGAATTCATGACAGACGGCTGCAGGGAGATCATCCACACCATGCACCAGGACGACATCGCCCGGCACATTGTCCATGACCCGCTCATTTGCAAATTTGGCAGCACCTTATTAGCGAAGTATGGCCACGACAAGTCTCAGTTTGCCTACATTGGACAGAAGATGCGACAGCTGGGCCGGTTCATGATCGCCATCAACGAGCTGGATGGCAGCGTGCGCTACCTGCATCAAATGTGCCTCCCGTCCAGGTTCGAGTTGGCAGTGGAGGGCGCCAAAAAAGCAAGCGGCTTTGATCCCAGTTGCAGCCGGTTCAAAACCTTTTCTTTGGTGTCCAAAATTGGCTACTCCTTGAAACGGGCTGCCGAGATAGCCTTCGGTGAGAGTCGCATGACCGAAGACAGGCTGACGGAGGGCGAGGTGAGGGCCTTCATACAGTTACTAGATACGAAATGGAGCGAACGCTTTTCTCGCAGGTCCTTGGCACCCTCGACCTCCAAAACAGAGGTCCAGAGGGCAGAGGTAGACGCGTCCGGCGTGACGGAGGACCTGATCAAACTCCATCGGTTCATCGCCGATGAGGGTGATGAAGCCAGGCGGGAGCTGAGGCACAATCCCAGCGTGGCAAACTGGAAGAAACTAAGCGAAGCCACGCTGGCCGATGTTTGCCTTTTCAACCGGACGCGTGTCGGTAACATCGGCCGGCTTCTCTTGCAAACATACGCCGGCAAAAAGCTCTGGGGTGCTTTTGTGCCCTCGGCTGATCAAATCAAGAAATGCACCAAACTGGAACTTGAGGTCTGCGGGCACTTCACTCGTGTGGAACTGGAAGGCCAGTTTGGCAGGAACATGCTTGTCCTGCTCACCGAAAATATGACTTTGTCACTGGATCTGCTGGTGGAAAATCGCCAAGATGCCGGGGTGTCCAGAAGCAACCCGTACCTCTTCGCCCGAACTGAAGGGCACTCCTTCATCCGAGGGCTGGACTGCTTCCGAAGGGCGGCGCTGGAATGCGGCGTGAGGAACCCCGAAGCACTCTTGTCGCCAGCGCTCAGGGAGCAAATCGCCTGCTGCTGGCAACTCATGAGCCTCCGCCGGGGCGAGTTGGACCGAGTGGCCGGGCTGCTCGGAAAGAGCAGCCAGGAGTGCTTCGCCTTGTCCACAAATGCATCGCTATTGGAGGAGGCCAGTAAACACTTGCTCCAGTTGGACCGCACGCGACGGCCGATTCCAGCCAACGTGGTCAGCAACGGTGAGCCTCTTTTAGTGTTCATGCGTCGCAAAGATACTATAAGCCGCATTTGCAATGCGCAATCTGACAATAACTGCGGGGATGGCAAGAACTTGCGTGGGCTTCTCTCGTAAGTGTGCTGCTCGTTCCATGGGTCCCTTCTATTGAAGCGCAAGTTTGTTCTCCATATTCAGATCTTTTACTTTCAAGTTTTGCCAACCAATTTGATGTCTTGTTTTTTTAGGAATGCCACCCAAAGCCGTCCCGAAGAGGCGACCGTGGAGCGAATGTGAGCAGGCCGCCGTCAAACATCGCATGAGTGATTTTATAAGAAGGATGAAGGTTCCCGGCAAGAAGGACTGTAACGCCTGCATCGCCGCTGAACCCGATCTCGCTGGCAGATCTTGGACCGATGTGAAAAACTATGTGCACAACAGCATCCAGACCATGCGTCGGCGTAGTAAGCAGCACAAGGAGGCGGGGAAAGGCAGAGCTGCAAAGCCAAAGAAACAGATCGAGGAAGTCCAAAGGAGACATTTGGATGGCGCGTCGGCGGGTTGTAGCTTGTCATCGGGGCTTCCGGACCACCTGAGAGAGAGTTCGAATTGCTGCATGGCGGCACCGCCGCAGGAGCCAAATCCATACACCCCAGAGATGCCTTTAAGCTACATGTCCTTGTGTTCTCCTAATGCGAATCTGATCCACGCCAGTCAGCCGCTGATGTCCACACTCACGCCACTGAACGCCACAGATACTCAAGTGGTGCCCACGTTCACACCGCTCAGCACCACCAGTGCACTCATGTCGCCCGTATACGCTTCGGAAACCGATAGTATCCATCCATTGGCTCCTCCTTATTCGCCAAATACCTCAAATATGCCTGCCCCGGTCTACGCTGACCCTTTAAACCCCCCGATGCTTCCCAGTTTCGATGTTCCCAGCACCTCCATGCTCCCCACATTCACAACGCTAAACTCCCCAAGTTCGCCCATGGTCCCGGCCTTCTCTTCTGCCTTCTCCTCGACCTTTAGTGACCGAAGCGAGATGATGGTGTCCTCCTTCACAGCCCTAAATCCCTCCACTGTGCCTTCCTACCCGACCAGTCAGCCGAGGACTTCCATGAGTGCGCAGGTGGTCCCGACGGTCCACGGAGGCGGCATTCCCGACGAGGCTGCACCAACATCCTCAGTTCAACAAAAGTCTTCGCACAAACAAACGCCATCAACAACGAAACCGCAGAAGAGGCACAAGAGGTTGTGGAGCACCGAGGAACAGGCGGCCGTCCGGCGGCAGTTTGGAGACTTGTGCAAACTGGCTAAAGTGCCGGGAAAAAAGGACTGCGATTCGTGCTTGGCGGCTGAGCCGGCTTTGAATAGCCGTACATGGAGGGAAGTCAAGTATTTTGTCCACAACAACATTCAGTCCATGAAGAGACGAGGTCTAATGGCAGCTCTGCCAAAAGTAACTGAAGAACGCAAACAGGAACTAGAGACCCCGGCGTCCAACACGGAGTGCGACGGTCCAGTGTACCTGTCGCTGTAACGAGCGCGACCTAACATGTTGGGACATGTTCCGGCAAGAGTTTAGTAACTGGAAACAAACGTTCAGGTTTCGCGGTCTACACACTACGGTTCAGGTCAGGTGCGTAAGTAGCATGCCATAGCTGCAGCCGCTATGTAATTAGCGTAATAGGGGTGTAATGGTACGTCGAAAAAGCTTGGTTTGGGGACATACCTTGGTTTTAAGTTGCTTGAGATGAGGGAAGAGCTGCTGTGCAATGGGAAATTGTCTATCCATCTCTCCTTTTCCTTTACTGCTTATCCTTTTCAGTCATAAGTGAGCTGGCGGACTCCGCGCGAGACGTGGAGTACGCCCTAAATTCTGGTTGCCATCTAATTGTAGAGTAGATATTGGTGAACAACCATTTACACTCACATTCACACCTACAGACTATTGAAAGTCTTCAATTAACCTGAAAAATATCTTTTTGGAATGTGGAAGAATCCGGAAAAATGTTTCGATGCGCACCCTGCAGATATACGGATGCCGAAAGCACGAATTAGCCTCGAGTCCCCTCAAGCGGTCCCCAACCTTTATCGATCCAAGGCGCCTATTTGACATTGGGAAAATCTCGCAATTTCATCTCGTTTTGCTCTCACTTTTACTTTTTGGTGAAATTTGGGCCTTTTTAGTTGAACGCAAAGCAATGATTTTGTTGGGTGAATGAAAGCGACATCGGCCAACCTTGTACATAAGGGATGTATTCTCTCTCGAACAATTGAAGTGAATATTAGTCACGATTACAGGAAAGGCTTCTATGAAACGACAATGGGCCATAGATGTCAAACAACATACACACTAAATGTGTAAGATTGTCATTATTTTCCATATGTTGAATGCGTTCGTTTCAAAACCAAATGATTTGGATTTCATCACGCCAATTTCAACCGTCAGTCGATGTCCCCATCTCTGCACTTAACTCACTGTCCCAATGCCCTTGGCCCGAGTATAAGTAGCACCGTGTTGCTATATTTATTTTAATGATCTACAGGTACGAATGTAGTGCTGTCGAGAGAGTTTTGTTTGAGTGAAACAATACAACAGTGGTTGTAACGTTTGATTTCCAAAAATTTCCAGCCATTTTTTTTCCGGGTTCCCCTCTAGTGGTTCCTTGATGTGGTTTCTCAAGTATGAACACTATCTAATCTTTTTGGAATCGAGTCCCATCGATTAATCGAGTACTTAGATCCAAGTTGATTTTTTGCATTCACTTGCATTGAAAGCGCACCGGCCGGCGTTTGTCCTCCATCACTTGCGGTGGCTTGACAAGATCTTCGAACGCGTAATTGTCCGTTCTGTCAAATTAGCTAACATAGATACGTTACTTTGTGTGGCCGGTTGTAGATGTGCTGTGGTGGTCCACATTTCACTTGACCTTCCTTTGCAAGTGTGACATGATCCCAAAATTTGGACACTTTCTGTCTTTTGCACTTTCCTACTCACGACCATCGCGCCAATTTATTTCTACTTGGAGTGGTCCGCGTGACCGCAGTAGTGTCATTCCGTTTGGAAAATTCAACCATGTGAAGGTTGGCGGCGGACATTTTGTCCCCACCTTTGTTTGTACATATTCGGTTCTTCGATGTAGCCCTTGGATCTCATCCAAACTTGAGTTGGGCATGTTTTTCCCAGATCTGGCTCTGACCCTCCGATATTTGGCTGCATCCAGCACACAACCAAACCTCACAAAAATTGCTGGTCACCCCTTCGGTGTCCAATACAGTGGATATACATTTATCCTCTAGGAATGAAAACCTTCCCAATCTCCCTATTTGTTCATCCACAACAAGTGTGTTACAGATCTCTTCCATTATATCCTGATGTCGTTTTTACTGTTTAGCGTGGGGAAAATCACTTAAAAGCCTCCAATATCGCCGAGCCATTTTCAATATGTTCTTCCAACGTTGATGGTAATTAATACCCAGCAAAAAGCGAGTACTTTTTTTCAATGTTTGTATATGTTGGCCCCAGTTTAGGCCTTGGATGATGTCTCGTAAGGAACTTAGAACCTGTGCTTGTACAATAAAACGTTTCTTGTCTTGACAGTCCCCCGACCCTGTTTTGTTGTTTCTTTTGTCTTCACATTTGCGGATCTGGCAATTCTCTCTGCCGCCAATCAACACATTGATGTGGATATCTTGAATGAAAACCAAGTATGTGAAACTTGAAAATGAAAAGGGCATCGTTGCGATGAAAATGCTTCTGGGAGTGTTCTGGGACACGTAAAGCCATCTCGGATTCAAATTTGACCGCCGTTCTTTGGTATATCATCTCAATACCAAATGCGGACGTTGTTGCCATCTTCGTCAGACTAGCGATTGTGTTTTCCTAATATGGTATCGTGATACCAGGACGTCAGCGGAATGTCACTCAGCATGCTGGCGGCGGCAGGTGGTCAAGACGACATCCTGCGTTTGCTGATCAGGAAGGGCGTCCGAGTGAATAGTCGACAGCATAACGGCACCACGGCCTTGATGCACGCTGCCGAGAAGGTGACAAAAATTGGATTTCACCTCATCTGTCCATCACAAGGCTTAGCGTTTAATCTTTTTTTTTTTTCCCCCTCCATTTCTGCTTTTTCAGAATTTCGTGACGACCGTGGCCATCCTCCTGGAAGCGGGCTCGTATGTCAACGCGCAAACAAAAATTGGTGAAACAGCATTAATGAAGGTGAGGATCCATTTTACCACTTATTTGTCTTATCGGACTTATCGGGTTTCTATTTTTTTTTTAGGATGCACGAAAAAGTCTTAAGGACCCAAGCCCGAATTTGAACAGAAAGTCAGCCGTTTTGTTTTGAAACAGCCATTTCCGGCTCCTACTGGGGAATTAGTCCAATTGATTCTCAGTCAGAAGTAGGCATCCTCCACACAGTTGACATGATCTTGGGTTTTTTTGACCAGTGTCTTTGTTGCCCACCCACCAGGCATGCAAGCGGGGCAACGCCGACATTGTGCGCCTCCTGCTGGAGAAGGGCGCCGACTGCAATATCCAATCCAAGCACAAAACGACTGCTTTGTACTTGGCCAAGCAGAACAACTACTTGGCCGTGTGCGACCTTATCAGCAATCACACCAGCATGTGAGTCTCTTTCGGGACCTCGTGAAGCAGCGTGTGACTCTTCTAAAAAATGATCACTCTTAACAGGCTGTCCAGCGTGGCCGAGGAAACTGCCCGGTTGTACTTTGAAAACCGTCTGGTTCTCCTGGAGCCCGTGTTCCCGCTGGCTATTCACCGGCTGTGCGAGTGGCCCGACTTCGCCACTGAGTTTACCTACAAGCCTCAGCCTCTAACAGAGGGTAAAAATAACACCATTAGTCACTTGTTGCCCGGCAGAAACATAGAGGGGACAAATGTAGGCTACCTGGCTAAGTCGATGAAAAGAAATTACCGGAGTAATCAATGGAATCATTGATCAAACAATCATTTCTGAAAAGATTTGTTGTTGACAGCCCTACAGGGGAGCTAATCATTTTCACCCACAAGCCCACAATCACTGTGTTCTTTCATTGGCAACCTATGCTGTGCAGTCTTGCTGTATGTTAGCTTTTTAGCATTTTACCAACAACGAATGTGAGCATTTGATAAATTCTCATTCCTAATAGCAACAGACTATGGGGTAAAATGTGGAATCCTGACCAATCTAGCTTCATACATTTTTGTTCTCTAGTTGTTATCTGACTAGATGTGAGCATACCAACGGTTAGTTTGTTAGCATTTTCGTGTCAAAAATATTAGGAAATTATCACGTTTCTATTTTCATTCCAAAGAGCACCGAACTACTGGGCAAGATGGAAAACACTTACCGAGCTGCCTTATGCTTTCTGTCTTGTGGTCGCTATCTTGCTATATTTTAGCATATGTCAGCCCGTTGTTCCATCTGCATTTTCACTTTAGAAGTTACTGTTAGCATTGTATCCTTCCTCTGCAGGCATGAGCATCCTCCTCTTCATCTTCCACGCCAACTTCCGCAACGAGATTACAGCCCGTCTAGGCGGCCCGTGCAGTGTACAGGCCGTGGTGCTCAATGACAAGTTCCAGCTGCCCGTCTTCCTGGTGTGTTCAGTACCGATACTGCAGTCAGCCATTTTGTGTGGTGATGTTGACTTGAGGCCATTTTGTTGTTTTGAAACAGGACAGTCACTTCATCTACTCCTTCAGTCCCGTGGTGGGAAACAACAAACTTTTCATCCGGCTGGCGGAGGCGCCCTCAGCCAAGGTGACCAACTGTTCGCATCCTACCCTTTGCGTTAGCTCAATTAGTTTGTAGTGCTTTTCCAGTGAGGCCTGAGATGTTCTGGGGTTGACATTTTGACTTGACGCAGGTTGTTCATATACTAACTGTTAGCATGTTGGTGTCCAACCTGGCTCAGTCTTGGGGTACAAAGTGTTTGCAGGATTTATATTATGAAGTCTATGCGGGCTGTTAGCTTAATGCTCTAGCGTCTGGCTATTAACACACAAAATGTTTATGGAATTTATATTGTGAGGCCCACACCAGTTGTTAGTCTGATAACTATTAGCATTTTGGCATTGCATTGAGCAGAGAAGGCTTTTAGCACGTTAGCGCCTATCCATGAATGTTGTTAGCATCACAACTGTTAGCATATTAGTTTTTTACTTATCTCAGTAAGCTTTTCATACCTTGTGATTGTGCCGATGTTTGCCTTTCCTCAGGTGAAGCTTCTCATATGTGCCTACAGAGTCCAGCTCCAGTGACACATCATGCATGTATTACCTCCCCCATGGGGAATGTTTATTTTTTTTTATTTTTTTTATTGTTATCCTGGTGTTATCCAGCTCATCATTCAAGTCTAACAGCAAAGAGAAGACAACGAATGCTCATCATTTCTAACAATAAAAATGTTTCATCATATTTTTCCATGAACTATAAAAAATAAAATGCTGCTACTCTTTTTGAAATCCATTAAATGTGTTACTACACTTTAGAGGTATCAAAATTAATCGAGAAGTAATCACTGATCAAGTTAGAGTTCATAGGCATTGTTGAATTTATATTTTGTTTCATCAAAATAAGACATGACATGAAAACAATACCAAACCAGTTACTGAATATGTTTTAGAAGGGTCGGTGAGCGTTTCATCAATCCCTCTTGTGTAATAGTTTGATGTTTTTTCATCAATAATAATTCAACAATAATTTATCAATAAACAATAGACAAGTTAAAAAGGCTGCTTCCTTTTGAGTTTTCATTTGTTTGTTTTGATTTTAACCACTCGCTTTTAAAAATAAAAAAAATGTTTTTGTTTTAATGAATACTATTATTTTTGACATTTGTTTTTGGCTATAGTTTTTTTGGAACAGTTCCTCTGAGGAATTTTTTAAAAACTTTATTGATCATTCCCGTTTTTAGGAGGTTCTGTGGGGTTTTTTCTCTTATTTCTGACCACTTTTTACATTTTGTCTGATGTCTGTTATTTTTGAATCATCACTTTTTAAAGTTTATTTTTTTATCACCCTTTTCCTTTTAAAGGTATAATCTGCCTTTATTTAATTTGTTTTGCCTCATTAGAAAGAATTCTGGACACAAAAAATATGAATAAAAACTCTTTAAAAATTTGTGGGAAGTGTGGTGGGGGGGTGTTACTTAACTGAATTTGAGCGGTCCCCCAGAAAGCAAAAACTGTATTTCAAGTAAAACAAAAACACACACATACTGTAGGGTTTGTTGGATAGCACTTCTGTTGTAGCTTGCTTTTTATTTTTCGGATAACTTCCTTTGTAATGTTTTTTTAGCCGTTTTGTTTTTTACTCATACCTTTTCAAAAGACTTGATTTTGTTCATCCTCCCTTTCTTAGCCCAAGCGGTCGAGTCAGCCCGCCACCCTTTCTATTTCCCCTTCATAAAGGTTTTTGGGCGTCTCCCCTAAAAATAGTTTTTTTAAGGGGGGGGGGGGTTATACATACGTTGGACAGAAAGGCCCTTACTTGCAACTTGACATGATTCGGCCTCCCAAAACTAACTATTTAAAGGCAACAATATTCAATCACAGTCATGATTTATTTTTGTTGAACAAGCGCCGGAGCAAAAGAGAATGTTTTTGCTGAAAATCATGCGGGGTGGGAACACAAAAGCCTCCTTGAGCAAAGTCAGCCCTCCCTGCTGCCTTCACTGACGCCATGGAAATGTCGATCACGCGACGCTCTCCCGATTGGATCACTAGAAGCCACCAGGTGCGGCCATGTCGTGCACTTGAACGCACCCCTCGTGACAATTAAACACAAATGTTCATACGTATTTATTTACCGTCACCTCACTATAACCTAACGCGTGTTATCGTCCACTCTGGCCAGATGTTTTTGTTTTTAATTCCCAGAATGCATGGTAAACTCTGTCACCCCGGATCGGCATTCTGGACCAGCTGAAGGCGCTTAATGGAGGACTGGCTGACTCCAAAGTAAAGGGCATTGCAGTAATCGAGCCGGGATGTGACAAAGGCATGAATTACTGTCTCAAAGTGTTCATGTGAGAGGAGAGGTTTTATTTTGGCCAGCTGTCTAAGGTGAAAGAAGCTGGATTTAACAACGGCACCAATTTGCCGATCGAGTTTGAAATCACTGTCCAGTTTAAGGCCCAAGTTTGAGACTGTTGACTTAAGATAAGGAGACAGGGGGCCCAAGTCTACAGGATGGAATGTACAAGGGCCACTGGGACCAAACAATATCACCTCTGTCTTCTTTTCATTGAATCTCAAGAAATTTTGTGCCATCCAGGTTTTGATTTCTTCCAGACAGGATAGGAGTGGCCTTAATGAGAAGGCGTCTTTCTTGCTCAGTGGGACATAGATCTGGCAGTCATCTGCATAGCAGTGGAAGGGAATACCATGTTTCCTTAAGATGGAACCCAATGGGAGCAGATACAGCGAGAACAGCAGTATCCAGTTATGAACTAAACTGAGGCTCAGAGGGGATCGAGCCTTTTCTGTTGCTGGTCCCTCTCTCTGGAATGACCTCCCACTGAACATTCGGCAAGCCTCCTCGCTGCCCATCTTCAAAACCCTCCTCAAAACTCACTTGTATTCTTTGGCATTCGACTCAGCATGACTTAGATTTGTTCTTGGTTTTACTGTTTGGTGCTTTCTACCGCCTTTATTACCGATTTGTCTTACTGTTTATTGTGCATGTTAAATTGCTCCATGTACAGCACTTTGTATGCAGCGATGGCTGTTTGAAAGTGCTCTATAAATACTGTTGACTTGACTTGACTGGAACTCCGAGCACTGCGATAGTTTCGACTCTAGCGTCGACGGCGTTCAAATGTGAGGTTAAACGGCAGATGTGCTCACTCGGGCCAAGGTTAAAGCTTCCTAATGGGGCCAATTTAATTGCCAGTTCGGTGACACGGTATGCGCATGCGCAGGACCTGAAGGAGGAAGGGAGGAATGGGGGATATTGGATGATTGGCGCGGGGACGGAAATCAAGAGCTCCCACTCTGCCTGGATTTCCCAAAGTTTTCACAAGGCACTTCCGGGTTAGATTTGTGTCATTATTTCGTCTTTTAAGCGTCACAGTTTCCTTTGTATTGGGTTCACAATGGCTTGCATTTTAAACCATCAAGTAATTTAGTGTGAATCTGCCTTTAACAATGAAAGGCGTCAATCTTCCGTATCCGTTCAAAATGGCTGCCGCACTTTTTTTTTTTTTGCGAGAAGGTGAATGAAGAATGGACGGTCGTTTTGAGTTTTTTAAATTGCGTTTCCCAACAAAACAATGTCGTCATAGTGTTTAAGGAGTGGAAGTAGTTTGATAGCATCCATTTGAGACTAAACGCGTTGGAGACTCGCGTTTGCACGTCACGTGAAACCTCCCAACCACTCAATGGGTTGTGAGTGAGGCGTCTGCCTCGCCGACGATCTCCGAGCGTGGAATTGGCTGGTGTTGCGTTGTACGCATGCGCCTTCCGGGATTAATGTCAAGGCACAAAAGTGGCGCTACACAGTGTCGAGCTCTACTCCGGTAAGAAACACCCTCGTCTCTTTCAAATTCCCTCTCACTTTTCGTATATTGCTTCTCAAAGCCCTCAAAGTGGAAAGTTTGGACAACTTTTTTTGTCGTCGCTTGGCTTCGCTGGGCCTCCCCTTACCTCCGACCGCCCGCGTGTCTTGACACAGGCGACGAGGAGACACGTTAAAGAGTTGAATGTGAACGATGTGTGTCCCCAGTATTGTTCATTTGGAGCCCTAATGGCGGACGCTAGGCACTAGTTTCCCGCTGGGTGGCGACGGTGGTAATGGTGTAACGAGGGGGAGGGAGGGCTCTTGTTATGTTGATGGATATTGCCTTCGTCTTCCAAAAAAAATCATGAACGATACGGTGGCTGGCGTCGCTTGTTTACCGCCGCATGACACAATCGAATCCCGGTTCATGTGATACGTAACGCCGGCGGTGGGGGGTGGCCGTGGTGCTGGGGGAGGGCGCCCCTACCGGAGGCTTGGTGCCATCGCAGCCTGATTGCGCCATGGTTGGCGGCGAACTTCTCAATTAAATCAGGTAGACCCCGAAATGGCATTTGAATCCCACCTTCGGGTTAGGTTTTGCTCCATTTGAGCCCTTTTCACGCGGGTAGATGGCGTCTAGTGACGTTGCAAACCTCGGTTATTGTGCGCGGTTGCCCACAATGGCGCAGTTTGACCACGTTTCTCGCTGGACCCACGCACACACACAAGTTGGGATCCCCCTCACTGAGGATGAGTTTGCAGTTTGAAAGTTTTTGGACCAACCAAGTTGGTTTCGGGCGGGTGCGTTCGACCATCCATCGAAGGTCGGATTGGTGATAAAGGCTCGCCCCAGAGAGTTGAACGTGGCGCGACTTGAGTCCGGCTCCTCGCGCGCGCAAGCGCGTACACACACACACCTAAAATAACCGGAACGGACGCCATTTGCAATGTAGGCACGCTTTTGACGCCCGTTGCCGCTACCCACTCCTCTTGCTTCTGTGTTTTTGTTTAGCGCCAGTCGTGCAAATGACGTCACTGAGGCACCATGACGACATGCTCGGGCGACCTGGTGATTACGTCACAATGCCGTGGGGGAGGGGGTTATTTGAGGTCTATTTTTGATTCACGTGTTCTGCATTGCAGCCAGCTTTCCACTAAACTGCAGAGAGAGTCGGGCACCTGGTGGAGACAAGTGGTATGCCCGGGAAGAGGCTTTTATTTTGTACCTGTCTTTATTGCCATAATAATGTTAGACTTTACTCATCCTGACTGGATGTGTTCATTTGCTCAATTGTAGAGAGTGCCTAGCATCCGTGTGAGACGTTTACTAGGGATTTGGTCTTTATTTTTACAATTGTCTTGCAAATCCCATTTTAATATTTTATATTCACGTTTGTTGCATACCTCATATTCTTCAGATGGGCTTGCTACTCCACTGGTGCCTGCTTAGCATACATTTTGGGGTAAGACATTTACGAGGGGAGAGGCCTTTTTAAAAATACAATTTCAGCCTTCGCAGACAGCGAGATTTGCTTCTATTTACCAGACATGTTTTAAGACCATGCGCTCAGGACTGTGCCGTGCCTCCTGAAGTACGACGACGTACGAGTCGATCGGTAACGTTGCTAAGCGGGGAATCCCGCGCTGTACATTTTGTTCATAAGCAAGGTAGAGGCGGCAGTTAGTTCGTCGTTACAAACGCCTTTTCGCTATTTTGTGGGGAAAATATGGTCATTGTAAGGAAGTTTACGTTATTCATGTATTTGTTGTAAGCAATATCGGCAAATGGAAAATGAACTATGTGAAATAGGGACTTTGTAATGTGAACATTATAGGGGTGAAAACGTAAAAGTTGAAAAGAGGTTCGACTAGTTGTTTAATGGCTGTCTCACAGGTGTGTGTGTGTGTCAGTTTTTTTTTTTTTTTTTTTTTTTTTGGTGTATTCAATATTGCACATTTCCTTGATGCAATGACACAGTGTCATTTGGTGTGAGGCGTTAACTGGGGTGAGTCTTTTATTTGCACAAGATCTGCAAATAATGTAATGTGGTGTCAAAGTGTTTATAATTTGTTTGGGGGGGGTATATTAAGTAATGTATAGAGTGGACTTAGTCTCTCAACTGCAGAAAGCAGACGTCGACCTTGAATGTAAGATGTTTACTGTCGGTCTTAATCTGTGCAAATGCATTAACTCACTAAATATATGGTGGAAATGTTTAGCTTGCTTTGACTTGCAACGATCAGGCATTTTGTCTTTAATATTTTTCTTAAAAACATCAGCTTTACAGATGCCATGTCTGCTCTTATTGTGGTCAAGGCATATACTTTGGTGTAGTTTCACACACAAATGTGTTTTTGTATCTTAAATATTACAACGCGTGAGCTGTTTAGTATGCTATGCTCAAGAATCGTCCAGCATAGTTGTTTGTTGCACAGGTCAGTTTTACTGATGCCACGGCTACTGTTGACCATTTCCGGCCCCTTTCACACTGCCTTTAAAAGCCCATCCCCCACTGACATGTCACTATCATGTGAAAGGGCACAGTCACAGCGTACACTTAATCGGCTGTGTTCTGTGTGAAAGCCACATGCACTGGCGGCCATTTTGTGGACACTGTCAGTCATTGAGGTAAATCACAGTCGTAGCATACCACTCAGGAAACGGGGGTTGAGGGGATTTGTTGACTGGACGTGAGGTCAATGCGTGCGTGTGTGAGCGAAAACATCAGCTTCCTGCTCCCAAGCATGGCGGGTCACACTTCCTGTCACATGTTCAACCCCCCCCAACTCTATGGAGGATCGTTTCTCACTTCAAAATGGCCTCACGCCAAACTGCTGGCCTGTCCAGGCGGCACGTCTGAGCGCACGAGCGACACAATCGATTAATCATGCCTGTGATGCGTTAAGGGTCGGCTTTTGATGCAGCAGCTTTTGTCGCGGTCAGCCTCGTTAGCACGTGACATGAAAGGCAAACCCCTCCTCCTCCAATTCACTACATCCCACCCTTCCCTCCCTGTTACCAGCCCGTTGATGCGTAGGAAAACGACACATGCCAGCTGTAGAGGTAAGAGAGTGCGTCCCCGGTGGTGGGCCTTGCTATCACCATGGCAACCAAGGTGTAGCTTCATGGGTTACCAGGGTAACAAGGGAGGTTTAAAAAAATGGCACGGGGAGCAGGTTGAGAAGGGGAACGAGATTGGCAGCGTTGGCTGTAGGTAGCACAAAGCCTCACTTTGTCATCGCCTGTGCATATTCTGAAAGTCGTTTGTCGGCTTCCGCTGGAGTATCACAGATTTACAGTGCGAAGCAGAGGTGGAAAGAAATTGGAATTACACAACCCCCTTTTCACACGCACGCCTCAAAATCATCTGTACATAATGGTAGAACTGAGATTTAAGAGCCTGTGATGCATCTTCCCACAATCAGACTGGCCATCTAAGGCAATGCTTTCATATCTCACGTGTAAGATGCGGATACGAAAGAGTGAATTGAAGTCAACAACATTATTCATCTTATATGATGAATTTGTTGTGTTCGATGAACCCCTTTCAGACATGTCCTCAAAATTGGCATATCTGTATCTGCAGCAGCTGGTCTCAAGGCAAAGTGTCTCAGAGGAAAAACAGGTTTCTACCTAATTGCCCTTTTCTGTGGGGTGGGAGGGTTCCCAGGTGGTTGCCTTAGCGATGGACGGGGTGTCAGAACCCAACCCTGCTGTTCCGGGGGAGGAGGAGGTGGCAACGGCGGGGACAGCGGCAGCAGGGGAGCACGTGGAGGCCGCGGAGGCGCCCACCTTGGATGCCCCCACTGTGGAGGCCCCAGAGTCGGTTACCGCGGCAACAGATGACGACAAGTCACCAAAGAAGGGCGGCGGCGAGGAGGACGACGACGTGGTTCTAGTAGAGGAGCAGGCCCCCGAGCCGCCGCCTTTGAAGGAGTGTCCGGAGGGCCACGCTGACATGGAGACGCCACGGTGCATGTCACCCACCGAGGCGACGCCCACAGCCGAGGCGGCGCCACCCTCGGAGGTGACGCCGCCCGCCGCAGCGACGCCCGAAGCGTCCGAGCCCGCCAACCCTGCCTCGGCTGCTGAGCCCATCGTCATCGACGATGAGGAAGAGCCTGAGAAGAAGCAGGATGACTCCTCGCCCTCTGCCCTGAGTACCATGGAACCACATTCGGATATACGCATTGCCAACGTCACCACGCTGGGCCAGAAAAGGGGCGCCGGGGCTCTTCCAGAAGATGCCCAAGCCGACTTGCTGATCACCTCTGTGACATCGCTGCAGGGAGGGCCAATGGTGAGATGGCAATTATTTCAATTTAAGTCAACCCCCATTTTTTGCAGGGGTACCTTTCAGACCCATTCACTATCGGCAAAAAGCTGCAAAACAGAGATGTATTAAATGGCATTTTTCGTCTTATAGTTTTACAACCCTTCCACAATTAAACTTAAGACTTTTAAAAGTTTTCTTTAGTGCCTGTTCTTACTCTGAGTCTTGCGTCATTGTGCTTTTTATATATGATTTAAATGAATGGCCAATTCATCACAGTATCCAAAATGGCCTCGGCCATCTGTGTCACTCTTGTAAATTAGGCTCAGCAAAATGTTGCTTTGTACTAGTTACAGATGCACTGTTTGGCAAATGTGTACGTTCTGTAACACGAGCTCCCTTTTCCACAGTCGGTGGATGGTGCGGCTGAGGAAAACGGTCTGCAGATCGGCAGCGCCTTCAGCCTGACTCCCGACGGCACGTCCAAAAGACCGAGCGCTTCCTTCAACCCCGGGCGGAGTTCAGCGGTGCAAAATGGCGACGGAGGGACACACAACAGAACGGGTTGAGTCATACGCCCACCACACAGTTCACTGCTAATCTGAACCCACAAATGTTCGTCTTTCCCCAGTCATAGCAAGCGGCTTTCACAATGCCCAACACATTTTTTTTGCAGTTTTTTTCCCCCCCTGGGTCTCTGTAAGGTACAGATAGGGCATGGGTAGTCTACCAGTAATTTTTCCAATTTGCAAGTCAGCTTCTACACCCGCCCCACCCCACTTCCATTCTACATTGGTACCTTTGACACAGAACAACTGGACTGGGCTTGCTCAGTGGAATCATGACTGCTTGAACTGAGGTGTGTGATGAAATGGAGGGCTCAAATAGATGACGCGGGCTCCTCTTGTTCCCCTCGCAGACTCGTGGATCTCCCAGTCGGCGTCAGTGCCTCGCAACCAAAAGCAGACGGGGGTGGACTCTTCATCCACCGCCACTTCCCTGCCCAAACCTCCAGGACAATCTTCCTCTTCCTCGCCGGGCACCCAGCCGCAGCCACGAACGGTGAAGGTACTGCTGCATGTACTACATTTGGCTCATAGTTAAATGGTCCATGCACTTGAAATATATATGCGAAATATATATCCGATATTCCTATCCAATTTATTGCAGGTGACATGTGCAAACTGTAAGAAGCCTCTGAAGAAAGGTCAAACAGCGTACCAGCGCAAAGGGTCGACGCACCTCTTTTGCTCTACCACCTGCCTCTCCGCCTTCTCGCACAAACCCGCACCCAAGAAAAGCTGTACCATGTGTAAAAAGTCAGTAACGGATGCTGTCCTCCAGTGGATTGTTTGTGGGTCTCTGCTAGCATCACTTAAATTCCCGCCCACCCTGCAGGGACATCACCAACATGAAAGGTACCATCGTGGCCCAGGTGGATTCGAGCGAGTCCTTCCAGGAGTTCTGCAGCACTGGCTGCCTGGGCGCCTATGAGAACAAGCAGAACGCGCCTAAGTCTAGCCTCAAAACCAAATGCACCGTCTGTGGAAAGCTCACTGAGGTCAGTGAGCTCCTTTGACAAAATCTTGTACACCGCTTTTTCCTGTTCCGTGTGTTATGTACGGACATGGAATGACTGGTTAAGTCTAACGGCAAACGTTAGAAGATTAGGACTTTGATGGATTTCAGCATGAAGATTGATTTTTAAAATGTTTTATTTTTTGTGAGTACACTGTTCAATACTTCAATAAAGTACAACCGAACTCACTTTTGTTCCCGCTGCCATTTTAAAAACATACACTAGCGTGCATCCACGCTACTGTATTTTTTCAGCTCGCGTACATTTTATCATGCCTGCGTCCAATAACGTAATGCGTCTTGTGTATGTGTTAAATACAGAAATAAAACCCGTAACTGACGCTACGCCTTTTAATATGGCGCGCTGTATGGTGGTGAAAATACGGTAGCAAGTTAGTAATCAAGATTTACTTTATACCGCCCGCCAAAGCCAGCTTTTTTCCTGCCTTTTTCTTGGGTTCCTCTCCTGTGTGAAAGATACCAAGACTGAATAGGGTGGTAGAAATCTGCAAATTTCCCACACGGCAGGATGTGAAATTGACAAGACTTTTGTCGCGTGCAGATCCGTCACGAGGTGAGCTTCAAGACGGTGACGCACAAGATCTGCAGCGACATGTGCTTCAACGTGTACCGCCGAGCCAACGGGCTCATCATGAACTGCTGCGAGCAGTGCGGGGACTACCTGCCCAACAGGGCCTCCGCCAACCACTTCCTGCTGGTGGACGGACAGCAGAAGCGCTTCTGCTGTCAGAAATGCATCAGGGACTTCAAGCAGGTGCTCTTGAATTTCACTCTAAAGATTACTTCTTGATGTTGTTTTGGCAAGAGGATGATAAAATGAGTTATGACAACCCAGGGACCCCGGGCATTTGAATCGTATGATAGTAGGCCTACATGAGCGTGTGCAAGACTTTTTCTTGGTTCCCAATCATTTCTAGCAGTGCCGATTATTTCTATTGTTCAAGGTTAAAGAGATTTCAGTGTTGTATTGTAGCAGTCAAGAACTTGTGCCGTCGAATTTAGTTTATTCATACATGCGCAGTGATGACTCAATCATTTCCTCGTTCAGTTTTTCCCTGAACAAGCTCTCAGGTGAACAATTTGGTAGTTGCCACAAGTTGAAGGCTCAAGTGTAGTCCTTGTTGCCTGGCAACAGCCGCTGATTCCACCAACCATATTAGAGTTTTGGCAGCGCAACCACAAGCATTGGAATGCCTACAGCTGGGGTTCTCCAACTTTTTGGGTCAGGAATCCCTTGATGCGAAGATCCCTCATAATCCCAATGACAATTAAACGTATCCACCACCGCTGCATGCCATAAGAATTAAAAAGTTGCATATTCTTCGACAAAGTAGTTATGAGAAATGTATTTTGTCATACAGTCAAATCTTTCACTATTGGAGCATTGACAACATTGTCATTTTTGGCTCTGAAGAACCACAATGGATTTGGAATGAAGCGAACATTTACTTGAACTTTTTAACTTTAATTGAGGGTCATCCAAAGCAGGTGACCAATGTAGGAATTACAAGTTTGTACAGACTCTTTAAGGTTGAAGCACAACTGGCCTCCAACCCGTGAAAAACTTGTTTCTGATTGTGTGTGTGCCTCTTTAGGCTCACAGCAAGCTAGCGAACTGCCTGACATGCAAGACGCTGATCAAGACAGGCGAGGTGGTCTTGGGCTTAGGTGCCGACGGCGCCATGGGCTCCTACTGCTCCACCAATTGCATGAACAAGGCCAAAATGGCCGCCACCGCCTTCCACCGTGAGTAAACTGGCAAAGTGACAATGACTAAATGCGCAGGTTAGCAAGAGAAAATAACAGGATTGATAGAGGGACTCAAATGCATCACAGCGGGAGTCAATTGCGTTCCTTTGTTTACAAAGAGCTCGTCTACACCACTTCTCAGAGCCCGTTAAAGGAATTTCGAATACATCCACGAAGTAACAATGGACTGAGATGTAGGTTGACAGTCTCACAAGATCCAAATCCAAATAATTTGCTCACCAAAAGCTGCTCTCTGGCTGAGAGTCCTATCCAGGAAGTGGGGATAAAATCAGGAAGTTGAAAGCTACTAAAATAAAACTATTCAAAATCATTTGTCCACAAAAAGCTGGTGTCAGGCTGATAATTTTATTCAGCTCCTGGGAATTGGGGTTTAAAAAAAAATCAGGAAGTGATAACCTACCAAAATAAAACAATTGCAGTGCTAACAGGATGCAATATGGACTGAAATGTTTGTCACACATGATCCGATCCAAATTTCATTTTGCTCACCAAAAGCTGGTGTGAAGGCCAAAAGTCCTGTCCAGGGAAGAGAAATACAATCAGCAAATGGAAACCAACTGAAATAAAACCATTAACAGACACAAATGCACTAAACCTTGTCACAAAGGATTCAAATCAATCATTTAACGAAAAGCTCTCAGGTTGAGAGTCATGTCAAGGGAAGAGGAGGTGAAATAGGAAACCTCCCAAAACATACACAGTCGCACAAGATCCAAATCAATGTGATTTTGTTCTCAAAAAACAGCTCGACACTAACGGAGTGTCTTTTGTTTAGACGCGGAGCCATCGTGTCACTTCTGCAAGAGGAACGCTTTACCGCAGTACCAGGCAACCCTGCCAGAGGGAATCGTCCTGAACTTCTGCAGCTCGCAGTGTGTCACAAAGTTCCAGGTGCAAGCTCACTTGGTTGTCTTTCAGCATTATTGGGGGGGGGGGGGGTCTGTTTTGTTTTTTAAACTGGCGGTCATTCTTACAGAACACCTCCCTCCAGACGGCCACCAACGGACAGACGACGCTGTCCACCAACAACAACAACATGGTGCAGCTCAAGTGCAACTACTGCAAGGGGGCGTTCAGCGTCAAGCCAGAGACGTTGGAGTGGGAGGTCAGTTGGGACACTTCAGTCTTATTATAATTGTTTATTTTTTCCCCCCAAGAAATAAATAGTAGTATTATGAGTATTAAATAAGGTGGTCAACTACGAAAATGGACCCCTGAGGAATAATGTATACGCCTTAAAATGTATATAAAAATGTTGAAAGTTATGCGGCGCCATCCGGCATCAACATCATTGCGATTGCAAACGTGTATGATCAAAAGATGGCACTTGCTGCTTTCATCTAATGGATGCCAGGTAGTTACTTGCAGTTTAACTGCTGATGTTTACGTGGGAAGGCTGTGCATTTCCCATGGTTTCCATTTCATCACTTGGGTGAAAATTGTGGTTTTCCATGAAGTGTATGTATTAATACAAGATTATTTATGAATTATAAACTTGGAGGCCCACTGAGTGGAGTCATGTGCGTGCAAGGCTGACCTCTGCCCCTGACCTGTGTTGGTGTTTCCCCCAGGACAAAGTGCACCACTTCTGCAGCAAGGTGTGCTGTGATGACTACAAGAAGCTGCATTGCATCGTCACCATGTGCGAGTTCTGCCAGGAGGAGAAGACGCTGCACACCACCGCCAACTTCTCGGGCGAGAAGAAACCCTTCTGCAGTGAAGGTAACACAGGCGTCCACCCCCTTTCTCGCTGCCCCCCCCCCTCCCTTTTTTATTTAATTTATTTTTTATTAAGCCGTGGTCCATCTCAACTGCGTTTTGTGTTCCAGGTTGCAAGCTGCTTTTCAAGCAGGACTTCATCAAGCGTCTGGGCCTCAAGTGCGTCAGCTGCAACCACTGCAGCCAGATGTGCAAGAGAAGTGTCACACGCCAGCTCGGCGGCATGACGCGGGACTTCTGCGGCGAGACCTGTGCCAAGAAGTTCCACGACTGGTACCACAAGGTCCGTTTCGGGGGGAAAAGGTGTTAACTGGGGCGTTCCGATCAGGGTTTTATGCAGCTGATTTCAATTCACATATAGCTTTATTTACTATATATCGCGCTTTCACAAGAGCTGCAGCTGTAATGATTAGTAATTGATTCATCTGTCAACTGTTTTTAATTGATTCACAGACTCATTAAAAGAAAAAATCGGATTTATATGACATGAATTCTGTTGCAACCGTTTGAGAACAGTGTTTTTTCTTCATGAAAATGATTTGTAATCGCATGTGGAAACAAATGAGTGCCTCTGTGTGTCCACTAGGCGGCGCGCTGCGACTGCTGCAAGGTTCAGGGCCAGCTGACTGAGTCTGTGATGTGGCGCTCGGAGATGAAGCAATTCTGCGACCAACAATGTCTGCTCAGGTTCTATTGCCAGCAAAATGAGCCCATCATGGCCACACAGAAAGGCCCTGAGAATAGCTGCACGGGTATGCATGAGCACCACACGCCAACTGTTTAAAGCACAGATTCTCGCTCCTCCGGTGCCATTTGTGTTTTGAAGTGGACATATCCAGTGGTCCTGGCAATCAATTCTTTGAAAATTAAGCCCCCAAAGACTGTTTCACTTAGCAACAGGAAAATTATTAACCATGTTTACCATTAGTAGGCCCCCAAAAAAAGTAATTGTGGTTTGGGACAACCATTTTAGGCTCATCTTGCCCATTTCCAGCGGTCTTTTGAATCTCTAGGAAAAGTCGACCCCCAAAGCCTGTTTTACCTCACGTGAAATTTTATAGACATGTCTGTTGCCTCATCCTGGTCATTTTCAGGGGGTCTGTCTTATGAATCTCTTTGATAATTTAGCCCCTATAGCTCAGTTAACCTCGCAACATAAGATGTGGGAAACATGCCTGTCAAAAGAAGACCCATTAAAAAGATCTTAAGATGCAATGCCCAAAAAGACACACGGAAATACGCCATTTTGTTTGGAATCAGATATTTTTGTGTCACCAACGATTTCACGTTTCATTACAGGCATTGAATCCCAAACTTCCAAACTTGGGGTGAGTAATGGTTTGAGAATGTAGTCTGATTCTGTCATATTGTCATACTCCTAAACTTCCTTCTCCCACGTTGCAGCTAGTGAGCCAGAGCACGGCGGCGTACACAGGCGGCGGCCTGATGAGGGACGTCAAAAACAAGGCAGTCCTCTGCAAGCCGCTCACCCTCACCAAAGCCACCTACTGCAAGCCACACATGCAGAGCAAGCCCATACAGACGGGTGAGTATTACCCCTGCGGACGCTCTATGGGCACCCCTGATGTGATGACTGTCGATCAAGAATTGAGCTTCTGTGTCAACGCAGACGTGGACGACGGAGTGAAGCGGGAGTATGTTCCCGTCCCCATCCCCGTGCCAGTCTTCATCCCCATGCCCATGAACATGTACTCGCAGCTGACGCCCACGCCTCTCTCAATGCCTCTACCAGTAAGACGTCGACTTACAAGTATTACTAGTAGTGGTGGGTCGTGCTTACCATGTTACCAGAAATGATTAATATATACGGCACACTTAAACGAAACATTGATCCAACTCGATGCCCACATCTAATAGTTGACAATTACTCAAAACAGGAAGTAGAAAATAAATATTAAACCTCAACTGCATTTGGAGATCGTGTTGGCATACATGGTTTGGTTAAGTAATCTGCACACCCTCCCCCACCTATGCCAGCTCCCCGTGCCAGTCTTCCTGCCCACCACCCTGCAGAGCACCGAGCAGATTGTCCAAACTATCCAGGAGCTGAGAAGCAAGACACCCTCGGCCCCCGTCGCCGCCCAGGAGGACCCGCCGTCTCCAACTGAGGTGACATCCGAGGACCAAAAAGCAGGTAGTGTTCCTATGCCCAAAACGGGACGCTTTCTCTTGAGTGTGGAGTATAAATTAAATATAGTAATGGTAAATGTTGAAAATTTTTGATTATTGGCTTCAACTGTTTTCTGAACAGATTGGGGAAGAGAACTCGCACCACAGGATATGGTAATCACTATTACCATATCCTCTATACCACAGGATAGTCACACACGACACACCACGCATCCGACAGTCGGACCTTTGTTAGCTTAGATCACGAGAGGAAAAGAAATGCTCAAATGATGAGCTTGATTTGTGCTGTGTGTGTACCCCACTTTAAAATGACTAATGTGAAAGAGCTGCCTGTCTCAGATGTGAAGCTCGAGAAGGAGGCAAGTGAGCATGAAGATGAGGAGATGATCACCACCAGCCTAGAGGAGAAGAAGGAGGTGAAGAAGGAAGGTGATGTGGACCTGAAGAAAGAGGAGGAGGTGACGGAGGAGGAAGAGGGAGGAAGCTACATGGACCTGGAGGAGGACTTCGCTCAAGGTAAATCATTTGACAGTCACACCACGTAAACTTGCCGAGTATACAACAATGAAGGACCGCCCTGTAGGGCTGCATTACTGTAGTCCAGGTAGTTGTGACACCAAGGCGTGCTTGTAGTTGTTCACCGCGGGCCCCGCTTACTCATTGTTGCTGTCAAAACGCTGCGTCATTCTCTGTCTCATGACGTTCTCTTCCTCAGCTTTGGCGTCAGTCCCAGAGGATGGGGAGAAGCAGGAGGAGCGTGCGTCGCGACCTCAACCAAGGACACGAGTATGCACATGAATGTTTAAGTGATCACAATGCCAAATGCCCTACGTCATTTGAGTCGCAAATCTAGTCATTTCGGTCAGGATCATGTAAAATTTTTGCTTTAGGACCAAGCTTCAGTTTTGCAGATTCCTGGTTTATTTACATAAATTCCCATGTATGCCATTAACTCCCATGTAAGGTATTTGAAGCTTTGAAAGTAAAGTGATTTTTCTGACCCTTTTTGTGTCACAGGGGAGCAAGAGGCTGGCGGCGGAACGCAACTTGGTCAGAACCTCGTCGGTTCGCTCTCCGCCTTTGATAGCTCGCTACGGCGTCAATGCCTTCAGGCGCTGGATGGGCTCCGCAGCGGACCCCCAAGCATCTGAACCGGCTCTGGTGAATCCAACAAGGAACGATGTGCTGAAAATGTGCACAGACGAGTTGAACAACAAGCTCTGCGGCTTCGTAAGGGAGGTGTGCCGGCCCAATGGAGATCGATACGCCCCAGACAGCATTTTCTACCTCTGCCTCGGCATCCAAAAGGTTGGCTTTTTCTCACTTTCACTTGGCAACATGAATTTGGTTACCATGTTTGCCCTGTGTAGGCTCACAGTCTCAGATCACACAAATTATGACATGACAGTGGATCAAATATTTTGCGTAAAATGCAATTTATCAACTGATATCGATACTCTTGATCAGATTGTTGTAAAGTATAGTTTGAATTGGCTAGTTTAGGTTTATTGAATGTTGTTAAAAGAGAAGGTGTTGTAACAGTGGCAAACATGAATCTGTCCCAGGTTTTTTTTAGCCCCCCCCTCTTAAACACACCGTCCCAACTTGGGTTTGTAGTTACAAATAGTTTTTATACTCCAAAATACATTTTGTGAGTTCAGAGTTAAATGTTGTCAAGGACAGAGTTTTCTTCAAATAAATATCAAGATGGCAGAATTCCTGCCAATTTGGGGCTAGGAACCATCAGTTGAGCAGGGAGTGTTTCCTGGGGGACACATTTGACTTGTGCAAAGGTCGTCCCACTTCCTACTGCTGCACATGTCACCACAGTAACTCCCAGCATGGCCACATTGTTCGCTCTTCTGCGCTTTAGACACTGACATGTAAGTGAAAACTGTCTTTTTGACATCTTTTTGAAAGTCAACATTCTTAACACTTTTCAATCGGGATCCTCTGTGCTTTTGTTTGATCTACTTTAGAGAGAAAAAAAGACAACTTTTTTTATACTTTAAAATGATAGCTTTGTTTTTTTATGTGTCCTGTGATTTAAACATTTTGCTGTTCACATCCTGACTACAGTGCTGATCATTTCAATATGAGGACACAAACGTCGCGTGCACATTCTTCGACCATTTTGTGAATGGGGGGAAAAAAACCATTGAGTTTTGGGGCTTTCTTTTTTTAGCATCTTCACGCCAATGGCCAACAGAGTGACATCTTCAGTGACTCCTGCTACCAGGAATTCGGGGAGGAGCTCAACAAGGTTCTGAAGGACTGGAAGCCCAGCCAGCTTCTTGATGGTGAGTACAAAGACATAATGAGCGTGGAGCAAAGCCAATTTTTATTTCAGCAAACAGTAACTTAATGCATTTGTGTTTTAGCCAAGGGGATGACTAAATTGTATTGGTACCACACAAATGTAGCAAGTCGATTGCCGGACACAAACCTGACTTGGCTAAAACACAAATAAATTCATGCTAGCAGAAGACTCAATGACTGCATGAACAGATATTCAAAGTTAATCTCATTTACACAAATGTAGATGGTTAATATTGGTAGAATACAAACATAGCTCCGTGAAAACACAAATCAATGATATTTGGACACAAACTGATGCAAAAAGATGTGTGGGAAGTTCATGTTGTCTTCACGGCTTAATTTTTAAGGAAAATCGACTTGGTGTCTGGCCTACAAATTGCAGGAAGTTCATGACAGGAGAACAAAAACATGGCTCAGCTAAAACGCGCCGAAAGTGTGTAACTAACTTGATTGAACCTCCGGGCAACAAATATTATAATTTGATTTTCCATCATAAGACAACTATGATTGTTTTCTGGCTGAGTCATTTGTTGGCAAATAGGCTCAAGTTAAATTAGAAAAGTTCGCATTTCGGCTAGCGAGAAGCGTCTCGTGATTATACCTCTTTGCTGTTCACATCCTGACACGTTGTGATTGTGCTTTTGATGTATGAAGACGCTCACTGCAATAAAAAATATTTAAAAAACGAATGGCATTAAATTAGTTATTCTCAGTGTGTTGTGTGGGGTGGAATTGTTTTCATTTTGATTATGATTGTGGTACTTGGAGAGTTAATACTTTTTTTGAGGCAATAATTGGTGTAAACAAAGTTTAAGAACCACTGCTCTAAATCAATTCCTTGACATGACCACAATGTTTATATCTGGTGTTTTTGTCGCCGCATCATCCCTTCCGCACCCCCAAAAAGGCTCCCCGTGGAGCCGCGTGGATGAGCGATGCCTGTGGACGGGCGGGCATCTGGGCAGCACAACGCCTGCCGTCCTGCTGCGCTCACTGGTGTACCTGAACGCCAAGCGCATGCGTTTGCGTAACACCCAGCAGCACTTGGACCTGTCCTTCGCCAACGTGTACGGCCCGGACGCCGTGCACCCTGTCACCACCGGCAAGAGTCGCACTTGCGTACGCGTGCCTTCTCCTGTCTCTCAGGGTGAGTGAAATGAGCTTTAGAGTTGTGCATATAGTAAGAGGCCTTCATTTATGCCATTTTTCACATTATCGGCAGTCAGATCCCCCCCCCCCCTTCTGTGAATTATAATTTATTATAAATTATTTATAAATGTAACCATTTTACATTAATATTTAAGAAAATTGAATGAATTAAGAATTCACATTTATATTCTTATTGTGTTTTTTAAGACTACCTGGCACATTTGTCTGTTTTAAAAAATCCGATGTGGCACCCGAGAGCTAAAGTTTGCCCACCCCTGGTATAAGGTGCACTTTATAATCTACCAGCATTTTATGTGAACAGTGGGCCAGGGCCCACTACGCGACCGTGTCGGGCCACCCAAAGTTGACTTGGACTGGGCCAATAAAATAAAAAATCTATAAATGTGACAGTTATTAATTGTTTTGGGGGGGGGGGGTTACATTTAAATCCTTCAATAAGGGGTGGCTTGAACAAGATATGAAGTCCAGAAAATCTCAAATGCTAAATATGCGTTTTTATACTGCACAAAAAAAATCATATCATGAATATACAGGGCCACAGTGCCAGCTCTGCCTGGGCCACCACTACGCGGCTGATTGTGACCCCCTGCCTACACAGTTAAGCACGTAGTATAAGCGATGCTTTGTTTGCCTCGTAGTTGAAAAGGAGTCTCGCAAGAGGAAGCGGGAGCATCAGGACTGTGAAGATGACGACAACACAGGATTGCTTGGTCCCATCACGGAGCAAGAGCGACACCTTTTCCAGCTCTATCGCTCCAAGTGGTACGTTGTGTATCCTGCTTTGCTGGGTTTTGTTCAGGCCGATTTATCAGTTAGTTTGGTTTGATGTCAGGAAATGTATTCTCGTACATTGTGACCCATAGCTCTGTGACTTGTAGGTCAGTCTGTATAAATGGGGGTTCGCTATAATGTCCCTGTGAAATTTTGGAGGTGGATGTCCTGTGATTATAACTCAATGCTGTTCACATCCTGAATCTTAAGTGATGACCATTGAATGATGAGGACCTCCTCTCCCGCTTAACCGCAACATCGCCGAATCACACTGCTGGCACTTTTGTAACTACTGTCTTGTCTTGTCATTTCTCCTTGACCCGCAGCCCCGCATTGTTGCTGGAGCGCTCGGACTTCTTCTACGCCCGGCCCGATCCTGCCTGGGACGGGGACGGCGGCGCCTGGTTCACCACCACGCCGTTAGAGCACCACACGCTGGAGAGCCTGCTCGCCAGAATGCTGCTGGTGCGGGACATTTACACGGACTCGCAGGAGCAAGCGGAAGAGGAAGGTGGCGCCGAGTAGCACGTCTGGTTTGGACGCGTAGATTGTTAGTAGATCCGCAGGAAGGCCATAGTGAGTAGCTCTTCCAACATTTTCTCATGTAAACCTCCTCCATTCCTGCTGCGGAGCTCCACGAGACGCCTCCCGCGATGAGAAAAACTATGGGAGGGGTTGGGCGTTGGTTTTCTGCGATTGTTTCGGCGGGGGTTGGGGCCGCATCCAGACAGTTATGGAATGTTTTAGCCCGCTCATGATCCCGATATGCCGCCAAGCCTGATTTAAATGCCGGTGATGTCGTTTGGAGCATTAGTTCAGGCAGACCTGCCTCATTGTTGCTTTGAAAAAGACAATCACGACAAAAGCTGTGAGCGTTTTAGCTCTCGCCTTAACATAACATTCTTTTTTTTCCCCTTTTTTTCTCCCAAGTGTCTGCATGCTTTTCATTGGACATCAGAGTGATGCTATTATCTCCAGGAAAAAAAACACTTATTTCGGAAGGCCAGAGAAATGAAATGGCACACCTGTGCTGAAGTTGCCACACTTTTTATCCTTTGACATCACAGCCGTTGAGAAATAGCACTGCTATTACGCACCTTTGAAGCGTTTTGGAGGTGCGTGAAATTTTTTTTTCTTCTGTAGAAAAAGTCCAATATTTCGGAAAGTACAAGTCTTTGGGCCGAGAGAAAAAAAAACACCTGTCCTTAAGTAGCCCAAAACGATGTCCTTTAATTTACGACGCATCCATTGAAGAAATGGTACTACTATTACACGCCTGTGGAACTTCACAAAATCTAGAACTACGTGCTCTTTTTGTTTGCTTTTTTTTTCTCTATTTTGATGCAGGAAAGTCCAATATTTAAAACATCAAAATAATTTGTGCTCAGAAAAGTAATAGTGCACCGATCATGATAAATCACACGACACCCATTCTGAATTAGCCACCCTTCTATGCTTTGTCACATCCGCAAAGAATGACACCACGATTATGTACACATGTTGAAGTTGCAGAGCGACCTGCTATATCCAGCAATGCTGTTTGCCCAGTGGCTTGGAACTTCAAATATTTGGCCATACCACGACTATTCCGAACTGGATGTAGATTTTGCTTTGTGGTTGACGTCACATCCGTTGGGGGGAAAAAAAATGACATTGCTCATTTCCGTTAGCGACTAGTGGGTTTTCCAGCGTTGCCATATTTGCACAATAGCTTGAAACGTGCAAATATTTGGGCAGAAAAAAAGTAAAGGCACACTTGCCCTGATGATTTTGTCAAGTGTTGAGGGATGTCAGCGCTTTTATTTACCGTTTTTTTTTTCGTCGATGTATACAGGTACATTTTCCATTGTCGCTGTTTGCCCACCTGCTTGTCAAGTATTTGGGCTGAGAAAAGTAATGGCACACCCGTTCCAAACTAGCCATACATTTGTCAAGTAAGTCGTATCCGTTGAGGACTGCAGCAGCTATTACACGCTGTTTAAACATTTCCATTTTAATCTTCACAAAATTTTGAAATACATGCTTTTTTGGGGGAGTGCTTTGTTTGCAGTAAAGGTCCAGTACTTCGGACCATACAAATCTTTCGTAAAATAATGGCGCACTCGTTGTGACCTAGCCACGCATTGGTCATTTGAAGTCGCATTTGCTGAGAAATGGAAATAATATGGGTTGCTTAATCTTTTGGTGATGAATTTGCTGTTTTAGGGAAAAGTCCATTATTTTGAAATATACGTGGATTCACGTTGAGAAAAGGAAGACCCATTCTCGGCTAGATGTACATTTAGCCCTTTGGTTGGCATCGAATCTGTAGAAAAATGATGCCTTTATTATAAACGTACAAACTCGTTGCGAGCAAGCGTATATCCATTCCAAACTAGATGTACTTTTGTCCTTTGATGTTACTTTTCCTTTGTGGAGAATTGATGCCATTATTATGTGCCGTTTAAATGTTTGGCAATTCATTTGCTTTCTGTGGATAGTTTAAACATTCAGAACATCAATATTTGAGCAGATTCATATACCACACCTCTTCTGAATTTTTACTGCACATTGTTGTTTGAATGTTTCACACCATTGAAACGTCCCCGCCCCCCAAAAGAATTGGAAATAAAAATGCTTTTTTGCAGAAAAAGTCCAAAAAACATCAGTTATCCCATCAAACATCAGGTGCGAATACTCCCCAACAAATAGAAAACGACCAATTTGAAAGCAGCCACAATGATCTTCCCAAACGACATCACTGCATTTCTTCGCAGGCTACGCTAGGCTAACAAGCTACGCAGTGAATTGCGTCTCCCCGTTACATGGATGTAGTGTCGCACGCTAACCAGGGTCGGATTGTTTTGGTGGCGTCTCTTCGACAAGGAGGAGTGGTATGAACTGGGCTAGTCACAAAAGGGACAAAAAAAAAACACCCACCATATTTTTTTAAAAAGCATATTTATTTCTTCGTGTTTTTCTCTGTGACTTTTTTTGTACTTATTCCTCTTTTCCAAAACGCTCGTTTAAAAGAAAATAAGCAGATGCTCCACAAAACAACATGAAGGACGAGCTTGTTGCTTTGGTTTTTCATTGTCCGGTATTTCTTTACTTTCTTCATTTGGTTTCTCATACGCCCCCCCCCCCCAAAATAAAAAATAAACTCAGGTTTGCGTTGAAAGGATTTGCCATGAAAATGACTTCAAATTCGTATTGCTACTTCCTGTATTTGCCTGGTTTAAAACACAGCTGTCGAGCTTAATTTGGATGACTTGCGGTAATGAGTGGAGCATATTTTTTCTGAGTTGACGACTCTTCGGTCCACCTACAGGGGCGCCGGTTGGGTTTGCGCCGCAATACCGGACTCAAATGGAAAAACCTTTAAGCGAGCCCGTCGGGGCGGCCTCAGTGCCAACCCAGGTGTCGCCGCTGACTCGGGTGTGAATGTGCCTCGGTGTGTAAATATGAATGTGTGTGAGTGCGCGCGCACTCATCCGCTGGTGTGCTCGTGTTCAATAAATGACTTTTTTTTTTCTAACCGCACGACTCACTTGTTTTTATTTGAAACGAAAGAGAAGAGTGCAACAATTTAACGAAACGGGTTCATTTTGAAAAGTTGTATTGAAGTTCATAATGATTGTTCACACTTGTTTCTTTGAATGTTAGCTACAAGAAGAAGAAACCCATCTGAGATCTTGAATCGACTTGGATTAGTCGAACCAGGTAATTTTCGTTGTACTGTACTTCCAAAGTGATAGTTGCATCTTGTCACTGTTGTTTTGTCATTCTGAAACAAACTGGTCATTCACGTTTGGTTTTTACATGTTTATGACTGCACAGGTGTCTGGTGCCAATCAGCAAATTAGGTGAAGTGTCCGTCTTTCCTGTTAATTCATCTTGGGGGGCAGTATGTAAATATTCAACTCAAATTCTGAAATTTGTACAGTCACTCATAGAGCAACACAGCTTATTGTTTTGCACATTTCTCTCCAGTGGGGGGGGGGGGGGGGTGATGTGTTGGCACTTTGAACTCTAACCCGAGCTCCTTGGTGGAGGTGGGTAGCGGTGTCTGGCTGTGTTGCCTTCACTTGATCAAATTGAAGGCATCTGGCTCGTTGAAATGTGACTTATTTCTCTATATACGCCTTGCCCTAGTCCTCCAAAATATGGATGGCTGTAGGTACCAAAAAGGGTGACTAAAGCCTTATTTTGTCATTGTTGGCCAGACTCCAGGAACTTGTCCTATTCATTTTTATTGTTCGGGCTCAATCCACAAGCCTTTCAGGGGCCACAAAGAAAGCGCTGCACTCAGCATGGGCGGCGGGTGGGGTGGGGTGGGGGGGACTATAGGCAGCCCACCCGGCCTCGATCATGTGATATTAACCAATGTGGCGCTTTAATGATGGAACGGCAGCCCCCCGAGCTGGGCGGCAGGGCTCAGGGATGGATGAGGGTGGGCCGTTGAAGACGTTGGGCGGCACACTTTCAGCTGTTTATTAGACTTGAAATAAATAGAAGAGGTCAAACACAAAAAGGCAAAATGAGAATACTCTCTTGGGGTGTTTCAGACTCCAGTTTCCCACGGTTACTCTCGGGATCACACCCCTTAAACGCCCACATCGAACACATGAATATTACATACATGCATATGGGAATTACTTAACCAAACCGATGTCTTTACCTTTTTTTATATATAATATAGTGCTATTTTTCTTTGAAAACGTCCTTTGATTGACGTCACATCTGTTGAGAAATGGCGTCACTTTTGTATGCGCTTCTGAATTTAATTTTTTTTGTCCCTTGATTGACAAATTGTGCTGTTAATGTTCAATACATCGGAAGATAAGTAATTGAGCAGAGAAAAGTAATGGCATACGCGTTCCCGCGTTGCCACACATTGTCGTTTGATTGATGTCGCATCTGTTGAGAAGCTAAATTCTATTACATCCGATTAGATTTTCCGATGTCCAATTGGATGTTAACGGAAAATGTCCAGTAATTCGGAATGTACAGACATTTGAGCTGAGGAAAGCAATCGCATACCTGTCCCAAGCTAGCCACGCATGTGACCAACGGTCTGCTTGTGTGTCCAGGTCAGCCCTGGTGCATTGTGGGCTTGAACCCCACGTCGTAGCTTGACCTGTCGGTGTCCCCAAAGAGCTTTTTCAAGCCCCCAACTGCATACACCCCGCCCCTCATCCAGAGTACGACAGTGAACACAAATGACTTAACAGCAATGTTACATCAGTGGACATACATGAACAATATTTTATTTGCGTTTACCAGTATATTCTTATGGTTTTATTGTTTTGAAATGCTGTTTGTTTTTGCTCCCCCGTCCCATTTGCTGTTCTGTTGTGTTTTGCACTTCAGGGCCACCATAGAAATGCCTTCATTCATACAATTACATTTTGTCAATATTAGTCATATTTTATCTATTTAAATCCGAAAATGTATGCTGGTCAGACGGCTGTGGGATGACGAGTCCTTTTTTTTCCCTCACTTTTATTAAAATGGGGTTTCCTGTATTGTAAACAAGTTTGGTTCATAAAACAGACCGCAAGAGGAACAAAGTCATCACACCCCTTGAAATACACAAAGGTTGTGCGGGTGTGGGGGAGGGCGAAGGGGGTGTAAGGTATTTGTCCCGTGGGCAAAGTGTGAATTTGTTAGGTGATTAAAGGCTAAAAATAACCCCCTGGCTCTGCTCTGGACACTTCAGTGACAAACTTTCCCAGGAGTGCAGAACAACCTCCAAACCTCAACACGGGCGAGACAGCCCGTCATGTGAATACTTGCTCGTCGGGAAGTAGCGATCGGTGGGGTTAAAAATTGAAATGTTAAAACACATCTTGATCAAACATGTCTCGACCAGGTTGTCATCGCTAAGTGACCATTTTCAAAATTGTCCTTACAGGTCACCATTTCAAGTGAAAATTGGGGGCGGAGGGCGGGAGAAACGTCTTGACCATACCAAGTTGTCGTAAGTGAAGATTTTCTTTACCGAAAAGCAAACGTGCCGATTGGGTTGCGTTAAAATGTCTCCCAATTCACATGACGTCGTCGTCGGTTGGTGAAAATGATCGAAAATGGCACGGTTATGTTTTTGAAGTCGCGAAACTAAAACCGCTTTACCAGTTTGTCCCTTGCTATGGGAAAATTTGTCATCTGCCTGTGAAACGTTTCAGAAATGTTCTCGACTGTTTCAAACCGCTCCTTGAACACTATCCCTGCTGTCCCATAAAAATACATGGACGCATGACTTCGAGATTCCCCAATCATTCTTCAAAGACCAACGGGTGCGTGTTTTGGTGGGGACCTGTGCAAATGGGGCAGGTGCAGAGACAGTTCTCAAGTCAAGCTCCCTTTCTAACTTACACTGTCCCATTAAAAAAATGCATTTATAGCATGTATGCTTTTAAGATTCCTAGATCTGTATCTTTTTTCTAATGTCAAATTTTGTGCGTATTCTGGATCCAATTTCGTGGTAAAATAATATTTTACATATTTTAATGGCTGTCAAATTTGCCAGTAGGCAATGCGAAGTCCCAATGTGGCGTGTGAAGCATTGACACGCATGAGGCAAGTGACGGGTGACGAGCTCGTCTCCCGTCACTCCGCAGCCACTGCACTCCCCCCACTCCGGACCCGTGTGCGGGTTACCGTGGAAGCCAGTCACTGTAAACTCCCCCCCAACACTTGTCAGCCACGTCCGAAATTTTTGCTTTTCCAAATATTTGAAATGACTGGATGAAGCAATCAACTGCTAGGTCACACAAAAAGTCGAGTCTAATTTATTGGTCTGGCCCCTCATCACACAAGTAAAAAGAAAATCAAAAGAAGTAACCACAACTATGAAATCCTTTTAGTGGACATATGAGCAGACAAAACAAGACAACTGCCGTACAAAAAAAGTTTTATTTAGTAACAGTTTTGTAAACATTTGAGGTAAATGAACATTTACATCAACTTTACAAAAGGATCATTCGCGCACGCACAACACGCACGCACACACACCAACATCCTTCTCTTGTCTTCATAAGATAAATAACTTTTTTTATTTTTACTTTTTTTTTTAAATATTTTCAAATGTCTTTAAAACTCTGCCTTTGGTGTGAGCAGATGTTAAAACATTTAAAAAATATATTTAATGTTCCTTAGAGGACGCGCTCTCTCATTCTAGCAATGTTAGCATTTTGCTTCCTACATGTGCAAATCAACTACTAAACTGTAAACTGGAAGGAAAAAAAATGCAAAATACTTTCAGATATTTTTTTTGTCATTTTCACCACATGAAAAAGAGTAATGAACGCATACAGTACCATCTTTTTGTGAAAAAGCCCCTGAAGATGATAGCGATTGACAAATAGCGCTTTGGTGATCGCGCTCGATAGATGGCGCTTTTGTCATAATGCTCGAATGACAGTAAGTCTTGTGCGAATGTTGTTTGTTTTGCTTTGGGCTTTTTTTGCACTTTGTGAGTTAACTTGGCTTTATTCTTATTGCAAAATGTTAGAATTTCGATTTTTTTCCTGTTACAAACTGACAAGTATGTCATCTGTGAGTAAAATTCAGTGTATTGATTTTTGTGTGGTTGTAGTTTGACAGGTTGTGAATAAAGGCAGCTTGACCGGATTTGGCCTTAAAATGTTCGCATTTGGTTTAGTTTTCCCATCACAAATTGAGGTGTTTTGTCGTTTTTGAGCACAAATGTGTGATGCGTTCAAAAAGAAGTGTATGGTGTAGTTTTTTGGGGGATTTTATTTGGAACTTCTGGAAGTCATGAATGAAGCCAACTCCCTACATGGCTGGAATTCATTCGTGTTAGGTTTTTTATTTTTTATTTTTTTGTATGTGTTTGGGTAGATTGTGATTGAAGCCAATTTGACTGCATTTAAAAAAAATGTTCGTGTTTTGTAATCCATCATGAACTGACAAATTATTTGTTGTTTGTTTGTTTTTTTAACACTTTGAAAGGTCATGAATGAAGCCAACTAGAGGCTGCAGTGCATTGTGGGTTCCAGTTTAAAACCGGGCACACACACCGGAGTCTATTCAGTGCAGCAAATAGAAGAAAAAACACAACTAGATCTTCCCCGAAAGAGTCCACAGCCCCTTTCACACGAAACATCAAAGCTGGCTTTTTCCCGGGTCGTCTCTGTCCCGTGTGAAAAGTACCCATAGCGTATATAAAGTAGGATCAGATGCAGAACCACATTGGCGCACAAAGGGATTATGGGACTGAAACGTCAAGGCGCAGGCTCCAAGTCGATCCATGAATTTGGCAGCTTTCGTGGTCTCAGCAGGTGCCAAATGAACCCACATAATGGTTTCGGTGGGTTCTATAAATGCCCGCTCTATCGTTACGCCTCTGATGGGTGAATTCGGAAACTTGGTGTGTAAAGGGGCTTGGTCACTGAATCATCATCTGAAGTCTACCGCCACCTTTCGGTATCATTTTGGTTTGTGGAAGCTATACTTTCCGGGGTTCACGGGTCCAGAGTGGAGCTCATACCGCCAAGTCATCGGGTCTGGCCCTTACGCTGCTGCTCTTGCTGGCCCTACTCAGCCGCCGGGGGTCCAGTGCAGCAGTCATGGGGGGCTTGTGCATCTCCACCGTGGTCGTGGTGAAGCGGTTATTATCCAACTCGTTGACCTTGGAGCCTGGGCTGCTGCGGGCACTAGGACTGGTACCCGTTGACCTGGGGGTGGCGCCGGGGGCTGTGCCCACCACGGGTGGCTGGTTGGATGAGGAAGAAGAGGAGGAGGAGGAGGAGAGCGTGGGGGAGGTGGTTTTCATCTCCCGAGTCTGCTGCTCCGTGGCCAGGTTGGCCCAGTTCTGCTGGGCGGCCAGCCGATGGTTGTTGTTGTTGCTGATGTAGTAGTGGGCGGCGGGCCCATGTTGGCGGAGGGCCGCCTCCTGCTGCAAGTTGTCCATCTTAAACTCTGCCCGGGGCAGGAAGGCCGCGCTGCCGGCTGTCACGTCCGTGTACTTGCCGGGGTAGCCGCTCGCGGTCCTGGGGGCCGAGCACTGCGTCTCTCTGGCGTTGGTACCGGCGGGTCGCCGCATTGACTCCTGTTGCGACACAGCTCCGTTGGTCATGCCCTGCTTCAGTTTCTTCCAACCCAGGTGGTAGATCTCCAGTAGATTGAGGAAAAGTGAAACGCAGGCCACCGTCAGCATGAAAATGATGAAGATGGTCTTCTCTGTGGGCCGTGAGATGAAGCAGTCCACCGTGTTGGGGCAGGGCCAGCGGGCGCATTTGTACAAGGGCTGCAGCTGGAAGCCATACAGGAAATACTGCCCCAAGATGAACCCCACCTCGAAGAGGGTCTTAAAGATGATGTTGAAGACATAAGTGCGCAGCAGGGCCCCCCGGATGCGGACTTTGCCGTGCTCGTCCCGAATGGGGGGCTTCACCCTTTTGCCACCGCCTCCGTCCCCACCACTGCTGTCGCCGCTCCTGAACAGCATCTCCTTCTCCTCCTGGAAGCAGAGGTAGGATAAACCAGACTTCTCAAGTCATACCTTCAAGTCCCAAGTTACTATGGCAAAAATGGAGTCATTACTTGGTCAAGTCACTCAGTCTCAAACTTGAAATTTCAAGCCGGAGTAAAAACCTGTCCTTTTTTGGGGGGTTGAACCAAGTCATGAGTCAAGTCATACTAAGTTGCTCAATCACAACATAGATTGTCGGCCACTTTGCACTCAGTAGCCGTACTAACATAAACCAGTACGCTACGCCTCTGCCACTCCAGTTTTGCAGAAGGATGGTGTGAAAGGGGCTTAAGCCATCTGGAATTGGACAATTTCTACTTCAGTCCTAATGGTTTATACCCCTGCCAAAACTTTGTCGCCTGCAAAATCAAGAGTCAACTGCTACCGTCCAGGATGTTCATACGGTACCGAAAAGATGTTCAACTTTCATCATCTGGAAGTAGGTGAACAAAAGAAAACCCTCCAACCCTCATCCCTTGAGTGTGCCCCATGGTCCAAATGGTTTTTAACCTCTGCCAAGGCTTTGCAACCTGTAAAATCAACGAATGGCCCACTAGCCCCTCAGATTCAAGATTGAATATGAGGTCAACTTTCACCACGTGGAACCAGGATTTACCAAGATCAGATCCTAAAACCCCATTTGATGCAATCTGACAGTACTGTTCTCTTGCCACCTCTGAAATCAGGATCCTGGTGCCTAGAAAGAGGTCTGCAAGTAGTCAACTGAAAATAAGATCTTGAAACCTCACGAGTTCGAAGGATTCGTGTCCGAAAATTAGGTGGATAACCTAATTTATAGCTCCCCCACCTCTTCCTGGAATCTGTTGGCTTTTCGCAGTCCCTCCTCCTTTTCCTTGCGCTTCTCCTCCATGCGTACAATGTGCAGAACGTGTCCCAGGTAGATGAGCGTGGGCGTGGACACGAAGATGATCTGCAGGACCCAGAAGCGGATGTGCGAGATGGGGAAGGCCTGGTCGTAGCACACGTTCTCGCAGCCGGGCTGCTGCGTGTTGCAGGTGAAGTCGGACTGCTCGTCTCCCCAAACCTCCTCGGCGGCGGCGCCCAGCACCAGGATCCGGAAGATGAACAAGACTGTCAGCCACACCTTGCCGATCACCGTGGAGTGCTCCTGGGCATTCTCTAGCAGACGCCCCAGAAAGCTCCAGTCACCCATCCTTCAAGATCGCCAGCCTGTGGACAACGTGGTGTCTGGAAGAGGGGCAGAAGATGGACAGACCGGTTAACTTGAAAGGTTCACAAGGCTTTGCCACCTGCGAAATGAATGAATGGAACATTACCATTAAGGAGCTTAGTAGCGACAAGGGATCAACCGTCAGTCTGGAACTGAAAACCAAAAGTAACTTTCACTTAAATTGGACCCTAGTCTGAATGTTTTTTTTTTTGTTGAGTTTGTTTTGTTTTATTTTACTTTTTTTACCCGCATCAAGGCATCACCTGTGTCATCAGACCACCGTCGTCAAGGATCGTCGTACCTAAAAGGAGGCCCACTTTTGTTTTCTAAAACTGGAAAACAAAAAGATCCTACAACCTCGTTTGATGAAATTTTGACAGTCTGACTGGTTTTTCACCTGCCAAGACTTTGTCACCCTTAAAATCCATAGTGGACCACGATCATCAAGGACCTTAGTCCCTTAAAGGAAGTTCACTTTTATCGTCTGAAACAAAAAGATCCTTGATCCTCATCGGATGACATTTGACACTAGTCCAAATGGATCTTTATCTCCCAAGACTTTGTCACCTCTGAAATCTGTCGAGAGACACTGCCGTCAAGCATCACAGTACCTCAAAGATTTCTCTTTTGGAGCAAGAAAATAAATTAAGATCCTACAACCTCAGCTGATGAAATTTGATAGTGGTCCAAAGAATTTTTACCTCCATCAAGGATTTCGCAACACAGAATAAATTTGTGGACCACATCCTCCACAAGCCTAATGTGAGGTATTTTGGATCCATGGGAGTAAAAGTCAGGTTCCTTCAATTTGGTGATGACATTTTAACTGAATGGTTTCTCCCAGAGATACGTCTGTGTGACATGCAAAACTACTGCAGTCTAGGATCTTATGAGCTACAAGGAGGTCGAAGATTGTAGTCTTCTGGATCCATGGGAGTGGAACTCATTTCCTCAAATTTGGTAAGAACATTTTTGTCTAAATGTTTTTTTTACCTCCAATAGGTCTACATGACCGTTGAAATCCCTACAATCTAGGATCTTATGAGCAACAACATCTACTGTACTTCTATCTTCTGGATCTAAGGGAACAACAATAAGATCTTACAATCTCACTCAATGACCGTTGTTTGTCCAGCTGTTGTTTTTTTTGTTTTGTTTTTGTTTTAAACCACACCAAGGCTTTGTCAGTGTAGCATTGTGTTAGCACGTAGCTAGCAGAAGGCAAAGTCGTATGGTTGTTTTGAATAGTCATGTAATTCTCTTTGTTTTATGTTTAATTTGACGGTGAACTTGAGGTGGCATAAAAGAGTTTGCACCTTCTTTTTTGAAGAATTGAATTAGGGGTTTGTTTGTTCTCAAGGTTAAAAAAAATACTGAAGTTGTTTTCAAAGACACACATACAGTTTATTCCGATTGAGTGTCTCATAGTAAACCATCAACGCATGGAGGCTGCTGCTCATTTCATCTACTGTACTAAACTCTCTCTCTCTGCATGGCGAGTAATGCTTGCTCGCCCGCTCACCTGTTCGCTCCACTGGCCAACAGGCATGTGCTGAGATCAACATTATCACGCTGGAAAACACAAACGCGCGCACACACATACACACACTGATAGGAACAAATAGTGACACCACCCTCCTTTCAACCGGCTGCCCACTGTACATGCCTCATTGTAATTATTAGCATCGATAATGATTAAAGAACCCACAAAAAGATGGCCGTTCAACAATTAATGGTATTAATGATCCAGTTTCAGTTTGCACGATCAAAGATGCAATTTCATCACTTTTGGTGGTCTCCACTTTTTTTTCTTTTAAACTCTCAAGTGCATTTTTGTTGGTTGGTGATCATAATTAACGCCCAGGAAAAAAAAAGTCATTAAATTACAGGAAAAAAATAAGAATGCAAATTAATTGGCATAATTTAAACTCTTCTTCATAAATAAATAACTGCGACCATTTGGTAGCAGTTATTTTTGTTACACAGGTCAGCAAAGGTAAAAAGTAAATCAACAGATAATCTTTTTTTTATAATTGACTAAAATATTCCAAAATCAGGACTGCAGGTGACATTTTATCCTATTTTATTTAACATTAAGAGTGTAAAAAAAACCCCAGCCAATTTTACCTGCGGCATGAAAGATAAATTCAAAAAGGTTAAAATCGATTTGATGCATATTTTTAAAAAGTAAAAAAACTAAAACAAACACTTTTTATGAAAATTGCAAGAAGCAAGTGCTATAAAAACAAATCCAAAATTGTAAAAATGATTCCTACACAAAAATCAAGAAAAATAAAACAACAAAGCTATTTAATATATATGTGGAACAACAAAAAGTCAGTGCTATCCAAATTTAAATGCATAATTGCTCATCATGCAGGGGAAAAATAGTTTGTGTCCCTAAATGTCATAAATGTTGACTCTTCCCCTGGATAACTTTCAAAATAATTGAAAAACATGCCAATCATTCAATTCTGAGTGATGAAGGATGTTTTTAGTTTGAACATCTCCTGCAACGTATGCCACAGACACAGAAAACGTTATTTAAAAAGAAAAAAGAGGCGTAAACTTACAAAAATGTTGTATTAAAGCTAATAAATCCATGGACTGGAGTCCTCGATAGTCTCCACACCTACGAGAAGCATAAATGATGAATATCAACATTATGTCACCTAAAAAAAATGGAAATCAGAAAATATTTCCTGGCATTCCATGGCTAGGATAGGCCTCCACCCCCCCCCCCACACACACACACAAATTAATCGACTTCCATTAAATCCTGTAAATTTTCAATGCAATTCTTGTGAGAAGAATTCATTTGAAAACACGGAAGAGCTCTAAAAAAAGTAGCAAAAAAGTAAAGATAACACACACACATACACCCAGACACACACAAAAAGTGACAAAGCAGAGGCTACGAGAGAGCGGGCACCATTGTTGGCTTTGTGTGCACGCCAAACGCAAACTAATAAAACCAAAATAATTCCTATTCAAAGACGATAATAATCCATATGTTGCGTGCAAATAAGGAAGCATGGATGTGCTCGTACCTTGACACAGCAGAAGGGCCGTTCTTTAAAGTGCACGGCAAAAGCTCACATCCTTTGGGGGTGCCCCTGGGGGAGAAGTGCCAGCCCTCCACCCCGGCTCCCCGCCCCCTCCCCCCCCCAAATCCCACCTCCCACCCCAGAGAGAGAGAAAAAAAGCACGCCCTCGTCCGTCTATGCACGGCCCTGCTCGCAAGCCTTTTTTTTTTTTTGTGACCTCCTCCAGGGTGCCGAAAAGGGGAAGCCCATCCCCCGCCCCAAAAAAATGGAAACAAGCCGTTATTTAGTTTGGTGATCAGGTGTCAGCCAGCTGGCCCCGTTCATGTTTGCACTGTCAGTCATTCTGTGAATGAGTGAAGCTGCCGCTTCCACGACCCCCCCTAGTGTAACCACCCCAACCCCAAAAAGTTCTAGTGCACCCAAAAGGCATTAGAAAAATGATCAGCAATACAAAGTTTGCACGCAGATGGCATCAGTGGCAATTTTATGTATATACAGAATTATACACAAAATAGAATTTCATAAAATATTTATTTTAAAATTAAATATATAAAAATGTCAAACTAGTAGGTATATAATATATATATATATATAAGTTGAGCATGTTACGACATCAATTGTTACGTAATGTATGTAATTAATGATCACACACTCCAACCAACAGATTTTTCACATCGGTGGGGGCGGTGGGGTTTTTATTTTGGGAGCGGGGAGGACAAAGACAAGGTTCCTCGAGTTATTGAGTAGGAGGTGTCAAGTCGGCTGCGATTAATGTGCCGCCAGCCGCTAAAATAAGACAAGCATTGAAAGGTGATACGACACAACACGCAAGTAACACGCTCACGCAAAGTAAAGCTTTGGGCACGTTAGCTTAGCATGTTGCTAACTTTAACAAGCAATTTGATGTTGACGAACACAACTTAAATGCTTGAGTCGTCATACAGTTTTACAGAACACCTACGGAGTTCCAGAAGTGCCTATAATGACCACGAGGGGGCAGTATCACTTTGCAAAGACCTCTCTCCTCTTCCTGCCCCAGTATGAAGTTGTCTTCAAAGGGTGAGTAGTTTCACTTTTTGTTTGCTTTTTCTTCCCAGCACACCATGGAGCCTAATACATGTTAATAATGGATACAGTTTGACTCAGTGTTCGATCATTTGTATTTTCTGACAAGCGCCTTCAGAGGTGTAATAGTTTTATATCATAGCATTTAACTTTTTTTTTTTTTTTTTTTAAATGACAGTTAATCATGTAACCGAAAACAAAGATTTTATGATGGACAGGATATTCTTATTTCCAGTCAGGCATCATCAAAGGCAGAGTACTACTGAGAAGTTTGGGGGGGGGGGGGGGGTAAATAAACTGCATTTATGTGCAATGCAGTTTTTTTTTAACTGCATTGCACATAATTTTTTCTTTGACTTACAACATCTCCCTTCTATCTTGTAGTTTTTGATGGTCGCAGTTTGACCCAGCGACAGACAAATACAGGCTCTGATGTTAGTGTTTGTCATGTTTATTCCATTTTAAGCAGCTATTTAATATTAAAAACATGAAGGGCTCAATCAACACTTTTGGTTCACAAAAATGCTGCAAAAAAAAACAACAAGCTGAAAGTGAGTAAATAAGCAACACAGTGTGAAAAACATCACAAACTCACTAGATGTCAGTGTAGCGACTTGGTCAAAAATCAAGAAAAACACAGCTTTACCACAAACTAAACATCACGGCAGAGTTAATAAATTAAAAAAAACAATCTAAAGTCACATGACACTCTTAAGTCTTTTTCCTGTTCTTTTGTTTCTAGCGTCTATCTTTTAAACTAACTTTGAGCAGAATTAAAACACAGCTGGAGCTTTCCTTGCACAAAACAGGCGTTCAAATACTTTGGATCCAAACAGAAAGACCATTAAACTTTTTAGACAGTGTGGTCAAAAGTATTGCGACCTTTGTTGTTGCAAGGAAAACGAGTGGACCTCAAACGCTTCCCTGAGGAACACCACTCTGTTGTTCTTTTGGGGCATTCGCATATACAAGACAATACCCTTTTTTGGGGGGTCCTTTGTGCCTTTTTGTAAACAAATGTAGTTTTTCCATGGCAAGACTTTATGGACCTGACGGATCAGCCTGTTGCATTTAGTGCACACATCTTGGACTTTTGTGAAAAGAAAAGCAAAGAATACTTTGTAGAAAATGTTGGAGTGTCTTAATTGTGAAATGTTGCATTTTATTTGGACAAATATATCCTTTTTGTGACAATGCATAGTTTTTGAGGCAACCTTTTGTGGTGAACCCTTGCATATTTGTGGACAAACATTGCACTATAATGTAAAAAAAAAAAAAAAAAAAACTGCAAAATTTGTTTCCTGGTCTGATTTTTTTAAGCATACGGCATTTTCATGGGAAACTACCATTTCCCTTGACAAATATCTCCTTTGTGTGAACATAGATTGTTTTTCTGCATCAAGACCAGACATAGGCTCACGCTCGGTAGAGACACGGCGTTCCGGTGTCGTGTTGGGTTCCGGCGCTCTCATTCAGCACACGGTCTTGCGCATGGAGGAGTCCGAGGAAGGTGCGGAGAGCAGCAGCTCGTTCTTCTTGTTCTGCAAGGCGCTGCCGTCCCGCGTGACGGTCTCCTTGTGGTTGTACGACAATCTCCTGTTTCGACGGCGGCCGGTGCAGCGCATGAGCGCCTTGCACACGAGGTAGCCCAACTCGGCCACGTTGAGCAGCATGCAGATGGTGGAGGAAGCCACCATGAAGATGGTGAAGATGGTCTTCTCGGTGGGCCGCGAGATGAAGCAGTCCACCTTGTTGGGGCAGGGCCACTGCTCGCACTTGACCAGCCGCGGCATCCGGAAGCCGTCGTAGACGAAGTAGAGCGCGTACATGAAGCCGCCCTCGAAGATGAGCCGGAAGAAGAGGCTGCACGTGTACGTCCACCAAAGCGTGCCGGTGATGGGAAGCCGCCGTCGTTTGAGCGTCTCCATGTCCACGTCGCTGGGCTTCTCGGTGCCGTTGGACGCCAGCATGGAGCGCTTGTCGCCGCGCTTGCGGTAGGCCACATGCATGGCCACCAGCAGGGCCGGCGTGGACACGAAGATGAGCTGGAGGCACCACAAGCGGATGTGCGACACGGGGAAGAAGTGGTCGTAGCACACGTTCTTGCAGCCGGGCTGCTGCGTGTTGCACGTGAAGTCGGACTGCTCGTCGCCCCAAACGCTTTCGGCCGCCAGCACCAGGATGGTGATGCGGAAGATGAACAGCACCGACAGCCAGATCTTGCCCAGGCTGGTCGAGTGCTTGTTGACGCCGCCCAGCTGGGCGTAAAGGGCGCCCCATGACATGATGGCCTGCGGGAGCGGCAAAGGAGCTTTGAAAAACAACCGACAGCAAAGTCACACAGCGCCAGGATATTTTGAAATTTGAGGCCAGTTTCACTTTAGAAAATGAAACTTGGTCGGCTTGTCCGTCATGAGAAGACCTGCCAAAAATTCCCCAAAATGCACAGGAAAACTTCCAGTTTGGTTTGAACCGGACCTTTTAGGCCCATAGTCTACGTGGACCGGTCTGCGCTGGTGCTGTTGGAAGTGGAGGCGAGGATGAGAGAGGAGCGTCGGCGCTGAGCGCGGATGCGTATTTGGAATTGAGAGTCGCCGCTTGGATTTGAAACGGATTTACACGGGACAGGAGAAGTGAACCAATCTTTTTTTTTTTTAAATCATCAATGGATGCTCCAGCCACTTGTTTGTTTTCAAATTTAGCTTGGAGCAGACGCGTGCACATTATGAGCATAACTATTTTCACGTATGCTTCACCATTACTTACAGTATGGAACCTAAAAATACAAATATATGGTATCTGTGTTGCATATGTGGTACGTGTTTATTTGTATGTAGATGGAAATCTGTTATCTCACCTGTTTGTACGTAAGAGTCCCCCAAAAAAAAAATCAAGTAAGGGTCAATCTTCCATGAAAAAAAAGTAGTCCTTTGACTTAAAGCATGTGTAAAAAATAAACTGAATTCGACTAAATGTAAAACTCTGCAGGAGCAAAAAAGGGAGGACAAAGCTGAGAGGACAAACTGAGCAAAGACGCATGGAACTTCTCAAACACATCAACTTGCAAAGGGAAGGGGTGGGGCCACACACACACGCACACACACACTCGTGTGTCCAGTAAAGACTCTGAGAAGCTGGATTTTTCAACCCAGTCTTATACACAACAGAGTATATTTTTTATTTTTCCTGATCCAAAATGAATTTTTCCACAAATATTTTGGTTTAAAAAAACTGTTATGCACTGATGTCATCAATGATCAAAAAACACTTGATGGTCTTTGGAGACTTAAATGTCTTCATCAGAACGTTCATTGAATACTCTCAGAATAACCTTAACATTAAGGTTATGAATTCTTTTTACTGTTTACCAAAATGAAAGTGTGGCTTGTCAAAGATTAAGACTTTCCATTGTTTTCCAAAATTTGGTTGAGTTTGTCCAAATTTTAATTGCCTCGGATATTTCAACCCTAAACACACGTTGGTTCTCGAAGACGCAAAGATTTTAGATTTTTCCGCTTCCCAAAAACATGTACGTTATTGACAACTAAATGAATGTTCATGAAAACAAGTTTGGTTTGCCCAAAAGAAAACTGACTTGAACTCATTCATTCCCAGTACGTTACATTCAAAGAATCTCAAAGTGTGTAGATGCAACGGATGGATGATGTCGTAGCAAATAAGCGCAACACCCATGACGGCGCCTTCCTGGCATTCAGGAAACAATTTTAATCAGTTCGACAAACAGCCACTGCTCCGCGATGACACACCGTGATGGACACACCCCCTCGTAATCAATTAACCGATCAATTGGAGATGTCCAGTCAATGAAGCGCAGTGTGCAATCATTGGACCTTCAAGTAAGAGCTTTAAAATCATATGATCACTACACTGCCGAGTAGTAATAACATGAGCGGTTGCCGTGGAAACCCCAGATTGCCTACTTTGAGTCGTTTGGACCAGCCACGACGCTGCTCATATTGTAGTGCTCAAAGAACTGTGCCACGCAATGAAATGATCAAAGTTTATTCATGTCACGAATCAAACAGCCGTTCCTGACTGTTGTTTGAAGTCATAGTCGTGTTCAGTCGTCCGTTAGAGTCGAAAAAAAGCGCGATTGCTATCAGTAAAATGGATACGAGTGGTATGTTGACGTGGTCCCGATGTCTTCAGTGGTCTTTGAGGCGGGCCAGGCCCATAAGGAACCGGTCTCGCCGCTCCCGCCGGGCCGACAGGTGTCGCTCATCGTTGGGGATCAGCTTGCACATCTCCTAAAATGGAAGGAAAGAAGAAATAAGTTATTTTGTTCGTCATAATATCTTCAGTTAATCGGGTACTGATCATTTATTCTTGTTTATGCATCCAGGTAGCTTTTATGGACACATGATGTCGATAAGTGCAGTGTGAAGAGCTACGATAGAATTTCGGGATAAAAAGTGGCTTCCCGTTGTCTTTGTGGATACGTACGCTAACAACGGTCTCGGCATCCTCGGCAAAGAAGTCTGGGACGGGCCCGAAGGACCTCAGAAGTCTTTGGATGCCTTCGCCGTAACGCTTCATGTAGTCTCCAAGACCTGCGGAAGAACGGCGGATCAGAGGACTACCACCAACATGGCCGAACACCACGTGAATGCCACACGATGACGAGGTGAGCACATTCGCGTCATTAAATGGTCATCGGAGATCAATGTTCATTTGCGCGAGCTCTACAAAAAGCGCCAACGTGATGCCCGTCGCTATATTGCTGCAGTCTTACGCCGAATATGTTCACAATGTTTTGTTGTTGTGTCATAAAATTTTAGACGGCTAATGTCGAGCTATTGTGAGTACTCGGAGGAGTGAATTGTTTATTGAGCAGCCCTAATAAAAACTCACAAATTCGGTTTGAAGAAGACACGATGACTTCTTAAAATCTTCATGAAAACACGTCAGGTTTGAGAAACACAAAAGTGTTGAGTTTACAAAGAGTCATTTGACTCTAAATTGTATATCGAGACAGTTGTCTTTTTTCGTTGATGAAAATACAAACGGCGACTGAGAATTGAGCCTCACTTGCACAAAACGACTTTTACTAGTGTTAAAAGCGAAACTCTTGTGCACGCTTCCTTCTCGTCGCAGATCATCATTGATTGCTCTTTAACCATTTCCTCGTGACAAAGGCAGTGGACATTTTGCTTTGGCAAATGATTGATGCCGCGCTTCAATAAATCTGTTAACCATTAATACACCAGCAAACGTGGCTGCTTGACATTCATCGACCCGATGCAGAATTTTCCGACGTCTCTCTGACGAGCAACGGTGAGACGTAACGTCAAAGATTCGTCATTTCTTTTGTTGCTGTTGACGGAGCCATAACGACGCAACCCTCTAAGACATTTGACCGAGTTCCATCGGAACATTTCGAACGATTCAAATATTTGTCAAAAAATGCAGTCGAAAAAATGGGACAAGCAACTCGTATATGAGGCAATTTTATTTTAAAAACGACAACAACAACAAAATAATGTTCACTTGCGATAGGCCAAGGAAGCTTTTGATCTTTTTTTAAGTCCCCGCACTTGAATTCACCTGAGCGCCGGTTAGGTGGGGGCTGCTGTTTTGGTGAGCGACCGGCTTACGGCAAAGACCGATAAACTCCCAGGCACAATCCGCAATTTTGGCTTCGCCATCCGATTTGAGCTATTTAAGGAGTTTGACAAGGTTCTCCGCTTCGGACGCCATGTGCGTTTTGGACGACTGGTGTGAGGGGGGGGCGGCCGGGGAGGGGTCGGCCATCAAAAGAGGCCTTTGTCGGGCCCCCAACGTGTTCCCGCTCACCGGCCCAGCGACTGTGCGGCTTTCACACCCGCAGGTGACATTCTCCATCTACCTGACGTTTCACTCTGAGCAACGCCGCGTCGCGCATACGTAGCATGTCATGTATGCAAGCAGCAGCATGTGAGCTATATGTTAGGTCTGCGTTTATTTTTCTTATTATTATTATGATTTAACAGTCAGCAGAGAGGTCAGTAGGTACAGCGGCACCAGCGCAACATGGCAGCCGGTGCGCGAGAACTATCAAAACCAAGAAAGATATCGCTGTCGGGCTGAAGCCAGTTTTACTGGGCAACATGAATTATACGACACATGGATTTGAATTTGTCGTGAAAGCACAAATCGCTAAATAAGTCAACCCCACCAAAGAGTTGATTGGCAGCATTTACCTTCAGGTGCATTGAGGTGGATGGTTTCCATGGGACCAATGAAGGCGTAGCGCATTCCCAGTCCCTCTGACATCACCAGGTCGATGTCCTGGACGGAGATGATGCCGTCCTGAGGACGCAGATGGACAGGTGAGTGTTGCACACGGCACCGATGTACGGTGATGTTGGGAAAATATGATGTCAACGGTTGACAAAGGAGGAATGAGGATCCGGGATGCGAGGGATGAAGGAGAGAGTCAAGGGACTGAAACTTCTTGCCCCGCCCGATCTGCTGCAGATGAAATGATAAGAAAGACTGACAACTTCTAGAATGTTCAGCAAAGGCCCGCTATTTGCAAAATCCTAAACGACACCGAAACATAGCACTTCAAGGACCAATACGTTTTGCCGAATTTGTTAGTTAAATGTTCATTCGTCATACTTTGATAGTAATTTCTATTTTTTCACCCTGTGTCCAGCTCTAATTTTACAAATGTTTTGAAAAATGTATATTCAATTAATATTTTTAGGTGTCTGGAACGGATTCATTGGATTTACATTATTTCCAATGGGAAACCTTGCTTCGGATTTTGGACCAGTCGATTTTAGTCAGACTTTCTGATTAATCCCGAGGAAAATTGAGGTTCCAAAGTACTTTCAACCTATTTGGAGATGGCGGAGCTTGAAGAACAGACGGCGGGGCGGCGTCCAGTGTGCGCATCAGTTCAGGTGAGGTTGTCACGTAGTAGGAAATCAAAGCCGAGAGCAAATCTGGTCAGTGGGGGGTTTCACAGGCCGCTCTTTGTTCAAGTCTGCCGTTCAACAACGAGCTTGTTATCTTAGCGGAGTGGTCGGGTGGGCGGAACCTTTTCCTCCACAATGATCACGATCCGCTTTCTCAGCCGCTCTGCTTTCCGATGCTGGCCTTGACTCAAGGACCCCTTCTCTCTCTCTGTGTAATTGGAGGGGGGTCTGCGTTACATAACGAGGACCACAGGGTCACGCTCACACAAACGGCAAACTTCACTGCCGGCCACATTTGATCTTCTAGTTTTGAATTACTGCTACTCGGAGATGGTTGCAACGCGGCGTCCCCGAGAGAAACACTGTTCCAAAGTATTTGCGCTCGCCACCAGCCGATTGACATGACGTCTGCTATGCTTGGTCGTCATAAAAGAAAAAACAAAACCCCTCGATCTAAAATCTAACCTGGAATTGAATTTAGGACATGTAACCGTTGTCCCGCAATGCTGATTCTGTCTGCATCTCGCACACAATCAGGCAGGACAACATTTCAAGCGACTAAACCTCTGCCCTATATTTTCTACATTTATCTGCCGGCGAACATTCCAGGTGAACGTGTTGGTCCACCCCCCAGCGAGGGGAACCAAAGAAGATGATAACATCGTTCCGGTCAGGCAAGTTTGGTCTTTTTTTTTCTCAACAATCACTGATATGAATGTTTGATTAGCATCAATTAGAAACGTTGCCTGATGGCTCCATCCATCCATTTTCCGATCCGCTTATCCACACAAGTGTCGCGGGGGGGGGGGGGGGTGCTGGAGCCCTATGCCAGCCAACTTCGGGTAGCAGGCGGGGGACACCCTGAACCGGCTGCCAGCTAATCGCAGGGCACACACAGACGAGCATCCATCCGCGCTCACACTCTCACCTAGGGACAATTTGGAGTGTGGGAGGAAAGCGGAGTACCCGGAGAAAACCCACACAGGCACGGGGAGAACATGCAAACTCCACACAGGCAGGCCGGAGCCGGGATCACCGGGCGGCCCCTTAAAACTACAGTTGATGCATTTTTGCAGTTCGGTGCACATGAATTCACATATTTGCCGATTCCCCCCCCCCCCTCTATTTTGGGGGGGATACTTGTTTTATCCCCCCCACCCCCATTTTGCCTGGATTTATTTTCCCCTATTCATGCCCCACCCCCACCCCAAATGGCAGGCTTCCTGTGGCTTCTTCAGACTTTTTTTTTTTTGTGGGTCTGCTCATAATCGACAGATCTACCAAATTGGCATTTGAGGGGTGAATTTTCAAGCGCAATTCCAATAATTGGGGGTCAGACTCTCCGATACGTTTTCAGCAACATTTGTTGAGTGATTGAGTACGGGAAAATCAGAACTTGAACGACCTTGACATGTTCACATTCTCCGCATTTATTTTGTCCGGTCACTCATTTCCAAAATCTGCTTTGGGGATAAAACAAGAAGCTGACGCACCGAGGAGTGGATGCTGTAGTGCATTCTGGGCAACGTGGTCCACTTTTAACAGCAGAGTGGCGTTTTTAACAGCTACCACTTAATGGAAGCCTCATGGTTCAGTCCCAGAAGAGGAGCCTCGCAGGGAGCCCGAACTTCCACAGGCCGGTGCGAAGACGCCCCTCACATGCGATCCTACACAGGAATTCCACAATAGCGAGCCGGGGGAGGCGCCGCCCTCACGCCGGCGGGATCAAAAGCAAACGTGCGCGGCGAGCGATTTTTAGGAATCGGATCAAGTGACATCAACCTGTGCAAAATTACGACGTGACGGCCAGTTTAAGGTCAGCTGAGAGGTTACGACCGTCATTTCCTCGAGGGTGAGCTTCACTTCTTGTAGGTGAAGCGGCAGTGGCGTGGTAGGCTGCGGGAGCGGGGGTGGGCGCGTGGATCCAAAAGTCAATGATATTGATGACCTTAATGATTAAATATCATTTTGTGTATCCCGCTTGCCTGGAACGTATTCCTTTTCATGCTCTTTAAGAGCTTAAAAGACCGCGAAGAGTGCACTCGGCTCAGGAGTCCAGAAAAAAAAAAATTCTAACCAAAACACTTAACACAAAGAATCCACTTCAGTCAAACAAACAAGTTGACGGGTGGAAGGAGAGAAGTTGGTCTGTGTCACTTACTAGCGGCAGCGAGCCTGAAGAGTTTCATTTGGTCTGTGACCAAACTTGTAACTCAATTTGCTCGGAAATCAAACCAATGTTCCCCATGGAGCTGATCAAATAATCAAATTCATCAAAAAAACATCGCAATGTGGTAGAATGCAATTTTCTAAGAGCAAAGGTTGCAATTTTTTGTTTGGTTGGTCAGTCAAGCTTTATTTTCCGTAGAATTGTTTGGTGTGCTCTCGTGAACGTGTTAAAGTATTGATGGGCAAATACCGATATCAGGTATCGCCCTGATACCGGCCTTATTTTTGGGTATCATCTACTCACGGAGGCTGCCGATACCAGCCATCGATACTAAGGGCGGAAAAAAAATGACTTGACATGAAGTCCTCCTCGGCAGCAGGTGGCGCTGTACTGTGCCAGTTGGACACAGGCTATTTATCGGAAAAAAAAAGAGGAGGACTTTTTTTCCCACAATTGCTCAAGCCTAATTGAAAGGAATTGATTTTGGCATGAAAATAGCCCACAAATGTCCCAGACTGAATTGCGGCCGTGCAACAATCGTACATTGTGAAGCGAAGGGTCATCCTTGACAAATGTGCATCTTGTGATGAAGTCAACTTTGATTTCCACATACATGATAAAAGAAAAAAAAACAACAACCCATTTAGGCGCCTCGCATGCCCGTTTATCCTCACCGTCATCGTCAAGCTTCTTTGCCTGACTATGTTAAATCACAGCGTGCGATTGAAAGAAATGTCCAAATGTCCGTTGTCCTTTCCAGGCCAGACTTTTTTATCCCACCCATTCGTGAAGATGCGAACAAACATGGGAGAATGAATGTCACTTCACGCGTGTCTTGGCTTTTAATACTATGGAGAATCCTTTGTGATGTCTCACGAGGAACCAGTTTTTCTTTTTAAGACCACTCTAACCTCGTTCTGCCCAACTCGTTTCTCTTCCGCATTTTGGGGGCGAGCGGGCGCCATGAAGTGGCGTCCACGCACAGGCGAGACAAATTTGAGTATTTTTCCCTCCCTTGCGACGGATGGTCTTGCATGAGCATCAAAAGGTCCAGTCCAGTCATGACATTTAAAATAATGTCAACGTTTTACTTTCTAGTGGTTGATAAGGCTTCTCCCCCCCCCCCTCCTCACCATCTTTGTTGAGTGTCAAAATGGCAACCGCCAAAGGGAATGACGTTGCGCAATACTGACCTAACAAGGACAAAGAAAACAAACTTGTTTTGCAGCCCCCCGCCCCCCCCCCAAAAAATGACGCGTAAAATGGCACCTATTGAAAAGTCCGAGCAGTGCTTCAACGTATTAGCGGAAGGGGTTTAAATGGTGCTCAAATGAAGGCTGCGAACGTTCGCGTCGCCTCGTTGACAACAAGATCCCTCCTCGCCGTCTCCATTACAAAAAGCATTGGTACTTTTTCACTCGGTGCGAGTACGCTCGCACGCGCCCGCATGTATCACGAGCCTCTTGGGTTATTTGAATTGGACACACGTTCACGCTCGAGCGCATCTCGCGGGGACGCCGAGTGACAACTTTTCACACGCGCGTTGCGCTGATGTAGCATGACTCGCAAGTGCATCATGAGGACCACATTTCTCTTCACACCCGCAGTGGATTGTTTCACGTTGCTTTTGGGTGACTCACTGGCACCCCCGTGAGGAATAAACTGTAATGACAGGATCCGCTCTTTCAAAAAAACTAAACAAAAGACCGTTCTGTCTTTCTGACGCACAGGGCGATTCACCAACGTGTCAAAGGGCCTCAGTGTAGCACCAGCTGATGTCAAGGAGAACCTCTTCGATGTCAGATTTTTGGGTGGCCGTAAGTATCGGTGGCTGGACTCGGTATCCTTCACGAGAACCGATAACTTGAAGTAAGCCGGGATCGGCATCGCTACTATTTATCGTTGTGAAGATTCATCCATCTACCAATTTTTTTTTTTTTTTTCCAGGACTGACCTGTATCAGCCTCCAAGATTCTGCAATGATGGCGGCCTGCACTCTGTTGAGCGCAAAGCCGTCGATCTCTTTCCTCAGGCGGACGGGCACCTGACCCACCTGATTGCAAAAAAAAAAAAAGACAAATATTGAGCCTAATATGCGTGAACACCATCTTCCACCTTTTGATTTATTTCGTTTTTACCTCGGTCATCAGGATGTGGGCGTTGTCCATAACGGCCGCCGCCGTGTCTGGGTGAGGTACGAGCTCCACAAGTTTGACGTAGTAGGGCGGGTTGACCTTGTCACATTGGAAAATGAGGGGAAACGGTATGTGTCGGGGGGGGGGGGGGGGGGGGAACGCTAACGCCGCGGTTCTTAAATTGGGGGCCACGCGCTCTAGCTCGGAATTCGCCCAAAGTCGTTAGCGAGAAATGGCGCGACATCGTTTCAAAAGTGCATACCCACATACGGTAATAAGGTCAGCGACGTGTCAATGAAACCAACATCATGGAATCAAACGACTGAGCCCTGCCGTGAAAGTCCTCAGCTCATTTCAACATAGTTTTAGTTTTTGACACCAAAAGGCCACAAGATGGGGCCAAAGTATTACTTTTATTGGTTTGGTCTGAACACAAAAACAGCGACCAGGTGGATTTTTAAGTGCACAACAGAGGACAGGCTCTCCCTCTTGGTAAAATGATAAGAAAAATATCAGTGTGCCAATTCTTATTTTGTTGACAAACGGGCGGTACTTACCGGATGGGAGACGAGGCAGCGGCTCCGGTTTTGAACCGATGAAAAGACCTCGCTGGGCACCAAGCAGGAAGTGGAGCTGCTCAGGATCACGTCTTGGCCCACCAGACGCTCCACGTCCCGAAAGAGCTTCTGCTTCACCTCCAGATTCTCAAAGACACACTCCTGGGAACACAAAACAAGCCACCGTAAGGTGTCAGAAGCGACAGAAACATGTTTTCTTAATTCACTAAATACAAATGTTTTATTGTGATTCAACGCAAAGATAAGAGTCTGCTTCATGGAGGATGACAGAAATCGGAGACTATTTACTGTTCTGACAATTTGGACATAATGAAATCAAATCAGGTCTCGAAACGTTGACTAGATTATCGAAAAATACTGATCGATCAATTTGCTAACTGATGAGTCGTCAATGACCCGTTGCGCCTTTCGTCCGCCCGGGCCTCAAGCTCATGACTGAAAGGCGATGACGCGGCTACAAAGACAATTGATGAATACACGATCAATGAATTGTAAATGACGGGACTGCTAACACACAGCAGGTCAAATACCTGCACAAAAAAGGCCCCCTGCAGAGCCTGCTGCAAGTCCTCGTGACTGCTGAGCAAGGCCAACTGCTGCGTGGCGCTCAACTGCCCTCTCAGCATTCCCACTTCCTGTAGCTCCATCATCTCCTTCCTGTACACGCACACACACACGCACGCGCACTGTAAAGTTTAACCAATGTGTGTTTTGTTAATGTTTCACTCCTGTTTTTTGTCCCCTTGGGTAAACTAACTTGTCCCACTAGCAGAGCGGGTACGATAATCAAAGGTGGCAAATGTTACTTCTATTCGGTACTTCGGAAGAAGCAGTGGTCGGATGACACAAAGTACAAGAATTTAGTTGCTGGGCTTTCATGGCTTTTTGTGTCTCTGTACTTGAGTATTTATCTTTCTGGTGGCTTTTTACTTTTGCTCCCTATATTTGGAAACAATACATTCATTTTTTCCTCCTTGCTTCGTCAAATATTTGTTTGGTTTTTTTTTTTTCAAACAGCCAACAGCTTAAAAAAAAAGACAGAGACAGGTGAAGTCAGTTGTAGTTGACGTTTTGGTTGGTTTGATTAAAATTTTGGACAAGTCCATGGCTTGATTGAGAGAATTGTCCCGCATTGTTGTCTACAGAAATGAACAGGGACAAATGCAATGTATTGTACCAGCTTATAACAACTGTAAGCTTTTGTTAAATTGTTAATTATTATCATTTTATATTTAATCATTATATTCGTTTATGCGAGTTACCTTAATTATATTCGGTTTAATACTTCCTGAAATATTCTTATGTTGCTTACATGTGATTGGGGAAGAAAAGCAGGAAGGTGGGTCGTTACCGGATCGTTCGAGAGTTACGAGGCAGACGTTGGAGAAATTTTAAAAAAAAGAGCTGTGTTCAAACGAAGTCGTCCTATCCTTTTTGCCCATTCTAAACGTAGAGCAATCCATCTAAAACCTACGAACCCCTCGACTTACACAACCACCAATTTCTGGGGCTCATAAATGATTCATCTAATCAGAATAAATAAATATGAGGTGTATTTTTACAGTTGCTGGCACTTGAAATGGACTTTTCATGTTTACACGAGTGCCTGTACTTTCTCCGAAGTACAAACTACCAGTACTTTTGCCACCTTCTCGTAAAAGTACATACACCTGTCCAAACAAGACCGGTTGAACTAAAAATACTGATACAACTTCTGCACTCGTGTAGTGTGTTTTGATTACTTTATCTCATTCAGAGCGTTGAGTGCAAGTCCCGGTTGGTTGTCGTAAAGTTTCACATTGTAGCCTCCGCTGGTGAACACCATCGCCCACGAACGACCTATCAGCCCACTGGAACGCACATGCACACAATTCAGCGCCCCGCACCTCAAAATATACATATAAATACAAAAAAATAAATAAAATGCGAACATGCATGGGGTAATTGCGTGCGGAAGCCATTCACGAACACGTAAAGATGAAGTCTCGGTCACCTGCCGACGACGGTGATGATCTTCATGTTTGCAGCGTTCATTTAGTTTTTTTCGAAAATGTGCTGGCCGTCTTGTCAAAACAACCTTGACGTCCACTCAGGCGTGCTAGCGCCTATTGCATGCTTGCTAGGGCAAATCAAGAAGCTCTAAACACGCCCACGAAATTACATGGCGCACGTAAACCCGAGAGGGCTGTTAGCAAACCTTCCTGTCGAGTCTTTTCCACGCATGAATTTATAATTATTATATTAATTTGTTATTCTAATAACGGGTAAAGAATGAAATAAACAATTATTAGCCTTCAAAAGGCTGGCACAAACTTGGAATTCCGCTTGTATCGTAGCAACAGCTTGATACCAGTCTCGACCAATGGGCGTGAAGCTCGGCGGCGATTGACGCGCTAAGGACGAATCATGCGTCGTAAAACAAAATCATGTCAAACCCATGCCGCGTGGAACTCTGGGATTGACAACAAACTGCTTTTGTCGATTTTTCACCCCCCCCCCCCCCACACACACACACACCGACGAACGTTCCAAACTTGCGAATTTTCGGAAGAAAACATGGAAAATGTGCATCTGGCGGTAGAAGAGGACGATATTTATTCGGGATACAACGACTACAACCCAACGTTTGACAACGAGGTTCGAACCGTTATGTAGCCCGCTACTACGAGTTGGCTAGCGTGTAGGCTAGTTGGCTGCACAATTGAAGTCCCTAAAATGTAAATTCAGGTTAATAAAGATGACTTTACCCATTCAAGGAGCTGGATAAGGATGCGGGCTTCCAAGAAGCGGTTAGAACCAGTCATGGAAGGAGACCCCCGGTGAGTATACACTGCACTGTAACTAACATTGTTCATTGTTTTCATGAAAACAAAAAAAAGGTCCCACCTCACACATTTAAAGTGGCGCTCAACATAAGTTAAACGTGAGCAGGCCACAAGACGTACACGTGGCTTTATGGTACTCTTGAAGCGCTTTTCACGTCTTCCACTGTGCAGATGACGGCTAAATGTCCTGGAACTGCCGCAGGGGGGCGCCCTTTACCTTCATCCCTTGGAGTAAGTCGTCCTTTTGAGTATTTGATCATGCTTTTATAGGGCTCGCTATAAATTGTGAAAGAATGCATGAAATGTCTACTTTAAAGCGTTTTTGTTCTATCATTAACCTGGCAATATTATATGATCTCGTCTTTGTTTCGTAGACTCGAGTAGCCCTTACCTCCTCAATCGGTCGACCTGTGACTGGAGCTGTACTGGTAGTTACAGTGTCATTTGCAGACATCTTTTGCAAAAAAAATTGTTATAACCGAGCGTTTACGTTAAAAAAATGTCGACGCTTTTTTTTTTTTTCAGGATGGCGCGTCTCGGCCCATGTCGGCAGTCAGAGCAGCGGGTTTCACCTCGTCGCGAGCACGTGGTGAGTTTAATCAATCTTTATTGTCTAATATTGACCGCCAAGTTAGTATCTCGATAATCCAGTAATTCCGTTTTCATGCGCAGGCTCATCTTTTGACCCTCTTGGTCAGTCTAGAGGCCCAGCGCCTGCACTGGAGGAAAAGAGAGAGGATTTGTGAGTTGAGGGTGTGATTTTACCAAATTCACACAAGATTTAAAAGAACCTAACTGTGATTTGTTTGTTGTTGTTATCGTCATTATTTTTTGTTGTCATCTTAGGCCCGAGGAGAAGATCAAGCTCTTGGAGAAGAAAGTGAACGATTTGATCACTGAGAGCTGCATGGCGCAAAGCACGGGCAACTCTCAACTGGTCAGAGTCAGTTCTCATTTGAAACAAAGAAAAAAAAACCCCCCATCACATTCAAACATTAGTTGTTATTGTGTGTGTTTTACAGGCTCTTGAGAAAGCCAAAGAGGCTGAGAGGAAGGAGAGACTCTTAGTGAGACAGAGGGAGCAGTCTGGCACCGCAGAACAACTCAACATAGATCTCACCTACGCTGTGAGTGTACCTACTTGATGCTAAGAACTTACGCTACGCAGTTGCTACCTCTTTTCTGCCCACTGTTTACGTGCTTCAGCTTAAGTTTCTGACAAGCGCGTCTTTTCAAATCGGGCAAGTTGGTGTAAGCGATGAGATGCTAACGTGTTGTTGTGATGGTGGGCAGGTTCTCCTCAATCTCGCTAACCAGTATGAAAACAATGAGATGTACCCCGAAGCTTTGAGCAGCTACCAACTCATCGTAAAGAACAAGATGTTCCCCAATGCAGGTGGGCTTTGTATGCATCACACCGTAGCAGGAAAAGATCGCTACGTTACAAAATTCAAATATGTTTTTTGTTTCAATTTTATTTTAAACATGAAACATTTACCCAGAATAAAGTCTTTAAATTACATGGATTGAATCCATTTTTATTTTCAACAATGTAAGAAATGTTTTGGGGAGCAAAGTCAGATTTTCTTTCAAGAGGAAATTTACATTTATGAGAAAAGAATAACTTTTTGGGGGATGAGGGGGAAGTCTTTATGTTCCAAAAATAACCATTTTTTTCTTCAACCAGAGCGTTGAATTTTCCAGAGAATATTTTTTTTCCAAGATATTGGATATTTATCCTGAGAAAAGGGGTATGTTTTCTTGAACAGAGAGAAAACCTTCTCAAACTAAATCATTTTTTAAGCCATAATGTTCCAAAAATAGTCTTTTTTTCCAGAATTGCAATATTTTTCCCCTGAAATAATTCAATATTTTCCATTTTTATTTTATTTATTTATTTTTAAAAATCAGGGAAAGGTAATGATAGTAATGTCTAAAATAATGTGTACTATCTGTGGGGGAAAAGTCGGATTTTGTTTTCTCAAGAAGCGTCTTTCTCTTTTTTTTTTTCCTTGTAATTTTGAGAGCGCAAAGTCACATTTTTGGGAAACGGACTGCATAGACAAACTGCAAACACTTGAATTAATTTTGATAGCATCTCTTAAAAGCAAGCCAATTGAGGCTTGGAAAGAAATGCAAGTTTTGACGCTGTTCTGCCCTCAGGGCGTCTGAAGGTGAACATGGCCAACATCTGGGTCAAGCAGAAGAGCTACGCCAAGGCCATCAAGTTGTACCGCATGGCGCTGGACCACATCTCGGACAACTACAAGGAAATGAGGATCAAGATCATGCAGAACATCGGCACCGTCTTCGTGCTCCTGGGCCAGTACTCTGACGCCGTGGCGTCCTTCGAGCACATCATGGGCAAGAGCCCCAACGTCAGGACCGGCTACAACCTGGTCCTCTGCTACTACGCCACCGGCGACGCCGACGGCATGAAGAACGCCTTCCACAAGCTCCTCGCCGTGCCTCTCCATGTGCATCACGAAGACAAGTACATCACCGCTAACGTGAGCGAAACACTTTCTGTGAGTGACTGTGTGTGTGTGTGTGGCCCAAAAAAGTGAAACATGGCAGAGTTAATTTCTGGGATGTGTTTCAGGATGACATCATTTCCGACATGTTGATGGAGGCCATCAAGAATGACAAGCTGCACCAAATGGAGCGAGACCTGTAAACAAAGCCGCACGTTTAGTCAGCGCGTGGGGATGACTAAATCACACGTTCATTTTCTCCCACAGGAAAGCTCGCGCCGAGAAGTATGTGATGACGGCCGCCAAGCTCATCGCTCCCGCCATCGAGTCCTCTTTTGCTGCCGGATTTGACTGGTATGTGTTTTGTTTGTCAACCAGGGGAAAGGTACATTTTTGTAGCTTCGATTTTTTTTCCCCCTGTTGTAAATTGGAACTACAAAATGATGATTCAAAGTTGGAATGTACTCATTCAAGAATAGTCTTTTATTTTTACCTTTTCTGAAATCTTGTAAAAATTTTGAAAATAGTCAGAAATTGTTGTGGAATAAATGATGAGTCTTATTTCTTTCTAAATCAGGAGTCCTGTATATAAAAAATGACTTTTTTTTTTGAAAGAATGAGAATATTACAAGTACCATCATTTTTTAAAAAATGTATATTTTCAATACCAAAAAGTTAATTTTCGGAAAGTTTTTGGGAAGAGAATAATCCAGTCATTTTTCTTCCAATGTGATTATATTTGTTTATTTATTTATTTATTTTGATTGCATGAAGACGATCGCGTCGAGTTCCACCGCTAATCTTTCATGTCCCCGTTCAGGTGTGTGGAGATGGTGAAGAGCTCTCAGTATGTGGAGCTGGCCAACGACTTGGAGATCAACAAAGCCATCACCTACCTCAGGCAGAAAGATTTCAAGCAGGTGAGAGCAAAGCATGCGCCCCCAAAGACTCGGCTCATCGTGTGCTGCATCTCAAGAATGCTACGTTTTCTTTTGTTTTCCCAGCGTTTGGCTTGCGTTTTCGTCTTCGCAACAGCTTTCCGCTCATTCTTTGCTCTGATTCCATTCTTCCTGTCTTTTGCCCCCCCCCCCCCCGACATTCCCCCGCCCCTCTCCTCGCTCTTCTGCGTGCATAAGGCCGAGGTATGTCTGCCTTCCGCTTCCTTTATTGCATTTGGACTCTGTTGTTTGGTCTCGATGCATCACTAAATACAAGTCCTATCTAAACTAGTGTGGCTTTTTGTTCTCACCTTGACATGTTTTGATGCGTTCAACAGGCAGTGGCCATACTGAAGACCTTCGAGAAGAAGGACAGCAGAGTGAAAAGCGCCGCGTCCACCAACTTGTCCGCCCTCTTCTTTCTGGTACGCGTTTTGCCCTTTTTAGAGGCGATCAAAAGAGATGTTCACGTCGACTGCGTTCCAGGAGAAGGACTACGAGCAGGCCGAGCGCTACGCCGACCTGGCCATGATCGCCGACCGCTACAACCCCGGAGCGCTGGTCAACAAAGGCAACGTGGAGTTCGTCAAGCGGGACTACGCCAAGGCGGCCGAGTTCTTCAAAGAGGCGCTGAGGAACGACTCCTCCTGCACCGAAGCCCTCAGGAACCTGGGTAAGCGCCGCCCTCTTGTTCCTCTGCGTGGAGCGTACCAAAACGTGGTTGTTGTTGTTTTGTTTTTGGGGTTTTTTTGTCGCCCGTCCCAAGGTCTCACGTACAAGAAGCTGAATCGTCTGGAGGACGCGCTGGACTGCTTCCTGAAGCTCCACGCCATCCTCAGGGACAGCGCCGAGGTCATGTATCAGCTGGCCGACACGTATCCTCCTTCAACATCATCACGCCAACAATAAAAATAATATCTTGCACTGAAAAAGTGATTCTTGATCTTGGCACGATCTGTCGGACCGTCATTGGTTTCCGACTTTGTGGCAGCGGTTTTCCTTTTCAGTGCGCAACGCAAGGTCCGCTAAGGCGTGCTCGGTTGAGTTAGCGATGAGCAACAAGCTAATCGGGTCTGACTTCTGTACCAGTACGAAAATTCCCAGACACGAGCCAACATCATGTTGAAAGTCTTCCGACAATGCTGTTTCCTTCACAAAAATTCGATATTTGCCCACAATATAAAATAGGTGACCTAAAGAGCAGTTGCTGGACTGATGTTTTTTCATGGCCTTGCAAGCACAGATTGTCATAGTCTGCCGTAGAAATGCGATACTCACCCCCCAAAGTGAAATATTTAACCAGGAAAGATGAGGGATAAAAATGAAAAAGAGAAATGTAATATTTTGCCATTAAAACGCTAGAATAGATTCATAAAAAAGAACACGATGGCAAGATTAGGCCACACGCTTCCATTTCTTACAATCAGACGGGCTCGTTTCCCACGTCAGTGTGAGAATTTGCTCACCAATCGGCTACACGAGTGCGTCTTTGCTCTGTGCGTGCGTTTTTGTTTTTTTAATCTTTAACTCTGTCAGCTATGAGCTCCTGGAGGACCCCCACCAGGCGGTGGAGTGGCTGATGCAAGTCATCAGCGTGGTCCCCAACGACCCCAAGGCTCTGTCCAAGCTGGGGGACTTGCACGACCTGGAGGGGGACAAGTCGCAGGCCTTGCATTACTACTGCGAGGTACCAGCGCGCAACGCACGCGACACACAAGCGCACCGCGTCCATGTCCTGAAGTAGTAAAACATCCCATACTCGCCTGACTCGGATTTTTATTTGTAATTTTTTTTTTGTACCGGTTGTGGACCGAAGTAGTCGCACTCCAAATCCCTTTGCTGGGAATGCCGAACGATTCCGAACGCAGTCGTTCCTGACTCCCCAGACCCCAACTCGGGAAGTGTCTCGACGCAGCCCGTGTTTGTCGTTATAACGCTGCCGATGTCCTTCGCAGTCCTTCCGGCTGTTCCCCTGCAACATGGAGGTGATCGAGTGGCTGGCGGCCTACTACGTCCAGACGCAGCTCTACGAGAAGGCCATTCACTACTTTGAGCGGGCCATCCTTGTGCAGTGAGTCGACGGCGCGAGCGGGATGCGCGCCCGCGTTGCTTTTCCGCGACCGAAACAATGTTGTGTTCTTTCAGACCGAGTGAGGTGAGGTGGCAACTCATGGTGGCCAGCTGCTACAGGAGAAGCGGTACGTGGCGGGTGACTCTGTTCGCGTTCATCAGATGTCTTTGCCCAGTTGAAAAATGAAATCTCTGATCCCCGTTTTTCTTTTTCGTTCCTCCTCCTTAAAGTCCGATTTTTGGACTGTAATCACGTTTCACAACTTCTCTTCGGTGTAAAAAGTGTGTGACAGCAGACTATGGAAGCAATTTTGATAATTTTTTTTTTTTAATAAAGAAATGATATGGTTCCTGCCCTGCGATTGGCTGGCAACCATTTCAGGGTTTATCCCGCCTATCGCACGAAGACAGCTGGGATTTGACACGAATGCATTCTATTTGTGCTCTGAAAACGATGCCGGCACGCCTGGTCTTTGATTTTTGATGAATCATCTGACAGCCCGCCTGCAGAATATATCCAGTCATGTGCATTCCATTCCACTTTTTGATCAGTTGCAAATTTTCTCGTGATTGTTTCCAGGAAACTACCAGAAAGCTCTGGACACTTACAAGCAAATCCACCACAAGTTCCCTGAAAACGTGGAATGTAATTCGACGGCGTTCCGAAGTTTCCACACGACATGACTCCTATTCAACGTCAAGAAGAAGAAGTATACGTCCGTGTGTTCAGGTTTACGCTTCCTGGTGAGGCTGAGTCAGGACATGGGCCTGCAAGAGGTCCAGGACTACGCCGGCAAGCTGAAGAAGGCGGAGAAGATGAAGGAGCTCAGAGAGCAGGTACCCAAAACGGCTTCGCGACGGCGCACGTCGCGGATGCAAAATATTCGAAACGACTGCGGCTCTTAATGCCGTCGAACGTCTTTGTTCCCCTCCCTTCCCGATTCAAAACACGTGTCCTCCTTTTGTGCGTCTCGCGGGGTCAGAGGTCAGCGCGGCCGCACGGCGGAGATCAGAAACGTCCGTCTTCTTTTTTTTTTTTTTTTTTTTTCCTCCTCCGTGGAGAGCAAACGCCTCACGGCGGCGAACACCTGACTCGCAGCATTGTCGTATTATCACCAAAGTGGTAAGACGGGGCTCGGAAAGTGGGTGTTCCCCGACGCAGATGCGATGTTTGACCACAAAAACAGCCTTTTCATATACAGCGCACGTGTCAACATGCAGTCGACGGTCCACAAAATTCGGGGTGCTTGTCCCCAAACGGTCGTGATTCGCGCTGCCAAAGCGCGAATCGTTGAGAGCAGACAAAACGTAACAAGAACGTGTTCATTTCAGTCACTGTAAAGTCACGCCAAGAACACTTCAAAAAGAAAGAAAGGAAGATACTATATCGAGGAGGGTAATTCCGCGGGTGTGTTTTATTGACCAGATTTTATGGTCACTTAACAGAAGCCCGCAACGATCGCAACATACATTTTGGTGAACATCCAAAGACGGCCTTCATTTAGTCTCCGGTGAATGTGCCGTAGCACGAGCGGGTGACTAGATTGTGGACATGAGCCTTCCGCGCAGTTAGTTTTCTCCCACGTGACCCTTGATGATCACAAATCCACAACACTTGCCCAGGTTCGATTGTCGGAATTTGTCCGAAATAATCTGATCACGGGTTTTTTTTTGGCTCCGGACCTGGGCAGGAGTCTCTTTGCCTTTCGAGGGCCTCCGTAAGAGAATAACAGAACCAGATGAGGCGCGTGCGCAGAGCCAGGAGCGAGCGACGGCGGCTACGAGAGACTTTTGTTAAATCGCAACCAGCTGCTCTCGAATGAGCTCACTCGCACGCGCCGCATGACGAGCAACTGTCGAGGAGCCAGAGTGCCAACTCGCCAGTCCCCCAATATTCCCCCGCAGGTCCAACGTCTCAACCGCAACAGTCCGTCTCTCTCTGAAGCGGCGTTCCATCATCGGCGCCGAAGCTCGTCAGTTGCGGGCTGCGGAGTCTTTCCAAAAGTGTCGTCATGGCTCGAATGACAGACGATCACGTTGGCTCGGACTTATTGGCTCTTCCATTCTGCTCGTTCTTCCCACCGAAGGCATTCTGACGCGATGAGCGTGAGGAAAGCTCAGGTGTCAAACTCGATCGGGCCGCGTTACTTTCCCGGCCGCGTTATTGTTTTTCGTGTGCACGTCAAAGACATTTTCGACCGAATTAAACGTTAAGCTGCGCTGTCGAAGACCACTTGGCCTTCTGTGAATCCAACACGGCTTTTTCCGGGCAACTTTTGAACTTCTGCGACGATTTAGAGTTCATTGAACGTAAACCGCTTTCGGAAACATCTCAAAACAATTTCGGGACTTCAATGACCGCATCGTGTGTTTGGTGTGGATGAAGGCCGATTGAGTCTACAAAGAACGTCACAATTTTGACAATTTAGGACTTGACCGAACGTAACGGGCTTTCTGTGACGCCATCGAGTCGTGGCGCCTTCGAAGGAACACAACATGCAGGCTTTTGGAAACGGCAAAGGCAATCGAGTATTCGGCGAATGTGACGTACACGTTTGCCTCTTCTTCCCTCAGAGGGTGAAGTCGATGCGAGAGGGCGGCGCCAGAGGTCGGAGAGAAGGCAGCGCAGGAAGTGCCGGTAAGTCCAAGATACGCGCACACACACACACACCGGAGAGCCGTCTCAGTAGTTGCCATGAACCCTCGACGCCTCATCTCTGATGAATGTGCTCGGCGACTCACTTTTCCCATGCACCCGAACACACCTTCACAAGACTTCGAGCGCGGCTATTTGTTGACTTTTTGAACAGAAATCCAAATGTGAGAAACCTTGAATGTACCTGAGATTTTTCCCTCTTTTCTGTCAAGCTTGCAGCGCTCGTAGTAGATCTGGACTGGGATTTTGTGGGGGGGGGGGGTGCTGCTCTCCTCATTCATTTTCGCTTTTGCCTTTTAACGTGCTGTGACCGTTTTGCTCTCTCTAACAAAGTTCACCTCCTGTTTAAGAAGTACCAAAATAACTCTTTAATAGAGCACAGATTTGAGTCTGGCTTCCTTATCATTCTTCTTGAGTTTCACTGCCAATTGTGTAACACTCCGCATGTTGAGAAATAACTTTTTGTGACACCCCCCCCCCCCCCCCCCCAACTTAGTGGGAGTTCTCATTCTGAGGCTTTGGGCCAAACGTTTGAGACTTTGAGGGAAGGCAGAATGTCTCCTGTGTGTTTTTTTTCTACAGCTTTACGTTACCACAGTTACCTGGCTGCCACGCGGGCTGCCCAAGTCTTTCAGCACATTTTTCATTGACTTTTATGAACAGAAAGTCAAACAATTCATGGCTCAGATGTGGGAACGGAGTGCACAATTTGTATCGGACAAAGGCAACAGTCGATCACAAAAAGATGTACTTTGACACACAAATATGTTAGACTTTATCTCCCAAATGCTAAAGTGCGATATTTGCTCACCGAAAGGCGACGTTGAGCTATAAAAAGTCCCACAGTACCACTTAAACATCACATAGAGGGTTTGTCTAGCATGCTATTTTGGGCCACAAAACAAAACAAAACCCCCCCCAAAAACTTTGCAGTAGTTTACCACACAACACTATTTGGGCACAAAAATACTCTAATTTGTCCCAGAAACGGGTCATGTTGTCTCTAATTGATATTGGACGTTTGGACAAGACCGTCAGGCTACGGAAATGTGATTATCTTGCTCTCCGAACACACAAAATGGCAACTGTAAGCAGTAAATCCAAGCGTGCCTTGCAGACAGCGGCCGCAGCAGCAGCAGCAACGGCTACAAAGGCGAGCGTCTGGGCGCCCCTCTGATGTCACTTCCTGCTTCCGGCGACCCTTACGAGAGCAGCAGCCCCAAGGAACTCGGTGAGTGGCCACCGCGAAGGTCTGGCTTGGCCAAGACGCGATATGCCCGAACAAAAAGCCGTTCGTGTGCAGACGCCTCTTACGCGGACCCGCTGGGGCCCCTGACGGAGCGACCCAAGACCGGGGCCAAGGCGCGGCCGGATGACGACGACTTCGCTGACGACGACCTTGGAGACGAGCTGCTGCCCGAGTAGCTTTATCGCGCACTTTAAAAAAAAAACGAATGCCAACAACTGGTTTGCGCACAAAAGGCCCCCCCAACATCGTTTTGACCAGTCGGCACACAATTGGGCGGACACGTTTGCCGTTATCAGACGCACGGAAAAGTCTCCTATAAATGTGCCTCTGGGTACTGGAATTGAACGAGAAGTGGGACATTTTCATTTTGGGGACAAATTAAAAAGGGATTCTAGAAAGTTGGGGGAGAAAAAAATCCGCCCCCTTTACCAGTTTCAGTTTGACACAAAGTTAAGTGATTATCTCAAATTTCAATGAGAAAAAAAATAACCTAAGATATGAAAGTTTTGACATTAAGACGCGGTCACAGGATGAATTAAGCTCGTGTCGCAACGTTAACACAGAATAGCAATATCTCCCAATACCGTGTCACTCTAATTTACTATTCCGTCTTTGGAAAAGCAGATTTTTTTTTCTTGCAAGCTGTATTGGAGCCCAGTACATTATGTACCTAATAAAGTAGCTTGCGTGTGTAAAATCGCATTCAATTTGATGATCCATAATCAGCAAAGTGACGCGGTCGTTTGCGCATGGACACTGTTGATCCAAGGGAGCCGCGCACAGCTGCCCCCAGTGCAAGTGCGCCTCCCCCTCACTCCCACGAGAGACTTTTGTTTGACGCGGACAGAGTTCCTGAAGCTCCCGCTTGCACTCGGAGCTCCCAAGTTTAGCCTCCGACAGTGCGATGGGGCCCCCCGTTGCCACTTGAGTCGAAGCAAGTCGAGACACCGGGAAGGAAGCTCGTCATGCCTCCCGGGCTTCGCGTCCTGATTCCGGCGGCGGCCGCGCTCCTGCTCCTCGCCGGCGGCGCCGCCGCCGCGGTGGGTGGCCGCGCGAGGAAGAAGGTGGCCCGGACCCGCTCTTGCCTGGACCTTCCCGAGGAGATCCTGGAGCAGATGTTCGGTCGCCTCTCGGTCGGCGTGCTGAGCGCCTTCCACCACGCCCTGCAGCTGGAGCCCCGAGACAGGGTCAACCTGAGCTGCCCCAGCGCCGCTTCCGCGCGCTCGTGGTCGGCTGACAGCAAGAGCAAACTCCCGGTCAACCTGCTCAGTGTCTCCCCCTGGGCCTACAGGTGACCACTGCGATACTCGTTTTGATACTATTCGCACGTCATATATTACGTTTAGTTGTGCGTGTAGGTATCGTGATTATTTAGGTATCGACATATGGGATCACATTGTGCTGCATTAGGGAGTCAAAAGTGCCCTCCAGGGATATTTTGACAACTATCAATCAGCAAAGGTATTGACACATGGACGATTTTGTGTTTTTGAACAGTTTCTTTGTGTGTGTGTGCAGAGAGAATCTATTTGAGTATTGACGTATCGTGCCTAACGTATTGTTAATGTATATCACAATTTTGTTGTTTTGTTGACTGAATTGGATGATGGTGCCGGCCTATAATGTTTGGTGTCTGCCTGTTCTCAGGATCTCGTACGACCCGAGCCGATACCCTCGTCACATCCCGGAGGCGTACTGCCTGTGTAACGGTTGCCTAACGGGACCTCAGCGACAGGAGACCCGACAATATCGCAGCACTCCTGTCTACGCGCCCTCCGTGGTCCTCAGGAGGTCCGGTTCTTGCGTCGGAGGTCGGCACTCGTACTCGGAAGTGTACGTGTCCATCGCGGTGGGCTGCACTTGCGTCCCCCTGCTGCACAAGGACCGGGCGCTCCAGAACGCCACCCGGACTCTGGACTCTTGGAAGACGGCCAAGACCAAAGCGGCACGCTCATGGGGATGAAGATAAGTCATCCTCCACTTACTGACATTTGGGTACACTGGCATACTTGATACTTTATCGAAATAATAAGCAAATCTTCTGTATGCCTTCAGAAAGGAGCCAATTAAATAAGAGCATTTCGAAAGATTGGTCTATTTTGAATTTATGAAATAAATCATCCAATGATTGATTAACCGGGTGTTGACCTTCTCATACTTTTTTTTGGGGGGGGGGCGGTCATTTGCCATTTAAAAGTAGAGTGAGGCACACGCACGCCATTCATGAGACGAGCACGCGTACACACGCAGGAGTCCAAATATTTACGCAGGCTGCGTGCATCACGAAGGCTCACGTGACATCACAAGAGAGTGAGTCAAGTTCAAACTAATGACATCATAAACATGGCCACGCCTCCTCTGATTTCTTGATTCTTCTATTCGTGTGGACCTCAATGGCTCACATCATCACTGCGGGCTTCACGAGAAGCACCTTAAGGGGCCACAAATGAACAATCGGCATTTGAGCGTGAAGGAGGATGACCTCTATTCAGGCTACAACGACTATAATCCACTTTTTGACTGCAAGGTGGGGTGAGCTCTTTTTGTTGTCGTTTTATTTAATAACCACTCCATAAGAAGTGTACTTGATGGCCAAGTTGTTTTTTGTTTTGTTTTTTTCATTTGAAAGGAGTTGGAAAATGACACCAGCTTCCAAGAAGCAATCAAGAGCAATCAGGGTAGAAGAGCACATTTACAACCAGTCTGTATTATTATTATGATTCTTCTTCTTATTATTATTATTATTACTGTCAAGTATACTCAAACTATGTCCTCTCATTTTCCATGTAGATTAATGGACACCCTGCTGACTCTACCACAGGGGGGCGACCTTTCACTTCTTCCTCAGGAGTAAGTACAGCGTGCGTTTGTGCGTGTGCGTGCGTGTCTCATGTTTGTGTGCCTCTGTGTGTGTGTGTGTGTGTATAAAGATTTTTTAAAAAATGAATACTTACTTTGTTGACAGTGTCGCACTCCCATGCCGTCATCAGTAAGTCGACCAATGACAGCAGCTATGCAGGTAAGCCTTGCTGTGGTGCGAAAACGTCAAAGAGCCCCAGATGGCGCCATCGGGAGGAAGATGCAGATGGAATTTATTTCATCCATGGAACAAATTTGTTTGACTCCAGCAGAGTGGAGCAGCTCGCCCCATCTCTGCAATCAGTGCTGCGGGTTATTCCTCTTCTCCAACACGATGTGAGTCCAAAACACTTATTAGCCTTTCAAAATGCTATTGTTGTTATTTGATACTATTCGATCCATCTCATGAAGTGGCGATAAAAGTGCCTTTTTTTTTTTTTGGTCATTTCAGGCCCAACCTTCGATCCTCTGGGGCAGTCCAGGGGCCCCGCTCCCCCACTTGAAGAAAAGAAGGACGACACGTGAGTGGACATAATGTTAGCTAGCTACTCTGTTAGCCGCGATGGTCAGCCTGATATCCGAAGTGTTGTTATCGCCGTTGTCGTCGTAGGCCCGAGGAGAAGATCAAGCTCTTGGAAAAGAGCGTGAACGACTTGATCGCTGAGAGCTGCGTGGCGCAAAGCACCGGCAAGGCACAACTGGTCAGACTCCGGTCAATCTGCTACGACAGCAACTGTACTTTATCGACCGATGCGTCGAGAAGAACATCGTCGATTGTAGCGACTCTTCCATATTGAAGAAACACCTTTTGGAATTTGCGCTCCGCGGAGCGACCGATTGCAAAACTTTGTGTGTTGCGTTTCGACAGGCTCTGGAGAAGGCCAGAGAGGCCGAAAGGAAGGAGAGAGCGCTGGTGAGACAGAGGGAACTGTCTGGAAACGCAGAACAAATCAACGTGGATCTGACCTACGCCGTGAGTGCGGCCGCGCTCGGGCCGTGATGTCATCGTTGCCTGTTGACGTGCTGTTGCGCTCACCGTCAGGTTCTGCTCAACCTGGCGAACCAGTATGAAAACAATGAGATGTACCCAGAAGCCCTGAGCAGCTACCAAGCCATCATCAAGAATAAGATGTTCACCAACGCGGGTGAGCCCAAACCTGCTGCCAATCAAGCTAGAGCTTCTTGAGACGTTTTCCCAATGATCGATGGGGCTCTCGAATTTCATTTCGCTAAGTGATACTGGTTGCTGGGGATGAATTTTCAAACATGAAACATGTAAAATGTCTGCTTCAAAGTGAAAAGGGAGGAGTGACGTCTTTCCGGGTTTGGTCATGGCAGACATAGCCAACAAATTTCATGTTACTCAGTGAAATTGGGGGGGGCTGAGATTTTCAAACAAATCCTTTTTTTGTTTTTTAACTATTAAAATTCCAGCCTAAAAACGTGCTTCAAATCAAAATGGCCGTTTTTGTATGGCTTTACGGGCGTGGCTTCTCGAGACTTTTAGTGTCGTCTGTGCTCCATTCAATCTTTCCACTTTCTTGCCAGTAAGAGGCCGCAAAGTCCACTGGTTCTTGAAATTGTTTTGCCGCTGCCGTGCGCCCTCAGGGCGTCTGAAGGTGAACATGGCCAACATCTGGGTCAAGCAGAAGAGCTACGCCAAGGCCGTCAAGTTGTACCGCATGGCGCTGGACCACATCTCGGACGACTACAAGGAAATGAGGATCAAGATCATGCAGAACATCGGCACCGTCTTCGTGCTCCTGGGCCAGTACTCTGACGCCGTGGCGTCCTTCGAGCACATCATGGGCAAGAGCCCCAACGTCAGGACCGGCTACAACCTGGTCCTCTGCTACTACGCCACCGGCGACGCCGACGGCATGAAGAACGCCTTCCACAAGCTCCTCGCCGTGCCTCTCCATGTGCATCACGAAGACAAGTACATCACCGCTAACGTGAGCGTGACACTTGGACCAAGTACCTTTTAAATTATTTTACAAAGACGCACGAACCAACTACGACTCAAATCGAGAACCCCCCCCCCCCCACGGTGTATAAACACTGTGATGCGTTTCAGGATGACATCAGATCCAACATGTTGATGGAGGTCATCAAGAACGACAAGCTGCACCAAATGGAGAGAGACTTGTAACATGGCAATTGTGCATTCCGACGCATGACGTTCATTTCCCCGCCACGCGTTGAAAGGCAGAGAATAAATCGGCTTGTCTGAATAGTTTCCATCCCCCCCCACAGGAAAGCGCGCGCCGACAAGTACGTGATGACCTCCGCCAAGCTCATCGCTCCCGCCATCCAGGCTTCTTTTGCCGCCGGATTTGACTGGTTTGTTTGTTTTTGTCATATTTGGCAGCCTGGTGTTTTTCTGCCTTTTTCCTGGGACAGTTTTGCGTTGGCGTTCTATTTTCCGGTCTTTTCGTGCGGCAGGTGCGTGGACTTGGTGAAGAACTCTCCATATGTGGAGCTAGCCAACGACCTGCAATTGAAAAAGGCCATGACCTTCTTCAGACAGATGCACTTTGACCAGGTCAGACGCGATTTAAAGGCACGTCATTGATAAGCGTGAAGTAACCCGACGTGGAGTTTTTGTTGCAGGCCATGAAAATCCTGAAGGAAGTTTCCAAGCAGGACAGCAGAGTCAAAAGCGCCGCAGCCAACAACCTCTCCAGCCTTTTCATCCTGGTACCACGTTGTTTTCAATGCATGATGCATTCATTGCCGTCGTCTGTTTAGTTTTGACACTAAACTTGCACTTGGGCTGGTTCTCGAAAAGATTCTGCAACGTTTTGCTTTTGGTATCTGTCGTTACCTGTTCCTGTTGCTCTCGCTTCCAGGAGAAGGATTACAAGCAGGCCGAGCACTACGCCGACCTGGCCATGAGCGCCGACCGCTATAACCCGGGAGCCTTTGTGTGCAAAGGCAACGTGGAGTTCGTCAAGCGGGACTACGCCAAGGCGGCCGAGTTCTTCAAAGAGGCGCTGAGGAACGACTCCTCCTGCACCGAAGCCCTCAGGAACCTGGGTAAGCGCCGCCCTCTTGTTCCTCTGCGTGGGGCGTACCAAAATGTGACTGCTTTTGGGGTTTTTTTGTCGCCCGTCCCAAGGTCTCACGTACAAGAAGCTGAATCGTCTGGAGGACGCGCTGGACTGCTTCCTGAAGCTCCACGCCATCCTCAGGGACAGCGCCGAGGTCATGTATCAGCTGGCCGACACGTATCCTCCTTCAATAAGATATCGTTGGGGGGGGGGGGGGATTGGCCCATTTTATTTATTTTTTGCATATTTGTTTTTTACAAAAATACATTTTTTTTAGCACATTAACACTTCTAAAAATATATAAAAAAAGATATCGGTCGATATTAGCTATTTTAAGATTGTCCGAACTCACACCTTAAAAATGATATTCTATTGAGCCCCTGAAGTGACATGGGGGGGAAAATAGCTTTGTTCCGTGTGGTATATTTGGCTTTTTAACTGCGTCAGCTACGAGCTCCTGAAGGACCCCCACCAGGCGGTGGAGTGGCTGATGCAAGTCATCAGCGTGGTCCCCAACGACCCCAAGGCTCTGGCCAAGCTGGGGGACTTGCACGACCTGGAGGGGGACAAGTCGCAGGCCTTGCATTACTACTGCGAGGTACCAGCGCGCAATGCACGCGACACACACCATGTCAGTGTGATGATGTCACTTCCTTCGCAGTCCTTCCGGCTGTTCCCCTGCAACATGGAGGTGATCGAGTGGCTGGCGGCCTACTACGTCCAGACGCAGCTCTACGAGAAGGCCATTCACTACTTTGACAGGGCCATCCTCATGCAGTGAGTCATTTCGAAGGGAAAGAACCGCCGCGTTTTTGGAAGAAAAATGTGGGTGTGTACACATACACTAGAGGTCATGTTTGTTTGTTTGTTTGTTTATGTATTTATTTATGTCGTACGCATTAGCTCAGGGGTGGGCAAACTTTTTGGCTCGGGGCCCGCATTGACTTTTAAAATTTGACAGAAGGGCCAGGTCAGCACGAGCTATGGTACATTAAAAAAAAAAAAACTGCATTTGTTGACGGTCCATATCAAACATCAACAGAACAAAAGCATGAAAGTACGGTATTAATACACTTTTTTTAAATGACAAAAGTGTTGTTGATGACCTATTTTAGCCTGTGCATCGCTGCAGATGGGTTGTGATCAGACCAGTAGAAGTAGAGCGATACAGAGGTACTAGGTGGTTGAAAAGATTGCCCCGCCCCCCCCGTGTTCTGCAACTTCAAGTCAATGCGCCACCTGGCGGTGAAATGCCTGTCATTACAAGTCCAATTGAAATGAATGCAATCATTCACATCGAACCTTAATTGTGGACCAACCTTCGACGGGCCGGATGAAAAAGACCAACGGGCCGGATTCGGCCCGCGGGCCGTAGTTTGCCCACCACCGCATTAGCTATTTACGAGCGCTTTTTTTCACCGCTTTTAATCAAATTTCAGGAACATCGTGAGAAACGTGCCTTTTTTAAATCTTCATTTTTATAGAAAATCACCCGAAAAAAGGTTAGATGGAGTGAACAGAAATATGAAAACTAAATGCTATTTCTGTCGTTAAATAAAGCAAAACAACCAAGTGAAAAAGTAATTTGCGTCAAGACCAAGTAAAGATGTTTTTAAAATACCTGAGGAAAAAAATGCTGTTGAGAAATGGCGGCGCGGGCGCCCGCAGCGGCTCCTCTTGCCTGTTTAAGAGGGAGGAAATTTCATCTGTGCTGTATGCACAGATGGCACATTTGACAATAAAGTTGGACTTGATATATTAAAAGCATTCAAAAAGTAAGGCTGAGTGAAAAAAAAAAGGAATTCATCCACTCAGACATTGAAATGTATCTATTTTTTTCTTTTTACAAAATACCCAACATAGCATCTAAAATGAAATAAATCAAGCTATTACATTTTGTTCTTTTTAGAAATCAAGACTATCACAAAATAGGTCATGTTAATTTTTAATCGGATCAAAAGATGTGAAAAGGAAAAGAAGCAAATATTTTCTTTTCCAAGCAGTGAAAAGTAAATGGATGAAAGTCTCGATGGAATCTCCTGTACATTTTTTTTTTTTTTTTTAAAGAATTGTTTCTCCTGCAGACCGAGCGAGGTGAGGTGGCAGCTGATGGTGGCCAGTTGTCACAGGAGAAGCGGTCAGAAAGGACGCCTGCAGCATCTCGACACGTCTTCTCCGCTTGGCCGCTCTTCAACGTTTGATTTTTCTGTCAGGAAACAGCCAGAAAGCTTTTGAAACCTGCAAAGAAATCCACCGCAAGTTCCCCGAAGACGCGCAGTGTAAGGCAGCTTCAAGTGGCGTCCAGCGTCCAGCGGCCGCGAGCGCGAGCGCGACGACTAATCGTTGTCCTGCGTGAAGGTCTCCGCTTCCTGGTGCGGCTGTGTCAGGACATGGGCCTCAAGGAAGTCCACGACTACGCCAGCAAACTCAAGAAGGTGGAGAAGATGAAGGAGCTCCGAGAACAAGTACGAGTCCACTTTTTTTTTTCTCTCAGGCACCTCGGGTTTTTGTCATGATAATAATAATAAGAATCACTAATATTAATGAAGAAGGCGGCCCGGTAGTCCAGTGGTTAGCACGTCGACTTCACAGTGCAGAGGTACCAGCTTCGATTCCAGCTCCGGCCTCCCTGTGTGGAGTTTGCATGTTCTGCGTGGGTTTTCTCCGGGTGCTCCGGTTTCCTCCCACATTCCAAAAACATGCATGGCAGGCTGATTGAACGCTCTAAATTGCCCCTAGGTGTGAAAGTGAGCGTGGGTTCGTCTCTGTGTGCCCTGCGATTGGCTGGCAACCGGTTCAGGGTGTCCCCCGCCTACTGCCCGAAGACGGCTGGGATAGGCTCCAGCACCCCCCGCGACCCTCGTGAGGATCAAGCGGTTCGGAACATGGATGGATGGATGGATTAATGAAGAAAGGCTTTGAGGTTCAGCTACTGGTGGAATTTTTTTTTCCCCCCTGAAACATCCTAGCTAAAAAAATGCCAATGCATGATGCCATCTAGATTGCGCAAGCTTTAATAGGTCAAAGTTAACCGAAAGGGAGCGATCTCAAAAATGCCGTTTGCTCGAAATGTAATTGTATTTGCAATTTAATCCGTAATTATTTTTCGAGGTCCTCTGCGCCTGCGTTTTGTTGCCGGTGTAACGCAGCAGCCCGAGTTGGGTCCTCGAGAGCCACTTGACAACCTCCTTTCGAGGTCTCCCTCCTCCAACACGCTCCACTCAAACGATCAGCTCATGAGTTTTTTTTTCTTCTCCAGAGGGCAAAGGCAGAGCAAGAAGGAAGTACCAGAAGTAGAAGAACAGACAGTACGGACGCGACGACTGGTCAGTGCGAGTGGACTACATGCTCACTTCTCATGCTTTCAGATCACCACTGAGGCCAATTTGAGACTTCTAAAATTGGCACATAGGCATGTAATAGATGTATAGATCAATAGATCTATATTTCTACATCTATAGAGAGCTATATCGACATACTGTAGATCTATATTGATCGACATCTCTCGATAGATCTACATCGCTAAAGATCTCCACAGGGAGAGATCTCTATGACTATATTGTCATTTCGAAATAATGTCGTGTTGTTATTTCAGGGATGGAAACAAATCTTTTTTTTTTTTAATGAATTGCCCCAAAAAGTAATCGAGTTGCAGCTCGATTCAGTTTGCATCTCTGATGTATCTGATACGACGCACCACATTTGTCTCTTTGGTTTCAGAGAGCTTTCCCAAAGGCGAACGCGCGGTTGTCCCCGTGATGTCATTTCCCGCCTCCGGCGAGCCTTACGAGAGTAGCGGAAGCGCCAAAGAACTCGGTGAGCGGTGGCGGCGGCGGCGATCTCTCATACAGTCAAAGGGCACCGAGGGCTAACCGTTAACATTCAGCGCGGGGGCCATTTTGTGTTTGCAAAGACGCTTCCTACGTGGACCCGCTGGGTCCCCTCGCCAACCAGCCCAAGACCGGGGCCAAGAAGCGGGTGGATGACGACGTCTTTGCCGGGGAGGACGTCGGCGACGAGCTGCTGCCAGAGTAGAAATCATCATCATCATCATCTTGTAAGCTTCACTTTAATCGCCATTTATTTTCATACACAGCCGTACAGATGATAAATGGACACAGTCGCAAATACAGCGGAACACGAAGTTCGTACATACATCGACAATGTGGTAACGTTTTTGTCACGCTTGCCGTTCTGTGCCAGCATCGTCCAGATTTCGCATTTTGACGCAGAGTCATGCGACTCGCCAGCCTGTGAACATCGTCCAATCATCATCAACTGGAACATTCTGGATGGTCCCCCCCCATCTCGTTTCCCTTTTCCACTCATCCGCAGGACAGCAACCCCGACGGGTAGTTGACGAAACACCGGAAGTCGTTGGACAAGTTGCGCTCGTGCCGAGGCAGGAAGTGGCACACTTGCACGTTCAGAAGATCCTTGGCCAGATTCTCCATGATGGCGCCTGAACAACAAGACGCTCAAATACTCAATTCTGCTCAGCCAAATGTTAACGGAACGCTTCACATCTTGAAATGAACATTTCCGGTCATTTTCGCAGGATACGTGCTTCAGTGCAAAGACAGAAAGGTGCCCGTGGCCGGTCCAACCGATATGTGGACTACAAAAAGGATCTGATCCAGGGGTTGCCAAATTTGACAACGTTTTACATTCGTCAACCCACAATGACTTGCAATTTTTACTTACGGATACTTCAGACACTGTTCTATGGGCAAAGTGTTGCATTAAAGAAAAACTAGAAAACCCGAGCGGTGACCTGGCTGCTTCATGCCATATTATACGACGGAAGTGCAAGATGCTGTCAAATAGCCATTTTTTTTTTCCATCGTGTAATATTAAGTGGGTCAAATGTCGTTGAAAAGTTTTGTTGGATCCCTAAAACATGCATGCTCATGATATATTTGTTAGCCCGAACACAACTTGAGATGTCCTGGCTGGTCCAACATAGACTACAAGGAGTTTGTGAGCTGAGGTTGCCGCGGCAACAGAAAAAGCCGCTAACTGTGTAGCTAGCACCAATGCATCTCTGACGGAGAACCAAGGTTCCTTTTTTTTTTTTTTTTTTTTTTTTTTTTACATCGAGTTCTTTCAAACAGTACAAAATGTGTGTGAAAATTGCGTCCTCTCACCTGTGCACAGCAGCACTTTTCCTTTGCTGAGGTATTTGACAGTCTGGGCCACTTTGGTGAGACACTCCTCCGAGAGGTAGGGCGGGTCTGCCAGGACCACGTCAAAGCTGCCGGCGGCCACGCCCCGCTCCGCAAACGCCAACGGGTGGTTGTAGTCGTAGAAGACAAAGTCATCGCCGTAGATGGCGAAGCGGCGGTCGTACTCCAGGACCGCCACGGCCGCCGGACCGCCGCGGGGGCCGCAAAGCTGCTTGATTTTCTGGTAAACGCTGGGGGCACTCACGCAGGCGATCCTGCGGCACAAATCAAGAGGGGAGACCTCGTTAACGCCTCGTTAACGTGTCGCACGTCTGCTAAGCGAAATGCTAACCGCCGTCTCTGGGAAGAATGGTGGCATTTTTCTGTATTTCTATCCGACCCTAACCCAGAGGTCGTCAATCCTGTTCTCGGGCTGTTGTCTTGCCTTTTTTCCACCTATCTCAACACCGTCAATCCTTCATTTTTCACAGCCCCGCTTTGTTCAGCGGAGAGATCGGTGCTGTTGAACGGTCTGCGGCTGGATGGATGCAAGGCTTGAGGAGCCGACGGCAAGAAGAAAGGAGCGTTAGCGCGGAGCGCCGATGTGAAACTGGGAGTCGCGGATTACGTGGGACAGGAGAAGTGAACTCATCGCTTTTCGTCAATGGACGCGACAGCTTCGTGTTTGCTCTCAAAACTTAGCTTGAAGCAGACGTGTGCACATTTTCAGCATGACGTCTCTGATCCACTGGTGAAAGGACACTTTGATCCTCTCCTCTTTCATCTAGAACTGCTTCAGACGACAAAGTGTGATTGCACGACTGTCTGTGTGTTGTGTTATTTTTGTTATTTTGACTTCAAAATGGCACCGCGTGAGTGGCTGCCTTTCCAGCAGCTCCTATATTTTGTTGTTCTACTTCTTCCTTTCATAACTTTGCTGCTGTGAAATGGGAATTTCTCCATTGCGAGACTAATAAAGGTTTTCTTATCTTTATTAGTCTGATTTCATTCAAATCCATGTATCCTGATGAGGGTTGCGGGTGTGCTGGAACAGTTGGGAGGTACACTCTGAACTGGTTGCCAGCCAATCGCAGGGCACACATAGACAAACAAGCATTCGCGCTCACAATCACACCTGACATCATGCAATTCTTGGATCATGGGACGGAGTTTCTGTGTGAAGGACAATTGCGGCAAGAAGCAGATTCCTCCGCGTGAAAGGCACGGTTTGCGCGTCCGGTTTTATTTCTCTTACCTTCCTCCTCCTCCAGCTTCGTGCAGAAGCTCCTCAGCCAATCGTGTCGCCGTGTCGTCAGTGTACCAGAACTGACTCATCCGCTATGTAAACACAACACAGAAGTAGCATTCGCCTTTCCGTGACAGAGACCTGCCGTCATTTTACGCACAATGCTTCGTTTCCGGCGCCGTATTCGAGGACGCTGGGCCAAAAGGAAAACGCAAAGAAAAGCCTTTGCGGTTTTTAGACTGATCGTCATTCGTGTACTCGGTCGAGCTTTGTGAAAAAAGGTTCCTATTAGCCCGTCCATGTCATTGACACATTCGAACCAGTTGTTCAAAGCTGACACGAAGAAAGACTAAAGATGTTCGATGATAGTCCATCAGCGTATAGAATTTGAATTTCAACACAAGGAACAGATATGTCATGTTGAACGGCACCACGAACTAAAACTTGAATGTCACCCCGCGTATCGTATGTCGGGCCAATCCAGTTTGTTGCTTACCCAGTCTTCGCTTACGGCTCCCACGGCAAAGTGGCCCGCGTCTGGGGAAGGGTCATCGCGGGTGTTCTCTGCTCGGGTCTCCTCGAAGAACTCCTGAAGAGCTGCCAGAGTGTGAGCCGACAGCGTTGGGACGTCGTCGTCGCTGTCGCTCATCTTCAACAACGGAGAACGAAGCCCGATTGATTTTCTCGAATTGAAAGGGAAAATGTATGACAGTGAGTAAGTATTGCTTCAATACAGAAACAAAGTGAGGACAGACAAGTTAAACTCACTTGACTGTCGTCACTTCGATGTGGCCATGCGTGGTGAGTAGTGATGTGTCTGTCGCGAACGAGCCGGTACAAAGAGCCGGCTCTTTGAAGTGACCGATGAGAGCCGGCAGACTCCCTCGAGAGCCGGCTCTGTCATTTTCTCTCTCTCTCTCTCTCTCTCTCTCTCTCTCTCTCTCGCCTGACGACACATGGTCGTTTTTTTCGGATTCAAATGCCTTACAAAACATGGTCGTTTTTTTCGGCTAAAAACGGCTTACTTAAAAAACGACCATGGAAAGTAAGGCTTATTTAGCCGAAAAAAACGACCGTGTATAGTAAGGCGTTTTTTGATGAAAAAAACGACCATGTATAGTAAGGCGTTTTTAGCCGAAAAAAACGACCATGTATAGTAAGGCGTTTTTAGCCGAAAAAAAACGACCATGTATAGTAAGCTGTTTTTAGCCGAAAAAAAACGACCATGTATATAGTAAGGCGTTTTTACCCGGAAAAAACGACCCTGTATAGTAAGGCGTTTTTAACCGAAAAAAACGACCAAGGCGTTTTTAAAAAACCACCATGTATAGTAAGGCGTTTTTAGCTGAAAAAAACAACCATGTATAGTAAGGCGTTTTTAGCCGGAAAAAAACGACCATGTACAGTAAGGCGTTTTTAGCCGAAAAAAAAGACCATGTATAGTAAGGCGTTTTTGGCCCAAAAAAATGACTATGTATAGTAAGAAGTTTTTAACCGAAAAAAAAAACATGTATAGTAAGGCGTTTTTAGACAAAAAAAACAACCATGTATAGTAAGGCGTTTTTCAACGAAAAAAAACGACCATGTATAGTAAAGGCGTTTTTAACGGAAAAAAACGACCATGTATAGTAAGGCGTTTTTCGACAAAAAAAACGACCATGTATAGTAAGGCGTTTTTAACGGGAAAAAACGACCATGTATTGTAAGGCGTTTTTCGACAAAAAAACGACCATGTACAGTAAGGCGTTTTTAACCGAAAAAAACGACCATGTACAGTAAGGCGTTTTTAACCGAAAAAAAGAACATGTATAGTCAGGCGTTTTTCGACAAAAAAACGACCATGTACAGTAAGGCGTTTTTAACCGAAAAAAACGACCATGTACAGTAAGGCGTTTTTAACCGAAAAAAAGAACATGTATAGGCAGGCGTTTTTCGATGAAAAAAACGACCATGTATAGTAAGGCGTTTTTCGACGAAAAAAAACACCATGTATAGGAAGGCGTTTTTAACCGAAAAAAAACGACCATGTATATATAGTAAGGCGTTTTTCGATGAAAAAAAACAACCATGTATAGTAAGGCGTTTTTCGATGAAAAAAACCACCATGTATAGGAAGGCGTTTTTAACCGAAAAAAACGACCATGTATAGTAAGGCATTTTTAACGAAAAAAACGACAATGTATATGTAAGGCGTTTTTAGCTGAAAAAAACGACCATGTATAGGAAGGCGTTTTTCGAGGAAAAAAACGACCATGTATAGTAAAGGCGTTTTTAACCCAAAAAAAAATGACCATGTATAGTAAGGCGTTTTTAACGGAAAAAACGACCATGTATAGTAAGGCGTTTTTTCGACGAAAAAACGACAATGTATATAGTAAGGCGTTTTTCGACAAAAAAAATGACCATGTATAGTAAGGCGTTTTTCGCTGAAAAAAACGACCATGTATAGTAAGGCGTTTTTCGACAAAAAAAAACACCATGTATAGGAAGGCGTTTTTAACCGAAAAAAACGACCATGTATAGTAAGGCATTTTTAACGAAAAATCGACCATGTATATGTAAGGCGTTTTTAGCTGAAAAAAAACGACCATGTATAGGAAGGCGTTTTTCGAGAAAAAAACGACCATGTATAGTAAGGCATTTTTAACGAAAAAAACGACCATGTATAGTAAGGCATTTTTAACGAAAAATCGACCATGTATATGTAAGGCGTTTTTAGCTGAAAAAAACGACCATGTATAGGAAGGCGTTTTTCGAGGAAAAAAACGACCATGTATAGTAAGGCATTTTTAACGAAAAAAACGACCATGTATATGTAAGGCGTTTTTAGCTGAAAAAAACGACCATGTATAGGAAGGCGTTTTTCGAGGAAAAAAACGACCATGTATAGTAAAGGCGTTTTTCGAGGAAAAAAACGACCATGTATAGTAAGGCGTTTTTAGACGAAAAAAACGACCATGTATCGTAAGGCATTTTTAGACGAAAAAAACGACCATGTATGGTAAGGCATTTTTAGACGAAAAAAACGGCTAAAAACGATGTCATTTTTTCGGGCCAAAAACGCCTTACTATACTATGTCGTTTTTTTCGGCTCAAAAATGCCTTACTATACTATGTCGTTTTTTTCGGCTCAAAAACGCCTTACTATACTATGTAGTTTTTTTCAGCTCAAAAACGCCTTACTGTACTATGTTGTTTTTTTTTGGGCCAAAAACGCCTTACTACTATGTCGTTTTTTTCGGGCCAAAAACGCCTTACTATACTATGTCGTTTTTTTCGGCTCAAAAACGCCTTACTATACTATGTAGTTTTTTTCAGCTCAAAAACGCCTTACTATACATAGTCGTTTTTTTCGGTTAAAAACGCCTTACTATACTATGTCGTTTTTTTTTGGCTAAAAACGCCTTACTTTTCATGGTCTTTTTTTTTCGGTTAAAAACGCCTTACTATACATGGTCGTTTTTTTTCCGGCTAAAAACTCCTTACTATACATGGTCGTTTTTTTGGCTAAAAATGCCTTACTATATATGGTCGTTTTTTTTGTTTAAAAATGCCTTACTATACATGGTCGTTTTTTCGGGCCAAAAACGCCTTACTATACTATGTCGTTTTTTTCGGTTAAAAACGCCTTACTATACATGGTCGTTTTTTTCGGCTAAAAACGCCTTACTTTTCATGGTCTTTTTTTTCGGTTAAAAACGCCTTACTATACTATGTCGTTTTTTTTGGCTAAAAACGCCTTACTTTTCATGGTCTTTTTTTTCGGTTAAAAACGCCTTACTATACATGGTCGGTTTTTTTCCGGCTAAAAATTCCTTACTATACATGGTCGTTTTTTTGGCTAAAAATGCCTTACTATATATGGTCGTTTTTTTTGTTTAAAAATGCCTTACTATACATGGTCGTTTTTTCGGGCCAAAAACGCCTTACTATACTATGTCGTTTTTTTCGGCTCAAAAACGCCTTACTGTACTATGTCGTTTTTTTCAGCTCAAAAACGCCTTACTATACTATGTCGTTTTTTTCGGTTAAAAACGCCTTACTATACATGGTCGTTTTTTTCGGCTAAAAACGTCTTACTTTTCATGGTCTTTTTTTTCGGTTAAAAACGCCTTACTATACATAGTCGTTTTTTTCGGTTAAAAACACTATACATGGTCGTTTTTTTTGGTTAAAAATGCCTTACTATACATGGTCGTTTTTTTCGGCTAAAAAAGCCTTACTATATATGGTCGTTTTTTTTTTTTTTGATTAAAAACGCCTTACAATACATGGTCGTTTTTTTTCGGTTAAAAACGCTTTACTATACATGGCCGTTTTTTTCGTCAAAAAACGCCCTACTATACATGGTCGTTTTTTTCGGCTAAAAACGGCATACTATACATGGTCGTTTTTTTCGGTTAAAAACGCCTTACTATACATGGTCGTTTTTTTCGTCGAAAAACGCCTTACTGTACATGGTCGTTTTTTCGGTTAAAAACGCCTTACTGTACATGGTCGTTTTATTCGGCTAAAAACGGCTTACAAGTCATGGTCGTTTTTTTTCGGTTAAAAATGCCTTACTATAACTTATCTTTGTTAAAATAAAGCAAGGAGTAGCTTATGTTTGTTTTGTTCACTGCTGCTGTTGCAGTTAATACTCACTATTTTTGTTATGATGCAGCATGTTTGATTGAAGTTTCATTTTGTTGCCTGTTTATTGTTTGGAGCCTCTTTAATGTTCAATAAAACAAGTAAAAAGCCATTTCTTTGCTTGATAGTTGTTGCTTTTTGCAGTCAGTAGAGTGCAATAATTAGTTCACCAAGTCATTTCTCAAAATGTATGCTAAATTACTCATAAATATTTAAAAGAAAAGCTAAAGTTAAAAGAGCCGTTTGAAGGCCAAAAAGATTCAGCTCTTTTCACTGATTCGATTCAAATGAACCGGACCACTGAAAAGAGCCGAAAATCCCATCAGTCGTTGTGAGTCGAGGGGTGATGACGTCACTCAACAACTGCCAACCGTTGGGGTTACCTTTGATGAGTTCAAGTAGAGTGGGAAATCATAAAATTCCTCCAAAAAGTTGCTATGCGGGTAATGATGTTGAAAAGAAGTCGTAACAGCTTTCTAAAACCAGATTGTTCTGTAATTTGAATTCACACATTCTCCTCTATAGACATACATCCTTTTCGTTTTAATCTTCAAGTATTTATTACTTCCTTTTTGAACTTTTTATTCAGATGTTTTGGATATACATTTCCCAGTGTGTGTAGAGGCAAGTGAAAAAAAATTTGATTACGGGGTGACTCTTTAGAGAGGCAATTTTTATTCATGTACTGACTCTGGATGTTGGACACCTCTAGAAAAAAAATCGGCTACATCCTTAACAAAACAGATCATTGAATTCTCCCATTGCAATTAAATGAATAAATATAATCAGTGTTTGATTCGGTATTTGTGAACAACTGAATTGGGCCTTTACTTTTAGGAAGGTGACAATCGAACGTGCACATGAATAAAGACATCAGAAGATTTATTACAATACAACTTTATGTACACTGCTAAATGCGGTCAACACACACAGGCAGGGCTTCTGTGCTTCTTTTCACGGATGCGTTGCTATAGAAAAATACTACCTCCAACCCAGCCCGTGAACGTTTCATTTGCCCAACCTTGTTTATTTCTTGATCTGAATTCAAGCATAAAAGTTCACCATCCGCCTGCTGACGTATTAAAACGTTTCAGTCACGGTATGTCGTGAGGTTCCTCAAACAGAACAAAAATTACAAGGCCTGCAGGCGGACGCCAGCATGCGCATGCTTTTGCATTCGAGGTGCTCAACAAAACCAACGCACCTGAATGAAATTGGGCAGCCTTTGTTGTCATGGCAACACATGATGCAAGGCGCACGCACGCACACATATTCCTTTCTACACACAAGGCACTCGAGAGATTTGGAGCAGTGTGTATATGCATATACATAAATGTGTGTACACGCACACATACATACACATTATATATATATACATATATATATATGTGTATACGTGTATATGCATGTGTGTAAATACTGTTAGTGTACTAAAAGTGTGTGTGTGTGTGTGTGTGTGTGTGTGTGCGCGCGTGCGTGCGCCATGCGTTCATGAGTGCATGTGTGCACATTCTGTAAACATAATGGTCCTCCAATAAGTTCAAAGGCATTCAAAAATTTCACACAAAATGATATTAAAAATCTTTGCCACTTTCCAATAACACTGTATTAGGTGTGTGTGTACTCCAGGAGCTTTGCCTGGGCGTTGGGCATAGCTTCCCAGCCGGCCTGTCTGTCTGTCTTTGTCTGTCTGTCTGCACTGCAGTTCAGGGGGTTGCCATGGTGAATGTCCTTCCCATGTACCCATAGTTTATTGAGGGCGTGGCCTGGCATAAAAAGGCATGTCGTGCGTGCGTTTGTCCGCTGTGGTTACTTGACGCAGAGCAGGCCACCCACGTTGGCCACAAAGTCGTCGAGACTCTTGAGGAAGGCCATCTTCTGCTTGCGCTCCATGGCCGGTGGCGTGCTACTGGCCGTCAGAGTGTTGAAGGCGGCCACCAGGCGGCCGTAGATGACCGCATCCCGTTGTGATGACAGCAGTGACTCCACCAGATCCGAGTACTCCGCCTGCAGCAGGACATCACAACCTCATGTCACTGTACCACACTTGAGTGTGTCTGTGTGTGTGTGTCTCTCTCTCTCTCAATGTCAGCATTATTACAATAATTTAACAATGATATCATTAGTATCTTGATACTTGGCTGCCTGTATCATTAGTATCATGATGATAATGATATGGACTATCACAATAATTTGCCAGTGATGATAGTATTACAATATCAACACGAGCATGATACGACAACAATACTTTAACAATGATATTAGTATCGCAATACTCGATCAACAAGACTGATAATACCACAATATTTTGTCAGAACCATTTATAGCATGACAAGATTATAATAGTATCAAAATGTCAATAATGCGCCAATACCTGTGCAACAATATCTTTATTTAACTCAAGTCAACTTGATATGTGTCATCTGACCTGGTGCAAACAGACGAGCGTGTAAAGCGCTTCTCCCGCCGCCACCGTCATCTCCGTGTTGTGTTTCTGCAGCACCAACATGTCAAACACAAGCTGCAACATACACCGCACGTTAACACGGAGCACAGGCAGATGGTGTGTGGGTGTGTGAGAGAGACTGAGTGAGTATACCTTGAGGAAGTGTCGTGTGGCCAAGAAAAGGGGCGTGTCCTTCTCCTGGTTTTTGGCGCACTGCTCGGCCAATGGCGACAGAGCTTCCAAACACAGCTGACTGATCTCCGAACCCATACTAAGCATTGTCGTTAAGGATGTTCACTTGACGATTTGTAACACCCCACCGCCAATGTTTACTTCGATACATGTGATTTATTTCTATTTGCATCTGTCACTACGGTCTTTTTGCCGTAGTGACTGATGTCCTTGCACGTGACGAGGATACGAGGTCATCCCGAGTTCCAGCGAGAACATGAGGCTCTTGAAGAGATCCTCGGGCAGCAGTGGGATCTTCTCGGGGAAGATCTCGCAGATGAAGGTGATGAGCTTGTAGTACTGGTTGCACAAAGACGGGAACTGCGGAGAACGGAAAAGGCAAACGTTTCATTACAAATCGGTGACCCCGCCCCACCCACAAAAAAAAAAAAAAGAAAAAAAAACATGAATCTAACCTTAAGCAGGTCCTGCGACATAAGAGGAAGAACGATGTTGATGCCGTACAGGACCACGTCTGCGGCAGACACCGGACGACTGGATGCCGGCGTGCCCTGGTCTTGGCTACGGAACACCTCATCTGGAAGACAGACGCGGCAGATGTCTTTAATGTTGAAAGCCGAGACAACGGCAACTATTCACGCACAACCCGTTTCAAGATGGAAAAAGACAACTCCCGTAGCAACATGACATTAAAATCGCAGACACCAAGGCACATGGAGACGCACAACCCTCTTCTAAACCAAGACTTTCACATCAAAGACTGCGACAAGAGACACACACAGGTTCCTTGACATGCATTTAAAACTCAAGGATAGACCGGGATCGCCAACTTCAATGCTGGAGGGGGCCACAATTTTTCATCAGCGCTACTCGGGGGCCCACATAGGACAACGCACTTCCTCAAGAAATGATGAAAAAAAAAATTCTTTTAAAAATGGACAAAGTGTGCGCAAAGTGAGTACACTTAGTATATTCTTCATCAAACATTTCTCAATGCATGTGTAAAGGATGCATACTCCCAACAACAAAGGGTTTGCAGAATCAAAAAATAACTAGCGGTACATCAATTGTCCCCCCCCCCCCCAGTGCAAAGTGCTTTCTTGCATAACAATATCACTGCACTCGTTTGACATAACAGAAAGAGTGCTGCACCTGTGTCGCTGAAGTCGATGAACTCTTTGGACAGCAGGTTGGTGAGCAGCTCCATGATGAGCAGCAGGTCTTGGTACTGGTCCTCCTCGGCCGCCGCGTCGCTTCGCTTCCTGCTCTGGTTGTTCTTGGAGTAAACCTGCAGCAGCGTCAGGCAGGCCTCGTACAGCTTCATCGACTTGTTCTGCACACACGCGAGCGACTCTGGGCTCATTTTCCAGGCGGCGCGTTGGGACTCCGTTGCGCAAGCGCGGCGGTTACCAACCTCTCCCAGGTAGCAGATCTGCTTGTGAGCCACCTCCACAAAAACCTCAATGATGAGGTTGATGGTCTCGGGCGTGTTGCTGTACACCTGAGACGAACACGCATCCAATAAATGACACGGAGCGAACATCTGCGGAGGATCCCGCCCGTCCGCCGGCGGCCGCCCTGACCTCCATGAGTCCGATGCAGCTGGACAGGAAGTCCATGAGGAAGGAGAAGAGCGAGGCCACGTTGTCTATCTGCGTGGCCTCGGCGATGCCGCACAGCGCCTCCAGCGTAGCCACGATCTCCCGCTTGACCGCCTCCTCCTGGCTTATCTGAGCAAAGTTCTCCTGGTTGATCAGGTTGAGGAAGCGCTGCTGCAGCGGGTGCAGCACCTGAAAACAGTGATGAGCAAATGCAAATCAAAAATTAATTATTAAAGGTTAAAAAATTAAAACAACCAACTTTTCTTCTGTATCAATTTTAAAATGCCAAATAAAAAGACAAATTGTTGAAAATTACGTTTAACAAATTATGGATTAAAAAAAACATGACAAAACAAAAAATGGACATTGGAAAATTACAAGGCAGAAATACATTTTAAACTAAATAATTAAATTACTTATGAATGCTAAAAATACAAACAACACAAAAATAAAAATATAAAAGATGAAAAATAAAAATAGTAGTCAAATATAAAAAATTAAATAAAACATTCATGAACATCAAAATACTGCAGTTGCAGGTCAAAAAAAATACACAATTGATATCTCGTTTGGAAAACAGCATCCACCCCCCCCAAAAGCACAATTACCTTTTTTAAAGATTTGATTTAAAGGTCGTCAACAGACCCGTTGCTGTCGAGACACATCAGACCCATTCATCTTCCACCTGACGTGGCAACCGAGACGACCGACAGCTGCCGACCCCCCCCCTCCCCCGTTAATTACACGTAGCTTTGCGCCCCCAAGCACCCCCCCCTCCTTTTTTTTTTCTACCGTCAGCCGATGAGGACAAAAGACCTCCGAGATGATGACACGGATCAAGTTCTCCTCCCTGCGGGGCTATTATGGAGCGCATCCGTCAAGTCTGCCAGGCTGGACAGGACGGGCCAATTTTGATGCTCAAAGTTGCTGACAGTGCGCAGCGTGCTCACTCATTGGCTGATTCAAGAAAGCCTCCCGGGAACAAGAGATAAACGCAATTCCAACGTCTTTGGGGGGGGTTCAACTATCAATAGGTAGAAGAAGGTCAAGCAATGCTACATGAGCGTAACATGAGGCCACTCATGATAGAGGCGTGTGTGCGTGGCTGTGTGGGTATTAAAGTTGTTGTCGATTTTAGCTATGACTTCAAAATAAAAAATAAAATATTTGGAAAAACGTTGCTTTGTCAAAACAAAAATGACAAATGCAATAATACTAGTGCACTTAACTCATTCACTCCCAAAGACGTTTTTAAACGTCTTTTCAGACTTGGTCCAGAATTTGCTGGTACCGAATGAGTTAATAAAAGAATGTGAAATGTTTTTCCAAATATGGAAATAAAAAAGAAGTGCACAATATGAGAGAGGCATGGTGGTCGACCAGTTAGCGTGTCGGCCTGACAGTGCAAAGATCCGTCGTACGATTGCGGGCCCCGACGTTCCCCGTGTCGGGTTTGCGTGTTCTTCCCGTGCCCGCATTGGGTTTTCTCCGGGTGCTCCGGTTTCCTCCCACTTTCCAACAACATGCATGGTAGGTTAATTGAATGCATGAAATTGTCCCGCAGTCTGACCGCGAGTGTGAATAGTTGGTTTGTCTGCGCCACCTCCTGCCCGAAGGCAGATGGGGTAGGAAAAAGGTCGTATTTATTGTCCACTCGTTTCGAGTGCGTTACCTCAGCCCAGTACTGCTGCTTGGTGTCCGTGTCCATTTGGGCAAAGCCCCCCAGCACCAGAGCCTTCATGAGGGTCCTCTGCACCGAGGTGGACAACAAGTGCAGCGGTGGACTGCGGCCGGCGAACTGCTTGGCCAGATTCCACCAGCTCTCGCACTGCACCACCATGTTGGCCCTGCGTGGACATCGGAGGGTGGGGGTATTACAAGACTCCCCCGCCACCCCCCGCTCAGCGACATACTCGCGCCAGACCTGGCCTGGCCTCACCTCTCCCGCCGCTCCACCAGCGTCACCAGCAGTTCCACCGTGTCGTTGGCCAGGTCGGCCTCTGAGCTCCACACCGACAGGTTGTTGATGACTTTCTCCAGCAGGTAGCCCACGATCCACCGGGCGCCCTCCGTGTCAGAACCAAACGCCGTGCTGAAGGCGACGCTGACCTGAAAAGAAAAGGTGAAATGAATCCAACAGTACGGGCAAAACAATATGACAATAGCGGTGAGTGACTTTTCGGACAAATGGGCAATAATCGCTCAGCTAATCTTTTTGCTTTCACTTGTGAGAAGGGATGAACGAGTTTGAAAAATATTCCAAGGATGCCATAATTTTTTTTTTTTTCCAAGGTGCTCTTCCCATGTATTTTAAACACAAGCACCGGGCAGCATATTTGGATTCACAATGCTGCGATTAGAATTAATTATACACTGCACACAACCAAGTCACCTGATTCCAGATGGAGCAAAGCAGCCCCAAACTATCCCCAATGCCACGACCTTCAGAGTGTGTACATAAGAGTCTACGCAGAGGTGCACGCAGGTGGTTGGTTGAGTCACCTGCTGATAGAGCTTCTCGTCCATGAGCAGGTAGGTCTTGGCCCAGCGTCTCAGGAACCAAACAATGTCTTTGCCCATCTGAGGACTCAACAGCTGCGTCAAACTGGCTCTGCTGGCCCTGGATTCGACCTCAGACGTCCTCAGCACGGCCGACAGCAACCTTACACACGCAAACACGCATATCAAGTTTACTGCATAGAAAAGAATCGTTGACGTTCCTCCCAACCCTTTTCTCTTATTTTTTATGTCTCTTGGACTGGTTGTGTCTATTCAATTTCATTGCACCCTGAGACACAATGACAAAGCCATTTTGATTCTGAAGAACATAAGAGAAGGCCTCGGTCGGACAACCTGATGACCGGGTCGGTGCGGTCGGAGCCCAGGATGGACGAGGCCCTCTCCCCCGGCGAGCCCAGGATCTGCAACGTGGTGTTCATGTCCACTTCCGTTGATCGCTTGACCGAGAACTCCATCACTTCGGAAGGGATGAGCGGCGTCTCGCCCTGGGGGTCGTCCGCCAGGAGATACCCTGAAAGCCGTCGGCAATGCAATAAAAAAAATAAAAATAAAAAAAATGGAGCGCTGGAGCAAAGTATGGAAACTATGGGTGTTAACGATGCAGCATTCAGAGATCAGCACAGAGTTGGATCATGTTAGCAGGTGTTTATTTTTGTCGTTTCCAGCCAACGATCCTCAGATGACGATAATGCGGCAACTTTATCCGAGAGGAATCTAAGGGGAGAGAAATACTAAGCTTACGTCGGGGGTTCTCGCTGACCTGAGACCAGGATGAGCCAGTGGATGTCTTCATAGAGGTCGTCCAGTACTTTGCGGTCCACTGACGTCAGGTCGGATGAAGACATCAAGTGCTGCTGTGTCCTCTGGAGCTGACCGTGGAGTCGAGTCACCCGGTCCTCCAGGAGGCTGCGATCAACAAAGGCCACACTCAACTTGAACACATTTTTTTTTTTTTTTTGGTTTAAAAGAGGAAGAGAAAGAGACGAGCAGCACCAACAAAGGGGGTAAGAAGGGGCACCATACTCTCTGAGAGTTTAAGCTCACTCATGAGCCACAATTCCCCAAAGACTGCTTGGAGCTACATTAATGGCAAAGTCAACCTGAAAATTGTCTTTACAAGAATATGTTCTGTGCAAGTCTAAACACGGCATTCGGATTCATATTTCGTTTGTGGAATATGAGTTAAGCAGCAAAGGCTCTCTGTTTTTAGTCATCTCAGGCGGCGGCCATTTTGCCACTTTCTGTCAACTGCAAATGACATCACAGTCGCTCAGGTAACGACCAATTATGGCTCAGCTTCAGAGAAAAAAAAAAAAAAAAACAACGGGATTGGTCATTACCTGTGCAAAGATGCCCCTAAATGCTTTTACCTCGTGAGGAGGGGGATGCAGTGGTCTGAAGCCACCCGCCCCAGTGTCCCAATGCTGGACAGCTGGTCCGAGAATAGCTCTCTGTCATCTTCTTGCAGCTCATTGATCTCCTCCTCGTCGTGGGACGACACACCGTTTACTGACTGAGGAAAGAGGAGCAGAGTAGAGGCGGTGAGGACGGTGGGGACGGTTCTCAGGTTATTCAAGACCGCGGGACCGAATCTGACCAGGTTGCGGGTGCCGTCGGGTGCGGCCAGGTGACACTGGATGTAAGCGTTGAAGACCTGCACAGCGGGCTGGACAAAGCAGCCACGGGGGAAGTGCTCCTCGTCCTGCACCAGCGTCAGCCACGACTCCAACAGCCTGTCATAGGCCTCCATGTACACCATGTCGTCCTTGTCCAGCTGCAAAGACAAGTCAATTTACAAGATGTTTGGTGAAGCTGTAACCTGGTGGGGCTGCGTTTATACAGTAAGTGCTTTTGAGTGCTGTGGCTAAAATAGCCACATTGAGGAAAACCGGTAAGACTGTGTTTTCTGACATGCCTTCTTGAAACTTTTTTTCGCGGGCCCACTCATGATACACACGTCGGCCAAATTTGATGTTGCTCGGTGAAACTGGCTGTATTTTTCAAAACGAAACAGTTCCTCACCACTTCCTCCAGGGCGGCACTGCGTCCAAAGGAGCAGGTGAGCAGCGTGAGGCAGTTGATGAAGGAAGTGAAGAGCTCGCTGGGCAGCGCTGTCAACACGCTCCTGGGGAACATGGTGATCAGGTTGAAAACGATGTTTGAGATGCCCACCGCCTCCGAATCTTCAATCTCGATGCTGGAAAAGAAAGAAATACCCCCCAAAACGTAAGATATGATAGTATTAAGGGCTGAATAAAATTACAATTTAAAAAAATTAGGCTTTAAATTCCCACCACTGTGTATATAAATGGGCATCGGCCATTAGAAATTGGGATTAAAAAGGCATTTTTCTGATGCTGTTAGGTCAAAATGTGTATCCCAAATAAGTGGGTGGAAATAATCTGATTTATTTGCACTACTTTTTTTTTTAGTTTTGGCACGTCTGAGGCGTTTAACTTCCTTTTTTTACATTTTTAATACTGACCATGAATACAACGACTACTTGCTAGAAGTCCCGTTTTTAGCCACTCGCTGCTACACAATGCTAAGCTTTGTCCCCGTCACCTTGACTAAAAGGCGCATGGAAACTTGCCAGGCCGCCTTAAAATGGCCGATTAAGACTATAAATAAGCTGTGAGTCAACACAATGCAGTGGATTGGCGTGTGATTGCCCCCCCCCCCCATCTTTTTTTTTTTTTAAATGACGCCGCTGGGGAAAACCGCGTGAAACTGGGACCACCACGCAGCTGTGGAAAATCGCCGCAGGTCGTGTTATCCTCAAGATGAAGTATGAACAGCAATTTTTGTGGACATTTTGGGCTCAAATGGAAAGCTGACCCTTGTTTCGCCTCAGCCTGCACATTGGAAACCACCATTAAAAAAATGTAATCATAAAAAAAAAAAAAGGAAAAAGAAAAAGGTTACTCCTCTGAGCAAAATATTACAAATAAAAGTGGAAAAATACAAAAAACAAAGAAATGCTGCAATTGAGTAAATTAAGATCAACATTTAAAACACAAAAAGTGAACTTTTTTTTATCAGTCTCTCTTCTATATTTTCTTGTACTTCTAATGAACAGCAGACGTGTGAAACATCAAAGATTCTCTGAACCGCACTAAACACAAAAAGGAACCTCCCCGACACCCCATAACAATTTAGTCTTTCCTGCTCCACTGAGAAGCAACATTCCGGTCACACATGGCGTGGAAAAAAAAAAAAAAAAAAGGCCCAAGTGTGAGCAGAGGTGCTCAATCAGCGCCGATCATCTGTCCAGCTACGCTACGCGTGGTTTTCCGATGAGGCAATTGGGAAAAAAAAAGTGTGATTACAGATGGCCACGCGAGAGAGTGCGGAAGTGGTTCAACTCGACGTCAGCAATTTACACAGCAGAGGGAGACCTCTTTGAATTTACGGTAGATGGGAATCTTCCGAGCTCTAAAGACACAACACAGCACGCACGTATCATTTCAGTAGACGGGCAAAATGGCATTTTTAGCTGCGCTTTTATTATGCTTTTTTTTTTTTTTTTTTTAGCAATTAACAGTGAGGTGTGTGTAACTGTATTCCACGTGTGCAAGATTTAAAAAAAAAGAGTAAGTATTCTGTAGTAAACAACAAAATAATTATTTTTAAAACATTTTTTTGAAATTCCTTCATCCTCCAAGCTGCTTTATCTTCACAATCCACAAATCAAACACAGGTACAGTGTAACAGTCCAGACTTTGAAGAGCAATAAGTGCGGCACAGGATACTGCTTCTAAACTTAGCTGCATCACAACTCTAAGGTCTTAAATAAAGCCAAGTTGGTCTCGCTTTCCATCCCCTGTTTGCCAACAACTTGAATTCCTGTTGAGAAGTATTCCACACATAACATGACAAGCCACTTGCCCACTCGGTTTTACTGCGAGTCACAGGATGGACGGAACTAAAAAGAAACTTAAACCCGGTTGTAGGGCGTAGTATCGTTTCCTATATGAAGCACAAAAGGAGAGGACTCGTTCCACCGCGTCGTATTTCGGGCTGAGTTCAGTGACAAAAGTTGGGAAGCAACAACAAACACATCAAGCCGGGACCGGCTTGTCGCCAAGGCGCCAACGTCTGAGCTGCCCGCCAGATGACGTTGCGTCTTGGTGACACACAGTGAGGGCGATCCCAACTCCCGGGAGGCTGTTGGACCGTCCTTCATCCGGCTAACGGCCGTGCCGTAATACCGATATAAAGACGCTGAAAATCGACGGCAAAGGGTCACGTCTTGAATTCATTTACAAAGATGAAAACTAACGATGTTTTCACTATAATTGTAGTTTGTTTTTGTTAGTTTGGCAAATATAAAGTGTACTTCCGGTTAGTTTTCTTTTTTTTTTAGTTCTGTTTTTATTTGATTCTGTCAACAAAATGTGTTTCCAATTTTACTTTTCATCATTTCGTTACGGCGACACGGTGGACAACTGGTTAGCACGTCCGCCTTACAGTGAGTGCAGAGGTCATGGCTTTGATTTGATGCTGGGCTCCGGCTTTCCTGTATGGAGTTTGCATGTTCTCCCGGTGCCTATGTGAGTTTTCTCCGGGTACTCCGCTTTCCTCCCACATTCCAAAAACATGCAAAGCAGGTTAATTAATCACTCTAAATGGTCCCAAGGTGTGATTGTGAATGTGACTGGCCGTTTGTCCGTGCGTGCCCCGCCATTGGCTAGCAACCGATTCAGGGTCTACGCCACCTACTGCTCAAACACAGCTGGGATAGGCGCGAGCGCACCCGCGTTCGACCCTTGCGACGATAGGCGGCTCAAATAATAGAGGAATGATTTTGTTCGTTTCCTTTCGCAACAGTATCCTTGCTACTGACCCGTTGATCATGCTGAGCAGGCCCTCTACCAGGTGGGCCAGGTAGGAGATCTGGGCGCTCTCGTCCGGGAAGACGGGCCCGTGCATGGAGGCCAACTGGGCCAGACACTGCAGAGAGTCCTGGGCCATGTCCGAGTCCTCGCGGATCTTCCTGTGGACCTGGACAAGAATAATAATAATAATAATAATTGAAGGAACACTTATGCTAATGCAAGCATTTTTTTCCCATGAATATGGCAAATGATATTCATTCAATATTAGTGGAAAATAACAGACGTGACTGGCACAAAAGGTCCATTCAGGGTTAAGAGCTGTCAAAAGTCAGCCAGTTTCCAGTCCAAGCACAACTAGTCTAGAAGTAAAAAGTGGCAGTTCTCATCCTTAAATGACTAAACCGCCAACACACACACACACACACAGAAACGTCCTTTTTATCCCAGGACAGAAGCACACTGGCTTGTGATATTCCCTCATTTCTGTAGTACGGTACGTTCCTGCATGCTTTGACTGGAAGCATTAATCCTGAATTGAATCAGTTTAGCAGATTTGACCAAAGACAGTATTGGCCATGAAACACACCAACGTCAAATAGCAATAGCGATACAGTATTGCTTTAATCGTGAGGCATGATGCTGCACGCTTTGAATCGGGGAAATTGCTTTTTTTTATGGTGAGGAACAAAATGTCAATTTTATAGAGTATTTCTGGGTCATTTTAAATCTTTTCAAAACTAAATGCCGTGAAACATTGCATCATGTTTGTAATGAAGGGGTGGGGGGGGGTGTCAGTGGTTATCAAGAGGACTTTCTAGTTGCTTGTAGCATTTTACTCGCAAGGAGTTTTTCTTTTTTTTTTTTTTTGAGTGGCTTTGCCCTCCTAAGCCAATTCCAGGAATACAAATAGCAATTCTAGGGCAAAATTCAATCATGTTTATATGACACAGCCAACATGACACAAAATGTACATGATGGGGAAATATCTGTCAGAAGCGAGTGCATTACTGGGAAGTATTCCTTTCTAAGTGTAACACCGTTATCTAACGTCAATGACAAAACACTTCTTTCAGTCACGCGGCACGTTTATAAGACAGAGTGGGGACTTCAGAGATCATGGGCATGCATTGAGACCCTCATCTTTTTTACATGAACCCCATTATCCAACAACATAGCAACAGGTTTATCATGTCAACAGTGAGTCTTATTGCTGCATGCTTTGAAATGGGAATATCGCCATTTCAATGGTACCTTTTTTTTTTTTTTGCTGCTAAGAACAAATGTGTCGTTTCTTGTTCAATTTTAGGCTAAATTCAGGAACTCCTTTTCGACGCTAATAGGTGTGAAACATAGCTTCATGCTATGAATTAGAAACAAATGTGGCCCTTTTAGGCTAAATGAACACAGGCCAAATTTCTTTGAAAAATGAATCTGGCAAAACACAACCTGTATTCATTCAACACAGCCAGCAGGCATTGAAAATAAATGCAGCGAACGGCACAAAATGTGAGTTTTCAGTCCAAGCGCATGCTCAAGCACAAGTGTAAAACTTCCTGCCTCACCCTCGGATGACTTTAGGCGCTTAACCCCGCTCTCACTCTCTCACCCAGACACAAACACAGCCACTGAGGTCTTGAAAGCCCACAGGCAGGCTCAATCAAACTCAGAGTGGAAAAACATCCCGATGAGACCTCGATCGTGGCCACCTCAGCAACATGTGTTTCCACTGACGCTACGCAGCGCACATCTGGACCTCCGCCACCTCCCCAGCACTAAAGTCCATTCCGCCGGCGCATCGGCTCCAACTTCCCGTGTTCCCTTTTGCAGCTAAGATGCTAACACGGCGTAGCAGCTATAGCGCAACACTCCTACCGCGGATGCTTCCACGATGTGAAGTCATCGGCTGGAGGGAGGCGGGAGGGAGGGTGGGTACAAGGCAGCTGCGCTAGCGAATGATGTGTGCCATACCGCTCATGGCTGACTATTGTTAGCGTGTATACGTGTGTACATGTGCGCGAAAGAGACAGATACCTTCACAAGGAACCCAACTATGATATTAATGCACACCAATTAATCAATGAACCATAAAACCCCAGAGGGGCTGTTTGCTTCGTCGTCAAGGTAATTAATTCGCGTTAATGCTGCATTCTTAGACTGTAGGAAATCCCCCCGACCCGCATCGTGTCAATTAAATATAGGTCGCAACTCATTGTATTCTTTTTTTGTCGTTGTTTAAAACATCCCAACTTCATTGGAATTGGGTTTGTAATTACCATGAAAATTGCATGTCAGCTTCACAGCAAAACGGTGGACTTGGACATCTATTCAGGCACGGGTTCTTGAGACTTTTTCCTGGGTCCACCCATGATAGGCATTGCGAATAATTTTCGTGCTGCCAAGTGAAACTGGCTTCAGGGCAGAATTTTCAAAAGATTCTGAGCCTCTTTTGGGGGTTGCGGGTGTATAATATCAAAAAAACATTTGAGGCTACAAAACACGAGGACGGCTTTTACGACGGGGATAACAAAACGGAGGCTGGTAGTCAGGGAGGAGAGAGTGGAGATGAGGATGCTATTTATAGAAAGAGACAAAGCCTGGCTGGTGTGTGTGTGTGTGTGTTTCCCCTGAGGCTCATCTTTCCCATCATTTGTCTCGCATCAACACTTTGCTCGCAGCCTATTGTCTTTCCATCGCAACACATGCTGACTGACACACTCTTGGCTTGACCTTGGAAGATGTGCCAGTATGCGGAAGAAGGCTTTTATATGCACTGTAGGTCTGCATGAGGGAAAAGGCCTGAGTAATTGGTATTAGAGCCAATCACTCAGCAGACCCCGCAGGCAGTTCCAGCGAGCAACATGACATTTTGGAGGAATGGCTGTAATGAGTCGATCCACAAAAATGCCAAGACACTTGCCTGAAAAGACAAAGGAAACCGTTTTGCTTGGAAGCAGATGCATTTCTGAGAGTGAAAACATGAAATTGGGTGTATTTGAAAATTCAGCCCCTCCGAGTCAGTTTCACTGAGCAGCATGAACTTTGGTCGGCTCGTCCAGAATGTGTAGACATACAAAAAGCTCAAGAGGCCATACCAGCAAAGACAAGAAGTCGGCCATTTTGCTTTCAGTCGGTTATGACAAGAAGCCATGCAAGAAAGGACAGGAAGCCTGTCGTTTTTGTGTCAATTTGTCCGATTCCAGGGAGTCCTTCGAAGATGAACTCCAAAATTTTTGCGCTCAAATTGCCAGCCAAATTTACTGTGGCAGTCATGTGACAGTCTTGAACTAGAGACTAGATGCTGGTGACACACACTTTCTTGAGACTGTACCGCCATGGAAACGGTCAAATATAACGATGCATTCATAATCGATTGTCAAGTGTGCACACAAACAACAGCTCAGGGACATCCATCCATCCATTTTCTGGAGTGAAATGACAGAACCGCAAGAGACAAGCATCGCCAAGGGGGTAAAGTCACACATTTTTAATAAGCTGAACCTGAATTGGGGCCCCAGTTGTGTGTTTTGTGTTTCTTAACAACGCCCAAAACACGCAGACATGCACACACCTGCTGCCCGTGTGTACGCGAGACAACAGCAGAGTCCATTAAATTAAAGAAACGCACAACACGGAGAAGCCAAACACGCCAACGTTGACATATTCTCCTGGACCAAACACGCACACACATAGGGACAGCCGAGGGCATCTACAACAACAAACATTGGAGCTACTAGAAATACCAGAGCGGCAGATGAGGCCGAAACCCGAAACAGGTTAGCACAAGTTAGCATTGGTAGCATTCTGGACCTTCAGGAATTTGGCTTGATTAGCAGCATAGCGTGTTAGCTCGCTTATTTTCGGGTCTGACCAAGCAGTGGGATTACTCTTCTTTTCAAGGTTCTTTATAGATGTCGCCTTCAGGAATAAGACAAACCTGCCTGCATGGGCACCATAAATCGAGTGGAGGCGCCAAGGAAACAAAAAGCAGCAAGAGAAGTTTTGAGTCCTAAAAAGCAAACGGGAGTTGTCTGGCCTCTGCCGCAGCCTGTTTAGGCAGCAAATTAGTGGGGGCCTGAATTAGTTCACTCAAACTGGTTCGAAACAACAACAATCAAAACATCTCATTTCACTTGACTGACAATACTGTTGAAAAGGCAATTTCGACCGCAGGCTGTTTAGGCAGCAATGTAGTCAGGTCTGAATCAATCCGACTGGTTGTGATGAATGATCAGCTCAATCAAATTTCAAAAGATTCACAATAATGTTGAAAACCAAGCCCGCTGAATAATAGAACCACAATGAATTCCTACCGCAGTCTGTTCAGGCGATAACATCTTTGGGCCTGAGTCAGTCCAACCAACCTGGTTCTTAATTTCTACCACAACCTGTTTAGGCAGCAAACAAGTTGGGTATGAATGAACTTGTCTTCTGATGACAGGAGTTAAAAACAACCACCCCTAAATATTGTAACAGATAACTCCAGGGGAATCTAACTCTTTCAGTTTCGACCTCAGCCCATTTAGGCAGTAAACAATGATGACAGAGTAGCTGACATGACGAGAAAAGCCCTAAATACTGCAGTAAATAACTTTGCTTGAATGGTGGAACACCACGCTTCCCATTTCTATCTCAACCCATTTAGGCGTAACGCTATGTCAGCGCAGCTGGCATCAAATTTCAAACGTGGGTCAAAACTCAAGAGACACCTTGTCATTGACTTGCCAGAGGAAGCGCGTGCAAAACTTTCGGTTGGGCGGCGGCAGAGATTGTAATGAAAACGAGGAAGAGGATGAGGAGGAGGAAGTGATGTACTCACCGTGAAGAAGAGATCCATGACTCTGGTGTCCAGCAGCGCCTCCCTCCAGGTCTCGGTGGGCTTGAGCGTGACGTTCTGCGCCGCCTCGAACATGGCAATGTAGTGGCGCCCCAGTGACTCGCTGCCCGTTAAGGCCAACAGCAGCATAGTGTGGCGTGAACACTTCCCTCTTTAAACTCCACCCGACCCCTCCTGTGGCTACTCGGGAGACCGGCCTGGCGCAAATGTGCAGAAAAGATCAGCCTCCAGACTCCTTCAATACTGGAATATGACCACTACCCCCCTCCCCCCCCCCCCTCACTCCTCAGCCAATCTGCTCGCACCCCGCTTCCTTCTTAACACCCGAGCATTTCTGCTGGTACTCATTTTTTTTTCTTTTGCCAATAGTTGGAGGTTCTTAAGCAGACTTCTCAATGAAAACGGGGAACAGAAGAAAACATTCAGCAACAGTCGAATCCGTGGATTATTTTTGGCCACCCTTGTGTACATTCATCTGTTCTGACTGACGTTTGAGCGGGGACGAATGAATACAAAATAAAATACATAAAATCAATTTCAATCTTTTAAAATATTGTACGGTAAAATAGTGGCGAGCCTAACGCTAACATATAAGCAGATAGAAGACTGACCGTAAATTTTGTATATAAATACAAAACTTACATATTACTTACATAATTTTTTTTTACATGACAGGGCCACAATGGCAATCCTTTAAAAATGTAATATATATTTTAATACAAAAAGAACATCTCATAAAGTTACTACTTGAACAACAACCATTTTAACAATAACACCAAGAATATTAACATTTTTGAAGCAAAGATGAAATCCACAGTTCTATCCAGTGTCTATCTCCTGTCAATCTAAGTGTCAGTAGTGTTCCCAAGCCGTTTTGTCAGACGCCGACCGTGTTGGGATTCCGCGCGCATCGCTTGACAAACTAGCGAGCGGAGGAATGCGTCATCAAAGCCGAGCGGCGGGCGGCAGAGGGCGGCCGGGTCGCCGGCGCATTCCAGCCGCCGCCCACGCCCCGCGCCGCACTGCACTTTGGGCCCACAAGTTGGCACCTGTCAAACGCAGAGAACGGGGGTAAAAATAGCCACGGTGGAGGCGGAGGACCTCGCCGTGAACTTTGGCGAGCGGGGGCGGAATGGGTGCAATGGAAAGAAGCACCGGTCCAGAAGAAGACGCAAGAATGCTATTTGTTTCGGTCCCCCGGGAGGTAGCGCAGTGGCAACAGGGGCTCAATAAGGCCTCGGGAGAGCTCAGGCACGATAAGTACAACATACAGACCGACCATCGCGTTAAATAAAGTCAACTCCACAATGTTTCCAGCTTTGGGGGTAGCGTTAGAGCCGCAATAGAGGTGGAACACCTCCACCTTCGACAATGCCTCTGAAAACCAGACCTGTGATGCTGTTCGGTATAACAGAACTGACGAGGAACGGGGAAGCAAAGTCGACCCAGCAATTTTACGGCTTCGGGAGTAGCATGAAAACTGTGTATTTACAGTATGTGCTTGTAAAGGCGTTGCCCTGAAAAACAGCACGAACACAAAATGGGGGAACAAAATCAACCCAGTGTTTCCCGGTTTCAGAAAGGTGGGACATTTTCTTTCAAAGCCAGCTTTTTTCCGTGATGTTGTTTAGCATGATCAACAAAGACACAAATGAAGGGTGGGGCAGAGTTGACCTAAAGGTTTCACAGGCTTTGGGGGAGGGGGGGGGGTAGTATCAAAGCTGTAACAGAGGTGGGATACCGCCTTTGCCGGAAACGGTTGACAATTTCCTTTTTTTGTGTGTGTGAGCTGTGCTGTATAAACAGCACCATCATGGGATTAAGGCCACAAATGTCTACCTCCAGAGGTATTAAAAGATCCGTAATGGAGTTGGGAGAACCGCCTTCCTTTCTACCAGTGAAAGTTGTATAACATTTTTTTTACAAGTTGCTGTTTGTTATTAATGGCACTAATATGTAATTCTCTGTCAAGTTGACCCAGTCATTTTCTGGTTTTAGAGGTAGGATCAGAGTCGTAACATAGGCGAGATGCAATCTGTGTATTTTACATATCACCTCGGTCATTTTTCTGAATGTCGAGTTGCTGTGTTGCTTTGTCAAAGTCACACACAGCTAAAGTGATATTCCGCCTTGGCTCGGTACTTTTTAGACAGCACAAGGGGGAAAATTCTGTAGTGCGTTGGGCTTTTGTTCAACAATGCTCGTCGGGACATCCCTGTCACTTCCATTCCCCACTGGTTGTATTTTCCCTTTTGCAAAAATTACTTTCATCTTTCTTCTGACTCGCCTTACGCCACCTGTTGCTTTGATACACACTTGACAGACTGCAAATTTGTTTCCCCGTGGACTTACATTTTTGGGGAAATTCCACAGTTGGGAAAATATACTTTTTTTAAATATAACTCCCATGCGTGTGGACGTAGGCCCAAACACATTCCTTGTGCATGCATGCGTGTGTGTGTCTGTATGTGTGTGCGTGTTGGAAGGATAAGCATGACTTTCAATGAAGCTACCACATAATTCTCCCTTCTTAAAGGACACACAAAATGGAGTGTGTGTGCCTGTGACACGCACATGTTTGCTGGATGACGAACGCGCGCGAGGGGAGTGACGAGGACATGTGGCGGCGATTTGCTGGCTTTTTAAAAGGCATCACCTGCTGCTGTTTCAAGCCCGCAGGCTCCTAATAGCTGCAGTGCCGCCTCACTTTTTACACACGCACACACACACAAACACACAATTAGACCCAACTGCATTAGCAGCACAGCAAACCTTTCGGCTTAGATAGACACATGTGCCTCTGCTGTGTGTGTGTTACACTGGATTATTTCTAGTTATTGTTATAACTTCTTTTGTGCAAGGTGGTCATCATGACCAAGTGGCAAAAAAAACCCCCCAAACAACAACAACAATTTCATTACAGCAACTGGATGAGACATCTACTTCATGCACATGCAGAGGTGAGTGCATGATGTCTCATCCAGTTGCTGTCATGAGAAAACATGTTTTTGGGGGGTGGAGGGGTGGATTATTTCTCATCATTGTGTTAATTTATATTGTTCCAGGTGCATTCGTACAAATGTGTAAAAAGGTTTCTTTCTTGACAGTTTCCTACCCTTGTAGTCATGTAACCATGGCGACCAAGAGCCCCAAACAAACAACCGCTAACATTTAGCAAAGTGCTAACGGCCCTGAGACACTCTATACGAGTCAAATATGAAAAGGAGCTAAACGGCGAGCAGCTGGACTTCTTCATTGTGTCCTCATTGCCTCTGCAAATAGCCAACAAACAGATTAGCCGGCTAATCTCCGCACGGCCTTGCTGCCTGTGTGCGGCTAACGGATTAGCGACCTTCTTCTGTATCCTCTATTCATTACGCTTGATCCCGGCGGCCGCCTCGCCGTCGCGCGGCGCTATGCTAAGGCGCGTGCTGGGGTTTAAGGGACGCATCCCACCCTAAATCCCGCCATGTGAAATAACAATCCGGCACCCGTCTCCCGTTGTCGTCGGCTCCCCTAAAGCTTTGTCCCCAATCATACAGCTGTCTGCAGGGGCGGGAGCACATTGTCTTGACAGGAGCGCGAGAATTATCGTACTAACAGCGCTCAACATGTTCAGATGCAGATTATTTTATTTATTTATTTTTGGGTGACTGTGGATTGTTTCTTGTTCTCTTCACGTCCACTGTGGAAGGTGGCGATTATTAGAATAAGTGGCAAGGTGAGTGATCGCATTATCATCGGTCTGAGCGTGTCGAGGACTCTTTTCTTGGAGAAAACTGTCAATTATAGTTGCACCTAAAGATACGAGATCTTACTCAAAATTTTTATATTATTGAGGTACTATGTTTGCCGTGCATGTCATTCAAAATTGGCAAAAAAGTATTAAGCTTACTCAAGTTGTACTATCGATCAATCTAAGATCTAGTGTAGGCACAACTAAGACATGCCATCTGGTGGTGAATGGTGACATTACAACTTAAAATTAAGTTGACCCCTGCATATTCACCGGTTGGCACCTGAATGGCAAAAAAATAACTTAAAAACTGATTCTTTTTGTTGTAATTTGTTGCCTATCCTCGGTCTATAAAATACTGTTGCCAGGTGCCAAAGGTGCCCACACCAGAAGGAGCAGTCCACTGTCTATTGAATTGAAGCAAAAAATTTGGCTTTAAAAGCAGGTCAGTCCGAGAGGGTCCAAAGTGGGAGCGTCACGCTTTAATACCAAAGAAGCTCACATTCCTGCGACCGTCTGCTACAAAGCAGATGGCGGGCCGACAGACAGCAAATACGCGGGGCCGCGTGGCGGAGAGACGGTCCGGCGGCCCAATCTGTCACCTGACTGCCTTATTAGGAGCCCCGAGTCAAGGCCGGTGGCGAGTGACAAGTTGTGGCGCAAACGCGTGGGGGGACACGCGACACCCCCTTGAGCTGAAGGGAGCGTGGACGGACATGCGGCCCCCTTGAAGACCCCCCCCCCCGATCACTCGCCTCGCCCGCCCTGATAGAAGAGGACCATGTACTGCTGTTTGATAGTCGGCGGCTGTCGGCAATTACGCGCGCAAGCCCCCCCCCCCCCCCCCCCCCGGGACGCTCAGAGACATACAGGCGGCGACACTCATCATTGTCTTCGGTTTTTATACAAGGGATGTTCCCTTCCAACAAAAGTAATTAAAGGATCTCGAAGTTTTCTCGTAGGCCCTGACTGATATGGAATTTTTTAGGCCCATTCCGATACTTCCTTTGCATTTCCTTGAAAAAAATATATATACGTTAATGACCTTTCTTTTTTTAAATCATCCGAGCTTTAGCCAATTTTTAAAGAGCTAATAGTTTAGTTAATCACATCGAGCCCTAATTCCTAGTCCTTGTGTTTGTTTCTATTGTACAAGTTGGCGGTTATCGTGAAGAACTGATCAGAAAAGCGACCACACAATCATGACATGTACATTTATTTTTTGTGTGTCACTTCTCGAATGATGATTTTTTTTTTTGGCTGCGGATTGTTTCTAATGTAGTCTTTGCCTCGAGTGTGCCAGGTTGTGGTTATCAACTAGTGAGAGGAGCACTCACGCTCATGACTCTGTGGATTATTTCGAGACGCTGTAATTATTTCTAATATGCAAAGTGGGAGTTCAGACTATCCAGCGATACCAATTGATCCCATTGCAGTAACTACAGGGGGGTACAGATGTGTGCTGGGGACTTTTTTTTTTTAAACTGGATTATTGAGTACCAGTCACTAAAATATGTTTCAACTGTTGCAGGAAAAAAAACATGACTGTAGACTGTCAAAGTTTGTCTTTAGGAAGACACACACAAATGTGCGCCACACATAACGAGGGGAGCCTGGAAAAAGGGGGGCATGGTCTTAGGACACCCCCCCCCACACACACACACACAGATGCACAACGCACAGACGGACACTTCTTTGAAAGTGATCCAGATCCCCCTCAGATGCCAGGCTGGTTAGGATTTAGGATTTGTGCTCTCAACATGAGGCCAGCTGCACAGACAACACATGATAGTGCATGATAGAGATGGACTACAAAGTCACCTACATGTATACATTACTGGCCAGCACGCACACACACACGCGCACACACACGCACACACACACACACACGCAGGCATACCCGCCCTGCATACACACGGAGCATACAGTACAGAAAAGCAATGTTTCCAAATAGTTTTCCCTTCTTGAGGTGAGTAGATCATGTCGTGTATTGTGGATAGTTTGAGAATTTTTTCCATTTTTTTTAAATCAAAAGATAATCAAAATGTATTTAGTTGTTTTAAAGGTTTTTTTGTGTTATTCATGTTTAATCAAAATTAAGAAAAAAATATTTTTATTGCTCTTAAAAATATTTTTTTTTCTCCAGATGGATTATGACAATGATATTTCAGACCACGATATGGTCTTGTGGATTTCTGGCCACCAGCACGGATGTGAAGACCACCTTGACACGAGTCCCATCCCGATCATTTGCCTAACTCGACTACCCTGGCCCAAGCGATGACTTTACGAAACGAGCAATGTGAAGGAAAGGATATGATTGGGCGGCAAGAAGTTCCAGCTGAGCACCTGATTGGCCAGGGCCAGGTAGCGCTGAAAGACACACGACATCTGAGCGCTGATGTTCTCGCGCCGGCTGAACTCCTGCAGGACCTCCATGGTCATTGCGAAGATCTGACGAAGACCGTCCTCCTGAAACATGCCAGAGCTACAATTACCATGCAGTCATCTCAACTGGACAATCACACGTATGCGGTAAAAATAGAAACATTTTGGGGTCGCCCCCCCCCCAAAAAAAACAAATATATTTGAATGACTTTTTATAAAAAATATTTATACAGAATTGATCAAAACTAATAAAATATACGACAATATGTTTTACAGTATTTCCAACAGTTAATCACATAATTAGCTATTTTTTTCTAGTTTTGCCCAAGATACAGCCGCCTTTTTGAAAGAGTATATATTTTTCATCAAAATATACATTATATAAATGTATGTTTAGATCTTTTTTATGCAGTTCATTTTAATATAACAAACAATACAAAATACGTATTTTTTAATTATTAAAATGGAGTTTAAAATTCAAATCTGTCTTTAGTAAATTTGTTTTTTCAATTGTAGTAAAAACAAAAGAAAATAACCTGTAAGGATTATTTGTTGGTTTTCAGATAAAAAAAATAGCAATTATTGATCTATAACAACTGTGGATTATATTTTCTTGTTATAGTATAAAATACCAGGAAATGAAACACATTTTCCCCCCCAAATCTCAATTTTGTTTTTTTACATACATTTATTAGTATTACAATTTTGTTTGTTAATTAAGTAATATGTGTGATCGCTGTGCAGCAATTTGTTCCTGCTGCGGCTGATTCTTTTACGTTGCTCTGTAAATAAAGGTGTATTTCTCATTTTGAATGAGGGCAAAGCACGCACCTGAAAGAGGCGTTTGCAGCTTCCGTGGAACTCCATGCTCAGCCCGATGCTGCTGGTCTTGCTGGAGCTGGAGAACTCGCTGAGCAGCGCCGTCAGGATGGAACACGCCAGCGTTTGCTGCAGCGGCACAGTCAAACGCTCATGTTGCGCCGCCACCTACTGGCCACCGGCTTCGGTGCACTGCGTCTGGAGGTGCGAGTGTTTTTACCACATTGGGGTTCCCGCTGCCGATGAGCTGTCCCACCTCCAGGAAGATACTTTTGCAGCTCACGGTTTTATCGAGAGTGCCACGCTTGACAATGACGGCCACAGCCAGCAACATCTGCTCGCGAACGTACTTTTGCAAGCTGAAATGACAAAATGATCACTTTTTTTCCTCCCTGCATTTTCATTTCTACCTGAAATACGCCCATTCGGCTGAACACTTCTCTGCTTTCATATTTCCACCTTAAAGACTCCATGCCACCTACAGTGCTTTTACCTTAAACGTAACACTCCATCTTTAAATGCACCTACCGGTAGAAAAGAAGAAAAAAGAAAAACACCTCCCCACTTGTATTTCCACCTTAAATACCTGAGCACTGCCACGCAGAGTGAAAATTTGTGAGGTTTGTAATTGCTTGTAGATGCCACAAGGTGGAAGAAAAGCAATATTTTTGTATAAAAACAAGCACCTCAACTGACAAGATGCCACAAGTTGAAGGCGAAGCGCTACTTTGGTCTGACTGAAGCGCCTCAATTCACTTCAACAGAGTTGCTTGGCACCAAAGCGACGCCAAAGCAACACTTTTATTGCTTTAGCCTGAGGACACAAACCATAAATAGGCCGTTTTTTCAAAGAATAATTAAAATCCCAATAAGCGAATTCACGAATGCTCCCGCGACACCCTTCTAGCTTCATTTCCATTGTAAAATCACATCTTCGCCTTCATTGCCACCTGGATTTCCACCTTAAACACTTTGACTTTAAACACCTTCAAAACACCTCAGCACCACACCACGGCAACTCAATTTCCAGCGTGTACTGACTTGGGTCTGTGCAGCACGTATGTGAGCAGGAAGGCTCGGAGGGATTCGATGCTGCTCTTCTCCAACAGGATCCATTCCCTCACCACCGCCTCCATGATGGCGGTGGCGGCCTGGAACAGCACGTAGTCCACCTTGCTGCTCTCTGAAACATAAGCAACAGTGCACTCTTCGCATCACACATTGACAACATCCTCATCAAAGTGCGCGCTATTGTAAAAATATCAGGAAAAATACAGATGGGTGAAGAAAAAAAGTAGTGTTAATTTTCTAGGAATGCTACAAACAAAATGGAACAAAATAGAAAAAAAAATGCAACTTTCTTGATCTTTAAAAAAAATACTCTTCAATTTGAAAAATATGATTCAAATATCAAAAATTGAATCTAAAGAATTTTCTATTATTTATAGTATATTTTTCAACAAAATTTGACTTTTATTCATTCCTAAAAATTACTTATCTTTTCTAAAAATGAATTTTTATATTACATTTTTTTATAGAAGAATAAAGTCTCTTCTCTTAAAAAACTATTTTATTCTAACAAAGAAAAAATGGAACTCATCTTGAAAAAGTACAACCTCTTGTCCTACAACTTTTCAAATACTTTTTCATGAGCCGTTAGTATGAAGGGAACGTGTGTAAGCACCCACCTAAGATGTGTTTACAAATGGCGAAGGGCGACTTGGACTTCCTGAAGGAGAGGAAGACGTGCTCGGCATGCTGGCGCTGCTCTGTGCTCACCATGGAAGGCGGTGCCTGAAAAACAAAACCACATTTACTGTCTTAAATCACAAGAAAAAAGTCAGAAGATAATTGGAACAGGAGAAGAAAACTAAAATGAAACGAAGAAAAATGGCACCACTTTCACAATCCTCCCTCAACATAGGATCACTCTATAGTCAATGAAGACGCTCGAAGCAACCCCGGTGTCAGTGACAGAATGAGGCGGCCTGTTTGTAATGAACCGGTGAGTGATGATTCCAGTGATGGACGAAAACCCACCCCCGTCAGTGTTTAGTCAGTCATTTTCTCGAAATTTCTTATCTTTCATCAGCAAAACGTGCTTCTGTCAGTGACGGACTGATAGACCTTTTCTCAGAACTGATGGAATGCCCTCCTCCGGTAATAAGACGACAATAAAACTTCTCTTGAATAAAAATGGTTAGCTGAGGGGGTAACACCAAGAGTCTGGGGCTGGGGGTGTCTAACTGATTCGACTTAGCGTTGCTACATAGTTAGTTTTCTGGGGATAGGGGCAAGTTACACGACTGTGTTTGGTGGCTCTGTGTTGCTAATTAAAGGGGCTACTTGTTTTTCGTCTGTCGGCACAGCTTGTGAATATAATTTGTGGAATATGCTGGGGATAACACAGTTTAGCTTTGGGATGCTTCATGTCCATGGAAGACTGAGAAGCTCCAGGAAACTAAAGGGAGCCTCTGCTCGCGTAACCAGGGATTTAAAGGACTTTACTCGGCTGGGGAGGCGAGGTCAATATTCGTGGGGGAAAAGAGAGGAGAAGGAGCAGAAGAAGAAGAAGTAGAAGCGGCATCGGCGGCAGCTTGGCCACGCACCGCCGCCGTTGCCGCTCAGGTACAAAGTCTGGCCATGAAAAATCGGCAATGGCGAACCCCAGCAAGACTCGCCTCGCTTCATCGCGTTCGGGTTTACACAGAGTCAAGTCGCCCCCGAAAAGGCTTATTACGTCTCACCATTAAAACTTTGGCAGCGCTTTCCAGCTGTGTAATAACTTCTGCCGCACCGAGCGCCGCCATCATGGATGCGGGGCCCTTGAAGATGACGCAACCGCGCAAGGCATTGTGGGTGTATCAAAAACACAAGGGATGAATGAGTTGAGTTTACTTAAAACCCCAATAATAAACATAAACAAATAAAATATTATAAATGCAAATATTTAAACAAAATACACTGCCTCAAAACACAAGCCATAATTATAAAACTTCCTGAAAGACTATCTTTTAAGTGTTCAAAAATCACAATTATGATTAAAAGCTTGTCCAAATTCAATTTCCCCGCCAAAACATACTGAAAAATTAAAAAAATACTAAACGAACAGTCATTAAAAATTGTTCTTGTACTTTTCAAAACACTATTCGTGAAATATCATCAAATCTTCCTGTCCAAAACACAAACTATTTTAAAAAATGTCCAAAACACCAAATATCATGACAAATGTCCTCACAATCCGTTGTGGAAAAAAAAAACCAAATACCAGCCATCATTAAAAAACGGTTCCAAAAGTCAAGCTGTTCTTAAAAATTCTCATAGAACACCAAATAGTTTTTAAGTGTCCCAAAATGTCATACCAGCAACTATTTAGTATCCCAAAAGATGAGCTATTCGTAAAAACTATTTTAAAAAGAAATGTAAAAGTATTTTATTTTTAAAAATATCTTGAAGCAACAATTTTGAAAATTGCACTATGAAGAAACTATCACAAATTAATAATTGTCAGCCATTTCATAACAATGTGCCATGGTGAAAATAAAATGCACCAAAAAAATTGTCCTGAAATAAATATGCGACAATTAAAAAAAAAATTGGACAGATTGTTTTTGCGTGTCTCGGGGAAACAAAAATCTAGATTTTATTATGTACATTAATTTCATATAAAATCTAGGATGTGTTTTGTGCATAAAAAGAAACAGTGAGGGGGTCCAAGTGGGTTAATTTAATTTATACATTACATTTGACACACACAAAATAGACAGCGACATTGACAAAGTCTCTATTCATACACGAATGTAGAAAAGAAAAAAAAGTCACCTTGATAGTAATAATAATAATAATAATAATAACAATAATAATACTGCATAGAATTTTGGACATTAGCACAGTTGGAAAGAAAATAAGGTGAAGGGACATGGGAAAGATACAAAAAAATATGTATATCTGTATAAATATATATTCACGATTAATATACATTACACACTCCTTGGTGGGGTACAAATACATACCTTAAAAAAAAAATCAGTCAACGATTGTCAGTCATCACTTTGTAACCAAAAAAAACAAAACAGTAACACTCAAACCTGGTTACTCATAAAGCTTTTTGTTGTCCTTTTAAAGGGCCAGTAAGTGATAAACATTGTAGCCCTAAATATGTTTTTTTGGACTGCAAAAACGGAAAAAAAAGTTTGTTTTTGTTTTTGTTTTTTCTTGGGAACAAAGATGTAAATATATTTTGCCTTCCGTCCCTCTAACAGCCAGAAAAGAACACAAGGACAAGTGCAGTAACAACAAAAACGAAAGGCAACACAAAGGAGGCAACTCCCCCCCTACCCCCCAAAAAAATAAATCAGAGGAGGTGTCGGGATTGTTCAGATGGCTTTACAGCACACACAAGGCACATTTCGTTAGGCGAATAGCGTAATTGCCTACATTTTAGTAAATACTTTCATTGATTTGGTAATGGGGGGGTCAAAAATGACTTTGGCAATTCTGCCATTCAGAACAATAATTTACAGTCATTGTCCAAGAATGATAATATTCAAAACAAACCAAAAAATGGACAAACTACACCATCCTGCCATTTGTAAGTAAGGGATCAGTCGGGGATACTGACAAAAATAAAATAAAAGTACAACTGACTCTGCAGATTGTCAACAATCATACCGTTTTTTAAATTTAGGTGGTATACATGAAACAACTATCTAAGATGGAGTGTTTGGGGCACACAAGACAAGAAGAAAAAAAAAGTTGAACGACGAGAAAAAAGTTATAATGTTATGGGAATAAAGTCGTAACGTGACGGGAATAAATCAATGTTTCATTAAGGTTCCGTTAATTAAGTCACAATATTACAAGAATCAAAAATCAAGATGTAACAATCAAAAAGAAGTTGTCATATGTGGAATGAGATTTATTGTTAGAAGGAAAAAAAAGTCAAATTGCGAGAACAGAAAGTTGTAATGCTACGAGAATCGTGACCTGTTAAAATGATATGAGATAAATTTAAAATTATTTTCAAAGTATTCCAAACTTCATGAAATTAGGTGTTCTAAGTAAAACGTCAACATTTTTTCTTACCCTTTTCCTGATTAATTTTCTTGCATAAAACGACTATTTTTTTCTTGAAAGATAACTTTATTCCCATACAATTAGATTTCTTCCCCCTCATACTTTTTTTTTTAGCATTTCCTTGTACTACAACGTTATCCCAGTAACATTACATAGTAATGTTTTTTTCCTGTAATATGAAGACTGAATTCACATGACAAAGCATTTTTTTTTTCTTCTTGCTTTTAAAATCACAGGATTCACGCAATTCTTCGACTTTATTTTTGTAACTAGGACTTTATTCACACTCTGAGGTTTGTAGATCCCTCTTTTTCTTTTCCTAGGTAACGTGGCCTTCATTTTCCTTGATCAATTTTGGCGATCACACTCAAAACTTGTGATGTTATGGATAAACTCAGGATGCCCTAAAATAAACCTTGTGCGCCCCCCCTCCCCCCAAAAAAACCCTTTACAAAGCATTTCATTCTTTTCAAACTTGCCGTAAATCCACCCGTGGCCTCTCTGAGAGCTTGGCCGTGCTGCGTTCAGGGACCCGCCCCGACGTAGGACGGGGAAGGCTCGGCCATCGACGTTCCACATTCATAATCATCATCATCATCATCACTCTTAAACCGCGATAAAACAGGTAATATTTAAAACAGGAAAAGAACACGAATAAGCAGCATGTTGTAAGTGAAACACACCCACACAGTATATACTGTAAGTGTATACATTGTAAATAAAGTAATACGTTTGTATATGGCACTTGATAATACTTTCAAATGGATATTAAGTGTTTCGGGGATACACATTGAATTGCACTTAAGTCATAAGCAAATGTTTGGCTGCGTTGCCCCCCCCCCACCCCCCACCCCCTTTCTGCTGTATTTGGCTGATGAAAATAAGGTGTGACAAGAATGAAGTCATTCGGGATTTTTTCCATGTATTAAAAAAATAAAATAAAATATTCTAGTAGATTTTTTTTAACCATAAAATTGACATTTTCAAAGCAGGAAACTTTCTGTGAAATTTCAAGGCAGGCAAAACGTCATCAAATCCCAATTACAGTTAGGCAGATTTTTCCAGGAAAAAAAGTTGGGTTTTTTTTGTAAAGTCATGACTTTTTGAATTGTGAACTTTGTTATATACTGGCATAATAATGATCATGCCTTTCCCCTGTAATGTTTCTCCAATTAAATAGCATTAATTAACCAACATATTCTTGGAAACGAAAAAAATCAGATAAAATTAAGAATTGTCACAAATTGTGCCGCCTGGTACACGAAATACAGGTCGATATCCAAAACTTGCAGAAAGCAGAAAAAAAGTTGGAATACGATCAGAATAGAGTTCATTTTTCTTGCCATTTTCTCACTCTAAAATAATTTTTAAAATGCTAAAATTTCTGGAATTTCCAGAGCTGGAAACCTTCTGTGGAATTTTAGTTTAAAAAAAAAAGACTCAAAACTGCAAAGCCTGAGCTGACAAATGATTGTCTCATATCTGTCTGCATGATCGCTGCAATGAAACAGATGACTACTGGGACACTCGGTCTATTGTATTCTAAACCGGTGTGTCGTGGCACATTAAGTCTTTTGTGAGAGATCATCGGGTGTGCCGCGGGAAATGATGCAATGTCAATTTGTTTGACAAATAAAATAATCATAAATAAGCGTTTTTGTTCATTTATCAATGGCAACCATACAACAATAGGGAAAAAATGCTCGTCTACCAGATGGCAGATGGACATCATTAACCTGTTTATCCACTTTTGTGAATCATTTTGCTCAGCCGTGTGCCGTGAGATTTTTTTTTCCGAAATCTTTCACATAGTCTGTGGGGAATATACCGGTATGTAAAGTGTATTCCAAACACTTCCCAGTTTTGAATACCGCTGACCCCAAATTTCGCCAAAACTTTGGCGCAAATCTCTCAGCCCATTTGACTCACTTTGGTTCAGTCCTACTCTTGCACACATCCCTCCTGTTGAACTTACCCCACTCCCTCTTCACAAGTGATATTTCAGTGTTTAAAATTAAAAAACAAAACACTGTGCTAAAGTCACTTTGGAGTGTTTCAGTCATGTAAGACAAAAGGAAGGAATGGCAGAAAGGGACTCCCGACGTTTTGACATTCTTACCAGACTCGACAAGCGACAGAAGGTTGCTTCTTGGTCCCGTGCGAGGAGCGGTCGGTGTCAGTCATCTAAACGTAGACCGGCTCGCATCCTTCCCCCACTTCCTCGTCCTCTTCTTCGTCCTCATCCTCTTCCTCGGGGCTGGGCGGCCCCTCGCCGCCATCCAAAGGCTTGGGGTAGCGAAAGGGGCAGCCGTTATCGTCAAAGAACCTGCGGAAGGTGAACTCGTAGAAAGCGTGCTCCGGGTGCTTGCCGTGGGGCGAGCACAGGGCGTCCAGGGCCCGGCTGCTGTCCCCGCTGTCATTCCAGGCCCCGGGGCCGCCCTCCTCCTCCACTGGGTCGAAGTTGGACGTGTCCATGGGGTGGGCGATCTTGGGGCGGTAGGGGGCGGGCTGCTGGCGAAGGTTGCTGGAGAAGTCCACCTTGCTGAAGAAGGGGTGCGCCTTGATCTCACCGGCGCCGTTGGCACCCAGGCGGTCCTGGGCCGAGCAGCAGAGGCGTCCGATGATGTCCACGGCTTCTGGGCTGAGCTTGACTTGGGCGGGAACCTGTAGCGTACTCTCCCAGTTGATTACCTGGATGTAATTGAGAGATTATTCTGGTGCGCAGAGTGCGAAGAGTGATTATAAAGACCGATTATTTCGTGGTGTGTTAAGAGTGATGATCCTGTGGTGCAATGTGTGTTACAAGTCATCATTAAGGATGTGGTGTGGGGTGATGTGGATAAAGAGTGATGATCCTGTGGTATAGTGTGTGTGTGGCAGTAATTATTAAGAATGATTGCCATGTGGTGTGCGGTGTGTCAGGAATGATTATCATGGAGTGTGGAATGTGGCTAGAGTGATTATTATTATGTGTCTGTGATGTGTCAGGAGTGATGATCCTGTGGCGTAGTGTGTGTTAAGAGTCATTATTAAGAATGACTATTGTGTGCTCTGGGGTTGGTTAAAAGTGCTCATCATGTGGTTTGCGGTATGTTCAGAATCATTATTCTGAGTCCTTGACCTATAGTGTGGGGTGTGATTATCTTGCAGTGTAGAGTGTTATCCTACACTGAGTGAGTATCCAGCATTGTGCCATTTTCTATTGCATTTTACATCCTTTGCAATCCAAGGCACGATTCTTGCATTTCTCCTAAAGATTAACCCAAGTGATTATCTTGTGGTATGGGGTGTGTTTAGAATGATATGTCCTCGGGGATCTGCTTGGAAGACACTCGGGTTTCGCAGTCGATCGCAAATCGTAGTGTGGGGTCAAATTATTTTTAAAATAAACAATCTAAATTGGGAAACACACTTACAATTAATGTGGACAAATTCGAACATTTCCGTTCACTTCACTGATAATTGGATGTTTCTAGAAGGTAATCCTGAGCCATTATCTTGTGCTGTGGGGTGTGTGTCAAGAGCGATTTTTCCTCCTCGATCTCCCGGCAAAATAGTCACTGCCAACAATCACTTACTCTGCATATACAGTACTCACCTTAATCTGAGTCTCCGTGGGAGTGGGTGCCAGGAAAGGCGGCTGCCCCACCAGCATCTCAAACAAAATCACCCCCACGCTCCACCAGTCACACAACTGGGTGTAACCTGAAGACACACACACACAAGAATCCATCCATCGGCACTTCAGTCGTCGTCATCGGACGTGACGGGTACTGGGTTCAGATGCTCCCACCTTTGCGCAGCAGCACCTCGGGGGCGATGTAGTTGGGCGTGCCCACCAGCGAATGAGCCAGGCAGCGCTGGTGTTGCCGATTGGCCCGCTGTTCCAGTGTCATCAGCCGGTCGCCACAGCGGCAGTTGGACACGTCGTCCCAGAAGTCGCTGGGCTCCATGCTGTCCTGTCTCATGTGGCTGCCTGGTGGAAGAGAGAGCCGGCCGGGTGTGGTTAAGTAACCACGGGTGGAAATAAACCACATATAAGCACATCATGTGCAAGTCTTGAGTCTTAACTTGACTTTGTTTGTCATTTCCGAGGACCTTACCTTTCTGGTAGTACTTAGAGTTGTGGGTCCAGCGGAAGCCCGTGCAGAGGCCAAAGTCCGTCAGCTTGATGTGTCCGTCCAGGTCGATGAGGATGTTGTCGGGCTTGATGTCGCGGTGGATGAAGCCCATCTTGTGGACGCTCTCGATGGCCAGCGTCAGCTCGGCCACGTAGAAGCACGCCAGCGGCTCGGGGAAGACGCCCATGCGAATCAACAGGCTCATCATGTCGCCGCCGGGGATGTAGTCCATGACAAAGTACAGGCTGTCGCGGTCCTGGAAGGAGTAGTAGAGGCGCACGACCCACTCGTTGTCCGCCTCCGCTAAGATGTCGCGTTCAGCCTTCACGTGGGCCACCTGTGTCGACGTCCGTCCGCATTAGTGCAACCAAAAATGATCCGCTCACAAAAAGTCGACCCATAAATGTCCCGGTTCAATTTGAATCGATAGTGAAAGAGTTGTTTTGTTGTCAAATTGCTCAACAGTTAAGAGATCACCTGGTTTCTGTTGAGGACGTCTTTCTTGCGCAGAGTCTTCATGGCATACAGGGCGTACGTGTCCACTTTGCGCGTCAAGCACACCTCACCGAAGGCGCCGATGCCCAGCGTCTTGATTTTGACAAACATGGACTTGTCCATCTTGGCGCGACGCAGACGATTGTAGTTGGACTCCTTCTGGTTGAGCATCTTCCTCATCTGGCCCTGCTCGGCCTCGGACAGGCCGGCCTGGGAAATGAGAACGGGAAGGCTTAAGAAACGAGCAGAAGTTGACTCACGGTTTTACTTACTGTAACTGTCTAAGGTTGCAAAGTATAGAAGACCAGCCATCGAAAATGAAACGACACCATTTTGCTATGGACGGTTGCGAACAAATCTTACTTTAGGCGACAAAGCCATCAGAGTGTTTTGTCTCGTCAAAAATGTCCCCGGTGGATACGGACGTTCAGATTCTCTGCTATGTGTGATGTCAAAGCCTGAAGAGGTTGTATGACTTCTGATTCCGACAATGTTCCTCTTTCTTGAACTCACACATTGGTCAGCCTCCAGCCATTCATGAACTAAAATGTTTTATGTAATCGGGTGAGAATTGCACAAACCTTCTCAGGCTAAACCGTAGTGCCGATCCAGGCGAGGTCGGATTAAACCCTTTACGGCAATCTTTACACGAACTAAGTAAGGCAAGGTTGCTAATTATTAAATCCATTTGAAGTACTTTGTCAGGGTGGAAAAAAAATAGAATTGGAAGGCTTTGGATGTATGTCCCTTACCTTGGACATTTCCTGTTCCAGCTGCAACCTGCGGTTGAGCTTCTGCTGGTAGGTCTTCATGACGTTCTCGATGTGCTGCTCCATGTAGAATTTGAAGGCAAATGGTGAGTAGGTCTTGATCCGGGATTCTCGCTTCTCCTCGTCCCGGGCGTTTTTCCTCACTGGCACAGGCGATGTCTGGATCTGCTTCTTGTCTTTGAGTGTTTTCTCGGCCTTGCCGACTTTTGCCTTCTCCTTAATCTGCTGGGATCCATCATCTGTGATTCCGCTACCGCCGCTGCCGCTCTGTGTGCTTCTGGAAGCGGGACCTCCGAGATCCTGAGCCCCTCCGGCGGCTCCCGCAGCCTCCAGAGCCCCGGTTTCTCCAGGTGACAAAATGAGATTCTTGGGGTAGGGCGGCGGTGGGCAGCGGGGTTCTTGGGGGGGCTCCAGGGAGTAGGTCTCCTCTGGCATGTAGGCCAGTGGGTCAGTCGTTTCCTGGGCTTGGGCCGCCATCCAGCTGGGGTGGCACGGTCCCACTGCTGTCTTGGGTTCCGGTCTCATCACTCGAATGCTCTTGACCGGCTGTTGGATGGGTGGCGATGTGACAGCTGTGATGGTGTTGGGAGGACCTAGGGAAGGATCCTGGGGCGCGCTCATGGGAGGCCGAACCCCGTTGGACACGGCCGAGCGGCTGTTGAAGGAGTTGGCCCTGCTGGGCACCCGGACCTCGCCCCTGAATGGCCCTTGAGGTTGGGGCTGTCTGGCTTGGGGGGGCCCTTCGGGACCCTGGGGTCCTGTCCAGTGATGCTCATACAAGTCCAGGTTGAGACTTGCCCTGGACGGTGTCATCAAGCCCTGGGGAAGATCGGGGAAGTCCGGGCCCATAGGCGGCACTCCGCCTGGGGAACGGGACATCATGTGGACCTGATGGGAGGTGGGGCTCGCCTGACGTGGGTGCGAGTGAGGAGCCAGGTACAGATTGGCAGGGTACCCCCCCGCACCTCCTCCTGGCACGTTCTGGCCTATAGGCACTTTAGCTTGCATGTTGACATAGTTGTCTTGGGGCGCCATGGGGGGTGGTGCCATCTTGTTTTGAAAGGAGGCAGTTCTCTTGACTCCATAGCCTGCGGGCTCCATTAAGTGAGGCCTGGGATGGCCATAGTCATAGTGGGGGCCCGGCACCTGGGCCCCAGGTGGCAGCGGTTGACCAGGCACATTGTAGCTCATAATGGGCCCGTGCTGCTCCAAACCTCCAGAATAGCCTTTCTGCTGGGCCCCCGGGGGGTACATGGCATTGGCCGGGCCAGTCTGAGAGGCCATGACTGGTGGATAGTTACCCATGCTGGGCGGTCGACCCATCGGGTTCCCCATTGGGGGACCCTGTGCTGCTCCAGAGGGCGGCATCATGTAGTTCATGACGGGGGGAGCGTTCATGTAGGGTCTGGGCATCTCGCCTTCCGGACCATATCCGGCCACACCCTCGTACATGGGGTGGTACGGGGGCATGGCGCCGGCAGCTTCTCCTGCGGCTTCCAGCGCGGGGCGATGGTCCATTGAGGGGGGCATGCCAGCTTTTCCTAACATCACAACAAACAATTTATCAATCACAAATGAATGTTTGACACATTTTAACGCTCGTTAGAACACCACCAATTGGGATCGAGATGTCGCACTGCAACCTCAAAGTCACAAGGGCGTACCTGGCGAAGTTTGCTTGATGACACGCACAATGAGCTCGTTCCGAGGGTCCAGGTAGCTCATCTTACTGATGTATTCAAGAGCCGCTTCGATGTTCCTGCTTCCCGTTTGCTTCAGCGCCCGGATGGCCATTTCCTACGGACACAAAATAGATATCATCCGTCATCTCTAATCCACGAGGTTCGCAGCCGATTTAACATTGTATCCTATCTTTATATCTCATGTCATTATTTACATCATACTTGATGTCCAATGCACCATCATTCACATCTACGCAGACGTCATGTACAATACTGCCATATAAATCAATGCATACACTAGTAAAAAGTACCATATTTACATCATATTTACTGGTCCACACACCTTCCAGAGCACAGAGGGTTCTGGATTGTTTGGGGAACAGATAAAAAAAACAAAACATTCCTGTATCCATTTGAGAAATCCCCAAATCAGCACGTATCAGCAACAGATGGCCCAGGGAACACACAAACAGCACAAGTGGGTCAAACGGCTCAAGCCGTGACACGTAAACTGTAGTTTAGGAGTCATTTTTCTTCCCTTTTAATGTAGGTCACCGCTGAAAAAGACAAGCGCTGATCCACGGTCTGTCTCGGTGGGGGAAAATGAAAAAAGCGGAACGTGAGGTCAATTGTCCCGCCGACACGCGATAATCATTGGCCTTTGGTGTTGTTGTGGCACAACGGTCGTCACAGCTGCGCGACGCCGTGGGGCGAGGTCCGTCAGCCAGGCGGGGAAAACATTCCCTTGTAACCAATTATGCGTGGCCTCAGTCTTCGCATTCACGTCTGGATATGACCCTCATAACCGTCATTCCTGGATGACATTGCGATAACGCGGCCTCTGGGTTTTCGCTACCTTATTTTCAAGCACATTCCACATCTGATGAGTCCAAGGAGAGGGGGGGGGGGGGCGCGGGGAGGAAGCGCACAGCCACCCAACAGATTCCTGCAAGGCGGCCACTTTTGCACTAACGGGAATTTCCTGACATTAAAAACGCACCACCCAAAATGTTCCTGTCTGATGCCCGATTTCTTTTTTTGGAAAATATGCGCCACAGAACCTCCATTTGCTGAATTCATCTTAATATAAATTTCAAGAGGCTAAATTCTGTCATCTCGAAATTCATGTCCCCCTAAATGTTACATGCAGATGCCACTCTAGACAAAACCGTTGACAGAACGTAATTTTCTAATTGGACCCTTGCTCACCGATGACAATTTATGCTCCGAAACATCTGAAGAGAAATGTTGACTTTGCCCGCCGTCAGTCAACTTTTACAAGAATTTGATAAGAATCTGAGAAGAATCTCACAAGTCCTGGCGAGCAGGAGGAAAGAAAAACGGTGTTGTTGAGGAGCTTTATAAAGCAACGACAATTCTTCCTTTGGCTAATCAGTCAGCTGCTTGCAACTTCCAAGGAATTTCCCACTCGGACACAGAAGTGAGGGACTTGTGTTGACCACAAGAGACATCTTACAATTTCTGATCATCTACAAAAAAAAAAAAAAAAAGAGACTTCATTTTAGGTAAACATCAGCACCGCCGCGGGAACACACTCGCTGGAGATCAGCTGACGTGACGGCCAGAAACGTGTTTGTATCGACTACCGTTACTGTGCGCAACGTACACACACGCGTTCACGCCTCATGTTTGAAGTGTTTAACATGCAAATGAGGCTTGGACGAAAGGGATTTGGAATTGACTCTTAACACTTTTTTTTTTTAAGTTGAGAAATGAAAAATGTACAACTAGAGGAACTCGCAATAGTTCCAGTTCGTTTCAGTAAGTGTGAGAAAAAGCCCACGAGTGTCAGTGAGAGTGCTCAAGTGAGCTAGCGCCAGAGTGAGTTTGAGTGAAAGTGTTCGAGTAAGACAGAGTGAGCCGGCGTGTGAGAGGGTGACAAACTGAATGAGTTTTGAGAGAGAGTGAGACAGAGAGCAAGAGGATGAGTGATGGGAGTGTGCGAGCGACAGAGTGAGCGAGTGACAGTGTGGGTGAAAGTGAGAGTGAGTCAGAGAGACCGACAGTGCGAGTGTTAGGGAGTGAGTTGGAATGGGTGAGTCAGTGTGTGAGGAAGCTGGTGCGAGGGAGTGGGTGGGCAAATGAGTGTTTGGAGTGAAGGAGTAAAAAGTGAGAGCGAGAGTCAATAAATTTGAAGGTGATCTTGAAAGTAGAGTTTTAGTCAGGGTGAGTTGAGTGAGTGAAAACAACATAAAATGTGAAAACCTCCTATTTTAACGCTCTCTTCTGAAGATCATAGAAACCGTTCCCAGCAAGATGACGTGAAGATGGGCACCGTGCAAATTGTAACCCCAGAATTCATCATATCCTGATTTGAACGCATCTTCTGACAGCGTCAGTGAAAAGTGGGCTTGCACAGGGGTGGAAAATGGCGGTCACCATTGGCGTCAGGTTGCCCGTTCCCCACATTCTGCCGACCAGGAGACGGGAATTTCCCCATATTTGTGATTTGCGCTGTCTCAATGCCAATGTCACACGGGCACATCCCCATCTCAAAATGGACGCCAACACGCCGAGTTCAGACGACCGTATGGAACATTTCTACACGCAAACAATAAACACACGCCAACAAGTCGCATCCTGTGTCTGTTGCCTCAACGCCACTGACGTGGATTCCATATGCAGGAAAATCACACACACACAAGCCTATGCCGATTACGAATACGCACAGAGCCGCAAACTGTACAGCGACATACACTCTTGTTACAAACACACACACACACACACACACACACACACACTTTAACTCATTACAAATAACCACATACTTTTGAGTAAAATAGACACCTATGACAAATAGACCCACACAATTGAAATCTTCGGGAACGCTCGAGACAGATACACATAGTTTACAAATAGATTGACAGTGTCGTAATGTAACACTCAGAAACATCTGACTTAGGATAAACATAATCACGATGTACTTCAGAGCTATCCACACACACACACACACACACACACACACACACACACACACACACACACAGTTTTTCATGCGCTGTCAATGCGTGGCATACCGCTCCCACCGTCCTCCCCCCTCGCTCCCCCTCTAAAACATTTCCTCCTCGGTGGTTATGCAACCAGCCGCATTGCTGGCTAATTTGCAGCTGGAGAAGTCCAGCAAGGAGAAGACGAGGACAGCTGATAAGAAACGCATTTTACAGCAATATACACGCTCAATATTCACTAATTACAACTACACACACACACACACACACACACACACACACACATCACAGGTCTCACACACATGAATACAAAGCTCACTCACCACACACAGTACACAATATAAACAAAGGCCACACAAACCACACGCTACAAAAGGCTCCCCCATCCCGCGTCAGTGTTGTGTATCAACAACAGCGAGGCCGTCGCAGACGCGGCACAGCATAAGAGTGTCGTCTGCTCTATTGCCGTTTTGTTACGCTGTCTTGTATTGTGGTTGCCGGTCTCGCACACATAGACAGGAGGCGGTGACGGGCAGGGGGGCGAGGTGGTCGGGGGACGATGGCGGCGACGAGGAACTGATCCGCCCTGCCGCCATTGACTGTCGACTTCCTGCTTTGACAATGGCGACAGCAGCACAAAGAGGGCCAGGAAATGGCCTCCATTGTATAATCATAAGAATAAAGAGACTCTCCAATACGTGATCATAAACTAGCAGTGACGGTAACAATTTCCAATTCAACTATCCATGACCCTAATATGTCAATGCTATCCTAACTTCAGATACCGTGAGCCAATTGCGGATGTAATCCTAACCTAAATTTTGCACTAACTCAAGTCGTAATCCAAAAATCAGCAAATATCCATCCCAAATATAGTCTTGAACTCACCATAAGCCTGACATTAACATAAGGCAAATGTAAACTTTCAACTAACCCAAGACGTAATCCAACACGACCCATTAACCAAAATTTACCTAAGATTGACATTATCCTAACTTCAACCATATGCTAACCCGAGCCGTTATCCAGAATTAGCAGTTGGCCTACAGATATCTCATCCCAAAGTAGCCGATCGTCAAAAGCCGACAGAATTTTAACTCGACCGAGCCGCGAACTAATTCGGTCATTCTTGACGTGGGGCCAGCAAGCACAAAATAATTTGGACAAAAAAGTGAAGTGTGGAGAGTTGCGGAATGGACAACTGCAGTCAATGGAACACGTAAATGGTTATGTCATGGGCGGCGCTGGTGGTCGACCGGTTAGCGTGTCCGCCTCACAGTGCAGAGGTCCAGGATTCGAACCCGGGCTATCGATCACGTGTCAATCAATTAATCATCGCGCCACTAAATGAAAGTCAAGACATAGTAGCGGGTGTCTCACCTGGTCACATCCAGCATTGACGAGCTCCTGCAGCATCTGCCGGTTCACCTCGCCGGCGGGGTGCCCGGACCCCGACGAGGGTCCCGAATCATTGGCGAAGGGCATGAGCGACTTTCGGATCTCACGCAGTGCACTCTGGTAATTGTTGAACTTTTGCGTCGGTCGCACGGGCTGTTGCCGCCCGGCCGCGTCCTTGCCGCCCTTGCAGTCGGCGGGGCGGCCGGCGCCCTCGGTCCGCTGGCCGCCCCCGTGCAGGGCCTGACTGACCAGCTTGGCAGGCTGCTTCAGACCCTCCTTAATCTCCTGGAGCCTCTGGCGTGTGTTGCCCACATAGGGCGCCGCCGGGAACGTCTTGGGCCTCATGGCCGCGGTGCCCGGGTGTCCGGCAGCAAAGTTAACCACCCTTGGTGGCTGGCCTAAATCGATAATAAAGCAGATCCGAGATTGGTCTCCCTTGTTTGTTTGTCCGAGGGCTCGCGGCAGGGGTTCTACAGGCGTTCCATGGTGTGGCTTTCAAGGCTCAGGTTCCATCTTATTCCAGGAAATGCAGCCGCTTGCAGCGGTGCCGCTCAGCCAAATCATGATGCTGCCAATCTGCTCCTGTGGAAGAAAGCAGGGTGGTAAGGAGTTAGTCCCTGCTCCGAGTTTCCATCCAAAAACGGCAACAAAATAACACGGGACCAGAATGCATCTTGATAAAGACGGCAAAAGATGGCTCATGCAATGACGAATATCTACCTTTGGGGGGGGGGCCTCCCCACGCCAGCGGAGTCCCCCACCTTCACCCCTGGCCCGGTCGCGCATGGCACAGTTGCATTAGTCAACGTGTCACTGCATACTTGTGCAGCGCAGTCATCAGTGATCATAAGAAAGGCCTTCAGAGTTGTTAACTTACTAAACAGTTTGACTTGCAGTCGATTCAAGCATTCACTGTGATAGCCTCACAAATTCTACCAAACAACTGTGGTGTAAACCAGAAGTCAGCAAATCACAAGTCGGATTGCAACAACAACGCGACAAAATGTGGGGCTTGATCACGTCCGCTTTTCGTGTTTCATTAATCAATGATAAGCTGACTGACAGAAACGAAGCGGACGTTGGTTTTCCTATCTTACAAATCGCAGCCTTGGCAATTTGAAAATTGCGTTCGACGACACTGCGATGTCATTTTCAATTTGATTGATAGTTCCGTCCCACCACAGTACCTTGAGTTGCGTGTTGAAAGCATTCCAAGTTAAGCAAGATTGTGGCTCATAGTCCTTGTATATCAAATCAATATTCCATATGGACAATGTTGACTGATGATTCGAAAGTTGGGGCAATTGAAAGTCAAGGTGCCACTGTCACCCCCACCCCCCAAAATAAATACATTGATAAATAAAATGAGAAAATAGAGATAAAAGGGATACTCCTGATTGTACAGAGTATATCAATACATTGCACTAATTGGACACAAGCTGTTTTGCACCTTTTTCAAATCCTAAAAGGAAAACAGTTACACTCCCAAAGTGTCATGGGTACAAAAGTGGCAGTGACAACACTGTGTACCCCCAAAATTACCATATTTAAGGTATCTTTATTTCTGAGTGTGCAAAGGATGAAAAAAGTGACATTGTAATGTAAAAAATGTTAAACATGACATTGCTCCCAAAATGTCAGCAGTTCAAGAATACAACCTTGAGGGACGCCCCAAACAGCCTAACAGTACACTTTATTTTAACAGGAGCACAAGTTCATTAATTCACATTACAGGAATCATGCAGTGGAGTAAGGTCACCTACAAGGAGCACTTGGTGCTTTTTGCACCTTTCTAGCTCCAAAAAGGGAAACGTGTGTCAAGGCACAAACGTGACAGTGACAACACAGCGTACCCCACAAGTACTTTTTATTTAATCCAGCAACATTCTTGATACAAACCAAGAGTGTATCCCCATCACCAACCCCAAACAAGCAACAACGAACACGAAATGAGTCACAGTGACCATTTTGTCAAGAAAAGCTAAAAACAACAGGGTGAGCTAGGTTGCTAACTAGCACCCCCTCCCGCCCCCTACCCGACTGTCCCCTTCATGCAGGACGGTGGAAAAATGTGCAAACCCAAATTCGCTTCACTTTCAGGTCGCGAGATTTGACTCTTACAAGCTGAATTAACAGCAGAAACCTTCCCCCAAGCGGGGCGGATTCGCCATTTTGTAACACTTTTGGTGGCGAAGACCACCACGGGCAACACCAGGAGCCCCCCCCCCCTCCCCCAAAAAAGTACAGTCTACCTACCATGTGATGGAAAAGGAGCGATTAAATCTACTTTGAAACGTCCTCACCAGGTTTTGGGAGCTCTTGCTCGGGCTCAGAAGGGGCGAAAAGGGGTAGAATCAGAAGGAGTGATGATAGCAGCCTCCATTTTCTTCAACGGACTGAAAGTCAAGTTAAAAAAAAGTTGGACACTCGTTGCATTGTTAACATTCCATAGGTCACGTGACCGCACCGACGCGCGTCACGGCGGGGCCGCGCAAAGATCGTCTGCGTAAGATGTAATGCGCCACTAAAGTACCTGTGGACAAATGCAAATGAAAGACAGACGAGCTGAAACATTAGCGTAAAGAGTGACACATCTCATCATAAGTGACATTTCCCTCATTTCTGTCGCTGCATCCATTTTTATGGCAGAGTGGGCCCACGCATGCTCGTCAAAAATTGCAATGTCCCTATTTGCAATCCAGCAGTGTGATCGCCTGAGGTACAATGCTGTTTCGCAACTTGATAGTAGTTGGTAGTCCTGCGCCAAATGCTAAAATAGACCAAGGATCGAAAATTTGAGATATTTTCACAGGTTTTTGTCATTGTGGGCATATTAGCAAATATTCCATAATAGGCTGTCTTATTTATAACCAGTGATAAACCGTATTTCAGGGTTCCCACTGGAGGAAACTCAACATTAGTTTGCAACTTTACTTTATTTTACGTAAATTTGAAGAATGCTAAACGATCGTAGACATGTTAAGTTTTCACGGCGTTCCTATTTTGATGTTTTAAGTGTGCAGAAAAGAGGTACAATTTATTAAAACACTAAGTAGATCCTTGTCACTGCTGCACAGCGTTTATTATTTCAGTCAAGTTGTAGGGTAGGGACCCATACAAGGAAACAGTGCAAATACACATATGAACATGCAGATTTATCACATTTGTCAAAATAAAAACGATGTAGCTTAACAATATGGGTGTATTTGTGTTAAATCCAAAGCATTTATTGCGAAACGGTGAAGTGACAATCAGAATGCTTAGCATCTAATGTGCCCAAAGGAAGACAAAACAATACACATAAACGTTGATGTAGAGTGCAGGAATTAATTCAATAAATGATAAGAAATTTAACATTATGATCTATTTGGTAAGTTCTAGAAAGAGATGTTGTTTGCACGCACCCAGAAGTGGTCAAAAACTAAGCAAGCGTCCCCTGCATTATTCAAACCCACCACTCGATGGCGCTACAACCACATCTCAAAAACTCCCATTCTTGTTGCATTTTTTGGTAGATGAATAGAGGACGAAAGCCGCACAAATATACTGTAATAGTTTTAGGACCCAGAGCGGCTTTCAAGTTCACAAAATTATATCTTTTCACGTTTGAAGCATCCTGCAGGCACCAAAGGCACACTGGACTTCATAAACGACATTATTCTTGTACAGGTACATCACCCGAGCCGAGACATTTACCTGAAAACAGTAGTGTAGTTACATAAATGTGCAGTAGAACAGCAAAGGCTGTTTTTAAAGGGAACTGACGACCCCCACCCCCCAAATTAAAGAAAGAATACATTTTATGTGCCAGCACTGGTCAAAAGACTTTACTCTGATCAATATTATATTTTCAGCTGCAGAACGGAGATGGTGAAAGCTTGCACAGAAATCCGAAAACCGAGGACTGAAACTTTAATCACAACAGACTCAAAGGGTCTTGAGATCGTGCCGAACAAAGTTTCAGTGGAGAATTTCCAGGAATGAACAGGCTCACTCCAGAGGTGCAGCCGAGATACACAAGTTGTTTAAGGCACAAGCTACTTGCACAATCTTGTCAAAAGTCGAAAGGTTGGAGGTGCGCTCTGCAGCCGTGGTGAACGGCCTCTCCACGGGGCCGGTGAGCATGGTGTACCTCCGCCGAACCATGGACACCACCCTCTCCACATGAGCCTGCACACCTGTAGTGTCAGGAGGCGAACCCTCAACCCTCCGACTCTGATCGTCTTGAACGCAACCGGCGATGCCAAAGCGAGCCCCGCGAGCGGCCACGGCATCGGCGATGTCCAGATCGCGGCTGGCCAAAACCACGTCGCCCGGGAGCAGCTTAGACAGAAATCCCGAACTCTCCGCCAGGTTCCGAGGGCTGAAGTTTCCCAGGACGCCCCTGGAAATGAAGGTGACCACGCCCTGCGGGGCCACGCCAATCAGATAGTTCAAGATGTTGCAAGCTGCCGTCGCACCCTGCTCGTTGCCCCGGGCGACCGGTCCCTCGCAGGGCACGGTGAAGCAGTCCACAATGACGGCACAGTCCGGGCAGGAGGAGCGCAGGGCCGCCGGGAGGTTCTTCCGCAGCTCGGCTCGAGAGGGCCAGAAGACGGCGGTGGGGACCAGGGTGGAAGACATGATGCTGACCACGTGATGCACAGTCCGGACCACCGTGCCCACTCTGACGCCGAAGCGATAGGCCAGGTCCTGGTTGCGCAGGTCCAGGCGCAGACGCATGAGCGTGAGCAAAAGCTGTTGAAACTTGGACAGCTTGGCGTTCCTAATCGCGTCCATGTGCGGCGCCAGCAGTAGCATGACCGTCTCCAGCACAAAGAAGTTGGGCAGCCCCGTGTAGAACTTGACCTTCTCGGCATCGTTCCTAAGGAAGTTCTCGGAGAGGGACATCTTCTCCACCGAGTCGCGCAACGCTCGATTCTCCCGCCTGAGTGCTTTGAGGACGTCGTCAAAGTTGACGGAAGATTGCGCGAGCATTTCATCCCCGTCTTCATTCGGAGACTCATCATCATTGTCGTCGTCATCATCTGTTAATGACGACACGCTGCCCTCGATTTTGGCATCCATCGGACCAGGCTCTTCTAGTCCGGATCCGCCCTGGCGCTGCAGGAAGAGCAGCGCATTGGCCGCTTCCACGCGGGCTTCCTGCTTGTCGGGGACCTCGGGTCGACTAGGCTCCTTCATCTCAGGGGAAATGGGCGTGAACACAGAAGGAACATAGTCCGGTGAACGAGGATTCTTCACTTGTTTACCTGCATGAGAACAGAAAAGACACAGGGAAAAAAATGGATAGTTTGGTCATCGAAAATGGTTGCGATGTGATGCAAAAACATTTAGAGCTAATAAAGCACAACCACAACTTTTACAATTTAAAAAGAAATAGAACTTTGAAAGTCAATTAATTCTAGCATTGTGATAATGGATATTTTGCAACATAGTCCAGGTGTGTTACTCATTTATGCTGTGGGCCACCTTGTCGTTGCAATTTTGCGGGCCGTGAAGTGTGAAACAATTAAGATTTTATCACAATTTTCTCCCAAATTATTTTAGAGTGGGTAATCTGGGCCTGTTTAGTTGAACATTCAAGGAGCAAACATTAGAAACACAATCCCGAAACTGTAACGAAAGTTGTATTCAATTCGAAATCACAGCGTGCTGCCAGGTGTAAAATTGTAAGGGCAAAAGTTTTTATATGAAAAAAAAAACCACGGCTACTATCAATAGAAAATAATAAAAACCATGAAGTACGTACGGTAGTACCTGAGCGTGCCTTGTGTCGCGTGACCACGCACTGACTCTGCATTTAGGACAGTGGACCCCCACTGTGATTGTATTACTTTTTATACTAAATGTTTTTTGTTGACATTTAGCAAAAGCTTATGAAGCTGAAACAAAAATTTAGAAGCAAAGAACAACTTGTTGGTACAGAGGTAATAAAACAAAAATAATAAAGCGGGGAGTTAAAATGTAAACACTACCGGAGATAAAATGAGTGCTGCACAACCGGCTGCCGTCGTTGGGTGCCCAGCCCTGGCGGTTAACGGCCGCTATCCACAGTTGCTTCCTCTCGGGGTCCCGCGGGAAGCGGTAGAAGGACAGTCCGGTGCCAGGCGTTCTGCGGTTCCTACAGCCGGCCACCACACACGTGTGAACCATAGCCGGGCCAGGAGAGCGTGGAGCTCGCCTAGCCTAGCCTAGCGCGCTAGCTGCAGCTGGTAGTTGCGGTGGGTGTTTTTGACTCCCAAAATGGTGGCCATCGAGTGAGAGTGCGGAGTGGGAGGGGCGACGTTACTCCTGAACGCCGCGTCGTCGATCGACGTCACAACTTGTGATGAACGACCAAGTACGAGAGGGCCATCAAAATTGTAGAGACACCCCACCGCCCCCGAAGAAAATATAAACACACACGCGCGCGCGCGCACACACACTCGCAGCTATATCGTCATTGCCACTTATTCTCTTATTTCATAAAGTGTGTTGAGCTTTTTCAATTTCTGCAAATAAATGTTACAAATGACAAGATTTGTTTGGAATTTGGAACTTCTGTTGTCAGTGTAAAAATCTTCATAAATACAAGTACATTTATTGTATATATATATATATATACTGTATATTACAAACAAACAATGTACATTTATTACAGAGGGTGACCCCACTGACATGCAATGTTTACACAAATTACATGGCTGTGGACAATGAGGACAACTTGGCAATGTTTTAAGTTGCCAATTTGAAATGTCACTATGAATCATTTTTTTAATATAAATACTTTGCCAAAGAATCTTCAGAAAGAAATCAAAAGTTCAGATTTGTAAAAATGTTTTGGATGAGGGGGTGGTCACTGAAGGTCGTGTCTTCAAGCTGTAAATTTGGATCTAATAAGAACTAATTGGATGCCACGATGTAGGTTCTGCGTACTTATTCATTTTCAGATCACCCAAAACTGTCAACAGTTTTCTTCTGTCACCAAATTCCTGGTCACGTGATGATGGGCGCGATGTCACCATGATGATGTGAAGCCACTGCTGATGTTTCAAGTCATAAAGGCTTTGGTCACATGACGTGAACCTGTTTTCGGAGTCATGGCGACTGAACTGCGGTCATCTAAGGCTACATGAGGCAAATCATAGAGGTTGACGTCGCATCATGGAAGGATAGATGTTTGGAGTCATAAAGGCCGACATTCGAGTTGCGACGGGGCTGGATGTTTGAGAAACAAAAACTCAAGGTTGGGGTCATTGTCAGCAGATAAGAAATTTAACTTGCATATCAGAAGTAGTTTGGTTTTTTTTTTTTTTTTAAACTCTACGAGTACAAGAAACTTTAGATAAGATCTTGAGAGATTGGGCAATGGATTCAAAGTCCAACCCATTTTTTTCCGACGCTACCGACTTTACGAACATGCTCCTCTCCGGGCTCCTGGATGGGCTGAACTTAAGTGACGAGAGGGCATCCAGCGCCTTGGAGAGCGTGGAAAGGTCTCCTCTTGCTAAGGAGGTCTTACAACAGACCCTGCCGTCCGGATCCACGAGGAACGGGAGCTGCTCCGATGCAGCCAGTCCCAGCACTTTGTGTTCGGATGATGACGACATCGGTGCTGCCATCAGGGCCAACTGGAGCTCGGCCAGTCAAGAACTGTGCCAAGAGGAGGATGGCGGTATTGTACTGGAGAGGCTGGGGTCAAACTACTCCAGATTATCATCGGTGGAGCGCAGTGAAAAAATATCCGCCCGCGTCGATTCCCGCAGGGTGTCCACTCGGAAGCCCTCGGATGAAGACGACGGTGGCTCTCCACCGTCCTCCCCCAACTGCATCCGCTTGAATCCAGATATCCAGCAGGCGATAAAAATGGCCTCCATCACCATCTACCAGGGATTAGTCCGCCACGTGGACCGCTACAGTGATTCCGCTCTAAAAGACGGCAACATCGTTTTGTGCATCGATCCCACCCGAAAGCCGCCGCAGAATGAGTTGAGTGTCAAAGTGTCTGCCGACACCTCGGTGTGGAGTGACGCGGAGGGCGCCGGGACGCCTGCCCTGATGTCCCCCAGCGGAAATCTGGAGCTTGCCGTCATAGAAAATGAAGAAGAGGGAGATGCGGTCTCAAAATCCTTAAATCCCTCGCCACAGGGCCAGCTGCCTGGAGACCTGGAAGCTAAATTGGGCTCCTCTCATTGCCAGGAGTTGGGTTTTTTACCCAAGGATTCGAGCCCGGAACTTGAGCCCGGTTCTGATTTGTGCAAGTTTTCATGTCCAGAATTTGAGTCCAACTTGGATATGCGCAAAGATTCAAGCCCAGAACTCAAGTCTGGTTTTGGATTGCACAAGGATGCCGTTCAGGAACCCGAGTTGGGGTTTGATTTGCACAAGGACTGCACCATAGAACCCTCGGATCAGGACTCGGGCCTTCGGGCGTTCTCCCCCACCTCACCGTGTCTGGATGAGGACAACCGGGATGTCGTCGGAGTAACAGACGAAGACGAGAGACGAGACGACGATGCGGCATCAAAAGCGACGAGCCCGTCGCTGCCGGAGGAGCAGAATGCGGAGGAGGCGGCAGACGCTTGCGAGGCGTTCTACCTTCAAGATGAGGAAGAAGCCGATGAGGACGCGGCCTACAAATCCTTCAGCCCGTCACCCCCGGAAGGGGAAGATGCAGATGTGAGGGCGGTCTCGACGTCCGCATGTGAAGATTCGGATCTGGAGCGGGATAATATGGCGCAAGATGAAAATGACCTAGCTCAAGAGGACAAAGTGTCAAAGCCATTGAGCCCATCGCAAACGGAAGCGCGGGGCACAGAAGAAACTACAACCCCGATCTCCGCTGGCCAGGTAACGGACCTTGCGGAAGATGAGGTGGAAATAAAAGACCGGGTATCCGGAGCCATCGGCCCTTCGCCTCACGAGGAGCGGCTTCAAGATTCAACGCCGGTCCTATCTCCTGGCCGAGAGATGGATCAGGTGCAAGATGTTCAACGAGAGAAGGAAACCACATTCAAATCCTTGAGTTCCACACCAACAACGGAGCACAGAGATGACGGCACGCCAGTCTTAACGGCTTCTTGTGAGGGCTCAGATCTTGAAGTTCAAAAAGAGGATGACACCATAGCGGCCAAGTCCTTGAGCCAGCTGTCATCGGAACCACAACAGGAACAGGAAGCGGTCAGGACACCGACACGGATTTCTCCTTGTCGGGATGACTTCCTTGACGAGTACGATGGTGATGTTGAACTTAAATCCTTATCGGCACGAGAGAAGAGCGCAGAGCAACATCTTGACGCGCCCGGGAGCGTTCCGGAAAACGCCGGCGAGGACGACGATGATCCCCGGGCTACCGCGACACCGGATAAAATCTCTCGGGACCCCTTGGAAGATGCTCACGTGACACAAGGCGGCACACCGTCGAGTTTACAGAGCCCGTCGTCCCAAGAGCAACCCAGCAGAGTCTCATCTTTGAGTTCATTAGAGGAGATTGTTATGCATAAAGATTCGGGAGATGAAACGCAGCAGAAAAAGGCCCCGCTTTTCCTGGAGGAGTACTTCAACGCCGCCATGAAGAAATTCTCCAACACTCTACTCGATGCTTTGATTAGTCACCTTGAGAGCTACAAAGATGCCAAAACGGACCTGCCCTTGCCAGTCAGAGTGAAAAGTGAGAAAGCAAATTTTGACTGGAGCCAAGAAGTGGGTGAGACGGAGAACGCGAAGCAAGATGGGGAAAAGTCACCGACGCAGCCTTCGGTCTCGGGATTCACGGGACAGGACGGTCCCTGCGAGACTCTTCAGGCCGGTGTGGGACCAGCTGATATAAGTGGATTTTAAAATCCATCCGACTCCGGTTGAATCACAAAACGGAGGGCTGACAGGACAGGCCAGATGACGTTCACAAGTTTTCCTCAATTTTGTTGGAAATCGTGCTCAACGTTTGTCTCACATACTCACTCGCCATTATTCCAAACTAGGGCCATTCCATTTCCGCTATCTTGAATTAAACGAAAGCCTCACGAGGGTTCTTAGATGCAGAGCACTGCTGTTGAGATGTGCGTACTAAATGGTGAATTGCCCCTTCTGGTTTTAACTCATTCAGTACCAGCCAATTCTGGACCAAGTCCGAAAAGACGTTTAAAAACGTCTTTGGGAGTGGATTAGTTAATGAACGGTCAAGTTCCAAAGGTCAGTTCGACCAGAGCTGTACATCAATAGAAAAAAATATGCTGTTAACTTAACTTGCAGTTTACTATTCACAAATTCACCTAAATAGTGTTTGGTTGTTTGTCTGCGGAAACTTCCAAGCTACGTATTCGCTCAAGAATTTGGGCTCTTTCTATAAGGCGATTCCTGATCCATGGCCACATTTGCCAATGTGTGTACCTCAGACACATTGGCATTGTTTTGAATTCCAAATAAAATCGCAGAAGGAATAATACAATTTCAAAGTTGGAACCTGAAAGTGGCAAGTGGAGAACCAATATACAGAGGTGCATTTTATTCTATACAGGACATTTGCTGGGCATAAAAGTGCAAACGACGCTGCTCTCGAGGCTTAAGAGGTGCCATCTTGTGTGTTTGTATTAATGAGGTGTCACTCATGGGCAGTTCAACACTCGGCTGCACAAGTTGAGCTTGTAGATGGCGTTGTTTCGCACTCCTTCCACGTGCTCCAGCCTCTTCAGCTCGCTCAAGCACAGCAAGTAGACCGGCGCCTTGATGCCCACGTCCGTTATCTTCTTCAGCTCCTCCATCCCGAACTCCCGCGTGTCCTCCCCTGGAGGATCGAGCGTCACATTTCGTTTGAACTACTGGATTCGCTTTTTTTTTTTTTCACGTTTCCCAATTTTTGTCATGTTAGTCTTATTTTTAAAATAGAATGCATTAATTTTCTCGAATATTCTACACGCACTCAAACAAAATTGACACGATGGCGTATTGTTGATTTTCCTGGGGGAAAATTCGATCCATTTTGCAATGACACAAAATGTGGAAAAAGAGGAAATGCTGAAAACTGTTTCTGTACGCACTGACCTGGACACTGGACCAAGTACTGGTTGATGTTGCGGACCGCCTGGTTGAGGTTGTTCAACGTAATCTGCTTCAACCAGGCCGGCAAGCTGCGAAACTCCTGCTTGGACACCGCATTCATACATCTGTGAAAACAAAGGCCCACGCTGCCCATCACGGATTCAAAACAAAGTGTTGACAATCGTTCGTGACAACTCAAACCAGAGTAACTCGGTCACCGCAGAAACAAAACGGGAACGTGAGAATATTCCAATTGGCCATCACTAAAAACACGGAAATGTAACAAACGCCCTAACTTTTTAGTGTCAGACAGAAAACCTAGAAAAAGGAGAACGGCCATCACAAGGCAAACTAAAATGAGAGAATGACACCGTCTATTGCGACACATAAAATTAAGAAGTAGTCCCAATTGTCAATGACCAAAGTAAAATGAGAAAACAAATGCCCGTGAGCGTAGAAATGAAAGTGGAAAAACAAGAACATGCCACGACTACTCCATATTGTACATCGTTAAAGAAATCAATTGAAAAAACAAGCCATTGTAGAAAGTAAACGGGAAGAAATGTTATCACAAAAATAAAACACAAACGAGACGAAAAAATGGCCACGCCATTTTCAGTTTTATTTATTAGCTGTCGGGACTGTCATAAGCCCAATCATGGCAAAAGTTAAAACTAGAAAAAGAAGAAAATGCCACATTCTTAATGACGGGCAGTTTTATTAGACTTTACCTGCTTTTGCGTTCTTTTTTCGGTGGTTTTTGAGACTGCAACACGAGCTACAAAAACAAAATCCACACTTGAACAAGGCAAGACGCAACATGACTTGAAAATAATCGTCTTCAGATGACTGCGCACGTTGCAGATGTCCCGCGTGATGGAGCTGAGATCTGGCATCTTGGGGGTGCTGATCTCGTAGATCTCCCTCGTGGCTCGAGGGGGGCTTAGGTGGAAGTCCGGCGTGGCTTCGTCCAAGTCCGCACTCTCCTGTATTAGGAGAGACGCAGAACACTTGAGATGCAAGACGCCCGCAAAAAGGTCGATGGGCATGTTGGGTAGGGAAAATGCGTCGACCCGAGTGGACTTGGAGGCGGTGGGCAGCACCTGCACGCCTGGGATGCGCAATTCCGGCACGTCGTATTCCCACGCGCGGCGACCGACGACGACGGAACCGTCGCGGGGCGTCTCAAGAAGTGGCATGGAGTGGCTGTCCTTGCTTTCGGCGACCAGGGGCTCACGCTGCAAAAAAATATAATCCACCTGAAGTCAACGGCGCTAGTGTGACGGCCTTGAGATTGATCGGTTGTACCATTTTGCTGCTGAGCAGACGTTTCAAAGACGGAGTTTGGAAGGCCGGCACTTCGGGGGTAACGGGCAGCTGAACGGCGGCGCTCGGAGACGGGGCGCCACCCTCGGCCACGCGTGGCGGCGGGGAGCAATGGCCGTTTGTTTTTTTGATCTTGAACCCCGGCGTGCAGAATACAGGCGGTTCAGGCGACTTCAAATTTTCTACCAATGACGGACACAAAACGCGGAATTATAAAAAAAGTGGTCTGTAAATGTGTTTTGCCAAAGTGACTACAAGCATGAACCGCAAGGTTATTTTAGGAGATGATTGTTCATCGAGCAGTACTGGAATGACGTTTATGAATAATTGGATTGTAAAGCGAACTTCCTTTGTTATTTGTAATCTGAAAAAGACCTAAATTGTCTTCTCAAAATGTGATTTCTTCCTCAAAAATACAAGCTTTTTAAAAAAAAAAAAACACCTAAATAATACTTTTTTTCCAATACCAATATTGTCCCCTCAGAAATAAGACCAAAAAAATTATACAACAATTTCTCAGAATATTGACATTCATTTTCTGAAATGATAGGACTTCTTTTATTGAAAATACACATATCTAAGATCATCTTTGTGATTAAGATTGTTAACATTGTCTTACCTTCTTCTTGTAGACTTTCAGTCAAAGCGGGCACTGGCGGGGCTTGGAGGTCCTGTGCTTGCCTACAGAAGGAACAAGTAGAAAAGTTTTTTTTATTATTATTATTTTTTTTAAACAAGCTGTGGAGAGACATGTTGTGGATTTTTCTTTGTGCCTTTTGTCAGCCGTCTTCTTAAAGAGCTCCATGGTGAAGTCGTTGAAACACATGGTGTCCTCGGACAGGCCCAAGTCTCTCATTTGCGGCGTGCGCAGCTCATCCTCATCCATGCGCAGTGCGCACCTGGGCGTGGGCGGTAGCGGTGTGGGCACGTCCAGGCGGGGGAGGCTCAGCTCGGGTATGGCGGGCTGCTGGCCGCACCCTGAAAACCTCTGGTGGAGATATAGCTCGCAAAGGCCAAAATCGGACAACTTGGGTGTGCTCAATGGGCCGGCCGGGCCCGTAGGCGCCGCGGCCAGAGGCGACGTCGGCAAATTGCTGCAATCCTCTGCCACTTCTTCTTCTTCTACTTCTTCTTCTTCCTGCTCCTTGTCTTCATTGTTGTCCTCCTCCTCCTCCTCCTCCTCCTCCTCCTCGTTGTCAGCCGACTCTTCCTCCATTGTTGCATCTTCAGCTACAACAGTTAAAGTAGGTCTGGTTTAATTTGAGTTGCAATACAATACAAATAAATGGAAAGAGGGACATTTTTCAAAGAGAAAGCACTATTTATCTCACATTATCTAGGAAAACAAATACTCACACACAAATCTGCTATTTTATTTTAAAGCCAAATTCCTCAGCTATATGTTTTATAGGATTTTTTTCCCCCATAAAGCTCTTGGTTGAATTTCAAATGGTTCCAACTTTTTGAATCGTTTGACTTAATTTTACACGTTTGAAAGAGTTAAGATTGTCAAAATGTGAACAAAATAATTTCTTTGTATATCTGTGATTATTACTTACCGTGAGACGAGCATGCATCTGTGGAATTTTGGTATGCGTAATCTTCAAAGTGTGCCGTGAGCTCACGCACATCGTGGGCGACCTTGCTCTGCATGGCCCTGCAGGCGTGGATGAAGGAGTCCGTGTCTGTTTTGTGTGCTTTCTGCTTACTCAGCTCATCTTGCAGCTGACCCTGCAAGCCAAAAACACTTCTCAATCCTTTGACCCGTGTCTATGTATGAATTACATCTTTTCTACAGAACCAATGTCTATTTTAGAACATACCTCCTGCATTTACGACAGTAGGCTGCCTCTTCCAGAAGTGACTATCTTCTGGCTTCTAATTGGCAAAAATAGCCTCGAGGAGGTGACAAGCGTCGAGCCTTTCAATGTGTTTTTAGTTCTTTTTTTTTTTTACTCCGGAAAATGTATAAACTCTTTAAGAAATACCGGGAAATATATATTTTAAGTACCACTGCGATCAAGAACGTAAGGCATGAAAAACGTCTGATTAAAAATAAGTCATTTTGTTTGTTTGTTTTGCTTTGCTTTACCTTGAGGCCCAAAACATCACAGTTTACGTCGTGACAGGCTCGCATGCCTTTCGCTGCTGCTTCTGGCCGGCAAAAAGAAAACAAGGCCTTATATCATAACCATGTTGTTGGCTTATTTGTGTCGAATGTAAAGATGCGTCGGGAATGTGATCCAACTGACCGCAGTCTGCATTGCCATGGCGATAGTTGAAGGTCTGCTGTAGCTGGGCCGTCTCCGTTTCCAGCGTCCAACACAACTTCTTCAACTTGGCGAAAAACTCCGACTTGAGGTCCATTTTCGAAGCGCTAATGTTCACATAAATGCGAGACAAAAAAAAAACAACTCCACACGTGGAATGCTGGCGTGAGGTAAATCGATACAGTATTTCGTTTTTGGCGCCTCTGCCTCCAACCCGGAAGAATTGCTTCTTCTTCGTTGCTTGAAGTGTTTTTTTTTAGGGGGGGGCGGGGAGGTTGCGCCCCTATTGGCCGTGCGTATCGACGTGTGAGAAGGCGTGGGAATGTCCGTGCGTGCGCGTGTGCGTGTGTGTCTGTGTGTGTGTGTCAGCGTCCACGAGCGTGCGTGCGTGCGGACAGTGTCCAGCCTGTGGTTGAACTCCCATTTATTTATTTATTTGTGTATTTACTGTAACCCAAAATAGTTTGTGCCATCTGTGCAGGTTTTCCATAGAGACGGCAACATTCTGGAGGGAACAGAGAGTGTTTGATGGTCTTTATTGATTATTATTGCTGTGATGACTAAAATGAGGGATACATCGAAAACAGGGGTGAGCAGAGTACGGTCATCTTATTATGGCAACTCTGAAAATTTGTGACACTCGTAAATCATCATACCACTGCATTTTGCATTCTAACTTTTATTTTCTTATCCAAATGAACACTTTTACTTATACATCATTAAATAAAGTGAGAATTGCTATTTCTATACTGTATAGTAATATTGGAAAGAAATGATCAAATAAAAATATTTATACAAGTTATGATTTTAAATGGATTCTTTTACGTAGACATGATTTACTTTAAATCTCGTCTATGAGCAGTCAGTCCTAAGTGTCTGCACTGTAAACCAAATGGCAAATGGGCTACCAATTATATCGTGCTTTTCTACATCAGATACTCGAAGCGATTTACACTTTTAACCTCATTCACCCACAGATGATACAGCATGTGAAGGAACCATGGGTTCAGTATCTTGCTCAAAGACACCTCGACGTGGTTGCAATAGCTGGGGATTGAACCACCAACATCTGGGTTGGGAGACAACTCCTCTCCCACTGACAATTATGTTTGCAGATAATTTTTCATGTCGGCAAATATATTTTGAACATGTTCAAAATATTTCTAAATGGGCCATAATTTGCTGTCACAGCACTTTGCAACGTTGCTATGTTTCAATCCATTATGGCAGTCACCATCCAGGTGGCCTTTGAGTACAAAGCCCCCCCTCCCCCCACCCAGTGTATATTAGCATAATATTTTACACTATCTGATCCAGCTGCTTCCTCACGCAAATGCTGCATCCAGCTCCACCATCTTGTCCAAATCCTTGCGCACGTCCGGGTAGGCCTGCAGTACCTCCTGAAAGTCATCCCAGGACAGACTGAAACACTGGCAGTCGGTGAGCGCCTTCACCATAGCCAGATGTTTGCCTCTGGTCAGCACGCATGCCTCTGCTCACCACGCGCACACATGTGCACATGCACGCGCACACACACACACACACACACACACACACACACACACACACACACACACACACACACACACACACACACACACACACACACACACACACACGCACGCAGGGCAGAGTCACAGTTAATGAGCAAGAATTCATGGGCAAGCAGAATTGACAATTAATCCCAAATTAGAGGAATAAAAATGAATAAATAAACAAATAAATAAATAAGTAGACACCCCCCCCCCCAATGTGGAAAGTCTGCTAAGCTGGGAGAAGGACTTAAAAGCTGAGAATTAAATAAATCCCCCCCTAACTGGAGATGATGCAATGTTTACTTTGTGTTTAAAAGATGCTCACATCAGAACTGCTTGCATCTGATGAATTCCAGAGTCCACTAGTTGTGTTCTGTACACTGATTAAATGTGTTTACATTATGAAGACAGATTTATATCATCATCATTTACCTGATTTTGTACATGTTTTTATGTATCTACACTTTATCTGTAGATGTTTCTATATCAGTGTCAGTTTAGAATTTCTTTTGTATCTGTACCTTTTTCTGTGTCTGTATTAGTTTCATGTGAAGCCGTAATCACTCTTTGGGTGTTTTTCCGATAAACGGCGACATCACAAATGCTAATGTCTTTTCACCCTCCGAAACTGCAGGGGGCACTACATCCCCATAGGGTAACAAATGAATTTACACGATACAGTACTTGGTTTTCATCCGCTTCCGAAAAAATCTTTTTGTATGACAACAACAACAGCAGGAAGAACATGCCGGTGGGGAAGATAATCCATGAGAACCTGCTGTTCACTTTCTCAAATCACAGTTGCATTTGAGGATTATTACGGAGTTTAGCTGGAAACTATTTGAAAAGAGACAGATGATGATGCAAAGATTTGAACATGTTTCACACGACATGACACACAAATTCACCCCTCGCCTCAAATAACTGCGGGATAAAACATGATCTAGCAATCTGGACTATCCTGTGTCCTGGAGCAGGAGGGATGTTTCCACATCTGTACCTGTGCATTTTTCTGTTCATGACTCTGTTCCTATAGCTGTAGCTGTACCTGTTTTTGCATAATCTAGAACCATTTCTTTATTGGTTTCTGCATCCGTCCCTGTTTCTGTATCCATTTCTGCCATTGTACTATTTCCTGTTTCTATTTCTGTACATGCATCTGTAACTGTACTTGTTTATGTATGTTTCTACACCAGTTCTTGTATATGTTCCTGTAACTGTATCTGTAGTGGTTCTTATTGTATGTGTCTGTGCCTTTCTTCACATGTATGTAGCTCCATCTGCATCTGCATCTGTTTTTGCATTGGTTCCTGTTTTTAAATCTGTTTCTGTATGTTTCTATGCCGGTACAAATACCTGTATGCCCCTGTACCTACACCTGTAGTCATACTTAAGTCCGTGCCCGTGCCCGCATCTCTTTCTGGATCCGTATCTGGTTTTTTTTTTTGTTCCGTTTCCGATTCTGTGACTTTCTCTAAAAGTGTCTACAGCTTTTCTCATACTTAAACAGATATTTGTTTCTGTATGTATTTCTGTATCCAGACCCGCTCCCGTACCCGTGTCTGTACATGCTCCTGTTTCTGTATCTATATCCATAACTGTATGTGTTATCCGTTCCTGTACCTATATCCGGTTCTGTATCTGTGTACTTTCCTGTACCTTAACCAGTTTGTGTGTTTGTATGCGTATGTGTATTTGTATCTATACCTGCATCCACACCTGTACCCATGTCTCTGTTTATGTACCCCTAAAACATGTCACAGTTTTGTAAACCCTGCTGTAAAGCCCGAGTGATCCAAGTGTACCTCCAAAGAAGTCTCCGTCGCAAAGCTCCCTGCGGAAGTCATCGTTCTCCTCCAGCACCTGGCCGTGCTCGATGAAAAACATGCGGTCTCCCGGCGCGTTCTCCCGGATGATGACGTCGCCCTCCTGGTACACCTCGTAGTCCAGCCTCTGCACGATGCTAATGATCACATTTTCGTCTTTGTTCCGGAACAATGGCATGTTCCTGAGCAGGCGGCTGCACATCACTGTCAGGATTTGCTAGGGGGGAAAAAAAAGTCCAAAGGGAAATTGTTTAGTCGTTCGGTGGAGCTACGGCATGTGTAGGTTGGCGGGTAAAGGAGAAGATGGCTTATCGTCGTTACCTCCCTTAAGGCGGACGACACGGTGTGCATGACCTCCTTCGCGTCGAACCATTTCCCTCCGTAGCGTGCCTGGTAGTAGTTGGTGATGCGCAACTGCAGCTCCGGCGGGAGTTTCATGAAGGCCATGTAGTGCTCCAAGCGGCTCATCTGGGAAGACGGATCTACTTTCACTTCGAATAACAGACAACACTCTACAAGCACTGCTACCTCAACTCGTTTCTGTTTCTTTCGGCTTGTCTGCATCTTAAGCTTTTTTGTTTACCCGTACCTCTTTCTGTGCTCGTACCAGTACTCGTTTCAAAAGATGTTGTGTTATCTCAATCATCTTTTTTCGGATATCGCTGAAAATGAAAAAGCATTGTGTACCTTGCTCTTGTACTCCTTGGCAGCGGGGTCAGTGTTGGCGATCATGGCAGTGGCATTGGCCACCAGCACCGTGTACATCAAGCATCCGGACACCATGCTCACCATAACGATCCACATCTCCACATAATCTACAACCACAACATTGCATTACAGACACAACTACAGGCTACGTTTTCTTTTTGGGGCGATTCATCTAGGCCACAAAAAGAAACTGCTCAGGATGTCGTACTTTCAGGAGGTCCTGGTAGATTTGGAGACGGCGTAGCGGGGTTTGCATCAAAACCTTTTGATTCCAGGAAGACTCAAACTCGGGGAGTGGTACATTTGAGAGCTTCAGGAACCTTTAGGGATGAATCTGAATGGAACATTTGAGTTCCGGAAACTACAAGTACCATGAACTTAAGGTTCCTGGAAGCTTTGAAGGGCCATTGTCTAGCCGGACTGCAAAAAATACTTTATGAGATTAGTTATTGGGTAATTGATCACAGCCTTAAGGAAGACCCTAAAACAGACAGTAGTTTTAAGAAATCCAGGAACCGCTGGTGCAGGGTCTTCAGTACCGAATGATCAGCAGCGGTAGGCAGCATAAACTACAAGTTTCAAGAACTACAAGTATCAAAAAGTAACATTTGGCGGATCACTAAATGTTTGGACCATGGCATTTTTTTTTAAACTTCCAGTGAGGATTACTGTGAGGTTTCTAAGTAATATACAGTATGTACGCACTGGTTGGAGCATCCATGGATCCATACGACAGCGCGATCATCTGGGAGAGGGCTCGGAAGACCCCCCAGGAGTACTTTACAATGACCGTGGCATTCTGGAACAAACCATTTGAAATCCTAATGAATGAGAAACATGTTGGCTGCACTGGATGAGTCAAACATGGAGCGTACCATCAAGTTCTCCTTGCGCACCCAGCAGTCTGTGGGGAACTCTTCCAGCATGGGCACAAAGTACTGGATGCAACCATTCCAGTGGCACAGCAGGAAGATCATCATGAACAGGGACAGGATGCGGAAGAACAGGCGCACCACCTCTAAGTTTGCATTGGATACCTAAGGAACAGGTCAGGAACAGGAACGTTTCAGCTCTAAACATACGAGATGATAAACCTTTTGTGACAGAAAGGTCCCAGAACCTTTGAAGAACCGTTTTGTGTTTGGGTCACAGTAACTATTGTCGAAATTTATTAACTGGGTAATTTAGTGGGCCTGAAAGTAGACTGTGCTACTGGGATAGTACGTTGTACTTTCAAAAGGTCCAGGAACATTTCATTACTGAACATATCCGATTGGAAAGTTTGAAGTCTAAGAACTGAAAGCCCCTGGAACCTTTCAATGACCGTTTTGTGTTTGGACCACATGAACTATTGTCTGAATTTAGTTTCTGTGCATTTGATCAGCCCTAAAATAAAACCTTGGTAGGGACGGAGTATGTTTGAAACGTCTGGGAGCCTTTCAGGCTTGGTCTGCAGTGCAGATCTTTAATTCCAGGAACTACAAGTACCCAGAATGAAACGTTTCTGGAACTTTTAGAGGACCACTGTGCAGTGGTCGGGCGACAGAAACCACTGTCTACATTTAGTTCTATAGTTACTAAATAATTCATCGAGGGTAATTAAGACGCTGCACTTTTGAGAGGTCAGGGACCTTTGGGGCTCTAAATTTAGAGGATATATACCAAGAACCTCTTGCGCGGAAAGAGTCACAGAGTCCACTTACTTTCTCCACCTCGTTGAAGAAGCGGACCAGCCTGGACACCCGTGCCAGCCGTATGAGACTGAGGATGCGCACAAACATGAGGATCCTCATCATCCTGGTGGTCTTGGAGGGGTTGTCATCGCTGTGGTAATGTAAGTCCTAAACATAAGCACACACGATTATCATCTGATGTTTGCATTCTTATAATGATGCTTCCGATTACCGCAAAGAGCAGAATGTATCCAATGGGGAAGGCGGCGATGACGTCAGGGATGAACCATGTCCTCAGGTAGCACACTCGGATCTGCTTGATGTCTAAAATTGCTTCCTGGGGGGAAAACAAACGCCAGATAGAGAAAGATAGTCTTTGAAAGTCGATTTCTATTTACACTTGTAAGTTCAGAATCTTCCAAAGTTAGATGGTTCATCATTAGACTTTCTTTCACATGTCAGTGATTCCAAAAATGCGATTGACATGGAAGGATTAAAACACTGGCGCCAAAAACTTCAATGTTGCCATAATCGACAACAGTCCGAATTATGCTAACGCAGTATTAAAGTCATTATTACAGCAAATATTGATATGAAAAATAGTTATAGGCCGTTAAAAAAACAAAAAAAGTCTGTAACCTCAAGAATGTCATATGTCGGTCCCGTTGTAAACTGGAGAGCCTCTGTAAATTTTACGAGATGTCCGCCGCCCACATTTGCATCCCAACAGTGAGTTGAGACTCACTGATGTGGAGCATCTGTAATCCCGGCGATTGTGCCGGGCCTTGTCGTCTGTCTCCTGACTCCATAACACAGATTAACAAACCCAGTCACGGAGATCATGCAGCAGATCCCTGCACACTGACGTGAGAGTTGCTAAGCTGGGTTTTCATCCGTTCACCTTTTGTGACATCCAGCCGGCCAATCACCGGAGACCCATCTGCACTCGGTATCGTGCGCACATGCTTACACACGCACTAGTTTGAGCAATCATTTTATAACCTTCTCATTAGGCACAAACAGTCGGCGGGCGGTCCCCTCACCTCTCCGTTCTCGCTGATGATGCCCATGCGGAAGTTGAGCGCCACGTCGATGAGGAAGAGTGTGTCTGAGAAGACGTTAAAGCCTTCCCAGGCCAGCCCGCTGGTGCCATCCAGGAAGGCGATCTCCATGGGGATGCCGATTAAGTTGAGGAAGGTGATGGCCATCATGCCCATGATGTAGTAGCTCCTGTGGGAGGGGGAACATCATTAAAAAGGGAAGTGCAGGCTGTGTTAAGCGCACATACACACACACACACACACACTGTGTATGTATCTATTACAAAGGCTCAAACAACTGCGTGTGATCACCTTACTTGACTAAAAAGAAGGCTGCAGGGGAGTCATGTTCATCCAACGCTTTCTTCCTGGAATTGGTGTCCCACAGTGTTCCTGAATGTCCCCCTCACACGCAGCTATTATTAACACCTCAGCTTTATTAATAGCATAAAAAGTCTGCCTGCTCAGCATATATTGCTCCAAATGGGAATTGCAGCATTGCATTGCTTCCGCATGTCAAAACGAGCGGCGCTTGACTTCTTTTTACACTTGCGTGACACTTGAGAATGTTAATAATTGAGGCGCTTTGTCGCGGCGGTGTCTCTTTCCTTCTTAAGTGTCAGATTTAGACGGTGGACGTCTTTTGACCCGCGTATGACACCACGATCAACATGGAAGTATAATGAGATATGTCAAACTGATGGATGGATGGATGTTGGATGCGTAGGTAGCTGGATGGGCGGATGGGAAGAGTATAGAAGGGCGGAGTGGCGAATGTGGGAGTGATGTGCGCATAGATGGATTGATGGCAGTTGGATGGATGGACGGCTGGATGGCTGGATGGAGCGCGCGTTTACCTCATGAGGCTGAACGGATGTATGACAAAGACGCCGCTTTGCAGCTGCCGCATGCACTGCTTCTCCACGGCCACCTCGCTTCCATACATGTAGAGCGATTGCCGGTTCTGCTGAGGCAACAGCAGCGCCCGCCATCCGCAGGGCGCCCGCTCGCATCCCGCCGCCGCCGACCCCCGAGAGCTTAATCTCTGCATGGCAGCCGCGGCATGACTCGTTCGCCTCATCGGTCCATCCCGCCTCGACTTCCTTGAGTTGTTCTTCCAGTTGGTGTTGTCGTTGCGGTTCTGGTTATTCTTCGAGTTCTTGTCAGGGTTATTTCGAGTCCTCTCCTTCTAGTTCTCTTGAGTTATTCTGGCTTTGGTTGTTGTTGTTCCTTGTTATAGTTTTTCTCGTTATGTCTTCATGTTCTAGTTATTTGTCGTTAGTTTCTTACTCCCCGTTATTTTCGTCTTGTGATTATTTTTCTTCCAGTTCTTCTCTCTCTTCTTCAATTTCTTTTTTTTTCTACTTGTACTTTTTCTCTTCCTTTTCGTTCTCGTGGTTATTCTTGATCCTGGTCTAGTTCTTCTTACGCTTCTTTTTCATCTGTTTTTTTTCTTGTTCCTCTCGTTGGTGTTCTTATTCCTTTTCTTGTTCTAACTCTTTGCCTTCATTCTCTTCTGACAGTTCTTGTTCTTCTTGTTGTTGTTCTTGATTTTTGGAGCAATGCGTTTCAGCTAGTTTGCTTTTGTTAATCGTGCTAGTCTAAGGACCCCCCCCCCCCCACCCCGCCCCCAAATCATCTTGTTCTTATTCCTCTTGTTCTTCTTGTAGTTCCTCTTTCCGTCTTTCTTGCCTCCGTCCCAACTACTTTTCCCTTGTCGAGCTCAACCTTAATGAAGCCGTGTGGAGGAGAGGCGAGCAAGGATGATACCCGCCTTCATCCCTCCCTCTCATCCTCTCTGCCCCCCCCTCTCTCTCTCTCTTTATTTCTCCACCTCCCGTCTTCCTTTTCTCTCTGCGCTCATCAACTATTCACGATGTCACTTTTGTCCTCCATGAATCATGCCAAGAGGCTAAAGTCCACGTCACATTCATTCCTCGGGCTTCCGGTGCGCACGTGTGTGTCTTGATTGATGGCTCGATCACAGGTGCGACGGATGGACGTTCGCGTGACGGCTGGATGATGAATTGTGAATAGGCTGGAATTTGGTGGGTTCGCGAGTGGACGGAGGTGGAATGGATCTTGTACGTGTGTATTATTTCTGTATTAAGTTTTTGTGCGCGTGGTCACGTGCACGTGTGTGCAATGGAAGCTCGTGTGAATGTGTTGGTGTCATGTGTGTGTAGAGCAGCGAGTTCAGTCTGGGAAATGACATTTCCATCTTTTCTATTTGGGATGTAATGAAACACTGTCTTTGTTACCTGAGCCCTCGGTGCCAACTCTGTTTGGATTTCTTTCACTTTATTACCACCACAACAAGACACACAGTTAGGGATACGAGTGCGCACGCGCGCGCGCGCGCACACACACGCACACGCACACACACACACACACACTATGGGTTATTTCATAATGTTTGTTTTCGCTTGGACGGATTTTATGCAGCTGTGTTGAAAGGAGGATTAACGATGGGGGCATGTCAGTCAAAAAAATGTAAATGAACGCGTTGACTTAGTAGATTTTGCTCGATTCTGGTTTTGATAGTAATGCTACATCGATGCTTTCAGCAGCAACTCGAGAAAAAGCAAGAAATGCGAGACGTCATTCGGGCCAGAGCAGAAGACGACAGGTGTGCTTCAATCCAGACCAAATGACATAATCGATTCAGACCAGAGCAGTCGAGCTCAGGTGCTTGTCAGACCAGAGCAATAGATTCCGGTTATGACTCAAAGCAGGTTGCCTAATGAGTTATCCAGACTGTAGCAATCAAGCTCAGGTGTGATTCAAAGCGGCCCAAATCTCACCAATGGGGAATTCCGATGAAAGCAAGTAATTCAAAGAGCAGGTGAGACCAGAGCAGTCGAACCTTTGTGTGATTCCAGATGAAGTGACAGTGGATTCCAATGAGAGCAAGAGATTTGAGGAGTGATTCAGACAAGGGCAAATGATCCGTGGCGCAAATCAGAGCAGAATAATGGATCCGAGGTGTCCTTCAAACCAGATCTACAGAGGTGGATTGACAAATGATATTATAGTGCTACTTCAACAAAGTCGAGTGATTAAGACCACAATAATTGAGCCCAGGTATAATTGTGACCATAGCAAGTGATCCATAGTGACATTCGTAACAGACCAAATTACATACAAATCGATACTGGGTGTACTTCGAAAGAGACTGATTGACTTAAATGGGTAATTCCAACACAAAAGAGTGAGTCAGACCAGAGTTACAGAGCCAAGGCCTGCTTCAAACCAGGCCAAAAAGCTCATTCCTGTCATAAATTGAGTTCTTCAGACCAGAGCAAGCGATTGTGAGAGATTCACCTTCCTTATGTCCTTTTAAATTTCTATGGGTGTCAGATTCATAGTCAGTGTGCATAGCCACATTTGCAGACTTTCCTTTTGTTGCCATTTCCACTGATGTTCAGTCCAAGTTTGGCTTCATTTTGTCAGGCTTTATCGTCACGGGAGGCAATTTGTTGGCGGTAAATGTTAATCAGCAAGCTTGGAGAGACACAAGAGCAGCTGCTGATTCTGTAAAAAGCCTTTGAAAAAAAAACATGGAAGGTAACATGAGGACTTTGCAATGTCTTTCGTCGAGTGTTGCAAAAAAAAAAAAAAGGTGAATATCTGCAAATAATGCGCTTTGCTTACTTGTTTGTTTAAGCAGGGCACAGCTGCCGGGGAGAATGACTCAGGTCTTCTGCTTGCTTACGCCTGGATTTTTTTTCTTTTGCTGACGCACAGCGTGGACATGTGCACGCGCGCACACACACACACACACAAACATGCATTTTTCATATTTCAATACTCCCGAGTCTGCCCCCTGTTCTATATTTTTCATCCAGCAGCAGCAACCAATTTTAAGACACAGATATACAGTACACAGATGTGGTCAGCTAAAGTACAGAATCATGCATCTTGCATTGTCGTTTTTGGGATTTATTTTACTGTATTTTCTTTAGTATTTTCCTGTATTTTGAGTACTTAACTAGTAGGATTTAACTATGTTTTTTTTTATAATTATTCAATTCATGCATCTTAGCATCCATACATCTACCCATTTTCTAATCGGCTTACCCTCACGAGGGTCGCAAGCGTGCTGGACCCTATCCCAGCTGTCTTCGGCCAGCAGGCGTTGTACACCCTGAACTGGTTGCCAGCCAATCGCAGGGGACACAGAGACGAACAACCATTCACACTCACTATCACACAATGGGACAATTTAGAATGTTCCGTTAACCTGCCATGCATGTTTTTGGAATGAGGGAGGAAACAGGAGTACCCAGAGAAAACCCACACTGGTACCAGAAGAACTCGCATACTCCAGACAGGAATCGAACCCTTGACCTCTGCACTGTGAGGCGCACGTGGTAACCAGGCGACCAATGTGCATGTTAAATTGCTCCATGTACAGCACTTTGTATGCAGCGATGGCTGTTTGAAAGTGCTCTATAAATACTGTTGACTTGACTTGACAATGTGCCGCCCGCATTTTAGCACACTAAATTAAATTTTAATGTAATTGAATAATTATTTAAATGTATATACTCGAGTTTTTTTTGTCACATGTCATTTTTTCACAGTCCATGTGGAAAATGCATTTTTGCTCAGCTCGTCCACATTAAAAACTACATATCCCAGAGGGCAATGCCGCTGGTCGATGTGATCACGTGACGTCACGCCGGTTCCTTCGTCGTTCCACTGTGAAGGTGACAGCGTACAGCACGATCCTCCATACTGTATATTGCTGTTACGTCAGAGACCCTAAATGTGAGTCTTTCGTTTATCGGTGGTTCATTTTCGTCCACGTTCCACGTCCGTGAACACAGATGCGAAAACGGAACGCTTTTCGAGCAGTTTAGCGCCCGACGTCACGACATCGCCCGAGCTAGCTGCAGAGTTAGCCCTTCACGTGGGTTATGCAATGTAGGGTAAAAAGAGATTTTATATGATCAAACGCGTAAAAAGCAAGGCGGTACAACACGTTGTGGTTATACCATTTGGTTTCACGCGGCACATATATTACGATTGTCAATTTTAAGTGATCGTTTTGACCGGAGTTCGTGATGCGCGGACACACCTCCACTGTCGTCACGCAAATGTCCCTCTATCAATATTTGTACTGTATCTCCTTTTCATAAATGCACTTTTCGTAATATTTGACCTGTAAAATGAACCTCGCATATGTTAGCTATGTCTGTATACATTCCAATACGTTCAGTTAGCAAAGGCAATATGCTGACCCGTGATTTGCAACGGTTTTTGAATTATTTCCAAAGTATAAAGTAGATTATTGTAAACCGATTATAAACCGAGGAACCATTACTTTGCCCAATGATTACCGAATAAAGTCTGTCTGGTGTGTAAAACGAGTGTCTGCTGCGGCAGTGACGCATGCGCCGCAAGTGTCACATTTGGTTTCACTTTGACTCAGAAACCGTCAAGTCCGGATATGGATGATGAAACGCCACATTCAAATAAATAAGCAAATTGATTCTCCTGTGTAAGGAGTGAAGGTTCGACAAGTTTGCTTTTACATATATTATAACACTTGGAACAAGTACAGTATCTGATTCAGACCAGAGCAAACGAACCAAGATACCATTCGGACCACAGCAAGTGATCCAGCATGCTCATCAAACCAGACTAAACACAGCTGAATAAGTGTAGCCCACCCAGAGAAATTGATTCAAGAGTCCAGACATCTTAAATTACATGAAGGGGTGACCGCAATAAAATTCACAGAGTTCTTCATGCCAGATGAACAGACAAGATGATTTGAGTGATTTAGATCACAACAGATGATCCTTGGTGCAAGTCAGACCAAAGTGGGTTGATCAAAAGTGTAATTTAAACCAGATCAAGTGCCATTAAAAGTGATTCCAACAATTTTTTTATAAGGAGTGAATCAGACCAGAGCAATCAATCTTGTGTGAGTCAAATGTGATTCAGATCAAAGCAATCACTTCAAGGTGTGATTCAAAGCGTAGCAAATGAGAAAAAAGTGATTTGAATAAAAGCAAGAGATCCAGATCAGAGTATGTGATCACGAGAGACACTTACCCCTTGTAGGTTCAAGATGTCGACCGTGTCTGCCGCCGCTGTTGAGGCCGCTACCATCCCCGAGGGCAGCGAGCAGAAGAAGCCGCTCAAGGCGTGCTGTGCTTGTCCTGAAACCAAGAAAGTCAGAGACGCATGGTAACTATTTGGATTACTCAAGTACAAAATGTTAAAATGCTGATTCAATTGTATTCATCTTGCCCACAGCATCATTGAAAAGGGTGAAGAGAATTGCACGGATCTCATCGAAGCCCACAAAGAATGCATGAGGCAGCTGGGATTCAAGATTTAACTGTTTTATTATGAGAGTGTGTGGATGTGTGTGGTAAGTTAAGTCTTGTGAGTTATCATTTTCTCAGCGTGTAAAGCTCTGTAGAAATCAGTCACCTAACTGTGATCCTCATTAAAGAAAGTGATCTTGGGCAGCTTTTCCGAAACTCTGAGCCAGAGTAAAGGGCGCTGAGGGATTCACACCAGATTTTAAACACTCTAAACGTCTGATTCAGACCTGCGTAATTGATCCCAGGTGTAAAGCGGACAAAGTGGCATTCAAAGGCGATTATTCCAATGTGACCTGACGATTTTATGAGTCACCCAGACCAAAATAATCAATCCCAGGATTGATTCAAACCAGTGTGAACGTCCTCAAAAAGCAATTCAATTGAGAACAAGTGATATGAGTGATCCAGACCAGAGTAAAGGCTCTCAATGTGCGATTAAGACCAGATCAATCGATCTTTGGTGTGATTCAAATGAGATGGAATGACCCAAACAAGAGCAGACGAGTCGGACGAGAGCAATCTATGTGAAGTGTCATTCCTACCAGAAAAAATGACACAAGGTGAGTTACAATAAAGTACATCTGTCAAACTCAAGGCCCGGGGGCCAGATCTGGCCCACCACATCATTTTATGTGGCCCCCAAAAGCAAATCAAACATGTAACTTCCATGATGCTTGTGGTGCCATTTAGACCAGAGCAATCTATCCCAGGTGTGAGTCAAACCAGATTGCATAACCTAAAAAAGGAATCGCAATGATAACAATATCCGTGATTCAGACGACGGGGGTTATACTAAAATGATTAAAAACTGGCCATAGGTGGTGCTCAGTGTACAGCAGAGGTATTAAGATCAACGTGAAATGGCGTCACTGGTATGTGCAGAGTCAAGTAGCCGCGTGAAATGCTAATTTTAGCTTGTTGAACCTGACTATACAAATGTTCTCCCTGTTGCTTCTTGACACACACACACATCTTTTTTTTTTCAATCTTTTGATGTGTTGAACCTTTTATCTGTTTCTCCCTCAGCAAAATGGATGACGACCACAATTCAGGAAGTTTTGGAAGAACAAAACTTCTTTATATTTATTTTTTTATGTGTGATGCTCACTGGAGTTAAAACTTTGAATAAAAGTTCTATGCAATCATCTCTGTGCTCCAATTTTTTTTCTTCCAAAATGGAAGGTGAATTATTAATGCTGTGGCGTCTTCCTAACCTCTGAGTCCACTTCTTCCCCCTTCCCCAAATGGTTGGCGTCCCTGGTATGCACTCAGGCTTTTAAAAATAACTGCATGTCAATACTTGACATATCTGCATTCTTCTCCATGGCGGATCGAACACCATTTTGACCTTTACAGAGGTAACTTTGAATATGAGAGCATCAATCTTGAGCCAAGAAAATTGATGCATCTGGTGAGAGAGAGAAAACAAAACCCCTAACATGTCCATAAAAAACGGAATGTGTAATTTGTTTGATACTTGTTTTTGTATTTATATCTACTAAGACATGAAATATATCGATTATTTTTTTTTAAACTGATCAGGACTACAAATGACTTCACAGGCCCTGGCGGTGGGTGGTCTCACCACTCTTGTTTTTGCCAGTTGAGATGGACAGTTTAGTATGCCGGGCAGCAGCAGTGGATATTTTTACCTGAAATCCGACCTGCGCAGTGTCGTCCATTTTGTTTCGACGCCTTGTTCAAGACAGAACTGACACACGAACAACACGAGAACATTTTTGGGGCCTGTCAGAACCTCTGGAGAGTTCATAGCGTGACAAAGTCCTTCCCACTTCCTGCCTGCCCCTTTCTTGCTGTTATGTTAAGTAGCAGGCCTGCATTCTGTCGGCCACTCGTGTCCTCCTTGGGTTTCAATTCCAAACATGGTGATCCTTGTGGGGACTCCATATCAACGACACCCCACTCCTCCTCCTCCTCCCGGCTTATCCGCCCTCCTCCAGCTGTTGTCGCCAAAGTGCTGGCCGGCGATTGAACTGAACGTGTCGCCACCCGAGACGGAAAAAGGGGGACGCACAATGAGAGCAGGACCTCGTTCTAGAACTGCGAGAAACCCCTGAAGAACTCCCCGAGGGAACACATTTGGATTGCAGACTTTGCCGTGCTTTCTGGACATGAGTGGGGAAAACGGCAGCCTGATGGAGAACCTGTTCGCTGCCCCCATCTGTGATGGCTGGAGCAACAACACCGAGGGGGCCCTTTATCATCTGGGCAACACGATCCTGTTCCTGGGCTACATGGGTGGCAGTGGAGCCTACGGGTGCCTTTTCATCTTCGGCCTCCTAGCTCCTTCCTTCCTGTGTCTGACTCTGTGGGGCTGGATGACGCTATGCGGGCCCGATGTGGTCGCCTGGAACCTCTTGCTGCTTCTAGCGTGCCTGTTCCAGATTTGCCACCTGCTCTACCGCCTGCACCAGGAGGGATTGTCCAGCGAAGAGCTGGCCGCTCTCTACCAGGCCGTCTACCTCCCGTTGGGGGTGCCTGTCCAGGTCTTCAAGGAAATCGCGAGCGCTTTTGAGAACAAGGTGCTGGAAATGAAGGCGGGTGAGAAGTACGCGGTGGAGGGCAAGACGCCCATCGAAAGGCTCTCCTTTCTGCTGTCTGGCAGGTGACTGTCTTGATTACTTGTCGTGATTCACTTTGGTAGTTGTCGTGGTACAATCTGCTGACTTTTCATGATCCAGAACAGGTTTAGTTTCCTACCAGACCCTTATCGCCTACTGACCAGGATAAATGTCAGGAAAGGTGTCCAACGATGTGAAGGGTAGTGAAGTGGTAGTAAGTTTTGCTAGCATGGGTCCGGTTCCCGGCTCGGGCCTGAACAGCCACTGGAGCCACTTGCGATTGCCAGTCACAGTCCCAAACCTGAAGAAGGATTATTATTTCAGGAATTGTGTCCACACAGAAAAACACTTCACAAAAACAACTACAGTGACTTAAGTTGTCATGGGTAATGAATTACTTGTCAAGGGGAGTGTAGTGTTCCATGTTACCCGCTTTCATGAGCATGTTTGCTTTCGAGCTGGGGCACCGACATCCAGCTGCCAGATCTCTCAAAAGTTGCTCAAAGTCAACCACACTGACCAGTTGTGAGGACAAAAACCTGAAAAACAACAATTAGAAGTAAACACAGTTGTACTAATTTTGGCCTTCCTCGTCTTTGCGCCATTCACTGTGACGCCATGCTAATTCCGTAGCTAATGCAGCTAGCATCCGCCCGCCAAGTGATAACCGGGACCGGACCAAGTGTAACTGTTACATATGATCCCCAGTAACGTTTCTTGACTATTTCAAACCTGATTGTGATTCTGACTGGGTGTTGTTCGTAGTGCAGATGGAGAGGGTCGAAACAAGCTTTTGTTCTGCTGAGGTTGTCCCAGGTAGACGTGACCATGAAGAGATTTTAGTCGATCAGATGCTGCGACATTGAAGCGTGAAGGAGAAAAGGGAATCTTTAATGCGATCCAGTTTTAGTTGGTGGATTATCTTAAAGCCTCCCCCCCCGACTGAGGAGCTTCCTGATGACTTTATCCATCGTCTCTGGCAAACGAACAAACGGGGCTTGACGCAGCAAATTTTCATGGCGCTGTACAGTATTTTTTTTGGTCCCCTGCGGAGATCATTATGCAAATGTTTAGGAAAGTCACCCCCGACATCAGCGGTGACCTCCGGCTCTCTAATCTTGTGTTCCCTTTTTTAACCTTGTCACTCTTGACGTCAGGATCAACGTATCTCTGGAGGGTCAATTCCTGCACTACATCCACCCACACCAGTTCCTTGACTCGCCCGAGTGGGAGTCCCTGAGGCCCAATGAGGACGGAAAGTTCCAGGTAGCCCCACGTTTCATCCGTGGCCAAAAAGCAACATTTTTTTTTTAATATGTCATTTTAAATGAGATTTTTTTCAGATTGGAAAACGTTAACTTTTGGCAGTTTCTTGCTCCATTTTCTTCTTCTCTAGAGAGAAATTAATACGTTTTTCCCCTTTAAAAAAAATTCAACATTTTTCTTGGAGCATTCTTGGAAAATTCAAACGTGTTTATATGAGGGGAAAAAACAAACTTTTTTTTTAGGTGAGATAAGGGTGTTTGTGTTGCCTGTTTCTTCAGAAAATTGTTGGGTTTTTCTTTCCCCGTATGAAATTTGTAGCTATTTTCAAGTAAAGTTACGTTTACTTGGAAATTTCTTGAAACATTTAATTAAAAATTTTTTCAACTGGCTTTCACGCAAAATAAAAAAATGGAAAACGAGGACTTTTAGCTAGAAAAAACTAAATGTGTTAAAAAATATAAAAATAAAGATTGTTTTTTTTGCAGGAATTGTAAGAGTTGTTCTTAAATACCGCTTTATCTTGTCTCGGAAAATGATGGCTTCTTCTTGGGCAATTATGCCAAAAACAAAGCTGGCAAAAAAGGATTTAGGAAAAACATAAAGACGAAATGGATTTTTTCCCTTCAAAAAAGGCATTTTCTTGGAAAAACGTCCTGAATGCCTTTCTTTGAGAAAAGAATGTACACCTTTTGAAAAGGTGAACATGTTAAACTGCTGCAGAATAGCGCCAGCGTCTGTTGAGGAGGACTTATTCGATGTCAAATTTATATTGCCTTGAGAATCGGTGGCTGGTATCGGCAGCTTTAAAATACGGCTGACATCGATACTCGTCCCTCACGAAACCCACCAGAATTTTCGGATTCCCATCCCACTTTTGGCCTGTGTTTGTCTTTCAGGTTACTCTGACGGCAGAGGAGGACTGTCGCTACGTGTCGTGGCGCCGCCGCCGCCTCTTCTCGCTCATGTCCAAGCAGCGTTACGTGTGCCGCCTGTTCGCCGTCATGCTCGGCTACGACATCGCCGAGAAGCTGTACAACCTCAACAACAAGCTGTACATCAAGAGCGGCGTCCTGCTGGACATTCGCCTTCCCAGCCTCTACCACGTTCTGGCCCCCCCGTCGCAGAGCAGCGAGGGCGAACCCCCCGAGCGAGTCGACCGACACCCTCCCCGGGAGTCAGACCCCGACCGGGGATGCCAGGGCGAGAACCCCATCGGGCAGCGGTGGCCGTCCGACCCGGAGCTGCCCTTGGGTGAGGACTCCACCAGCCTGGTCCTGGAGGACTTTGCCGACATGGCGGGCTCCTTAACCGACTATGGCAGTGAGAGGGATTATTTGAGGTAGAGGGGGAACGAGGGGGTCCGGAGTTAACACACTGGCTCACCCGCTTAAGATACATGTAAGTACTGCACCTGCGCGGTGGAATGGCAGTGTAGTGTGCATGGATGATGCCACCATTAACACTAACGATAACAAGACTTTCTTGGCGACTTCTTCCCGCCAACATTTTCTGAAAATGATTACTTTTGGTGGAAATGTACTAAGTTTTTTGGGGGGAAAATACATATTTTCTGGAAATTGTACAGAAATGTTTTTTTCCCGTCTAAAAAGTTTTCTTCGGGCAGGTATGAGATTTCTTTACAAAAAAAAAAAAATTATACAAATACATCTTTAAAAACAACTTTTCATTGAAAACATATTATATAAACACTTATTTTGAGAATATAATGTTTTGCAAAAGAATCATAAATCTTTTACTCCCCCCCAAATCAATCTTTTTTTCTTGTGTGTTGGGGGCCGGGGGGAGACATTTTTGGGGGAAGTTTCAATTTACTTTCTTGGGGAAAAAAATCATCATTAGCATGTGAGATGGGTCCTGCTAAAATCACAATCATTTATAACTAACTAATCCATAAATCAACGAGTTAATGTTAATTGATTAATGGGGCGTGATTATTACCTGTTCGAACCAGCAAAAAAAGATTTCAATTTAGTTCACCATTTTGTGGATTGACATTTTTTCCCCAAATTCGTGGCATCCAGTCAAATGTAATTCTCATTTGTGTCCACAGGGGGCACCATGGCCGGAGGTGCAGCTCGCTTCCAGAGGAGTCGAGCGCCCCTGGCTCCCACCGACACTCCCAAACTCTGACCACGCCATTTTTTGTTTCTTTTGATTTCTTTTCAGACGTTCACACTATTTGGACCACAGTTTTTTTGGTGTTTGTTTCGATTCACACATCACTTGTGCTCATTTAATATCATTTTGTTCAAAAACACATAGGAAATTGAGAGCTTCCTCTGTAAATAAAAACAATGTGTTAATGTAGTTAGCCGTGGGCACGTTTGCACCAATATAATGTGAAATTGTCCGATTACAGGGGGCCAACATTTCTCCATAAAGCTTTCGTGCAATGTGCAATGAAAATGTTGTTTTGGGACTGTCTCCTTCCTGGAATGCTTCATGTACAGGCTATGCTTAGCTGCTATTTTTTTTTAGCCTATTTCAATGTAAATCGTGTGTAAAATGACAACAATAAACACACATGCTGACATGGACTTCTGCACTGTCTCCACTTGGCTGCAGTGCCCTGGTTTCTTACTGCCCTCAGTCCCCTCTTGGATAAAAATCGACGATTCATTGTGCATTCATTTGAGGATTCGTGGCTAGAAACCACAATAAAATAAGACATCCATGCTAATGTTTGCCTACTCCACAGTCTCCATTTTGCTGTGACGCTGCATTTTCTTTCCGCTTGGATTTTTCCACGTTTTGTCTCTAAAGGGGGTGTCAGAAGTGGTTGCACACCTGCACAAAGTCATGTGACCACGGCGACCCTCGCCTAACGTTGATGTTGTTCACGCACAGTGGCTCCTCGCGCCTGATAAAACAGAAAAAAAAATTAATTGTGTCTCATCAATAGATTTTAAAACTTAAAATTGATTTAAGAAAAAACTACCGGTAATTTAACTAAAAGTTTCTTCCCCACAAACAATGGTGAAACCTGCCTAGCAACAAGTGATCACATGAATTCTGCCAAGCAACAAGTGTCTTCTCACCTAAATAAATGTGAATTTTCCAAGCAGCAAGCATTTTACCCCTCCAAAATCATTGTGTGACTTCTGCCAAGCAACAACTGTGTCACCCCCCCCCAACGATTTTAAATTCTACCTAAGAACAGCTCTCCCTCCACAGGAACGAATGGTAATCCTGTCTTACAAGACTTAGGAAAAATAATTATCTGAAGACTTTGCAGTGCATGCTCGCTAAAGTTATATTTTTAGGCTTTTGATCTTGGTTTCGAAGCCGAAACGCGTAACTTTTGAAAAACATACCCATCTAGTGGCCTGACTATCACCCCGACAAAACAAGAGCATCGCGTCAACATTTCAGTCTGGACGTACGTGCGCGAGGCGATTTGTGACAGGCAGATGGACTTGAGGTGGATGTCGTTCTGCCGGTAGAAGCGAGCACCCGTGTTTTTCAGCGTGATGGAGTGAATCTCACACAGCGCCACCGGGTGAGCCAGCATCGTCTTGTACACTGTTGTGTCTGTTTGACTAAAACACACACACATACATGCACACATTGATCACTGCAGGCAGTTATGACCTCCCTCAAGGATGTCAGCTCCACAAATGGCTCGCGGGGAAGGTGATGACTATTAGGATAGGAACAACATCCCATGGACCTTGAATTCCGATACTCTATGAGGTTATCGCACCAAGTGGTCCAGTCCAGTTCAAGGTTTATAGAAGTGGAAATCCTGGCACACCACACGCTATAAGAATCAGTCGGTTTGGTACCCTTTCACAAACCTCAACTATGGGAGCGAACTGAACCAAATTGACGAAAAGGATTCATCTAGTGTTTCACAGTGCTTGGGAGCCCAAAGGAAGGATGCAAAAAAAATAAAAAATAAAAATAAGTCATGGTACCCACAGCCGGAGTCGTTGTCGTGTCTCCAGGTCTCCGGTAGTCAGCGTCACTTCCACTTCTGCGCTTTTAGTTAGAGCGGACGCTTCCAACACAAGCAGGATGTGATGAGCTGCAGCGCGCACGTGAGACACGACATCGACATCAGCCACAGCGAATTGTGCCAGACGTTGTTACGATAGGCATGAGCTATTTTGGTACCTTGCACAAAACGCAAACCAGCGCACTCGACCTTACTGTACTACTTGGTAGAAAAGGGGACTTTAGAGTACCACTAGCCTTGGACCCCCAACGAAAGGGTGCCAAAAATTGGAAATATTGTGATCTGTTCGATCGGTGCCCTTTCACAACATCCACACTCAAAAGTGGGCCGGGTCAAAAGGGGGTCAGTAAGTGGTATGTTGGGAAGAGGGGGCCAACAAGCGAGGTGTTTGAAAAGTGGTATGATTTCAACTTGAATTGTAGGGTGCTTCACTTCATCTGACTTTGATTTGTTCTTGTTGTTAGCGCACGCCAGCAGCCGACTGATTTTCGCCGTTGCATTGTGCGGGGGGTCACTCGCACGCAGCAAAGGAGCTCATTAGCTCGCTTCTGCTGACTCATGATGTTTCCCCTCTGGCTTTGTCTTTGATGATTGCGCCGCAATTAGGAGACGGTTCGCACGTTGGCTTTACTTTTTGTATCCACGTGAGGACACTCATCAGGAACGGTGGGAGCCCTCAAGTGTGCATTCACAAGCTTCGGTCAACATTCGCCAAGGTACTTTTTGTGCATGAAGTTGATGCATTCTCACCGCAGAAGGGAGGCCGAGACGTGGTGAGCAGGAACAATTTCTGCTCGGTGGGGAGAGGAGATGACCTGATACCGCAGTTTTCTGACAAACCTGAAGGACAGATTTATTCATTTTTTTGTATATTCATTCATCATTGTAACATTGTTATTTTGTTATTCAATTTATTGTAAATGCAATGTTATTTCTTTGAACGTACAGTAATTTCTTGGTTTTTTTTTAAACAATGCATTGTGTACTGCATCGCTGTACAGCTTGCCAGATTTTGTCGATGACAAAACCCACAATGTCAACAACACATTCTGAACATGATTTCTAAAAAAACTGTCAGTTGTTTGTAAGAAAAGTTTTATATTTTAACTTTTTTTAATGGTTGGACCTTCTCGGGGTTTTTTTTTGGTTGTTGTTGTTTTTTTTTAAAACTTTTATAATAAAATATTTTGAATGATTACACCGTTGCCCCCCCCCCCCCCCTTCATTTTCAATTTGATGCAATCACTTACCGATAGTGGGACACGTTCCCCGGAAGACGTCGCAGTGGAGGCATCGTCCCTGGAGGAAGTTTTGGTAGGTGTCACACGGAACGCCGCTCAGCCAGCACGACGCATTTAGAGCGCTCATGTACACTTGCAGCGCCCTCATGTGGTCGCAAATCACATAGCCGTACACTGGAATGAAGCCCAAAACTGACAAATCCACACAGAAAGTGGTACGGTTCAAAAAGGTGCCTAAAATAAGTCGAAATTGGTTCAGAAAGAAGGGTACCCCGAAAAATAGTATGTGTGAAAATGTTTTGGAAGGATCATATGTTTTAAACGGGTGCCAAAAAAAGAGCATGGGTTGATTCACAAGAAAATGCCAAAAAGTGGTCTGCTTCAAAAGGGTCCCAAAAGTTTTCATAAGGATTCATAAGGCTACTCAAAAGTGGTTTGGTTTAAGTAGCGTATCAAAAGCGGCATGTAGGTTCAAATGGATGCTAAAACATAGTATGTTACAAAGGGCCGCCAAAAAGTAGTCGCGTTTAAATGGGTCAAGAAAGTAAGATAGTTTATATGCCAATTTTTGGTACCTTTCACAAGATTTGTTAAAAAAAAAAAAAAAAAAAAAAAAAAAAAAACATTCATAAGTGTCTGGGCAACGTATTTTTTTTTAAAGGGTATTTTCTACATTTAGCGCAAGTTGGAACCCACCAGAGGCAAACCGGGATCGTGCGCATCCCGTCTGGTCGTTTCCGCCATTCAGGAAGAAGTCCACGTGGCCGACCGGGATGGAGATGCCGAAGTCTGATGACAAGTCAAAACAAAACATCAGCAGCAGCATTGCGCGTGCATTTTTGTCACATCAAAGACAAGTCTGTCTTCAATGAACGTGACATACAGTACGTGTCGAAAACACTTTCTGGTCTTCAATGACCTAGTATCATACATTTTTTTGTTAACGTTAGATCCGACATTTATTTGAGTAGTTTCCAAATCGAAAGCGCATTATTTTGTCACGATTTACGAGGTAGGTACTGTTGACATAAAAGGTTACAATTGATCTGCATGTATTTGACGACTCCTCTCACAGTCTGAGTCGGTGTGGATGGCGTCCACAAACTGCGCGTCGGATGGGTCCAGGCGGTCGAAGGTGTCTGCGCCCTTAAACATCGGACCGGCCGGGTCCAAACCTGGTGCACATCAACAGTTAAAAGAACTGGATGGCGCTCAAAATCTTGGCGATTTGCAGTTGAGGTTTACCCGTGATTCTACCGATCTTTCCCTCAAAGAGCGTTCCCACAAATCCAGCCACGTGCGCCCCCAAACTGATGCCGATGAAGTGGAACGTCTCCAGCTTGCATCCTTCTTTCTGCTCAAGAGAGTCAGAAATTCAGTCAAATTTCTACAGTGGTACAAGGACAAAGGCAAAAATGAAGAGGGAAAAAAAATGGAAACACGGCAAGACGACTGTTATAAATTAAGAGAAAAAAAATCGTGACGTTAAAGAGGGAAACTAATTTTGCAATATTGTGAGAAGTTAGCCATAAAATTAAATCACGAGAAAAGCGTTGCAAGGTTGCGTCGTTTGTGACCTGCAGCCGGTTGACGAGGACGGAAATCTGCAGGGCCACCTCCTTGTAGTTGTCCACCACCAGGTTGTACGCAAACGAGGCGCAGTGCACCCAGTCCACCATCAGCACGTTGACGTCCTCCACCTCCAGCAGCGCCTCGGCCAGATCCAAAACCCACGAAGGCTTGCTGCCCAGGGCCCTGCGCATGCGCAAACAGCAGCAAAGACACGCCACTTTTCAATCAACATAAAATGGCAGTATTTTCAATGAACCTGGGGCACATTTTTTGGAAGCCAGATTGTGAATTTTGGTCTGTGAGTGATTGAGGCGCAGAGCGTGCAGGGCGTGGCATCTGACCTGTATCCGTGAACGACGACCTTGGTGGGCCGCGTGGCGTTGAAGGAGCTTCCTGGAACCTGGTGAAAGGGGCGCGCGCAGCCCAGATGCTCTCGGGTCATCAGTAGGTAGCGAACCTGCGGTTGCGCTCGCTGCTGCCTCTGCTGGCGGTACTGCTGCCAGGTGGTGTTGCTCATATCAGCGCACTCGTCCACCCTTGCCTCCAAACCTCCAGGATGACGCCAGCATGTTATTATTTGAACATTTAAATATAGAATTTTTTTATTATAATGTATTTTTGACAACTCTGTTCATTCTTACATGATGATACTTTGCTAGAATGTGAATTTTCATCAGCCCTAGAGTGAAGTTAAAAACATAATGAAAGTACCGGTATATATTTTTTTGTTATGTATTCATTTTATTACTATTTTTACATTTCATCTCATATCGTATTGGGACAGCCAAGAAGTTATATGTATTATATTTTTTGCGTATGTGACTATAATTATTTTATTCTTATTTTAGTCCAGTAATTGGTAGTCCAGTGGTTAGCACGTCGACTTCACAGTGCAGAGGTACCGGGTTCAGTTCCAGCTCCGGCCTCCCTGTGTGGAGTTTGCATGTTCTCCCCGGGCCTGCGTGGGTTTTCTCCGGGTGCTCCGGTTTCCTCCCACGTTCCAAAAAAAAAACATGCATGGCAGGCTGATTGAACACACTAAATTGTCCCGAGGTGTGTGTGTGTGAGCGCGCATGGTTGTTCGTCTCAACGACTACGATTGGCTGGCAACCAGTTCAGGGTGTCCCCCGCCTACTGCCCGAAGACGGCTGGGATAGGCTCCAGCTCCCCCCGCGACCCAAGTGAGGATTAAGCGGTTCGGAAAATGGATGGATGGATTGTAATTTTCATTTTTTTACATCAAATTTTGTATTGTGATTTAGAATACGGTATCTGTACTGTAGTTATTAGAATCATTGTACATCTTGTACATTGTGTTTATTTTCTTTTACACTTATTTTAAATTAGATTTAAAAATACATAACATTTTTATTTACTTCATATTGCATTGAATGACGCAATATTTTCTTTTATTTGGATTAATTCTTGTAGTATTTTTCTCCTTTTTTGTATGTATTTTCTGGCGCCACAAATATATATCTTCTATTTGTTGATTAGATATTGCTCACTTTATTACTTATTAATACGATATATTTATATAGGAATACAAGTCTACGAGAGGGGCAAAATATCAGGCACAGGTGACCTACCTTGGACCGTGTGGACCAGCAAAAGAGCGAAGAACAGCAGGACGCTTTTGCCCGTGGGGGCCATAGCTGGCAGTTAATGGAGCTTAGCGGTGTTCAGCTGCTCAGTGAAGCCGGCACAAGGTGAAAGGATTTCGGTTAAGACGTCACAATAGACCCGGCGATAGCCACCCAAATCACGAATTGCCCCATTAAGAACAACACTGACACGTTAAGTTTAGCGTTTTATGACAAATCTGTGCGAATTTTAACGCATCCTAACTCACGTCCAAGGGGAGTGGGTACGAACATGATTGGTTGTTGGCTTTCCCTGAAACTCGCGGCTGATAGGTCGTTAAAAACACGTCATGGGGTAAACAAATAAAATGGCGGCCCACACAGTCCACAGCTTGCACAAACAACAGCGCAATAAGTGGCAAACTCAGCAAACTAATTGGTAGAAAACAGGTCACACAAGACAACCGCAATGTGAGTTTTGAAAAAAATCATTATTTTAATGACTTAAAAATTAAAATAGGAAGTACCATTAGCGCTTATGATGAAAAAAAAATCGCTCTAACCAGATTTGTGTAACGACAAAAAGTGCTTCCGCATTCCTTGCGTCAAACAGTACAAACAATACAGAAGTTATGTTTTACACATTCATTATTTTATCAAGTATCAATACTGTAGTTTTGTTTTAATTTCATTGGTTATGTTGTACTCTTACATTCAAAGTAATTTTTTAATTACTTTTGCATATTTGGAGATACTTGGCAAAAAAATAATAATATATATATACATATATATATATATCACTGCACACTGAACCTTGGCCATTTGCAGGGGATAGGGACCTATGAATAACAAAAATCTGTGGATAATTGGTCAATTAAAATTCATTGGGGAAAAAATGTTTGCATAATACACTGACATTCATTTAATATACGTAATTTTACACACAAAAAAAGATATTGACAAAATTAGATTAAAAAAATGATTAAATGTTTTTGTAATCAGTAAATAGTGACTAACAACACATAATCATGTTGTAAAAACACTAGTCGGCTTTGCTCAATTTATTCTAATTTAGTGGTTTCAATGATACTTCTGGACCACCGCAGTATTCCTAATTGCTGTGAAATGACTATATTATTATTTCTGCCAAGGAGGTGATGTTGCCATTAGTGTGGCGTTATCATTATGAATATTTTTGTTGACAACAACATTGCTGCCCTTTCTCAAGCTCTATGCAAACGTAAATGTTTGCCTGGCAGCCATTTCATGACCTGGTTGCTGTTCAATGGACTCTGGCCTGGTTCACAACAGCTTCTGTGTGTGTGTGTGTGTGTGTGTGTGTGTGTGTGTGTGTGTGTGTGCGTGTGTGTGTGCTTGCCACATGACAAGTTGTTGCAGTTACGAGCAGCTGTTTCCAAATCATAAATGATGACTAAAGATAAAAATGTTTCCTGCTCTAATGTGTCAAAGCAAACAAATGACTAAAGTTAAAATGAAACTTCCTCTCTTTCGTTTATGTTGTAAATCAGGATACCAAGCGAGTTGTATGTCCCTGCTTTGATGTGTTTTAAACAAATGTGTTTCAATTCAACATACTCTTTCTTTGTAGAAACTCAATTGACTCTTTTCTTTGTTTGACTTTAGACTACCTGGGGGTGCATCACCTTGGAATGTTTTAATTGGTTTTGTCCAATTCCACAGGAACTTTCTATGGGGCAATTCAACTCAATTTAGTCTTTCTCTTTACGTTTTAAATCAGGTTACCAAGGGAGTTGGGCTTCTCTTTCTTCAATGTTGAAACTCCCGCACGAGTGTGTTTTACTTGGTAAATATTTTCTCTCGTTGTTTAGGCAGCTGCTGCGCCAGCCAGCGGGTGGTGTTGCTTCGCGCCTGCTGCCAGGTGTACTTGGGCGCGTAGCCCAGCTCGCGCTTGGCCTTGTCGTAGGAGAAGCTGAAGGGCGTGTTCAGCAGGGTCAGCAGCTGCCGGTTGATGGGTGGCACCACTCGGCGGAAGGGCCGCAGGATCAGGCACGCCATCTCCCACAGGAAGCAGACGACATAGAACAGGCGCAGGGGCACCACCATCCTGTCCTGGATGCCGAAGCCCAGCGGCGACATGACGACGTAGTTGAAGTCCGAGTAGCTGACGTGTGGCGTGTCGTCGGACACGAAGTAGAACTTGCCGGCCACCTGCTCCCGCCGTTCGGGGTCTCGGAGGCAGCGGGCGGCCTGGAGGTGGGCCGCCGCCACGTTGCCCACGTAGACCGGGTTGACTTTGGCCTCCCGCAGGGACATCCGGTAGAGGACGTCGCCGTTGCGCACGCCATCCGCCATGTGGTTGAGCAGGAAGCGGCAGTCCTCGCCGTAGATGTACATGGGCCTCAGGGCGCAGGTGGCCAGGCGGCCGCCGTTCGGCAGGGCCTGGCCGTCGTAGCCTAGGGTCTGGTCCTCGGCCTCCTTTTTGGTCTTGCTGTAGGAGGACTTGAGGTGGGTGCGGTAGGCCATATCTTCGTTGCCATTCACCACCGGCTCGCCCTCCATGTTGGGGCCCATCACCTCCACCGTGCTGGTGTAAATGAAGGAGGCCACGTTCTCCTGGACGCTCGCCTCCAGGAGGTTTTGGGTCCCTGGAACACCAAGGCAGGTTCACCCACGTGCCAGCTTTTGGTGAACAAGTTCAAGATACAAGTTGGAACATCTCAAACGTTGCCTGATTTGGGATCCCTGTTTTTGCTCCATTTCGGTTGGCTCCGGTAAGCCTGCCAGCACCAATTTGGCGTTGGACTTCACACCAGACTTATTTGAAAAGGAACAGAGTCATTTAAGGCACAATAGACTCTTAATTTGCTCAGTTCCTTTTGTTGGGATTTTTGTAACATTTATTTTCTGACACTTACTGGGACAAGCTAAGAAAAAAAAGACCCTTATTTTGGTAGTTTACCACTTCCTGTTTTGTTCCATTGCCGCTCTGGTCGGCCTCTCTGCCGCAATATTGAGCATCTTCACGCAACACTTATTTTAAAAATCCAAACTTTTTAGTTGAGCCCAGAGTTTAAAGCAAATATGGTGTATCAGCACTTAGCTGTTATGCTGCACGCAAGTTTGTATAAACTGCCAATAGAACTCAAGTCTCTCTTCCTCTTTTTGTTCCATTGCCGTGGGCTTGACTGAATTATCAGATGCTACACTGAGCAGCTTTTGTGAACAAAAGATTTGGGTCTGGTGTGCCTGCTGTGGTGCATTTGAGTGTCACGTGTTGGCAGGAAGAAAGGAGCACTGAGCGAAGGCAGAGAGTGCTGCCTTGGCCAAGCCGAGCATCTACATATGGGAAAGCACCTTTGACATTGACACCGTAGATCTCGCTGGGCTCGATGGCGTCGGTGACATCAATGATGGCCGCGATGTGGAAGACCACTGTGGCTCCCCGACACGCTTTCCTCACAAAGTCGGAGTCTCTGATGTCGCCTTCCAACACACTCAGCTTGATGTTGCCTCGACTTTCTGGAACGCAGAAAATTCTTTAGAGCTATGCCAAGGCAGAGGAGCTCTAATTCCTGCAAAATCATTGAATTATGGGGGATATTGATTTTATTTTCACCCCCCCAAATTCATCCAAATGTGTTGTCAGTGTAAAAAAAAAAAAAAAATACATTTTTGTTCACTTCCCCTTGAAACACAAAACAAATGTGTTATTTTCTTTCAATTTGCCTTTCTATTGATTTTTTTTTGTAATCCAAAACATGAACAATTTTTGGGATATACTCTTCTCAAAATTTTAAGACCTTTGTTTTCAATCAAAACATACATTTGCAATAATTTTATTTTTCTCCTAAATATAACAATTATTTATAATTTGTTCTGTTTTTCATATAGACAGCGATGACAACCCAAGTCAAATTTTTGTTACCTTCCAGACTTTGCAACAGCTCTTCTTTGACGTTGATGTCGACGAGTCGGATCTCGCTGAGGTTTTTCTCCTGGTCCAAGAGCATCCTGATTAGCGTTTTCCCCAGGAAGCCACATGCTCCCGTCACTACGCATACGTCGCCATCCAAGGAACACATCGCAGGTCCTCTCCAGGAATACAAACCAAAAAGAAGAAGAAAAAGCGGGACTGAGGTGAGACGAGCTGGGCTGCTTTTTATAAGACAAACAATGTGGAGGATGGACGAGGATGCTTACAGGGGGGGAGGGGCCGAGCTCAGTTTGCCCGCCAGGAATCTGGAGGTTTAAAAAAAAAAAAAGAACTGAAGATGTTCAAATGTGCTACTTTTGATAAATCCTGACCCTGAGTTTGAAAATCTACTTTGAGACCCCGATTAACAACCCTAACCTGAACTTGATATCCTAACCTTTGCTTTAAAACCATATTTTGGAACCCTACGTTGGAACTCTAACCCTGTTTGGAAATCGTGCACTTGAAACCCTAAAACCTTTCTTGTTATAACTTGAATTTCTCACCATCACCCTATTCCATAAAAGCCAGAGAAAAAGCTTTTAGACAATGAGCTGATGTCATGTTGAGTCTTTTCCACGGGAGTTTTGGCCTTCATGGAATTTTTTTCTTTGTCTGGACAGCGATGCCAAAGTGGTGTCCTTATCTAAAATGTGTTCTTTTTTTCAGTAAAAAGAATCAAACTTGGGACATGAAGTTGCCTGACTTGAATGTTTTTCTCTTTGTTGTGGTTGCAGACCTTGGCCATGTCAGATGTCTGCGCTCTTATCTGAAGCGGAAGGACATGTAATGGAATGCGTGTGTGTGGAAATTGTGTGTGTGTGTGGTGGGGGGGGGGGGGCAGTGTTTCATTAAAAAATATATATAAATATATCAGCATCATGTTCAAAGCATCATGTTTTATTTGCTAAAATAGAAAGACACAAATTAAAAAATGATAATACTAGCCATGCTAAACATGCAGCCACTTAGCATGAAGTAAAAGGGGTCGGGAATGCGTGACAAGGGCAGTTATTAGTCGAATGTTAATGTTCGTAATCCTATCTTCCTATCTTGTAGCCACTGAGCAGGTTGGTGTGATGGTATCGGTATCGGAATGGGAATGTAAAAGTAGGCATTGAGTGACTCAAATCGGAAGTTTTCTGACGTTGAGGCTCAATAATGTTGACATGTAATCACCGAGCATCAAGACATAATGGTGGGAACATGTTAAGCAACCAAAAACCTAACTTATTTTCATCTTATTTACACTCACAAAGACAACATGGCCACCTGGACAGAACAGGAGGCTTTGTTGACGTTCACGATATTCTGCGCTAGTCGAGCTTGCGGAACGGAAGTTGTGGTTACCCGTTTTTTAATGAACATTGAACATTGGTCATCCTGGTATGCTGAGAACCTAACGCGTAGCCAACTAGCATCAAGACATATGACACAACCAGAAAATATCACACTGTTCACATTAATGATGCTGTAGCCACTGAGCATGTTGATGTATGACTATCGGAATTATGTAACATAACAGCAAAATCTCGATGTTGATGTTAGTAATACTAACATGTAGCCACCTAGCATTAAGACAATGTTGTGACAAAACCAGGAAATGGGACAGCTAGCATCAAGATACCATTTTGGGAATTGACACAAACACTGGTTTTGTGACCACAAAGATAGCAGTGGTCCAAACTCATGACGGAGCTCATGTTCAGACGTAACCGTGCCAAAATGAGCCACAGTGCAAAGCTTTGTCACTGCTGCACAAATGACGTTCATTTTAGGAGATTACAAACCGAGGGAAAATCAGCATGGTGCTCGCATTCCCTGAGGCTCCTCGACTCTTGGTGGTGACTGAACATTGCTTTGTTTCTTTGGTGTTTTGGGGGCGTGACCACCCAAAAATGGGATCAGTAATGGCTGTTCAATTTGTTGGCGATTAGCCCTCAAAGACAGACTCGCGTTAACAATGCGAAATTTGGTATGTGTCTTTTATGAGCAGACTGACAAGAAAGTCTCAAGAAGCCAGAGTTAAAAAGACCCAAAGTCTGCCATTTTGGTTCAAAGTGGCCATTTTAGGGTCATCTCGCAGGAAGGTTGCTACTGGTTAATAATGTCAGTAGGTCGTGGAAAATCGAGCCCCTGAAGTCAAATTCATTCACCAAGATGAAATTTGAGATGCATGCCTATCATGAGTAGCCCGACAAAAGTAGGTTTTGAGACACCATGCCTGAAGACACAGGAAGTCTGACATTTTGGTTCAAAGTGGCCCTTTTATGGTCATCTTGCAGGCACAATCCTCCTGCTGAAAATGCATGTGTTGTAGTTCTTTGAAAATCGGGCCCCTGGAGCCAAATTCGTTTAGCAATGTGAAATTTGGCATGCATGTCTGACATGAGTAGACAACCATAAAAGCCTTGAAGACATGATGCCTGAAAACACAAGATGTTTACCCCTTTGGTTCAAAGTGGCCATTTTCAGGTCATCTTGCAGGCCTGATCCTCCTGCTGTAAATGTACAGCGCATGTGGCAGTTTGTTGTACATTCAGCCCCCAAAGCTAAATCGACTTAGCTATTTGAAATTTGGTAGACCTGTTGGTTTTAAGTAGAAGCACAAAAAAAAAATCTCAAAAAGCCCTGGCTGCCATCTTGAGCTGTCTTTCTCCTGGTCAAAATATACATTTGGTAGTTTGTTGAAAGTTCAGCCTGCAAAGACAAATTCACTTGGCAGTCTGTAATTTGGGAGTCCAGTCGATCATGAGCAAACCCACAAAAAAAGTCTCATGAAAACATGCTTGAAAAGATATATGGTAGAACGTCTTCCCTTGTGGTTCAAAGTGGCACTTTTAGGAACGTCTTGAGGCATGTTCCTCCTGGTGAAAATTTGGTCGTTTGAGAAAAAATTCAGACCCTGAAGCCACTTGCTCTCAGCCACATAAAATTTGGTCATCATGCCTATCATGATGAGCTGAATTGACTCCTACCAGGATCTTTCAAAGAAACAGATTTTGTCCGATTCCTACCAAATTTCAGTTTTCACCTGTGGGCAAGGGTCCCTCCTGGATCTGAGCCTCGTCCACCGACCCCTCCGGCAGATGAACAGTCATGGTGCAGGCTCGAATCCCGCCCAGAGGCTCCAAGATGTCAAACACGCGGTCCCACACGTCCCCCTCGGGGTCGTACCGTTGCACGATGTCCACCATGCAGCGGCTGTTCCACGAGTAGCCGCCCACAACGTAGATCCGGCCCTGGAGGACGGTGACGCCCACGTCGCTTTGGCCCCGCGGCATGGGCGCCACCACCGTCCACTGGTTGTCGGCTGGGCTGTAGTATTCGCATCCCAGGACGTCATCGTAGTCGCTGCTGCCCCGGAAGTGGTTGCCGCCCATGACGAAGAGGCGATCCCCCACCGTGCACATGCAGTGTAGGCCCCGCAGCTCAGTCATGTCCGCCCGCCGCGACCATGCGTCCGCCGCCGGGTTGTAGCACCACAGCTCCTTCTGGAAGGTGTCGTGGGTGATTCCGCCTTGGTGACATCATAGGAAAGTGGGATATTCAGCAAACACGCCCAAGGCATAAAATAATTAAGCACCTTCGTAGGAGCCCAGGTCACTACGAAGGTGCGCCCAAGCGCAATTTTTGATCAACACAACTTTGATTATTGAGGATAAAAAGCATAATAGACCAAAAATTCAATGTTTGGAGCGGTTGTAAAAAACATATTTGGACACACAAATATGAAAGCTAAAAATCAAGGGATTTGCATTCTTTCCTGTTGGTGTCATGCGCTAATTTTGCATTTCTTAGGTTGTTTTTAGTACTTGTTGCTCATGCAGGACCTGTTGTCACTTCGGTTCCAGTTGTCCTTTCAGGGAAAATCAGTTTTTTTCTTCTGTGCTTAAGTACATTTCACACGATGTATATTTACCGGTAATCGTCAGGCTTTTTTTTTTTTTTTTTAATACAAGAATATGGACTTGGAGACTACTTACTAACAGAGTATAAAAACTTTAGCTGTGTGTGTGTGTGTTCAGCGCTATCGTGAGACACCCGTTTCCTGAGGCGGGACGAGGCCGGGTGCACTTACACTGACGAGCCGCCACAGCGACAGGAAGCGGTTGGTGACAAAAGGTCAACTCGAGCGCTCCGATGCGAAGGTGATCACGTGATCAAAATGTTTGGAGTCTTTGTGACTGATGAATGGTGCAAGATGAGAAGAGGTGTTTTAGCTATGAAAATATGTTTTCATTTTTCCATAATGCGTGTTATGTTTTTGCAAATGTTTATTCATTCAAGGAGATATCAGTATTTTTAAAATGTCAACATTTCAACTCTAAAGTAGGTCGGTGTGGTCTGCCATTTTTTTTTTAACATCGGCTCGTTCCACTTTGATTCATCTGGCCAACCTTCCACCCTCGGCCTTGAATGTCCCCGCTTGTATTTCTTTGGAGACAAGAAGTCCTTTTCTGTGAGGACGAGTAGTCAAGGCCGCTGCAAAGGCTGTGATTAAATGTTACGGCCACTTTGCTTCAAGTTCTGTTTATATTCCCGCATTGCATTGTGCCATGGCTGCAGGGTTTGGAAGGCTGAAAACACGAGTAAAAGAAAATGCATTCTAGCAAAGGATATAGAAATAAATTAAAGGGATCGGGGGGCAAAGCTTGGTTTGCTTTGGATGCAAATAAGTTGTTGTTTTTTTGTACACCCACCTGAGACCACATTTGACTCATTTCCTTCCTGGTTGGTCACGGCAAGCCAACTGCACGTTTGTGTTGTTGCATTTTTACAGGCTAATATTTGATCGGTGTTACCTGAGATGTACAACATGTCGCCATGCACCGTCCCGGCGTGCCCGTAGTGAGACTCGGCCATGCTGCTCACAAAGGTCCACTCGTTTGTCTTCAGGTTATAGGACTCCACCGAGTCTGAAATTTGAGCGGAAAATAGTTTAGCGTCAACTGAGCTTGCATGTGGAACGTTGGCATTTACCACTTTTTGCAATTTAAGACTGAACAACAAAAGGTGAACAATATTGAGTGGGGCTGGTGTGAAGTCAACTTGACCAACCATCTTTTGAGTAAAACTTCGGGCTAAAACTATTTCACGGATACTTTGGCTAAATAATCTGCTCACCGATCTCTCCCACCGAATTCCTGCCACCAATGGCGTAGAGTTTGCCCTTCAGAGCGCTCAGGTGGAAGAAGGTTCTCTTCTCTTTGAGCGAAGCGATCTGAAGCCACACGTTGAAGCGCGGGTCGTAGCGGTAGGCGCTATCGATAGCCGTTTTACCTTTGGTGTCGTACGTACTCTGACCTGAGAAGACAATGTGACGTCACCAAAAGAAACGTTTTAATTTCAACGCCATCCACGTTTTGCTACGCCCACCTCCGACGATGAAGAGAAAGCCGCCGAGCAGGGCCACGCCGTGCTGGTAGCAAGGCACCTCCATGGGCCTGAGGGCTCTCCAGTGACCCGTCTTGTCGTCGTACATTCTCAGCTCACGACTCACCACCAGCTGCTGCCGCATGACGCCGCCCAGCGCCACGATGTGGGTGGCGTCCGAGCGGATCCGCGTGCGCTCGCTTTGGAGGGCCGGCTGCATGAAGGGCATCATCTGGTAGTTACTGGCCTCCAGCAGCAGGTTGACGCAGGAGGTCTCGGAACGCATCAGCGAGTCGCTCTCATCGTCCCGGTCGTCGTCTTGGTGGGAGATCTGGATCAAGTCGGACGGGCTCATCAGAGGGAAGCGGATGTGACGCATCAAGGCGTAGACGGAATGGCGGCGCTCGGCAAAGTCGTGAGCCAGCCAGCCTTTGGCGATGTGGTAAAGCTCCATTTCTGAGAAGCCCTTCAGAGAGTTGCTGGCCAGGGCTCCAACGATGGTTTTCTCAGAGAGCTGCTGGTAGCGCCCGCACTGCACCAGGTCGGACAGGTTGTGGCTCACAAAGTCAGCTAACCCCCCCCCACAAAAAAACAGTAAGGGTTAATCATCTTTCTTATAGGTATTTGTCCATCCATTTAGTACACAAAACATTTCCAAGCATGACACAAATATATCTTCCAACCTACCGATGTTCTTCTGTACATCCTCCAGGAGTAAATCAGATGCGATGCTCTCCACCTCCACGCAATTATCAACCGTGATCTGGCTCGTGAGGAGACAGAGGCGAGGTGTTGGGACTCTACAATGGCGTTGTCTCGTATGTGATGAATTTGAGTGAGGCTCACCTCCCTGCTCAGAAGCTGATTGCAGAAGCTGAGCACCGGCATGACCTGCAAGAAGTTGGCGGCCTCCAAGGTGTCCTGAAGGTTGCTCATGTCCAGGCTGACTTTGGATGTGTAGATGAAGTCTAAAATGTTCTTGAGGCCCAACTTGGTGACACCATGCAGCTTGATCTCGCGCATATCCGTCTCGCGCATTCCCCCTGAACAGTGAAAGGTGGACTTTTTACTGTATCTGAGTCGATTTTGTGTTCTACTTGAGTATTTATTTTTCTGACCACGTTTTCCTTTTTCCCTCCCTGCATTTGAAAACAGATGTCTGTACTTTCGACTGCTTACTGTCAAAATAGGTTTGTTCATTTTTTTTTGACCTCCATGAATGACAGCATAATGTAAAAAAAGACAACTTGGAGTCTTCACAAGGCAGAAAAAATAAAACTGGGACGGCAACGACATGGAAGGGAACCAGGGAGCAGATGAAGGAAATGGATAATGCCCATACATGGCCTTCTTGAAAAGAAGTGTTTGATGTTGTCAGCTACAGCAATGATTTATGGTGAATCGTGTCTTTGCCTGCCAAAAAAAAAACAAAAAAACCCCCAGCAGCTTCTGGCATTCAAAAACCATCTTATCTGAAAAAAAGTACAGTGCAGAGGCTGTACTTGTTTTACTTCTGCCTTGAAGACCCAATAAAATAATTTCCTTTTTCTAATATGTTAAATATATTTGAAGGTAAGTGAAGAAGAGTAAATAAATCTGTATCAGTACTCAAATACTTTTGTCCACTCCGCTCCGAAACACAAAAGCACACGGAGAGCATTCAGCCACGGATGCCCAGCTCGGCAAAGCTTCATGTCTGCGTCGCAGACGATGACTTACCTGTGAACATGGCCTTGAAGTAGTCACTGCATGACGCCATGATGACTCGATGGACTGGAAAAGTTTCCTGACTGTCTCCGGGAACCAGCACCACATCGCACAAGATGTCACTTGCCCGGAAAGCATTCAAACCCTGTTGAATAAAAAAAACAGACATTGATAGATCATCAGTTGAGGCTCTCGACAAGAATCTCGGGCTGTGCGGGACTGGAGTCTTGGGTTGTACCTGTAGCACAGCTGAGCCGTGTTCAGCACTACTGAACACTTTGGAAAGAGGTCGAGGAGGCAGTTTGGGCTTGGTAGCTTTGTCTGGATGTTTGGGAGGCCTTTTCTGGGCTGGGGCAAGGTTCACCGGAGCTGGGGATGGAACTCGAGGCACAACCGGTGCTGGAGGTGGGGCTGGGTCTGGTAGAGGAAGTCGGTCACCTAGCACAACCAAACAGAACACTACCTCAACTCTGGGCAGCAGACCTTCTGGGCTCTTAAAAGATGATGTACAACACAACCAATGGAGAGAGATAGTGGCGTTTGATGAAGGGATCAGGGGTAAAAAAAAAAAAATCGGAAAGAAAAACCATCATTCTCAACCTTTTCTTCAGCGTTCTTCCACATGCGCGGTGGTGAGCACTCACCTTGCCCAGCCGGTGGGCCAGGGAGCGGCGCGGGAGATCTGTCGGGTTGACCCACCGCCCTGGATTGTCGCCTACCGCTCAAGCGGGAAAAGCGACGGCTCAGCCTCCCTGGTCCGCTCTCGTCTCCGACCCTGCGGCGGCAAAAACTGTGGTTGGTCACTGGGGCGCTACTCTCAGATGTTCTGTTCAGTATGTTGACATACTCGGCGCATATACAAAGCAGACAAATCAATTTCTAAAGAATTTAGCACAAGGCGACTATGTGCGCCTTCAATATCAAGACTGAAAATGACCAAAATGTCTTAACATGGCCACTAAAATTTATATGACCAAGTGAAATCAGGTTTTGAGCTTGCGGCGCTGAGTTCTAAGAATGAGGTTGGCGTTCTACTCTTGTCATTTAAAATTTCGCCACCATGGTCTGGCCACATGCAATGACGAAAAAGGTTTTGCGGTTAAGAGTTGTCCAGTACATTTGTGGTTCAAATTGGGTGGTAGTCAGATAAGAATTGAGCACGAGTCCTTCTTTGAAGGATCCCCGGAAACGGCCAAATAGTAGCTCCAAACCAAAATGTGAAACTTCCTGTGGCATATCGTGTGCACAAAACACCTTACCGCATGTCGTTGGCGTCGTGAGCTCGAGGGCTGTTACCACACTGGTGCGACTTCCTACATGGACGCAATGAAGAACAATGTTCAATTCAGTGTGTTCCCATGCAGGATTCTCTTTTTCGCATTCATCACCATTGAATGAATTCACTTCAGGAGATTTGACATCAACCTTGACCGCGATACTCCATGGTGACTCAACACCACCATGCTCGGTGCACAATGGCAAAAAAAAACGTTTTGCCCATTTGTCTACGATAGATGGTTGAAATGTGGTAGCAATGGGGCAAAATGGTTTCCAAAGTTCCTTTTAGCCCAATGGAACTGGCTGAGTAGCACCCCTGGAAAGTTTGAAAATATATTCTTCAACACAAATTGAATTGCTCAGCAAAAAAATGAGTAGGTGTGCTTGTCATACGGGGACGCAAAAAACATCTCGGGACCTCTGTATGAAATCAAACAAGAATTTGGCCATTTTGGTTTGAAGCGCATCCAATTTGTTTGCGTCGTTAGCTTAGGAAAAAAGTCACCAAAATCACTTTCTCTGACCAAAAAATAATGAGGTTTAAATCTCTATCGTAACAGGTTGCACAAAAAAAGTCTCGAGGGCCTATGCGTCAAATCGAAAAGACAATCGACCATTTTGGACAAACTCCAGCATTCATGTTTTGTGGGAATCCCTCTTACACAACACTTTGACTGGCTGACAAAAAGTCTCGAGCAACCCTGATCCAAATTAAAACAGGACATTCGGGGCGAATCCCACCAATGATTGCAGTGTGAATGAAGTTCCACGATTTGCACGGGAACCAATGTGCTGCCTACTCAACCGATTTCCAAACTTTCACAACAGTAAAACCGTGCATTTTAACAATAGGGGCAGTAAAACTTTTGACGTCTTCTCGATCCACCTGATGGTAAAACACATTCAATGCAAAACCTCATTCTGTTGTGCGCCAAAACGGTGCAACTCTGCTTCCTATTTCCAAACACACATTGTGACCAAGGAGGAAGTGTCAGCAAACTCTTGATTTCATCACAGCAAGCATTTTTCTGGCTTACCTGGCCGAAATCCTCCTGAGCAGACTGGACGCCAGTCCTCCTCCCTCCAGCCTGACGCTGTGGAAAAAGCGCTGCGGGCAACAAAATATCAGCAGCCCAGTCGCGAGGGTGGCATGTGTCGAGTCAAGAGCGTTTGGGCGACTTTTTACCGTGGCCTCAACGAGACCCAACTCACTTCCTGTGTTACTTCTCTTTTGAGGCCGCGCATTCCGCTGTCGTCGAAATTTGCATTTTGTGAGGTTGTGAGCTACGAGATAGAAATGATGCGGTCATTGCAGATATGCTCATTCGGGTTGTGGGTGAAGCTGGAGTTTCTCCCAGCCGAGTGAGTATTGGCAATAGAGGCTCCATCTCACAGGTGACCTTTAAGAGGATATCAGTATTGTCTATAGATGTACATCCAAGCTGGGCCACATACAGAAAGACCGAAGCACGGCAAGGGCCACTTTGAAATGTTTTTACTTTTTTTCTATTTTCTATTTTTATCAAGAACACCAAAATCTGTCAATCAAGGCAGCTCTCTATAAGGCCTCTACAAGATTTTGGGGTGGTCAAAGACCCTGTGACCCACCAGTATATCTCAGCCCCTGCACCGAACAGCAGCCGAATCCCATCTCGACATTCAGACCGAAAACAGGAGCAATATGTTGTAAGGTGACCATTTTTTAAAACAGCTACTTGGGAATAATTCATGTGATATTTTCACAATTTTGGACCCCGACACAGAGCAGAAGGTGGGGTAAGCCATTTTTTGCTTGTAAAAATGTGTCATCTTTGGTGCTATGAAGACAAAGGTTATTCCTAATTTAGTATTGTTGCATATTTATAAGATCCAGGGTAAATGAGTTTATAAGTAGCAAATGTCATTTTTAGTCAACACTATATGCCACGGGCCGGAGTTTGTAAACGTGGCAGGTAATGATAGTTGGATACTCACTCAACTTGACCAATCACGAATAAGAAATGGAATGTCCCCACTTTTGCGTTTATTAAAACACAAACAGCATGTTTTGTCTTTAAAACTCGTCTTAAAACTCATTTTTGTTCTTTGACTTTTGACTCAGTGTGAGATTTTTGGTTTGACTATTTTTGTGCTTTCTACTATCTTGGTTATTGTTTTGTTTGTTGTTGTCTGAATTATTTTTGCTCCATGTACAGCACTTTGTATACGATGCTGGTTGTGCTCTTTAAATGCAGTCGAAAATTGATTTGAGTTGAGTGAAGCTCAAAGGTAGAGTTTGTTCTTCTCCTTTCTGTGTTGGAAATAGTCAAAACAAGTGTTGGCTCCATGACAAATGTCTCCCTGCTTTCCGCAGGTGGGTCACAGTTTGGAAAATTGGATGAGGTTCCTGTTGATTTCCGCCACATTCCGGCAACCTGCAGCAACAAAACGGAGGCTTTCCACAGCGGAACGACGATGGCGGTTGTCATTCGGACCGGTTGTTTGCACTCACCCGATAAAGCCATGGAGAGGCGGAACTCGTCGTTTAGAATTTGCAGCACCTCCCTCACGCCTTCCTCCCCCTGAAAAGATGAGTGACGAAAAATTAAGGAATAGCCCATAGTCCGGTACAGCCGAGTCTTACAACACAATAGCAAACCTTTGGTCCATAAATACTGCACCGGTTAGGATTTTCACAAAAATATCTTTTGGTGAAATTTTTTTTAAATACGTTTTTATTTAGAATAATTTCTAAATAATTACATGTTTAATACTGTATTCATATAAATGCATTTATTAAAAAAAATCTCAGCATTTCTAACATTGTTTTCATGATACGTCTGCCGTATTGAACTTTTTGAGATGATGTGTTAAAAAGGTGTTGCCTTCATAATAATCATTTCATATAACTATAATGCATGCATTTTTGTCATTGCACTTGTACTTCATGTTACTATGAAACCGCCATGGCCACAAGCAAACATAATCCAGCTCACGTTGCCCCCTACTGCCACCAAATAGACATCAAAATAATCTGTCACCGAGACTGATAGGAGATTTATCTTCAGCGGGTCATGACACGAGTGGAAGGGATTTCACAGCGTTGAAGGACACGCACACACAGACGCGCGCACACACACACACCAAATGACGTACCTTGTATGCAAGGCCCCACACTGCCGGGCGGCCAATGAACACACACCTGGCCCCCAAGGCCAGCGCCTTCAGCACATCGCTGCCCGTGCGGATGCCCCCGTCCAGGTAGATCTCGATGCGGCCCTGAACCGTGTCCACGATCTCAGACAGGGCGTCGATCTGTAGACACGGCAACCAAACAGCTGTGTATTTATACGCTCCTGAAAAGTTCCTCAAGTAGTGATTTGGCCACATGGTGGAAAACCCGGACCCGAGCGACTATTTTGCCGAGGGGGCCTTGCCTCAGGCGTGCACCACTACATGAGAAAAGCACGTGACAGAGACTCTTTGAACAAGGCGGCGTGATGCTCAGTTTACGGTGTGAGATCAGGTGGGCAAACTTTTGTACTCAAGGGGAACATCATTTCTTATTTCTATCTTACAAAAAAAGTCAAATATGCGTGTAAAATAGTTCATTTGAATAAAATATCAATTCCTGTTCATTCTACTGTACAATTATTTTTGCATTTTATGAAAAACTGTTTATTTTAACCATTCGTGCAATTATTTCATTTGAATGGTCTTATTTTCATGAAAAATGTACTTTGGAGGGATTTATAATGAATTTAATCATAATTAATCAGTAAATTGATTAAAAATGTTCACAATGTAAATGTAAAATTGTTTATGATTGATTCATATTCCAATGCATATCTCCAATTTTGTTGTACACTGCAATAACATAAAGATTCAAATTCTAAAATATTTGCTGAGATGAAAAAAAACAAAAAAAAAACAATCCTGAATACATCTTACTGAGGCCGGGCCGCCGTCCAGTTGTCTCCCACCGTGGTTGGACACAATGATGCCCTGCACGCCGTGCTCCACCGCCAGCTCAGCATCCTCCTTGGTCAGGATGCCCTTGATGATGATTGGCAGCCGCGTGATGGACTGCAGCCAGTAGATGTCCTTCCAGCTAACAGATGGGTCCAAAGTGTTGGCGGGGATCCCGTATTCCTCCGGTCCTGCCACCTCCTGATAGGTATGGATTTTGTTTTTAGTCCCACACTTGTCATTTCGATCTACACTCACGCTACACATCATTAGGCGCAGCGCTCGGATTGTGGAATACGGTGTCAAACTCTTGTGGAATCACTCTGACACGTACACATTCATCATCGTTGGAAAAAGCACGGCCCATTCACCTGAAAGGCGCCATCAAAGTTCTTGACTTTGAGATGCGGCGGCAGCTTGAACTGGTTGCGGATGTCGTTGCGCCGTTTGCCAGTGTACGGCACGTCGACAGTGAGCACCAGGGCCTTGAAGCCCAGCGCCTCCACGCGGTGCACGATCTGCTCCGACAGCTTGCGGTCACGGTACACGTAGAGCTGAAACCAGCGGTAGCCGTTAGGCGCCGCCGCCACAATCTCCTCCACCGAGCAGGTGGAGTACGTGCTGGTGATGTAGCATGTGTTTAGTGCCTCGGTGGCTGTATAGTGGAGGAAATACAATGCACAATTACTCTTTATAGTTAGTACTAAGCAAACCTCACCAACTATAACTAACTTTAACTCCAACCCCATCCGGCCAGGGTTCAGGTTTGAAATTAGCGTTGCATTGTGGTTTCTAGGCAGGGTTTGCTTTGAAACAAGATTCAGGGTTGTGAAAAAGGCTTTCAAGGTTTTTATGTTCCCAAAACAAACAGCAAGCATTAAAAACAGCAGCCACTCAACAAAGGTCATGATTGCGATCATATGCTTACACCTAGTGGTGGGAATCTGCAGTTCATACATATGAATATCGCCTAATACTAAAGGCCACAGACAGTGTTTTAAAAAATGTATTTAAAAAAAGAAAAGCGTGACCCACCTCTCGCTGTGGCCATCTCACCCTCGTGCCACGCCAAACAATGGAAGGCAGTCGGCGCGATGCCCACCGGGAAGCTGATCTCTGCACCCTGCACCGTAGTCCGGGTGTCGCTCACCGACACGTCGCGCAGGATGCGAGGTCTCAGGCGGATCCTGCACACGGAGACAACGTGAACATCAAAATTGAGAAGGCCTGCTGAGAAACACTCCTTATTTTAGCCAAGGTTCCAGTACCGCTTGAAGGCCAACAGGTTGTCATCTCGGGTGCAGCACTCGTCGGCTCCGGCAGCGTAGTAGTCCCACGTGGCCTTGGACAGGTGCTCCTTGGCGTACTCCTCAAAGTCTGTCAGGCATACCATGGCCATCTCGGCACACTGCCCGCCCTCTCTGTGGGATGCAACATTAGAAACAACGCCCGGCAGGCCCCTGTCCTACATCACATGATGACAAACTTGAACCTCGAAATCCATGCTAGGGTACTTCAATAAATGTCCTACAAATATTATTGTCAAAGAAATTGGAGAATCTCCAAAAGTTCTGAATTTTGGCTGCCAGGCTGGCAGGGACAGGGTCATATTGTCTGTGGTTTAAAGTGTTCGGGAAACCAAAAATAAATCTCAATTTAAATAACATAACACAAAATACTATACAAACTAAACAATAATTAAAAACATGTTTAAAAAAACAACAACACACCCAACAATACATAAAGAATAAACCAACATTCTTTTAGACATTGATTTGTTCAACAGTTTTTCAGCTCAAAAAAAGTCTGTTTATTGTTTGCACGAATCTTCAAAAGATCAAAGATTTTTGAAGTGGTCGCCTAACTGGTGGAAAAACGGAAAGAAGGACTGATGTAGGTAAACTTCTTGTATAATAAGCCACCATACGGAGGCAAAAATCAGCTTTTTGTTATGTATCTTGGGACCAAAATAATCATCAAGCCATAAATTTTATAATGGTAGAGCAATAACTATCATAGCAAAAAAAGTTTTATAAAGTGGTCGTTGTTCACTCACCGGTTGCAAATGCTCATTTTTTCAGGACTACTTGCACCCTCCTGACAGAGACATAACCTGCCAAAAAGACAAAATACACGTCAACAATTGTGTCCAAATCTCATTGCATCATATTTAAACATGTATTGTGCAAGAGATTAAACCTTAGAAATCGTGAAGAAATACCGAATGGGATTATCTCAAAAGAACTTCCAATCATGAACACTTGAGGGAAGTGCAGCACTAAATAAAGAAGAAAAATGTCACCGCTTGTTTGGGCATCACTTCTCAGTCTTGTTAAAATTCACCAAGTGTCATTTCACCTCTGATATTGTATAAAGCACATGTAACCTACAGTATTACGGTGAAAATAGTGAGAGTGAAATATATTTGACTTGTTTTTTTGAAAATATTCAAAGTAACTTAAAATGTAGGCTTCATTGCGAATGAAATCACATGGAGCAGTGTCAACGGTCATCCGTGTTCAGATATGCTCATATTTGTCATTAGCATGTTGTGTTTTTGTTGCTATTTTAAAAAAAAAGAGTAAAGGTTAACAATAAAGAATAAAGATGTTGGTTTAATTTGTTAAAATTATACCGAAGGAGCCTTGTACCCAACCATGGGTACAAGGCTGTTATCTGATCGTTTTGTTGATGACTCATCACACATTTTCCCCTAAAATCAGTTTGTGTTGATTACAATATAAAAGGGGCGCCTTGTTGAAGAGAAAACATCAAGTATGGGCAGTAACAGCGCATCCATGTGAAATACATTCAGTCTTCATGTGGCTGAACATGTGTGTGTGATATTGTGTGAGAGAGAGTGAGAGAGCGAGAGTGAGAGAGAGCCGTGAAAGGTGTCCGTCACGTGCTGAAATGTCGCTTAGTGACAGCACATTGTCCAGGTGAATTTCTAGAATACTTGCTCTCTTTCACCATGTTCCAAACAAACTGCCTTTACGACGGTGATTATTGTTTCTTTTCCCTCCATCTAATCCTGCTTTTCCTGAAACAACCCGAATACAAGCCAATTGTAAACTAGCATTGAGGTGACTGAAATCCCAAAACGAGCAAGTCTTACCTTAACCTGGTGTGCTGTCAGCGGCCTTCCACGCTCCCGCTCTCATGTGACGAGGTCGTGTCAGAGGGCACCCCGCCCCCTCTCATGTTCCCCCCTAGGTACCTCACTTTATCACAGTGGGAAGCTCCTCCCCCACACATCCCAATGCCGGCTCACACCAACTCCCCCACTTGCTCTGGCCTACTTTTTTTTTTTTTTTAAACACCAAGAGCTCATCAATGACTGGACTGGACTGAGGAATAGACAAAAAAAATTGATATTTTTGGGTGTACCATGAGATTATTATTTTTTAAGTACTGTACTGTAAAAAGAGTGCCTGGGCTCCAAAAAGATTGGGAAACACTGCTCTGTCCCGAAGAATAAATTACTGTAATTACGCTGCCCCCAGTGGATTATCCACACAATGAATGTATTTTATCACATACATCTGACTTTTCAATAACCCCAACCCCCCCCATCCCGAAAAAAAAAAAGTCTGGTCCCGACTCAAACGATCATCAGCAAGCATTGCAGAAGCCTGATTAACGATCCCAATCAATTGAATCGAGTGTGTTGGAGAAGGGAGACTTCTAAAACAGGCTGGAATAGGACAGGACTTGGCTAAACCCTGATGTAGAGGCTTTAAAAACTCGAGTATCACAAATGATGTGTTCAGTCTTTTAGGGAGGATGAGAGGGAAACCATTCCGATCCTGATGCCAGTGAAAATGCAGAGACTGTCATCCTTTCTGATAAATGACGTGTGGAGTGGCACACGGCACTACTGAACGGGAATCCTGCCATGTATTTGGTTGGCAAGTCATGAATTAAAAAGCAAGAACCAGGAGTTAATGACGTGCCACTGAAGAAAAACCCTGCCTCAAAAATTCACAGCGTCCAAACGTTGCTGTCGCTGCGGGTGTTTGAGTGACCTCACTCGACTTTGAAGGCCAACGCTTCCCTCAACATTCCAACAGTCACTTCAGCGCCTGGAAGGATGTTCGCCAATCTTGTCATCCAAGTGTTGGGACAACAGAGATCAGCCTTCACCTGAATGTTTGTGCGTGCTGTTTCCATGGTGCCGATAGGACACCAACAATGCTGCAATCTTTGATTAGGGTGCCACGCTTGTGGCTCCCTTCATCTCGTCCTTCTTGCTGTCTACTTTTCCAAGTCAGACACGATGATTCAGTGCCACTTAGAATCACCCACCCCCCCAAAAACCCTAAATATATTAAAAAAGAGGCTTCAAGTTGCCCATCTAATTTACTGTCAAACTAAACATAAAACAAAGAGAATGATACCATCTGTATTCAAAACAATAACGCAGCTTTTTCTCAATACAGTCCGCCTGACTTAATACTAACAAAAGATGGGCTTATGAATGGCGTCCATGTGGTGGTAATAGAATGCTGTCAGATATTGATAGATATTTGAATATAAAAAGTGCAGCAGCACAGAATAATAAATTAATTAAACAATACTCACAGGCATATATATCTGAAACTCTTCAACCTTTTCATTTGTGTCTGCTTGATTGTATTTTACTTCCCTTGTGCTAGCTCATTCGTAGATTGGGGGGGGCACCCCACTCATTTTAATTGTAGTGTCTAATAAATTACAATGAATTAACCACCCATTTGCTTTTTGGCCATTGAACTAATGGCGTGAAACTTGGAATTTGGTTGGCATGACAAAGAATAGACTGTACACCGGAAGTGATGTCAGCAAACTGACATGGAGAGCAGTCATACTGAATTGTGAACGTTAAAGTCTATCGAAGAGGACAGTCACACACATTTTGCACGCACGACTTCCAACCATCAGACGCTAATGTGATGTCTTACCCACCTATGTCTGTGTGTGAATGAGTACATCAAGGGGGCGAATTTTGGCCTGAGGGACACGGAGGGGGGCGGGGGCTTGTTGGGGTATAGGTATCTGCCTGACTGTGCAGTCTCCATTTTCTGTGACTCACCAGCCAGAAATCCACTCTGGCGGGTTGAACACATGCAGACATGACAAATAGTGGCTTTCCACTGTTATGAAGTCATCGTAAAACAGCTGCAATTCCCTCACAAGGTCAAATGGTGGGGGAGGTGCCGGGGGGGGGGGGGGGGGGGGGGTTACGTGTTTGCCCAACTTCCTGCATGTCTCCTTATCTGACGTTCATTCAGTGGTTTTATGAGCCTGTCTCACGATGATGTGTGAACCACTTGCCACAGTGGTTTTGGAAATTGTGTTGGTTTTGCCTCCGCGTGCTATATGGAGAGTAGCCTGGTGAAGTCACAACAACAACAACAAAAAATCAAGACCTCAGTTGATGACAAAGTTCTGTTCCTATAGTGATGCAAGACAAATATTTGGGCAACTTGTAACTTGCTGCAATCTATTATTACAGCTGGAGTCATAATTACAGTAAATATTTGTCTCGGAATCAAAACACTTAGAGACCAAAGTGAGTGTGCCCTGCCGCGAAGCGTGCAAATCTGCGAGTGATTGACACGCGGCCATGAAAAGTTTGGAATTGCCTCTTGAAGCTACAAGATTAGAGACCAATTATTTGTAGTAAAGGAGGCCGATAACCAACAATTGGAGCCAATATTCATTTTCGGTAAAAGGGACAATATTCACCCCCCACCTCCAAAAAAAACTCTTAACTGTCTTGAAATGTCTTTTTTCATTATTAATGACGTTTTCAGATTCCCCTTTTCAATTTTCCATGCCAATAAAAAAAAAGGGCCATGCCAATAAGCGATCTATCCCTACACAAGATGGCAGCAAAGCATGACTTACATCTAACTGGAACTCCTCAACTCACTCCGACACACTTTCTCGACAGCAAGATGCTTCGAGATGGCGACAAAACGCTGCCCTTCACTGTCAAGTAACCAAACAGAAAAAGAATATCTGCGGCGGCGGTCAGTGAGCTCATGCCCTGTGGCGAACTTTTACGCCTCTGCAGAAACAAAATGTCATATTACGAGTAAATATGTTTGAAAAACACCACGACAACAGTAACTGTCTGCATAAGCATTAAGCACGTGCTCGTACCAAGAAAAAGGTGCGGCACGCGGTAATGACAGAGCGCGAGACCAGTACTACTCATTTGCCTGCTTTGAATTCTAATTCTCCCCGAGCTAAAAGTGAGGAGCATCCTTGCCACGTTGTTATTTTTGGTGCTCCCCCTTTTAAACCACAGCAGAATGGATCATAATCACAGCCATGGGAGCGTTTTGCACTTGTATTCCCTAGGAACACATTTCCTTTCCAGCACAGGAAGTACTTTATGTATTTATGAAGACATGCTGAGGTCGATCCATGATTAATTAATTAATTTGTTTTATTTTTAATACTAAGGCCATCCTCTCTGGCTCTCCGATGTGTACTCAAGTGAGTCTTACAGAACCCCCCCCCCCCCCCCCCCCCACACACACACACACCCTGTGATGACCCACGGTGGGATTGGAGTGTTTAAGGCAACACAGTGAGAGAGTCTTTGCTTTGTTATTCCTGGCCCGTGATTCAGAAAGCCTTTCGCGTCACAAACGAACCACGACTGGCTCAAGGTCCCTCCCCACAGTCGGCCCCTGACTTCAAGTTGGACTCCCGCACAGAGCGCCGACTGTACACTTACGTTTTTGCTTTATTGCTAAAAGGCAGATTGGAATTCTAGGGTCGAATATGAGAGCATGATACGAAAGGAGAGAAGAAACGTAGGAGGTGAGAGCAGAGGATGTGGCGCAGGATGACATGGGATAAGGCCGAGAGAATATGAGAGAGCGAGTGAGAGAGATACAGACTGTCTGGCAAACTTCCTGTTCTGACAAAATGGGAAATCCCAACGTTCTCATCTTATTTTTGACTTTGGTAATACAGGAGAGTTACCAAGGTGGATGACAACACAGGCAGAAAGTTTGTAAAACTTGATTTCAAAAGAAAAAGATGGTTGTTTGCATGAATTACTTTTTTTTTTTTTTTTTTTTACAGCCTGTTCTTTTAATCTGGCCCACCGAGCGTTTGCGGTACATGATCAAGAGTCTCGGATGATTTGTTTCATTAATTTTGCAGGTGTTTTTTTTCATTTTTCAAATTCAATTATCTCATTAAATAATTGTTTAAGCTGGTGTATCGTGTACTTGTAAAATAAAATTGTTACATTGGTACATTAGTCATTTTTATTAAGTCAAATACAGTAATTGGCTGATTCATTCTATTTACATTCATGATAAATGTTACAAGTTTAAAATGAGAATTAATTCATTTTGTCCTGAGTGTTTTTGTTGTCCATATACATTTGACTGAAATTCTTTTGAGAAATATGTGTGTTTTTTATTTTACAGGGTCATTCATGTAAACGTTTTCCCTTCTTTACTGGCCTGGTGGGAAGTTGAATCATTGGCAGTATCTTCCATTTTATTTTGCATCTGCTAACTTGCGTCTTAAGATGGAGTCCTGTGAAGATTTCAGGTCAATTATACTCATTAGGGGCAATTACAGAACATTAGCTGCATCCACTTTATGCACACGAGTGCACGGCTTTAGCCGCTACCGTATATGACTTTTTTGTGACTTATCAGAATGTAACTTGTCCATTCCTATTCATATGTGAGAATGACCATTTCAAGTTGTGTTTCAATGTATGAGGACGATGAAATAATGGCCGGAACGAGCCGCTAAGAGTTTCGAGATACCTAGCATGTGCCCCCCTCCGCCCCCACCATAAAAAGCGACAACATAAATTAAAAGTAAAAACATGCATTGATCTAATTGTGGCGAATGAATCACTTTTGGATTACATTCAGAGGACATCATGTTTGGGCTGCGGAAATGTTTCATTTTGCTTGTTTACACGAGAGATAGTGAGTGAGAGAGAGGGCAAAGGGGAGCCTGGAAAATGGGGTCGATTGAAAAAGCCAGATAAGGCAAGCCAATTTAGTCCTGCCGCTACTTGAAGTTGATTTTACTGAAGGGACGAAAACCTCCTTTGCAAGTACGTGGATTAAGGTCACTGAGCTATTAACTGTCCATCTTCATTAGAGTACAGCGGAACCATCGAAAACAAGGCTTGTCACGTCGACCTCGGTCATCTGGGAAACGGGCGGGATGAGAATGATTGAAGGAGATAAAAGAAGGAAAGAGAGTGGGTGGGAACCTAAAGAGGAACAAAGACAAATGCGGAACCCGTCTTCAATTCACCTAACTTGCATGTATGTGGACTGCCGGCGTACTTGGAGAAAACCTGCCTCTTCAAAATGGGTCTGTTTTGATTTTTTGAAAAGACTGAATTAAAAAAAAAAAATCATACTGAAACAGGTCAGGTTAGGGTTGAGGAACTGTCAGATGCTCACATTAAAAGGTAGTTGGAAATAGATCTTTTGGGCATGTATCGTCCACTTCTTATGAGCATCTCAGCAGAATTGGGAGCCTAGTAAAATAAAAAATGACAGAAATGTGACACGATGTTCCGAAAATAATACAAGTGGGCATTAGTCAGTATATCGGATAAGCATGACAAGATGCCTTTGTGGGAGTACGGCTCCACTGCTTCCAGTAGGGGTGTCAAACTCATTGTTGTCGCGGGCCATATTGCAGTTACGGTTCCCCTTGGAGGGCCGTCATGAATTTTGGGAAATCAGATAAATGTTTAATTCCCTCCACATATTACATACACAGCGCACAATAAATTGATGAATAACTAGTTTCAAAATCAGAAGTCAAGAATAATGAATGTCGTTGTGGATTGCTTATGACAATTTGAAATGTTGGCTCAGATTTTAGCAAGCATCATGGAACTTGACATGCTTGATTTACTTTCGCAGGTCACATAAAATGAGGTGGCGGGCCAGATCTGGCCCCCCTCATGGTTCCCACACCTAGCTGGAAAAACATCGGAGGAAATGGAGCCATGGTCCCCGTAACCAGTAAAGGCCCCAAACATATGCTCGTGTTTGTGTTTCCAGTGGAAGCTGTTGTGTATAACGAGACCACCGCATTATCTCACCGGCCATCCTGACATTTATGTGATTTCGTTGGAAGCAAAGGCAAGTGTTTATGATTCCCAATGATTCACGCAACAGCGTGTCGGAAACCTTGTGCACGGACACTACGGGGCTTGGCATTAACAGTCTATTTAAAGCACATGCTGCTATTAGTGAAGGAAATAATATTTTGATTAACTCTCTCAACTGCCACGGTTTGCAACATCAAGACTCCGATGACCAATGTGTGTCTGTGTGTGTTTGTGTGAGACAGAGAGCGAGCATGGCTGGTCAGGAGAGTGAGGCGTTTGTTTGGAATGAGGCTCATTTTACAGTGGGTACGTGTTGTTTCACAAAACAATTTGATTATGGCGGAGAGCCGGGGGCAGGCCAACAGTCAGTCCGGCCCCTCCAAGCCTGGACCGGTGCAGACACTCGATATCCATCTATGGTGGGAAAAGTGGAGCGGTCGAAAGGAACATTTTACAAAGCGGTGAATCATTGTTTTAATCATTGAGCCATTGGTAATGTGACACACTACCCCTGGATTTTGAACCGTGTCATGGTCGTGTTTGTCTCGGGCTGCTAAGGGAACCGACTCTTGCATGAATGAAACTTTTGAATAATGAGAACAAACACAAACTTTTTCCAAATAAAGCACTTGATGGTAAAAAAATGACGGTTTGGAGGTCAACAAAAGTGAGCTAAATGATCAAAGCGTGACCCTCCAGCGACTCACTTGAGATGACGCGTTCATCCCCGTCCTCTTTCTGCTCATATATTATGAGGCAGGTTCATAAAGAGCCGGCTGGATGCTTGCTCTGTGTTGGAAGTAGAAAAGATATTTGGGGGCAGGTCGCTGCACTGCATCAAAAGAACTGACCTGATTTATCAGTGTTGGGTCAGTGGCCAGGTAGCTTCTAATCTTGTAGCCCTCCACCCACACACCCACACACACATATATATGAAAGGCCCACAGACCCTTTTTTGACCTCTCTTTAGCGAACACACACATTGGCGTCATTACTGTCATGGGGCAGGAAACGTAACCCCCAACAAAGACTTCAGCGCTTTGGAATCTAAGCGGCTCGGCCATGTTCAAGGACAACGAATGATGAATTTCCATCTCTTCTGCTCAACCTTTCAAATAGATTTCCATTCTTCCTGCTGGTATTTTCTCTCCCCTGCCCCGGTACATTCAACAATTGGTCACAGAATTGCAATCGTTTGCCATGATTTCGATTTTCGGATTTTTGATGAGATGATCGAGGGCGTGGAGGCAGAACGTCTACCTCTCCGTGCAACGGCTGCCAGATACAATTAGACTTCAGTTTTACAGCCACGTGTGATGCACGTCGCCAATGACGGTGACGCAGCCCGAGAAGAAGCACAACGTACAGTAGATCCATCCGCTCGTCCGTGCCAAGAACATTCTGTCTACCCAAAATAGGAGATAAATAAAGGTAATTTTTCAACGAAAATGTTGTGCATAACCTGAATTCTTCATAGACAGAGACGTTTTTAATTTGAGGTTCCACTGTACAATACTTTTTTCCCACACAAAAGAAAATCTTGCGTTCCGTCTTCTCAATGAATGTTGAGGATGTTAAAATGACCCCATACTTGCGCGCACATTGTGGAAAAAGGCCTGCCTTCTTTCTCCCTCCTAGACTTTGCTCTGTCATTTGAAATCATGACTCCAGAGTTCCTTCCTGGAGTAATGGGGTAACCATGGAAACCGTGATCTCAATCAAAACAAGCAAAAGACTTATATTGCTTCGCAGTGAAAAATAGGCGATATATAGCATCAATTTGATCATCAAGATGTCTTAAATCCAAATATTATCCTCACATGTGAATATGAAGGATTATTATGTTAATCTTTTGGAAACGTAAAAAAAGATCATTTGATCCAGGAAAAAAAGTTTCACTCAGTTTCACAGAGCAGAAAGAAAATGGCTCCGAAGTTTTTGATGTTGCCCCTTTGGCACATATACAAGTGCAAATGAGTATGATGAATACTTCCAAGTCAGGCCCACCACGTCATTGTCTGGCTTGTGCATCTCTTTGTGAACACAAGTCCACTTTGTCCATTGAGCTGTCAACGCACATTTTTCAACCTGCCAAAACGGCGCATCCTAAATCTCTTTTTCCTTTATTTACAATCGCCGTTTCCTTTATCGACAACAATGACGAGGGGAAAAACACGTATCATGTGTGTAGTTCACACAGCTACTCGCATTCCTAGTCGCCGTTTCTCCATCGCATACATCCATTTCTCTGACAGACAACTCCAAAACACACGAGCGCACTAAACCAAAATACCTCAAACTATAACACGGGCGTTTCTGCTCCTCTTTTCATTGAGCTGAACTTGAAGATCAAAGGCCTTTTCTGTATACACAAACTCATTAAAAACGAAACTATTAAATGAACCATTAAAAAATGAACAATGCTACAGATCGCAAGAAACGTGAAGTCAATGCACATGATTTGCTTGAGCGGAATTCTGGCGGGCCAGATCTGGCCGAGGAGCCTTGACTTTGACACCACCGTTTTAAATGAAAAGTATGACAAATCCAATGAGTGCCTCTTTTCCCACAGCAAAGAACAACAACACATGTTGCCATGAAAACTCGCGTCACAAACTCACCGATTTCACAATGTAACTGCGGGACAGATGTTGCCCAACGAAAACACTCCATTTATTGTGCTATACACGTGTTCGATTTTTTTTGCCGACTGGAAAATAAGTCGATGGACATATGGTTCTGTTGGATACACAACAATACAAACCTTCACCCCCCCCCCCCCTTCGGCTCCCTGTGGAGCTGAACATCCGAGTGCATTCACGGCCTGTCGCCAGAGCAAAATGTGGTGGCGATGACATCATCTGTCAGTTTATGGTCGTGTTAGCGTGAGGAATTGGAATTGGGAGTAAGTGAGCAAAATGGAGTAAAGTGCGGATCCATTCTTAAGTAGCCAAACTGAAGCCACTTTGTCACTTTTTTGAGAGGGGTGGGGGGGGGGGACCACAGTGTGTTCTCAACAATCGAAATGTTTGCTTAGAGAACGCCGATGCTTAGTCTACCGAGCCTTTTCAATTAAATGCGGCTTACGGCTGTGTATTATTCTTTGACGCTACAGATATGCGCATATGGTTTCGTTTGTTTTGTCTGCAACGGGCCTCATATGGTTTGGGTTTTGACATTTTTGTCATTGATAAACGGTATAAGTCACTTTGATGCAAAAAGTTTTCGTTCAAAGAATAATATGGACGACTCATTCTGAGTTTCAGGGAGGAGATTTAAATGCTGACTCGGACACTTTTACCAAGAAGAAAAACACAGGCGTAACCATGACATCTTTTCTACCTATCTGTAAAAATTGCAATCACTGACTGCTTATCCAATTAGTTAAAGGCTGTGTTTTCCCTCACGCTTTGACGGGCACAAGATGTCAAAGCGAATGGCCATAATTTGCGCCTGAACGTGACAATAGAAACAAAACAACGACCGAAGCTCATATTCAGACTTGGGGACAAATGTTCAAGTCGTCAATTGACCAAACATGAATGTTTTTGGAAGAGGGGAGAAAGCCGCCAAGCGATGTTTGAGCCGAGATTTGAACCCAGAACTTCTCAACTCCGAGACAGACGTACTGACAACTATGCCATAAATCTGGCCCGATTTATCATGGTGTTACACACGGGACCATCAGAAAAACACTCTCATTGCGACAGAAGCGATAAAGAATGATAACTACTATTATTCCCGTGTTGCGTTATGATTTACAGGACATTATAAAACACGTTTGAGTGGCTATAAACACCGGTGTCAGTTCGAAGACACTTGTGAGGATATTAATAAATGAATGAATGCAGGCCAGAAAAGTTTGAAGAGTACAATGTGTAACCCGAATCACTTTGTCTTGCCTCGAGCTTGTGATCTCATCCCCTGGAGGGGTGGGAAGGGGAAAGCTTAGAGGAGGAAGGAGGGGAAACGCTGTTCAGAAACCGTTCGGTGCTATTCAGCACTTTCTGAAATGAGATACGACATGTGCGATGGCCACGCACGATGAGTTTTTAAGAACCTGGCCAATCCCCAAAGGTTTCCTGAGGTTGTCTTCCTACAACTAGCCCTTGTCTCCTCCCATGCCGCCTACTTTGGGGCACAATATTCACCAAAGCCGTCCACTGATCCAGTGAGTGAAAGTACATGTCGCGCTTTCTTTTGTCATTTGGACACGTTGGCAGTAAACAGTCATTTCAAATGTGAAGATCATACCTCATCTTGACTCGTGCTCACCATGCATACCACCACCTGCACTATTGAGCAGTTTTATTTTATTAGCGGTTGCGATGCTACGGTTACTGTACGCATTTATTTTGCGTCTCAAATGATCCAAAAATACAGGAAGGAGATTTGCCCGGTCCTTGAGAGAATATGACTAAACGCTGGTTACCGAGGCGACAGCTCGGCTGTGTACCTGTTGCACTATTTGAATGGGACGTTTTTGATCATGTGTTCGAGCAACGCAAACGCAGGACCTTTCCTCCCCCCTCCGAGCATGATGTCTCCCCCCACCCCTCTTTCACTTCCTCCAAATGATCTGCATGACTGGCCTCCAACCAGCAATGACGAACGTGCTCAGGTCTTTCCCCATCGACTCTTGCCTGAAAACTAAGAATAGTTGACTCGAGTTTTCGGAATTACTAGTTGTTGCCGACATGCAGGATCTGATCATCAGAAATATTAAACGAGACGTGGGCGTTTTTGTTTCCCCAAGTCTAACAGTTCCCAGATTTCTTAATAACATGCCCGTGACATGCTGTCGTCAATATTCCAAGACCAAAATCACGCTTTCAAGACGATCTTGATGGACTCTGTTGCATATAAATACACAGCTGGTTTCTCCTCCGACAGCTTTGCTGGCCTCCCCACATCATTCCCGCTGATCCTGTTCCCCGAACGGTACCTCCAAACCTATAAACTGCACAGCAAAGTGGCGCAGGTAAATCTGGGAAAATTTTCAGCAAATTGCTCATTCAAGATATTCAAAAAGTAAATTTTCAATAATAAAGTGTTATAATCATGAACATGGGGTTCATTGGCTCTCTCATAGGCGTAACTTGGCAACATAACTTGCATTTCACCCCCCTCCCCCTGTTTTCTATCTTTAACACAAGATTGGAAAGTTGTATTATGTAAGCAAAAGAGCAAGCCAGCAAGGAGCCTCCTGGGAAGCCACAATAATATGTAAAGTTCGGGCAACGATCTAGTGCAAGGACCAAGTACTTCATGATGCCGCATTGCAGTGGGAAGAGCAAAGTTAGAACATTTGAATCGGGGATGAGACAGAGTGAGAGTGAGAGCCATTTTGAACGAATACGTGTTTTGCAAATGTCGACAGATTTTCGCAGCTGTGACCTCTTTTGTCCCGCGTCTCCGCTTTCTCAGGATGACTTTTTGTGCACGTTGTGTAATACACACATTTCATGATTTCTCCACGTCAGCATCGAATGTAACCGGCTTCGCCCAAATTTCTCAACTTTTTCCATTTTCACTCGCTATTGAGTACGTTTAACTCAACCACTTACATGTCTATAATGGTGTTGACGCGAGTTACCGGGACCATTGATGGCAAGATTACGTTACGTAACATTTTTACAAAATTGTATTATTGTTATTGTAAAAATGAAGCAAAATACAGAGAAACACATATAAACTCATAGAAATGTAAATTTTCCTTTCTTTTTCTGTGACCAAACATCCAAAAAGTGGAAAGACACACGTTGCCTTTTCAGTAGACTCCATGTTGACACACTGAAATCCAAGCCCAGTGGTTTTCGGAGGACAAAGGACATCAAAATAAGGCAGCACTTGTGGCAACGTTGACATACTCGGAAGATTTCTTAAGCATCTTTCCCTGGCTGTGATTTCCACTATTGTTCCAAACAACACCATCCTGTGTGATTTAAAAAAGGCCCGTTTTAAACACAAAAATGTGTTCTCATCTCCATATCAAGCAACACAATTCCCAGAGAATGGCTTCAAACCGGGATTTAACCTTGATCGTCACTCAGAAATGCAAAAGTGCAGCGGTTTAATGGTTGTAAACACGCCTGAGTGGTTGGGCCAAGCATGAGCAAATGATGACATTGCTAAAAATGGTTCGGGATTGACCAAGAATGATGTGCCAGTGACAGTCTAAAATTATTCCTAATTACTCTTCCTGCAGTTCCAAATTCAAAGCAGGACCAGAGTGACAGTCGAAAGCCTTTTCAACCTTTTCAACTCTCTGGCAAACTAGCCCTTCTATGGATGAGTAACCTGACGATTTAAACAGCGCTAAAATGACAGGCAGTTTATCATTCTAATAGAGTATAACAGTGTGGCATGTAAAAGTAAAACGTTTCGTAACGCATCATGGGTCTATTGGCGAAGAGCAAAACGTTGCTCGCCCAGCAGACCACACACTCGCCTCGAACAACGCATCTGAAAGCGAGTGGCGACGAACAGGCCTTCATGCCCACTTTTTCGTGGCAAAGCGTCAAACTGTGACGCCATACTCTGCTCACATTGTGACTTTGGAGGAGTTGTGTCAGGGAGCCTGAAAATACATTTTCACCACGACACACGCATGTACTAAAACCGAGGAGTTTTTCTGGACGGTTGAGGCACCGAAAATTGTGATTTATTTGCCCCAAAAAATTATTATTTCAGAAATTCCAGGAGGGCCCTCACTCTGCCTGGTACTTGGGTTCTAATAACTGGATGCATTCCGTCTGTTGCATGATTGTCAGCCGAGGATCAGTCTAAATCAAAATTATATGGACCGCATTGGCTCAATCTGACTAAATGTGTTATTTTGTCTCTGGTGATGGATGACAGATGGCTCCTTTCATAGCTGGCTGGTTTGTACTCTGTTTTTGAACTAATTTGGCAACAAATGAAGAGGTCAAATACAAAAGCAGACATCTCTGCTTTTTGGGCAGGAAGGCCAACTGGTGTAAAAACTGTGCCGAACAAATCATGCGAGTTCACACAACTGATCCCCCCCATGGCCTTGTTGCAAAGATGTCTAAATGGACTATTACCTTGTGCCAGAACATTAACCAAAGATACAGAGGACATGCGTTCTGGGTCTAGCGAGGTGAACCAGAGTAACAAAAATGTTTACCTGTTCAAGCAGATCCAAAGGAGAAGTTAATGAGGACAACGTGCGCTGCTCTCTCCCAGATGCATCCCTGGTTGTTCTTATTAAACACGACACATACAAACAAAACAACAATCTCAGTACATTTGTATTTCTTTAACTTTATGAAGTCTTCTCTTAAACATTTGACAATATTAATTTCCCAGACTATTGTAAATGAAAAAGCTTGTCAAATGGCATACAGTACTAAAAGGAACACAAGATGGCGCCGAAGCAAATTTGCGGAGGAAAAAAACGAATTTCGATGCAGTTTTTAAAACATGTTAAATTTAGCACTACTACTCCAACACCTCTTAAGTAATCACACATTCACATACAACTTCAGGGCAGAGGCAATGATACTTTATCTGCTGTTTACTGACCTGGACAGGCAGGTAGAAAAGTAAGCACAAATGATGACGTCGCGCGTTGGTCTTTGCCAGATTTGCGTTTGATGGACACCAGCCAAGTTCCGCCTTCTTACAGGTCCCCATCCGGAACAACTCATCAACAACGTCCGCCTAATTTTTGTTGTTGTTGTTGTTTTTAATCACAAAGAAAATATTCACCGACAAATTTCACATCATATTAAATGTGCACAGCGGTATAAATTATAATCAAGAAAATATATATTTTTTGGTAGTAATTACACAACATTTTCTTAATACAAATGTGGCCCTTACTTCAGGGATGTCACACATCCGCTATGTTTTTCACAATATAATTAGTTTATTGCAGGGGTGTCCAAGTCGGATCCTGAAGAGCCCCTCTATCCAGCCTTTTTTAGAAGTCTCCCTCCTCCAACACACTTGATTAAAATCATCAGGATCATTAGGCTTCTGCAAAGTGGCCCAAACTCAATACTGATTCTGAAGACCTGGAACGGGGCAAGAAACTCGCTTAATTCACACTGCAACTTGTCCAGTTTAAGCCAGCTGGTACGGTCTCCAGTTTCCCCATAACTTGGATCAGGATAAGCAAACGCTTTCCAGATATTCAAACTTTGGGTCCTTCCAGATGTTGATGCCATATGACCCAATTCCTGCATATGACGTAAACTGATTGTAAATCCTAAAAGCCAACAAACTGCACAGCATCAGTGTCCTTCACTGAGCTACGTATATCACGTAGCAATGTGCTGTCTGTAGAAATATACTTTAAGTAAAGATACAAGCAGCATATCAGATGCCCCATTAAATGGGGGACACATATACCAATGTTTAAAATCGAAGCAGATTTTTTAAATGTGAGAAACCCTACTTGCGGAAAACCCCCCATAAAGGACTGCTCATAAAGTCCCTATAACACTGAGCGGCGAGCAACCACGAGTGTTTTCAAGGGCAGCAAAAGTTGCGTTCATGTCAAAGTTCGTCAAGATTCCTTCAATGTCGTAAATGTTCGCCAAACAATCGTAAGCGGTTTAGAAAGTGGATGGATGGATGGATGTGATTTAATGTATTACAGGAATACCTAATTTTAGAAAATAATTCTGTTCACCTTTTAGACATAATCCCATTTATTTGCCATTCAAACTCTCTTAACATTCACCCCCTCCCCTTTAATAAAAGAAAACATGGGCTTTGGGCTTCAGTCGCTCTCAAATTCTTACCTAGCAACAAATATTTTTTTTTTTGTTGTTCTACTTCTTCCTTTCATAACTTTGCTGCTGAGAATCGGGAATTTCTCTATTGCGAGACTAATAAAGGTTTTCTTATCTTAAATGTGGCATCACGTGACCAGAAATAAATCCATTGGCCAAAAATTCACTAGTGAGCAAAATTGCTTTTCGGGAGGGACGTTTTCGTAATTAATGAATTTGTGTTGATTCCGCAACTTGAAAATTGTAGGTGTGAGAAGATTTGATTTTTAAAAAACTTTTCAGGTATGTAAAGAACCATTTGTTTTATTGAAACTTTAATTAGTTCTCGGTTCCACTATGAAAAAGAGTAACACGGGTTTCTCCTCTGTCTGAGAGTAAAATAGAGTTAATAAAAATAATTTTGTGTCACCCACAATGGAAATGTTGCCCCCCCCCCAACATGCGTGGGTTGTCGGTCTCTGAGTTGAACCTCCTCCCTCCTTCCTCCGGTTGCGACTCAGCCATGCCCAGTCAGATAAATCACTCCCACTCTGTGCTAACCTGCACACTGGGGCCGCGCACCGGAGAGGGCCAGACCGTGATCGCCGAATTCTATTACACCAGGAGCCCACTTTCTGCTCTGGTGACATTTAAGTGCAACATTTGCAAAGCATGTCTGGAAGAAGCATAGCCGCCAGGGTGCTGGTTGCTCTGTGCATCGGGACCGCAGTGCACTGCATGCCCAAGGGGAACCACAAGAGACGAAGACAGGCACACCAGCATCACGTCCCCTCGGTGTCCCAGGGTAAGTTTGAGGTTCTTCCTTCCATCTTAATTGATTCTTTTACCCCCAGGTGACATTTTAATCGACCAGACCACTTTACTTGATCGTCAGAATCCTGCTATTGTAGATGCTTGGGTGTGTTCTATCTTTTCACCAAGGTAAAAGGTTCTAAAAACAGTCATTATGTGGATTATTGGAGAGAGTCTGAGGTGTTCATGAAAGATGGAGATTGTGAACAAAGAGCCACCCGCTGGTGGGCGGTGGGGAGTAAAAGTGGAAAAAACAGTCGTTATCCCTGCTACAAATGATTTATTACTGTTTCCGGGGGGTCCTTTTGATGTCAAGTTAGCACAGCTCAGGTCAACTTCACAGACAATGGAGAGTCTTATGTAACAATAAAATGTTTGACCTTTAATTGCATAAATATTGTTGTCCTAGGTGCAAATGATTTATGAGTGTGTCATGGGTTCTCATGATGTCATATTAACTTAATTTTGGGTCAAATTCACTGACGAGGAGTCTTATCTGGTTAAAAATATTTTCATCTCAGAATGTACTGCAGGTTTGATTTGTCACAAAGGTTTTCGTCATTAAACTCGCAGGAGTTTGTTTTTACAGCCTCAGGTACGGTGTTTGTCATTGTATACGAGTTGAGCGTATTTTCCCCTCTCACATTGTAGACAGATGGACTTTTTTCATGTGTCTGCTTATTGCTTCCAGCTTGTAGCGGCCACCCAGCCTTACTTTTACCTGCTTTCTTCTCGTGTCCTGCCAGATGGCTGCATAGAGAACGGTCATTTTTACAGCATTAATGACCAGTGGGAGCGGCAATACTTGGGCAGCACTCTGGTGTGCACTTGCAACGGAGTCGCCGGGATTAAGTGTATAAGCAAGCCTGAAGGTGGGTCAGCATGTGTATGCCTGCTGTGTTATTTTATCAGCAAGTCTGTCTTTATTTATCTCGCTGCCTGAGACAAAACAAACACACCTTCTTCTCTTGTCCCCCGCCTTTCAGCTGAAGAAAGATGCTATGATAAGATCAACCAGCAGTACTACACTGTGGGAGAAACGTATGAGAGACCCAAGGATGGCATGATTTGGGATTGTACTTGTATCGGATCTGGCAGGGGGAAAATCAGCTGCACCATTGCCAGTAAGTTGGGACCCTTCCACAGGAAGTGCTGCCATTATCGTTCACACCACAGAACCACACATTCCGGACACGGCGGTTTTTTCACATCTTAACCAAATTTTAAATTGCTAGGTACCCCACACAGCATCACTTAAAAAAAACAAAAAAACTCAACATCATGTGTTCTACTAATACTTTTATATTGTGTGGTATACTCGAGCGACTAAGTCAGTTTTATTTATATTGTGCGTTTCATACACAAGGTAACTCAATGTGCTTCACAAAAAGCATCGGCAGCTTTTTGTCACCAAATTGTTATGTCCAATAATGTGCCGAGCAACAACTGTGTGACAAGGAGAAGTTTGTTCATATCCCAAAGCCCTCCTCACACTTGTCGCAGAACGGGATACGTCAATGTGATATCATTCTCAAAGATAAGAACATCTCGTAGCGTTCCCCACACCACAAAATCTTTCAGGTACATCCGATAGTCGGGCCTTGGGGAAAGTGTTCGAACTTGGCTCAGTTGACGATGTGCGTGTACCCCGCTTAAGTATCTCCTGGTGTGCTAGACTGATGCCAGTATGCCGCGGTTGTCTCACAAGTGTGCTGTTGTGCAGATGCTTGCGTTTAACTGTGTGGTGAAATGATGACAGAAAAAGCTAGTCTTTCATTTTATGTGGAAGTGACACACACGCATGCATCCCCCCCCCCGTCCAACTAGATCGCTGTCATGAGGACGGAGCCTCGTATAAGATCGGAGACACCTGGAGGAGACCTCACGAGACAGGAGGCTACATGCTGGAATGCGTCTGTCTGGGTAACGGCAAAGGAGAATGGACCTGCAAGCCTGTCGGTGAGTCAACACTTACACACACACACACACACACATGCACACACTGGCTGTGACTGACTGTATGATGCATTGTTGTCTGATCACGCTGCAGCGGTTAGAGTGTCCCTCCATTAGTGTTATCAAATAAACACAATTAATATTGATAGTATATGACGCACACTGAGTTGGTGTGTGTGTGTGCGTGTGTCCTGCAGCTGAGCGTTGCTATGACAACGCTGCGGGGACATCCTATGTTGTCGGGGAAACGTGGGAGAAGCCCTACCAGGGATGGATGGTTGTGGACTGCACCTGTATGGGAGAAGGAAGTGGCCGCATAACATGCACTTCCAGAAGTAAGAGACCCCTCACAAGAATGATCTCACTTCAATTTGCTTGTGACATTCCGAGAACTCGCTCACTGGTGATCCATGAATGTTCCTATTTGGACTCTGCGCTATCAAACTCGTCTTTTGTCTTTGGTCGTTTTGTTGGGTAAGCGTGTACACATGCTCTTTTGTAGCGTCATGTTACATTCCGCACTTTCATCAGGAACAAATTAGCAAATGCCTGAATGTGCGTCACACAAGCGCCGCAAAAAAAAAAATGTAATTACTGCCGGTTATTTTTGGGCTCGTCACATGTATCTGAGCGTACTGCTGCCTCTCAAATACCAAACATCCGTCTCTGCTGTGTGTTTATACTCAATGAATAGAGTCTTATATCGATTCCTTTTAAAATATGTATTTGTCCTTCAGGATTATGATGATTTATTCACATCTTTTCTAGATCGTTGCAACGACCAGGACACTCTGAGCTCCTACCGTATTGGCGACACGTGGACTAAGACGGACGCCAGAGGTAACCTGCTCCAGTGTCTGTGCACCGGGAACGGTCGAGGGGAGTGGAAGTGTGAGAGACATGCCTCACTTCACACTACTGGCCTGGGTGAGAACTGATGATATCCTTGTGCTTTTCTTTTTTCACCCCACTCCTCTTCCTCATGCCGAGAGAGTAATGTATAACAGACACAGACGTGTCGAGGGGGCGGGGGGGGGGAGCCAAGTGTTGACGTGAGAAAGACAAGTCTTCTAAGTTATGATCATGACCTCATAGGGAACACAGAGGATTTAAAAAAAAAAAAAAAGAAAAACGAAACTAAAGTCAGGAGAAAGTCAATCAAGGAAAAATGGGCTTCAAGATATTGAAACAAAAGCTCCCCGTGTTCTCTCCAAAAATCATTTAAGTGAATAAAGGACGGTCCTAACATGGTTTCTTGTCCCACGTCCTATTTCAGGCACCGGCTCTCGCGTGATCACTAATATTCAGCCTGCCGTCTACCAACCTGCCCCCATGCCTGAGCTTCCGCAAGAAGGACCCTGTCGCACCGACTCTGGACTGTCCTATTTTGTTGGCCAGCGCTGGCTTAGGAGTCAAGGAACCAAACAGATGATGTGTACCTGCTTGGGCAATGGCGTCAGCTGTGAGCAGTGGGGTAAGTTTTGCTCTTCAGTCAGATGAACCAAGCTGTCGTTTCTAAATTGGAGTTTCAAGTCCCTGAACACCGAATGTACTGAAACCACGCCTCCGCTCAACTGTCAACAAATCTCAGAATTCACTCCAACAATGTGACACGGTTGTTTTTTCATCCAGACGGACCGGCTCCAGTGTATGGGGGCAACTCGGGAGGTCAGCCTTGTGTATTCCCCTTTGTCTACAAGGGCAAGACTTACCACGCTTGTACCTCCGACGGACGTGCTGATGGACAGCTGTGGTGTTCCATCTCGTCTGACTTTGAGACGGACCAAAAGTATTCTTTCTGTACAGAAAAGAATGGTGAGCCGGCATTGCAACTGCCAAAAATGCAGTATTTTGGAGCAACTGGAAATTTTGCTGTCTCCTTTTCCAGTCATCGTAGCAACAAGGGGCGGCAATTCAAACGGCGCTCTGTGCCAATTCCCCTACTTGTACAACGGCCGCAATTACACCGACTGCACTGCAGACGGACGCCGAGATGGCATGAAGTGGTGCGGCACTACAACAGACTATGACGGGGAACAGCGCTTTGGATTCTGCCCCATGGCTGGTAAGCGGGAGTACAACCTGGAAGAGAAGCAAATCCAGCTGTTGGGGCTGGATTCGCTTTATCGCGGTGAAAACAAAGGCAATGAAAGACATCTTTTAATGTGTCTCGCAGACAACGAGCCATTGTAAATCATACCTGCAAGCCTTAAAATCATAACACATGCGTATCACTGTGGTTATTGTTTCTAAATGTACAGTCCACCTTCTCAATACTTTAGCCACAGAAAACAGCAAAAGTCATTAGCGGATCTAATTCCCAGTCATGCTCCCAGACATTTCTCCTCCCCGTCTGAAAAAGGTGACGGGTAACTCAATTAGCTTGTAAGCTCGTAACAGGGTGGAGTTAAAAGGACTTGGCTGAATCTTGTTTTCAGCTCCGACACTTCGCCTCAGGCAAATTGAAGTCATTTGGCTTGTAAGGGAAGTGTCGTTTTGTTGAATTGGTGCCAGTTAGACCTCTGCAGGCAACAAGAGGTGCTGAAGGCAGTGAAACACCAGGGGGGTATTGACGCTAACGTCTGTGAAGTACTCATGAAACGGTACCGACGATGTGAGCGGCGCGTCAAATGAAAGTTGCCAACCGGCTGAGTTAGGTCACCAACGTATCAACTTGAGTCCCGTGACTTAAAAACGTGGACGTTTCGTCTGGGTGAAACAGTATCCGCTGATAGCAAGGAGAGTGAATCCCAAACAAATCTTTTGAGTGCTATCCTCCAACAAATCTTTGGGGAACGAGCCTGCATCAAAAGCATCTTGGACTTCAAAGTTGGCAGATGAGAGATAAAAAAAAGAAAAAAGAAAAAAAGACTCTGGCAGCAGACAGTAAAATGTGGAAGAGAGACACTGGAAACATCTGCAACAGTGAGGTAACATTGTGGAGAACTTTGTGTTATGTAATCCCTTCATTTTTGTCATCATCCTATTTTGTAAAGACGCAGCCAATCAACGTTGCCCTCCTCTCAATTGGATCATCTGATAATTCAATTCAGTGTTTTATTTTCATATGAATAAATCTCGGGGCCCAAGTTTGGCCAGCAGCCAGTTGTTAAGAAAACAGCCCGTCAAGGTTTTAAGAGGGGGGCGGGGTGGGGTTTGGTTGCCTTTGCGCTCTAGGGGGCCTTTGATTCAGACTTTAATGACTTAACAAAGACTGTCAAAATAAACATTGTAATTGAGATGTTAATGTCGGGGATGGTTTAAAAGAAGCTCGACACCCCCACTTTTTGGGGGGTCTGTGGCACTTGTTGAAAAGGTTAACGCTCTGTCAGCCATGTGGTCTTTTGGAAACAGTTTGTAGCCATCAGGAACAATTTGCGTCAAATGCTCTCTCGTTTCGACTCGATACACTGAAAATCAGGAGCATGATGAATAATGTGCATATCCCCAATCTGAAAAGTCTGGACTTGGCCCCCATTAGCATTGAACCTTACATTGGAGTTCATCTGAATCCCTCCCTTAAACATGACCTTCCAGTCACAGTCACAGCCATTTTTTTTTTTTTTACCACATAGAAAGGGTACCCTGACGTGCCTTGTGTAATTCAATTTAAACCAAAAGTGGTGCACACTTTTCTGGAGAAGCAATCTAAACAAAAACAAGCCAAAACCCCTTCAGAGGCCAGGTGGTCTGGACTCAGTGCAGGTCTATCTCAGGGCTGCATTCCAACGCAGCAGATGTACGATCTCCTCCCGCTGACACGATACCATAGTGTTGCTTGTTTAGACTGAACCAAACAATTCCGGCGCAACGCCTTCCACGGTCGGATTTTTAGATAGCACACCAGCATCCTGCGATGCGCCTGAACACGGCTGAACTGTCTCGCAGCGCGCGGGGTTGTTTGCAGCTAGAGTGAATAACCACTCGTGTTCACAAGTGAAGGCCGCGCAGACGGGAACAGACAATCGATTTTTATCAATGAACTGATTTGTAAATTTGAGAGACCCCACGCATGACCGGGGCGGGAAAAAAAAAATCACCAATTGTGTTCTTCAACCGGATTGTCGGTATAGTATTTCCATTTTAACTATCACACTGCCTTTAGCAACAATACTTTGAACCTGCGGCAAACTTTTAATGGCACTTGACGCACACTTGCATAAAGCATAAAAATGCACGTAGTCAACGCAAGCATACTCTTGGACTATCTCTATTTAATATAGGCCACATGTTGAACACACACAATCATTCCAAAACAGGCACACAGGACAGATGTTTCTGTTTTTGGGTCGTTACGACATAGATGATCCTCGATTCCTACTCGGCTCATCAACGTCCTGATTTTCACTTGTGTCTTCCAGCCCACGAAGAAGTGTGCACAACCAGCGAAGGGGTCATGTACCGCGTGGGGGACCAGTGGGACAAACGCCACGACGTTTTGGGTCACATGATGCGCTGTACTTGTGTGGGCAATGGCCGAGGGGAATGGAGTTGTGTCGCCTACTCCCAACTTAAAGGTATGCGCTGTGTGGCTGGAAATGGGGCCTCTCTGTGTGTTGGGATACCGGAGAGCAGTATTGATATCGCACGAGTGACAAGTTGAAAGGTCGTGGGTGACGTATAATGAGCTGCATGTCATAAGGTTAAAACTGTGTACTCACACCTGCGCATTGCGGGATTCCAGTTGCACCTGCGCTACACACGCACGCCAGATGTTCGCCAGTCGTGAAAGACGTTTCATTTGGCATTTTTGACTTTTTTTTTTTCCAGACCAGTGTATTGTGGATACTCTGACCTATGAGGTGAACCAGACCTTCACCAAGCAGCACGAAGAAGGCTATATGATGAACTGCACCTGTTTTGGACAGGGGCGTGGCCGCTGGAAGTGCGATGCTATTGGTGGGCTGAAGTTCTCTCGTAAAATTTTAAGGAATGCAAAATGGACAAGAGGAAATGTAGACGTTAGCCCAGCGGACTGGGCCCACGTGTATACAAACAAAATGAAACTACGTAAATCATGGCTCAATCAAAATGTATTGCACATAAAGGTTAAATGCACTAAAATACATTTTAACAGATCTTCAAGAAAATCTCCAATGTAATAAGCTTTAAAGTTAAATATAACTGAACTGTGCCGAGGCAGTGTTTCTTTCGAGCACTTTTAGACGGAGTCGCACTGAATCCCCTGCTGCCTCATATTAAAAAAAAAAGAGGAAAAAAAGTCTCAGTGGAAGGTCCATTGAAATTTCCAAACCATTATTACAACCCTGTTTTGATGTACCTGCCTGCAGACCAGTGCCAGGAGCCAGAGACAAGAGCCTTCTACCAGATTGGCGAGTCTTGGGACAAAGTCATCCATGGAATCATGTACAAGTGCTATTGCTATGGTAACAGCATCGGAGAGCTCAGCTGCGAGCCCCAGCAGTCCTATCCTGGTAAGATACTGATTAGTGGCATGGCTAATTTTGTGGTGAATGCTCATTCTTGACTGATGCTGTCAATGATGCTAAAAATGGTTTCAAAGTTGCGGTTGTAGTCCAACAGTTGGATAGAACTGCAGTGCATCATCTTGAGACGTGTTCCATGAGCTCGCTGTGGAGTTAAATGATGCTAGCTAGACCCGTTCTCCACCACAGTAAATTAGTATTACCATGGAAATATCTCTCTGACTGTCAATCAAAACTGGGCCTTATATGTTTGATGGCATACTCACATTGGAAGTGAGCAGTGTCATAAATTACATTTAAAAGGGGGGCCCTTGACTTTGATGTGTGACAGAATGAGATTGGTGTCGTGTGAGTTACTCCAATGCAACCCCCCCCCCCCCCCCAAACACACACACATTTGGAGCCTTTGTTCCAGCGAGCATGTGGTACTTCCCCTTGCCGTTTCCACAGCTGTACAGCGTGCAAGAGCGTCTCTCACACACACACACACACACACACACCACGAAATGTACATCTCTCAAAGGACGATTTCACATTCGCAGATTTTCTTGATTGTTTCGAATGTAAACCAACATGAAAAGAGTTTTAGTTCGGGTTAAGCAGTGCTTTATCACACGCTGTTTGCCGCGAAGGTAAACTACTAATTTATGAACATTAGAGTTAGCCCAAAATCTGAAAATTGTATGAAGTATTCTTTATGGAGCATTTACTCTGGGCTAAGCAGGTTGATGAGGGATAAAAAAAAAATTTTTTTAAACAATGTAAGGCACGTTCCAGCTGTAACTGGCCGTAATGGCAACCAGCTGTGGTGTGTGTGCGCGCTTGGGTGTGCCATGGCTAGATTTGAAGTGAGAGTGAAGTCTGGGCTCTCAGTCAGCATACAACCATAAAAGGCACAAAAAAAAAGCAAAAGCCCAATGGGAATGCTCACTCAGCTCCTTTACGATAAGATCCTTTAAAAGGCTTATTTGCTTTCATTGCTCTTTTAACTGGAATGGAACTCACTCTTTGGTAGCTTTTTTTTTTAGTTCAATAAACCAATTACATTTTATTGTAAGTAAATGAAACACGTTTACTGTATTAAAAAAAAAAGATAAAGCATACAGGAGCAGTTATGTAGCATAGCACACGAATAAATATGTGCCATTTGTATGTATCGTATACACATGACAGTCAATGCAAAGAGCATTGACTAATGTGATGTGTGGGAATCCGCCCTCTACTCGTCAGTGGCCTGTGGCTGTGCGACAGCCTTTCATTGGTCCCAGATTTGTTTTTGAGGTCCGTGTATCTGCTAGGACGTCAGGTTAACCGAGCCACTTACTCGGAAACCCTGATTACAGGTCCGCCGTTTGGAAAAGTGGTCAGCAGCCTCAGTTCTTTATTGAAGCTACCAGTTGCGATCAACGGAGCTTATGTCGGGTCTGCGCGCCACATGGCTTAGGTTGTAAGATGGCATGATAACTTCTCTTCTTTTAGTTTCCCAAAACAGGCTTCTTCTATGACTCCTTCTGCTTCTCGAATGTACAGTAAATCACAGATGTGACTTCGACACCGATGACGTAATAGGCTTTTAAATCGGAACTGCCGTCAGCCACCAAGAAAACGATCGTACTTCAAGGTTTTCCAGGCAATCGGGGGAAATTGTTTTCACAGATGGGGGGCAGATGCTGAATGGTTTTTCGGCACAAGGCAGCAAAGCTCAGCGGGTTGAAAGTGTTTCGTATCAGTGCACTTTGACATACTTGTGATGGGTGTGTCCTTTTAACACCCGGGAGATAAATAATCATTTGCTCTGTGGCCATTATGATGTGGAATCCTAACGAATGCATCGCGGGTCCGTTCTCAGCTGCTGTTTCGACCGTGTTGAGCAACTTGACCATCGCGTACTATAACTTGGGCAAGACACTGTGTTTCTATAGCTCTCGTCCTTGTTAGGGGTGCGGGTGAGCTAGAGCATTTCCCAGTTAACTTTGAATGACAGGCAGAAAACAACCTGGACAGAATTGAATGAGTTCATGTTATCGTTATCACAAAACATTGTTTTGGCCCTACGGACTTCCACTGAAAAGCGTCGTGTGTCGAATGTACTCCATATTATTTTGTCATGTGGTTGGTTGCACAAAATAAAAAATAATCTGGCTCCAGATGAGTTTGTTTTGAGGACCCACTTGATGAAATAGAAAGTTGAGTCAATTCATCAAAAACATGTGAGGTCAAAGAATCAGTAGACTAGAGTCTATGTTAGAAAGGCGTAAATAGCAGAGCAAGATAGTTGAGGCTTCTGCCGTATGGCCGCTGAGGTCCAGGCTGGAATCTGACAGTTCCATGCTATTTTAAGGTTTTTTTTTTTGTTTTTTTTTGCCTGGAAGAAATTCTTACTGCATACTTTTTTGCAGAGGTCAGTGAGCTCTTGTGTCGACAAGTAATCTGATATTTGACCGCATAATATTGAAAATTGGATGATCTTGCCCTTTGAATTTCTGTCACGTTATCAAAATTGTGACAGGCCTGTTTTCTGTACTCTTGTGTCCCTGCCATCTTTCCTAGGCGGTCAGCGTCCTGTCCAGGTGATCATAACGGAATCTGGCAACCAACCCAACTCCCACCCCATTCAATGGAACGCCCCACCCTCTGCTCACATCGCACAATACATTCTCAAATGGAGAGTGGTGAGTCTGACATTCAGATAGGATCTCTGTCGTTGCCGCCATGGTGCAAACATTCGGAGCACTTTTTTGTTTTCCTTTGGAAAGAAAAACAGCAACAGTGCATGGATGGAGGTGATGATCCCCGGTCATCTGAACTCCTACACCATCTCCGGACTGAAACCGGGCATCACTTACGAAGGTCAGCTGATCAGCGTGTTGCGGTTTGGACGGCAGGAGATCACGCGCTTTGACTTCACCACACATTATGGATCATGTGAGTCGAGAGAGTGCAGGTCTGCCATGTGAATCCGATCAATGGGCAAAAGGCGGTTATTCACAAATGGGTAGATATTGTCACGGCAGTTTTCGCCGTTGCCGACTGACATTTTTGACCCTCTTTTTCTTCTGCCCCTCTCACAGTGGCTACATCACAAGGCGAGACCACACAACCCCCACCTGTGGTGGACACCTCCGAGTCGGTGACGGAAATCACCTCCAGTAGCTTCGTCATCTCTTGGGTCTCTGCCTCCGACACGATCTCTGGTTTTAGAGTAGAGTATGAACTCAACGAGCAGGGACAGAGCGCTGGGGAGCCAGTGGTTCTGGGTAAGTAGCTTACACAAACTCTCAACTTAGTTAGCAATATATGCCACAAAATAATCAAGCGCTTTTGGTTTCTTTTTGTTTACCACATGTAAAACTTTGAGGTAACATGTTTTTGTATATTCCGGCTAGACCTTCCCCGTACGGCTACATCGGTGAACATTAATGAGCTGCTACCTGGGAGGAAGTACACAGTTAACGTCTACGAGGTGACTGATGCTGGAGAGGACAACCTCATTCTTACCACTTCGCAAACCACTGGTGAGTGTATACTTTGACCTACAGTCCCTGAAAATCGTATCTCATCTGAGACGTCTTTTTGGAGTACAGTCAAACCTCGGTTTTCGAGCGTCTCTGTTCTCGACCAAATCAGTTTTCGACCAAAAAGTTCGAGTTTTTAATGGATTACGACCGAAAATCGGTTCTCGACCAAACTGAGTGCACTTGAATGCGCCACTCGACTCCTCTCGCCTTCCTGACATGAGCAAGTGACGCTTCCTCGGGTAGACGAGAAAATGACGCTTCCTCGTGTAGCGTTCCATTATGAGCAGACGTGTTCAGTAAAGATTTAAAAAAAAAAGCGTCTTAGTATTTTACATATTACATGTGTATACAGTTTATGGTGTAAAATAGTAAAAAAAAAAATGCATTAGACTTGGAACAGATTAAAATTTATTACATTGATTTTAATGGAAAACATGGAACAAACCGGTTTTCGAACAGCCTTCTGGACCGGATTATGGTCGAAAACCGAGGTATGACTGTACTTGCACAATCGTTTCGAATGTTCTTGAAAGCAAAAGAAAGATCTTACGCAACATTTGTCCCGTGTTCCAGCTCCTGATGCCCCCGCTGAACATGAAGTGGAGGATATTGGAGAAACCTCCATTGTGATTAGCTGGGATAAACCACTGGCTCCCATCACCGGTACGGCAACTTCCAGCCGATCCATCGCACATGATCCCCCCCCCCCTGGACGACGCCCACACTTGTGCCTATTTTTCCTTTGACGCAGGCTATCGAGTCGTCTACACGCCATCCATAGAAGGCGAAAGCACCGAGCTGACCCTCCCTGATACAGCAACCTCCGTGACGCTGAGTGACCTGCGGCCAGGGAAATTGTACAATATTAGCATCTACGCAGTGGAGGACAGCTTGGAGAGCGAGCCCATTTTTGTCCAGGTCAACACTGCTGGGGATCCACTGCCAGGTAACTGAATGGGTGGCATGGCGAAGAATGAGCTTTGGCTTGGTGATTTTAAAGCCTTAAAAGTCACAGTAAGAATGGCTCCTGCAAGGAGTCCGGTTTGGCACCGCCGTATTGCAGAGAGCACTTTTCACTTCACAGGGACGAAGGGAGCCTGACTTCAAATCATCCAGCACACCAGTGAATCGTGTGACCTATTTATGTCCGAGTTTGGAAACCTTCCAGCCACCTTTATGATTTATGTTTCCTCGACCTAACGCGGTACATTTGAAATCGTTTTTTTCTGTGGAAAAGTGACGTCACAGACTTCACAGCCGCTGGACTTTTGTTCTGATTGACAAGAAGTATGACAAAATTTCCACTCCGCCAGGTCCAACATGTGGTTGGCCCGGTCAGGCAGATGCTAGAAATGCATATGCGCGAGTGTGTTTGCATAACCTGTGCGATGGAATAAAGATGTTGGACCTGGTTGAGAGTGCAGCGCCATGTTTGGAATCTCAATCTGTTATTCCAGATGCTCGAAGGGGAAGTGGACAAATTGTGATGTGGTTTTTGTTAAGTTTGTTGATTGTTTGGAGCCAATCCTTAGTTTTCATCTAATTTGATTTCAACTGTGAACCTTCTATTTGCTTGAACCAAGTTGTAAGAAGATTTTATTCAAGATTAGAAGGATATCAGGTTCATTTTACAACCCCCCTAAAAGATTCTGTCTTCTTAAGAATGTAAACCTAACACCAGGTGTCTTTTTCCCTGTCCGCAGAGGAAGTCACCTCCCCAACAGACCTGCAGTTTTACGAGGTATCAGATAAGAAAATAGTTCTGACCTGGTCCGGGCCAGCCGGCGACGTCTCAGGTTACCGGGTCACCGTGGTCCCAATGGACGAGTCTGGCTCTCCTCAGAGAGAGATGACTCTACCCGTCAGCCAAAACTCTTACATGGAAGTGACCCACCTCCAGCCCGGAACGCTGTACCGCTTCAATGTGTACACGATTCACAATGGAGAGGAGAGCATCCCGCTGATTGGGGAGCACACCACAAGTGAGTCGGACACATTTCGCTCAAAGCACACTTTTGAAACACCGGGCGGGACAAAGGTATTGGGACAAGCAGCAGGAACCGAAAATGGGAGCAAATGTGGCATTCGACTACTTCCGCATAGATCCAATCAAATCTTTTTGGCCCCATTTTTGGCCACTGGGGGACTGCCATGTTGAAAACAGAAACAGTTCCCACAAAATTGATTGATGTAATTGTCCAAAGTGTCTTGTTAAGACGATGGGAGTAGAGGTAGAGAACTAAGACATTTACCCTAGCAGGTTGGATTTCAGTGGACACATATAAAGACTTCAATATAAGAGGTGTTCAGAGACCTTTGTCCACCATCGTGTCTCGTAATTACGCTTTGACTAATAATTCTCAAAACCTGAACGGCCTCGACACCTCTTCTTTGCAGAGCCAGATGCTCCAACCGATATCCATTTCGCCAACGTGACAGAGGACAGTGCTGTGATTCTGTGGTTCGCCCCGCGAGCCAAAATTAGCGGCTACCGTCTCTTCCTCAACGTCGAGGGCTCCAACCCGAAGCAGCTACGCCTTCCGGCCCGCTTCACCCAGTACACCCTCCTCAACCTGAAACCAGATACTGTCTACACTGCTACGCTGCACTCGGAGCAAGACAACACACTGAGTGAAGGAGAGCGAGCCGTCTTCACCACTAGTGAGTACTATGATCGCGATTGCAAAGCGCATTTCTTGGGTCAAAACGTTTCAGCGAAGGGAAGAAAAATGACCCGAGAATTGACCCTCAAGTGCTTTTTGTGTTTGTAGACCCACCGATGGGTAACGCTCCCCACTTCAGCACCGACGTTACCGACACCTCTATTATCATCTCTTGGACTCCTGTGCCAAGCGTCAGCTACAAGGTATGCATATTAGCCTCATTTCGTGTGCTAGAACGGGCACAATGCGGAGCTTTCGATGGGTAAAGATGATTTGAGATGCGTTTTTGAATTCCGAAACAAATTCATCTTGTAAGTCAAGGCGCCAGAGTGAAAAAGGCTTCCGTTACGGGCAGGAAAATTGAGCAAGCTGTCCCTTTAGTAACACTGGAACTCCAGACCTCTGGGAATGATCAGATTGGTCCAAATATGTCACACGAGTGATGAGAATGCTCTGCACTCCGTCCGTTTTCTTGGGAAAACATTGGCCTCTGACCTTTGCCTCCTGTACACCAACGCACGTCTGTGGCTTTTCTGTGCCGTGCTGACCCGTGCGTTCATTTATCTCAGTTGACAGTGCGCCCCAGTCAGGGCGGAGAAGCCCCCAGAGACGTGACCTCAGATTCGGGGAGCATTTACGTATCCGGCCTGACTCCCGGAGTGGAATACACCTACAGCGTGCAACCGGTGATTAACGGCAAAGAACAAGGAAGCCCCATCACTCGCCGTGTAATCACACGTGAGTGGACGTCACTGAACATTGGATTCTCTGTTCCTTCTTTACTTTATGATTGATGTAATTTTTCTCACCAGCTCTGCCGCCTCCCACTGAGCTGCACCTGGACTCGAACTCAGGAACCGGAGATATTACAGTTCAGTGGAATGGAGCAAGTACACCAGGTATACACACACACACACAAAAATTGGGGGCATGAAGAAAAATGATTGCGTACCTCTGATAAACCTTTAAAAAAAAGTTCATCCACTGCCTCTTTCTTCCACCCCAAGACATCACTGGCTATCGAGTGACATGCGCTCCCACCAATGGGCAGCAAGGCAACAGCGTGGAGGAATTTGTGCAGGCTGGCGAGAACTCCTGCACCCTTGAAAACCTCAGTCCAGGAGTGGAGTACAACATAAGCGTTTTTACCGTGAAGGATGGCATGGAGAGTGTTCCGATATCAACAACCATCACTCCCGGTGAGTCTTGGTCGCAATGGGGACGAGTACTGAACGTGGGAGTCGGGTGAAGCACAACTTAGATTTGTAGACATTTTCATTGCGAGTCATGGGTCCTTACGGTTATTTTATCCCCTTCTGTCGAGCAAAGCTTTTATTGTATCAAATTGAAAGGTAATGCGTTTGGTATTACCTTTCAACAATGAACGGATACCAGCTATAATGCTATTCTAAACTCACTAAACTTGCCCGTATCATGACGCCAAACAGTACCAACTGTTTTGTGACACAAATCCTGATGATGGATGAAGGATTTCCTGTGGACAAGTGACTGATAATGCTTTCATGATGGGCGGATGTGATATGCAGTGATTAAGAAATTTACTAGACCACCAGCCATTGCAAGGAAGGTCACTTTTCATGGTTCTATGTATTGAAATTGAAAGAGTCTGAATTCAAGCACGGCATGATGTCAGAGAGTCTCGATTAGGCATGGGCAGGTTACAGGTTTCAAGCTACAGTATACGACAATTTTAAAAAACTAAAGCTTTTCATCACCGGTGTTATGTGTAGATTTTATTTTGGAGCTGTCCGTGCATAAATTGGCTCTTTTGGGAATTCATCAAGTACCACAGCTTGGTCAAAGAATAATATGGAAAAATGGGCTCATGACTGGTGGCGGTTTCAAGAGGAAATATTTCCAATACGATATCTGATCCACGAGAGGACCACCCATCGCTCTCCGACAAACGCAAGCTAACCTTAAAACAGCGATCTTGAAGTTCATGTTTGCAACCAGCTACCAAAGTTCGCATTTCTGAACTCCACTTGCCGCCAAGGCAGATAACTAGCTAACTAGCATGGCTAACATCAGTTGCTTTCCGCTTTCACGTGCCTCCCAAAGCGGAGGAGGGGAGAACCTTTGTTTATTTTCTTTCTATGTTTACCAATGTACCTATAGAGTGCGGTCAATGGAAAAAAAAAGTTATTTCAAAAGAATACATTTAAACTGGTGCAATACCGTCAAACCGCAGTATTTTTGCTTGCGGCTCTACAGTCAGAATCTGAGACCGTCCTATGCCTAGTTTATATCTAAGGTGGTTTAGTAAATTGAAGCACTGCATATTATTCAAAGAACAGCAACAAATATCTTCCATTGGTGTGATATGGTGAATACGTATCTCGCTATACTGGAAGTTGAGCGTTCTTGGCTCTCTCCTTGACCACTGCCTCTTTTTTTGTCTTTTCATCCTTTGACTCACCCACTTTCTGGCCCTCACGATCAACCACTTCCCTTTCTCTGGACTCTATCTTCTTTTTGTCTGGTGTTCTTTTTGTGGTTTCTTGTTGTCGTCATCCCCCCCCCCCCCCCCCCCGCACCTTCAACCATCCTATCACAGAGGTCCCACAGTTAACGGACCTCAGCTTCGACGACGTTAGCGACACCACGATCAGTCTTCGCTGGTCTCCACTCAACACCACAGCCATCACTGGTTACAGAATCACGGTGATGGCGGCGGGCGAGAGCGTGCCCATCTTCCAAGATACGGTTATGCCCACCACCGGACATTATACGGTTTACGGCTTGGAACCCGGTATCGACTATGACATTAGCGTGATTACCGTGACGGAGAACGGAGAGAGCGAACCCACCACGGTCACGCAACAGACTTGTGAGCAAGAGCATTCACGACACTTTTTATGGCTTTAAGTCGATGTGACGAGAACCGATACGAGATTCCGTTTTTCTCCTGTCTTCCGTAGCTGTGCCGGCTCCCACCGATCTGGGCTTTGGTCAGGTAGGACCGGACCTTATGGAGGTCACATGGGTCTCACCGCGTGTCCCCAACAGGGCTGACATCAACAACTTCCTCATTAGGTTTGAACATTAAATGCACTTAACGTTCGGTAAAGCGAATTCAAAGATTTGTGTCTAGAAGCGTGACACGCGTTTCTTTTGTTGTTGTTTTGTCATCGGTTTAAGACTAATTGTACGGTATGTCCTCAACATGTCATTAGTGGTCCTCTCTCTTTTCTCTAGGTACCATCCCATTGACAACGATGAGGAGCTGACAGAAACCAGTGTCGAGGGCACAATGAACAATGTTGTGTTGAGGAGTACGTTGGAACCAAAGCAAGAATTACGCAGCATCTGAAAACCGCACAATGGAAAGTATCTTCAACATTGTTTTCCTCTCTGGACAGATTTGCTGCCAAACACAGAGTATCTGGTGAGCGTGGTGTGTGTTTACGAGCAGAGAGAGAGCTCGCCCCTCGTCGGTACCCACAAGACCAGTGAGTTGTTTGACCCTTTTGCGTTTCAGCCCGTCACAACATCTCTTCACATTGACAATTTTTTGAATTGAAGCGGTAATACCGTTTTTGGTCTTGACAGTATTGCGTCTCTCCCGACTTTCCTCAGCTCTGGATTCACCGGTTGCTCTGCGCTTCTCTGAGATCTTCACCACCTCCTTCACCATTCACTGGCTTGCCCCGCAGAGCAAAATCACGGGCTACCGCATTCGTTACCAGATGACCAGCGGTGGACGAACCAAGGACGAGAGGCTACCTCCTTCCAGAAACCACTTCACCCTGACAGGACTGGCTCCCGATACCGATTACCTGGTTAACGTTTACGCCGTCAGCGGGACACAGGAGAGCCTGCCGCTTACTGGCAATCAGAAGACCCGTATGAAATCACGTCGTTCTCATCATATGGCGCCGAGATTGTATTTGTTTGTTTGACTTGAGCCGTTTTGATGCTTTTTCTCCAGTTTCCGATGCTCCTACAGACCTGGAGGTTCTGGACTCCACTCCCACCAGCATCACCATCCGATGGGATTCCCCTCCCGTCACCGTGCGCTACTACAGGATCACTCATGGCGAGACAGGTCGATTGACACTGGCTTTAAAAACAAGTTTGCCGATGATTAATGAAAATGATCAACAATGAAAAAGAGATCATTAAAATAAGATCATCGTCGACGGGGATGTTTATGATTTCTGCTTCAAAGATTAGCTTTGTGACCCGTGGATTTATCTCCTCCACTCTTATGTTTGTCCCCCTTTGCATCCCGTACTTCGGAGATGAAAACACTTAACCGAACTCGAGTTGAACTCAACTGTCAAAACGTCAGTAAGTGCCTAACTTGCCAGTCGAATCTTCTCATCGCCATTTCTGTCACTTTATTCAGGGGGCCACAGTAATCCGAAAGAGTTCACCGTTCCGGGCTCCCAGTCCACGACGACAATCTCCAACCTGCAGCCTGGTACCGACTACACGATCACCGTCTATGCGGTCACTGGCCGAGGAGACAGCCCTGCATCCAGCACTCCCATCTACGTCACACACAGGACAGGTCAGGCGGCACGCACGCACAATTCTGCGTTGTTGGCACCAATGGTTTCTATCTTTCCTCTGAGATGGATCACATCCTCATCACGCTTTCATTCTTCGTCCTTTCAGGAGTCGACTCCCCTTCTGACATGAAGGTGATGGACGTTAACGACAACAGCGTTACCGTGAGGTGGAGCCCCGCTCAGGGCCCGATCAAAGGCTACAGGGTGACCGGAGTGCCCAGAAACGGACAGGGCTCATCTTTCACGGAAGTCGTGGCTCCGGGTAATGGCACATGCTTTTTTTTTGTTTGTTTATTTGTTTGTTTTGGGGTGAAATCGACTAGCTCTCAATAATGTTGCCGTTTCCGTCCCGCTTTTGCTCATCCAGACCAAACGGAGATGACTTTCTCGGGCCTGATGCCAACAGTGGAGTACACTTTTAGTGTTTATGCTCTGGGACAAGATGGAGAGAGTTCTCCGCTAATGGTGAATGCTCTCACAAGTAAGACTGCCAAAGAACCTCCATTTTCCTGCTATTTTGCAGCATATGTCAGCATTTGAACACTCCCCCCCACCCCTCCACCCGTCTCATTTTTAGATGTAGACCGTCCCAAGGACCTGACCTTCTCGGACATCGACTCCACTTCTTTACGGATTAGCTGGGACAGTCCCGATGGAATCGTTACGGCTTACCGGGTCTTGTATTCCAGTTCTGAGGAGGGTGAACGAGAGCTGCGCCCTTCCCCTCGAGCAGATGCAGAGTCCGCCGTCATCTATGGCCTGCAACCCGGCACTGAATACACCGTGAAGGTCATCGCCCTGCATGATGACACAGCCAGCACAGCATTGGTTGGAACGCAAGCTACAGGTGGGGAGACTTTCATTATTTGCGTTCAGAAGCCACGGGATGCGTTTGGAGATTAAATAGACCGGGGGGGGGTTTTGGTTTCAAGTCCGCGTGTGAAACATCTGTTCCACCGTGTCCATTTTGGTGGGTTTTCAGTTGTTTTGTTGACCCGTATCGGGATGAAACTGAAGACCATGCCGAAAACGTCTTCTGCGTCTCTCGAGCTGACACCGTTTTTGCCACTCTTTCGACACAGGGCTCTCGCCCCCCACCAAGCTCCAGTTCTCCCAGGTTGGCCCCACATCCTTCACCATGCACTGGGCCGTGCCGGGTCAAGAAAACAGAATAACGGGCCAGACGGGCCTCACGGGCTACCGTGTTGTTGTGAACCCTAAAAACAAGAGCGGACCCACCAAGGAGATGAATCTGGCCCCGGACACGACAAAGGCCCACGTCACTGGACTCATGGTGAATGTCTACTCAAAAAGAAAGCTTTAGGAGTCGAGAATTGTCATTGAATAATAGTTTCAGACCGCAGTATTGTTTCATGCATGTAAAAAGTAGAGGTCGAGTTAATTTTGCACGTGATGTGATGTTCCATTCATGACGGTGTCAAATCTGACTCGACTCTTACGACTTCTCTTTTCTCCAAGGTTGCAACAACTTATGACGTTCATGTGTACGCCTTGAAAAACTCCCTGACCAGTCGGCCTGTCCAAGGAGAGGTTACCACACTGGAGAGTGAGTTTTGTCCAAAACATTGTCTCAGGGCCAATAAAAATAAACACATTTTCAAAGCTGGATGAACAACATCCGTTGCCGTATAAAGTTCCTGTCTTATGTCAGCCGCAAACAAAACAAAACAAACACGTTCTCGTGTTTATCCCGGGCCGAGAAAACTTACCATCTTTTCCTTTTTCCTCAAGATATCAGCCCCCCTCGTCGCGTGCGCATCACCGACGTCAACGACTCCACCATTACGCTGACCTGGCGCTCCAAGACGGATGCCATTTCGGGCTTCCTGGTTGAGGCCACTCCCACTACCTCTACCACCTTCACGCCCATTCAGAGGACCATCGGCGGCGACTCGCGCTCGTATAGCATCACAGGTGCCCGGATTTTAGTTGTTAGATATGCGCATAGAGCATTGGAGAGTAATCCGGACCTCTGATCCATAGCGGCACTATTAAAAATACACAAATTGGTTCTTCATATACCGATTTCCACACGACAGGGCTGGAGCCTGGTACCACTTACAAGATTAACATCTATACGCTGAAAGGAAATGGCCGCAGCGCACCTCTTACACTCACCGCGTCCACAGGTAAGCATCACGCATCATTCTGTAGCTTCACTCAACAACAGTGTTTGACTTGAAGCCAAATAAAATGAGTACTGACGTAATAGCGAGTGGAACACGCATGACATGGCATGATCGTGATCTTCGACAGCCAAACCGGTGGTCAGCCCTCCCACCAATATCCAGTTCACTTCGCTGAACCCCAGCAGCATTTCCTTCTCATGGGAGCGATCCCGCAGCCCGGGCGTTAGCGGCTATTTTGTAACCTATGAGCAGCCCGGTGGTTTGCCTCAAGAAGTCATCCCCAGGCCTCACTCCAGCCAGACCTACGCCATCATCAACGGTGAGTAGGGGAGAGCGAGTCCACTTGAACTCACACAAACAAATGGAAAGATTCTAGGACGGAGGACGAATATTATCTCAAATATCCGCTCGCAGGTCTGAAACCGGGAACGGAATACGTCATTAAGATTGTCGCCCTGCAAAATACTTTGAGAAGCGTACCTCTCGTGGGCAAAGCCAGAACCCGTAAGTACTCGACTCACCCACCTGCACTTGTCGATGCCACGACGCACGCGAACTTAAGTTGAGCGGAAATGATTCAGCCATCGCGTTGTTGGTGGCAAGCCAGGAGCAAAGTTTGCAATCCGTTATTGTGATGCCTCAAAGGACAGACTTGTTGGATTTCCCGCTGTTTGGCTTGGACGACTGCGCAAACCCCCGCCTGCAATAAAACAAAGTTGGATGCGCGATGTACATTTTTGTTTGTTCTGTTGACTTTATTTTTCTTATTGTGCTCAACCAGAGCCAGCTCCGAGTCATTCTATCCTGGTCCCCGAGCTGCCTCAGCTTCCTGTTTCTCACCGACCCACCACAGACATATTGGACGTCCCAGAGCGCTTCGATGACAAGATGTACGAATGTGGAGAATCATACACACAACACGCCGTCGAACAACTAGCTGCTGCTTAGCTCTCTTAAACCCCGTTTTTTTTTTTTTTTTTTTTTAATGCATTCAGCTTTGACTCCAACCATGTCCATTTGTCCGGCACAAGTGGCCAGAACCGACCAGGACAGCAGGGGCAGCACATCTACACAGAGTATCAGAACCTCGGTCCCAACAATGGACCTTACGGCCCCCGTGGTGGCCCCACAGAAGGCCAGAGACCAATTCTCAGAGAACCTCTCGTCTACATTCCCGTGGCAGGCCCTGATGGAAACAGAGTGCCCTTGGTTAAGGTGTGTTAATCGCCAGCAAAACGGCTACGTTTCATTCTGAAGTCCACAAGCTGTGACTTCAATCGCCGTTTCCCTTTCATCGGGCAGGTGAGCGAAACACCTCTGCCGGGCCTTGGGTTTGGTTTCCCCGACAATGAGACCGAATTGCCCCAAGAAGCGCAGACCGTCACGACCATCTCTTGGCAGCCCATCCCGCACACCTCAGAGTATGAGGTGTCATGTAATCCAATTACACACGTGGAGGAAAGAGGCTTTCAGGTACCCAATTTCAATTTGAGACCATGGCGTGAGGTCACATGTACTTCCGGGCTGCAAGAAGCTAGTAAACAAACCCCTCCGTAATCCGGCCCGGGCAGAACGATCGAGAAAACAAGTGAAATGGCGCCGTTTCATGTGAGAAGTGTGAGTCAAAAAGAAGATGATCATAGAAATCGGGGAAAGAAAATAACTTTGGGGGCGGATCTGGAAGCAAAACCCTAAACGCAACCAGATTCGGTTGTAGTTTCAAGTTAGCTGGTCAGACGTAGCCAACTGCTTTTTTTTCCAAGGTGCCGATTGTTTTCAAACATTTCTGCAAAGGTCTATGAGGCAGGAATGACTGATTGCACCTTCCCCATAGATGCGTCTTCCTGGCACCTCGAACAGTGCCACTCTGATTGGACTGACATCTGGGGCCTCCTATAATGTGGTTGTGGAGGCCATGAGGGGCGGGGCTAAAGAGAAGGTTCTGGAGGAAGTTGTCACCGTAGGCAATGCAGGTACAGTGCAGTCCATAAATGTATATGCTCATTGAATTTACCTCTACGGATGATGTCGTTAAGTAAGAATTTAACGTGTGGTTCTTGGTTTCCTCTTAGTTCCAGGTGACATCCCCATTTCCACCCACCGCGACGTGTGCTACGACACCTTCACGCACACATACCACGAAGTGGGCTCGGAATGGGAACGCATGTCCGAGTCGGGCTTCAAGCTGTGGTGCCGCTGTCTGGGTCTGGGCAGCGGCCATTTTAGGTGTGATTCATCCAGTGAGTGGCTTATTAACACGCACCCCAGCATGCTTTGCTAACAGGAAGCACGCCATGGAATTTGAAAATTCTATGTGATTTAACCGATGGGGAATTTATAAGGACAGAAAAAAAAGGGACTTCAGTTCTTGAAAACGTGATCCAATTTATTTGGTTTTGATTGATCTTTCCCTGAGCACCACGTTCGAAGTTTAGCGCCGTCAGACAAAATCTTCAGAGGAGAGAACGTTCCTACCACGTATTATAAATTCCTAAAAAGCTATGTTCTGCCTCAGTGTGTAAAAATGACATTTTTATGAAAGAGAGCAGACAGCAAAGCTAAGCTAGGCTAGGCTATGCTAACACAGCCACAACCTCCCTTCAGTTGTTTGCATTGTCCAAACAGCTAGCATGATATCAAAACCCAAGTTCATCGTCCATCCGCAAACCAGCTGGAACCAGCGAACCATGTCACCGTATTCCCCACACTGAAAATTCATGTCTCCACTTTTTATCTCCCCACATTTTGAAACATACAGCTCCATTTCTGTCTTCATTTTTTTCATCCTCTCGCTGCATCTTTTCCCGCCATCTCTCTCTCCTTCAGAGTGGTGCCACGACAGTGGCAACAATTACCGCATCGGCGAGAAGTGGGATCGCCAAGCCGAGAACGGTCACATGATGAGCTGCACCTGCCTGGGCAACGGCAAAGGAGAATTTAAATGCGAACCCCGTGAGTGTGGACACAGAAGGCGCGCAGGCGTGAACTCGGAATATGAGCTTAATGTTTGTCATCGTAAAATGCATCAAACCTGCAACTTTCTTTAACAAACAGACGATTCCACATGTTACGATGACGGCAAAATGTACCGCGTTGGAAACCAGTGGCAGAAAGAATACCTGGGAGCCATTTGCACCTGCACCTGCTACGGCGGTCAACAGGTGGGTTTCCGAGTGGCCGGCGCCACTCATGTGATCAGGTTACAGGGTGCACGAAAGGGTGAAATGAAGTGTGTATTCTTGCGCATATGGAAAGTGAAGCCTCAAGCTTGCGCGAGCCACGTGATTGTCGACTGATTCACGTTAACAATCGCAGGGCTGGCGTTGCGAAAACTGCAGGAGGCCAGGAGGGCAGACCCACGTGGATGCTGACCTGCTTCAGCCTGTCCACTCCGATGTCTTCGATCGCTACAGAGAAAACGCTCGACGCAAACTGGTCGGTATTCAAATATGATCATCATTGCAACCAACAAAAAGTCAGGAAAAGCCCGCTCAAAGCGCGGAACTTTTTATTTTTGAGGCAGTCGCTCTTCAGCTCGAATCGGGGCCTCGGACAAGGTGGAGGGAATTATGAATAATTCCAAATAGCAGTCAATTCCGTTGTTTCAGTCATGTTACTTTTTGTAACACATAAACATTTCTCTATTGAAGATAAACATACCGTGTATGTCCCCCCCACTTTTCTTCTCCTGTTTCAGAACATCCACTGTCCAATTGAATGCTTGAGTCCCGAACTGCTGGCAGATGCTCAAAGCCCCTCAAAGTAGCGAATGGCAAAATGAAGAATTCAGACGCCTTCCAGCATGGCGACGACCACTTCAAGAATGACACCTCCTCTTGTCACTAAAATTAGACGTTTCTGTCACAACCGTGCCTTCACCACATTAGCGCCTTCGGACTATTTCCACCAAACCTTGGTGCCTTTTTTTCCCCCATAAAGATCCAGATGACATTTTTGTGCCTGTTCTTCAGTCACAGCAGACATTTTTTGCATTGGAATCCTTTTTGACACACAACTATACAGACGTAGATGAAACGCATTCAAAGATGACACAGTACTGTTGCACCAGGTCTTTTTCTACTATATTTGTATTCGTATCTTAAAGTCACAAAAATGTTCCACTGAGTCCCAAAGGCTCAACGTTTAGTTTGTCTCTGTGAGTGTATTCCAAAACTCTACGTTGGCTTTGCAATGAAGGAGATAGGAATGTCTAACCGTGGTAAATATTCAAGAAAAGATACGCACTGCTACTTGTGAGATGCAATGAAACGCCACCCCACACCTTGCTCGTCTACAGCACACTCCATTTTCCTCCTTATGTAAAGCTGAGTTTAAAACTCAAAAGGTGACTGACCAAAAAGGAAAAGGTTGAATTTGTTGTTTGAAAATGTCACCGTTATTTTGAGCTGAGATGTATTTTCATTTCTCAATTGTTTGCTTTTCTTGTTTTTTTTTTTTTTTTTTTTTAATTTATCCCTTTTTATTCAGGCATTTTGTTCAATGTTATTTCAGGGTTGTACACTTTGTTTTGTGTAATGGTTGGTGCCAAACTGAACTACTGTGGATCTTTTTAATAAACTGACAAACAACAATCCATTGTTTCCTCTGATTCTATGAGAAATGAATAGAGTCCCTTGTGTATTTGTCGATGGAAGTGAGGTGCAAAGTCTAAAACTTTGACAATCTGACATTCAATTACTTGCATTAGATCGACAGAAAACATCAATGGAATTGAATAGTGTAGCCTTGCTGTAAACTGCAGTGTCTTTGTGTGCTGTTTCAAATTCCATGGTAGACTTTTTTTTTTTTTTTACACCGGTATGGGCTCGAGACTTTTTTTGGTGCATCTTGAGGGGTACACACATGCTAATAATCAAGACTTCAGGCACATGTAGACAGTTATTTGTAGAATAAGAAATAAAATGTTCTTTGTTGATCCTGGCTACTTTGAGCATTGTTTTTCCCCTCTTCCAATCAAAGTCAACAAAGGCCCAAATAGTGGATGTCTCTCAAAGATTATCCGATGACTACTACAAACTACTTCAAACTATTACTAATACAAACTGATACAACTACAAAATACCCCTAAAACCGGGAACTACTTCTGGGACTACTCCCACTGCTAACACCACGACAGTACTTCTAGTTTGTTTGTTTATTTATTTATTTAGCTGCTCTCTTTTTTTAAAATTTACTCACCGATTTTCTCTTGTATTTTACTGCTTGTATAATATACTACGTTTTGTTTATCACCTTGTACCTTGGACGGTGCAATACAAATACAATTCCTTTCCTGTTGTGTGAACGCCCCATGGTACCGTGCTGCCTCTCATTGGTCAGTTTTGGTACTACGACTAACTTGATTCCGTGTGTGGTCATGGTGATCTCTGACTCTGAGCAATACACCACAAACCGTCTAAGCAGCGAAAACAAAATACATGGATTCCCCGCCGCTCTCGTTCCACATTTTAAAAAAATGTTAAAACTTACGCGAGTTGGAAAATCTTATGTTGAGGCGAGCAGAAGCGGAAGTAGGTGGGCTCCTCTCCGCTAGCTTGGTGGAAGTCGTTTTGCCGTCTCAAGTTAGCTAGAGCAGTTCAACTCCAATGGGCGACAAACATGGCCAACAATTGCATGGACGCGTTTATTCTGAAGCTGCAAGATGTGAGCGCGGTCAAGTTTGGCCAGTATAAGCTCAAGAGTGGCTTGATGACGCCCATTTACATCGACCTGAGGGTCCTCGTGTCTCACCCGGCTCTCTTGAATCAGGTAAACACGTGTGCCAACTCCACACGTGCGTCGAGTTGGACTCTTTTTTTATTTGATTATCTGGAACCCTTATTATAAATAATATATCCTCGTTACAGTCCTTTTCCGCATTACTGTTTGACTGTTTTCTTGTTTATTTGTTGTTTACTTTTGGCATGTGGTTTTTCACGAATGATATCGTGCGGATCAATAAGACAATCGATCATTTCCTAAGTAATGCTGGCACTGCACCCCCTACCCCTCATTTCCCTCAAGTTCGAACAAGCTACATCAGGGGTGTCCAAAGTCGGTCCTGGAGGGCCGCTGTCCTGCCTGTTTTCCAGATCTCCCAGCTGTAACACAGCTGATTCAAATGATCAGCTCACCAACCAGCTCTGGAGCAGCATTAGAACAATCCTGATGATGTGAATCAGGTGTGTTGCTCTTGGGAGAGCTGGAAAACAGGTTTACAACGATATTTCCACCATGTTATTATAATTAGCAGGAAATTGCGGGGAGGTTGACGATATTTTAAAAAAAAAATCACCATACTGAATTTATATTGTAAAAAAAAAATCGTGATGTTAGAAAAATAAGCAACATGTAGCGTTTTTATACATAATAACAGCAGTGACAAAGAAATAGGCTTTACCAAGCATCTTCCTGTTATGTGTTCCTATTGGCTTAGTGTCGCAAAATATCGTGATCAATGTAGTTCACAATGCTGTGTTCAACCGAAGTGGCTGAAAAGTCATGTTTTTGATAGAGATGTGCATCTTTTAATATTTTAACGGGACAGTGATTTTTAATATCGGGATATCGACGTTATCGATACAGCCCTAGTACACTATTAGTATCAGAATGGATTTACTGCCATTGACTGCGAAAGGTAAATTCACAAATACAATTTTTTTTGTGGTCTGATGGTGCAACAAACTGTATTAATAAAAATGGATGAAGAAAAAGGAAAAACAATGTTCATAGCATAATAGCATGACACGTGTATCACACACTGCTAGCGGGCATGCTTAGTTAGACATAATACATTCTCTGAGGGAAATTTCAGTGTTATAAGTGAGTCGCTGTCATATCTGCTTCCATCTGTCATATTTCCAGGTGTCAAAGCTCATGTACCAGAAAGCTCAAGATGAGGGTCTCCAGTATGACTCGGTATGTGGTGTTCCCTACACTGCCTTGCCCATGGCCACCATTATCTGCTCCACACATGAGCTGCCCATGCTCATCAGGCGCAAGGAGGCCAAGGACTATGGTAGGAGGCACGATCTTCAAACTTGAGCACATTTAAAAAAACAAAAAAAAAAGACGGAAATAGTAATCATAATGATAATAAAGTCCAAATGTTGTGTTTCTCTTAGGAACCAAGCGTCTGGTGGAGGGCTCGTTTAAAGAGGGAGATACGTGCCTGATCATTGAAGACACGGTGACCAGTGGCAGCAGCATCTTGGAAACGGCTGAAGTGCTGCACAAAGAAGGACTGAAGGTGCAGTAGGACGGAAACACTTCTGAAAGCCAGTCTTGTTGGGCAGCACAGACATAAAAAAATAAAAATAAAAAATACAACAAAAGAAAAATCTTCTGGAACAAGCGGAAAAATCAGCAGTGGCATTCAAAGCCAAAATAACATTCACAAATGTCCTCTTGACCTGAACAGCGACTAGCACAAAGAGACTCGAGCACTATATTCATATACTGTGCATGTATGAACATATAGCATCAGCAGCACAAATAATACGATTTAACAATTGACACATTGACATTTTTATTTATTTTTTACTTCCTTTGTTTGATATCCAAAATCCAAAGCGCTAACAGATGCAGCGTTTGTGTGTGAAAGGTGACAGATGCCATCGTGCTGATGGATCGCGAGCAAGGCGCGGTGGACACGCTGGCTTCCAAAGGCATCCGGCTCCATCCCATCATCTCCATGTTCAAGCTGCTCGATGTGCTCAAAGCCGCCGAGCGCATCGACGCGCACACCGCCCAGAGCGTTCGCAAGTTCATCCTGGACAACAACACCTTCAGGTACGCGTCTTCACGTCTCCGTTAGCCCGTCCGTCGGCGAACGCCATCCGTGTCATTTGACTGCGTCCGTCAGCGTCAAGGAGGAGAATGGAAACGATGACCCGGCATCGAAGAAGCAACGTTTGGAACGCGGCTTGGAGCTGAGCTATGAAGCCAGAGCCAAACTGCCAAGTAGGACTCGTTTTTTTTGGTTTTGTTTTCCGTGGGCGGCCTAACCACAAGCATTCAAAACATTGTTTTTGTCCCGTCCGCAGATGTTCACCCTCTGGCGTCGAAGCTACTGACCGTCATGGCGGAGAAGCAATCCAACCTTTGCTTGTCTGCGGACGTCACGAGCGGCGAGGACCTGCTGCAGCTCGCAGACGCTCTGGGTCCGAAGATTTGCGTATTGAAGACCCACGTCGATATCTTGAAGGTAGTCGCCGGGGTTGACGGAAGAATTTGTATCGTTAAAATTTCGGAAGGTAATGAGCTACTTGTGGCGTGCGGGGGTGGGGGGGGGGGCAGGACTACACTGAGGCTTTCAGCCAGAAGCTGCAGGCCCTCGCTGAGAAGCACAACTTCCTGATCTTCGAAGATCGCAAGTTCGCCGACATTGGGAACACGGTCAAGCATCAATATGAAGGTGAGAGGTGCAAATTAAATGTTTTTTTTTTAAGACATCAGAAATTAGAGTTTTTTCCAAAACCTTTGGAATTATTGTTGAAATCCTGCTTCGAATTATTTTGTGTTCCGCAGGTGGTTTGTACCGCATCTCGTCGTGGTCCCACATCGTGAACGCTCACGCGGTGCCGGGATCCGGCGTTGTGAGGGGCCTGGCGTCCGTCGGACGGCCCCTGGGCCGAGGCTGTCTGCTCATCGCGCAGATGAGCTCGCAAGGCTCGCTGGCGACCGGCGAGTACACCGAGGCTACGGTAAGCATCGCCAGTTGGCCAAACAGCCACTGAAAAGCGCTGGCATCTGTGGAGAAAGGAGACAGAGTTATGAGGAATCGAACCTCACTTTTTTTAAGGATAAGGCAAAGCTGCTTTTTTTGTGCGTGTGTGTGTTAAATAAACTGGACAACAATTTTTTATTGAATTTTTTTTTCTCCATTCATTTTTTGGCACTGATTCAAAAGTTGCCCTTTTGTTTTCTCCAGCACATCAGGTTTTCATCATCATTATATGTAAATTACGAGTTAGGTTCAGCAAAATGTTGATTTTTTTTTAAATTAATTTTTTAAATATGTGTGAAACATCACGGTTATGAATTGCATCACGTGGTAAAGTATCTCAAAAAGCAGAGGGGGTGGGGAGAAGTAGACATTTTTTTTAAAAATCGGCCTCAAAAATTTGTTTAGGGACACATAAAGCCATCTCTGATTAAAAATTTCTGTTGGCCGGTGGTCTTTAATGTTTACCCACCTCACTTCAAGCACTGCTGTGCCCCCAGATATTAGCGAGCCCCCTGAGAAGTCAGTTTAGCTTCATGCTAACAAATTATGCTAAGCACCATGACAGCGTAACAAAGAGCATCAGCGTCTTGCCTCTTAATCCACGGATATTTGGTCAAGCGTCACATCGTACGAAAACATTTCAAATGTCTCTCGGATGTATTTGTTTTGAAGTGTTTGAAAGGGGAACGCGGGTGTCACGTGATTGTTCGGGTGGAGCTCAGGCGTTGTGTCTCCACAGATCAAAATGGCCGAGGAGCATTTTTACTTTGTCATCGGCTTCATCTGCGGCTCGAAGATCACAAAGAGGCCCGAGTTCATCCACATGACCCCCGGAGTGCGAATGCAGGCTGGAGGTGTGCTTTCACTTACGGGTGTACTCGCTTTTGTTGCCAGAGGGTTGAATATAAATGTGTGTGTTTGAGTTATGTTGATCGGGCAGCAAATTTGGATTATTAATATACAGATTGTACACGGACTCCTTTTGCATTGTAGCGTGAAACATGAGACTCGCCTTCCGGGGATAAGGTAGTAATTGCACTTAAACAAAAGGTGGCGCTGTGGTTCAAAATGTTTTGGATTTGTCATCCAGGTGCCAGTTCGCTCATCCTTTTTCCTCCCTTGCTTCCTTTTGACCCCTGCCCCCGCCCCCCATAACCCCCTCCCCGCAGGAGATGTCCTAGGCCAACAGTACACCACCCCGGAGGAGGTCATCTACAACAAGGGCTCTGATGTCATCATCGTTGGACGCGGGATCCTGGAGGCCTCCGATAGGCTGGCCGCTGCCGAGGCTTACAGGAAGTCCGGCTGGGAGGCGTACACACGGAGGACGGGGGCGAGTGACCAATAGGAGCTCAACTCAAGGGATTTAGTTTTCACTTCTTTTTCTTACGTCAAAATTAACACCAACTTCCTGCGATCGGCATAGGTGGTAGTCGAATATCTTGTGGATGATAAAAGCTGCTCTCCTGCTTCTCTTAGTGTCTGCTGCTTTGACGCTGCTGGTCCTTTGACTTTCACTATTTTGGTAGGATTTCTTTGTACCGTATTGTTTTCTTCCACTCCTTCGCTTGACCAGTAGTTTGCTTCGTTTTGCTTCCCAACTATGTATGGGCTGTAATTTACAGTCTTCAGAGGGAACACTTTATATGACGAGGGTTGTAATAACCTGTTGCTTTTGTTTTTGTTTTGATTTTTTTATTGTTTTTAAAAAGCGGCGACTGTATGATCATTGACCAATCCAAATACTTAATCCTGTGATTCAGGTGAGGGAATTCGAAATGTTTTTTTTTTTTTGGGGTCTCGACTGCCTTTCACATTGTCAACCTTGAATAAAAAAAAAAAATCATGATTGATGAATCTCCAGCTCCTGTTTCTGAAACTAACGTTGATTCTACAAAACAAAACCTACTTGAGAATGCATTCTATTATTTAATTTGTATTGTTATGATTATAATTCCCCCCGCGACCCTAGTGAGGATCAAGCGGTTCGGAAGATGAATGAATGAATGAATGATTATAATTATAAAAGCGAAGTCCGCGAGAGACAAAAAAGGGCAAACTATGAATCTGAGCAAAAATGTACTTGATTTTTATTTTTTTTTTAATCGTGAAAAATTGTTGACCGGTGTTAATGTTATCGAATACTGCACGACTGAATTTGATCTCTCCAAACAAACTAAAGGAGTTTCATGTTGATTCAAACTAAGAATCCTACTTTTAACCGCATGCTTACTTAAGCTAACTTCCGCCCCCCCAACCTCCATCATAATTTCATCAAAATTATTATTTGATGCCCTAACTGACATTTGTGTTGCTTCCTTTTCAAACTTTACAGACCTACCCCCCCACACTCGTGTATAATTTCTCGTTGCAATTGTGATTAATAATAAAATATAAATCAAATGAATACAAATGTAAATAAGACGTCTGTTGACTGTTTTATTCCAACGAGACGCTCGGATAGGCAGAAAGGTCACGCACACGTTGCCTGGCACATAGGAGAGAGATGACTCTATTAGTGTCTTCGCGTGTGTGCGGGGGGGGGGGGGGGGTCACCTCACTCCAACCCCTCTCCCCCTCCCTTTGTGTCAATATTGGATCAGAGCAACGCACCGTGCGACAGGTGTCTGTGCGCGCCCCGAGGAGTTTCTCTGCTTTTCATCCATCTTGAAGGGAGGAGGGCGAGAGAGGGAGAAAGAGAGAGAGAGAGAGAAGTGGGGGGTGGGGGTGTAGAAGTATAAAAGCTTATTCCTGTTCCTGACAAGAGTTCAGTGCGCCCACAAGGTGATGAGGCCAAACAAAGCCGAGCGCTGCGTCACGCTCTTCCTTTTTTCCTCTTCTCCTTTTTGAAAGGTAAGTTTGTCGCCGATGTCCATTTCCTCCCACTTTTCTTTTGTTTTGGTTCTAACTTGACCAAACGTGTGCCCCAAAAGGTCCGGCGCGGGCGCGCAAAAGACGCGCCAGCTGTTGGGAGAGCAACCTTGCGCGACTCGTGCGCAATTTTGGAATGCAAGACTTTTTTCCCTACGCTCGTCCGTATTTGCTTCACGTTGAGCCCCACGTACAATACCTGAAGGTGACGTTTTGTTCGTTCGGCTCGCGTTACGCAGTTACGGGTTGACGACTGGAGACGTCAAGTTTGGTGTTTGCTGCGCCTCAGTGATGTGGGAGTCCACCCCCCCCCCCTTCAGAATAAACCCTCACTTCAATTTAACAGCTGCACAACAAGCTGCTGCGTTAACCTCAGGAGAAGTGGATGGTAATTTTTTGCATGAAGCCCAACGAAAAAGCCCAGTTGTCAAACTTGTTCTAATTAGTGTGCGAGCACAGAAGAATGCCAGCCAATTTGCGTGTGTACACGTTCGACGAGGTTCAAATAAAGAAAAGGAAAACTAGAAATGTATTTTATTGACAGAAGGTGTCTACTGGGTCTTTATTTTGTTGATGGGGGGTGGGGGGGGGGGGAGCTCATAAAGACAGGTGGACCGGTGGGGAGCGTGTCTACCTCTCAGGCGAGAGGTTATGCATTTGAATCTCATTTGGATGTTCCAAATTATTTTTTTTTGTTTTTTTTAATGTTTTCTCTGGATTTCTTCCCAAAATATGCACGCTAGTTTCAATGAAGACTCAATATGGTCCATAGGTGTGAATGTGAGTGTGACCACAACCGGTCCAGGGTGTACGCCGCCGCCGGCCCAAAGTCAGCTGGGATCGGCTCCGCTTCTCATGTGAGGACAAGCGCGATAGAAAATGTGGATGGAAGTTTTTTTTTTTTTAATCACCAAAAAAATGCACCATATTGTTCAGCTGATAGCAAAACTGTATTGCCTTCAATTCTGTATGTCATTTTAAACTTATCGTCAAAGTTTCAATAAAAAATACAAACGTGCCTATGAAGAACTGTGTTTTCTTTTTCTTTATGATTCTTAATCATCAAACTCATGCTCATCTGAAAAGGGTGAATCACGGCAATTGGAATTTTTTTCCCCCCTCCCAAAAAAAAAAAAAAAAAGAAAAGACTTCAACATTTACATTATTAGGCTCTAACAACCAAAATTATTCTCCCTGTTGACTGAACATGATCTCAATTGGAAATGTGCAGTCTGAATACACACACTCACCATTTCACATTGAATCCGTTTTATATCTGGGAACAGAAGATAAAAAGTGGACATTTCCAAGAGCAGGGATGCTAATCTGTGTAAGCCCCCCCCCTTCCCCTCCCACCCCCTTCACGCCTTTTGGATAATCATTTTCCAAGTGGCACACTCATGGTGGTTGTTTTTTCCATCGCCCGTCCAACTTTGTACGTCATCACCCGAGGCTGCAGGCGAGCACCGCAGAAGTCAGAGATGGACTTAATGGCTGGGGTATGTTAATAGTTAACTAAACATTACCCGCACGCACACACACACACACACCTGCCCATCTGTCATTTGGACTGATGCGGTTTGCAGCCATCCCTCGCATTGAGCGCAGTTTAGTTTGACTTTGTGCTGATTTTGAGTTCTCATCCCCCACTCTCACATCTTTTTGTTACTTTATGGACACTGGATTAAAAAAAAAAAAGGGGTACGTTGAGTGGATTTTAGTTCAAGTGGTTACACGAAATAAAAGCATCTGGATCCAAATCATTTTTTTGTGGGGGGGGGGGGCTTAAACCCTTCCAACAAGTTCTGTCTGCCATGAGCGCTGCTTTGCATGGTGGAGTTGGCAAAAAAAAAAAAGTGGAGGGCCCAAATGCAGGAAGGCAAGGAATGAGTGCTGATGTCTTAAAAAACAGTATTTATATTGAAAAATAAAATGTAAAGATGCAAACTACGTATACAATAGAATCAAAACATTAGATCAGAGCCCCCCTCCGCCCCCCACAATGTGCCCCTCGCTCATAGGAGGTTGGTTTAGGATTTCTTTTTTTTTCACCATTTATTCATCTTTTGTGGTTTATTGTTTGCATTTCGCCTTGCAAAAGTCTGTCCTGCGTGTTTTCCAAGTCTCCCTGTTGCGACGCAGAGATGATTCACACACCTGATTCAAATGATCAGATCATCACAAGCTCTGCGCAAGCCTGACATTGAACCTGTTCATTTGTATCAGATGTGTTGCAACAGGGAGACTTGGAAAATATGCAAGACGGCGGCCCTCCAGCACCTGAGTTTGACACCAAAGTTCCATGCTCCCTCTTCGGTGTTCCAGTTAAGAAATGAGCCGCAGCATTTTGACCCAACTGGAGACATTTGAGGGAGGACTGGCTGACTCTAAAGCGCAGCGCCTTCCAGTAAGCCAGCCGAGATGCGACAATGGCGCTGACTACGGTTTCAAAGTGCTGCTTTCTAAAAAAAAAAAAAAAACCCCAAAAAAACGGCTTCACCTTTGCCTGACTACCGAGGTGGAAAAAAAAAAAAGATGGATTCAACTCCCGCTGTGCTGCGACAATGTAAGTCAGTTGTGAACTGTGTCCAAAATGTGAAGAGTCATACTTGCGCTTCAGCCTCCCAAGTAATGCGAAAAGTCAATTTGTGTGGTGTTTGCATAGCATTTAGCATACGCAGCCTTGCCTCCATATGCACACTGCAAAAAAAAAATAAAATAAAAATAAAAATAAAAAGCATCATCCACGATCCCTTTCATTCATCCGCGCGGGCCCCCAATCTCCAACTAGCAAACCCTTTGGAAAGATAATTTCCTCATGAAAGTTAATCACCTTTAACCGGCTCATCATTACAAAGCGCCTTCGTCTTCCTCGTCATTCTTTACCTGAGAGCTTATTTGCCTGTGTAAGTCAATATTTGTTTAAAAACGAGAGGCAGGGAGCGCGCACACTCGTCAGTATCCTGGTTACCTTGCGCGGTTACCTTGCCGACTCGCAACCGACAGTCCGAACTGGTCCTGCCGCCGCCGCCGCCGCCGCTCGTGCTACGGCTACACCCTTCCCACCAGCTCCGGGAGCCGGAGGAGCTCGCAGCTATTTTGTCTCCACGTGAATGCTCGGCCCCTCCCAACACCAAACAGAAAACAAATATCATATTCTACAACTCTACGGCTTTATTATAACACGACATAACCAAGAAGGCACGGGGCGCACATTGACCCCAAGTGTGGGGGCTCAAGCATCCGGCCTTTTGCAAAAACCTGACTTTTTAATTTTTTTTTTTTAATTTTTAGCAATCAATTTATTTTGATTTGCATATTTTAATTAAAATTCCTGTCATCAATTTCACCCAAAGTGTTTTTTTTTGTTTTTTTTGTGAGGGATATTTATTGGAGTCCTTTTTTGATATTCAGAGGCACTTTAAATATTGTGTGCCGACCCCCATTCACTTGAAATTGATTGCCTGAATTCGAAACCGATTTTTTTGTTGATTGGTTTCAATTTGGTTTTGTGTAACGTTCTGTTTTCCTCTGTCCCACGTTTTTGTCTTGTCTCGCTCGTTTGGTTTCCGCCTGCTCTCGTCAACTCTCTTCCTTGTGTCGACCAATCGGCTCCTTTCTCCCACCGCCGTCTTGTCCGCGTGTGCCTCGTTGTCTCCTCTGAGTGCTTGTATTTAGTTCTCTTTCTCATAGTTCGTTGTTGTCAATGCTGTTGTCTCTACGAATGTCGTTGTTCTGTTTCCTGTGCTTTTTTTTTTTTTTGTTGCTCTCAACCTTTTGTTTGCTGGAATTTGTTGATTTAGTACTTAAATTCGACGACACACCCCGTTTGCATTTTGAGAGCGCAAGCATTCGCATCACGAATACGCTGATTTGCCGTGACCCCCCCATTAAAACGGCCGCATGGACGCACCAGTCACCTTGTGAACTCTGCTCCATGTTGAGTTGGCCTTTTGTCTCGGCACCATGAAGACCCCAATGTCTGTTTCTACACACCAGCGAGATGATTGCATTTGTGGAGCCTGCAAAACTGCCGCCGCGCTCTACTATCTTGAAATGGTTGCCTGAGTAGTCCCAGAGGCTATGTGTGTGCGTGTGTGCGCGTGTGTGTGTGTGTGTGTGTGTGTGTGTCTGCGCGCGTGTTGTTTCCTCTGACAGTTACTGATAATCAAGAGTCATGCAAATGCCCGAGGCTTGTTCCCTCTCTGGGTTGGCCAACCAAGTAGCTTTTTTTTTTTTTTTTTTTTTTTTTTTTTTTTGCTGGTGTCGGTCACAGTAGCGAAAATGAACGCAAAGCCGCTTTCGTTTCGGGTTTATGATGATTGGTGCAGAAGTGTAGTAGGACACTGGCCATGTGCGCTTTGGACTTTCCGATTCGGACTTTCAATTCCAATTTGCAACGGTTTTATTTCGATGACAACTCGTTTCAATACGTGGCGCTAAGTGAATAAGTATTGTGGTATTCGATCATTGATAGAATCCGCCGTATTGTTGTAATCTCCTGAGAGTACGTTTATGTATGCGATGTAAATCCTTCCTTCATTCCACATTTCCACTCCGAATGAAGTACTGTACATCAGTGGTAGTACAAAGCATTGGCATTGTCAGTATAGTTTCCCTTCCTAGCAGTAATAAGTAGGTCAAAGTATTACCAGTATTGGATTGTTATTAATTGTTTTTTCTTCTTTCTGCCTACATTCTTGCTGCTGGAGCCTGTAAATTTCCCCAGTGTGGGACAAATAAAGGATATCTTATCAAATCAACTATTAGTAGTATCAAATATCTAATCAACCACGTACAATTCCTTACGCGATGACCCTAAAAAGACAAAAGCAACAGCAGCAGTGAGACGATCAAGAATGTCACTGGGTGTGCTTCTTCCTTCCTTCCTTCTGTGTGTGTGTGTGTGCGCACGCCTGTCACCGCAATTCAATAATACACATCCCATAATAATCCATATTGCTGTCGACGTCACCTTGGGAATGAACGAGGCACCGAAAAGGTGACAAATGGTCCACCAGCTGCTTTTCGGGGACGTCCACGCTCAGATGTTGTAGGAGCAGATGTCCAATTCGCATCACCCGTACCTGGATTAGTTGCCTGGCAACCTTCCACCTGAAGAAGGTCATTCAGTGCGGTGACAAAAAGTCGCGTGCGTGTGTGTGTGTGTGTGTGTGTGTGTATGCAAACGCTCTTGCATGTGTGTGCAGGTGCATTCACTGACTATTCAAATAATTGTGTTCATAGTGATTCAGAAACAAGAGCTTGCAGTGCACTGTTAACACACATCCTCGAGCACAACTCGCACAATAAAGTTATTGTAACCTATGATGACAGCACAACGTGCAACCGTTGTAGTAGCACAGGGATCGTTTGCTTTCCTAAAATAGAACAGCTATCTATATATATATATATATATATATATATATATATTGTATATAATGTAAATGTGTGGTGCTTTCTGCTTTGGACCACCCACTTGTGACATCTGTGTCCACATAAGCTTCACCTGGCTGCCTGAGCCTCACCTGCTCAACATACACAAACATGTTCAACAACAATGGATGGCTTACAAAACTGCTCTCACACACACACACACATACACTCACACACAAGTCCCAGTATCCGCTGGGACGGCAATATCCATTTGACCACTAGATGTCACACTAACGAAGGATAAGGTGGTTCTAAAAGTCGTTCTCTATCCTTCCATGAAGGTTTGAGGATTCGAAAACAGATTTCCTGACTCTGTACTGCAATTGTCTGGCCAACGGTTCAGGGTGTCCCCCGCCTACTGTCCGAAGACAGCTGGTATAGGCTCCCGCCCCCCCCCCCCCCGCGCGCGACCTTTGTGAGGATAAAGTGGTTCAGAAAATGTGTGTGTATCTTTCTATCTATCTATCTATATGTATATCTATATATATATGTGTGTGTATATATATATCTATATATCGATATACCTGTACAGTATATAGATATATAATGTAAGTTTGAAATATTTTAAAGCATCGTACAGCACTTTTGAGTTGCATTTTGGTTGATTGAATGATACATGGCCGAGGGTGTGCAATGTATCCTCTTTTTGTGATTTGGTGGGTGCAGCCTTGTTCAATTCCTAACCTATGTGTCTTGCGTATATTAAGATTCAGAATCACTGCTCGAGTGTAACTACAGTGTCCTGCCTCTGTTTTTGTGTGTGTGAGAGAGAGCAAAAAAGCCAGAGAGGATCAGCTCCCACAATGCGTCTATTATTCTTTTGGCAGCAATCAAAGTGTCACGTCAGTGCGTTACGGTTGTATAGCCGCCGACGCCGGCCGACGCCGGGCAGCGGCTGTCATAGTGATGACTAAGTGGCTTGTGGGCTCTGAGGACAATGGCGCTGCGAAGCCTCCACAAAGCACGCGGCTAATGCCGCCCTTTCAGCGAGGCCTGCCGGGCTGCTGAGTGTGCAAGGCGGCCGGGCGGACGGTCCAGGGGGGGCCCGGCCCTATAAAGGGGCAAACGAGGCTCTCTACCCCGTCATTGATTTTACTGGATCTGTCCCACCTCAGTACCGTCTGTAAGTATGTCAATATATTCGATTTGGAGTCAGCTCTGTGAACGCGGGTCATCGTCAATGTTTCTGATCAGTCAGTGTCATTGTGATAGGTTTTAAATAAAAGCGGGTGAATTCATCCTTTTCTTTTTTTGGACCGTGCAGTTAAGTGTAAGTGACAAATACCCGGATTGGTGTTTACCTTGTTTTTTACTTTGGACTTTAAGATTCTGGTGAAAAAAAAAAAAAAGCTAAATTCATGTCATTTACAAACAGTAGAGCTACATTTCTTAATTGTGACGATCATTCGCTGATCAATTTCCATTTCCGGGACAAGATGATGCTCATTAAACCTTGTTGCAGGTCAAATTTACCCTTTTTAAAGGTCATTTCTTTTAAAAATGGGGGACAATTTTGGGATAAAACTCCTTTCTTACCTATCATCCAAATATTTTGGATGATAAGTATTATTTAAGCTAGCGTACGTTTTCCCCATGCATGTTTCCAATAATACAGGACCCGTAACTGACACTACGCCTTTTGACATGGTGCAGTAATATGATTATTGTAACAAAATGAAATAAAACCCCCATAGGACAACCACCCCCCTTCGTATTTAATGATCAAATTGAGCTCCAATGTAGCAAATGTGAGAGGAGTGTTCATCGAGCCGGTCGCTCCATTCAATTGTCACGCGCGATGCCTCGTTCAGAGAGCACAGTGCGACGGCGGAAGCAGCCATGAACACTCAGCAGTTGGAGCAGATGGGCCAGTTCAAGATTACCGTTTGGGAAGAAGAGAACTTCCAGGGCAAGCGCTGCGAGTTCATGCTGGAGTGCCAGAACATCATGGAGCGAGGCTTCAACAAGATCCGCTCCATCAAGGTCGAGAACGGACCGTAAGTAGGACTTTGGCGACCAGCGCTCTCCAAGTCCACCTCATTTCAACGCATTGCCATACTATGATTGGAGAGATGTAACCAAAAGCCGATGGTACTAGAACAGCTGAACTTTATTTGGGATTGGTCTTATTCAGCTGGAACTGGGACCCTTAGTTAAGTTAGTTATGAACAATTAAAAAATGCCAGTCTTTTTTTTTTTTTGTACAAAGCCTTCAGGATTGTGCTAGGAATCCCCCCCCCCACCACCCTAAAAAAAACTCAAATTTGGGGTTCATCAGAGGCCCTTTAAATTGGTGGCAGCTGTGTGCTCAGTCCCATTTAACATGAGTTTGTATGTGATTGGTTCAATCTGAACATAGCCACATCCCATTTCTGAGAGGGTGTGCACACATGTGCAAATTCATTCTTATTATTTTTTACATCCCATCTCGAAAATACTACAAAGAAAATCATTTGAGCAGTTACAGAATTGTAGTCTACATTAATGGTGGAAAAACGTTTGAAATGTTGGCCTCATTTTTTTTTTTTTTAGATTTCAAAAATCCTGCCTTTAGATGGGGGTGTGTAGACTTTTTACATCCCCGTTAATAACGTCCAATTCGAAAAGTGAAATACAAATACTCTCAGTAGATTCCAACTCAATATATAATTCAGATTAAAAATACTTTAAAATATAATTTAGCTGATTATGACTTACAGCTAACAATCTACCCACCCCAAAACTTGTCATGTTCAAATGTGAAAGTTATCACTTTGCAACAGCGATAACGACCGCATTTATTTGTATTTTTTTTTTCCCTGATGCGGCAGCAATTGCGCGTGCGTATTATTGCATTTCTGGTTAGCATGCATCAAGTGTGACCGGGGCTGCGATATGAGTCGCCCGGCCGCGCGCATCTGCTGGCCGGGAGCCATAATGGCTGACTGACTGCCGATCAGATAACACGCCTTCAGCTGCAGCAGAATTAAATGTTTGCTTTGTGCCGCCTTTCACAGAAAAAGCAGCTGCACGCTGTGTTCATTACAGGCCATTGTGAGCCGTATACGCGGCCGAGTTGTCCGAGCAAACGCAAAGTTGCATCTTAACAGCCATCCGTCAACTCTTGGTCCACTTGTAGCTGGGTGGGGTACGAGTACCCCGAGTTCCAAGGCCAGCAGTTCATCCTGGAGAAGGGCGACTACCCTCGCTACGAGGCCTGGAGCGGAAACAGCAGCTACAGGACCGAGCACATTCTCTCCTTCAGACCCATCAAGTGTGCCGTAAGTGCTGTTGTTCTTTTCGCGGATGAATTTGGGGATTGGACTTCAAAATCGGTTTTCATTTCACTTAAATGTGAATCGTTTTTAAAAAAAAGTACTCTTACCTATCAAATTGCCTTTCATGCCAGATGCACAGCAGGAAGGAATGATTTGTTCTTTGTCAATCAACGCACCAATTTTTTTCACTGTAGGGAGTTTGCGCCCAACGCCAGCGAATAAGCCATGTGTTTGTTCAAAATACACAAAATGTCATTCTCTTAGTTGGCTGTTTAGTTTGACAGTAAACGTCAACAGAGACTGCCACAGCTTCACGCTTCATTTTTGAAGCTGTCACTTGTTCCTCTCGGCATCTGCGTGCAACCCGAACTGTGGCGAGGAAGTGACTCTTTGACACATCACTAGAGGGAGCCCTCGCACCGATAGTGGCACTTCTATCGATGGAAGCAAGTTGTCATTGATCCTGCCTCCCATGCGCTGAAAATGTTGTCTCTCACAGAACCACAGCGACAGCAAGGTGACCCTGTACGAGAGTGAGGACTTCCAGGGCCGTAAGTTTGAAATGAGCGACGACTATCCCTCCCTACAGGCCATGGGCTGGTGCACCAAAGAGGTGCCGTCTATCAAAGTGAACTCCGGAGCGTAAGTTCTCCAGAACTCTTCTATGTTTTTTTTTTTTTTTTTTTTTTTTAAAGAATATTCTCTTGTTTCCTGAGCAATATGTTCTTTGTGAGAATTACATTTTTTTCCGGAATTAATTAGTCTTCGGGGCTGTGTCCTTTTCCACACACCGATGTCCTCAGGCAAAATGTTAGTGTGCCACATTTAAAAGAAAAGAAACGCTTTGATCGGCAGCAAATTGAGTCATTTGTGTTCACACCCACAACAGCGCAAATCGCCTTATTTTGACCCCCTTTCATTCGCTGGCTAAGACGAATCAAGATTAAATGCCTTTGGGTGTGTGTGTGTGTTTGTGTGACAGCTGGGTGGCCTACCAGTTCCCCGGTTACCGCGGCTACCAGTACATCCTGGAGCGAGACAGACACCAAGGCGAGTACAGAAACTACAACGAGTACAGCACCCAGGCTCACACCAACCAGGTGCAGTCCATCCGGAGGATCCAGCACTAAGCTTGACCCAATCCGAAAAACTGAATGCTTTCCTCACTTCGACCGGACGGAGCACCGCCGCGCAACAGTAGATGGACTCAGTCGTTCTCTCTCACTGTGGCTCGACACGTTTGGATGTCTGAATGCCTGCTTCCTTCACCATGCGCAAGCATGATTCTGGAAAGAGGAAATAAAGGCTTTTGTTCCAAAGGACGCCGCTCCGAAATGTTTTTTTTATTTTTTTTTATTTCAAGTGATCACGTACGCAGTACATATGCGACACACGCACGCAGAGCTCCTACCTAAGAAAGAATTCTTGGAGATGAATAAAGCTCAAGTCAACTGAATTTTGTGTATCACGACATGCAGTGAAAATCAAAGATTGAAATGTATTCGCGCTATTGTTTATGTGGAACACATTTTAATCACCTGCACCCGATGCGCATGTTTGAATTAAATAAATCCAAAGTCCGTCATTTCGTCCACGATATAAAAATCCCCAAAGCAATGGCACACACTATGCTACTTTAGCGAGGTTTTTATACCTCTACCGATGCCAATTTGCTAATTTGGATCTAGCGTGACATCTTCAATCCCTTTGTCGCGACTGTATATGCAGACCTCGGGGCGGCACAGGGTTTGTTCACCGTTTGTCTTTAGCTAGCTAGCTAGCTAGCATAGCCACGTCTGCTATGACACAATTGCGACCTACTAGTCTTCTGGTTGTGTTTCTGACTTGCGTTGCGCTCGAATGGCTCTGCTTTGGAGTGCGGTGTATGAGGAGGACACAATAAGATCAAATAAATAAACGTTCATAATTCTTGCGGTAGCTAGGTGCGATTGAAGCTATAGGCCAAATGGCCGTCTTTTTTGCACGACCCTAATTTTTGTTTGTGCTCCAGCACTTTTAATTGACATGCTAATGCCTGCTGATTAGTCGATGCTTTGCGAATCCACAATCTTCGCCCGCAGTTGACGTCCATGCAGCGGCATCAAAAATTGGGTCCTCGACAGTGTTTTGAGGGTTTGCAAATCTTCAAGACTTCAGAGTTGTGTGATTCTGTTCATGACGACTGCGGCCCGATTCTAAAGAAGACACCAACCGCACTTCGTTGGAATTCTTCGAGTTTAAAACGGAAACCGGAATGGAAAGTTTAGCCTTTGTTTGGCTATTCTAATGTGACAGAATCATATTTATTTTACAGTCACAGACGTGGATCCTGGAGTGTGTTTACCTCCACACGCACCCCTCCCGCTGTCCAGGACGTGCGAGTCCGCCTTACACACCCACAACTCGGCACGAACTTGTAGTCCCACGCCCCAAAAAACAGGATATTTTAATAAATGTGTAACTGTGTGCACAGCGCACGCCTTTGTCAAATACGCATTCCTCCGCAGTCGGATTAAAGCCGCTCTGCTGTCACTCGACGAGGACTGACGGTGCTCGGTTGTTCACGTACAGGTGAGATGCAACTTGGACTACAAAGTGCCAACGGTAAGTCTGCCATCGTATTTACGAGACGGGGGCGGCCACAACACTCTCCGGAACCGCAGCGTTGGACCAAGGACAAGGCGCTAGTCTCATGCTAACTCTCGCTTCTATCTAGCGGAGCGGAACGACCTCGGTGGACTTCTTTCCGGAGTGGGAGGTCAGGTGGATGCGGTCCAGCCTTCGAGGCTTGTTTTAAGTTGCCTGCGACGTGTATTTGGACACAGGCAGCTAAAGCAAGTCTGGGATGCGAGAGACACCCGTCAGCCTCGCGGAGAAGAAGACGCCGTCCCGGACTCGCGAGGGGGGTGGCGATTCCTCCTCTCGCCCTGTGAGGTGTTGAAGGCCTTTTTGTGGGAGTGGGATGGAAAATGAAAAACAAAACACAGAAATGTTCAATGTTGATGCAGAATGAATGTGTTTGCGCAGTCACTATCTTGAGCAATGATTAGCAGAGCACTCCGGGTTAGTCCTCTGATTACTTGGAGATGGACGATTATACTTTTGTTAAATTGTTAATTATTATCATTTTATATTTAAGCATTATATTCTTTTATGTTAGTTACCTTAATTATACTCTGTTTAATACGTCCTGAAATATTCTTATGTTGCTTACATGTGATTGGGGAAGAAAAGCAGGAAGGTGGGTCGTTACCGGAAGGTGGAGTGTTCGTTCGAGAGTTAGGAGGCAGCCGTTGGAAAAAAAAAAAAAAAAAGAAGAAAGAGCTGTGTTCAAACGAAGTCGTCCTCTCCTTTTTGCCCATTCTAAGCGTAGAGCAATCCATCTAAAACCTACGAACCCCTCAACTTACACTTTTCTTCAAAGTATGTTCTTAAACTCTTCGACTTGATACCACGCAAGTGTGTTGCCGCCACACCAGGAAAAGACGTTCAACATGACGTTTCACCTTTCAATGTGATCGGTTGTCACGTTAAAACGTTTTGAGTTTCACGTTGTCATCTGATCAATTTCACGTTTCACGAGAAGGTAACGAATTTCGTGTTGAATGTGATACGTTTCACATTAAAACACGACCATTTTCACACAAAAAAACGTGAAAATATTTCCATGTTATCGCGTTAAAATGTGATGATAGTTTTGACTTCCGGTTCACGTGACTGGTCGAGTGACGAGAGATACGCAACGACGGATGATAGGCTGTCGCGTTAAAACGTAATCTTCTCGTTTCTGCTCTTTTAGTATTATTTTCAGTTTTTTTAAATTGATGGAGTATTTGTTCAGTGCAAGATTTTAAAAAAGTATTCTGTAATAAAGCAAACCACAGTTCTCAAACGACTGTTTCGTTTCCCTCTTCCCAATACCAAAATAAAAAACAAACCCCAAAAGCTGATATTGATTAAAAAAAAAAAGAATAACAAAGGATGATTTCGCTATGATTACAGTGAATTTTACTTAGGTACACGCACGTATTTTAAAAGCATTTTTGATTATATTTCATTTCATTCGGGAATTTTTTTCTAATTATCTTGCTTGTTTCCGTGAACTCCTTGCTTGGAATCATCATGTGCAATACACTTGAATTGAATCATACTACGTCAATTTTTTTCGTATTTAATCACAGTGTTAATGTTCCATAAGCGTTACAATGACCTCCAATAAGACACTTTTTAATGTTTTTTTCCCCTGGTGAACAGGCTTATATATTTTAATGGTGCTCAGCATTTCTGATGAGATTTATTGATTCATTTCTTTCGCCCATCTAACAAATGGAATAATGTGAATTTAGAGGGATGCTGCACCCCTTTTTTTCAATGCCTTTGTCCATCCCGCCCATTTGTGCTTTTTTTTTTTTTTTTTTTTTTGGCACGCAGCATCAGGTTTGCAGCGTCCGTGTTGTCCGACGTCCATTCAAGCATGCTCGTCAAGGTAAAGCCTGTCCGAAGTGCAGTCTTGTCTGTTTGCAGAGAGCAAAAGAGGCGGAAAATCAAGCAAGACGTGAACTGGTTTCCATGTCAAACACTTCAATTCACCATAGAAACTCAGATCTTAACGCGGCGACTTTATTAAACTGCGATGGTGGATTGATAAGGGCCCAATTTCGATCGCCCTTGCTCGCGTTTTTTTTTATTTTTTATTGTGGGCGCCAAGGCGGTCTGACAGAGGTAAATTGCTCTTTTAATTAAAGCAATGCAGCAGAGGAAATTGCTGTCTGAATATTGTCTCCGAGATGGGGGCGCCCGCTGACAGTTGCCTGGAAACTTCAATCTGTCCACTCGCGTTTATTCCAGATCCCAGTTATGAGATAAAGTTTAATAAAAAATCCCCCCCGTTTTCCTCCGCCTGCAGCAAGCAAATGAAAGCCAAGCCTTTTGTGCACAAGTGAGCACAATGAGAAGGGAGAGCGGAGGAAAGCTCGTGTTCAACATGTTCCTCTCAGGTGCGTCGCTTTGGGCCCCCAAACGGGAGTTGTTTTTCTTTTTTTTTAATTCAGAAGCGTCGGGGCGGGCGACGTTTTCCATCCGTTGCGCGGCTTTCCGCTCCCGCGAGCTGTGGGTCGCCTTCTTTTCAATCTGGGGGAGCTCGTGCGCTCTTTTGTCGGAAATCGGAAATCCGTCTTCCTGGACGCGTTTCCTGGCTCCTCCGAGGAGCCGGACCCGCCCGGACCAGCGCCACCAAGACATCACTGAGCACCCACCGGCAGCACTTTCGTCACACGAAGCGAATTCTCGCATGATGACGTTTCGTTAGGACAGACTTTTTGGGTTTTCTTGGCATTTCAAGACGGTCGAACTGTCTGTCGCAAATGCGGAAATCCGTCAGCTTGGTCGAAGTGATTTCTTGGAATTGACTTTTTTGTTTTTCCCCTTTTCCGATTTCAGATCCGACAGAAAATCTGTTGAAAGACAACAAAGGAGCATCCTGGGGTCCGATCAATACCGGAGCACAAAAAGGTGAGGCCCCTTTCAAATACGACAACAACATAAATAGATGATACCGTCGCCTCTATCAAAAAAAAATATATCAACAAACGAATTTTCTTTCGTGAAGCTCAACATTTCTTCGCCATTTTTCTACATCGTCACACGTGAACATGCGGAATGCTTTGCAATTCTGTGTTCTCTTTCATTTTGTATGTTCGCAGGCTGAGATTTGTCAAGTCATTTTCACGGAGAGAGAATAAAAAAGAGATTTCTATTTTGGATTTTCAGAAAACAATCCCGAGAATAACGCCAGGCGCACAAAAAGCAATGATGTTGAAGGGGATGAAAAATAAGTTCATATTTGGAGCTGATCATATTTTCCGAATGGAAAAAAAATAAAATACAGCTATGATTAAAAACGATCGATGAATAATTGCTTCCGATATTTTCGATAATAAAATCCAATGCAATAAAAATGGGAAAATGTTAAGATCAATGAAGACAGTTGATGATTTGTTGTGATTTTATTTCAGAAAGGGTGGCAGAAAATACAACGGTAGAAATGAAAATCAACAAGAACAAATATTTCTATTGAATTCCAAGAATAGAAAGTTATTTCAGACATGTAACTCAAGGCCAAATAAAATACAATGAGGCTTTTGTCTTTTTAACCCAAAATAATTCTCCCAGAAAAAGGACAAAATTTAAAAGGAAAAATAAAAACAATTTCATAAGAATAAGAAAAACAGCAAAAATAATTGTACTTTTAGACTGAGAATAACAAACACCGATGTGATTAAAATGCAATCTGGCAAATCCTTCATGAATTGATGAAACCGGCACAGCCAGTCTGTCGTATAATAGAAAATATAATTTATAGTGTTTTGATAGGACCATCATCATTTGGACGTTATTTTTGTAATAATAATAATGACATGATTAATTCATCATCATTTTCATTTACATCAGTTGTATTTGTCACCTCGTCATCATTGATTTTAACACATTTCTGTTCGCATAATCATTATGATCATCATCTTCATCAGATATCATCATCATCCTTTTTTTGTTATATTCGTTATCCTCAGTATTAATTTGAATGTTATTTCTCGTATCATAAGTATTGCTATTATCATTATTGCTCCTAATAATAACAGCCTCCTCATCATCATCATCAATTTTAACGTCATTTCTGTTTTCATTATCATCATCGTCAACGATTTTTAACGTTATTTCTCTTTTCATTATTCTCGCTATTGTTGTCCTTTTTATCATTCCTCTCTTGTTATGATAACTCCCCATTATTATTTTTACCGCTTGGACGAATTTGCAGACGAGTTGCTGTATTTTATTGTCTTGATTTCCGGACGCTGACCATTGACAGCGGTCTCAACCGCTTCCGCCGCGTCTCGCAGGCAGCGGCCAGATCCAGCTGTGGCAGTTCCTGCTGGAGCTGCTCTCGGATAGCAGCAACGTGACGTGCATCGCGTGGGAGGGCACCAACGGCGAGTTCAAGCTGATCGACCCGGACGAGGTGGCGCGGCGCTGGGGCGAGCGCAAGAGCAAGCCCAACATGAACTACGACAAGCTCAGCCGGGCGCTGCGCTACTATTACGACAAGAACATCATGACCAAAGTGCACGGCAAGCGCTACGCCTACAAGTTCGACTTCCACGGCCTGGCGCAAGTGTGCCAGCCCTCCTCCACCGAGCAGGCGCTCTACAAGTTCCAGGGCAACTTCTCGCCCATCCCCTTCTCGGGCATCTCCAAACTCAACCTGCACGTGGGGCCCGCCGTCGGCCCGTCGGGTTTCTCCTACTGGGCCGGCTCGCCGTCGGCCGCCGCCCTCTACCACCACCACCACCACCATCCCCACCACCACGGCGCCAACCTGCAGCCCCCCGGCCCCTTCGCCACCGTGTCCCCGAGCCACATCGGCTGCGGCGTGAACGGCATGAACACGCTGACCAACATTAATAATCCCTACAATTGACTGACTGACGTCGAGGCGCAGGTGACGTCACGGAGGGGAAGGCTCGCGCGTCGCAGTCACTTCCGGGGTGCGAGCGTGACGTTGTGCGGCGCTGAACAAATGCACCGCGGCGCTTGTTCACACATGCACACAAAAATAAGTGATCTCTCCAAGAGGCCTGCGGTTGGGTCAAACATAACCCAATTATGGGGCGAGGGGAGATCGACCGCTACTTGGGTCAATTTGAATGTTTTTGTGCAAAAAAAAAAAAAAAAGTTGTTTTGTATAACATTCGTCAAATTAACCCAAGTGCTGTATATTTTTCTTTGACCCAGCAGTTGTAAGGGTACTGTATATAACAGCGGAGCCGCAAGTCGTTTGCCTCTTAATTAATTATTTAAAATGATGTCTATAATTGCCGACGTCACAATTTCAACCAGGTCATCAGGTAAGTCGATCACCTCGCTCTTACTTCTAAATGACTGTACATTCTAAACACCGCAACATCAAAACCGACAACATTTCGTTGTTGGCAACTTTCCACCACGGATAAACCAAGCTACCAGTGCAGCTTCCAGTGGACATTATAAGAACGTTTGATGCCGTGAGGGGGCGTGGCCTTGGTCAGGGATATTCAAATCTTGCTTGCAGCTTGGAAACAGTAGACTCTACTTTGAATTAACAGACAGAACAAACAGTTCCAAAATACAGTATAGGAATGAAAATGTCGATCCAATTTCAAAGTTCAGTAAAACTGAACTGTACTTAACAAATGTACTTTATAGTAAAAAAGTGAGTTGCCTCAAAAATAGGAAGCACATTAGGGTTATGATTAAGGTGTCAAATCCCAAAATGTACTTTTTGTGCATTTCTGACCAGAAAAAAAATAAAACATTGCTTTCCTTGTTGAGTGTTATGCCTGAATCATTTCTGAATTATTTTTGTGCGGTGAAATTTCTGAAATTTAGCGAGAAAACGCTAAACTCTTTCACGAGTCAAGCACTTCATGGCGTTCTCCAAATTCTGATCAATTTATTAAGCACTACACACGCTTGAGATAATAATTAGACGTGCCCTTTTTAAATACTGTATTTAAACCAAACCAAAAAATAAAAAAAGATGTGAATGGATTACACAAATATTAATTATTCGGGAAATTCCTGAAGGATTCAACCATCTCACCAGTGGGGATTGTTTGTTTGAAATAGACTATAAAGTGGTCTGGAAGGAAAATAAAATGCTATTTTTCTTGTTGTTGTTTCATAAGTGTATGTGTTTATTTTTCAGCGTCAATGAAATGCAACCGAAAGACGGCGCTGCATTAGCAGAGCATTGGCGCCATCATGCGGCCAACACTTGACAGCGAACGCCTCGCGTATTTCATCGTACAGGGGGCGCTCGGTTTACGACGCAGTAACGTTCCCACTAAGGCTACGTCACCCGAATTTGTACTCAAACATTTCTCGACAGCACATAATGACAAACACCAAGTATGGCTAAGAACTAAGCGTGCCGTCTTGAACTGCGTGGCCCTTCGTAACTTGGAAAAACGTCGTACGTCTTGACAATCGAGGAACTCCTCGATGTTTACTGTATTGCCGTTTGGTCGTGTAAATAGTGCAAATGCAGTATAAAATAATATTGGAGTAATATTATAAATCAAAGAATCTTTTTATTTTACTTCACTTTTACTTTGACTTTTATTTAGCATAAAAGTAGCAACAACAAGTTTACTTCTCTCATTTTTTGTCATTACAAAACTATTTTTTGTGTGACAAAATAATGCTTTATTTATTTTTTAAACGTTTTAATTATTTTTACATGTTACTCGTATTAATTTTTTTACTTTTATTTTTGCTTGCTCTACTGGCAAAGCATTGACGAGCATTTGCAATGCCCACCTTGCAACCAGCTGGCGGCGCTGTCTCTTCATCACCAGAAATTGCCTTACGTAACAAGGTGCACACAGGATAGCTACGCAGCCTCGATGCATTTGCAAATTACAGATTAACCCCAAAATGTCCGCAGTGCTCACGTGACACTTGCGGTATGATGAAACACAACACACACACACACACACTGAAACGACTCCAATGTCACTTCAAAGTAGTGCTTCCAGGTTGACTGTAGCTTGAGTTAATAATAGCAAAATGATCCTTATTGCCAGGCTCCACCACGCATGCCGCTAATCTCACCTCAACTGTTGCTGCTAAGCAACTCTCCTCATCAGCAACCTTGCATAACACTTGGTGGGTGTTTTCCTTCCTGAGCCGCAGGAAGAAGAGTGTGAGCTCTCAAGGCAGGGAGACATAAGAAAACACAGCAGAAGAAATATGGAGGTGAAAAAAATGACAGTATAACTGACCTCTCCCTCAGAACAAAGTCTTTACGGTTTTTTTGGCTGGCCAAAATTGGGCAGACTGCTTTTGCGCAAAATTGCAAAACTATCATGGCGAGCCACTTCATGATCAGGTAGACAAAACTCAGATTGCACCCCTTTGTGAAAAAAAAACTGTGAGTCCCAAGCACTGTACCGTGAGAGCTCATCAAGGGTGCTTTGGGAAATGCATCTTTGGATGCCAGCAACATACAGTGACAAGCAGAACAGTTTAAAAAAAACAACAGTTCCATTAGATGGCAGCTGCCGCAATCAAGCTGTTACCATTCCAACGACAGAACACGTCATCAATATCAGCTTTGTGTACAATTAAAAAGGCCCATATTTCACATGGAGTGTGTCACTTAGCGAATGAAGTAATTCGTCATCCAAACTTTTTGTGACATTTTTGTTCGATTGTGTCCGTGAGATTTTTCTCATGAGGGATTGGTGTGTTGGGAGACACTGGCCTTATTGGCCAGATCAAGAAGTGTCCTCATGTGGTTAGATATTCTTAAAGTCACTTGCAGACCATTATTTTGCATCATTGGTGAGAAAACTCTTTGGCCTACAAGTCCTTTGAAAATCAATCAGTCTGACTTTACCGCATGAATTCACACTATTGTCGCCTATAAAATAAAATTTTAAGGAAAAGCTCGGCAAATCACCCCTACACTTTGCAAAAAGGTGGTACAGCCCTTGTTGATTGAGCTATAAAAGCTTTGCTTTGGCTCATAAACAATTTGCCAGTTGGACCTGCAGTGGAAACTCAGCACCCTTCCAAAAAAAAAAAAAAAAAAAAAAAGGGTCCCGGTAAGCTCTACGTAGCCATTCATACCTTGATTTGTACCAACGGTGGCTTGACATGCCTGTGCTGATTACTGTATGATGTATGTATGTATGAGGGGAAATACATTTCATCTGTGCTGTATGTTGCACATGGAGCACATTTGACAATAAAGTTGACTTGAACTTGAACAACGTGATTGCTAGCTTCCAGAAACAAGCAGTTAGCAGTGCCCCACTTAGCACTGCTTGTCTTAGCACATTTGCACAGAGTCTTTCTTTGTCGGACTTTCTTTACAATTGCCCGGTTTGTCTTATTTTTGAAGTTGTTCGATAATATGTCTCACGAGTCATTTTGCATTTACACTCGTGATGCAGTTGCCATGAAGCCAGCAGTTAGCCTAGCTTCTTTGATATGTTTGTCTTTGATATGTCTTTGGCATTTGACTCAGCATGACTTAGATTTGTTCTTGGTTTTACTGTTCGGTGCTTTCTACCGTCTTTGTTACCAATTTGTTTTACTGTTTATTGTATATGTTAAATTGCTTAATAGCACTTTGTATGCAGTGATGACTGTTCGAAAGTGCTCTACAAATACAATTGAATTGAATTGAATGCTTATCTGCTACACTGTCTTCTTTATATTGTCTGTCAGTTTGGATCCCTATTGGGGGCCATGCTGCCTCTTACTGGTGGATCTCGGTACTACAACCCATTTGTCTTTAATTTTATTTTCCGCCGCCTCTGTTGGTGATTAAAAATAGCACTGCTTCCCCCATAGCCCATTTGACACTAAGACATTAAGAAAACCTTTATTAGTCCCGCAATGGAGAAATTCCCGATCCACATCATACCTGTCATAAAATGTACATGTTTAAATCTTTCCGTGCCGGACTTAAAAAAAAAAAAAAGCGAAATTCTTTGGTACCAGCCACTTGAGAGCATTAGGACTGATCTCAAAGAAGAATACATGCTGGCCTACAATGCGGCGTGAACACACAATGACTCAATTCTGCCCTGAATCTTTCAATTGTCATTTTTCCATTCACATTTTCGCCCGGCGACTGATGGTGATTCACATATTACGTGAAAGGGAAACCAGGTCTCTGTGTGCCAGCGTCAAATGGACTCGAATGCTCCGTGGGCTTTGTGTCAAGTTAACTCTGCAGTCAATGAGTCACTCGCCCATCTGGAGAGAATGCTAACTAATTAGAACCGCACACCGAGACGCTACTGAAATAGACTTGTGAATGTGAACACAAGGGAGTGAGACGGAGAGTTTGTGAGAGAGAGTGAAAAAAACCCCCCAAGTGATAAAGCAAAGAAGAGTATGTTTGTACATCTGGGCCAAGCTCCAGGCTAGGGAAGACACACTTTGGTGCGATACGAGAGGAAATGTAGCAAGTGTCCCAAAAGGGATGAATATGCAAGCCTCCGACTTGCCGAACAAAATCCATGGCCGGATTTAGGCTCTTACACAACAATCAGTGAATGAATCGGGATGCAGATTGATGCGCTGCGAAATGATTCATCGGCAAATTAAAGGAAAAGGACACCAAAGGACACTTTGTAGGCGTGCGGCTGAATGAAAGAAATTGTTGCGTAACATCTATGTCTCGATTCAAATGAGACGGACGTTGTATCGCGCACAATGTGGCAGTCGGCAAAAATACAGACAGAGTGAAATACAAACCAAGTTGCTCGGATAAGTCTCCGTTCATCTCAGTGCTCTCAAACAGACGGGTCAACACCGCGGTAATCATGTTGAAGAGCTTAGCGGGCAAGACGGCAAAATAGAAATAATCCCATTGAGGTGTCCGCTTACTTTGTTTACGTTTGTTGTTTATTTTTGTGACGTGGGACATTTAACCTCGCAGGAATTGGACATATAAATACCGAGCACGCAGCTTTTCCTATCTCCCCCGTGAACGTCACAATGGCTTCCTTGTTTTTGCTGATTTTGCTACCAAAATTGTGTGAAATGCACCAATACACACTGGAAATACATTCCAAAATGTGTGTTTTCACTTTCAGTTACATAGAGAGTAAATTTCCATCTTTTTTTTCTTTCTTCTGGAAGTAGTGGTGGCGGTGAAAGTGATACTAGTGGTAGTACATATGGTCGAGTTAATGGTAATACACTGTAACAAAAAAGAATATAAAAAAAACACACTGAGTGAATGATGTGTTGTTTTTTTTTTTTACAGTGCAGGTAGCAATGGGAGGAAAGGTGCTAGTGGGACAAGTGGTGTAGTAGTGCTGTAGGCAACTAGTACTGTAGTAGTCGTCGTAGTGGTGGCGGTTGTGCTAATGGTGCTGGTGGAAGTAATGGTGACAGCAGTAGTGCTAATAGTAGTAGTAGTGGATTTACTAGTGGTTGTGGTGATGTTTGTAGTTGTATTAGTAGTTGGGGTGGCGCTCGGGCTGAGCAAATAAATTGTTCGGCTAAGTGGTGGTCGAACAAATGGTGGGAGTAGTGGTAGAAAATGGCATCAGCGATGTCGTCGCGGTGATAATTAGGGCCGGCTGATTTCATTGGTCGATATTAGCCCTTTGCAAATTGAAAATGTAATGTTTTGGGGGCGGGGGGGTTGCCCCTTATTTTTGGCGCGGCTCGGGGGTTGCGCACAGGACCAACTTGCTCTCGGCTCTGGGCTGCTCACACTTTGTCCGGCTCTCATTCACATCTCGCCGTTGCTATAGAGACGCAGCAGAATGAGAAGAAGAATGCAGTGAGTGAGCGGGCGGACAGACAGACAGACAGACCGTCAGACACCGACCAGGGTTGAATGCTAATAGTGGAGTCAGCCTCTTACATAAGAGTGCTGCAGGATCTGCGATGAAGTCACAGAACCAAGGCGAGAGCTGGCAGCCTTCAAGAAGTATTCAACACACGCAGTCACATCCCGGATTCAGAGATTACACAATTTCTATGAAAGGGACACTGAGAAACTGGAACATTTCCTTGTTCTACGTTCTCTCTCTTTTTTGTTTTTTTTTTGGTCGTCGCGGCTTCCATTTTGCTCTGGAAATAGAAACCACAGGTCCCTGTGAACAGAAAATGTGTGAGAGAAAGAGGGAGTGAGTGAGAGTTTTGAGACTGCAGCAGAATGTAGCCAATCAAATGACGGAAGCCGCCGGGCCGGCCCACACGGACGAGACAGTTTCATTCACACAAATCCTTTCACATGAGCGACTTCGGGACTGCCTCGCATTCCTCTCATAGGATTTTGCGAATGAAACTGGTTTTCCTCACAGGCGAAATGCTCTCGCGACAACTGAAAGGCTCTCACACCCAACAGAAATGCACACAAACACAACCGTAACGATCAAGTGACCCGAGCGGCATCTATTTTGAAGACTCAAAGTATAGATGCAGATGTTTGCCCGCCTCCGCAAGTGGACTCGCGACCAGTCCAGGGTGTACGCCGCCACAAAAAAAAAACAAAAATGCGAGAGGCAGTTTTTGAAAGGATTTATTTCACCCTGGTCACCAAAAACAATCACTGCACTGCTTTGACTGTATAAACATGTCGCGAGATGCGGTTGATTACCGAGCGTGTATCACGCCGGCCAAGCTACACGCGAACGAACACGTTTCCAGTCAGATTGGAAAATGTGCTGTACAAAACGCCTAGTTCACAGATGCTCGTCCTTCATCCGTAGCTGCAAATGTAATAAATTAAGGGCAAACTATCCAGCGCCCCCCGGAGGAATTTTTGGTACATGACCACAAATCGTGCGCAAAACATCCAAAGTTTGTTTACGGCTGTGCAAAACGTAGCAGCACGACATTCCACTTGGAGCGATGGCGTCACAACACGACATCATACAAACCATGATGAGCATAATACACAACTAATGTGTCCTAGCTACTCTTTGTTGTCCACGTGTAGCGTTGCTTTCAGAGGCGTGTGATCATGTCGTTCAGAAACTGACACCGATGTGCAAATGACACAATAGTCAATACTCACATTCACTATTTACATATTGTCAGTCTGCAAAAAAAAAAAAAAAAGCAAACATAAACGGAAAACATTCCTGTGTGTTTTCGTTGCGCTTGGCCCACAAATAACGTAAAAAAAAAAAAGAACGATGTAAACAATACCGTAGCAGGCAAAGACAATGAAACAGTTGGCAAGTATGAGATTGACCAAGTGATTTCTTGGAAAACATCAATAATACATTCCTCTCAATACAGTGATGCCTTAAAATATGAGCTTAACAAGTTTTTTCCAAATCCTTGAATGTTTTTTTTTTTTTTTGGTGTGTCTCTGACTACTTGAGATACAAGCAAAATTTTGACAGTGATCTTCAAGTTGCCACCACTAGATGGAGACAGTAAAACTCAAGACATTCAGACACCAACAATTCAAATTGGTATCGTTGCAGTGGAACGACAGTGCAGTTGGTGGCGCTAACGCACCATTTTGAACTGGTTTGCCAACTGCGAATAAACCACACCGAAGAATGCTGATCGACGAAACATTCGAGCTGCAGTCGTGTTCTGTGCTGGCATCTTCCGCGTTTGCAGGTTAAGGAAAGCAAATTTGGTGACATTTACATTCATTTGGGGGCGAAAAGATGATTGTGAGATCAGAGTGCCGTCGTGGAACAAATTAAACTTGTATCTCAAGGCACCACTGCAAAGACAATCAACCGCAATATAAAACTGACAACTGGAATTTGGATTAAATCCTCCCCTTCAATAGCCATGCAACAGTTTGGCTGTTTCACATCTTAAAATTGTATTTTAAAATCCAAAAGGAAATATCTATGTGTTTTGATCCCCCCCCCAACCCCCGCCTCCCCCCAAAAAGCATTATGTGCTAAAGTTTGGGTTGTAGTTCGCAATGACTGTATTGTGGCTATAAATATGATGGTGCCTTGAGATACAAGTAACCTGATTTACGATTTTTTTTCAAGGTGTGAGTAGTCATTCGGCCATTAAAAGTATTTTTTTGTTTGTTTTTTGCTTTGACCTGCAAGTGGAAACATGTATGGCGTCAGTGAACTGAACTCACGTACTTTCAGCTAGTTTTATGCTAACACTTAATGGAAAATAATCACTGCAGACTGACTCTTGGCATCGCCGGCCGCACTGCTATGACACTGTAAGGAACGGATATTTGAACACCAATGGTGCAGCAGCAACACACGCAAATAGACAATATCACAATACACAAGGGCACATATTCTTTATCCTCTGCGGAAAATGACTGACGGCATCCACGTGACTCGCAGTGGTTTGGAGAAGATTTTTCATCATTTGTCTATGCAGCTGTGTCATGCTGCCCCTTGTGGTCAAGTTGTGGACACACCAGAAAGATCTGGAAAAGAATTGATCAAAAAATTGTTTTTAAAAAAAATGGTTTTGTTGTTATTTGCAGGAAGCTGGAACAGATTGATTCTGTTTTTATTCAGAAAGATGATTTGAGATGCAAGAATTTTGCGTTAGGGGCGGAACGAATTAATCTTGTATCTCAAGGCACCGCTCAAGCAGTGAATGTGTGCGGAGGGGGTGGGGGTGCAGAGGTCAGCACCTTGGAGAGCTCAGCCCGTGCGCTTAACAGCAATCATCTATTCTGGTCCTCGAGCACTCTGCGCCGGAAAGCGGTGTAATTATGAATAAAATTAGCATTTAGATGTGTTCATAATTTAACCAAAAAAGAGCGGGGGTGGGGGGGGGCAATGCACCATCGATGGCATGCATGAGTAGTTAATTCTCCTGCTGTCTACACACACACTAATGCCGCATTGGCGATATCCAGCCTTTCGGATTGGCCGTTACATTCAAAGCCGCCCTTGTGTGATTTTTTTTCTTCTCTCTCCTATTTTCGTATTTGCGTCGGCCCGCACGAGCGTCAGCGGTCCAGATTGGCTTCGCCGCAGTCCCGCTGGCTCTTGAGCTCCTGGAAGACCTCGGTGAAAAAGTGCGGGTCCGCGTTGAGCCGCAGCATTTTGCCGCTGAGGCGCTCGATGATGCCCAGCGAGGTCTCCCAGAACACGTCCTTGTTGGCCTCGATCATGAAGGGCTTGAGCGGGTAGGAGATCTCGTTGCCCATGTAGGAGTAGGCCAGGTACAAGCAGGTCTGGAAGGCGCCCTGCAGCTCGGCCGCGCCGGCCACCCTCTCGTCCAGGGTGGCCTCGCACAGCAGGTAGACGAAGACCACGTTGGCCGGCGTGATGAAGCCTTGGTCCTGCCAGCCTTGCAGCAGCAGAGTCCGGTCGATGTTGCGGAACCACAGGATCACCTCGCCGCTGTTTAGCTCCTTCAGCTTGTAGCAGCGGCGGCACACGAAGTCCCCCAAGCAGCGCAGCAGCTCCCCGGTGGAAGCCTGGATCACGATCCGCCGCGGGGACACCGCAGACGGGCTGCTGCCTTGCTTCTGCGCCGCCGCAGGCTTGTTGTTGCGGTTCTGCGTGGGCACCGTGGGGACCGGCACCGGGATGGGGGCTCGCTGCTTGCGCTCCTCGCTTTGATGGCTCTTCCGGAGGTTGTCGCTGTTGCGCTGGGCCACCTGAGCGCACGGCGGGTTCGGGTTGGGGGTCACCTTCTTGGCGCTCTTCTTAGCCGAGCTGGCCACGAGCTTCTTCCACGACAGCGACACGAACATGGAGGGCCGCTTGAGGCTCTTGTCGCCTTTGTCGTCGGCGGCGTCGATCGCCTTCTTGGTGGCGGGGGAGATGGAGAGCACGGTGCCCATCGCTGCGGAGGAGAGAGCCGCGGTGGTGACGGCGAGGGATGTTTCCGCTGCGGCGTAGGGGGCGGGGGTGGGGGGGGGGCGTACTGGTGCTGCTGGCGATGGCGGTTACAATCGCGTAGAGGCGGCGTGGAAGAGTCACGACGACGTGATGGAATCCATGAACACACTCGACGTCGGTTCCGAAGCGACGGATAGTCCGCTTGAGAACGAAGACTGCATCCGATGCGTGCGCGCACCGCGATTAGGCTCCCGTTCGCACGCAGCCTCTTGATTGACGTGGCGGGCAGCCAATCGGAGAGCTCCTGACTGATCCAATCAGCCGGCGGACTCAAGTGCAGCGACTGCTAGCCTACATCGGCGTGACCTGCACTCATTTAGCTCCTGTTCTATTTATGCCTTGAGACTCATTACCTGACTAGTATTGCCCCCCCCCCCCCCCCCTTTTCCCATGACAGGACGACTAAAGAAGGATAATGATGCATCCAAACACACCGGTTAAATTGCCTGGAGTAAATAAAAAAATTAAAAAAAAACAGCGATGAATATACACTTTGGGGGAGAAAAATAAAGATGCTTCGGAGTCTTTATTGTGCACTACTACTGCGGTTCATTCCTGTTAATTCCTCTATTATTTTTGAAAAGTTGGCTAATGGATGGTTCTCGAGCCACTAATAAATAGTACCCAGCCTTTTGAGAGTGTAAACAACGGCCGGTGCGCATAAGTGCAAAAGACTTTTCTAAACCGAACAGCTGCAAACATTCCAATGCAATGCAAAGAGAAAAAAAAAGAGAACAAAAGTAGCTTATTAAAAGGACAAAACGAATGCACACTGACATTTAAACACAAATGATTTAGACATTTAAAAGCAAAGGAAAAAAATAACAAGTAGCTTTTAAAATGGCAGTGCTAATCGACGATATAGCGAAATTGATTTAAGAAAATTAAATAGCCTTCATCAAAAAATGTTCAAAAGAAAGGAACATTTCAAACCCGGATTTAAAAGCATTCATACTTGGAGACGACTTCACTTCTGTTGGCAATTTGTCATATGTGTGCACCACAACAGCTCAATGTCACTTCACCGTGTTTGCTTTAAAACTTGGTCTCCACTCATTGAATTTGGAGACCTCTGAGCCCGCCTGAGTTTATATTCAATTAGCATTTCCTGTAATGTATTCAGGACACAAACCATTTGGTGATTTGTTTACCAGTAACAGATTCTTAACACAAAAAAATTCTACTGCTGCTGAGAAGTATGCAGTTGTCCCTATTTTTAATTCTGACCACGTTGTCTTCTGTAATTCTCTCAGGGCATGCCTTTCAGTCGAAATCTCGAATGGTCCCCCCCAATCGGGATTCCGTGTAGTCGGCCGTCTTTAATCCGACATGCAGATTACAGTACGGGTGGATGTGTGTCTCATGGAATTCCATGGCCGATCCAATTAGTTAGGGAAGAACTGGCACCTCGCTGCGGACTTACGTAGGCCACCGACTGCCCCTTCCCATTCAGATAAACTGAAAATAGACACAAAGGCTAAGCGGGCTTCCATTTGCGTTCATGAACAAAGAAAACGAGCCGTGCTAGGGAAGGGGTGGATGAAGACTAAATCCTCTGCAGTCAAAACAGCAGTGACCAGATGATAATAAAATCCTTTTGAGGAGCTATATTCTTTTTTTGACTCATCATGTTGAACATTTTACACAAGTTCCTGAAATGTACAGTAAGTTGATTTAAATGGAATACGTTTTCACTGACATCACGACCGTCATGTTGTCTTTCTTCAGTGGAGGCTGAAATTGTAGTTAGTTGCGTGCATTTTTGTTTTGTACTTTTGTTATTGTCATCAGGAATGCCGTTAAGAATAAAATGTCCACTCTGTCAAAAATAAATGTCAGTAGATATTTAAAAAAAATAAATAAATCCGATTTTCAAATGTTAAGTGAACGTCCAGCATGTAGTCATTAAATGCTAACACGAGTCCAAAAATGTCCACCCTGTCATTGTTCACCTTGTCTGCAAGCTCACACATTTTGCTGTTTGCACGTGGGCGCTTGACCAATCTGCATTTCCAACAGCGTCATATTGACTTACTCCCAATGAATGTGTGAAGTCCAATGGAAGTTCTCAACTTTTTGAGCGAGCGGAGCAAGTTTCAAGGGCGCATTTCCGGCGATGCATACCGTCTAGGCATGCGGCACGCACGCGAGGAAGCCGAAGTTGCATCTGTATGCCTTTTTATTTTGTTGTGACATCATTTGATCGCAAATTGTCCAATGAAGTCAAAAGTCAGATCGGAAGTTGTTGGCGGAGAAAAGGTGGTACGATGTGCTCCTAAAAATGTTCAAAACGTCCCTCCTGCATTTTGCCTTCACACTTTTGGAACAAGCGTTGTCCACTTGAGTTGGGACACCAAAGCCAAAATGAGAAGCGCGTTCCCTGAGCTTGCCGATTGTTCCGGATCGGAGTTCGGATGTTGGGGTCAGATTCTTTGGTGCAGATGGTGAAGCCACGTCCATATTTGTGACCTATAAGTGGATGCAATCAACCTCCACCTGGATATTGATACGTTCTTATTCAGGTGGGAAAACAGGGCTACTTTCTTCACCTGTGACTTCACGTTGGACGAAAACCGCTTGGGGTCGTATATAAATTCAATCTGCTTGACTTTGGACATGGTCGAAAGGTTGTCGACTTTGTTCTTGACATTGGTGGCAAAGTGCCTCGGTTTGAATGCGTCCCACAGGCTGAACATTGGACCGAGCTTCTTTGGATCGCACGTTTATGAAGTGAGCTTCCTGCACTTTGGATATTCCTGCAAATGCCATCAATTTGGCCGCTGGCGCCAATATAATGAATTGATAAATCAAGCTCTCTAAAATGCTTTTCGAGGCTTTCTGTCAAAGCTCAGCTTGTTTGGGCCAGTCGGTGACATCACGGCTGCATAGTCGGTGACATCATTACCAGCTTGAATACTGGACTCTAATGGTCATTTAACTTAGTAACAAACAGAGATGAATGTCGTCGTCAAAAATAGGGCTGAAGTGAGAGTGTTGTTACTTTAGCAAAATATGACTCAAGTCAAAGGAAAAAGTAGTGCTCTAAATAATTAAGTATTCATTGAAAAAAAAAAGACTCCACTACTGTGTAATTGGTGAGTCATTTCTGATTTCTTATTTCTGTAATCAAAGAATGGACAAAATATGAAATGCAACTACAGGTGTGCAATATCACATTAAAAATGTAGGAATTTATGAAAGGGCGCAAAGCAAGGCAAATTCAGCTACAGGCGCTTTACAGTCCAAAAAACAGAACAATATGAAATAAGCACAATGACAATACGCTCACTACTCAAAGTGACCTCGGACTCGCAATGCAAAGCCAGAAAACACGAGCCGTGACATTGGCAATGCGAGCCCAAAGGCACTTTGACGCCAATTTCTGCTGACAGAAGATGGAGAAGTCAGACAAAATGGCTGCTTTTAAATTCACAGGCTCGGTCGTCCGAAGCCCGCATTTCCGGCCGCATGACATCACTTCCGGCGCGACTCGAACGCACGAGGTGTCCAAATTCACCATGGTTTATGCAGTCCACAGAGGCGACATGAGAAGGAGCCTTTGAAGGTGTCAAAAGCCCCAACCTGCGAATTATCTCTCGATTTTGCGGTTGAGTCGTGCCTGAAATGATGTCATGTGGGCTAAAAAGCATCCTTCGAAGGATGCAGCATGTGAATTGGATGAAAACAGATTAATCTGCTTAATTCTGAACCCAAACTGCAATATCAATGAGAATAGCGTGTTCAAGCAAATACAATTTTTGCCTTGAGTTCCTTTTAAGTGACAAAGTAACAGTAATTGTAACTTGTTACGACCCACCCCTGCCAATAGGTCTTGTCAACTGCAATGGCGTGTCATGAAGTCAAAATCTGCGCAGCGCTTTTCTTACGACTCAAAGATACTTGGGAAAGCTAGCAAACTATGCTAATCATCATCTCCGACCACCCTTTTGAAATAAAATAGCAACAATTAAACGCCTTTAGGTAGTGGAAAAGGCAAAAGCAGAAGATGGCCCATAAATTCACACAAAACTGTTTGATTGGGCCACACGTGTGTGTTTCCAGATCAATCACACACACACACACACTAACCAACCCGGGAACAGAGGAGAGACGAGTCTTTCATCGCAGTCAGACAAAAGACGACAGGGATGTGACCGCGCCTAATGTAGCACGGAATTGAAGCATCAAGGTGGCCTATTGAAACAGCAGATTTAAAAAGGTGGAGAGGAAGTATGTCATTCACGCTTATTTGTTCATTGGGAAATGGTAACAAACGTTTTCGGAAGCTTGGGGCAGAACAAACGGTCCAGAACACATTTTTGTCTTATTCAACTTGCCAGCACATGAGAGGTAATCACGAATTCTAAGTCACACTTCCAAACATATTTCATATCGTTTAATCTTGATTTTGCTTCAATGAGTTTTTCGAAAATAACCCAACAACGGGGAAAAGAAACAGATGGTGTAAGAGGGTGCAATGTCTAACTCCGACCAGCAGAGGTCAGCGTTAGCTGCCTTATGAGCGGCTTCAAAGGAGCGTCTCGCATTTTCAAAGCGGAGAGCTATAAACGATGTAAACAAATGATGTTTTTGCGTGTGTTTCACAGATAAAACAAGAGACTGAGACAAATCCCTTGTGTGGCACACAACACAAACGAAAGTGGAGCAGGAAAAGGTCGACTCTAGTTAGCTTTTGTCGCGTCGCCGACATTTCTGTCATGTTTGAGGGAGTCCGCATGCTCGTGGATGATCACCATGACCATCCCGAAATTTGATCACAATCACTCAGCACGATCACATATTTGCCCTGCCCGAGTTGGTTGTGATCGCCTGTCATTTAAACAAATGAACAGGTCCTCATTAAACAGAACACTTCTGGTAAAACAAATGGATGCACGAGTGAAACACACAAGCAAAACAACAGAAACAGGAACAAAAACAACAAAGGTTAAAGATAAAACATGTAATTAGCAAGAAATATTTACAACTGTCACTTGGCTTGTTGTTTCCGTGTGGCCGCGCATGTCACCACATACAGGAACTGCCACTGAACACAATACGGATGTGCTGTTGCGCTATACTGAACGGATCAGTGCTTAATTTACATGAATCTAAAGTCTCCTGATGGATTTAAGCTTCAAAGTCTCGGTGTCGATACAAATGTGCACCATGAGACCGAGTGATCAGTGCCGGAGAGCAAATCGCCATAAATATTCAGCAAATGAAAAATGAACCATTCCAGACGTACTGTAACGGGGGCAATCGCATCCCTTCGATACAAATTGAAAAATGGATGCATGCAATACGTTCAGCACATGCTGACAAGCCAGTCTTAGCGTCCACACGATAATGTCTGCATTATCCGCACGCTTTGCTGACTGAGCTAAATGGAAATGGAACGATGATCATTTTTAGCTGTGGTGTGCATATCTCCACTCTGCTCTGTATGCTATCCTGGAGGCTATTGAGCAGCAGCTTTCGCCTTCCGGCTTTGCTGCAGCAAGTCTGCCTCTCAGTGGCGTTTCATTGCCACTGACTTGGTTGCTCATGTTGACTGAGGAATGAAGGAGTTTTGACATCTCTTGTATTTTTGGCCAGATATTATTAGTCCACACTCACTGTTTGGTATTATATGTAATCTCCCATGAATAATACTTTAATAATACCCCTTTCATAATGTGACCCCCCGCCCCCCGCCCTCCCAAATCACCTTCCATAAAGATTTTTTCCTGCAGTTGTGTGACTGAGTTTTTACATGAAAGAGCAACATGGAATGCATGCTAATAGCATGTGACACTAAGCACATTTACAGTTTTTTAACCAATCATTTTATTTTCATGTTTCTCAAGTCAACGTTATTTATATAGTCATGCGATAACAAAGAGCGTGAAAATAGTAAAATTAATAAATTATATGTGTCAAATAATAATTCAGGAACCAATTAATCAATCAATCAATTGTACACGTATTCTTTAAATGCGCAGTTAATATATATTTTTAAAAAAAACTTGTGGCAGAGTCTAAAATACTGCATCCATGTGGAAAAAAAAATCTGATATCAAAATGTTCCCCTTAAGGGTAGCCACAGAGTCTCAAAGGGTGGCCTTGGCCACCCCTGTAGCGCCGCCCCTGATCAGAAGCCAATTTCAGAAATCTTGACGCACACAAAGCAACAGCACAAAACAGGACGCGGTGTGAAAAGACGCCCACCCGTTGCTTCCAATTACCGTACTTTATTGACCGGACAGCACAGGACAAAGAGGCCTGAAAACAAAGGGAGGGCTTAAAATGGATTCACATGATGAGTCAGCTGTTCAAAGCTATGCTCTCTCTCTCTCTCTCTCTCTCACGGGCACACACACCATAGCACAGTGGAGGGTCTAGATGCAGGTCCTTCCTCTCTCATGTTACAGTTGCCCGCAGTCCTGTCCTGTGCCGGCTCATCGCTATACTTAGAACAAGGAGCGATAAGCATTGGAAAGCTTTGATGCACTTATCTGCAGCCACCCGAAGCCAGATGGACACACTCAAGCGCATGCATCATCTGACGCTCACCTGTACACGCACACACACACACATAGGCCTGCTGCTGCTTCTGCTGCTGTTGGGTGGACACCCAGTTACATCTTTCAAGTGAAAGCAGTCCTCTTTGGTCTTTTTTTTTTTTTTTGTCAATGGGTGAAAAACGGGCGCATCTCCGAGTGTTGACTGAAATGTTGTTTCGCACAATACCCCCGAAGTTTAAGGCTCCAGAAGATAATCCCAAAGTTCACACGCGGGTCGCGATCCAACTTGTTGACACTGTCGGGGAGTTTCCTGCTCCACAGGAAGTGAACGTCGAGGCTTTGATGCTCCGTAGGAGCGACTGATTCGGCTCAGAAGAGGAAAGAAGAGACGAGACTCAAGTGAGGATGACCGTCCAACACGAACCTCTCGCTCGGATCACGCAATATGCGCAGCAGATGTTTTATGTTTTGCTCTGGGCTTCTGCCTGGATCTTCTAGACACATTTCAGATGATGGGTTATGGTATAGATTTTTCAAAAATAACCCCATCTGCATTGAAAACTGAACCTCATTAAGGTCAACCGTGATTTGCGCGTCTTCTTTTTGCTCCAGACAGAAATGAAACCGTTTCAATATCCGTTCTTCCTGCGGTGAAATGGAAAGACATCCTTTCAGTCCCATCGAGCTCCTGGCCGTTTGATTTTCTCTGAGCCGTGAGATTAGGGGCAGTTTGGCGCTGCTGCGGCTGGGGGCCAGCTGGGCTTCCCCTCCGTCAACCTTCATCCTCCTCGGTGCCCTCTTCCTTTGCGTCCTGATTCCAAAATAGCCCAATGTGCAGCTGGGTGACTTTGGGCGAGAGGCGGGCTACACCCTGCTTTGGTCGCCCGCCAGTCACGGGGCACAAAATTCAGTGGTCACAAATTCGAACTCAGAACCGCTTCACTGTGAGACGCACGTTAACCACTAGGGCGCCGATCTGCCCTCAAGGAAAAGAAGCGCAACTGAAAAAAAAAGTTGATTTTTTTTTTTTTACTGATCGACTTAAAAAGTGTTTAGAAAAAAAAAGTCCATGTTGGTAAAATGTACATTTTCTATCCAGACCATATGAATGGAATCATTCAAATACAGCGTTCATTAATTTTTTTGGAACCGCAGTATCTTAATCCCTCTCTCTCGATTTTGTCTGTGTGTACACACACACACACACACACACACTTGGCCCTACTATGCTACTGAATTTTAATGGTGGTAACCTACTGTGATTTTTCAAAAGTGCGACTGTTGGGGGGGAAAGTGGCCTTCTTTCCTCCAGCGTGTTCGTTGAATTTCGGACGATGAGCATATTGGTTATCCAAATACGGGGCTGGAGTCGATGAACAGTTTCTTCGAAGCTTTTAATAACAGAATATTCCGCGCTTTACAGACAATGGCTGCTGTGGTCACGAGTGCAAAGAAGGAAGGGATTCCCATCATATTTATATTATTAGAAGGGCGCTACCGAAACACAAGGTGTCACATCAGAACTTTTTCTCCTAAACGTTTTTTTTTTTTTTTTAGCTTGTATCAACTGGCGCATTCCTATGCCTGTGCGTCTCTACAAGGTCTCCAGTAAGGGAGTGTTCCAATTTTAAGTGATGATTGCTTCAAGGACGAGGCATGTGAAAGTTCTACATCATGACTAAATATGAGCAGAATACACACTTCACTACTTGGTGCAAAGAAAAAGAGAACACCAACTTGAATCTGTTCAAAAGTGAGCCGTGGCTCACCTGCGCGATCGTATCAAATGAATCGAATCTTGACAGTGGCTTTCTGGAAACTAAAAGGGAACTTTACCCGCAGCAGAGGGCAGTACAGTATCCCCAAATGTCTGCCTCGGTGCCCCCTCCCACCTCTCTGTGTTTCAAGCTGGAAGACATGACAGCGAGCCCTGCACGCTCCCATGTGCCCCAGCGGAGTGCTCACCCAGGGGCCGCAGGAGTCAGCCAAGGAAAACAAATCAAAGCAACCAAAAGGCTCTATTACTGGAATGCGGCTTTGCTACGCCCACACTGGGCTCCCGTCGCTTCAACAGGTGCGGAGAAGATGTGCTGGACACTTTTCATTAGGGAGATTAAGCACTTGCCCAAATAGTTATTTCAGAAGTCCCGGCGCGAATCGAAACCCGGCAGGGCGAAGGCGAACGCAGCTCCACACGCCGCTACTGTTTGGTTGCGGCGTTGAAAGGAAAGCCAAATCCACATTTTGAATGAAAAATTCAAATGCGCGGCAGAACATCTTTGACGTGTGTATTCATGATCAATACTTAACTGCCGCTATGATCAGTTATTGCAAATACATTAAAATGTATCACACAAGACATTGGAATCTGCCTCATAGTGACTATTAGTTAAAAAAAATTCAATTAGTTATCGATTACTGTATTAACTAAAAAAATGATCATACAAATTCTGTCACATCTGCTCCTACACGATGAGCTTTACCCAGTGATTTTGTTGTCAAAAATCTATTGAAAATATAAACAAACAAACAAAAAAAGAACACAACAAATTTAAAACTAAAAGAAAAAAAATTCTGACTTCAAAATGTAAAAAGAATAAGACAACACAGTCAACTTTAAAATCAAAATTAAAATGTAAAAATCCAGAATTGCATTAAAAGAAAAAAACTGTATAAAACTGCACTCGGTACCTCATACTGGTCAAGGCAACAAAAAAAAAAGTCAATTAAAATTAAAATAAATACTGAATAAGTACAATGTTTAAAAAATACAAAAATATATATAAAAATAAATAAATATATATATATAAAAAAGAGACGAGCAGAGCGCTGACCTCAACCCCATGGGAAAAAAAAACAATTTAAAATTGAAACCCCCCCCCCCCCCCAAGTCATCACATTCAATAAACAATAAAAACACATTCAATACAAATGTTTCACATTTGTATTCAGTGTCTCATAATATTCACTCCTACTACGACTATTGTAATCATAATAGAAACACTTAATGACCTTCAATCAACTCAAAATAAATTTAGAAGCTCTCACATCTGCACTCGGTCCCTTGTAGTGCACAACTACCATGTCATGAAAAGAAAAGCCAAAATGTGTGAAAGGCAGCTAAGTTGACCACTACATCGCCATTGAACACATCCCATTTCCATTCCTTCATTTTGCACAGTTTTCCACAGCAAGCAACACAACAGCCACGCCAGTCCCCCCCGAGTTCGATCACGACCCCGCGGCAACGGCCCGCTATCGTTCCCCTTCGAGACCCCCCCCCCCCGCACTTGATGTGGTTCGAGGGGACATGACGGGTCCCCGGTGGGGCCCCCGAGTGATCAGTGGCGGTCGAACATCTGAAAACCATTCGGCCACAATTAAAGAGCGAGAGAAACGAACGCGAGCAAACATGGGCCGTTTCCAGGGTATCAAGTCAAACATTTGCATGCGTGTCATGTGTGTGCGTCTCGGTGGCAAGTGTCTGACTTGCGGTTGGGCGCCGCAATCGCTCGCAGTCGCCGTTGCGCCACTTTTCCCAGTGACCGAGCACTTCCACATGTTTTCTTGCCACCTAAATAAGACCTATCGAAATATACACAAAAAAAAAAAAAACGGAACTGGGGAGGTGCGCAGTACCTTGGAAAGAAAAAAAACCAATAAAAAAAAAACGACAACCAGTTTTTTAAAGTATGGTTAAAAAAACAGCAGTCAGTGTAATGTAGCTTCTCAAAACATAACGTAATAACAAATACAATTTCACTCAAACCACAGTTTGTGCATCACGGTAATTCAATGGCCATTGTGCCGTTCCCTCTGGTGTACAATCCTTGGCCACTAGGAGACAATATAAGAAATAAAGCAATATGAAACATTGAATGACGAAAGCAGCATATTAGACTGTTGCTTTTGTTTTTGCAGAGGATAAAGAATACATCCCTGCTAGTATTCTATATGCGGTCTCCATATGTTGCTACTCTTTGTGTTCAAGTGTATATATTCTTTTGTAATCGGTTTATGAGCAATGTACACTGACACAAATTCATATCAAAAGACACGAAGAGGTACTTGCGTCAGATTGAGCAGAAAGCTAATGTATCCGTTTTGTTAGCCCTTGTGCCATTTTACATTGTGTGTTGGTATTAAGCCTGCACGGACACTGAAACAAGTTGACGTTAACCGAGGCTGCTACATTGATAGCATACCTTATTTGTAATAGCGGTGTTATAACACTAAATATCAGCATTTCAAGTTCAAAAAATCAAATCAAATCAAAGAGAAGTGATAAACATACCTGCCGAGCGTAAGTCTTCCTAATTTTACATCATAATCGTGTTGATAATTTTTTTCCATAACCGCCCACCTTTATGTCATACGAGCCACAGATAAAGCACACAATGCAGCGCGGCCATCTTCAAATGTCATCAGACCAAATCAAGCCACCAAACATACGGGCGCATATTCTTTTGCCTCATAAATGCACGCACATGCACACAGACCGGTCCCGATGCGCTTGCCATGGGACGCACGGCGCGGTGACTGAGTGGCGCTCTTTGCTGTGGTCTCGGCGGTAGAGGCCATTTGACAAACATCCTCCTCTCAGGACCCGTTCGCAGCGTTTCTATTCGGTCAAGCCAAGAGCTGCAACTTCCCATGACCCGCAGCTTTCATGGGTCACATTTGTCCTGCACAGCGAAACCAAACATTACCTTTTGGTGCAGGTTTTTTTTTTTCTGAATGAATGAATGAATGAATGGATGAGGCACCAATATGATAATATCAGGCCACGTCAAGGCTAATTATCATGCTCGCCGTGGTTTTGGGGTTTAGTTGCGCCGTGTTAAGTCGTCATCGGTTCAGCGGCTCAATCGTGACCCTTCGTCATGTATGTGGAAGGGGGCGTGGCCAAGACAACGCGCATGACAAAGCACGTCTGCGGAGCTCAATCAATTTGGCTTCAGAAAACAGTATTCCCACCAAGGCTGGACGATCCTTCACATGTTCATCTGCTGTGAGAAATCGCTCTGCGAAATAAGAATCGAATAAGAATAATTATTGTGACGAGTCTTTGTCCAGCGTTTCCCCTTGTGCAGTTTGTGGCCCAAATCAAAGAAACTTGAAAACATGCACGCCGATTATGCGCCACCACTGAAATCTCCAATCTCGACTCAGTTTTGTTTTGCTCATGGAAGCAGACGGTCGCTTCCCCAGTGTTCGGGCTCCACTGACAAAAACAACATAAACCGCATGGCCGGGCAGAGCGAGGCTTGGCTCCTAACGCACTGGACTTACAGTAACAACATCATCATCATCATCATCATCGTCAGCTGCTAAAAAGCTGTCCGATGTGTGGGCCTGCAGTCGACTGGCCCCTTAACTTCGCGACACAATGCTGAAACGATAACGACAAAATGATTGTGTATACAGTAACCCTATTGAAAGTAATCGAATTGTCATTCACCTCTTCATTATTTCTAATAATGAAAATAGCACTCTATACGATATATATATATATATATATATATATATATATTTTACAAAGACAAAGGTTTCAGTTCATAGAGTGCCAGGAATTAAACAGTTTTCGCCTCATGATTATATGTTCTAACAAACCGCTAGAGAGATGCTACGTGTTAGCCTGTCTATGGGATTTCCCATTGTGTGTTAGCATTAAGCTAGCAGACTGTTCACGCCATGTTTAAGACTGTTTGATTGCGAACTTGAATTTCATGATGCTGAGAAGTGCGCAGTATTTTGGCTTCCTTTGACGTGCTTCCCTTCTGAAATATTTGTCGGGTCATTCAGCTACTCGTGCTGGTCCAGTTGCTTCTAGACAATAACATGCTTGTTCAACTACATACGCAGTATGTTTGATTTTTGAGACGAGTCTAGTTTTAGATATTTCAAGATGTGATAGCAACTAATGTTGTGAGTGACTGCTTGACTTTACTTTCTTAAGTCTTCGACCTTGAAAAGGTTGCACGGGGCCTTGTTTGAAGTCATGTGAAAGAGCTTTACCTGGAGAGAGCAGAACAGTGTGCGAGAACATGAACAAGACGGAAAGGAAACTGAAGGAGACGGCGCTCGGTTGAGCGGGAGTGCACACTCCATTCCGGTTCCAGCCAACCACAGATGCGCCAAACTGCTCAGTTCTTATTAGGGCAAGCTTACTGTCCACCATTTTCTGTCGCGAGTCATGCACGAAGAAACGCGAGCGTTCATCTGGGCCCCTGGTATCAAATTAGCTCTAGAAACATTTGATTTGAGTGCAAAGGCAGATAGTAGATTTGAGTAATTGGCGCTAAAATGACACCGGTTGAGGATAATCCCTGTGATGCGTAATGAAAACGGTAAGACTTCGGGCCTTTTTAGGACATCAAATAGCGGCCATGGAAACATACGCGCTCATCCGCTAGTGGTGAGGTCTTGCGTTGAGAACGCAGGTTAACATGCTGTTGTGCATTCATGCTTTCTCTTTTCATCTGAGTGGTTCGACTTGCTTTCCCAATGGATCATCCAAAAGTGCCGGGAAAAGGGTTGCAAGAGTGAATCGTAACTCATGGCAGCATTTTAAATCATTGAAAAACATTTTCCACCATGAACGTCACCGGCACCCTAAAACCTTCAACTAAACAGCAAGATCATGTCAGGAAAAGCTTACTAGAACATCTGAACTTTATTGGGTTATTTGAAGCACTTTAAATGGCAGCAGGTGAGTGACTGCCATTTAACAGGAGTTTGAATGTGATTGACAGTTTTGAACAGAGGGTGTGCACACTTTCGCAACCAAATCATTTCTTTTTTTTTTTTACTCACACTCCCCCATTTTTTTCCAATTTAGTTACATAGTTACACAAGTTCATAAGACGCATCAATGTTTTTTTTTCAAATCACAAAAATGTGGCATTGAAACAGGGTGTGTCGACTTTTTCTGTCTTCTAAAATAAATATTTAAAGCGGATTGTGTATATTTGTTTTGTTTCTTAAGAAACTAGACAAAGCTGCCATCCTGCCCCCCACCAACCCCCACAAGATTGAGGCGCACTACTTCACTCAGACCTAAGGAGGGCGCAATTCCCCATGTCCATTTTTTTTTTTACTGGCTTCAACACCTGCTCTCCAGATGTGTTCTCCCACAAGAAGAGAACATGAGCTCAATTTTCAAACTTTGTGGTGTCCTTTCCAGTCTCATTCACTCTTTCTCTCGCCGCTTCTCTTCCTTAGCCCATTTCTAGTAAAAGTAAATAATACGGGATCTGTTTTTACAGTGCCGCAGCCTATAGTGTGTTTTAGCAGCTAACCGTAGTTAACTGTAAAAAACGGACGATGCGTTTAAACCCTGTGGCAGCAACCCAAATGGTCGGTTGCATATTATACCAGGGAGCTATTTTATACATATATATATATATATATATATATATATATATATATATATATATATATTTGGTGGCACGGTGGTCGACTGGTTAGCACGTGGGCCCCACAGTGCAGAGGTGCAGGGTTCGATTCCGGCTCCGGCCTCCCTGTGTGGAGTTTGCATGTTCTCCTCGGGCCTGCGTGGGTTTTCCCCGGGTACTACGGTTTCCTCCCACATTCCAAAAACATGCATGGCAGGTTAATGGAACATTCCAAATTGTCCTCTGGTGTGTATGGGAGTGCGGATGGTGTTCATCTCTGTGTGCCATGCGATTGGCTGTCAACTGGTTCAGGGTGTACACCGCCTGCTGCCACCCATTGCTCTCTGTAGGCATAAAATGCAGGATGGGAGAGAATTGAGACACTCGGTAATCTTTTTCATCTCTTTACAAAAACGAGATTGAGCTTTCTTCTTCTTTCAAATTTACAGTGTTAAACACAATAGCTGTGATGCCATCTAGTGGTTGAAAGTTGAAAAACAAATATGCGAAAGAGCAGGACTCTGAACCAGGAACCACGCTTGAGAGGGGTGGGGGGCTATTGTCATTGTAATTTGAGAAAGTGTTAAACGGAGCATTATCAGCTCTTCTAACTTGACCTCCTTAATGATTTAGCTTCATTATCTGCTCAATAAATCATACTTGAGTTCAATGACGTTCACTGGACATAATGCAGAAAACATGAAGGAACCTCCTTGCATCACCCTTCGCCTCTCCTTCCCGTTCATTATAGACAATTGACCAAAAACCACATTTTTTTCCCCCCTCAAATGTGTTTATACACTTCTTCACCAAAGTGCTCCATAACTGAAATATGTAATTTGTATGTTTTTGCTGCAGAGAGAAGAAAAGGTGGGAGTGCCTACACGCAAGTGTTTTATGGGCCGTGTAATGGCTCAGACAAAACTAAAGGCTTCGGCCGAAGGTAACAAAGAAGTGATCCGTCCGCCGGCGAAGTGTCCTGTGATTTTAGGTACTTAGGTTTTAGTCCTTTGCCCTCGGTGCAATTATCCTCGTGTTTGTAATAAGCATGTGGCCTTGCCTTTGAAGACACGTCCACTAATCCTGTAAGCCTGCCAGGGTCGATGGAGGAAAGGCGGATGGGGAGGCAAAAGACAAGTAGACAGGAGACAACAATGTGTTGGAAGCTACTTTTTCCTAGTTTCCTTTTCATCAACATCAGGACAAAGTAGCATGCAAACAGTGAGGAGAAACAGCTCAAGGGGAAAAGCCAGGTCTTTAATATTTGTGAGGAGAGGAAAGCCACAGAGAGGGTGTTTCCTCTGGCCCCGGGGCCAGAGCTGCGGTGTCCGCTGCCTGCCTGCTTGCTTGCCTGACGGCCGGCCGGCCTGCCTACGAGTGAGGATGTTTGATCCCGGGAGCCTGGGATCCCTTGAAAAGCTGCACACTCGTTGCTGAGAGTGGTTGAGTTTTTGGAAGCTGAACAATCGAGTGGCCAGAAGTTTGGCGGCCACTGCGCGCAGCTGCTCCGGAGCGAACCGCCACGAGACCCGCTTAAGAGATCGCTGGGGGAACGGCCACGGAACTGCGTGGAGAACCGCGACATGTGCTTTGGCCACAATTTACAGAGCTGCGTATTGTGAAATAGATATCAGATAGTAAGTTATTTTGGAAACAGTACATGTAGGGTGTGAACTCTACCAGAGCCGGGACCAGTTAAGTCATGAACTGTTTCACATGCGTTTGTGTATCCTCTCGTAAAACATTTCACTTACGTTCGGAGAGAAAGTTATCGAGCTCCAACGCAAAAGCCAATCACATTTTTAAAAACAAATTTAGTAAACTATGCTATATTTCAGGGGCCCGGGTTAAAAACGAATAAATCCTATAGATATGCAAGTGAGAGGCTAATTTGGACAACTCGTAAAACCAGACAACTCCAAGATAAGAAAATTCGTCATGAAACCCTCATATTACATTTGTAAACACTAACATACTGTATATATTAAAAAAACAAACAAACAAACATGTAGTTCTGTCTGACAAAAGTCCATTAGCATATTGCTAACAGCGCAAACATCTGTCGGTCCAAGGGTGACCAGACATCGCTTTCCCCCCCAGACATGTCCACTGTTTGTGACATTAAAAACAAATCTGGCCAGGTTTTTATGATTGTACGGGAACACATGACCTCAGTTGGCATGTATCCTTCCGTTTTGCTGTGACTCACATTTCTCACGTTGGTCGTAAGCCATCTTGTAAAAAGTAGAAACACTCCAGTCGTTGTAGAGCTTTTCAAGCAATCATGGCTGACTATTTTTCACGTTTATTTTTATGTACTCTTTTATGGTAAGATTTCAAACATCGGAACATTGGCATTCCAGACGCTGGACGACCAATTGTTCATCATGTCACGTTACACGGGTTAGGTCGAGTCAAGACCGACTCAAATTTGGCGACGAGGCACTACCTTTGTCTGTCACATGTCTGGCGTCGGCAGAAAGTGAAAATAAATGTCTTCTAAATTTGACACACCACAGAGCAGTATTGTTTTCAACCGTGTAAGGTGGACTTGATCACGCAAGCATTAAATGCGCAAGCTGTGTCAATCTTAGGTTAGCTTAGCAATGAACATGGCTTTTCTGTGTTTCTCTGTAACCTCTTCATGAGAGCAATATTTCACAAAAATGTACCGTATACCCCGCCACATACGCGATGATTACTTATAAGCAGCTCTGCATTGTGTTTAGCCTCAGCAGGAGCCAGCTATAGCTCATTGCTAGCTAACTGGTGCGGCCTAAGTAGCCCTGAGCTATTCGAGCCTTTCCCTCCGACTGCTGCTTTCCTCCACCTTAACGTGCATGTGCAGACCAGGGAGCGTCTCTACGGTAGATTCTCAGTTTACTGTTCAATGTGTTTTGATGAGGCGCAAAAAAAAAATGCTAATTCTGCTTTGCAAACTGCCTAGCGAAACCGCTTATTTCGATCCTCGGACTTGTGGCTTTTATTTGTGCTAGGACAACTGAAATGGTGCAAAACAGTGAAACGCGACATCTCGAGTGTCAGTCTCTTCACATTTTCGGCCATTTTAAACTGTGAATTGACTTCACCGGAGAGTCCCACCAAAACATCGGAGAATCCCACTAAATGTGACATACACGTATACACAGTGAAACAAATAGTCAACATTCCCAGAGGCATTGCTCATGATAGCGGTGTACCATATTGGGTGAAGCCAGCAGCTGTTTCTCGTATCTGAAGCAAAATGTTCCCAGGCTATGACCATGACACCCAAATCCATAATGATCGGTATGGCCGCTCAGACCCACATCGCATCCGCCACGTGCACTCGCGTGCACGCGCGCTGAGGATTCCCAGACATTGTTGGCGATGCACCGAGCCCGGTGCTTCCGTCACCGTGTGTTGAAGTAGCGCACAGGCGACCACATCAGGGTCTCTCGCCCCACCCTGCTCACCCCGCAGCAGTCGACGGACAAGGTCGCCTGCCTCGCTGCGTTACTCACAAATGCGGGATGAACCCAGTCAAATATGCTTGGCTCTATATGCAAATACGCTCAGCAACCACATACATGCACACACACGCACACACGGAGCAAACACACACACACACACACACAGTGTCATACTTAGGCTGACCATAAGCATATGGAATCAAACCAGTAATGCCTTTTTAAATATGAGATTTTGTTGGTTGATCCTGGTTGATGTTCTTGTGGTTGTGGTTCATCTTCAAAATACATGAAATGTTAAACAATAAAATAAAATGTGCAGAAAGAATGCCGCTTGCATTTCAACCCAAATTCCTTATGGGAGCCGTACGAACTTTGCCGAGAGCTCAGTTGGCTTGTTTTTTGGTGTTCATCTAGCTCAGGGGTAGGGAACTCCAGTTTCTCGAGAGCCATATCCTGCCTGTTTTCGGTCTTTCCCTACTCCGACACACCTGATTCGATTGTTCAGGCACACCTGCTTTGTGGAATCTTGCTGTCAAAACAAAAAGGAAAATGTCAAGTATTGTACACTGAACACTTCACAACTCGCATTCTAATATTCCTTTCCCTGTGGTCCATTTCTGACATGCGTGAGAGCGAGTTTTGCATCCAACTGGTGTTCCAGCCACTTTAGAATCCCCTAACCCTGAAGTCATTTTTCGAAAGAGCGATGATGACACTGTTTGACCCCACCCCGGGGTCAAACCTATTTGAGAGGTTATAAATCCAGAAGTGGTATTCTTCTCCCTCTGTAATTTCAGCAATAAATGACCTGATGACTGTGACGGGGGTGTTAATTGGGGCTTTAATGTGGCCAATAACATCCAGCTGAGTAACCACCCAATGAGGAACACGACAACGAGCAATTGAAGCTCAACAAACACACCATAAAACAAATTACTTGAATAATAAGACACCATTTTTTCATGGGGTGAAATGGGACTTTAAAAAATGTAATTCCATGTTATTCATGAGCTACTTTGTTGTTGTTGTTGTTTTTTTTGAGCTGTTTGCCTTACAAAAAAATCCTCATATTTTGTACCCTTTAAATAATTTTTTTTTGCGATTTTACAACCCCAATTTCTTAAAAACGACGGTGTGGAACGTTCAAAACGCAGCCCGTCCTCTCCTCTCCTCCTCACGGTTGGCAATAGATCCAAGTCCCAAAGAAACAGAGGCCGCATTAGTCCTTGCGCTGAGAACCTGTCGGACACCCAGATAAAGTTGCAGCGATTTGTTACGTTAACAAAAAAGGGCAATATTGAGTCAAGATCTCAAACAACATCTTTAGGCCAATTTGTCAGTCCCGCGACCGAGCGTGTAAACTTTCCTGTGAGAAATGATCCGCCCTCGCCTGGGCGTCATCTGGATACAATTGTGTCATTATGTCCGCGTCGCGCCTGTTTAACGAGTCCGAAACGAACCGATATTTTCTCCATCTCCGACGCCGCGATGGCCGCCTTCCCCTTCGCGCCACACATGACGCTCCCAACTGCAGGAAGTCAGGTCACTCCTGTCAAGGCAAGTGGGACCCCATTTGACCTCTGACCTCACTTTATGCCTACTATATCCCAACAACGGTGACGCAACACAAACACCCGACGGACCCTTACCGTAAGTCGCGGCTCTTGTTCCGGGAACATTTAATATCAACTGAAAGGGTTTGCGAATGTCAACAGCTGCAGGGGTGGTTTTGCAAGAAAGAGAGAAAGAAAGAAAAAAAAAAAGGGTTGGCCTGAGCAAAACAATCCGGGGTGGATTATAAATAACTTGTTATGATAACGCATTGTGATACCGAATACCTTGAACGCACTGGTTTACAGCCAGGTCCTTGAATTTGATTTCAGACTACTTTTTTTTTTCGATATCCGAGCAGATATGCTGAGACGATCGGCTTGGCCATTGAACTAATACTTTCATCGGAGTCCTCAAAGGCGACAACTATCCATTCATTTGATGCAAGTAGGCCTCACCCTATCATTTTGCGTCAGCCCTCATCACAGGTTACTTAATCTGCCCCTCAATCAAAGTTGATGCGCGGAGAGCGCATCGTGACCATCTTGGACAGCCAGAAATCAGCGTGCTGGCACAGTTTGAATACAGGACGGTTACAGTAATTTTCCCCCGAGAAATGACGGAAGCATCTCGTCAAGCATGTTCACTCGAGGGCCGCTACGCAGCAATACGGAGTACCGGCATTCCTCAATTTTAGCCTCGAATGTAGCGGGACATTTTACGGTATATTGGGACTTCACATGAGCAGGATGGTGAAGCGGTATCGGGGGGTGTAGTATCGGTGCATTTTATCATCACAACCGCTGTACAGACATATGGAATCAGCACAGAGTATTGTTTTTTTTTTTTTTTTTGTGGCACAGTATTTCAAGAACATGAGAATTGTAATCGGCGATGAATGAATGAGTCTTTTTAATCTAAAAACAAAACAAAACACATCAGTTTCATCAAGCACTTAATTTGAATTTGTTATTTCATGTGTTCCTTTTCCACTTTTGGTTCTCTTCCTTCACACGCGATATTAATTGAAGCAGTTTGCTTCAATTTTTGCACCGTGAGTCACTACCAATTCCCGGCAATTGCAAATATTGCTTTGCATCTGACCTGGCCCTGCCAAAGCGAGCAAAGGAGACATCAGAGAGAGATGGACTTTAAGCTCTGGAGGCTGACGCCACAGAAAAAAAAAGAAAAAAAACCCTCTGTGGGTGCCGCATCCATCATCGTCACGGTACCGCGATGGGAAGAGATTTCTGACCTCGTCGGCAGATGTGCCCGCTGGCCTGGCGTCGCCAGACATTTGCAATCCTGACTTCACTTTCTGGTTCCTCCATCCGTCCACCCGCCCCTCCCCAGCGTAGTTGACAAGTGCTTTATAAACATTTACTTTGCTCGCCATTTCTGAGTACGTAACGTCCCGATAGCCAACATTGACATCATTATCAAACAAATCTTTCCCAGAGGTGGGTAGAGTAGCCTAAAGTTACTTGAGAATTGTATGACTCAAGTATCAATAAAAAGTACTCCTCCAAATAAATAAGTCCCGAAAAATCGACTCAAGTAACTCGTGAAACAGCAAAATAAGCCCTCGAAAACCGCAATGTGTTTTCTCAAGGTCAAATGAGTTCTTGTAGGCTGAAATTTGGACATTTTGAGGCAGGCACGCATGAGAGTTCTTCATAATCTGTAAATTAAACATAAATTGAAAGTGAGACTCGTGGTATTGTGGCTCTCGGAACTACAAGTCGCCTCTCGCGTGTTGTTGTTTCTGTCGGGTTTCGTGTCAATTTGTCACGTTCGGTTGAATCCAGAAAGTTGCTCAAGTAAATGGAATGGAGTAAATGTATCATGTTGCTTCCTCCCCCGATCTGCCATTTTCTGTCGAATAATATTTATGGGCGGTCGGATTTCATGTTCTGCGGCTTAAGTTACTAAATAGAGATATTGCACCGTGGGTTAAGCTAACCTATTTTAACCCTTTCAGGGATAGCGGTTACTACAGTGGACTATTTGTCATGTTATCAGGTTACAGGGTGTTAGGTTAAAGGGTTAAAGTAAAAAAATAAATAAAATACAATACAAAATCAAGTCAATCGTATTTCAGTTTCGTTTAAGTGTCAGTATATCTGTAATTTAGATTTCGTTTTGTCATTTTGAACACGTTTGGACCGACCCATGTCGGAGCATTATTGCTGTTTATGAGAAATCAAGGCAACAGGTGGGTAATAAATGGTTCTTTTTTTAAAATATGTGGACCATTCATCCACGTCTTGGTCTCAATTTGAATATGCCCCTTTTGCTCTTACCATACCTTCATGTTGACCTGATTTCTCTAATTGGTTCCTATAAGTCCTTCAGTGTCCTGACAGTATCACTACTTTGTCTAACTCTTTCTCACGCCTCCACTGGAAAGTCCCCAAAGTGAAGGAGCGGCATCGGGAGCCTTGACGGTGTTTGGGTCACACTGGTGAGGGGAAGGCACGCTACTGGCAGCTGGCCGACCACATTAGAGGACTTTTTTCCCCCAATGTGTGCTCACTTGTGTGTGTGTGTGTGCGTACGCACGCGCTGGTGTATGCATGTGTGTACAATAATAAGTGCCCTGCTGCCTGTAAGCCACAAAACGGCATCTGCACTGGCGTGCAGATTAGAGGCTTGTGCTGCACTGGATGTCCCAACTGAGCGGTTAGATGGATGGAGGACTCAACAGATGGATGAATGGAGAGGGGAGATGACTAGGGAGGGGGCTTGAAAGCTGGGGGGTGGGGGGGGGGGGACTCACTGAGCTAAAACATTTCAATCCACCTGCCAAGAGTTCCGGTAGAACAAAGTTTGATCGAACGTCACTCACACAAGCAGCTTGACGAGTAGCAGCAAGTGTATCCAAAATCCGTTCCTTCGTCCGTCCATCCTTCCAAACATCCATCCGTAGCACAATGTATTTCGACGGCAAAAGTCGATGATCCGATGGACCTTGCCTTTGGGTCTGAAACCAGATCGTTACTAGATCTGCATATTCCATTATAAAAGGAATATGCAGCCATTGCTTTCTGTCGGCATAAAATGCAGGATGGCAGAGAATTGAGACATTCTGTAATCGTTGATCAGGTTTTCACCTGAGGTACCATATGGCTGGAATTACACTGCAGGTCCAAATGCCTATTTAGATCAGCCAAATGCCTGCACCGGACACTTTGGACCATCCATTTCCTTGCAGTTCCGTTTTACCCATATCTGAGGGAACAAATCAAACTATTCCTGCAGCCAAATTGCATGCACAGTAAATAATTCCACAAACATCAACACTGGGCTGTGATAGCGCAGAGGTAAGAACAGTATAACATCCTGCGATATAAATAAATACACAAAGATAAGGTCTTTTTTTGCTCCTCAGATGGGAAATCAAGATGCTACGGCAGTTCGGAATAGATCAACAATTCCGATATCTCTTTAAAAGCATAAAACCAGTCCATGACGTTGACACACTTCTGCAGCAGCTCCTCTGTGTCTTTAGACCGAATTGTCACAGTCCTTGCTGTCTGTTTTCATTGACAGCGCATGTGGAAATTCCGGCATATTGTGATTTTTGGGCCTGTAGATTCGTGAGGTTTGCAGTATTTTCATGAGGGTACCCATTTACGTTGTGTCCTTTTCCTCGCAGAAATGTGCCCATGCAAGACTGTCATTGTGCCACATTTAAAAGGGATGAGAGAAGTTGTTTTGACTGACGGCGAATCAATATGGCTGCGTTCGCGCCCACAACGGCGCAGACCGGATTCACGCCAGTCATGAAAACAGAGTCCCATATGTTGGCTGCCATCCCCCCCCGCGCTTTGATTCATAGGAAAAACGCAGAATCGTGTACTTCATGACGCACGGTTCACACGGACGCACCAGAATAATGCATATTCACATTGTGAGAGCAATACGTCGGAAATTTCTCACTAGAACTGCGCGGTGCGAATCCAAGCCTAGACATGCGGTCGGTGGTCAACCTGAAACTCAGGTTTTCCTGAACCATCCTCATGTGATTGGCACAGCATGTGATCAGATCCCGCAGGCTTTTCTTTCCGGTCCCTCAGTAAAATGAAGGAAGTATCTACAACTGCTGTTTGGTGTATCAGCGCAAACGATGGTCAGAGCAAATTCCCTAACCCCAAATTGCAGGGAAATTATCCTCTCGTTCACCAAGGATGACTAATAAGCCCACACATACTCCCTGCCTTATCCCAGTGGCAACTCCACTGTCTAACTTTGTCCAACCCCTCTCAGCGGAGGTAAGCCTGACTAGTTTTAGCTAACGTTGTATGTCTCAGGAACAGTGACGCCGGTAACATGTTAGTAAAGTGTTACTCGATAACGACTGCGATATTGAGTAAATAATAATCCGCTGCATTACTCCATCTACAGTAGGACACGATTACCCTGATGAAGTTCTACCTTCAAAGAAGGAAACCGCAGACAAACGCCTCTGGGCTGCAGAAGGGAGTTACATGAAGCACAGCAAGTCATTGATCACCACTGCAAAAATGCACTTTTTTTCATTTTTATTTTTTAGCATGTTGCTGTCTCACGTGTAGAGATGTTTGCGTTGTAAAGCTGGAAATGCAGTCCCTATGTTGAGATTGTGACAGCTAAAGATGCACATTTTAAGTTTGGTTGTACGCTGCGTGCTGTCGACAAAGTGTTATCTACTTTCGAAAACCCCCCCGAAAAAATCACATTTGGAAAAAAAAACCATTTACAATCACAGCATGGTACATTCACGCTTACCAAGTCCCAACAGATTGTGTGAAGCAGAGCTGCAACAGGTAGCAAAATGTTTTACTTACCGTATTAACAGTAAAATATATCAGGTCAAAAGTATTCACGTGAAGTCTAGAAAGATATAAAAACAAGGAGACCATTCATCAGTAATGTAACTCGGTTACTTCTTCAAGGCAACTGTGGCAACACTGCTGTGGAAGCAGGACTCGTTTCCACGGCCGCTTCCTCTTGTGTCCCCCATATTGGGCCGCTTGGGCAAAGGCCGAACCCCCCGGGCCTGGAAACCGTCTTTCGTCGTTTGTCTTGGAAGCAGTCACGTGTCGGAATGATTGCTATGATGCGATTTCATTGCTGTCATTTCAAAGCAGAGCACAACAGTCATTTTTGAGTCATTAACAAGTTGTTTTTATTTTAAGGCGGTTTTCAAGTGGCAATGACAAGGTATGATTACGGTTCACTTTTCCATTCAAGCACGCAAACTGGTAATTACAGTCCATCACTGAAACTGTGAAAGTCAGACTTGGATATGAGCTTCGTCGGGGCAATTACGGTGTTTGGCTTTTGTTCAAATGCTCACAAATGGTGTTTACCTTTGCCACTGGAGAACTGCGGCGGAGTCCTCCATCTTTTGAAGGGAACAGAATTTCTGATCGCATTCATTTGACCAACCTTTATAAATTATAAACTGCTTTCTCCGCTCATCGGTACATTTTTTATTTGCCATTTTACACAGTGGATAAAGAATATATGACAGTTCAATCCGTCGCCCATGAGGGTAAATGCAGCACATTATAGATGTCAGCATTAGCATTAAGTTAGCAGACTGAACAGCCAAGCGATGCGGTTGCTTCCCATATAGACGGTGTAATTCTCTTTGTTTTACGTTTACTTTGACCGAAAGAGTCCGCATTAAAGCCCTCGATGCTAGGTGTCATGCGGCCAGGAGGGATGATGTCGATGACCTGGCACAGAAAGGAATGGAAGTATGCGACCTCGTCACAACGTTTGTGTAATCCCCTTCATTTTCCAATGAAGGGGAGGTGAGAGGAGGTCACAGCTGATGTGACGCAATCATGAAAAAAAAAACAGCTGGTGGAATTGAGATGAATTTTTACATCTGACCTGACCTGGATTTCCGTACGATATTGTCAACGTGTCCCCCCCCCCCCCCCCAATATTTCTGCGTGTCAAATGACTGTTGTTCACAACGAATACAAGCGTCGTAATAGAAAAGTACATTGGTCTGCATTGAAAAGGAAATGTGCAGATGCATGCGATGAGCGCGAGGCAAGTTTGAACACCGTGGCAGCAGCGACGCTCCCTAACTAACAAGTTTAAATCTGTCCTTATCTCTGATGCGTCACCTCATTACCATGGTATGGACAGATGGGAGAAGTGTCAGAAATGGATTTATGTACGGTACTTCAATTCGGTCAATAGACCAAAAAAAAAAAAAAAATAATAATAATAAAAAAAATGTTAAGCAAACACGTCATTTGTTTATTTTTGAGGAAACCACAGGAAAATTATGTTGGTTTACCACATTTTAATCATGCACAACTGTTGTATAATTTTTTTTTTTTTCCACTGTAGTATCAGACTTTGAATGTGCGTTGAGTGACGTTGGGATCAGTGCATGAGAGTGCAAATGTGGCTGTTCTTGGCTCAGCATGGCGGCTAGCTGTGAACTTGCTCAGCCGTTTGCTAGTTTGCATGTTGAGCGGCTTGGGGTTAATTGTGGCTAGCGTAGCTCGTGTTTGTACGTGCTTGTTTCCTGTTTGTTTTGTTCAATAAATCGATTGTGACTGCTCCACTGCCTGTCAATGCTTGACCAGCTGTGGAGGAATTACAGTTCGTTCTCATTTGCTGAGGTAGACTGCGTTCAGTTAGCTAACGGTGTTCACCGTGGCGGTCAATTTGTGTTAGCCGGTTCTGCTTAGCGGCAGACACGCTAGACTTTTTCTTTCTTCCGAGTGTAAAATGATCCCAAACTGTGGATATTTTCTCTCTTTATTGCTTTGAGCATCTGCAGTAACATTACTTCGTCTGGATTTGGACATTCGCTAGCTGATCCCTTAGGCACGGTGATGTCATTTTTAATCGCCAGCATGTGGCAGCACAAAGCGATAGAATAGAACGTATACTGTAAAGAACATGTTGGACTTGACTTTCCCTTTCAGGTGAAGCATTTCACTGACACCGGAAACGAGGTTAGCGTGTCGGCGCGGCCCTTGCGCGACTGTTGCAATTTCTCACATGGCCTCTTTTGGCAAAAGGATCGCCCACCCCTGCCGTAGACAGCGTGGCCCTGCGGGTTCGCAGGAAGCGGCGGAGGAGGAAAGGAAAGAAGTCAAGTATGTCAGGAATGAAGAGTAGGCTCAGGATGGCAGGTCTGTGCAGAGACGGCATCGGCGTTGAACTCGAGGTGAGGGAGCAGAAATGGCCCGGGGACCCATCGGCATTACCTCTCTGCCTCTCAACAAAACAATTCGCAACTGATTATATTAAAGCTAATTTCCTCGCATCACACACTCGCTCCTTGTTACCTTCTCAAGTCTGCAACCGCTCATTCTCAACACTTGCTGACAATTCTATTCCGTCATGGTCCGATGGGGTAAAAATGTGATATTGTATTTCATGACTTGGCAAAATTAGTAATCTGAGTTATGTACGGTATCTCTCCAATCTGAAACTTGGTAAGATGCACGTCTCGTGTTGGAACACTTGTCATAATCCTTTAATGTTGCAGATATTTGGAACAATTTCTGCTCTAGAGTCAAGTCAAGTTAAATCAAGTCAATGGAGTGTCACAAATCATAAAGTTATTTTCAGGGCATGCGGCGTATACAGCAAGTCCAGGCCATACCCTCATCTAACAATCCCCCCAAGAGCAACTCTGCTGAGACAAAACCCCCCCCCCAAAAAAAACAAAACTCATTTTAAAATCTATGAAAACGTTAGCTAGAAGGCAAATGTGGGCGGCCTTTTGCCTCCGCCGGTCCAGACTGTCAAGGAGGAGTAAGGAGAAAAATGTAATGGCATAAAACAATAATGGCAATAATTGTAAGGATGATAATAATGACAGTAATTGAGGATGTCGGTGTGGGCGTTGCGACGGGTGATCCAGACTGCGCTCCACCGGAGGCGGAGAGCTTGAGGAGAAGAGCCGCTGAGATAGAAAGATAACAGTACAAATGACAGCCGCCGGATCGATTTTATGAACCTGTGATGAAAACTTCATGAACTGTCAAGTATCATCTGACAACGATTGTTTTATGACTGGATGATTCTGCTGACAGAGGAGGAGCGGGGTGATGAATGCACCTTCACCATAGTTGCTTACAAAGGTGTGTGTGTGTGTGTGTGTATGTGTATGGACAGCAGCACATAGGGCAATTTGAATGCACACAGTGCGCCTTTGGATGCAATGGAAAGAATTTCTTGGTAATGTAAGAGTCAATTACTGGCGGCAGACACACTGCCAGTAATTGACTCTAGTTTTACATTGCACCTGCTGTCATTTATTTCAACAATATGATACTGTATTTTGAAATTATAGGACAGTATATTGCCATAGGATAACAGTGGGTGGCGTGGTCATTTTACACCGCAGTGACTGTTTTTTAAAATTTTCACAGTGCATTACTGTATTTTGGATGACATGAGAAAACTCTTATTGTAGTGTTCCAATCAACGTTATCTATCTAGCTAGCTAGCTATAGCTACGGAGCTATAGCTAGCTAGCTAGCTAGCTATAGCTACGGAGCTATAGCTAGCTAGCACACACACCAGCTAGCTAGCTAGTTATATACACACATCTAAATATTCATATACCTGTTTGTGTGTGTGTGCGTATATATATATATATATATATATATATATATATATATATATATGAATTTGTCTGTTGGGACATATACACAGATTGACAGAAATTTTGGCAGGAAGTAAAAAAAAACCCACCTACAAAAAAAAAATTGGTCATCAATCAGTACAATGTTCAAAGGAAGACCGAAGAAGTAAAAAACTTCCCTGGTCCTACTCCTTGTTCGTTGTGAGCTTTAAGTTGTTTGATATTAATATAATAATAGAAAAATAATTTAGTATATCTCAATCGCAAGAGAAAAGTCAACATATAGACCTACTCAAGTGTACAAATGCATTTACACACACACGATGTGGCTTGTGACAAAAATGCACAAATGAGTTTGCCAACCCTTCTATAGATAGTTTTGGCCCAATGCCAGGGATCTTATTAGACCAAAGTGAGCTCATGAAACGAGTTGTCGAAGCATGTCCTGTATTCATTTGTTGCTCATTTCATACCTGTGTTTATGATTTTGATACCTCCAGCAACGGTCCCGCCTCACAACACCCCAACCTAAAAGTCTCATCTTTTGGTTGCGGTTTAACCGGAAGTATGTCGCGTTGTCACACCTTCTTTTTGTTTTTCCACCGACTTCATCAAGCACGTCCTGGCTGTTTGGAGCCGATAAAAGCTCAAAACGTGACTCTTCTGAACAACCTGCCGTGATGCCGTTGGACAGAGTCAGACGGAGACAGAATGACCGACTGAGCGGCGTCGCATGTTCCGCATTTTCGAGCAAAAGTCGTTCCCGCCAACCGCGTCTCATTTCGATCAGATCTCAATCATTCAATCGCGTTCAAATATGTTCCACTTCGTCATATACATTACCGGTACCTTAAATAACGGAAGTGTGAGCAGTATCAATGTTTTGATTTTAGAATCTGTGTTTGAGAAAAATAAAATAAAAACGTGGTATTTTTCGCCCTTTCCCATTAATAGCTTTGACCTGCGTCGATCAATATTTTAAGAAAAGCATTTTCTCGACACCAGCATATTCTTTGCCAGCCTTCAAAAAGCAGAACTCTCATCCAGTGGCGCAAATGTCATTTTAGGTCAAGCAGAACATGTTGCAAATGGTGTTAAAAGCATGTACTTGTTGGCCTCTCTTGTCAATAATTAATCAGAGAACTTGCACGGAAAAAAAAAATCCTCGTTTCCTCTTCGATCCTTCCCTGGTGGGAGAGGCTATGAATTAATAACACGGATCAAACTGTAGCGATAGCGCAGATCAAGTATTTGTAAAGAAGCTGAAAGCATTCGCTGCCACGCTCCAAGAGAGGCCCTATGAGATGATGTGGACCTGCTTTGCATGTTCCCGCTGCCTGCCCGCATTGAATTTTAATTGGGGAATGAAGCGACTCCACAAGGTATCACGCTGATGAATTAGTCATCCACGCACGCTGCCTATCTTTAGACAGAAGTCTTAGCCGCAAGTTTCGACAAGCCGCGACGACGTTTCAACTCAGATACACGAATTGCCCTCCCCCCCCCCTCAAAAAAAAGTAAGCCGTGTGATACAGTCTTTGCCGTTGGAGTCTGACCGAGGCGGATTGCGAGGCATTCAAGGGGACACACTGTGCAAAATGGACTTTGGAATTGCTTGTCGACAAATAGTCGTCTCTCTGGGGTGCCTGTCCGCACATGAAAATTATTTTCTCGGCCCATTTCCGCCAAATGGGCCCGTGAGTGAGCCACTCTGCACGTCTGCCCCACTGTTACACAACAGTGCGGCTAATTTACATAATAACTGCTGTCCCGTGGGCCTATTGTTAAATTAGCCAGTACAATGGGGCCTTGAGATACTCGGGGCCTGACTTGTGAGTTTTTCCCAAATAGAAACTGTTGGTTTGGATCATTTTTTGCTTTGATTTGCTCGAAAAGATTTTGACATGAGCGCTGTATGGTGGCGTTGAACTTGGTTCAACTCACTTCAGAACAAGCAGCAACTTGGCAGATAGTGAACAATTCCTCGCAAAAGGGGCTTGAAGGTAAAGTTTCTGGCTACACAGGCACACAAAAAGCAATTACACAGTGTATTTAAAACAACCACACAGCGATGAAAAAAAAAAAATGCGTGATCAAATTCTTAACGTTGCAATTAATGAATCTACTTGCTGACATTTTTGTATGATAGGTTCAAACCTGTTTGCACATTTTTGGGGTTCTTTTTAATATATACCTAAATGTCCATATGTCACATTTTTCCTGCACGGCGAGGCATAAGAACATTTCTGACAGTTTTCCAGACTTGCAAATTCATGCCAAGAGATTATAAACATGAGGAAAATTTCATTCACCGCCATAATGTTGTTACAGCTCAAGTCAATCGTCTCTTTGGGAGCCACTGCTCAAATAAACTCAACACGCAAGCCCAGACCTGGTGCTTTATCAGTCACGGGCAACAGTTATTCTCATGAGGATTAACGATTACTTTTTCAAAAAGAAAACTCCAAGTATTTCCCCCCTAATCCATTCAGGATGTAAATGCGGTCATTGAACAACAGGGAAACCGAGAGGTGATACTAGATATCTACACTTGTGACTTATTTCAGACAAATTCCTCGTGTGTTCTACATACTTGGCCAATAAAGATGATTCTGAGGTTAACTGTTAGCTGATCTGTTACCATACTACAGCTAACGGTTAGGCTAACTGCTAGCTTATCTGTTACCATACTACAGCTAACAGTTAGGCTAACCGTTAGCTTATCTGTTAATATACTACAAACTAACAGCTGGACTAATCGTTAGCTTAGCCAGTTCGCAGATCAGGGAGGAAAAACAACCTTTATTAACACACTTTACACCACAAGATCAACATTTAGAGACATCCAAGAATAGCTTCCTTTGCTGACTTCCATTGCAAGGGACGGAAAGTGCTCGGATTCGACACAATTATCGGTTTGTGCGTACCCCCACTTTAGTTTTCGATGTATCACGCATCCGCTTATTCGTTTAAAATGGTGGGCATTGGCGGCAGTGCTCTTGAGTGGCTTAGGTCCTATTTAGCTGACAGAACCTTTTGTGTCAGCCTTGGCTGCTCTGAGTCACGCACTGCTCCCCTGTCATGTGGTGTTCCACAGGGCTCAATTCTGGGGCCTCTGCTGTTCTCGCTGTATCTGCTCCCATTGGGTTCCATCTTAAGGAAACATGGTATTCCCCTCCACTGCTATGCAGATGACTGCCAGATCTATGTCCCACTGAGCAAGAAAGACGCCTTCTCATTAAGGCCACTCCTATCCTGTCTGGAAGAAATCTAAACCTGGATGGCACAAAACTTCTGGAAATTCAATGAAAAGAAGACAGAGGTGATATTGTTTGGTCCCAGTGGCCCTTGTACATTCCATCCTGTAGACTTGGGCCCCCTGTCTCCTTATCTTAAGTCAACAGTCTCAAACTTGGGCCTTAAACTGGACAGTGATTTCAAACTCGATCGGCAAATTGGTGCCGTTGTTAAATCCAGCTTCTTTCACCTTAGACAGCTGGCCAAAATAAAACCTCTCCTCTCACATGAACACTTTGAGACAGTAATTCATGCCTTTGTCACATCCCGGCTCGATTACTGCAATGCCCTTTACTTTGGAGTCAGCCAGTCCTCCATTAGGCGCCTACAGCTGGTCCAGAATGCCGCTGCTCGCCTCTTGACTGGTACTCGTAAGAGGGAGCACATAACTCCTACACTGGCTCCCCATTCATTTTAGAGTTATTTTCAAGATCCTCTTATTTGTTTTCAAATCTCTGAATAATCTCGCGCCACCTTACCTCTCTGAGCTCATCCGCCCCTACACACCTGCCCTCCTCAGGTCTGTGGACCAGACATTATTAGAAGTACCAAGAACTAAACTGAGGCTCAGAGGGGATCGAGCCTTTTCTGTTGCTGGTCCCTCTCTCTGGAATGACCTCCCACTGAACATTCGGCAAGCCTCCTCGCTGCCCATCTTCAAAACCCTCCTCAAAACTCACTTGTATTCTTTGGCATTCGACTCAGCATGACTTAGATTTGTTCCTGGTTTTACTGTTTGGTGCTTTCTACCGCCTTTATTACCGATTTGTCTTACTGTTTATTGTGCATGTTAAATTGCTCCATATACAGCACTTTGTATGCAGCGATGGCTGTTTGAAAGTGCTCTATAAATACTGTTGACTTGACTTGACTTGACACATGCCCATCAAAGGAAACACGCATTCTTGTATAAACAATCAGGCACAGAATTGTCACCACACCTTCATCCTCGCATAAACTATTCAGCAAGATGAGATGAGGACCGTGTTCGCTTCTATCAAACTTTCATGACACTGAAAGATGCACGACGCATGCTACACTCGATGTACAGATGGTGCTGAAGAGATGAGCCGGGAGCGGAGGTGCGGGAAAAGGGGAGCTTTTTTTCCCCTTCCCTGACTCTCCACAGTATGTTTGGATAAGAATAGAATCGCCTGACTCGAAAATAGTTCTTTTTTTTTTTTTTTTTGTAACTGTTTGCTTTAAAAGTGTATCTGGAGAATTCGTACACTTGATTCAGTGACTTCATTGCTTCCCTCGAGGCGCAGAAGATATAAATGAGTCAGGGACGCTCAACAGGATTCCTCTCTGCACGCAAGCAGCAACTAGTACCAGAGTTGAGATTGGACCAAATGCTATCTAGGCCCCCCCAACAACAACAACACATACAAAAAAAAAAAAAAAAAAAAGTCAGGCAACGTTGGTCGACCAATTTTCCGCGATAGAAGTGATTGGGGTTATTTGGAGATGATTTAGGTTGGATTAGATTTTATGTCTATTTATTTCACTTGGACTCACTTTCAAGAATAACGACAAGTACATTTGCAGCGAGTTGACAAGAACCAATCGGCATGCTTGAGGACGTACGTGACGAGTACATGGAGACAAAAAATGCCCAATGGGCCCTTAGTTGGCTTTTAAGGATATGACCCTAGCGGCAGTAAGGCACTTGTCACTTTCTGGAACAAAACATTTATTTTTGTGAAGTCTTAGACGGAATTTGTTTGGTTTTGCCGGTTTAAGAAAGGCAACATCGAACAACACCGTGACAGGCAAATTGCTAGTAGGCCCAGCTCGAAATTTGTCTCTCTTAGCATTTGAACTCCTTATATTTGGTCTGCTACATCCATCTGTCTGCATCACTTGACACATGTGGTGTCCAAACCTTCAATGCTCCAATGACCTATCGCCACCTTGCGTATTCATAAAACAACACTTAGCGCTTTGTCTGGGGATGAATTAAGGAATTTGTGTGTCTGCCTGATTTGGAACGCCCGTGCTGCAATTGGTGATCTCGTTCACTTCACGGAATCGCCGGGCAGGTGTAGCAAGACGGCGATTGGCCGCGGCATCCCTCAGGAGTGCGCGTGGCGCTACGGCGACACAATCAAACCCTCGGCGGCGTTTCTCGACAGCAGATTTGACATTTATTAACTCGGCTTTCAGAGAGGCACTATATACATAAATAACATACAGTATGTTCCCGTTATCAGGAGGGCAACACGTTCAACGACAAACGTGCGTCACATAAACAGTCTTGGTTTCACCATTTCATATTTCTATGTACACGCTGAAAATGAAAAAAGTAGGAAAATAAAAATATTCATATCTTAAATACTTCATGGACAAAACTTTACATTAAGCGTACACGGGAAGGAAGCGAGCAGACGCTTTTCATTGACACCATTTGTACTTTTGTCACAGTAGGAAGACTAGTGGCGGACATACGATGGATGATGGCTGGATCCAATTTGAACGTGTGTGTGTGTGTGTCTGCGCAAAGTGAAAGTCACTCAACAGAAGTGAAACTGTCAAACATGAAATGTACACACTTGTCGTCAAGCACTTTTGTGAGGTGAAGCCATCCTTTTCCGTAAAACGGCTCAACCTTGAAGTGAAAGTAATCCCGCGACGCGCGTAGCTTAATTTCGGAGTATTTTGCACACAGGCGGCAGCTAACTCGTGACAAAATCGACGTGGTTATTTCATGTCATTCAAGGCTAATTTTACCGAGGACAGTCTCGATTGTTTGACAAATATTACGTTATCCACAGAAATCAAATAAGTTAGGTAACACACGTATGAAAACACACACACACACACTGTACATTTAAGACAAAATACATCTGACTAACATCTCCCAGAGTTCTCTTGGATACAGTTGTGCTTGTGCAAACTAATGGAACACAAGAAAGAAAGATTCCTGATTTGTTTTTTTAACCCTCTTGCTTTCAACAACAACCCTCCACTTTTTTTATTTTTTATTTTTGGAAATCATCTCGAAAGCATGTCAATGTTCGCATCGACATAGTCGCATGGAACGTGACCTCGGAATATCCACAGGTGCGCTGACGAGGTGTGAGCGTCGCGACCGTAAAGCAAAGGCCAGCGGCTTTCAACACAAAACAGGAAACGCTCCGGTGCCTCGACTATTTTTAGCGCGTGAGACTGAAGTGTGTTGATGTGGCGATGAGACGCAAACAGCATGACCGACTCCACTTGATTTGCAGTGCCGCTTTGGTAACGCCGGGGAAATGACAAGCCACCAAACTGTTGCGTGTCATGTTGCGTATCGTTCGGCAAAGCGTGACTAGTGCAGGATAGCGCCCGTCCTATCTGCAGCTAATTAATGCCACTTTGATTTCGGCATCCTCCATCCGCAGCGGAGGAAGTGCGGGTTCCAGTTGCCGGGGTCTGATAGGGGCAAACCCAGGAAGCGGCGGCGGCAATCAGATTATCAGATCTGGCTCGCGACTATCTTAATTACAGGCCCTGTCAAATGAATTCGGAGATTTGTTGCGATCAATCTGTTTGGAGGCGCTTGCAGAAAATGTGCAAATACTCAGTTGTGGGGCTGGACCGTTAAACAGTTTTCCGCCATTTTTTTTCTTCTTCTTCTTCTTAAAACGACACCTCGTGACACACTTTGGACTCCGACACTTGAGTATCTTCGTCGACGTGGGTGGTTGTTCCCCGACACAAATTCGACATGCGGTTAACAAGCTAGCTATGCCTACGCTTCCTTTTGGATCGTCCACTGGCGAGGCTGCCTGTCAACATCTCATTATTGGCCGTGAGCATGCCCCCCTCCCACAGTGGCTTCGGGCTGGCGTGGCTGCTTTAGAGTGCCTCATTATCACATGTGAGTGTGCGCGCGTGTGGACGGGGGCTTTTGGTTGGCATGGCTGCTTTAGAGCGCCTTGTCTGCCACAAGTGCGTGCACATCATGATGATAATGTTGGGAGTGCCAGTAAGGGGAATGGGGGGGGGGGGGTGGGGACTTGACAGACAGTGTGTGGACAGGGAGGCCTGGACTAGGAAGGTGGTGGGGAGGAAGTAAGACTGGAGAGCCATGTGATGTGGACCAGGGCTTTGGGCTGGCGTGGCTGCTTTAGAGTGCCCCGTTGTTGTCGTGGTGTGGAAAAGTCCCGTGATGACCAGGTTGGGACATATTCCAGTCACTGTAGACTTCAAGCAGGTATCGGAAACATGGAGAAGATCATAAGAAACACGCGAGACATTTGATTGACATTTCAGCACGTTCAGCCGACACGCCTTCAAGAGCGTTCTGTTGGACAAGTCATCCAGTCTGCTTTTGGTGTCTTTTGCTCGCCAGTCATCTTTTTTTTTTTTTTGCTTTAGGTGAGATGCATAACATTGTGTTATGTGTTCCTAGAATGACCAAAATCCAAGTCTAATCCATAAACACACAAAACCGTGACACCGATGATTGAAGTGCCCTTAAACGGGACTCGGCATCTTTGTGCTGCGGGCGTGCGCCAACAACTTCCCGTCTGTTTGCTCCCGCGTGTGCGTGATGCAAATAGCAGAACTATTATGTAACATTGTGTCGATGTTGTCAATACTGCCCGTGAAGCATACATTTCACAGAACAATCCTACGATTTTATCTCTAGTGCGGTGCAATTTTCTTTTTTTTTGGTGCGCGTGTGTGTCATTTTTTTTGTTGTTGTTGCTTTTATTGCTTTCAGATACCTGATTGTATCCTATGTAATGCAAACACACGTACTTCTCGCACAGTCGTGACCGGGTCAGGCATATAGTGCATGTACACACTCTATTCCGACATGGAAATCGATTTGTTCTGCCGTCGGAAGCGCTCGGCACTCTTCACGCATTTCTGCTCCTCGGCGGAGCCGGCGGTGAGAGGGAGTGGGGTGCGTACACGACAGTCTCGGCCCCTTTCTCGTTTCCGATCAGCGTCTTTGGAAGTCGTTTTTTTTTTTTTTTTTTTTTAAATCTCTCTTTCGTTGTTTCGCCCCCGCCCCCCATCGCGTCTTCATTTGCACACGCTGACCCACTCTGTTATCCGGCACTCTTCGCACACCACGTAGCAGCACCAGTGAAACTTGCAGTTGCAGCGCTCGTTGCGCGTCTGCTGCAGGATGTTGTGGCCTCGGCCGCAGCACAGACTTTCGCAGTTGTCCATGCCCGGGCTGGTCTTGTTGCAGATGCGACCCTGCGTTCCCGCCGAGTCCGAACCCAGGTCCCGCTCGCAGAAATCGGGCGATTTTTCAAAGTAGACCAGGTCGTTGATGCCGGGCCTCCTGCGTTGCGCGTGATGGTGGCGGTGGTGGTGGTGATGGCGGTGGTGGTGGTGGTGGTGGTGGTAGTGGTTGTTGTGATGGTTGTGGTTGTTGTTGTTGTTGTGGTGGTGCGAGTGATCCAGCTGGCCGGTGTTGCGGTTGTCGGCCTTGATGAGAGTGGCGATGTGGAAGCGCTCTTTTAGGATGGAGCCCACCACCCGGAATTCGGGAGTGACCTGCCAGCAGGTCTTCAGCTGGCAGCTTCCTGATGTCCCGTGACACTTGCATTTCCTTCTCATGTGATCCAGCACCACCTGGAGACAGGAGAGCACAACGCAGGGCTTCAAGCTTGAAATCCGATATGGAAAATCCGAAAGTCAGATACGAGTGTACACGATATGGGGGGGGGGGGGGGGGGGGTGGCCCGAGTTTGCATATATCCTCATCTTGATGAGTAATTGAATGTTGGGTGAAAGGTTGAATGAGGTCCTGGAATGAATTTGAAATGGAAAGCTAAAAAAATATAAAATAATTGAATGCGAAGGAAAACGGTCATGATTGGGTTTAGGGACCAACAGGTGGCACTGTAGGGCTCCCCCGGCAGCTGCACACCTGTTGGTCATTTGGTAATTAGTTGTTTAAAAGGACTCCCAGCCCGAACATTCAGTGTCGGGTCATTGTTGCTTCTTGCTACTGTCATGTGTGTTGCTGTTTGCTCTTGGCTTCGGTTATGTTTAGTTCATTGTTATGTTTTAGCTTTAGTCATGGTTTTTGTTTGATACTTTGTTTGTTTTGGATGTAGTTTTCTTTGTTTTAAATACAATTCTTCAAATACACCCTGCTCCTCCCTCCTGCCTGCTTTTTGGGGTCCACCACCACCTCGCAAACGTGACAAAAACACAATTATTATTATTATTTTTTTTTTATCTGGTGACAGTAGAGAGCAATACAATATTCCGTTGGTAAAAGCGGGCATTGTTGTAGCTCACTGTAAATAGTGCTGGCAATGACTTCACGATGGCGAGCAACTTTTCAAAAACCGGCAGAAAAATATATATATATTTTTTTAACTGGATGCTTCTTCACGGTAAACATGGCCTTGAGGTATATTTTCTGCTGCGATCACTCATCAAACTAGTCCGAAATATGAAGCATCAGAGACAATACTTCAAGCCAATAAACCAACCGAATGGAAAACGTCCATAAATTGTGTCATGCCCACAGAAAGTAACCCACGCGGCCCTTTTGAATAAACATCGCAGAAATTGTGATCGGCGCATACGTGCGTCTGGAAGCCTTTTTTTTTTTTTTTGTGTAAACACCAGTGTAATGGCTTTAGCAGTCCTGGCAGCAGGTTTCCAGTCGCAATGTGTAACTGGAGTTTTTCAGGGGCAGATTCAACCCCAGAATCACAAACACTTAAACACATGGCAAAGTCTGTAATCATAAAAAAAAAAAAAAAAAAAAAGTCTCCAGCCCGCTTCCACTTGAAAGAAGCCCGACTGACCTACTGTTGCGGTCGTAATTGCCTCCACGTTGCTACCGTTTGATGGTGCGCTCGCAGTGGCATTATGGTTGTAACACAGCGGGTGGGGAGGAAGAAAAAAAAAAAGAAAAGCTCAAGCATTGTTGTTGTTGTGGGGGTGCAAGGTGGGGGGGGGGGGGGGGAGGTTAAAGCAAACAAGACCAGATTAGAACTTGGGCCGGTGTGCAGAAACGAGAAGATGACAACATTCTCCTCTGACATGTGAGTTCAGTTGAGGGCAGAAGCTCTTCGTTGATCAGACGCCAGCGCTCTGTATGCAAATCGCACGGGACTTCATCCTTTGCGGCTTTTTTTTTTTTTTTCCCTTCATCTCTCCTGAGATGTGAAGTGATCCGTTGGCACCGAGTTGAAAAGCATCAGACGTAAAACAGGTAGCACGAAATCAGGGCGCTGCCTGCGCTTGCTCCGCAAGAGTTCATGTCAGGATGTCGAGCCAAAGTGCTCAGCCGCCCCCACAAAAAAGGCTCGCCGGGAACGTTTTGTTCAAGTCAAAACACCTCAAATCAAGTTAAGTGTCTTAATGAAGGTGTGACGCTGTTTTGCATATCAGGAAAAAATGGACTTTCCGATCTATCCAACTTTCAGTGGCTTCTTTTGCCTACCACGTCATTCTTTTTTTTTTTAATCCATAAAGTAGTACAGTCATACCTCGGTTTTCGACCATGATCCGTTCCAGAAGGCTGTTCGAAAACCGAAACCAGGCTCTTTAAAAAAGAAAAAAAATCTTTCTTGAACACGTCCGCTCACAATGGAACGCCACCCGAGCCAGCATCACTTCCTCGTGTAAGGAAGGCGAGAGGATTCGAGTGGCGCATTGAAGTGCGCTCGGTTTGGCCGAGAACCGATTTTCCGTCGTAATCTGAGGCATAAAAAACTCGAAATTGTTGGTCAAAAACCGATTTGGTCAAGAACAGAGACGTTCGAAAACGGAGGTTTGACTGTACCTGGGATTGAATGTCTGCATTCTTGAAAAACCAACAAAAAAAAAAAAACGTCCTTGGCATTGAATGAGTTAAACATTGCGAGAAAAAACCTCCAATAAGAAAGCGGACCTTTTTCCTCTCTCGCTCTGATATTGTAGGATCACTTTTTGGGTGAGTCAAAGTTTTGTGGGGCGCCGATTGCAGGATGGAAATGGCTGTTCATTTTGATACGACTTGATCAATAACGGTGTGAGATTTAGGCCTCCCTGACACACATGATTAGATCATGATGTGAGCTCGATTCAATTACTGCTGTGATTTTTCTTTTTTGTTTGTTTGTTTTCTCGTCAACGCCTTGCGTCTTCCTTCTTTCCGCACCCCGTGGCATGCTTAGGCCACTTAAGACCACACCGTCAAGTCCCACATCAGAAAAATCGACCTCTAGGCTATCGTTTAGCGTTGCACAATTCCAAACTCTGCGGCCTCAAGTGCATAAACGCTCCGAATGACTCATTGACGCCATGACACGCTTTCTCTTTATGCAAATCGTCAGAACGCTCAAGACACGCAATAGTTCTGGCGCTTTACCAAATCCGTACACGTCTCCCCAAGTCGCACCGTTTCTTTTGCCGTTTGCTCTCGCGCGAATGCAAAATGGCTGCCTCGTCCCGACGCTTTCGCTCGCAGATCCCCTCCGGTGCATCGCGACGAGAAAGTTCTCCTGGAAATTTGCATTTGGCAATCGGAGCAAAGTCCAATATGTGCTAAAAAAAACAACTAATTAGCGTCATCGGAAAATGTGTGGAATTATGCATTATCATTTGATGTCGGCTGTCGGGCTCTTTTTTCCGATCTTCCCAGCATTCAGCAATTGCAACATGGAAGTCGAGTCATTTTCTGGCCGGCTCCCGTCACTTTTCGCACATTTGCAAAAAAAGGGTGCGTCTCGCTCCTTTTCTGCAATTACGACATCTGACTCAACGAGCGTCAGCAATTATCGGTTGCGCAGCCTTTGTGAGGGTGTGGCTTGTGGAGGTGAAAGTGGGCTTGATGGGGGGGGTGGGGTGCTTAGAGGAAGACGCGATGACAGGAAGGAGGAGATGATTTTAGGATTGGTGTTTCCTTCAGCAGGTTGTGAGGGTCGTCGACGCTCACGCGATGAAAGTCCAGCGACCCTCACCTTTTTTTTTTGCACCATGGAGCGGTTTGACCTGAATACGTATTGGGATGAATTTCAGGTTGTGCGCAACAATTGATTTTTTCTTTTTTTGTAAAAAATTTGTCTCTGGCCACGTAAATGCGAACCGTCACGGACGGCATGGAAGCGTGAACATAAATTTGTTTGCTGGCGCTGTAGTTGTGCTGTTTTTAATTTTTTTTTTTTTTTAAGGTTTCTGTTGGATGCAAAAAACAAACCAAAAAAACCCCCCAAAAAACATTCTAGACTTAATTAGACTTCAGAATAACTTAAAAGTTTCTGTTGGCTGCAAACCCCCCCCCCCCCCAAAAAAAACCACTCGAGACTTAATTAGACTTCAGAATAACTTAAAGGTACTGCTGGCTGCAAAAAAAAATAAAAATAAAAAAACTATAGAAAGAAAAAAAAAGGTACAATGAATGGAGTGACGTGCAGGCATTATTATTATTATTATTAATAAGCAGCGCGAATAAAACCGTGACCATAAAATAATTCGCATCATTTAGGTGCTGCAATGGATTGATTACCTTTCTGTTCACGTCGGTGTGAAAACTTCCCGCCATTTATGAATGTCTTGAGTGCAAAACGGAGCGGGGGTCACGGAACAAACGAGCGCGTAACCGGATGATGCGCCGCGGTCGGACTCTCTGACGCACACGGGCTTGACAACGCGCGTCGACTGGAAGGATGCGATCGCTCCTCGGAGCGGACCGCGGTCGCAGACAAACATCTGGCCACTTTTAATTGGCTCACCGAGACGGAGGCGTCTATAAACTGGCCCCAGACGGAGATCAAACGCGACATGCCGGGAGCAGATTCCGACCGCGGGATGCAAGGATGCGTCGGGCTGCCGGCTGCGCGTGTTGGAGCCCGCGACTGCGCGGCAACGAGTGAGGTGGCGTCCAAATTGGTTGCAAAAGTCTGATTAGTTCAAAATGCTTCCTCGCGACATGTTATTCTTCAAAGTCCCCCCCCCCCCCTCCCCCCCGTCCTTTAACACAGAATGAAAGCCAAACTCGAACTCCAAAAGCTTGAACTTCTCCGCAGCTCGCGCCGGCGTGCGGCACTCGTTCCTTTCAGCGTTGTTATTGTAACATATTTGGCAAGAATCGATCGGTTTGCGCCTTTGCGCACGTCGCCACGAGATGCCCGTCAGCAGCCTTGAGTAATTGCAGCCATCGTTTGTCCGGCAAGCAAACACGAGGAAGCGCTTCTCGGCACGCGGCTGCCTGTTTGCGTTCTGTCGCGCGACGGCGGCGCCTTGCCGCATTCCTGTTAGCCTCGTGCCTCACCTTTCTTTTTTTTTTTTTTGATCGCTTCCACATTGTTACTGTGCGCAGTCTGACGAACGGATGACACGGCATGAAAACATTTCATCGCCACGAAGAGAAACTCCTCAATCCGCTTGGAAAAGCACCGACGTTGAGAAGAAACTCAATGGACCTTATTTGTGTGCAAAGCGCGAGTGTAGCTAGCGCAAAGTGCAGTTGAACTTTGTGCGCATTGCTGGAGTTTTCTTCCTTGTGGTCTTTTCGCTGACGGGCGTAGTTAGAAAAGGGTGTTTGCGCCATTGTGGGGATGAACACGAGCGACTTGATTCCCGGCCAATTGCAGGCGCTTCCCTCATTCCCTTTCAATTCCGTGCGGGGGGGGGACGCACGCGGTCAACACGGAGGAAGCGACTCACTGGAATACGTTGATCGGGGAACTGCGGGATTTCCACTTGCGGATGATGTAAAGTTGGTCGCGGCAAAGTGGTAACTTGGAGACCACCTTCCACTCGTGACTGGTTGTCTGCCTGTACCTGAATCAAATCCACATCCACTTACGGAGAAACCGGCAGCGCCACGACTTAGACCTAATTTCACCTGCTCTGAAGTCGAGGCTACTTTCCCGACTTCCCCGGCATGAAAATGAAGATATGTCCGTTTTTGAGTAGAGCCGCTGCGTTTGTATAGCACGTCTGCCAAATCATCACCACGATTAAAAATTGGCAAGCGTTTGCAACTAAAATGTACATAAGAGATCCATATAAGCTAAGACCATACACCTGTAGCTTCATCTCAAGTAGGTTCATACATGACAAGAGCCATTTTTTTTCCCCCTCTCATCGTGCGGCGTGCGCGTCCCCCCCGCTTCAGAAACGCCACTTCACTCTCGCGTACGGTAGCGTGTTTAGAACGTAATCGCCAGTCAATCCCCCGTGTCGTCAGTCGAGGCAAAATCCGCGTCTGCTGTCCGCACCTCCCCAAAAGCGCCCGGCGAACTTCTGGCTCGCCGAGCGTTTGTTGCTTCAAAGCAAAGTGGCTTTAAAGCTCACCAGAGAGCCGTGTCGAGACCGAGGCGCGCAAACAAAGCGGCGGCGGCGGCGCATTAAGCTCAAGCGTCACTTGAAGCCAAGCGAGCGGCCTGCTTCAAAAACAATCGACATCGACAGCGCGCACAATCGTGCGAGCTCCACGGCGTACGGAGCAAATGCAGTCACGCACATTCGACCGCGCGTCCCGGGGTGCAGTGGGTTCGTCGGTGCTGTGTGTGTGTGTGTGTGTGTAGTATTTGCCCACTCGGTGTCCACCAGTCTCATTTAGAGACCGTAATAAAATGTTATTACCATAAGCACTTCCACCTGTTGAGAGTTTACCACGAAGCGCTCATGTCAACGCACGTGTGTGTGTGTGTGTGAGTAAGAAGGTGTAGTCCGAAAGGTGGAGTGTGTGCATGCGAATGTGCGGTGAGTCACAGCGAATGCTCCACTGATAAGGAAAATCCCACTGGAATTTTATTTTTTATTTTTAAATTGCTTGCGGGTGGCACCTGACTCCGTTCGGGAGTCAATTAACGATGACTCAGCTACTGTTGCTGCAATGGATCCAAGATTTGCCCCCAATTGATTGTCATGTGGAGAATCAATTATACAGTCGGGATACTTGATGAGTCATGGAGGTTAAATTAAGTTTGGATTTTTTTTTTTCCATTCGAGCTCGTTTTGATTTTGTTTGGACTTTTGTTATTTAATTTCATTTAGTTTGTTGGTGTGTGTTTGAAAATGCTTCATTCTAGTTGACTTTTGATTCGTTTTAGTGTTTGTACTGTGAACGACTGTTTGACCTTCCTTTGTCTGTACTACCAAAGTAAAGAAATTCAAAATGAACGCCAAAAGCTCATCTATGGTCATGGGTTCGAACCCGTCTTCCCTACGTGGAGCTTGCATGTCCCCCCCCGTGCCTGCGTGGGTTTTCTCTGGTTTCCTCCCACAATCCAAAAACATGCACGGCAATTCGATCGAACGCTCCAAATTGTCCCGAGGTGCGATTGTGCGTGTGCGTGAGTGCTTGTTGTGCCCCGCAATTGACTGGCAACCGGTTGAGGGTGTAGCCCACCTAATGCCCGAAGTCATCTGGAATAGGCTCCAGCACGCCGGTGACCTTCGTGAGGATGAACGCAGGTCATACGTCGAAACGTCGGCATTGAGCTCCGCGGTGAAAATCCAACCTTGTGACGATGACGCATCACGATTCAAGGGCAAAAAAAAAAGGTTTCGAGTACAAGCCTCGACGGCTTGATTGAATGAGAGGTGTGTCAAAACGACCGCCTCCATTGGCGGCGGCGGCGTCACGAGCAGACACGCTGCAAAAGGAGCGCGTGGTTCCTGCCTATAAAAGGCCCTCAGATCTCTTTTGCTCGTCACCTCCAGTCAGGCGCTGATGATGAACGGTAATTACCACGAGATCTTTGCCGGTAACAAAGCGCGCGGCTCCACTGTCACCACCTGCCTAATGAACAGACAGGACTCGACAAAACACCGGGCACAGCTCAGCAAAGCCACCCTACGCTACGTGCGTGCGCTTACTAAACATTTTGTTTCGAGGCGTGTTGCTGAAAGATTGAGGTGAGCCCATAAAATATCAAATAGTTCACTCGGCTGTCAGGTGTCAACACAGCCACGGCGAAGTGCTACTTTGCGCATGTAATAAGATTTGAAAAAACAAAACAAAACAAAACAACTTTTTGCTGACTTCAAAAGTTGAAGCGATAGTCTGGCGTCACCGCAGTTACACGTAGAACTGTAACGGGCGAGTGAGTCGCATCACGAGTAGACCGACAATATAATAACCCCTAATCTCAAGGTGCCGCTTTACTGCATATCGCTCATCAGGCACCCCAGTACCGCACATCCTGGTGAAGTCAAAGAAATCCAAAAAACATCCATCCATCCAATTTCTATGGCGCTTGTGGTCATGATTGGTCGCAGGTGAGCCGTTTGTAATGCCAAATGCAAGACACCTCTCATAAGCTCGGGTGCACTTTTAAACTACGACAAATCCAAACACATTTTAATTTCAATAACTCAACATAAGCAGCCGTATTCTCCTTGTGAAGGCCGAGTTGCACATGACGGCTGGCTTATGAGATTGTGCAGGTGGTGCTATTATTTCAGCCAAACACCATTAAAAATAAATAAATACATACATCAAAAAAAAAAGTTGTAATTTTTTTTTCCTACATTGGCCGCACCGCGTTAAAAGACACAATCTACAACGCATCCACTAGATGGAGCTACGTTCAGGGGAAGGCCAACAGAACGATCGGATGTCAGTAAAACGTATTTAATAAAGCAGCGACACAGTTCACTTCACCAACAGCAAGTTACAACATTGACTCGTTACCGTTGAACTCTCTTGCCGCTGCTCAATTTCCGTGTTCAACTGCGAAACCGCCTTAAGTTTGAACTCTGCCGTTGTAAGCGTGTCTCTAGCAAGGAGCCATTTTGGGGTTGCCCTATTACCGTAATGACCATACACAAGACGCATCGGATTTTAAGGCGCGCTGTGAGCTTTTAAGAAAATGGAAGGCTTTTAGGTGCGCCTTTTAGTGCGGAAAATACGGTATATACAATACAGATTTACACACACACACACACCTACGTTTTACTCCAAGTTACGTTAACAACATTCCGACATCCCGCTTGAAAAGTCATCTCCTCCTCCCATGATTCATGATTCATGATTCGACATTTGTGAAGTATCAGAGGCGAGGAGTGCGAAACGGTAGTTCCAGTGGAGGGGCAGGACGGCCGAAACGTTTTCTACTTTCCACCCTTCGTGTTTGAAGTGCAAAATCATTGTGCAGGATTCTCAACATCTGTCTCCAAAAGGCAAGCAGCCACTAATTAGGACTAAAAACAAGGCGGGACGTCGTGAGAACCCTGGAGTGGGCATGAGGGGACATGCACGCCACCCCCGCACCACCCCTCTCCGCCCGCCACCCCTGCTCAAGGAACCACCGCATTCTTCTGCTTAAGGAGGACTTCTCTCCAAGGGGGAGTCAGGCAAGTGGGTGGAGAGAGCAAGGTGGTCGGCATGGGTCAAGGGAGAGAGAGACATACCAAGGGCATTATTTTTATTTTTTCACCTGGTACTATTTTTCTCTAAATCAAGAAACTCTGTGTGTGTGTGTGTGTGTGTGTGTGTGTGTGTGTGTGTGCGTGTATGAGGTCTCAGAGGTATTTCTTCCAATGTTCTTGACCAAACTTAATAGTGAGAGTGAAACCCCCCTCCAAGTCGATATTCAACCAATATGTTTTTTAAAATCGCGCAAAACTCCGGCTGTTGACGCGTTGGGGGGTGACATCAGACTCATATGGAAACAAAACGTAACATTCAGCCCCATGAGTGATGAACGACAGTACAACAACGAAACTTTGAAGTTGACATTTTACTCCGCCGAACGTTCGAGCCGTTGGACTTTGGCCCTCATCACCGGTCGACGTTTGTCGAACATTAGCGTGGGTTGCTAAAAGCGTAGCGTCGCAAGGGTGGACAGATTTACAGAAATAACTTTTCATTTCAAGTATGAACGATGGTCAGATGAGGACAAAGGCAACAAGAGAAGCCCGTAAACTTCCGGCTCTATCGATGCTGATGATGAAATGGCACATGAAGTGTACAAACACTCGGCTACCATGCTAACATGGCTAACGAGTACACATCAGGTGGTTTCCGGACTACTGCGTATAAATGTCACTCATTGGAGAGTTTTTTTTTTTCTTTAAAAAGTCGGGTTATTATTTTCTGACTGAAAAGTCAAAAAAGTCTAGTTCTTGAATTCTCTTTGGTGGTAAAATAATTTAGCAGCCTGCAGGAACGGCTTGTTTCCCCACCTCATATGCAAAGTTAAGCTCATCTCATTTGGACATTTTGGAGCTGCTTACTTACAATTCAACACTCCAATCAAATCTCTGAAACCAGAAAAGAACACACTAAGGCCTGAAATATTCCGACACCTCATTAGCCTTCGGCGGCCAAGCAGACATGAGCCCCGCTGACCTGCGAGTTTCGTAACATTACACATCGCAGGCCCCGGAAGACAAATTATTCTTTGTTTTGGCTCGTGAGGACATGATTGCATGTTACTTGAGCCCCCCCCCCCCCCCTACACACAAGACTGACACACAGTCCACAGGGCTGCTCAGAACCGCAGTCACCTTTTTAAGAAACGGCAATATTTCGACGACGACGACAGCACACCACCGGGAGGCCCGATGTTGTTTCTCTGCCTATGTTGTGTTTTGTCTGCTTAATCAAGAGGACCAGAAGTCAACTGATGGAGAGATTCAGAGCCAAATGACTTGGGAGGAAGTCGGAAACAATGCGCCGCAAACAGATGCTTCTTTGCTCTGCTGCAGCGTTGTCGATAGTCATGGCTTACCTCCGTCAATTGCACCGCCCGAGGCACCAAACCAATGAGCAAGTTAGTTAGTTGTTAAAAGGAATGCGATGATGTAAACATCTCGCTCCGAACATCAGACAGGCCACTTCACTTCCTCCGTCTTGAAGTCGCCGCTTAAAAACTTTTTTTTGTTTGTTTGCTGGCGTTTAACTGGGATTGAGGGTTGACTTTTGTCACTGTGTTTAACGTTTCGCCTTGCCCTTTTTCATTGTTGGCGTCTTTTTGTGGCTTTTTTTTCCTTGGATTTGTGTATACAGCACTTTGGTTGACTTTGTGTTTCATTCATGAGGTGTGATTGGATTGGAATCGTTTTGTTCATACTCGCATTAAATTAAGAAAATAAAATACAGCGGTTGCTGCATGATTGATTCATTTTATTTAAATGATTTGTTAAGGTGCCTCGAGATCAAATTTGTCCCAGATGAAAACGAGGTGCTCTTGAGTAGGCACGACGGTGGACTATCTGAAGGGAATATGTATTTTCGGGTGGTTGTCACAGCTAGCTGGCTAGCTAGGTAGCTAGCGACCTGTGGTTAGCTAGCTAACCGCACGTCCAATTTGCGCTGATAAACCGCTAATGCGGCAACTCATACGACATACCAAGCACATTTTCAGCATTTATCTTGAACGCGTATCGTATACTGTATTTCAAAACAGATCCCTCACTCCACTTAATAGTGTCTTGAAATACAACTTAAAAGTCAAGTGTAGATGTGTTGCTTGCTTTCCTGGAGGCTTTCACTTTACTTTCACAGCCGAACCGGTCGCACAGAAAGTGGCCATCGGCACACGCCCGCAACCGAGACCGTAGGCAGTTGTCTTGAGGAAAAGGGAAACGGTCTCTTACGTTTGAGGAACTTCAAGTCCCACTGATCAAATAAAACCACAAGAAGGAGCCTGATATCAAAGCGCTCGTAAAGCATCAGAAGAGAAGCTGTTGAACGACTTTGCGCTTTCGATCCCCCTCCCCGCCCTTAGGGGACCCTCTGGAGTGGAACGTGGCTGAATTCTTATTTTTGCTCATCTAGCGCGTACTGTACTCCAGTTCCGTTTTCAGAAGAGAATTGACAAAAAAAAAAAAAAAAAAAATCATTTGGAAATGAACAAGCCGCGGGAACCGGCGCTGCGTCCGCCAATGTTTGCGACGCCTTGTTTTGGAAAACAAGGCCGCTTGTGTTGTGTTTCGTTGCCTCTGCGAGTGCGCATGTGATCGTTTATAAGCCTTCATTTATATTGCGATGATGCGCTCCAGTACTTGTGCACCTTCACCTTGACAGGAAACCTGTCGATCACTGCTGTCAATCACTGCAAAGCTGCCACAGACATGTTTGTGCAAAGCATAGAAAGTATTTAGGCGCGGATGTACAGTGTGTACGTTTGTCGTCTCCGGCAGATCGAGAAAGGCCTATTTTCCCACTTATTTTTTTTTTCATTCTAAAGAGCCAGGCTTTTCTTTTTCTGGAAATTTCCCCCCCTCAATTATTCCCTGTACCATTTATTTATTGAAGTTTTCCTTTAAAATAAAACACCCAAAAAATCAATCGCGTTAAATCGTTTACAGGCCACATTTTAGTGGAAACGTTCTTCAAATGGTTATCACCTTCAAATAGAGTCCCTGCCATAATCGCAGGGGTGTGTAGACTTTTTATATTCACAATACTCGAAGAAGGTAGCCATGGCAGCAATTTTCCAACGAATGCCACTGTTACTGTTTGTCTTGTTTTGAAATTCACGTAAGGAGAGGTTAGTTACCCGACATGACAGGTGAAGCCTGGGGCGCCGCATTTCAAGCGGAATGAATGACAGCGGAATCGTGGAGAATTCCCTCGGCTTTTTTTGTGGTCTCATTTGCACAGCGCACTGTGCACGGATAACTTTTCCGCAATGGCATACAATGAATGAATTACAGGGGCTCGCCAGCCTAAGCTTTATGTACACTCGCGCAGCCTAAATAAACGTTGTTTTTTTTTTTGTGGCGCTTCATTTGTTAATTTTGAGTTTTTCCAATGATTTGTGCTGCTAAAATGCTGCTGACAGCATGTAAATAAATGACACAAGTGAAGTTAGCTTGCGCTTACCTTTCCCTTCTCCCATTGCTTCACCATTTTAGGGAAGTATTAGTATTCTATATTGAGTGACAAAGTCCTACGGCGGCATATTTTGCCCATATTCAACTCTCCCGATAGTTGAGGTTATGCAGCATTAAAAAAAAAAAAAAAAGCAAGACATATATTTTAGGACTCAAGGGTTAGGACTCTTTGGGGATGCATGGGAAACAGGCGTGCACCGTATCCGCGGTCCAACGCCGAGGAGTGGCACCGTTCGATGGAAGTCTGAGTTTAAGTTCCCCGAGTTCAAGTTCCATTTTATGGAGCTTTGGATGGGAGGGGTCGGGAGTGGGGGGGGGGGGGGGGTCTCAATCCAAGATCTTTACACGGCCATCAAGCACCTTAGCTTCCTAGCACCCGCTAGGGCTGAATGCTGCACGTTCAGACTCATGTTTTCCTCCCGTATTTTTGGTCCGGGGGGGGGGGGGGGGGGCTTATCTGCCTGTTGAATTGAAGCACGTGTGGCTAAAGCCAACCTGTGGCAGGGTTTTTTTTTTTTTTTTAATTTCCGGACCTGGATTTGACACTTCTGCTTTCTAGAAATGTCTAGAAATAGAAATCTAGAAATTTCATCTGTGCTGTATGTTACACATACGTACAGCACATTTGACAATAAAGTTGTATTCAATTCAATTCAAATCAAATGTTTTTTGTTTTTTTTTCACTATTAATGCTACTTACGGCCAACAAGTATGCAGGCGCAATTACTAGCCATGTCATATGAGTCAATGATTAACTCATTCACTCCCAAAGACGTTCTTAAACGTCTTTTCAGACTTGGTCCAGAATTGGCTGGTACTGAATGAGTTAAGACGCAGTCCTTCTACTAGCACGCTGAATTGTCTTACTCGCGAGCACGAAGATCATACTAGTACACGGAGCCGAAGCTGAATGTCGAGGTCGCCGACTAAATAATCAAGCGGCAATCTTGTAGTGATGGAGTGTGACTCAACGACCATACGGACACGCTTGCACGACTTTCGACGCCAGAGACGCGTCTGCCCGTCAGGTGACCCACCTGTCTGCCGACGCGGTTGTTATGAAGCCTCATCCGCGCGTGGATGTCCCGGTAGGTCTCGCGGGCGTCCAGGAAGTCCCGCGAGAATTTTTCCCCAAACTCCACATCGGGACTACAGCCGCCCCACTCCCAGGAGTCCTGCGGTCCAGGCAGCTCTGCGGGGAAGTGCTCCATCACGCCGTGTACCATCCCCTTTCCTCGATTGATGGCCTCCAGTTGCAAGCGGTGCAGTTTGATACGAAAGGCCTCCTCGTCGCCGCGCCGCTTCTCGTCGCAGCTGCAGGCCTTCAGTTTGCCCATGGAGCACGCGTTGGCCACCGCGTGCACCACGCCCGCTGCCGCGATGGCGTAGGCGAAGGCGCTCTCTCGGAAACCTGTGAGGGTGGAGGGGGGGGGGGCGGTGCGGAAACAAAAGTTGTTGAGTCAGCCGGCCTCAGACGGATGTAAGGCAACAAACGCCATTGCCGACGTCGCCATTCGCCCAACGTCAGCCGGGATAGGCTCGTCCATGACGGGTAGAACTGGAAAGGGCTAAAAAATAAAGCCTGACGCGCACTGACGGCGGAGAGTCACTCAAGACATCTGCTTGGCAGATAGCTCGCTGTTTCTACCTCGTGAGGCCTCGCCACGAAAATAGAGCGGCTCCAACTCAGGAGGCGCATTGGTCGATTTGTGGCCAGATGTTACCTTGCCCGATTTCATGAACCAAATTGAACAGACGACTTCGTGCAAAGGTGGGGGGTGGGGGGGGGGGCGCCATCTTGAAATCATGTCAACAGAGGATACGTTTTGATTGGCTATCTGATTGGAGGTGCCAATTTAATATTGGTGGAATTGTGTATGTTCCATTTGCCCTTCAATGGTCAATCGGCATATTTCATGACTTAGTAGAAATAATTGTCATGATTATTTTATCCGCATTAGAATGTTTCTTTGACGGAACTATTTGTTGTGACGTCGTGCGACTGGCGAATGAGGACAGTGTGGAGAAGGAGTGAGCCAGATAGAGACAGATGAGGCCGGCTCAAGCCCAGAAGCGATATCGTTTTTTGACCAAAGAATCAAACAAACAAATCGAGAAATACAGAGAACCCTTTTTTGTATACCTCATTTTTTAATAAACAGAAACTACAAAGATGTTTGCGCGACATCTTCCCCGCCCCTTACATGTGTCATTACATGTGTTACACGTGTAAGGCTTACGCAGATTCTTACCTAATGATCCAAAGCAAACTAACCTTCCTCTTGTTTGGCTAAGGAGACACAGATGATTTGATTTGCCCATTAGCTCGAAAATCAACACGCACAAAAAAAACAGGAAAACATCTGGGACAAGAGCAATTAAGTGTTGCTTTGTCCCTGAACAGCAGCTGAGCTTGAAGCGACCTCCGCCGCCACCCCCACCAGAGGACACGCAGAAGAAAAAAAGCACATTGTTCCGTCCGGGTGTCCTTTTCATTACACGCAGGATATGCGGTCACCGAAACAACTGTTTCGATGTGCTTTTAGAGGTCAATGTTGACGATCAATCAATTCCTTGATTTAAAAAAAAAAAAAATTCTGTGCCATCAGTCACATTTTTGGAGGTTTCAAACAGAAACCAAAAACTCTCCAAACTTTGTACACATGTTGGGCATGGCAAAAAAAAAAAAAAATTAAATTGTCATACACGCCCTCTCCCCAAAATGGCGCTCTATCCCGGTACATTTGAACTCGGGCTACCGAGATTGCGAAACATGAGTAGCACCCCGGAACGTAGAAAAAAAAGTTTGTGCTAGCCATTCGCTAAAATGTGCAGGAACTGAGCTGCGAGTATTTGAACGTACCATTTTGGCTCGTTTTTACACATTTACAGCTTGTAATTGAACGTGACGCAATTTTTTTTTTCCGCTTTGGCGACGCGATGTGACAGCTGACAAGAGTTTGATCATTTGATCTTTTTTCTCTCGGTCAGTTCAAACATTTCGGATGACACTCGAGTTCAACAACCAAAATCTGCACACGAAGAGCCGATTGAGTTTTGATGCTGATTTGGGAAATGTTCATTTTCACTTTGCTGTTGCGTTTCACTTTCACTGGCGCCGAGCGGTGCCGATCCGGCAGTTGCGGCCCAGTTCGAAAAAAAAAATGATAATGAGAAGCCGTCAAGATTTGTGCAAATCAAAACAGTCCGACGAACATGTTGAGGATTGTTTGACTTTGGCCTCGCCATTCTAGTTTTGTTGACTTTTGGGTGATTCATATTTTTCCAAGTCTGATTGAAATCAAATCACTGATAGTCGTGTGGTACAGTCACCTGAAAAAAAACAAACACTTATAATGGAGAATACATATAAAAATGTTTCGGGGGCACCAAAAAAAAAAAGTGAGTCAACTTTTAAGGTTGGTGATACAGTATTTGACAAATGTTTTTATTCAGTGATTCCCACTGTACACCCCCCCCCCCCACCCCCTCCCGCCCCTATGAGATTTGGATAGCACTTAGGCTCTGCCTCCCTACACAGAAACCCTGTTTTAGGTCTTTCCCTGCACTGAGCCGGGCTGGCTGTAATGCAGGCCCCCAGAAGACGGGGGAACAAATCAATCTAACAAATAATTCACCGGCCGCGGCATGCCCGGCTGAACTGATGGCAGAGGAAGTGGCAAAATGAATGAAAGATTTAAGGGAAACTGTCACTTTGCGTTCCGGAAACCAACGGGGGCCGGTTTACGCTTTTGCCGCCGAGAGTTGGGAAAGTGCTGAGAGGAAATTCAGGAGCACTCGCACCCGGCGAGGGAAGTAAAAAGCATTAGAAGCGGCCCAGCCTGCGGGAAGACGCGAGCGGGAAGAGTCGAGAGAATGAGAGGTATTCCCCTATTTCTGTCTCTTCATGCCCGGCCTCTCCAGGCGGCTTTTGATGCGAGATAAATACCAGGGAATATGGCCTCGTAAATTTCATCCAATCCATCAAGACGGCCGTACGTGGCGGAGGATCTGAGCTTTCGCCGTGTCGTAAAATGACACCGACGGTTCGACTCGCGCTCTACGAACATCCGCTCAACTCTTCTCGGTCGGCCTTTCGAGTGGCTTCCGTTACATGAACGCTCTCAGACTTGATTCGATTTGAGCAGCTCCACCAAGAATGAAATCAGTCTTGATGATCTCCTCTCCGGAGGGACCGAAACGCCGTCCGGCTCTTTGATGGCGGCAAACGGCAGCGGCCGGGCCGCAAGCGGCTGTCGCCTGTTAACTTGAGCCTCTTTGTAGCTTTTGTGGAGCGGAGTAAGTCAACATGGACCCTATGAATCATCCGTTTTCAAAGGTGTTGTTTATGATCGGCGGGTTTGGAGTTTTCGGCACCCGGGGCAAGGCAGCGATTTCTAACAAGCAAGTGTCTCTTCTAATGGTGACGAACAACTTTTAAATGAGTTTCTGGTTCGGGGAAAATAGGATGAAAGGTGAGGCTGACGCAGTGAAGCGGCAACTCACTGATTAAGTTTCAACTCCACGATTTTCAAGTCACATTGCCTTATGTATATACTGTATATATCTTTTTTTTTTCGAATCGTTAGCCTCATTGCATAATTGTCGGAGTCAATTTAACTTGCAGTCGAAATATCAATATGCGCTTAGAATATGGCGCAGGCAAGAAAGAAAATGACCCCAACGGCTATCAGACCAGGTCAAGTCAATCTGCGGATTTAAGTGCTCACAACCAAAAGACTTCCTGCGAGAGGCTGCCCCGCGAACGCCATCACAAAATTCAATCGCGAAATGGCGCCACTGTCAACGGGCTGCAGGTGTGATGTCGTAAGCAGGTCACACTCACTTGACGTGTGTCCCAGTACTTTTGCTCACTTGCAACAATGTGCGGATTCAGACAAAGCGAGCTACAATTCCGAGTTTGCATCAGAAAACAAATCATTCCCATCGGGGTCCAAAATTTCTGAAATGCCAGACAAAAGTTATCGAGACATATCGCCGACTCGCCGATGCAACTTTGGAGCTTATCAGTTATCTACGGGCGAGTCACAAGAAGGAGTCATGCCAGATCAACAAATGGCCAAATTCCTTCCGTTTCCGTGCGAATGGGTCATTTCAGCCCACAGTGGCACTTGCCGCTTTACGAAAGCGACAAAAGATTTAAGAAAAATTGCTGCTCGTTGGGCGAAAGTCATTTCAACTCAAACGAGTACGTATCCCAAATGCCCCGCTCATCAATCTCGACAGATTCCCTTTCCGGCCGCTAACTTCGGGTTGACTGTACAACCCGAAGGTCCTCTTTCATCCTTTGTAGCCAACTTGTAACGCTCGCAACACTTCAAACGACGCCCGAGGAAACTGATCTGCGCCAAGTTTGGTAATCTGCAGGTGACCAACTTTTGAACTCGGCTCATCTTTTGGTGTGAAGCACTGACAGTGCGGCGGCGTCGGCCGGGTGGTTCCAAAGTAGGAAGAAGCCAGCGGATGTAACCATGTGTATAATTTGGTCTTGTGCGCTAGCAGTCAGAAACAAGCGAAAACATGATCCCTCCCCCCCCCCCCCCTTGACTGCCGAGAAATAGATTACACGAACATACAGTAGGTTCATCCACGCGTGTCGCCGTGGCAGCTTATCTGTCCGATGAGCGTCTCATTTGGTGGAATTGCGCCAATGTGAAGTTGAGTGTGAAAACCGCAACCTGTTTGAACATCAAACCTTGGATTGATGCCTCCATACTTTTCCCTCCGCGTGTGTGTGTGTATGTCTGTGTGTGTGGTGTTCAAGCTCACTTTCAAGCACGACATGTTGTTTCACACGACGGCTTTTTCATGGAAGCAATGCAAGCATGAAAATATAAATAGATTCAAGGACCACACGTGTCTCCGCAATGTTTCTTTCCACCTTTTTTTTCCAAATTGAATTGAATAACTATTTTGCCACCAAAAGCCCATTCTCACTTTTGTTTTTCTTGTTTACAGTTTGTGGTTTCATAAAATCAAAAAGTATTCATCACATTTCTGTTTGACATCTATTTTTCACACCCCCCCCCAAAAAAATTGCTTTTTTTCCCCCCCGCTTTTTGGTCAGAAACTGGCAATTTTGATGAAATCAACCCATGTTCTACTGTCGCTTACGAAAGACTGAAAAAGCCAAAAAGAGCTTTTTGGGGAATAAAAGAAGAAAGTCTACTCAGAACTGGACCGAACTTGAAAGGTTTGACCCTAAATTTGCGAGAATACGGTTTTATTGATCGCTGATATCTTTGGACAAATCTTAACTACATTTATTTGTTCTGATGTATTCTATGTAACCATGCAAGCATGGTCAGGGGCGAACTGGGACCAAAATGTGATCTGAAGGAATATTTTTCAACCATCACATGCCCAAAAGTCAACGTGAGGTGGGTCGATGGTGGGCGGGAGTTGGAGATTGGTGGCGGTGGACTTGGACGTGGCGAACAGTGAGCGTCATGCGACTGAAAGTTATCGTCCCCTGGAGGGGATGAGGGGCGCTGCACGGCGGATGTCACGGTACGAAAGTTAATCAGCGACGGGGCAGGAGGATGGTCATCATGCGGTTCGGAAAAATCATCACAATTTCCCGGTATTCCCGATGGCCGGCGTGACTCTCTGTATCAGGGGTGTCAAACTCACTTTTGTCGTGGGCCACAATTTACTGACCATTTCCCTTGGGGGGCCGTTATGACTGAAACCACATAAAAACGTCAATAATTCAATTATTGTTTAAGTTACCGTCTTGACGGGGTTTGGTCACAAGAAAATGCTGACAATATGTCTCTTATTTATTACATATGAGAATTTTAAATTTTGGTTGAGATTTGAGCAAGCATCATGGCTTTCGCGGGCCACATAAAATGATGTGGCGGGCCACATCTGGCCCGCGGGTCTTGAGTTTGACACCTATGCTCTCAATGATCATTTTTGGTCGCGCTTAACGACATCTTGTGGAAAACAAAAGCCGTTGTCAAGTATCCCTGCAAGCGCTTTGTCATGTTCTGCCATCGTCCGTCACCCGAACCGGACGGAAACGTGGAAGATGGTTGCAGGTAAGCCCAATTTTCACAGAACACAATATTCTGCGGTTCTCAAAAGCTCAGTTAAAACGGCGAAACGCCGCTTTGAAAACGTTGTTTGCGAGTCTGACCTCTTTTGAAGACGATGCTGTCATACGGTATTTTGTTCCTGGTCTCCAGGCTGGAACAGTTCCAGCGGTGCCCTCGGAACTGATGCTGGCACTCGTGGATGGCGATCTGGATTCCCTGGATGGCCGAGGCCGTCACGTCCGGGTTGCGCATGCACACCTCCAGCTGGCGCCGGGTCAAGCCAGGTAGCGTCAGGCACACCGTGTTGGCGTTCAGGATCGGGTCGATGTTGGGCAGCTTCAGGCCCAAGATTTCATTGGAGTCTACCCTGCATGGGAAACGGGGTCATGTGATTGGACAAATACTCGACAAGGTGAAAAAAACCCCCCATCCAGTGTCGGTGAGTCCCTTAAACTTGGAACCCAATTTTATTGAGCCAGGATCCATATTTGATCATTTATAAATTCTGCCTAAATGTTTACTGTCCACCAGGGGAAGCGCAGTCCAGCCTCCTCCAACACACTCCATTCATGATCAGGCTTCTGCAAAGCTTGCAGATGGTCTGATCATTTCAAGCATGCATTTTGGAGCCTGCGTTGAGACTCTTTTGTGATTTAGGAGCATATAAATGGACTTGAATTATTATCAGTGTCAAAAGAGTTAAAAAAAATAATTATACAAGAGATAACTAATTTGCATACGCTGAAAGAACAAGTTAAGAGGCTTTTATAGTCACGGCCCGCACGCACCACATTTAAAAGGAATGAGAGGAGCCGCGTCGATTGGCAGCGACTCAATGTTGGCTCTGTTCACACCCACAACGGCGCTAGCACAAGTCTGCAAACATATCGAATCTAGCCCGTTTCCCCTGCGCAGATTTCCACCTCGCCTCGCGGGAAATAAAAAGAAATTGCACCGGGCAGGAGAATAGAGCTCAAAGTGTAGGTTGGCACATCAACATCATCTGCAACTGTTGCAGATCAATCATGCCAAGCACAGTCATTGAGCTGACAGCGGCTAAAGAGAGAGCATTTTTTTCCACATCACAGACAAACCGTAAAAAAGCGTAACAGGGAAAACACAGGCTGCCCATGTGATGAGAGAGCTGCTTTTGCCGAGAGAGAAAGTGCCCCGGCGTTTTTCAAGCGTATTGTATGTGTGTGTGTGTGTGTGTGTGTGTGTGTGTGTGTGTGTGTGTGTGTGTGTGTGTGTGTGTGTGTGTGTGTGTGTGTGTGTGTGTGTCACCGTGTGGCCTGGACACCCGACCTGCGGCGTGGCTGCAGGCGCACACGCACATCTGTACATGCTTGACTGTGACTTGACATGCCGCTGGAAGTTTTGCACACGTTCTCTCCATATTTCATCACCGCGTGTTTGCGCGTGTGTGCGAGCGAGCCAATTAAGAGAACAAACGTCTTTTGTGTTTTCTGGGAAATTAAAAAAAAAAAAAAAGCAAAGGGCGTTGGACACGAATCAAAGGGCGTTAGATGTTGATCATTTGTGACGGTGGCATTGCTTTTTGATTGCGCGCCCTCAGCTGTAATTCCATTTGGGCGTCTGTTACTACCTGTTGCGTTTCCTGCTTTGAGCGGAGGCCTGTTCCAACAGCTCTTTCCCAAAGCGCAACGTCTAATTAAGAGAAACATTGTTTGCGAAGGAGGGCCGCATGGCCAACCGTGTAATTGGCCGAAGGTGATAAACGCCAGTGGAAACAGACGTAATGATTATTTCATTATTTCGCTGTCGTAAATTTTCAGGTTGAGTGCACACATCAAGTCTCGTCCTGTTGGTTGTTTTCCAGTCACGCCGGCTGATACAGTATCGACTCATCAATATGTTATGAAAAAAACAAAATGACGTGGACACGTTTTAGGGCCTAAATGACACCCCGTCAACAGTAACGACTTTAGTGCAGGGAGACTCAAAGTGTGATGCGACGCAAATGAATCACTCAACTAGGATGTAAAACCAGGAAAAAGAAACATTACAATGAAGCTTGGTACTTTTTAGGCGCGCTTTAATCCAGTGCAGGACTTTCTTTCTTTTTTTTTAACTTCTTAGTACTGTTCAAAATATTTGCATGAAATCATATGGCAATTTGCTCTTCAAAGTGCTGGGTCAAAAAAAAACAGGACCGACCCACTTGGGTCAATTTGACCCAAGTTGTTTTGAGCAAATCAACCCAATTTTTTTTTGTACAAAACTGCCCCAAAATGATTTTTTTTTGTGCAGAACAAGGCAAAGTTGGTGCAACTTTTGACCCAATTTTTATGATTATTTTTTTCAATGATACAATCAACATGAAAAATTAAATCTATATCACATTAACATTTGGAAACATGAGAAACAATAAATGATGCTTGGGGGTGTCCACGCAGCCTCCTTTTCCAAATTATTTTTTGTCCAATGCAGAATGCAGAACTTATTTTATTTGATTTTTTTTTACTTTCCATGTCCAGTCCTTTTTTTCCCTACTTTTTCTGGATGTACCCTGAAAAATGCTGCATTTTATTTTGTCAAGGGATTGCACACAATAGAATCCTCTGGAATTATTTTTTTTAAAGTAGATGTACACTTTTAAAAAAATTAGCTGGAGCCAGATACTTTTCTTGCATGCAACCATTTGATCAAATTAGAAAAAAAAGCAACACATCATTTTTTCAGTGCAAGCATAGATGTTCAAGAATGTTCCAGTGGCTTTTTTTAAGCATACATTTGAGGAATAAAACTGCCTCATCTTTAATAAACTCTTAGACCAACTACGCTACTGTATACAGTTGTTGGTCATTCCGGGGAAACTCGAGGTAGCGCTTGTAAAAAAAAAAAAAAAAATTAAAAAAAGTTTGCGAACTCACCTTTTGTCAAGCAGGCAGAAAAGCACCAAGATGCACGTGACTCTGATGAATGAGCGCTCCATCACGTTTGTCTTTCGAGACTACAAAGTAAATTTTCCCCAAAAAAAAAAACGTGACGACACAGAAATAAAGCGACAAGGAGGTTGTGAAAAGGCTGTCCCGATATTCCGAGCGCAAAGTTGAGTTAAGTCACAGACAAGAGTGGTCCTGCGCTCCACGCGCGGCGGGGGAGTCATCAATTCTCTGACGTGTTAGAAGAAGGGAGGTGGGGGTGAAGGGTGGTGGGGGGGGGGAAGAAAAAAAAAGTCTCTGCTTGTCACACCTGCGTGCACGCACACGCGCCAGTCCCAAAAAAAAAAAAGAAGAGTTGTCACGCACGTAACATCCCACTGAGAGCGACAGCACGCACCGCGAAAAAGACGCCGGGCGAGAAGTCTCCGTGCGCCACTTAGGATGTTCGCTCCAAACTGCTGCACTTCGCCCTCCGCCGGCCCACTTCTTCTTTTTCTTCCTCTTCTTTTTTTTTTTTTTGTTCTTTACGTCACTCTTGCAGAAGGCGATCGTCGAGGAAGGTCAAGTGTCTCGTTCAAGAAGGATCGAGATCCGACGGAGATGAAGAGGAGCGCAACAATGCCCAAGTTCGCCTGCAGCGCTGCCCGCACAATTTTTTCTCTTGGGGGTGGGGGGGGGGGGGGGGGTGCAAAAAGTCCAACTACATCAACGCATGGCACACTTTTTTTTTTTTTTTTTTTTAGTCATCATGACAGCGGTGAAAGATCCGAAAGCTTTGTGAAACTCGAGAAGCATATTCTTCATATTTTCTCTGGGAGGGGGGGGGGGGGGCGGTGACTTGAGAAGGTCTACCGGAGTGGCTTTTAACTTGCTGTCGGGTCAACATGAATGCAAATCATGTCAACATTTTTTTTAGGCTTTAACGACAGTGAGCTGCTTTTAAGAGCTGGGATATGAGGCTGTTATCCCCCCCCCCCCCCCCCCCCAAATAAATAAATAAATAAATAAATAAAAAGGATGCAAAACTCGCCCTTAGAAACAGTAGTCCATGCCTTTGTCACATCTCGGCTGGATTCTTTCATTTTCAAGTTAAACAGTCCTCCCTCAAGCATTTCCAGTTGGTCCAAAATGGCGCTAATTTGCCTCCTAAGTGGAGCTGGTATACTGCAACTCCAATTGTGGCCCACCTTCACTGGCTGCCTGTACATTTTCAAGTTCAATTTAAGATTCTTTGATTTGTCTTGAAATCTTGAAATGAAACTTCCCTCTCTGAGCTCCTCCGCCTCGACCCACCCGCCCGGCGCCCCCGGTCGGCCGACCAGACGCTACCGGAGGCGTTGAGGACGAGCCGAGCTTTAGGGGGTGGAGCTTTTTCCGTTGCCCGTCACTCCCTTTGGAACGACCGCCTGTTAAACGTGAAGTAAACTCCAAAAAAAAGACATTTTTTTTTATTGGTTGGCTTTCGACTCAGCATGAGACTCGGCACTGTTTGAGTATTTGATTGTTTTTACAGTTTGTATATTATGACTTGAGAGTTAGAACAGTCTTTGTTTTCAGTTGTCTGATTTTTACTTGATGCGCAGCTGTGGTTATTTTTCAATTGCTGTGTGAATAAAGTTGAATGTGTTCATGCATCCCCCCACCCCCCCCCCCCCCCAAAAAAATTGGCAGAAATCGTATCTTATTATAAAAGCGCTAAAATTACGCTCATCGGTTCGACCCTAGTCTTGTTTTTTTTTTTTTTAATACGTAGACGTCACAATTGGGTAATTTCCTGATCGACTCGCTCCGTTCTTTGAGTACCTCAGCTAATGTTTCCATTGCTTCAAAACTCTCAATTTGACTTTCATCTTCGTTATTTAACTGTGAAGTGTTCCCTTTACCGCCTCCCTTGTTGCTGAAGACGACACTTCATCACAGCTTTTTTGATGAACAACTTAGAATAAAGCTACAGGAAGTTCACCCCCCCCCCCCCCGCCCCCCTCCCACAGCTAACGGAAGCAAATACGCAGCCGTGAAAAGTCCCCACAGTCATAAATCCCTCAAGTCAACTCCTTGTTCCGATGCAATTAAGTTGCCACGCGCAAATTTACTGTGCGAGCTCACCGAACAGTTGAAAAGTTCTCTCTGATGTGTTCATCACAGCAGCTCATTTGTGGATTGAGCAAAAAAAGCAATCGTGGTGTCCAATTCCTGTACTTCCGTATCAACAAAGCAAAGTCCGCCGGCAGATTTTGTGGCTTCGGAAATTTCCGCCCAAACTGTATTGCTCTCATTCAAATGGGAACCATCCAAATCCAGACGAGCAGCTGTCATTCGATGTGAAATTCCTCAACATGCATCGGTGGCATTCCCGTCTACTTTTGCATTTTGGGTTAGGAACACAATTTCTTCTCATCTCTGACCTGTCTAACGTTGAGCCAGAAGATGCTTGGATGACCAAAAACTGATTTGAAATTGGACTGGCAAATTGGTGTCGTCGTTAAATCCAGCTTCTTTCGTCTTGGGCAGTTGGCTAAAGTCAACCTTCTTCTTGCTCAAGAGCACTTTGAAACAGTCACTCATGCCTTCGTCACATCTCGGCTGGATTACTGTAACGCACTTGACTTTGGAATCAGCCGATCCTCCATCAAGCGTCTCCAGTTGGTCCAGAATGCCGCCGCTTGCTTCTTGACTGCTGCTCGTAGGAGGGAGCACATCACTCCTACTCTGGCATCCCTTCGCTGGCTCCCAATACGATTTAGAGTTCTTTTTAAGAACTATTATTTTGTTTTCAAGTCTTGAAATGGCCTCACCTCTCGGAGCTCCTCCGCAGACGCACGGTGGCTGAGGTCTGCGGTTCAGACGCTATTTAAAGCAAGAGTGGGCAACTCTGGTTCCTGGTTTTAGGTCCCTCCCTACTCCAACACACCTGATTCAAACGATCAGCTCAACAGCAAGCTCTGTCGAGGGCCTGAACAATTGAACCGGGCGTGTTGGAGTAGGGAAGGACCGAAAACAGGCAGGATATGGCTCTCGAGGAACTGGAGTTCCTTTTCCCCTGATTTAGAGGTACCGAGAACGAAGCCGGGGCTCAGATGGGACGGAGCCTTTTCCGTTGCCGCTTCCTCGCTTCGGAATGAACGTTGGGTAAGCCCCCTCTCGCAGTCCATATTTAAAACTCGTTTTTGTTCTTTAGCTTTCGACGGAGCATGAGACTTGATTTTACGTTTGACTGTTTTGGGGCTTTCTATTGTCTTTGTAATTAATGATTTGTTTTATTATTTGTTGTTGTATGAATTATTTTGATCCGTGTACACCCGCTTTGTCTACAGCACAGCGGTGGTTGTTTTAAAGGGCTCAAGAAATACGCTTGAGTTGAGTTGAGTTGAGTACTGTTACTTGAGAAGAATACGACCCAAGTCAAAGTAAGACGTCATCCCTCAAATGTGTTTTTTTTTTCTCATCCAAATGACTATTTTTCTTTTCAAATTTCACATCCGCCTCCAAATATTGTCATCAGCCCTTTCCCAATTGTCTTTGTTAAAATAGTGAAACTAACCTGAATGTCGTCAGAGGCCCAATTTCCTCCAATTTGAATTTGACAGACACGCGTTGCTCCCTTTTTTTTTTTTTTGACACACGTTGTAGACGTGCTGCAATGCAACATCTGGACTGGCGCATGTTGCCAAAATGTCTGTCGTTTCTGATTCAATTTCTTTCCTCACTCACACACACACACACACATGCACACGTTTCATTGCTTCCCGGTCTGCACTGCTAAGTATGTTGCCGTTCCGTGACATTCATTCAAATGTGGGAAAGCTGTCAGTTGCAGTCTCGGCTGAACCCGACGGCCGCGTCGAGAGACGTGAGAACGTTTGAATCGGAAAAGCCAGCCAGGTTAACATCATACTTTGTCATTATTGGCTGGAAAGTTTTTTTTTTGTTTTAGCATATTCTCTTATTATTATTTTTTTTTTCCTCGTCGCCATTTTATCTTGCGCCGCTCACTTTCTCTGCTATGTGAAACGTGAAGCCGCTCAACATCTAATTGAATAATAAACGAAAACAACGGCGGTATTCCCGGTTGTACTTTTTTAGAATTGACAAATTTGGTTCAATAGCAATCTAATTGTCCTGCGGGGAGAGACACGGCCCAGCTAAGTTTTCCCAGTCTGGTTGCGAGTGCCGTGTAAACAGTTTAGGTCATGCAGTTTTCATGAGCGTAGAGTTTATAGTCTTGTGCAAACCGGGGGGGTGAATGTTTCTTTTGGTTGTGCCTGGTGAGAGATTTCTAAAGTGAATCCATAGACTGGATTAACTGACTCGGGTAGGAGGCCCAACTGATCCTAAAAGCAAAACGCGGGTACACACATAGCGGGGTTTTCACTTCCTAAATGACTTTTAACATGTGATGGACCCCACACAGGGCGGCCCGGCGGGCGAGCGGTTAGCGCGTCGACCTCGCGGTGCAGAGGTACCGGGTTCGATCCCGGCTCGGGCCTCCGTGTGGGGTTTGCATGTTCTTCCTGGGTCTGTGTGGCTTTTCTCCGGGTATATATATATATATATAATAATTGATCAGAAGTGAACGGAAATCCATCCCCCGTATGCTTGTACACCCCGATTGAGGGACAGTTGCGGCGCATTTGTCAGCCTGTTATATTTCCCGTGCGATGTTGCTAAAAGTCCAAATGTGACCTTTAACCGCCGCTTCCTTGAACACCCGGGATCGGATATCCTTCGAACCAAGAGAAATTGGCTCACTCTGACAAAGAGAAATCATCCCTGAGAGATCCGTTGAGAACTGTGACCGGGAGAAAGGAGCGTGTACGGGTTGAACCTTTGACCTCGGTTGACTCGGTCGTCGGGTATTGGCTAGCCCGCTAAGTCATTCTTATTGTGTTTCGCAGCAATAAACAGTCCATGGAAGAAAGGTGACAAGGAAAGAAAAATACAATAAAAGAGAAATTGGACAGACATTTATCATATTGATGAGCCGGCACATCCATCCATTCACTTCCTGTCCCGCTTGCCCGCGGGCGTGTATGGATGTGTTCAGATAGATAGACGGAGAGAGATTAGTGTTTTATTGAAATACTATATTTAGGGTTTCAGAAGAGTTAATTTCACGTTCAAAGAATTAGTTCCATCAAATGCCAACGCCCGAAGTGCTCCACATTGATGTTTTGTTTGCTATATTTACAATCCGATTGTCTTACGTGAGTTTTTAATGTGTCCACTACAGGTTTTATGGATGTCAATATCTGTATTTTACAACTATACATTTCTATTCTATTCTCCTGTGGCTAAAAAGGCCAAATGTGAAGAGTCCCCGGTACCAAATATCTCAAGTCTCTCCTTTAATTCTCGCCCATTGCGTCTTTTTGTATTATTATCATACAATGCAGCGGCCAGGGCATTCTGCTTCTTCTTTGGCAGTTGCGCCGTGTTTTTTAGGGTTACATTTTTAAAACAGTAGTCGATGCGTCAAAATCTTTCTAACTGGCTACAAATTGCGTGCGAGGATCAATTGCCTGGCGTGTGAGTCACCAACTGTATTCTATACATTTTTTTTTCGTTGCGATTGTCCAGATCATTCGAGTGACGCGGCTCTGCGAGGATGATTCCAAATGCTCCCCCGTTGAAGGGTCCACATTGTTGCTTCCTTCTGTTCAGAGGAGAACTGAAGATCTTTCTTGGGTTGAACGGCAAATCCCCGGACACACCTGTCGTAAAAAACAGCAACGGGAGTATCACGGGTGCATCCGTGCAGCGCGCCATCGGAACTCTTCGCCGAAAGCAAGCACAGATCTCAAGGTTAGTGTTTCACTCGGACTTTTGGGGGAATATCAGATGACTCAAACGTGTCCCCCGCCCGTTGCTGACCTTACACGGGGGGCCGGCGACATTGTGTTCTTACGTTATGTGGTGCTTTCAGAGAAGCGGTCGCACCCTCGCTTGATGTGCCTCCCCAAGAAAGGAGTTCAAGCAAAGTTCATTTTTTTTCGGTCGATTCTGCCGTTACAAACGAGCTGAGAAGAAGCGGGTGTGACCAAGCAGGGATGAGTCAATTACAAGGCTCCGCTGTTGTAACAAATGACTTTTTTTGCCACTGTTTGCGTTGACGCGTGCGCAGGAGATGGACAGGCAGTATATCAGGCTACCGGAAACCTAACCCTAATCTGACCTCTAAGCGTAGCCCTGACCCCTAACCCTGAACCCTACCCGTAACCCTAACCCCCCAACCCTAACCCCTGACCAAACCCTAACCCAACTACACTAATGCGAACCCTAAACCGAACCCAAAACCTAACCCTTAAACCCTAAGCATAACCTTAACCCCTAACCCTAACTTAACCCTATAAACACTAACTCTAAACCTAACCCAAACCTCTCACCCTAACCTTAACCCCTAACCCTTACCCCCTAACTCTAACTCCTTAACCCCCTAACCCTTAACCATGAACTCTCACGCCCTAACCAGTCACCCCCAACCTTAATGCCCTCACCCTAACCCTAAACCTTAAACCACAAACCCTAACCCCCTAAACCTAACCCTTAACTCTAAACCCTAATCCTGTATTATTATTATTAATACTGCTACTACTACTAATAATAATAATAATAGTAACTACCGGTACTTTGTTTTGAGTATCTCGGCGTATTTCTTCTCTGGTCTCTCTCCTCATCTTCATGAGCCGATGTCATTTAAGGCAGACTTTTCTTTGACGAGGCCGCCCCCTTGTGGTTAAACGCCAAATCGACGTGCAAAGAAGAGCCCGCAGCAGCCGCTTCTCAACTTCCAGTCTGCAACCGGAGCGCTTCAATTGCTCCTCCTCAAACTGGTTTCTGACCATCGTAGGGACTCTTAAAAACAATTGTAGGAGCGCTGACCACATGTGCTCACACACACTCGAGTTGGTCATCTTCCTGTCAAATAACTCCATGACGCCTGGAGTCCAAACAGACCTTTTTCTTTTTTGTTGTTGTTGTTCTTTTTATTCTCGGGAGCAAAGAGAAGACGTGACCTTGAGCCAACGCAGCCGTCCCGGATAGCAGCCCCTCGCTTGGCCTCCCACCAGCCTCCGGCAGCCATGTTTTCGCAACCACAGATAACAAAGAAATGAAGAGGCTTTCTTCTTCTTGTTTTATTTTTTTAATGTATGGTGTATTTGTCGAGCGCAAGATAAAAACAAAAGGTCACTAACTATTGTGTAATGCTAAAATACAACCTCAAGCGAGCGTTTGAAATTCCTTCTTGTGTAGGCACATACTGCATGACTGCAATTAATACATTGGAAATGAACGCCGGGAGCTTTTATGGAATACGTTCTGTTTTAACGTGAAACTTTGTCACTCTCTCATGATCACGTTTTAATGAGAAACCTCAAAATTTATTGGGATCATTTACACATTTTAATGTGATGATTTAACGAGAAACTAATTACGGCCATACGTGAAAAATATTTAGCACGTTAATATGTGAAATATATCACATGAAATTGTGAAACATATCACGTTTCAACGTGAAAGCTATCGTGTTTTAACGTTATATTCATAATATTCAAATGTGTTATGTGTGTACATGTGAAATGTGTGTAAAATAAAATAACTTACGTTAAAACGTGGTCAGTTTGACTTCTGGTTCAAATCACTGACATTGTCTTTTGTGTGTCGTCTAAACCAAAGTTACTCGCGATGTAACTATATCCTGATCTTCTGCAATACTGTAAAAATGTGTTAAGCAAGATTGAAGATTTAAAGAGAACACATATTCACACACACACACACACACACACGTACTGCAATACACTTTCAGACAAAGACCAAAAGTGCAAAAAGTGCTCACTGAATGTTGGCTAGATTTTGTTGTTGTTGTGACTTTGGTTTTGTCCCCACCGTTGGTCCTCTTGCACTCTTGTGTTTGTTTTAAGGAGGGCTGAAAGTGCGCCAAAATCTATTTTTCCAATTAAAGTGCATCGCTTCACTTTATCTGGACGGCAATTCATCTGCTTTAGCACTGAGCTCACCCCAAAGAGAAGCAACACCCTTGCGTTCTGGATGATTCACGCCAGGTCGGCGCCATGAGTTTCGCACGCTAATTCGCGGCAAACGTCGCATAAAAGGTTGCTGTGCAACACTCGGAGATGGACTGCTGGATCCTGGGTGCACTTGCGGCCTCGTTGGGTGGCCCGTGGCAGTGAGCTGAGACGTCACCTCCAGGCCCCTCCTTCTGCATGAACTCATAAATATCAGTGTCTCCTCCAAACGCACTCAGCCAAAAGAGCAGGTCATGAGCTCATGTGAATGCGCGCGAACAGGAAAGTGTCGAAAAAGCATGCAGACATATCGTTTGACAAGTCTTTCTCAATCGAGCAAAGTATATGCACTTTAAGAGAACAAGCTGCATTCAAGCTATTCCACTAAACTAAACACGCAAAGTAAAGAAATTGCCCCACCATTTTTAGCCGAAAAAACCCGACCATGTATAGTAAGGCGTTTTTAGCCGAAAAAAACGACCATGTATAGTAAGGCGTTTTTAGCCCAAAAAAAACGACCATGTATAGTAAGGCGTTTTTAGCCCAAAAAAAACGACCATGTTTCGTAAGGCGTTTTTAGACCAAAAAAACGACCATGTATAGTAAGGCGTTTTTAGCCGAAAAAAAACACATATAGTAAGCGTTTTTAGCCGAAAAAAATTTACCATGTATAGTAAGGCGTTTTTAAACGAAAAAAAATGACCATGTATAGTAAGGCGTTTTTAGCCAAAGAAAACGACCATGTATAGTGAGGTGTTTTTAGACGAAAAAAACCCGACCATGTATAGTAAGACGTTTTTAGCCGAAAAAAATGACCATGTATAGTAAGGCGTTTTTTGCCGAAAAAAACGACCATGTATAGTAAGCCGTTTTTAGCCGAAAAAAACGACCATGTATAGTAAGGCGTTTTTAGCCGAAAAAAAACGACCATGTATAGTAAGGCGTTTTTAGCCCAAAAAAAAAGATCATGTATAGTAAGGCGTTTTTAGCCGAAAAAAAACGACCATGTATAGGAAGGCGTTTTTAGCCCCAAAAAATGACCATGTATAGAAAGGCGTTTTTAGCCGAAAAAAAAATGACATAGTATAGTAAGGCGTTTTTAGCCGAAAAAAACGACCATGTATAGTAAGGCATTTTTAGCCCAAAAACGACCATGTATAGTAAGGCGTTTTTAGCCGAAAAAAAAACGACATAGTATAGTAAGGCGTTTTTAGCCCGAAAAAACAACATAGTATAGTAAGGCGTTTTTAGCTAAAAAAACACAACATAGTATAGTAAGAAATTTTTAGGCCGAAAAAACGACAAAGTATAGTAAGGCGTTTTTTGATGAAAAAAAACAACCATGTATAGTAAGGCGTTTTTAGCCGAAGAAAACGACCATGTATAGTAAGGCGTTTTTAGCCGAAAAAAGAACGACCATGTATAGTAAGGCGTTTTTAGCCGAAAAAAACGACCATGTATTGTAAGGCATTTTTAGCCGAAAAAAGCGACCATGTATAGTAAGGCGTTGTTAGACGAAAAAAACGACTATGTATAGTAAGGCATTTTTAGCCGAAAAAAAACGACCATGTTTCGTAAGGCGTTTTTAGACCAAAAAAACGACTATGTATAGTAAGGCGTTTTTTGACGAAAAAAACGACCATATATAGTAAGCCGGGGTTTTTTATACATGGTCGTTTTCTTCGGCTAAAAACGCCTTACTATACATGGTTGTTTTTTTTCATCAAAAAACACCTTACGATACATGGTCGTTTTTTTCGTCTAAAAACGGCTTACTATACATGGTCTTTTTTTTCGGCTAAAAACGCCTTACTATACATGATCGTTTTTTTTCGGCTAAAAATGCCTTACTATACATGGTCGTTTTTTTCGACTAAAAACGCCTTACTATACATGGTCGTTTTTCTCGGCTAAAAACGCCTTACTATACATGGTCGTTTTTTTCGTCTAAAAACGCCTTACTATACATGGTTGTTTTTTTCGGCTAAAAATGCCTTACTATATATGGTCGTTTTTTTCGTCTAAAAACGCCTTACTATACATGGTCATTTTTTTTGTCTAAAAACACCTTACTATACATGGTCATTTTTTTTGTCTAAAAACACCTTACTATACATGGTCGTTTTTTTCGTCTAAAAACGCCTTACTATACATGGTCGTTTTTTTCGTCTAAAAACACCTTACTATACATGGTCGGTTTTTTTCGGCTAAAAATGCATTACCATACATGGTCGGTTTTTTCGGCTAAAAACGCCTTACTATACATGGTCGTTTTTTTCGTCTAAAAACGCCTTACTATACATGGTCGTTTTTTTCGGCTAAAAATGCCTTACTATACATGGTCGTTTTTTTCGTCTTAAAACGCCTTACTATACATGGTCGTTTTTTTTCCGTCTAAAAATGCCTTACTACACATGGTCGTTTTTTTCGTCTAAAAACGCCTTACTATACATGGTCGTTTTTTTCGGCTAAAAACGCCTTACTATATACATGGTCGTTTTTTTTGCGCTAAAAACGCCTTACTATACATGGTCGTTTTTTTCGGCTAAAAACGCCTTACTATATACATGGTCGTTTTTTTTGGGCTAAAAAGGACTTACTGTACATGGTCATTTTTTTCAGCTAAAAACGTCTTACTATACATGGTCGTTTTTTTCGGCTAAAAACGCCTTACTCCACATGGTCGTTTTTTTCGGCTAAAAACGCCTTGATCGTTTTTTTCGTCAAAAAACGCCTTACTATACATGATCGTTTTTTTCGTCAAAAAACGCCTTACTATAAATGGAAGTTGTTTTTTTTGTCGAAAAACGCCTTCCTTTACATGGTCATTTTTCCCGCTAAAAACGCCTTACTATACATCAGGGGTGTATAACTTACGGCCGGAAGTGGCCCACAAGGACGTATGATCAGGCCCGCAGGATAATTTAAAAGTGAAAAAATGCACAAAAGACACGGAATGAATATTTTTAATAAGGTACAATTCATGGAATATCGACTGTTTGGACTCCAATCAATAAACAAGCAACAAAATTTAAAAAGGCTCCAAACTTTGGATATAGTTTATCGCGTAGCCATATTGCTACACGATTGGAGAAAAGTTCACACGAAGGGACGAGCATGATGGTGTCAGGTTACTTCTTCGGGGTCCTCTTAGCGTCTCGCTCACTCGTGTTGTCTTTCCTGCCGCCTCTCCCTTGTTGTTGCCTTTTTCCCTCCATTCATTTCGTCGCCCCCTCCCTTGTTGCTCATTTCCCCTCATCTGGCCCTCTCATTTCTCATTTTTATGTAATCTAATGTCTTCTGCCTTTGCTCTGGTCTTCTTTATTTTTCATGTGAGCGCATATTTACAGTAAATGTGCGCTAAATAACAGAAATGGACCACCTAGTATCCCGTGTAGGAGGTAGGAAGGAGAAAAATAGCAGATTGATTTCTGCAATTGATCACATGCAGATCCATTGACTGCGGTGACCCTTTGTTAATGCTGAGTGAGGGCGTGGATTTTTGTTTGTGTACAAAAGATTCGCCATGAAAAAAACCCCCAACCCATCCTCAGCTGGGTGTGCACGATGGACGGACACGCATGTCGGACAAATAAAAGTCAACATTGTATGACGTTGATTGCAAAAGCAGAATGAAGGAGGTTGCCACTTCACCCGTAGACAAACTTTGATTAAAAAAAAGGAAGCAACGATGAACGGAGGACCTCTCCATTTCATTGTCTGACCTCTTTGTGCCTGAAACAAAACTGCCCGAATGCCGCGCGCCACTGCGCAACAAATTCCTGAAAAATTACAACTTGTGTCAACTTGTTGACAGCAAACTAATACGAGTCTGGCTTTTCTCTTGCTCACTTGTCTTTTCGTTTCCAGACAGTAAATACAGTGAAAACTTTTTGGGAGAGGGTCGGGAAGGGGGGGGGGGGCGGGGGGGGGGGGGGGTACATGCGGCAGGAGGTAACTGAACTCAAGACAATATCGATATATGTTACTTCACGCCTGCTTTTTTAAAATTGCTTTTTAATGTTTCTTTTTGTCAAGGTCTGTGAAAACAAGCAACAGCAGCATTTCATCTATGAATCTATTTTTACACAAAAGCTTCCTGTTGTGTCATTAAAACATCATTTTCCAAACACTTCTGGATTTCGTTGATCAAATTAGAAATCTGGAGCGAGAAAAATCGAGAACAATTATAGCACACGAGTGTGACACAGTTGAGCACAAATATGCAAGGTCATTGTACGTAATTGTAAACTTGTATCATATTACGCGAGTACGATTTCACTTGATGTGCCGTGTTGTATGATGCATCTGTGTCCTGTAGGTGGCAGCATGTGGTTCCCCGACACACGGCGGAAGTTTCTCACCTGATGGTTGAAATATGATTGATTAGAACCGCTCAGTTCACGGACACGCACACTATTTACATACTTTTTAAAAAGCTAACCACCAAAAGTGCGTCATAGAATTCGCCCTGCACATCATCATCGCAAATTTTCTTTTGGCAAACAAGGTTGGACCAGTCGAGATTTGGGTTGCAAACCAACTGCCAGACCTGCAAAACTTTCAGTCCATCGCAGCGATATTGAAAGTGCTTTTGAGAGGGATCGAAGTGAGTAGTCTTGTCATGATCTCCCCCCCCCCCCCCCCTATAAATAGCTCACTGCCGGTCAGGGGAGCCCACAGCTGCACTGACGGTGCTGACCTATGAACTTGGGGAGAGAGAAGCAAAGTTTGTCCTTGACAGGTTAACAGGGATGGCAATGGCTAGTGATGAAAAAAGCGGAAAGGGGCGTGGCCTGGACGGGGCGACCAATCACAACAAGTACGACATCATACACGTCCAATCGCAGGGCTGTTTACAATCGGAAGATGGAAAGACTGATCGGGAGAGCTCGTGAAAACTCGACGATAAGGTACCTGACCCCCCCCCCCCCCCTAAGATTTTCTCAACGGATTTAGCCGATTCACAAAAATGATCCATTTAAGAAGTAAAACGGCGGGTTTCCGCGTATCCGCGGAAAATTGCCATCCCTGGGTTAATGAACCCACTGTCACATGACTTGGGGACAGATATCAGCAGCTCTTTTCTGGATTGAGCGGCGACCACCCATAAAAAAAAAAAGAGAAGAATGACATTTGAAAGAAAATTTCAGATTTGATTCGGTTTTCATCCATCACTTCAGTTGAATGCATCCATTTTCTGTTCCGCTTGTCCCGACTCACTTCCCACCGCTATGCTACATGCTAGCCTCCATTCATCATATTACTCTTCTCTGCAAAATGTATTCAATGGATAGCCCCTTATTGATGAACACCAGCCAGATGAGAGCTTTTTCTGCCTCAACAGACGGTGTGAAAATGAATTGAACTGCTTGATGGAAATGTGAGGCTCGATTGACAGTCTTAAATATTTCATGGCAATTCAGTGCCTTTTTTACGCTTGCCGTCTGTAGCGTCCAGGATGTGGAGATTAAATGGAATGCGAACCATTTAAGACCCCCTCGGACATCGGCGTCATTGGTCAATAAGCACTTTCAAAATCAAGCTTGAAAATCAATCGGCAAATTCAGAGTGCAGTTCACTTCAAGTGCTTCTGCGCCCCTGCTTGATTTCAGGTCTGTCAGAAAAAAATTCAGGATTGCGAGCGCCAAAGAGATATTCCAAACCCAAACTTTTGAGTTTTCACCTTCATCGCGGTTCAGACGATCAACCAGCGCGTCTACAACGTGATCCTGCGGCGTTGGCAAGCGCTGAGTGGTGTGCCATGACAGCATCTGACAGTTCCTGACCGAGCAGAACGTCGGCGTGCTGCAGCAAGTTGCCTTCTCACCCGACGTGGCTCCATCAGACGTTCTCCTCTTTCAAAGGGTCATCAAGGGGAACCGGTTTATCAAGACGGCCGTGACGACGGAGCTGCGGAGGATCCTGGAAGAATCCCTGCGGATTACTGTCGTGGAAAACTCAATAGTTTGGATTTGAAATAAAGCTTTTGTGCCACCGGAGCTTGTCAAAAAAAAAAATCCGTAAGATTTCACTTTCGATTTAAAAGGCAAAAGTTCACATTGTTTGGTTTCGCTGTAAAACAATTTTTTTTTTGGAAATTCGGTAGTTTGGTGGGGGGGGGGGCGTGGGGGTGTGTGATTGACTCGTTTCATTGCCAAGCGCCTACTGAGATTTTCTAGTCAGCGTTCATCAGAAATCATGGGAATCAATAACAGTGCCAGATTAATGCAGATTTCTTAAGGAATGGCGTCAAATGGAAAACAACACAGACAGGATCTTACTTTACAGCGGCCAAAAACCAATGCAAAAAAAAAAAAAAAATGCTCAATATATATATTTTTAAAAAAAAATCATTACCGGTACCAAAAAAAATATTTTAAAATGAGGGGAATCAGTTCCAGTTCATCAGTGACACAGACTAAGAGTCTTTTGGATGGAGCACTTTTTGCACTGGACCACACAGCACCAGTGGAAGCGACATAGACAGTTCTCCTCAAACACCAGCGTTTCCTGGCGGTAGCCGCGCTGGCAGCAGAGCAGGTCGCAGCCGCTGATGTCCATGGCGGTGCTGTTGCACATGCGCCCCCGCGTGCCCAGCGAACCCGTTTTACGGTTGGCCAGACAGAAGTCGGGCGATTCGTCCGAGTAGATCAGATCCTGCCTGTCCGGCGGCTTGATGTTCTGGCCGACGGGGATCAGCGTCTTGCCGTCGTTGCCGCCCATCACTTTGGAAGCGCCGTTGAATCGCTCCAGGAGGCGGTCGCCAACCTCGCGGAAATGGGGCATCTTTTTCCAGCAAGTACGTAACGTGCACGAGCTGGACAGTCCGTGGCACTTGCACTCTGTCCGCATGTAGAGCTTCACTGCCTTTTTTTGGGGGGGGGGGGGGGTCAACATGAGAAGTTTGGGGAGTGGAAAAAAAAGAAGAGACAAGAAGATCAGTCAAACGCATGTAGAGCTGAGTAGTGGAGATACATTTTTGTTTTTCGCTGTTCCAGTTTTCCTGACTTTTTGGACCGTGGTTACGGTCATTTCATACATTGAAAACAGTCCGCACCGTGTGAGTGGGCACTGCCACAAAGCATTTCATGCTTCATGCAAGTTTATTCACTATATTATATAATATTATATATAATCATATATACATCATTACTGATGCCCAGAGATGCAGTTCTGTAGGTGTAAAATTCAGGATCCAAGAGGTTCTGACATTCAATAATCTTAGACTGAGCTGAATTACTTCCTGTTTTCAGTCAAATTCACACAGAGCCAAACAACATTGCATGCCAACCATATACAGGGAGTGGCTAACTTTTTGTTGAATTGGGCATCTATGAGGGGGAGGTCCTTGGAAAAATCTCTCTCTCCCTGGGCCTGAAAAGTTTGAGAACCATCGGTATCGTTTTTGAAACAACGCAAAACTACTTAATCACACTTGTAAACACAGGTAGCTAGCTAGCGAGCTATAGCTAGCTAGGCAACATAAAAGCAGATGCTTTTCAGAAGGAATTCAACTCTCCAACCCCCCCTCGCCCTTCATTTTGCCTCTGGCCTTCCTACATCTAACAAGCCTTGACAACAGATCATTCACTTATACTGCACATAATTAACCCATCACACACACACACGCGCACGCACGCACACAAACGCATAGTTTCGAAACGCCTATGCGCACATGCATGACTGCACGCAAACAGATGTTTACACGCATCGCGGCGCACTCATTTCACAACCTCTGGGCGTTCGAGTGTGTGCGCGCGCGCGCATCTCCGCTTAACGTTCAAAATGGTTTCTTCGCTAATGCTACAATTGGAAAACATCCCAAAACCCGCGCCTGCTCTTCACTACCTGTCTGTGACCCCGGCTGCAGTCAAGCGTAATTACGTCCTTTGCTTGTATCGTTGCTACAAAGTGCATGTACCCAAAGGTGCGCCAACGACTAAAAAGGCCGATGTCAGTTTGGGGATGATAAAAGCCGCGCGTTAAATCAACATCGCGAACCGATCTAAAAAGCTTGCTACTTCAAACCCGGTCTTTAGGACGCATTATGACTCCATAATTCACGCGGTGTTCGTGCGGGCGACAAACAGGAACTCTGCGGCGTCAGAGGCGACCTGCCTGGGAGGCTCGAAAATAAAATGTGTGGCGCGCTCTTGTTTTTGGTGTTTGAGAAACCCGATTCTTGTTAGAATATCGGTTTACGGCGCTACACAAACATGGCCGGGGGCGATGTGTTTCTTCTCCTTTGAATGTTGGCGGAATGATGGAACATTCCACAGGGCAAGCGGTGCCTTGGGAGTGAATCTCTTGAAACGTCGAACCTGCGCGAGCATTTAAATGAGGCGGATCAGAACACTCCAGGTGGTACACCTGTATTCTGGAATGTGATCCAAACAGGCCAGAACTGTATCAAAAATTGAGCCTTTTAAGAAATGGGACCTGATTTTTGTTAATTGTTGCAGAGTGTGGACACATTTTATGAATGGTCGACCGTTAGCTTATCGCTAACACATAACGGGAAACACCGTAGACAGGCTAAAAAGTAGCATCTGCATCTTTTGAAGCACAAAACTGTGACACAAAACAGGCAATGTAACCATACTCACAGGCATATGTTCTTTATCTTCTGCGAAGAACAACTATTACACTCCTGAACACGAATAGAGAAAATCTCTGAATAATTGATGGCCATTATAATTGTGTAAATAAACGAATAAATAAACCCAATCCTTTCGCTATTTAGTTATGCTATGCCGGAATGCTTCCTAAAAATAAATGTAAAAATGCTGTTTTTTGGGGGGGCTGAAACAGATGAATGACATTTCCATTCATTCTATGGCAAAAGATGATTTGAGATACATAGTGTTTTGAGTCACAAGCATTGCCAAGGAACAAATGAAACTCGTGTCTCAAGGCATCACTGTATTAGAAATACGCTTCAGTTTTTTTTAAAAGGCGGAAAGTTTGTGACAGACAGGCCTCACAATGGACACCGTTCGCACGTGTACGTGTGTGTAAGCATTTTTTTTTTACCAGTCGGCCAGCTTCGTTGTTGTGCAGGTCAACGAGCGTCCTGATGTCGCTTTTGCCTCGTCTCCTCTTGGCATCCATGAACTGCTTGGACTTCTCATAACCAAACTCCACGTCGTCTCCGCAACCGCCCCACTCCCACTTGGCCCCGTCAACGGAGGAGGACGACGAGAGAGGTTTGGGCGGGGCTCTGTTCCTGGTGGCCTCGCAGCCGCACTGCAGCAGGTCCCCCATACTGCAGGCCTGGGTCACCGCGTGGCTCACGCCGGCTGCCGTGATGGCGTACACGAACGCCGTCTCCCGGATATCTGCAACAGAGCCTCATGTGAGGTTCCACTTGCGCACGGTCACCGGGGTGCAGGTGCTATTGTTGTCCATTTGGGGTCAGCGTCAGTGACTTTGCGCTTTATTTTGAAGGGTAAAATGATCACAACTTTTGGGATTCTGTCCTTTTTTTTTTCTTTTTTTTTTACGCCATTTTAGAGCACTGCCATTTTGTCCTGTACTGCCCTCTGCTGTCGAATAAAATTAACACCCAAGTGCTCTCGGGCTCGCATTGCGAACGTCACCAGACCGAACGGGGTAAACTTACAAACTGCAGCGTGGGCAACGCGAGCCCGAGGGAAGTTGTGGCATCCAATGTTCCTTCTGATGGAGATGATAGCAGTGCTTGACTGTGATTTTATTTTCTGCGGTCCTTCATGAAAAAAGACAAAAGCTCCACGCATCCATTCCCCCGAGCACCTGTTCACCCACCCGTTCACAATCAATGTACTGCGCATAGCACAGGCAATGGATCAAAGACCCTTCCACACAATCATTACTACATTCTCCAACATCATTTGGATTTGCAGTGCTGAGAGGATTCCACACACACACACACACACACACACACACACACACACACACACACACACACACACACACACACACACACACACACTCTTTGCAGACCACAGCTGCTGGTTTATTTCTGGTTCAGAGCTCGACGGTCTCGGCTAAAGGCAAGTCCGTCCGCAACTGCAAATTGCCGTCTGTCCTCGGGCCCCCTTGCCATCATCAACACGCTGTTATCTCCACTCAATTCTCTTGACATGGAAGAGCTAGGAAAGAATCCGACAACTGGCCGAATGCGATTTCAATTTAAAGTTCCATTCCGCATTGGTGGAATATTCTGGTTTTGCCCAACGTTTCCTCACAGGAGTTTGGGCCCGCCCGGGGGGGTGAAGGGGGGGGGGGGTGCCAATGGACCCACAGTATGTGCTGAGAAGGACAAGGCAATATCTGTGCACTATGAGGTGTAAAGGTCACTTGTCTTCAGGCACGTGCATACACATTTTGCGGGGGGGGGGGGGGGGGGGGCAGGTGCTCAAGCTGGAAAAAAGGGCACCCATCGTCAATTGTTTCCGTCAACACAATCAACACTCATGAAAAGAGTAATCAATAAATTGCATGACAAGAAGTTATAGCTGGGATAAAAAGTCTACACCCCCCCCCCTCTTTGAAATGGTAGTTTTTTGTTGTTCATGAAAATAACACCCAAATAAATCTCTGAAAGCTTTTTAGTTAACTTCTACCGTGTAAAACTCAATTGGGGGGGGAGTAAAAACTTAGATAACATTGTTGCATGCGAGCACCCCCCCCCCCCCCCAAAAAAGAGGACAAAGGGAACTTTTTCATCCAGGGCAAAAGGGCAGGTGCTTGAGCACCACTTGGGGCTGATGTGTGCACGTGCCTGCTTGTCTTCAAGACTCCTTTGTTTCTGTACACAAGGCAAAAAAAAATAATAATAATTACAATTTTTCAAGCATTGATGTCCACATAATTTTTTTTTTTTCGATTTGCTCAATTGGCCAATATGCCCCCCCAAAAATCCGTGCGCTTCCCTTCTCGTCTCAGAAACGTCACAGTGCCAAAGGAAGATCATTCCTCCAGTTACTCAGATTCCTCCTTGATCATGTCAACACTTGCTCACCCGACATTGTGTCGCACATCAAACCTTCATCCAGTCATCTTGTTATCATTCCCCTTGAGTTGTTCAGATAAGTGATGGAAGAACTGGCCCGAGTTCTGAGATGGGCCCTTTTGTCTTGGTTTCCCTAAGAGGAGGCGAAAATAGCATGCGGTCCGGCGAACCGGCCTGCTTTCTTTCAGATTAAGGATGCGATTATACAGCTGGCCAAATCTACTGCCACGGTGATCTTTTGCATGATGCACTTTGTCATTTTCTTGCCCAAATTTTTCAAAAGGAAATAATTCGCTGTCATAAAATTCAGGAAGTGGTCAGCGACGAAGGTGAATCGCAGACAGATTCATTTATGGCAAAGAAACAGTATAGTCCGCTCACCGTTTTAATTTCCTGCACCACCAAGTCCTCTGAAAAAGAGTTAGCAAAGATGGTTTGCTTTTGTGATTTATTTCAATCAATGGCAACGTAATAAAATCGCCAATTTTCCTTTTTGCATTTTAAATAGCGAACGATGCCGTGTTTGATAACTTAAGCAAGAGGGCGTTTTTCATTTCCTGGAAAGCAGTCCATTTGAGCATCGACCCGACAGCAACAATAATAAGGATAGTTTATGGACTGATATTTTAAGAATAGTGGTGCGTGCGTGTATCTGCGCGCGAGCGAGAGAAAGAGCGCAGCCAAAGTGAGTGGCTTTTATGTCTTAAAAGCTGGAAGCGAGCGAGCGTGCGGTCACCACCGTCTTCCCCTGCCAACTCCGTATCTCATGATTCGGAGAATGGGATTCATTAGGAAGGGCAACGCGGCGCACGCCCGTACGCGACGAGACCGGCGTACACCAAAAATCTTGCGATATCAATTCCAGCTGTGCGCCGCGCTAGGCGGCGCGATAGCGTCGCGGCGAGCGCCTCGGTGTATACATTAGCGACGCATCGTTTCAGTTGGGCTTGTAACGCCGCCATCTGCTCACATACCGGTGACCGGGATGACGCGGTGTGCGGCGGAGAGCGCAATGATGTCACGTTGAAAGAGCATCGCAGCGTCTGCAAAAAGAATCGTGCGTGTGCGCGCATGCGTGAGATATCAACGCGCGACTGAGTGAAAGTAAACGGGGGGGGGGGGGGTATCAAAGTTTTTGCCATTGCCATTTAACGAGGGATTATTTTGTTCAAGATCTTCTCGGCATGTATTTTGTGACGTAAAACACAAGTCAGATGACAACGATTGTGCAAACAAACTTGTGGCTTTTAAACTTCAACTCGTGAAGCTTCGTGAAACAATGAGACCTCACTTGCTCAACACTGAATTTACACTCTATCAATAAATACGGAAAATATACACAGACTGTATCTATAAAACATAGACGTTGAAAAATATTATGGCTACCGACCGAGATGAAGCAAATTACTTTTTTCTGCCAACATTTGAAAATAAATGCTTTTTTTTTCTTTGTCAAAATAGGTTTGTTGTATTTTTCCCCTCCAACTTTTTTTTTTTTTTTTTGTGATGTTTTGTCTTGCTCTTGAGTCCTAATTATCCTGTCAGAATTTAGCTTGCGGCAAAGCAATGACCAGCTTTTTTTTTCCTCCTTCTTGGTTACAAGGGGAAAAAAGGCTTCTAAATTTAACACAGAGTTGTTAACAACCCCACCGAATGATGAAAAAAATTTAAACGAAGCTTCATAATTCAGTGACGGAAAAACATCCGAGTCATCGTGGGGCTTTTTCACGCGGTGACAACGAGGCACTCTAAAGCGACCGTGTCAACACGAAGACGCTATCTACATGCTGGTTGTAGAGTCTGACGTTTTTTTGTTTGTGTCCAGAAACGATTTTGCTTTGTTTTGCCAAGTTAGCAAAACAAAAAATATCACAAACAGGCAAATTTTAGTTTTAATTTTGTTCTGAAGTACTTGCATTTCAGTTTGCTTTTTTTTTTTTTTGCACACTTTGCCTTTAGTCATGGAGTTGAACCACATCTTCTTCTTTTATGGGCGAGTACCAATACCAGATATCGGTACCGGACTGCTACCGGCTTTATTTTAAAGATTTGGAGACTCATGACACACTGGCGAATCCTCGTCTGCATCAGACAGAAAGCTCTTTCTTCACAATTTTTAGTCCTTGTGTTCAATGAAAATTTACAGATCAAAAGGTGTGAGCGGTATCGGTTCTCTGTATCGGTAGTCAATACTCTTGCGGGTATCGGACTGATAAAAAAGTGGTCTCGAACATCCCATACTATTACTTTTTTTTTTTTTTCCAACACAAATATAGTACTTTTGCTACCTTTCCTAATCTTCGTCAAGCATTATTGGTTATTCCGTCTCATTTATCCGCAAGCAGTAGGAAACGATCCCACGAGTAACAATGAAACATTTGGCTGTCGGAGCTTGTTGCGCTCGGTGGAAGCCATCGAAAAAATTGGAAGATACAAAGCGCCTTGTTTCATATTTTCCTTGGAGACATGAATTCCAAACAAATTCTCTGCCACAGCGGGTGTCTGGGCCTGTCCACGTCTGCTTCTAATTCCACAGGGCCCTTCTGCAGGAATTAGCGCATATTCTTTCAATCCTCTGACTTTTGGGCAACGGTTCCGGGAGGTCTGGGATGTCAAAACATGAATTACGGTGGCTGACATAATACCAATGTTAACTGTAATTTTTTTTTTTTTTTGCTTTGGCGAATCATTCGGTGACACGCAGTGGGTGGCAGACACCCGTCATCCAACACAAAGCGAGAGGACAATCCGTTTCGATGGTTTCCAAGACATGCCTACTTTTCTTGGATTGGGTTTTGAGATCATCGCGTGTGGAAATTGCGGCGGCTCGTTTTAGCCTCAGGTATATTGATTCGTCATTCGCTCACGATGATTTTTGCTTTTCCAACCCCGTTTGATTTATTTCCCCGAAACAGCTGCGCCTAATATTTTTCTGATGAAAGTAACCGATGACAAATGAAACTTTTCCCCATCGCGACTGGATATGCTCACGTCGATACCCACCGCGCGCATCTCCGTCATGCCAAATTCAAATGATATCAACATGGGAAAGGCATTGATCTCTCGCTGCAGATGTTTTTCAAACATGATATATCGCCTGAATCATATTTGCTCATTCTGTTGTGTTGGATGATGTCAGTCAAACGAGTGTGTGTGTGAGGGAAGGGGGGGGGGGTGTAAAAGAGAGAATGTTTTTACAATCACCGATCAGTATGTTCCGCTTCTGGATGAATTTTACATTTTCTGTGCATTTTAGTTTTAAATCATCATAACCGTGACCACTTTTTTCAGTATCTAGTAATAATAAATAACTCCAATCTGGTAATCAAATTAAAGATTTATTAGGACAATATTACAAGTGTTGCAAAACTGCCTCTTCCTCAGCCTGCGCAGGCCGTGCAGCATGACGTTGCCTCAAGAGTGAAAGTCAAGATGTTTCTTTAGCCTGTTTTTGTTTAAAATAGATCACTGTAATGCTTTGGTGCAGAAGGAACTGGTCAGCATCGAAGGTGAATCGCAGACAGATTCATTCATGGCAATGAAACAGTAAAGTCCGCTCACTGTTTTATTTCCTGCACCACCAAGTCCTCTGAAAAAGAGTAAGCGAAGATGGTTTGCTTTTGTGAAGTATTTCAATCAATGGCAACATAATAAAATCGCCAATTTTCCTTTTTGCATTTTAAATAGCGAACGATGCCGTGTTTGGTAAATTAAGCCAGGGGGCGTTTTACATTTCCTGGAAAGCAGTCCATTTGAGCATCGACCCGACAGCAACTATATGACTTCTTTTTTTTTAAATTGCTGTATAATCGCTGTATAATTTTATTTTAAACCAGCCATGGTGTGAAAAGGTTTTGTCAGACCAGCAAGAGGGTGGCTTTGATGGCAGTTAATAGGAATATTTCTTTCAAGAAAAAACATAAAAAGCCGTCAAAGGTTTCTAAGGGTTTTATGTCGAGAGGAGACCACATTGAGTGCCATCAATGTTGGGAAATCAATTAAAACTGTTGTTCTTGCAAATACACGCCTTACCCACACAAATGCACGGTCACACACACACACACACACACGCAGCTTGTTGGCACGTGGTCAAAATGTCGAACGCTACCCGAGGTTTATAAGATAGCCCGCGGATATTTTTGCAGAGTGAGATTAGAGTGATGTTTCAATCATTCATCTCTGTGTAAGCCTCCAAACAGCGCGCGAAAAGCAAAACAGTATGTGCATCGTGCCAAATGTTTGCACGGGAGAATTTGTTCAAACACACACACACACACAAATTGCTAAACGTCTCAATAATAGTCACGAAAAACACAACGACTGGACAGAGAAAGAGTAAACGGAGTGTGAGAGGTTTTTTTTGGACTTCAGTGCGGCGAAACGGCAGTTACTCGAGCAGTTCAAACTCAAGTGGAAGAACCAAAGCGCGAAAGGGGAACAGAAGGAAAACGTCAATAAACAAGTTGAGTGCGATTTTCACTGTGGGATAACAGTTAAGACTTGGTCTCCCGATTTTTGAAGCCGCCTACTTTTCAAGTGAGCAAAAGTATTGGAACGCGTGTGAAGTAGGTTCACCCCTACGGCCCAAACGGGCCGTAGAATGAAGAAAAGCAAGCGATGAGAGTCCACGTCCAGCATTCGATGTCGGCCTCCCAGTCCACAACGCGTCCTGGTAGTCCTCGGCAACTTTGTACTCCGCGCAGGCCTTACTCGTGGCGTTAGCTTGTCGCTAGCGGCGCAGCAACGTCCATGCGTCCTTGTTAGCCTCTGTTAGCGGCTAATTCGGCCAGTAGAAGTTTTCCGTTGGGGAGCCCATTCAAACTGACCGATTCGTATCGCCGTCAACGTTTCTAAAAGACTCCCTGTCGAACACTTTGGCTACCAATTATTAAAAGTCCACTTTTCTTGTACGCTCCGACAAAACGTTCTTCCGCGTCTCCCGTGTCGTCTCTTTCTCGATCTTTCCACCGCTCACTTCCGGTCCTCTGATTTCGGATGTGATTCGCTCACTTACGTAAGAAAGAAATAAAATAATTTACAATACACATTACAGGTAGATCATTTTTGTTTCTTTTTCTTGGGCTATCACACCAAACACATTTCAACAGTAATTATTATACAACAAACAACTTGTTAGATATTTGAAAACATTATTCAAGCTTCCCATATTGAGAAACCTCATAACCTTATTGCTGGTCAATATATTTTTAAGTTAAACCAAATTTCTATTTATTAGACTATGAACTTATGAAACCACATTCAACGCTTAAGTATTTTTTTTAAACTTGGTGACACGTGACTGGTGAGTGTTTCAACTCGCTGGGATGTTGCCTTTCAAAATGAATCTTTAAACATTAGACGGTGCTTTTTTTGTTGTTGTCGTTGCTCTGGGTTTCACCTGTGAAAACTACACTTGCTGTTAAGCAAACATGAACACCGGAGAGCTGCCTATGGCAGAAAAGCAAACAATGCAACCATTTGGAACGCCCCGAAAAAGAACGACGCTACTGGTATACCGAGCAACAGACAGCGAACGAGTGGGCCAAGGATATCATCAGCAGTTGATGACAGAAACAACGTGAGAGCTGTGAAGAAGCACCCGAAGGCAACAGTCAGTGACATCACTGCCAACCTCCACGGGGGCAGGGGTGAATCACAATCCGCTGCTCCAAAAAGACCTCCGGAGAAGACAATCAGGCCACGCCACAAGATGCAAAGCGCTCGTCAGCAAAATGATAAATCGTAAGGCCAGATTGGCATTCGAAAAGATGTACGGAGATGGGCCACACAAGTTTTGTAACTCGGTTTTTACCAAGATGAAACGCTACCAAAGTGATCTGCTGAGCATCCAAAAGAATGGTGGAGGTCATGCCTTGGCGCGGGCTTGCATGGCTGCTTCTGGAACGGCTTCACTAGTCTTTATTCATGATGTCACTCAATGGATTCTGAAGTCGACAAAACCAGAGTCAACCTATCCCAATCCAGCATGCATTCCGACTCCTGACACTGAAGGGAAAAATCCCCCTGCACAAAACCAAGAACTGAAAGCGGCTGCAGTCGAGGCCTGGAAACGTGTTTCAAATGAAGACCGCGACACAAATTGATATCTCAATTGAGCGATACCATTTTTTTTTCCCCCCCGGAGACTATCCAGTATAGACCCCAAACCCTGAATGTACGCTATTACCCGGGCGGGGCGAGATGTCATCAGCCCTCCCACTCCAACGGGGGTGCTGCGAGCTATTGGCAAGCTTTTGCTGCAATTTTAATGAAAGCAGAACAGAACACAAGCTCGCTATTTGGCAAGCGCAAAATCACTCTTGAGCTCTTATCGCACGGGGGAATCGCATTGAAATCTTTGGAGGCGTTGACAAACTGTTTGATGCCGCGTTTGTAAACGGTTTTATCATGTGTTGACGAGCGTGCCTTGTTTCTATTAGTAGAACATTCTGCAAGGAGGAAGACTTGTTTGAATGTGTACAACAGTCCTTACAAGTAGATGCAGGTCACCGAGTGCTGCAAAACAAAGGCGCAATTTGGCCTTTCTTATAGACAGGTAGGAATGTGTGATTAATTGCCCATCTGTCTTCTGCCAGTACATTCCTGCCCTCTCTTTCTGTCTGATTCATTTATAAAAAAAAAAAATAATAATAAATTATCTCCCGTACGATCACAGCCAAGACTCAAAACTCAAATGATGGAATATGACTCGATCTAAAACGCTTAAATGCTGCCAACTTTGAAGTCGATGAGACCGCAATGGACTCAACTCTTGCGTCGGTAATGAACATTCCTTGCGCCCGTCGATTTAGCGCACAAATAAAGGCCGCGCGGTGCCACTCAATGACCTCAATATGAACGTAATCACAGGAGAGGTAAAGCAACAAATGTCGGCGGTCGCAACAGCGACCGTATCGCCGACATCAAAGAGCCGCAGCAAGATGCTGATGGATGCTATAAGAGCAGATATTAGCTGATCATTTCAAGCATGCCCAGTCGGATGAAGAGTAGAAGCAGTCGCTTGTGACTCGGTCGGCTCTCTGAGACAAAAGCTGCTCTTGTCTTGGCGAGCGACATTAGACAGGCATCTGACCTGCAGTTGGCACGCCGATGTCTGGTGAGGTCAGAGGTTACAAACCCTCGCAACCTCTGAGTGGAAACCTGCACTTGGCATTATTAACATCCAAGCATCCATTTTCCTTCATCGTTTTTTTTTTTTATATACAATACTGACCTCTATAATTATTTTTAAGGAACCACAAAAACATGGTGCGATTGTCAAGAGGGGCTTTAGTCAGGAAAAAAAAAAAAGACTAAAACTGCTCTTTTGCCATTAAAACAAAACAATCACAATCCAAAATGTAAAATTGTTGTTTTCCCAGTGAAAGAAATGGACAAATTGCATGAATGACGACTCACCTTGCTGTAGAATTTTGCCAAAGTACTTGTTGTGGCTGGTGCAGTTCCACCGGCGGTACTTGAACTGGTACTGGCACTCCCTGATGCCCAGCCTGGCCCCTTTGGCCACCTCGCTGACGATCTCCGGCTGAGTCTGACACAGCTCGGCCTGCTTCCCCACCAGGCGCTTCGCCTTCCTGCAGATGCTGTTCGGATCCATCAGCAGCGGACTGCCCACCGCCCTGCGGAGGATCAAACGATATTTGGAAGGAAGTCCACTAGGTGACTTTTGTGCACACTCAAAGGCCACTTTCGGCATTGTCACGTGATTGGGCGACAGTCGGTCGTGGGTGGCGGGTTATGTTTCAGCCGAAACGTTGCCTGACCAGGACAAGACCTGAGGAACACCGGTCGGCGATCTACGTGTCATCAAATGGACCCAACTGGCTGTTTGAACTGAAAGTGGATTGAATTTATTCACATGCCGTCAGCATCCATTGCAGCCTCCATCTCTGGTTCCTTGTCAAAGTTTCTTTCAATTGCTTCCTTACGTGACCCCCCCCCCCCCCCCCCCCCATCCCTCCCTTGCCCAGATCAAAGTCAGTTAAAGAACATGAAATAAATTACGGGTAACATTGCAAAACACATTTTTGAAAAATTAAATAAAATAAAAAGGAGTGTTTTTTGTAAACAAGAACCAAAACTAAAAGTACGCATAAAACTATGTGTAAAACATTTTAAAAATATATACATGTATTTTCGTATTACTATGCCCTAAACTGTTACGTGGGAATACTTATATTATATTATATTATATTATATTACTGTTATATTTTTAAAAAATAAATAAATAAAACAAATCCAAAAACTAAGCCCAAAAAAAGTAACACTTTCAAAAATAATAATAAGTAGCAACTAACAAAATGACTCTAATTAATCAATCAATCAATAATAAAAACAGAACTTGAAAACCAACATTCAAATCCAATCCATTATATTTATATTAGATATATAATCCATTATAACCCCGACCCACGTCGGGGGAGGGTGAGGGGGTGTTAGAACTGTGCATGTCGTCCGTCTCTGTGAACTGTAGACTTGTGAAACCCTTTCGAGACTCTTTTGGGACAAATGATTTGAGCGACGCGTGTTTGGAGAGCCCACTGCGGTCAAAAGGCAAACTGCCCTCCGGATTGGTTGCCTGCACCATCAATCATCACCCCCCCCCCCCCCGGTCAACCTCCACCTCGACTTTTCCCTGCATCCCAACAGATGGGCTCCATATCAGCAAGCATGGGGCGTGGAAAACCAAACGTCAGCCAAAAGCGGATTTTCACACACTTGCGCCTTGTCTCCGCGCATCGCCGACACCTGAACTCATTCTTCAGCCCCTTGAGTTTGTTTGCAGAAAGGTAAGAACAAACAATCTCGCCGGGAGGACCGAGAGCGAGACGCGCACATCTGACGAGAACCTCAAGTCTGCACCAAGACAAATCTGCACGATCTATAGATTTGCCAAACGATCGCTCCACATTGTATGCGTCGTATAAACGGATACACTCTATAAACATACGCGAGTGCCTGTGTGAATTAGCAGGTGCTAAAACAGTACTTAGCAACACAAACTGCCACTCAACAACCACTTATTACCTACACACTGTCATCATGATGTGCCTTTGTCTGTGTGCGTGCGTCTGCTTACACGTGCGCGTCACCAAGTGAGCTCAGTCGGCAGCTCACAAAGCCAGTTTTGCAATGGGAAGTAAGGAGCAGGCAAAGTACTGGAAGTGCAGTGGAACGGTGGCGCGGGTTAAGAAATTTTGTGTTAGGGCCTTTGGCGAGGACAAAAAAAAAAAAAGAAGAAAAGGTGTGTGAGGTCGCGAAACAGAATCCTGGACAATAGCGGAAGACTCGGGTAAATAGTGGACGTGGCAATGCTGAAATGCTGAATGGGGGAAAAAAAATCCGGACGGATGCGGAATTCTATTGAATGAAATTTTGAAGTCGGTTGACATTTTTGGAAACTGGAGGTGAATGCGTAAAAAAATAAAATAAAAAATGGGGTGGGATTTTGGAATGTGAATGGTTCACATGATGGCTCCCAATGAGCTGATGATCGAATTTCGAATGGGAACCGCGTGAATGCTCCGAATGTCTCACTGGGCATGAACGGCCATTTTTGGAGTATAAAGATAAAGAAATAAGTGGTTTGAGAAAAAAATACAAATAAAAAACAAGCCTGAATGGGCCGCTTTTTGGTCAAATGTTGAAATTGGATTTGTATGGATGGGATGAAAAACATGGAAGTCGTTCCTCACCGCAATCAAAACTTGACGCTGGGTGTTGGGATCGCACCTTCAATTGAGCACTTGACTTGCAAATTCTTTCCAACTATCCTGGTAATCCCCCAAAGAGCCAGTTTGATTTTTTTTTTTTTTTTTTGTGACGGGCAAACAAGCAGAAGAAAATCTGAAAAAAAAAAAAGGGAGCGAAGAAGGGTGAAGGAGTTCATTGCTCGAGGGAGATATAACCAAAAATGGGGGTGCATCAGTCAGCTCATGCCATGAATGTGGGCCAAGCATTCTTGCCCTTGTTTGGAGACGGGTACTCCACGTCAAAGCAAGGTGAGACTCATTTCAACGTTAAATTAAAAAAAATAATAATAATAATAATCCTGTCATCTTAAAACTTTGGAGTTGTCAATTCGAACAAATGGATGTGCCATGTGCAGCTGATGTTCCCGCACTCTATGGGCATTCCATTGATGACTTGTAAATACGTTTGATTTCATTCATACTTGAGGAGAGACAGTTCATTATTTGAGGACATTTTCTAAAAAGTCTACACACCCCTTTTCAAAAACTCATCTCAAACGCACACGGCTGCTACCATTGAAAGAGCCCAAATAAAGTTCAGCTGTTCAAGCGAGCCTTTCCTGATGTCATTTTTGCTTTCGAGCAGAAGCCCGAGGGTTTTGCGCTCGCACTGACACACTCGCAAAATAACATGACGTGATATCATTTGCTCCCATTTTTTTTTTAATATAAAAAATTGGCCAACCTTAACCAAGTCCTTATTGAAACACCATCCAATCGAAAAATCGCAAAATTGCAATGATGAAGAGCTGACTCACAAGTAGCACGCACGCAGCTCGCCGACAAAATCTTGTATAAGCCGGCAAAATGTTTGCAACTATCTACGCAGGTGCAAGCCAACGCGCGCACACGCAGTTAAAAGCTGGCATTCACTCGTTGGCCGCCCCTCGGATCCCCACGATACAAAGTGCCAGTGTTCCTCCGAGTGTCATTTATGACAATCCTCCTACGCAGACAATGAAACAACCGCGAGGAATTTACAGGGGCCGAAATTAAGGGCTCACGAGTGAAATCCGTCTCCGTGTGACATCCAGAACGCCGTTGGGGGAAGTAAAACGAGAAAGAAAGAGAGAATGAAACCCACACAAGTCAGGCCTCGACAGTGGGAGTTCAAAAACGGCTCTCGTGGAACATTTGGGGAATGTCCTTTGATATCTTTTACGATTTGCGGCTGCCGCTCACAGCGAAGGTGTTTGCTCCACTCGTATAACTGCCGCGAGCGCAAAGTCGTGAACTTCAAAAATCGCGATTAAACGCCTTCCCCGCCTAATCCTTCAAGTATGCTGCCGATGAAGACGGCGGTCACGGCAGGCGTCGGGTCTTGACAGTCGGGCAGAAAGCCGAGCGAAGGCAACGAGCTTCGCGTGCAATCAAAGCGACGGCAACGTTCGACAAAGACATCGAGCATGATGGCAACTTTTGATTTGAGTATTTTTAGAGCTCAATTCTCACACACCGGGATCATGACACTTGCCAAGATCCTTGCGTGAGCTACATGGTTCCCTGCGGAGGTTCGCAAATTCATCGCATATTATTTGTTTGATGCCGCTGCTTTTTGATCGTTTTTTTGCAAAGCAAACAATATAAAGAGCAGCAATAAACAGCACCCAAAAGTAAACCAAACACGGTCAAGTTTCTGAGCCAGTAAATGTCAACTTTCCAACGTCAATGCGGCAATCACATCTGCGGTCACGTTAGTCGCAAGTATTGTCTGTCTACATGTGTTGCTCAACTAGGTGTGGTCAAGTGTGAGCAGAGACGATTTTTTCTTCTTTTTTTTTTTTGTACTTTATAGACAGCACTGTAAATATTTCACGCCTGCCTTCAAATGAATCATTTGATCAAGACTTGGACCTCATATCAGACTTAAGGGCCCTTTTGAGTCATTTTCCATCTGCGGCCTGATGGAACGGTTTTACTGGCAAAGTGTTCCATGAGTGAAAAAAAATAAAAATAAAGATTTGTGATGGGCCCACTGTGTTCTGTCAAAGGTGATTCGTTTGTTAAAAAAAAAAAAAGAAGCAAAACCAGATCCCATTTCCTCATCCACCCAATTAGAGACTCTTGGGTCTCGTAGCTTCTGCAAGGCATCAAAGCCAGAAACGCCAACAGGCGAGCGCCAAAGTCCGATTCGCCTGCGTTGACACGTCTGATTTGCTTTTGCAAAGCCAAAATGTCAAGACAACCACGTTGGCCCTTCACTCGAAATTTCAACATTCTTGGCTCATTTTCTGGCAACGAGGACATTTGAAAGCCGATTAAAAAAAAATAAAAAATGGCAGGCGGGCCCGCCGACAAGCACAGACACACACGCGTCACAGTTCACGTTAACACCTGATGCCAAACCCACATCAGCCGTCATTTAATCTTTATCTGTTGCCATCTCTCGCCCTCTGATTAGATATCAGGCTTTCAAGACGAGCAGCGGACAAGATAAGATCTGCTCCACTCACGTCGCTTCTGAATGCAAAGCGTGCGTGCGCATGTGCATGCGTGCGCACACGCGCGTGTGTGTGTGTGTGTGTGTGAGCGCGTGCGTGTGAGATGACACGGGATTTACTGACTGGTGGTGTATTTCGACCGACACGCACACAAATACTGTACAGACAGCGGAGACGTCTCACGTCCAAGTTTGTGTGACCACCTGTGGGCCGACGGCACACTCCATGCAGGCTGTGTGCCAAAGTGGGATGCACACGCACGCACGCACGCACGCACACACACACTTAAAAGTCACTGTAAAAATGAAATTAAAAACGGGTCTTCTAAATTTGACACCACAGGAAAGAGCGTTGTAAACCACCTTGCCCCCCCCACCCCAAAAAAATGGCAAATGAGGCCTTATAATTGATAAATTATAATAACTATAACGAAACCATTGTTTCTGCTCTTCAAGTCTGTGGGCGTGTCCACTGCATGCACTCAAACCACACCCCTCTCAACTGTCAACTGTCAATTAACTACGAGTAGTTTGACCTGGAATATTTATATGACACATGTTTCAGCTGCAGAAAAATCTTATTTCTGTGATGAGCAAGCACCCTTGCCAGACAATGAGGCGCTCTAAAATGGCCACACCAGCGGACTATCAGAAAGGAAGATTTTTTTTTTTCTCAGAAGCTAGCGAGCTAACTGCACCTTGCAAACAAAGGCATTCAAGTCATTTTACAGGAGGGGTACTCATGCGCCAGCCAATGTTCCTCACGAAGCAACATTTTAGCCGAGTCTCCAAAATGAGGAAATGGTGAAAAACAGTCGACACTAAACCACAATCAATCGTGGGGTTCAGGTTGGCGGTCTCGCTATTTCGTGGATTTTTTTTTTCAGTGCAGTTTTTCAACTCTGTTTTATTCCGATTTTATTTCGAGGGTAATTCCACTTTCGGCCACTATGTGGTGACGCACCTTTGTTTTACACTGTGTAAATTTGAAAGAAGAAGAGTGAAAATATGAAGTAGGCCTGTTTCAAGATCAGCCAATTTATATGCTAAAGATTATTCACTGTTCAATCCTCTGTCATCCTGCTTTTTATGATTACAATAAGTGACGGTTCTCGGTTCATTTGATCATGCCTGCTTATTGTGATACCATAATTTTGTTTGGGGGGAAAAATGGGATTTGTGCATCATACAAAGCACAATCTACCATTGAGACAAATTTTGCTCTTGCTCTCTCTCACTATATGTTTTTAAATATTTGTATTATTCTAAAAGTCTGTTGAAGGACATTAAATAAGTATTGTAAATGCTCTGAGAACTTTAAAAGTTGGCCCTGTTAGGCCCATGCAGCAGTCACAAGTAGTAGGAGAGAGCAAAGGCATTCCTCCTGCATGCGAGCTGTGCCGTCTGCTCTCGAGCCAAATGATTAGAGCGCCGTAATCAGCGAGAGGCTCTGAAAGGACGGCGAGCTATCTCGCAGCAGTTTCATCCCTCTTCCAGTCTCTCCCTCTGCTCAAGAGTATTTACGTCACAGGCATTTCCCTACGAGGCAGGCGAGACAAAGAGAGACTTGAGAGAGGAGCGAGCGAGAAAAGCGCCGCAAGAAGTGTACGATAGGTCGCCCGGCGCTTTTCAAACAGAGCACATCATTGTCCCGGGGGAGATGCACAGGTGTGCTTTCGCCCTCGCTGCGCCGCAGTCTGCTGCGGACGAGTGAAAGAAGATGACAATATATGTCAGTGGGGATGAAAAGGAAATAGATGGTATCGCTGTTGATTGCTTTAATCCAGGGGTCACCAACATAGTGCCCGTGGGCACCACGCGGTCCCCAAGGGCCGCGTCATCACCCCGTTTGGACCCGCTCGCAAATTCCGCCACTGAGATGCGTCAACTTTTTTGAGTGTTGCTTTTCTCTTTTTAAACTTTTTTTAAACACTCAGTAAGTTGCAGTAACGCGAGTTGTTTTCGATGAGGATAAAGAATATGTGATATTTTCTACACCGTTGCTTATAGGATTCTAACAACTCGCATTTGGTTTCTCTTGTTGGCATAGGTCAACTTTACGATGACTTTATGCCATCCTGCATGTTCACACTAACAAAAAACTACCAACAAACCTCCTTTGGCTTTTGCTAGTTTGGAAAGGAATTTATCTCAGCTTCATGACAAGGAAGCAGCGTGAAGCGTTCCGGAAAAACTTCAGGTACATTGACGTTCTGTCTTGGTGCCATGGCGACTCACGTTGCGCAGTCGGGAACATCGACAACACAAACCAACGCTCATTCAACAAGTAGTCACCGTGCTCGGTAGCCAAAGCCGAGAATGTGGAGAAATGACACTCAACAGAGTCAACCAAAACTGCACAATGAGAAAAACAAAAAAGGAACAAGGAGATACAAAGCATCTTGGCATGAACTGATCTCCCTCACTCCTTTGCCCTCAAGTGTTTATTTTGTGTGTCAGTGTGTGTGTGTGTGTGTGTGTGTGTATAGACTCTTTCACAAGGGTATCAGTGATGATGAATATAATGGCGATGATTAAAAAAAAAAAACAACAACAAAGAAGGGAACATATCGCCAAAAGCGGTACACACCGAATGTAAGTTTTACTGCTGTTACTTTGTGTTTACATGACAATAAAGTATGAGCAGCTGTTACTTAAGACTGCAGGGATCAGGGCTGGGGAATTCATTGATGCTTCTTTGTTATTGCCATTTAGGCCCCTCACGATCGTTAAAAATGATCAGCGCAGAAAAAATGATTGTGTGCGTGCGTGTCCGAGTTCCCATGTTACAAAAGCACCTTGAGTTACTTGCAGTTCGGCGCGTGCCGAATGTTATTCTGCCCTCCGTGCTTTGAGATGTTTATTGACACGAACCGCACAACAGAAAGAACAACACGCATCGTATACGCTATTTAAATACAACACAAGCTCGGCTTTCGAAACATTGCTCGCAGTCAAAGGAAAAGTCCACGGATGGGCTAGCAAATTGCAATTTCAAATTGAGGGGTTCGTTGTTTATGAATGGATGGAGCTACGATAAGAAACGGCAAAAGGAGAGATGGACTCCGTTTGAACGCAGCTTTACTTCCAAACATTTGCACCGCGGTACGATCGAAAACACACTTTCTCGGCAACTGAATCACTTCCTGCTTTCCTTTTTTTCAGCCAATCAGAAGCTATCAACATAAAAACATGTCAAAGCATTTTTTAAACAACAAAACGTAATTTAGGTAATCGTAACATGAAATAATATGATGCTCAAACATAAAATGATAACAATTAATAATAAAACATAAGCGTACATCAATGTCAAGCGCAATCCATACGAACAATCAGGGCTCTCTACTCGTCTGCAACCAGACCTCTGGATCCACCAGGTAACATAAATTTGCTCAACCCAATCCAGTTCAGAACATCCAGAGAGAGATTCAAATTCAAGCTGCAATGGGTTATGTCGCCCCCTCTGGCGGAATATTGCATTACACCACGAGAACCGTCGCTTTGCTATGACGTCACCTATACCTTCACGTAAATTATTTCAACATGAGAAAGCACAACACCAGCAAATTTGGTTTTGATAATTGTCAGACAAAAGCAAAGACGGCAGGCCCAGCACACACAACAATCAAGGCCAATGTGCCCCCTCCCCGGTTTTTGCTCAATGTGCCTCATCGGCACACGCTACAGATTCCATTCGGGCCGGCAACGCTCTCGTCGACATTGTTGTGACTTCCCGGCGAGTTGATTACAACGCGTTCTCATCGCTTTCCAATACGCTGATGAGAAAAGTGCAAGTTGGCTTTCACTCATGACAGGAACCCAACACGAGTGCCAGGCCATACAAAGAGGCGGGCGGGCGGGCGGACGCAGTGCATTCGCACCCTCTTGGACGCCACCGCCCACGCTGACCTTGACCGAGATGGTCAAGTGGGAGGATTGGCTGCAAACGAATCCCAAAAGATTGCGCGCCCGTCTCTTGAGTGCGTGTGTGTGCGTGTGTGTGTTCAAGCCGCAAATGAAGACAAACGACGTGTTCCGAAGGGAAGCGGCGACAAAGGCAGATGGACAGAAAGTATGCTGTCTGTCCGTCTGTCTGTCTGCCACACACCTTGCCGAACTGAGCCTGCGTGGATTGTTTTATGATGACATATCCACTGCGCCCTGAAGGGCCACCTGACATTCCTAACTCTGACCCCAAACACACACGCACACGCACAACTGCAGGCAATGAGACGACAGCTATCACCGCCCACTTTCTTTCTTTCTTATTTCCTATTCTCCAAATGCTCAAGTTCTCCATAAACAAAGCCTTTTCCCAGCTTTAAATCAGCAGAAGACAGACAGACAGAAATATCAAGTTGTAAGAATCATGGATAAAAATTACACCCAAAATACATTACAAATTCCAGGTTTCTACTTACCCAATAATAATAAAAAAAAACGAGTTTGTCCAAATAAATCATGAAAAATTCCAGTCACCCCGCCAATTAATAACAATTTAAAAACATTTCTTTAAATAAATTCAATAAATTTAAGTTTAAAAAAAAATATTAATTCTGTGCCAAACTCATTAAGTAAATTCCAGTTTTCTAAAATTAAATAAATCACACACACACGCACACAAGTCACACAAAACATTCAGTGCTGCTAAAAAATGTCTTAGCAACAAATTCCAGCTACATTCTGGAAATTCAAACATGACAAACTTAATTAAACCACGGACAATTATTTTTTTCAGACCCACAAAAATCATGACAAAATGTCCCAAGACAGAAGCCAGTTTAAGTTTAGCAAAAAAAAACATGAAATTCAAAATGTCTTGTTTAAAAAAAATAGAATAAGTTAAATGTCGTCATCATTATTAAGCTTAAAATGTGCTCTCCAAATAAATGGTGCGTGTTTATGATAGATAGATAGATAGATAGATAGAGTGCAAAACTGCGCCACGCGTGTGCGCGCAAAACTCAAAAGTCGTTGCGTCGCGGCCATAAAATATTCGTCACTTGACATGCAGGATATCGATTTGACTTACCACCACAATCCGATGATGTTGACCGGGCAAAGCAAGATAAAGAACAGAGCCAGTTGGGGTCGAGACAGGCGAACCGACATGTTTGTTCAACTTCCAGCTAATTTTTGGATGTCCAAAAAACAAACAAAAAAAACCCCGTAATCCTCCTATTGTTTTTTTTTTGTTTTTTTTTGGGGTGTGCAGGAAAGTGTCAAGTCAATCAAAGTTCACCATCCAGCTCCTCTCCTGTCGGCCGCATCTTAATCATGCGCGGCGAAGTCGGTCAAGAGGTGACACAGACGAGGTACGAAGGGACGCTTAAGCTCTCCATGGTCGCTCCGGTTCGGTCCCGGTACAAGTTCCCCGACGTGGTGTGCTCAAAATGCGATCCAAACGTGGCTTCTCCGGAACCGCCAACGGAGCTTCATCAAACATCACCCCCCCCCCCCACACACACCTCACTCCACCCCCCTAAAAAAAAAATCAATCCAAAAGACGTCCGATGATGAGGAGGAGGCACAGCGGGTGGATCGGTGGTTCCGTTCGGTTGCTCCGGCTCGTCTTTTGCGCTTTGGAAATGACTCACAGGAGGTCTTGCAAAGGAGGAGGAGGAGGAGGAGGACCACGGTGTGTGTCAGTGTGTTTTCTTTGGATGATGAAGGGAGGAAAAATGCGGCCGTCTTCTTCTCGCACCTTAGTGTGACGTCGCTCCAGGCGTGGCGGAGCGAGCAGAGAGACGAGACGCCAACCAGGAGAGCTGAGACGCTGCAATTAGCCGCGCGGAGATCCGCCTAAAAAAAAAAAAAAAAAAAAAAAAAGGGCAGCAAGAGGCCAAAACACACACGATCAGCGTAAACACGGCTACAATGAGACTTGATGTTTATGGTGGAGCCTGCTGGAATGGGCTGACGTCATCGCAGGTGTGGGGGTACCTTTGATATTTCCGCAGCCCTCATCGAGGGCAAGAACACGTCAAGTAAAGGATCAAAACTGCTTTCACCTGGATGGGCGCCTGCGGGGGCGGTCTGCTTCCACCTCGGAAGGTTCCGGGTTCCAATATTCGTGCGTGGCTCTCTTCCCCATTTCATAAACAAGAATTAACTCTCAGACGGGCTGCCACCAATTGAAACACGACTTACTTTTTGCCATCATATCAAAGCAAGCATCACAAATATGGTCCTGGCATATACTGGCTGTGATGTGTGCCGCTACTCACTCGCAATTTCTCTCGCTGCTGGACGAGTGTGTTTTGTAAGGGAGGGCTGATTTTTTTATTATTACTTTTTTTTATACTTGGCCGAGGCTTTACGGACAATAAAGATCTGATTTCAAAGTCCAGCGGGGTGTTGGGCCTGGGGTCTTGGCTCACAGCTTTAGTTGCCTGCTGGGAGGAGACGCGACACGAGCCCTAACCAGATGGCCATCATCAGCGTACGTCCAGAAGATCCGCACGGTACATCATGTATACGGATCGAATTCTTGTACATAGGCGTCCGCAACGTCATATTTCACCTTGTAAGCCGAGTTGCATGCTTGCTTTTTTTTTTGCGTTTCTGCTGTGAGGGTCAAGAAATGACAATGCCGGATAATGGGCGTTTGCCGGCCATTTTGCAGCCGCTTCCCTTTGGACCGGTCAAAATCGGCGTCCGCGCAACAAGCGGCATCATGCAAGTCGAGACTATTTGTCAACTGGAATGCAACGCGTTCCTGCCATCCATGCAAACCTTTGGGTGAAGTGGGGGTTTTTTTCAATGAAGAGGGTCTTTCCGGATGAGTCACGATGCTCTAATTGTGCTTTGAGAACAGCTGGCGGCAGATGAGTTAAGTCCATAGTCTGTACTTAGGGTACACCAGTATGCGTAATTGTACTAAAGTACAGACTTTGGAGTACTTTGGCCACCTGCGCCGTGCATCCATCGTGCCAAAGTCAACCTGAAAAGGAAATAAATGACCTGCTAAGCGTACAACGCCAGAGCCTGACCGCAAGTGCGCAACGTGCTCCGTAGGATTCCCCCCCGTTGCGAGCAGGTGGACGCGCCGGTTCTTGATTTTGGAAGGAATGTCCAAAACCACTCTTGCTTTCTTTTCCCCGAGAGCGTATGGCTCACTTGCCTACTTTCCAATTACCCCCGTTACTCACGGCGTGACGTTTCCGTCACCGCCATCGTCATCACCGCAGAGCCGAGAGGCGTTCCAAGATGTCCCGCGAATCTGCGGGGATGAGTTTTGTGATTGGGTCCCAGCTGGCAATGGATACCATGTGCTGAGAATGGCGAGCTCATTTTGCGGCATGATAGTCGTAATATTCCAAATACGTTCGCATACTTCCCAAATAATCTTTTCCCATTGCAATGAATGGAAATACAAGAAATCCATTCCAGTCTCCCGAACAAAAGCACACAATGTTTGGAAATGTTGTGGCTTTTTAAAAAAAAACAAATTTACAAAATTTGGGGAAATAGCAATCTCAAATATTGTACTTTGTAAAACATAGTTTTTGAATTAATTCAATGGACACTGTAGCTGCAGTCAAGCCACTTCTAAAAAGGAGAATGCAGGCCGTCTACTTGAAAGCAAATTCTAGATGCATCTCAAAGCTTCCCTTCTTAACTAACAGTGTTGGGAAAGTGGTCTTGAATCAACTCAACCATTTCTTGAACTCAAATGGATGTTTCGATAAATTCCCATCCCAGACAGAAGTCTGACACAGGGCACGTGACGGTGCTGGTCTGATTGGATCTCAGCGCTGCGATCGACACATTGGATCTTAGCATACTGTTGAACAGGTTGGAAACTTGAGTGGGATGCAAAGGAACGGTCCTAAAATGGGCCGCGTCCTACTTGGAGGAAAGGAGCTATTTGGTGACCGTCGGAAGTTTTGAATTTGAGCAAGTGGCCATGACGTGGGGTCCCTCAAGGGTCAGTCCTTGGACCCCTCTTGTTCAGTCTGTATATGCTACCTTTGGGTTAAATTCTTCAGAATGCCAATGTTGGTTATCATCGGCATTTCGCTCCAAAGACAGCTCGCATCTTGAAGAAGTCACACGTCGGCTCAATCGCATGTCAGGGCACGGCTGTATCCTTGTTTGTCGTCAGGACGACACAAACTCCAACACCCTTTTTGCATGCTTGATCATCTCCAAGGAGAGAGTCACCCTCTTTCATTCTCCTCCAGGGTTCTCTCCATCATTTCTCACACTAACCATGAAAAAGGGAGAAAGGCTCAGAGGTCAAGTACATCTTGGAAATGTATGATTTCTAATACCGAGCTGTACAAACAATATCGTCCGCGCTGACCTGATATGTCCGGACAGAAATCATCAGGATAAATAACGACGTGCAATAATGTGCTGCGTGGTTGCGCTGGAGTGGGGGAGCATCAGGCCGGGTGATGAAGGGGGTCCCCTCCCTCCTTCCGCAAATGCTGACACAACCAAAGCCGTGTCCTACCACACCTATCGCACACATGCTTGACACACATCCGCCCCCCCCCCTTTTACTTTGCTTTCATTTGGGCGTGAAATGGATCCCTACTGTCAGCCAGAACGCACCACCTACAGTATCTCTTCATTGTAATTCCCCTCCACTCTATTTTTCTCTTTACTACACACGTGCCTCTTTGCTTCCCACAAAACGTGGGGGGGGGGGGGGGACAAAAATAATGGTGAGTCTTTGCTGCCAAATCCGCAAAACAAATTCCCGGGTGATTATGATCAAAAGTGATTCGGAATCCCATCCGAGGTGATATTTGATGTGCCAGCTCAAATTAGATCCGATGCACAAACACGTGACAGCCTGAAAACGCTCGAAAGGAGCCGCAGCCGTCCCTGGGAAGGCCACGCAAGAGCTACGCCCGACGCGCATCAAGTGAAGGAGGCGATTAGGCAGAGAAAGCAGTTGTACTCAAACAATTTGGGGTTCTTCTTTGACGGGGAAGTAGTAAAACACGACACAGCAAGGGACCAATCCAAGTCGGGTGGGAATGTGCCAAAATGGATTCATTTATGTCAAATATATGGTTGGGTCATCAATCTCTGCCAGTGTCATATATTGACAGGCAGACAGTGTTATTAACCTGCGTGTAGACACCTGTTGACATTCACACAAAGCAGAAGAAAAGCTTTGAGGGCAATGACACGAGCCACCGTTTTCTCACGGGTCAGGATTTTTGAGAGTCCATTCAGACAGGATCGTCATTCTGTGACATTTTTTTTACGCGCTGGTGTGCCCAGAGATCTTTGCAATGTAAAATATTTGTCTCGCTCTGATAAAGGCTGCGAAACACTGGCCTCCTCGATTAGATTACGGGGCAGGTGCGGCGAGAGAACCGATACAAATGTTGCCAAGTAAGCATGCCTGAATGAATGACTCGGGGTCCTTGCCTGCCTGACTCCAGCATGCAAAACTGTACTGAGATTGCCGAGAGTTCGGTTCCATCGAATTACCGTACTGTCATACGAGGGTTCCTTGCCAGTTATTAATGAAAACTGCCGCCATGACACCGTCGAAAGAAACAGAATGACAAGAAATAATCCACAAAGTCGGGAAAATTTCAGTCCGGCGTCGTGGACCAAAGCAACAGAAAGAAATGAAGTACCTGGAGTGGCAATCAGAGGATTGTTTGCATTGCGCGCCATCTAGTGGATTTAAGTGGACACTTCAAATTGTTGACCTGCCGTCGTCACGCCCATTAAATTTGACTTCATGAGCATTCCGCTATAATCTACACTTTGCCACCTGCTATCGTTACGAATAAGTATTGAGCAGACATTTTTTAATAGGATTTCATAATGTTAATAAGTTTAAGATGGAGGACGCCTGAACCGCACATTACAGTCCTGCCAAGTCTGACTGAGTCGCTCCAAGGTGGCCACCAGATGGCAGCGATGGTCACCTTTACCCCCTAACACACAGATCCAAATGTGTGTAATCAACAATGTAAAATGCGCCATTCAAATGAAAGCGTTTTATTTACGACATGTACAACGATTACAATTTAAATGTGCAGATCATGAAATGTTCAATGTGTGCTTTATTATTTTCCCATTTGAAAATCAGCCTCAACTGTCTCACATGGTTTCTCTTGGGCAGTTTGAATAAATTATATGACTGAAATATGTACAGTATATCATCATGCCTGAATGCATTTTAAGACTTGTGGAAAGGAGCTCGTGCTTGGGTACATTGAGTGCACGTTAGGTGCCATGCTCACTGCCGGCTAGATGAAGGAAGTCGAATATGAGATGGCATTATACAGATATCATATTTAACTTGTGTCTGTGTGATGTTCTGACGATAGCTCGGCATGTGTTGGTTTGTTTTGGGGTGTCTCCTTGTCATCCTTCTTGCCTTTGGCAGTGGGATACCTCCTGGATCTAAAGGAAGAAACATCATCTGAACAGATTTGCTTCTAAGAGGTTTTCATTTAAAGGGGACATTTTATTGAAAAAGTATATAGCTATATTTTTTGAAAATATTTGTGTCCCCGCAGTGCCAGCACCCCCCCCCCCCCCCCCAATCAGGAATCATTTGGGTAATGATGTACGGTCAAATGTGCCAGTGGTGACTTTGCGCAAGCGCCATTCATTTGCAGTCTGGACACAAAGGGGTGAAAGACGACACCCCCGCCAACCATGAAAGTAAACGCGATCCATTTTAAGTTGTGAAACGTGCCGCACAACAGGTCTCCTTTAATTGCGATGAATATACGAGGAAGGTGTCTTTACCTGATAGAGACATTTGGCGAGGACACTCTGTGGTGCTCGATGAGGTCCAGATCTCCTCTGGCTGCCTCCATCATCACGTTCTGGAGGGTGTTGAGTAATATATCGTTGAACACGCCTACCGGTATATGTTCAGGGCGCGGCGCCATTTTCGGCCTCGTCCCGTAGCCTCCCGCCGTTCCCGAGCTGTCAGAGCGAACGTGGAGATCGGGATTGGTCTCGTCCAACCCGATAAGCGGTTGTGGGATCGGCGACGGAGTGGAGAAGATGACTTTCGGCTTGTAGAAAAGGGGCTTGGATGCCAAAGTAAGCAGAGACTGGGAAAAGGCGACGTCATCCAATATGCTCCTAGGGAGAAAGAAGGAATATGAAATCACCCTAAAAGTACAACCGCGGTTTTTTTTGTTTTTTTTTTAAGTTTTGAGAACCACTGCCCTGGTAAACTGAGTGTGAAAGCTGAGGCAAAATCAAGAAAAAGCTGAACTATGAAGAAGTACACCTGAAACAAGGCGCACGAGTCAATATTGATTCTGAATGGGAAGGCTCAATGATCATGATGGAGTCCATTGATAACCAGCGAGCTTTCTTGCGCTCGTCTTGTCTTCAAAGGACGACATTACCTGATCAGAGACGTGATGACATGCTCGAGGAAGTGTCGCTCGGGCCCCAGCGTCTGCAATGGGCGCCCCTCTTGAAGTAGCGTGTCCGACAATATTTTAGGCCTCAAAGGCTTGATCGTTTGGAAACACCTGTCGGCAGAAAGCAGACTGCCATGATGCTCTGAAAGTAAGAGACACTTATAAAATGCTTTAAAAAACAAAGAAAACACGGTAGTTGTGATTTGTTTTTTTCCCCCTGTTAGCCGTTTGTTAGCTGCTCTCATCAAAATACATTAAAAACAAAGAATCAGGAAAGAGTCGTGGCGAAACTCAACAACACGAGTTTTGGAATCACTTCTTGAAAGGTTCAACGGTTCACCTGAAGCGATTATTGAAGTGGTTGGGAAAATATCGCCGATATTCCTGCGACTGATAGGAGCGCGCCGTCACCTCCACGTGAAGCAGCGTAGGCTGAGGCGCTGTCGGGCGTTTCCACACTTTTACGGCTTCAGACCGAGCCCGCTGCTCGGCTCGTGCTACCCGGCTACAAATAGGTGGTAGGGTCACCTTATGCTTGCCTGCGGGCGGCTCTTTAGCTTGAGCGGCAGCCGCGCAGCCCTGTGGCAAACAAGAGGACAAAAAGTGGCGCATCGTCACGGGCGTCTCTTTTGAAGAGGTGCTATGTCTGCGCTCAGACCTGAGCGACCAGAACCTTGCGGTTTTCCGCAAGGTCCCGCTCCGTGATGGTGAATTCATTTTGCTGCTGTTCTCGTTCCTGCTCCCAACGCCGCAGAGAATCAGAATATTGCGCCAGTGCGGCCTGCTCAGTCAGCTGGAAGGTGACGGGAGGAGAAACAGAATAGGGAGCGTGAATAATAAGAACGATAATGAGATAAAGAATACAAATGGTAATAAATGGCACCCTGCAAAATAGGACTTAAAGAAAACCACGAGTTAAAAAAAAGAATCACAAAGGCCAAATTGAGTGGAACAAAAAATAGAGTAATATAAATAAACTCTAGGTAATAATAATATTAATCACAATCACTGAACAGAACAAACCTAAAAAATACAAAATTCAAATTGTAGCAGTAAAAAAAATCTAAATATAGCCAAACAAGAGGTATGAAATGAATAGAATTGTTCGTAAATGCCTTCCAAAAATGGAATATCATTTTTAAAAAAAGTAATTAAAAAAAACAATAATAAAAAAATCACAAAAGTCACAGTAAAGAACATACAAAAATAAAAATATGAACTAAATGACAGTACAGTTATTGTAAAAACATCTACATAAATGCAATAATAATAATAATAATAATAATAAATACTACTCCTCATAATGCGGGTGATACCTGACATATGATGTCGAGATGATAAATCATGGGGAAGTCGGTTGCCATGAAGGTCATTACACAAATGATGCTCTCGCCCGGACGGAGGAGGCCTTGTTTAGGCTGGATCCGGATCACCTTACACCGATACAAAACAGAACCCATCAGTCTTTGTCAGCCGGCACGTTGAAAACCCTCGATCCAACGAAGAGAAGAAAAAAAACCCCCAAAACAGAATAATTGATTGCTCTGCTCAAATTTGTCCTGTGATGCAGCTCTTTTTGCAGCTGCGCGACGCTCACCTGAGTCAAACACCATTTGTAGAGGATTTCCTTTAAGGACACGTTGGTGAGGAAGAAGACTCTGGAAGAGTGCGAGCACACCGGGATCTCACCCAGAGAGATGCTGTCCGTGGAAAGAAACCCACTCTGCACACACAGACGGACATTTTCAAATGTGCAATGTGTTCTCAGGAGGATTTCAAAGGGAAGTCGTAGTTTTGTACACATTACGTTCAAATTGGATTCTTTTGAACACAAGTGTAGATCTGACCTGCCCGGGGAGGGGAATCTTCCGTACGGGGGGTGCAGGTTTGGTCTCACTGCTTGGGAACACATCTCTTTGCGTATCGAAGCCGCAGCCATGGAACCTCACCACAGTGGTTTCTCCATGTCGTACGTGAATAGGAATGTCCATCTGGAAATGGACGATTCATACAAGGCAGACTGTCATTGGAAGCTGACAGACAATTCATGAACGACCTGACATCACGATTGGTCAAAAGGGACAGCTGAGGAGCGCCTCCGACTTGACGCGTACGGTGTACATCTTGGCCTCCAGCGGAGAGAAAATGAACTCCAGCTTGGCCATCTTCCCCGGTAGGACGACTCCCTCCGGGTTGAGGCAACACAGCAGCGGCTGATTAAAGTTGTTCTCCTGGAGCTGCGACAACACGCCGGCATCCACTTCGTAACGGACAGGAACATCGCCGCCGTTGTAAAGGTCGTACGTCTAACGGCACAAAGGCAAATACAGTGAAACTCCTCTACAACTAAATCATGTTTGCAGCAAGAAACGTTTCACAACAGGGGACTTTTCACTGTCGCAAATGTACATAAAAACGTATATGTGTACAAATGTACAAAAAAAATGTATATGTGTACTTTTTATTTCTATTCCATAGTGCAAAAGTATGAGCAATACACTTATTTGACGCTTCACGGAACAGGGGGACTTTTCATTGTAGGGGGAGCAGAAAAGTGGGAATGCCTTTCATGCATGAACATTTTTTTCACACTAGGGGGTATTTTTGCCCATGTAGGTTTCGTTGTAGAGGGGTTTCCACTGTAGCGGCAGAAGGCGTACACAAAATACACAAAATACACGTATTGCGGCGTACGGGTACGTATACGCGTGTGCCTTGAAGAGGCGGGGCCTGGTAGGGTGGCGTATGATGTGACATCAGCTGGGGCGGAGGACCACGGTATGAATAAGCTCACGCGATGGGGCATAAGGTTGCCAACGTTTCGAGTCCCACCTGCATCGGAGGGGTCAGACCGCCGATCATGATCGGGGTGAAAACATGATGCCTGGATAAAAAGTACAGATGCGGTCTGTCTTGCTCCACTGTCACCCCTTGGAAGTTCAGCTGTCGGAACAAACTGGTTAGCTAAACTCACATTTCCTCGGACATGTGCAGCATGTCAGAAGAGGTCATGATAAGCAAAACAAATCCAATCTTTTGGAGCAGTAATTTACCAAGATCTCTCTGCCGTGTGAGATTTTCAATATGATTGGCAATTGATGCGTCCCAGCAACGACGTGGCTGTAAAAGGCACATTGATGGAAGAGCAAAACACACATCAGTCATTTTGCTCATTGACTGGGTCAATCGTAGGTCAACATATGGCAATGGACTTCTGACACGAGACCCCCCCCCCCCCCCCCAAGGACAGCCCTCCGAGTCCTCACATTGATTAAACATAATTACCATGTGCACTCCCAGATGACATCATAATTTTTTTAAGTGAAAAAAGTCAGACTGTTTCATTAAGAAAGTAAATTTTTGAAAGGAAAAACGTTTGCAATTTTATGAGCATTTTTTTTTAATTCTACAAAAAAAGCGGTATTGTTTACCAGAACAAAGACATATTTCGCTCGGATAAAAAGCCAATCTGACCACAATAAAGTAGTAGTTTTCCAAGATGAAGTCAGAATATTCTGATATTAAATTCAAAGTTTAACCGGAGAAGATAATCACAGTGGTTGAGGTCTTATTTAGCGGACAGAATTCTTTGTTAGCCTTGGTTGCTCTGTGACGAACTGCTTCACTGTTGTGTGGTGTTCCTCAGGCCTCAATTCTGGGGCCTCTGCTGTTCTCACTGTATCTGCTCCCTTTGGGCTCCATCTTAAAGAAACATTCAAACCTTCATGTTTATCCTGTCTAGAGGAAATCAAGACCTGGATGGGACAACATTTCTTGAATTTCAATGAAAAGAAGACAGATGCGATGGTGTTTGGCTGCAGTGGCCCTTGTATATCTCATCCTGCGGACTTGGGACCCCCTGGCTCCTTATCTTAAGCCAAAAGTCTCGAACTTGGGTCTTAAACTGGACAGTGATTTGAAATTAGACCGGCAAATTGGTGCCGTTGTTGAATCCGGCTTCTTTCATCTTAGGCAGCTGGCTAAAGTCAAGCCTCTCCTTTCTCAAGAGAACAGTAAACCATTTTGAGACGCCCTGCCCGCTGTGATCATGTCTGACCTGTAGCTGAACTGTACTGCTTTCTGCTGTCCAGAAAGCATAGTTCCGGACAGTGGAGAAACGCTGAAAAGCTCCACAACCTGCAAATATCCGGAAAATACATTGACATTAAAAGCCGTCACCCAAAATCTATTGATGTCACATGTGACGAAGAAGAATTATGACATGCCTGCATCTGCTCAAACTCGTTGTGACATAATTCTTCTCGCTGACTCCAGTGCTTGAATTCTACCTGTTGGTCGTCTGGAAACAAGAATGTCCTAAATTTCAAGAGGAAGCGATTCAGTAAATCGGTACAAAAATGTTTGACATTATAGGATGTGTGCGTGCATATATCTGTGACGTGCTTCCATCAAGATACCCCACGGATGAAGAATGATTGCAACAATTTTTACCCCACTTTTTGGAACTTCATCTTTCATATCCAGTTGAAAAGAGAACAATTTAAAAAATGGCCCCCACTTGTCGAAAGACTGTATTCTGATGAACAATGCGTTTGTGATATATGAACTAAAAATCAAGCTGTTTGAATCCAACTCAGGGGGCGGCCATTTTGCCTTGTACTGCCACTTGCTGTGGACTGAAAATGACATCATAGTGGCCAAGGGCTCGGGCAACGACCACTCATGGCGCACCGGTTATCTGAGTTTGGTCATGTGACGTTCGCGAACGCAGCTCAGAGATTTTAAAAACAAACTCTTAAAATGAACTCAAAAGCCAGTGACGGGAGGCGGCATTTGAAGCAGGCCGTGGACACATTATCTTAACAACTTACCACTCGACAGGGATGCTGCCAGGGTTGTAGAAGACCAACGCAAACGTCGAGGGTTCAGAATTCAGGGGAGCCGCACTGAAGTTAACATCCAGCATGGCTTTGATCAAGATGGCCGGGTACTTGCCCATTCTACAAAGACAAGCAACCACAGTGTGACGGTGCCACAATCGTTCCGATTTTGGAAAACCCCCCGCGAAATCCATTGGATACTTCAAGAATCCTCCCGTGCGCTTCACCTGTGGCTTCTGGGGCTTCTGTACGTGTGCTCCACAGGGGAGGGGATGGAGAGCAGCTGCGTGTTGAGGCAGTCCACCGAGAGGAGTTCCCACACGTACGACTTGTTGAGCCAAGCCGCGCCGCCGCCGCTGCACACGTCGCTCACCTGCATGGTGGGGAACACGCCCTTGCCGCGCACTTCGCACACCGCTTGCGGAGGGCACAACAGCACGCCTGGGGAGGAGCAACGAGATGAAACCGGCTGAAAACAAGTGTCGTTCTTTCAAGCGCATGCGTTTTCTTCTGTCTGTACCGCTGCAACTCAGTGTCTGGTAGCTGATGGTCCACCTGTAGTGGGCTTGACGATCTGGCCGAAATGTGGCTCGGAGCATAAAGGTAGAGTGCGAGGCCACGGTTCCCCCTTCACAGTCAAGTTGCAGGGCTGGGAAAGATCAAGTCCGACTCAGTAAGTTTCAGCTTGGACTTATTAAAGACACAGAGACATACGAGGACGGACACCAAAAGTACAAGAGCAGTGATTCTCAAACACTGTGCCAGAGGAAACTATCCAAACGATCCACTTTCACTTAATTGCCCCGTAAATTATTTGGTAATAATAAGTATACGTTTTTGGAATAAAACTTCATCCATCCCACACAGGGAGACCAGAGATGGAATCGAACCCTGCACCTCTGCACTGCGAGGCCGACGCGCTGACCAGTCGTGCTGCCCGGAATAAAACATTTTTGAAGAAGACTCCGGGCTCTATTTTCGTGACCGGCATAAATTCGGCATAACTGTTTGGCATAACTGTGTGCAGCGGCAAGTTGCTGCGCCGTTGTGGGAGTGGTCACAAAATAAAAACCTCAATCGTGGTCAATCCAAGGTTTTTCTTATGCAAAACGTGCATAGGCTCACTAAAGGTTGGGAAAGGGTGCACTACAAGATATACCAATGGCCGCAGGTTGAAGGTCCGGATGAAGTTGCTCATCTTGTAGCGTCTGCTCAATGGAAACACTGAAGGAGATTGAGCAGGTACTGTTGTTCACCAGGGGAACATCAATTGACTGAGCACGTCCGACCATCGTATCTCCCATTTCCAAGACTTCTTTAATCGCCTGAGCAGGGAATGCAAATGCACATTTGTGCTCATTGGCCCGCTGTCGCGCCACTTTTTTAACAAACGGGCCCGACACTTGTAATCAAGCAAGACGGACGGATACGTAAATGGCCGTACCTGTATGAAGCCTTTGGCGCCTTTTCCCATGACTTTGAGGGTAAGGATGGACTTGTTATAATTGGGGTTTTGAATTGGCCAGATGATGAGAACAGGTTCAAGGACATATGTTTTCTCTTCCTTTGGATTAAAGGACCATTTCTGCTGCTGTGATGTCAAAATGGCCCCCAAAAGGCATTTTTTAAAAGCTCTTTGGATGATTTCAGATGGTACGAACAGATCGCCTCTTACCGCAAACTCGTTGGCTTGCAGTTGACCGGCTTCCGGTTGAACGGAGATGAGATGCTGGTCTGAGTAATGGATGTTCCATTGGAAGCTATCACGCCATCATCGGAGAAGATCAGATTTAGGATGCGCTGATTTGCAAAGAAGAAGAGGGACCGTTCGTTTCCCCACATGACAGAAAGAAACTCACCCCAGAGGAATGTGGCAGATGTTTCTGATGATGTGAGTCTGGTGGGTCGGGGAGCCCACGGACGTATCTTGGAAATATAAAGTGCCCCCTCCGCTCAGTGACACCTTCATCTTTTCCAGGATGCTGAAAACTGTAATTTCCTAATGCGAGGTAATTCAAAAAGGTGCATTAAAAAAAAAAAAAAAAAAAAGAAGCTCTGGGGGTGAGGAACGTTGATGTCCCCCCGGCCGGGGGCCCGTCGGTGTTGCACCTTTGTGTAATTGCTGCAATTGAACTGGAGGCGCAGCTCGATTCCCTCGGTGGGAGAATCTTCTTTGGGAGTAGTTATGACGGTGAGGATTTGGTGGGCCCCAGGCGGGATCAAGCCGCACCTCGGCACCACTGACACCGACGCTTCCAAGGGGGGGTCGAAGCTCTCGTTGAGGTTGCGACAGAAGGTGAGGGGCCGCTCGCAATTGTTGCGGAGGAGCAAGGTCTGATAGGATCGAACGTCAAGGCCTGTGAATACCTACAAGTGAAGCGCAAAAGAGTTGATGCGCAAGGATACCGTTTGAAGCAGCGGCGGCAGATACAGTGGATATAAAAAAAGAAATCGACATTCCCACATGAAAATGAGCCCAATGAATCTTTTGAAAAGGTTTTGGAGCATTCGTGTGACGTACACCACAAAACACGTTCTGCACTGAAACAAAATCTCCCAAACACATGTGGAAATGTTTTGGCATAACGCAAAAATGTCTGCGAAAGCCGCCCGGAAGAGCTGAAATGTATTTGGGGTTCATGAGAAGCATTTTCAACGGTGTGCTGACTCCCATAAGTTTGAATGTGACTGGTTGATTCTGAACACAGCCACTTCCCATTTACAAGAAAGAGGGTGTGCAGACTTGTGCAACCACATTACTGCAATTCTCTATTTTTTTTTAAATTCCCCTCTCTCCATTTTCTTTCCTTTTTTAATTCAATTGAGTTGTACAGGTCCAAGGTCACATGCATGAATTTTGAAACCGTATCTCGGTCTCTCTATTATGTACCATCGATTGTATTTTTCCGTAGCTGTCGGGTGACACGCTTACCACTTTATTTGGCTCAAGAGAGAAGTGTGGGTAGAAGTGCTCTTTGCCACGCTCAAAGGAGTGTCCAATGACTCGGACGATGACGCACCAGGGGGGACTTATCTGTTCCTCGTTCTTCCAAGACGGACTTTGCTGCATCACGGCAGAAAAAGGGGAGACGAATAGAATGCATCACTTCATATCCTGCATATTGCATGTCAGGATAAACAAGAATCCAAAGTGCTACCAAATAGCAAAAATATTTAAAGCGCATATTGTAATTAGGGGTGGCCCGGTGGTCCAGTGGTTAGCGCGTCGACCTCAAAGTGCAGAGGTTGTGGGTTCAATCTGGGCTCCGGCCTTCCTGTGTGGAGTTTGCATATTCTCCCTCGGGCCTGCGTGGGTTTTCTTCGGGTACTCCGGTTTCCTCCCACGTTCCAAAAAGTGAAAACTCTAAATTGTGCCGAGGTGCGAGTGCGAGCGCGGATGGTTGTTCGTCTCTGTGTGCCCTGCGATTGCCTGGCAACCGCTTCAGGGTGTCCTCCGCCTACTGCCCGAAGAAAGCTTGGGATAGGCTCCGGCACCCACCGCCACCCTTGTGAGGATAAAGCGGATCGGAAAACGGATGGATGGATATTGTAATTATTCACACGGAAAGGAATAAAAAAAATCCCAAAAGAACGTATTGAAGCCGGTCCTCCAATATGACCACAGTCGGCTCATTAACAAATGCAACAGTCTTGAAAGAAAGTGACCCAAACGTTTTCAAGAAGTCCTCCTTACTTGCAGAGCGAGGCACTCCAGTTGAGCTGCGTGAAACGTGTTCACTTCCTTCGGACTGTAAGTCACTCTGAATGAGGTGCACTTCAGTGGCCACAGCTCGCGTGTGGAGGGAGAGACAGAGAAGGGAGAGTCCGGGGCGTTGGTCCACATCAGGCTGCAAGAGAAAGCCCTGGCGTCAAATCCGTTCTTTTGGGGGGGGGGGGGCCCAAATATAAGGATGGAGACAACTTTACGTGACTTTCACAGCCGAGTTGTTGGTGATGGCCACCCCCTGAGAAGCGGCGGATGAAGTCGACCTGGGCCAGGGGGACGTGATGTGATTGAACAGCAGCTCGCTGGGCACCGCCGATACGCGTGTGGACGGTGAGGACAAAGCGGATGAATCCGCTTCCGCCGAGCCGGGCCGGTCGGCGTCTTCCTTGGGAGTCATCGACCGGGCGATGGAGATATTATCTGATTGTCGGCTCGCTTTCTGGAAAAGGACGGGGAAAATGACATACAAACCCGACCGAAACGTTATTTTGAGGGCGGGACCACAATTCACCTCTTCCGCAGATAAGCCGAACGCCAGCGGATCCAGCTGAGTGCTATTGCTCGGCAGCAAGACGCTAACGACGTCCGAGCGATCCTCCGGACTGTCGGCTAAATGTTCTGGTGTCAGTACAGCTGGTTTCTCCAGATCGGAGTGACACGTACCGATCAGGTCAAGGAACAACGGCGCCTATGAAAGAAAAGATGCACCGGAGGTCGACGAACGTTCCAGTTGGCGAATATATCAGCCGTGACAACGTTTGAGTCTCGGTATTTGTGGTATAGGAGTCGGAATGGTGGTATAGCGCGACTTGCTTACCCCGTGCAGTACGAAACACGGCACGCTTCTGTGATGGGCAAAAGGCGCGGTGGGGAGGTAGCAGACGGTCAGCGTTAAACAGCTCTTGGCGGCTAAGGTGCCGCTTTGCGGTTGGATGCTGAACACGCTGTGTCCGGCGCAGTCGAGGTCCCATTGGTAGGTCGCCTGAACGCACGAAGAATTAATCATCTCGATGGTCTGCGACGCCGTGGTTCCCAGTTCAATGCAGCCAAAGTCGACCAGGGATGAAGAAAAAGACAGCTTGGGGCCTAGTAACAACAAACAAAACAACGAGGCATTGTACGGCGATGCATTTCTGTCTCGCTACGATCACAAATACATTTGTGCGTCATACCCGTCGAGTTTCCAATGAGCTTGAGCACCGTTTGGTTGAGTGCCCCTTTGCATTCGACCGTCAAGTACTCCACAAAGACCCAATCGGCAACAGTTGGCACAAAGGTGACTTTCGCCGTTATGCTTCCACCTGGAGCGACCCGATTGCTGCTGACTTCACAGACGAATTGGCACCCCAACAGGGGCACCCCTCCAGAAAGTCGGGCAAGGGAAAAAAACGCAGTGACCTGGAAGACGGCGGCGACAGGCAAATGGAAAACAAACCCCCAAAACAAAACACATCGAATTAGAGCTTTTTCAAAGGAGGATACAAATCTGATTCCAAGTTCAGAATTTGAATCGAAAATAACAAATCTTTTTCCATTCTTCAGCAATCGGCATTACGAAATGGCTAAGTTTCATGGAAATGGCTATTTCTGGGCAAAAAAAACGGAGAAAAAGAGCTTTACAAAAAGCTTTTTAAGCATGAATTTCAATCACGTGAGGCATCACTGCCACCTACTGGTCGCTTTTTTTACATGATTTACAATGCAAACGGCTTATTCTCATTCACAGATTGCATCAGACCTCCTCCTCTCTATGATGCACAAAAAAAAAAAAAAAAGACTTAGACGTACAAGTACGTCCTTGGTAGCCGGGACCTAATTTTGAAAAGACGTACAAGTACGTCTTGTGGAATGAAAGAGTTGAAAAAAAAAAATCAGAATTTTCGGCCCTTTTAAAATCCAGCCATACTCACATGCGAGGGATTACAGATGTCAAAACATTTCTGCACGCTTTGTCCGACTGCGACAGAACCAAAGTTTAGCACGGGACCGCCATGTTGTTGATCAGCTTTCGAACTCGGGCTTCTCAACTGAAGACACGGGTACTTGGCTTTCACCGGGAGAGCAAACCAGATTAGGGGCGAATGATTCCACATGCAGCCTTCACGTGTTCACACACTTGGAAGTGTGTTGGTCGAGATTGACAGTACCCACTCCCTGAAGACGCACGGCGACGCAGCCGTCGGCTTTTTCCCCTTCCTCCCCGAAACGGCAAGCGGCCAGTTTGTTGTACAAGAGCGCCAGCTGTGGTTGGAACACAACCATGAGCTGAATCTCCTGGCTGGGCTTCAGCACGCCTTCCTCCGGACTCACTTGAAAAGGTTCCGAACACTCCCAGTGGAAGTACGTGTGCAGTTTGCTGCGTGACAGACGCATCACACGGGCAAGACAATTGACGGAAAAGTTAAGAGGCCAACAGGGACATTTTTTTTAGGTCAAGGTCGGGATGATATGATACCTGAGATTCTTCAGCAGAAAAGGAGCAGAAGCGGTTTGATGCACCGCACAGAGTGGAAGGAGCACAGTGTCGGGAACTTCGAGGGCCGGAATGGGAACCACAGCCTGAAGCGATACTTGGAAGCTGCCATCTTTGCCCTGAAACTCGATGCTGTCCTCGTACTTGCACTGTCCAACACATGGGACAGAGACCACGTCAAACAGCCGTGTGCGCTCGATAGTCTTAAACCAATCTATGACGGGCAATATGTACCTTCTCTTCAGGTTTAAAAGTGACCGGTATGGACAAAGTCGTCCCTGGGCTCACGGCGACGTTGCGGGAACTGGAGATGCTGAAGAATTTGGTCACCGGAGGTCTGAGGGGGATCCAAGATGGGATACTCATGCGGATGGATCCAATTCTTACTTGCGTGTTGTCTTTAAAAAAAACGTTGGTAACCTTAACTGAAGTTTCTGGAGCTTGAGGCCGATGTTCTTTAACGTTAGCGACTTGGTGAATTCTCCGCCCTCATCCCAGTCCTCCCATAGCAGCTCGGGTTTCGTTTCCAGGCCCAGGAAGCAGCTTCTTTGAATGGGCGCACGCCGCTTGTGCTGGTGGTGAGTTACTGGATGCTGCCAGGGGAGGAAAAAGAGAGAGAAAAATGATAGAAGAACTATGCAATGAAAAGAAGGTTGCCATGTACTGTATGTTCTCGCCATGCTTTTGTATTCTGCACCATATAAAAAATTAAAAAAAAAAAACTTACTTTGGTATTGTTCACAATAATGGAGGACTTCCACAGTGCTTCTGACCCAATTGGTTTTGGACCCTCAGACTCAGCTAACATGACTGCAGAAAAGGAAAACGTGAGCGACGTGTTTCCTTATGTTCATATTTACAATGGCAATCTGAATAACCTGAACGACAAATATGTATTTTCTGTCCAGCATATGAGAACAGGAAAGTCAGCCTAAGCGTCACCGATCACGAAAAACCAGCACCAACAACAACAACAAACATTGCCAGACAATATTGAAAAGGTGACGGAATATGTCCATACGTTCATCATGTTTGCGGCCGAGAACAAAAATCAATTAAATAAATTCGATACTATTTCAAATAGTTGCGCGTTAAATGCTTGCTTAAGTACAAGCTAAGTAACCGCTTAGCACTTTCGCTAGCTCTTACCTTTACACGTTAAATTATTATTAGATTACTTGTACATCTATGTCCTTAACATAGAAGGCTTTGTCTTACAATACATACCAATAAAGTCATTCAAACTTCCATTTTACACTCTTGACACCGACACATTAAAAGGTAAGAGTTGAACTGTTGTTAACATGTTAATCGGAGCCAAACACACGCTTACCTGCTTCAAGTAGGACAGCAACAACTTATTCTATTTGTGTTGTATGCTTAGAATAAAAAAAACAATAAAAAATACATCGACAACCTTGTAGAGGAATTTTGAGTTTACAGTGAGTGCTTGACGTGTTGTATGTTGCCATGGTAACTACGGAAGCCGATGGAGGACGACAAAGCGAAGCAGTATTATTGTGGGGGGGGGGGGGGGGGTGTTAGCACAAAACGAACAGATCGCCTTGGCATATATTTGCCAACTGCGTGTCCTAAAGATAGGTTGCATTGCTTTGCCATTTGTTCTTCATATGAACTTTATTTGTTCAGCAATGGTATTCCCCCTTAAACCCCCCACCCCAATTTTTTTTTAAATAAAACCCACAGTTGCAAAAACAGGATAATATATATTAATTATATCACTCTGAAAATATTAATCACACTCATTGAGAACATTTTAAAAAAACAAACGGAAAACAGGCTAACTAAGAGTAGAATTCCATCAAACAGGTTATGTGTGAAATCTATGCTTACATTTTCCTGCCATAGCAAGTTCATTTCATTAACAGTTGCATCAATTTTAAACTGGACCAAAGAAAAAAAAAACCTTCAAAACATTGTAAGGCTTCCGAAAAATGTAATTTTTTTGGTCTATATTCGCATGGCCCGTAAACCAAACCAGGAAGTACTAATAATAGCCACGCAACAACAAAAGTCTGAAGAGCTGGTGCAGTTACGCTCGGCCATAGAGATGAAATAATTTAAAAATATATTCCATGACTATGTAAACAAACATCCTGCAGGCCTGTGTGGACTCTGAAGTCTGGCTCAGAATCATTCACTAACTTAACGCTACGTGGAAAGAGTCATTGCGGTTTGACACAACATTTCAACGACTGACTTGAGATAAATAAAATCTGCGCACCTGCTACATTGTGCATTGGCCTCTCCGGAGCAATACACAAACACAAACAATGAAAACACATGTCACAACTACGGGAAAACCCCACTTCTTCTTGAACTTCCCTCCTCCAGTTCCTCTTCCAAATAAGACCGGTAGTTCTCCGTGACCCCTCCGGCACGCCTCAAGAGGGAGCCCAGAGAACCCGGCAGCACACTCGGATCCTCGTCCTCTTCCTCGCCTTCGAGCTCCTCTTCATCCTCCAGGCTGGAGCTCGGAGAGTCCACCTGGAGCTGGACACTGTCGGCCCTTTCGCAGTCGCTCAGCGGGGACGTCGGGTTCGCGTGCTCCTTCGCTTTACGGCTTCGCTTCCACTTCATTCGCCTGTTCTGGAACCAAATTTTAACCTGGGACAGAGTAGCGTAAGGCACGTTTGAACATTGCAGGCGGTTGTCACATTGTAACTCGACATTTGCAATTTCTGGTGAAATGTAAATGCGGACATGCTGAATGTAAAAATAAGCATTTTTGTGGAATGATGCTGAATGATACAGAACGATATGTAATTACAGGTATATTAAATGATGTGGAATGATAATGATGACTTTTTTTGTGGGGCGTGAAAAATTTTGGCATGTTGAAAATTGTTAGCAAGGTGAATTAAATGTGGTGAATGGTTTGCATTTTAATTAAATGGGAAGGGCGATGTAAATCTGTTTTGCTGAATGCGTCAATGGGATAGAAAATATTTTTTTGGTGGGCATTTTCGTGATGAAAATTTTGGCAAGATGAAAATTGTTACAAAAGTGTATTGAATGAGTTGAATGCTTTGGATTTCAAATGGAAACAATGTTGAATGTCCCATTGCGAATGAATGGGGTGCTTTTAGTTGAAAATGTGGAATTTGGGCAAAACCGAATTTTTGGAGGGGAGAAAAATAACAGTCCGTAAGGTGAGTATTTTTTGGAATAGTTTGACATTGGAATGACGTGTATGGGATGAATTATGTGAAAGTAAATGCATGTTAAAATAATGGGCCGAAGAAAAATACAGGTGACAAATTCCTTGTCCGTTTTTAACATGCAGCAGCACCGTGCCAATGAAGATGATTTGGATTCGAATTCCCAAACTCCACATCACTTGACAGATTTCAGCGCTATAGCGCACAATGTGGCCAACGCGGTGCAACGGCAGTGATCCGCAGACAGTACCTGGGTCTCAGTCAGCATGAGTGAGGTGGCCACCTCAAAACGTTTGGGCCTGGAAAGGTACTTGTTGACCTTGAACTGGTTTTCGAGTTCCAACAGCTGCTGGCTGGTGAACGCTGTCCTGGGCTTCCGACACTTCCCCAACAAACCGGCTTGAGGTGGCGCTGCCGAGGGACGCGGCGTGGTTTTTCAGATTAAAATAGAAATCGATTTCAATCGTGTTATTTGCACAGTAGTTGATGGTTTTGTTTAGCTATTGCTGTAAATATACTCGGGTATTCATTGCTCGATGCAATCACATTTACTCAATTGCTATGTTTATATTGCATTTGTATTATGCTTGCAGGTTCATTTAAGGTGCGTGAAAGGAGAATAATAATAGGATTATTCAATTCCATACAGCATTAGTAATCATCCATTTAAAAAAAAAATCAGAATATTTTAAAACCTTGAAATATGCAGACTTCTATTGTTCAGGACTATCAGGCCCAGCTCTGCTTCCCCAAGATGATATTGCTTTGAAGGAGCAATAAAAACCCACATAGGTCCATTATCGAAATGAAAACACGGTAAACATTATCCATTGATGAAGTGCTTGCTCTAGTTCGGCTTTTACACATTTTTGCATCTCTCATTGAACAAGATAAATCATCCCGAACAGACAAGTTAAAAGACGCCCACACAGCCCCAAGTTTACCGTTTTGGATCGCGAAAGGAGAGCAACAAATGAATTTGTTACGGTAACACAAAAGTGGATATAGAAAATACTGTATGATTTTTTTTTTTAATTTCAGGGTTTACATTTTGAAATGTAGTTATGATATAATGAACCTTATATTCATGAATAAAACGTTACAGTTACACACAACTATCAAACTAATACAGTAAGTCTATATTTCTCTTATATCAGTTTTTGTATATATATGTATGTATGTATGAATATGTGGGGGGGGGGGGGGGGGGTTCGGACGTGACGTGGACGCACTGACCTCCATAGTCACCGAGTCTCGGGAACATCATCATCCCGGCTCTGATCCAGGGCTCCAGCGGGTGCACCCCGGCCACGCTGCTCGCCGTCAAGTGACCCGGGTACGGCTGGACCAGCTGCGGGAAGCCCGGATACGCGAAGGCGGACGGCTGGGCGCCGACAGCCGCCAAAGGGTACACGGACCTCGGGTGCATCCCGAGGAACCCCGCGACGTGCATGGCGCCGAACCCCGCCTGGGAGAAGTTGGAGCCGGCGGCCTCGGGCGTCATCGCCGGCTGGGCCTGGGTGGCGTCGACGGGCCGAGGGGAGGGCGTCTCGGACCGCGGGCTGTGGACGGGGCTCCCGGTGGAGGCCGCCTGCGGGGAAGCGCCATCGCCGATCGCCGGCCTCTGGTCCACACGGTGAGCCAGGAGCGCCTCGATGCGGAAGTTTTTGGACTTCTCCAGGTGGGAGGCCGTTCTGTCCATCCCGAAAGTGTGATGCTTCCACGGGAGACTTGAAAGTGCTCTTCGAGTTCGACGCACTTGACGTGGCCCCTGTGAGGAGACGTTTCCTTTTTGGGGACCTCTTAAAAAATGCTCACCCATTTGGAAGAAGTCAGAGCCAGGAGCTATAAAGTCTGCTCCACAGTGATTGGCCAGGAGCCTTGGGGGGGGGGGGGGGGGGGGGCAAGTGGCTCGACAGCAGAGGATTCACACATTCACCCGGCTCAAGTCCTCGACGGGAGAAGAATACTGCTGCCGCACCAGAAAAAAAAAAAGTTCAATCATACATCATACAGACATAATCAATGAATTTCGCCATTTGAATGAATTTTACATTACAACGTGAAAAATAAAATGGCAGTACAGCGAGATCATGTTCTTGTTCCGACAGTATATTTATCTGCTGAAACATGATCAAGTGGTGAACTCTGGCTAGTGGAGTCCTCTTTGTCTTCAAAGTTACCAGCCGTGAAACCATCTTGCTCTTCTTCGATACTGTAAAAAAGAAAATCAAATAAGGCCATGCGTTAAATAATGAAATAGTACAAAAGAATACCGTAATTAAAATATTTCATATTTAGAAAGAAGACACACCTACGTTGGGTTCTGCCTGTGACCTGAATCGGAAGGAATTCTTTTGTTTTGTTGAGCCGAATGCAGTCGTCAAATTGATCCTTTTCATTATGACAACTTACTACATTAAAACATGAAATATCCTTCAGGATTTTGGGGCGAAGAGCAGAATTGAGGTTTCGCGATCAATCACAGCAAATCGTCCATGCCCTGGAATGGGACAGCAGGCCCAGATCATCACACTACCACCACCACCATGTTGGCATCATGTTTTTCTTCTGAAATTTTCCATTTTCGTTCGACATAATCTGACACACATGTTCCAAAAAGTTCTGGGTATGGGGGAGGGGGAGGTGGTCACTCCCGGTAAGGAAAGTGGGGAAACTGAGAAAAAAAAAAAAAGACTTTAAATACTTTCTCACAACACTGTACGGTACGTGTCATTCTTTGGTTACATCCATATCGCCGTGATTACAGTTTGCGGAAAGACATCAGTTTACAACTAACTCTTCATTACCTTTTATGAGAAGAAGCCCAACAAACTTTGAGGCTTTGCTGCCCTTTTATCACCGCGCACATGCACCAAGCAGATTAGAAGTCATAAACGGCAGTAAACTCATTTTCCCCTCAGTGTGGACCAACGAGGTGTGAACAAAAGCTCTCTGTGTCATCAAGTTAGGATTAAAAACAGAAGAGGCGGCCAACACCTGACGCAAAGTATGAATAGTTTTGTTTTTTTGGTACAAAGTAAACAATACTTTTATTTCGTTTAATAGGCATAAATAATGGCTGAATGGAAATCTGTGGACATGATCTTCAATGTGTCACTTTCGAGCCTCAAAAAGTATGACGACGGAAAGGCACAAATAACTTTATGCGTCCAGGGCGACATACATTTCGCGCTTTATTACAGTTTTATTTATTCCAGCATCAGGTCATGATGATCATCAAGTATTGTCGTTTGAAAACTTGTCCTCACTTTTCACTGCAGGTGATTTCCCCCGGCAGCTCGCGGCGAACTGATAAGAAGCTGCGAGGCTGCGGCAGGCTTGAGAAAACAAAACCGCTTGAAAGACAAACACACCAACACCTGCTGGATGACCGTCTGTGTGTGTGTGTGTGTGTGTGTGTGTGTGTATTATCTCTGAGTCATTACATGACGATTTTCTGACGAGTAATCTAATACAATCAAGCGGTGAGAGTCATTCACGTGAAGTGTCCCCGATACACACAAGATGTTTTGCGGTTCTTTCTAAGCGGGGTACACACATACAGATAATCGATTATCGGATGTTCCCGAAAAGATTAACCCGAGCATGTGGTGTAAATTTCGCTCTTTGATGTACTCTGAAAACAGTCACGGGCAAAAGTTGGAAAGGTAAAACCTGTTCAATATTGACGATCAGAAATCCTGACACACCCCTGTTCAACTGACAGGTTTTTGTGATAGGAATAAAAAAAAAAATAATAATAATTTTACCGTATTGGCCCGCATATAAGACGGCTCTGATTATAAGACGACCCCCTCTTTTTCAAGACTCAAAGTTTGAAGAAAGACTTCTTGAACACCAAATTCATTCTTATACAGAAAATAATTATAGTACATCCGAAACAAATGATTATAAAAATATATTTGAGAGAAAGAGCATGTTATTTTGCCTCATTCATATCTAAAGTGCAATCACATTCGTAAAAGAATGGCTTCTGGTTTTTGAAATGTAAATTACCGTACATCATAATTTCTCCTCAGCTGCCGGTAAACCTGGCCGATCTTCGACCCACTTTTCTCCAGATTGTTGTTACGTTTCTCCATTTTCTGTTATCTCTTCTCTTATTTTCTTCTCTTTTCCTTGCTACCGCTATTTTTATTTTTATTCTTCGTGGCAGGGGTTCACTTTGGCCTGGGAAGTCAAGTTCAGCGTTCACTCCAATGATATCTGGCGCCATCTAGCGTCGTGAATGGGTATAATGTCTAGACCCCGAAAATAAGACGACCCCCACTTTTTCAGTCTTAATTCAATGCAAAAAACACTGTCTTAAAATTCGGGGCAATGCACCAATACTTTTTCCACAATTCATATGCTTAATTGCCCTGAACAATTCAATAGAAAAACACATTTTGGAGAAGGGAGGTAAAAACAAACAACTGAGATTCAGCAGATGCACAGGTGTGCCCACCCTCACATAACTGAAGATGTGGCTATGCGCAAAACAACCAGTCACATTCAAACTGGCGTTTCACGGCCAATGGCACACACCTGCAACCGTTCCCAGTGCCCCGAATTAACCCCAAATTAACTTATGACGCTCTAGTAGGCTTTTCCTGATATTTCTCAGGGGAATCCGCAGGGTTCTGTGCTAACACTGACCGGCTTTTTCAACTAGTCTGAATTCCCGCCAACTTGATGACAGCCCCAATTCACGCTGTATTTGCGTGCTTACCGCTCTTATCGTGTGTGGTGCACTCACAACGCACACCATACTACAAGATAACTTCTAAAAGACATCAGATGATCCAAACTTTTACAAATTCATGAGGTTCACCAACAGTGATTAGAAACTCCCGTAAATGTTTTTGTTTTCCTGATCCAAAACTCACAGAAAAAAGAGAAAACTCTTTTCACAGACGAGTGACCCAAAGTGCGTCACCACCCCCAAGCAGAACATCACAGACGCACCAGCCCAAGATCGACACAGCGCCTCCTCTTTCTCTCTCCACTCACCATTCACTTTGGATCCATTCATACCCAAATGGAGAGAGGTTAACGCAAAGGGCCATGTCTGCCAACCCACCACAGTCGCGAGGTGAAGAGGTTACGCCGTCCCTGTTCGCTGCTCAAGAACGCGAGAAAACAATCTGCCCTTCTCATGCAGTCACCGTCGCATTTGGAACTTTTGCTGTGTCCTCTGCTGCAGTGATTCCCAAACACTAATGTACCACAAATGGTTATTGGGACCTCTGCGATAATTGCAAAAAATGTGTGTGTGTGTTGGTGGCGGTCACCGTTCTGCCTAGCGTGGCAAAATAGTTGAAAGTGAGCTACAAATGTGAACACCGGTACCACGGAAGGTTCAATAAAGGTTACTCGAGGCCACTCGACTCATTTTGAGCGCAACTCTCCTCCGAGCATCAATTCAGCCCGGCGACCAAACCTGCGCCGAGACATTAAGGCGTGAGAATAATACGCCTGCATCGTGGGATTTGCGAGATCTTCTTTTGTTTGCCATCGGTATGTCCATTGAGCCGCTTCGATTTTGTTCCGATTGCCCTCACGCAACGCCCGGGGAAAAGAATACTTCCTGTACCAGGGGTGGGTGTTACGGGTTGCAAGGATTATCGTGCTTCGGAAAGGAGTTGATTAATGACATTTGTCATGGCGGAGGCCGGGACATAATGAGGAGAACAAGGAGGGAGGAGCAGAGGAGGAGCAGAGGCCGACGAGCCGAGCTTGGATGATTATTACTTAGCACGGCGAACAATGAGACGACAGTACAATGAGATAAGACCCGCGGGTCGGAAGACAAGAGTGCAGAAGGAGTTTGGGCTGGGGACGTGGGGGGTGGGATGTAGTTAATTAGTCCTAAACGGGGCCTGTGCGAATGAGGGCAGGGCTCAGACACACGTAGGGCTGCTCATCACATTAAAAAAAAAAAAATGGGCCAGCAGAGAGCAGTTCAACATCTGTTGCTCTCCGGGACACCCACGGCGAACTGGCCGGCCGGCATCGCGTAATTACTTCAAATGTTCATCCTTACATGAGAACGTGAGGCCCGACAATGAGTACGCTGGATTGAAAAAGTCGAAACGCATCTGTTTAGATGACAGCTTTTGTGATATCAATAAATAATAATTTCTAAACTTTTTTTCTACAGCGAGATGTTCTAGTAGGCTTTTCGCTACATCTTACAGCTCACAGCGGATGAATGAGATCTGAGCCCAAAATGTCTGCAAAATGACGAAAACCACCACTGCCGTCAAAACACGTATTTGGGCGAAATGATAACTTCCATCTAAATCACAGAGCTATAAATTGGATAGCAGCCTTTCACTTTTACATCACCCCTCCAAAATGGCAAACACAGAGTTCGCCCGCGTCTTATTTATTTTTTTTGGACATGTTCATGACTTGAAACGTTTAGCTCATTATTTAGCCCATCCTTCTTTGTGCATCCCTCCTCCTATTTACATCGAATCCTCATCATTCTCTCCACCGTGTCATCGTGGAGGCAGTCCAATTAGCCGCACGGTGCACGACCACGCCCACCAATTCATGCGTGCTGGCTTTAATCAAATGTGGCGTGCGGGCGATTGAATCGAAACACTTTATCGGCACCTCAAAGGATGGAGGCATAGCACCTCTCATCTCAAAATTGCGTTTCGACTCCTCTTCATGATCCGCCAGCACCTCATGAGTCCGGACAGAACGACATGCGTACTTCAAGCGAGGAGGGGCGCGTCATATTGTTAACGAGAATGAAAGGTCACATGAAGGAGGAGTGTAGGTTTAGTTCATGGTGATTGTGATTTACAGCCTGTCAATTCAGACAGGAGACAATCATGCAGAGTAGGTGGGGCAAAGTTGCAAATCCTTGTTTGTTAGCAGTCTATATCAACACCAAGCAGGGTTTGACATTTGGTAATGTTGCCGAGAAAGCCCTGTGTTAAGGACTGGAAAGAAAATGTGGCTGATCACCAATTTCCATCTTTAATTTGAGTATAATGATGCAAACAATGCTAATCGGTTCACTGATTTTCTACAATTACAGGGCACAAAAAAACATTCATTTAGAGTCTTGTGGCGCTCCGCAGGGTTCAATCTTAGAGCCCGTTTTGCTCTTTGCTGAGCTTTCTTGCAGATAAGTTCAGTTGTTCTAGCAGGCTTTTCTTGGCTTGCCCCCCCGCCCCCCTTTATAACAGAAGCGTGAAGGCTTTGTGCTCACACTGCTCATTTGGAATCGTTCATATTTCCCTCCACCTCGACTAAGTCCTCAATTCCAGCTGAAGGAAAACATCCCCAAATTTGTATTATATTGGGGTTTCTAGTGGAAGCCGGAAAGTTATTTGGAACTGTTCATAATTTCCTCCAACTTGTGAAAGGTCCGAGTTGCAAAAATAAATTTTGTTTGTTTGAATCAAGATTCGGCTTTCTGAACTCCAAAAACAGGCATGTCATTTATTATGGGTTCGTGCCAGGATTAAATTGAAGGTCATTTGGTGAAGTAAAATGAGGACACAATTCTACGCACACACTTGGACCAAATCATGCGGCGGAGGGCTCCTTCGTTGGGGTTAATTTGAGGGGAATCAGTTTGGCTCGCCGTGACAGAGGGCGAGGAGACGGCTTTAGAGGAGGAGCTGTCCCGCTTTGATATATGTTCGTCCAACACTGGAGGGAGGTGGCAGGCGGCGCGATTTCAATCCCCCTAATTGAGCCCCGCTTCCTTTAAATGACACCTTCCCTCAGTCTGCTTTCTGCCGGCCTTCTGTCGGCTCCGTTTCTGTTTCGACGGTCTCGTCCGTGCCACAATCTCGCTTCATCCGCTCACGCTGGAAAACCGGGAGCTCATTTGGCAAGTTCAACCCACTGATGACAAATGATTAGCCTGCTATGCTCCGTCTTACTCAGAGTCACCTCTTATCTCTTATCTGTTGGAGTTGGGGGTGGGGGCATTACACTTTTCACTAAGTTCTCAGAGTGTTCACATACGCTGCGTTTGCAAGGCCTAATGTTGGGAGATAAGCCGCTAATGATGTGTGAGAAGCTATTTGCTTGTCGCCGTTGGCTTCACAGCTGCTTGGGATCACACGCAGTCGTTGCTATGCAGGTGCACATACCAGCTGTGTTGAACGCACACAGTTGGTAAGCGCACAGGTCGGTATGGCGAGATGGATTTTAAAAGTCTACACACCCGCGTTCCAATGTCAGGTTTTTGTGATGCAAACAAATGAAGACCAAAGACATGCTCTTCTAACCGGGCACGTGGCTGTGTTACTTTCAAATACACGCAGCTGCCACCTATCTCAGTGCCTAACTTTGAAGCAAAGTTTAGATGTTCGAGTAGGCTCTTTCTGACATTTGTTTGCTTCTTTGCAGAAATCTGAAAATGTTGCACTAATGCTATGTCGTCAGCTGTTCAAGTAGGTTTTTCCTTATTAGGTTTCTTGTTCAAGAACTCGTCGACGTGGTCAAAAGGGTTGAGAATGGAATTCACAACCTTCAGGTTGGGAGACGTTCACCCTACCACTGTTCCATGACCCCCGTGATAGGCTTTTCCTAACGATATTTTGGGATCTTAGCGGAAGCCTCGAGGTCTCGTGCAAACACTGACAATTGGACTAATGGTCCAATAGGCCCATGTTACTTCACAAACTAAATACGTGAAGCTAGCTGGTTGAGCAGGTTCAGCAATCCACAGATGGTGCAGCAGGGGTCTTTTTTTCCCCATTTTTCTTTTTAACCCCGCCCCTTAACCCCTAATTCCCCTCCTTCCTCTTTTCTGGCCTATATTGACGTGATAATGGCTACAAATTGATGAAGCTATTGGTGGCACGAGGGCGAGTGGGGACACAAATTCTGCTCCACCCAATTGCAATCATTAATCAAAGTCCTTCCAACCTCATGGCCCTCCCTCCAGACAGCCGCACTTACAATGCCATGACCAAGTGGGGTCACTTCTGCTCTGCCTTTAAAGCGCTGCAATGAGATGGAGGTCATTGTCAAACTAAACGGCAAGCAAAGAATTACACAAATAGCGATGAACATGGAGATGGTTAGTGCTCAGTAAGCTGCAGTAATAGTTCTTCACAGAGAATAAATATATGCCTCTGAGTATTGTCGCTCAACTGTGTCCAAATAACCTTTGAGACGTTACAACATTGCCACACCGATGTGTCACCTGTATTTAGGGCTTACTGCGGGACTGCATTTGAATGCTAGACAGCTGAGACGATATTTATTCTAAAAAGTTTGAGCGCCACCGTTGTTTTGATCAGTAGTTAAACAGTTTTGCAGTCTAGATGCTTTGTGGCACTGTGCTGCCTCTCACAGGACTGTCTTGGTACTTCCAGTGACATCTGGTTTGGGGAAGGAGATTTGCAATTGTCAGTGGAGGTCTCCTTGTACGTGTGGTGACGTGAGTGGGGTCGCTCACATTTTAAAAAAGAAAAATCAGTATAAGTGTAACTTGCTTAGGTTTCTCTTTGTCTTGGCGAGATGAGTTAAGTTTCAAATTGGTCATTCCTTTGCAGCTTGTAATCGTCTGCAACTTTTAAAAAATATTTACTTTTAATTAAAATTCTGAATAAAATTAGAGCTATGAAACAATTCGAGCAGTAAATGCATCCCATTTTTCAAGGCCAACATCATCACTACTCAGAAAGAAACAGGGCGCCCTCTAGCGGCTCTGTCGTAATGTTATGAAAACGTCTCGAACCTGAGCACGAGACGAATACTGTACACGACGCCTCAAGGTTACGAACCGCTTGCTTGAACTGGCTTGCGCGGATGGGCAAGAATACACAGTCGTTCGTGTAATTGTTTGACATTTATGGCCTCGACATTTTTTCCAATAAAATTCTTCACGGTTATCATGGCCTTACTGCAGCATACCTGTACAAATCCGGGTGGCGTGACCGTGTGTAGCCATAAATTACGGGGTTTACAGTTTTTTAAACATTAATATCAATCTCCACACGGTGCCGCCAAAGACCACCGAATCATTCAGAGTAATTTAACATCCACCCACGCTCCGTCGGACCTCTTCTGGGTTCGACAGAACCGCCCCTGATGAAACCGCTCTCCGCGTGTTCCTTGCGTATTAGAGCGCAGCGGGACCGTCCCAAAGAGCTCTCACTCGGTTTCGACAATCTAGGCGTGGGGTGGCGGGAGGCCGGCCGGGTCTCCTTCCTTTCCCAGACCTCCTCGACGGTGGGAACTAGTTCTTCGCGCAGCCCAAAATGGTCGCGGTGCTATTTTTAGCTCAATCTAAAGGGCCGCTCCCCGGAGACCCGCTGCCGCCGGGGCTTCGCAAACCACGGAATGTAACCCTGGACAAGTCGTCCCAGATGTGATGGAAAACATCTGGACGAACGCCGGACTACAAGGTCCGTCCGGGGTTGTCCGGACCCCGTCTTGTTGATACACGGCTCATAAATAAAACCAGAGACGACCTCACAGGAATGCGAGAAGGAACAATCGGACGATTTTGAATTGTGTAAGGAGGAGAGGTAGCATGCAGAAGGCTTTGAAGTGTCTCAAAAACGGAGATGAGAATGATGGAAAAAGCAGGCTTCTCGCGAGAACTCACTAGAATTGGCTTTTGTCTTGAGATTTACGGGGGGGGGGGGGCGGGGGGGGGGGGAGAATCCTACTTTATTCAATACTTGACTCATTCGGTACCAGCCAATCCTGGACCATGGCTGAAAAGACTTTTAAAAATGTCTTTGGGAGTGAATGAGTTAAAAGGCGATTTTCTACAGTATAGAAAACCGCCTTTTAAGGATCTTGACTTTCAGCTACTGCAAATTTACTCTCTAAATAAAAATAGAATCATTTCTGGAAAGGTTGAACTTCGAAAAAAAAAAAATCGAAAACTGCGTGGAAAATATTCAGCTTCTAGAAAATACTTTCAGTCATCATTTGACTACAATAATGAAAAATAGACCAATACAAACTTTTGATTGAAAAGATAACGTCCAAAAATGGAACTACAGCAAAATACAGAGTCCTTAGAAATAAACTCTTTTTTTCTCTGTGCGTTGACTCTACTTTGCACCAGTGAAAAATGGTTGAGAAGGAAAGCCATGATTTTAAATTCTCAAAAAACAAACAACCCCCCCCCCCCATAACTATTGAAACCAGGTTGAAAATGTATCACTTCTAAAAGAAAAGAATTTTGCAAACAATTATAAACAAATGCACCGTTTTACTAATCCTGTGAGAATGCATTATAAACAATTGTGCCAGGAGCAAATACTGCCAAACAATCCAGAAAGGCAATCCATCATTCAGCAATAATTTACGGTCCCTCATGTACAGTGAGGGAAAACGACATCCAGCGCTGCCATAAATTACAGCACGGAAAGAAAACATCGCCATGCTAACCTTTATTTATGACTGATCTTTATTTCATTTAAAAAAAAAGAAAAAAAGATTGATTGTATCTGTTACATTGGAACATTTCTGTGTTCTGTCTCAGGAAACAAATAGTTTTGTTTTATTCATGTTAGGCACAAAAGCTGCTGTAAGCCACAAGACACCAGGGAAGAAAATGTGAGTAAGCAAAAAGGTGCATTGAAACTGCACGTCCCAAAAAAGGAACAAGTGTTCGCAAGCAGTAGTCTCAGTGTCAAAGGTGACATTGAAAAGTACACACCACAAAGCCAAGGTAATTTGAAACACGACTCCACTGAAGCACATTCCCCGTTAAAGGGGATTTTTTTCCCTCACCGGTAAATATCAATAATCACGTCAACAACTCCTTTTGTTGAATATCATATTCCCCGAAAAGCCGGGAACAAAAAAAAAAAAACCCCGATCAAACGCCCTGCAATTCATCAAACATGTGCTCAGCGTTTGGTTATTCTCTGCAAAAGAAGAAAAAAGAAATTTGCTCAAGATATAGCTGGAAAAGCTGCAATTTCACAAATTTGTACAAATGAGGATATCCGAGGAAGAAAGTCCATGCAAAGGCCACAGCTTAAGGCCGCGCCCTACTGCTTAGCTGAGCGAGAGAGAGAGAAAGAGAAAGAGAGGAAAAAACCCCAAAATGGAATAATATTGCACTGGAGAAACAGAAAAGCCCGGAAGTGGAATCAAGCCAGCTTGGAACGTTGAGGTACCATCTCATGATTCTTGGTAGTTTATCATCGCCTTTGTACTGTTGCAGATTAAATAAAGCTTGGCATGGATCACACTGGCTATAGTAGAGAGGAAAAAAAATAATTAATCACATGTGCAGCATCCACATGCCGATTACGCTCCCCATCTCCAAATGATTATTATTATTTTTTCCTTTGGCAATGATAATAAGTACGAGGGGGCGCATCTCTGCATTTCTCTGCGTGTACACCAACACATGACAAGTCATTGGCACGTCGGAATTATGAATTTAAAAATCAAAACAAGTTGTACAACAATCTCACAATTCAACAGCCCACATCGTTTTTTTTTCTTTTCAGGAAGTAGCCAGAAGACACAGCTGACAATCTTTTTTTTTTCTTTTCTTTTTGGTTCTATCAAAGTATAAAAGCAAGTGCAGTATTTCAAGTTGCGGACCCAACAGCTCCCACACGTCATCGCGCCTGTTAAGCCGAGCCGCTTGAGGCGGCTTAAAAGCGGACGAGTCGAGGGCCAGTCGGGGCTCCGACTTGCTTATCTTACCGCTGTCCACATCCAGGCAGAGCGAGCGCCGCCGCCGCTCGCAACCAATTATTTTCCCGTCTTCCGACGCCGATGAACCCAAATTTCTGTGGCGCGTTTTCTCGGCCGCCAAAAATGGCACAAAGTGTTCGAGCTGTGATGGCGCCTGAGCAAGTTTGACGAAAGGGAAGAAAAAGAGCCAAATAAGCGCCGTGTCACTCGGCGGGTGGACGCTGCCGGGCGTCGGTCCTTCATCAGCACAATCCCGAATCCCGATTCGGGCTATGCTGTGGCGGGGACCGACACCTCCAGCAAGCGGTTGTTTTTGCGCTTGCAGGACGCGCCGTTGCCGTTCTTGGGGGCTCCCTGGATGAACTTAACGCACACTTTGTCCTGCTTGAACTGGACCAGAAACCTGGGAGGACACAACGACCACGCGGGGTCAGAAAAGGTCATCCGGGACGCGGGACGATGAAAGGATACGCTGGTCCAAAACGCCACACGGGCGCCCAGCTTGACTTGCTCTTCTGGTCTCTCGAGTATTCGGATTTAGGCCTGACAGATTGGGATTTTTTTTCCTCATAATTATTATTATTTTTTTATTAGCCAGATGTCAATTTGGATAATTGGCAGAGTAAAAAAACATTTGACGGTCGCACTTTGTCCGTTCGCAACGTGTTGAATGAAACGGACGAGACTTACTCATCGGTGATGTCGATGTTGAGCCGCACGCCGTCGTCTGAGGCGGTGGAGCCGATGTGGTGGAGTTTGGTGATGGTCTCGATCAAGTGCTCGCTGCTCAGTAAAAAGTCTCCTTTGACGGCCGAGGCCGAGCCCTGCGGCGAAATCACCGTCAAGCGACGCCGTCGGACATCTTGCTACCAAATTCCTACTTTGCGCTCTGGATTATCCACTGAGGGTACTTTTGTTTTGTTTTTTTTAACCCACATGCAGTCAGTTGTATTTAGCAAGACTTTTGCACGGGATCATACGCAAGTGACTAAGCGTACGTCAGTAAAAATTTTTAGCGTCGTGCGTCTGGCGCGCCTCTCACCTCTCTGAGCTTGAGCGCAAAGAACCCGTCGTTCTGCGTGCTGACCGACACGCTGGCGAGATCGGGCAGGGCGACGCTGGCCTTCACTTGGCCCGTCTTCTGGTCGGCCAGCAGCACGTTCTTCTTGGTCAGCAGCAGAATGCGACTCGCGCCCTGGAGGCAACACGCCAAACGCCGTTACGCTGCATTCGAATCGAATTTGGCTCCAGTGAGCCTTGTGGCAATGGCCGACACGAGAAATGTGAGGGAGGGAGTGGGGCAAATCATCGGGCAAAATGTTGGGATGCACCAAAGCATTTACAAGAGGACGGAAATTTTCCCCGGCGCAAAAATCCACCGCGGCGGGATATTTCTTACTTTGCCATTGGCCCTGTTGATCTTGTTGACCACGTCGGCCAGCAGAACCTTTTCCTCCACGCAACTATTGAGCTTGTGATACTTGGGGTTCTTGCTGATCTCCAGGTAGTCTCCTTTGAAGGGCTGGCTCACGCTGAGACAAAAGCCACACGGGGGACGAGGAGGGGGGGGGGGGGACTTGAGCGTGACGACTTGTCGGCAATCGACGGGAGGAGCCAAGGCGCACCGGTGAATTCATTTTCCCTACCTGCTTGGGTAGAGGGACTTTTTATCCTTGAACAGCTCACTTGCCTCCAGCTTCTCTTCATACACGGCCTTCTTCTCCTCGGTGAACTGGCTTCTGTATTTCTTGCACTGAGTGTTAAAAAAAAAAAGGGGGGGGGTAACGCCAGGGACGTTGACAGGAGGGATTCACATTCAGTGCGTGTACACGACGGGGACCTCGATGAGTTCTTCTAACGAGTAAATTCAACAAGAACGCTTTTCAGTGCTTCATTATATTTTGTCGAGGGAGAAGTGGATCCCCGCTGCCAATCTACTAAAATAATAATAATAATCATAAAAAGAGAAGTCATGGGCGGGACGAAAGAAGCCAACGCAGAGATTTGATCAGCTGTTCGCAACGATCGTCCTCGACACTGACTGCACTCACGCATTTCTCCAACGGAGACTCCGCACGCTTCGCTTTATGCCTACGGGCGCATACGCTAGGAAATTGGAAATACACTTCGGTGGCGACTCGCGGGCTCCACTATGACGGGCTGGATCAACACGGGGTCATGTGACCCCCGACATGTGAAGAATGCAGAATATCAAGGGAACGTGACCCACCCTCCAAAGGTGGAAGATGGTGCGCAGCTCTGTGTGAGCCGCATCCAGGAAGCGGTAGGGCCGGGCGGGCCAGCTCTTGTCAATGGGGGACATGGAAGGCAAGGTCCTCCTCAGACCCAGGAAGTATTTCTGCATCTACAAGAGAAGAACCTAAACTGTCAGCTAAACTTGCACATCAACATGCGGTAACGCCTTCGCCGTTGAACGCGCATACGACACTTACGATTCTCTGGATGATGAAGTTATAAATCTTTTTCCCTGCGTTTGCCCTGAAAAATTTCCTGTATTCCCTGCGGACCTATCAAAGAGAAAAGGCAGACAAAAAAACAGGACGATCACAAGCTGCTGCTTTTTCAGTTAGCGGATGGGCGGGAGCGAAGGAATGAACTTCAAACTGCTGCAATGACATCAAATAAAAACGGAACAGTTAATGACGACGTTCACGGCAAACGACCTTCATGCCGACCTTAATAGCGGAAAGTGTTTGTGAACAGGTGCAAAGTGGATCGCGACGGGCGAGGTGAACAATTAGGATGATGAAAGATTAACACGGCAACAATGTCCACATGGATGCTTTTAGGCAATCGCTACAATGTCACACGCGCACAAACGCACACGCACGCCTAGAGGAACACAAAGGACAGGTTAAATACAAAACAATGTCGCTTGACATGGGGTTAGTTGAATGGAGGAAAGACAGCAACAGAAGACAGCCGCAGCCCCGTGAGTCAAAAAGTTCTCCTGTAAGCTCGAGGGCGGGGGGAGTGTACCAATAATTTTGGAAAAGCTATCCGCATAGCAACCAACCCCCAGGGTACAGCGGATATGTTTTTCTTTGGATTGGGGCGAAGTGACCCGGTAAAAGAGGAGAAAGGCGTTCTTGCGTGCTTTCATGAGGGCTGCATGGGCGGCACAGCTCAATGTTGGAGAACTCGTCCCAAAACTGCCTCAAGGACTGCAAAGGAATGTGGCTTGGGATTGAAATATTGAGGGGAAAACCCCAACAACAAACAAGGCCACATGATGGGGCGCCGGTGTGAGATCTAATAAATATATTTGAGTAGCTGACATTATACAACAATAACAGAATGGAAAACTACGGTTGTCAGTCGATAATACGGACGCCGAAAGGCGAGGCTATGCGGTTGTTTGAAAAACACGAGGTGGAATTCCCTTTGTTTGAGGTTTAGTTTGACAGTAAACGCCAACTGTGAACTTGAAGTTTGTTGTGAAGTGAATTGTGTTAAAAAAAAAAAAAAAAAGGCCCAAAGGCTGCTCAGGTCACTCGTGTCCCAGGGCACCCCTGCATATTTTGACGTTGCGTTCAGGGGAAGAAGAGCATTGCGTAAAAAAAAAAAAAAAACATCTGCGCGAGGGCAGAGACTGGCTTCCGGAATGCGGACACACACGCTTGACGGAGACGTGAGGGGCCAATGGCGGAATGGGGGTTTGGTTAGTAGTTGGTAGGCTCGGTGATGGCTTGGCCTGAGGGCTGCCAGGTACCTTGAGTCCCTGCCAGCAGGCCCATATCACAGCGACAGCATGCTTACGTCGGGCCTCTTCCTTCAGTCTTCTCAGCTCCCTGCGAGCCTGTTCAAGAGGCGGGCGAGGACACAAAACAAGGGGGGAACAAAACCCAGCGAGAGGAGATGAGCAGGGAAGAAAAACAAAAAAAAAAGCACCGCTGTGTTGCTTGAGGTGAGCAGACATCAAACACTGCATCCAACACTGCACACACACACACACACACACACGCAAAGCCCGTGTGGCCGACGGCTTCACCCTCAGAAACAACAATTTTATGACGCTGACAGTCAAACAATTACTTTTCAGGAGTTTCTGCAAAGGAAAGGGATGTTCAAGTTTTGTCATGGAGTGATCATCAAGCGCTTTTGTCAAAATGCAGACAGAAAAATGTCACCGTAAGGCCTCCAAATTGGTCCTGTGGAGAAAAACGACGACGGCACAGCAATGCAAAGAGAAAGCGTGCATTGGCTACCCCCCCCCCCCCAAAAAAAAACATTGTCATGCGGATGCGCGGCATGCAGAGTTGAGCGGACGGAAGGGGATTTGTGCTGAAAACACAAAACATGAGTTCCAGTGGCGATAAAAAGTCATCAGCGTCCGAATTCAAATGCCAATTTTTGGTGATGAGACCAAGTCCAAAACTTCCAAATGACTTTTTTTGTGTGTGACCTCTAACCTACGCAACTGCCCGAGAGCCAAAGTAAAAAAAAAAACAGCTAAGGAGTGCTTGCCCATGTGTGCACACCCTTGGCTTACAGCTGGGGCTGTAATGGGGTTCGGAATTAACCGATCCCTTTCAAACCGGGAGGAAGCAAAGAGCTGCCACCCATTTTCAAGCATTTCCAAGGCATCAAATGTACCTCGGAACCTCGAAGACAGTCAAAGTGGAGAAAATATGGCACCGCTCAAAACTCACTTGAAATCATCAATAAAGACAAGAGCACAATTTGTTCGGGAAGCCTGCCAAGAGGCTTCGCAGCAAGATTGTTTCTGGCAAGTGCCGGTGGCTGTTTAGTACACGTGACAATAATCTTCCGTTTTCTTCATCTTCATGTTGCAAAACATTTAAAAGGATGCGTTTTGGAATAGTGTATTTTTTCCGCAAAAACTTGGCATTTGAACAGGGGTGTGCAGACTTTTCATCGCCATTAAATGTGACATCACTGACACGTGGGCTTGGTTGGATTAGTTAAAAAAAAAGAAAAAAAGAATGGAGGTGGAGCAGGCTTGGAAGACTGATGGATATGAAGATGGATTTTTTTTTGTTTTTTTTTGTGGGGTGTGGATGGAGGCGGCCAGTCACAAAGTCACTCCAAGTCAATGCAACAGGCTTCCCAAATACCTTGGTGCCCTGCCAGCCGGCCCAAATGACCGACACGGCGCGTTTATTCCTCGCCTCCTCCTTCAGTCGACGCAACTCCCTCCGCGCCTATGAGGAAACGGCGGTCGTGGCGGAGGAAGTTCGGTTCAGTAAAAGGACAGGGCAATTCGGCAATCGGCTTCGTGACTTTTGGAACCGGGGGTGATGATAAACTTATCCGGCCGTAGAGCAAAGACCTCAGAAAATATGATTGAACAGTATCGTTGATAAGTCGGATTTGATCTTATCAGATGGTTTGGAGACCTTGAAATATGAGTCTTGTTGATAACGCAACCGGGGCAGATCGGAGAACTCATAACGTAAATGCTGATAAGATCTTTTTTTTTTCCTTGAAACAAACCTTTCAAATTCATGTGCATTCTCTAATATTGAAAAAAAAAAATCCAAATACACAAGTCTGTGGGTGCCGTACGACAACTGTGCAGCGGTCGACTAAGTTGTAATATCACTAAACACCACTAGATGGCAGACATGTCTTAGATGCACTTACGCTGGGTTTTATTCTGCCTAATACTACGTGAGGTAGTACATAGTACCTCAATATTGTTGAACTTTTGAGGAAGATGACTTTTTGTACGCCGAAGCATCCCTGACACAAATTATTTTTATTTTTTTCCAAACCAGCAGCATATACAGTACATCACCATAGTCTTCCCGAATTCATCATTGGAAAATGGGGTTTCCCTTCGTGAGGTGGCGGCAACAGACATTCAGAGCAACCTTACACCACATGACAAACTTAAAGGCCGGCGAAAAACAAAAACGACCCGGTTGAGCGTTAATAAGACGAAGGAACAGGCTTGTCGCTCAAGTCACGAATGGCATTCGGTGAACAAGGATGACAAGACAGCCGGGACAGCTACACACGACGTCTGGGTGGAAATACCTTTGTTCCCTGCCAGTATGCCCAAATTACTGTCACAGCATGTTTATTCCGCACTTCTTGTTTTAGACGTCGCAGCTCCATTCGAGCCTGGAGGGGACGTGGGGCCGTTAGGTAAGAAAGAGAAGAGTGCGAGAAAAGGGAAGATTGAGAGAGGGGGGGCGGGAGGGATAAAATATACGGAAAAAGGGCAGCTGTGAGATTGGCAGAAGAAGAGGCATCGAATGCATAGAGCAGGAAAAAAAAAAAGTTGAATTGGAATAGGAAAAGCCCTTCAGCGTTAGCGCAAACCATCCGGTGACGGAACGCGGCGGTAAAAACGTAAATCTGTACCTGAGCGCCGTGCCAGTAAGCCGCAATGGTGGTGGCCGCCTCCTCGCACCTCTTCTGATGTTTCAGTTCTCTCAGCAGTTTGCGAGCCTAACGATAAACACGCGAGACGGTATTTGCAAGGTGCGCCATCATTTCTCACCCGCTTACGTTTGACGGACACACTGAAAATGGAAAAAACGAATCGCACTACGACAGGGGTGTCAAACTCATTTTTTGTCGCGGGCCACTTTGGAGTTACGTCTTTCCTCGGAGGGCCGTTACGAATAAATGTTTATGTAATCATCTCATTGTATTTTCACCGGTACACATCAAATTGATGGATTACTAGTTTTTTAATCACTCAAGTCAACTATCTGTTTGTCATCGGACTTGTCACTGCTTCCTCTTAGAAACAGCTATTTGTTTGTTTGTTTGTTCGATTATTGGTCAAGTGAGTGTAAACAGGGTAACAAAATGATTGCAACGTTTCAACGTTATTTATAACACAATGGCAATTTGACATTTCGGTACAGACTTTAGCAAGGATCATGGATGTTGACACGTGAATTGCTTTTGCGGGCCACATAAAATGATGTGGCGGGCCAGATCTGGCCCCCGGGCCTTGACTTTGACACCTGTGCACTACGAGATGACAAGTTGAGAGATTGCTCGATGACTAATCTCAGAGTCAAACTTTGAAGCGAAACATGTACAACTTTATTCTCATAAGCGACTCGCCTGTGCTGTGTTATTATAATTATTATTTTTTGTGACCCTAATACTCATTTGTACCTCCAGTTGCCTTTTGATTGAACAACAAACAAACAATAACAAGAAAAGAAAGACTTGGAAGCCCACCTGCCACCCCCGAGTGTATGACTGCACCACGGTGGTGGCGCTCTTGATCTTCTGGTATTTCTTTTGTTGCTGTCAGGCGGCAAAGGGAAAATGAGCAAATGCCGACTTGGATTGTTCCGGCGCCCGCCGCCCCGATGGCTCACTCACCGCGTAGCGCCGGTACCACGCGGCGACCACAATCTGACTCTTTTTCAGCAACAAGAAATGAGTGCGGCACTTCCAGCCACGGTAGATTTTCTGAATGAGCGTGGCCAGGTCCTGCAGGCACTGCCGCCGCCTTTCCTCTAAGAAAAACAGCTGTGAGGAAGAGGAGGGGGGGGGGGGAGGGGAAAATAGGTTGCTTGGATCACAACAAGACAAACAGACAACCTGCTTCTGGATACATTTTCGAAAAAAAAAAAGGATGATAATTGCCGGAAGTGTGCGCCAAAATATTGAGAAGTATTTCTGCTTTTCACTTTCCAGGGAATTTGGGCTTTTGACACTCAGGTTGCAAAGTGCAATGTCTTTTACCATCTTGATGCTGCAGAAAGCAATGTTTATCTGGGAGCAAATATTGATTCAGTGATATGAAGAACAAAGTCCAAGCGCCACCTTCTGAAGGGAGCAGAATGCCGCTTTACGGCTTGGCCCGCGGCAAAATAAAAAAAAGAAATGAATCACCGATCTTCGGCTGCAACACGAATATCTTATGCCATATTATCCTGGGTTCATGATATCACTGTTATAGTGTCATTACTCTGGCAATGATATCATGTTGACACTTTTTTTTTTTTTTTTAATGTTAACAGGAATGTGCAGAAGCCTTGAGAAAAGAATCAGCAAAAAAAAAAAAAAAAGCAGCCAGTGGCCAACTTTTTCTTTGCCCTGGACAACCCCTCCGACATTTTACGATCTCATTTGAAGATGGTTAAGGTCATTTCTATTCGATTTCGGTGGCAGGTTGTGTAAGTTTTCCAAGTATTTTGAGCGAGAGGGGGAAAAAAAAGTACTAAATGGTGCTTGCTCGAGTAGTTAAAGAGACTACTCGAGATGCTCATTTCCCATGGAAGATGGGACGGCTAAAGGGAAGCATGTGTTTGGATGAAGGCAAAACATGAAGTAGGGGGGGGGGGGGGCCGGAACGGCGCCACCCCCCACGAACATTGCGCAAAAACAGCCGAGGACAACTTTTTGACATTCAGGCACGTATGGGCAAAGCGCACACAAGTGCGGCGGTGGGGCTTCACGCGTGCGCCGTGAGTTTTACCGTTCGTGGATTTCTGATGAAGATTTTGGAGCGGCCGTAGGAGAATTCTTCGGTGGGAACCTGAAGATCGGCCATGAGGACTTCGACACCCTCCCTGCGGGAGGACGGTGGGGGGAAATGAATGTTTAAAACGCTCGTCCCTCAACTCAAATGTATTTATAGAGCACAGCCAGAGCTGAACACAAAGTGCTGTACATAGAGCAAAAATAACCTGGACAACAAACAATAAAATCATAACAGACAGTGGAAAGCACAAAAACAGTCACTCTAAAAATAAGTCAAAAGGGTTTTAAAGGTGGACAGCGAGGGGCCTTGCAGAACGTTCAGCGGGAGGTCTGGTCTGCAGAAGCTCCAAGAGGTAAGGTGTGAGGGCGACCTTGAAAACAAAGTCTTAAAAAGAACTGAAAGGACGCCAGAGTAGGAGTGATGTACTCCCTCTTACGAGTACCAGTCAAGAGGCGAGCAGCAGCATTTTGGACCAACTGGAGACGCTTGATGGAGGATCGGCTGACTCCAAAGTAAAGTGAGTTCCAGTAATCCAGCCGAGATGTGACGATGGCATAAATGACTGTTTCAAAGTGCTCACCAGAGAAAGGAGAGGTTTTACTTTAGGCGGCTGCCTAAGATGAAAGAAGCCGGATTTGACCACGGCACCAATTTGCTCAGAAAAGAGGGCTGAATATACCACGGTGGAACAGAAACCAAAAAGGGGGACTGAGGAAATTCTGACTGGGTGCCATGATCGGAACGCAATTTGCCAACCGAGGAGGCAAAACGTGCGAGTCTGATTGATATGGAAGGCAAAGAGTGATAAGAATAAAATGCCTTCACGTGCCGCGCTGCAGAAAGGGGGACCGTGGCCTTTGCGGAGCATGCGGCATAATGTATGATCTGATGCGAAGGCGCCGAGTGAGGCCCGCTGAAATATGCGCGTTACTGGCCTGAGAAAACGTGCGATAAAGCCGAGCTGGAAAACTAGCACAGGCCAAGAAAACATTCTCCGTAGGCAGTGTCAACATCGACTAGCCACAATATATTGTCAACACTTCGGCAATATGATCTCTATCGCAGGCGTTTGATCAAATATGTCTCACTTTGGGAGGTTTTAACTGAAGAAAATGGACTTCAACTGAGTATTGTTGTCTTTGTAAAGGCCGCATTCATCCAGCTTGAACATGAACAGCTTCGATGTCTTGCACATAAACGTTCACAACAAACTGCACCGAAATAATTTCAAAATCAAACAGCTGTTAAATATTCAACATCAACGTACTGAGCTTCAAAGTTAAATTTTTTAATTTGTTATATTTTTTAAAGACCGCACCGATTTCGATGAATGAAATGACTTTTTAGGAGGTCCCTTAACGCTTACAACAATACAGTTGTGAGAGGCAGAACTTTTGACTGTTTTATAACAGACTGTTTTGTCCTTTGATTTCTTTCATATTACGCAAATTTTAAAAAAAATTGCATCGAGGTTAAATGTCATGATCATTATCTTATGTTCTACGGTCTTAATATGTTAAAGAAAAAAAGACAGCAGATTTTTGGCGATTTTAAAAGAGCCGATATGGGCCAATTAAATCGGCCCCGCCCTAATTTTAATGTACCACAAGAGGGAGCCCGCGCAGCGCCATACTTGGAGAATGGCCCGATTTATAGAAAGAGATAAAAATCGAATGAAATGCTACATAATGAGCTGGGAAATAATGTGCACGGCATTCTAAAGCGATTTATTTGCAGGAAAGATTATGCGCCGTGATAAGACTGGAACCAGATTGAGAGTCTCACACAGCTGCAGAAAATCCCACCTGGGAGCGGACCACTCCAACGGCAGCCCATTAGCACTGGTCACACAGTCGCTCTTTCCGCTGGGACTAGCTGAAAGCGCACTCACTATTTAAAGTCCACGGCTGCACATTTTCTCCGAAAGCCTCAGGGGGGGTTCTGGCAAAGGTCCCGGTAATACCCCCCCAACTCCCACCTCCCCCACCTGCTGCCGGAGAATAAACATGACCGTTACCTTGCGGGCCCTCTCCAATGCGGCCAGGTCCGTTTGCAGAGCATTTTGTAGCGCTCTAGGCAGGGCCCGTACACCTGCCGGAAGGCGTAGCCGGCTCGTCTCACGCGGACGTTCTCCATCAGGCCCAAGTAGCGCACTTGATGGCAAACGAGCGACTCAGTGAAGATGTGGGCTGCCTTCTTGTCATTGGGCTTGATGCACCTGGCAAAAAAAAAAGAGGAGACGCGAGGTTTAGTATGACATGTTGTGAATGCAGCGCGCGTGCTAGGGGATGCACGGCTCGCCCGATTTGCATGGCTACAATTAAAACGAAATGTGGGCGTCTCTTCACGAAGCACTTTCTGAACCACAAGTCGGGAAACACACGATTAAGACTTCATTAAGCTGCCGAAATAAGCGAGCGCAGTCGGTCGAGCCTGAAGCGAGAGCCTAAACTCACTCGTCGGACTGATGACAGCGGGTCGTGTCCGCAGAAGGAAAGTACAGCAGAAATTGGAGATGTGGAGCATCATGGTGAGAAGCTGCCGCTTTTGATAGCGATCAACATGCCGTGTCCGGATTTCATGATTCCACTCTGGAAGCATATTTTTGTATTTAACTCATTCACTCCCAAAGACGTTTTTAAACGTCTTTTCAGGCTCGGTCCAGAATTGGCTGGTACTGAATGAATTAAATGTTAACCTCCCTTGTAAATTCAATAGTTTTAAATGATCGAACGTGTACTCTTTCGAAGGTTTCAGAAGTCTCATTTTGCGCTGAAAACGCCCCGTTTGTCAAAAAGGAGCGCAATGATGAATAATTGGCACGACGAGTGACGGTGATATAATCGGTTAAAAGTAATCGTGCGGGCCGCATGCGTGCTACCGGATGTAGTTGGGGTTCTTGGTCTGCAGGTTCTTCATGAGAGTGCCCACTGATGCTTTGAACTGGAAGCCAGCAGTGGGCGGTCTCTTCAGGTTGACTTTGGCCGGGTTGCCCTCCGGGAACAGCTGCTTCATCAGACTGTGGTTGGCCTTAAACATGGCTTGGGACAAATCGCGATACAGGAGGTCGTTGTTCTTGTCCACAAAGCCTTCGACGCAGTACAGCACCTTGACACAAGGGAAGGAAAAAAAAAAAGTCCATTATGGAGAATACCATTTTGTGTCAAACTCATGGCCATTTTGTGGACCACTAAATCACAAACGTTTCTGCTTTTTGATAGAAATCGACCTTTTGGGGGATTTTTTAAAAGTTGTGGAAACTAATCAAGTGACATTTATGGATTTTTGAGGGTCTATTTTCAGTAGTTGAAAGACAAAAGTGATATCTTTTCGTCTACAGTACAGTTGGAATTTTTCAGTAAATCTTAAGGGGGGCGGGGGGGGGGGAGGTACAATCTTGTGAAAAGTCCGGCTTTTTTTAAATTATACATTTATGAGTCATAAACGCCTCTGTGAGGGAAACCATAACTGCCGTGTGATGAAAATGAATCTGACATTGCTGGTCTGCTTCGTATCATTTAAGAAAGCAATTACGAGCGGAAAAGTGGCCCGTGTGGGTCGCCGCTCGGTACCTTGCCGGCGTAGTGCTGGATGCGGAAGCAACTGTGCGGCAAGCTGTGGTCGTTGAGGAACTTTGAATTCTTGCTCAGGCGGCTCTCAAAGTGCTGGTGCTCGGCGCAGATGGTGTTCAGCTTGTCGAGGAAGGTCTCGTCCGTCACCGTCCCGGGACGCAGACACTCCTCATCCAACATGGCCATGATGCCATTTTGGTTCTGGTGGTGTGAAGACATGATGACATGTTTTTTTTTTTTTCATTTGTTTGAGACAGATTTTTAAATTGCCGGAGCTTCGATGGCCCTTTTACATTCCGGTGCTAGATGAGATCCGCCCCTCCCTCCCCACCAGTGGGAATCTGACTTACATTCTCAATGAGGTCGCAGATAATGGCATTGTTGAAGTATTCAATGTTGGTCCACTCGATGCCCTGCGACAAAAGGAAATTAAGGTCAAAGCGACAATGGCTTGACAATAAAGCACATAAGTGATGGCTCGATGACAGTCACAAAAGGAACATTCCTCAGAACAACCTCTCTGCGCTCGGTTTCCATTACATCTGTAAGCAAATAAGTTCTGTTGGGGGTGGGGGGGGGCTGTTTTGTTTTCCGCGGCGACAACGTCACACATGTCACCAAGCTGGCTTTCTAAGCAAATTCAACCAAAAATAATGTGGAGCTCTACACCGCAACAAGCAATGGGTTGGGAACACGCCTTCGGTTGATGTAAGCGATGTGACAGATCTTCGGAGGGGGTTGGGCGCAAAGAAGGCGTGGCTTATCCCGATGAACCCCTCTCCCGCCGACAGGCCTTGTGGTATTTTCCCATGCTGTACGCTGGAGAGCGGCCAGAATATGCGCCGTCGTGTTTGTAGGGAAGGAGTTGAGGGGGTCACCACTCACACAACGTTGAGCTTTCAAAACAAGCAGATGTTGACGGGCCACGAGAGAGAGGGGGGGGGGGGGGGGTGGGTTACGCTTTGCTGGATGAAGAGACCACCTTTATTTCTCCCCCTGCACTGGAGGAGAAGGATAGCGAGAGGCTGTCGGCGTGGGACAGATAACGAAACACTGTCAAGCAAGGGGCCTGCGGCGATTATGTGATCGAGGCCATTGACCCCCCCCCCCCCCCCTCCTTCCCTGCCATTTGCGAAGATGTTGATTGCGTGCCAATATACAAACTTGCCTCTCTGATGTACTCCTCCTGCTCCTCACGCAGGGTGAGCTCGATGAAGATCTGCTGCAGCTTCTCATTGCAATAGTTGATGATGAACTGCTCAAAGCTGTTGTCCTGTAGGAGCAGGGACAGAAGAGCGCTTTTACGCCTTGACACGTCCCCCATGGTTGCTGTCTAGCGTTTTCAAGATGGCGATTTAGTCGGATTTTAGTCTTTGCGCAACTAAAAGGTCACCCTACACAGACAAATTGATGAAACGCAAACGCTGAATCTGTGCAATAGCCCAGTTAGAAAAGCTTTTGGATTTGACGACTACGAGACTAAACGCAGACATCGGTTAGGTGACATCCAAGGCTATTTTTCTTCTAATATGAGCAGATTCTAAATGCGGCTACCTCGTTATTGAAAACGCACATCGAGCACAATTTAAAGAGTGAACCGCGGCTACTATAAAACTCGTCAAAGCAGATGGGCCCTTACGATAAAGCCATAGACTGTAAGTAACCACCCATAGATGCCGTTTAAACATTTACAGGCAATTATAATCGCTGTCAATTATGAGCCATTGAGGGGGAGCGTCACACTTCCTGGCAGATGGCCTAATTGTGCTACGTGTTGGGTTAGCCATTAGCCGCTACGGCAATAAGCGGGTTTAGTTTAACAGCCCATTGAGCGAAGGACACGGCAAGGTTTCTCAATGACAGGGAAATTGGAATACAGAGCAAAAAAAAAAAGGTACCGTAATCTCTTCCCTTTACGGAGAAACCGCAGTCACCTTCACCCGCTTAAAAACTCACTCGCGCATTCAATAGCAAAGCAAGGCAAGTGGCAGCAGGCACAAGGCTGGATTGAAAAGTGTCCAAATCCACATTTCTCTCACAACAAAATTTTTAGTTATTTCGAGCAAGTATGCTAGCGTTTGCCGTTAGCGGCGTCATCGCTTTCACATACGTGTCAAAATACACATTGAACGGAAACTGGAGTTTTCCCTCAACATAATTGGTGTTAACCTGTTGAGATAACGTAAGCCCCCTATAAGAGAGTTTTAGAAACAATACCGAAGAAAAGGGCAATACAAGGGGGGGAAAAACACACTCTGTTGGCAATTCAATCAATGACCACAATGTGTGCAATCATCTCTGAGAGGCAGCAACACAACGCAGCCGCTCAATGCAAGCTGACTGACTGTGGACGTGTTTAAAAAAAATAATAAAATAAAATAAAATCCCCCAGGCCTGATCTACATATTTGATATTGACTGGCTGCCAACAGAGTGCATGTTATGTCTCGGCTGATGCAAAGGTTGATTTTATTGAATTTTTTTGCATCAGGACAGCCACGTGGCCGCGCTGCACACCGGGAGCCCGCCGATCGTCTTTTAGTGAGCGTCAAAATTAGGAGGATGAGAAGCATGCGTCAACAAGCACAGCAAACAGCAGGCTGGTGTTACTTACTGCATTCTGGTGACCGACACACGAGACAACAGGCAAGAGGAGAGGAATGGCTTGAGAGTGAGTGAAGAGAATGAGCAGTGGCATGGCAAAGACATGAACGTAATGAATGGGGTTGGGGGGCATTGGCGCAACAAGGCACAGAATATTTATTCATTAAGACCACTCAGCACCTCTCACGCACTCAATACATGTTGACAAAATGCAACTGATTGCACTTTGAAGTTAAACTGTACTGTACTCGAAACGGAGGCTGCGTCGATGGAATCGTTTTTTAGATTTTATTATTAGGATACATTAATAATTTTTCAATTAAATTCCTATTTTTTAACCAATTACTGTTGCAGGTGAATTGCATGCAAGGAATGATATTTATCGACCAAACTTTTTGAAGCCAATTCAATTGCTTGTTCAATTGTTGTTTTCCAAAGTTAAAGCAAATGTCTAACGGTGATTAAACGCAAACGATAATCAGTCCGCTTTGATGAAGGACCAAACAAATCAGAGGCTGAAATCAAAAGATTTGAACAATTTAAAGTCTAACAACGGCTGTGATCGATGAGCTTGATCATCCATTTGTTGTCGATCAAGCAATTCATTTGGACACCTTGACCAGAAACTGACAAAAGTTTGAGTCATCCTAACGTGATACAGTTTGAACAACTAATTCAGTAATTCTCTCGCATACCACTAGAGGGAGCCTCCCATTTGTCAGTTAAGCGGGACTCCTCCTTCGCAACATAAAGACTGGAAAAAAATGTCTAAATATAGAAATATATGACAGAGAAAAGTTCTGGGTATTATAATGGTAACCCAGCGCAGGAAATTATTTTTCAGGTTTCGACGTAACCTCCGCTGATGTTTCCAAGAATTGGTACGCAAGTCACAATGTGTGGCAATCTGTCACTGACCTGCGGTGACGCAGTCGTAAAGTCTGAGTGTCGTTCTATTTCTCGATGCCGCTTGTCACCTCGAAACGTTATGTTACGGGAAATATTTGTGTGGAAAAACGATGCCGCCAAAAGACACATCATCAAAGGGAAACCAGTAAACGCAGCGGGAACAGACTGTGCCTTCCTGTGCTGCGTGACAAGAAATTCTTACACGGTGCACTTTTCGTTACATTCCAAAGACGCAAGTGGAGGACCCCCGTCACAGCAATATTCCGCATCTGTGCAGCGCCCGTACGGGAGCAAGCACGTATTGATCAGTGTCTTCAAAGTCAGTTGGTTTTACTGCCGATATTCGTGTTGAAATCTACGTGCGGCAAAAGAGGATTTCACTCCCGAGAGCAGTAAAGCTGAACTAATCCAATATGAATATGCTTTTATCAGCCCACGGTTGTGGAGATAAGCTCCTCACAGGTATGTCGCCACTCGCGCGCAGTCGCACAAACAGCCAGGGGCAAAATCCTTTGAAAGCCGATAAAAATGGATGCGTGGTCAGATTCTATCCTCATCACACACGGACAGGAAGACGGACGGGAAAAACGGAAAAGGTTTCGGCTTTCCTACCTCGAATATCTCGAAGCCGTAGATGTCCAGCACGCCCATGACCTTGTGGCGGCTTTTAGTTTGTGCCTGCAGGTGGACAATATAGTCAACATTAGGATTTTAGAGGGCAAGTGGCAGGGTCATCGATGGCTAATTAAATTTCGCCCTCCCCCACCCTCCCGAAATAAAATAACTAGCGAACAATTGCAGTTACATCTTCCCAAATTCTTAAAGGTCTGAGAGCTACGAGTGACACAATTAAGAAAGCAATTCACTGACTAAGCAGTTTAATATGCAGAGATAAATCTGGACGCGCTTATATTCTTGACTGACTAGTTGCTTCTGCACCAAAGCATTGCAGAGACCCCCCCCCTCCCCCCCCCTCCCCCCCAAAAAGTAATCTAAACCAACTATCAACATTTTTAAAAGTATTTCAACCATCAAGAACTCAGACTCTCTAGTTTGTGAAAAACAAAGTGAAATTAAGCACATCTGGACACGCAAGGTTCTTCCCAGACAGCGACGATATTGACTGTAAAATCAAACATGGTTCACATGGAAACGTCTTACTTTTATGCTTTCGTTGATCCGAGTAACGAGCCAACTAAACAGACGGCTGTAGAGATTTTTGGCAAGGGCATCTCGAGCATAGTAGGCCTGCAAAAAAAAAAGATCAATATGTTAAGGGAATGAAAAGAACATCAACAAAGTCGTACAAACATAACTGGATATCATCCCAGGTCGATTGTAAGCAGCAGTAAGCAGCATGTGATATTTTATTTTAATACAGCAGCTTTATGGAATCCAGATTACGCGCCGACTTCTCCAATGTGACCCACAAATGAATTTTCCAAGAGGAATACTCCTCATTTATAATTGAAAGCTTTGCGTGCCAACGTCGACGCGGACGCGAGGTGGCGGCTCGTGAAACACGGACGAGGGAGCCGCCTCGAGCGTGCGCGGAACACGTACCGGGAGGCGGGGCTTGCGATTCAAACGTGTCAAAACTTCCCTTCTCACCTGGGCCACATTCAAGGTGGTCGACACCTTCTCCAATTTGGCCTCGACCGTGCGATAGCTGAAGGCCCTTTCCAGCACCGTCTGCTCGATCCCCAGCAGCTCACACATCTCTTTTAAATCTGCACATCAGATAAAATGGAACACATGCTCAAAACTGCAAACAGACACCGCAAGCATTCAGAGGAAATGGGCAAATGTTGACTTGAAAGTCAAGGCATGTTTTTTTTTTTTTTTTTTTTTTTCCAGTTTCCTCCGAGGCAAGAAGCTGGTTTGGTAAAGAATGTCAGCTTGTTTATCAGCCACTGATTCCACCCCGATATGCTTGTGCGCAGCCATTTTCGCAGATAAGAGATCTTTTACGTTTTCCATACACAGCATCTCCCTCGCTGGTCACTGGGATGCTTTCACATTGTTTGAACTTCAGCAATATAGCAGTGAAAACAAACTTAGTCTACCGACTCATATATAGCAGTTATGAGAGGCTTGCGTGCACAAAGAATCATTCAGAATATTCCAAAATCAGTCAATCTGGTGGATTACAAATAAATGTGTGCATTGGATTATTATTTTATTTGCTTCCTGAAATGTGAAATGGCAAAAACTTCTTTTTTTTTTTTTAACAGTTAACATAGCAAATTCACATGGTAACATAATTAGGGAGCAGAAATAATGTGCCATTTTTTACTGAGTCAATGGGGGGGGGGGGCGGGCAGTGGCTTAACAGTTGGTCATCGGGTTGTGCGGGCTCGCCAACGATCCAACAAGGGCAATAGTGGCGGCGGCCACTGCCCTGTCCATTAACCCGTACCGTTTTTATCTTTCACGCGGCTCTCGTCGGCGCCGTTGCACCGCGACTCGGGCTTGAACTCGATGTTGCCGAGCTTCAGGACAGCCGCCACAAGCTCCAGCACCGACTGTACCTCGTCCTCCATGAAGCCCACAATCTGCATCGCGTTCTGGGGATGGGAAATAAAACCGGTCGGATGAGGGAGGCTTAAACCGGAACAGAAGGCGAGCCATAATTCCACGGCGACGAGTATCTGCGGACTGCCACCGCATATCAGAACAACACGTGGCCGAGACCGACGATGCGGAAAGATGAATTGATACCATGACAATGAGCGATCATTTGACCACATTTGGCCTCGGGGTGAATTGCATACAGTTTATCGACATCAATGGAGCTAGACCTCACTTCACTTCCAGGATGAGTTTCAGTTTAATGTTCACCAGTTTCACGGCCCCGCTAGAGGATGTTCGTAATCTTTACTGCGAGTCGGTTAGTTCAAGACGATGAGGAGAAATCAGCCCAACCTCGGTCCTCCGTACTTCTTTGTAGAATAGGCCATTAGGTGTCACGCCACTGAAAAATAACTGCCGTACTCACTTTGACCGTCCTAAAGCTGGCGGCGTCGTCGAGCCCGTTGACCACAGCGGAATCGAGGCTCAAGTAGTTGTACTTGCTGAAGTCCCGGTTCAGTTTCAGTTTCTCTGTTACACACAAAACCAGGGGCGGAAATTGGAGGCGACGTTGGGCCGGACACATTCCGATTAATTCCTGAGCGCCAAGTGACGTTGGGAGTCAATCACTTGAGATATTAGTAGGAGCTCAGATATGGCATGTCCAATTCAGACAAACATCAGCTTGAACAACAGAGGAGCCGTTAGCTTAGCATGCTAATATAACGTTTATGCTTTATATAATACATAAATTATATAATATTAAAAAAACAAAACAAAACAAAAAAAACCCAGTTTTTGCATACTGATTGAGAACGTCGGAAAATGCCCAAATGTGTGTGTGTGTGAGATCTGGAGTCAATGGCCATGATGTTGTTATCCTGTGCAGGCCATAAAAACAATGGCGCTCGATCGCCGGAAAAGCTTCCACAAAGAACAGGTTTCCCAGCCTCCCTTTGTTCTCTGCGCTGTTTGTAAAGCAGGAAGACGGTGCCATGAACGCGCCCGGCGAGTGTTTGTCCAGCTGCGCTATGCTTGCGGGTGCTCACGCCACATCTTGGTCAAACGACATGTCTTTTGTATTCACAGAACAATAAAAATATAAAAATAAAGAATCAAAGAAATTCAAAACCTACTGGGGAGGACACACGCACACCCTCGCTGTCTAACATGCAAATTGAAGCCACGAAAAGAGGAAGCTGACATGACAGACTCCAGTTTAGTCTGAAGAGAACATCTGGCTACCTGAGGCCTCATTTATAAGGTGCATGAACTCGCTCCCGTTTATTGCCGGGCATCTTTTTGACATTCATGTGGAGGTCCTTAAAATGTCCGATTTCACGCGCGGCGCGCTTCAAACCTACTGAGCGTATCATCAGAAGCGCCGGACAAGAGCTGGTAAAAGACGTGGAAGTTCCTCTCCCCTCGCGGTTGTTTCACCACACGGGACTTCTCCAGCAGATCTGAAAAAGTGTCGGAAAAAAAAGCAAATAATGAGCTTGAAAAAAGAAAAGTGCACAATATCGGACATTTTTCATTGGTTACAATTAATGCGTGGTTGAGCGGCCGAAAGTTGGCCATGGAACCTGCGTTCCAAAAGTATTGGTGCAGCGAGGCAAACGCTTTCTTTTTGCTGCGCACCCAAACAATTTGGCTTGACATGAAAATGAATGAACAGATTTTCTCAGGGTGTGGACGGACTGTAACTCTCCAACTCCTCCAAGACGGTACGTCCCACGTCGTCTGGTTGCCGTGGCAACCGAGGCAATGTTTTGTCAGCGTTTTCCTGTTTGTGCTGCACTTTGCAGCGTACGTGTAAGAAAGCGCATAAAGCCGTCGGCATTCTCAGCGCAGTTCCCCGTTGCGTGTGAACGGCGCACGATGAAAAAAGGAAGCCGTCATCTGGCCACCGCATTAGAGCGAGCATGATTTAATTAGAGGCCGTCGGCGGAGATGGGCGGCTGACCCGCAGGATGACGGCATTCCCTTGCTCCGGTTCGACGTGATCCAAACGTATAGGATCGAGTCATTTTTAGTCGCTTTCCTTAGCCCGACCTGATGTTTCGCTCGGACCCTATTTCATTAAAACCAGGCACGGTTCTTTGAGGGTACAAAGTTGCTCTTTTGTGGCTCAGGTGGTTGACAAGCAGATGTGGCGCTGCCTTGTTCCCGGAAGGCGGGTTTGAGCTGGTGTTCTGCAGTGCAAGGACGAAGTCAGCGAATGGCTAGCGGTGCGCATCGCTCAATGAAGTAGCGAGCGTATGACAGCACGACTTGCGAAGTGCGGTGAGAAACACAAGCTGATTTTGTTCCAGTCGCTTTCGCCTCCCTCCTGTAGTGGTTACTTTGGTTAGCGAGCCGTTTATGTGCGGGATGGCCGCTTGATTCAGGATAGCGAGGCGGACCGCGGCGTGTTTTTGACCAAGTCGTATCCCGTATTTAAAAGAGGCTTCTGTGCTTTGTTATTGGAAGAGCCAAACGTATTACTGGGGGTGAAGAAAGCTAGCAACCGTGTAAAAGTTGTCTTTTATTGTACTCGCCGTCAGGGCGTAGCCGTCGGATGTTTGCGTTTGGAAATGCGATCGAGATCATTTGGCGAGAGAAAAGATGTTCTCTGCATACACACAACACCGACGTTGGCCTCAAAACAGAGTTCCTGACCGTACCATGGGTTATACATCTCTCATCCCAACCCTCTTCTTTATCGCGGCCGCCATTTTAGAAGTCAAAAAGCGGCTCCTGTCATTCAGCATACCAAAAAGTGACTCATCCGGTAGGTGGGCACTGGGAGGACGGGTGCAACGCAGGTCGAGAGCCATTCGCTGACCTGAATGTGCATCGCCGGCACCCACGTCCCCGTGAATCACTGAGCTCAAGCGCATCAATAATAGAACGGGCGAGGGGCTGACGGCAGCGAAACGCCAAGTGTGAGGCGCTGCGCATTTACCACAATCCAGTTAGCATGTCAATTCCACCGTGAGCATCCAAACCGGTCTTGACTGACGGCACGAAAATAGAGAGCCATTGTGAGGACACAAAACGAGACCCGATACATTGCTTCCCTCAGAAAATCCGCGTTGACCCCCCCGTGCGCTCAAATAGTCAGCCCCGCTCTGTCCGAAGAAGTCACATGCCCGTGGATCTTCCTCACACTCGACTCTCTTGCGCCGGAATTAACAGAGAGTCACTCGTGCCTCCGGCATAAGCTCCGCTCCGTTGTTTTCTGTGACCTCTGGCGGGGAATCCGGCGCAGACAAAACAATGTGAACAGAGGCAAGATAAAAAGCAAAACAGAGACAAGAACTGAATAGGGGAGAGTCACAGTGCGGAGGGTGTGTGTGTGTGTGTTTTGTTCAGTCTGGGCAGGAGATTGGCTTCAGTGGGGGGCGTCTGTGCGGCAGTTTTGATGAACTGCTGACATGTTTCTTCTTCGTATGGCATGCACATTAAGACTTGAAGGTTTCTTTGCGCGACTTGAGAACGAGGGCGGGTGATACTTACAGTTGCTGATGACTCCACCGAGAGGATCTCCTTTGAAGTCAAACTCGATGTCCATGTACTTTCCCTGTAGGCCACAGGTCACTGGTTACAAAATGACAGAGTCGGATCGACGCGCGCCTCTCCGTTTGAGGCATAAAAAAAAAAAAAAAAGGGGGGGGCACCATCCTGGACTTCAGTCAATTGCTCGGCCATAATCAGGACTAAAAACGCTATTCCGGGTCCGTCCGTTTCAAACTCGGAAGTTGCGCGGACGGCCCTGTGACATTAATAGCTGGTGGTCAGGAGCGACCAAGCTTGGCGTCTTAAAAGACGGTTTCATGATCATCCGTGGGTGTTTGATGACCCGCTATCCGGTGGCATGTCATCACGACCTCGTCTGAAGGTTTCGGCCAAGGTTACCTAAATATAAACAGATCAGGGCCGTAATCCCTTATAATACTCCTGCATGGGCTACGACTCCGGTCTGAGCACTGGCATGATTTCATAGCGGCGATGGAGATTAGTGATTTAATATTGCACGGCGACTGCATCGGGGTTCAATGGCGAAGCTCGCCTCAAAGGCCGCATCCAAAAGACCTCGATGAAACGCGAGGCCTCTCGAATCGGCCGCTATTTTATGGGAAAAGCGCGTACAAAAAGAAAGACCGAAGGAAATGGTTGTCTTTTCAGTCGGAAAAGCTGTGCAATCACCCCTTTGCCGTTGAAATCCAAGCGATCTGTGCAGGTGTGGGCTGCGTGACTGTGCGGCAACTGGGCAGGAAAACGACGGAATGACTTTTTCCATTCATCGGGAAAAAAGTCAAAAGCCAAAGTCAAATTCAAAGTCAAAAGCCATCTCACATGTGTCGCTTCAAAATATCACGACCGTTCCAGGTCTGCTGCTGACGCGAAGCATAGGGGAGTGTGTTTTTCCAAAAACAATACTGTATGGGAAAAGCTGTCACCGTGGAGACCGCACCATTGGTGACACTCGTACGGATGAATCCCATTTCAAAGCCGATCAAGACGTATCTGCTGCAGATGGACACTCGCCGGGCTAAAATGATCCCGTTCAGCAACGTGCGATCCAAATGTGGTCGCGCTCAAGTCCTTCAGTTAGTTCACGTGCATGAACGGCGGCGGTTTGAGGGGTTAGAGTAGAAATGCTTGTAAGGACACTCACAAATCTGGACGAGTTGTCATTCCTCACCGTCTTGGCATTTCCGAAGGCTGAAAAAAAATCGGAAAATAGTGGGGCATCATAAAATACAAATACAGCACCTCAAAAGGCACGACAACAGGAAAAAGGCCCACAAAATTTCGAAAAAAAATCATCATGATACAAGACAGAGCCTTTGATCTGCTCGATATCCATCAGTTAAGGACTATAGTGTGTGGATCTATATCTCGACATAGATGCGACGGCTCTGCAGAAAGATAGCGAGCGCAACTCAAGGCTAGCAGGATGTTAGCATTGAGTAAAAAAAACAAAGAATATTCTGAAAAAGCATGAGGCAGCGAGCACACAGATGCATTGTGTGACGCCGGGTCACCCCCCCCTGCCCCTCCCCCACCTTTCCCCCCCAGCCGTCTCCCTGTGAAGCATTAAGCAGCAGCTAAACTCTTGCAGATGTGCAGCGACAAAAACACGGGCATACAGCCTCTTCCTTCATGGGCATTTCCTGTCCACTGCACCCCCCCCCCCCCCCTCCCCTCCCCTGGAAAATACAGCCGGCCACGTTCCAGCTCGACTGGTAGCGATGAGATGCATTTTGTATACTGAACATGCGATTGCTTTGAAGCACCTGGACACGAACAAAACCTGAAAGTGACTCAAACAAACTTTGCACCCAAATGGGCGCAAACAACAGGGTGAACGAAAAAAAAAATTTACAAGTGCAGCATTTAACTCATTCACTCCCAAAGACGTTTTTAAACATCTTTTCAGACTTGGTCCAGAATTGGCTGGTACTGAATGACTTTTAAGGATGACCTAAGATTTTTTTTTATTTTTTTTTTTTAATCTAAGCAGCAAGAAAAGTAGAGATTTAAGGTGCTGCCTGTTGGTCGGTGGCGAGTTCTAAATATAGTAGTGCAAAAGGAAAGCATCATTGTTCAGTACACATGTTCTGGATTATGTACACCCCCTCTCCCCGATAAACAGTTGATCTTTAAAGTTGAGCAAAAGAGTGGTGTTCTTTGAGCTCCGCTTGATTTGACACAGACAGTCCATGACGGCGCGTGTGGGTCACTCTACTCACCTTCCAGCACAGGATTGGACTGCAGTAACTGTTCCTTGACCTTATTCACCTCCTGGCCCTTCCCACACACCGCTGCCACGTATGACATCACCAGCTTACTGGCCTCTGCAACAACACGCACGGATAAATATCAAGTCTACTCTGTCGCCAGTCGTGCGTTATCCCTTCAATCTCCCAGCCACCTTCAAAAAAAAAAAATCCCCTTTCCCCCATCCCCTCTGACAGAAGCCTCAATGCACAAAAACACCCTACTTTCCACTTTTCGGACTATTGCTGCATCGTGAAAACTGCCCCCAATGAGACGCCAGATGACGCCGTGTTGAAAAAGGCATTTGGAGCGAAAGGAAGACGACGAGCTCCAAACCGCATCTTGTGTTGCGGGCTGGCAATGGGGATCATCCTTCCTCCTGGCCAGCGAGAGGACGGTGACCTAGAAGCGATGACGCGAGGGGAAGTGCCAGCAAGCGATAGCAAGGCGCTTGACATCCGCTGGTGGGACGCATCGCTAATGAGCCTGGCAGGTCATCAAAACGCTGAGCCGGGGGGTGGGGGCGGTGGGAGGAGGATTGTGGGCCAAACATGCGGCACCCAAACAGAGTCAATGACGATGTTCGTCATCACCATCGTCATGCCGCGCACGCAACGTCGAGGCGCAAGACATTTCCTTTTACGTGGTGTCATTGTTTCACGATATCGACAAGCTCTGAGAAGGCCTGAGAAAACCCCGAGCACCACATGGGCGCCGATGACCCGTATTGGTGGGGCAGGCCTGTTTTTGATGGCCTTGTTCCACTACAAAGCTTCAAGGATGACGAGATTACTAAAATCCACATTTATCGCCTCGATTTAGCTGGCCGGCATTTTGGGAAAGGGCTTTTTTTGTTTTTTTTGGTTAATATCAGTGAGAGCGCCTCAATACAACCCAGATCATTATGCAAAAACATTCTTGGGCTGCACTTACTGAAACATCACCAAAGACCCTGGAAACTGCAATTTATTAGTTTGAACTTTTTTTTTTTATACTCACTATCCAATCCATCAATTTTATCCACAGTGTGCTTTTTACTTGAAAACTTTTTTCTGTCTGATTTTGAATTTCACACAACATCAATATAGCGGATATCTACTTAGAGAAGCGGTTTTGTATTAACATGCAATTCTTGAAAAAGAAAAAAAAAAAGAAAATCAGCACCATCCCGTTGCCTTGCTGATTTGATCTACAGGTGGGCCTCCCGCACAGGAGCAATTCCCGTACACTGTTGCCTTTGAGCAGGTTTTGACGATGTCTTGGCCAGATCTTTGTTGAGCATCGAGCTGAGCTGATAAGACATGTTTTTACATGTACCAACCACTTACTGGCCTACTTGGATTCAAGACACTCTCTTGAGTACTTTTTTTTTTTTTTCTTGGAGTCATGAGCTCATTAGGAACTGTATGGGCATGTGATTGCGATCACCAGTTCCAAACTATTGGGGCCAAATTAAGAAACAAAGTCAAAATATCTCCCATTGACGTTTGGGTAACATTCAGCAAAATGGAAAAAAAAAAAATAAAAGATCAAAAGCAAATTGTGTCTTACCAGTCTTCCCCGCTCCGCTCTCCCCTGTAATGAGTATACACTGGTCCTTGTCCTGGTCTCTGAGTGACCTGTAGGCCTCATCTGCCAAAGCGTAACTGCGGATGGGGGAAAAAAGAAAAAAAACAAACAGAATTAGAGTCCAACAGCGGCAAGACTTGCCTCTTGTTGACATAACCAAATAGTTGCAAACACATGCATACGATACACAAATGATTTGATATAAAAATACATTATTTCTCAACAGGAATGATTATTATTCGTGTCTGGATTTTGTCCATTTGTTCATCATCGAGTAAAATCTTAAATCTCTCAACTTTCTGGGAAGGTGAAGAGTGAAAGAGGTCGAGGGAAATGTCAAGAGTGCCGAGTCAGGCGCAACGGCGTCCAAGCTAATCAATAGCGTGTGAGTAAATTGCAGAATTTGGTCACATCTGTAAGGCAGACCCGTCGCTTTATTTAGCTGCATTGTAGAGGCTCCGTTTAAAGTTCAGCACTCGCTAATAATTCCCAGATTGATCTTGAAAATGTAACGGAGGCACGGCCGCTTCAGACAGGGCAGCGTTGAAGTCACGACTGGTTTTAATCCCGATGAGAAATCGAACATGTGGATGTGAACTTGTGCAGCCATTGTCTGATTTGTCCTCATGAAAGCCAGCAATGGCGGAAATTATTCAAACATTGGCACACTCAAATCCAACCCAAACAGAGAAAAACGAAAAGCCAACTTGGTTTTCCTGACATATTGGGGAATTTTGGGATTAATAAAAAACTCGGAATTTTGTCATTTGTTCGCATGCTCCGGTTCCTTTTCAACCTACGAAACTGCGTACGATGGCTTCATTCACAAATTCAGCTGGACATGGGAAACGTGGAAACTCCCTCCCGACAAAAGCTACACAATCTGTTTTTGCTTCGGCACCCTTTACAGCACACAATGTTGTGATTTGTGTTTCAGCGCCCGATTTCACAAGTCAAGATAGACGTCGACCCCCCCCCCCCCCCCCGCCCCCCCAGAACCAACCCTGGTTGTAATCCAAGCCCGCACTCATGTAGCATTCTTCAAGTCACCATGAAGTTTGCCATCATGGCCGGATGTATGGTGTTTTCTTTTTTTTTTTTTTTTTTTTGGGGGGGGGGCATGGGTTGTAAGCCTTTGACCACTCGCAGTGAGAAAACCATGTCATCAATTTGCTGGGGATTACTTTGAAATTTGGCTCTGGCCAGCTGGGTTTAACCTGCCTGACACGCTTCAAAGGATGCATCCCATCCAAACAAAACCCAAACAAAGTTGAGTGTCAAAAAAAACAAAAAACAAAAAAGTTGACGGCTAATCAACGTATTGGGATTCTCCGCATTGGAAATCCACTTTGTCGACCATAATTGCGCAAACTAATTTACCGAGACTCGTGACACTTGGGGTGTACAAAGTAAAATCTCTCCCTTTCTGAGCTCATCAGTTTGCACTTTTGCTTGGACTTTGGGCCGCAACTGAAAAGGGCAACGCAGTGTGGCAGATGTCTTCTTTGTGAAAAGCCTTCTGTCGCCTGACTTGATCCCGACAATGAGCAAACCATCATACAATTATCCTGCCCAAGGGGAGAACTGGGGGCCGAAGGGATGAGGGTAACCAGAGAGACAGGGGGGGGGGGGGGGGGAGGGGGGTGGGGGTCCCATTGCCAGGGACTTTTCCAAGTGAGTCACGGCCAGCCAAGATTCCATGCACAGTTGCGTTGAGCTACCATGATTACAGTAGCCTGACTAACACGTGAAATTTCAGCGACTTGCTTCGCCCCAGTATGCCGGTACATACAGTACATGCGCAGGCGGGGGGATTCTCACCAACTAGAGGTGGTTTTAAACATCGGTCAACATCGAAGCGAAGCGAACGAGGCACTCTCCGAACGGGGACCAGGCCCGAGAGCGGAAGTTGGGCTCGGCGCTTCCCCCTTCGCGTCAGACTACGGGGGCTATAATTTGGCTTTTACACGTGGCAGCGGTGAGCAAAAAAACCACAAGTGCGTGACATCAGCGCTGAGAAAATAGTTCGGTTCGCTCTCAACTCAACTCCTGGTGAGCAGGAAAGCAGGGCTCTGGCAATTGCCTTTGTCGGACTCCCTTTTGCAAACTGCCTTCAGGGCGAGGCTAAAGTGCATCCCTTCTCATGGACGTCAGCCGTGGACATTAACACTCAAGTTATAAACGAAGAGCACAGTTGCGATGCCGTTTAATTTCGAGTGTAATAAACTATTTTGGACTAGCACTACACGGGACGTTGCTACATTCAGCGGTTTTCTATTTTGAGTCGGCATCAGGAGAGAAGCCCGTGATTTCCGAGCGATCAAGGCTTCCCTGCCAGGCAGGAAATCCGCCTGGCCCTGCTGCAAAACAACTCCTTCCGAAAGGCCAGGTGGACCAAGAGACTGATCGAACTAAGCCTAAAAACACACATGCGCACCTACGCGTGCACGTGCGAGAAGAGACGCTGGGCAGCGCAGCCGGGGTGGGCGGTCAGGCGGGACACGGAAGATGTCGGGTTCGAACACATGTGGCCCAGATGTGATGACATTGTGTCGGCGTAAAACAGGTGGAAGAAGAACAGGCTACAAAACAGCGTCAAAGACACACGTGCAGTTGAGCTTCAACTGCTTTTTTTTTTTTTTTTTTTAAGTGGGGCTCCTTACTTGATTCTACATGTGTGGTTCTGCTAACACGTCCTGGGACATACACGAAAACTTGTGGGTGGGGATGTGGTCGAACTGCACATTTACTCGGGGCGGAGAGATTTTGCACATAAACCCCAAAAAAAGTCGAGATGAAAAATGACTGCCGAGTTTACTGAATGTGACTGAAAATCTGAGTCATGAGATTTTATCGAGTAATAAAGCACATGGATGAAACCTCACGTCCTGGCTATGCAATATACTTGGAGCTGGTGGGAGTGTGTGTGTGTGTGCGTGTGTGTGTGCGGTGGAGGGGGGGGGGTACGTAGCCACATTCACAAAGCCACAGGCAGGGAAATGGAAAACGGGGAGGGGGGGGGCCTCAAGACTTGATTCTATAATCCCAGACGCCGCAGGCTTGTCAGATTGGGGAAATTCTTGCATTGGTGTTGCTCTCAATGTCTCGTTGTGCCCACTTGAGCAAATGTTCTTGGCCGCTCGTGATGACACGATGACAAATAGACTGCTCACACTGCTGCTTCGTTTAAAAAAAGGACATCAAACTTGGGGCAGATTTATAACGTGCGGGTTGATGACCTACTTCTTAAACTACCAACTTTGAATTACGATAGCATATTAACGGTGAGAAAACCAATGTTTATCAAATATTAGATAACGCACTCGGGCTACGGTTGCAATCCTTGATTCATGTTCAAATGAAACTCCACGGGAGGCAAAACAATCCGATGGAATCAAGCGCCTCGTCTCAACATTTGAGTCGGGCAGCACTATCGTTAATTACGACTAATGCAAAACTAAATGCAACGAAATAACAGGCTCACGTTAAACGTCTGTGGCCTACTTTACACAACCCCCTCCCTCGCCGTTACCTGAATGTGCCTTTATTTAGTGACTCGAGACTTCCTCCGGTGCTGCAACACAGATTTCATGATGCAACAGCAGGACACAAAGAGGAACTATCTCACAATGTAAGAAATCAGGATACATTCCGTCCAGATACCATTCAATCGAGCGTGGTAGCCAATGCAAGCCGGACAGCAACTCGACGGCGGTGTAGCGCCAGCCTCGTTCTTACGTCTCGAAATCTGAACAAAGGAGCTGCTCTTCTACACATGGCCAAATTTCCACAGGCTATTGAGTCCTCTTCACATTAATCACCGCCGAATCTGTTTAACAGCTTGTTCGGGGTAATTTGACCAATCACGTGCCAGCCGAGCATGACTCTGCATGGGCTCTCCTGACGGCAACACAAAACGGCAGCAGTGCGTTCAATCCGTTTCTTGATCAGCTTGTGTGCAACTACAGGACACTGTTACAGGATGCAACTAATCTCTTGCCCCGCCTCACCCCCTGAACATGTGGATTTTAGCCTGTTATACTGCCGCTTCTCCACCTCCCCATCCATTGCGTTTCTTCCACGAGTTGTGAGTGAGAAAGCGTACTCTTTCGCAATCGCTCCTCTGTGGGCTTGCTGAGCTCACCATCGCGCCAACACAATCTACCCACCCGAGTCAAAATGCCATTTCAGAAAGTGCGACCGACAAACAGGTTTGCTGCTCCAGCGGCGATTACATAAGCCTGCTGACACCGTGATCACGACAGAGGCCGCGGTGTGAAAATGATCAGCGTTGAATGCAGAAAGTCAAAGATTGGAATATTTATAAGCAGGAGCCCATCCATTTGCTGGAGCATTTATCCACTTCTGGTGCTGGTCGAGGGGGAGCTGACAAGAGGCGGACCGCGCCCGGGACTGATCGCCCGTCAATTACAGAGAGCTTGTGGTCAGGGCGTTTTTCCTTTAATATACATTGAAATGAGTGCGGGAACTTATTCATCTGCACAATGTCCTGGTCAGTAATTGGCAGGAAAAGCTTGGTACAAAGTCCAGGAGGAATGAGCAATAATGCAGTGACAAAAGCCATATATATATTTACAACCTTTTGGCTATGGTGAGCAGCGAAATGCAAACCAAGGTGTGGTGTCATTAATCAGTAAATGATTAAAGTTCACCCAAGCCATAAATTCGCAAGGTGAACATCGCATGCAAGAACTTGGCAACAAAACAGGATGCAGTTGCTGCTGTCTGAATTTGTCAATCGTCTCCAGATGGTGCTGCTCGCCTCTTGACTGGTACTCGTAGGAGGGAGCACGTAACTCCTATTCTGGCATCCCATCACTGGCTCTCGGTCCATTTTAGAGTTCTTTTTAAGATCCTATTTGTTTTCAAACGTTGATATGGCCTCGCCCCACTTTACCTCTCAGAGCTCCTCCACCCCTACTCGATGCTTCAGGTCTGCGGACCAGACAATATAAGAGGGACCGAGAACTAAGACTTTTTTTAAATGTCATTTTTATTCTCTGGCTTTTAACTCAGCATGAGACTTGATTTTTAATTTGACCGTTTTTGTGCTTTCTACCGTCTTTGTTACTCATTTATTGTTGTAGGAATTATTTCAGCTCCACGTACAGCACTTTGTATACAGCGATGGTTGTTTTAAAGTGCTCTACAAATACAGCTGAGTTGAGTCTTCAAATGTGTCCCGAGTTCTTGGCAAGATGCCCGAAGGGCTGCCAAGGGTCCCCCGTGACAAAGACGACCTGAAATTTGACACCGGTGTACCAAATCCTTTTCATTATAAGCTTATTCGCATATGCGGCGCTGATGAGCCATTGGTGCGCTGCAGCAGAGGCGTCATGACGCATATTTGTTCAGATGGGTTGAAATATTCTAGAGGAGGAACCTACTCCAACAAGAAATGTCAGTGGGGGTTTTTTTTTACATGTTACATTTTTTTTTTGTTTTAAATTTCGGGAGGATGCTCATCTGCAAATATGCCAAGTGACACAACAGCGGAAAGCCCCGACATATCCACAAGCAGACTTTGGCCCAATGGCCTTTAGTCCAATGTGATGCAATTGAGCATTGGGGATTTCAATACGTCACCGAGCATTTGGAAAATAGGATCCCACCCCGGAGACCGCAAAGCCGTACTTCGCAATCTGTCTCCAGCCTCGGCCACGGTGGACTCCGGGCAAGCGGCGGTGAGGAAGCGCGTGGCCAAAGGGCTACTAATGACGTCACCTATAATGTTTTGCTTTTCACGCGTAGGAGAGGAAAGCCCGCGCCTGTTGGGAGCGCTTGCTAACTTTCGGGTGCCGCATCTGGCAAATGGAACCGTGGTGGTTTGATGAGCGCAAGGTACAGTGGCTCGACGAGGTGGATTTGCAAGTGTTTCGGTACTAAATCGCCTCCGACGTTTTTCAGGCGATTAGAATTTGCAACCACATTTCAGTTGATTGTAAAACAGCTGTGATGGGAACTTTCTCTTCCAAAAAAAAAAAAAAAGAAGAAAAGGTGTTGCTGGTTGACACGTAAGGTTCATTGTATGAAAAGAAAGCGAAAGGGTTCCGCACTTATTTGTTCTTTAAGGCATTTCTGTCCGCCACTAAGGTGTCAACCGACATGTACCGACAGGAGGGGGGGGGGGGGGGGTGCCGACATTGCTTCTGATCAATTCAAGCTTTGACATGTACAGTATTCCCTCGAACTGAAAGCAGCTTTTACGTGGCATTTATGAGCAATCAAAATCCTTCCGATATGGGTACAAACAAGAATTCCGCTTGGAATTCCTCCTTTTGTTGATCTTTTAAGATGACATGGAATGACAAAAAAAATAAAATAACATTGGATATGTATTATGACTTTACTGCGAACGCAACACGAGGTTGAGTAGATCAACGCAACGCCATAAAGCTTCACCCAGATGGTCCGACTTGAGGATTAAGATCAATTCGTGTCGCATGTTGAAAGCATCTTCATTTGATTGGCGTTTTGCAGAGCTGTCCTTCATACATCGACAACTCCTTGCGTCCCACGAGCTTCGACGAGGCAAGATACACATCTTGCGTTTGACATCTTCAACCCAATCATCTGGCAACCAAACAAACCGTTCCTTGGAATCGAACGACGGGGAGCCGGTTCTCATCAAGAAGCTCCTTTCGATTCCCATCACCAGTGGCTTTGATTTTATCAAAGAACAAATTGCTGGAATTTTTGATCGCGACGGAGACGGCATACTTAGCTTGAATCGAAATGATTAGGCCTCTGCACTCAACCGAGTACCGTTGTAGAATTTCTCTCACTTTTTTTGTAGGTATTGTTTGTGAAATGACACAACATCAAGTATAAAAAACACCTTGGAGCACATGCTGTATGTGGCCGCTTTTTATTTTCTTTATAACGTGCTAACGATGAAACGAACTCTTGCTTTTGTCTGCTTAGCACGCGTCTCTTCTGGGACAATGGTATTCCTCCCCACTTCCATTCGGTCTCTTGACAACCAAAGACAGAGCGGGCTAATTGACGAGGGTTGGCCTTTGTTCCGTCTTGGCAGCTTCGCGGCAACGCTGACGTAACGTTGTTTTTGGACAGATGGTCAGCCAAAGAGCTGAATGGCCAGGGGAGCTCCAGTCTGACTCAAGACTACAAGAGCAAGTGCCCTTCTGATCCCCCCCCCCCCCCCCCCCATTCGTCACAGAGTGCACTTTGATAATCTTTACAGAGATGTGCAGCGCACTCGCTTTTGCCAACAGAGCTGAACTCCACCATCCGCTTATCCTTTTCAGGGTCAGCGGATGAAGTGGACCGCGGCTGACTTGGGACATGGACTGATCATCGGTCAATCGCAGGTCACATATGTTGTTTAAAAAAATAAAATGAAAAAGTTGCTCACTTTTTTTTTGTATTTTTCTTTAGAACCACAACACAAAATATTACAAAGAAACACACACACACAAATCAAGGTAGCTTGGAGGGACACTCACATGTGTGGACTAAGTTCATAGAAGTTTCTGTTGCGATACTCTTCCACTTTCTCAGGGCTGTAGATGGGCAGCGACCTGTAGGGGTTCATGGAGATGACCACACTGCCAATGTAAGTCTGCGGGGAAGAAAGGAGTGAACGGCTCGTGAATGAACTTGCAACGTCTTCATTCTACTGCACTAACAGCAGGTTGAGCTAAAAAAAAACGAACAAACAAAAACAAAACCAAGTCCATTTGAAACCTGATTGTTGAACAACAATGTGAGGAATTCTGCTTGCCTCAGCTTTGCTCAGCTGGGGATCGCTAATACAGTGTTGAGGCTTGCAATGCCTGGAGTGAAACCGAACACAAACGGGAATCTGTGGGGCGGGGCAAAACCTCAGAATGTTGAGGAGTCTGGTGCGGCAGCGCCCGGGAAACCAATTATGACACTTTGTACACACCTTCAAGTTTGAAAAATCATCTGCTTGTGGCTGTCATGTTTTCTTTCTCCACGCGGGTATATTGTTGACGTATCGGTGCAACGCGGACTTGGAGAAAGTGTGTCATGCTTGACCGCTATAATGAACGCAAAAACAAACCACGGTCAGCGTGATGCCATCGAAAGGTTTTACGCATTTGCACCCTGACAGTCTGAGCTGGTTTTGACACTCAAAACAATTGTTATGGAGTTGTCATGAACTCATTTACTGCAGTGCATTTGCCAATATAAGAGGAAAACCTCTCCGCCCTGCGACTGTCAATAGTATCATGTGTCTATAAAATTGTTACAACGCTGCTTCAGATTGTAACCTTATTAAAAATACATTAAAAAAAAAATTACCATGTGTTGAGTGTGCCACTGCCACCTACTGTTGTGGATGTGCAACTACACTTTATTCAAGTCCGGCAAACAGAATCCTACTGTAAAACTCCCAACTTTTCTCTGTTTTCCATCACGCCAAAACAAAACAAACCAATCTTTACGTAACGTTGACACCACGTCCGAGCAAAATCTAACACTTCAGCTCACAGAGAGCATAAGCCATCGACGCCTACGCTCAAAAACAGTGCCTGGATAGCACTTTCACACATCAAGCAGAAACATTCTCTCTGCGGTCCATGGTAATGGTTTGTTGCGTAATCCACTCCAAAAGGAGCGGAGCGCGGCCTTGCCTGTGGCAACAACCTCCCACGGCCTCTCGTTCAAGAGCAACACAGGAGGGAGCTTTGGGCCTTTTCGAGTGGGGAGGGCCGCTACAAAAGTCCATAATTGACTGCAATCTAAACATCGTCATGTGCTGCCGTGAGTTTCTGATGACCAAAAAAACACGGCACAAGAGCGAGGCTTGCGTTTGTTTCATGCAAAAAAAAAATTAATAAATGGATAAACAAATATGTTAAGACTATTGAAGGAAGGACAAGAATGAAGAAATGAAATCGAATCCAAGGAGTCAGCGACCTCCTTTCAACACCTGCGCAGTCTAAAAATTTTAATTTGTTGATCGGAAAACTTGTAAGTGAACATGTGCAGCCCTCTTCATTATTTGAAAAGAATGAAGTCTCACAGCGATACGAATCACATTAAGGAGAAATGCCAAAGGCAACTCCTTGATATATTTTCCAATCATGACATTTTAAAATAAGCCAGTTGCTTTTGGTGCCTTGCAGTCAAAGCAATATTGGCATTTTTTTCCCCCCCTCCAATCGGCAAGTACAATTTTCTAATGTCATTGAGATTTATTGAAGGAACGTTGGGTGTGATTTCCCGAGTCATTGCTTTTGAAAAGGCACTTAAAAAAAAAAGGTAAATCTTTATATTACTACACGATTCAAAACGCCGTAAGGTTGAAGTCTTCATTTCGAAAATTAGAAGCCCAGAGATTATAATTACAGAGCACGACATACAAGAAGATAAAAACACCATCCCAACTGCTCGTGTGGGAAGTGAGCTACGTCTTAAGAAAATATCGAGTGCGCGGCCCCGGCTATCATTGCTGCATGAGTTGACATTATCCCTTGGGCACTGGGAGCCAACGGCAACCAGAGTGGAGGTGGAATCATCACAGCTGATGTCTCGAGCAGCCAGACAGTCTGAGCATGAGGCTCGAGCCCCATTATGAGACATAAAAATAGTCCAGTCAAGGCTTTGCCTATAGAAAGCCAGCCACTTTCACATACCGTGAAAGAAGACAAATGCAGGAGGGAAGCACGGAAATTGCAAACTAAAATGTAAAGACCCTGAAAAATGAATTCTGACATCACTGTCTAGACACTGATATTGAATTTAGGTGCTAAAAACATCCAATCACCATTACATAAAATCAATCAATCAATCAATCAATCCAGCACATTTGCGGCATGCATTTAGTCAACTAGCGATACAAATACACTGACAATGCATCTTTCCTTCGGATAGTGCTTTGTCGTGGCCGCGTTGGAGCGCCTCGTTGTCTACCATGAGTGTGCGGACAAAGAATGACAGAATCGAAAGAAGAGAGGATTTTTTTTTTGGGGGCAAAAAGTCTAACTTGACAGCCAGTGCGTGGACCGTCACTCTTCTCGCTGGTGTATCAGATTTAGAAGACAACTTTCCTTTTATGAGGACTTTAACATGCCTGAAGACGGTCAGCACAAAACTTCATCCATATGCAAAACGAATACACTGAAATACATTACTTACATAGATCTCATTGTGGTCAAAGCGCTTTCTCAGGTTCTCAAGGAAGGAGTCTTCTGACAAAGGTTCCAGGAGGACCATGTCACCCACCCCAATCATGTTGTCTAGAAGTGACGTTTTCACCTCCATTTTGGCTTCTGGTTTCGCCCTAGAGGGGGGAAAAAAAAAGATTGAGCATTTGTGAAACATGCTGTGCAGTGACCTGGAAGGAGGTGGCCACGTCAGGTTAGTGGCCATTGATTTCTGCCTTTTGTTGAGAAGTATCCTTCAAAACCTCAATCAGAATGCTAAGCTACGTAAATAAGCGGTTGTCAAATTTGCCAGAAAAATCAACACTGGATTGGTCAGCAATCGATGAAGAAGGAATACAAGGTCTGCGTTTGTGGAGTCAGCCTTGGTCTCTACCGACGAGAACGACTGACTTGACGCTTGACCTCTGGGCGGTTACTCAGACGTGTTTTATAAATCAAAAGAAATCGCGCGGGATTCCCACATTTTCTCACCCGTCTGCTGGCTTCACCACACGGCCGGTAAAAGATCTGAGCTGGTGAGCGCCCGCACAAAGACAATGCTGGGGCTGGCACTTTTCAGTCCCGCGCTGCCCTCGAATGCCTTTAGGGACGCTAATCCCATTGCTATAGGACAGGAGAAAAGAGGGGCCTAGCATACATTCATGGCCCTGTTGCGGGGCTTTGCTCAACCGCGACGCAATGTTCGCCGCTGTGACAGGCCTCACGTACAAGAACAACCTTTGAGGCCGGGTAGTCAACAACTGTTCACCCCTCGCACAATACAAAAAGTCTCTTTGCAACGACGGACGGTGAACTTAAGCGTAGGAAGTCGACCCATTCCCATGTTTACGGTATGCTTCTCCCTCGAAACACCAGAAACAGTAGCGGTTGGAGAGTAATTTAAGAGGCCTTCACATTCAAATGACACTCAGGAGGGTTGGGATGCAAACTCGGAAGACAAAGGCATCCAGTGCAGGTAATGAAATGACTCAGACCAGATTACACCAGGCTTTGAAGAAAAACCCTCAATAGTTTCCAACACATAACTCTGTTCGGGCTGTCAAACAAGCAGTGACTTCGAAACAGCCCGAGTTCTTGGAAGAGCTAAAAAAAAAAAAAAAAAAACTGGCTCCGTGTAAACTTCCTCTTCACTTTTTCCCTGGCTTCTGTTTCCCTCCAGGGCTGAATATTATTAGTCCAGAAAGAAAAGCCTCGGCTTTAGCGAGCCAAAAACTATTGTTGTAAAGAAACAGAACGGCATCATTTATAAAAACAAGCAATTGATGAAGTTTTCGCCCGTTATTTTTGTAATTCCAAAGACTTCCAGACATCTCATTCATCGGCGTTGCTACATATTGTCAACCGCTGACCTCTATACTAAAATAAGGATCAGGGGGTAAATCTCGGCTTTTAATGTCAAATATGGGGAAGAGAAAGGCCAAGTGGCTAAAGTTGGAAAGATGGCAATTTAAAGAACCGGACACAATTTACCGGATGGTATAAGCGTGTATAAGTGTCATGGTAGTGAATAGAGTGAGCGAGGAGGCGTGGGGTGAGTCAGCATCGCTCATTTCATAGTTGTGATGATGTCAATAAATTACTTTGCCATGACAATTTGGCAAAAAAGCAAAAAAAAACAAAACAAAACAAAAAAACCCCACTTTGGTCAAAGTTGCTCTTCTGCTTGGCATAGAAACATCTTTTGTTTCCCCCCAATTTTGATGAGAAGGTTTTCATTTGGCAGCCAGCGCTCGAAAATGGCGGCCAATACGAGGAACTGTGACAGAAAAATCCAAATTTGCATGAGCACCAACCACCACACGTTCAATAGATAGCCACTTCCTATAAAGTGTCTGCCCGAATGTCAAGAAATGAAAATTCATGGCCGCCGCTGCTACCTAACAAGCAGTTCGACCCATCACCATCTTGTAAATTTCTTGGCGGAGGTTATTATGTTTCAAAGAGCGAGTAGGCTAGTGGGAGACAGAGTGATTTTTACGCCCAAACTTCTTTTTCCATTTCAAACGGGCTGCGCTTCATCACCTGTTTGGAGGAGGGGGGAGGGGGAGAACATGGGGCCGCACCACGGAAAAAGCAGACGACACACATTGGTGCATCCAAACTAGATTACAGGACGTGGCCCCTTTGCTAGTAACCGCACACACACTCCAGATCTAAGAAGTGGCTTAGAGGCAGCCAGTGGCACAATCCCGTTAAAAAGAGTTGCAGGCTGCTGGATTGCCTCCAAAAGAGGAAGAAGAGAAGACCCGATAGCCTTGATTACACTCCGGGGCATCATCCTTGGTGCTGAGTGGTCAAGGGCCAGCCCTACAACCAAAGAATGGTCAAGTCAAGGCATTTTTTTCAGGGGGGGGGGGGGGTAGACAGAAAAATACATTTTTAAAAAAAAATTGTCTGAAATACTGATTTGAGCGAGTCTCAAATGAATGTGATCATTAAAAGGAAATGCCATTCATCGTAACACACAGCGGTGCGGTGACTGGATTTTAATTCCTTCCTTGGCTACAATCGTTACTCAAAACACACCTGTCAAATCATCTTTTTAAATGCCATTAATCCGTTCCGGCAGGCAGTAAAACATGCCCCAAAAATAAATAAGTATAATATATGGTAGCATTGTGCTTTTGAGAAGAAAAATGGCACGGTACAGTACTGCACTATATACAAACATGCATGAATAATTTATTAGAAGGTGAAGAATTACTGAGCATCTCATTGCGTGGCTTCTTGTGGTGTGCGCGCACTTGCCACCAGGGAGCAGTTCAATATAATTTATCCATACGGATAGGAAGGAAGACGACGGTCACAACACCTCAGTAGGATTAGTCCCTTTTGGCAGAGGATAAAGAATTTATGACTGCGACTCCTTGTATATTTTCTGTCTCTACGTGTTGCTGAATAGTTGCTGTTCAAATATGTTGCGACATCAATGCTAGTCTCCTTAGCCCATCCGATTATGGGGCTTCGCTTTATGTGTTGGAGTTAAGATAGCCGACTTTGGTATCGGGAAAAGTTACTTGGTTGCTTTAAATACACCGCATGCTTTATGTTAGGTTTCGTTTGACAGCAAACCTCCGACAGGCAGCTCGTCCGCGATCTGGCAAACTTCGCTTTTCTGTGAAATGAGTCGACAGCGCACAAAGCTATTTGATGACTCGTATTGTGACTTCTCACTCCCAAGAACAATTTCCTTGCACCTCCTGGATACAACCCCCTTTCGCCTAACGTGGAGTCTCTCGGCAGGCTCAAATAACACTTAAGCGACTCACCTGTCTGCCGAATTTTATCTCACGTGCACATTGTACGGATCACAAGGTCAAATTTCAAACTGCTGTACATAATACAGATTTTAATCGGTGAAAATCTGATACCGATGGATGAGCCGGGCCTGAGATTTCACAAGGGTTATTATACGAGGCTCGCTCTGTGACCCAGATAGCGCCGTCAGATCAAATCTGCGAGGGCAACATGGAGAAACGCCATTAAATGTGCATTTATTATTTACAGTCGCACGACTTAACTGCCACCTTTTATTTTGTTTACCACAGAATTGTGGCCACAGACGATCGATCCTCTTTTCTATGGTACGCGCCCCACCCCCGAGTGCCGTTTCTTATATTTGAACGCTCGTGGAGCTTGGCAGAGACCAAAAACGGTTTGGTAACCGTTTTTGACTTGACTTTAGTCAACTTCCATTGACTAATCACAATAGTCAATGGAAGTTGCGGCTCTATAATTAGTTGGGCATGTAATTCAGACAGCGTTTTAACCCTGGAGCGGTTGCGTGAACACAGCGGCATCTGTGTCCAAGTAAAAATGCTTAAAAAGGAGTCTAAAATGCCCTGCAGTCCGAGTTGGTCTTGCCATGGCAGTTGAGTCACAATATCACAGCTTGGGGAGACATTCAAATACTCCTGAATGGAGAAGGAGGAGAAAGAGCAGCAGCAGAAGCACGTCATGGGTGTGGCAGAGAGCAGGTCAGGACACAAGAGGACCGAGCTTTGAAGCGACCGACACACGGCAAGCTGCTGCCTGGAAAAGTGACCTGGAATCTTGAATCATCAACACCAGTGCATTGGATTTCTGCGTGATTTGAGGGAGTACAAGTTTGTACACGAACACGCTTGATGGACCTTTCGACAAACCACTTCAGACATCTGGCATTTCATGGTTTAAAAAAAAAAGTTCTGAATGCAGAATTTCATACTGTGATTGTTGACATGAACAAATTGAGTGTTCAAGATGTGCAAATATTACTACTCGATATTTCCGTTTCTTTAGGTGGCAATTTAATAACTGGGCTCAATTATAATAATAATAATGATGCAAAAAAAAAAAGCATGAGCAGGTGAACGATGGGAACTATTGTTTGATTTGTTCCATGACATAAAAGAAGCCAAGAGGAAGCGGGCCATTGTCACGGTCCTTCTTTGTCCTGCCTGTCGCCCTTTGAAAATGTCAAAAGGAAACAAGCCAAAGCTGGAGTTTTTTTTGTTTTTTTTGTTATGCCCACTATTATTCAATATGATTATACCACAAACACGCACTCATGAGATCAGGTTTATTGCATCTGAAACCTTTAGGGCATAGGTGTCAAACTTAAGGCTGGGGGCCAGCTCTGTCCCGTCACATCATTTTATGGGGCCCGCGAAAGCAAATCAAATTTCATGATGCTTGCAAAAATCTGTACCAAAATTTTTAAAGAAAATGCATTTTCTTGTTACCAAAGCCCTCATAACAGTAACTTATATCATAGCTGAATAAACCGTTCCTCTTGACTTTTTTATATGGTTTCAGTCAAAATGGCCCTCCAAGGGAAACGAACTAAAATCAGCCCCATGACAAAAATTTAGTTTGACACCCCGCTTTAGGGCACTTTCCTAAAAAAAAAACGATACGATAAACAAATGAACACAATCGGAAGTTGACATGCGTCTCGGTTGACTTGCTACGTTCACTGTAAAAGAAAAACCATCGACAGCAGTGAAGAGTGAAATCACACTGCAAGGTTTGCACTCTCTCACTGTATGAGCGCACAAACACACCTGAAATGCTCCCCAGACTGCTTTGCATGAGCAGGATCAGCAGAAGGCCACTAGGTGGGTTTCATCTGGCAGCGACGTCCCACACGCAAATATGAAAACCGATGTCAGCCAGTGCAAGAATGAGGAATTCAAATTATTCTTGCGAGTTAAGAGCTGTCGATCCATTTTTTTTTTTTGCGTTGAATTGCAACCAAAATTGGAGTTATGAGAGAGATGAGATGGGTCGCCACTCCACTGAAGGTGGGAGGTGGTGGGGTGCTCACAGGGTGCTGCTTTAGGCCACCTCTCACCCCCAGAGGTTCATACGCAGACTAACCCAACCAACTAATGCCCTTTGTCAAACTCCACGACGTTTTTGTCGTTCGCGATGGCTGTGCCGTCAGACTACCAAATAAATATCGTTCTGTGTTTTGGACCGGGCCAGGGGTCACACCGCTACGAGTCCGTAGCATGGGACACTGCGTCTTTCGCCTCAAAATCGGGCGTCATTCGTGTCATCGGATGTCACTCGCTCGACCACGCCCCTTACGTGCACACATCCAACAAGGAAATACCACAGTAACGACAGTTTATAACAAACAGTTCATTTTCACCACCAATGTTGCCAATGGGCGAACTAACGGCTGTTGTAAACCAGTTTCTTTTCATTCAAATTTCAGCTTCCGCAGCCAACGGCAGTGACGTCGTGCGCACTGATCACGAGATTTTATTTCTGCCATCCTGACGCCATTATACTCGTCGGTGGAGACTACAGTCTTCTTCCTCTCTCTTTTTCAACTTCACACAATTTGTAGACTGAGCCCCTCTGGTACTTTTCTTTTTTTGATCATTTTTAAAAATGGATTTTTATTGATTATGTTTATCAGATCATGGATGGATGTTTTTTCACAGCACTCTGTTACAGCAGCGTCTTTTTTTAAAAACTGCTATATAAATAACGTTGAGTTGTATTCTCGTTTTTTAGACAATACAGAAGTATTCAATCCCAAAAAAATGGTGATTTTAGGGTCGGCTGGAATGGATTAATGGCATTGTAATGTGGGAAAGGTATCAATATCAGAAAATATTGTTTCTCAAGATTGGAAGTTGAAAAAAAATACTCATAAGTCATGTGTTCACTTCTCTGTTGAGTTTTTCCCCCCCATGCGTTTTAGGCTTCTCGCTTGATGTATTCAGTTGGTGAAAACATGTAAAAGGACGGTCCCAAAAAATAAAAAATGTCCACATGGATGTAAATTCAGCACATACTGTATACTAATTCCCCCCACCCCCCTTTTGGGAATGCACATGTACCTTTGTTGATGCAGCACTGCGACCATGAGACACGCCTCACAACGCCAACCTGCATAGCTTGGTCGGCAAGGCGAGTACAAACACTATTCTCCACAACAACCCGGCTAAGGGACTTTGGTCATCACCGCACACCTCGACCACTCGACGGCTTGTGTTCAAGAAAAGTTCTTCACGCACGTTTATTGAAGCATTGTCAACTGAAAACACAAACACCTTTGATGAAGGAACGAGAACAGCCAAATGATTTCAACGATAAGGAACTGCACACGCTTTTTCCATCAACAGCTTTGTTTGACCAGGAAAAAGTTCATATTTGATTTGTGGGGTGGGGGGGGGGGCTCGAAGCCAATGGACATACAGACGAAAAACATGAATAATATTTATAAAAGGTCTTGTGAGATTCTAGCAAGATTCTCGTTGACTTCCGATGAAAAATCTCAACACTTGAAATGGAGCGGTCAGAGCCCGAAACAAATAATGCAGTTTTGTTTTACAACAGATAATTTCTCTTTGTGGAAAGAATAAAGTATCTCATGAGACAGCAGGGTTTGTGATTTGGCTTAATCCAATCAAAATGCTTTTGCATTCTTTCTATTAACGCTCACCATAGCCAGCAAGAACATTGATATTTTACTGGCACCCTGTTTTACAGATAAATGTTAAAATTAGAAGCCAGTCTGTAGTCTGAGACAATTTTATGTACTGTGGCTACTTCGTATATAAAGTGGATGAATACCTTTTTCATACGCATGCAACAGACGACCGTTGATTTACTCCAAAACACTGAAAAAAAGACCTCTGAAAACTGAGGTCAATGACATCGCCCTCAAAGTTTAACCACCGTAAGGTATCAGTAATCCTTTTCTGTGCCTCGTTTGTCCACTGATCAGAGGAAGTCGTTACAATCCGTTTAGGAGTTTAAAAAAAAAACTTTTAATAGTAACAATACGTTTCTCTGTGCAGAAATTGCGCATGTATAAAGTTCCAAGATGCCACAAATAGTGGCAAGGACAAGAATTGGTGCCAAGTTGTAAAGATTTAAGTTGGATTTGCATCTCCTCAGTGGGACATCTCACCACACGCTAAGACGCCAGATGAAACCAATTAACTCGAAACGGAAAACCCAAAAGGAGAACTACAACTACTACTACGACACTGCGAAATACAGCACAAATCTCTTCCCTCGTGTCGACATACATTCCAATTTATTCATATAAAAACACAAAGAAACTCGACTGCAATCCCCAACCCCCTCCACCGCGAATTGGAGAGGAATGAATGAGTCGTGAAGCCCACGTTTGGGAAAACTGTCCAAAAGTTGCAGCAACAGAACAAAGCAAAAACCACAACAAGAGTTGGCAAAGCCGAGGTCAAATCACAACTAAATGGCCAACTTACCGGTTAACTCTTCCAAAGTCGCTTCCTCTCTCCCCAAATCCAATTTTCCGCAGAAAACTAGCACCGCGAAGATGACTGCAGTCCAAATCCGGAGCGGCTCCGTTCCGGGCTGCCTGCAAGTGGAAACTCGAGTCTTGGAGCTTGAACGTGGCTCTCGGCACTGCTGAATGGAGCTCCGGACCGACTTGAGAGCTCGGCGTACTCCGGCCGCGGGGAGTGTCCAAAACGGCGTCGCCCCGATAGTTCAGCGTCCTCTAATCACCTACGGCGTGGAGTGAAGTGGTGCGTTCACTTGTTATAGGCATTTGCATTTTTCCCTTCATGTTGACATGGATTGCTTCTGTAATGTCACGGCTCGGACAACCTGTCAAATTGTACCGTTGGAAAGAAACATTCAGTAATATAGGAGGGATATTTATAAGTCAACAACTTTAAGATAACTTTTAAGGGAAAACGGAGGAAGGGGAAAAGCGAAACAAAACCCTAAAAAGAAAGTTCACGGGATAGGTTGTGAATTTCCCCGAGTAAACCACAACGCACCATTCAAACGATCCATCACCCCCCGCGCACCGTCATCATGGCCCAACATCCCCCTCGCGTGTCTTATTTCTAGATAGCACACAAACGTTTGTTGACGGTTAATTTTCGTCTAATGTATACAGAGAGAAAACGTAACCACCGGGTAAGCATGTTACATGATTTCCAATTGATTCCTTTCATTTCTTTCTCAAAAGAGAAACGTACTTTTCACACAGGTGCAAATGCGAACGGCCATCTTAATTGATCGTTGTTGAACAATTTCAAAATGTCCCCGGTTTCCCTTCACAAAATATTCGCAAGATGTTCCAAACATTTGCACACACGCCTAACCAATCTACAGACCTTATATTGCGCTCATACTGTTCATTATCAATAAACTCCTCGCTTAAACTGTGGCTTACCTGTCCGACAGCGAACTTCCATTTTCCGTTTCAGTTCACTCAAAACGATGGCTCTTATCAACAACACGTTTTAACTTAACTGGATAAAACTTTATTATACTGTAGTTGAGATTTCCTCAAATGTTGCAGTGCCAGACTCCAGTCTTTATCTAATCCACAAAAAGACTTGCTTTGATCCTTCACGGTGTCAGGAGGCGAGTGTACAAAGTTCTTCTTTTTTTTGTGTGCAAACTGGGACCAATTTGGAAGGTGTTGTGAAGTTCCTTGAAAAACTAGAACAAGTTTGACTCCAGACACTAAGGTGGGATGAATTATATTTGACATCCTGGTAGTGGGTGCAATACTCGGTGAAACGGGGACATTTTGTCCTGCTGCCTTTTAGTTTTGTTTTATTAGTAAGTATGGTTTGATTATATTATTGCATATCGGTTGCACCCAAACCAATTGGAAACTACCGTCATACCGGATTCATACAATTTAGATATGTATTGCCAATTCTACGTTCAAAGGATGGAACACAGTAAGTGCAATACTGCACAATGTTATTTAAAAAAACAGTCAGCTTCAGCTCACCTATGACCTTCTTGAGAACAAGTACTACACGAAACTGGATCGATGGAGGCAGTCAAGACAGAGAAAAAAAAACAAGACGTAATCATTAGTAGTAGTGAAAATTATTTTCAGATTTTACGCCCATAGGTTTACAAGTCAAAACTTTTCCTTGTCATTAATGCGCCTTACTTAATTCTCTGTCTTTCATGGGTGTTGCAGTTTGGCAGCTTGTTGGACACCTAACAAGCTGGCCCTGCTGACTGACTGGAATTCTGCTGGCGGAGTACAATGTCTGCCTTCCCTCTCAGCAGCTTCTTTAATGAGGACCTTGACAATGAAGGTACACGCTCCTCTTTTTTCGAGAAATCGTTTCTGGGACTGTACGATGTTCAGTGAGCATCACTTAGAATCGAAAATTCCAAGGATTTTATCTTCATGTGTTCACTCAGTATGAATCCTATTTTATAGTGATCCAACATATTTGATTCCAACTTACTGACTCACTAATCCTTAAGTTTCTTTGTCCTTCTGTCTGTTGTTGTTTTTGATTACTTTTATGTTAATGGCGGATGATATTGGAAGTTAGAAATGGACTGGTTGGAGACTGTACCAAAAAAATGACTTAAAAAAAAAAGATGACCTGACCCTTTAAATGAACAAATGTTCAGTCTGAGTGATTGATCAGACATGCACATCGTCAGATTTACTCCTCAAGGCTTGTCAGTTTCTTAATAAAACGATCGCTCAGTACCTGTTTACAAACAAAGAAATTGTTGCAACGCGTGAAATGAATGAAGACGTTATCACGGAGCATGCAACTCAAATACTTGATCTTGTCTCCGCTGAAATGTCCTTAGATGAAAAGCACACCTTTGGGAATACTCTTGACATTTCCTTGCAGGTTCTGCTGCCAAACTCGAGGTCAAATTCAATTAGGGGAGTGCAGGTCGGCGGCCATTTGTGAGTGTCTCCAGAGAAGCGCTTTCAACTCAGGGCTCTGACTCTCGATACTTGGCCGTTCCCAGTGGCGTCCCAGAGCTATACTCGAACAAAGCCTTGGCCAAAGTGCTGCCCTTTAGAAAATGCACTGTGCTCTGCGCCATGTGTTTATGATGTCACAATCTACATATTAAGCTACCCCTCGGCTTGCTTTTTTTCCCCCTCTGAAATTCTTTATCAGCAGCGGATAGCCTACATGATTGCTTTGACATCTATCAAGCTGCGCAAATACAAACGTCAGGGACCCATCGTGTCAACAGGTATGATGACCAATCATTGAGCGTTTGCGGTATGTCGGTTCCACAGTCCAAATCCACGTACAAGCGCTTGCCTCTCGCCTTTCGTCTCCCCTCATCATCCTGCCTGCGAAGGATAAGCGGCGTGGAAAATAGATGGCTGGATGCATTGTAGGCTGATGCAAGCGTTTTTGTTTACTGTTCAGTTAATGGAGCGGGCAAACAGGATCTGGCTCATTATTTCACTTTCAGCAGAGACGTGTCACCAGCGGGAGGACTTGTGAGCACTTTTCAAAGCGTTTCGTAGACACAGATGCGTCCGACTCGGTTCGAAGTCAAGAGTGCGCACAAGGAGCTTCGGCAAGCTTCAGGGGCAGGTGTCGTTTGGTGACCCCATCTCATAAATATGCCATGTCAGTTGAGCGTCTCTCCTTATAGGAGCTCTTGAGATCGCTGGAGAATTATCTTTTGGCCTTTCGCCCATCTTGAGTGCAGCAGCATAAATTCAATTGTTGAAATCCACCCAGCTTGCAGTTTGTATGAGGTGATGCAAGCCCGCTTCTCGTGGAGCTCGATCCAAATATCGATACCGATGCTGGTGTGGATATTAAACCGATATCGGTATCATCAGGTTGATACCTCATTTTCTGTCTCTCTGGACCGCTGTGGGTTCATCTAAGTGGTAACTTCACTGACTGACGTGTCAGTTTTGGCCAGTTGGAGCACACACACACACACACACACACACACACACATACACACACACACACACACACACACACACACACACACACGCTTCCCTCACATGACCTGACGTGACTGAGCGTTGCCTTGTTGACAAATAAGTAGCCTCAACTAGCGTCGCTCATCCAGCAACATTTGAGTTGTGTTTCGTTAAAGCAAAGCCTATTTGATTGCCAACCTATAGCTTTCAGAAGTAGATCAAAGAACAAGAAAGAAGGTCAAATCATTCCATTTTCGAGCCAGTCACCACAAAGAACTTCAACTTCTAATTTCCCCTGTTGAACATTTTCAGTGGCACAGCTTGCAGCGAAGGATTTCGCATCCCCGAAACTTGTCTGAACTCCGTCTCCTTCTGAAGATCCAAGAGCGTCGCTCCGAAAACATCCACTTCATGATGGCCTTCCGACAAAAAATTGTTCCACTTTGAAAAGGTAAGTTATTCATGCCCATCGGGGGACTTTTTCCACCCTCACATTTGGGAGAAAAGTTTATTTCATATTGGGAAGCATTGAGTTGCCAGATGGCGAGAGATTACAGCCCAAACTTTGTTTTGATTGATGTCGTCAACCTGCCCGGCGACATTTGTTTTTCAAGCACCTGAGAACACATCTGTTCGCTTGGCGGCGCGTTGAAGAAATCGTTTTTGGGTTGTTTTTTGTCCTCCTTTGTGTGTATTTTTCTCGTGGATGTTTTAGATGAGGGAGCGGTTTTGATGAACGCGTACAAGAAGTTCACTTTGCCAAAGGGGAGTGTTTTCCGTGGGCGATGAAAACATTTGTTGAATGGCTTAGAAATTCAGATGAGGTTTTACTCCTCAGTCTTCTCTTTGACGCCGTCAGTCAACCAAGACGTTGTTGAGCTTTCTCGAAATTATCCTATTTTTCCTTTTAGCTGACTCGCAATTAAGAACAGAAGGATGAAATAAATTTGTCATTTATATTTTAAGCTACCATTATTAATGTGTCTGCCTTCTGTCTCATTTCTGACTTTCGGGTTGAGTGAACGCTGGCGCGTTTTGGCTGCCGCTGCTCAACCCGTATTGTTTTGTGTTTTTTGTTATTGTAAAGTGTCCTTGGGTGTCTTGAAAGGCGCTTATAAATAAAATCTATTATTATTATTATTATTACTTGCAAATGAAGCTGTTTATGCTGAACTTAAAAATGCACAAGACACATCTTCTCTGTTCCTTTCCTTTTATACCTTGTTTTATTCACTCAGGGTTTTTATTAGTTGTGGGTGTTTTTTGGGGGGGTTCACACCAAGTATATCTGTTGCTTCAATAGTACAAACAATAGAAACGAAATTTACAGCTGCAATGTTGGCATATAATATAGTTCTGAGCATGAATGTAGTATTAATTTGGAGTTAGTATTTTCTTAAAAAACACAAATATGATAAAAATACCGAGATGAGCACGATTATTTGCTTCAGCAGTTTTGCCAAAAGACTTGAAAATGAAATGCAATCACTTCGCCTTAGCTCCAGCAGATGGCAGTATAAACACCTCTATAAATGCCTTCCACACAATTAAAAAATAAACAAATAAAAATCAAGACCCCAGACTGGAAAGTATGTAACACGAACACAGTGCTCCAAAGTATTTGGCACATGTATTTTCTTGGCCACACAACCCCGAAGGATTTGCTCGCCTTGAGGTTTTGTTAGGTCACTCTAAAAAAAAAGAAACGTCAAATAATTTCGAGAGAGTGACATGCAAGCATGTGGGATATTCTAGGAAAGCGCTGAAAGTCAAGGATTGGTCTTGGAATAGGATTGTTGTGCTCTTGTTTCCATTGTTGATGCCCCCCCGCACACACACAGAGGTCGTGCCTATTTGGATCAGGCAAGGAAAAAAGTGGCAAGCCCAGCATGTTTGTTCTGCCGACATGACCAGTCTTAAGGAATTGCTTAGCTGGGTGTGAAAGATGCGCAACTTACTTTAAGGCAGGCTTGGCGCTTTCTCGTCTTACTGACTCTTATTTTTATTTTTTATTTTTAGTGAGGTGAGGGTTTACAGGAAGTTAGTTACATTCATCAAACTACAATTCCCTCTCTATGATGACGTGTTTGTCAAGAAGCAAATTGTTTCAGATATCAGCACTGTCGCCCCAAAACAAAAACATCCCGTCATGTTCACATTCGCCCTCTATCTGTGTGGTTCTTTCCATGCCTTCCAGTTTCCTCCCACGATGGAAAACGAAAAGGCGCTGAGTTAATTGAAGGCTAGAAATTGTGTGAATTGTTCCTCCGTATGAGACCTGTCATTCACTTGGGATCAGTCCCTTTTAGGGAGTGCACCGCCTCTCGCTTCAAGTCAGCTGGAACTCGTTGTTAGATTTCATCCCAAATACGTAGGAGCCTGCAAACTCCACATCCACAGCGGAGTGTATCATGACGGTGAAAGCCGAACACACCTTGCGATGCATTGTGAAGCTGCGGGTCGTGCTATTTGTTCCACAATGGCCGGCAGAGTCCCCAACTCCGCTACGTACTGTGCACAAGGGCAGAACCATGCACTAATTACAAATCATTACGCTAATGGGTCATGAAAATGACCCCGAATTGCTGCTGCCCACATGCTGACCCACTGAGAAATGTGGCGAGGAGGCGGTCAGCGGGCGTGCGGCGAAGCGGCCAAGCCTGTTTTTGCCAAAAGTGAGCAAGCGAAGGCCGCGCAAGGGAGGGTTTAATCCCATTGGTGCCACAGAGGTCGGGCCGAGTCGCTGAGTTCACCAATCAGGGGCTATTTTGCTTCTGCAGAAGTTTATTCCAAAAGGTTGGCGATGCCACAAAAGCGTCATTTCCAGGGCCTCAAAAAATACCGTAGCTGGAAAACTGATAACATTGTAAACACTGACTTTTTTTTTTTTTATCCAGCGTGGATGGAAATCATTTTTACTCAAAGGCTGCCTGACATCTTGAGCCCAGACACATCACTTTTTTTTCTCTCAAATCCAAACACCTCTCCACGTTTTATGTTTGAAATAACAAAGCCGCTCCGTTACATTTTCATCTGCGTGAAAACGAGGCGGGGTAAAAGAATGGAAGACATCTGAGCACACACAGCGTATTCTTGTAAAAAAACATCATTAGGGTTGGGTTCCCCTGTTAATACCAAGTGATTTATTTCATGACCATTGTGCATCTCCGCATGTGCCCTGTAAAAGAATGTTCAATTAACCTTGAAGCCATTCATATCGCCATGTGGGCCATACATTTGGAGCATGTTTTGTTTCCGTTCAAAGTACAGCACTACATCAATGCATGAGAAAAAGACAGCTTTGCAACATTTCCGATTTTCCCAAACGAACAAAAAAATATTTAAGATCCATCTCATGTTTAACAATAGATACCGTTTTGTTGCTTGTCACGTCATCTCGACTTTTTGGATCATGTTTGTAGTAATTCCAGAGAATTATATACTGGATTACTTTAAAGCATTCGGTCCGGCTTCATCCTCAGACAGCATACAAAAAAAATTGCGATCATAAACCGCAGGAAGGAAAAAAAGTAAATGGCAGCATGAAGAAAATGAAGCATTTCGCTCCAGCTATTGCGATACAAGAAATTCAGCGCCATCTGGGTCTTGATTTCCTCTAGACAGGATTAAACCCTGTAATTAGTTTCTTCATCCAGTTGTTTCGTCACGGGATTATTCAACTTTCATGTGATATGAATAAGTATGAAGTATGGGCTCTAAAACATGGCAAGATATCGCTCTCGGTTGCATGCCAAAATGGCCAACCTTGGTACCTCCAGCCAATGTCCTTCCCATCACATCCCTGGACACACCACACACCATCGTCATTCCACTCCACCACACACGGGCAGAGCAAAGCTGTTTAATGTTTCATTTCAAGATTTTTTTTTTTTTTTTGGTCCGAGCAGTGGAATGCAATCGCATCTTAATGAGTGTATGTCTGCTCTCTGGTGAGAGGAAGGTACTCCGAAATGCATTTTCTGGCAGTAATTGCTTGCACTGGTGAGTTTGTTTCTATTTTTCAATATATAGGCCACAGGTTCAAAATGAGTCGGAAAATAAGTGTTGCGGGTATTTTTCAGTGACGGGGAAAATAATCTGCAATGAGTGGCATTTTCTTTGTCTATTTTGATGGCCAGTCAAGTCTAGCCGTTCAGCACTCAAAGAGTTATGAAGAAGTGGGGTTTTTTTTTTTCGTCCAATACTTGTTGGAGCAGATGAGTACATTGTGAACAGAGATGAACCGCGGGAGGTTCACTTCGTTGGTGATCCGACAAATGTTGAGCAGGGGGCTTCTTTGGTCTTTTTTTCCCCCCAATCGATAACCGGAACCCTCTGCCAGATTCAGGATGATGGATGACTTCACACATCAAACGTGTGCTCGGATGAGTGCGAAGCTGTTTCACACATGTCTGACACCTTTCTGCGAGATGTGCAGTGGCGGCAAGAACGTATGCACACGTCTTCTCTTTAAGGCTCCAGCCATGACTGGCTTGCCATGAATCGCGAGCAGAGCTCAATGCATCGTGCTCGTTAAAACCTTCACTACCCATTTGCTTCCCACGTCCTTTCAAAAAGGAACCCACCCCGACACCCCACCTAAAAAAAACAACAACATGAGAATGTTGAACAGCCGAAGTGCATTCTCGCGTTATTTTTAATTTTCTTTGAAATACATTTGACAGCCAAAAACTGGGTGTTGGCAAAAATCTCAAGTGTTAACATTTTTAGCAAATAAATTCTTGAAAAAAGGAAATAAATCCTTCAATTTGTTTAAAAATAAAGGTTTAAAACAGAGCTAATTTAGGTGCTTTGGCAGAAGCCGAATGAGATTTACCGCTGTTATTTCCAATTCAGGTCAGCTGACCTGTGTTTCTGTTGACGTTGAGAAGGTTGCGCTCAATGACGGCGATGGTTGCTTACAAATGAATTGAAGGTTTCACCAAATACTTCCAAGTCCATATTGGTCATGAAGTCGAACAATAGCAGATCAGTATTTGTCTCGACGAGACCGAAGACACGAACAAGACTTTTGGTGGTCGAGACCTTGAAAACGACCGCGACTCATTTCGACTGCAAATGACTCATATCCTACTGCTAATTTAAAAAAAAATACAAAAACGATGTTTAGTGGTTCTTAAAAGACAGATTTTAAACTCGGCTTTGAACATGCATGCGAGTGAATCACGTTGTTGTCGCTAATCTTGTGCGTCTCTGATACAGTGCAGCACAGTGTGAAATCAAAAGGCGTTTTTGCTTAGTGATGAAAGTCTTAATGCGTGGTCTCTCGGAAGCCAAACAAGTCTCGCGTGGCACTTGACCACTTTGTCATATTCACCCGAGTCGTTAAGTGAAGACATCCGCCGCCACGTTGCCGGCACAATGCAAACGCGGCGATGACGAACTGGCACCCACATAGGTCTCGTATTGCATTTTCCACCTCTCGCCGAGATAAGCCACCATGACGCTCGACGCTCACTATCTCCAACACTCCTGTCACAAAATCAGCAGGAAGCAATCTTTTTCTTCCAGTCTCCCGCCATACTTGTGTGGAGATTACGCAAATGTAATCATTTCAATGCTGAACTGTTGCCGAGCTTCTGCTATTACCGCACGGCTCTCGCATCTCCTCTGGGGGAGTAATTCAAATCTTTTCCACCTTCTCGCTCAGTCGCATCAATATGTCAGGCGGTATCTTGTCCAAGCGCCGATACGTTATCGTGGAGCAGCCCACCGGTCGCGAAAACAAACAGCTGGTTGATATTGATCTCTCGATGGTGTATCGAAGAACAGAGCACAAAGCGCCACCTCTGTAATCACTGCAAATCTACTTTTTATTCCCAACCGGGACCGCCTATTATCTTTTTCTTTTTTGTGTTTTGATTCCCAACGGGTGGATGTCCTTGCACTCCCAGACTGTAGCATGCATCCTTTCCTACATCTTGCCATGATCACTTGCCAATGAACTGCAATGACTTTTTCATAGCAGAATTAAGAACTTGTTTAGAAATAATGCCCGGTTATGCAACACTCACTACCAGCCAAATGTCAAAGAGCGACATTTTGAATGCAAAAAAAAAGCTTTGGGGACGATAAAACCACATATTCATCAAAATTGAAAATGGTGTATATGGGTTCCATGAATAATCATTGTTATGGGTTCAGTAGTTCAATGTTTTGTAATTTCCTCATAAAAATGCATTTAATATGTATTATTTATGTCTTCCTTGTAACTATGAAATTAAGCAGCAGAGGCCACTATTGCCACTGCTCAGCATATTAAGCTACCTTGCATCTAATGTTTATTTAATGGCTTTGCCTCTGTGCCTTGTTTGGCCTCTGCAAAGAATGTTTAATCTTAATTAGTTATGCAAAAAATACATACTCACACACAAACACATACACACATGATAATGCATGATTATTATTTATAGCGGTTGTAAAATGTACACCGCCTACAGTGGGCAATTGTTTGAGTAACAATGAACGAAACACAACCTCTGCAGAAAACTGTTACCAGGAGGCAATTACAAAGTGACAACGTGCAATAAACCCATAATTAATTTGGGTGATGCTATGCCTTTGGTGGCGATTTAGGAGAGTCCTGATTTATTTGGTGTGATAACTTGCCGACAGTTGACTAAAGGCAGTGACAAATTGTCTCGGATGGCAGCGCTTGGGTGTACAGTGTTTGGATCCCAACAAGAGGCGCCATTTGACTCCTTAGAATAGGCTGCTGACAACAGCAGAAAGTCACGCGGGCCACCGTTTATGCGAGCGCTGGGACCTGTGGGGCAGTGTGATTTGTCAGGAACAAGAGACTGAAGTTTAATTAAAGTCATTAGGCAATTACGAGCCAGCATGATAGTGCTTTACAATGCATTTCTGTCCTGCCCATTATCCATGCTCAATCAAAGGAGTCCCTTACTCCGACGTGAGCTATAAACGTTAGGATGGTATATAGGTCAGCCACATTGAGACTACTGATGCCTGTAGACTGTTAATCCAATCACTATATGTATAAAAAAATAAAAAAAATTCCTCGTCTCACCCCCCCTCGGGTGGTGTCCGTCCCTCATTCAGCTCGGGTCCTCTACCAGAGGCCAGCAAGCTTGAGGGTTCTGCGCAGTATCCTTGCTGTTCCTATCACTGCACATTTCTGGACTGAGATGTCCGATGTTGTTCCCGGGATCTGTTGCAACCACTCATCTAGTTTGGGGGTCACTGCCCCGAGTGCTCCGGCCACCACAGGCACGACTGTCACCTTTACCTTCCAGGCTCTCTCCAGCTCCTCTCTGAGCCCTTGGTATTTCTCGAGTTTCTCGTGTTCCTTCTTTCTGATGTTCCCATCACTTGGGACCGCTACATCCACTACAACGGCTTTCCTCTGCCCTTTATCTATGAATTATCTATCTATCTATCTATCTATCTATCTATCTATCTATCTATCTATCTATCTATCTATCTATCTATCTATCTATCTATCTATCTATCTATCTATCTATCTATCTATCTATATATATATTTTTATATGTATATATATATATATATATATATTTCTGTAATTTTTCTATGTAGAAAGCATACATAAATATAAATAGTTGTATAGTTCTTTACTCTGGAGCAGGGCTATTACACCAAATGGGTACCATTTGCTTGTTGTGTCGTGCTCAGAATAACCTTCTATTTATGTCTTTTTTTACATGTAATTGAACCACTCTGAATGTGTATCAGCCCATCTCAGGCTTAAACACCTTGAAATACAGCCACATAGCATTTTTATGCTAAAAGTACGTTGACACTAACCATGTTACCGGTTCACTAAAAACAAGCTTATGTGCGTGTGTGTTTATGTTTGTGTTTGTGAGGAGATATATTTCAAACCATAGTTTTCATATAAGATATATATTATCATTGCGTTTTTATTTTTGCTGGAATATTCGTCTCATACAGAAAAAAACAACCATCTGTGAATCAATACCACAAAATCCACGAGGCGTTCCACAAGGGTCTGTACTTGGCCCCCTCTTGCGTTCTATTCTATGCAATGACAATAAATGTTATTTGGATTCTCAATCAACAGTACATGCGCCTGTGTGGCCATTTTATCCATCAGTCCAATCAACCATGGACTTACCCCTCATTTCTCTGCCAATGGCATGCAGTTCCCCACCGATTGGAAAGGAGAATTTAACACAGTTATTCATACCCTCACAACTTCATTGAAAATAATTACATAAGTTGACATTTTCCAACTGAGTGAGCGTGGAAGCTTGATAGTGATCACAATGATCCTATGTTTGACGTTTTTACATGTGAATCTTCCCTGCATTATGATTCGGGCTGTCATCATCGAAAAAAACAACAAAACCCCCCCCAAACACTTCTTAAAGACTACAAAAAAATTGTTCATTGCACAATTCTATGAATTCTCTTATTGATACTATCGGTAACATATACACAGGCGATTAATTACGGAGACGGAGAAGGGTAAGAAGATTATATGAGCGAGAACTGCATCCACATTGATCCGGTACTGCAGGTGTTGCAGTAATGGAGGATGAAAGCGGAGAAGATGAGAGGAAACTGATGAGGAAAAATGAAGTCGACCAAGTGCCGCGCCACCCCGAGACCTGGCTTTCACTGTAATGATTCCAGAGTGTCAATATGTATTACTCGAGCTCCATTAGCTCAGCTTGTGTTCCATTAGCATGTGTGCGGATGCTCCACGTGACCTTCACAGTCGTTGGTGGGTCGTCATCCAATACATCACTGCGCATGACCCGTTAAAAAAGTTAAAATTGGAACGTGGATGTGTTTAGCATCCGACAAGGTGACGAGGACAAATCGGTCAATTTGAGGACATGTCATTGGGTTATTACCGAATGAAAATGAAGAAATGTCATTTTTTGGGAAGACTTTTTACACATACATGCACTTACAGGAGTCACATGACTGCTAACAATTGTCGAACAATAATGAAGGGCGTGAACAAATGCGGTGTCGAACATGCCGATGATCCCAATTTACTGGAAGTAAATCTGCTGCTTGTGCGCTTATACAGTCCTAATGATGTCTTCCATCAATCTGCTTTTGCTCATCGAGTAACAGTACTCTGAGTCTTTTTTTGTGGGGGGGAGGCGGCTAATGTCTTCCCTCGTCTTTGCTGCTGCGCCGCCCAAGATTCAATTTATTATCCGCATGAATCGTGCGGGTTTTATCGCCGTACCCCATGCCTAAAACCGCTCCTGCTAAATTGCTCCATCATGTCGCTGGATTTATGAGCCGACATATGCTTGCCATTGATTGCAACTTGCTTTTATGAGAGCAGATGGGCTGATTTGTTTGCTGTTGATTATTAGCGCATTAGATATTTGCATGCCAAGGATGTATAAAGCAAAGCAATGCCTGTTTTTTTTCAAACTTAGCATTGATATATTGTCCATCAGTGTTTTTGGCATTCGTTGGGAGCTTTGCCGTCATTCAGTAGATCCCTTGCAGAAGGTCGTACATCTTGAACATATGACAGGTTGTTCACTCAACCACTGCCAGCCGTTTTCAAAGCAGTTCCCATATCTTGCCGTTTTACAGCATTTTGCGAGTCCCGCAGAATATTTGATTCTGTGACGATATGAGGCAAAGCAAGCATCTGTGGTGCGTATTTCACACACAAGGCAACTTAATGTGCTTATTTTCTACTCAAAAGCGGTGCTGATTCCAAATCCAAGGCAAAGCTGCCCACGGCAGCGATCTGTTTGTCATTCCTGCGGTTTACAATTCTGAACTTCACAAACAATCTCTTTCCACGTCTACCTGTTGGGAAAAAAAAATGCACTTGGCGGATACCGGTATATTTACGGCGATGGCAGTAAATGTTTCGATTCCAGTCGATGAATACACATTTGTTCCGTGGACCCAAAGATAGAACTTTGGATAAACAGCACGTCTACCTGAAGATGTGCCTTTCTGTGCATTTCTAATGCTTGAGGTTGGAGACCAGGTGCCAATCAGTGCCGTAGCAGCTCAGAAGGCAGCAGCCTGCTCCGACATGTTAATTAGTCCCAAATTCCTCTTCCGAGACAGCGGCACTCCGAGTGAGATACAGCAGGGAAATTTGCAGGAAACTTCCTCGAGCACAACTCCACTTTGATCCACTGAGATGGTTGTCATCAATTGTTCAGTTTCATTTAGCCTCTCTCGATTTGAGAAGAAAGACGTCCGCATGGCAACGTGCAGTATTTCATTAAGAGGCAGATCTTTGTTCTGTGCCCTCGATTTCACGCTACGTTTTGACTTCGTCTTACTAAAATCTTGATTTAAATGACATTCAGTGGCACCTTGAGATACAAGCAACCCGACTTGTGAGGTTTTCAAGATACGAGCTGCCGTTCACCCCCATTTTTATTTATCAGCCACCGTTCTGTTATTTCTGCCGCCTTTCATTGTAAATGCGTCACTTTGAACACTTTGCTTCTGTTTCGGGGAGCAGAGACGATGTGCCGTCATGTGACTCCCTGGCTCCATTTTACTGGTCTGAACGACAGCTCGTATGTTGAAAATCAGGCCACTTGTATCTCAAGGCACTACGCTGTATTAACGGTGGCCACGCAGCATCGGCAAAAGCCAAAGACGGATGCTGTGGCCCATTCGGAGGAAAGTGGAGAGCGAGTACAAAAGATGTTGCCCAAACATATTTCCACTTTGTATGTAGAAAATATGTGCCTTGCAGCATTTCCTCCAAACAAATCCAGATGGCACGACAGGCTTTTGCATCCACAATGATACGCATCCCAGCCTTTGTGGCTCCGTTTCGAGCGTCGTCATCTGGCTTACTTGCTCATTTAATTCAAAATAGATGGCACACGCTGACGCAAAAGTTGTAAATGCAAAAAGCTACGGCCACGCGATCTATCCCGATGTACCTTTTTATACAGTGCTCAAAATGATTGCCGAGCAAAGGCAAGCAAAATATTTCCATTTGATAGCAGACAAAAGGAGCCGTTTCCGAGCATTACCTGAAAGCGGCGGCGTCGATAGAATCGTCGAGGTGTCAGCTCGCCACCTGCTGTGACATATGAGGGCGGGGATGAGCATGAAAGTCTCATAAAGCAAAAACGCAGCCGTCTATCATCAGAGTGAGATGTGAGGCGAATGCTTCGTGCAAGGTCACAGAGAAGCAAATGTGACATTAAGAATGACTCAAGACGTTAATTCACTCTTTATCGTGCCATTTATATGCCATGGGAAGCTTACCTGACGGTGTCTAGCGTGTAATGCTTTGTGCAAAGGTCACCGCAAAGTTTCGACAACGCCGTTGCAAACTTTTTGGGGTGGGGTCTATAGCATGCTGTCATCAACAAAAAAAAAAAAAAAAAAGGCTGACACGAGGTTACTTTCTGACTGATGGCTTAATTTTTACTCTGCTGCCGGCTCCAGGACATTAACGCTGGATTGTATAATTACGGGTCGTGTTCACATCTCGCAATACACTCAGTGTAGTGGAAATAAAGAGTCTACACGCCTATGTCCAAAGAATACTAAGGCAAATCATTTCCACAGATTTCCACCATTAATGTGACTGCCAAGCTGAACCCCCCCGCCCCCCATCTTTTTGAGACGGGAAATCAAAATAAATATACTTTTTGGAATTGTGCTAAAATGTGTTGTCATTTCCTCAAGGAGGGGGGGAAATTCTGACCAGTTAAAATAGCAGTCGGTCTTAGCACAAAATCTTCAGGTTTCTGCTCGTCAGAAAAAGCCCACTAGAACATCAGAACTTGTTTTCAGGTCAATCAGAGACTCTTGAAATCGGAGATGACACGAGTATGAATGCGATGCGTTAATTCTGAGCACGTCCAACCATCCAGTATGTGCATGTACTATCGCGCTAACGATGTGACCGGAGAGTTTACTTTGAGCTTGCGGGACAGTGGCATGTGGGAGAGGTCCGGACCCGCCAAGTCTTAAGACATGAGCGAGACATCACCTGACCTTGGCCTCGCTGTGTGAGCGAGCTCGAGGAATGTGCTTCGGGCTGAATGCAAATGAAGCAGAAAGGAAGAGAACAAACTACTTGGAACACTGAGTCACTGTGCTCTGGATCCGCGCTTTAGCATGCAGCGCACTCCTGAGCTGTGCTCCAATCTTGCCCCTATTTTCTCATTAGTCCATCAAACGATTCCGCAGCAGCATTTGACCAAAAAAAAAAAAAGTGTCATGCTCTACGTTTTGGTTGACTTTTGACTAGATTTTGTTTTGTGTCATGTTGTGTCACTGTGCTGGGTGGGCCACATGTGTGAGTCTCCTAACGTGGAATATTCGACATCCATCATGTTACATTCGAATAGCTTTGTAGAAAATATACCTGACATCTGAAGCTTTAATTCTACTCTGACTGAAAGCTCCATTTAAGCAAGAATGATGCCCTGCGGGCCTTTTAAGTCTTTTCATGAAGAGGTAAAACCGTATAAAAGCCAGGTGGGACCTATTGTATTCACATGAGTGTTTTGTGCCTGTGGAGGTTCTCAGTCATCCTTCTTGTTAATCCACAATTAGGAGAATTTGAATTCCACCCAACTGGACTGAAAATGTTTTCCTCCGTGAATTTATTCGCAAATCACCTGGCCGTAGTTATACCGAATTATACCTGCACGTAAACTGAAAATGCCTGCATCTCCATGTCATAAGTGGCATTCAGGTAATGCCAGCGCTTATGATTTGTATAAAAGATAATTGGGATTTCAGAGGTCATATTCGGCGAGATGGAGCTGCGCGTCATTATACATGCAGCACACTCATTAATTTTGAGGAGTGGGGATGAAGGAACCTGCAGAGGCAGGTGATTAGATTTGATGAGGAACTAGTACAGTTCGGGGAAAGAAAAAAAATTGCGGGTCAATGGCATCCTGAGAGCAGGCAAGCGTCATAATAAAACATATTTGACAGTCGACAATTCATGGACTGGATTATTATTATTTTTTTTACCCCCGGAAATGTTATCTGAATGGGCCGGTGATTGTATGGAACGTCGACCCCTGCTACTGGTACGAAAAAGAATCCCTGAATTTCACACCAAAACACAATTTACTACCATTCACACTCACAATCACACCTACGGACAATTTAGGCTCATCATTGAAGCTGCCGTGCATGTTTTTGGAACGCGGGAAGAAACCGGGGTACCTGGAGAAAAACCACGCAGGAAAGCCGGAGGCAGCCCTGTAATCTAACTCATGACCTCTGCATATATGTATGTGTGTGTGTGTGTGTGTGTGTACGTACTGTCAAAAACCAAGGACCCCCTGTCCCCAAAACCTTGGCAAATCCACATAGATGAAGCATGAAGCCATTTGATTTTGGTTCTCCTCCTCGTGTTTCCATGTCAAACATGGGTCAATTTTTGAAGTGCGCCAACGCCATCAGGCGGCGTTGACAGCGTTACCACGGAGTTTTTCAACTCAGAGGACCTTTCCAGCCTGCAGCTCTTTGAGCGCTGCTCGTGCAGTCCCTCCGCTGCAGGCCTTGGTGTAGCCGCGGCTAGACCAAGCTCATTGCGCTTTCATGTGAGCTTTTTGCGAGGCCAAAATGACAGCAATGCTGCGGGCGGGACACAACTCTGTCATGCTTGCTGTGTTGCGGCATCGGGGAGCGAAGAACCCCCATGTATAAGGCAATCCCCCCCCCCCCACACACAAGCAGAATACAGTCATTTCTTTTGTGTTCCTACTTCAGTGTCGCATCTTTCAGAGTCGAGAGTCACAGAGGCGACGTTAACTTAGGCCTATTCATCACCAGCTCTTTGTACAGCGGCGGCGGTGTGCTCATGTGTGTGTGCCTGAGTTCCCGCATTTGTGGGCAAATCATGGCACCGTGTTGCCATTGTTGGAGGAAGTCATTAGATTTGCACTTCACGCTGTGATTTGAAGTCAGTCCTCGGCAGCATGCTCACCACAAGAATGTATGACTCACTCCATAATAAGGGGAAAGAGGGAAATGGAGTGCTCAGGCAAGATGCTAAAGCTGAATTAGGAGATTATCTTCAAAAAAAGGGGAAGAGTATGCAAAATATTGATTAGAATATGGCATGATGTTGGATGACTGGTTGGATTCGTCTTTGTACTGCCGTTTATTGCCACTCCCAGTTGAAGTTTACTGTCAAACGAAACATCAAACAAAGTAGAGGTGCAACGATTAATCAAAACCTTAGCAAATGAATCTAAATATTTTGATTGATCATTGAAAAACCTTATTTTAAAATCCTCTGAATTTCAGCCTCTTGACAGTAAATATTCTCAGGTTTCCCTTGTCCTCCCCGAAAGCAAACTCATTACTAACTCTGTGTTGAATCAAAATGAAACTTTTGAAAAAATATCTGCTCTTAATTTCAAAACAATGATCAATATTTTTGCTCTTGACATGTTACAGCCCAAACTGGATCCTAATGAATTTATGTTTGTGTATTTTCTGCACTGTCAATCTCAAATAATAACCAGTTTTTGAATATCGGGATGGAAATTAAAACATGTTTTTTCATCTGAAAATTTGATGAACTGATAAAATAATCGATAGAAGAATGTCTTATGAAAGTAATAGTCAGGTATGTCCTTCAACAAAGTGAGTGACACCATGTGTACTTATTTATAACACCCAAGTTGCAAAACGCCATAACTGGGCTAACGAAACGCATCGATAGTTGCAGTGTCATAACCCCTGAAGCAAATAAATACATGAACACAAATGGCGCAGCAACATACCTACACATACAATACAATAAAACTCACCATTTGGAAAGTCTTTGTGTCTTCAGGGCCCCATTCTAGTACTTCACTTTGTAAAGTCCACCCCCAATTCGCAACATTTTGAGTATCATCCGGGGGTAAGAAGGTCTCACGCAAGTTGGCTCAGTTTTAGCACCATAAAAAAAAAAAAAAACCCAAAAAACAGCACAGGAATGACCAACTCGGTGACATTTAAGCTGCAACGAGTTTGCGGGCACTGAAGCTTTAACTCAAAGGCATCAAGGTTAGTGCACCATTACGGCCCAGAATGTAGTTCAGTTTGTAGATAATTCAGGAGGATGAAATAAAAAATAAATGGGATTTCAGAGATCATATTCAGCCATCGAGGGAGGCTACAATCATTTCATATTTATGCACCACGAGAGGTTTATATTAGCATGCTAATATACTATGGAGGTTTGAGAGTGCCCTGACACTTTTTTTTTCTTCCTTACCGGAAAATAAAAACCAATATTACTCCCAAAACCCAGAACTGCTAAATGTGTGTTTGTGTGCAGCCACAGCGTATAAAATAAACCTTATCTTATGTATGTATTCATCAATAACAAGTGTACTTCACTGGATTCGTGACGGGAGCGGGGAGAGTCATACAATATTTTCTTATATTCAATTATCGTTTCTAATTTGCCAAAAGGAAAATGGCATTTTGTGCGAGTTCCTATTTTCGTTGTTGTTTTGAAGGAAAAGGACATTGTGCGTTGTATAATTACATATTTATCGCACGTGGCACGACTGACCTCAGTAAATGAACCTCGATAAATCTCGGCAGAATTTTTTTTTTTTTAACGCAGCAGAGCAAATGCACATGGCCTCCAATATTACGACTTACAACTATTTTTGCTAAAATGCTAACAATAATGACAATAATACACTGCGGCGTTGCACGTTGAGCTCTTCCTGGTTTCGATTCCCGGCTTATCCTATGTTGTCGATTAGTTGGACAACAAACATCGGATCAAACCACTTTGCATAAAACAACACATGGCAGCGCTGGATACAAACCGGGCATGAGCAGACACCTACGAACTGAGTGGGAATGTGCTCTGATTTGCACACATTGGAAAATATCCAACCAGAACTACAATCTCAACTCCTTGTGTTCTGCTGATAGCGATGAACTCTGCTCAGTGTCGGACCGGCGGCCGATTTTCGCAATTTCCAGTGGGACATTTGGAGTTGGATGACATAATGCGAGCATATCCGTAGAACGAATAGTGTGGCTTTGTCCAGGTCACAAACTGCTACTTGTTTATCCTCACGCGACTTCATATTCCGGGAGTCTGAAGGCCCATGGCCAGGAACACTATTGGGATCGATGTTTGTCCAGCATGTGCAGTTTGTCTCGCCGAATTCGCACTCAAGGAGACGTCCCGAAGGTTCAAAATTCCCCATTGGAGGTGGACTGTTGGTGGAAGAAAACATGACTGCGAGTCACATATGCGGACCCCCGTGTTGCAGTGCTGACTCTTGGTTTTATTTAGGTTTTGGTTATTGAGAAAGCAATGAAACGTAATTGTATAAAAACGGATTGTTTTGGGTTTATTGGAGATGTGCAAACACGCCAGACTCTCTCATTACATTTGTGTGTACACACACCCAGTGTTTATTAGTGAGAGAATCAGAATGTTGGAACAAGAAGAAGAGAAACGTGTTACTTTTGATTGCCCTGGCCAGTGAGTGATGCTGCGAAGCCGGATCCCCACAAAGCTGACTTCTTTGTACAATTAGGACAATTTGTGGTTGAAGGTTGTTTCTCTCTGGTCTCTCGTGCATTGAAGTGATTACCTGTCATGTGCATGCCTGTCACAATTCTTTGAAGTCATAAAGTATAGATACAGACTCGGGTCTCAACTAAGAAATTCTACGTCCGTTCTGTGTATAATGATGTGGGCTAATGAATCAAAAATAAAATAACCGAGAGATTTGATGACAGTGGAAAGGACCTTTAGAAACATCAGACCTTTAGTTTCTGTCATTCAAGTCAAGGAAAGTCAGGGGAGTAAAAAAAAAAAAAAAAAAGAAATCTGATCCAAGAGCGAAACTGACACAAACTGAGACGCAGCTGCAAGGCAAAGGTGACAGCATCTGTGATCCCACCTGTATGGCAAATGAAGCAATGTGATGAGAAGCCACAGCTTGTGTGAGAGAGAGCCACAGAACAGAACATTGAGCTAATTTGTCTTTTCGAGCAAAAAAGAACAAAGAAAAAGGAGACCCCTTTGCTCTTTTTTTGCTTACCCTGACATGATGTCCTGTTTTGAAAACAAAATTTGTCATGATGAAGCGTCAGGCAGCCCTTTTCATGGCAGACATTTGGATTTGTCAAAATTATTTTAATTTTTTTTTAACTGCTTAACCCATCTTATAATGTGCATGATCCCACATGTGTTGATGAGAAAAAAATGGTAGGCGTGTGCTTATTTTTGTCAGTTGTCTGGTGCAGTACCAAGACTGACCTGTAAGCAGCGGTGTGGTACCACAGGCCTTCTCGACTGTTGGAAATTACAAAGAAGAAGAAGTAAGAGGCAGCTCGGTCAAACATTAGCTTACCTGTTATCTCAATAGAACCTTGGGGAACTATCTTTTGTGACTATGTTCATGCACACAAATGTTTGAAAACGGAGGTAATGTTGCCTATTGAAATGAATGGAAAAGCAATTAATCGGGTCCAATCCCTGTACAAAGTGTTTACGTTGTGGTTGTGTAGTTAAACGATCAGTGAAAGCACACTTAATCATCAAGAAATAACAATGAAATCACTGTGTAGCATTTTAACTTTTTGCATTCTTTCATTTCAAGCAAATTGTGTTGGTTTTATGTTGGAAAAAACAAAACAAGAACACAACATGTTTAGTCCTATCAGTAAGAGTAGAAAGAAGGACAGTATAGCCTAATGCTGAGAGTGTGTTAGCTAGCCAAAGAAGCCTCCTTGCCAGTCTCTTCCTCTTCCCCGTGTGACTTGCAGCCAACATATCAATATGTGTTGTACGTTTGTTTGGGCTGCATGATGAATCATTCCATTTACCATTTTCATATGGCCCTCAAACAACAACAACAACACGTTTTTTAAAAATGTTTTATGTTAGTGTTGGCCCAAATACCCCACCAGTCTGCCAGCGAGCATGCTCATACTCACTTGCCAAAGATCAATTGGGTAGATTTTACATAATATGAGTCTGCCGGCGGATACATTGTGAGTTAACAAGCTGGAAGGCACATTGTGAAAACAATCGTACGCCGCGCAATTCGTTCTGTAGCTAGAAGTAGCGGAAATAATGTTCAGTCCTCGGAAGTGCGCCGTCCTGTGTGGCTCCAGGGCAGCTTATGTGGCCCCGGGTCTGTGGAAAGACTTGACCGAACACAAAATCATTTTTATGTGGGCTTTATTCCCTTAACAGATCAAAGAAAAGTAGACAACAATAGACACCAGCAGCGGCTTGCTTGATAGGGAAACAGAAACTAAAAGACATTATTTCCAAGCCACAACACTCCATGAAACTCAAAAGTGCAGAGCGACAAGCTATTACAGTCCAATGTGTTTAGAGGCGGTCGCACTTACTCGACAGTTTCCGGCGTGTTGAGTGGACACGAGATACGCGGAAAAAAACACAAATAATCTCCCCTCGAATTAACACATAAAACAGTTCATGTAATTTCACAGTCAGAAAAACATTACCATCTTGTCATGTCAAGAACACTTAACGCCGCACGGCTGTTCACACCACCCACCAGCGGCAGCATTCAAATTTCCAACCCACGATATCGTACTCTACAAATATCATTCAAATAATCAATCATCCGTCCAAATATAACACCTAACTTGCTTCATGGTAAAATAGTTACCAATTTTCTGAATATCACCTGGGTAACTATGACGATTTCGGACGATCACGGGTTTATCGAGTTGAAAAAAGCGGCATGCACAGATGAGAGACTACACTAAGTAGTAGACTACACTAAGTCTCACACGCGCTATGGGATTTTTCCAGTACTACTCTTAAAGGGACAGTGCTCCATTTGTTAAACAAGGCACCATTCACTACAAAAGTCCAAGTACGGTTCACCTGGTTACGCTTCGATGAAAAACCGTACCGGCTCTAGACCCAACAAGATGCCGTGCGCTTCTGTGTCATCTGGGATGATGCGATAGAAACATCAACCGTAGCGCTAACGCTTCACGTGAGGATAACTTCCATCTGAACTTTCGGCTTTGGTTGCTGGGGCTCTTGTGTTGTGGCCCCCGAAGGCCACGCTGGAACATGACGGCTTATTGGTTGCACCAAAAGGCGCCACTGATCCTACTTATCTGGCTCTTCATATTTTCAAATAAACACGATGAAACAAGCTTTAAGAGAACACGTGAATCGTCATGTTGACTGTTGTTTTGTTTCTGTTGCGCTGCCATTGTTTGTTCACAACTTCTAATGAAGTGTGAGAATGTGGAATGAGATCGGCATCCACAGTAAATAACTCCCAAGTAATTATTTTGCCCTAATTAAGTGGGACACCTGGTTGCGCACAGACACATATCTACTCCGAGTGAGAATTCATAATTTGACTTCTAAAAGAAATCCACCTCAAGATAAACCATCCGGTTTGATAATTAGCACTGGGAGTAGTTTGAAATCCCATCCTCGGTTGCGGCGCAGAGAAAGAAGGCAAAGAGGGCGAAGATAATCTAGTCATAGGATGAATAATCTCAGGATAAATTTGCAAATGAATTTCGCTGGCACACGTCCTGTTTTAGACCGAGCGTCTTTTTCATATGTCGACGAATGTGGAGAAAACCTCAGCCCATGTCACACCGTTTTTCTTTGTAACTTTCCAACGTTTTCTTTCCCCGTTTTGCATCATGCGCTTGAGCCGTGACTTTTAAAATTATTTATTTATAAATTATTATTACCGGTAATTGTTTTTTAGTTTTTTTTTTTTTTATCACCGTTTGTTGTTGTGTGCCTTTGTGACCCAGCAGCCCATTTGAGATGGCTTGCTTGTCTCCTCCCTTGTCTGTACTTTCCACCCTTCTTCTTTCGCATCCTGCCCAACCGTTTGGACTATGACAGCATTTTAGTGGTGAGATTTATTTTGTGGAGACGAACGTCTTGACGGGACTTTGGCCACGATGCTACGACCGCGAGGGGCTTTGCCTCAACATCCTCCGTTTTTGTGTTCATCAGCAATTGGCGAACTGTCGGCCGTGTTTGTTTGCATCCAAACTTCATCTTGCAGCCAACGCGAGTGACATCATGCGCAGCCTCATGCTGCCTCGCGGTCACCTGAGACTTCAATCCGGAAAATTAATCAACCTCACATTCACACCGAGGGACGATTTACAAGTCTTGACTGAAGCTGTCATGCATGTTTTATATGAACAGCATAGTCCGCTCGAACTCTAAATGTGCTTCATGCCTCTTTTTTGGTGATTATTCCAAAAAAAGTGGTGCTCTGAATAATGACAATTATTTCAAAAGATAGATCTAAAGTGGGTGCAATGATCTGTTTATGCCACCTAAAATAAAAAATACAATTTTGAGGGGGGGGGGGGGGGGTTCTTACTTGTTTTCAAAGAATATTGCATGTCATGTCAGCTCCAGATTGCTTTGGTGGATTTCACTGGACGAATTGCCTTTGAAAACTGGTGTCAGGCAAGACCCCGCGCTTCAATTAAATCGACTTACATCAAAAATTAAAAATAAAACTGCACCAGAAGATTTTATTCACACCATGGGCGATGTGGATACTAAATATTTGATGCCACATGTTTTCTCCCTCCGCTTTGCCCGTTTGCGGCGTGTCAGTAGAAAGGCTAACCTTCAGCGCTAATCGAATGGCATACAACGTCATTTCAAGCGTCTTGTCAATTAAAGTTGAGAAGCCATGCGTCATATTCACGCGCAAAATGGCAAGCAAAATGCCCGGCTGCTCTCTTCTTTGAGTTAAAGCCTCAAAAAGGCAAACGGGAGGAAAACAAGCTGGCGTTCAGCGGCTCCACCGCGCGCCGCCAATTAGCACGTTGTACACTTAACACGAGAAAATAACCAGAAGCAAAGAGTGTTTTCTTGTCCTCGGTTTTGTGTTTTCGACGAGGGGAAAGCGTTCAGAGCGCCTCGGTCGGATCTTTGTTCCACTCTGGACCGCCGCGAGCGGCGTCATGTACAGTCTCAAAGAAAGCCCATCACGTTTATGGCCTTATTTATGCGTCGCATGGTGTTCCCAAATGATTATTTGTCATTCGGCAAGCACGCTCACTTGGACTCGCCGTCGCCCTGATCGTATTTCATCTGGGCCGTGCGGCTTATTATTGTCGTTTTTATTGCCTCGACTGCTCATCGTCCACTTTGAGTGAGCGTTAAAAGGGGAGGGGGCCGTTTGCAGCGCAATCAGCCGCCGCTGTCTGCAGTGGGGTGCACACGCCGCCTTTGTACAAACAGACACCGCGTGTGGCGCGCAGCGGTTATGGAAATCCGCGTGTCGTTTGTGTCTGTTTGCATACCCCTGGCAAGCTACGAATGGATAATCTGTTTACAGAAATGTGGTTGTTCTTGCAAATACACTGTTAGCATTTGTGACAAAGTCGGGCAAAGGCGGACATATTTTCGGCGTCAGAACAAGTAATATCGCCGTATTGATATTGGAAGCGACCCGAGGAACAAGTATTGGTTGATCAACATACGTCGCCAAAGTACGAGATGATGAATTTGTGCAAGGAATGAAGAATAATAACCACGGTGCAGTTCAAGCTCCCGCTATGGAATGCTGACTCTCTTATCGACCCCGTAAAGAAGAAAAAAATCGGTTGAACTCAAAAAAGAAACGTAGATTAAATTTGAAGTTGGACAATTAACATGGTTGAACGAAACATACGGTAAATTTTGTTTGTCACTTCAAAACACACTCAGTAGTCACATTCAGTTGCCTAGAAAGTTAAAAATTTTTTTTTAATGCATTCAGTCTTAATTTGCGACGCACGATGCCACAAACCAACACGCTTTCCTTTGATTCACAAACGTCTTTGTGCTTCCAAACACAAGTTGTACCGTACGTTGGTCCTCCATAATGGACTGGTGGAGACTCGCGTCGCGCTGCAGGATCTGCTGTACTCGTTTCAAGAGTTTCCGTATTCCCCAAGCCAATCTAATATTGAAGGTTTTCAATTATAAAAGCGCGCTTGCCTCTTGTTCTTTATCGCCTGTCGAGAGACAGTGGAGGGAGCGGTTCAAGCTAGCGACCATCGTCGGGTATGCATGCAGGCGTTTTATTTTTTCGTCATTCCAATTGAAGATCGGCTGTTTATATGGTGCTGTGCGAGGTTTCCATCCGATATAAAATATGGATTATATCGTAAAATGTATCACGGGGTTGTAGAAGGAATGGGTCTTAAATTGAGATCGCGCTTTAACGTTTGCTGGATGTATTAAATCCAAAGATAGATTCACAGGCCATGTATCAACGGCGCCATTTTCTCAAAGGTATCCTCGCCACTGCTGTCTTCCCCTGTTAATCTAGCAGCCTGATGTCAGGGTTGCAAACGGAGCCTCTGTCACAACCTTTTCCCAAAATAGACGCTTTTATTAGCATATTAGAGACCGGTCGATGCGGCGCCGAATCCAGAAGGTGTTGCCACACGTCAACTTGATGACAGCCTCAATGTGATTCTAATTGATTTCAATGATTCCGTTCTGCCAAGTGCATCAGGAAATTGTGACAAATGTGTTTTGTTTTCCCAATAGATGCCACGTTGGGAAAGTTGAGGCGGTGACTTGGATGCAAAGCTAAAACTGCAGCATCGAGGGTGAACTTACTTTCCCGATATTTTCGACATTCAAAGGCTGGCATCAAGTTTTTTTTTTTTTTTGCACATTCTTCGCAGATCACAAACGTTGCAGCACATAAATAATTTTAAAATGAAATGCAAAGCCTCAAGATGCCCCCCAGTTTGCTGTTAATATTCACAAAGCATTTCTAAGATCATATTAGATGACATTTGTAGTTTGCCAAACAGCTGGATCTTACTTAGCGCACGAGCATAAATTATGACCCTCTCGTTTTTCTGGGTATGCAGCCGACATTTTAGGATTGAATTGCTCGCGCCTTTGCCACGGGAATCAGCGACGGGCTCATGAGATTCAAAACCGTTGACATTTTGAATACACGGAGGAGCTTTCCCCTGCAGTATTCTTCTTTCTTTTGATACTCCATGTTTCTTTTGGGAGGAAATGTATTTCGGGGACTAACTGTGAAAAGAAAAACACCATCAAAGGGCCCTTTTCCCCGGGTCCCCCCCACTCCTCCAGCTCATCATTGCTCGGAGAGAGAGCTTGGCCATTTCATCTCGCTGTGTCGGCTTCTCAGCCACCCCCCAGTTCTTATCAATAGGGCATTGGGCACCAGGCTCGCCTACGCTTTCTCTCGCTATTTCACATGAAGTGGTGAAGTCCGACGCCAAACCGCCGAGGCCACTGCAGACGGCATCTCTGACTCCCCGAGGAGGTCATTACGATGGAGATGAGCGACTCAAAAGGGGCCGGCGCGCGCGGGTCACAGTGACACCAAGCACAAGATGGGAGAATCGTGTCAATTGCAACGATCTGAAGATCAGCTCGCCGCTGAAGAAATTCTCCGCAGTCGCGACTCTCGCTCGCGTCGTAGAGTGTGCAGTTGTCCAAACAAGAAGCCAACATTCTCGTGAACTGTACTGAAATGTAAATACAAAGGCAGTAAAATCTGCTGGGGGCGTCTCAGATATACTTTTTTTTTTTTTTTTTTGCCAGTATGCAAATTGGAGGACCACAATTGAAGCCTCGTGAAACTTTTTGGACGACTTTGCCGGTGTGTGAGATGACATTTTCAAAGGCTCTCTTTGTTATTTGCCAGTAGCTGTCACACCTTTACCAGGCGAGTAAGCCGCAGTCTCATTTGTGTGCGCGTGACCCCAGATGCCGACATCCCAGATTTGTGTTTATAGAAAATGCTTGCAATGTTTTTGTACTAATGGCGCTCTTTGAAAATTGTTAAGCGTGTGTTCTTCAAGTCCTAAATGATCTGAGGTGATTACTCACGTTGGGCATTTTCTTCATCTAGTCAAGGTGGAAGGAATCAGGGACAGCTCAGAATAGTGTTGGCATAAAACCTATGCAATATGCGGAAAAGCGGTTCAGATTGAATGCCTGTCTGTGTCTTGTGTGTTGCGTTGTATTATTTTGTTATGATTGCTTCAAGATGGCTCCGCGAGAGTGGCTGCCTTTACAGCAGCTCTGATACTTTTTGTTCTTCTACTTTCTTCCTTTCAGAACTTTGCTGCTGTAAATCTGGGAAATCTCTCCATTGTGAGACGAACAAAGGTATTCTTATTCTTCCGGCTTTTATGCTTGGAAGCCAAAATGTCAGGAAAAGCCTGCTAAAAGCGCAAAGATTGATTTTGGATTATTCAGCGGCACTTGAAATGTTTGCAGGTGTCTGCCGAATCGCATTAACAGCACTTTGGATGGGATTGGCTAATTGCCTTATTATTATTATTTTCTTTGACACTTGTTTCCTCTTGTGAAATCAAGCAACGTTGTCCATTCTTTACAACTGGCAACACGGCACGCGGAAGATATCGCCCCCCACCCCTCCAACAATTCTTCTCACGTCTTCATGTCACCATTTCATGTATCAACAAACTGCATCCGCAATCCTCCAGCCATTCAAATCCCCAAGTGACCCAAAACACAGCCGGTGCCGTTGGTGGGAGATGTCGGCGGCCTTGCCGATGACATCGGTTCATCGGTTTTGCGGTCAGCCGACGTCGTCGCCGCCGTTGCAAGTCTATCTATTTGCCTTCATGTGGCAGACTTGAAAGAAATACCTCGCGTCTGCCTTGCCGAGCTTTCATGCGTGATCAGCTCACCCGCCGGGAGTCGCCGACGGCCCGCGGCGCCGGCGAATTGAAGGACGCCGCGGGGATTTGGCGGAGGGAGATTGCTCGGCCACTTCATTCGTCATTACGATTATGTTTTCGTCGCTTAGTTGAAAGGCTTTAGGCCACTTTGTAATTTTCTTATGTTAAACAGTGTACAATGAGTAGCATGATTCCTTGATTAAAAAAAAATGCTTACAATTGCTTAGAAGCACCCACTTACTCATCGTTATCTTGATTAAAAGAAATGCAGGTTTCCAAAGAAATCAAATCATTGTTTCACTATGCCTAGTGGAGAGCTACTCTGAAGAGTTTGGTGCCTTTCCACGTCTGCAGACGTGAATTTGAACGTGTTCCTCGAGCCTCTCGTCGAGGAAGAGGCTCGCAGTTGCAAGACACCAGCAGAGGAAATCAGTGCAACGTCTGCTGCTCATCCTCGTATCATTTCTTTTTCAACAGAGTGCAGCCTTGTGTGTGCACAATTGGCATTTGGTGACTTGAGCCGGGGCGTTGTCGCCTAAGGGTTACTCCCCCCCCCCCCCCCCCCCCCATTCGGTTCCGTCGCGGGTGAGGCGTAGTGACAGCGAGCCTCCCATGCAGGTTCCACTCTGACGAAACCGGGCAAGTGTATTTTTCTCTCGTGATGTCTCTTGTATTCTCCCGCAGACAGACAGAATTAGGCTCCCCTTCTTTTTTTTAACTGTGCCATTTGTGTAAGTGCCTGGACTTGGTATTCAGGGTCGGTCGGATGACATTAGGCCCTTTGCAAAATCATTAGAACTGGCCAGATGTTTCCCGATGAAGTGCCAAAATAGTCTGGCCGAAAGAACGTTACTTTGTGCTCGTGTCGTCCTTCTTCCTCCTCTCATATGCCCGGAAAACAAACAAACAAAAAAATTGTCTGCACTTATATGTCGTGTACGTCGATCAAGTTGATGTCTATGCTAGCGAGCGTTTAAATTGCCTCCGTTGAAATCTCTGATATGGCTTTAACATGTGAAAAGGGCGTCAAAGGCGTGAAAAATGCATCATGCATAAAATCACCGGTCACGTCTCTCATGATGTTGCTTTTGTACTGCATGTTATTTATGGGCTAAATTCAGCAGTTCATGCTTTCTTGGTTGTTTTTGTGCTTGGGAACGCCTCTCTGTTGTAATGTGAAACAGTCACTAAAGGGCAAAGGACAGTTTCTTTTAAAGAGGATAAAGAATATATGCCTGTGGCTGTTGGTTCTTAATTTCCGTCGCCCTGTATTAATCATTTGTGTTCAAATTGCCTTTCCTTCTGAAGCCATGACTATAGACGCTAATATTAGCATTAGCACGTCAAAGGCTTTTTCTATTACAGTATATGTTAACATTCGGCCGTTCTCGGGGCAGTGTTGATTAAACGACGCATGGGATCCTCCCGCTTTTTCATGGTGAGCGAAAGTGTCGTTTTTGTCACTCATGATAATTTACAACCTTTCTTTCGGCCGCGGGCAGCACCGATGACAAAATAAGTCATTTCAATTGTCACATTTAATTCGCCATGTGACATTTGGTGGCCGCACAGAGAACGTCTTACTCACCAGTGTGTTGATAGTGCGACTCAAATGGGAAGAGAGAAGTTCACATTAGCTGATGCGTTGTGTCGTTGTGCAGAACTCCCCTAGTTTAGGGTATTGAATCATCAGTGCCGCATGATTTCATCTGTCACCGAAAATCAGCTCCGCGCGTCAAAGCCAATGAGGTTAAGACGGAAACCTGCCTGAATGCCAACGAGGCACGATTGCGACGCTCTTGCATCAATTTGATGTGCATGCACTGAGTAAGAATGCTTCATTTCGGTTTCACGGAGCAGTTAAGGAGCAGGAAGAATCAAGTTTGATGCTCTTAGGTTACTTCCCGTTTTTCTCTTGCGATACCACAACAGGGCGAGGGAGGATATTTAATGATTTGGGTCAGGCAAATAACACACGATGGTGGACAGAAGCCGGGTAATTGCATCACAGCGGGGTCCCTCAAATGAAACGAGCTGCCGTGCGGTCACTTTCAGGTTGAGCGTGTTCTTTGGCTGTTGACCTTGATTCTCGCTCTCACTCGTGTGTGGCAAGCGACGGCTCGGGACCAAACGAGGATTCGGACTCAGAATGGACGAAATCGGAAGGAACATCAGAACGACTTGAAGTTTATTGTTTTGAGCTTTTGGCACAACCTTTCGAAATGGCCTTTTTGACTTTGAAAGCGATTCCCACGACGATGCGGATTAGTCTGACAAGACGGATGGCTGCTCGCTCGGTTGCTTTTGCCGATACATTGTTCAGATTAATTGAGGACAGCCGCAGCAGTAAGCATCTACTGCACAACACTCAAGTCTGTTATGAGTAACGAGATGCAAGCTCCTGAGAACACAATTTAAGCTTTCTGGGCTTAAGAGAGGGGAGAAGGAGCTCAGAAAAGAATGATGGAGCTTTTAGTGGGAGCCAGTGACAATAGTGCAAGTTCAAAGCCGCCATGCTAAGTCCCGCATAAGTCTCGTGCCATTAGCGCTCAAGGAGGCTTGCTAACATGCGGCCGTGCGCCGAGAGTGGCATACTTATCCTCTTTTTACATGCTAAACGGGATGACGAGAACACAACTTGTACACATTATGCTTACTTCCATCCACAAGTGTCTGCCCCCCACCCCTTAAAAAAAAAAAATATATATATTTTCTCTGAGAGGAGTACTTCCTGTTAAGAAGGACCAAAAGTATTTTGAAGTGCAGCCACTCTGTCCGTTATTAATATTCATGAAGCACAAAAAGGAAGGCGCACTTGGACACTTTCATTTATTGCTCTTTGTGTACCGTCGCTCACAAAAAAAAATCACACCCCCGTGCCATTGAACTTGAATTCATCTATTAAATATGCCAGGCATCCGCTTTTTCTCGGAGCAATCAATGTTTCATATGTCCACATCAAATTTGCCACCCGCGCTCATATTTTTTAAATCCAAATGTTTCACACGGGGCGGGACCCGAAATGGAGCTGCGGCGCAAGGATGCAAAGTCGCCAAGTCCCTCGATTCTCGCTTGGCTCGGCGCCATCCAAGGTGGCAAAGCTCGTTGCTATTCGAAGCAAACCACGAGGGATGCGTCCATTTTGCATTTCAACTATTTCATTTTGACACTTCTGCCGGGACTGCAGACAAATGCAAGTTTTGAGCCGCTCGATAGTTCTGGACAACAAAAATATATATATTAAAAAAAAAAGGTAGTTCATTCGCCAGACTTTTTTTTAACCGTTCTCTCCTATAATGAGGCATCTAACCCTTCAATAGATTGACAGGCCAACGATGGGATGAGATGAGTGTTTTCTGTGTGCAAAGAACTAGTTCCTCTTTCTTCACAACATGCCGGCATACAGTCAAAGCTTTGAAACGAAGTCCTCGTCTAAATATAGCTTCCTCCAACTTACCTTTCCGTGTATAAACAAACACGGGATCGCCGGGCTCCTCCGGGGGTGGCGAGAGGCAATTATTTGGAGAAAACTGTGATCTCGCAGGTTGAAGTCGGCATGCTAATTACCTCGGTGGATTCTGCCGCTACCTTTTCTTTTGTTCAGACTCTTTACGGTCTCATTAATTATGAAGCGGCGCTCAGGTGATTCATTTGAGAACGACGGAAAGGCTTAAACCTTCCTTCTTCCTTCCACACGCGCAGCGCGGCTTCGGAGAAAGGGCTCGTCATCACATATGTCGGCGAGCGTGGCACGTAACGCGCGGCTTTGAGTCGCCGGGCTAAACTTGTGGAAAGAGACGGACGGGCTCAGTCCTCAAAGCCGTCGGGGATTTTCAAGGGGGAACCAATTAAAGGTACAGATCGATGTGATATTGTTCTAAGCGGCTGGTACAGGTGGCAAGCAGGGGGTGGATTCTGTGATTTGGGAGCCCATAGCAAAGCCAGCCGTGGGGCCCTGCATAAGCCGTGTTCTGCTCTGGTTTGGAATACTAAATGCAGTGCTCGACAAATTCAAAACCTTATTTACCCGACCACGTAAAAAATAAAATAAATAAATAAAAATAAAGTGACGCTTTTGACGCTTCGCCTTTATAAGGTCATGGTCAAGGTCATCTTTATTGTCAAATATGCTTTGTGTATGACATGCAGCATAGATGAAATTTCTTCCTCTCCATCCTCAGTACAAACATGCTGTGCATTAAACACACAGCTAAGACAAGTTAGCAGTTACACTGCATACACTGTATAGAAGACAGTAAGCCCTCAAACCGTAGAAAACAACAAAGACAAAGACAGAGCAAGGGCTTTTCCTTGGCCGTATAATCATCGAGTACACGCTGCGCTTTATTTCCTCTCACAAGAGCGCCAAACCGTTTTGCTGCCTGAATCAAGTCGGCACTTGTGTACCGAGAAGATGGAATAGTTCATCGCATCCGCGCTGAGAGACTCTTCTTTTTTTTTTCATGACCACTGCATGCCCCTGGTCTGGTTTTGCCTCAGCAGCAGAAAAATGCTGTCGTTACACTGCTCAAGCAACAACTGTTGGCTCACGGAATTACCCCCCCACCCCCCCAAAAAAAACCTGCAATGAAAAAAACTCCACATGGTGTTGAGAGTGTGACAATGAATACATAGCAAGCAACGAGTAACTCAACCACTCCGAGTTTTGTTTGATTTATTCTGGGGCGCAAGACTTGGGGCTCAAATCCAAACGGCGACTCTTCCGATTTTGTGCCGACTGGGACGAGAGCAACGTAAAAGCGAGCGTAGTTGTGAGCGTGCCGAAAGCGGACCACGCCTCCCTCCCAACGCCAGATGCTGTACATTGTCACCGCGGGAATGCTGCAGGATAGATGGATGACGATAAACACCCCCCCCCACCCCCCCCAAACGGCGATCAAGATTAAATATTGTCTGTCACCGACTCCCGATAATGATAGTTGCTTCCATGAATACCTCACCCTGCCGAAAATATTATTTGCAATTTGATCTAATTTGACACAGCGGGATGACTGCGAATCACAGACATCAACTTTTATTGACGATAAAGCTGCGTGTGGTTGCGTAACAGCGGGCCTTTTTCATTGTTAGTCAGGCAAATTGACAAATAGACTGCGCTTCCATTAAGCTACTGTGCAACGACTTCATCATCTCCGCGCAAAGACAATTTGGATGAGCACGGGTAGCTTTGCGCTAGGCCGAGTCTTCTGAATCTCACGTTGTCTTTCAAACCTTTGCGTCCCCGTCAATAAGAGCCAGAAACAATTATTTATTTATTTTTTTTTTTGGGGTGATTGATTAGAGGGAGGGCGGCCCGGTGGTCCAGTGGTTAGCGCGTCGACCTCACAGTGCAGAGGTAACGGGTTCAATCCCAGCTGCGGCCTCCCTGTGTGGAGTTTGCATGTTCTCACCGGGCCTGCGTGGATTTTCTCCGGGTACTCCGGTTTCCTCCCACATCCCAAAAACATGCATGGCAAGCGGATTGAACACTGGAAATTGTCCCTAGGTGTGAGTGTGAGCGAGGATGGTTGTTTGTCTCTGTGTGCCCTGTGATTGGTTGGCAACGGGTTCAGGGTGTCCCCCGCCTTCTGCCCGAAGACAGCTGGGATAGGCTCCAGCACCCCGCGACCCTTGTGAGGATCAAGCGGATCGGAAAATGAATGAATGAATGAATGATTCGAGGGAAAAGTGCAGAGTTTAACATACCAAAGACCCCAGCAAAAAAAAAAAAAAATTATATCCTGCTTCCCAAAAAGAGGCTGCACACCGAGCATTTCTGGTGACAAAACCAAAGCAAAGACAAATATCTCCAAATCTTGAGCTTCTAGTGGGAAAGACTGTAGCACAGCAGACAGCGTATGAACACAGAACAATGTCGCACAGGACAACCCGTTCTCGCTAATTGCTCAAACCTGGGCGGGCTGACTCGTGCTTGCCATATTTGGACAATCTGTCTCGGTCTACTTCCTCCTGGTGCCCCAAGTGCGACGAATAGTCTGGCTGTGTCTGAGTCGCTTGTTTTCCTCCGTGTCCTCTCTCGACTTTCTTTCACATCCGCGCCTTTCTTTCATGTCTGTTTCTTTTAGTTTGTTCCACTTTGCTTCATCCAACGCAATTCTTCAGGTGCTGCCGATTATACGGCAGCCTGGCGTTTTCTTTATTTATTTTTTAACTCAAGAGAGTGACACTTGATAAACATTCCAACCTTTCATAAAAGGAAGAAAATTGACGCCGCACGATATCGGCGCCAGCTGCGACGCATTCTCTTCTCGCCCGCCGCACGTAACGGCAAAGGCAATTTTAGGGACAGCAGTGGATCGGCGACAAGGGCGTAAAAGCAGTACAGCTGGAGGGACATCAGTAAAAGAAAACCCGCCTGGGTTAGACTTTGAGCGAGGATGCTTACTTTTTGTTGATGGGCCAAAAACCTACAAGTGGGCATGGCCGCCGGTCCCCGAAGTCCCGTTTCCAGGTGAACTCTTTGTCTCAGATGAGAAGACGAGACAGAGCATCTTCATTCTGCTCCGCACTCCCATTGAGTCAGCTGATGTGGGCAACGTTATCTGGGCTGCCCAAGACGAATATATCACGTTGTGCCGTGCCCATGAATATTACATTTTAAGCAGGATATATACACCATGATGTATTTCCGCTTAAGCTATTTCTGTGTGTCTGCTGTCTCGTGTGTCGTAAGTCATTTTAAAACCGCAGCCTATATTTTGGGAATATAAGAACTGACTCGAGAAAACATTCATTGGACAAAAATGTGCAACTCTGGCCTCAATGGAGTGCAGATAACTATTTGTTTTTGCTCTTAAAAGCTCTCCTGTGGTGTTGTTTTGGAGAAGGAAAGTCTGATTGAGATGTTTGAGAAATTGTGCTTGAAATGCATGCTTTGACCAAAAGGTCTTTTTCTCCATTTTTTTCCGAACTTAAAAAAAAAAAAAGTGCCTTGCCTGGCTCAATAAAAGTTGGGAATCACTGAGCCAGAGAGCTCAATTTTCTGTCCGCCTTCAAAAATTTATCAAAATGGCTGGCACCCCACCCGCCTCTCCCAATTCAGTGCGTTAAAAGGCTCCAAAAGTTTGGTCAACATCACCAAAATCACGCGTAACAGAGCAGACACTGGTTGAAAAGTTACCTTGGCAACTTTTGCCATCTGTCTTGATTTTTCGTTTCAGTCAAAAGCCAAATGGCTCCACTTAAATCCGTGTGCCGCCATCTGATGTATTGACTTTTACCAACCTTTATCTTCACGCACTCATTGCTGGCTTTGAGCGATCGACATCTCATTCGACCAAGCAGCGGTCACGGTATTGAATCGCTTTTGGCAGCCCCACGTAAACAACATCGACAGTCAATTACAACTCAAGAAATTAGAACCATTCACCGCCATGAGTACGTGATGATGTTTTCTGCAAAAAAACAAAAACCGCCCTGCTGTGGACGGACTGCGCAAGCATTCGCAACGTCGATCAGGGGAAGCTGAAGCCGGACGAAAAGTCTGGCGGGCGAGCCAATGCAACATCAGCGTCATTACGTTTTATTTAAAAAAAAATTGAAATCGAATCGAAAAATCGCTTGTTCATCAAATCTCGGTACAATGAGAAAGTATGATGTCATCAGAACGAAATGACCTCAAACGAAAAGTGGCCGTCTATACAAAGAAGTGAATGCAAAAAAGTGACACAATCGGAAACGATTTGCAGGGGTATCAAAATTCACGCCGTCCAATTCTTTTCCGATCCATCCTTGTTCAGACTCAAATGCGTCCTGCGTATTCCGAGAATATCACGCAAGCGATTCAGGCGTCAGGGGAAAATATGTCCACATTGTCATCCATCAATCACAGGAGTAGGCCATTAGGCGAGGAGTCGAGCCACAAAACGCAAACCGTCAGGTTGCATAAATGCCGCGCGCGTCGTTCACGGGAGAGAAGCAACACGGCCAGAAGGGAAGAAGGGAAGGACTCGGGAGAGAGTCAACAACAGCCGAGCTGGATGCGACGGAGAGCAAGAAGCCGCTTGTGTGGAGTCGCTGAATATGCAGGAGCTGACGCAACACTGATATCATGTTCCCCGTCTCCATCTTTGGTGCAGTTCCTGCTTCCCGAAACAGATGGCACGTTTGTAGACACATCCAAGTTGATGGCAAGACATCCGACTGCAGCTCGCACTTTTAGATGTGCAAATACATCCAGGAGGCGGAACTCCCGCCGAGGTAAAAAACCGAAACCTTTGAGCCGAGCTTCATTCACAAAAGCCTTTTGTACTTAAGTGGCCGATTTACCATCTTAGAGTTATGGAAAGCGGCTCACTACTTTTGGCCCAAAAGTTTCTCCGCCGGCTCGGGCGAAGTTTCCCTCCGCTCAGTTTCACACATGATTGCATGCATTGCGTGTTCTCTTCGCCAGTCATGATTCAACATTTATTTCCCAAAATATATTTCCCTACCCCATCTTATTCCATTTTTGAAAAAGCTCCAGTGAGCCACTAGGGCGGCGCTAAAGAGCCACAAGCGGCTCTCAAGCCGCAGGTTGCCGACCCCCGTGCTAACCAGAGCAACACGTTGACATTCTCGCCTGCCGTTTCCTCACTCTTTCACCGCATTCCTGTTGCCTCTGACTTTGGGAAGGCAAGCAAATCTCGACTGCCCTTGTAGCTCCGTAACTTTGTTCATTAAAAAAAGAACTACAGTAAAATAGCATCCCTTTGCAGAGCAGTGGCTTATAAGAGTTTACTCTCTCTATTTTTTTTTTCTACATTCCAACGCAAATGATGACTGACAGTCAAGACTGCCGCCGAATTGCTCTCACGAAGTCGCGTTTCTCTGTTCCAGTCGCGTCAAAAAAGTGCGGCGCATATGACAGACAAACTAAGACAGTTTTGCCAAGCCAGCACTTTTTTTGTTTTGTCAGTTCTGAGAACGTTTTTTTTAATTATCCCCGACACTTTTTAACAAACACGACAGCATCGACTTAGAGTCATTGACATGAAAATGCATTTCCTTTTAAAATGCAGTTTGTGGTTCTAATTTTACACAGACAGACTTGGGCTGTCACACTCCTGCAATTTGGAGACTTAGGGCTTATGAGGGAGCGCGTGCTTGTGCGCGTACGCGTCCCAGTCTCAAGGATTATTCGACGAGGACCATTTTAAGCATTCACTTTCAAGCCGGCGGCATGCCGCCTCACACTTCGAAGGTTGTGGGTTCACATCCGCCGCTGCAGCCTTTCCAAATGGAATTTGCAATGTTTCCCCGTTTTCGTGTGGGGTGGGTTTTCTTCTTCCGACATGCCCAAAACATTTTGGGCGTTTTTGACGGGGCTCGGAGCAGATTCATGGCATTTTCAGTCATTTTCAAACGCAAACTCAATCTAAGACGAAATTTTGGCCAGTCCCTGCATGGATGCTTATGCTCACTCTCTCAATAACGCCCAAAAGTGGGCGGGACTTTCTGACCGAGGCGGCCGTTGCTGACAAATTGTGACCAAAATAAGCTTGGAAGAACACCTGCATCCAACACACGTATGCACGTTGGTGATGACGGCTATGTTGGGGAAACTATTTTCTCTGATGCTTCATCCGCGACAGCTTCGGCGGTCAAAGAGCAGAGTTATTCTCTGCAAACAATGACCGCTCCAGACACTAAAGATTCTCCAGTCAGACGATCCTGTCGTAATTATTCTTCAAGGTAAAGAGACTGCTGGCCACGGCACCTGTCTGAACACATGCATGTTTAACCTCGGACATTTACATGCTGCCAGAATAGCGTTCGGTCTTCTGGGAAGGGTTTCCACCAGACATGATTCTATTACAACTGCGAAAGTGAGCGCATGCGGAATGCTAATGTGCAGAAGTACGTGCTTGACGTATTCTTATGACTTTTTTTTTTAGGGGTCGGGTGTTTTGTCGTCATGAACCATAACGCGGAGTAATAAAGAAAATTGACCGCATTGTTTGAATGCGTTTTGAGACGAGTGTCATGTAGTTATACCGGATACGCACACAACACCTTCTGCGAAAGGTCAGGCACGGGTTACTTCTTTTTATAAATAAACGAGATCTCCCGAGATGACGTGTAAAATAAAAAGAAAGACTCTGCAGATGAAAGAGAGATTCATTTCCCTTGCTACTCAACATTTCGGTTTCCCTGTCTTTTGTAGTTTTTTTTTCTTCCTTTTATTCATATCGTACCTATGCGGGGTTTTATAATTCTGCGCCCACGCCGCCAGACACCATGGAATTAGATGTCGAATTGCAGAACTGATCTGGAGTTCAGCAGGTAATTATCAATGCAAACCTCGGCGCATATCAATGAGGCTCGGTAAATAAAAAGACGACCGGGTCAAAACCGTCTAGATGGCGGAACCGTGTACGGTCACCGCGTGGGAATGTGACCGATTTGTCACGGAGGTGCAATCGGAGCTGGCGTGTTAAAATGCGAAATCCGAGACGCGATACGTTGCACATCTGCTATTTCACCATCATGCACGTTTGGATCCAGGGAGTAATAAAGAGAGCATATTTTAATTAGAAGTAAAATGATTGTAATTACACGTCGGCCAAAGCCAAGTGCCCACCCACCGCCTCTTCACCCGGCGTGCTCATTTATTTTATGCCTTTTGTCTCCACTCGAGGACATCTCCCATTGAGCCGGTTTGTCGGCGTTTGCGCTTCCGTGCTGGTCTGTTATTGTGCAAGCAGATGGTTGATTTGGAGGAGAATACAATTTGACTGTAATTAGTACAATTCTGATTATCTCTTAACCCCCGTGCTCTTTCATCTATCCGCAAATGTCTCTGGAGTCCATCGAGCCGAGTTGAGTGTTTTTTTTGTGTGTGTGCGTGCGTGTGCGTTTGTGTGTATTCTTAACAAAACTTTTCGTTACCATTTTTTGCTGCATTCGAGGTCTTTAACATCAGCTCCATGTGAAAGATTCTTATTATTGTATTTTTTTTTAATTCATGACCATTTGGGGGGAGGGGTCACTTAAGCGATCTGCTTTTATCTTCACGGTGAATGTTCAGTTGTTGTGAGTTTCAAGGAACATGCTGGAGGAAGAGTACATTTTGTGGCCTTCAAGTTTTTACTGGGAGTGCCATTCAACAGCTAGAAGTCCTTTTTTATTTTTTATTTTTTAACCATTGTTCACCATCTGCAAGAGTCCCTCCGGCTGCTTGGTGTGAAGTGATCGGAGTCACACGCATCTCCAGTCTGGACTCACAAGTCCTCCCGTCGAAACCAAAACAAGTTCACAAGGTTAATGTGATGAAAGCTGAATTGGTTCAATATTTTTCATCACGTTTGCCGCGGGCTGATTAAAAATCGGCTTCCGAGTCAATGGCTGCTGTTTACATATTCCTGTTAGGATTCAACGCAGATCGGTTGCTCCGTCGACCAACAAAAATCGCGGGCTGGAGTAAGTGGCGCACGCAGTATGTTTTTTTTTCCCTGCTTCTTAAAGGTCTCATTATTTACACAGTTGTTGTGCCGACGCGGGTGGCTGCGCAATGATCGTGCAGCGGCTGTGGACGTTTACGCACGAGTGCCGCAGATCTTCATTGATTATTTAAATCTCCTGATGTGTCGTCAGGATGCGTCGGGATCTAATGGTTATGAATGTGCTCTGCACTTCTGCATGACGAGAAGGTCGCCCCATCGGAGAGGCCCGTCGTGTCAGTCTGTGTAAATGATCCGTGCGTGGAGTTGTGCGCCAGCGGAAATACAGTTTGGCTACAGTGGTGCCTTGAGATATGGATTGAATTGGTTTGTAACCAGGCTCAGATCACGAATCATCTTTTCCAATCGTCATGAATTCAAAATACCATTCATCCATTCCATTTTCCCAAAACAAATAAGTTTTAATGAATTTTGTACTACTCGGTTTAAGTGGACATTGTGCTACTCCTTCAGGTTTTGCACACAATTGGCCACTTAGATACTTGATAATACAAAGGCACATGAAGGAAGCGGCCAGAATTGCACAGTAAGCTGCAGTAAAGTTAATCGCTCTTTGCACAGGACAAAGAATAAATGCCCCGGGAGTACTATTTGGCCCGTGGAATAATTCACATATAATTGACGACCATGAAAAAAACAAAACAAAAATCTATCAAAATACATCTACTCTATTATAGGCCTTCGGACTGCTTCTCAGCACACTCTGACTGCCTGCATCATGCGTTTTTTTTTTCCCCACTCCGCAGAGTAAAAACTATTATTAATGCCTCTAGTAATTACTGTGGATCTAATCGAAAGCCATTAATGGACTTCGTGTGGTAGCGAGTGAGTTGAAAGGCTTTCAGAAAGGTCCGCCGACACACCAGCCTCGCTCACTCCTTTCCACTCTACCGACGCACACCTCTTAAATCACAGTCAAAGACAGGAAGGAGCCTCTCCCTCAATGATGTGGCGCGGGCAGATTTTCTATCTCGGCATCGCCACCATTTGTGTCCATGGAGAAACACCTTCCGAGGTCTTCGTGCGGGCTTCGCAAGACTCTCGTTTTCCTCTTCGGCCATTGAGGGCTAATTTTCGTACACATATGCTGCTAATGGGGCCAAATTTGAGCATCTTCAATCTCTTGTCCTCCCAGACTCACTCTTGCGCTGACAGTCGTAAACTTGTTCGATATTTGCAGTCGCAAATCCTAACGTGGGTAATCAACACTTATGGCAAGCCCTTTAAAAATTGTACAGCTTGACTGCAAATATCTGCGGTGCAGTTTTGGCTCATCAAAAAAATAAAATAAAAAAAACTTGCCAGCTAACCACCACTGCATTTTTCCTATCCACAAGTGTCATTTGGAATTGCAGATCGATACAAACACTTTCTGTATGGAGACTATTCATGACGAGTGACAGCAATGCTAAATTGGGTCCAACGGCGTACTCCATAATTGTGAGGTCGAATGTTAAGATTATTAATTAGAAATCCTTGGGGGTGAAGCTTGGTAGGGACAGAACTGAGATGAGCGCAGTCATTAGATTGAGTGCCTTTAAAAAACCAAACAAACAGCCCTAGCACTGATGAGCTGTCATAAAATAAATAAATATTGCAAACAGGAAACTGCAATTAAACATTGTAAATATGAACCGTTTAGGCTTCAGCTCTTCATCCACTGCACATCCTGCCAAACTATAAACGTTTGATGTGTCCAGTTGTTAACGAGGACCATGTCACATTTCCCTTTTTTCCTTTGTAATTTTATCTGTCATAATCACACATGCACACGCACGCACGCACACACACACACACACGCATCTTTACAGACTTTAATCCAGGAGTGTGACGTGTTTGTATCCCTAGATGGCAGTAGTGAGTTAAGCATGAGAGCAGATCTAATTCATCTATGAGGAATTTACCAGCTTGTTAAGGCTCCTGTGATGTTGATGAGACACATTTCACAAAAAAACATTTACAGGAAACACTGCAGAAAAAAAAAAGATGTGAAGACAAGGTGTCATTCTGTCACTCATGTATGGGACACACCTTCTCCATAGGCATAAATACGTACAGGAGGATTTTGTTTCTTTCTCTCATTCAGAGGAGATTAACTTGAAATTGCTCCTTGCAATTTTATATGAGCCGGGGAAACGTCAGCACTCCAGTATTTGAGAGATGTGGATGTAATATGTTCATTTCCTCCAAGATATGCATGAAATTGGACTGAAGAGCAATCAACTCTGTACCATAACATGTGATTGTTTCCCCTGACAAAGGCCATTGATGGATTTCTCTGTGAAAGAGGCAACGCACACACATGTATAGATGTTTGTGTGTGTGTGTGTGTGTGTATACATGAATCAACACCACCAGAATATCTTTTTATATATATATAATAAGTGGATATATATTATAAGTGGATATATATATATATATATATATATATATATATATATATATATATATATATATATGTTGATTATTTGAGTTTGAATAATGAAGTGACAAATGAGCATGGCAGTGTTGAGCAAGCTTGTTTCATTATAAATCACTCGTCTCTGTTAGGGAATGAATTTCATCATAATGTGTAAAGTAGAAGTCATTAATTACAGTAAATATTCATGAAAAACACTTTTATGCCATAAATATAAAATATGACAAATTAACCGAGCGTGCCTTGTTGTGCCACGTGACCATGTTTTCTTAGGCCGCCCAGCAGACGACTTTCTATTTTGGTGCAGTCGTAAAGTGAGAATATCCAATATAACATCAATCTGTTGTAACAATAAATCACAGAAAAGTAAAATAGTAACAATAGAGAGTGAACAAAGAGAATGACACTTTAACCAAAAACATGCTACATGTTTTTCGTTGTTGTTGTTGGGATTTCATTGAGACCGGGAACAGATTGACGGCATTTTCATTTCATCCAATGGGGAAATATCATTTGACCAATTGTACATGATTATAGTCATCACCACAAGGTGAAAAAGCATCCCTCAGAACATTTGATCAGGAATGACTTAGAGCAAAGACAGAAGTTACTCTTGCAGTGATGGGTAGAATGACAGCAAATTTTTCCAAGACAACAGTGTTTGAAAAATATAATGATCCATACGGCAAATGGGCTGCCTCCCCCGTAGCCCCACCCCCCATCCCCATCCTCGAATCCTCATCTGCCTGCAAGCAGTCCTGAGAACTGTGCTCAATCTCAGACCCAAACATCGACTTCCTCTTCCACGAATAACCGTCAAGAGAGACAACATGCGTGCCGATCTTTTCGCGTTGCTGGTTTTTACAAAATGGCTTTTGACTCACGGGGGCGGTCTCGCGCGAACTCGGCTGGGAAGAATGCGTAGCCAGCAGCGGCGCCGTTAAGAGGTTGTTAATGAGCCTGCTAAGATGACAGGGTCAAGGAGGGCCAGAGGTGGCCTGCTTGCTTCAAATAACAGCCGCGCCATCCAAACTCGGCGTTGTGGTCCAGTGCTTCTTCGACGGGGCTTTGCAGGACGGAACTTGTGGTGCCCAGAACATCCAAACATCATTTGCAGTTAATTATGTGGCCTTTTGCGTTTTTGGTTAGCATGAAGATAAACGGACTTTCTTAAGCTTTGATCGGCTCGTGATAAGTTTAGGTTGTCGGCGTCGGCGATTGCGGAAAAGCCGCGAAATGTAAGTCGGCATCACTGATTGTGTTTTTGTAAACTCACTCCTCTATGCTCACGGCCATGTTATTAGTTGAAGCAATGCACATCGGCGAGCTACAATGGATGAATATTAGGGCTGAAAATGTTTTCGAAAACCCCCCCGCCAAACTAATTGCATTTTTTCCCCTATGTCTTCTTCCCATATGTTTTATTATATTTTTTTAAGAAAAACAAGCAATAGATTAATCCATATCAGATACAGTTTAGTCTCCTAAGTTAGGCTTACGTTGAAACAAAGAACATGTGAACCATGAACTAATAGGGGTGATCATGGCAGTAATGTTTATTTGGGGCTAGGATTCTAAGGGGGTGGGGAGGGGGGGGGGTCCTTGAAAAAAGGTCCCCGGGCCCCGAAGCATCATACCAGTCAAAAGCAGTGTAGCAGAAGAGCTGGAAAGAAGACCTGCAGTGTGTGCAATTCACGCCGGCATTAAGGTCAGGCGGCACGTGGCTCCGTGTCAGTGTGTACTCATGACAGGCGTCCTGTATGTCAAGACCTGTGGTGCAAGTGAGTGCCGCACATTGCACGAGTGCCTTATTAGGCTGACCTCGCCGCTGCCGCGCAGGGGAGCGCCTGCCACACATTGCCTCTGACGCAAATGTGGAGAGCAAGACCCGCTTCTTTGGACCACGAGGGATAATTATGCTTATTGACAGTTGCATGCTATCTTTTGGGGGGCAGCAAGAAAATGTTGCTTTTAAAATGATTCGGACATTACTTAGTGGTGAAGATGAACCGATAGTGAATTACAGTTGTGTATTTATTTATTTATTTATTTTTGCATGGGCCGCACAAGTGCATTTTTTTTTGAAAAAGAGGCTCTGTCTTCTGTTGACTGAAGATTAGCGTCAAACTAACCATCAAACAAAGAGAATTACCCATTGCGCATTTAAAACAACGTTGCCTGAAGAAAAACGCCCACCAGCTTAAGGCTAGCACTGATTAGAAATCGCTCTTGGCAGGCTAACGCTTAGCAACAAGAATTGTGGCTGATATCTCTTCAGGCAAAGATACTTAAACACAAATGGTCAAAAAATTACATGTGGACAGACAATAAATACCACAAGTATTTTATTCTTTGTGAGAGATGACCAATGTTTATTGCCGCTGAAGGAGTTCAGCAAGGCAGTAACAGCAGAAGGAGCAGCACATCTGGATTGAACTGAAGCATTAATTCATGATGCACAAACTGTTTAATTCTTTACACCCCATTTAATTATATTATGATGCTGTGTTTTTCTGAAGTACCACTTAGTGGTATGCTATTTTCCTTAAAGGGGGGGGGGGGACCACATTGCACGTTACAAAGCTACAGTGAGGAAAGCGCTGTTATCGACAGAAAGTTGAGCTCTAACGAGGCTGACAATTCCCACAAAGATGCATCGCGTTGCTCTGACAACGGCTTGAATGCACCGCCACAACCTTCTTTTTATTCTTATTTTTAGTCTGTGCGGCTATTATTTAGTCGGTCAACTATCAACCGGTCCAATGTGTTCAAAGTTTGAGCTCGCTCGCACAGGGCGATGCTTGAGCCTAACCCGGCGTACAGCAAGTGCCCACTCGTGACTTCATGTCTTCCTTCGCCACCAGATTCTCTTTCCGTCCAGTGATTTCATCGCACGATTTCACAGAGCGGCTGCACATATTGCGCACGCCAGAAACTGCGGCTGAGCGGGGCCTTGCACATTTCAAGCATTTATAGCACAAGTAAAATGATCTTAACGAATCAACTCGCTATTTACCCAACAGAATCTGATGATGAGTTCTAATTAAAGTGGCGAGGAAATGGGCCTCCTGTTGCCTAGGTGGGAGGGGATGAGGAGATGGCGCCCATACTAATGTTCGGGCGGCAAGGGAATTCATTGTGGGTGGTAGTTTTTTTATTTTTTTTCCATTAGCAGGGACCAGCTTGTCAAAGAAAGTCTAGACTGCAACTCATTACAGCTTCAGGCACCGGCATGACCGAGGTGGTCGTAATGTGTGCTTGACGGGTCTGGGGACTGCGACCAGTTGGAGATGTGGGTCAGCCGCAGAGCAGAAGTCCTGAACATGTGGCGCTATCAATCGCACTGACATATTTTTTTTTCTCCTCACTGAGAGAGACACAGCAAGACCGCCATCTTGGCACCCATGCACTACATGTTATTGGTCCTTAACAAGAGAATTAAAATTATCCATGGATGCGATATCACATCAGTAAAATGTATCTCATTGTTGTGGAATATTGCGTTTGTATTCGCTGAAGTTAAAATCTTTTTTAGGAAGAAAGAAAAACAATGTGCCCCAAGGTGGGAATTTGGCAGTGAAACTCTTCTTCGTTTTTCTGCTTGATTGTATATTACTGCCACCCAGTGGCCGGGTTACACACTACAGAGGAAGCCATAAATGCACAGTTTAATTCTTGAAATTCTATTTAATTAATTTACTATACTTTAACAATGTACATATAATATTATATGTGCCTTATTTTTTTTTCTTTTGGGGTGGGTGGTGTGTGGCTGGAACAGATGAATTGCATTTCCATTCAATCTCATGGGGAATTATTCGTTGTACAGCATCTGAATCCCATTTAAAAGTACACTCCAGTAGGTGTGCTAAAGCTGCTGTCTGAATGAGGCAATGAACCTCTGCTTGCGAGAGAGTGAGGGAGCAGAATGACCCCCCCCCCCCCCCCCCCCCCACCTCCTCATTTCCCACCCTCCTCCCCGAGTTTAAATTCATTGCCTGTGAGGCTGATCCAGTCCAAGCAGACCCCGGCACCCGGCACGGGCTGACCAATGTGATGACTCCCGCACGAGCTGCGCCACCTTGACGACATTTCATCTGTGACAAAAGAAGACGGCCAAGAGCAGATCGAGCCACTTCCGTCTCCCATCCTATCCCATCCCATCCCACTCCTCTGTCTCGCTCTCTTTTTCTCTCTCTCCTTCATTCTGTCATCCGCGCGCCGCCTGCTGCCGTAAGGCTGCACAGAGCCGTGTGCATGCGTCGGGGAGCGAGGGGGTGTACGCTGCGCCGGTTCCTCTGGACATCTCCGAATAACGGCGCTTGACAAGCGCGTGGTGGAGGAGGGAGGGGGGAGACTGGACCTGGACCGGGGCCAGGAGCGAGCACCGGGACCGGGGAGACGCGCCGTGGTTCCTGATCAGCCCGCTCTCTGAAAACATGTCCGAGTTTTTTCTCCTCACCTTCTTGGCCCTTTTCTTGGGATTATTTCCATGCGCTGAGCCGTCGGCAGTGCCGGATGAGCGCAAAGGTAAGGGACAAGCCAGGCAGTTGGGGGGGGGGGGGGGGTTGCTCAACTTGGCACACCTACGCATGCTTGAATTGTTCTGTGCATGCGTGATGAAGAGCACAGTTGGACATTGACTTCTTGTCTTTTGGATGGCACTGTGCCATATCATAGCACATTACTGGCGTATTTGCGGAGGGGGCGGTGGGGGGGGGGGCAGTCACGTTCAGCGTGTGCGTATGCTATCATACAGTGCAGCAGGTGAACGTCTCCCCCAGGGCTGCGTTTGTCCCTCTTGGAGATTTTGCTCCGAAGCTCCAGTGTGGGAGCGAGCACGCCGTTGATGTGGGAATGCACAATGTGGATCAAAACGTCATCCCTCCTCTGTGCAATTATTGGTGGAAAGCAGAGAATGACTTGCATGGGAGTGTAGGGGGGGGGGGCTGACTTCAATTTGTACTTGCAATTTGAATTTCGGTTTGACGGGAATAAAGTTTAAGAGGCTTAGGAAATCTTAAATTGCTCAAGAGCCTTTGACGTTGAAACATTTGTGGCATCGGCGTTTGAATCCGATGAACTATGAAGATCTCTGTCATCATTTATTGCATCATATTTTTAATCATAATCATAAAAACAACACCATCAAAATCAATCAGGTGAAGAACCAAATATCACATCCTGATTTTGATTGACGTATGTGCTTTATGAGAATAAATTGGATTGGGTCGCATGGGATCGAAGAAAAAGAAAAAAACATTTGCACATTATGAATTCCATGCACATGACTTCCATTTAAGGTCATTCGGATTTAAAATTCCATGGGAATAAAGTTTAAAATTGAGGAAGTGGAGCATTGATCCTCAGCAAGCCTCAACTATGAATAACAACTACAAGATTGTGTTCAATCTCGATATCGACGTTGAATTTGATACAAAAGAAGTCATTCACGATTCTCAAATTTCAACAAGATCGCAGACAATCCCCTGGACAGCTCGAAGATCCTACTCAAGAAAAACCCCAAAGCGCTTCACGGCTCATCCAAGGGTAGCAAATGTAAAAAGAAGCTCGCGTTCCATCCTGACTCCTTGGATTTGGAATTCCATTGGAATAAAGTTGAAAAGCCCTTCCAAATTCTTCCGTCTTAGCTAACAATTGCTGCACTCCGAGGCACATTTTGTGGCAGCAGTATTTCAGTCTGACAAGCAGCAGCCACAAATTTTTATGATAAAAAGAAGCAAAAACGTACGGCGAATGTTATTCGTAGCCCGAAAGTTGCCAAGAAAGAAATCTCTCTTTTTGAAAATGTAGCGTTCCGTGGTGGAGTTAATGATGCTCTGACCTTTGCCGCACTCGAGCCCGGAGGTCACATTTCTCACACTTTTTCTATTTTCCAGCAATGGGAGGACAAGCTATGGCTGTCCTGAATTTCCCTTTCAACTCAGAGTGATTAAAAACAAAAAAAAAACAACAGAGTGAGAGAGCGAGAGTTTTTGTATTCGTGTGTATAATTTCCCTTGCAGCCACATGAGGGAAAAGAAAAAAAACCATAAAGGTACTATTTACCTCTCTTACTGTGCATGAAATGAGAAGCCCAACACCAACACTCTTGTCCTCCCCGAGGATGCCTCGGCACCAAGGAAGGAAATAAGAGCGCCTCTCTGAAATTCCACAAAACGCTGCTGGCAATTTAATTTTTTTTTTTTTAAACTATTATTATTTTGCGTTTGTCAACACTGCAGTGTTGAGATTTATTGGTGTAGCCAGAATCAGAAGAGAAGAATTACATGGCATCCGGTTGCCTCCTTTGGGCCGCTCCGACAAGATGAAAATGCAGACAGTTTTTTACGTGGATCCCGTACCGGATTTTCATCACCTCCCCGGCTCGCTCACGCACATCCCCGTGTCCGCTCGCTTTTGCGATCTTTGTGCACGCCAACAAACCAAGCGCCAATGCCCTTCTGTCCCGTCCCTCCGCACGGGCACGGAGATTTAAAAAAAAAAAAAAAAAGCCAGCTCTCTGAGTGTTGTCTAAATGGACCGTAATGATAACGGCTTGCAACACCAAAGCTGCTTGTCAGCCTAATTAGTCTGATATTAATTTGCTTTGTGGTAGCAGCATTGTCATGTTGAATGCCAAGTGGTGAGCTGCTGCTTTCTGCCGCATGCAATTTCAAGTATTCCGACATGCCCATTGATGCAATTGTTTGGCTGTGAATGAAATGAGCTATAGAAGTCGTCCAGTTTAAAAAAAAAAAATCCAGCTCAAGTTTTATTTGAAATGCATCCTCCGTGAAGGAAGATCCAAAAGTCATGTAGGACAGCGGGAAGGCTTCCTTTTTGGATCACAGAATTCTGTGCGAGAGCACGTTGATACGCCACGATAAATCAAGGATTCAATCAATTTCCATCCCTGCGTCCTTCGATTAATCCAGCTTTCCAGACAAAGAAACCTGACGTCCATCTTTTTTTTTCTTTTCTTCTTTCGCATTAACAGAATACAACATATCCTCTGCAAATATAATTACGCTGCAGAACAGCGACATTCAATGAAATGCGTGCCGTAAGGTAATTCCGGGCACAATTGGAAATTATTCCAAGCAATGAAGTTACACATCCGAGATGTGTCGAGCCGGTGGAATGGATCACCATTCTGCGAGATAATTGAATTTCCGTCATTCTTGATGACATTCAGCATCCTGTTCTGACACGATTGATTTCGACCTCCGCTAGCGTGTGAATGCAAAATGGCTGCCTCATCCTGGCACGTCACAGAGCCCTCTGGTGGAACGCACAGAAACCCAAAAAGGAACTCGAAAGAGACATTGGCATTTGGTTTTTTTTGTTTGTTTGTTTTTTTAAATATATTTTTTATAATATTATATATTTTTTTTTCTTTCAAACAATTATTACTGTTTGAATGATAGAAACTGTCCGTCCAAAATTCAAAATCATTAAAAAAAAACCCAAAAACAAATACACAAGCGTGTGCAAATTTCCCACACAACCGCAATTGATGAGCATTGCTTTCCACAACAGAAACCCATTTGGAGTAGCAGCTGTATTTATTTATTTATTCATATATAAATATATATATATATATATATATGTATTTATGTTTTGGATTTGGGCTGTGACCACCCCATGACGAACATGCCAGAAAATGCCACCGCGGCGCTAAAATTGACAATTTCACTTTCGCCAAGATGAACTGGAGTGCTGCTTTCATCCTGTGTTTTGTTGACCTTTCAAGGTTGGCCGTCTTTTTTTTCCATCTCTGTTTTACATATTTCTCGGGGGGGTGGGGGGGGGGGGGGACATGAACACAAAACCAACACGGAGCGTGCCAAAGCCGCCTTCATGGCTGGCGTTTCAGTCCACATCCTGCTCCGTCCAGGTGGCATTGCTGTCTCCTTCAGCGATTGGTGTTCCTCAGGGCAGAAGGAGGCCAGCGCCACCTCATTACTTTCTTGGCCCGGCGCTCGGACAAACCACATGTGGATTCCAGTCAATTACAAAGCGCAAAGAGGAGGTCTGCGTGAAAGCAAAGGTCGTTCGGCAGGCCATTGTTGTCGGCGTTTGCGTTGCTCACATCTGACGGGCGCCGCCTCAGGTGCTCTTCAAGTGTCCCTCGCCGGGTCTTGGCTGGAAAACCAGACGAGTCGTCAGAAACGGTCCGACAGTTGCCCACGCCCAAAACATAAATGAGCAGATGAAGCACTCGAGGCGAACCGCGGCGTTTGGACTGTTTTACCGAAAAAGCACAATTGACGTTTTAGTGGCCATTACCGCTTTTCCGAGGGTGTCTGAGTTAACAGCTGACTCAGCGCTTGCCTGCTTCTGGCAGTCTTTCGCCTGCTCTGAAGAGACCTTAAAACAGCTGACAGATCCGTTCAGTGATGTCAGCGAAGTGTTGCTGTCATCAGTCTCGGGGCAGAGGTGATGTTTGGCCCCTCAAGCTGCACAAGGGGGCAGTGGACCAGCCCCCGCCCCGGCAAACCAAACTCATTTGGGACACTGCTCGTCTCACTCCTCTTGGCCAAAGTCGCTAAGTGAAGCCACCGAATGAGCCCCCGAGTTCAACCATGTAGGGATTGGGCTCCGTTGTAGGGGGCGCTACAATGCCATTTTGTGTGTGTGTGTGTGTGTATGTGTGTGTACTTTTAGATGACAAGTTTAAAATATCACATTGATCACCAGTCACAGCATGTGTGCAAAGTTTGGGGAATTTTTGCTCATGTTTAGGCCCTCAAGAAATGATTCATTATTGAGGATGAGAATACTAATAGTCATAATAATAATAATTTCAAAAAATAATTTCTTCTGCCCTCTCAACTGTGTCAGGAAAAGTCAGAATTTTTTTATATTGAACTTTTTTCGCTCAGATTGTTTGTTGATTGAGTAAAATGTTTGTAAAATGGCAAATTCAAATGGTTTATTTTATAATAACAAAGCAGCAGAAACTTTTTTCTTTAATCCGTGCAGCTACATACATGTTGTAATGTTTGTTACGTATACATTGGACATTCCTTAATACAAAACTATAATTTATTTGACATGACTTTTGGTCACTAGTTCCATTTATACTGTCATTCAGCTACGTTTGACACTTTCTTGTTCTCGGTGAAAATGAGTTTGCCACCTCTGCTCCAAATGCGTCTGTCCATGCACATACTCTGTTTGAGTGTGTCGGTGGCCTGAAGTTGCCCAACTTCCCACGTGTCGATATGTCCCTCATCATCCACGTGGCAATCCGAGTTTCACCTCCGATCCGATCTTCAATTCAAAATATATGCACAATCCATTCAGTGCTGCCCTCTAGTGGTGTCTATTTGAATATACTTGTGGATGCCGGCAAACAATTGGATTGCAGTTGATGAACGCAAACATTCATTGCAGTCAATGTGCCAATATCACCTCGCCGTTTAATGCTCTCCAATCCAATCATCAATAGATCGTCTCATGTTATGAACGCCATTGGCCGGAAAGTGACACACGACCTTGATTAGCAATTGAAAGAGTGAGCTTCCATTTTCAAATCTAATATTCGGATGCGCTCATGTCCTCGGTGGACCCACCGTGTGCGCCAGGGGGCTCGTATTAGATTATTATTTTTTTTTAATCTCTTGGTGATACTTAATTGAAAATGTGATTAATGAATCAATAAGTTTCCCGCTGAGGAGCCTTGGCATGACCGGAGTTAATTCCGAGGGAGTGTCTTGGCCATCTACCGAAAGAGCGGCTAGAAATGGGAAAAAAAAAAAAAAGTACATAAATTATTAATGTGGTAAAGCGCAACTGCTTTATTGCCAGATATTCTAATGAGAATAGGTCTCATAGGGGCAGTGGTAAAATAAAATGAGTTGGGTGAGAATGAGGCCGTTATTGGGTGATGGATATGCTGCAATGCATCATAAAATCTCAAAGTAAGGCTGACGTCATGCGGTGTCGCCAAAGGGGAAAACCTGGGCACACGCCCGGCGCCGGCTGCTTAAACACACGCCAACCAATAAAGGCGGCCGCGTTGCCGGCATTTGCATGAATCGGCTCCGCTCTCAAAGTTCCCCGTTAATATGCAGAGTTCCTGCAGGAAAGCTCTGGGAGGTGTGTGTGTGGGGGGGGGGGGGGGGGGGGTTCATACAAAGACTTTTTTTTTTCCTTTCAGAAATATGTAATTTATTCTTTGGATTTTTCAAACTTCCTCCATGCGTTGCCCATCAAGGTGTTATTTGAGTGCCTGCATACTGACGGCCCCCGCCGTGAAGGCTGCTTTGGAACGGGAAATCGGAATAAAACAAACATCGCAAGCGTCTGAAAAGAGCGCGCGGCTTTAAATGTCTGTCAGTCAGAAGGTTTGAAAGGGTGAAGGGCAGCCCCCGCAGGACAAGCCCCCGCATTATTCTGTGCTCTCGCCGTGCTCCGACACCTCTCACGGTGTCAGAAGCCCCCAAGTGAAAAACAGCGCTGCGTATTTTTTCTGCGTTGACGTCACGGACGTTAGCATAGCTGGGATGTTGTGTTGCCATGGGATGTTTTTTTTTTTTCTCTCGCATCAGAGCTCGGAGAATCCACTTTGTTTTTATCATTAACCTTACGCTTCGCATTTCATATTTGCTGCGCTCGTCTCCTTTCAAAAATAAGCAAAACAAGAAAAAAAGAGGAGCGCGTTTCTTGTGATTGATTATCTGGTTTGGTGACATGTTTGCTGGCTGACCCGCATCATTTTCAAGAAGCTTTTGCGCTGAGCTCATGCGTCACAGCTGACAGCGCGACACCGAAAATAATGTTGTTTGATTGTCACCGGCTCGTGAATGAGATGTTGAGAAGGTGTGTTATGAAAGCAACAAGGCTACTCTTTTCCATGCGTGACACGTCTCGGAAAGGTTCATTCCTGCTTTCCCACCAAAATGTGGAAAATAAAAACAACCCATTTGAGATGGTGCACATCATTTCTGTTTCAGCCGCATTTGTGGAAACGCAACACACGATTCATATTCTAGTTTGGAGTCGCAAAAGGAAGACTTGCGCTTTGCCTTTTGTTTTGTTCCCCCCATAAAAGTCTCGTCTGACCCGTTTCAGTGCTCTTGTTAGTTCTGTGCAATAACGACAGACTTTTATAGAAAGACCCTCGTTTGACCTTTTCGTTGACCTCACGGTGCAGTGGGTGTGGCTTCGATCCCGGCTCCGGCCTTCCTGCGTGGAGTTTGCATGTTCTCCTCGTGCCTGCGTGGGTTTTCTACGGGTATTCTGGCTTCCTCCCACATTTCAAAAACTTGCGTGGCAGGCTGATTGAACACTTAAAATTGTCCCTAGGTGTGAGTGTAAGCGCGGACGATTGTCTCTGTGTGCCGTGCGATTGGCTGGCAACCGGTTCAGGGTGTCCCCAGCCTACTGCCCGAAGACGGCTGGGATGGGCTCCACCCCCCCCCCCCCCCCCGGCGGCCCTTGTGAGCATTAGTGGATTGAAAAATGAATGGCTGGTCCCTCAATTAGGAATTGACATCGATAAGAAGTTTCGATCATGAAATCGGAATCGCCATCCCCCAACGCAACTTTTTATCTCATGTTTGGACACGCCTGAGATCATCTACCTCGACTGGTGAAATAGCAGAAGCCAATCAGGCCCGCAGGGCTGTGACGTCACCGCGGCGCAGACTCAAAAGCGTCGCGTCCCAGAGTAGAATTGCCGACGGGACGGAGTGACGCTGCGTTGAGGCTAGCCGGGGACTCTCTCCCCCAGCTGCCACCTGGCACAGAGGCCGAGGGCTCACGGGGCTCCATCTCGCAGACTTGGCCCAGAGCGGCCCCAACACACAGGGAAGGATTCATCCCTCCCCCAAACGAGATTCATTCAGCAGACAAACCTCAAGCCAGCTCATGATGTCACGCGCCGTCCCTCCTAAACGACAAACCACGCGTGTGGCAATTACAAACTAAACGACGCTATTCCTTGACACTTTTTGTTTCGTTTGGATTTGAAAAGGAAAAGGCGGGAGGGACGGCATTCAAACAAAAAATCTACATTTTGAATCGCGAGATTTTGAGACAACATTCAAAGGGGGAGTAAATATACAGATTAGCATGCTGTCTTGTCCATTATTAACATAAGACACGCGCGGTTCAAAGCTGTTTATTTCCACACGACGCAAACGCAGTAATGTATGCACCGCACGCACATGCACGTTGATCCTCGAAAATGAAAGTCTGCACTCCGTGTGTGTGTGTGTGTGTGTGTGTGTGTGTGTGTGTATGTAGTCATTTCCTTTCCTGCCAGAGCTAATTGTAATCCAGCCCGCTTGGATGGAAGATATACCAAGGCAGAGTGCTGGCATCGTTCACGCTTCACAGCGCAAAAATCAACAAGCGCGCACCTCGTTGACTGACCAGCGCGTCGCATTTTGACAGACTAAGAATATCCACGCCGGTGGTGTTTTCGAATGCATGACTGAGGCCTGACTTTGCACCTTTAGATGCTTTTAGTTCTCGAATATTTACGAGATGGTCGGATGAATAATTGAAAAGGGCTCCCATGGAACAGTTGGTGAATTGGAAGACGTAAAAGAAAAGTCGAGCGGCCTTCGCCGAACCAGCAGCGATTCCGAGATCCCCTTGTCGCCACCTGTGATTGAATCTTGTGTTGTTTTGGGTTGCAATTGGATCATGCGCACATGCGCGGCAGCTGGCATCAGTCGGATGGAGGATGGTTCCCTGACACGCTTCTGAGCGGTTCATCTTGGTTGTCTTCTTACGCTCCGTTGGACGGCGGCGCTCATTAACCGCGCAACCCACCAATCAAAAAGTTTGGTCGTGTTTGTTTGGAAACACCTTTGATATGAATAGAGCCACTCCGCCGCCTTGCTTGGCTTTCACTCGTTCTGATTTCTTGCTGGCCGCTTGTAAATGTGCGCGAGTGACGTGCGATGAAACTCGCCACTCCCAAAAGTGAGAAGACGGATCTGAGCTCTCGGCTCTCAGATGTGCTTGGCTGTCGCAGGTATCGGCCGCTACCTGGCTTCTGATAAAAGCCATTTGTTTGTAAACAAGTGTTGCTTCGAGGCAAATTCAGGACTCGTACTTGGCCCTCTTTTAGTGTGCTGTTAAACTAACCATCAAACAAAAGAGCATTACACTGTGTGTATTCCAATATGACCACATCGCTTTATATCAGCGAGTTTAATGTTAACGCTCACGAATATCATCTGTGTCGGGGTGATGACTCAACACATGAAGACAGACAATACAACAGCGCTCACGTGTATATATTCTTTATCCTCTGCACAAAGGGTATCATAGAGTGCTATTTTCTTTATTAGAAACACATTTTAAAAAAGTGCGCGACTAGACTAGATTAATTTCATTTCAATGGGAAAATATGTTTTCAGATAAGAGCGGCTTGGGTTGCTGAACGACTTATTTTTGTGGGGGAGCAGAGCTCTTCTCTTGATTGAAAGATTACTGTTGACAGAGAAAGAGTATTAAAAAATACATATTTTCCAGACGGAATTAGTATGTCTGGTGGAGTTCACCATAATTCTTCACAAGTAGGCTGATTATACTTTTACCGGCTTGCTCGTGGTGTCTTTCATGTTCTTATGGAGCCATTTTGACAGTATGTTTGGATTGCTTTTGCTGCCTTTATTCTATTTTCACTCGCACGGATTTCAAATTGAAATTCAAAGTGAATGCAATGTCGACATGAGTGCCTCTCACGGCGCTTCCTGTGATTTCCGCCCAAGGTGAAAGCAGTCATTTTAACACCAAAGGTGGGAAAAAATAAATACATGACGGTTTTGAGGAACAGACTTGTTTAAAACAACACCAACTGAAATCACCAACCACCCATCGGTGTGCTAAACTATTTATTTATTTAAGAAATTTCCCCTAGCTATATTGTCAGCCGTCTTGTTCGTGGGGGAGGGGGGGGGGATTGATTAATGATTGATTAACTGAAGCTGTGTTATGGATCGAATGTTTGTAACAATTGAATTCTCCCATGTGCTCTCTCTCTATTACTGGCAATTTGATCAGCCTGTTTTTCTATTTCTAGATTTTTATGAGCGTCTTGTGCAATTAAATACGGAGTCTCATCTTCACGCTGGTCCCTAAAACAAACATCGTGTGACTCAGTAAACTACAAAATATTGCGTCAGCTTTCACATAGTTGCTCAGCAAACCCATTGATACTTTTTCAGTCGATGCCGGCTGATAAACGGAACCCGTCTCACCTTGAGAGAGTTTATTCCGCACCGCTCCAAGTAAATAACGAGCGGGAAAGCTAAATGCCGGCGAAACAGAAAGGACCAGCGATGTATAACTCGCACCTATGTTGTCTAATAACACAAATTGAATGAAAATGACACCGGCGTGTGCATCGTGTGGGCGTATGCTAGCAAAACTGCTTTAATGACTCGGAAGTGGAGCCTGTGAGACGAATTAAGTGCAAATGAAACCTCACACTGTAGGCGGGGGCCAATCACTTGTACACAACGAGCAAATAAAAGGTCACACGCAATAGTAATCATCAAATCATTTCCTAAACCATTAGCTTTGCTTTTTTTGCCCAATCAGTATTTTCTCCCAATTTGTTTCCTCACGTCTTGAAACATCCAATCGGCTTCTTTAGTTATATATATATTTTATTGAGAACAAAGTCAGAGGTGCGTTCTCCAAAACTTGCTTTAAATTTTGCTGTAAACGATCCCAGAAAAGCAATTGCGCACCCATTCAGATGCTCGTTTGATTTAGTCTGTTATTTTTAGATATACAGGTATTTTTTTCTGTTTCTGTGTTTAAGTACAGGTTTCCTGCCAGCATAAGCTTTGTAATATGCTATTTCATCTCTGAAGTAGGTGATACATAACAGCTGGCGAAAACAAAGAGATGGGGGGGGAAAAAAACGGCAAAACGGTATGTTCCCGCAGGGTTAAGAATAGACCCACATCGACAAAAAGTATAATTTTTTTTTCATCACTTGTGTTTGAAGTCGCATGCACGTATTTCGAGCAGATCATAAAAATGAGATGCAAAGCAGTTGCAAGTGGAGAAATGTCACAGCTGTGACTTGCCGTCGATGGCGCTGAGACAGTTGGTGCGAACTTTTGTGACAATCCTCTTTCCTCTTTGAAATGAATGGAAATGCCAATAACAACAAAAAAAAAGGTGTCGTACGTTTTTGGCTGAGAAAAGTAACACGATAATATTGTACTTTGTCACACTGCATCAGTTGAATGGCCATCGTGTTGCTTCCCGCCATGGCCGCCTGGGGGCAGTATATGACACACAAATGCACTGTACAGTAGGAGAGGTCTCATCTCTTTGCAGAGGTTCAAGAATAGCTTTGAGTACTTTTATATTGACTGAAATGGATTGCTACAAAGTTTGTGGTCAAAGATCTGTTTTTTCAAGGGTTCGATGAGATTCCCATTTTTAGTCAAAACACCGCAGTTATGACTTCTAGTTCGGTTTTTATTTTTGAAACTCCATTTTGGAGTAGTCCAACAGTGTCGACCACTAAATGGCAGCACACATGGTTTTAATGAGTTTTTGTTCTCTTGAAGGTCAGCCGCTGTCATCCTGCTTTTTACGCCTACAGAAAGTGATGGGTGCACGTTTGTATTCTTGTCTTTGGGCACGAGTATTGATCTATATTGTTAGAAGTTTGTGAGTTTGGACTATTTATTGCTTTTGCTGCACTGTACTGTTTGTATGGAATGCGCGATGATATTTTAAAAGTGTGTTTCAAGACTTTAAATGAATTAGGTGCTGTAAATGCTCTAAAACATGCCTGGAGAGTATTTAAATAGGGTATTTCTATATCGCTGATTTCACTTTTTCTGGGGGTGGTCTGCGACATAACACCTGTGATGGAGGAGGTGGGGGGGGGGAATTTTACAATTAGCATTAAGCTAGCGGATTAAAGGCTAAACTATACGCTTGTTCTAAATGCACAGCGTTCACTTCTCGTCTTTTTATGTTTATTCTGATCGTCAACTACAACTCGAAGTGGCCTTAAACAGCTTGAAACCTCTTTTTTGGAAGAGTTGTTCACTCTGCCATCGCGCTTGCTGTGAAATAAGTCGCGTTCGCTACCACCATACAGGCCCATTTGTAGCAGTCTGTAATGAAAGTAGTAAATAGTACACTCGATGGGACTTTCTTTCCACCCCAACTTAATTATGGAGCAAACTGCTTCGGTCCAGTTTGCATTAAACACCGCCTACTGATGTACACATGCAAAGCAACCTAGAGCTCCATTTGCATGAAGTGAGGAAGCAAGTCGGTTACTGCAATTAGCAGCACGCTGAGGAAAATCAAGACCGGGCAGGTTGCCTTGCGCGGAACAATGGCGGCTGCGCGCAAGGCGACGGGGAAATGGCCACGTGACTCCGGTCCTAATCTCCCAAACAGAAGTAGAAATGACCTGACAAGTGGCAACCTCTCCTGAGATAGGCGCTCAAGAACGCAGCCCATTAACTGAGCTGACAAGTGTGCCTTCTTGTCAGCCGTGTCAAGTGTATCCAGTGAAGCTTGTTGGAAGGGACTGAAATATGAATAACGGCAACAACAAACATCTAAAAATAAATAATGATGCCAAAATGGCCTTGAAGGGCCGCCGCCGTCATCAAGCGTGGCGAACGTGAAATGACGGCTCTCCTTTTTAGATACTCTGCTCTCGACCCCCAGCTTCGCCGACACGTTCGTTTCTCTCTCACTTTGGCGCTTCGTCGTTCCTACCAATCAGTCAAAACAAAGAATGCGAGCTCCCCGAGGTCTGCGATAATCCGCAGACGATGTCTTGGGAGACTTTCGCTCGTCTGTCATCAGACCAGCGAGGGGCAACGACACTCAGAACGGTGCAATGCACGATGATGATGACGTACTGCTGTAACTCAGCAGGTTTCGGAGACATTATATGAGATGGGAAAATACGTGCGAATTGAAATCGGATCTGGATAATAACAATGTCAACAAAATTCATCCGGCAACTCCCCATGGTTAGGTGAGGCCGGTCACAGATGAGTGCAAACCGAGGACATAACGGGAGTCGCGGGACCACAATTCCAACATGTTTATTTCATATTCAAACTCTTTCAGTGAGTTGACACACATATGGGAATTTGCGCAATTTATATTTACAGTACGTGTTAGCTTTCATCCCGGCAATTAGACGCCGCGATCAGATAGACGGGATCAAAGGCTGCCTTTCACACTGCGGGTCGTAATGACAAGGAGAATATCGATGTTGATTATTTTATGACCACAATATTTCACAGGGTTTTGCAAATCATTTCATGAAAGAAAATCGTACTCCATTACATATATTTCCTTTATCATTTCGGGTTGTTTTTGTAATGCCCGTAGAAAATTAACCTTCAAGCCAAAACTTTCTTCAGAAAACATTTATGATCTGTTGCCCGCGGAGAACGGGCGGGGCGTCACCTACAGAATCCACAGCGCTGCCCGATCCGAGTTCCCCATTGTAATATTTAGCATCTGCTGCATTGGCGTGAGAGATTAACAGAACAATGGAGGGGAGCATATGATGCCACGCAATAATATAAGAATCAGCTTATCCTTGCGTACGTGTACTGTGTACTGGCGGAACAAGTCGCCGGATGAAATGTGTTGTCACGCTATAACAGTATCCGGATTAAACTGTGCGTGGAGACAAACCCGTCTACTCGTGAAGCCGCTGCTACGTAGTTAGCACAACGATACTGCCGGCCCATGCTTTCTATTTTTCTTGGAAAATAGTTTGCCCTTTTGTGAGCTGGAAAGGAAAAAAAAAATCAATGATAACTGAGAATATCGTAAATGTTGTTTGTAGGCCTCTATTCTTTTGGCTTTAATTACTTCTTGAAAAGTTTTTTTGTTTTTAATAATTTGGTCAATGGAACTCTCCTGGGGATGAAACCGCCCTCAGCCAAAAATCACCATAACAAGTGTTATCGTCCGGTTTATTTCAAAGGGGAGTCGGGACATGTGGGGGGGGGGGGGGCACCGCAGTATCTTTCATTTATTTCCATGGCGGTGGAAATGCCTGCTGCAGGCAGAATCTCCCCGCGGTAGCCGAGCTCTTCATTATTAAAGCCCCCTCGCCGACCATCCTCCACACTTCTCTGACCTAATGACTTCCTGGAGAGCCGAGCCTCGCTTTAAAGTGCATTTCTAGTTTGCACTTTCTGGCTTCTTGTGGAGCGGCAGCCAAAGCGCCGCATCATTGTTCTTATAGCATCTGGTGGAAGGAGAAAATGGGCTCTTCCTTTTGTGGCATTAAATATTGATGTCTATTTATAGATACGCAGAAGACAACTTTGGTGGAAGGAAAGAAGGGGAAAAGTGCGTCAGACTTTTGATTTAGGGTCTTCGAGCTGTATCCGCTATCGAATTCGTTTATGGACTCATCAACATAAAAAGTCACGTACGCAATAAACACCTACGTGACGCGTTCCGTGTTGTCGCCGTCGGGCGGAAGCTTCTTATCTCCCAAACCATTCATTTGCAGGACATACTTAAATAGGCACAAGTATCCTTGACGACATTTTCAACACTGCCGACACTCTGATGGTACGGGCATCCGACATTTGAGATAATGACCTGCGCAAAACAAAGTCACTGGCGCGGTCATGTCAGATTGCTATGGTTCAGTTGTGTTTAACTTTAAAGCTACATTGTATTCAATCTGGAAGAACTATTTGATTTTACACATTGATTTTGGTTTAAAAATATATATACATATTTTTTAATAATTAAAAAAAAAATATTTATTTTTTTATGTAATCCGAAATGCATTTTAATTCCATCATGAATTGAGAAAATATCTTGCTTTTTATTTTTTTGGAATATTTAAGTGCAGTGATCACGTTCTGACAGTGGCTGTCTCGGTTTTGGTGAACGCTTTTGTGTGTTCTGCGCTACGCTCTATTCATGTGATTCAACATTGTGGGACTTTGAATAGCTCGGCCATTTTTTTTTTTAGGTGCCATAAAAAAGTTTGAGAACCACTGCAATACGAGATCGAGGGATGCGTTGGCTGACTAGGGCGGGGTGGGAAAGAAAAGTCTATTCATCTTTTCTACTCTATTCCCAGTAAATCCGACTAGTATGAGATTGTGACATTTCATCCAGGTCAACTAACATGCGTCGGAATGATTGCCTTTGTGCACATATTTGGAAGAATCAAGCGAATGAGAGCAACCGGATGCATTTCGGACACGTTCTGAATTGTATTTTTGCTGCGTTGAGCCTTTCCGTGGCCCACCAACGTCGATGCCATCCGGGCAACCTCACCGTCGCCTTTGCGCGTGACCGCAGCACGCGCTGTTTGGCGACGGCCGCGGCGCCGGTTGTGTTTCCGCACGTGTCCCTTCGAAGCTAAGCGGGGTTGGCATCGCCCCTCATGTCCGCGTTAACTCGGCGGCATCCGTCGTGCCGCTGTTGTTGAAACCCTTCCTCCTCTTATTGCCGCATGAACGGGAACGTCGTCTTGTTCACTTTGACTCCTGCAGCTCACGTCGCAATCACTTTGCTACCTCTTGACTTCATCTCGACTTGAAAGAAAGACGTGTTGCTTCTTGTACGTGCTGTTTGCCGACGTCGCCTGCATTCGCTGCGCGTTTGTGGAGGGTCTTCAGATGCAACTCGACCTTTGTGCAGACGATAAAGAAAAAAAAACTGTCAGATACGGTCGTAAATTCACCGCCAATTGACATTCTGTCCCGCACGTACAACGCTACGGCTAAAGACATAAAGACTGTAACACGTTTGACGACTCTTCAAGTAGCGCCGAGTGAGGCGCCACTCAGCCGGCGAGGTGCGCATCAAGTCAACAAATAAGTCCAAGGATGGCTTTTCAGTGCGTATGAAAAGAAAAGCAATCACGCCGTGGTTGCACGTGACCACGCTTCCTCGCTAACAGCCATAAAAGCTTTGATTGTGTGTTTCAACGCAGCGTTGGCTGAATAACCGCATGAGGATGTGCAGCCTGGTGTGCGGAAGACTTTTTTTTTTTTTGCCAAGAGAGCTGAAGCTGCTTTGATGACACTTTGCTTCCCACGCGTGACTTTTCTGTCCTAAAAAAATAAATAAATAACATTCCCGGGTGTGCGCTGGTTACTTCTATGGATGCAGCCGCTCGGAAATCAAACGCCCGCCTGGAATTGTCATTTTCGAGCGCGCTCTATTTGACACGTGCGCAGGCAGCGCGTGGCGCCCGCGCCGCCGTTCCCGCCACCGGCCGACCAGGAAAAGCGGGACGGCCGGACGCCCGTTTTGTGAGCCGATTGTGTTCCGCCGAGCGACGTGCGAGTGCACAAAGACTTTGTTTTGTTTTGTTTTATTGATTTCATCCTTTGTGCCTTTCCACTGTGAACTTCGGGAGGTATGTTGACTGAAGATCCTCATTGAAGCGAAAGCACTGCGCCGAGGCAGAAAGACTCTGAAGACGAATCTCCCCGCTGCTTTATTGATAGAGGGGTCAAATGGCACGGCGTCATGCCAGCTTGGACGGCATTCATTATTTTGCCGAAGAGCGGCACGGAGGGCCCATTTTAGAATATTCAACCGTACGGCATTGTGTTCTTCTGAGAAAAGCAATCTAATCCTGCTTCAAATGATCCCATTTTTTTTCCCCCTCTCCCTTCTTTTCGGAGAAATGCCACGACCGCTCGTCGATAACGAGTGCGTTGTATAATGACTGTCATCACCCATATCCGCTTTGCACTATGAAATGAAATGAAAGCCCATCCGTCCATTTTCGATACCGTGCGTTCTCATTCGGGTCACTCGAGGTGAGAGGCGGGAGGGCACCCGAGGCGCTTTGCTCGCCCATCCCAGGAAATTCAAATCCTACATGGACTTTACTCTTCCAAACTTTGATCGGGGGTGGGCTTGTCGATCCGCAGATTGCTGTTTCTTTCTCAACCTTTTGAATTTGTTGAAGTAAAACTTGACAAGTAAGGCGCCCGATTTTTAATGAGTTTGTTGTCTTTCAAAGCGGCCGCTACATCCTAATAGCAAAACAAACGTTAGGGTCGTTGGTATTCCCCGCTGAAAGGCTCAGGCTGCGCATCCGACAAATAATTGCTTGGGATTTACATGCACGCCGTTGTGCCACAAGTCAGACACCCGGATTCCATTTGCTTACTTGGACAGCGGCGCGGGATATTTTTAGAGCGCGCGGCGGTGTCACGTGATGTGCGGTTGTCGTCTTGACTGACTGGAAGTCCAAATATCTTCTTCATCGCCGCTGCGTGGCCCGCTTTTGTCGTGTCGGCGGGGAAATATGCCAGCGTGGGGCTGATCCCCCCGCCGCTGCAGCATCTGCCTGGCCGCTCCCCCGTCCGCCTCGGATGGGATTTACTGATAAAGATAATGCGGTCCGGACCCCCCTCGGTGGACTCGCATCCCGTCGAGCGCCTCCACTTTTGCCCGCAAATGAAAAAGTGGCCGCGGACCAGAAAATGGGAAACCCGATACACCGAGCCAACGCATTTAGCGTGAAACATGATGTTTACATTCGAACGTTGCCAATTTGCTGCTTAAGAGCAACCATTATCAGTTCGGTGGAAGCCAAGATAATTGACTGGGAATTAGATTATCTCTGTCCAAACATGATTACGGCAAAGCTTAGTGGGCGTCTGCAAATGTTGATCTGTTGCTGGCTGTTGATGCCCAAATTCAATCACAGAGAGGCTATTGATGAAGACATCATTCCGCCACAAAGAGTTACACAAAAGAACACATCAGGGTGGAATTATTGTACAACACCTTTTGTTGGAAAGACATTTATTTCTCTGAGGGGAATACAAAGATTCTTTTTCGTTTTTATTTTCTCTACCCCCTTAAAGGCCACTTTGGTCTATCGACCAGTCACATTTCTTGCAGGGGATAATCATTTTTCAATGTCATTAGCTGCAATCGGGGCATATTGAACTCTTCATGTATACTAGCATTGGTGGAAAGGCTTTGAAAGGAAAAGCTTCACATTTTCATCTTTCTGCCGTTTGGCTGTCGCTTATATTTGGGGATCCGCACCAAGGTCAGAATGGCTTCAGAGCTGCAGCTACCTCATGTGGCTAATGCGGCCATGCAAATGAACCTCCGGTTATGCGACTCCAAAACCAAACAATCCCGCTACCCAAAAAAAAAACAAAAAACCTTGTGAAACAAGTGCCGAGACGAATATTAATGAGGTCAATAAAAAGTTTGAGGCAACTGAGGCCACAACAGAAATGAGGATTACATGTCCGCAACATCTCTCGACAACATATTTTATACATTTGATATAGGGGGTCCGAGCACATTTGCAGGCTGTCAGGCAGTATTTTAGCCAGTCATGGGCTTGTTCATGTAGACGCCGACACCTCCATTATTCAGCCCGCCACGTCCATAAGGTCGGTAAACATGTTGTATAGGAATGGAGCCTTTTGAAACGGTACAAACGGGAGCGTCTTTCCAACGTTCAAACGTACCCATCCGTGCTTTCCCGTAGCTCCTTTTGAGAGATGTTTTCTTGAAACATTGTGCATGTTCAACCCCGCTTGAGTTAGTGATTAGTCACAATGCGTTTTGACAAATTCATCACGTCAGACTTGTCCAAAACGCCGCCCGTGTTCCGGCGCTGTAATCGTCCCGCCGCCGAGGACTCCCGGATGCCGCAGCAATTTAGCAGAGCGCCGGCAAATGATCTCGACAGTTGTTGTTCTCCCTCCCGTCCTACTGACCAGCGATGTTGCTGCTCATAGCTCATACGTTATTCACATTTAATCAATTCTCCTGCGGGCGGCGTTTGCTTTGCTGTCTCCTTCTGCAGGAAAAGCAACAACAGGCAAAACGGGCAAAGTGGGCAGATTTAAGTTGTCAGGCTTGCATTTAAAGGTTAGGCCTGTCATTGCCGCGTGGCTCTGGAACAAAGCTGACATGAACTTATAGGAGCACATCTGTCGCCTCGGATCGACGCCGCTTTACCTGCACCGGTAATAAGATTGTATAGATCCGTTGATGGATTGTCCCAGGCGGTTATTACACACAGCTCCTCTTATCGCTACGGGCAGAGCCACGCTCGTGTTCAATGAACGTTTTGGCCACAGACTTTGAAAAGTCGGTTTTGTGTGATTCTTGGGGATACGCTGCAGGTGAAAGTATTCAAAAGGCGAATCCACTCTTGAGAAATCTTTGCGTGCGATTAAACATGGCGGCACGCCATTGTAGGTAAACAAAGTCAGATTCAGATGCCTCCTATTCCAAGATGGCAGCCAAAAAGACCGCTCACTAGTTTAAACAAAGGCAGAGAGGCGGGGGGCACGCTATCCTGTACTGGTCACTAGCTAAATGTGGAACCTCTCGACGGTGCGGCACACACGGCAACCACTAGTCCACCGTGCCGCCCAAAATGTTCCAACTTTCAGTCATCCATTAATTTTACATACCGCTTGTTCTCAGTTCATACAAGTCAAACCCAACTATCTTTTGTAGAAGTGCACGGTACACTCAGAAATTTTTCATAAACCACCATGTGAATAATGTAAATTTCCCCAGTGTGGGACAAATAAAGGATATCTTATAACAAGTCCAACACAACATTTTGGTTTTCTCAGGGATTGCCACAACAAACAGAGTGTCTTTCAATCCTGCGCCATGTACAATGTTGTCAACTAACCCAAGAACTGTTGATTCTCCGCCATGATTTATGACAAACATCGGTATTCCACAGGGATGCGTCTTTGGCTCCATTCATTGCATTTGACAGCATTCTAAATTCAAATTGAATCTCTCTCTGTTATTTCGATGACGAGTGAAAATGGTTATGTCACATCCATTTAAGTAAGCCTGTTTTGGATTCCTTTCCGCCACTTTGAGAGACTTTGTTAACATGACATCACCAGGTGTTTGCATTTGTGAAGTATTTAAGTCTTTTTTTTTGTCGGGTGTTTGGCATTTGCTCATTCAAGCAAGATGTCGTTTATTTATCTTTCCCGAAGAGTAGTGCCTTTGGCGATGCCAGGATCCTCCCCGGTTAGGGCTGATGCCAATGTCCTCATCAAGCTAGGTTAATCGCTTTGTTGTTTTTGTGCAAAAGGCAAACAAAGAACCGGTAATTTGAAGTTTAGCAGAAGCTACCTTTTCAACCGTGTCTTGGACGTGAAAACAAAATCTGGATTCTGCCAGCACTCCTCTTCGACCCCGCATGTGGGCTGCAACCTCTATTTTTTCTCGGCGTGGTATTGACATGGGGCAGGAAGAGAAGTCAGAGTATTACGCCCCCAACCGTTCCAATTTCTCATCTCTGCTTGTGAAATGATGCCGGCGCTGCTGTAAGCTTGAAACTGAATTAATAATGTACAGAGTCAATAGGCCTCAGGTTCCTATTCTCCCAGGTATCACCTTCAAGTGACTTTGCTTTGGTGTTGAAGTACAGACCACGAAGGGAAATCCTTCATATTTACTCCTGGAGGTAGTCGCGTCTATATCCCATTACTCGCTGAAAATGCGCTCGCCCTTGTTGTGTCAGACTTCGGATTTGAAATCTTGATGACGCTTCGGTGCCCGACGTTAGGGTCAATATTTCCAGCATGATCGCGCCGGCGCGTGACCTTTTGTCATGCGTCGGAATAAAAGCTGTTTAGCGTTCCCCCCTGCGTGCTTCCTGCAATATTTCCATTTGGGTGTGCATAGGCTCTCTGAAATGAGACTGTTGCCTGTCTGATTTGTTTTGTGCAAACTGATAAGATATGCATCAGTCGGAAGCTGCTGTGGAGCCCGGCTGATCGATACCCGTGGCTGTTTTTATGAGAAATCTCAGCAGAGAGGTCTTGTCAGCCTGTCAGAGATCATTAGCAAAGCAGGAGATGTGTTTGGCGGTTTCTGCTGGGGAATTAAGAAAAAAAACCACACACAGGTAGGCATGGCATTAATATCTCATTATCATCTGTTTCCAATGCATGCTTGAGAAAACACAATTCGGTAAACAAAGCGTTTTTTCAAAAAGCAAGGCCGGATTCCACCAGATTTCAGTCTGTGATTTTAGTTCGGTCGGCAGCTAAACGCACACGTGGCAACGAGTCGACCTCGTCAAAGTTTTCTCGCCGTCTGCTCGGATTGAAGTTTTCGAGGATGACGTATTAGCGTTATTAATTCAACAGTCACCCAAGTAACATCGGATTTAATGAGCCGATGGCGGTTTGACGGTGCGGGTCTGCGCGTCCTCAGTCTTGCAGGGCTTCATCTTTGAGACACTCGACGTTATTTATGGGGCGCTTTAAAAAAACAAGCGATGCTGTAACAAAGTGCGGTACATAAAGATTGGACGTAAATATAATGGAGGAAAGAGACTTTATTGCGGGTACATCAAAAGAGGTTATGAAAACATAAAACACAATGAATCATAAAATATTGATAATGCCAAACATACCGCTGGAAGAATCAATGTGCTGGTGGCTTGGGAGTTTCCAGCGCGGCGCTTCCACCGCTGCCGACTTAGATTCGTTGTGATTAGCGCCTGGCTGAAATTGATTTTTTTTTATGCGGCAAGATAACCAAGTCATCAGATGATCAATTAAAGAAAACAAACATGTCATGAATAAAATAACTTCTCCGGTCCCCTAACGCTCAACACCAATTGTGTCATGGTTCTGTTTTTATTGAAATTAGATTTGGGTTTTTTTCATTGTTGACTTTTCTGGTTCTGGTCGCTACCTCAGATTAGATTAGCCAGCGGATCAGAAGCGTCATGGCCGAGTATGAATTTGTCGTGTATTTCAGCGTTTGTGCGCAAAGCCGTTACGACAGTCGTCTGCGTTGAGTGAAACCTCAACGCTATCCCCGCAAGACTTTACGCAGTTGTATCAGACTTAATTTCCGCTAAATGGCACTAGACAGTGGCAAATTATGATCCAGTGTTTATCACGGCGGAGGCTCAGTTGTTATTTTAGGTGCGGAACACCCATAAACCTGATTTCCTGTGAGAGCCGCAACCATTAAGCAGTGCATGGCGCCTCGTTTTTCAGTGAAACGGGCCGTGGCACACAGATTTTTTTCCCCGTTTTTTATTTATTTACTTATTTATTTGCTATCACGCTCAGATCATTTCACCTTCCTTTGTGTGCAATATTATTGAGGCTCTTTAGGACTAATTATGAAAAACGGCATTGCTCAAGGTCCAATGGGGCCAAGCAGTCCCCCCCCCCCCCCCCCCCATGACGTCAATTCAAAACTTTACAAGGCAACGACACAGGATGTGTGTCAGCTCTCATCCCCTCACCCTTGGGGAAGCGTTACAATCAACAATAGCGGTGGTACAGTAAATGGAAATGAGGATTTTGCAGGCTCTGTTGCAGCATTTGCCCTTTTGATCATTACTTCTAATTTCCCCATAATACAAAATAGAGCACAAATTCTCCATAATATCCTGGCGGCCTGCCACGGGGATTGTGTCGAAACAGGTCTGGGTGAGGGACAAGGACATGGGCCAAAATTAAAAAAAAAAACAACTGAATTTAGCACAGCGGGTATTTGTTTTCTGCCCGCACTGCTATTTCACAATGATAAACGAATAAAACAGAAATGATCAGCGTATGCCCTGGACTTTTTTTCCATTTTCATTTTTTTGTGACGTCACATGAGAGGGCTCGGTCTCACATCAGAGAATGGCACCAGCTACAAAATATAGCCCTCAAGCTAGCAAGGTCCGATATCTTGGAGATGTCACCTACTTCCTGATGTTAGACGAGAAGTCTTCTCGCTTGATGTTGCAAAAACGAAGAAGAAAAAAAAGTCTTGAAAACCGATATCTGGAAAAAAGAACGAAAAAAGGGCAGTTTAAAAATTCGACATAATGGTACCCATCCATATATTCTTTATTCTCTGTGAGGAGCAAAGACAAGCCAGAGACATCTATACTGGGCAGATGGCCATGTTCTTTAAAGTCGCCCGTGTGTCGTAGACTGCCCCCAGGTGGCCACAGATATGGTATTGATACATGGGGTGCGATACAATTGAAGGACAGGACATTTTAAAATGTAACTAAATCAATTTTCCAATTCACATCCATTTTTGTTACACCCCTCACCATTGTTTAACTTAAAATTATCCAAATGCTCCGATTTCTGCCTTTCCGATTTTGTTTGTTTGTTTGTTTTCATCACTAAAAAATACCAAATGACAATCACAGTTTAAATAAAGAGTAATCAAGGAAAAAGGGGTTTGTAATACACTTCAACACAAAATTCAATGTTATCCGATTTTTTGATGGAAAAATTGCTACAATTATTGAGTCTAGAAGTATTTGCCTAAAAACACGTTCCATTTTTTTGGGGGGATGCAACAGATGAATGGCATTTCTATTCATTTCAAGGGTGGGGGAGGATAATTCAACGATCATTGTACAAAGTCAACTTGTATCTCAAGCATTTCTGCGCAGCCTCAAAGGTGCTGAATAAATAATAGGCCGTGCGGATCGACAGAGACGTCCAGAGTGCTCTTGCTGTAAGGCTGTAAATGAATGTAATTAATGGTGAGAAACACCCCGGGGCCGACGGCGCCGACGCCACCCGCCTCAACGCGATCCTGACATCGCGCCGTCATTTATCAACCTGCACATTATCCGCTTGCTTTTGTGAGGAAGTGTTGCTCGAGCTTCAGGTAGATGAGCTGTGCGAAGGAGCGATTGTAGCGCATGATTGACAGAGCCAGTGTGTTGTCCGCTTTGGCCCCGCAGGCTTGAACGGCATCGCTTTGGTCCCGACCGTTGCCGGTGCTGACCCAAGTGGGCAATTACACTGTCGCAGCTCCATAATTGACTGTTGTATTTTAATTGGAGGAAGAGTTTGGCAGCGAGTACGAAGGAGCCGCGCGCGCCCTGCCTTCAGCCGGCTAAGAATAGAGTGCGCTCGAATGGCAGCGTGCCTTTTGTTAAATGTTTGCACCTGCGGGCCTCAATTTTGAGAGCCAAGCATACGTGGCTCCCCCACTGAGGTGACTTCCATTTTTCCAGGCGTGGAGCTTCGCGTGTGCCGCTGCTGGCCTTGCACAATCGAGTTGAAGGGGTTTATTTTATTTTAGCTTTGTCATTAACTTTGCCGTAGTTCTCACTTGCCGTCATCTATCGGACTTGCAAAGTAGATGAGACGACTCTGGTCATGAGGAAAGTTGCACGCGTGAAGTTTTGCAGGTAGAAAATGGAAAGATAAATCGCCTCGCTGTATGATTGGATGTGAGACGTTTCCTCCTCTGCTCGTTTGGAATTTCCGACCAAGCAATTTCATTGGACCCGGATTGGATTTATTGCATGAGTGCTGAAATACATACGGCGATGCTCTCAGATACGAGTGACCTGATTTACGCCATTTGATTTTGAGACACGAAGAGCCTGGAAGGGATTAATGTGATTTGTCGATGTCAACAAATTGATTTCAAGAAAGAGTCTGACGCACACTGATGTCATATTTCTGAATGAAATCCGATGACATCCACCGCGCATTTCAGCAGGCGCGCAGAATCGGTTTGCCCCCGCGTGGATGAAATGCACCAAAATCGCGTTACACCGCCTGCGCCACAACTTAGACCTCCTTTTCACCTAGACGACAGTCTTCCTGCTGGCAGTCACCAAATTGTTTGGTGCGGCGCATTGTCTAATACAAAACACCCTCGGTCCACCCGAACGCCCAACGAGGCTTAGCGCGGCCTGTCAAATTCCCAAACAAACAAAAGTGTAAAATTTTTGAGTCTTTTTTTTTTTGGCTCAATGTTGACACAGATGCTTTGGCGTATAGCATGTCATGCTAATAGCAAATTCCTTGGCTTTCACCACATTTTACAGATTTTTTTTTTGTATGTGTGTGTGTTTGAAGGGCGGAATAAATGTGTAAATGACACTTCATTTGTCATCACTCTTTGCTATCAACTCATAACTGTCACTTGTAGATCTATTGTTCAAAAGCAATATCACGCTTGAGGTCGCACTGCGTCTGTCATGACAGTAATTCGGTCGTAGGCACGATCGGGCCTCCCCCTCGTGTGATATTGCTGAAATAACCTAATTGCAAATCATATTCAATTTGACTGTAGAGCCAAATGACGTGGTAAATTATGCATGACTATTTGATTGGCTGCCGGCTGCTGCCTGTGGTATTTCTTCAGTCTTTAGTCTTCAGCATGGCAGTGTGTGAAAGGTGAGGTCTTCCAGCGCTGATGTCTTTTTTTTTTTTTTTTTTTTAATTTGAGGTCACATAACCGCATACACCTCCTCCCTGCTACCGCTCGATAAAAGCCAGTTTCGCCTCAGGCCATCACGGGTGACATTTAGCACATGTTCATGCAGGTAAGATTTCCTAACGAAGCCATCTTAATATAGTTGCCCTCCTTACAATGTCGGTGTTAGAGGACATTTGATATATTTGACCTGAATGGGTGAGCCTGAAAAGAATAAGCCTTCGGTAGCTTTAATCTGTATTTTTAGTCAACCTATTTGTAGATTTTTTTTTTTTAATTTTGCTGATGTGATTCTCCTCCCACTTTTCAAAAAAATTGTCCATTGGAGCGACTGGTTGTTTGTTTGTGTGTGCCTCTTGCTTCAGCTCGCCCCCGACCCCCGTGAGGACAAACGCAATGGAAAATATATGGGACTTTTTGCAAAAATGCATTCATGTGCAGTCATTTGTCTGCATGATTGAATGGAACGACGCGCCAAATGGATATTTTCGCATTCGTATGATTACGCCGTAAAATGTTTAATAGCCACAACAATAAAAAGCAGTCGCCTGGTTTACGACTGACATTGGTTCGAGAGTTTGTCAGAGGGATTAGTGCAATGACGTTGGGTAAATCATTATCATGGCCGAACGAGACTAACTGCTGTATTACAAAGTATCTTTAATGTGTGGAGATTGAGAAAGTCATCACCCACTGACGTGGGCAAACCTTCAACTAGTTAGCATCATCTCGCTAGCTACATATTTGGCGACCAAATGGAATCAAAAGTAGACATTACGCATTTGTTATATACAATATCCATTAGTTAACGAAAAAAATCCTCTACACCAAAATACTTTCACTCTTTTTATTCACTTGTAAGCAAGCAAATCATGTTTTATGTCTCTTGTTGTTTAAGAGCTTGGCTGCTAAGGTCAAGACTTTTATGCTAGCATAACAACATATCCCCACAGCTTTGTTATCATCGTGAATTGACTGAATAAAAAAACAAAAAAACAAAAAAAAAGAATACCTCAGCTGAAAAAAATCACCACTTAACTTGAATGTTTGTATTTTTTTCCATGCTAGACATTTTTAGACTACCAGAAGCTTGCGTGCCTGCCACAAATTGTTGTTGTAACCTACATCAAACAATTTTCTTAAATAAGGCCATATGGTGGGGCGGGGGGCAGTTTGGGAGTATGTTCACATTCAGCCAACTGGCCTTTTTTCCCCCCTGTCTTAAAAGACAATAAGATCACGATCAATAGACATCCTCTCTGGCGCTCTATATCTCCTTTTTATCTTCATGGTGTCTTCCGCGAAGGTTGAAACAAGTAACAAGCCTTTTTTATTTTTTTTAACAGAGGAAAGAGTAGAGAGTACAGATTTCAAATGTAGCAAGTAAAAGGTATTGGGCCGATACCTGAACAATGTATTTACAGTACAGTATTAATGCTTCATTACCCCCCACCACTGCTATTGACCACTTCAAAGACGCAAGATCAATCTCAACTCTCAAGATTGTGCCTGTGTCATCTGATTTCCAACTTTCATGCTGATACTTTCACCTGCGCTCCGAAAAATGAGCATTCTGTCACATCAAGATTTCAATATACATCAGCATTCTGAAAACAAGGACATATTCCGGCCAAATGTGGCTTGAGGCAGCGCTTGGTCGGGAATGTGTGGAGGCGCGATTATCGCTGATCCACAGCCAGAAACCGCCATGAAATATTTATTCCCAGAGCAGCCCTCGGTCCAGCCTCCAGACTCCTTCCAATACACCCTGGAGACTCGCTAAAAGCTGCGAATGCTGTGGCTCTCGGCACTATAAATGTTGCTCTTCAATACCAAAACATATTAGCATCCGTTAATGGAAGTCGGATCAGTTTCAACGAGCAGCTCTGTCTGAAAGTGAACAACAGCTGCTTTCGCCGATAATTCAGTTCAATATACCGCCACCCTCTCCTCCCCCCAAAGTGACTGTAATTAATCTAAACATACATTGAGGCCATTTTAACTTAGTTGCAATTTTTCGGTATTCCTTTGCAGACCTTTGAGTCGTAAACGTGTACAGTCTTGATTCTTGTCTAATTCGGCAGCTCAATCTTATGGCAAGGATTGATTGCTTCTCTGCGGATTCCCTGAAGCCCACTGGGCTGTGCAAATGCCTTTTGACGCGGGGGAACATTTTTTAATGTGTCAACTGAGACCCTAGGCAGATTTATCGGAAATAAATTACAGGCACATTATCCAGGTAGGAGAAACAATGGCCGGTGACTGAGTGCGCTTTTCGAAAAAGGCCAAAACCTGAACGTTTTTGACAAGTCTCAGCATGACTAAATCAATTACCCTGGCCTTGGCGTTAGCTACTGATCATAATGACACATATAATTAGGAAGACAAATTTTCAGATGCCATAAAAATAAAATATGTCTGTCGTGTTGCAAAACTATCGCCGGGGGTTGCGTCACAGTTTATCTTCAACGGTCCAATTTAAAATCTCATATAATATGCTTTGTAATTTAAACATGAAACAACAGAAAAATACTATTAAAAATAAGACGTTACTTTTTTGTCAAGACAAGAGCCACATTTCTTTTTGCCAGCCCTCTTCAAATCTTCCAACAATTTTTGAGACGTGATTATTGAACAAGGCTCACGTTTGGATTTCATCACCTCTCGATGTGTAGACAAGATTTGAACAGCTGGAAAGACAAAGCAATCATCAAAAAGCCTCACAAAGCCACTTTTGTCGCTGCGCTGAAGTGTTTTATTTATTTCTTTTTTTAAAATCAGCATGAACTCGAGTCAACCAAACTGTGTCATGCCAAGCGTCGTTTTTATCAAGCCGCAGAAAAAGAAAACATTCATGCCTTTGAAGATTAACTGACCTTTGGGTGACAGTAATCGTTTGCAGCTAATTACTGGCCTACCTGCGTAAACAAAGTGTTGTTTTTCACACTGCAAGCCAAACAACAATCATCATACACAAGCGCGGCGCTATAATGAGTTAGATAACAATAATCCAAGTTTGATGTCGGCTGTTGCTTGCGTCAGAACCGACTTGCTGGAGTTTTAATTCCGCGTGGCGACAATCTCCCCCGCAAGCAATTTCAGCAAACAGGCCAGACGAGCAAATGATACAAATTAAAATCAAACACAATGTGTTTTTTTGGTTTTTTTTGGGCTGCCTGTTGGTTCTCGGTATTTTTAAAAATAAAGCGAGCACACAAAGGCGACAAAAATCGCCCTCACCGACTCCGTTGACATTCTTCACTTCCGTCCTCAGTCTGACACGCCTCCTCGTTTGTCGGTCAAGGCGCGGCTCCATTCTGTTCGCGTCAAAGTGCGTGGGGGTCACGTGACTCGGGGAGATGACGGCTTTCCAGGCACGCATGAAGATTTTCGGTCCTAATCTTATTGGACGTTCTTTTCAGACATGAGAAAGTCGGCCGATTGATCTCCGCGGTCGGGAAAGGGCAAAATCCGGACATAAAGACGGCCCGATTTTCCCTCGACGCGTACCCGCGCTTACACATTCCTCTGCACTTGGTATGTCTGAATATTGAGGCGCTCTTGTCAGTACACCAATGCGTACGCGAGGAGTAGAGTGATTTCTAGCTTCTTTTCAGGCCCACAAAAATTCTAGGCTCTAACGTTCATATTCAAAGATAATTGGACAGTGAAACAATGGCATTCGCCCATGTAGGAAAGAGCCCAGATGGGAAGGCAGATGGTGAATGCAAGCCGAGCGAAATGAGCAGGGTGGATGTCGAAAATGTCTCGGAGTATTTGGAGTTTTGGTACAGCGGAGGCGCTCCCTACTGTTTCCTTCAAAGCCATTAACTTGAAGGGTCTTGGGTCGCGCCGGATGAGGTTCCACTAATGCACCAGATGTTGATATCAGAATGAAACTGAATTGATTCCTATCACCAAAGACAAAACAAAACAAAAACCAGGTTGACAATCTCATGAATAATGGCTGTCCTCTCAGCCATGATCTGATACAATGTGTCAAAGCATCCCGAAGCGTGTCCTCTGATTTTGTTTAAAAAACACGACTCGGCGTTCATGTTTTAATTCATTGGGGCGTCTTAAGAGGATCCAGCGGCTGTCAATGAAACAAGAGAGGCCGTGAATGCCGAGTGCATCAATATTCCATTTAGAGTTGTTTGTTGTCAGACTGTTATTAGGTGCGGTCCGCATGGGGTCGTTTCAGTCGAGGGCCGCCACTTGATTAGAACCATTCATCAAGTCGGTGTCGAGAGGATGCGGACGAATCCCCGGCGAGGCCGTGCGCTTTTGTCTTAACACTTCATTTCATCTTTAGATTTGACGAGCGCGGCGCCGCCGTCCCCGTCCGCCGCGTTGCAAAACTGCTCGCTTCCGTGGAATCGGCCTTGAATTTAGTATTCAGATGACTTCCTTGTTAAGCAGCAAAACAATTACACTGACATCGTCACGAGAGTCGCATTGGTTTCTGCACGGAGAGATTAACTAAAACATGGGGCAGATATTAATTCGAGACCCCTATCATTCCATTTCCGCCCATCCCTTGGAGGATGCTCCGGGGTAATTTGCCCTTGAAGCTACATTTTCCTTGTTAAGACCGCAGGGCTTTGCTTTCATCTCAAGCTTGCTTCTACTGCACATTTGGAACACGTCAGATGTATGTATGCAGTGCAGAATGTCGATCGCAAGTCATACGCTTTGGAGAAAGCTGCAGTTTTAAGCCAACATTGGCCAGAACCGCAAAGGTCACACTTAAGAACTGCCAATGACCTTATCCGTCTTTCAGCGCGCTTAGAAGGATTTTATCACGAATGGACAATCCAGACATAGAAACCTTGTTGGCTTTGACAATTTACCCAGTACCAACCGAAAACAGAATGTGTGCGGAAAAACGTCTGTCATGGTTACCCGTCTTTTACGCTAATGGCGGTCGAACAAATGCTGACGGAAAATGAGAGCAAAATTGGGCTTTAATCGGGCATCTGGGTTGTCGTTTTGCTTTGGACTTTGACACAGCTTCATCCTTTAAGGTTGGTGTTTTGTGTCAACTCTCAAGAAGAATGTCTTGGCTACAAATTACATTTGCTGCAAAGAGCCTGCATTTTTGGGCGGCTAATGTGGAGCTCATTAAATGCGTTATTTCTCTTTTATGGTCTCTTGTCAGGTACCTTATAGAAAGAGTGTCGGAAGCTTTTATTTCAGCATTATATCAGCATTAAAATGTTTTAAACAGAGGTTTGTTTTGATTGTCGTTATTTTCTGCCAACATTTGCTGATCTACATGGTTTGTACGATGGGGAAAGGATTAGAATGGGCGGAAAAGGCCTAAAAGTCATTTCGCACTTCGTAAATGACCCATTCGGTCAGACGTGTCTTGTACCACCTAATTACTTATTCTGGTGTTTCACGACTATTCACGATAGCTTAGCGGTTAGCACGGGCCCTCCATCTTCTGTCGATGACTTCTCATCCTTCTTTAGTGCGAACATTACTTGTCAAAACCGTAGTATGGAGAATTAATAACTAAGATGAGCAGCTCTGCACCATCGGAAGAACAGCTTTGAGCCGTATTAGCTCTCCAGCAGCAGCTCGTAGCTAGCAGGTGTGGCACAAGATAGCGTAGCGCGTAGCTTTCCTGTGGTCGTTCCCCAGCTGCGGGAAAAGCAGGGTGGATGGTTGACTGTGGGACGTGGGCGCACCATTTCTTGCTAGCAGCTCGCTAGCTAGCTCGCCATTTCCGCACTGCGGCGGATACAATGATGTCACAAGCGAGCGTTATCGCAATTGGTCGTCAAGGTGCCAATCGACACCAAAGGCCAAATCCTCGATGTACAACACATTAGACATGAACAAACAAAGGAGGATAAGTGTCATAAGAAGTGAAACAAATGACAGCAGAGTCTAGGCAATCTGGGCTGACAAGCAACCATTTCACAGCGTGAGTACCAGACTTGAATTTTAAACCCCATTCCAGCTCGATGACTTGATCCAACATGAGCGGGCATAACACTCTTTCAGAGGGTCAGAGCAACCTTGACTGTAGCCTGAAAGTAAAATCGGGAGTATGGAGTCTGTAAAGCTTGAGCTGCCAGTCGTAAAGCATATTGTAATAGATTTTCTTTTAGAAGCTTGACACTGTGGAGTATTTCCTGAATTCCGACAGATGCGCTCCCAACAGCTTGGCCAAAAATGCTGAGACCTACCATAAAATCTGACTTTCGAAATGCTTTCACAGTTAATTGCCGTTTTGGAATTGTTTGAATGAGGTGAGTTCTCATCCCAAGGTTTGTATGGTATTAAAAAAAGAAGTGGCAAATTCCATTTCAATGTCTGCTGCACAGATTATGGCCACAGGGACAGCGAGATGCCAGGTGGCCCAGCATTTGAAGAGTGGCCACTTGAGTCACCTTGCTTGGGGCACAGCCTGGGCACTTTCTGGAGTTTGTGCGTGTCGGCTTCAGTGACTCAGTGTGACCGCAGGCCAGCGCAGTCTATCACCTTCAGACGGGCACTTTCCATTGGCGGAAAGACACTTTGACTGCGGGTGTTCGCAGCCTGAATCTTACACAGGTCGGGTGGCACGGCACAAGCTGTCAGATCACACTTGCTTTTCTTCCTTCGAGTTGTGCTAATGCTGAGCGGGGAAGCGTTCAGTGGGCGGAGGTTAAAATGTACCAAAAAATGGTTAGAGATTTTTTTTGTCATTGAAAAAAAGAAAAGAAAAAGGAAAACTCCTTCCCGTTCTGGAAAATGCAACCCTTTTTCCAAAGCCATTTCATCTCTCGGCAAATGAAGCCAAATGCTCAGGACCAGAGTGTGCCACCAACTACAACCCCTAGGGGGCATATTGACACGGAATCTAGTCCTCCCTCTCGACAACAACGCTCCACCGACCGGGCTTGCCGGACTCAATCTGATTTCGTTCCTGATTCCGTGCGTCAGCAGTGTCATGCGAATATTGATCACCCTCAGTGGCAAACTGTCCGATGCCAACAAGAACTCGCTTTCTCTTCAGCGGAAGTACCGCACGGAAAACATGGCGGACAAACCAAGTCCTTACTTACGCGTGTCTTAAATTCCCATTTCCCGTATCGCCTTTGAGCTTTTTAGAGAATTACTAACTAGCAAACAGTTCTCACTGGGCTAACATGAAGTAATGTTGGCTTGATGAGAAGAGGAAATTGAGCAGCAGTGAGTGCCCGTGTTAAATAGCGCTCTCTTTAATTAGAAACACAACCGACAACCTGGGGGGGGGGGGGGGGGAGAACGCTGTTGAAACAAATCGAGATGTTTACCTTTTCTTCTGTGATCATGAGTTAAACGTTCTATTGCTGTCATTTTTTTCCAACTTACTGAAATATCCACTTTGCAACACATCGGAAGCGTAAGACGCCGGATGAGAGCAACGGCTGACAGTCGCGTTAAATGGACCTCACCAGAAAACGTCAATGGAACACTTAAGTCGGGTCGCTTGTATCTCAAGTCAGCACTGCACCTTGTTTCATTTTTTTGACATATTGTATAGAAAGACCCTCGTGGATTTTTGTTGTTGTTGTTGTTAACTCCTCTCCAAAGTTCTGCGCCCGTTATCGACAGGTCATTTGCGGTAGAAACTCGGGCGGCTGGCGTTGATAGATGATCCCGCCGCCTTGGCCAAAACACGTCAGCTTTAACGGAGTGCCGCTCCAGCAAAGCTTTTGCCCAATGCGCCGTGATTAACCCCACTTTTCTCATCCGCCGCGAGAAGCGACCTCGCTAACGCCGAGCGTTCTTCCGCGTCCACTCAGTCTTTTCTTTTGCTACTTGGACTAATTCTAACCGATGTCCTTTCGTCAGTGCCACGCCAAAGTGCTAACGAGCACCTTGGGCCTCCGCGAGACGATGTGAGTGGGCTCAGGGATGAGCTGCTGGTGTTTTGCTATTTAAAAAAAAAAAAAAGAAGAGCTTCTTAAATCCTGAGCTTCTGTTTTGTTGATGTGATATTAAGGAAGGCCCCTGAATGGTGTTTAGGTCCCCTTTCATTACTTAAATGGCGCATAAAATAAGTGCTGTGCTTCTTTAAGTGACCCCAAAGCGACTGTCCGCCTCATTAATTAACTGCCTGAAAGGTCAAGTGCCTCGTGATGCCTGCAAGTTCCACCTTGTTCTCCGCGATTGGTCGCAGCAATCTGTGTCTTCACACCCAATTGCACTGGCAAGTGAGCGAAAATAACGACTCGCGCTGGCATCAGATGGCCTTCATTCATTTATTTATTTCAGGGTTTTTTTTGTTTTTTTTTTGGTGTGGGACCCTGTCATGCACCCAGTAACCTGATAACGCGATAAGCCGTCCACTGTCGTGACCGCTGTCCCTGAAAAGGTTAATCAATATGAAACCAGCGGAATGGAAGGTGAAAAGCTACTCAGCTGACTTCACAACAAGCATTTTGGCAAATAGTGAACCATTCTTTAACTCATTCACTCCCAAAGACGTTTTTAAACGTCTTTTCAGACTTGGTCTAGAATTGGCTGGTACTGAATGAGTTTAAAAAAAAAAGGCCTCGGATTTTCATGGCCACTCCCAGTTGCCAAAACCAGACGTAAAACTCAGAATTAGAATTTGTGTCTGCAAAACAACCACCTAGATGAGCCTTTCAGTCCGCTTGTTGAAAGGGACCAAAGCAACAGCCATCTCATTTCTCTTGAGTTATTTGGGTGGCTATTTTTCTCAAACCCAAGCTGGTTAAACGAAAACCCCTTGCCCCTTTTCAATTAATTAGCCCCATAAAAAACAACATTCGATTTTACTGCTTCGTCGCTGTATGTTTTTGGAGTTTACATACGCGGCTGGAATTTGCTCATTGAACGGTGGTCCCGGAATGAACGGCGTCCGCCCAATCCCGCAGCCCAACATCTGGTTTCATTTGTCTTCATCGTGAAGCATCTCAAAATGACCCCGTCTTGTTCATCTTAATCCTAACGGTCTGTTTTGCGCGACAGGCCACATCTGATGACCTTTTGGAGTTTTTATTAGCGCGTGCGGCAAATGCCATCTGTTCCAAATCATCGCGGTTCGTGTCCGGCGCGGCGCGCGAGGACCGTTTCTCATTTCGGCTTCCCACCTTCCTTGTCAGATCCAGCAAATTGATTTTAATCAGGCAATAATGAAGCTCTGATCCTCCCTCTGTTGACTCACTTTCATGCCCCGAAGAGGCTGACCCGATCGACTCCCCTAATGGATTTGAGTCATAAATGTTTACAGTTTCGTCCGATACAGCAAATCTATTTCACTGGCGGGCGCGTCCGGGAAAGACGGATGCTGTTGCTGGCGGTGCTTGCTTTGATGTTTCAATTGTCTTCGAAGACACAGCGGCCGCTTTGGAGATGCATTGCAATCGTCACGTTGTGCTTGTGTCTTGCTACCGATAATTGATATGACGGCGGCTAACACGGCGTAATGATGCTCAGAATGCTTTCACGGAGGCATTCTCCACCAAATGTGGAAACGCTCGAGATAGCTTGAAATATTGTTCCTCTCCGTAAAAAAAAACGAGATGCCGTGATAATGGAGTCAACTTTTCCGGCTCGTGTGTGATGCATAGGTGGAGTAAAGGTGCAAAAGAGAGGGGAAAAAAAAAAAAACCCCGGCGAGGTTTCTTCTCTCCTGGCTCCCCCCCTTGCGTCGGTCATATTCTCATTATTGCCCTGCGTGCTGCAGTTGTGCATTTGCATGGTATTATTTTACATAAATAAATCATCTCGGCACGCGGTGAAATGCCAATACTGCTGATTTGTTTGTGGCCCTCCACCGCATCGCTTTTATTGATTTAACGCAAAGATAAAGAGTGAGGAAGTGCATTACCAAAAAACAAAAACAGCAAACAAATAATGACAGGTGATCCTATCAGAGCAAATCCACTTACAAATGAGGCATTGTCGTTAATTCCCCAAATGCTTTAGGAAAAAAAAGGCATGAGTTATTTTAAAATTCGCTTTATTTCTTTGTTTTTTTTTTCTTTTTAATTAGTCATCCAAAAAAAACAGCACAGCAAAAATTAATTGGATGCAAAGGAATGGAATTTTATACAGTACGATTAAAAAAAAAATATATATATATATATATATATATCTTATTTTACTGGACTTTCCTTTAAAAAAAAAAAAAAAACTAAGGAAAGTGTCTTCACATATTAGGAAGGCATTAGCTTCCAGAACGAGATGTGCAAAACAAGCTGTTCTCCACTTTGTTGAACAAGATTTCGGTGTTGTTTTCCATTTCCTTCGTTAGCTTGGGGACTTGCGGCACCTAATGAATGTAAGCGCTCTGCCGCCACACGCGCGACCTATGCATTTGCATTTTAATACGAGCGGGAGGCGCGTTGCTTCGTAAAATCCTGCTATTTGAATTATTTGGCAGCAGACGTGTTTACATGGCGGCCGCGCGCGTACGTGATGGTGTGCGGTGATGATCATGACTCGCGAGGGTGGAAAAGATTTGATTGGAGTGCAGCATGTCCCCTTCACGTTTTTCTTGGAATAGCTGACATAGTTTAGCAGATGGAGTTCCGCATTTGAATGTGGACTATTTATTCACATTTTTGGTCTCTCTCGGAAGAAAGGGAAACGCTTCGTTCGGCGCAGCATACGAAATGTTCTTTGCAGAGCAAATCAAATCTGTTTCAAATATTACAAATAATGCAAAACGTATATTATTGAAATGATGTATTAAATATACACGCGGCGGCTAGTAAAATGATGGACCATGAAAGTGTTATCAGCCATGCTCAATCTATTCTTTTTATTTCCACGACGCACATTTGTAGATTCTGTTGTATGACAAGTTTTGGCCCATTTTTCATGTCGGACTTGCCTCCTCATTTTTGAGGTTCTTATTTGGGTTGACTAAGGAGGGTCTTTGTTCAGGCGGAAGGAGGAAGATCTCGGTCTTGCATCAAATTTTCCTCACCACCCAGACACACAATGAAAATTGATAAGCCACAGTGGCTGCGGCACAGACGTGACTTTGGGGTCTTGCACCTTAGCCAACGTGAAATTCATTTCGACCTCTTCGCTCGTGAAGCAGTTTGACAACAAATCCACCGAATAAAACTATTCCGACGTGTTGAGATGTTTGTGAAAGGCGGTCGGCTCTCAAGAGCATATCTGGGTGCTCCAGAGCTTTCCAGGTGGAACTGATCGATACCCGTCAGGGGCAGAGATGTTGATTGCCAACTTCATCCATAATGTCGGATATGATCGAAATCCGTCTAACCTTCAGGCATTGCACCACAGACGTTTTCCTGTCTGTCGGCAGGAAAAAAAAATTATTATTTTTTTTTAAGTAGAGCTTTGCGAAGGACTCAGTCACCGGCGAGGCCGCTTAAAGCGCGTCGTTCCTTCTTTTGGATATTGGCCTTCACGTGTGGATTGCAAATTGCTCCCTTTTTTTTTTTTTTTTTGGTCTAAAATAAGAATTTAAAAAAAGCTCCAGTTTACTTTTACCTTTGCTGTAGTAAATGGCTGAATGGACGCTACAACATTTTGTAAGCGCAAAAAAAGGTTCCTGTCCCCATACTTTTGTCAAAAGCTCTTTACACGTCACCGTGTGCAGCAGTTGCGCTTGTTTCCCGACGCTGTTTTGTTTGGCAAGACCGCGACGCTTTACCTCCTCGATTGTGCAATGAAAGCTCATCAGATCCGGGCGCGAGGACCCCCCCCCCCCCCCCCCGCCTCGTGGGCTTTTGGAAAACCTGACGTGGGCTCAAGATGGCGAGTCGACAAAAGGGCAAGTCCATCTTAATCACGTGCATCGGTAGCTCGGTGGCAGCCGTTATGACACAAATGTCCCATTTGCGATGGCAAGAGCTTGATTACGGCTCGTCAGTTGAGCCGAGATGCCATTTGCTGACCTTTTTAATAACGTTTGTCTTATCGTTTTCGCGGTTCGAGCCGTACGATTACTATACAGTGTCCATAAAACCTCATTCTCATTTGCCTATCGCATTTACATTCACGAGTATGTGCCGCTCCGGTGCAAAACTGCCGAGCGGCTTTGCTAATTAGCAATGGCATTAAGGTAGCAGACTGAAAGGCAAAGATACCGTTGTTTTAAAAACACAAGGTCAAATTCTCTTTGATGTTTACTTTGACCGTAAATTTCAACGTGGGCTGACACCAAACAGCTTTTTTTTCCCCCCCACTAATTGCCCAACTGAAGCTTGTTGTAAATCAAGTTGAGTTGAATGCCCGTCAAAGCAAAAAATTAATGAAATAATAATTTAAAAAATCACCTGAAACTACCGCTCTTATCTTGAAAAACTCGTGAGTGGGGTCACTTACATTTGAACGCACCACAGGATGAATAATTACGCTGTAAGAATAAAGCCCCCCCCCCCCCTTCCCCACTTCGACGCTCATCTAAAAGTTGTCACTCACCCTTACAACTTGTTTGCAATTCAATAATGCAACTTGTTACATACCGAGCGGCCCCCTTGTAGACTCTGACCGGGCGCGGCGACCCCCCCCCCCCCCCCCCCCCCCCCGTACAGCTCTCGCGCGCCTCACCTCCGATAATGCGCTTTAATGTGGAGGCTACGGCTGAGGCGCTGACATGCCCCCGTCGAGACTCGGCACACGTCGGACAAACTCGGTGGCAACCTTGACAGGCACTTCACCTCTCAGTGATGGCGGGAACCCCGTCTGCTTAAGCAGCTATTACTCCACCTGATTGGTAATCACCACATGGAGCGCCGTTATAAATCCCTCAGACTGCTGCTGGTTAAGATAGAGGAACACCATTATTAGCTGACCTTGGACAGGGCAGGGACAAAAAGGGGGCCCGGCAGAATCCGGGATGAAGGGGGTTATCATCGGCGCTATAATGACACATTGTCATGCAAATGTGATTCACGCATGACCGCTGCAATCATACCGAGGAGCAGCTCATCGTGAGCAAATTTCTAGGGGGAATATATATATAGCTCTTACCGCAATGATAAAGGAGAGTATTAGCCAAGATAAATCACTTATTTGTCGAAAGAGAGGGAGGGGGTAGCACAATGTTCATTGAACATGAGCAAATCTGGCGACATTTTAATGATGTCATCGACGGCCGGGGTGGTGACAGGCCTAACGTCATTACGGTAGCTTTTTAGAACGTATATTCTTCTTGGAGAGTGCTCTTTTTCTTTGCAAAATTGTTTTTGTTGCCTTTTTTTAGGGGAACCCGGAACACATTCATGGCACTTGCCTTCATTTCAATGAGGGAAGATGATTTGAGATGCATGTTTTTAGGGGGGGGGGGGGGGTTGCATGATGAAAGTGGTCACAGGTGGAATTCAAGTCGTATCTTCAGGATTCTGCTTCATGGCAACGTAAGCCAACTGGCGATTGCCGGTCAGAATGGAAAAGCGCCCGTCCGCCTTGCTGGCGTCTTCGCAGTCGTCGCGCCTCCTCGTGACGCCGCTCACAGTCGGAGCTCGCCAATTTTGCCGGAAGACGTTGTGTTATGTTCGCGTTAGCAAGGTTAAACCGAGTGGCTATCGGGGTGGAGGAGCTCGGGTAGAAGGGATGGCAGCTTCAGAACGTGTTGATCGTACAAATTCATGACTCATCAAGAGGCCTTCGCGGCTTTGGAACACATTTGACATGATAAATTATTCATTCACTCTGTTGCTTCAATGAAGATGTGGCATTCTTTTGATTATGTTGCATAATGCGTAATACGCAAGCTTTCAAACAAACGGGGAAGGAAAATCTTGCTGACGGCAGTCATTTGGTATCTAAAGCAACATTTTTTTGCTTTTGAATAAAACATTCCAAATACTCGTGTCCTCTTGGGTCAGAATCAATCGCCTTTGCTAAGGCGTTCTGAAGCAAACAGCTGAATTGAATTGTCAACGGCAAATCTATTTTACCGCGTCAAAACAACTTATCGATCATTGCTCATAAATTGTGGGAAAACCTCCAGTTGCCCTCTTCGCATGGCAGAGAGACGGCATTTATTTCAAGGACGTACATGGCATCTTTTGCGGCCTGGAGTCACCGCGTGAGCGAGGTGTAATATTGTTCGATACCAATCGCGAGCGCGCCCGTACAGTATGTCCGCACCGCGGCAACTTTTTAACCTCTTAGGGTATCAAAGAACGGGCTGGCAAACAGCAAGTTGGAAATATTGTTTCATTTCCGTCGTGCGATCGTCCGCTCCTCCATTCTCTCGCCACTCGAGGCGGTCGCGGGCAGTGCACGCCGCTGGGGAGGACGCGTCTCGTCGCGTTTGTGTGCCGCTGATTAATCCACGGCTGGGTTTCCGCCGCAGGTCCAATTGCAATTTGATGTCCATATCGCCTCCATTTCCCATGTACATTTCAAGTGGCACGTCTCCCGGATGCTTTACGCTGACGGAATTCGAGAAACAATCTGCATGCACAGACGCCCGAATTGCCCCATAAATAACACGGCGAGCGTCGTCAGCGGGCAGGGAACACTCCAATATCCTCGGGCCCGTGCGGCTCAGGATACTTTGAAGAATGAGTCCTATTTTTAGTGACATGCACTGAAAAGCTCGATAGCCGCTAATGTTCTTTTACGGTGAACGCTCGGATTCATGCCGTCAGGTTTGTCGCGAGGTATTTTGTGCTGACAGGCTGGCACCTTGCCGTCAATCATAACAAGCTTTTGTCATGCTGTAAACATGTTGACAACCTGACGAGAAAAAAAAAAAAAAGAGTATAAGTAAGGTTCAAAGTGCCGCTCGCTTCCGAATGTGTGTTTGGAAGAGATGCGCTTTGGCCCTGCTGCTAAGCTAACCGCTGCGGTTTCTGATTGGACAAGTGACGATATCGCAGCCTTCCCAACGTCACGATCATGACATGAAGTGAAGGTCAAGTTGAAAATAAGCGCAGCAATGATGAAAATGTCTATTTGGTGTTGTATGTATGAAGCCAGCAAGACATGTCAACCATGAATGACGAGACTGCGTATGAATAATTCATCCAAATGTTTTGGGGTTTATGTGGAGGAGCAGGTGGCTGTTTCTGTGCACTGGCGTTTAGCAGCGTGCCCTGATTCTTGTTGCGGACATGAAAGTGAGCCCGCTCGCGATGGAGGTCAAGCTAGCGCGAGGAGATAAAACGGTCAGAAAATGATGTGATGGTCGGAGTGAGCAAAATGATCGCGGTTATCAGCTATTGTCTTTTGATGGGGGATATAAGAAAGCAGCACACCCCTGTTCAAAGTTCAGCCTTTTTTTTTTGACGGAAAATGAAAACTGAGACCAAGATCTTTAACCCATATAACAATTGAGATTCTTGAGGTCAACTTGAGGTCGTGTGGTTGCGCACTTGGGGATGCTGGTGCAAGTGTTCAGAATGAAGCACATTCAAACGCATCTTAAATGGGAATCATCACGCATCCGCCACCATTTAAGGTGCCTCTGAATAAACCCAAATGAAGTTCAGATGTTCTTGTAGGCTTTTCCTGACAATTGGTTTGCATTCAGTTGACCATATCAAGTTCTTCCAAGCATGTGGGAAAATATGTATATGGCCTTCAGCCTTTTGCAAGGAAACAAAAAACTAGCCGACTAGAACACCTGGAACGGATGATTCAGGTTCAGCAGAGGCAATGTCATCATGCTTTAATCACTAAAGTCCATTGAAGGTCAATCATGTGATATCATCTGATCAAAGCCCTTACCTATGGATCCTTTATCAGTTTCATGGCAGGACGTATTAGATAGAGTGTTCAGCCATTGCCGCTTGGAAAGTGCAGCCTTTTTTCCCAGAAGAAATTGTGTTCTACTTTTTGAAGCCATAAACTTTCTACGCGCTGGCTGATTAATATTTTCTGTACCACGAGTGCCGTGCAGCCACAAGGATCATGACAGCCTCAAATTATTCATCAGTAAGCAGAGTCACGGGACTCTCTTCAGTCGTAATATTCTCATCAGACTTGACTCGAATGGCATTTCAACGAAATACCACATTGAGGATCTCACTTCCAGAAAGACGCTTGTAATAAAGATGTATTATTCACGTGGCAAACATTGAGATGCGTCACACTACGCTACATGTTTTGGGGTGGATTAACAATTTGAAGACTCACGCCGAGACCGCATTGTGCTGTTGTTACACTTAATAGCCTGCTTAGGTTGGCCGGCGGTCTCGCGCTCATCCATTATGCATATGACCTGCACCTGGGCTGCTTGCTGCACTGACAGTGTGAGATGGTTTAAAATCGCTAATCTCGGTGCATGCGCACGAGACGGAAATTGGGGTGCGTATGTCCTTAGTAACATGAAGGATTAACATATTCTCTATCTTAATGTGCGGACGAGAAAGGAGACAGTGAAGGTTGCTTCTGTGTTGAAGTTGGCTGTCATCATGATCGAGATTGAATTAGTGAGAAGCACACAAATCACAATCATCGAAAATGTGTCAAATGATGACGCCCGACGCTAATTACAAAGATTTGAAGACTTCATCAATGAATATAGGTTTAAAGTCTTCCAGCCTTCTCTTGGTTTATACATGCAGCAATTTAGGGATTCATTTTTGGGTCTCGGACGTTTATACTTGCTGGAGCTTGTTTTATTTTCTCTCTAGACACTGCTTATTGGATATTTTATTACTCTCCGCTATAACACAGTTCCAGACAGACTTCTGGGGAAAGTTCACAGTAGCCTAGCACCCAAGCATTTATTCTATCATGTTAACTTGTGGTTAGCATGGCTTTGGCGTCTTCTTCTGTTCTCTCTCCATGCTCCGTATGTCGCATGATTAGCTACCCCACGCTCGCCTTTAGCGATAACAAGATTTGTCAGAACTCATTCGCTGCCACTGGGGCCAAAATTAGTGATTTAGAGGAGTGTTTCCTCACCGTGTTTAGTCATGCTAGCTCGTGACCTACTCCTTGCTTTGAAATATCTTGAAGTCTTTTGTTGGTAAAGGCTTTTAAATTGCTTGAAGCACATTTATGAGAGAATGAGAGAGAGAGAGGGAGACATTATATAAGGGGTAGATATACATGATATCAAGTTGTCTTGTGTGGCCTAGCTAGCCAGCCACAGCTAGTAGCCTATGAGGAGCATATTAGCTTAGCATATAGCATTCCCCGGTAATTTCAGAGCAGTTGGGAAAGCAGGGATGATGGGTAACTGTTTGACATCGATGTACTTGCGGTTGGAAGCGCCTCAATCTTTATAGTCAATGTATTTGAAGCCATTTTTATGCTTAGGAAGATAAGATGACATCATCAACAAGTGTTGCAAACAGTTGTTAGGTAAAGTCTAAATTGATACCGGAGGCCAAATTTGAACTGTCTGCCGCATCTTCCACTCAGCCCTACTGTGAGCTGTGAGCGTAAAGTGTACCACGACCTGAACTCGTCGCCAAAGCGTCACAAGTTCATTGAGAGGCAACCGCGGGCGGCCTTTTGGCAGTCAGCTATGTGAAACCATATTATCAAAAAAATGGGGATATTTGACTTGTTGTACTCCGTGCATCGTCTTTCACTTTGCAAATATAAAAGGCCGGTTGTATGTTCTGTTTTGATTTTGTTTGTTATTTTTTTTGTGTTATTTTTCACACAGCGAAGCTTTAGCAATGATAGCCCTTCGTCGAATTTCCAAGTGCTGCAGTGTCCTCAACTTGGAAGCAAGTGACCTGTCACTCTGCATTATCTCTCGTCAAACAACAAATAAAGCAAAAAAAAAAAATAAAAATAAATCCAATATGCTGCGTTGCTGGGCGTGCTGGCTCGTAAATCTTTTGAGGGTGAGGAAACCTTTTCTGTTTGCCCGCCTCCTTTGTTCCTCCGAATATCCGGCACACTTGAAAAGCCCCATGGCTTTAATGAGCCTCGATACTGTGCCACCGGTGACTGCTGGGTGACAGCAACGCAGCTCATGATAATGTGCCGGCCGGGCTCAGTGCCACCGTGCTTCCACTCTTATGCAAATTGGATTGTTTGCATTATCACCCTCTGGAAGTTCTTTTGGTTCTCTCAGCTCTTCCCTCCCTCTCCTCCCTTTTATTCAGCTATGTTCATCGAAATGTGCCTTTGTTTGTTTGGTTGTTTGTTTTTTTCCTTCCTGTCCTTCGTATGTGAAGGACCTGCGTCACCACGTATGTATTTTCCAAGAACAGCTGTGCAAGAGAGGCTGCCCGGAGAGGGGAAAAAAAAAGATGAAATGGAATAAGAGGTCAATCGGTAGCCATATATTTAGCCCCGTAGCTTTCAAGGTGCGGTGGCTTGAAAGGAAGGAGAACATCAATAGGTAAGAGGGCTGCTCTGGGGGTCTCTCCCAAGGTTTCCATCGCCCATTGAGGAAACGGCCCCTCTTGTCCCAAGCCCCCTTTTTCAATGCTAATCCATTCAAGCTCGAAAGGTGCGACAGACGTTCTTTTGAAGACTTCGGCGAACCGCCTCTGTCGATCGCAAACCCGGCATATGGCCGACGGGTGCCTTCATGAAGATTTTAAGCGAGCGTCGCTGTAAATAATGAAAGTGACACGCAGAGAGCTTTGCGGCACCTAATGAAGGCGCCGCAGATGTTCGTTGTTTCATAGTGACGCCGTCAAGACTTGTTGACATGCGCCCGACACAAAATGACATGTAATTTATGTCGCAGTATTGTATGGCCCCAAGCGTATTCCATCTTTTCCGTCTTGTATCCATGGTGACAGGGTGGCACTTAAGACGGCAATTTTGTACCACTCGCTGATCCACTCGGAGCCCAATCACTCGGACACGCCCAGACAAAGTCTTTTCCATCGTCAGATACTCCGCATCGACGGTGCCTTTGTATGTTACGCTGCGGCGTTATTGTCCTTCTCCAATTTCCTCCCGCAATTGACCAGATATATTTTAAAATGGTGATCACGCTGGGTTGAAGCAATTAAAAATGCCCTCGTGTAAAACGTGAAATGACCAGACTTCTCATTTCAATGGCAAAGTTTCAGATGTATTGCATCAGTCGGGGGGGAAAAGAAAAAAAAAAAGGAGCGACGGAATGAATGAGCCGTTTGACCTTTTCACTTGTGTCCCCGGGTAGTGAATCTGCTGCAGGGGGCCCGGAAGCTGAGCAGTAACATGTTGAATTATCACTCCCGCTATTCAAATCCCGCAAAGCCAGTTTCCCACATGCTCCATTCCGTCCTCTGATGGCGTCGGACCCTGTTGGGAGGAGAAAAACAACAAGGCAACAGAGTGCGAGCTTCTTTGGGAGCTAAAGGTACAAATAAACACGCGTTTTTGTGGTGCTCTGAGCAAAAATACTTTTTTTTTTTTTTTTTAAGCCCTTTGTATTTCTTGGGGTTGAAGTGTACCACTTTTTTTTTTCCCCCCTTCAAATGATGTGTCATTCTCAGGGATGATCAAGCTGAAATCTTCGACAGCTACCGGCAGCAAACATGTCAGCACTTTGATGGATACTTGCTATAATGAAAGCGCAACTATGATTCTTCGTTCGGCGAAGCTTCCGCTCAAGTGGCGCCTTCCCTCCATCAAATGCAATAAGGCGGAGGGATAAAGGCAATTCTGCCAAACCGCCTCATAATCGTTTTCTAAAGTGAAGGACATTGCGTCTTTGTTGGAGTCGCTGTCGGAGACACTTCTGGCGCCGTGTCTCGCTCCTTCTCTTTCACGGGCGTTTTCAGCAACACCGACAAAATGGTCTCCACCTGCGGGTGACGGAGGAATCCGACCGCGCGTACGCTCGGCGGTACATTTGCGCAATCAAGTGGCAGACTCTTAAAATAGTGACCGCGGTGATGAGGTGCCGGCCGTCACCTCGCCACAAGCGGTTGCGGGGCAGGCCCGCTCGCCATCCTCCTCGCGTCTCGCTCGGAACACGTGACCCACTTTCACTGTCCTCATCTCATACTACATTCTTTTTGTTTCTCCTTTCCGCCCCGTTCTCCTTTTGTCCATCCAGAGGCCATCTTGTGCGATGTAGGCGAGTTTCACTGTCACGATCGGGAAACCTGCGTCCCCGAGGCCTGGCTCTGTGACGGCGAGCCCGACTGCCCTGATGACTCCGATGAGTCGGACGTGACTTGTAAGTCCATCATTCCATCCGACCCCTCAAGCATGCCACCTTTTCGTAGAACGCATCATCACGCACCAACCAATTATGAAGGGTCTTGTCTGTCGCTAGCGAGCATCGACTTTCCCGGCGCACAATGGCAATTACGGCCGGGAGTTGATTAATCGGCAGCTACGTTTTTAGCGTTAGCAGCATGGATGTCTCACTAGAATCAACACGGGGCTGGTGCGGCACGGCAAACTAGCCGTGTGTGCTAATATTGGACTCTGACTGCAAGTCTGTCCTCAAATAGAACGAAAGCACAAGTGACGTGAACAAGTTATCCGCCGATGAAAAGCCGAAATCTTCACGTCACCCTTCACAAAATTCTGCAAATGCCTTCCCGGAACAGAGAAAAGAGCGACGATATCCTGTAGTTGAGTCTTAGCCACAGAATTTGAATCGCAGTTGCATGATGTGCTGCCGTTACAAATTAGCCAAGCAACACGGGAAAAATCCATTTTCTCATTGTGAGAGCATCACGGAGCCGCCCGCGAGTACAACAATCCCTCAACCAATGCGATGCTAGGCACAAATCAGTTTGTTATCGCTCCCATGTGACAACATGAATGCAACGTAAAGGCCATGAAATGCACCTTCACGCAAACAAAGCTTGTCTTCTTGTCTTAATTAGCCGCATGCCAAGAAGAAAGAACAGCGACTCCTGGCGCTCCCCTGTTGCTGCTTTTGGTTGAATTCATTGGCAGGTTGTCACCCCGAAGGGCAAAACAACGCCGATCACGGTTAATCATCCGTTGGTCTCTAACGCTTGCCCTCATTAGGGTTGTGGGGAGGGCTGGAGCCAACCCGGCGTAGACAAACAACCATTCACACTCACGGTCGCACCCCCCCGTGCTCACATGCTAACACGCTAACCCCAATCAGTGTTGCTAACCATTGCAAAAAAAAAAAAAAAAACGTACCGTGGCAGCTCGACCGCAACTCCTGCTGGGTGTAGCTGCGGTTATTGCAGACCAATAACGGGGGGCGCCGTCCTAATGGCCTTTTTAATACTCCTCTTTTCCAGTTTGTAGACATTCTCTAATATATAGTTTGAACACAACTACCGTCCTCAAATACGGCACAAACGGCCAACTTTTTCAATGGGACCGCATGCTCACTAAAAGCAGGAAATGCGGCTGCTCCGCATCCAGTCGGTGTGTGCGTTTCCACCCTATGCTTGTCTCCCCCCCCCCCCCCCCCCACCTGTCCCCTTCTCCTCGACCCCTGAATTGGCTCCATCAACCGAGCGTAAGCCTCTTATTTCCATTTTGCCAAGAGAAGCATACGATAAGTTTGCACGGCGGCAACACCCGCCGCTCGCTCCTAATCCATTCATGTGATCAGAGCCGCGAAGCTGTGCCACACAGACACTTACGAAAAAATATCCGTCGCACACGGTGGTCGGCTCCCGAGCACATTTTAATGTCCTGCGTGTCTTTCGATGATGTTTCTTTTATTGCAATATTTGAAATGCCGCAAATCCAATTCCAAATCAGACGCGCAGGCATCGTCATGAGCCATTCTCAATGTTTCGGATCAGCTATGTGCTTTGATAAATTATCAAACTATATCCTACTATTTTTTTTTTTTTAAAATACGATTCTGTCAAGTCCCGAATTTTCTGAGTCAGCAACTTATGCGCAGAAGTTGACCACGCAGTGTCGCCGTGATGAATCCCCGTGAGCAGAAAAGTCATATTACCGAGATGTTGTGGTGTTTTATTACAGGAACCAAATGAAAACTCTCTGTTTATGTCAACATGATCTAATTAGAGTCAGCAGCTGTTATCATGTTCACAACTACTTGGACATTCTCGATTGGATTAACGCAACCGAGGGGAGGCTTGCTGAGGCAGTTTATGCCTCGGTGACTGCTGTGCTAATGCAACGTCACCGCGACTATCGGACCGAAAGGCCACTGGGCCCAATTTGCAAAGATTAAACAACCCTTTTTTCGGAAGGGGGGCGGCGGGGGGCTGACTGAATTGCGGAAATGGGATTTTCTCATCGCTACGCTCAGACAGCGACGGCGCTTACGTTGTTTTCATAAAATGAAGATTGATTGCTATCTGTAGTCGTATTCATTGAAGTGGACTATTCAACGATGGAATGTGACCACTTTTGACACACGTAGGAACGCTTTTGAAATTGTTTGACAAATGGAATTGAAGTGGAGGCACTCTGCATAAATTGTCGATGCCTTCCATAGGTTTTGGGAAAAAACCTCTTCCATTTCGTCGTCTCGTCTTTATCTCTATGTCACGTCCATTGGGAATATAGCAACGATTTCAACCGCGCTAAAAAAGGAGCACAGATACGTGTCAATATCGCTTGTCGCGTCACGTTCGGTGGCGTGGCCGGTCTCGCCGTGTTCCTTTGTGACTGCGATTTAGTCCAGTATCTTCACCAACCTGTTTTCATCTGAGAAATATGATCCGGCCTCGCTCTGCGCGGTCGCTACGGGGCTAAATCACTTCATCTCCAGAAGGCCATGAATCATCACATCGATTATTGCAGGACCTGTTTGGGTTCCCGGTGCCGGGAGAAAGAACACCTTGCATGTTCATTCAAGAATCGTGCAGCGCTCATTAACATGGATGATGTTGTTGAGAGAAAAGGGGGAATTAGATCAGCAAACAGGAGGCAGGACCGGAATATATTCCACTTTCCCCAAAGATCGGCCGCGGTATCACGAGGGAAATGAGAAAATGTGATGTCTTCAAACTAAAAGCAAAGTATGAATGAGTCCTGTGCATGGAGTACACAACACTTTTGCGAAGGGGTTTTACTTTTTAGAATTTAAAAAATGGTGGTCAGTGATGTCCTTTTTCCTTCTGGGTCACAAATAGATCATCACTCGCATCTTCGGGGCTTATGAGGGGCTTGCCTCAGATTGGAATACAGTACAAGAGGAGGTACCGGTTTCGCCGGGACCAACGGCCTCCTGGGACCGATTCGTCGCTGACAGTTATTCGAGGGGAGGGGAAAAAAAAAACCCTCCCAGGAATCGCACAAGAAACCTCGGTAACACGGCAATTCACCCGTAGTGGAGTTCAAGCCTTCAGGATGCGCGCAGCGTCACGCCTGTGCCGCTTTCGGCGGGGGCGGCTCAGCGTCCGCCGTGGCGATACCGAAGTGTCAAAAAGGGAATTTCCAGGAACGCCAAGGCTGTTATTAGTCGTGTTTTTGACGGAGGCGCTCGGATGCTATGTTTTCTGTTTCGATTTCTCTGAAACCTCCAGCGTCTCTCAAACGTGCTTGTATTTATTCTGCACGTTAGCGGACGGTGTCTTAGAAGCGAAATCCTTTCGGGAAAGGATTTTATAGACGTTTGGCTCATGTCAGAAATGCTGCTCTGCGGGGCTTTGTCAGTCTTGCGGACATTTCGACCACTAAATCCTGTCGATTGTCAATGCCGGAGGTAACGAGGATAAAATGGGTCAGTGGCCGACTTCAAATTCTTGCTCAAAGAAGCTTTGTTTCACGGCTGCACTGAGGTTTCTTCCATTCATTGTTTGATTTTCGAGAGGAGGCCACTCTGGTCGGCTTTCTCCCCCCCCCCTTGCTGCCCGTCATCAAATAACAAGGTTGCGTCTTGCCAAAGAGAGAGACCATGCTCAGCATGCCGGACTTTGAGATGAAACCATTGTGGCATTGTGGGGGGAGCCTTTTTGTTTCAATAATAGTGCCGCAAGGTTATTACACCGGCCGGGCAGATGCTTTGATGACTCGGATCTCGTTCTTCCTATTCGCCGAATCTTTTCACCCAATCTCCATTCAAATAAGACGAATCGACACATCGCGGGCGATCGGGCGTCTTGCGTTGTTCTTTTCTCATCATTCAGCGGCCCCCTTGATTTGCATCGTCATCGTGATCACGGCTTGCCTCGCGCCGTCGAGGATTTGTGGCCACGGCTTACTTGCTTGAAGCCTCCTCAAGAAAAAGCGAATCGCCCCTAATGGGGCGTTATTATCTGACCCAAAATTTCGGGATTGTGTACCCGCACATTCAGGTGCAACAAAATCCACTTGAGCAGAGTACGTATCATTTTCAAATTGAAAAGACATTTTCGAGTGACGGCTTATCGGAACAAACTACGCCGTTCTCACAAAGGTTTTTGAAGCGGCCTCCAAACATCCCAGTGGCTATTTTATGTGGGGAACTCCCATCGTGAAAGTCATGTATCTCACTTGTGGCTGGTCGCCATGGGAATTGGCACGAGTCGGATGGCGCTCTCGACATTAATGTAGCGTAGAACCTTGTCATTAAGTTGAAGGGCAGGGCCTGTCGCATCAGGTCGCATTGCAATCCGCCTGAGGTACAAGCCTTCTGTTGACTCGCGAAATGCTGTAAATATGCCATCACTGCAAACAAGTCAAGGTTAGATGCCTCTCATGCGTTGTGCACAAATTGTTCACCGAGCAGTCTCTTAATGTTGACTGAAAATCGTTACATTTGCACGTTTCTGCTTTTGTGCTAGCACGTTTCGTGAATTGTTTCCGCTTTTGTGCTAGCACGTTTCGTGAATTGAACCCTGATCTGAGTTCGCGATCTTACAGGTTGCCACGACAATCATTTCAAATGTTAATTGGATGTCATCTGTGGTGAAACGGCTTCATGCGGTGTGAGATCAAAAGCGGCAAGGTGTATTGAAACCTCTGAGCGCTAGCGCGACGTGAGCTCTTTGTTGCAATGTTTTGTTTCGACGGACATTAAATGTATTTGAAAGAAAGTGAGGAAGGTGTTCAAAGACCGAGAGGAATTTAATCAGGAATTGTTGAGAAACAGCATTGAATTCTTTGATCTCGGTTGTCAGATTTTTTGGGGCGTGAGGGGGGTGTGGCAACCCGGTGACTTGGAGCCCTGGCATGAGTCAGCCCCTCCCCCAAGTACTTAAACGCCTTCGTTCGTTCCATTTATGTCAATTTGGCACAAGTGCGGTTAGCCGTCAAGCTATGCCTACAACCTTCCCTCATACTTTTTGGGTCACCCAACAGGGTCTTTAAGTTCGGTCGGCAGAGTTGGACTCTAAAATGGTGGAAAGAGGAAAGCGCCGTTGTTGATTTTCACCGCTACTGACTGATAGAACATTTCGATGCCAAAGAAAACAAAGCAACTATTCTGACAGCTGGAAATTAGCGACTCAAAGGACTGGCGGGGGGGGGGGGGGGGGGGCGGCGGGGATTTTATTTATTTTTTTGCCGCACGCGAAGCAATTAGCGATGAATGACCGAATGTTTCTTTCTCAATAAACTTACAAAACACCGCCAAACATTGAGATTACTTTCAAGGGTGCGTGATGATGTTCTCGTTTCGTTTAATTGAGGTCGCCAACAATTTAAAAGCCCACCAAGGTCAACCAAGCTCCAAATTAAATCAAATCCGTAAGTGTAGACGGGAGCGGCGCGATGATTGGCCGGTCACTTGGATCTCGACCCAGGTGAGCGTTGACAGTGCGGCCTTGAGATCCGAGTGACGCACGGCGGCAGTGAACACGACTCAGTTCAACAAGCAGCAATTTGACTGAACAGTTACCCCCCCTAGAGTGTTGAAGTCTAATTCACAGGGTACATATAGATCATCAATATGAAAAAAAAAACGGACTCTCCCATTTTTACCGCTAGACAAATTTGAGTCTCAAATTAGCGAGAATGTTTTTGCAACAGATGAAGTGCCCGGAGAAGACTGTGAGGCAGATGTACGAACCACTACTATCACACTGCGCTCTCCCATCCCTGCCCCCACCCCCCACCCCAAAATAATCGACTAAATTTGTGTTTACCTTCTCGCCTTGAAGCCATCACCCAATTGTTTATGACTTAACCTGGAGAACTAATTTTGTTCCGGTACCAAAGTCATTTCATTTGATGATCTGTTCAAGGATGCTGCGTCAAGGTTTCCGCCCCCCCACCCCCCCCCACCCCGCCCCCCGATACATTTTTCATTGTCGCTATGCTCGAGACCTTTCACTTTGATGACGAGTGACAAAGTGTGAAGAGTGCCGAGGAAATATTACCACTCGCAAGGCAAGTAATTAAATTTAGCTTTTGTTGTTGCTGTAGGTTTTGCCTTATCGTATTAAGCAGCCAGGAGATGGGTGTCGCGCTTGCTCACATCACAATAAATTCAATTTCTGCTACTCTGGTCATCGTCGCCGCTCTTCTGTTTTCCGCTCACACTCTTGTTGAGGTGGCAAATCACAAAAGGAAAAATAAAAAAAAGGGGGATCCTTTAGATCACAGGCTGTGTCAAACTCAACTACAACATCGGCAATGTGGCGTATGACATTAAAAAAAAAAAAAAAAGAGTCAAACACTTTGTCAAACCTTTCCTTAACCTTTGCGGAAACCTCTTCAGGTCAATTCGAGATGCGATGCTTCCTTTCGAACAAAGGAAAAGACAGCACGGTTTCAGAGGAGCTGATGCTAAAGTTGGATTGAAGGTTTCGGGGAAAAAAAAATTGACTGAAAGAAATTTCAGGAGCTCAATGCAAGCAAACCGACGAGGCGCTCGTGGGCAAGACGGGTGGCGGCTGGGAGCTGATTGGTTGACACAAGGAACGGGGCGGATGAGGTCAGGCGCCAACCAAATCCACACGGGGAAAAAAGGGACCCATGGAAAAGCGTGGCCAAACGTGAAACCAAACTGAATCGAATCAAAAACTCTTGGAGGACATTTTATGCCCTGCCAAAAATTGCCATGTTGTAAAGACGCTCTGATTGGTTTTGTACAAGGCCGTTTCTCCATTTTACACATTTGAGCGAGTGAGTGAGTTCCCTTAGGAAGTATCTTGCCTTTGTGTTGTTTTTTTCTCCCGTCTGTTTGATCAGCGAAGGCCCGTCCATTAATGATTTTTTTACCCCCCCCCCCCCCCCCTCCCGAAGGTTCCCTGCCCTCTCTTGTGCTCTTCCACCTGGGTCTTTCCATCTCATTAACGCTGTTTGATTCGCTTTTTTTTTTTTGGGTCACATTTTATCCGATCCATTTCTGTTTTCACCATCACAACTTGGTACAGTGTCCTTGCCGGATCGCTGTCCAAACGTAGCGTTTTTTTTTTTTTTTTTGTCATGGCTCGACCCTGGTTTATTTTAATAAACATCTGCCACGGTGTTCATTTGTATGCAGCAAGGCCAATTTGCGAGACTTTAATAAGACTTCATTGATCGCTCGTCCGTGATCCACAACTAATCGTTGATCGCAGCTCCTCTGGCACGGAGAAAAAGAGCATTGAAGGCATCCTTAGTGACAAAGAACACATTTCATGAACCCTCCGATTCATTTGTCCATCGTCTGACTACTCTTCCAGTACGGTGGCGCCATTTATGAGGACCCCCCTCCCATCCCCGCCCCTTCATTGTAATCCGTGTTGCACCACTTCCAGTCAAAACTTCTCTCCTTTGGCATTTTCGTTTGTGGGCCCACCCATGAATGTTTCCACACCGCGAGTGATCGAGTTAGCACTAATTTAGCACTGACGCTAACCCAGTAATACCACCAAGAATTAGCATGTGCTAACTCCCTTCTCGGCGCTTGATATTGTTTGAACAAGCTGTGCTTCGGTCATCAGCAAATCGATTCTAAAGTGATTATAAACTCACGTTTTAGTGCGAACAGAAGAAAGCACACTGTTCCTCTCTCTGTCTCTCTATCTCTCTCCCCGATGGTCTGATGATGGTATGTAGGTTTTCATAAAACTGTACCTCGTTATTGTCGATGTGCTTGTCCTGTCTCTTGTACTCCAATGACCGTATTCAACGATTCGATACTGGATTCATATCTACATTAGGAAGTGTGTGTGTGTTTCGGTGCCATCGAGAATTGAATCATCGGTGGACAATTCGGTGACTTTGAAACCAAACTTGGTCACCAAGTGTCGCCAACAGGAAATCCAGGAATTAAACCAGACTTCCGTCTCGGTATATGACTTTTTGAGCCCTGTCTGAGATTTTTCGTAAAAAGCTGCTGTCGTTGAGCACGGCGGTTGCGCTTTTCACAGTGGTGAAGACGCTTCATCCGTTCCACTGTGTCTTGGATTTGTGGAAGAATAACAAAGATGAGACCGAGTGGGAGTCTACTCACTTTGAAGCGCCGTAATTGTACTCTGCCACTCATTCCATTGTTCTGGACGGATCTTCGTCAGGCGCTCCCATTCAACATCGCATCGCATTATCCTGCCCCTCTACTTCCTGACAAAGTGTTTTTTGTTTGTTTGTTTTTTCTCCAGAGAACGAAATTTTTATTAGCCAGGTGATGCATGTTTGCAGTACGTTTCGAACACCCTTCGGCTTTCCTTGCCGCGGCGCCAGCCGGGAATGTATGCGCCGCTCGTTTTCCTCCAATTGATCACTGTGTTATTAAAGACTTTCATAAATATTGACATCGAACTTAAATGTTTCTCGCTCTAGCTTGCAAAGGCACATATTTCCTGTTTTCATTTGCCAGGGGATTGTCTCGCGTCTTAGTGAAGAAATGAAAGCGCTTGTTCAATTATAGACACGACTCGATCCATACAAGCATGTCCACGGGCTCCGAGAAATATTGAAATATTTAGTCTGTCACAGAGTTATTTTAAAGCTCTTTGCATACTGATGAGACCAACGCATGGCTAATTATGTTTATTCTGCCTGACGGACCCGTCCGAGATTCATGCGCGCTGACGCTCTCTAATTGCCATCACCTTGCTGAACTTTGTCGGATCGAGTTGCCCAAATTAGCTTGCAATGTTTGGAAACGTAATTACCAATGAGTGTCCGCTTCAGTAATCTTCAACTTGATTAGACACCCCAGCAACAACAAAAAGTGGCTCCCATCGGGGGAACAAATGCATCACGTCTAGATTTCTACCAGCGTTCATACGGCTCGTCTCTAGATTTAGAAATTCTGCCTTTGGCAGGAATACGGACTAGACGCAGCCAAGACCGACATACGGGTTTTAACAGTGCATCGTTTTGTCAATGGCAGGCTGGTGCATTTTATTATTTTTTTTACATCAGTTGGGGACTAACTGTACCTAAACTAATCCAATCAATCTTGGAGCAAGCCTGTTAGCTTGTGAGCTAGCTAGCGGCTCGTTGTGGTGACAATGTGGGATCTGTGTGTGTGTGTGTGTGTGTTTTGTTTTTATGTGATATATTTTGACTGCTCAAACATGTAGGAAATAGGTAGCCATAAGAAAGATGCTAGTCAACGTAGCACTGTGAATAATGAAGCAGCTTGATTTTTGACAAAAGTGAAGAATTTGCCTCTCCTGCTCGTCCGGCTTTTCATCCAAGTTGAGCCGCTTGCAAGCGGCGGAGAGCAACTCGGAGCAAACGTTGGGAGACCATCTGTGAACCTTCGCGTGACAGATCCGAGCCACTGAATATTCATTTGCCGTCCTCCCCTTATCGCATTAGATTAGAACCCATGTGGCGGGGGGCGACGAGAGAGCTTGACAACGCGCTTAGCTTGTCAGGGACTTTTACAGCTGCGCGTTAAAGAGCGCATTTGCCAAATGGACGTGAATGTGTTGAGCGTTCCGGGACAGCTCGGGAGGGAAATCCCCTTTGTCGGGGCAACGTCCACTTATGTGTCCTGCATGGAAGTGCAGCTGTTCCTTGCAAATCGATGATACTCATTGAAATTAGGTCAGAACTCGGTTTCTGAAAAGCTTTGGGTTGTAATTTGAATGATATAGAGCTGAATTCCTGAAATGAAACCACTTTTCACTGATGCGGCATTCCAATTTGTTGGGCTGCACCTGTGCTTGACAGCTGCGCAAAACATACCAAGCGGACATTTGTGCCGTTGCGGGAGTGAACACCGCCGACTCGAAGCGGCTTGTCTCATTCCCTTTAAATTCAGCGCAAGTGAGGGGTGAGGTCGCCGAACCGGAAGAAGAAAGCTCACTGACTCCATGCGGGAGATTAGCGCATTTGCGCCTTCGTAAGGAACTGCAAGAAGATCTCCAGTTACGCATGATGTAAAGTTGCCCGCTTTCAAGCGGGCACCCAGAGAGGCATAGATGCACGCTCATCTGTCATGTTTATGAATGAAATACGATGACATTCATCATGCATGTTAGCAGAGCTAAGAATTTGTCTGCCTGCGTCCGAATCATACCCAATAAAATCGCATCATACCACCTACGCCCCAACTTAGACCTGCTTTCACTCGGTCTAAAACCTCGTCTAATTTCTGTCACCAAAATGTCAGATGCGTGTGATTTAAAAAAAGAAAAAAACACAGTTGGATTGCCGGAAGCCCCGGTGAGGCGTGGCACAGTCCGCCAAATTCCCAAATATAGCAAAGTAGACTTGGGATGAAGATACTCCGTTTTTTACACTGAGCGCTCATGTGCCTGGCCACAAAAAAACCCCAAACAACGTTCATTAGTCTTCCAAACACTTTCTCACCCTGAAAGACAAGGGCACCTCCTTTTGACTTAGCTAAATACCGTGTAAAACGGAGGTACTCAAGAGACGACGAAGCAATATTCATTAAAGCCCAAGGTCCCCTACACATTTCCATGGAAATGCGCGGGAGGAGAAACCAGCCAGAGCATTTATTGCGTCATTACGGAAACCACGCCGGCATACTTGCTTTGCGCAAATCAGCACGCCGTGACAGCCCCTCACTGGAACCGGGCACATTAATTGAAACATTTTGCCAGCCCCAAAGTGGAAACGGACGCTTTGAATAAGTAATCAGCCCGACAAGAGGGGTCCCCGGGTGTGCTTGAACGTGACGTGTCACGAGGCGCCTATCTCGTTCCGGATCCCAACCCACGGGTGATAAATCTTACCGTACAGCCGGCGCAGTGGTGCGTTGGTAAAGGTGATGTTAGTGTAGTTAAGCTTGAGATGTCATCCAATGGTCAGCTGGGTTTTATTTGCCGCCGCGTGAGCGAGGGTCACCCGTGTGCCTCATTGGTCCTTCAACATCTGCGCTCTGCTTTGCGCCTGACTGGCGGCGGTGAGTCAAATGTGTGTTGATTTATTTATTATTTTATTTTTATTTTTTTCAAAGGGACTTGATTTGTTGCTGGAAACATGTGTCCTGTGCAATGCGCAGTGAAGTAGAAATGTAGTGGCATACGCTTCAGGTTACTTTGGCTCGTGGAAATCATTTTCTTTTTTTTTTTATCCTTTGGAGGGGATCTTAAAAGAGGAAAATGTGTTTTCCTGCTTTGGAAAGAAATGCTAATCACAATGGCATCAATCGCATATTCATCTTCAATTGCAGTTTTCCTCAGTAGGTTGGCGGCTCGGCCGGAGCCTACGCCAGCACAAGCGCAAAACAAATTCAAGTCGGCGAACTCACACGCCTGCCGATTGTTCCGCGAACCCACACGTAGTCGCTTCAGAAGGGGGAAAAAAAGTGTCACGATTCTGTTTTTGTTTAGATTAGATTTCGTTTACTATGACGGTTCCGTTCCGTTTGCGACCAACAGGTGGCAGTGGAGGACCACTCAGGGTGGGATTGTTGTGCGTTTTTTCATGGGTTTTTGTTTGTTGGTTACTTTTGAGTTTTTGGGTTATTGTGTTATTGATTTCGTTTAACCACTGTGCCCCTGGAAGAATTTTTGTTATTAGGTTTTGTCCAGTTTTCCTGCATGTGTGCTTTTTTTGGTCCTCTACCACGCACCTCATGACAAAAGGTTCTAATCGCGAAACAATGTTTTGCTCCAAACGCAATTTGCTAAATTGTTTTTACCGGTATGTTATGTTTGCATTATTGTTCATGTTTTGTGTCTCGTGACTGCTGAGTAGCCAATGATGTCGTAGGTTCCCGCCTTTGAGATAATGGATGCATTTTTCCACTTTGCGCTAAGCGGAAGTATAACGATTGCTGTTTTTGGGGTTTTTTTCTTGTCCAGGTGCGCGAGAGGTTGTGATCAGATGTCCGCTCAATCACATACAGTGTATCGGGACCAAAAAATGTATTCATTTCAACAAACTCTGCAACGGCGCGATAGACTGCGAGGACGGCGACGACGAAGGCGTCCACTGTCGAGGTAAGAGCTGATCAATTCCGCCTTTATCGTAGCAGCTCGACGTGGGCAACAGTTGTCAACGGATCATGAATTGTCGGCATCTGGAAGCTTTGAAAGTGTGCATTCAATTTATAGTTATGAAATCAGTATTGACAAGCTATAATGCTCTAAAGTTTACTGCCATTGGGCGTGTTTTTTTTTCTCACAGCTTTATGGCTCTTAATGCATGAGTGTTTTTTCCCCTCATATATTCTTGAGCACAAAGCTGTAAAATAAATAAATAAACAAATAAATAAATTGAAAAGCTGTATAAGCGATTTATTAAACATGCCTGTGAGATCTATCTTACCCACTTAGGTCGTAAAGGATTAATTCAGTTTGACCCTAAATCGCATTCTCCAGTAATCACAACGAAGAGTTGCACACTTGAGGTCTTAATAGAATTAATCAAATTTAACAAATTAAAAAATATTGACATAACAGGCCAAATGTGAAAGGACTGTAATACATCACTTATGAAAAATGCAATTCATGCAATTAGTTGTTAGCCTTTAGTCATTCACCCCCCCCCCCCCAAAAAAAACAAACAAACAAACAATAAAATGACAAATACTGTCAGGGAGCACAAAATGTCAGTGAGCTTTATTGTGTTTTGGATTATGAGCCATTAAATTCGGGCCATTAGCTGACGTAAACATCTTGAAGACGTACGTCAAGCTATCAGCCGGCAGTCTTAATGCAGTCGTCTGCACAATCCTTTTTTATTTTATTTTTGTTTTCCAAACATGTTTACACCCTCGAAACTGTGACCGTCAACGGTGAAAAGTAATGAAAACGGTGCCTGATGAATGTTGCCATCGTTCTCTTGAATGAATTACATTTGCCTTTTTGCTGTATTTTGCCTTTCAAGGCCAGTTCATTTTTTCCCCTCTTATAATTATAAACAAAGCTTGCTTAGATTTATTTGGTTGACTGAGGGCAGCTATCATACTGACCTGGCCTTGCGTCCAAATGACTTTGACGCCACTTGGCTCTCCATTTTAATTAGCCGCTAATATGAACCGGATGTATTTCAACAAATCACAAATCATGTCGCACGACGCGCTGCAAGTTTACGCCACAGTGGCTTCGGGAAGTTTGCTGGAAGTTTGTAAATTTTGCAAAGGTGACCTCAACCTGTCAGAACCAGTAAACAAACACACACACACACACACACACCAAAAAATCAATAAATCAGGTAAGTTTGTATTTCAGCGAAAGGGCTTCCTCGCGGTCGGTGGAACGTCTACAGCACTTGCTGTAACCTTTGCCAGATGAATAAAGTCACGCCGGACTTTCCTTCAGTTGCGTCAGTCGCAATGACAACCCCGATGACGATTCACCGCGCTCTGTCGTGCTTCATTTGCAAGCCTGTTTCCAAAACTGAAAAGACCCGGAAAGCGTGCCGGTTCACTGGGCTGACTTGGTGGCATCCGGTCGTGTCCAGTGCCCTTTGTGAATGGGAGTGCCTGTCCATCTCTTGGTGCTCCTGTTCTGGGGATACAAAATTTTCATCAACTCAGCTTGTTGTCGTCCGTACGGTAGAAAAGGATATCGGAGACAAATGTATCGCAACACTCGCATGAAAGTTCCGTTTTTGCACGGTGGAATTGCCGCCTTATTCTCAGGTTGAAGATGTTCATCATGCTGCTTTTAATTGTTCACTTCCTGGTTCATGAATGCAAAGTGATTTGTCACTGACATGTGGGGCGTGATGGGATAGGACGAAATAAACACTTACAGGGGCACACCGGACAAACTAAATTAATCACATCAACAAATTCCTGAAAAAAGTCAAAGTAACAAACAAAGAAAAATCCACGACACAAAGCACAGCGGTCCGATCCCGCGCCAGTTTTGGCCGAGAGACAAGCTTTGTATGTTCGCGAGACGCTAAGTTTAGTCTGGGTTGTTAGCGGAAGTCACGGCATTGCGTATATCCCTGCGCACTTTTGTTCATTTTTTTTCTTCTTTATTAATCCACTCATCTGTTCGCCATTTATTTTGAAAGGTAGTGTGAGCTTGAAATGGCAAACGCGCGTCTTCTTGGCTATTGGCAACCGAGATCAATCCCTGTTTATCCATCTCAATCATAGAGGGCGAGAGGATATTTGAAAATTCACCATTGCCAAGACGTGAGATTGCCTCACCAGATTGCAAAAAGACTCCGCGGCAATCCGTCGCAGACAAGCGGCGATGACCCGGATGAATGAGAAATCTCCCCCAGCTTCACAGAAAACCCACTTCCAGAGGCAACCGCATTTCTTTTGCTTCAAGGGCTCCAAATAATTGCTGATGCAACTGCAAGTATCACGGAGGCATATTTTGCCCAACGCAAGGAAGTTTTTGTCTTGAAATAATTTGCCCTTAGGGCCACCTGAGACCGCGCGTTGCCAACCATCTGCTTCGGTTCACACGGGGGCGCCGCACATGTACACTGCGCCTGCGCCTTTGGTGCGCCTCGTCCCAAAGAGAAGATTTAGACACTCAGCTGGGTCTCGTCCTAAACTCTACCAAACGCATACACACTCACACACACACACACACACACCTCTCTCCTCTCCTGCCCACCGCTTATGAATATACATGCTCACCTCCCAAGGGGAATGGAATGAAGGTGCCCAGATGGAAAACCACCAAACTCTTTTTAATTCACCTTCAAGAAACGTGCCGGTTCTAGTCGCGTGTCCACGTTGACTACGTGAGGACATATCGCACATATTTTTGCCTAAATAGCCGCAATTTGGCTTGACGCTAAAAGTGAATGTTAAAGACCCTGTAATGTCGTTTCCGTGATTTGTTTCCAAATGCATTAAATAGGTTTGGAAAGAAGTGCAGAAGACGTGCAAAGACTGAGCAAAGTTTCGCACTGATTTGTTGAGAAGTAGCATGAAACTCATTTTTACCTTTATTTGGTGGTGGTTTAAAATGAGGCTCAGTGACATGCACGACGTCTCAATTTGAATTTTTTTTTTTTTAAATGACAGTTTATGGCTTAATCAAAGCTCAAAATTCACCATCTGAAAAAATCGGAGTGTTACATTAGTAACAATCAAAATGACTGGCGTGGGATTAATGAACCTACACCATATTTTCGTTTCCGTTTTGTGCCCAGCGCAAGTTTAGCACAAAGAAACTTTTTTTCGCATACACGCACCATTAGAAATGGGCGTTTGCACCGTTGTGAGTGTGTACACAGACAATATGCTTCCCGGCTGATGGTTGCTATTGTTTTACGTAATCACAGCTTGATGACTTGAATATATTGCAGCTTGCTGAACGGCACAGGAAATTACACAGCCGGGCTCTAAATAAGGTGATATTTTACTTTTAATGTCATTTGTGACACATTGCTCCAAGTTATGTTGTTAAATATTGCTTTTCAAATAACACAAATCAACCTTTGATTAAATGCCGTTTCACATTATTATTATTTTCTGCTATTGCAAACGTGAAACTGGGCTTTATTAAACCTTCTCGTCCTTTATTACTTTCTGTCATTTTCTGTCTTCTTGTTTGATAAGATTGTGATAATAATGGGGAGGAGTCGGTAGGTGGACCACAAGAGCGATTTTATGTCTCTTCATTCAACATCAGCATTTACAGGTTCTAATATCTTGGCTCAATATTAGTCATGGAGTAGAACCGTACTCAGAATTGGACCTACTTTGAGCATTGCCATGTTTTTGTCCTTTTGCTTCTGCCCAAAGCCAGCAAAAGCCTGATAGGCTGATGTCCCCCCCCCCCCAAAAAATCTCTCTCTCTCTCTCTCTCTCTCTCTCTCTCTATATATATATATATATATATATATATATATATATATATATATATATGCGAGCAATTATCTTGTGTGCGTGATCGTGCATGTGCGCTCATTTGCATTTCTTCCATTGAGCTCCCCCGCTCTCTGCTCTTTAACACGCATGCGTTTTGTGTGAAAGTGTAATTGAAACAACATGAATGGAGGCATGATAAATCCAAAGTCATTTGTAATGCTCTCACTTTGTCATGCCTCTTTTCTCCCAGTGACATTTACAGAATACGCTAATTGATACGTTGGTCTTTCAACCCGAAAACTAATTTTGAACCAAAAGATTCATCTCGTAATTAGTCACATATTGAGCTCAGTGATGTGCCATTTGGTGCATCCGATCCTCGTGGCTGTGTGAAATTGGTCCATAATAGATGACTATACACTTCAGATACAACTTTTTTTTCTTTTTTTTTTTTTTTTATGCTAACAGACTCATTGAGACCCCTTTTTTTTTTATTACTTCCATTTTTAAGCTCCAACTTAAGATGTGAGCGCTTCATGGTGACCTGTAATAAAACAGCACGGACAGGCTAACAAATAGCATCAATGGTGGCAGTGTTATCACACTTTAAGCGACAAATGGCGGCACAATTCATGTCATGGCACACCAATCAAGCATAAATTCTTTATCCTCCATGGCAAAAAAAAAAAGGATGAATATTGTTGAGTCACTGACAGTAGTTCTGTTATTTGTTGTTTGTGTGTGTGTGTGTGTGTGTGTGATTTCAATACTGAAATCAATTTCTTGGAATTCAGTGTCAGTATTATGAACCTGGCTCCAAATCCTAATAACCGAAAATATAACCTCTGGGTTATTTATTTTTTTTTTTTTTGGGTGTGTATAGGCCGTGTGTATTTGGTACCTAGTACCAATTTCAATATCCTTTCAAGTTGTCACACTCCCTTGCCGATTCAGCTCAAGCTCTTCAAAATACAACAAGGATCTTACCTTCTTTCACAGAATTTACAATTCGCTTCTCGGAGAAATCTGATCGCTTGTGTACGAAGCCCTGCCGGTGATCTTTGTGTCAAAAATACTCCGCATTAATATTTGCGAAGGCAAACTACAGTGGCGGCGACTTAAGTGGCAACAGCCTCGGCGTGTCATGACCGAGACTTAACGATGCGTGGAAATGGGATTGTCAAACTGCGCGGGAGCAAACGGTGTCACGTTAGCTCGCAAATATGCAACAGTATCCCACAAACGCAGCTTCGCTATCAAATCAAGTCAATGAATTTGTTTGCGGCTGTTGGAATTATCCTTGCTGACTCTTTCATGCACATTCATCCGTTTCGGTCCGGTTTTTTTGGGCAACCAGTCTCCAAGTGCTGATGTTTTGGGCCATTCCACCCCCACACCGACTGCGTGAAACGTGCCAGCACAAATGCAGCACTCCACGTTACCCACTGTGACCTCGTGGAGGAATAATCAGTTGAAATGTGGCTCATTTGGAAAGCGGGGTGGGCGCATACTCACAATCGGGCTGAATATAAGCGGCCCGATTACTGGATGCAAGGGTGATTGAGTCCCCCCCCCCCCCCCAAAAAAAAATAAAAAGAAAAGAAAACACAACCCTCAGCAAGACTTCCAGTACTTTGATGATTGTTCTTCTTTTTAATGAACAGATGCTGTTGCAAAGGCTCGCTACTCCTTGCAAGCTCCCAGTGTGACGTCTCCTCAGATAAAGTTGATTGATGTGCTCGTCGGCACGTTTATCAGTTTGAAGCCTGGCAAGATGGACTTTTGCCATTTGGGGAGAATAATTGTGTTCATGCGAATCAATCTACCTCACGCGGTGAACTGTAAAGGAGACCAAGAGTCACGCGTGGACGTTGACACCGCATCCTACGTCATCAAATTCACTCCCTTCCAGGAGGCGATTCATCAATCCATTTGTTCAGACGATCAATTATTTGAAGTGATCCCTTCCTCGGGTCAAACCTTCGACCAACGTGAAATCGCTTTTTTTGAACCGCGAGTAAAATTGCATTCGATCCAGCGTCTTCTCCCTGGAGTGAAGACGCCATGAAATAATGGATGCTAGTTCTGCTATTACTATTCAGAACGCTCAGTGATATGTGTTTTTTTTAATTTTTTTTTTTATTAGATGTTTCTCAGCTCGTTAATATGATCAGGCAGCCGTGGAGACAGTCGAAGCAGACTGACGAATATGAAAATGGTTGCCCCGCTAATGGAATATTGACAGTAAGCAGCCTCACTGCCGATCCGTTTTTACGAGAGCGACTCGGCCCGCCCCTTCCGAGTGTTTTATTCCGTGCGTCCGCCTCCTTTTGACGGACGTAAAACACCGTTAAAGACTAATAAATCGAGTTTTACATCCTGGGAAGCGCGGCACCCGTCTCACGCCACAAACACGAGAAAGACGCCGGCGATCAATATTTCACGCATCTGGCTTTGTTCTCCGCCACCGTCAAGATATCGTCATCCGTGTCAGTACGCCCCCCCCCCCCCCCCTCCGATTTGAGGAAACAGCCCGCTGTGGTCGGAAGCGATTACGCAAGATGTCCTTCCTGCGGAGGGCTCGGAATTCAAAATGGATTGTTTGCTGGAAGATTTTGACACCCGCAAATATTTAAGGCCGTATCAGCAACCGGCAGCGCGCTCTCAAATCTCCGAGCCGAGTGGTCTTTCGGGCTTGAGCACCATTTACATTTCAGACCCGCTCGGAGCGGCAAGATGATGATATATATATATTTTTTCCCAGCAGAGTGGTAAGTTCTGAACCATCCGGTCACAATGTCACATCAAAGCTGACACACTTTAACGCTTCCCAGATAACTCTGCCTAACCTCGGTAATAAATAGTGTCACTGCAATCATAAAGCAGCTAATACGAAAATATTACCCCCCTCGTATATTTCTGGGGAGTTTTTGGAGCCCCCCCGGGGAATGTTTGACCCAATTTCATCCCGGTTTGAAATCAATCTCGTCACCGCCGAGGACACTCAGACTCCAGCTTCAGACGGGGATGCTCCCAATTAGCAGCAGGCGGGGGAAGCCGCTCCTGACAGATCCGTGGCCGCAGCTCACGTGTCGCCCCTCGCGTCCCACTCGGCTCCCTGGTCAATCGTACGGCGTGACTGTTTTTTTTTTTTTTTTCTGCTTGGCTCTCGACGAAGGCGGACGCTTCTGCTCTGCTCCCTGCCCCCCACCTTTTTTTTTTTCCCTGCTCACCACTTAGTCTTTTTGTGCTGTCTTTTGTCCAACTTTTTCCCTAGCCTCCTACTGTGTTTTCATCCGAAGAACTAACCATGGAATTAGTTGGCTGGTCTCTCGATGTAATTGACAATTTTTTTTCGACGGAAAGATCAGGCAGTGGGGAGCCTGCTTGCCCTCCGGGGACACTTGCTGCCGGATACGCCCTGGATCCATGGAGAAAGTGGAGACCGGTGTGCCTGACAGTACTGTCCGTGGAGGACGTGGAAGACATCTACATTATTGGCCTTTTGATAACAGGTATGCTGCTGTTTGGTGTTGGCAGCTTGCTGTTCTGTCGCAAAATTCAACCGACGGGAGCAGCTCTATTGGAAGTGAAGAAGCTGCCGGTCACTCTGGATGGCTTGGCGCGAATGTCCAACACTCAGACTCAAGCGGTGACTGAGCTCAACCGCAATATTGTTGCGGTTTGGAGCGACTCCGCGCGATCGATAATACCATGGAGACGTTGGAATTTTCGCTTCGAAAAGGAATTGAGGATTGGCTGATCGGCGCCAGTGAGAGATACAGACCAAGGACTCAAGGCTGTCTGGAATTGTTGGCGGCCGTCTCTCCAAAACAAACAACGCTATCTGGCCTTTCCCCTGGATGGAAATACGCATGGAGCCTAGGGCCCCCCACCACCAACCCCTCTCCTTCTCGGCCATGGACTGATAAGCCGGGACTGTCTTCATGATGAGCAGACCTCGACGAAGCAGCTATGACCTGCACACGCATACACATACATAACTGGACAACCACACGCGCATACACATCCTTGTTATCACCGTCTTCATCGCTCTGATTCTTTTTCCCCCGTGACGTGGTTCGACATGCAGAGCGCTCGTGTGAATCCGTGCAGCTGGTCATTCCGGCCGGGTCACTGTTACCCTACCCTACCCCCCCCCCCCCCTTCCCATTCATCCCCCCCTTATACATGTTATGTCTTGTGACTTGTTGTAACTGTCTAATGCTTATTCATGTGCTAGGGTCTTTTTTATCCTGGACTTAAATTATCCTCGGAAGAGGATAGTTCGAGCGTGTTTTTTTTTTTCCCTCTCCCTACCCAGCGTTTTTCCTTTCTGAATTCTGATTGTAATTTCCCCATTGCGGGACAAATAAAGGATATCTTATCTTATCTTATCTTATCTTAAAGCCGTTTTGGGGGAAAGGGTTTATTCCATGACGGTAATTGAATGGAAGTCATCATTGGAGCCAGATGGGGCACCCGATGATGGCACACGAGCAGCGCCGCTCTTTGCGTTCAACGCGAGGGCCATCTGTTTGGATGAACGTGGCGAGTCGGCCTGAGGCCTGCTCGATACACGCGCCATTGTTTTTTTGTTTTTTGTTCGCATATTTTGAATCTTGGTTTGACAATCACTGCTGCAGAAAACGTGCTGGCACACTAGAAAATGCACGTTACAACATCTCCTTTTTCACATCTGTCAAGTCATAAAAGCGTTCGGATGGCCAAAGTATCCCATCTGAAGCCCCCCAGAACGACGTCCATTTTTCGAGCCGCCGTCACTTTCCCGAGCGGCACCGTTAACGCGAGTGTCAAAAGAGAAAATGCAGCCACGTGGGCTGAAAAGCAGGCGTGAAAAGTGCATTGGAGGAGCCTGCGATGCATCAGGCAAATTGCTGCACTGTGAGTGGGTGAATTATTTTGGGAGAGCCTTGATGTGTCCGACAGTCGCAAAATGTTTGCGGCACACAACAGACTTTACACCAGTGATGCCATGAGTCCTTTGTTTAGGGTTTTTTTTTTTGTTTGCTTTTTTTAAAAGAATACATCTACAGTGGCGGGACAGCAAATGAAACGTATGCTCACTTGGGTTCAGGTCGGGTGCTTGACTTGTCCAATGCGCAACGTTGCACTTGTCTGCCTTCGAAAACTATTTTTTTGGTGCTTTGGGTCCGGTGAGCTCAGTTGCAAGCGGCTGAATGTGAGCAGCTCATGTTGCCTGAACACACATTTCAGCCTGCTGCTTTTCTCGGGAGCCTCAAGAAACGCCAGGGAACCAGTTGCGCCGGCAGCCAGACGGGTCCACGTTGAACAGTCGCGTGACCAAATGTCCCATTACTTTTGGTCATGTAAAAAGCGGGATGCACAAAGTAATTATTCGCATTTCCATGTTCCTGAGTTGTCCCAAGATTTATGGTCCTGAGTGCATGCGGGCCGTTTGCTATGGTTGCGGGTACGAATATTTCTTCATCTCTACGCGCGGAATGTGAAAAGAACGCGTCGTCCACCTTTCGCCGTCCGCTGCGATTGGCTCCGGCTTCCATCGTGCCCCCCCCGAGCAGGTTCAGCCATGCAGGAATCAGACGGACAAATGGCTTCATTTGCCACGTCTGCTTCAAGAAAAGCCCAAGTGCCGTGCCTTCGGCTCCTTGAGATCAGCGACCACGGGATCGCTCAGCTGGCAGATGTGGCCGCGCAGTCTTTTTCCACATAAAACAAATCAGTCAAAAGAAAACACGTCAGGTCATCAATCAGCAGACACGAGGAAAAAAAAAAGCTAAAAGGTAGCCGCCGTCCTGTTCCGAATGGGGAAACTCAGGGCATCCGTTCCACCTGCTTGCTGTTTGCGCTTGGCAGCCCTGCGCCGTCTAGAGTGTTGCTCACTTCTCATTTAAAGTTACAAACCATTTGGGGATGTGTTAATCGTCCTGAAAAGGTTGTAAAAGTTGAAAATATTGTAAAGTCGCTTCAAGAATACGTTCTCCGAAGTTGCAGATACAAGTGTACAAATCCATTCCGTAGCGTCCCAATTTTTTACCGCTCATCCGTGATCGAAGGCAGCGGCTCGAGCAGGGAAGTCCACGCTTCCCTCCCCCCAGCCACATCTTCCAACTCTTCCAGAGAGGTCCCAAGGCGTTCCCCAGGCCAGCTTGGAGATTTGATGTCTCCAGCATATTCTGGGTCATCCCGGGGACATGCCCGAAGCACCTCACCGAGGAGGCGTCCGGGAGGCATCCGACTCAGATGCCCGAGCCACCTCATCTGGCTATCTAGTTGGAAGTGATATTCACGAAAATCCTTCCATCCTGCCTTGTTGATCTTTGTTGATTTTGACGTTCGGCTCGTCGAACTCCGATCTGTCTGAATCCGTCTGAATTCCGATCAATCCAAGAGCAAACTTTAAGAGACAATGACTTCGCTGTGCATTAAAACGATAAGTGAACGGAACACGTCTGGCATCAGTCCTGATGTTTATTTAATATACCTGTCTGCGAGGGGCCCTTGATGGTAGTCAATAAAAAACACGCTGACTAAGATTGTGAGGATCGCAGGCTGCCAACAAATCGTTGCACCGCCACAGCGATGTCTTTCCCTTGCTCAGTTACATCACCTTAAAAAAAAATGGCTACAATCTCAAAAAGTAGCAAACGCGCAAGTTTCTGATAACATTTGGTAAATGTATCGAAAAGAGAGATCAAGAACTTGTCAAGAGAAATCTAAAATGTATACCGCAAGTTCCCCCCCCCGAGTGTCCATGGCAAACGTTGTTTTCGGAGAAGCATAAAGATAATTTGCAACTGCCATGATGAGTTAGCGTTGCTCGAAAATGATGAAAAATGACGCGGTTCATTCAGAACAGGGGAAGCAAAGCTTTCACTGTCATTCTTTCCCATTCTTTGACTGAAGAGAATTATATTCCACGAGACATCCTGTTCCATGCAGCATATAAATATCTTAAAGTCTTAACAAAGGGGTGGAGGGGGGCGGGGGGGATCAGACAATACTTGTAAGCTTTTATGTTTTCTGTGACTTGACATTAATGAATGCTCAGCGATGGCTTATCAGTCCTCGGACCAATCAAAGCTTTGTTTTAAGGGTTGAGCCTGCATCAGTCGCGTTTATTCATGATGACAGCGTGAGCTTTATTTACTTCCTGTCTGCCAAATATCGAGAGTCAAACATCACACCGCCGAACTCACCGTGAGGGGGATAAAATACAGGAACCGTCTTGACACTTCCCGAGGGAGTCAGAAGTCGACGTAGCAAATAATTAGCGTTCATCTTCATGCTGATGATGATCTGCAATCTGCGCGCTTAACAATAAGGTCAGAGTTGGGCTGACCCAGCAAGGACACAAACACAATATTAGCATTCATGATTAAAAAGCATCATGCAGTCAGCATCTAAACTCTTTTTTAATTATTTTTTTTAATCGGGGCTAAATGGCATAAGAGCTACCTTTTGACTAAAAATCAGCACGGACAATTTTGCTGCCACGCTCGTAATAAAATTCAAAAAAACGAGTGCTGTCAAACGATTAAAATATTTAATCGTGATCAAATGTATAATTTCATAGTTAACTCAGAATTATCCATAATTAATCACAGATTTTTATCTATTCTACATTTCCTTTGATTTCTTTTTCTCCTATTTTCCCATTTTAATGCTCTCATCAACATGGAATCGTGGATCAGTTTTCTTTGTGCAAAATGCAAATATTTACTGAAACAACAATTTCGACTTTCAATTTTACATTAACATTTTTCATTTGGAGCAGTTATTCAAACTTGGAGCACATTTTATTAGTTGAGAGCAATTTAACATCCGTGACGTGGTGTCACATTAATCTCATGATAAAAAAATGAATCGAGTTAACATTGTATTAAATTAATGCCAATAATAACACGTGAAACTGACAGCATTAAAAAAAAAATCATAATGGTCTTGTCCTATTATCCTATTATTGTTCTGAAAAAAACCCAATTCCGAACCCCAAAGTTCCACTCTGCCCATTTTCATTTCCTTTCCCCTTGCAGAGCTTCTGTCAGCCTGCCACGAGCTGCGGTGCCGCTACGGCTGCGTCATGACAAGGAACGGCACCTTCTGTTTCTGCGCTGACGGCTTTGAGGTTGGCGAGGACGGCACGAGCTGCCGAGGTAAGACTCCCAAATGTCGCCGCCCACTTCCTCTCTCCATCCTCCTCCTTTCCCACGCCTGCCCCCCCCCTTTTGCCCTCCATCAGACTTTCCCTGAGGTGGAAAAGCGGGAGGTGCAAGGTGCGCGAGGCCATCTGTCGCCAGGCAGGGGCCTCCGTTCACAGCGTCGCGTTCGCGGCCCCGGCACAACAACAGAAGGCGCGCTATTTAGCTGTGGCTTTCTTTTGCTCATCCCGATGCAGCGCAAGTCAGTTTTCTGAGGAGATCTCGTTTCAATGCCAAAAGGGGCATCCAGAGTTGTTTCTCGTTTGTGCATTCGTGATACTGTCGTAACACAGTGCAATGCACCCTGCTGGACACATGGAAAAAAATAGGGCACGTCTTGAAATCCATCCACTTCTGCGACCAGCTTAAAAAATAAAAAAATTTGATTTGGGCTCCCACAAGGTCGACTGAATGTGGACCAAAAGTTTGAGATGATAAAATGACTTTGCAGATGCACTGAAATCTGTTTCTACGTGGATGATGCCCTTAAAGGGAATGCCAGCAGCTTTCCCTTCGCCCTCGAGAGCAATATCAGACCGGTCGCGATAGGACTGACGAGTTCGATCACCTTTTTGAGGACGGAACTCACAAAAGCCCGCTGAGAGAGAGTCACAAAACATGCTGGTATCTCTGCGTGAGTGATTACGCTGGCGCTGTCCCAAACAAGGTTCCTTGGTCATCCAAGTGTTTGCCTAAGGTGCCGAAGTGAGGCCCGGTTCAGTGTACCGCGTGGATTTGGGTCATCTGAGAGCACGCCTAATTTGTTCCCACCGCCTCTGTATTCCCCCCCTCAGACCATGATGAATGTGCCCAGTATGGCTCGTGCAGCCAAACCTGCACGAACACCTACGGCTCATACAGTTGTAGCTGCGTGGAAGGATACGTCCTGCAGCCCGACAAGACGTCGTGCAAAGCCAAACGAGGTGAGTTTGCGTCAAGAAACCGGCGTCATCGCACACGTGGCCCCCCCCCCTTTTTTTTGGGGGGTCTCTTTTAAAATACGTTTCTTCAACCGGAGTACCATGATCGCATATCGCCCGCTCCTCAGGTTGTTGGAGCGAGATGAATGTGGTTTGCCGCCGACTCCATCTATCACCCGCGTGGGAATTGCAAGATGTGGTCAGGCCAGGATAATGATCAAATTAATGAGCACGAGGGAAGTGGGAGCAGTCGACCGAGTTGAATGCCGAGACAATGCCCGCCGTAACTCTGATTGATGCTAATGCCAGATTGCGGTAGTTCATATACCCAAAGGAATTAAGAGGCCCACTTAGAAGTAACGCAACCGAAACAGATGTTAAGGCTCGACGGTCGATGATCAATAAGTTAAAAAAAAAAAAAAAAGAAGAAGAATATCTGTGTGCAGCACATACTTCTATTGTACCCGGAAGCTTTTTAACGGATTTTATTTATTGTGGTCTCGATGGCATATGTGTTGAAAATAGCTGGAGGCGCAGCGCACCTAGCAGGGGGGCAACGCCGCCGTCGCCGCTTTTAATCAACGTGCCCTACCAGGAATAAAGTGAATATGAATGGTTTACCGTTATTTGCGAGAGCTCATGAATAGAAATATTCAGATATAGTTCTCCGGGGCCAGTAGATGAAAAGCAGCACGTTATGAAACAACAAACAATAACAAACAACAACAAAACTCCATGTCAGATGGAAGGTCCGCAGTGCAATTGAAGAATTCATCTCGATCTAATCTGTTTTCATTTGGTTCAGACCGACTTGAAATATTTCATTTCCAACACACGGCTCCGAAATGCAATCTGAAATGCTTTGTATCTTGGCTTTTAGCAAGATAGCGCCACTCGCTCCGGATAAGGAAAACGTAAGTGTGGGGTAATTGCGCGCTTCTGACAAACGCATTGATTGGCATGTCCTTTTTCCCCCGCAGTCGCAAAAAGTTTGAGTGCCTAAATAAGACGTGCTGCACTGCGTGCGCTTTGTACAGTATTTGGGGTCATCACTCCACTTTCATGTTTTGATTTTGCCAATACATGAAATGATTTTTTTTCTCTAGATAGAGCAAGACAAATAGTCCCCTCGAAGCAGCCTTGGAGACCGCCCGTCTTTTACTCCTCAATGAACACCGACGACGTGCGATTGATTAATGATGTCACTTGATTAGGCACCGCAATCGTTCCGGTGTCACACCGGCACTTTAATTCATCCGATGATGCGATGCAACACACTCCTTTGTATCGCTTTTGTTATCGCCAGAGTGTCTTTCCCTCCGTGACGTCTCGGCAGAACAGAAGAGCAAATAAACGGACACATCTTTCTTTCCATATCCCGAGCAGATGCGGGCGACAGGCATCCCGTGCTTTTGATGGGCGGATCGGACCGTATTGTCATCAGCCACCTAAATGGAACGGGCTTTCTGCCTCTGAGGTCTCTGAGTGTAAATGGAAGTCTGGCCATGGATTTCCAGCACAGCCAGGACAAGGTTTGCTGGGTTCTGTCCAAAGAGTCCTCTGGGCAACTTCGCTGCGCCGAAATGAGGAATCTACGCAGGCTCACGCGGGAAAAGGAAATAACAACACAACAGCACTTGCACAGTATGTTCTCTTTTGTTTTTTTCTGGGAACCATCAGAACGACTAGTAATCGGTGGAGTAAAAAGGGACAACGGCATTTGAGATGTTGCCAACGCTGCAAAAAGTTAGTGGGTGGCAGATTTTGCGCCAACACGCTCAAAGTTACACCCGTGGTCGTCTATGCCCACCGCCGATGAAAACCTTGATCTTCTCGTCGGCGGTGGGGCCGTCCGTGCAAGGCCAAGGCAAATCTCTTTGGAGGGCTGCCCCGCAACTCGGCAAATGCAAAAGTTTGATTGTCAGAGTCTGCTTCCTGAAATGTATTTTTCAGGAACAAAAATGTCTACCATGTTTCCCATGAGTTGTCACTTTCAACCATTGTTGAACCGACAGAACAACAACAACAAAAAAAAAAATCACCTGTAAAAGTTGACTTGCATCTCTGATTCCAAACTACATGAACAATGTGGTGGGCAGTGGAACGTCCCCGCTTTACTGACCCCCGTCGCTGTTTCGCACGATGATCTGATTTCCTTGCTTGCACTTTGATCAAACACAGTCAATATCATTTGACGAAAGCGGTGGCCGTCACGGGAATGTAATCTTGAGGCGCTTGCGCATGGTGATATTGCCTTTCAGGGCAATCTTGTCCCTGGGGAAAGATTTCGAAAGCGCGCCGTCTGCGCAGCCATCCGCACCACTCATTCTGGCTTTGGTCTAAATTCCGAACATGGCCACGCTGCATTCGGAGTGGACACATTATGTGCGAAAGGGAATGTAGAATGGTTCCCGTAGCCACGGGAAGTGGTCGATTACGGCTCCACCGCTCTCATTGCAGATGCTGAGCACATGGCTATCGACTGGCTGACGGGCAACTTCTATTTTGTTGACCGGGTCACCGACAGGATATTTGCGTGTGACCAGACCGGCGACACCTGTGTGACTCTCCTCCAGCTCGACCTGCTGAATCCGAAAGGAATCGCTCTGGATCCTCTTACGGGGTGAGTGGTCCGCCGCCTGTGTGAGCAAAGCGTTCCAAAAAGCACCACAAATGGACTCATCATCATTCATCTGGGTTTTGTTTTTGCCAAGAAAAGCAAATTATAGAAGAAGAAAGTAATTAGCATGCATAACGAAGGGCTCCTGGGGAAGAATGTGAGTGAGTTAGAATCAAGTGATTTGAATGATTTGTGCATCCCGGTGATGCATCTGCTGTCTAGACATACATTTGCAGTCACACTTGTCACCTTACATCTTTCGGGAGGAAATTCAGCAAGCCGGATTTTCAGTTCGAGGAGGGGAAGGATTGTGCATGAATGATTTCTTTCTTTTTCTTTTCTTTTTTTTTTGTGTGTCAGTTATATGAGTGAGAATTGTCACCATTCACAACCGCAGCGAGGTTGTCAACCAATACGGGATGGAGGAACGGAAGGTTTTCCAGGTCGTTGAGGTTGTCACTGCTGCAAAGGTTTAATCTGCCTTTCATAAACGAGGTGGCAAACAGGCGCTGGGCCTTTCTGACCAAAAAGTCGAGAAAACTAGCTGTGACTCGGATGCTAACACTGTATTTGTTGCTTTTGTGACACCTCAACCTAAAAAAAATCCAGTCACACGCTGTAAACAACGCCGACTCACTCAATGGCTTCATTTGAACGCCGCTGGCTTTTTTTTGACATTCACTCCATTAACGCTGACGGCTTTTCTCCCAATCACGACGCACGCTTTGCGACTACCTACAATGAGACATATTCCCATTGTATATACAAAGTGCTTCCTCTGGTCGAGTGTCAGGTGTCTTAACCTTGACCTTGGATTCAAAATTTGTGCTGATCTCAAATCCAAAGACCCTCTTCCATGCCCGGCCGTTGAAAACCATTCTTGACGGACACATTCCCTGGGCGGCACTAGACAATTCCAATTGACGAACATCAACGTCCCATGGCAGCGAATGAATGAATGAATGATGTCGCAGGACAAAATAAATCCTCCTCGGTCGGTGACGCCTTGCTGTCTTGAAGTAATTGCTTTCCCTTGCAGATATGTTTTTGAAAAAAAAAAATCGACACTTCCAACTTTGTATTGCGCGTACATTCTGACAGGCTCGGGTACCGCGCCTGCTCACGGTGAAGTCTGTCAAACAGAAGAAATCCAGGTAGCGTTTAACAGCAGCACGGGAGCGTTTGTAAAACGTTACTTTGGTCGAAGGAAAAACAAAAGCGAGCGAAGAAAGTGAGCCGCTCGGCTGACAAATTCATCCGGTCTTGATAGAAACGCATATTCATGAGCGCGATAATGCGCGTCCTCTTGGCAGTGTCTTACTCTTCCGATTGTGGTCTTTTGGGAGTAAATTCCTCCCTGCGGTCTGGTTAACTTGCCAAAATAGATTTTATTTTTTAAACGATTAATAACCACAATGAAATAGATTACGAGCCCCAAGGTAAGTGTTTTTGGAGTGTCGTTGCTTGCTCCGTGTGAGTGAAGTTGAACAGCTGCCAGTTGTTGGCAATCCTCTTTGCGGTTTTGTGGGCCGCTGATCACTTCTTTGTCAGTTCATCCCCCTCGGAATTGAGTTTGCTCACCGTGGGCTTTTGCTACGGCGGCCATCTTTGAACATGACATGATTTGGGATTGATTGCCGTCAAGGCTGCCGCGGAAACTCCGACCTCATTCTTTCAGTCAGCCTTAGCTCCTTACCCTGGGTGAATGTCGGCCCGTATGTCATCCGGTGAAGTGGGACTTTCACCCTTGCGTGTTTTGACCGCGTCCTTGTTTCTCACAAGCGCGTCTGGTCGACGCACTTCATTGACATCCGCTTGCTACGGGTTCGGAGTCAAAGAAATAAAGCTTAAACTTTGACAAGACCGACGCTGACGCCAGCAAATTGATCGGAGGGAACTTGAAGGGGTTACTCAACATGACAACTCTTCATTTCTGCGATGTTGATACACCCGCAGACACAGAATCTCAATTAGCACTTTGACGGCGTTGCTTATGCGACGCACTGCCCTCATATTGATTGAAAAAAAAGGGATTGGTTTTACGGTGCTTTGCTTTCTCGCCGTATGTCTCTTGAGAGAGATCGGTCCTGCACCCAAATTGAAAAGAGTCCAGTCCAATCGGATGGTTGCAGCGAGATTTGAGACTGACAAGAGCAAGAGATTGTCGCAGCGGTTTTTAGTAAAATGGAGGAAAGAATGATGAATTTAGTGTTGAAGGGTCCGATTTCAGTATGAATGACACGAATGTTATCTTGAAATAATTTCAAGCATGTATAACATATACTGTATCTGGCACTTGCCAAATATGCCATATAGCAGGGCTGTCAAAATCATTTTAGGCGCTGGCCAGATTTGCAGTCGATTCCCTTATGAAGAAGCCGAGGATAACGGCTTATTCACCTAATGTTTAAGTTATTGTAATGAGGGGTTTGGTCACAAGAAAATGCTTACAGTATCACGCTTATATATTACAAATGAGAATTTGAAATGTTGGTAGCGATTTTAGCAAGCATCATGAACGTTTGACATTTTTGATTTGCTTTCACAGGCCACATAAAATGATATTGAGGGCCAGATCACGCCCACGGGCCTTGAGTTTGACACCTGTGCCATTTAAAATTAAAAAAAAAAAGACACTGAAATTATCATTTGAAAAAAATTTGCTCACACGGCTGTCTGCGCTAAAAACGAATTAAAAGTAATTGAATTTCAAGTACGACCTGTCAGGTAGCGTAGCAACCAGTGCCAAATATGGGCACGCCGTTCGTCTTTGTGCTGTTTTATGCCAAAAAAAGCAAGTGCAGTTTGGAACAATACCTCGACAAGCATTGTTAGAATTGGCCAAACTCTTCTGAGCAACGACTCCGTTGAAGACGATCCGGAGAAAATCGACTGAAAAGCAAACCAACTTGAGATGCCCTCACATGACTTGAATTTCCATAATTTGCCTTCAAAATATTTACTCTTGGAAAATAGGCGACTTTGCAAACACCATGTCAAAGGCAAGACTGTTTGCCTGTCTTTTTTGTGTATCCCGTTCTTCCAACAATGTGACTCCATCTTGAATTCTTGCTGATGCGTCCTTTCGAGTGATTCTCTTTCGCAAATGGCTGCTTTCTGTGTGAAACGGACTTCCTGTGTCTTTCGGAATTGATTTCAAGCCCCCCCTCCTCCCCCGCCCAGTATTAAAGGTACTTAGTGCTTTGGCTCCTGTGTGCATTGTGCTCTCATACCCCGAGGTCCTCTGCAGCACGCTTTTTTTTTTTTTAAATACCCAACGATTACAGTTGAAGAAATGGAAAATGTTCTTGTGGTGATTGTCACCGCAGGTATTCGAGCGCCTCTGTGGGTGGCCTGGCTCAGCATTTAAGGAGACCTCCAAAACGCCACTTTTCATTCATTAATTTGAGAAACGCTTTATTAGATTTTATTTAGTCTTTGGCCCTCCATCCATTTTTTTGGGTGGCGCTAACATTAGGCGAGGCGCGACGCACACCGTCGCAGGCATGAAGCAAACACGTTGGAGCAAAACGAGAACACTGAAGATTGTCATCATCCCGAGTAAGGGTGTTTTCACAAGGCATCACGCCGAATGTGCTTCGGCTGAGCGAGCGCTCCTTTAGCCTGTTACACGCGTTTAAAGATAATTGCTCAAAGCAATTTCGAGCCCGATTCGCCCGGTGTGACCAAAGTCAACAGATGTCTCGAAAGATTACCCCGAAAGACTATCTTGTCATGTGCGCTGTATAAAGAGAAGGAATAAAGCTACCGGCCCATACTACACTGTGGACGTCTGTACTCAGAATACTAGCGTGCCCGATACCACCTTATCACATGCAATACGAATCTCTCCCCTTGAGTGTTCAGTGTGCCGTTTGGCATATACAAAGAGAGAGAGAGAGAGAGAAGAGAGCATGTCGCCGACATTTCCCCTAGATGTGTCCAAGTTCCATTTTAATCACAAATTACTCATCATTCCTTTTAGCATGGCAATGTTCCTTTTTATGTATTTTGTGGGTGTGCGTGCGTGTGAGATCAACAACATTTGTAGCGTCTGCTATCGGGTCGAGAGTTCCAATAGCCTGTGTGGGACTGTGCGTCCCAGCTCATCTGTCACTTAGCGTTAGCGATAACAACTGCCTGTGAATGAGAGACACATTGTTAGCGCTGCCACATCGATGGGGAAACAAATATCCACTTCATTTATTTCAGTCCCCGGCGCTGCAAGATGCTTTATCCAGTCGGTGATTTGTTATTTGGGATTGGATGGGCCCCGTCTCAGTGGGGGCTTCCTCACTTTAGCTCCCACGCTAGGCATCGACATTGTTGCTAGCTGCCTGAAGCTGACATTTCTAATTCTAGCACGCTATTATACCTTTCCACTTCTTGATTTTTTTTTTCTCTTTCCGCCACATTTGTCTTTCTTTAATGACGGAAGATCGCTTTTCCGTTTCGAAGAGCAGACTGTGACTCTTCCAGGTCGAGTTTGATTGCATCTTCCTCATGCAGGACCGTTTTTGATGGCGTGACCTCTGGGTTCTATTCATCATCCAGGCGCCTTGACAACATCAAATGAACGCTGCGAGATATGTTCAAGCCGTCTTATTGGTCGTTGGCAAATCTGGCCTCAAATTCACAACGCGACCCACAACTTGTATTCCTTTGTGCAAGTTGAACTTGTGTTTGAATGGTGGCGAGGGGGAAAAAAAATACTTGGTGAAGGTATGGGACTGCTTTATCATTCAAAGCATCGCGTGTGAAACGCGGTGGAGGAAATGTTAAGGGCTGACCATATGTGAAGCACGAACGGCCATGACATTCATCGTGGAGGCTTTGGAAAATGGGTGTTGCTTGTCTGGAAAGAAAAATGTTTACATGTTTCACACACTGCATGTGGTATTTCCTTTGGAAGGTCAAGTGGTCCTGTTGGACCGATTTTGTTGAGCATGACAAAAAAAAATGCTCTTGTGGGACTGATTGAGTTGAGTTTTGCAAACGTGACCCTGAACAAAATAAAAGCTGATCAATGATGTTGATGTCGGTGCAAACATCTGATCTGGACCTCTCATACGGTCAGTATTCAAGGATTCTAATGCAGAGATTAACAAAGTCCCGGAAAAGCAAAAATCAGCGCCGCAAAGAAACACTCAAAATAAAGCGCATACATGACAGCAACAATGAACCGACACAGACGGTCAAAAAACAGAAAACTAAAAAAAAAAAAACAATTATTCTGACGAGACAACGAGGCACATCTGGACAAGACAGAAATGGCACACAAAATGGCTGCCCCGTCCAGTTAGATGGTTCAAACCAACAAAAACACGTTTTTGTTGTTTTTTTCTGGGAAGGTCGGAACAAATTAATGGCCTTTCTATTCATTTCAATGGGAAAAGATGATTTGAGATACTGTCCGGGTATCTTGCTTCTCAAAGCACCGCTGCACTTGGGCTTTTTGCAGCATGATGTTCTTCACCGACTATGGGAACGTGGCCAAGGTGGAGCGCTGCAACATGGATGGCACCAACAGGACCAGGCTGGTGGATTACAAAATCGAGCAGCCCACAGCTGTGGCGCTGGATGTGGTCAAAAGGCTGGTCTACTGGGCAGACGCCTACCTGGATTACATCGACGTTGTGGATTACCAAGGCAAAAACCGACACAACATCTTCCAGGGAAGCCAAGTGAGTGACTGCCTTTTGCCTTTTGGACCCTTCTTGCATCTTCTTGCGTGTCGCCTCATTCACTCGTCGTGGCGACGCGAAACCGTCAGCTGACGATCGCCTACGTATGGTTGGTGAATATGAGACGAGCGCGGGAAGTCGAAGATAAACCTAAAGTTAGCCTTCGATTCCAGCACTTGACGTCACTGGCCTGGAGCATTAAGCACCTGCAAAGAACAACAAGCCGTCACTTAAAATCGATGTCATTCATGGTGAAGTGATTCATATATGTTTTTTAATGATGTGCAATAAATCATATCGGCCCAAACCATCGCATCTGAAACGTCAAGTGAATGCTTACTGCTGACATGAAGTTAATCAGACAGCCAATGCATTTGTATACTAATTAGGTGTGTCGAAGCAAATTAAGGACCAAAGTATTTTAAGTGGACTCAGCTGCTTAATGACAATCCAGCGGCAAAAGCAGCAACGCCGCCGCTGATATCAATGTGTGCCGAAGAAATGTGAAGATTCCACCAGAGAGGCGGAACAAGGGCCGTGCTCGTTTCTGCGTTTCGTCCGACTTGTGTTTCCCCGTGGCCCCGATGTCACGTCGCGTGTCCCTCGGGTTTAGCTCCGCTTCCCGTGAACGTGGCTCAGCCAGTCATGTCACTTTTCATGGGTGTCAGCCTGCTAAATGTAGCATGGATGCCCAGGTATCAAGGCAGTGTCAGCCCCCGCAGGGCTTTGCGGCTCCTCGGCCCAGTCGGTGGCCTGCCAAGTGTGCAGACGGGCCCTTGTGGCGCCGCGCGCGCCCCAACAAGTCGGCGTGATTTGAACCATCTAACTGGACTAGGTTGTCGTATCATAAGAAAAGCTCATTTGATCTCTCTTTCCCCCCCCCCCGCAGGTGTCAAATGTTTATGCATTAGCTGTGTTTGAGAACTTTCTCTATGCTACCGAGAGTACGCACGCTGAGCCTTGGAATGGGGCGACGCTGCTGCAAATCCACCGGTTCAACGTCACAGCAGAGCTCAAGACGCTCGCGAGTGTGGGGAATACGCAAGCACTCCGCGTTTACCACAAACTCGGTCAACCCAAAGGTAAACCACACAACAAGCGCGCCAGGGGTTGGACAACTTTGGATATTTTGGAATCGACACCAAGGTGCTGATGGTCGTGTTGACGTTGATTAACTCATTCAGTACCAGCCAATTCTGGACCAAGTCTGAAAAGACGTTTAAAATCGTCTTTGGGAGTGAATGAGTTAATGGAGGACCGCGTTGATCTTTTTCATCACTGACTCGCTCACTCGTTTTCCACGCCCTCTTCGGTTGCCGCCGCCCAATCACAGCCTTATAGCTTCATGGCCTCAAACACGGCCTCAACTCTCAACACCGATTTTAAAGTTCCGAGTGTGATTTGTAATTGTAAATCGACTTCAAGCAACGATCGTCATCGTGCGGCAGTTCAGTCGAAGCGTCGCTTATTTGTCCTTTCAACCCCCTTGGTGCATGCGTACAATCGCGTTTTGTTGTCTTCCTCTCATATGTTGCCGATTTTGTCCGCAGTGAAGTCTCACGCGTGTGAAATGAACGCCTACGGCAAATTGGGCGGCTGCTCCCATGTTTGCCTTCTGAGCGGCAGCTATAAGTCCCGAACGTGCCATTGCCGTGTTGGCTACAGTCTTGGCTCCGATGGACAGTCCTGTAAAAGTACGTTTGTCCCACTTTCCAATCTATTCTTTGAAACTTTTGTGTTGATCACTAACCGGGCTAATTGCAAACGCTTGGAATGAATGTCTGAAAAGGACAAAGGTAAGGTCATAACGGAGCAGATGGAGCATTCATCAGCCGCAGACCGACGTTGATCGAGAAGGGCACTGATGGACGCAGATCATCCATCCGAAAGAATGGAATGCCATCATCGCGCCGCTGTTGTGATTGATTCTCGCCAGATCATATTTTAACTTTGTCTGCGGTTGTTGAGCAGGCTGATCAATGCCGGAAGACTGCGCGGTTGACATTGGAAGAAGCGAATCTAATTCACGTCACATTCGGGTGCGCAGGGCAAGGGGGAGGGAGGTGGGGGGGCAACTAGCAGTTTGGGTAACAAAGCGCCAGGAGGTTTTGGTCTGACACTTTTGATTTATTCCCCCATTATAGATGATTTGATGGCAGAAGCCATCTTTTTTTTTTTTTTTTTTTATGCCTCCTTGCTCTCGCTTTCTCTCTTCCTCAACCTAATGAGATGGTGGTGCTAAATGCTCGTGCTTCTTACAGCGGTCGCAAAGGAGTTTGATATCTGGGTCTCTCGCAAGGCTTAATTGTCTCCCGGGTCTCCGCCTTCTCCCTCGCACAATGATAAATTGAATGGAGGCATGTGTGGTCCTCACCCTCCGCATCGTAGTCTCCCGGGTTGGCACCGAGCGCGAGGAGAGGTTCCGCTTCTTTCTCCGGAAGCCCTCCTTCACGCTTCCTCTCGCCTCTCGAGAGGCTCGCCGAGGGTTGGCGTATGCGGAGCCCCCCCGTTCGCGGCCGGCAGGCCACAGAGGAGCCCCGTCAGCTTTTTAGTCTTCTCTCTTGGTCCTTTTATGCGGGCGCGCTGTTATTTTAGATCCGAGGCAATGTTCGCAGCCAAGGTAAGTATTTGTCTTGGTCTGTTTGCCTTGGTGCTTCCTTTCGCATACTGCCAGGCAACTTTTTTTTAATTTAAGGGCAAGGATGATTGAGATGGGAACCAATAGTCATTGGCACTGGTCATTGACGCCATTAACGTGAACCGGGGAGGTCTAGAGAACAATGCCTTTGATGAAAGAGCCAATACCAAGGAACAGCAGTGAGAAAATCACAGCAATTAAATCGCACTAACAGTAAACGGTCTCTCCTTTTGTTCCTCTTAGAGCCCCAAAACAATCTCTTCCTGTTCTATGGTAAGGGGCGTCCCGGTGTCATCCGAGGGATGGATATGAACGTTAAATCTAGCGACGAACATATGGTGCCCATCGAAGACCTGGTCAACCCTCGAGCTATTGACTACCACGCGGCATCGGGACAGATTTACTTTGCTGACACCACCAGTTTCCTCATCGGAAGGCAAAACATCGACGGGAGCAGCAGGGAAACGATCCTGAACGACGGTGAGTCCAAAATCCTTGACCCCGTCTGGGGAAAACCGTCCTACGCACTTGGATACGTCCTTGATTTCAAATCCTGCTTGAATGACTATTTCTCTGTCGTCGTCGTCGTTGTAGAACTGGACAACGTCGAAGGAATCTCCGTGGACTGGATTGGCCACAACCTGTACTGGACCAACGACGGCTACCGGAAGACAATCAGTGTTGCCAGGTTGCGGAGTGCTTCCGAGACCAGGAAAACGCTCTTGGAAGGGAACATGTCGCACCCTCGGGCCATTGTGGTCGACCCCCTAAACAGGTACGGAAAAGCAGTTTTGCCAGACAACGCGGCGAAACCAAAGATGACTTGCCAATGTGTCAAGCGGCCACAGTATAGCGCCAACTACTGTCAAGGAGGACTTATTCATCAGATTAAATTTTTTTAAATTACTATTTCTTTGCCTTAAGTATCAATGGCGATTGGCCGCCTCCACGAGTGACAGTCCGATACCAATGCCTGGTATCGGTATCCACCCCCACCTGAGGTTTGTATTGGCCATCCAGTATACACCATCTGCTAGTTTGAAGTGTCGACATTTGGTGGTATTTCTTTTCCTCACAATTGACGTGACAAGCGGAGATTCACCCTATAGTCTTTATCTTCAACTCAAAAATTGTGCTGATCTCAAATCCAAAGCGATCCAAACCCAACATCTACAGGGATGCGGTGTGTAAATTTCCACGAACTGACACGGTACACTAACCGGGCATGTTTTCATTCACGGCAGCCGTCATATCAAATATGCGGCTGGCGCTATATTCAGATATCCCAATTATGTCGTGGCCAAATGCCAGCCTAGTATGATATGCGTGCCCGTGCGCGCGTTTGAATAATTAACGCGGCCATCCAGATGATTTGGAAATTTCGGCTTTCATCTTGCACGACGGCAAGCGGGAGGCCGCACGGCTCACTCAGCAATGCTCAAAAAGGAACAAATCCTCCGAGCACGCTGACTCGAAAACAGATCACGTCAAATCGTGGAGCCGCTCTGGTTTCAAACGCAACGCGTCCGTTGTGAGTTCCAACCTTGGGATCCAAAACTTGGGTTGCTAACGCATGATGTGACGATGTGCAGCGGAGCGTCTTTTGAACTTGATAAGCCTGAGTGATTTGTGAGGCGACGACATGTTTGCGTTCCTATGCCAGGGTGTTTTTTTGTTGTTGTTGATTTTAATTATATGGATTTACATGAGGGAAATCTTGAATCCAATTTATTCACATTTCTTTCGGGATGTGCTCATCGTGAAGTCAATCTCCGTATTCCGAACCAGTGGTTGGATTTGGCATTCGGCAGCCGAGGTTGTGTTCTCTGTTGGAATCAAAGCGAGGCGAGGGAGGGGAATCATCATTCCCATGCCGGAACAAAACCCCCGGTGAGGGATGTCATACAGGTATGAAACGGATCCCTTTCAAGCCTACATATGCTCTCAGATATCTGGACTGATAAGAAATCAAAGGGACTACCAGTCGATGTGTCAAGAAATAAAAGGTGAGGCTTCATCAGGGTAACCGAGCGCCCCCACCCCCCTTTTGCACATTTCGGCTTTGTTTTGCCTGTCGTGACAGTCATAGAGTTGGATTTTGTGTGGTCTGAAAGAAAGCCAAAGTCAGCCGAATTTTGCGAGATTTGAGCCGTCACTGGCCATACGTGCCAGTGGATTCGCATCCGCAACAAATGACATTTCGGCACATAGAGCAAGATTATGTTCTTCCAAAAGAGGCTTCAAGGTTCCTATTCTACCTGAAGGGTATCAAATAACAAAAAATTCAGAGGCACGTGGACAAACAGTTCGCAACTGGATGGCATTATTCTCACCCTTGGTTCAATAAACACAACAGTGCACCGACACATGTCGACAGACAATATGACGATACTCACGAGCATGTATTCTTTATCCTCTTTGAAGCACAACTAATATTTCTGCCCTCATGAGGAGCCGAGACTCCAGTCCAATATGTCCGCATGTCTCGTCCTGCCCCCAGATGGTCGAGGCGGCACAAGTGAAGGAAAAAGTGTGACCCAAAAAAATTCAGATTAAAACCTGCGTCGCATTGCACGGCCGTACACGTAAACGTATGCGGTCATCGTGGGCGCTATTGGTTGACTGGTGCTTTTGTGATCGCGCTAGCTGGATGTACTGGACGGACTGGGAAGAAGATGAGGTCAACGACAGCATCGGCAGGATCGAGAAAGCCTGGATGGACGGTTCACACCGCCGCCTTTTTGTCACCACAAACATGCTGTGGCCCAACGGCCTGACCCTGGACCACAGCTCCGGGAGCATGTATTGGTGCGACGCCTACTATGATCACATTGAAAAGATCTACCTCAACGGCACCGGGCGAATGGTGAGTATTCACTCGACCCGACAAATGTGCACTCTTTACGGCGTGGGTCTACTTTCCATTGCAGGTGGTGTACAATGGGAAAGAGCTCAACCACCCATTCGGAATATCCCATTATCGCAATTTCATCTTTTGGACGGAGTACATGAACGCCTCGGTCTTCCAGCTGGACTTATCCACGGGAGATGTCAATGTGCTGCGAAGTGAGAGACCGCCATTATTTGGCCTGCGAGTTTATGACGCACAAAGTCAGCAAGGTTGGCTGTTTTCCCCCTTTCCTCTCTCCTCATGCCGCGCCGCCGAACCGTAACACCCCACACAGTCAAAGTTGCGCTGCATATTGACCGTCTGTGCTGCGTGTCCAGATATTAGCCACGGCTGAATTTGTTTTTCCCTGTGTGCCGGGTCGGAAAGTTCATGACAAAGGGTCAGATCGAAAACTTGACAAGCTAAGCCGTGTGAAAGATAACAAGCAACCTCAAAGTGAAACTTTGCAAAATTGCGAGTCCGTGCCCTGCGTCTGAATGTCGTTGCCGCTCGTTCTTCTTCTCATTATTATTCTTATGATGATGAATGCAGTTCACAAACCGTGACTATCGAGCTGTGTAGCCGCACCCTCTCTCTGGCAGGAAGCGGCGCCCGTTTGCCACTCCAAACGAGACCCAAAAGTAAAGTGTGGGAGGCATCCTGGCAGCTTGTACTGTTCAATGACAGCGTTAAAGGCGACATTAACTGCTTGAGTCGCGAGGCGCCGCGTAAGCGTCCGTCAGTTGAGAGCATCAAACCTTCATTCTGCATTTGCGCACTCGTTTAGCGTGGTCGCACCTTCGGCCGCTACCCCCCCGCAGCGCAAGGCACACATGACCGTTCTCAGGACGAGAGCACGATCACAAAAGGGCTCTCGATGATGATGATGATGACGACGCGTATTTTTCATTTGGGGTTCTGATTTTTCGTTGGGTCTTAGGTCGGATGCATCATATTGACAAGAATTTCTCATTGAGGCTCGTTACGGGAGCCATATTTGTTTGTCAAAAGCCACTAAAGCAGGGGTGTCCAAAGTGCAGCCCGCAGGCAAAATAGCATTTGACACGCGTCGCAATAAGAAGCGAGGCTGCGATTGGAGGGGGGGTGGGGGGGGGGGGGGGCAATGTGAAAGGTTGGCGTTTTGAAAAGTAGCGGCGACGGAAAAGAGCTTTTCCATCACCCCAAAGACGCAATGAAACGACTCAAAGCTAAATTAGAAACAAAATCCCTTTAGAATTACCCACAAATCAAGATAATTGAGGGGAAGAAATGCTTGACTTCACTTTCTACTCCTTGTCAAGGTCGAGTTTGTGAGCATAATAGATTCATGACACTACTTGACTTTTTTTCCTCGATTTGACATGCCACAAAACAGAGCGGTATTCAGAACCCTGCGGAATCTGAATGAATGAAAAAAAAAATGTCGACGTACAACTAATAAGGCTTGAAAAATGGTGAAAAATCAAACCCTTGCCTCCGCTCTCAAATGCAGCTGGCACGTCGGCTGAATGTGTTGAAACCACGACACCTTCAGCTGTCAACTGCCAACTAAATACAAAAAAGAAAAACTGTCAAGCGGAAATGGTGCAAAACCGGTTTCTTGTTACATCTCCGCAAGTCAGCACGACATCGTTCTCTGTGTTTGTTCATGTTTTTAGCAATTCGATGTAAATCTCTGAATTGACTTACAGGGCTTTTTTTTTTCTTTTTCAAAAAAATGACACGCTTACTTGTTTTTGTTCTGAATGTGGAAATGTGCTTCAGTTATTGCTCAGTTTAGGGCCAAATCTATTCCAGTGGGCTCCAAATAAAACTATCCCATGTATCAAATAAGGGAAAGAATTCCTGGAGGGATTGGTTTTAGCCTGTCAAATACATTTAAGGTGAAGAATATCCTGCGATTTGTTTGCATTCATCCACCCCCCTCCGCACTTCGGAAAAAGTTTGGCTACCTCTGCACCAAAGGGTGGTTGCAGGAGGTAATATGGTCTCACCCACGCATCACTACCACTTAGCGCCGAGTTATTTCAAAGAGTGCACCTTAGATAACTCACCAAAGAATTTGCATACGCGCACAGCAGAATCAAAGTTGGCATTGTAAGGCGGGGCAGAGCGTAGCGCGGCAGACAACTCTGCCGTCTCTTGAGCCTCCATTCTGTGAAGGTATAAGGGGGGGGGGGGGGCTTCCTCACTCTCCTACAAAATGATGACGGATTCACGCTGTTAGCAAGCTGAAAAGAGCAGATAGGAGATGCAACGGATACAGCTGGCACCGGACTATGTGGACGGAACCGGTCCGCACAGCAGGCCTTTCTTTTGTTCTGCTGTGATAGGCCTGGAAACGATCGCAAACGCACCCAACAATTGATGCCTCAGCTTTCAAGCCACCATGAATTGCAGTGTGAGAATGTATATATGTATTTTTTATCATTATTTTTGTTTAATAAGGCAGTGTTGTAGTGCTTTGGACTTTGCGGTCGCAGAAAAAAAAAAAAATATATATATATATATATAAAAATAACGCAGCATGCGGAAAACTAACAGCACTTTTGATGTCACATGGTGTATAATAAGTACTTTTAGAATAATTACTTGGCTCAGACTAATCCAATAATAAATTATCCTTTTGGCTCAGGCAGGTCTCGGAGCAGTTTTAAAGAAAAATAAATGGTCTCGTATATGGCTGTTTGTTTTCCATATCTACCCACAAGTGCATTTTTCAATGTCTCTTGACAGCAGTGTTTTTTTTTTAATGATTTATTTATTTTTGGTTTGTCATGGGATTTTACATTATGCGTTCGATTTCGCTGAATGCCATTTAATATCGTACTTGAGTTAGAAATTCATTTTAAATGTATTTATTTTGGGTGTTGCTGTGAATCCATCTCGACGAGGGAAGGTCAAACGGTCATTTTAGAATTGTGGTTTACTTAATTACAAAATAATTGGGAACCTTTTTTTTTTTTTTAATCTTGCACCCAAACAAATAATTATACATGGCTTAAAAAATTTAAAATAATACTAAAACTGATTACAAAAAGTAGACTTTTTGAAAACAAAAATCAACAAAATGGAACAAGGCTGCTCTAAAAATGTATTAAAACGAAATGAATTTAGAATCAAAATGAAAAACTACCTGTACCCCGAAAAAGCATCTTGGCGTGGATGCTTTGGAGGGCCTCGTTGTCGGCTGCACGCACGTCCCACAGAGAAAGCCAAAAGAGTGACGGGAAAAAAAAACTTTTTTTCTTTTCACTGTACGGGGACTCTAAATTAGTCCGACACCTAATTTCGGATCTTTCCTTTTTGTGTTCTCAGGTGACAACGCTTGCAGTTTGAATTATGGCGGCTGCGGTACCCTCTGCCTTGCCATCCCAGGAGGCCGAGTGTGTGCCTGCGCTGACAACCACGTTCTGGAGAAGAACAATGTCACCTGTGCAGGTGGGAGCAAAATGAGTCCGACGGAGCACGAGGCTTGAAATCGTCTTTTCCCGGCGCGTTGTAATCCTTCCGTTCTACGGGGAAAAGAGCGACTAATAGCTAGCTCTTCTCTTCAATGAAAAAACCTTGAGGAGCACGTGAATTTAGTGGCCAAATCTTTCCCACTGCGTTTCCGTCTCCGAAATTCAAATCCCAATGGTTGGCAATGAGGTCACGACACATTATTAGCGCGTTTTTTTCCAACATCATCATAGCGATGCCGATAATGGCCGCGAAACCTATTCTTCATGGAAATTCTCCAGCTCATTTTGCTCCACTATCGTCTCTCCCAAAAGACTCCAGCGGCGCTTCAGAACCCCAGCGGTGTAAAAGCGAGGAGTTCCAGTGCCACAACCGGCGCTGCGTCCAGGCGCTGTGGAAGTGCGACGGAGACGACGACTGTCTCGACGGCAGTGACGAGGAAAGCCATACGTGCTGTGAGCAGCGCCCGATGTGTCGTACACGAAGCAAAATGTCGGATGCCGCTAACCTTTCTCCCTCTAAATGTCAGCGCTAACGCAAAGATTTTGCCCATCCGTCCTTCCTTTTCCTCGATTGAAACGTGCTCTTCTGACACACTGACCGTGTGACCTGACCTCCTCAAACAAATTAGATGCAATGCAAGGACGGTGTCACATCGTCTTCTTGACAAGAGTTCAACCGATAATATACAGTCTTCTGGTCGTTAATGCTCGTATAGTATTGCCAGCAATAAATATAAAAGGGTGGCACTTTTCAATTGGCGCCATGACCCGGATCTGCCTCGGCCGTGTGACAACGTGTGACTCGGTGGTCTTAACTGGATATTCAAACTGATAAGTGTGTAAGGATGCAGATAGGTACATTGTACTGCTCCAAATAGCAACCGTAACACACTTTCTATCAACTGCAAAAATTACTCTTTACACATACATGCTTACAGAAACTCGAGTTGGTTGGTTGAGCTCGTTTGACTTCCAACATGCTGACATTTCTCTCTGTAATATTCAACATGATCAGCTGAGATTCACCCGCTCGTCTTTTATCTTTTATCAGAAGTTGTGCTGATCTCAAATCCAAAGTGATGCAACACCGCCATCTACAGGGATCAGTGCAGTGCCTTAGAAACCCGATTCGAAAAAATTGACGAACATATTCGTCGGTGGCAGTAAATGGCTGGATTTCACTTGGCGAGTCCAAACGTCCACGACAGTGACTCACTTCAAAACATGACTGTATTCGGAAGGCAATTTATTTATTTTTTTGCCGCTATATCCTCGGCGCAGCAAAGTCTACTCGATGCTGATAGGAGGATATGATAGAAAAGATCAATTATTGTCCCCAATGAGTATTGTGTCCCTGCAATATCATTGAGCAGGCTGACTCAATCCATGCAAGAAGACGTCAAAAAACAGCCAACGCGCAAATCGGTACCTATGCGCCGGTGTGAAAGCAACCTGAATTTACTGCACGCACCAAACCGCACTTACTCCACACACTCTCGCAAAAGCCTGACACTTGGTCATTGGCTTGTATGTGTGATGTATGGTTGCAATTTGCCACATGGATGCAGCAAATAAAGAATGGTATCTTTATGGAGGCTGTCAGAAAACACAATGTTTTATACACCATATTGATTTGTTGGCTGGCCGTCTTCTTGCCATATTTCATCATTTGGACGACACTCCGTTATACGGTGCTGGTCAAAAGAAAAGTTTGGACGCGACTGCTGAATGAGAAAGCGCGTGTGCGCACTTTTCACGGATAGATTCCCAAGCTGTGTACTTCACGTGCGTTTTCTTCTTTGCAGACAATCACTCGTGTCCGATCGATCACTTCAAGTGCAAAAACAACCGCTGCATTCCGAAGAAATGGCTTTGTGATGGCACAAACGACTGCGGGAACAATGAGGATGAGGCTAACATCACATGCACAGGTGCGGCTTTTCAAATATGGGGGGCGGGGAAATAAATAAAATAGGAGCCAGAAATTATTACGGGCGCTAACGATTTTTGAAAAGTCGTCCGACGACTCTTGCCAGCCTCTCCGGTGCACTGTCGTAGCCACGATGCTGGCGTGTCAATGTCAGCGTCATCAATTTGAGTCTTTTTATTTTAGTATCCCGATTTCAGGATGGCGTCGTGTTGACATTGGGAGCAACACTTTGTAACGGCAATAAAAACTGGCCTGTACTACAGACGGGAAGATGAGTCAAATAAACAGGCATTAAATCGGCAAGTAATTCTTTATTAATTTATTTTTAATCGAAGTACCTCTATTTAAAAATCTCAAGGCGACGCCGTACCGCGTTTAATGACGTGCTTTCGATCGCTAGAACTGATGGAAGACACCATCTAGCATTGACTACATTAACTGCGCCGTCCTTAACGATCCCTCTCCGGGGCAATTTATGTTTGGCGGATCAATCACCGCGCGTTAACCAGAAGATGATGAACGTTCCCTCGTCATCGGACTGACGCCTACATGGCGACATCAACGAGAGTTGACTGGCGGGCCCGTCCGTCCGTGCGCGTCCACCGGTGCCGCGCGGCCTGGGGCTGTCGGCTCATCTAGTGGCATAATTTTCCCAAGGCCGTCAGACCTTCCGAGCGGCAGTTGAGCGATTGAGCGATAAAGCGCAAGGCAGACATTGACATCCCGGTGATGTAGTGATCATTAGGCTTGTTCTCTACATCCTAACGTTGATGCTCATGCAGGTTGGAATTGAATTAAATGTGTGGGGGGGGCGTCTGTACGTGTGTGGATTAAAAATTATATTTTATATTTTTTACTGCAGCCCGGTCATGTCAGACTGACCAGTACGCGTGTCAGAATGGGCGGTGCATACCTCAAGCGTGGCTCTGCGACCGCGAGGACGACTGCGGGGATGCGTCTGATGAAGGATCGTGCAGTAAGTCTCATGTCGAGTTCTCACCTCTCAGTCAAGTGCGATTTCGACATTCCAGCTGCTACATTATGGATGTCCCGCTCGCGTCTGTTCTGGCGGCGCTAACGGCTTTTTTTTAAAATTCAAGAAGCCTTCATGCTCTTTGCGGGAGAACCAGATGCTAACACACCAGACTTGCATTCCATTCTAAAGCCAATCCAAGTATGCTAGCTTTGTACGTTTCATTGTGTGATTTAAAAAAAAAAGATGCTTTTATCTCCCACTTTTCACATCATGATCCCAAGATGAGTCAGAGAATTCTTTGCTTTCTTACCTCTCAATTACTTTGGAAAGAGACATTTCGATGTGAAAGACACAACACTGGCTACCCGGCAATAGCCCCAACAATCAAAATAAATGATTGTGAATCACCACACACACACACACACACACACACACACACACGTGCTATATATCTATGTCATCACTCAGTGTGAAATCACAGCAGGACTCCGGAGCGAGCTTACTTGGTCTCTGGAAGCTCCGTCACGGGTTCGGCGGGCAGGTCACCTCGCAGCGTGATGCTTTATGCTCCATCAGAGCGCCCGGTGGGTTGCAGAAAACAGGATGGAGACTATTAAGCCAAATGACGTCTTCATCCAAATGTCGATAGTAGAGAGAGAGAGCGAGTGTGGGCGCCTGGCAAACACACGGCACGTCAGCATGCGGTTTGTTTGGGCAAACATCCGATCCGATGTGACGACAGCCGTCCCACGGGAGACGGGAGAGAGTCTCGCTTACTTACGTTGATCCGTGTTGAGTGTCAGACAGAGGATGTCCGAACCAATTTTTGGGGTTCCGGGGAAGACAACTGCAAAGTACCTTGGTTGTGGTGTCAAGCTTTTGGGGGATGAATACTGCACCTTGGGAACTGCTTGCTCCAGTACTCGCACACTATGTTATATTTAGGATGCGCTCTAAAATGGCCGCAACGTTAGTTACAGCTACATTAGGTCCAGCTTTCTTTGTTGTTGTGCACTGCACCATTTCTGTGAGCTGTTTCTTCTAGTGTCCCTTCTCATGCAACTTTAATGTCGCATTCTCATTCTACACTACTGCAAACTACAAGAACCATCGGTCAAGTAAAGAGAACACAAACCCGCAGCAAAATGATGCACAACAAGCAAGCAGAACATACAAACAACTTGTGTTGCACTGTCAGAAAACTGAACGACTCCCAGCCAGGGTAAAACACGGAATTCGCTCCAACTATTGACCAATCGCTGCCCTGACGGCATAACCAAGTCGTTAAGAGTAAATAGTCATTCCAAGCCATCGTATCTTCTTGTACACCTTTCGACACGGCGGCATCTGTTTTTGATGGGTGCTGCTGAAGACGTACTTTGGTGCAGTCATGTCTGGACAACTGCAGGCCGTGGTCTGGGTTGCTCTCAGAAAACACCTAAAATGTTGAATACACACGGAAATGATGTCATTCCATCACCGTGTTCTCCCGCTACCGTACATTCGGTTCATCTACTGCGGCCTCGCTACGTGGTAAATGTTTTATTTATTTTTTTCGTACAATTTTTGATTAATTTTTTTCGTAGAACGTACCTACATCGGGTTACACGCTAGACACCATATAACACGCTGTCGTCCGCTTTGTTTAAAAGCATTTACACGTGACTTGTGTTGACAACTCATTCCTTGGACGTGCAGCACAACGGCGAAATGCTGATGCACCCTGTTTAGCTTTGAACTCTGTTCTCCACAAATTGTGAAGCTTTTGAGGTTTATATTCCATGAGCATTTCAGGACCAAAGCCATTCCGCGATTTAAGGACCGGCAGCATACTTTTCAATTTTTTTTCTCGATCTGATGACCCCCCCAACCCCCTTCAATCATGCTGACACATTGCCACTGGCAAGACCCCGCCCCATCTTTGCTCTCTGCTCACCAACAATTTCAAGCTTTGGCATTCCCCTTAAATCGGCGTCAGGATGCGTTGGTTTGCAGTGAGTGACTGTTGCCAAGCGCCGCACTGGGCTGAATCGCCTCCGACTCCCTTTTGGCGCATCCTAAAGCCGCTTCAAGACAGAGTCCCAAACAGCCCCGGCGTCAGCAGTAATTGAAGTTCATGCTCGGCTACATTCAATCATAATCAAGCCGGGCAGGAAAACATATTCCCTCGCTCGCTGTTGTCTAAGCTTCCTCGGGCGTTACTCCCCTCCAGGCGATCGGCTGCGCGGTCCTGGCAGCTTCGGCGGAGCTTCTGTGGCTCTGAGAGACACCTGAAGCAAAGAGGCGCTTGCCTTCGAGATGGATAGCGATGTAGATTTTGTTTGTCAGTAGTTTAGGAGTTGTCACTCGGCGTCTCACGTCGGGCTCTTTGTTCAAGGGAACCCAACATTACTTATGGATGTCGGCCTTTCAGTTTTAGCCAAGCTGGCTTTTTACCTGAAACCTTCATTATTTATGGATGCCCGCTGATTCATTTTTAATGAACGTTAAATTACATCCTGCCACGGTCGGTCAATGAGACTCGATGTGTTTGAGGAGAGTATACACCGCACACGCATGTGCACGCACACAAAAAAGAGATCGGTTGCCATGGTAGCATTTGGTATTTCAATCCGGAGAACCAGATGCTAACAAATCAATTCAAATCTAGAATTGCACTTCTCTCTGAAGTCAATAAAGGTTTAGACATCCTGTAAGGATATCTGAATCCACTTTATATACCGAAGGCTTATCTCAAAGTCTGAAAAGAGAACAATCTCCGCTGGGAATTGAAATGTCAGGAAGAAGGAGGATCCATATTTCTCGACGTAAGCTGGCGGCTGAAGTCTCCTTGATGCGATGTGGGCAGAGGACAAACGTCGACGTGCCGTGTGATCAGGCCAGATTGCTCTGTTGTCTTCACGGCGGTGGAAAGACATCATCGTTCCCTTGAATAATTTCACTTCAGTTCGTCACGTGAGGGGGCGGGGGCACGGGGGAGGGGGGGTGTATAAATAAATGGAAGTGGCATACAAGTGAGTTCTTAAAAGGAGCAGAAGGTAGCTTCACCTTACCGTACCTGGACTGCACACTAAATTACGTCAGCCTGCTGAATGTCCTGATTTATTAATTAATTTTTTGTTGTAAACATTCCGTTGAGGTCCGTCGGATTCTCTTTTATCTATTTATTTATTTGCAGCTTTTCCCACTTGCGAGATCCTCACGCAGTTCACCTGTTCCAATGGCCGATGTATCAGTGAGAAGTGGCGCTGTGACTCAGGTTTGGTGACATTTTCAAAACAGGACTTTTGCTTTTTTTTTTAATCTCACTTCCACCCCGCTGAGTCTTTTTTTTTTTTTTTGCCATGTTGGTTTGGCCACCTACAACACGTTTGGAAATATGATTCAGAGGATGACTGTGCCGATGGCAGCGATGAAGTGGGCTGCGCTCGGTCCTGCTCCAACAGCCAGTTCCAGTGCAGCAGTGGCCGCTGCATCCCAGATCACTGGGCCTGCGATGGCGATAACGACTGTGGAGACTTCAGTGATGAGAACACGACCTGTCGGGGTGGATCGGCAGGTAAGAATGATGCAACAACTGCACAGATGATCATCTGGGTCCGGGTACTTTTTGTTTTGTTTTGTTTTTGTGAAGTAGGTGTATAGTCTATGTATGTGGATCCTGACGATTTGATTTTGTGCAACCACTCAGCCAATTCAACAAAAACCTTTTTCAGTGTATGTGGTACCGAATCAAGGAGATGGTGTTTTACACCATTTCAATTTTCCAGATTTATTTATTTATTTATTTCTATTTTGCCGTGGCTAAGATGTCGCTGCATAACTGCACTGGCCCGGCATGAGAACTTGAGCACCTTCTTTTGCCTCAGCAGTTATCTGGCGAAATCGCAACATGCCGTTAGCTAGCTAGCAATGCCTACATCCTGAAAATAGATCTTCTCATTATGCATGCAGTATTTTCTAAAGTCTTGGCCACTTTAGAGTGCCTCATTATAGGCCTCGAGTGCACGTAAAGTCTCGTTTAAAGTCAGACGTGACAGCCGCCATTTGAATGGCAAGGCCAGTTTAGAGCGCCTCATTGTCACATCTTGAAAAAGCCAATGGATATTAAATGGATTTTTTTTTTTTACAGGTCATATTGCTGGTGTTTAAGTATAACATGAGCTCCCTTAGGGATGGTGATACGCCTGACTAAGCGTGCCCGCATGACAGTGAAAAAGATCTGGGTTTGAATCTCAGCTCAGTCCAAACTGCTGTTTGCTGTTGATTTTTGACTCAAAATTGTCCTTGGATGTGAATGCTTGTCTGTCCGTATGTGCCCTCTGCCTCTCAGCCCAAGTCAGCCCTTTTTTTCAGAACAGAATGAGGGGTTGAAAAAAAAATGGCTGGATGAATTAATGAGCTCTGTTATTCTAATGTGACAATAAATTATAAAATAATTTTCCTTAGGCTGACAAGATTAATTTTTCAGTGTAAGGCATGACTTTTAATGATTGGGTTGTTTCCTTATATCCATTTTAGCGTGCTAATTGTGTTTTGGCAATTCAAGGCAATGCATAAATTCATCTGTTGTAATTACGAGTTCAGCGATGAATCATCTTAATTTGAATAACGCTGTTTTAACACTCGTGTGTGACTAATCTTATCTAGTCGCTGTTCTGAGGGAACTTCAACATCGGGCGCTGAATCATTTAATCTAATTAACACTGGCGGCGGAGGAGGGGGGGACGACAACTAATGCACCCTCACAGCTCACTTGCTTGTCACTGGAATATGTCGACTATTCATCAAACCATTTTCTGATGCTTGTGGGCCTGCCTTTGCTTTTAGCATAAAGGAGTGAGTCAGCCGGAGCTTTGACTCGGCTCCAGAGTACTTTGGGGGCTTTGAGTCGCAAGCATTGAGTCGTCAGCTCCACCTGATTCCTGACTTGACTGTTTTTTCTTTAAAAACAAAACAACAACACCACGCTTGAAGATGTGTTGAGCTGATCAAGCTTTTTGGCAGATATTTAGAACACGTCAAAGACAGTCGATGTATGAACAGAGTTCATCGATTTGTTCTCCAATGTAAAAATGACCACAATTTGGACATACGGGGCTTCCGTGGTCCGCAAAAACAAACCGGTCATCATCGAAGGACTCACCGCTGCCGCGCCTCGGCCCGCGACGGCGTATTGTCGAGCTGTGATGCGATCCGATCAATGGTTGAGTGACTTTCCTTTTTTCAGCCCTGCCATCTGTGATTGAGTGCAGTGGGGAAGAATTCCACTGCGTCACAGATGGGACCTGCATCCCCGAGCGCTGGAGATGTGACGGAGACAAGGATTGCGAAGACGCCAGCGACGAGAAAGACTGCCAAGGCACCAGGAGGATGTGCGACCCCAAGGCCAAGTTTACCTGCAAAGATACGGGTAATGTCCGAAAATAGCCCCAATGGCGCTCATCCATCCATCCATCCATCCATTTTCCGAACCGCTTGATCCTCACTAGGGTCGAGGGGGGTGCTGGAGCCTATCCCAGCCATCTCCGGGCAGTAGGCGGGGGACACCCTGAACCGGTTGCCAGCCAATCGCACGCCCACACTCACACCTAGGGAGAATTTAGAGCGTCCAATCAGCCTGCCATGCATGTTTTTGGAATGTGGGAGGAAACCGGAGCACCCGGAGAAAACCCACGCAGGCCCGGGGAGAACACGCAAACTCCACACAGGGAGGCCGGAGCCGGAATCGAACCCGGTACCTCTGCACTGTGAAGCCGACGTGTCAACCAGTGGACTACCGGGCCGCCCCAATGGCGCTCATAAGGCAGCAAATAAAACGTAGCTTATAGCGAAGACACTCACCATTCTGACGACTATCTGTTTTATCTGGCCGCCTCCTACTTCAGCCGTTTATTAAATTAGAGACCTCGCTAATTTAATTTCCATTTAAGTTAAATCCAAAGTAGTGTTTTGACCCATTTGATTTAATACAGGAAATAAATTATTCATGGTCATGTTTTCCCACAAACAACGTTGTTTTTTTTCGGTGCCACCCACTCTTTGAATAACGATGTTTTTTCTGTTTTCTCAATTTGTTTCACTCCCTTTGCCCCTTTTGATTCATCCCACGTTTTTTTTTTAACAAGCTGTAAATGTCTTTTATCAATTCCGTCACCCCGTTTGTGCCACCAACATGTTTTTTTTTTCGTGGTGGAGCATTTGTACGTTTTAACCCACAGCCTTGTGTTTTCCGTTGCGACTATGCTGGCGCCACCGCAGGTGTTAAACATATGGAGGCCTCACTCAAACAGCCATATATGTTGGTTTTTGTGTGTGTGTGTGTTTTTTTTAATGGCGCAACCCGCCCAAGAGCTTCCAAGTCACTATCAACAAAATGTACCTATCTGAGCAGGCGCGTGCGCACACACACACACAATGACACCCTCTGCTGCCGCTTCATCCTCCCACGCACGCCGATCTGGCACCTAGAATAAACCAATGTGGTGACTTTGAAGGAAAATCTGTAAATTGGAACATGCTGCAATCCTGCACCGGCACAAAAATGATGAGGCACGCCGGCGTCTATGATGTTTTCTTTGCTCGCTTCTGTCTGTAGTTCCACCTCCTTCTTTGGAGCGTGTACCGTGGAGGAATGGCGCGCTCAACACGAGCAGCGCAAATGATGAATGCAAGTTCTGTAACTTTATCGTGGCTCTTATTCACTCCAAACAATGTGTATGTCTTGTATTTCATGCCCGACAAATGTTCTCGCCTGTAAGTAACACATGTAAAGAGTCTGACCGAGTCGAAAAATGTAAAATTGTTCTCATTGCCATGGCAACAACCGGCCGCTAACTTGAGTTGTCCACAAGTGGACCATCTTGACGGGTCTCGTGCAGCGTTCAGCGAGGTACACGCACACTGATTTTTTTGGACCAGATTATTGGTGTCCGTGCAACCCCACCTGAGTGGAGTCAACTCAATTTGATTTATGCAGCGCTTCGTCGGGAAAGAAATTAGGAGGGCTTCAAAAGCACACAGTTGACAAAAAGCATCTCCTGGTCTAAACCCCCCAACCAAATGAGGAACAAAAAAAAATGAGAAGAGGCAGTAAAACAGGCCAAAATTCGAACGCTGCTCTCATGTACTGGAGCCCGAATAAACAATACTTGAACGGTCGATTATTGAGATGGTCACGTACCGCGTGGATCTCTGTTGACAGGCAAGTGCATCACGAAGAGCTGGGTGTGCGATGGCGACATCGACTGCGAGGACCGCTCGGATGAGGAGTCGTGCGAGTCGGCTACCTGCAAGCCGCCCAAGTACCATTGCGCCAACGACACCTCCGTCTGTCTGACGCCTGACAAGATCTGCAACAGCAAAGTGGACTGCCCCGACCGCTCGGACGAAGGACCCATTTGCGGTAACGAAAAGTTGAAGGACTCACTCCGTTACACAAATTGACATTCCGCTTCAGTTGCCTCCTCTCTTCGTAACCTCAGCGCACCCAACCAATGGGGGAGACAATTTGGGCTCGGCGTTTCCAAATCAAAATATTGAGAAGTCACGGACGGCTTAGTGAAGGGCGCTCAAGGTCTGTTGCACCGCATGAAGAAAAAGTCCAAAACTTTACGCGTGACATTTTTGCGGCTAATTGTTCTTCGGACCTTAGATGAGTTCAAAATGTGAAACCGAGGTGGGGTTGGGGGGTGGGGATTATAAGCATCTCTGCCGATCGTCAAATTCATCTGAGATTCATCTCCCCTGCATCCATAATGAGGACGAGCCATGTAGAAAGCGACGGCGATTGAAATGATTGGGGTCAAATGTCATTTTCACCAGCGTGATGCAGTGTTTGCGTGATGCAGAGTCATTATATTTGCTCTGCAACGAGCGCACAGTCACAGCGAAGAAGCAGCCCGTCCCGCCTTCAAAATTCTTCATCCCAGTCGACAGCATCAATGAGGTGACATTCGAAATGGAAAATAAATAAATCAGAGGCAAGGAGAGGAATGTCGAAGGTTTGGCCTTTGAAAGTGTGCGCATTGGATATGGTCTGACAAAATCCGACCGCATGCTGCGCGCATCCCGCCAGTCTGAAGAGGATGTGAATCTGACCTTTTAAGTTTCCGCCTTAACTTTGTGATACTTCAGCCACGAAACAGCTTGAATCCATTGTAAATTGTCAGCAACATTCATTTGTTTTTGTTGAAATGGACATTGAAATCTTGAGATTTTTTTTTTTTGTATCCCTGGAGACCGGTCCAAGCGACAAATCGTTAAGAATTGTCATAAGACACCCTCTGTGACTCGGCAGATTGCTTTTAAATTGCCGGGTTGACACGTCAAGACCACTCACTCACTCTTGTGCTCTAGCCGGCTCCTGTTGTCATTCCATTCGACTTTTACAACTCAACATACATCGCAATAAGCAGCACTTTGACACATAGTCAACGAGAACTGCAGCTTCCCAAAACAAAACAAGGAGAATGACACCTTTTGTATTTCAAACAACCATATAGATTCGCCTTTCAGCCCCGCCATCTTAATGGTCACGCTAATTAGCAACCGTCCGTCTGTCCTTTAACCCTTGAAGCAATACTTCGAACGAAAAAACATGTGGATAACATGACGGTAGTCGCAGGCATTTATTAGGTATCCTCTGCGTAGGACATTCAATATTAGTGCTGCACCGATGAGCTGAGAGAGGTGTTGACGTCTCCGTGCATTATTATGAATCCCACTTGAGAAGTAGACAAAAGAAGCCCCGATGCAGATTCGTCATAACGCCAGTTGATGCAACGGGAAAAACTGTTTAATCGCGCTGAGTGATGTCATGACTGTATGTTTTTATCAAGTATAACATTATCGAGTGTGATCATTCCTTCACGCTTTTGTTTTTGGTGAAGGCTGGAACAAATTAATGACGTTTCCATTCATTTTAATGGGAAAAGATGAGAGAGAGATGAGAGAAGAGATGAGATTTTGTTCTGAGTTGCGAGCATGTGAACTCGTATCTCAAGTCGCGGGTTGTTAGAAATAAATGTGTGGCACAGTGGCTTTGCATTTCCAGTGCTATGTTCCCAGTTTTGTCAGCCACAGTCGTTGGTTTGGCCCAATATATCGTTTCCCATCCATTTTTATTTTTATCAGTGCGCGTTGGGTCTCGTAGCGTCACCGCAGAGTTGGATAACCGACCAAAAGGACAGACAATGTGTGGAAATACTCCAGCTTAATGATCAGCAAGTGTTTGTCCGAGTGCCATATGAGGGAAGAATGAGATCTCATGTGGCCCGCACTCTCCCTCTAATCTCTCAAAATGACCAGCGTAAACATGGAGTTTCATTTTCTCGAGTAGCGCTAGCCAAGCCTCAGGGGTGCCCTTCAGAACCCTCCAGCGCTCGCACGATCTGAGCTGAGAAAAGAACCCTTTCCCTCAAAGTCAATTAGGTTGCGATCGGGGAGCCCTTCAGGGTGTGTTTTTTTTTTTTTTTTACGCCAGATGACCACATCTCACACCCACCATGAGCTATTGTGACCACACGCTACTCAATTTCCCCGCGACGGTGATCGAGCTATTCTTTTCCGTATCGTCCCCATCGAGCTCGGCACTCACGCCAGCTGCCCGAACAGAAACAAACAAACAAACAAAAAAAGGCCTTGAATCGTTCACCCACGCAAATGCAGTTACATCATCTTCATCCTCAATCATCAAACTCTTTCTCAAAGATCTTCGAACCACGGGCGAGGCCAGAAATACAATAAGCTAACCAAGCCGTTTATTATACTTGACAAAATGAGCAAAATAATTAAAACTAAGATTGAAAAAAAGATGTTCGTTCATGAAATGCTTTAAAAAATATATATTTTTTTTAAAACAGCGAACTGACAAATTTTATGTCTTTCATTTTCCCAAGTCAATTACCGGTAATGTCATGTATGAGTTATCAAATTTCATTTTAAATTATAATTTACTTTCAGTATTGCTTTTCACATCCTAAGCCCCGGGAGAAAAAACTGTTGTTTGAGAATTGTACTTTACTTCATTACAGGGGCTTTTCTTTTCTTGTACTTGGCAAATACTCTCTACATATTAAAAAAAAAAGGAAACTAAAACAAATACAAAAACTAATAAAAATTAAACTAAAATGAGGCATTTTTAAAATGTAATTAAAATGAAATGAGTTAAATAAATAAAAGTTAAAAAAAACTAACTATAATTGAAACTTGACAACTATGATATGTACACGACAATTTCCCTCTGCACTGAAGCATTACACGATGCATTTTTAATCAAACAGGCTTACTCGAACATCTCTCCGCCAACTATTTCCTCTGCCAGCGTTGCGATTGTGACTTGTTGTCATTTTGTTTATCCCAGACATGTGCCTGGTGGCCCGAGGGGGCTGCAGCCACATGTGCACGGTGGCGCCGGGCAAAGGGGTTGTGTGTTCCTGTCCGCCGGGACTTCACCTGGACTCGGGCAACAAGACATGCGAAGTGGTGGACTACTGCAGCCGCCACCTGAAGTGCAGCCAAGTGTGCGAGCAGTACAAGACTACAGTCAAGTGCTCCTGTTATCCCGGATGGAGGCTCGACCCCGACGGCGACAGCTGCCACAGCACAGGTAACGCGTCACCCTGGGGGAGGACGCGTCACGGTGGCGTATGCTAAACTGCGCTCGTGCCGCTGCTCCATTTCATGCATTGTTAGAGCTTGGAATCCTTGTTGCTGACCACAGAATTTGGAACTTTAATGAGAGGGTTGTACAGGTATATAAGCAAATGTTGTCAGACGACAAAACCAAAAATCTTACACTTTGTGTTGCATTAATCCTTGGCTGTGGAATATTTTATTACGTTTGCCTTAAGTATGTATTATCATGAACATCCAAGATGACCAAAAACGTTCCAATAAGGCCAGTATCGGCCTGATAGCGACACCCGGTATCGGTACTTGCCCTTCCCTTCAGCAGTAGATATTAGCTAACAATTTACGGAAATTCAGGTGGTGGCTCTGACTCGCAGGCCACAGTTAAACACTCAAATGAGAAACTTTGTCCAAGTTTTGACTTCAGGGAGGTTTTTTGTTTGTTGTGAATATTTATTTTTAAAAGATTAGTGTTGTCAAACAATTAAAATATTTAATCGCGATCAAATGTATAATTTCATAGTTGAGTCAGAATTAACCGTAATTAATCAGATTTTTATCTATTCTAAATTTCCTTTGATTTCTTTTTCTCCTATTTTTCCCATTTTAATGCTCTCATCAACATGGAATCGTGGATCAGTTTTCTTTGTGCAAAATGCAAATATTTACTGAAGCAACAATTTCAACTTTCAATTTTACATTTTTCACTTGGAGCAGTTATTCAAACTTGGAGCACATTTTACTATTTTAGAGCAGCATCCGTGACGTGGTACCGCATTAATCTCGCGATAAAAAAAATTAATCGAGTTAAAAATTGTCTTAAATTAATGCCGATAATAGCGCGATAAACTGACAGCACTAAAAAAATGTATCGATACAGGCGCAACATTTTTCTTTTCTACTCCACCAGCGGGCGGTTTGTGAGGTCAAACTGCACTTCATTCACTTCGCCAAGACAGGCGGGTGCCGACTGGTGAACGTCTCTTTCTGTCTGCGTTGTCACTTTGTCAGCGTTGCTTGGGAGGATTTCCGGTGTTATTATTGAATGAGCTACTTTTCATGAGACGGCTCTGTAAACCACTTAAAATAAGTCCGCTGTTCTGTCACACACACAAACACACACACGCGCGCGCCATTGGCTTGTCACGGCCAGATTAATGGACCTTGTTTTGATTACTCGCTTCTCTATTTTCATTTCGAGACTCATGGCATTCGCAACTCTAATCACACATTAACGTGAAAGAGAACACAAGCATTTTCTCTCCGGACGGCGATCAAAATTGTCACGCTTCATCATAAATCATAGTTTGAATGCAAACAAAAACAATTTTATCTGCAGAAAAAGTGTTATTGAGTTCTTTGTGATGTCCCAAGTGCGCAGCCGCCGGCCGCTCCACATTTTTATTTATTTCCCCCCCCCCCCCCCCCTGGTCATAAAAGCCTCCCGTAGCAAAATCTTACTCTGCCTGGGTTGAAGCTTCTCAGGACGAAGTGTGTCATTGAAGCAAGGATGCTTTTTTTTATTTATTTATTTTAAATTGCATTCGCTGTGTTATTTCATTCGGATTTACTTTCAACTTTAGAGGACATAAGAAACAAAATATCTTAAAGCCCATAAAACAAACAAACACACAAATGAGTGCATGTGATTGAGGAATTGATTTGATGATTTTTCTATCGAAAGTCTGCATTGTGTTACATGACTTGTGAGAGTTAAACTAAAGAAACGGCTCCCAAATACAGAGCTGTGCTGGAAGCAGAAATAATCTGGCTCATTAAACTTCATCTCAGTGGGCAGACTTTAGCAGCACGAGCGCTGCTGCCAATTTCGGGACTTGTCACTCGATTTAGCAACTTTGCGCAGAAAAAATCAAAAATAAAAAATCGTCTGGGCCATCCTGCAAATAACTGCAACTTACGCTCGCAACCAATTAATTTGAAATGCACGGGGCAGAAAGGTCAAGTGGTTTCATCTTTGGTGAAAGTACATCGACAGTTCTTCAGATCGATCGCTGCTTTGTTTCTGGAACAACAATAAAAGATGTCCAGAGGTGGCAAGAGTGATAGCTCTTGCTAAATTAGCTAATGAAAAATTGCACTTTGGTGTGTGTGTGGGTGTCTTTTCATTTTTTTCTTTTTTAAACGACGGCACCAGCTGCTTGATTTTCAAGCCCAGCACCAAATGCATTGCATTCGCCGCAAACGATTCTTGGACCAAACCATCCTCTTAAAGTCCCTACACAATTCTCCCGCTCAAGTGTGAACAATCAACCAAACAGCACTTATGATAAAATAGATGCTACTTCATCTAGCATCTTTATGATGTCAAAATACAATTTAATACAATTCCCTCACCTTGACCATTAACGGGGCGCTCTAAATCGCCCTTGGTTCCCGTTCTGCCTGTCAAGTCCACCTTGTGTGTGTTCCCCTTCACTTTCCTGCCTTCTCTCTGTTATGTGCGCACACTCGTGGCCAACAACAAGGCTCTCGACGGCGACTACGTCCGCAGACTTTCTGCATTTTCAAGGGGCTAGCTAACCGCCTGTCGTAATCGTAGCTGATGCAGGTCCCCGAACAATGTACTCAGGTGCGATGACACGGCGTAGTATTTGTCTTTTATTTCCCCCTCTGTATAAAAGGTAATCATCTCATTGTTGTGATTCAGATCCATTTAAAGGCGCTCACCGCTTGCCACTCAGACTTGATGTCACGCCGTCAATTAACTGAGCCCGCGGTGTCGCACTCTTCAATATAAACAAGCGCCTTGTTTTCTGTGCCCCCCCCCCTTTGTTAAGATCCCTTTGAGGCTTTCATCATTTTCTCCATTCGCCACGAGATAAGACGGATAGACCTTCACAAGAGGGACTACAGCCTGCTTGTGCCGGGGCTGCGGAATACCATTGCGCTGGATTTCCACTTTAGTCGCAGCCTCCTTTACTGGACCGATGTGGTGGAGGATAAAATCTACAGGGGGAGGCTCTCCGAGACGGGAGGTAGGCCAACATCGTACGGCTTCAGTCATTTAGCCGCTCAGGAGAGCCTCGCGGGTGATAACGGGTCGTTTTATTCACCGGCGCCGACACGCTTTGAAGTCAGCCGATCGTGTTTCTCGGCGAGAAACAAAAAAAAAAAAAATCATTTTGCATTTTTGTGGGCTCAGGCGTGACCGGGATTGAGGTGGTCATACAACACGGCCTGGCCACCCCCGAAGGTTTGGCTGTGGACTGGATCACGGGGAAACTCTACTGGATCGACAGCAACCTGGACCAGATCGAGGTAGCCAAACTCAACGGGGAACTGCGCGCCACGCTGATTGCAGGCGGGATGGAACATCCGCGGGCCATCGCTCTGGATCCGGGGCAAGGGTATGCGACTTTGCTCCCAGCTGTGCTGTCATCTGGCAAGGGAAAGACGAGAGGAATCGCAGGCACCTCCGATTCCACAATTTGGGCGCCATCCTTCAAAGTGCCTTTCGCTTGCCTTTTGTTGTTACTCGAGAAGAAGCCTGAAAGTTTGACGCTCCACTTTGTCGAAGGCCCCAAGATGCCACCTTTTGAAATCGCAGCCAAGTTCAATCTTTGATTCATCAACTAAATATGTGCTAAAATGTGTTATGGCTATTTAAAAAAAAAAGGTCAGGAAAAGCCTACTTGAACATCTGAAACTTAATGGGGTTGACCAGACGCACTTTGAATGGTGGCTGTACACATTTCATTGATTTATTTTGACTTCCTCTCTCGATAAAGCCTTTTTTATGGGGGGGGGGGGGCATTTTATTTATTTTTTTATATCACAACGGTGATGTTTGAATGGGGGGGGGGGGGGGGGTGTAGACTTTTTATATGACTTTCAATGTGTCGTTCGAACGCCCTTTTCCAAAGCAACCTTCGTCCGATTCATCGAACAAGCGGCGGTGAGCTCAAACACGAGCGCCGGCCGGCACGCAGATGCGTGATATTGATATTCTGCGGTATGGATGTCGCCCTCAAATGGGGAGCTTATCCCTGATTAATGCACCGCAGCGCTTGAACTCTGACTATATACCGAGGCGAGAATATTTTCAGATTAAAGCAAAAGCCAGACATTCCTAAAATCAATTTAACACTCTTAAGACTTGCGTAATCTGCTCCCGCTCTCTCCCCTCTGCTACTCTGAACACATTTGGGAGGATGGCGAAATGTTATAGCCATCCGGCGAAGGATTAATGGCTGCTCTCCGTGCGCTTCCATGCCCGAGCAATAATTCTAATTTAATTACTTGAATCCACTCAAAGCAGAGGTTCATTGATCAGCGAGACCTTATCAAGCCGATGCGCCGATTGAGCCCCGGACGCGGCTCGGCGGTCTCGACCGTCCGCTTTGTCGACGTCAACGCCGCGCTTTTGCCGTCTTTTTGTTTAAGTTGACTTTGTGGAACGAAAGCGAAATCCGCGTTGGCCGACTCGCAGGTACGGACTCGGGATTCTGTTCACGGCGGCGCGGATGCTGTTCATTTTCGGGCCTCGTTGAGCTGTGAAAAGTCATCATGAAACAGACGGTGTCCCGTTTCAAGGTCTGCCGCGGGTTGCGCTGAGGTCGCGGCTGATGTTCTGCGACGGCGACTGCATCTGTCAAGAAGGGCAGAGTCGCTCGCGAGTGGAAGTCCTTTTTTGTTTTCTCCACTCTGAAATGAGCAGCTCCAACAAATGTCGCCGTGCCTGAGTTTGGCTTGCGGACTTTGACAGCGTTGCCTGGAAACCGATGAGCGAGTGCTGACGCGGGTTCTGTCGTGGCAGCGTTCTCTTCTGGACCGACTGGGACGCGACGTTCCCCCGAATCGAGGCCGCATCCATGAGTGGGCAAGGTCGCCACATTGTGTTTAAAGATATGGAGATCGGAGCCTGGCCCAACGGACTGACTCTGGATCATCTGGAGAAGAGGATCATTTGGACCGACGCACGGTACGCAAGCATTCACGTGCCTCGCCTGCCCGCTACGCGATGTGGGACGAGGGCACTCCCGGTAGTGTTCTATTCGACTGCCCGTTCATGCTCGGGAGCGTTGGCTATTTTCGGCAACGTATCGATTTTAGCTTGACGCTTTTGCCGCCCTTTCAACTTTTAACAGCTCGGACGCCATTTTCTCGGCGCTCTACGACGGCAGCGGAGTCATGGAGATCCTGAGGGGCCACGAATACCTCTCCCACCCTTTTGCCGTCTCCGTCTTCGGAGGAAACGTCTACTGGACGGATTGGAGGACCAACACTTTGGCGAGAGCCAATAAGTGGACGGGGCGAAATGTCACCGTCATCCAGAAGACAAGCGCGCAGCCTTTTGACCTGCAGATCTTCCATTCCAGTCGGCAGCCGCAAGGTGAGCAGTTAATAACTCGTCAAGTGGCCAAGTTCTGATGTCGTACGATGGCACAGCAAATGATTATTAGGCCGATTCAGCCGCTCCTGGTTTTTGTCCCATTCCCATTTTGTGCCGCGTGACTCGACTGTTTCCTGGAATCATTGCGCAACGCCGCCCTGCCTTTCCTTCTCATTGGTGTTTCTATTATGTGTCAGTGCTAGTTAATAATGCCGGTATTGCCCAAGGTGTCGCCGGGCAGAAAGGGAGGAGGGAGGGGCTTGTTTTTGCTCGAATTGTGAATCGAGGCCTGCACCGTAGAATAGGTGCCGCTTTCTTTGCACAACAGGACCGAAATTTGTAAGTGTCAGCTATCTGAGAAAGAAGGCAAAAAAAAACATGGTAGGATTCAAGATCAAAGTCAGAGCTAAGTACGAAAAAGTATATCTTATCTCCCTGACTTCTTCCATACACTATAAAAAGTCTTGAATGGAGGTCAAAGTTATTTTCAATATTCATTGAGTCATTTATATTTATTTTACACTGTTCCCCGTGTGTAAGACTTCATTCTCTATGAAGTGTAGATTTTGATAATATTTTTGAGAATCTCCGGTTGGAACAGATTCATTGGATTGACCTTATTTCCGATGGGAAACATTGCTTTGCTTTTTGTTCTGTATTTCAGTTTTAGTCACGCTTTGGAAACCGATGAATCATGATATTTGAAGTTTCACTTTATTCATAATTCCCGCATCAGGATGATTTCTTTTTTCCCCCTCTGAAACTTGAAACATATGGTTGCAATAGCAACCCAAATATTAGCCACATACTTTGTACATGAATTAAAATCTTAAAAAAGCTTAACTCCCTGATGTTTTTTGAATATGTTTGAATAATTTTTCATTCAAAGCTTTCAATATATAGCACTCATTGTCACCGTTGCCCAAATTGCCAATGTGCGACTCCCGGCTCCGTTGCAGTGCCAAGCGTGCGCTATGCATAAATGACTATTATCATCACGGTAATCGGGTTGATGTCAACGTAATGCTCTGCTTTCCCCGACGTGTCGCCAATTAATTATCATTTCCTTCCTGTCGCCGCATTAGCATTATTGTGCACCAGAGATAAATGTCATCAAATGGTGTCTGTGTTTCTCAAGAAGAGCGTGCCTAATCCTTTCTTACGTTTAAAAAAAATTGTCTGTGTGCGTGTACGCGCCTGATGCTTCGCTGCACTCTGAACATTCGGGTGAGAAGGAATGGCTGTGATGCGATATGACAAAGAATGGAAAATATCATAGCTTCCAATATGCAGCTGAGTGGCGCTTCACTGGAGGCTCTCCAAGCACAAAGCAGCCGGCGCTCCACCGAGAGGGTTGGCGAACAATCGCCTGCCGATTAGAAAGCGCACAACAGTCCGAATACCGTCGTTTGCATCACCCGTACATGATTGACTGTTGCCAGCCGCAAAGAAAACCGTCTCCAAAGCCGAATGACGAAGGAGCCCGAAACGCGTTCTATGCGTGTCTCGTAGTGCTTACCGTTTTCATTTGCCTGACGGTCAGGGCTCGCAGACGCTGACGTTACCACCGGTATGGTGTCTTTCTCAAACAGTTGCAGGATACCGTACATATTTACACGCAGGTTTTGCGGATATCGAGTTAGCTGGTGTGGAACTTAGCATGTCCACAAATCCACGTCATCAAAATATCAACTGGTATAAAAACCTTTCAGAAGTGTGAAGCATGTTTGTTAAACAGTACGCAGACGGCTCGCTGACGCAAAGTTCAGGTCCTCCATCTGCTCATGAAATGCAAACACTCGTCCAAAATGTCCTCCCTCTCATTAAGTTCACATATTTTGATGTCTGCGTGTACGCTGTTTGCTTGCAGTGCATTCATTTAAAAAAAACAAAAGAGCCAACGATAATAATAATAAAATGTGTTTTCAAAACCTCGCCATGCTAATAGAAAGTAAGGGCGACTTCTGGAAGTCATATTCCTTCCACTTGGATGGTTTTTTTATTATTATTTAAGCATGCACTTAAACGTGTTTTGTTTTCTATTGTTTTTCCTTATGTGATGTATTTATTTATTTTTTAACAATAAATAAGTCACAGTAAATGTGTTTTTGTCAACACATTTCCAGACATTCACAAACGAGATGCTTTATCTCCATTTTTTTCCCCCGACTTTGCAGCAACCAAAAAAGTGTTTTCACTGATGTCAGCAATTATCATATCTGTTTGCTTGGCATTTCGACTTTGTAGGTCTCAAAGAGCCTCTCTGTGTTGTTTTTTTTTTTTTTCTTTCTCTTTGACGCGTCTCCTTCCTGTCAGCCTCCAACCCATGTGAGGGCAATGATGGACGCGGTCCCTGCTCGCATCTGTGTCTCATCAATTACAACTCCACTGCATCCTGCACCTGTCCGCACCTGACGAAGCTTTCGCCCGACAAACAATCCTGCTTTGGTGAGCATAACGATCCGTCGTTTGTCATACTTTTCGTCTCGTGACAAGTGGCGACGTGGAGGAGTAGGAGATCGGCAATTACGGCAGCGTCATTTGATTGACATCAAACGATACCGGCTTTTGTTTACGTGGACACAAGCAGCCCCAGTGCGGTGTCCAATTTATGTTGTCGTCATTTTTGTGATAATTTTTCATACTTGTGGACATCTGTCTGAATTGTATCATGAAATCAACCAAAAATTGCTGTTCTTCGTGTTTGGAAAATTACCCACTCAATCCTAGCGACGGCCTTTGCACACCGCAACGACGAGGCACTCTAAAGCGTCCGTGCCGGCCCAACGCATCGATCCGCATGCTGGTTGTGAAGTTGACCTTTCCGAGTTTACATTTTCACCCCTCCTTGCTCTTCCGTCTTTCTCGGTGCGACATGCATGCACTCGCGGCTGGCAATGAGGCACTCTAAAGTGGCTATGCTAAGAGACTATTCAAAGGAACGATGCATTTTACGGATGTAGGGATAGCTTACTTGCTATCTGCACGTGGAAGCTATGTCAGAGAACCTCGGATGTGAACCAAAGCGCTCCTCTCATGTCGGATTCCGAACTCAAACGGTGAAAAACTAGTTAATCACTTTATCTCCCCAATGGAGTGCCACGTCGCTCTCTCAAATACTTTAAAAGGTGTCTGATGAATTTGGAAACAGATCTTTGAATTCACTTAATGGGTTCTTTAAATGTGCTGTTGTATTTGTTGTATCTTCTGACCTTCTCTTACTAGCTGCGGTCAGCGTTCACAGCAGGCATTTGAAGGTCAATCATTAAAAAAATAAATACAAACATGCCACAAGGTTCCCATGCACTATTCAAGCAAAGGAGAAATGTTATGTGCTATAAACCTTCAGAAAGTTTCCATATGTCAGAGAGGCACCACTCGACAACTTAGCCTTGCCAGCTTTGCAGCTCTGCTTTTCACTCATCCGTGAAAAATGACATGAAAGCAAAAAACTAGCCTTGGTCACATTCAACTCACGATCGTCGCAGTCTCTTGTTGTCTACGAACAAGATTTGCAGGCTGAACAGGAAAAAAAAGATATCTGCTCTTCCTTGACCTATTCCCACCCCCCCCCCCCCTTATTTGTGCCACCAGCTTTGAAAAAGTTTCTTCTGTATGTGCGTCGGTCGGAAATCCGAGGTGTGGACATCGACAACCCGTACATGAACGTCATGACGGCCCTGACGGTGCCGGACATCGATGACGTGACTGTGGTGGACTTTGACGCGGAGGAGGAGAGGATTTATTGGGCTGATGTTAAAAGCCAAACTATTAAACGGGCTTTCATCAACGGCACTCAGCTGGAGACCGTCATTTCTTCAGGTGGGAACATCGCTTGTGCTTTGTCAAAAAAACAATTTAAAAAAAAATGCAAGGCATCGTTTGTACCGGGAACTGCACGCGAGACGGCCGGTGTGGTGTGCTGCTTTCCGACAGACCTTGTCAACTGCCGCGGCCTGGCTTTGGACTGGCTTTCCAGGAATTTATATTGGCTGAGCTCGGAGAATGACGAGTCGCAAATCAATGTCGCTCGCTTTGATGGCTCCCTGAAGACTTCCGTCGTCCACGGCATTGATAAAGCAAGGTGTCTTGTCGTGCACCCCGGCAAGGGGTAAGTAGATTATAGAAGTCGGTCTCCTTCATCACCGTGTCAATGCACAGAATGAACGACCGAGACCCAAAGGGATTATTCCGATCGGCGGTTACCAGGATAAACCGAGTGGATTAGTCGATCAATTCGTAACATCTCACTTGCACTTACTAACTTGGATTGCATGCTAAAAGGGGGATCCTGTGGTTTACCCGTCCCCCAGGAAAATCTATTGGACGGATGGCAACACCATTAACATGGCCAACATGGACGGAAGTAACAGCAAGGTCCTCCACCAGAACCAGAGGGAACCCGTCGGTGAGTTAGCGGCGCATTTGCGGCATTACGCAATTAGACCGCCCGCCATAATAATAATAATACATTACATTTGCAAGCGCCTTTCACAACACTCAAGGACACTTTACAACCAAGAGCAATAATAAAACCACAGATAACCATGTGGCCCGAAAGGCAAAAGGGAAGCCGATTCGGCAATTTTTTTTCCCCACTCATCACGTCAATCATCACGCGCACTCGCGCGCGGAAAACAAAAGCATCCTTTGCACATGAATGAACAGTCAACAGAGCGTTCTTCCCCGTTTAAGTCTTTTTTTCTTTTCTTTTGCCATGCCATATAATGACGACAATGAATGCGTCTGAAGTCGTGCGGGATTTATTGTAAAGAGCTTAACGTTGAACATGCGTTCCATTCTGCCAGCTGGCGCGCACCTTTGCGAGACGAGCGTGATTGCGACAATTTCATAAGATTAAGGCCATTCGTCACATTCCCTGCACAGGAACGTATGTGTTGTTCTTACCTGCGTGCGCTTGTGGAGTACGCAGCTCCCAAATGGATGTACAGTGCTGTAAAATGGATTGAAGACGATGATCAAAAAAAATCTGTATTTTTATGGATCCGTTTTCAAAGACTTCATGATAAAGTTTGACCAAAAAAGAAAAAGGAGAAAGTGAGGTTAGGGTCACCAATGACTTGGAGCCTATCCCAGCCAACTTTGGTGAGAGGCTAACTATCCGAAGCGTCAGCGTCAACGATGCCCCCCCCACCACCCCCACCCAAAATAACAATCTAGCTTGTTTTACTGTTTCATTTTCCCACGAGGGAATCGGGCGATGAGTCCACTTCACATCAAGCGGGTGCTCCACGACGAGTAAAATTCCCACCAAGAAGCACGCCAAATGCGCCATGACGCTAGCTGCGCACTCGCTAGTCACGTTAGCATGTCGGCCGAGTGGCCTGTTTGTCTACTTTGTGTGTCGTTAACGTGCCATGTAATCACATGGGCAGGCAATGAAATGTGCCACCGTCTCTCTTGGTCTTCGTCCTCATCTGACGACCATTCGTAATGGAAATGAAATGCTAGTTTCTGAACAATGTATGTTCAAAGTTTTTAACAACAGATAGTCATGTTAGCGAACCACTGACCGATGATGTGAGTCTTTTTTTTTTTTTTGCGCGGAATTGTTGATGCAACAAAAAAAAAAGTTCTTGTCAATTGACTCAAGGTGAAAACAAAGCCATTTTCCTCCCCACGGTCTCGTCTTCCTTCCTTCACCCTCCTTGGCCTGTCAGCAGGCTGTGCCGTGATTCACAGACTTCATTTATGATTATGGGCTAGACCCGAGGATCAGGGTAAATTAATGATGCGTTGTGAATATGAATCTGCCAGACATAAATCCAACATGTAGTGAGAGATGTTCGGACGTCCGCAACGCAAATAGCTTTAAAAATCCAGCCCGTTGATGCCAGCCTTGAAGTCTATTTAACTCATTCAATGCCAAGGATGTTTTTTGTTCTGCTTCTTCTTTTGTTTTGCATTATAATTTTTTTCCATTTTGTATTGATTTCCCCGACCCCTGTCAATCAAAGCTAATTTATGATCTCCTAATTCAATCCATTGCCATTCGCAATTTGCCGTGATGTTCATGCTCAACAGTTTGAAACTGTAGCGAACAATTCCAGCCGGCTGTGAGAATAAATCTGACTTTGTCGTGCTTTGCCTCGCTCTCAGGTCTCTCGGTGGACTACTCAGCTAACAAACTGTACTGGATTAGCTCGGCCAATAACACGATCAACAGGTGCAATCTGGACGGAACTGGCCTTGAGGTGTTGGAAAGCTTCAAAAGGGAGCTTACCAAAGGCACCGCGCTCGCCGTCATGGGTGAGTTTCTTACATTTGGACTCGATCGACTGAAAAGAGCCATGCTAGCTGGAAACGCTGTTTTACTCTTCATTATGCTTTTGCACTCGCTGTCTTGTTAGAGTGATTTGTGCAGACACGTCTTCCCTTAAACTGACTGCGACTGGTGTTTGTTTTGGTTTTTTTTTGTTTTTTCCTATTTCCAAAAGGCTTTATTATCGCGTTCACAAATGGGAGTGAGAAGGGAAAGTGACATAGAATAATGGCGTTGTAGCGCCGCATTAGCAGGTACAGCCAAACAGCACAATCATGTCTGCCCGTCGCCATCAATCACAATCAATGTGGAGGAAATTGTTTGCAACGGCAGCGCGAGCAACGCCGGCAACTTTGGGGTGCAGTGGACCTAGAGATGTTTCGGCAAATGTATTTGTCACCTTCTTTGGGGAAACAAAAAAAGTTCAACAAATTTGGTGTGAGAGCTCTCATTCACAACTGAGCCTTATCTCGTCATTGCCTTTGTGCAGAGCGTCATTAGCTTGTGGAGGTTAAGATCATGCTGTGATTGGAGTGTAAATTGCAAGCTAATGATATCGCTTGAAGATCAATAGGATAAATAAACAAGCCAGTCACGGTTTAAGCGGATTTCTCCATCAGCGACTTGAGCGCCGGTTATGTTCTTGTCTCTCCTGTCGTGATCAATTAGCTGGTTTTGTTTGAAGTAGTTAAGGTTCGTCCGAGGCGGCGGCCTCGTGAGTAAACGAGGAGCGCTCGATTTCAATCAGGAAAAAGAAAGTCCCTCACGCAGCGGGAGACGGAAGCGGACATAAAATCGCTGAGCACGGTGAAATGAATTAGCCATTTTTATCGCAGATTGCTGCGGGATAAAATCAATCCATTCATTTTTCCTGTACTGGATGTGCGCTTTGCTGGCTGGGAGAAGGTATTCACGATGCGGGGGCATGGGCGGGGAGGAGGGTGGGGGGGGGGGGGTGATCCACTATACGCCGACGTCCTATAGCTCTGTAGTAATTGGATTGGCTGGAAGGATACGCGAGGACCTCTTTTTAGAAGGCGGGCCATTCATCAGCCTCGACTCGCCTTGACTCTAACAAGCAGCTGATGTGGAAATTGAATATGATGCGTCACAAGCGAGCAATCGCAACTAGCCGCCGCGCCCCCGCGGCATCAAATTAACATGGAGAGCAAAGCTAATCTAGGCCCGCGTGCCCTCCGGGGTCAAGTGTTTTGTCAACTTCGTGTCGACTGTCACTTGCACTCGCAGCAATTTGAGTTTTGTTAACACGAGGCACCGGACCTGAAGCGATTTATTTACCCGGGAATCATTCCTGTGTGTGCACGTCTGTGTGTGTGTGTGTTGTGTGACTGTGTATTGGGATCGAGCAATAGGGCGTACGGCCTTGTAGCTAAATGGCCTGATCGAGACCTCATTTATTTGTATTAAAATAGTCCATATCCCTCATGCTAATTTATTGTCACGGGCTAATAAATGCTATCGGAATGGCTGGAGGGGAGTGAACGAAGTGCCCTTCTGCAGGCGGAACTCGCTCGGCTCCTGTTCACCGATGCAGAAGTGAGTGGAAGCTATATTAAGCCGCGTCGAATTTGTTTGTTGCGTCGCCCATGAAAGCTCCTGTAAAATGAAAATAAATGTCTTGTAAATTTGACACATCGCAGAGAAGAGTGTTGCTAGCAACCCTGCTGAATTTTAAAAAAGGATTTTAAAAAGAATGCTGAAGTGCATCAAATGAAATGCTTGTGTCCACTGAATGCAATGAAACGACACCCTGCGGCTTAATTGTCAGTTGAGCACCGCCGCTGCTCCGGGCATTGGACGCTCCTTCGCCTGGCGTTTTCCTGAGGCACGTGCACACATCCCTAAACCACCTCACCATCATGCCGAGAATGTTTTCTTGAATCCGTCGGCCATGTCTGAGAAGGAAACGGCATTCTGTATTTCCTCGGCGTGTCTCTCTGTGTGATATTAAAATTGCTTTGATGAGCTGAAATCTTTGCGCGCGATAAATACGCAAAGAACGCGGACATCAGACCTTTATTTATTTTGTTACGTTCACAGGCAGCAAACTGTGGTGGGCAGATGACGAATCCGCACAGCTGGGAAGTGTCGACAAGAGGGATGGCCGCAACTTTGTCCATCTGAGAAACAAGACCGCCGGGGTCATTCACATGAAAGTGTATGACCGGGAGGGTCAGAAAGGTGCGTAAGGTCTTTGCTCACATTTCCACCGAGCGGCACGGTTCTTCTTTTTCGCAAAATTAATCGATTTGTCATGGACCACGTACAGAATACATTAAACTCAAAAGTAAAGATGTGCTGCAGCAGTGAACAGCTCAGTAATTTATTGCCATCCGCAGAGAGAGAAAAAAAAGATGAGTCAGAGTGAATCGTGTAAATGAATAGGTAAAGCTTTGTCACGCCATCTTAAGAGGACTGCTAGACGAACGCAAGATGACGATGACGAGGAAAATTCGGTGTTCTTTCTTCTGGCCTTGTTAAAAGATGAGCTTTGCGCTGTGGCCATTTCAATCCTGTTGTCACATGCCGAGGAAAACTCTGTGTTGCCGAGGCCACGCCCAGCGGTCAATCAAATACTGCGACGCCAAAAAGAAACGGATGCTCCTTTGTCTTATGCCCACATAGAACGAAATAGATCTGCTCCAGGCCCGCGCTGGCCCGAATATATCTCAGAGGGACGCCGCAGAGGCTTTTTCATCGTCATGACAATGTGGCGCTCTAAAAGGAGCCACACGAGTTCAACAGCCCTGGTCTGCACGCTTGGTGCCAAATCAATCTTTTGATTTTCCCCTCCCTCGCTGTTCCACCTTTTGCTCCCCGACGCGCATGCGCTCGGAGCCGATAACGGGGCACTCTAAAGCGGTCAACCCAGTCCCATGCCTCGGTTCACACCCTGGTGGGGAAAGTCAGACTTTAAAAAAAAAATCAAGACACTTTCGACATCCACTCAAACACAAAAGTTAGGGCACTCTCAGCTCTCGCGGGATGATTGGAATACCGGCGCCGCTCTTGGTGAATTTTCAGGAAGGAACCTTTGCCAAGTCAACAACGGAGGATGCTCGCAGCTCTGTTTTCCAACGTCCGAAAGCACCCGAAGCTGCTCCTGCACTGTCGGCTACAACCTCAGAAGCGATCGCCTGTCCTGCGAGGGTACGTTTTCTTGTGAAAATACGCGCTCTTGTCCTGTCTTGAAATTAGAACGTGCGGATGTTGACTCGGGAGGAATTTGTTCTGCGGCCGTGCCTCGTGACCGTTTGCTGTCGTTGACCTCTTTGTTGCCATTGTTGTTTTCTCCCCGCTCAAAGGTATGGACTCCTTTGTGATGTATTCCATCCATGAGGGTATACGAGGGATTTCTCTGGACCCCAATGACAATACGGAAGCCCTCATGCCTATCACGGGGACACTTTTTGCCGTAGCGGTGGACTTTCATGCAGGTGAGAGAGTTACCGATTGTACGTTTGTGTCGTTTTCTACCGTGGGGACCATTCTAAGGGGCGGAATTTGAAGGTTGCTGAGCTCCCGGCCGGCCAAGCGAGATTCAACCACTTTGTACATTTGAACGCAATTGCATTCTCGCATTTCTGACAGAGAAGCGGAACACTTTTCCATCGTGGGCATTCGATCGGCTCGCTTCTCCTATTCCAATTCAAACAAATCAGCGCGGTGTGACGTTTCCTAACGCGAAAAAGACGTCAGCGCCAAAAACGCGCAGCTTCAGTGACATATTTTAGGACTTGCAACCTCTCATACGTCCACAAAAGGTACCTAATGACCGAAGTGACAGGGCAGGGTGAGCCCCTTGGACCTCGGTGCCTGCGTTAGTCCAACAGAGAAGAACCTTTTGCCTCAAAGTCATTTCCACAGACGTAATTTCAATTACTGGAAGTGGAACTGAGTGGATTGCTTAATTGTTTGTGACTAATCGCCACCGCTTGCCATTAATCTGTGTTTGTCTGAGTCGCAACTTGAAGGAATATTTCAAGCGATGGATCTTGCCGTCAACTATTTTATACTCGAGAGAAAGTTGGATGATCCAAGTCGTCACATCTTTGTGAGTGACATGTTGTTGGGTTTTTTTTGGGGTTTTTCTAATCAATGCCGGTGGATCTCAAGTGAAAGGTCCCTTTTTTGCACCTCGTTTCAAATTCGATTTTCTTGCGACATTTTCCAATCTTTTCCATTTGAAATGGCGGGAGAATGGCCTTGTTGTGATAAAAGCCGCGCACGTCTTGCTTGCTTTTATTTCTTGCAATCTCGATCCGCCTTCAAACAAACAGGTCGAGGGAGGGCCGGTCTTGGCTCTATTTACATGGGGAGCTTTTGAAAAATGGTCCATGGGCCGGCGGGGTGCAGCTTTGATGGAGTAATCACATGACATTACAGGCGAGCCTGGCTAGGAATAACAGGCGGCCTCGGAAACAATTCCGTTCCGAAGCAATTCCCCAGATATTGCATCAAGGAACCGCCGCGTGCGCTGCGAGGCAAGAAGCAAATCTTGCATACTGTAATTTGTTACGTCCCGACTTCCCTCCCGACCGTCCGTATGATAAAAAAAACAAGAGATTTGTGGCAATATAGCCCCCGTTGCACTCCCTCGTGTATCGCGGAATGTAAATGGCGCATGCTGACTAAGGCGATGACATGAATTGAAAGCAGGAGGGGTTCACGTGAGGCGATTTTCTTCACGTTCCGACTTGATCTGCAACAATAAGACCGAAACTGGCTAATTTGGATAAAAAGGTGCTAGTTACCTCAAGAGAAAGGAAAAAAAAAATATTGCGATTGTTTGGGATCGATGTTTTGCAGCGCCGTCATCGAACGATCTCGATTGAATGACTCCCCCCCCCACCCGCGATGAATTTGCCTGTACTTTGAGAGCCACCGGATCAGAGCGCTATCAGCTGGGTGCACGCGAGCGTGTCATCCGGTCCGGACCCGCCTGCGAGCTCGTAACCGTGTTGTAATGGAAATCCAAATCCCCGCATCCTGGCCTCGCGCGCACAGTTGAACGGAGATGAGCCGAGCCAGCATATTTAGATGGGAAAGCGGCTTAAGACGTCCCTTAAACTCCTTCTCTTTCAGATGGCGTCACGGAGCTCTCAATATGAGCGACTCGGAGAAATAATGCGAAATCCTGACATGACCGCACGCTTTAAAAAAAAAAAAAAGAAATTGCGGAATAAATCTGCGCGACATTTGAGACGTAGTACAGCTTGTCAACTGGTTCTCCTTTTATCGCAAAAGTCAGATCGCGGCAACCAGACGGGACAAACAATTTGCCAATCGTCGCAGCGCCATCATCGCTACTTGTTTGGGACGCCGAGCACGGCGTTGTTCAAGTTGGAATACATTCTTCAGCATCAACACACCACCCAGGCATCATGTTCAATCACTAAATTAATACGGGGAGAAAAAAAATTATAATAAGCACTCATTTTTTGGGGTGCCAAGCAATTTATTTTGAACAAAACAGCCGTACTCAAATGTATCTTCTTGTCACTCGTTATTGTTCCAAAGACTTGAGGCGACGTAACGCTGCTCGACTCCTGCAAAAAGTAGAAAGTATTGCGACACTCCTCAAAGAGCGTCCAACAGCGTTGATACGTTTGTTGTGAAGCTATTTGGAAGAATTCAAATTGATTCATAAAGCAGAAAGAAAAATACAGATATGGCGCCAACCCAGATGGGTCCATTTTTGACAAAATATGAAATTAAGCAAATTCAGACAGCAGGACTTCCACCCGACAGTGGCGGAATAGACTGCGCAAGTACTTCCTGTGTCTTTGCTCCTACAATATGACTTCAATGACTAAAATGGTCAATTTCAGCAACACCGCGTATTGCATCGCACTGCCCCCCCCCCCCCCGACCCCCCGGCAACTTCTGTCAACTCGAAAGCGATGAGGATTGCACCATGTGTGCATTTCCACCGCCCCCCTTTATTGTCCCCTCACAAGATTTTGGTGAAATGGGCCACGCTGTCATAAAAAGTGTTTTCATGAGCCGCATTGTTTGAGGGCACAAATATGTCTGAGGCCATCTCATCATCCATCATCTGATCTTTTGCAGGAAACGACACCGTTTACTGGACGGACATGGGCCTCAACAGAATATCCCGGGCCAAACGCGATCAGACCTGGAGGGAGGACATCGTAACCTCCGGCATTAGCAGGGTGGAAGGCATCGCTGTCGACTGGATGGCTGGTTCGTGTTCGCCGTGTCTCGGCGAACGGCGCAAGACAGAAAAGTCCGAAGTGACGGTTTTCGTTGTCGTCCCACAGGGAACCTTTACTGGACGGACCACGGTTTCAATGTCATCGAAATATCTCGTTTGAACGGCGCGTACCGATCGGCGGTCATATCGGATGGGCTGGATCAGCCCCGAGGCATCGCCGTCCACCCTCAGAAGGGGTAGGCCATGTTTTGTCCACCCTATCTTTGCGAGATGCGATACGATCGCTGCTATTTTGGCTTTGGATTGTTGGAATGACAACCATGCCATTCCAAAGCCAAGTTGGAGAGGTGACCCATATTGTTATTTTATTGAAAATATTATTTCTCATAGGCAATACCCGAAACAAATATTTGATGAGAAAGTCTCTTGCGCAGTTTATGTTTATCTTAGCCGCAGTTTTTTTTTTTTTTTTTTTTTAAATGTCCTTGGATGCCAAAAGTTGGCACCAAGGCATTGACCTTGAAAAATGGCTACAGGCGATAGCAGCCCCCTTATCAGTTATTTTTTGTTGTCATGAACATATTTGTCCAAACAAACGTACCTGTCGTTGTGCCTAGCATTTAAAATGAACACAAAGCTGATGGAATAAGGGCGCTCTCGTCATTATTCCCATGACGCTATGGTGGGAAGTTTAGCCTGGGTTGTTAGAAGTTACGGAGAGTTGTCGTTTGATGGGGTGGGCATGCACTTTGTATTTGTGTGTGCGCGTGTTTTAAGAGTAATGTTGTAAAAACGAGTTTGAAATCATTTTTTTTGTGGCATCGTGTGGGGATATTCACAGTTGGGCAATTCCCCAAAATTGTGGGAGGTATCAGTTGTGGTTTTGACACTCTTTGGCATATTTCATACTCGCATAGGTCACTCGCATGAACACGTCCATACGGTTTTAGGATGTTGAATAACTTTCACAGCGACTGCAAGGCAAGCACTGCAACCCATTTGTCTTTGTTGCCGTGCGTGCCACCAGGTATCTCTTCTGGACCGAGTGGGGCCAGAACCCGTGCATCGGTCGCTCCCGCTTGGACGGTTCGGACCAAGTCACCTTAGTCAACTCGGGCATTATGTGGCCCAACGACATTTCCATCGACTATGAGGTAAAGTCCGTCGGTCCTCCGCATCGCCTCGGCCGAATACGGCGACGCCCTCGCTGCGCCGACCTCATCTTTGTCCTTCTGCGGCGCCGATACGTCTGCAGCCGTCGCGTCTCATATACATTTTAAAATTGCTTCCCAGGAAAATACATTATACTGGTGCGACGCCCGTACCGATAAGATCGAGAGGATCAACCTTGAGACAGGTGAGGGCCGGGAGATCATTTTGTCTTCGGCCAACGCGGACCTGTTCTCGGTGGCTGTGTTTGGGCCGTACATCTACTGGGCTGACAGGTACCGCGCGCCGCTTTTCCTACAAAGTCTGCAGCGCTGAGCTGATATTAACCCTCCGCTTGAAAGGTTTCTGTGGCAAGCCGGGGCGCTAAGGATGTCCCGATCAAGAGCGTGTTGCCTTTTAATAAAGGTTATCTCCAGATCATGAGCCTTGATACGTTTGTTTACATTGCGGCAGAAGATTGCGGTATCGATTCAGTATGACTGAATGTTATGTGTCTATGTTATCTGCAACACGGAGAAACAGACCCGAGTGTAAAACAGGCCGCCGCCGGCGTACGGCAGCGGCAAATAACGTTCTGTATCTCATCTTGCTCGCTGTGTGGCTTAGTGCAAATATAGTTTTTCGATTCAATATGGATCTTTGTTTTTGGGTGTGACTCAGAGCTAACGAATTAGGACGCCAAAGCGATGTGGCCGAACGTGCCTCGAGTGTACACTCGTATGACTTGTGGCTTACTGAGGAAACGTCTTTGTTAGAGTATTATACTGCCCCTGGTGGCCAAGGCACGCACACGCATAAGGAGCGGCACAATGTCCGGTGAACTGAAGCAAAAAAAAAAAAAAATGAATCCATGGCATTTCCATTCATTTCGGTTCATTTTTGATGGGCTGTTCAAAATTTGAATCCAAGCCAAACTAACGCTTTGGCCTCTCGTCCAAATTAGCCGCCCAACCCGACACGCTCCAGGACAGTTCAGTCCGGCCGTTTGTGCCGCGTCACTCGGTGTGCGGCGGGTTTTCAAACAATTTCCAAATAATCATAAATGTTATTTGAATTTAAGGGGAAAATTTTGCGGATCAAGTTGGCGAGTGAGCTTTTCAGTTTGTGGCTGGACCTTAAGTGATCCGCTGCCATAAATCGAACTGGAGAAGAGCAAATACAAGCAGTTGGGAAAATGGCAAAAAATAGATATATAATAAAATAAAATACTGTCAGGGGCAGTCTTGCACATCCGTTATATGCAAAACTGTGTGAAGACTATTTTTATTTATTTATTTTTGCTCTGGGGGGGGGATCCAGTTATGAACCCGTCGCGTTGGAGGCTTCCGCGCTTCTCTGTTCGGCGGCGCTCATTGTTTACCGGCTGCCATTCTCCTCTGGCTCAGTTGACATGAAAACCTCCATCCGTAGCGGAATCCTCAAAGGACGCCCATGTGTCATTATTTGGTGGTCCTTAAGGCCATCATTCGGAGGCTCGGCACAATTGATTTTTACCTTTACATGCCTGTTATTGTCTTGAATCCAGCCCGCTCACAAGGTTGGTCTGCGGCGACAGCCGAGTGCCTCTTGTGAAAAAAGGGGGATTTATTGTGCTCTTCTTCTCAACTATTCCTAATCTATGTTCAAATGGCTTGCTGGCTATATCGGCTTTTGCTTTGGGGCTGTGATCCTCCTCTCTCTGTAATATCCACATGATTCTGCGATGAAAAAAAAAAATCAATAAAAAAGCTGTGGAAAAATATCTTCTTCACAGAAAGTCAAATCACTTTTTCTCCCCCCCCCCCCTTCCAACCTGCTCCCCCGCCCCCGACTCTGCGCTCCAGGGCCTTCTCGAATGGTTCAATCCGACGAGGCTTGAAGACTGACAGCAGCGAGGCCGTGACAATGAGGAGCGGCCTCGGAGTCAATTTGAAGGGTGTGACAGTCTTCACTCGGAGCCGAGAGAAAGGTTGACAACTTCACTCCGCTCACGTATTGATTCTCCAAAATGACTGCCCGATAAGGCTTTTTCATTTGAAAAACAGTCTGGCGTGAAAAACGCGTGGCCGCAGAATGCGATTTCAACTTCTGCCTTCAATGGCGTATCGCGCAGGTTCGAACCCGTGCGCCAGGAACAACGGCGGTTGCCGACAGCTCTGCTTTCACGTGGGCGGCGGCCGGCGAACCTGCTCCTGCGCCCACGGACGCTTATCGGAGAACGGCTTTTCCTGCGAGCGCCACCAAGGTTATCTCCTCTATTCCGAGAGGACGACTCTGAAAAGCATCCACCTCTCGGATGAGAGCGACCTCAACTCGCCGGTCCGGCCTTTTGAAAACGCCGCTCTTTTCAAGAATGTCCTCGCCCTGGCGTTTGACTACAGTCAGCATACGCTTGGCACCAATCGCATCTTTTTCAGCGACGTGCACTTTGGGAACATCCAGATGATCAATGACGACTGGACAGGACGCGTGGTGATTGCGGAAAGTGAGTGTTCGCTCAGAGTCACTTTTGGTGTTATTTGTTGCTTTGCAACCTTGCCGAGGAGATCGCGTGTCGGACCGTTCGCGACGACGATTTGAAAATAATGTATCAAAACAGAAAATCAAGCGAGGAAATCACAAAATTAATTCTCTAGCCTCCCTACAGAATTTATTTGGGCATTTCCTTGAGTGTAGCTCCAACAGAACGATCAGATGTCAGTAAAATGTCGGTGACCGGACTGTTTGTTATTTATTCCTTTGTTGTGTACTGTATTCACAAACGAGGAAATCACAAAATAAATTCTGTAGGGGGGGCTATAGAATTTATTTTGTGATTTCCTCGCTTGATTTTCTGTTTTGATGCATTATTTTCAATTTTCGTAGTTTCATTGAAGGAATCGTTAATTAACGTTTTTCGGAGGCGGTCATGAACGCCTCTCGAGTTGAACGGAAGAAAAGAAGGTACGGAGAGACCGACAAAAACGTGGCTATTTGTTGAGACTGTGAAAAGCATTAGTAAAGTGTGCGTTTAAAAAAAAAAAAAACACCACGGCTCCCCCTTTTCGGAGCTGCAACAAAAACGTATTTAATAAAGCAGCGACATAATTCCCTGAACCAACAGCAGGACATAACGTTGTAAGCGTGTCTCCGGCAAGGAGCCATCTTGGGCTCGACATATTACCATAATGACCATACACAAGGCGCACCGGATTTTAAGGCGCGCTGTGAGATTCTAAGAAAACGGAAGGCTTTTCGGTGCGCCTTATAGTGCGAAAAATACGGTAATTGAAATGCGATCTAAAAAATAATAATAATTAATTCTGCTCTTCCCTCAAAACGGAAAGTCACGTAGGCTCGATCCTATCCGCTGCTCTCATCGAAGAAGGCCAACTTGTTAGCTCACTCTGACGGCGCCGCTTTCTTTCGCAAGTGTCAGTTTTGGGCCGAGTCAAGAGAGCAGCGAAAATCTCTTCTGCTCAGTCTGGATCCTCTGCAATTGGACGACGTTTCCCCCGGGAACAAAGCTCAGCACTGGCCAAATCTACCCGTGCAACGCTTCGCACACACACACACACGGCAGGAAGCCGGCAGAGCGTCGCTGATCCCCCTCCTTCGCACAACCTCAACTCAGCTGACGCGGCCTTATCAGCCCGTTGAATGGAGGCTTTCTCCTCCTTTTTGAAGCGTGCCACAACACGCCGTGATGAGACTTGATGATGTCACATGAGAAAGGGTTCTTCACATTTCAAAGCCAAGTCGTACGATCCGGGAATGAACGTTGCAGGCCTTTCTGACCGTTTGAATAGCTGCGATTTTTCTTCAAGGTATTTGGAACGGAATTGTGCCCGCATCTACATGACCGATGGCGATATCGGGAATTCAATTTTGCGCAGTCCAAACTGAAAGATAGATGTTTTGAAAAATTTAGGATACGTTGAATTGGAATTTGGGAGCGGTCCGAGTCAAATGAGTCCAACATGATCCCAAACGAAGGGGCGGGGGGCGGGGCCTCAATTCCAGCAAGCGCATCTGTGATGACAAACGCCATACACGTCATTTATTGCAATGATGCTGCACATACCGCATCTGAAATGCCAATTACAAATCGGAAAAATGTAGCCATGGCAATCCGGAATGTTCTTTTTCACGTTTGCCGCGTCGTCAGCCGTTATTTGTAAGCTTCTCTCGTGACCTAATCCTCCCGACACAAATTGACAACAAAGCTGTTGAAGCAATCACGCACCCAATGGCACATTTTGGTTTCTGTACGGCGGAGAAAATTCCAGAATCTTTTGATCTTATTTCATCAACGTTTGAGCTCGGTTAAGGTTGATCATTGAAGAGCAAGACACTTTTACTGGCGCCGTTTTGCCTTCGCTTCCGCCGCCGCCGGGCATCGTTTTTGAACGGCCAAGCGGCTTTTCTATTTTCAAAGCGGCATTTGCGCCCGCATCCCGCCATTAATGCCAGGCGCAGATGTTAATCATGCATATTTCCCTCATTAATCCCCCCGTCCTCCAATAATTAATCCTTCAACCCACCAACAATTTGCGGCAAACTCGGCCAGATGGCTTCTCTTGCAAACTATTAATTAGCAGCCAGCTGACTCAGTTTCGTGTCTTGGAGGTTTCGGGTTTGCGGGTCCCGCGCGGAGAACGTGGAAGCGCGTCCAAACTTTCTCGTGACTGCTGTGTTGCTCTGCAGTCAAACGCGTTTCCTCTGATGCCGCCCCGCCATGAGATGCCGTGCGAATCCAAGCGGTTACATTTAGTGGCTTTATTGTTGCTTGTCATCGCTAACGCTCGCGACCGCCGTCGACAGGATACGCGCATTAAAGTAGCTCATCCCTTGGCCTTTCTCGTGTTCCTCGCAATGAAAGCGATTCTGTTTTGTTTTTTTGTTTTTTATCGGAACAAACACGCTGGATGAAATAAGTGTGGATGCATGTTTGAGAGTTGTTCAAAAGCCATAACTGGGTACCTCCTCGTGGAGTTTGACAGCTAAAGTTTCGGAGCAATTATTGTGCTGCATTGGTTGAATGGGAAAGGTTTTCGCGCAGCCTGGTCGAAAATATGTCTGAACGCGAGAGTCCGTGGCGTTGCCAAAAAAAATCGTCCGTCCCGCATGCTGAGACTCGACTTGTAACTCTGCAGCGATCGCGAAGGAAAGTCATCCAAACTCCAATGGAGTCGGCCATCTGTTGCAAACAAAGTCAGTGTTTCCGACTCAAATCTCGTGGCCTAAAATTGAGATCGACCATACTGTCATTACCCAAAGCACAAGGGTGCCATTTTCACCCATCTGTCCGCATGAAAAGCAGCTTTCGAACACACTGACTACTTAATTGGAAGCTAAATGATTGAAGGATGCAAGCGAGATCGCCCTCCATCGCCCACTGAACCGTCTTGATGGCGCTCCTCTTGGACGGAGGTGATGGTGACCTTTCGGACAGGCTGTGCCTAATGCAAAAAAAAAAGTTTTAAAAAATCTGCCTCGTTCCTAATAGAGAGATGCATTTCAACATTTGTTGTTTGTCCACCCGGTATTCCATCTGAAGTGCTTGTTCGGATTAGGCTTGCGTGTGAGCTGGCGGGAGCAACGCTGTGACAACAAGGCGCTCTAAAGCGGCCATGCCGCCATTAAACCCCTCTTCACACGCTAGCTGTCAAATCAGACTTTATAAAAACATCCACCCTCTTCACCCTTCCGTTTCCCCTGCGTGCACTCAGACAACGAGGCACTCTAAAAGCCGCCACACCAGCAGCCTATCCAAAGACTACCTCGCTGCAAAATGCGATTACGCCAGATAGCCACTGATGTAAACCCGAGGTGCTGAAGGTGGGGGCGGGGCGACTCATTTCAGAGTTCGCGGTGCGACACATGGCGCTCATTTAGCCATGCCACAAAAATGTGGAAAATTTAAATGATGACGCAAAATCCTCACAGTTGACTACTTACATCCTTCCACGAATGTTTTCATCCATTTTCTTAAAACGCATACAATGTACTGTGTTTACAAACACATTTCAGAATTCACTTTTCAGGGTCTTGAAGGGAAATGTTGTTTTGTTGCTCCAGGCGTGGGCTCGGTAGAGGGCCTGGCGTACCACCGAGCCTGGGACATGCTGTACTGGAGCAGCTCCACCACCTCCACAATCACCAGACAAACCATCGAGCAAAGAGGAGTCGGTGTTCTTGGCCGGGAGGCCGTCGTTTCACTCCCTGAGGAAGACCACCCACACGCCTTGGCACTGGATGAGTGTCAAAAGTCAGTATCGCTGTTTTTAGCCAAATCTGCTCGAATCATTACACAGTGCTCAAGGTGGCCTGTCAGAGAAGTTCCAGGAGTGCTCTCGCAAAATTATTCTTGAAAATGTTTTCCGATATGGGCCAAGACAAGCATGTGTACAAATGTTGGCTGATAGTCATGGCGGCTTCACAGCGGCCTGAGCATCTGACAGTTCCTGGCCGAGAAGAACATCGCCATGCAGAATCTTTCCAGTAGTACATAAAGGGAAGGCGGGGAAAATGCACCGACGGTTGTCCCCGAACGGCAAAAATGGCAAATTGTAGTTTGAATTTAAAACACAAGGGTGCCTTGAGATATGACTTGAATTTGTGTTCTATAACCATGTTGGTGTCTTAAAACACTCATATCCCAAATCATCTCAAGACAAAATATCGACCAAATGTTGGCTCGTCTCTTGGAACTTTTCTGACATACTTGGTGCAGAGTATAATACAATTATATTTTTACTTTAAAAAAAGAATAATAATAACAACAACTATATATATTTATATCTCTTGTATTGCAGCAAAATATAAATCATCACAAACGGTTGCTATACAGACAGAAAAGTTATCTTGTCTGTGTGGAGGGGAGTCTTTGCTCCTATCACTCCATGCGAGTATCTGTTGGTCTTAAAAATAAGTTATGGGTTCTGCTGTAAGTTCAGGATTCTTTTTTTGGGGCGGGGGGGGGGGGGGTTGTTGTTTTTTTACAAGAGGCTGTGATGCACGACATGTTTATGTGAGTAAAGTAAAGCCTGTGATGCATATCGCTATTCTCCTTTTGAAAAGGAGTTCGACTTTATCTGTGATGAGCTCAGACGACATGCCGCGCAGTTAGAGGCGGGAAAATGTCTCCATCATTTTGACACCGTCTTTAAATTTGATTGTACAGAGCAGCAAAATGAAGTGTCGCTTTTAATGAGATTAGTTGTGCAGTTTGCGTTGTTTGGCCTTTGAATTGGAAGATGCAGCGAGGTGAAACACAAACCGAAACGCGCTTCGGCGCTGGTTGCGAACGTGCTGTGAAGGGGAGACGCTTGGTTGAACTTGTCCTCGCATGTTTTTAGCCTGATGTTTTGGAGCAACTGGAACGAGCAAAGAGCCAGCATCATGAGGGCCACCTTATCAGGCAAGAACATGAGGATTATCGTCAGCGCCGACATCCTGACACCCAACGGACTGACCATCGATCACAAAGCAGAGAAGCTCTACTTTTCCGACAGAAGCCTCGGCAAAATCGAGAGATGTGATTTCGATGGCTCCGGCAGATACGTGAGTTTGAACACGCGCGAGTCAATGATCTTGTGTGACGTTTCACAAACGAGCACTGGATTGATGGATTGATGGACGGGTGGATGCCCTTGCCATGTCGAAACTCGCCCGCTTGGTGCCACCCTCTGCACACCTGATTGTAAAACCCTCACCTGAGTGTGAAACCCTGTCTTGAAGCCTAATTGAAGTTTGAAGCCCTCACGCACATTCATAGCCCCACCCTGAAACCCTGACTGGAGTTTCAAGACTTCATTTTTGAAACCCTGTGCAGGCACCGGTTGGTTGCCCCGAGCACATGCCCGTTTATCCACAACCAGGGTGCTGTGCTGTGGATTGACACCCCCCCCCCCCCCCGCCCCCCGCGTGCCCCTGGCAAAATGGATTTGTGAGAAAGCAGCGGATTTGGCCGCCTCGCACATGCCACACATCATGTATGTGGCTGTTTTGCTTGATCTAACGTTGGATTTGTATGGCTTGTATACATAGTGTTTTGTTTTTTTTTTGACATTGGATCGTGCATGTGGCCCAGCACTTTGGCCCATCTCAATTAGCAATCCATATGTTGAGTGAGCCAGGTCGGCTGGAAAGCCTTCGCCTTTGGGTCCCGACCTGGAAGCTGCCGCAGCCTAATTCCCCTTAATGAAGGCTTGGCTCGCAGATCGCCTGGGGTGCATTCCAATTAAAATGTGTAAATTCAACCTGAAGTGGCCAACGCAATGCTCAAATGCAGCCGGAGACCAGCAAAGGCCTGAACGTATCGCCCACTTTTGCATCAACAGAGCTGGCATTGTAAAGGTTAAAGCTTGCTCCTGCTTCACTCTGAAAATTGACCAGTTATGGGAGATGTCCGAGCAGTATTTCAAAGACTACACTCCTGTAGAGATGCTAAATGGTAGCGGAAAGGACCACAAGCTGGTCAGGTTGACCCTCGTCGAGATATTCAACCTTCCGTTTCTGCTGAATGAAGCCCCAAAGCAGTCTTTTGCCTTTCCGATATAGGTCCAACGTGTCTTGACAGAGGATAAAGAAAATATGCTTGCCATTGGTTGATGTCAATTTAAATCGCAAATGCTGAAGGTTACATGAAATAATCAAGGCGAAACATCCGGTTTACGTCACGCACACGAGGCATACGCCGCTGTGTGCGATGCTTCCCAAATCTCAAATCATTTCCCGGCCGTATATTCCCCCATCTGGAGTGCGATGGTACCCTCTCCCGCCGCCACTGTCTCGCACTCGTTCCACGGCCAGTTGCTGCACGTGCATGGCCAGCTTCTTTAATCAACACCTGTCCTAATCGTCCCAGTATGGCGCAGGGCTAATGTGACGGCGCTTACAAGCCTGTTCCACTAATGGCGGCGACGACAGAGCTGCTGGAGGCTGTGATCCTCCCACATAAGCTTGGAGAGTCCCACAAGGAGGAAGCTGATGAATTCCTTCGTCCCTGCCAATGACAGTGCAATTTACCCACCCCCACCCCCCGCAACATCTGGGTACAGCGCTCGTGCGGGGTGGTGATGTGTTGATTAATGCAAGGAAACACGATGATCCGCATCCGTTCCTTGGCATGCGAGCGCAATTTTCCTGAAGGTTCCTCGGGCCAGATCACGAACAGATGTTTGTGATTTGCTTGTGGATGAAAGGGAAAATGCCGAGAACGGAACATGATTGTGCCGCGGGCCTTCCAATATCAACCTGATGATGGAATAGACTGTCGTGCCATTCTTGTTCCAGTCGCGAAATGCCTTTGTGAATTTCTCCACGTCCATCACGCTTGGCGCAACTCCAACTTCCAGGTCATTGTGAAGTCGAACCAAGGGAACTTCTACGGACTGGCCGTCTATGCAAATTTCATCTACTGGTCAGACTGGGCCCGGAGGTCAGTGCTGCGCTCCGACAAATATACTGGCGGTGACGTCAAGGTGCTGCGAGCAGACATACCGCATCAGCCCATGGGAATTATCGCCGTTGCCAGGGATACAAACAACTGTGAGTATTTACGCAGCGGACGAGTCCTGCGGGAATGTACGCGATCGCCGTACGCCGATCGACGCCTTTGGTTTAGCGGTCACCCGCAGCCTGCAGCCAACTCGAGACCAGCCCCTGTGTGCGGTGTAGCGTCCCATCCCCGCGTTCCTAAACATTGCACGGGAACGCGGCATATTCATTCATCAATGATCAGTATTAATCTGTTCCAAAAAGCGAATGAAACGGAATCGTACGAAACCCAAAGCATTACTTGCCACAGGAAATAATGTAAGTTCAATGAATCCGTTCCAGACACAAACAAAACGACATTTTGTGGAGAATAACTACAGATTGATAAACAGGTCAAGGTGTGAAGTAAATGTAAAGTAAAACATTGACTCCAGGAAATGAACGGCCGAATCACAGGTTTTGCTTTGGGGGAGTTTGGTTCAAAACTGGGACACAATTTTGTCAAAAAAACAAATTTCATGAAAATTCGATATGAAATTTGAGCTTTTACTACATCTCCTTGGGCGGCCCGGTAGTCCAGTGGTTAGCACGTCGACTTCACAGTGCAGAGGTACTGGGTTCAATTCCAGCTCCGGCCTCCCTGCGTGGGTTTTCTCCGGTACTCCGGTTTCCTCCCACATTCCAAAAACATGCATGGCAGGCTGATTGAACGCTCTAAATTGTCCCTAGGTGTAAGTGTGAGCGTGGATGGTTGTTCGTCTCTGTGTGCCCTGCGATTGGCTGGCAACCGGTTCAGGGTGTCCCCCGCCTACTGCCCGGAGACGGCTGGGATAGGCTCCAGCACCCCCCTCGACCCTAGTGAGGATCAAGCGGTTCGGAAATTGGATGGATGGATACTACATCTGCTTTTTTCTTTCAATGTCAAATATGCGCCTTGTGTTCCTTGCCTTGCCAATCACTGCTAAGCGATTGCAAACAATCACATTAACATTTTTTCATAGTGCGTGTGGATTACTGTAGACAAGCTCAAACATGGTATTTCTTCATTTGTGAGATCCCAAACGCTGCATTTGGAAAATGGATTTGGGTTTTGCCTCAGCAACTGCACGTGAATTGGATGGCAAAATCCCTCGCGGGAGTCACCTGCGTTAGCCGCATGGAATCACGTTTGCTTCTTATTAGACTGAAGGAGTATCAGGCACATTTCCCTAGAAAGGAACAATCATCATTTATTCGATTTGGAATACTATCCGGAAATGGTTGAGGTGATTGAAAAGGAAGCCACGAGGTGTGTCAGTGTCGCAGTAATCCGGGTAACGGATGACACGGAAACGAGGACGCCGCTGCCGCGCAGGGATGCTTAACGCCGGATTTGATTGTTTTTGAAGGTGAGCTCTCACCGTGTCAACATATGAACGGAGGCTGCGGTGACCTCTGCCTCCTGACCGCCCAAGGGAGGGTCAACTGCACTTGCCGCGGGGAACGCGTCCTCCTGGATGACAACAGCTGCGTGTGTGAGTCCGACTCCGTCACGCAGAGGCCGCCATCGCTCACCCGTAAAGTATTTGCACGAGCGGATATTGATTCCGTGACGGGGTCGTGCGTAGCGTAACCTTCGGTGTCTGCAGTCCAAGGGCGGCGAGTTTGAATCTGGGGGGGGGGGATGCATTTATCGCATTTAATCATGTATTGCATATATTATAAACATGAAACAAAAACTTGTAAAATGAACAGTTCTGCATCAAATGTCATTCATTTTCTCTCACTGCAGCGAAAAAGTCATCTTGCAACATCCACGGCGAGTTTGAATGCGGCAACGGAGAGTGCGTTAGCTACGAGCTGACCTGTGACGGAATCGCACACTGCAAAGATAAATCCGATGAAAAGATGCAGTACTGTGGTAAGTGACCCGAAGGGCGAATGGAATGCAAACATTTTTGCTGTGTTGACACCAATGAAATCCAAACACTTGCCAGACAACAGGAACTGCCGGAAGGGTTTCAAGGCGTGCTACAACCAACGCTGTGTGGCCAACAGTCACTTCTGCGACGGCATCGACGACTGCGGCGATAACTCCGATGAAGCTTTCTGCGCCAGTAAGTCAAGGCCGCCCCCGGCGCCACCAGCCAGACGCATTTGTGCCCGTATTATTCCACGCCACAAAAGCGCACGCCGCGCTAAGCCTCTCTCTTTCTAATGAGTCCTGAGATTACGGAGGATGCTCAAAAGACCAAGACCCACCCGCGCCGGACACCCCCCACCCCCAAAAGCTGCTTTTGAATGTCTGCACAATCCTTGTTGGTTCCTCGCGCAGCAGGCTGCCAACGTTTTGTTGATTTTAGCTGTGTAAGTAGCAGTCGGACTGGGGAAGGAGCGGTCGAGAGTGGTCTTCTCTCTCTCTAAGAAGTCCTTGAAAGAAACGCTGCACAAGAGGGAAAAAAAAGAGATTTGATCGCAAGGATTTTTGAAGTCCAGGCAATTCTGTTTTATGACGAGCAGAAGAATTGCCTTGATTTGAGTATTCATATGAAATATTAAGTACTGTATTTCTTGCACTATGAGTTAAACAATGTGTAAAGAAGAAAAAAAAAAAAAACATCGACATAAGTCACTCCAGAATCGACGGCGACGGCATGAACAGATTCCGAATGGATTTGAAACTTCCGCTTACTATCTTCGAAAAGGTATTCTTTTTAGTTGAAAATGGCTTACCTTCACTAAATCTTGCATCGCATTGTGGCCCGAAGTGGAATCCTGCTCCAGTTTTTCTTCTTTTTTTGGGCTGTTTGGAAAATATTTCAATGCAGCATGCTAAAGAATGTGGCAGCAATCCACCCAAAGTATTTGCCAACCGCCGAAAGAAAGTAAAAAAAAAGTTGTCACAGCAGCTCATGTGTGTTATATCACTAATTTAGCACGCGACTTCCGCCACAAAACGGATTTACTATTTACAGCTCCAAAAAGCGCACGAACCGAGCAGGATTCCACCCCTGGCCGCAATGTGACACGGGATTCGAGTTTAAAAAAAAATAAAAAATAAAAAAATGTCCATAGTTGGAAGCGTGAATTGCAAATCCAACCCAACCGCTACTTGTTTGCGGCCGTCAACACGATTAGGGAAGGGGGATTTTGGCTGCCAGTCTGATTTTATTCAAATCACACCTGAGTCAAAGTCGCAGGACCAGCCGAATTAGGAGAAAAGTCCAACTTGTAGTTGGGAAAATCCGCTCCTTGCTGCTTTTTGCATTTGCACGTGGCTTGCGAGTTGACTTTCACACCAGAGCATCCTGACATTTCATCGCATGACGTGTTAGCACGCTCACGCGACTGCACACGCCTCGCAGGCGGCGCCAAAGAGTTCGACGTAGCAGCTCGGGATTTTTATTGTCGTGCGCGGTACTTGTAATGCCACCCGTGTTATCCTTGTGAAATGCTAATTCTCTCCTCCCAGATGTCACGTGCGGCTCGTCGGAATTACCCTGCAAGGATGGGAGCTGCGTAGCCGGCGCCGCCTGGTGTAACCAGGTCATTGACTGCGCCGATGCCTCGGATGAAAAAAACTGCAGTGAGTCCTTCAGGCCGTGCCTTGCGTGGCACTTCAAAAAGGCAACATCAAGTCAAAGCGTTACCTCGAGCAATAACGATGCGCTCGCCGTTGCAATATGCGCCTGTCACTCGGATCACAGAGACCGATGCCCCCCCCCCCGACCCTCCCGAAAGCAAAGCTTCGCTCTACCTTTTTACGACCAAGGTGACAGACAGTTATTGTGCTCTTGTCGTCTTGTTTTTTGTTTTTTTGTATTCAGACCACAGCGACTGCTCTCACTATTACAAGTTGGGGGTGAAAGAGAAAGAGTTCATCCGCTGCAACTCCACTTCGCTCTGCATCCACCCCTCGTGGATCTGCGACGGCGCCAACGATTGCGGGGATTATGCCGACGAGGCCGACTGCCAGGGTGCGTCACCGGAAAAACGCACTTTGCAGGGACAGCGGCCGGCCGGGCTTTTGTGACGACGGCGTGCCACTCGCAGATCCCGCGCAGGCTTTCTCAGTCATGACAATGACCTCAATAGGCACCGAGAGATCTTCAATTAAAATCCAGACGGCTCCGGTGGCCAAAAGTCTTTTCGGACCAAAGGTCTCAAAACGCTTTGGGTCGGCGAAGCCGACCCGTTCAGAAAAATCTCATTTTTGGCTTCTCCCAGCATTTGCAGTAGGTGTGGTCTGGCAGAGAGGATTTTTATTTTTTATTTTTTTGGTTTGTTTACCTTTTGAGTCACTCGGCAGCTGAGTGGAGGCATCCCTTTCTGACCGATCAGAATGGGACTGGTCCAGCCATTCGTTTTTACGAACTTTCAGCATGATTGAACCGTATCGTGTCATTAATTCTTCAAGAAACAGTTTGATTGGCACATTGCGGTCACATGATCACAACAAGCGCCACCATAGTACAGGTTCTTGCTGCGTCCAGTCAATGGCAGTGGGATAAAAACAAAACAAAACAAAAAAGGTCAAATGACGATTTCAGGACAGCAGATCTCCACTAACACTGGATCCTTTTTATTTTTGTTCCTTGCTCCTCAAGTTTCCCAGGATCAGAAGTGCGAGGAGGGCCACTTTTCATGTCCTAGTGGGAACTGCATCTCCAGCGTGTGGCTTTGCGATGGCCAGAAAGACTGCGAAGATGGCGCCGACGAATTCCAGTGTGGTAAACGAACCAAAGTCAACTCTCTGACCCGACTAATCGATCCTTTTTCAGAACGCGATTGGACGATCGCATGTCGATCAAACAAGAATTATATTTATATATTTTTGTCGTTTGAGACACCAATTACTGTATTTTTGGGGGTACACAATATCCACCAATACTTATTTGCTTTTTGACATGATTCTGGTACATTTTTCCCCCCCTTTTAACGCAGACATGACGCATATCCCAATAGGGATAGTTGAGGGCAAAAAAAAAAACTATGACTTGCATTTTAAATTCAAGTTATATATGTTGAGCATTCAGCTGTTTACAGCGAAGAAGACTAATATCAAGCGCACGTACTTAGCGTTCAAATTATTTGCGTCGGATACTCCAAACCGTGCCCGGTTTGCTTTCCACTCTGGGCAGTTCAGAGTTGGCATTTGATTGTGTTTGATCGTACGTGTCCATTATCGTTAGAGAGGCGCGCATGACACGGCCGCGCTTGCAATTGGCTCATTCTGTGCCCAACGATGACGGCCGCGTGCTTCGTCGTTGCCTCGATCACAATAGGTAGGAATTATTCCGCAGCTTGTTCTGAATAGCATTTCGGGACGAGTCGATAGACAATACGCCCATTCGCCAGCGTTAATGATCATATAAAAAAAGCCGCAGACGCCGATAAACTGACTGCAAAGGCAAAAAGGCTTTCAGGAAAATGTCGATGCGGTTTCAAAACATTTCGAATTGCGCGTCCTCCTGGGTGGAGTCATCATTTGTCACCCGGCTGTGAATAATCTGCACTTGCTGCGGCGCTGTTCCACCTGAGAAACAAACGAAGACTGCGGCTTTGATATGTTTAACATGTGGCAGACCCGCTCCTTTTTGTCACGCGCTCCGAGCGTCTGAAGTGCAAATTTGGTTTCACGTACATCAAGTCTGCATCATCACGGTTTCCGCATTTAGCCATTTCACAGTCTTCTAAGCGCTATATTACATCTTCACAGCCAACGTCTGACAGCAAGGTAAATGCACAATAAACACGCCCGCCTCACCAGCGGGATCCGTAGCCATAATTCCGCGTCCCGTCGTCTGACCCGCAACGCGCATCTTCCCTCCGCTCTCTCATCAAAGCTCCGTCAGACTCCGGCATCCGAGAGAAAGCCACCGGTGAACGGCTCCCCGGGGGAACGCAGAGTGACTTATAGACGCACGCTCGGCGCAGATAATGACTCCGTGTGCGTTTCGACACAATGATCTCCACCATTAACCTCGAACTTTTTCCCATCAGCGCCGGGCGCTTCGTACCAAATAGATTAAAGGAAATGACTTTCGATCATCAATTCTATCCAGCTTTGATGCTAAAAAGTGCGTTGCATCGTCTCGGGCCATCATCGTTAGGTCCGTTGTATCAGCCAAGCTGTCGGACCATATTTAATGGTTCCTCTTTAGTAGACGATTCAAAAAAAAACAAAAAAACAAAGGCTAAAGTGGCAATAAATTAGCCCGACCAACCCTTCCTCATGTTACGCTGTACTGTCGCAGGATAAAAACAATCGCACATCTTTGCTCTCGGGAAGTTGGCTTAGCATAATGCTAACAAGGAATGCAAACAATGCATTACATAGAGGCGTATATTCTTTATCCTCTGCAAAGAACAGTACTGCAGGATTCAGTGAATTTGCATGTTCCGAATCACAGAAACGCTTATTAATTGAATCTTTTATGTCGTCTTGAGTGGTGCCTCTGTGCTTCTTCGCAAGAGGCGGGGCAGACTCAAACCAGGAAGTATTTGTTGTGAAAAATCAAAGTAAATATACTCAGCCCTTTTCAAGTGGGTATGCCAATTTGTCCCCAATGTTCCATTGATCCCCCCCATTCCCCCCCACCTCGCAACTGCCTTTGCAGACTCGTCATGCCTGTGGAACCAGTTTGCCTGCTCCAAAAACAAGTGCATTGCCAAACAATGGCTGTGTGATGGCGAGAACGACTGCGACGACGGCCTTGACGAGAGCGTGCAGATCTGCGGTAAATGCTCTTCGCCATGTCTGCGGGAAAGGTCACATCGGCTGCAGCAACATGACAAAAAGAAGCTGAGCAAAAAAAAAAAAACCTGTACCAAAATAATCTTAACGAGACAAGCGTCATGAGACTGCAGGCGTCTCTGATGACTCATGTGGGCATAAATAAATCTTTAACGGAGGTCCCGGAGGCACAGCTACTTTGGTGGATGAAAATGCGTGTGAGTCAAACGAGGTTGGATTCGGATTTTTCCATGCCGTGCAGTCACTGAATGGGGTGATCAATAATTGCCAACAGCTTTTCAATATGTCCACACACACTCCTTATCCTCACCTGTTTCCTCAACCTCATGTCCTTACTTCTTCCGTGTCAATCACGCCATGTTTTTGTGGTTCAATTTAAAAGGAGAATTATTTGACAGAGCAACATGTATGTTGAGCCTCAAAACCCAAATGTGACACGTCAGTTTTTCTACGCTGCCATTTATTTGGGGGAGGGGGGGGGGGTTCCATTTAGCCATGTTGGACTCGTTGGTGTGTGGTGGGCTTAAGACAAACCGCAATAGTTGAATGATTGTTTTAGTTCCCTGAGAATGAAAGGGCCTCTATGAATTCAGAATATTCCGCGACAAGCAAAGCCCACTTCAACGACACTTTTCCGGGTTACTTCGGTACTCAATTTCTTGCATTCATGGTCTGAAATTTGTTTGGAATACAAATATTTACTGTGCTGTAATTTGACCTTGACTGCTGTCGTTGGAGCAATTTTTCCAGTTTAAAATTTGTTGGTTTTTTTTCTTTTTTTTTCCAGGCGCAGTGACATGCGCTCCAGGGCTGTTCAGCTGCCCTGGTTCATATGCTTGTGTTCCAAAACGCTGGCTCTGTGATGGCGAAAGAGACTGTCCCGACGGGAGTGATGAACTTTCTGCAGCTGGCTGTGGTAAACTCAACACTTGTCGTCCGAGAAGTTGACCTGGTCACCGCAGCCGTTTCTAGAACCCGGCTTTCGATTGCTCTTTTGGAGGCATTTGTCGACATGACCACCAACAACTTGAGTATTATGCGTGATGCGGCTCTGAATTTATAGATTTTTTTTCTGCTGATGCACTTGAAATGTCAACAACCCAAATTGTACTATAATGCTAACCTAGCAATTTATCACATCTTGACCTGCGTCGCTTGCGATCGATCAAAATGGAATCTTTGTGAGGATCTCCAGCCGCGCATCATTCTTGTTGCAGCTCTCTTTTTATTTATTTATCTTTCCCCGGATCTTTTTGTCCTGGAAGCTATTATTAAGTAGAGGGGAAAAAAATGATCGCTAACCCTTTTGAGGTGCACATTTTCTTCTTGAAGTTGAAATCCACTGAGATGCGGCAATAAAGGATGCCACCCAGCAGCCTTTAAATATTGAGCACTTTGCCGTTTTTCGGCGGATTTACATCGTGAGCGATCCTCACTCAGCATTCCCGCAAAAATCCCACATGGAAAGCGTCGCTAAGCCATGTGCACGTCGCCCATGCCACGCAGTCGGACGGGACGTTAACTCATTCAGTACCAGCCAATTCTAGACTAAGTCTGAAAAGACGTTTAAAAACGTCTTTGGGAGCGAATGAGTTAATGGGGCCTTTGAACCCGAACCGCTTTGTGATGAAAGGCCAAGATTCGGTAACCATGACGACAAAGACCCCAGCAGATTCCGATTGTAATGTCACCCGGGCCCGCTTGTGCTCGTGCATTTTAGCACCCAACAACACGTGCGACGACAGCTCCTTCCGCTGCCACAACAAAGCCTGCATCCCCCGGCGATTTGTCTGCGACCACGATGACGACTGCGGCGACGGCTCCGACGAGTCCGTGGAATGCGGCAAGTCCCTTTCGCTCTTCCTATTCACCCGCCGTTTTAGACGGCGACCTCATTTGCATGCGCTCGGCGTGTTGTCTTCCATTACGATTTTTAATAGGAGAGCCTAATGACATCTTGAGGCTGCAAAAACGACGAGCAAAATTAAGCCCAGATGAGTGACGGCGCTTGGTGCCAGCAAACGAACACCTGCTTGCGACAATCTTTATAAATCACGGCATTTACGTTGAGATTTATTGCCGCTTTAAACGAAATGCGCAATCCGTCATCAAATATTTTCACATCTTATTGCGCGTCATTTAACTCAACGCCGCATTTCTTACTGCCGAAAGAAAACACACTTCAATATACACCGTTAGGTTGTTTGCGGATAGAAGCATACTCGTTGCGTTCGGGCGATTGCTGCTGAGGTGGCTGTACGGTCAGGAGGAGGCGGGGGCAAGTGGCTGCGTCGTATCCGCCACACGCATGCAGCGAGTAGATCAAATCATACGCAGTACAACGGTTCTCCGCAGGAACTGAAGCCACAAATCCACTTTAGGAATTGGCAACTTGTCAAACGAGGGATGGAAAGCGAGCGCATCCGAGCTTCATCTGAGACCTTCGGCTTGGAATGCGTTTACCTTCCCAACGCGCGGCACTTTCCCGCTGTGCTGAGGACTGTTACGCAGTATTTATCTTTGAGTTGTGGATGGTTGTTTTGAAAGTATTATTTTTGTAGAATTTTTTTTTAAATCCACAGTACTTCCTTTTTTTCGTCATGCACCACAAAGAAACCCACCAAATCTTTTTTTTTAAATGAATACTATAATCAATAAAAACAAAACTAACAAACTATAACTGAAGCTGACTACATTTGTAAAAAGCAAACAAAAATGAAGCAAAGTTCAAAAAGAACTAAAAACTAACCTTGATGAAGATAGCTGAAAAAAACCCCCCAAAAACTTGTTTGCTCCCATCCCAGCGCCGTTGAACGATTAGCCAATTGCCTGCGGCGGCTTTATTTAGCGGAACGGCGAAGGCTGTTAAACTGACTTCAGTGTGCAGCCTGCAGAAAACGTGTCCGTCCATCTTTCTCCAGTCTACCGCTCATGCGGCTCCGGAGAGTTCCGCTGCGGCGACGGTCGCTGTCTTCTCAGCGCGCAGTGGGAGTGCGACGGCTACGCCGACTGCCCCGACCGCTCGGATGAACTGCCCCTGAACCTCAAATGTCTGGCCGCGGGTAAGACCGCTCTTTGACTCTCACCTGGAACCTTTTGAACAGAGTTACGGGCAGCGCCCGCAAAGTGATGAGGACAAGGCGAAGGGAACAAAAGCCGCTGCAGCCAGCAGGCGCGCGTCCCCGACTCGAATGAAACGGTCAAGGTCACGCGTCGGGACAGAAACACCCCGCCGACTTTTCCGAGGAATTTATCGCCTACGCTACCGTGTCCGACTCTTTTCAGGAAGTTTGTGCAACGGCTCCTTTTTCATGTGCTCCAACGGACGCTGCATTTCCGAGGGCAATCTCTGTGACGGGAGAGATGACTGCGGCGACCAGTCGGATGAGAGAAACTGCAACGTGAACGAGTGCTTGAATCGACGTGTTAGCCGGTGCACGCAGGACTGCCAGGATCTTCCTGTCGGGTACAAGGTAAGAGCCCGGTTGACTCCGGGAAGCTCTCGCAATTGGCCGAGGTCACGGGGAGGTTAAGCCCTTCGCAGATGACCTTTGGCAAAAAAGGCGGGGCGCATACGACACAGGCCGTCGGTGGCAGTAAACGGTTGATCACCAGTTGATGTTAATCAATGTCCACTGCTGTGATTGTTTTCATCGGGGTGTGTTTTTTTCCAAATCATCAAAATTCGATTCATCCTCCAGCCCACTGGTGTCAAACTCAAGGCCCGGGGGTCAGATCCGGCCCGCCAGGTCATTTTATTTGGTCCGTGAAAGCAATTCATGTGTTTCAACTTGCTAAAATCTCTACCAAAATGTGAAATTATCATGTGTAATAAATAACGTGGAGATTTTGCAATAATTTTGTGACACAGTTTACACTCACTTGAACAAGAATTGAACAAACTACAATAATTGACTTGACTAATTACAAAACTAGTCATCTATTAATTTGTTGTGCGCAACTAACAATTTTGTGGTTTCACTGACATAAGGGCCCTCCGAGGGAAGACGTAACTCCAAATTGGCCCGCGACTAAATTGAGTTTGACACCCCTGCTCCAGCCCGTGCAGGGCTCCCCAATTTTCTACGTGAACTGATTTCTAGAAATGAATTTAGGACACTAGGGCGTGTGGATCCATTCCAGCTCTGCGATCATGAAATAGGTTATGCCCCCCTTAGGCGCGATAATCCAAATTGGGATGACTCAGCGCAATCTGGCCGGACGCTTAGTAAGTTCGTCTTTCTCCCTTCCAGCAGCGCCGTGAAATCATTGCCCCCCCCCCCATTGTATGCTTTTGTCTCGCCATTGACTCGATTTGTGGAAATAGACCAAGGAAAACAAGCCGGCCTTGTGTATTTGACTGTATTTGACAATGATGAATGGCTCCGCTGTTGTCGCATGCTATTGATGCTCTTAACGTTTCTGCGGTCGCAGAGTCAAAGAGTTGAATGGTTCGCTGTGACAATTCACTTCTGTGATAGCATTTGGAGCTGTTCAGCTCTTCGTGTTTCCTGACTTCCAAGGTCTACTCGAGGTACCCCGGGTGGATCGTATACATGCAGGATGCGCACGGTGGCTATTGAACTCATGCAAAATCCGGCCCAACATTGAACAAATAAAAGTGGGAGGGGCATGCAATGCATTGACTTTTCAAATAACCTTGAATCTTGCGAGGGTGGTTTCATGACATGCCAACACCCTTCGGCCCATTCCTGGTGTGTGATGTCAGGGGTGGAATCCGGGTCAAGGCCACATCCGACTGGAGCCTTGGCCATCGCTGCCGTCACACTGTGAATGTTTATGCCTTCATCCCTGGATTTGCCTCCTCCTCCTCCTCCTCCTCCTCCGCTTCTGGTTGCCCAAGATGCGGCTTGCTGTGGCCAAAAAGAAGCTGAAAGCGCAATAAACTTGCGCTTTCCTGCGGCGACAGGGTCAGAACCGGACAGGGTGCACATCAATGTAGACCTTTATCTCAAACGTTTGCGGTCTCAGCAGTAGACCAGAGACTGGCCAGCCAAAAGGCTTTTCAAGGAGCTGATGCAAGCCCTTTGAAGTAATTCTTCGCACGTTGGGACTCACGAGTGTTGCATCTGCGTCACCGTCGTCACACGATGTCGCGCTTGCATCGCTCGGACCGCCCGTTCGTCTAATTACACTTCTGCCCTCAGTGCAAATGCTGGCCCGGTTTCCACTTGAAGGATGACGGGAGGACATGCGTGGACGTGGACGAATGCTCCGCCACCGTGCCCTGCAGCCAGCGCTGCATCAACACCTACGGCTCCTACAAGTGCTTGTGTGTGGACGGATACGAAGCCCTGGAGCGCAAGCCCAACGTTTGCAAGGCTGCATCGGGTGAGCAGAGTGTGGGCTTTTCCTTTTCGTTAGACGATCCCGATTCCAGTCTCAGCGGCGCAGCAATTGTGCGCCTTTCTTCATTTCAGCCGAAGAGCCTTTTCTTATCATGGCCGACCACCACGAGATTCGCAAGCTGAGCGCGGACGGCTCCAATTATACCATCTTGAAACAGGTGAGGAAAAAAAATAGTACTGTGAACCTGTTTGTGGGTGTCTTTTTTTAGTTGAAAAATCGATGATGCAATAACAAAGTAGTAAATGGCGGCATGGAATTCCTTTTGAAGTGACACATTTCATGTGAGAGGCTAAAGAAGCAAATAGCGACCGAGTGTTGGGAGTGTTGGGAGTGTTGCGCATGAGCTACTGACACGGCAGTCTGACCAAGATTCCAAATAGCGGGTGCTGAATTTGGTGTTCGCTCACTGTGACGGATTCTGTCGGCAGCTGGTGTAAAAGTGGTGATACTCAAAAGAGGCTTTTGCGCACTGTAGGCATGACAAAATTGAAAAATCACATCGCGCTTGCTCGGTTCGTCTGTGTTCATGTAAGCCTCTTACAACCGGTTTGTCAGCAGAGACTCCCCACGCTTCACTTTTTAGCCACAGGTAAAATAAAAGGTCTCGCTTTTAGGATTGGACAAAATTAGCCTTTCGGAAATGTGTCACTCAAGATCAAAGGTGGTTTGTCTCCTATTTAGGCGTGTGAATTAAAAAAAGGGTGACGCTTTTTGGAGCGCTCTACTTAATGACAAGCTTGTCGTTAACTTTGCAGTCGGAAGGTTCTATACTTTCCACGGGCAGACTTAAAATGTGGTTCTGAGCATGCTGATAAAAGCCTCGTGCTGATTTAATCTCAACAGATGATATTTGGAGTAGCGCGACGTTCCCGAGGGGCACTTTGGCGCCTGTCTGCGAAGGTGTTGATGATCTGATGAAGATGTCTCATTTCACCTGCCGGATTATCTGACACCTTTTCAAGGGAGCCTCGGAGTGAGACCGAGCGGTGGGAGGGGGGTGCGTTTTTCAGACTGTCTGAGTGACAATGAGGTCCTGCGAGCAGGCTGGAGGCGTCAGACTCGCGCCGCCGCATCGATTGGACTCAACGTGCTATTCCAGCGGGCAACATTAAACGGGGCATCTTAAAATGCTTAAACGCAACGCATTGGGATTCTTTTTTTTCAACATGTGTAGCAGTTCCCAGATAGCATCATAATAATAATAACAACGATTCATCTGTGACGTGCTTCTGTCAAGGCTAAAAGTATATTTATGCAGTTTATATATAATTTCCTGTTTTGAAGGGGCGGTCCTATCCCACGCAAAAAAAAAAAAAAAAAAAAGCCACTGTCGTCCACTCGGCCCCGCACGCGTCCCGCTGCGGCCCATGCTGGCTACAGCTTATGTTACCATGGCAACCAGCTCGAGCAGCTACTTATTCTCATGCAGCCCAAACTGTGAAGAGCAAAAAGGAGCCCCCATGAATGAAAAGTCTGTGTTTTCACACGTGGATGCAGTACTTCATCACCAAGCTGCCACATTGCCTGTTTTGAAGACAGGTTTTCAAATCCTTTCCATCCAAGTTTCTGTATCCTCGATTTCTACCGATTCAATTGCGTCTGACTTCGGTCCCAAAAAGGAAAACGCAACAACATGACATGAGTTGTACTTTTTGTGTGATTGCCAGGGCCTGAACAACATCGTACACATCGACTTTGACTACAAGAAAGAATTCATCTATTGGGTGGACTCATCCCGGCCCAGTGGGAGGAAGATCAACAGGATGCGACTCAATGGCAGCGATCTGAAGGTAACGTTGAATCGGGTTTCGATTTTAGTTTCTCACGATTAAATTCAGCTGTGTAAGAGAAAAACTTCTTAGGGAGATTTCTGCGCAAAAGGACAATTGTTTTTTTTTTTTTTTTAAACTTCAACAATACATTTCTAAAGTCCCACAATCAGATCCGAATAAATGCAGCAATCTAACAAGCAGTAAACACATCAACTTGATTTATCCAAGAAAGTGGCTCGACGTCACCCACTGCACTCTGCATCTCATTCGCATCGGGCCTGAGTGGAGGGGGGGGGGGGGGGGGGCGGCACTCACTCAGCTCATTTGCTCCTTTACGTTTGAACCATGATTGCGCAAGAGGACAGAGTGTCTGAAAACAAGATTCTCAAATAAGTTAATTAAAAAGAGCCAATTCTACCACTAAGCGTGACATGAGTACTACAGCCAGATAGGCCTCGTCACAATAGAATTTATCTGAACGCTGAAATGAAATTGATGACTTTTCTTTGCAAGCCTCTCAACAGGCTCCTCATCAGTCTCAATTCTTCCCCGTAGAACGCTCGCTCTCCTTTGGGTTCGACCTGCCAATGGTTTTCTTTCAACCATCTGGCAGAAACGTAGTTCATCATTTGCTGAATGATTTTAAAGTGTATGCGAGAAGGCGTCAAAATCCCTTCACGCGCCCTACTGACTCGCTCTCATTCACTCAAATGGACCCGATGATGTGTGTGCGCCGCTCGCAAAAAAAAAAAAATGTAACTACAAGCTTCAGTACTTCATCCACAGGTCCGTATGAAATTGTAAATCTGGTTAAGTACTGTTGTAAAACGCAATCTATATGAACTGTATTGCTTTGGCGGCGGGCGTCTGTCTCAGCTGCTTTAACCGTGAAATTGAGTTTTCACCTGTGTAAAAGCTTCTCCGCATTCGGTAGGCGTCGCCGCATGCAGAAAACAGAAAACACTTTGAAAATGTGAGCGACGCCACATCTGATGAAAGAAATCGGCATGAGCGTCGTTAAAGTTGGCGTCCAAGTTGACTACGTTTTTAAATCAGAGTGACGTGTTTTGGCCGAACTGAAAGTATTTGCTGTCAGGATTGAACAGCTTCAACGTTAGCAATGGCCGACCCCCACCGAGCACATCTGGGAGACCAAATCTTTCTGAAAACGCACACACGGCACAGGCTCATCGGCCGTTTGCTCACTTTGAAAATGCTCAAATTCTGCCCAATTATTAGTCTGCGTTTCCACCACTTCACCAGGTAAAATCCTTTGTGTGTTTTTTTTTTTAAATAAATGTCATCTTCATGCTGCCTGAGGTGTTTTTGAAGATACTTAACAATGAAGGACATGTTCGTGTTTTGATTTTGCGGTTGCAATTGGCGTGTTGGTTGACAGCCTAGTGGGTTGCCAAGACGCGATATTTCCTTGGTAATGACGAGAGAGAAAGCCTCAAAGCGCATCATGTTGTTTAATGGCAGCCACAGCGCTGTGTTCACGACATCTGCGATATCTGCCAGCTGGCGAGATTTATTGGGAGATTGATGGCACTCCCACAAACTTACTCCCTTTTTTTTCCCCCATCATTGTATATCTTCCGTCACTTCTGAGCTAATCACTCACAAAGCGGTTGCCAAACCCTGCGTCTCGTGCCGGGGGGCACATCTGCTTCAAGAATAAGATGCGCGCTTACACAGATGGGATGGCGACCGATGGAAGGTGGACGCTTTGCCTTACAATTCCCGACTGGCTTAAGATCACAATTTGTGTTTGATAATTGCGGGGCGGCACGCGTCCTTTAACTGGTGCATTCCGGAGACATTTCCAGCACGCTGGGTGGAGTGTCTCAAATGTTCACGTCAACTTGCACGGGTGCAGGATGAGAACAAAGCGACTTTTGTAAGATCACCTTCACACGCCACTGAAAGTATCCCTTTTTTTATTTCCTCAGCTAAAATACGATCTGAATAAAATCAGATTACGGAAGAGTTGAATATTTACATCCTTCCTATCATCTGTCTGGTTTTTTTCTGCCTTGAAATGACTTGCGCAGCGCACCTGTGGTTTCTAATTTGAGACTCTGTATGTGCCGTACACGATTCTTCCTGGTTCAAATAACATATGTTAGCTCGCTGTGAGATCTGTAAGTGGCTGTGTGAGTCCTAAAAGAAGCGTGATTGTCTTGATGTGTATTTTATAATAGCATTTAGTCGCCCGTAGTGGTTACAGTCTGACATTTATCACCCGACTCACGGGCTCGCTTTTCATTTCTTTTATCTTGCAGCGATTTTCCTTTTTTTTTGGGGGGGGGGGGGGTCAGTTTCCATCACACTTTGCCCGCCGACCACCAGCATGCGCGGAATACCAAGAAGAAATAAGCAAAATGGGAGAATAAAAGGGGAAAAGACAAATGTTGCAAACACAACAGCAGGTCACAGAGGCATCAGAAACACTGAAGCCCGCCAGAGAAGAAATTACTGCCCTTAGAAGTATTGATCACGCCCGACGATATCGACGCTGGTCCCCAACTGGTTTTGAATCAAAATGTTTCATTCTGGTCGGCGTACACCGCCGACAAACAAATTACCTTTACTGTGGGCATTCGTACGTATTTTGAAAGACGGCTTGTGTTTTGTTTTTGTTTTGTTTTTTAATGCGCCGCAATTAGACTCTACCGCAACAAATGTGAAGTTACGCGAGCCACTACTTTGTTTGTGTGTTTGTTTTATATCCCTTCAAGCGTGTCCCGGTAAGACGCTGTCAGCCTGTTTTTGTGTTCTCAGATCGTCCACAAAACAGCCGTTCCCAGCGCCTTGGCGGTAGACTGGATCGGAAAGAATCTTTATTGGTGTGACGCCGAAAAGAAAACGCTGGAAGTGTCCAAGGCCAACGGTCTCTACCCGACTGTGCTGGTGGGCTCGGGCCTCAAGAACCCCAGCGATCTGGCGCTGGACCCTCAGACAGGGTAGGCGCATTGAAGGACGGCGATTGGCTGCGTCTCGACTCCTTGATTTTCCTCTCCCGGCTTGAAAATGTCACGTCGTCGAGAAGCGGTTCGGGCACTGAACTCTCGTGTTCTACTGACTAGGTATGTGTTCTGGGTAGACTGTTGTGAACCGCCACACATCGGACGCATGGGCATGGATGGCCACGGGCAAAGGGTAATCATCGACAAGGAGATCTATAGTCCCACCGCTCTGGCCATTGATTATACCACCAAGAGGCTCTATTGGGCAGATGACAACCATATCCTGTTCGCCAATATGGAAGGCTCCCAGAGGCACAGAGGTGAGTTGTCGTGATCCGATTGTTTTTGTCTTCGGGGGGTCGTCGTTCTGCTTCCACGCTCCCGTTTGTGTGAGAAATCGGGTTTTTGCCTAGGTTCGTCTGTTTGCATATCACCCTCCTACAACTGGTTTGTCAGCAGAGACTCCCCACGCTTCACTTTTTAGCCACAAGTAAATAAAAGGTCTCACTTTTAGGATTGGACAAAATTAGCATATTGAAAATGTGTCACTGAAAATCAAAGGTGGTTTGCCTCCTATTTAGGTGTGTGAAAAAAAAAATGGTGAAGCTTTTTGGAGCGGCTGTTTTTGCCTGTGCAAGCCTTGAGTCAATCAGGCCCGCCGTATTGATGCTAATAGCAGTTTCCGCTAAATAAACACAGGCCGCACGTTTTGGCGTGAGGAGAATGTTTACCTCGGCGAGTCGTAATCATCGATGTTGAGCAAGCCCGTCTGCGCCTTCCCCAGTGTCGTCTGATCACATCCAAGGGGTAATGGCGCTGACCTTGTTTGAGGACTTCATCTACTGGACGGACGGCAAATCCAAATCACTGCGGCGAGTTCACAAGACGACGGGCTCTCAAGGCCTGGAGCTCCTCAACTCTTGGCAGGCCATCAAATCCATCAAGGTCTACCACTCCCTGCGCCAGCCCGAAGGTACAAAGTCCATCTGGCGCTTGGGTTCACGGTCTCCTTGAGATGCTTTCGCGCACAGTCTCGTAATTGCGTGTGTTTGCGCACGTGTCGCCTCTTCGCAGTGCCCAAGCACCAGTGTCAGATTGCAAACGGAGGTTGCAGCCACCTGTGTCTGCTGTCCCCCGGCGGGGGACACAAATGTGCCTGTCCCAGTAATTTCTACCTCGCTGCGGACAACAAGACCTGTCTGTCCAACTGCACCTCCAGTCAGGTCAGCAACGTGTCTTTGCCGTTTCAGCCGGACGATGTGATTTTTCCATCCTCGGCTTCCCCCAAAGGCACACATGCCCGCCTTTGCTTTATTTCTTTTTTTGCTCTTCTTCATTCCTGCTCTGTTGGCCCCATGAAGTGCTCGTGTATTGATTTGTGGTTTTGCTTTGAAGACCGCTGAAACCAAAATGGCGCGTTCGTGTCGGCTCCGCTCACGTTCTTCCGTTTTCACCTGCGCTCCGCTTTGTACGAACAGTTTCGCTGCGGGACGGATGAGTGCATCCCTTTCTGGTGGAAATGTGACACGGTGGACGACTGCGGGGACGGATCGGATGAACCCGCTGATTGCCGTGAGTACATTTTGTTTCAAAACTCATTTGTTCATAATCGTCACCGAGCCGTAAATAGAAAACATTGAGATGAAGAACAGGATGTGTGGCGTGACTGAGCACGTCGCCCCCAACAGTTCTTTTCTTGCACATTTGTGAGTTGACATCTTTTCGAAGGCCATCGCGCAGCATACGCTGCCTCTAAATGCTGACATTATAAAGATTTCTATTTCTATGACCGTAGCGGAATTCAAATGCCAGCCAGGACGTTTTCAGTGCGGCACCGGTCTCTGCGCCCTTCCCCCTTTCATCTGCGACGGCGAGAATGACTGCGGCGACAACTCGGATGAAGCCAACTGCGGTGAGTGAGCCAACCGCTGATCACATCAAAGACGCGAAATTCCTTCATTTCATTTCAGTCGCTCCAAGCTTTCGCCCACAATACCCTTCAGTGCCACGCGTCGAGGTAACACTTTAGTGCTCATGACAAATGAGACAATGAACCCCTCCCCCCCCCACCCCAATGGGAAAAACAGAATCGAAACAAGACTTGAGTTTCCGTGCCACCTTGCCCTGTCTCTAAAGCTCCCTCGACATGCAAAGATGCCAAATAATCATGGGACGTTTTCTTTTTTTTTTTTTTCCAGAGACGTACATTTGCCTGTCAGGCCAGTTCAAGTGCCTCAGGAAACAAAAATGTATTCCTCTCAATCTGCGCTGCAACGGTCAAGACGACTGCGGCGATGGAGAAGACGAGACGGACTGCCGTAAGTTTCACCGGAGTGAAACGCGTTTCCACGTGCACACTTCAAGCAGCTTGCTCTCACGACAACTTCATCCTATGAGTTCAATTTTTTTTGGGGGCGGGGGCACTTTGCAAAATACCAGTTGATTGCAATAAAAACATTGCACTGATGCATGAACGTTTCACGAACGGTGAACTTTATCCATGTTCTCACCACCGCACTGCTTTCGCACGCCACCTCGCCACCTGGGATGGCCGAATTGTATACTCAAGCAATGTATGAACTAGGATCGGATCAAAAGCCACGCAGGCCATCGAGTGGTGATGTACCACAATGAAATCATTCCCGAAGCCTTGATACATACTGAACAGCTGCTTTATTCAAAAAATTTTTTTAATTAAAAATACAGAATTTTACGTTTTGGCAATAAATAATTGGGCTTTTGCAAACCTCATTTTACGTAACAACCGTCCAGACTCTGCTACCTCCCTAAAAAAAGAAACTGAGACGCTGAATAGTTTTAACAGGATAAAACAAATGCTTGTCAAAATTGCAGGTCTGTTTTATTCATTGTCTCCCCCCCCCCCCCCCCTCCAGAATAATCCAAATGGATTTAAAGCATTTGGAGAAGCGCTCTTTCAATACTTTGGAGACAATTGGGTAATTGTCTCCGCGTCTGAGTATCACTCTGCGTTGCCGCCTTTCCTATTGCGACATTTGTCTTGCGTGTGATTGCGATAGAGGTGACAGCGAGGGGGAATGACAACGGAAAGGCGTTCAGAAGGAAAAAGAATTGATGGGGAAAAAAATTGCTCTAATTAGGGTGAAAATAGTCACTCCCACAGACCGGATGTGATTTTTGAATGCGGTGTTGCGATTAAACCTGCGGCAGCAAATATTAAAATGTTGTTGGAGACATTGCGAGTTTAGGACAACCTCCATCCGTTTTTTTGAAATTACTCGGATATGTCCAATAACAACAATGACTTCTACCAGTCCCATTCCGGTCTCTCTCTCTCTCTTTCTTTCTTTCTTTCTTTGGGCAGCTGAGAGCACATGCTCGTCTGACCAGTTCCAGTGCAAGGCCACCATGCACTGCATCTCCAAGCTCTGGGTCTGCGATGAGGACCCCGACTGCGCCGACGGGTCAGACGAGGCTAATTGCGGTGAGTTGCGCAAAATCCACTTAACCATAAATCACAACATCCCACTTCCCTCGGTCAGAGCTGGGTTGCAACGTGATTTAAACGGAATCAATTTTACACTCGGCTTCCCCCTCACTCAGACCCGCGACTCGTCCGATTGGAGCGAGACGCTTTTCCAGACGTATCGGTCTTGAGATACAGATTGCACGGATGCCAATGAACTGCGCGCAAACAACTCAAAGCCTAAAGCCAAAGTTTTCCAGCTGACCTTGAATTTAGTTCAGTGGGGTCGTGTGGGAATACATTTGTTTTTTTGTTGTGACCTTGTTGTGCCTTTAAGCAGGGGTCAAAAGTCGCCAAACCGTTCTTTGACAGAAGTTATTTTGGAGAAGTCGTTTAGATTTGATTTATCGAGTGCTACGAGAAAGCAAGTGAAGCCCACTTAAGCAAGCTCAAGGCAAAAAGAGAGAAAAAAAAGGCTTTTAAAGAAGAAACTTCCAATTAGGAGGCATCAGCGGGTTCATGGTGTCACACCTTTGCAATTAATTACAGCTCCGAAATTTATTTTTTGTCAAGGTTTGGCGAAAGGTCTTCTTCAAAGCGGTTTGTTTTTCAACAAGTGATTGAATATTTTGTGCATTCACGTTGACCTAGTTATTGTTACTTTCAAGTGGAGGTCAAATGGATGTGACTTTCAAACTGCTCTGACGAACCCAAATGATCCAAAGGATTCGCCGACTAAAAGATCATTACTGCTCACCGCGTGCTGGCCACCCGTGGTCTCCGATAAAACGGACAAAAGCCGAGCGTTCATCCTCTCGGAGAAATGGAAGTGAAACCCCGCGATTGTCGAAGTGGTTGTCGTTGATTTCCGAGGCGTCCTCACTTTTGTTGCTGTCGTTTGGCCGCCAACTTTGAATGACTCAACATTTGTTATGCTGCAAGACCCCCTTCCTGAATATCTTTTTGAAGAAAGTTGTATTTATTTTGCCAGGGTGGGGTGGGAGGAGGGGAGGGTGGTCTTGGTGTCATAAATCGTGCTGTGGGTGATTGCTAGTGCGCGCAGGTATTTCATCTAATGGTGTGTTGCCGCCGGTGAACATACTGTGTTTTGAACTGGGTGTCAAACTTGCTCAGGCGAAACCCCGCAGGATACCATGATTACAAGCCCAAAATATGATTGCATGCGCCGCATTAATATTCATGCTCTTTGAAGCCACTTTTTTTTATTTTTTTTTTTTTGTCTTTGTTTGCACCTGACGAAAAAGATGAAAAGACCTGCGGACCTCATGAGTTCCGCTGTGAGAATAACAACTGCATCCCGGACCACTGGAGGTGTGACAGCCAGAATGACTGCGGAGACAATTCAGACGAGCAGAACTGCAGTGAGTAACCCGACGCCTCCACTTGCCGTCACGTCATTTTGTGAGGAAAGTCTCACACACACACACACACATAGGCAGGAGGAGACCACATGTTTTCTGAAGCCCCCCAAACACACACTTCGGCAACATTTTTGTCTATGCCCGTCTTTGGCCTGTGATCACAGGTGGGCGGGTAATTGTAACCTGGCACAGTGGTCCCCAATCTTTTACAACAGGGGTCCGCAACTACGGGTCCGCGGACCGGTGTCAGGCCTCGGCCCATCTGGGACCGGCCTGTACAGAGAGCTGTGAGCAAATTTACTGGCGTGGTGGAAATGTATGCGGCGCTAGCCAATCCGAGTCCCGCTTCTAACATTGCTTTGCAAGTTGAACTAAAGAGAATTTGCCAATGAATGAAAGCGGAAGCAGTCAACGGAATGTAACGATCACAAATTGACCAAACGTGAAGCTAATGGGCAGCCATGACTTCCGAAGATAGAGCTAGTTTGCCAAGAGAAGTTCCTCCCATAGCGATGCGGAGGAAGAAGCTGTTGCGCACGGTATCAAAAACACGACTGCACAAGAAACCTGCTGAATCGTTTGAACAAAGTAGCACCCAAACGATCGAGTGGAACGCCTGAAAATGCGAGCAGTTTGCGCAGCCTGCCCACGTAAACATGAGCGGTTAAGTCGCTACTAACTAGCCGGCAGCCGCCGGATGAAAGCGGCCATTAGTCGTGTCATCTTTTGATCAGTCACATTTTGCAAGTAGCGTCGCATGTTGGATCATAACTTCAAAATGATTATCAAAATGACGTTGTGAGGTGTATTTGTTGTCAGTACTGGTGCTTTAAACTGGCAATTTAAAAGCAATGGCAAAAAATATGGTTGCCGGTCCGCGAACAGCATGTACTTGTCTCAACTGGTCCGTGACACACACACACACACACACACACACACACACAAAAAAAAAAGATGGTGACCGCCGTTTTGCAGTATGCGCTAACGATCGGTTTGGCAGTCTCTGTACATGTCACAGCTTCACATGGTTTTTGAATTGCCAGCGTTACAGCATATGTGCAGGCAAATAAGGTAACTCGAGAGAATATCTGCATTTTTTAAAACATGACGGTTATTTTTAAAATAAAACGAAACCCAACAGCGCGACAAATATAGAACAACCGGTAAACGACAACAGATGTACTCTCCGGGAATAATAAATAGATCTCAGCTACGATCTTAGGTCCGGCGTTAGCGTCATCGCTACTTGCAAATGCATCGAATGAAAAGGTGACACTTGTAATTGTCGGTTCGGTCTGCTAACTGCATGGCTAGTTATTGGCTAAAATGCTAACGTTTACGCGGGCGGGCTGAGCAAGCAGGCTCAAGGATTGCGGTTAAAATTCGTTTTTGTATTTATTGCTCATAGTACATTTGCACTTACACCGCTGGGCTGTTTGATGGTAAATAATTAAACAGTCTGGCCAGGAAATGGTTAGTTAAGCAAGCTAAAATAGGGCCTTTTAATTCATTGTAAGCTGTGAATCCAGTAGAGATGCACATATGCATCTACAGTACGCGCGCACGCTGGTCCAGGATAATAGGGGGGGGCAGAAAGTGGATCTGATGCAGCTGTTTAGCCGCGTCACTAATATCGTCCTTGGGGATCCCCCGAAATGGCAGCAACACGATTTGGGCTTCAGAGAGTTTTGCCCCCGTCGATTGCAGAAGCAAAATGGAATGCATTTACATGGTGATCAGCTTTGCCAGCAGCCGCCGCCGTTATCCCGCATCGTCCATACAAAATGAGTCTAATTATCTCCAATTGCGTTGTTGTTGTTGTTGTTTTCAAGCCATTAGCACGCGCTTGCGAGCACAAACATTTGGCTAATAAAGATATCTGCTCATGTGTTTGCTGTAAATCGAATGAACATGATTCCGTCGCTTGTTTTGGTTCTGTTATTTATTATTTTTTTTCTGTGTGTGTAAATACGTTATGTTTTCTTCACTTCCTCGACAGCGCCAGTCACCTGCAACCACAAAGACTTTGCCTGCACCAACGGGGACTGCATCTCCTCCCGGTTCCACTGCGACGGGGATTACGACTGTTTGGATAATTCGGATGAGGCGAGTTTTTCTTGAGGCGCCACTGATGATCTTGAAACACGCTGCTTATACATGAGCATAGTTACTAGTGCTGTCAAACGATTAAAATACTTAATCGCGATCAAATGTATAATTTCATAGTTAACTCAGAATTATCCGTAATTAATCACAGATTTTTATCTATTCTAAATTTCCTTTGATTTATTTTTCTCCTATTTTTCCCATTTTAATGATCAATATGGAATCGTGGATCAGTTTTCTTTGTGCAAAATGCAAATATTGACTAAAAGAACAATTTCGACTTTCAATTTTACATTAACATTTTTCACTTGGAGCAGTTATTCAAACTTGGAGCACATTTGATTATTTTAGAGCAACGTAACATCCGTGACGTGGTGCCGCATTAATCTCGCGATAAAAAAAATGAATCGAGTTTAAATTGTCTTCAATTAATGCCGATAATAATGCGATAAACTGACATCACTTAATAGTTACCCCCCCCCCACCCAAAAAAAAGTAAAATAATTCAAGTTTATTTGTGGATTTTATGAGCTCGCGTATTCATTCGGTTACACCAGTCAGAATCTCAATTTGATTTCTGGTCATTAGAGGAAGACGCGGTTATGAGCAGACTCTAAAATGTTGAAATAGGACTAAAGTATCTTCTGCAGTGATTTGAATGCATCAAATGCAGCATGTAAATTCGATGTTATGTTGAGGAATAAACGTCAGGGGGGGACGAGTAGTGCTTTCAAGGTTCATCTCGGCGCGGGTCATCAATAGTCATGATGCGCTGCAAAATTCAGGGGCAAACACTTGCTATAATTATTCATTTTTCTTAGTGAATCGAGTTCGGATCTTCGCCTTTATCCAAACATTTGCACTGCGTATTACACATGTCATTTCTCCCAGTGCGTCCCATGCGAACTCCTTTTTCAGGGCTGTTCCTACCCAGCGGATGCGTTGAGGATGACGACGGTCAAACGGGCGTTTTAGGATCCCTTTTAGGATCCGCCAGCTGGGCCGAAAAGACACATATGCTAAAAAGACTGCCAATGAGCTCCAGAGGTTCTTTTTCCAAGTGGCTGCGCATCACAAAGCACGAGTGCCTCTTCACCCGCTCGCTATTTTCAAGCCTGGACCACGAGAAGTGTTTTTGCTCTTGTTCTTGTCGTGAAACAGATTGCGTTTTTCCGTTGCCGCGTGGGCCTTTGGAAAAAAAATGCGCTTGCGATTGTCATATGTAGACACACCGCGGTGTCTGTCGTGTCGCTAACAAGGGTTAGCGATGTTGTTGCGCCTTACGTTTGCCCCTTCACATTTGTGTTCATGCTTTGGCTCACAGAAAGGCTGCGAGGCGCACTGTGCCGACGACCAATTCCGCTGTCACAACAACCTCTGCATCTCCAAAAAGTGGCTGTGTGACGGCCAAGAAGACTGTAAGATGGGAGAGGATGAGAGAAACTGCCAGGGAACAGGTACGGCATGGGTTTTTTTTTCTCTGCTTTCTTTTTCTAGGGAAAAGAAATCGGCCACCGGGGTGGAAAATGTTTTCCGTTTTTTGGGGGGGGTTTTTTGTTTGTTTCCCGTCATTGGACTTTGTGCGTTGTAATTCAGAGTTGACTGAACCAAACCCGGTATTCGCAAATATTAATAAGTATCTTACAATATTACATCAGTTAGTTATTTTTATTATTATTCAGAATGTCCAAAGATTAGGATCCTTTCACACTTAAAATAAAATTACGCTAAAATGTCACATGTCCATGTCAGCAAATTTAATGTCGCCGATCATCGCTACGAAGAACGTATTGTAATCTCTGACACCCAAATCACTTACCAGGCCTTTCAAAGCCATATACACTCAAAGTCACAGATATCGCAGTAGAATGTGAAGATTGCCACCCCAAATGGACAAAAATAATACAAGCGCCCCACATGCACTTTGGGTTTAATAATTGAATATCGGGTTGTTGTCTTTTGGCTCACTCCAACCAGATTGGGGCTGTTGGTCGCGTGAGAGATCATTTTGCTTCCATTTTTGAGCCCCCATTGCGATTCCCAAAATGTGGTCCTGTGACGTTTCCTCCTTCGCAGTGGCCCCCTCGTGTTCGGTGAACGAGTACGTGTGCGACAGCGGCGGCTGCGTGTCAGCCGGCCTGCGTTGCGACGGCCACGACAACTGCCTGGATGGCTCAGATGAGGTCGGTGCAAGCTTTTGCGTCGACGGCCACGCGCCTTTGGATCGGTGTCGCCACGAGCGCATGTAAACACGCCGTGTCGTGACAGATTGGCTGCGTGAAGGAATGCCAGGAAGACGAGTTTCTGTGCCTAAATCGAGCGCACTGCATACCTCGACGCTGGCGTTGCGATGGCGTGATGGACTGCATGGATCACAGTGATGAGGAAAGCTGCAGCCAGGGTAGGTGTGGCGCTCTCGTACACCAGATGGACAACAAAAATTGATATCATTGAAAATATATCGATATATTTTTAACCACAAATAGTCCAGCTGATGCTCCGATGCAAGGGCCGCGTGAACTGAAAATGACCTTACATTGGTCAACTAGCATTAGCGGTAGCCGCTGTTTGGCTCACTCTGGTCACACGACCGTCACCGGAAAAGTTTGTCACGTGACACGCAGTAAAGGAGGCTTGATGAAGACGTTCGTTTTTCAATCCCCGCACACTCACGCAGTCGTAAATCAAGTAGGTGCGAACGCTCCAACTCGATGCGGCTCTGCTCACCTTTTGACGATGACACGGGTACGTCACTTGAAAGTGCTCGAAAGTCGCTCCGGAGCATCACTGAGCCTAGCCAATCATGCCACAGGCTGGAAAACTCAACCCACTGCCTGGATCAGTTGTTCATGCAATGAGGATGCAGGGCAGCATGTCGCTTGGAGAGAAAACAGGACGGAGAGTGAGGGATGAGAGAACAATGGGCACAACTGCCGCGTGAACAATCCTGACCTCACCAACATCATTCACCTTTGGGACCACATCATCTTAGTTGGAGTTATAAGAGCAGAACTATTACAAGGTGCAAGTGCTTCCCACCTACATGCCAGGGATTTTTTTTAAAAAAATGTAAATCAGATGGAGGGGGAGAGGAATGAATCGGAGTAACAACCTTTTGTTCGCTTGAATAGACTTTTCACTGCGAGCTCATGTTGAAAATGTGTAGGGGGAGTGTTTCATTTCTTTGTGTGACCGTAGGTGCTTTCTTTTGCCGGGCTGATGAATTCATGTGCAATAACACCTTGTGCAAACTTCACACGTGGGTGTGTGACGGCAAAGACGACTGCGGAGACAACTCTGACGAAGACGCAGACATGTGCGGTGGGTGGCGCTCCGCCGCGCTTTGCTGTCAAGTCAATGTGGCCGCCTTCTTTTCAAGATATTTATGAGCCACTGCCCCCAACGCCCCCCCCCGCCCCCCGCCCGCCCAGCGCCGTAGATATTTAAATGTGCGCTGTGCATTTTATTTTCTTTTTCCGTCCCTCGCAAAGCCGAAGCCATTTGTTTTTTATCTCCTTCCATCTCCAGAAAAACTTGCGTGCCCTCCTACGAGGCCATTCCGCTGCAGAAATAATCATGTTTGCCTGCGCGCCGACCAAGTCTGCAATAAAGCGGACGACTGCGGCGACAGCTCGGATGAAGAGGAGTGCGGTGAGGACACGTTGCATCAATAACCGTTTTACCTTTTATGAACTTACAAAGGGCCGTTGTGGCGTCGGGTACGGATGCTCGTGCCGGGAACATCACCTATACTTGAGTTGCATTGTAGAGATGAATAAAAATGTCGGAGACGGCTTAAACTGTCACAATTGCCAAGACCAATAGTTTCAACCACAAATTGATCCCAAAACATTTGAAGATTTTTTTCACTCGTTTTACGACATGACCCTGAAAAATAAAAGGCTTTTTTAAATTAATGACATTAATGGCAACCCAAGCTAAACACGACTCTCAGTCATGCTAAAGAATCAAAAGGCTCTTGTGTCAAATCATCTTTCTACACCGAAATCTGTTCCAGACTCCCAAAACAATTTCTTTTGGGGGGGGGGGGGGCAACACTGCACAGTGCGCTGCAGCAATAATGGTTGTTTTTTTATTTCCCCGAGGTTCAAGAACCTCGATGCTTTTTATGAGTCTCGTCATATTGTCTGTCCACGTGTGTTTCTCCACCTTTTGTGTCCCTTCAAGGGTTCATGACATTTTGGCCAAAGAAACTTGCGGCGAGTCACTTCTATGAAAACTGCTGCGTCTTCTTTTTTTTTTTTTAACGACATCCTTGACGTGTTCCTGCCGCGCGACACCGATTTGAGCGATGGCACCGAGCAGGCCCGGGTGAACGGGACAAATGGCTTCATTCATATTTCACTCTTTCATCCTCTCTCGTTCTGCCCTCCTTATCTTCCTCTCTAATTCCATTGATCCGGCCATCAATCTCTCACTTCACTCCATTACCTCCCTCCATTGTGTGCCTCTTCCCTCCGCCCGTCTTCTCTCCGTGTCACCTCGGTCCCGTCATGCCATCCTTCCATCCCGCTATCACCTCATTTTCTCCTTGCCACGTTTTCCCCTCCTACATCATCGCGCAAACAGTCGATTTGCTCCTGATTTCGATATTTGACTCGGTCGTCGGGCATAACGGTGAACCGTTAACCAGCCACTGACGATGTGCATGGAAACTCGGAGTGGCTGTGGATGCATTTCGAGTTTTTTTTTGTTTGTTTTTTTGCAACGAATAAATGGTGACCTCCACTTTGACTCGGTGCTTGGCCACCACCGGGCTCATTTTCGCTTGCGGCAATGGATAAGTATCGCAAGTAATGAAGTTCCTTTCAATCCAGCCTGTCATAAAGGTTGAAGTTGAAATGAAAACGGCGTCGCTGCCGTGGCGTTTTAGGGGTGCACGTGGTTCATTAGCGTTATCATTTTGAAGGACACCTAAGGGGGGGGGAAGAAAAGATGTTTGTAAATGGAGGAAGCTTTTTAAAAGTCTTGTGCTATTTTCCTCCGGGTACCAAAGCAGAGGTGGCGGCGGGAAGACCTCGGCCGTGCGGGAAGACCGAGTTCACCTGCGATAACCGACGCTGCGTCTCCATCCAGCTGCAATGCGACCTCTTCAACGACTGCGGCGACGGCGGCTCCGATGAGCAGGACTGCAAAGCCCGTGAGTTCAAGCGACCGCCCGATCCATCCAAGCTTTATCGGGAGGCGGGGCTAGCTCCCCGTTTCTTTGTTCTTTGTTTTGATTTTATGCTAATGTATGTATAGGCCCCGTTTGTAGAGTTATGTTGCGTGTGATGCAAAAGACTCGGCCGTCCTTTTGGCTTTGGCGCATCAAAAGTCGACCGCGGCAGGTGTCTTGAGATGCAACAAAAGGGCTGTCGTTTGTATTTGCAAGTCTCCAGCGGCGACGTATGTGGCAAGAAGACAAATCCGTGCGGAGAGGACGCCGTTTGCAACCAGACGAATGCGAACGCCGTCTGCCGGTGCAAAGCGGGCTTCAAGAGGAACCAGAAGTCGGGCCAGTGCGACGGTAGGCGGCCATCACTCACTGCCCTCGATGAACAGGATGTCGGGCCCGTGCGCAAATCGGTGGCGAGCTGGCCGTTTAAAAAAATTCATAAATAAAAAGATCATTTTGTTTGCCATAAAGCGCTTGCGTGCGGAACGATCGTAAAGTGCACCGGCGAGGTTGTCAGCGCAGCGACGTTTCCTTTTGACCTTTGCCCGGGCGTCATCATCGTCACCCCGTGTCAAAAATCAATATTCTTCGCCGTGACGGTCACGTTAAGACGTTAAAAGCGAGCGCTTTCTCAGACTTTCGCTCTTTCCAGAGACCAACGAGTGTCTGCGCTTTGACGCGTGTCCTCATTACTGCACCAACACCAAAGGCTCTTTCAAGTGCACCTGTGACAGAAATTACAAGGAGATGGATGGAAACTGCGTCGCAAAAGGTATGACGCTCATCTGTATTTTTTCGAGCCGCCCGTCGCCGTTCTCATCAGGTGACCTTCATCCGGGAGAACGGGGACTGTCCTTTTTTAAAAAGGCGAAGCGAGCTAATTCTCTTGCCGCTTCCTTTTCTCGACTGTGCGGGCAGGTGCAGAGGACGGAGTGCTCTACGTCGCTAATGACACCGAAATCCGCAGGTTTGCGTATCCGTTTAACCAGAGCCACGGACACAAAGTGCTGGCCCAGATTGAGGACAACGCCCGCATTATTGGCATGGACGCTTTGTTTCACCACCAGAAGTTTATCTGGGCCACCCAATTCAACCCGGGCGGGATATTTTACAAAGACAGTACGGAAAGAAGTCAAACCAAGCCAAATATCCGAAATATTGTAAGTATCTCCCAGCTGTTGAAGATGACGACGGCGACAACATGCATTTGCTGGTTTAAAGATCCAGACATTAAAAAAAATAATAATAATTAGAGTCTTGTTGATGTCACGGGTCGCCCGACTTTGTTCCTTCTCATTTGTTTCCGCAGTGTTCTGACTTTCGACGACCAAGAGACATTTCCGCCGACTGGATCACCGGCAATATCTACTGGACCGATCACTCCCGCATGCATTGGTTCAGCTATTACACGGCGCACTGGACTAAATTACGATATTCCGTCAATGTTGGACAACTCAAGGGACCGAATTGCACCCGCTTGATTACCGACATCGCCGGAGAGCCGTACGCCATTGCTGTCAACCCCGGCCGAGGGTAAGCGGGGGGCTGCGGCGCTTGACAATTATCCGTTATGTTTTTGGATACGATGGCGATTGTGCAGCTTCCCTCTGGCCCATCGTGACGATATGCTCAGCGGCCACAAATGTCAGGTGCACTCGAAATCCAAAGAGCTGCGTGAAAAAAAATGCAAATTCTGTCCTCAGAAAAAAAATCTCGTTTTCACAGCGGCAAAACAATAAAACACAAAGACGCACTCACACGGGAGCTGCTGTCAAACCGCAATGCACGCCCAAACGCTCCCAGACAGACTCCCCCGCAAGCCCCGCCTCTTAAAGGCACAAATGTCACACAAATGTCTATACACAAATTGGCAGTTGTATTTTATTTGTGCAGTTTATGCTTCACTTTTTGTGTCGTCCATTGTGTTGACCATTTTAAATGTGTTTCAAGCACACGAAAAGGGTCCAAAAATTTTTAATCCCATCGTTAGATTGTGAAAGTGTACCTAATGAAGTGTCCGGTGAATGTTTATACTGTAATCATCATCATCGTCATCATTCCATGTTCCTGTTGCGCATCCGGACAGGTCAGCAAGTCGTCAGCCCACTTTTTAGTGGCCCGTGCTTAATCGTCCGCTCTTTGCAAAAGCTTTGCGGTGTTAACCAGCTGGACTCTAATTGTGTATGCTCGCCATTAGAGGCTGAGCAGGTAATGTACTGTTCACTTGGTTTTCATACCGTAGCTGCCCGCCGCATTTAAATACGACATAATGAGACGGCCGACGGTGAACCAAAGCAGGGAGGCGAATGCGCGGCCAGACAATGGCTCGGATCTCATTAGAACGCTCCGCGGCATCGAGGGGAGCTGCAACTCACCGACGATAAATAACTGATGCGACATCCAGGGGCGCTCCTAGCTTGAACGCCCCACCCCCACCCCCACCCCCCCCTTTGATATGATCACCTTTTTCATGTTGCAACCCCAATAAAGCAACGACGACGTCGCTGCAGAGCATAGCAAAGGCCACGCGTATTTCCTGCAGTCAACCAATGTTGCTCCGTCACGCAGGATGATGTACTGGAGTGTCGTAGGCGACCATTCGCACATAGAAGAATCCGCCATGGATGGTTCTTTACGCAGAGTGCTTTTGGAGAAGAACCTCAGGAGACCCACCGGTAAGTATTCCTTCTAAAAGTGCAGTCAGCGTGTACATTTTGAAGATCTTCCCTTGGAAAAGGACGAATGAGTACAAGTTTTGTTTTGCAATAGAATGGTCGCAGCTAGCAACCAGCTACTGTATAAAAATATACTGTGACCGCCGACTGCGGAATGCATGAATGTATTTCCCGTCTTGGAAAAGCTTTACAATTTTAGGGAGTAATACCGCGACAAGGCCGGCACGGTGGGCGGCTGTTTAGTGCCTCACGGTGCAGAGGTACAGGGTTTGATTCCGGCTCCGGCCGTTTGCTTGTTTTCCCCGTGCCTGGGTGGCTTTCCTGCGGGTACTCCCGATTTCCTCCCACATTCCAAAAACACGGATGGCAAGTTAGTGGAACGCTCCAAATTGTGATTGTGCGCCACGAACGGTTGTTCATCTCCGCGTGCCCTGCGATTGGCCGGCAACCAGTTCAGGGGGGTAGCCCGCCTCCTGCCGCTCGAGCGCGCCCGCGCCCCTCGTGAGGAGAAGCGGGATTAGAAAATGGATGGATGGATGAAGACCGCAATGTTTGCGTGAGACGACAATGACCCTCTCATTTCAGACAAAAGTGGGATGCCAGTCGGGCACACGGCGCCTCTGAACCGTTGACATCACACACGTTTTGTTTGTATGATATCTAATACATGAAGTGCATGGAAACGTTTGGGGAAAATGAAGCGGAGCTTATACATAAAACAAAAGCAAACACAAAGGAAACAAATACAAATGAAACTCAGCAGAGCCTCTGAAGTTGCCATTTATTTTCCTTTTTTTTCCTTTAAATAGGGAAACAGCGCTGAACTAGTTTTGCGCATCGGCTTTGGCCTCCTTTAATTCAAGCGGCAGCATTCCGTTGTGTTTACAGAGCGAGGAATTCATCATCTGCGGAAAAGCCGCTTAAAACATCCAGCCGGGCTCTCGATTATCTAGTCCGACGCCGCGCAGAAAGTAAAAGTGATTCATCGCTTTGGAATTTCAACATCGGCATTCCTAAACGCCGCGCCCCAAAGTGCCGAGCGCGATGCGGTGAGGTCCGCTTGCTCATTTCCACGCAGGACCATTGATTGGTGAAAGGAAAACAAGGCAAAGGGTAGAAACACACACCAAAAAAAAAAAAAAAGGGCGGCTTCACATTTCAGCCGGGCCGCGGTGACCTTCGCTTCTCCCGTTGCCGGGTGACCCGCGGCAAGATCTCGGTGTAGTTTGTACGGTACATCAAAGTCTTTGTTTCCTCATCCCCGCAGGGCTCGCCATTGATTATTTCAATCAACGTTTGTACTGGGCTGATCCTGAGCTTTCGCAGATTGGCAGCGTGAGATTGGATGGTTCCGACCCGCTGATGACGATCAATGAGCGACATGGTAATTTTCGCCCACGTTCCCAAAGCAAATTCACATCGGCCTAAATGTTTGTTTTTTTTTTGTTGTTGTTTTTTTTTAAACCAAGCAAGTGTCGTTCGTGTCTGTTGTCTCAGAAGTTGTGCCCTTGCGTCGTATCCCCAGGTATCTTCCAACCTTATCGAATTGATTTATTCGAAGATTACATCTACGGGACTGGACTCAGACACGAGGTCTTCAAGATTCACAAGTTTGGCAAACAATCGGTGGAGTTTTTCAACTTGGGGGTGGACAAGCCCACCAATGTTTTGATCTCCCACCGATTCAAACACCAGGACGGTAATTGAGATTTCTCATTGGTCTTTGCAAATATTCCGCCCTTCCGAAACAGCAGCAGAGAGTGAAATATTTGACTGAAGCGCTCCTCCGAAAATGTATCACAGAGCCTCTCTCGCTCTTCCCGACAGTGTCAAATCCATGCCTGAGGATGTCTTGTGATTTCATGTGTTTGCTCAACCCGACGGGTGCCAGATGCACTTGTCCGGAGGGCAAAATGCTGATCAACGGCAGCTGTGGTGATGTCAACACCTCAGGTGGGCTTCTACCATGGCTTGATGGCACTCTGAAGCTGCTTTACAGAAAACCGGCAAGTCGGCAAAACTATCAGAGCACCAGCTGGCAAACATGCCGGCGTTGTCCACTTACAGTTGAGACATATGAACGGACCCTGACGTCAGTCTGCGTGAATATTTTTGTGCCGATAGTGGCGTGTTGTCACATTGTCAGAATCAGAATAACAACAACAAAGCCCCAGTATGGAGTCGGGGAAACAAAAAACACACTCGGACATGTGGCGAGGGTCGGTGCTGTTGCTGGGGGAATATTGCAAGGCGCCACCACATTCCATCTTACAGCTGCACCATAATAGTGGAAGGGATACTGTCACATTCCACCACATTCGGGTGTGAATGTGAAGGGTTGTTTGTATTCATGTGCCCCGCGATTGGATGGCGACCGGTCCAGGGTGTAGCTTGGCCTGAAGTCAGCTGCGATCGACTCCACCTTAGCCGCTCGCCTCACAAAGTAGTATCGAAAACGCCTGGGCTTCGACTTCTGCTACCTGCTCTACTCGTCCTCTTTATGTTCCCTCGATTCACATGGTCAGACCTCATAAGCTCCAAGTGCCATCGACTATTTACTACTTCAGAAAAAGCATGGACTACTCATACAGCGATTAAACCCAGAAGAATGAAAAAAACTTGATCTCTAACTTTTCTTTCTGATATATTTTCGGGTTGCCTATTCTTGTAGTTTGCGGTTGGTTGGTTCATAATTAACCGCACGGGATTCGCAGCGCATGCCGTATGAGTTTGTTGCGCAAACTGTGATTGACTTCCACGCTAAGAAATGTGGGCTTTTTCCTCCTGCGGCGAAGGTGAACTGTGTCGTCCCCCCTGCGAGAACGGAGGCCGTTGCTTAGCCAACGAGAAGGGAGACTGGCGCTGCTACTGCTGGCCTGATTTCTCAGGCGAACGCTGCGAGGTCAACCACTGCACCGACTACTGCCTCAACGGAGGAACGTGTATGGGCTCACCGCTGGGTAAGATGCCTTCGCAAATGTGCCGCTTGAGCCCCGGAGAAGTTCTGTCGCGTTTTGGTTCATCTTGAACTTGACATCGTCAAAAAAGTGCGGGGTGGTCATCCGTCTACTCGCGAGCCTCCAGTAGTTAGAGCTGATGGTTCTTGTTTTCAAGTACTCCCTCAGGGAGTCGTCTGCATCCAACACGGCGACAAAATGGCATTTTAAATTGGGGACGGGCGGGGGCTTCGGGCCATTTCCTTGTTGCGCAATGATCCAGTGAATAGTAACACTTCAGCACACCTCTTTCCTCCGTGGTATCCTTGCGGCAATGCTGCTGTTTTTTGCAAGCGTTGCACTTTTGAGCCCACTTTGCACAGAAGTTGATTTGCGTTTGCTATGTTTTTTTTTTTTTTAACATTTTGACTTTGAGTGCGCCCGTACCGATGTGGAGCAATCCTCAAGTGCGGCGTGACTGCACACTGGTGCCTGGAGATCCGCGTGACCCCGTTAGCTTGATGATAACGCGTCATGGGAAACGCCATTGATGAGCTAACAAATAACCCCTAATCCTAACACCGAACCACGTACGCCCTAACCCCAACCCAACCACCCCCTGACCCCAACCCCCGAACCCAACACTAACCCAACCTGAACCCTAACCCCCTAATCCTAACCCAAAGCTAGCCCTAACCCTTATTAACACTAACCCAAGACTTAACCCTAACCCCTCACCCTAACCACTAACGCCCTAACCTTTGACCCAACCCCTATCCCTAACCCCCTAAACCTTAACCATGACTCTAACCATAACCCTAACGCACCCCTAATACTAAAACGTCACTTGAAACCGGCAGATATTCGCCCAGCCTCGCTTCCAAAAGAAACGGTGGCGTCAATGTAAAACTTGCTGACGGACACATTTGTGGAGAAAGAAAAAAAAAAAAGGGAGCTCACAAAAGATTTACTGGGTGATGTAATTTCACACTTGATGGTTGGCCCGGGCCTACAGAGACCAAACTATTTGGAGACAAACAATTAGCAAGTGCATTTTCCATTCTATATGCCTTTTAAATTGCGTGGGATTGATTTCTACTTTGGAGGCAGCGCCGTGCTCATGTTCCGCAGCCTACTAATGGACTTCTAATGAGGGGGCCAATTGTAACCGAGACAGAGTTGCGCATTTTATGGTGTGCGCAGAGACATTTTGCTTACCATTACGTCCCGGGCACCGGAGAGCAGCACCCGCCGCACAGTTATTTGGAAAAAAAAGACTAACCTGGTAGTTTGATGTTAGTTTAAAAAAAAATTAAATAAAAAGGTCGCTCATTTCTTCGGGTTTGGTGCTTTTTATTTTGAATCTGGCATGATTGGAAAATGGAATTGTCGTTGCAAGAGGTTCCAGGTCACTCACGGGCACTTGTTTGCTATTTCGGACAAGGCACTCACTCACACACGTGTGATTTCCGCTCTGCCGTCTTATTCTCATTTTGTACTGGACCGCGTTCTGTAATTGAAACCGTATTGACGGCGACGACGTGAGACAGAGCAATCGTCCGCCTCTTTGCTTTCTAGAGCGCTTGGCCTCATTCGGGTCACGGGGAGCGTGAGCCTATCTCGGGTGACTTTGGAGGGGGGGGGGGGGGGGGAGTGGGGGATAACCCTGGACTTGTCCCGGGCACACTCGTATTCACACTCGCACCTTTGGACATATGAGAGAAAGTCATCGCGCCAGGAGAAAACCCACGCGGACACGGTGAGAATTCAGTCACCGAATCCCGTTACCCCGACCGAGGCTGACGTGCTCTCCACTCGGGCGCCGTGCCGCGCACGGCAACCGGTGCGGGAGTTCTTGTGGCCCGTAATCCCCCGAGGGCTCCCTGAAACATTTGCCGTACTCTGAGCTCCTTCGCCTTATTTCTCGACGAACGTTGCCGCTTTTCCGCACGCTCCCTAATCCCTCTTCCCACATCTCCCGTTTTTCTAGGGAAGCCTACTTGCCACTGTCCTCTGGGCTTCTCCGGGCCGTTCTGCGAGAGGAGGATATGCGACAACTACTGTTTGAACGGCGGAACCTGTGACGTCACTCGGGGGAACCAGCCCGTGTGCCGCTGTTTGTCGGAATACACGGGAGAGCGCTGTCTGTACCGTGAGTTGCACGCCTCCCATTTTTTGGCGGGGACATTTCCACTTCCACTGCACGTCGCCATCACGTGATTGACACAAACACGCCTGATCAAACGGCAGAGGAATTCCATTCGGATGCGTTTGCTAACCGACGCGTATGAAAGTTCGGAGCGTGCAACAAAACCTTCCTCCCCTGAAGCCTTTTTTTCCCCCTCCTCCTTCGTAAAAGATCACATTTTCGAATAAACAAAGTGGAAATAGCACAATCAAACAACCGTCGGGTGTTTCTGCGCAGAAGCGATAATGATTTTATTGTCCCCCCCCCCCTTCCCTACGCAGCTTTGTAATTATTGTTAGTGGGGGAAACAATTTTGGCTACACATCGTTAGAACCCCCCCCGCCCCCCCCCCCTTTGTTTGCCCAACGGGTGAAATGTTTTCAAGTGTGGCTAAGATGTCATTTGATAAGGATAATTAAGCCCCATTAAAACCTTTCACAAGTCCAATTAAAGCAGCTCAGACTGCATTCTTGCGGGTGTTCTGAACATCTGCTGTCATTCTCTCTCTCTGTCTCTCTCGACATGGTCACCAGATATTTGTCACCACTACTGCGTGAACTCCAAGGCGTGCACGCTGTCCAGTAGCGGCTACGTGGAGTGCGTGTGCCCCGCCAGGTTCGAGGGAAACAAATGTGAGACGGACAAGTGTCTGCGATGCCGCGGCGCGCCCTGCCTCATTAACGAGGAGACGGCAGAGGTGGTTTGCAAGTGAGTGATCGCCTTCCGCTTCTTTGCTTGCGTCGGGAGGGGCGCCTCGCGTCGCTTTGTGGTTGGAGCAGACATTTGCATTCCTGATACATGTTGTCAAATCCCAAATGCGTGCGACACGTGACATAATTGCACCTGTTACACCTAATACGCGCACGGTGGCGCCGCGAGGAATGACTTTTATTGTCAAACTAAACATCAAACAAAGACAGTGAGGTGCATCTCAAGCCAACGCATGATGTTGCTTTGGATAGAAGGCAAAAATTGTTCCATCGCGATAGCTTCTATTTTTTCGCGGCATGCTATGCTATGGTCCACGCTACAAAATGCTGGGTTGTTTTCCGAACTCCACTCGTAGTGGATTTTGACGTGCCAGGACCCAAAGCGCCGCGTATAAATAACCCGACAGCTTGTTCCTTTGCGCACCCGGCGCTGGATTAGTGATTTCACCCGATTCGGGTTACTTTGAATCGTTGTTTGATGTTTAGTTTGACAGTCGTTCTTGAACTGAAACAGCCGAAGAAGTCTCTTCTGTGAAGATGAGTTCACGAACTGCTGAGTTCACTGCGACCATTCGGCACATTTTTTTTTTTTTTGCTCGCAAAACAAACAACCAAAAAAAAATGGCCAAACCACAACTCATATTTTGAAAAGGTTGTTGGGAGAGTCACTCATATATCAAGGCACCACTGCACACATGCACATGTCACAATGAGGCATTGCATGTTTCCCCTCCCAGATGCAGCCTCAAGAATATAGCCATAATTTTCCACTAAATCCAACAAATACAAAGTGCACAACCGCTGAATGTCTGCGGTTGCTGTCCAATGACAACGAGGATGTCAAATGACCATTTCTTTATTTTAGGGCTTGTCGAATAGAAAGTGTAATTACAGATTTGGCTAAAATGTAAATGGTGTCATTTGTTTGTTTGTTTTTTTCTTTTTGCACGTGACAGAGTACAAATGAACAAGCGAACATTCCCAATAAACGGTCGTCGGTTGCGTGCGTTTTCTCCTTTTGTCACAACAAGTCATTATTTCCTCTCCGCTCAGTTGCACAAATGGGCGAATCGCACCGAGCTGTCAACTATGTGACGGATATTGCTACAACGGAGGCACCTGTCACCTGGACCCCGACACCAACCTGCCTTTCTGTCAGTAAGTCACTTACTACTTCGTGGCATCTGAGACAGACTGTGATGATTCTCACCCTCGCCGCCTCCATGCAAATGACGCCTCTTTATCCCGGTAAGCCCGGCTTTCGGGAGCGCAAGCGGGAACCAATCGCGGGGAGAGTCGCGCAAGCTCGTAATATTTCACGCAACACGATCCCCAAACCCGAGGCGTGTTTGATGTCACGTCGCGGAGGCCGTGGCGCAGCGTGGGGCCGGATGCCAGAGCCTCATCTTACGCTGTGTGACACGTCGCCGTGGCTTAAGGCGCATATTTAAAAAAAAAAAAAAAAGGAAAAGGTGTGTTCCTAGCTTGCCATTTTGAGCCTATCACCGTAGTCCTCCTTGCAGTAAAGAGCTCGTGTCGGGTTTCCGTGACTCTCTTCAGTCGTCGGATTTGGAAGTTTGCTCTCTCGAAAGAAAGGGGCTCTGTGTCAGTCATTTAATTTGACATTCAGTGGGGGGGGGAACGCCATCACTCTTCCAAGCGTGGCCCACAGATTCATCTCACCTGAGCTTCTAATCGCATGCGGCACTTTGTTCCAAATTTTGTCAAGGGAGAAATTGGAAATCCTTTCTTCTCAAGCCCAACGGTCTGCATTTTTAACTGCCCATTGTCCAGGCTCGCCAGGTGGAAATTTGGGCACGTCTCACAAATTCAAGTGGATAGAATCAATTTCTATGCAAATGATTCCACCGTTGGATGAGGTCAACAGATCCCATGGTAGGGGTTATGATTTCCTCAAAGGAACGGGTGACGTACGCCGAGATATGGGCAACTTCATCAAAAATTTTTACGACTGCGCCATATTGAACTTTGCAAGGCCCAACTTGCCTCCAATGGATTTAATTTCTTTCTTTTTTGCTGAACAGCGAGTAGGTAGACTACGGGTTATTGTTAGGGGTTAGGTTTGGGCTATGGCTAGGGTTGATTAGAGTGAGGGGTTAGTGTTGGGTTTGGGATATGGTTAGGTTTTGTACGACATTATACCGATATAAAACTTTTCAGGTTTTCCATTTTAGCTTTCTTCTTGCACAGCATGCGATTATAACTCAGCAGGTATGAATCCGCGGGCGGCTCTGCGTGGTTTTTCACGATGACGGATATTCTGGCTGTACGCTGCCAGAATGTGATTTCTCAGCGTGGAAAAAGGAGGTCGTCCGTTTCGGCAGCGTTTTGGATTCGTCTTGAATTCGACAAGTTTGAAATCTATTGACAACGATTCCCTCCTACAGCAGTCAAGGGTGCACTCACCTCAGCATTCACGGTGCCCGATCGCATTTTCCTCACAAGCGCTCCAGTGAGGTCTCGCGCCGTCCCGCTCTCATAGTCGCCTGCGCTCGCCAGAATAGTTGATGGCCTTTTACTGCATTTGATTTATTATTGCTTCGATGTCTTTTCATGTAAAGTTGTCGAAACAATGAAAGATGTTTCACACAATGGTGTTTTGACATCCAAGCGGCCCAAAGAGCTTTTTGGGGCGTAAAGTGCACAAGAGGCTTCAAGCTGTTGTTTGCCACTCCTGTCAACCTAAACATAAAACAAAGAGAAATACATGCGGCGTCCATAAAACAACCACATAACTCTGCCAGCTTAATGCTAACCCGGAAAGGGAGACCCCATAGACATGCTAACAAATAGCATCTGTGCGGCGCTACTCTAATAGTGCAACGACATGTCGACAGACAATCACAAGACTCCCCAGGCATATATTCTTTATCTTCTGTGTGAAATGACCAAGAGTACCGCAGCGTACTGAGACACAATAGTTGCCCGTCTTCTTTGTTTACGTCGCCGTGACTGTTGCGTTTGATGTCATTAATTCATGTTTTTACAAAGTAAACTATTGTGCCGTCACGGAACACAGTCAACTTGTATGTCAAGTCACCACTGTCCAGTCCATGTTGAGAGTCTTGAGTTGATCCTTTACCTGGCAGGATGCAATATTTCCCAACGTACGTACTTACATCCCACGTGGTCGAAAGTAACTCTACACCTCATGAGATGATTTGCTTTTTTTTTTTTGCTAGTGAGATCATACCAATGATTTTTCTTTCATCAGGAGAGCAACAGAGCTGTTCTGTTTATGCATATTGATCTCGGCACATAGCTCACGCCATCTTCTCCCCGAGTCGGCTGAAAGGCTTGAGCGTGCCAATCCGGGCACGTCAGGCCAACAGCGAGGGCAAAAAAGTGTGCTTATGGGGAAAGGCCCTTTGCTCACTCCACCAACAATGTTTTGCAGCTGCACATCAGGGTTCAAGAACCAACGTTGCGATGAGCTGGCCAACCCCTGCGATTACTTCTGTCAGAATGAGGGGCTGTGCACATTAACGGCTCTTAACAAACCCCGCTGCAAGTAGGTCACCTCGCCAGCCGCTTTGTTGACGCCTCATTCAACGCCATTCTGTAGCCTGTTCGGGAGGAAGGGCTCTTTGTGCCACCTTGTGCTAACTCCCCATGTAACAAGTGCTCCGAAATACATTGAAAAGGACGATTGTATGGCATCGCAGGGGGGGTTGATGACTGCCCGTCCTGTTTTTGATTGACGGGTCAATCAAGATGTGGCATGGCAAAATTAATGTTCATCTTGTCAAGTGTCTTCAAAGTGTTTTGCTTCTCTTTCAAAAGTCCAGATATGTCCTTTGAAATGTGCAAATGAACCTCGTCTTTGTTTTCCTTGTAACATGAATTAAAATTAAAGTGCTAAGAAGAATTCGGGCCGCCGTGTCAACGAAGCTCAATAATGCCACGGCGAGATTGAAGGACTCATTGTTTAAGAATCCGCTTGTATACTTCAGAGGGGAAAAAATGTGTTTTTGAGTCGAGTTTAATTGAGGGTAAAGTTGTACTTATTTTGGAAAACAAAGAGATAAAGGTAATGTTTTTTTTAAGATTAGCTTTGTATCATTACAAGAATAAAAAAAACATTTTCAAACATTTTAACCTCGAAGATAGCCGACTCTATTCTCATAATTAATTTGAATCTAACTTTTATCTAAAAAGAAAAAAAAATCTTCGATATAGTTATCCACATTTTTTAACTGAAATTAAAACTACTTTGAAAATTTTCAAAGCTGTCTGACTTAATTCTTAAGATCGAATCAAACATATCAATTATTTTTTTTCCAAGCTCCAACAAGAAAACAAGAACTAATAACGAGAGATTGACTTGCAAAATGTGTCTTTTTTAATGCGCGTTTATATACTTCCGGGTCAGTTTGGCTACTCCAGCCTCGAACGCACAGCTGGTGTACTGTCACAGAGATGACAGTACACGTCAGACGATTTTCGCTTATCTAGAAACGCGTTTAAAATGAACAGATTTTATGACTTTGTAATCCAAGCCAATTTCGAAGTCAAATTCAATCAAAATCGCCCATGGGTAAAAACGCTCCATCTTTGTTACTTTCGTCAACCCGGAAGTATTTACGCATTTAAACTCAGCGTTCGTTACATAATTTTCCTTTCCTTCGTGTCACGTTCGGGGCTCCGCAATGTTCTCCTTCATCTAAAAGCAATCTGTAAACGGTCACTTGAAACATCCTACAGACGTCGTTAATACTGCAATCTTCTCGATCTTTGGTCAAGACACACACGGCCAATTTGACGCATTCGGCGCTCTTGCTAGCGCGCCGGGCTAAGCCGACTAGGCACTTGTTACATGAGCGGTTGCTGCACGACTCGCTGTCACACCTGTTCGTCGCCTGCCATCAGCACGTGGGGGGGGCCCACTCCCACGTGGCATCATGTGCTCATCACGTGCATGACGGCAAGCCGCAAACGAGAATTGCTTATACGAGCTGGAGCGGCATGTCCCTGTTTTTCCCCCCGCTGAAACTTCATTCTTGTAAGGCTGGTAGCGGAGGATATTGACTCTCTTGTTAGTTGCTGTGGTCGATGCTGTAATTGGTATGAGTGCACGTCATTAGCAGCCGTTCATACATTCTCTCATTATCCGGTTGCGGCGGCCGGATCATTCATGCTTTACAAGCCCCATCTGCGCTCGCCGTGTGAAATTACATCTCTTCTGCGTTCCAAGGACGCCAAGAACACAAGGACTTACTGTCCCGCTGTCATCTTGTCACGTTTTTTTTTTTACTATCCGCACGCTAATAATCGACATCAACTCTACCTCAACATTTTTTTTCCTCAGATGTTGCTTTGTCCAGCTCAATATGCCGCCGCTTCAAAGTGTTTTCTCACCAGAAAAACGACACACGTCAATGGTGTTTGTTTTTTTTTGACAATGCTGTTTGTTTGTTTTTTGGACAAGGTGTTCTACAAACTGGGCTGGAACGCAGTGTGAGAGACCCGCACCCAAGAGCAGCAGATCAGACAACACCAGCGGAGGTTAGTTGGGCACACTTTGAATGAGTCCTGCTCAATTTGACTCAGTAGATCAAACTGGACTCGATTGGCATTTTTATTACATAAAGCAATGTTTTCCTCATTTCCTTTTTTTTTCCCCTCACATTTTAAAATATTTTTTCAGCATCCTGGCTGATCATGTTCGCTCCCCCCTTTTTTTTTTCCTTTTTTTTTTTAACCTTAGCCCTTCTCATCTCAGTTGATGTTGGTTTCTTGCATTTGCCGGGTTCCTCAAATGGGTGATACGATCTTCTCGTTCTTTCTTCGAAGGGAGCATAGCCATCATCGTGCCTCTGGTCCTGCTGGTCGTCTTGATCGTGATGGTGGTGGCGGGCGTTTACATCTGCAGACGAAAGCAAAGGTTGGCAGCAAATCCAGCCATTCGTTTGACCGATGATGTTTTTGGAATGTGGGAGAAACCCGCGCAAGCACGGGGAGAACATGCCAACACCCCGCAGGAAGGAGACGGGATTTGAACCCGCAGCCTCAAAACTGTAAGGCAGATGCGCTAACCACTTCCCACACTGCACTGCCAAGGGAAAATCAATGAGGCTTAAAGCAGGTCTTTGTTTGAAGCCATCGTGATTTATTATTATTTTTTCCCGATCATCCTAATCCATTAAGCCTCCGACTGCCGTTCCGCTTTTCGGTTATCTCACTCGCATCGCGCCGGTTGCTTTTGTCTGATGGATTTTGATGGTGGAATAGCGGCCAGCAAGTCTGGCTTTTCGTTGAGCGGAGGTCTCGGGTTTGAATCCTGCTCCTCCCCGATTCCAAAATCATTGGAAATGCGTGTCTGCGTTTTGTGTCACGTGAATCATGACGCTGACAGCGGCGTCCCGCAGGGGGAAACGCGTCCAGAGGCAGCCGGTGACCAACGGCGGGATCAACGTGGAGATCGGCAACCCGTCGTACAACATGTACGAAGTGGAGCACGACAACCACGCCGACGCGGGGAGCCTGCTGCGACCCAGCTTCACGCTGGACCCTCAGAAGGTGGGTCGGCATCGGGAGATACATCAAAGACGGTTTCCCGTGCGCATTTCAAAAGGGGAACGTTGATTGGCGCTTCGGGCTACTGAAGGCGTCCATGTGGAGCATGAGATTGATTACGAGGTGGAGCGACCGAAAAGGAAAAAAAAAATATATATATATCCAGATTGAAGCGAAATTCCGACGGCAAACGCACGACGACGGATGATGAAAAGAAAGTGAAAGCTCGCAGCTTGCTCAACGTCGCTTTTCAAAGTAACCCGTTCATAATTGCTGCAAATACTTGGATTCAAAAGGAGGTCATGGCCTGTTTTTGTTTAGCAAACTATAAAAAAAAGAAAGAGAGGAAATGAACGTTAAAGAAAAGTTACAAGTCCAGTGTAATGTCAACCAACTTAACTTTATTTTTTTTTAAGTACTTCTCCTCTTTGGGACTGGACTTCACACTGAGGCTGAGTGTACCAAATGAGACATAACACCTTCGCTGATGTGTTTTTTTTTTTTCCTATTCAAGCTTCAAACTTGCCGCTTTCACCAACTTTGACAGCTGCTATTGTTCGAGCGGCATTGAAAACCTTTCCACTCATTTTTCGCTCTTCTCCAACAACCTCCTGCTCTCCAACCAAAAGTTGTCACAACGTAGCTTCACCGCATGTTTATTTCCCTTTTTCTTCTTTTTTTTGGTCGAAGCACTCGCGAACTGATAACGGGCAATCTTTGGGCCAACTTTGCATGACGAGCGGCGGCGCTTGCTTCTCTTGCAGGGCTGGTGTGTCAAATCGAGTGAGCCTCGCACCTTGGGTATCCGTTCGGTGCCCAAGGAGGTAATCCCCGGACAGGTGAATTTTTCAAACCTCACTCTGACTTTGCCCGATAAGGACATGAACCATCGTTGTATCGAATGTAAGCAACCGACCGGCGACGTGCGGTTGCCTGCAATGTTTCCTCGCTGTTGAAATGTCCCGATGAAAAGCCCAAATGTGTGCGCGGGTGTTGATGAGTCTTGAACATTTGCATGACGATCGTCAAGCATGTTAAGTTGCACAGCTTCCCGAATGCATCGATGGCCGTCTTACTTGTTGTGCTTGGTCGCCCCGTCCGGGCCACGCCCCTTTCCGCTTTTTTCATCACCGGCCATTGCCATCCCCGTTTAATGGTCCCCTTTAAGTGGTCCTCCCGTTTTACGGATCTTTCGATGACGTCAACCTGCGTGACCGAGGTAACGGCAGAGCCGCCAAATAATGAATCCGGCATTGCGGCCGCAGTGATTCGAGAAGCTGCCGTTTGAAAGCGAACTGAGCACGTTGTCGATTGAACATCAAGAAGGTGAAATAATCACGCGAACCCCTGCTGAATTTGGTGCAAGTCTGCTCACGGGCAAAGAAATGAATCATCCAGTTGGGTCACGGCCGGCGCAAGGTGCCTTCCCCTTTTGCCACTTTGGACATTTGCCATCGCGCTTCATATTCTTTGCATTGAGCGGATGTCATGATGCCGTTCAAATTGCAAAATTGCGTTTTTCCAGGAGAAAAGTTTTGGACAAGCGGTCCGGTCGATGCCAACGGCCAAATATGGCCTCTGCCCATGGCAGGGCGCGGCTTCCCATCTGAGCCTCCGCTTAGTTCTCGATAGCTCGAATAGTGTCCGGTCCGCAGACCTGAGGCACGGCGGGTGGGGCCGCAGGCCGTTTCAAGATTGGAAAACAAACGATAGAATCTTCAAAAATGAGCCAGTGAAAGGATGCCAGAGTAGGAGTGACGTGCTCCCACTTACCAGTAGCAGTCAACAGGCGAGCAGCGCTTTTATTTGGAGCCGGCGATTCCGATGGGGCCACCCGAGTCGCTTTTCATAGCGTTGCGATATCGATCAGGCCGCCGAGCTCGGGTTGAAGGCCGCAGATGGACGAGGCCACCGCCTCGCCTCCACGCGCTTCGATTTTCTTGCCGTTAGCCGTAGCGCGTCGTGTGCTTTGCGGCATCGTCGTGCTGGTCGCCCCCCCCCGTCAGCGAGCCGTCTTCTTGCTGAGGGACGGATGGCTTAGTCAAGTCGCCCTCGGCAGAGAAACGGCCCCAAAACGTCCTCTTTCCGCCTCCGTGCTTGACTTTAGGGATGTTGCCCTTACGGTCATACTTCGCTGGAGCCAGAATTCTGAGCAGAACAACACCCCCCCCCCCCCCCCCCAAACCTGCTATGCTTTCATGACCGCTGTTCTTGCCATTAGCGTAATCAATAAACAACCATGAAATTGCAAACTTTGAATTTATTGTGAGCAAATTCAGCAGGGGATCAAATCATTGTTTCCGCCACTGTCGTCGTCCCTTTGGGGAATATTTGGGCCCTGACTGTATTGCGGCTTTTTCTAATCCCACTTTTTTTTTTTTATTCCGCCCCCCTGCCCCCCCCCCCTTTCCCTCCATGCAGCCCATGAATTACGCCAACCCAGTGTATGCCAAGACGTATATGGACGGACAAAACTGTCAGAGGCCGATCATCATTATCGGCGAGAGAAGAGAGCTACTCCCAAAGAAATTCGAGGGGATTATTCATGAAACCGCCGCATAGCCTGCTTGACTCTTTTTACTTTTTTTTTTTTTTTTTTTAAACCAGAGTATACGATGTATCTCTCAAAGGCGGTCTACAAGATTTTTTTTCGATGAGAATTTTCAGTTTTCCAGACGTCGCTTTTGCGCTGTGTGCTCGCTGTCATTTGGAACGCTATTCTCACGTTGCTTTTTAACGTCTGTTCAACGGAAGCCGCGACTGACTGACGCTCAAACCTCGGAAGTGCAAAAAAAAAAAGATGATTGGCGCCAGCTCATTGTCCCGCACATTTCAAACCGTTCCAATCTCCGTTTAGCGAAGACGTGTGGAAACAAAAGTCGGTTGAAGCGAATGAACGCCTCACTCGACTTTTCAGACCCATTCCATGCCCCCCCCCCCCCCCCCCCCACCGACTCCCATTATGGTTCATCAACGAGACCTTTAGTGTGGCGAGTCCCTTCTTTATCGTGCGGCTCTGCTGCTTGGATTTCCAGTCGGGCCCATCCGGTGTTTGAAACGGACTTGAAGCGCCCGTCGGCCGTGTCGCGCCAATAACACGCTGTACAATAATCACGTTTCTTTTGTGCAAAGAGACGGAAGCCCACCTTGAATGTTCTCCGATCAGATCCTGCACTGTACGCTGAGAGGACAAAAAAATGCCGAATAGCTTATTTTTCTAAAGCTCACGTCTCGCGCGGTTTTGCCACCAGGCGAGTCAACGCAAGGCTTATCGTAGATCAACGTCTGTTACTTTCCAAGCGGAGGAGGATCGATATAAAGCCTTTTTATAATTTTATATTTGATTTGTATGTGGTTCGACTGCTATGTATTTTGACAAAATGTATTAAATCCAAGTAATTTTTTATATATAAAATGTAAATCAATATTGAATAAAAGGGGGTTTATTTCCATGCGGCAGCCCTTCCCTTGTGTCCAAATACAAAGTTCGCATTGTTTTGTTTTTTTGTTGTTTTTTCCCCCCCCCCCCGAGGAGGTCAACACTGCGTCTCTCCTCGCACACCTCTTAATACACTGCCATTACTCTCCCTTATGATGTTTTTCTCGAGCCGCATACTGTAATTCCCCCTCATCGACCAGTCACCGTGGCAACCAGACTGATGCCTGCCCTTTCTCTGCCTGCCACGGTCTCCTCTTGGTGGATGTCGACATTTCAAACCTTGTATGGTTGCATTCTTCTTGTGTTGAGTTTTAAATCTAAGCCAACAACTCAAATATGGAAGGAGTGCCACCCCCCCCCCCCTGCCCCGCCCCGATTGAGTTCAAGGAATATTATTGACTTCATTCTTTCACGTGCGATATTTCGGATACCTAAATAAGAAGCGCACATTGAAATCATCCTGATTTTAGCATTGTCATCAAAAACGTGAATGAGACGTATGTCGGTATTAGAAAGCGATGTCACAGACGCAGCTTTCCAAGATCAAACGGCAACACAAGTAGCCTCAAAACAATCAGGATCTTATACCGCTTAACGGGGTGGATATCTATTTTTTTCTCTCTCTTATGATCGAAGAGAGCCTGATTATTGGATGTCTCTTATCCTCAACTCAACTTTACCACCGCTGCAATACAAAGTAGTGATGGGATTTTCGTCTCTTTTCGGTGATCCGATTCATTTGGATCGGCTCAGTGAAAAGAGCCGACTCTTTTTGGCTCTCAAACGGCTCTTTTAACTTTAGCTTTTCTCTTTTAAATATTTATGACAAATTTAGCATACATTTTGATAAATGATTTGGTGAACTAAATATTGCACTCTACCGACTGCAAATAGCAACAATTATCAAGCAAAGAAATGTCTTTTTACTTATTTTATTGAACATTAAAAAGGCTCCAAACAAGCAACAAAATGAAACTTCAACAACAATCAAACATGCTGCATCCTAACAAAAATAGTGAGTATTAACTGCAACAGCAGCAGTGAACAAAACAAACATAAACTACTCCTTGCTTTATTTCAAATTTGCAGTCAACAAAACTAAATACTTCAACTTGGAACACTTCAATTTGTCCAGTCTTTGAGAACACCCTCTCTGACGGGACAGATGTTGCTACAATGCACAATCTACTCTGCATTACTTTGATCAAACGGGGGTAGACTGAAGCTCGGTATTTCCACCAGCTCAGTGGATCAGCTGCCCTTGAAATTTGTGGTTCTTTAAGATATGCCCGAATTTAGTGTTTTGTGTTTCTGCACGCTTGGCTAATACTGTAAGTTAAATTCAGATTGCTTGCCAAACGCCTTTGTGTTTTCCTGGACAGTAGGGGGCGATATGAAATAAAGACATCCAATTCACCAAGAAGAAGAATAAGTACAAGCACAAGAACGGTACCACATCCGGTTCAGTGAGCAAGTTTTTTCCGCTGTCCACAAGCCCTGTTCTCAGTGAGTAAGTTTAACATTTTAAACTGACTTCGCAGTTGATCTGTGAGTGTATAGATGTAGACAAGTGGGTTATTACGACACGCAGCTCCTTTAATTTTGTTGTTGTGACTCAACGTAAAAAACGTCAGCAAAGGGGGCAGTGAGCGAGCACGCCGCTGACAACTAGACCTCAGCTGTCAATCAAAAAGCAAACACGAACAGCATTTGACTTGAATACTATTCTGTGATTAGTGATGGGATTTCCGTCTCTTTTTAGAGAGCCGGTTATTTTGGCTCCGCTCACTAAAAAGAGCCGGCTCTTTCGGCTCTCAAACGAACCGGCTCTAAGAGCCGGTTCGTTCGCGAACGACACATCACTATTCTGTATGTTTTCCACACCAAAGCCGCAATCGGGCGGTGGAAGTGTGATGGCTTCACATCAGTGGGGGCAGATTTGTGTCAAAACTATTCCCACAAATGCACCGTGACGTTGTTCATTTGTTTTTCGAAAGGAGGTTGCTCATTGTACTTGAGGTGTGGGGAGAGAGCCGCGAGTGGATCGCTCAAACAGATGCATTGCGAGAGCGGGCATGTTTGGAAATGGACGGGTTGAAAGTAAAGTCTGCCACTTTACGAATAATGACTCAGATTAAAAAGAAAAAAGAAACAACTTTTTTTATGGACTACATTGTGTGACTTTCCACTTTTGTTTTGTTTTTCTACCTGACCAGATTATTCAGGATTACTGGGCCAAAGGCGCAGCTGCCAGACTCTGAGGACATGCGGAAGGGACGCCAGACTGCATTTGGACACGCGTGAGTACTGAGCTGTGTGGTGTGCTTGAAGAGCTGATCTCTGATGTCACGTTGCACCACAAGGTGGAGGTGAGTGCGCCCGCCTTTCTGTCTCTCACTCAACTTAAACATCTGCTTCCTGTACTGCACAACATTGTCAACTCCACAGAGACAGCCCGAGCAGCAGTTCTGGGATATGTTTTGAAACCTTGAAGTGGACCAAGTTAGTTTAGAAATGTATCTATGTATGCATAATATAAACATACATATGACTAACTTGGCCCACTTCAATGTGATTTAAAAACTTGACCAGAAGAGTGTGATCATGTTGTTGTGGAGTCCACGGCAGTTAGGGTTTGTCTCGGTGAGAGAAGTCGGACGTGCTCATGTCCCCCTTGGTGTGTCATGAGATGTCAGTGACATCACGCATGAGCTGGTCAAGCACATGCTCCCATCTCAGGCCTGTCGTCAGTGTTTGTGTGCGTGCAACTTGAACTGGCCCACACAAAGATTGACTAGTCAAATGCTTTCACATAGTCATGTTCGCTTTTCTGTCCAATAAATTGTTCAACTGGAATCTGAGTCTTTGCCTTTCATGACTAAATCCATCCTCAACTCACTCGAAGCCTTTTCAAAGACTGACGTCTTGAGCTCAGACTTGCGCTTCAGTCACATCAGACAGTCTTTTCACTGTTCCCGTTGGTCTCCACATGACTCGAAACTCCAGGAATCGAGCTTTTGGGTCATGTGAAACCGACCGGAACAGTGAAAAGACTGTCCGATGTGACCCAAGTGCAAGTCTGTGCTCAAGACTCAAGTGGGACTTTGAAAAAGTGCTGCAATGCCCGCCCCAAACATCACCCAATTTGACATCCACCAATCGCGGTGAGGCTGTCATTTGCATAACCCTAACCCTATTTTGCATAAACATACCCACTTTCCAAGTTCTGACCAATCAGATTGCTCCAAGTTTGCATAATCACGCCCCAAAGAGCCCACAATCAGAGAACACCGAATTGGCATAACCGCTCACCCTTTCCACCAATCACAGCATGTTGTTGTCATGCTCCACCCACTTTCACAGCTATCAGCGAATCATCAACCATCATTCCAGCCAGGCCACACACACTTTCAAATTTTTTACTTTTAAATTATCCTGCGGGCCTGATTAAACCTCTTTGCGGGCCGGTTCCGGCCATACGTTATACACCCCTGATGAATAATAAGGCGTTTTTAGCCCAAACAAACCCGGCAATGTATAGTCAGGCGTTTTTAGGTGAAAAAATGACCATGTATAGGAAGGCATTTTAACCCGAAAAAAACAACCATGTGTAGTCAGGTGTTTTTAGCCGGAAAAGACCAATGCGTTTTTAGCTGAAAAAAAATGACCATGTATAGTAAGCCATTTTGACCTGAAAAAAAACAACCATGTAACGTAAGGCGTTTTTCGACGATGTGTAATAAGGGATTTTTTGATGAAAAAAGAACGACCATGTATAGCAGGGCGTTTTTAGCCGAAAAAAACAACCATGTATAGCAAGGCGTTTTTAGCCGGAAAAAACGACCATGTATAGCAAGGCGTTTTTAGCCCAAAAAACAACAACCATGTATCGTAAGGCGTTTTTAGCCGAAAAAAAACGACCATGTATAGTAAGGCGTTTTTAGCGCAAAAAACGACCATGTATAGTAAGGCGTTTTTAGCCGAAAAAAGAACGACCGTGTATAGTAAGGCGTTTTTAGCCGAAAAAAACGACCATGTATCGTAAGGCGTTTTTAGCCCAAAAAACAACAACCATGTATCGTAAGGCGTTTTTAGCCGAAAAAAAACGACCATGTATAGTAAGGCGTTTTTAGCGCAAAAAACGACCATGTATAGTAAGGCGTTTTTAGCCGAAAAAAGAACGACCGTGTATAGTAAGGCGTTTTTAGCCGAAAAAAACGACCATGTATAGTAAGGCGTTTTTAGCGCAAAAAAGATGTGTTGGGCATGAAACTTACCAGGGAGATAGACTGTTGGGTCTTTCGAGAGCAGGAAGCCGATCATGTTTACTGCTGCCTGGGGAGAAAAAAAAAATCAAAAATGTAGTCATGGTGCATTAAACAAGTGTAAATGTCTCCTACTTTTCAGGCTGGTCCAAAGTTTGACTTCAGCACCTTGCCAATAACAGGAAGAAGAGCAAAAAGTGTTGTCTGCACGTCTGTGCTCGTAGGTGGACTCTGGCGGTGAGCAGGTGACTCCCTTTTGTGGCACGGAGGACCCAAGAACGATCTTCCTTCAACTCTGAAAAATGAAATGGTCTGCAGGTCTGTGCTCGTAGGTGGACTCTGGCGGTGAGCAGGTGACTCCCTTTTGTGGCACGGAGGACCCAAAAACAATCTTCCTTCAACTCTGAAAAATGAAATGAGGCTTGGTGTGTTGGGTCTCTCTCAGTGACAGATTGAGGCTGCTGTTGTCTTCTTATCTGATCCAAACAATGTTGTCTTTTCCTCTGATCAAAACAGTGTCTCCCCCTAGCGGACATTCCACGAATTGCACCCTATTAAAATTATTCATTCCGTGTCTTTTGTGCAATTTTTTACTTTTAAATTATCCTGCGGGCCTGATCAAACCGCCTTGCGGGCCGTTATGTGTTATTCACCCCTGATGAATAATAAGGCGTTTTTAGCCCAAAAAAAACGACCATGTATAGTCAGGCGTTTTTAGCTTAAAAAAACGACATAGTATAGTAAGGCGTTTTTAGCCAGAAAAAATGACATAGTATAGTAAGGCGTTTTTAAGCCAAAAAAACGACAGTATAGTAAGGCGTTTTTAGCCCAAAAAAACGACATACTATAGTAAGCCGTTTTTAGCCTGAAAAAAACGATAGTATAGTAAGGCGTTTTTAAGCCGAAAAAAACGACAGTATAGTAAGGCGTTTTTATTTTGAAAAAAGGACATAGTATAGTAAGGCGTTTTTAGGCCGAAAAAAACGACATAGTATAGTAAGGCGTTTTTAGCCCGAAAAAAACGACATAGTATAGTAAGGCGTTTTTAGCCCAAAAAAACCGACATAGTATAGTAAGGCGTTTTAGGCCAAAAACAACGACATAGTATAGTAAGGCGTTTTTAGCCCGAAAAAAACGACATAGTATAGTAAGGCGTTTTTAGCCCGAAAAAAACGACATAGTATAGTAAGAAGTTTTTAAGCCGAAAAAAACGACATAGTATAGTAAGGCGTTTTAACTTTAAAAAACGACATAGTATAGTAAGGCGTTTTTAGGCCGAAAACAACGACATAGTATAGTAAGGCGTTTTTATTTTGAAAAAAGGACATAGTATAGTAAGGCGTTTTTAGGCCGAAAAAAACGACATAGTATAGTAAGGCGTTTTTAGCCCAAAAAAACCGACATAGTATAGTAAGGCGTTTTAGGCCAAAAACAACGACATAGTATAGTAAGGCGTTTTTAGCCCGAAAAAAACGACATAGTATAGTAAGGCGTTTTTAGCCCGAAAAAAACGACATAGTATAGTAAGGCGTTTTAACTTTAAAAAACGACATAGTATAGTAAGGCGTTTTTAGGCCGAAAACAACGACATAGTATAGTAAGGCGTTTTTAGGCCGAAAAAAACGACATAGTATAGTAAGGCGTTTTTAGGCCGAAAAAAATGACATAGTATAGTAAGGCGTTTTTAGGCCGAAAAAAATGACATAGTATAGTAAGGCGATTTTAGGCCGAAAAAAACGACATAGTATAGTAAGGCGTTTTTAGGCCGAGAAAACCGACATAGTATATAGTAAGGCGTTTTTAGGCCGAAAAAAACGACATAGTATAGTAAGGCGTTTTTAGGCCGAAAAAAACGACATAGTATAGTAAGGCGTTTTTAGGCCGAAAAAAACGACATAGTATAGTAAGGCGTTTTTATTTTGAAAAAAGGGCATAGTATAGTAAGGCGTTTTTAGGCCGAAAAAAACGACATAGTATAGTAAGGCGTTTTTAGCCCGAAAAAAACGACATAGTATAGTAAGGCGTATTTAGGCCGAAATAACCGACATAGTATAATAAGGCGTTTTTAGGCCGAAAAAAACGACATAGTATAGTAAGGCTTTTTTAGCCCGAAAAAAACGACATAGTATAGTAAGGCGTTTTTACTTTAAAAAACGACATAGTATAGTAAGGCGTTTTTACTTAAAAAAACGACATAGTATAGTAAGGCGTTTTTAGCCCGAAAAAAACGACATAGTATAGTAAGGCGTTTTAACTTTAAAAAACGACATAGTATAGTAAGGCGTTTTTAGGCCGAAAACAACGACATAGTATAGTAAGGCGTTTTTAGGCCGAAAAAAATGACATAGTATAGTAAGGCGTTTTTAGGCCGAAAAAAATGACATAGTATAGTAAGGCGATTTTAGGCCGAAAAAAACGACATAGTATAGTAAGGCGTTTTTAGGCCGAAAAAACCGACATAGTATATAGTAAGGCGTTTTTAGGCCGAAAAAAACGACATAGTATAGTAAGGCGTTTTTATTTTGAAAAAAGGGCATAGTATAGTAAGGCGTTTTTAGGCCGAAAAAAACGACATAGTATAGTAAGGCGTTTTTAGCCCGAAAAAAACGACATAGTATAGTAAGGCGTATTTAGGCCGAAATAACCGACATAGTATAATAAGGCGTTTTTAGGCCGAAAAAAACGACATAGTATAGTAAGGCTTTTTTAGCCCGAAAAAAACGACATAGTATAGTAAGGCGTTTTTACTTTAAAAAACGACATAGTATAGTAAGGCGTTTTTACTTAAAAAAACGACATAGTATAGTAAGGCGTTTTTAGCCCGAAAAAAACGACATAGTATAGTAAGGCGTTTTAACTTTAAAAAACGACATAGTATAGTAAGGCGTTTTTAGGCCGAAAACAACGACATAGTATAGTAAGGCGTTTTTAGGCCGAAAAAAATGACATAGTATAGTAAGGCGTTTTTAGGCCGAAAAAAATGACATAGTATAGTAAGGCGATTTTAGGCCGAAAAAAACGACATAGTATAGTAAGGCGTTTTTAGGCCGAAAAAACCGACATAGTATATAGTAAGGCGTTTTTAGGCCGAAAAAAACGACATAGTATAGTAAGGCGTTTTTAGGCCGAAAAAAACGACATAGTATAGTAAGGCGTTTTTATTTTGAAAAAAGGGCATAGTATAGTAAGGCGTTTTTAGGCCGAAAAAAACGACATAGTATAGTAAGGCGTTTTTAGCCCGAAAAAAACGACATAGTATAGTAAGGCGTATTTAGGCCGAAATAACCGACATAGTATAATAAGGCGTTTTTAGGCCGAAAAAAACGACATAGTATAGTAAGGCTTTTTTAGCCCGAAAAAAACGACATAGTATAGTAAGGCGTTTTTACTTTAAAAAACGACATAGTATAGTAAGGCGTTTTTAGCCCGAAAAAAACGACATAGTATATAGTAAGGCGTTTTTAGGCCAAAAACAACGACATAGTATAGTAAGGCGTTTTTAGCCCGAAAAAAACGACATAGTATAGTAAGGCGTTTTTAGGCCAAAAAAAAAGACATAGTATAGTAAGGCGTTTTTATTTTGAAAAAAGGACATAGTATAGTAAGGCGTTTTTAGGCCGAAAAAAACGACATAGTATAGTCAGGCGTTTTTAGGCCGAAAAAAACGACATGGTATAGTAAGGCGTTTTTAGGCCGAAAAAAAACGACATAGTAAGGCGTTTTTAGCCCGAAAAAACCAACATAGTATATAGTAAGGCGTTTTTAGGCCAAAAACAACGACATAGTATAGTAAGGCGTTTTTAGACGAAAAAAACGACCATGTATATAGTAAGGCGTTTTTAGACGAAAAAAACGACATAGTATAGTAAGGCGTTTTTAGGCCGAAAAAAACGACATAGTATAGTCAGGCGTTTTTAGGCCGAAAAAAACGACATAGTAAGGCGTTTTTAGCCCGAAAAAACCGACATAGTATATAGTAAGGCGTTTTTAGGCCAAAAACAACGACATAGTATAGTAAGGCGTTTTTGAGCCGAAAAAAACGACATAGTATAGTAAGGCGTTTTTAGGCCAAAAACAACGACATAGTATAGTAAGGCGTTTTTAGCCCGAAAAAAACGACATAGTATAGTAAGGCGTTTTTACTTTAAAAAACGCCAGTATAGTAAGGCGTTTTTAGGCCGAAAACAACGACATAGTATAGTAAGGCGTTTTTACTTAAAAAAAACGACATAGTATAGTAAGGCGTTTTTAGGCCGAAAAAAACGACATAGTATAGTAAGGCGTTTTTAGGCCGAAAAAACCGACATTGTATAGTAAGGCGTTTTTAGGCCGAAAAAAACGACATAGTATAGTAAGGCGTTTTTAGCCCGAAAAAAACGACATAGTATATATAGTAAGGCGTTTTTACTTTAAAAAACGACATAGTATAGTAAGGCGTTTTTAGGCCGAAAACAACGACATAGTATAGTAAGGCGTTTTTAGGCCGAAAAAAACGACATAGTATAGTAAGGCGTTTTTACTTTAAAAAACGACATAGTATATAGTAAGGCGTTTTTAGCCCGAAAACAACGACATAGTATAGTAAGGCGTTTTTAGCCCGAAAATAACGACATAGTATAGTAAGGCGTTTTTAAGCCGAAAAAAACGACATAGTATAGTAAAGCGTTTTTAGGCCAAAAAAAACGACATAGTATAGTAAGGCGTTTTTAGCCCGAAAAAAACGACATAGTATAGTAAGGCGTTTTTAAGCCGAAACAAACGACATAGTATACTAAGGCGTTTTTAGGCCAAAAACAACGACCATGTATAGTAAGGCGTTTTTAGCCCGAAAAAAACGACATAGTATATAGTAAGGCGTTTTTAGCCCGAAAAAAACGACATAGTATAGTAAGGCGTTTTTAGCCCGAAAAAAACGACATAATATAGTAAGCCGTTTTTAGCCCGAAAAAAACGACATAGTATAGTAAGGGTTTTTTAGCCTGAAAAAAACGACATAGTATAGTAAGAAGTTTTTAAGCCGAAAAAAACGACATAGTATAGTAAGGCGTTTTTAGCCTGAAAAAAACGACATAGTAAGGCATTTTTAGCCCGAAAAAAACGACATAGCATAGTAAGCTGTTTTTAAGCCGAAAAAAACGACATAGTATAGTAAGTATACATAGTATACGACTATACTATGTCGTTTTTTTCGGGCTAAAAACGCCTTACTATACTATATCGTTTTTTTTTTCGGCTTAAAAACGCCGTACTATACATGTTCGATTTTTTCGGCTTAAAAACGCCTTACTATACTATGTCGATTTTTTCGGCTTAAAAACGCCTTACTATACAATGTCGTTTTTTTTTGGCTTAAAAACGCCTTACTAGACTATGCCGTTTTTTCGGGCTAAAAACGCCTTACTATACTGTCGGTTTTTTCGGCCTAAAAACCCCTTACTATATTATGTCGTTTTTTTCAGGCTAAAACGCCTTACTACACTATGTCGTTTTTTTCGGGCTAAAAACGCCTTACTATACTATGTCGTTTTTTTCGTCTAAAAACGCCTTACTATATACATGGTCGTTTTTTTCGTCTAAAAACGCCTTAATATATATGGTTGTTTTTTTTCGTCAAAAAATGTCTTCCTATACATGGTTGTTTTTTTCGTCTAAAAATGCCTTACTATACATGGTCGTTTTTTTCGGCTAAAAACACCTTACTATACATGGTCGTTCTTTTTTCGGCTAAAAACGCTTTACTATACATGGTCGTTTTTTTCGTCGAAAAACGCCTTACTATACATGGTCGTTTTTTTCGGCTAAAAACGCCTTACTAGACATTGTCGTTTTTTTGGGCAAAAAACGGCATACTACACATGGCCTTTTTTTTCAGCTAAAAACACCTGACTATACATGGTCATTTTTTCGGCTAAAAACACCTTACTGTACATGGTCAGTTTTTTTGTCGAAAAACCTCTTGTTTACTATACATGGCCTTTTTTTCGGCTAAAAACGCCTTACTATACATGGTCGTTTTTTCGGCTAAAAACGGCTTACGATACATGGTAGTTTTTTCGGCTAAAAACGCCTTACTATAGCGTTTTTCACGCCGACGCATACTTACTTGTTTGAGCCGCGAAGTTGTACCCGCCGGATCGTCATGGGGCCTTACATTTTCAAATGCTCCAGATAATCAATCGTGCAGAAGGTATAGTTAGCCCCCCCCCCACCCCTTCAAAAAAATAATCTGGAATACAGAAAGAGTATCTACACAATTGAGTACCTTATCGTCATGTGTGTTTTTTCTCAGCAATCACCTTCCAACGTGTATAATATAGTTCCAATCACATCTCTTAAAAAGACTTGACAGGGTCTTGCAGAGATGTTTATCTTCTCCACAATCTGCTGGGGAAAGGGTCGACAAATCCTTTCAAACAAAATGACGGCCAATTTGAAAGCCGACGCTGCTGCCGGACACAAATCGATGAGGAACTTGACAGGTTCAGTGTTTGTATAACGTGGCTCCCAAGTCACTAACCACAGTAAAAATGATGACAAAGAGATGTTATCAGATGCGCCAACTGTTAGGCTAGCTTCTTCGACAACAAACGATGACAACTACGGCTGCTTCTAGTACAGTCCTCTGCAATTTACAGCAGTCTGTAGACCCTGTGGCACAATGATACCTCCCACAGGTCAGTCTCGGTTCTACAACAGACATCTGCTCTGGCCAAGGAGATCAAGATGCGGAATAAAATAATCAAATAAAAGATTGCTAGGGGCTCTCATATCACATCTACCAACTATAATGACCAACATGGCCGAAACTAAATCATCACACGGTTTTGGGATACTAATTCACAAAAAAAATTGCTATTCGTTTGCTAGGACTCCGAGGTAGACTTTCATAACACCTCGCAGCACTAATTAGTGGGCAACATCCTCTCGGCTTCTTCCAGGAGTAAACACATGACAGATTGATTGGAGTCAATTAAGAATGTCAATCATGGGCTGGAAAAAAAAAAACACCAGTTCCCCAAAGTGATGTGTACTCTCTTCTTAAGCTTTGTTTACAGCAATTCGGGCTGCCGGGGGAAGCGCTGTTTGCCCAAAACATAGTGCGGCATGGGAACACAAATGTTCTTTTCAATAATAAATTCGATGCAGCCCCGTGAGTCTAAAAACGCCATTCTCAATCATATTGCGTTTAGTAATGTAAGTATCGAGAGAACCGTACACCTTTGCGTAACACAGTATTCCTGATTAACAATAATTAAAACAAAAATTAAAAAAAGACTTTAACCGCAAGGTTTGCAGTGCATCCATTTGCAGGGGATCAAATTATGAGAGCACCACTGCCACCTACTGCACTGGATGTGCAATTACACCCCCTAAAATCAAATAAATGCTCCGAAAATGGCATCGCAACAGACCCCCCCCCCCCCCGTCCCCCCACATATGAGAAAGACTCTTTTCGACTCCATCACCAACTTCGGCTTTACGGATGCCAAAAGCATATTTATGGTCCAAACAAATGCGCATCAAGCTGAGTCCGATCCGAAGACGACGATGTTGGGAACTGATCCTAAAATCCATTCATGACGAGCACGGTAACTCGTGCCACTTTGGGGGCGCTAAAATGAAACGCTGGAGCGCTTGAGCAATCCACCCGGACCGACCTTGTAGAAGTGTAAATCAAAGATCAGCAAATGACGCCGCTGACAAGGTTCATGAATCAGTCTGACCGGCGAGCACTGGAGATGTTGACGCTAGCCTTAGAAGACCTGCAAAGTGGAACTCTCAAGGCCTTTGAGACTTCCTTATCGCATTTCGTAAAGCCGCTTAGCAAAAGAATGGATCTCCCGCTTTCCAATGTGAGTCAATAAGTCCTTGTATTTACATGCGGAAGCGTCGGATGTTGCGTGTCCTTGCGAAGCCTGACTAATGGGCGGATTTTAGAGGGGCAGGAGCGTGGGGGGATGGGCTGAAGTGTAATCCGCCACGGTGGAGGCTGCACTCCCACCAGTAAATCTAGAGGATGGGCTACTCTTCCCTTGGCAGCTTTTCTATTCCGCCGATTCGTCTTTTGGCCTTTAATCACGACGGCATGCAGATTGCAAAATATTTAACCCCTGCCATCAGTTGACGCCTCAACTTGCTGCGAAAGGTCGCAGGACGGCCCGCGTGATTCCGATTTTCAAGACTGCACGCGATCCAGTCGAGCGTCGGCAAATCCAATATTGACTCTCGCTTCCCATCATTGGCGACCGGCCGGCGGGAGGCGCAGACCAGCTGTGGCGGCAGATGTTGCCTCAGTGATACGTTCACTGTTTGCCATTGCTAAGGGCACTTGGCTTTCGGGAGGCGGAGCTCCCCGATTTGTTAGGCCGGTAGAAATATGAGCGGCGACACTCAAAAGGAAGTTCAGCATCATCTTTTGGCTCTTGGTCAAAAGAGGCAACGGCAATCAGATTGCGGCCTTTGACCTTTCCGTAGTCTTTTGCTTGAGCCGCCGGCTTCACTGAACATGTGTGATGCCGAGTCCATCTGATCTTCTGGGATCTGTCAGTCATTTCGAGGCTCACTTATGACTTATTCTGTTGTAATCCCCCACACACACACACACACACTCCCGACCCCTTGTGTGCTGTCACCATGACAACATATGTGCCGGGAAGTGTAGGAGAGGAAGACAAAGGACAAATTGGTAGAAAGACAAATATTCCATTTTAAAAAAAATTAACGTTGCCGATTCAAGTCAGGCCCGTCTCAATTAGCTCAGGAGAAAACATGGAGAAAGTTGCGTTCATCTTGCCCTTGATCTTAAAAGATGAATCGGACTCCAAAGGGGAGCAGCTGATCTTTTCTTTTGCCGGTATTTACATGTGGGCTTCCTCGCTCGGTGGCCTTCGAGTCTTAAATCCAAGATTACAATGCCAGGCGGTTGAGGGATGTTCAATCCGGCACAGAAATTGCAATGAAACGGTTCTAAGATATCCAGCTAATGATTTTTATGGAAATGCCTCTCGCTCCCGCCAACGGAAACATGATCCCATTTCCTGATGGAGTGTTAATCAATTAATCATCTGCCGTTATTTCTTTCATGAACTAAAGGCTCGTGCGGAACATTTGAAAAATCTTCCCAATGACTACCCAGGGATGAACTCTGCAGCGCCGCAGGTTCAGACGATTCCGACCGGCGTGTGAATTATGATATATTTGAACTCGGGGGGGAGGGGGTCAGAAGCGCATCGATATCGAGGCTTATCCGCCTTCAAGCAGTCGCACCCTTAAGGATGTTGCATTATGAAGGAAACCGGTTAGCGACGCTTAATGGATAACTGCTCAAAGCCGTTCGATTTTGGGCCATCCCACAAGACCGCGAGGAATCCAACGCGCCGATTCGATTTGATTGCAGTCGACATTGACATTGTCCACCGCCTCACGAATGGACGGCGACCCCTTCTTTCGGGACGACGATTGCACTCGAGAGGGGGAAATGTCCACTGTCAGTCAAAAGCCATCGTCTTTGTCAACGCCGCATTTTTTGATGCAGTTGATCCGATCGAGCATTTACTCCGCTCCGTAGTCAATGTGTGACTGTCGTTATATGTCGTAAAAATAGAAAATAAATAACACGTACATGTATACTTATGTTTTGAAATGATATTTCAGTTTTGAATAAATCTGTTTTTTTTTTATGTCTTGAATTTGTAAAAAAGTCACATTTTCGTTTTTCACTAATGAAGGGTTCGGTGCACGTGCATATGAACTGGTTGCGTTCGTTACCTCGAACAAGGTTAAGAAGCACTGATCTAGAGTGTTCCCATTAACCTGCCATGCATGTTTTTGGAATGTGAGAGGAAACCGGAATACCCGGGGAAAACCCACGCAGGCACAGGGAGTACATGCAAACTCCACACAGGAAAGCCGGAGCCGAGATCGAACCCGGTGCCTCTGCACTATGACGTCGGCGTGCTAACCACTCGACCACCGGGCCGCCGGTTCTCCGTTCCAAAAATGGTGTGAGAATTCAACGATTAATCTTCTGTTGCGTGCACCCGAATTAAGTCAAATGGATTTTGGACGGATCGGGGGTCATTCTTTCTTCATTATTTTAAGATTTGGGTCATTGCATCCGTTTATTATTCGGGCGATACTTGACTGTCGTCTGGGTTTGGCGCTTGCGCGGGCGTCGGCTTCCCGCTCGTAACTCTGCCCGAGAGCACGAGAAAGGAGAGCGAGCAGACTCGGAAGCCCCCTCGGAGCCATTGGGGCCCGGCTCATAACAGTCAGCGTACCTTGCGGCGCCAGATGACCCGTGAAAAGGGCGAAGCCTTCACAAATCATTGTGGCGTGACCACCAATGTCACTTTTCTGCAGAGGAAAGGTTAGCCATCGCCTCGCTGCGTTGACGTGCAAAAATAAACAGGAAGAAGGGAAAAAAAACAAACAGGTGGGTTTTTCGAGCTTTATCTAAATATTTTTTTGCTGCGGCACACGGCAAATGGAATTACCGTCGAAGCACTTCCGGCCGTCGCAGGGGCTCGTTCTCTCAAGACGACAATACCTCGGGATTCTTTCGGGAGTCTTTGCTGTGATTAACTCATTTAGTACCAGCCAATTCTGGACCAGGTCTGAAAAGACGTTTAAAAACGTCTTTGGGAGTGAATGAGTTAAGGTCGCCGTGGTAAACGCAAAGGAAAAGCAACTAACACGTACCGCGTCAAAAATCGTAGCCACGCTTAGTCAAGAGCTGCTGAGTGGGAGGCGAGCTCGCGTGACGTCATTGAAATCATCCGCGGGAGACTTCCGTGCGCGATGGACATCATTTATGGGAATCGGAGACTTCGCCGTGTGTGGCGCGTACGCCCAAACGCCCAAAGCAGGAGATGGCGTCATGCCAGCTGCTGCTTGTGATTTCAAACTGCAAAAATAAGGAAACGGCGGCGCAGTGTTCCTTCCGAATGGAATTTGCGTGAGGGGATTTCAAGTTAGAACCGAGGGATCAGCGGGAAACGATGCGAGCGTCTGCCCAACGGCTCGAAGCCGGTCGGCCGGCCCTCCGGCGACGGCGCTGATGGCGCGCCTCGAGATAAGGCGTCCGTCCCCTCGCCTTGTCCGGCTAAATCCGCTCGTCAATGTTTCTCCCATCAGGCTGTTAGGGAGGCCATTCGGGTCAAAGCCTTGTTAGATCGCAATCTCGCTCAATTTACACAGGACGGCGGCTTAGAGCGATACAATCAACAACCTGCTGGCGCTGCGGCGCGGAGGGCTAATTAATTAACTTCGCCTTTTGGGTCTCAAAAAGGGACCGTTTGCGTCACCGTTGTTTCGTCAGCTTTTTTTTTTCAACAAAACGCTCGCCGCCCTCGGGACAACAGAGGAGGCGGCTGGAAATGAACAGGACAAAAGGTAGCCGCCGTTCTCCCAAAATGTCAACCGAGAGTTTTGGCATCACCGCGTTCATTTCGTACCCGCCCGTAGGAAGACAAACGGCCGAGGGCGACGCGCGTGGCGCCGTGCCATCGATCCCCATTCGAAGAGCGACTGACATCAAGAATGTAAATCCTCACTGTCGTTGCTGCCGGAGAGAGCGAGAGCGAGAGCGAGCGCGACTGTCCTCCTCATTGGAATTCGCAGAGCCGTTCCAAGATTTTCCATCCGGTGCCACCTCTTCATTTCCACCGCCTCGGGTGTATCAGCTCCGAACACGTAACCTTCCCCTGTTTAACAATTACAACCTGCAGACGCTCGAGGAGGAATTTGCAACGAGGCTGCGAGGTGAACACTCAACGTCGGTAATTAGCTTGTCCGTTCAATTGTTCGCCGTCGACCCGCCTGTCAAAATACCGCAGGCCGCCGTCGAATGATTCATACAGACAGTCAAGTTCTCTCAATTGATGAAAATCTCCCCGCGCTTCATTTGCCTCCAACGCGCGAGCCCGCAAGTGAGACGTCACGTCACGTCGGTTGATTAAATCGGACGTGCATGCGGCCCGGAAGCGACGCCCGGGATTGCGAGAAAGCCAGTCTTCAAATAACGTCTGCTACATCGCATGGTGATGTCCACAAACACGCATACGAATCCCGCGCGTTGCGTTTATGAGCGCTTGGCGGACAATTCGAGCTGTCCAAGGTCATTTTCATCACTTGGTTGGCACAATGGTCAAATAAAACCCACTAAGAGGAAATACGGCGGACAAAGTTACGGTCCGACGAATGCGTCGCTCGCCGTGCACGAATATACATCGCGTAGCGTGCGCTCGAGCGGCGCTTATCCACGGAAGCAATCAGACAATGCTTATCTGTAAATGTGGAGTCATTTGCTACGCTATCTTTGCTGATGCTCTTGGACGAGGACATTTAGGAAAAGCATCGGATGACCGGTGAAAATCAATCAGTGAAATGACTTCAGGACATTAAAGGCAGATGGAGATTAATGAGAAGGTATTGACGAGCTTCCATCAGTATGAGGACTGCTACGCTACATTGATGGAAAGACGTTTTCCTGATATAGTTGGAGATGTGACATTTAATATGCAGGACTTCGATATCGATGTGTTTTGTTTTTGTTTTTTGTTTTTTTTGCGCCGACGTCATACCATAAACAACGACGGTTGGTTGCGTTTACTTAATTGTCAAGTGACATTGCTAGCCGTTAGCGTTAGCCATTAGCCGACCAGAGCATACTGAAGAAAATAGATTCACAAAATTACTGGGGCACACTGGGGGTAAAAAAACTAAACCAATCATACAAAGTCCTGAAAACTGAAAGTAACAAACAAACAAAAACCCATGACGATCCGACCAAGTGCTCGGTGTGGCAGTCCCTTGGCCAAAAAAATTGTTTTTTTTTTACATGACATGATGACCAAGAGGTGCGACGCTGGAGAATAAGCCCTCCAATGACACCTGTTGGTCACAAACGGAACAGAACCGTGGCAGTAAAGGATGATAGATTAAAAAAAAAAAATCGAAACAAAAACAGAATTGTGACAGTTTTGAGCGATATTGCTCCTGCATAAATGGCGACGTCACTGCACATCGATATCAAGACAAAGCATGCGCAGCCCGACACCAATCCTGTTCACCATCGACAAGCACCTGACGAAAGACGATTTCCGATAGGTGTGGCGAAAGGTCGAATCCGGCCGTGAACGGAACGTAACTGAATGGAATTCCTTTTGGTCTTGCCCTGATCATATGCAACGTTTTCTCTCTGTATTCATTTGAGGGGAAAAAAAAGATCTTTTCCAACGCGTTCTGTTCAATATTTCCAAATCCCATTTTCCCCCGGTGTGCGGTCAGCACTGCGATCATGACTTGAAGCAGAGCGAAAGCTGATCAGAAAAAAGAAACCCGATCTGTGACGCTATCGCTTTTGTGGCGATTGAGCGCCGTCAATTGGAGGGCGCCCAAGCGTCACCCTCCGGCGCGACTACCGACTTCATCTTATTGGCCGCTTCTCGTGTCCCTCGTATTCCTGCTTGGCCTCGAGTATTCCTTATCTCTTTCCCCGGCAGCCCACATGTGCCAGCCGCGACGCCATCCCCGCCTCCGGTGTTTGTTGGCCATACATAACGCGTTTACAACTTATTCTGTTGATGCCCCCAGTGGGGGGGGGGCAAATGAGGCACACACAGACTGGCCCATGAGGCTCTTTTACTTTTTGTCTCTCCGGTGTGGAGGAGCCCCATCTTCTGAGGGCGTTGGTACTAGTTAAAGTGCTATCAGCCAGCTTCCACCCCCCCCCCCCCCACCACCCACCACCCCCATCTGAGCTCTTTAAAATAGGATTAGGCACAGTCACTATCTTCTTTGGGGACACAGTTGCATTGGTTCCCACTTATCTGTGATGAGCAGTCATGAACTGATGGCGGTTGAAGGAGGACTCCAAATGATCCTTGAGAAAACGGGCCGCATCGGACTGTATACAGTTTTCTCATAGCAGATCTGGCTCGGGGGGTTCGGATTTCTGGCGGGGCGTGCCGCACGAGAACGGCAACGGGGCTAAAATTGCGCGTTTAAAAAAAAAAAAGTTTTGTTTGTTTTTGCCATTTTATGCATCTCAAGATTTTCTGAAAGCAAAGAAATCGCAGTCCGAAAAAAAAATCCCCAGTTTTGAAGCAATGCCATCTCGCACCATCTTGAAAAATCAATGTTCGGTATTTAAGGTGCGCGTGATTGCGAGGCTGTCAGAGTCGAAAGCTCTTCGAAGCAATTAAACAGATCGTCCACGAGAAACACTTTTTTTTTTTTTTTTGACACGCGAGCCGTCTTTTCGCAAGTGCGAATTTGAGAAAAACGGCGTGAAATGGTAATGGTGGCAACGCACGCCACTCAACTCACTTCACAACGAGCAACATTTTTGGCGGACAGTCAAGATTTCATCAAAACGAGGCTTCAAGCTATTCTTTACCACTCCCAGATGAAGTTGACTGTCATCTTAGAACTCAAACGAGCACAATTAAAAACGCATACTGTAGCTTTGCCTTCATAAAGTCTCTCTTTATGCGAACAAACATTGCAAAAATGTAATCAAGGGCTAACGGGCAGCATCACAGCAACACATATCCAAGACAACTTAAACAAGACTCGGAGGAAAATAATGAGAAAAGGAGAAAGAAAATATTAGTGCAGCTTACTATGTCTGCATTATACTGCCCCCCGGTGGCCACGGCGTGCACAAGGAGCAGCACCATGTGTTTCGAAATGAGACAAAAAACGGTATATTTAGATTCTAACTACAACAAGACCGGATGCTTTTTGACAAAGTACAATATTAGAAAGTGCTATTTTTATCAAATTACAATTTTTTTGGGAGGGGGGGTGAAGGTGTAAAAGAATTTCCATTCACTTCAATGGGCAAATATGATTCTGATCACCATTTTTTTTTTCAAGATCGTAAACGTTCGTGTCACACACTATTGACATTGCAAGTGAGAGACATGCAGAAAATAAACAGAATAATAAATAGGCCGCTCCACAGGGAAATGTCGCTGCCGGTAAGACCCGATTTAGGATTTGTGATATTTGATCACCTCCATAACCCGCATTCTGGCGCACGCGGGCAAATTCCCTCAAGGGGGGCCTTCGCATGAGGCCGGAGCTGGAGAAATAAATGAATTGGATTTGCATCACATTAATCTGGCACCAATTTTTTCTTCTTTTTTCTTTGTCACTCGAAAAATAGGAGCACGGCAAACTAAATACAATTTATTTATGGGAAGCGCCGGAAAGAGCGTTCAGTTTGAGGGTCGGCGCGCTCCGTCTAACCTCTTTCCTCCTCGCCTGGATCCTTCTCGAATGAAGCCGTCTCGTGCGGCAAGACAATTACGGGCGGCGTTACGCGTTGCCGTGACCTCGGCGGACGTTAACGGCATCGTACGTACCACTCGCTTGAAGAGCCGAGAATAAATTACCGATTCTCAAGGTCGGCCAAAGACGCAGCTCAGCGGATGATATTCTCTGGAGTCTTTTTCTGCATTACCGCGGGGATATCCTTGAGACGTAACTTACGGACAAGACGCGTGCTTTTATTGCGCGGAGAAATTGTAAAGTCCAATTAAAGGCTGTGCCAAACTTCAAGGTGATTGATGAAGAATTGAACGCGTGGAGGTGGGGATCTTGTTTGATTCCTCGTCATTTTGAGTTGCCCGTTTTCCTTTCCGCCGCTTAAGTTCCAATCTCTCCGCCTGCACTCCGGGGGGGCCTCATATCACTTGGCACATAATTAAAAGCACGTCGAGTAGCAACTTGATTGAGGACCTAGCACAGTGACCATCAGATTAAAAAAAAGAAAAGCACATTGATCCTTTGGATTCATTAAAATACCAAATGAAGTGATCAATATGAGCGCGTCACGATGCAAAGGAATCTTGCCTTGCAAAAAGAGAAACCGGGCACCTGTTTTGGCTCCCATTTTTTCACGATCTGAGGCCGAAGGCTCTTACGGTGCGAATGGATGCGTGGAAGCCCGTTTCTCCAAAATATTCGTTTTGAATCGGTAAATGTGAGCGCGTTGCCAATGGTGAAGAGACGACACGTGCCTTCGATCGTCCAAGCGAGAGATATGAGAGCGAGGCGGTCATTTCAAGGTGAAACGATGGCATTTTGAACTCTAAGAGAAAAATGTCGATTGTGTGATATTGATTATATAAACATTCAAATGTCAAGGTGACATACTGTGTGGTAATTTAGGCTGGCTCCCGTTCAGGCAGAGCCTCTTTCAGCTCGATTTATACTACTGGCTATCTGTGGGTGATTTTTTTTTCGCCCCCCCCCCCCCGCGCCCCTCCTTCTCCATTTGATGACATTTATGATATGATCCAGAGGGAGGCAGCATATTGAAGAAGTGAAGCCAATAGTGCCTCTCTCAAGGACTCTGTAAAAGCCCCAATTGTGAGGAAAGGACAATATTTCAGCGAGTGTTTTTTTTTTTTTTTAATTGAATGGTGACCTTTGAGTGAAATGATGACCCGCTTCTCCAAATAGGATGTTCTTCTATTGAGGATGAGCTCATCTCTCCGGAGAGCTTGGACCATCTCGGCGCACCGTTGCCGAATGACAAGCAGCCGAATGTGCAAGGGGGGGGGGGGGGGGGGGGGGGATCGTTTCTCTCCTTCTTTTAATCAAACAATAAGCCAACCTGAGACAACTTGGCTTTTTGTCAACCTTTCAGGCACTTGATTGACTTTGCACATCCGCTTGTTATGCTGCGGTTTTATAGGTCAGCCTTTTGCATGAGAATAGAAGCGGCCATGGTGAAAAGCAAACCTTTGGCACAGTCTTTTCCACTTGAGCTGACGTATCTTTTGAAATGCGCCCGCTAATTGACTTGATGGTGCGATGTGCAATCATAATCAGGACTGTTTTAAGGTTTAAGGTTAACTTTAGGGCTGGGGCGGGGGGATGGGGGGGGGGGGGCATCTAGCATGTAAAAATGATAAGCATCAAAATCACTGGTCAGCTTGACACGCTAAGCTTGTTTTCTCTTCTTTTTGGTCAGAAACTGGCGTTGTGGGTGGAACCAACCCTTGTTCTCGAAAGAATGTTTTTTCATGCTAGCTAAACTTTGTTTCTGGTGAAAGGTGGGCGTACTCATTTTTGGTGGGTTTTGGGTTGCGTACATCGTCACAGAACTGCATTTTGTTTTGAAAGATAATTCCAAGTGGACAGGGACAGTGAGGAGGTTGCGTATTGCAGCATGTTGTGAAATGGCGCAGTGCAAAAGTGAAGCGTGGGCAGTGTTTACACTCATGAAGTAGCTTGGATAATTCGATTTTTCTTACGGCTACCTATGGGACAGTTATTATATATGTGCATATAAAGTGCTGATTAAAGCTGAATTGAGGAGCTGAAAGCGTTAATAAAAATGTGCCACTCATTATTGGCTAATTGCAGGAATATCTCGGCGTGATGTATGCCATTTCGTGAGATGGAACGGCCTCTCGGTGAACCCACTCCGACGCGGCCCCCCGGCCTCATCAGACCCAATCTTCATCAAATAGGGAGGTTGATGCTTTTCATCAAGAGGCGTGATTTATCAATAAGAGTCCCCCGCCCGCGACCCTTATCCGGACTGCCCTCTGCCTTCCGTTGCCAAGGGAACATTCCAGCGCTCTCATTTCACTTGATAGACGTTTAACGGGCCGCGTTACCCAAAGTCTCCGCGGGGTCGAAAAGCGGCTCGTCGGACGGGGGGGGTCGAGCTTCTCGAGTCGGGATCGTTCATTTGCGCACCGAGTGGAGGTTAATGCTTCCCCTGGACGTGGAAAGACCTTGGCGCGCATCTTTGGTTTTTTTCCTTCTCATTGTATAATCCAACTAGACAAAGTTTTCAACATATCACAAACAGCCGCCGGTCATCAAAAAATATGCTTTTATTGTGAAGAGCTAACCGGAAGTGGCCGGACCGCAAATGGCTTTTTTTCTTTCTTTTTTTTCCTTTTCAATTTGTATACAAAGAAGACCAAAATAAATCGACTCGGTTCTGTTGGATGAGGAAGCGACGCCGAGGTCTCTGCTTTTTCATTTTCGTCTATTTCTGCCGAGCGTGAAGAACACGGCGAAGACGCTCTATTAACAATCACAACGGAGCTTTTTAATTCCACACCCGCTCAAAACCGGCGCTGTGTATTTAAAACAAACATCGCGTTGCCTCGGGCAAAGTCCTTTTAGCTCAATGCTAACAAACAACGTAGCCAATCATTAGCATTGCGACGCTAATGATTAGCATTTGATAGTTGCCCTTTCAAACGCGAAAGCAATTTGAAAACAAACAGCGGATCGTTTTGGGCGGAGTCTGGAACGGATGACCGGCATTTTGACGGGGAACAACGTTTGAGTTACAAGCGTGGCCGACGAACATATCGGACTCATATCCCGAGGCGGCATTACAACTGGAAGAGCGCGCGTTTGTCTTTGGTTGGGGAATGATAATGACACCGTCTGTCATTTCCATCAACTATTTACAAAATCAGAGAAAAACATCACTTCCACAATTTGGAGCACAGCGTAGGTCCCGAGCAACCCACAAGGACAAAAAAACGGATGGAAGCGCATCGAGTTTCTACCAGCAGCACGACAGTGAAGTCCACGTTCCGTTCCAGCGTGCATTCCTTTATTTCTTAATGCTCATAATTCCTTTCATCCATATTTGGGGCTTCGGCTGCCAAAGAACGCAATTTATTTTCGGGTGATTAATTGTGCCGTTAAGCAGGAGAATTAGAAATTTACCAGCCTATTAGCTGACCGTAACTCTCTAATGTACCTGCTGCATAAAAATGTCAAACCCAAATTAATTAAGCGCCGCTTTGAGCTCTTGGAATGGAAATTTACGAGCCACGATTGGGGAAAATATGTGAAGATTTCAGGGACAGTGCGGTCTGTAAAAATAAGACGCGTGCGTGTGTAAAAGCACGACTTGCGCGTACGAATCAGCGCGTTGACCCAAACGTCGGCGCTATGGCCCCGGTGAACTCCCGCTGGCCTGAAGAAAATGGAGCGCTCAAAATCACCAGAGAGCCGTGCTTGTTTGTGTTTTCAATGAGAAATGAATTGCACGCGGACTCGCAATGTTTCGGCGCGTACGGCGAGCCCTTGCATAATGCTTCCGGCTTTCCTGCTGAATTTTAAATGTTCGAATCCGGTCTGGGTCGGACCGCGTGGCCTTCAGCAAAATGACTTGTGACAACGCCGCCCGGTTGACAGAAGGTGTCAATTAGTTGACTGATAATGTCAATTAAAACGGAAACAAGTTATCAGAGTCACCCCAAGAAGTTTCAATGACGTTTCCCCGAGGAGGGGGGGGTTCACATAGTCTAAATTTAATAAATCTATGCTCCATTTATCACGATTCAATAAATCCCATGCAAAGGCCGTTTGGCGAATGTGTTCAATTTGAGCGGAAGTGCTTGTAAAAGCCGCACCTCAGTCACAATTTGAAGGACGGACGCTTGCGAAGGAGACGATCGATGACGCGGCCAATTATCTACTGCCGTCGCAGGAAGGACGGCAACGTGCTCGGTGCATTTCAAAGACAAATGTATGGGTGCGAGCGAACAACAGGCCAAATTCATGTCATCTTTTGACACCCCCCCCCCTCACACACACTTTGACATGCAAGCATGCTAAATTTGTCAGCTCTATTCGTCTATTTATTGTCAATTTATCTTTTTTCCCCCCTGCACATAATCTCGCATGTTTTACAAGCAAACAAGCCTCGCTATCGGTTCGATATATGGAACCAAACGCGGCGGACGGCAGGCGGTTGTCTTCATGCACTGCGGCTGCGTACGCCGACGCCGCGACACCGCCGTGCGTTAGCCATCGCCCCTCGCTTCCCCCCCCCCCCCCCATAACCCCAAAGTGAATATTTGCTAACCTGCTTTCGTTGTCGGCCGTGCATGCGCACGCAGAGAACGGCGGAAGAGCACCGAGAGAGCAATTTTAGCGCTTTCACGAGCCCGAAGGGGGAACCTGTAGATGGAGTGGGCGGAGCTTCAGGCTGACAGGGCTGCTTTAGAGCGCGTCGTTGTCGGCCATGAGTGCACGAAGGCGAGCATAAAGAAAAGGGCTTGATTTTTCGCCATTTCAAGCGTTGTTTTGCATACTTTAAATGGGTGTTAAAATTTAAACGGGAGGAACCACAGGGAGCTTACAGTGGGGAGTTGCATCCGCTGGGAAGGACACCCAACAGTTTGAGTGGTATGTGCAGACAGGAAGGGAGAGCTCAGGGTTAGTGCCGGACGCGTGAGGGGCGGCATTGACTAAGCAGAGCCATCCTTTATCACAGTACCTCTTCCTGCACAGCCCGCCACCCTCAGGAGATTGCAATAAAACGCACTTACTCACTTTACATACTCGCCAGGCTCTGTATCATCTGTTTTAGTCCTTCGTCACAGCGAATGGAGACTCTCGTGTCAGCAAATATAAATTAGGGGGAACAAATCCTATTAGTCAAAATGAATATTTACATATTGCAAATTAGCGCGGCGCTTTATTAAAACCAACATATTGAGTAATGTATTTCCCGCAGTCATAAATGTGGTCTCGCACAATCTCTCGGCAATAAAAAAAAAAAAAAAAACGGAGCATTAATATTTAGACGAGAGAACTGCTGCGCTTACAAACATGGCTGCAGCCGCAGTGAGAGGAAAGTCATAAACGCAGTTTGCGAGGATCCTGGCATTGCAGTCTCCCATATTGTGGATCGGGGGTGTCCAAACTTTTTCCTACGGGGGCCGCATACAGAGAAAAGGAAGGATGAAAAGGCCACTTGAAAATTATTTCTAAAGCTAGTCAAGAAAGCATTTATATCGTGTTTGTATTGTGCATCAGATTTCTTTTCAAGGTGTCAAGGCAAATAATTTTGGATTTTTCCAACAGCTACCTGTAGCTATCTCACAAAATAGTTCCGGCTCTGCACTTGACAGCGGCCGAGTTCCATCTCCACATTCAGAACCAAAAAAATAAAAATCTGTCGTAAAGTGACCACCATCCATTTTTCAGTTTTCAGATTATTCATGTGGTGTCTTCATAGATCATCCATGGATCATAAATTGGACAAAATTATATTTCTCTTGATTATATACAGCGGTTTGAAGATAAATGGTGTTGCTCTTTGAATCATAAATGCTTTACTTGTTTATGTTCTACTGTGCCCTCTCCTTTCCCATTCTGCCCACCTTCACCTTTTTTAATTAAACTAACCTTGCAGCCCATGTCAAATGTCATTTTTAATTTTTTTGTTATGTCGCGGGCCGCTGATAAATGGACGGCGGTCCCGCAAAAGGCCCCCGGGCCGTAGTTTGGAAATTCTGGAGAGATGAAGTGGCCCTTCAAAAACTTGTACGTGTGTATGCTGCTTAACACAACATAAGTGAGCTCTGACCTGACAAATGTTCTTCTGGATAAATGAACACAAATACACACACACAAAAAAAAATTTAAAAATCCAACAAAAACAGTCCAACATCGTGTCAAAATTCTTCCCAGAAGAGGGGAAGCCTCACATTGCCTCGAAAAGCTCTTCCCTGACAACACATTCTGCATGCGCTACTTCATGTTGGTGATAAATCAGCGAGCTCCTCCCATCAACTGGGAAGATCTCGGTGACAGTGAATCAATGCGAGTCAACAGATTTAAATTCCCCGCACGAGCAGAAATCTTCCCATTTCAGCGGCTGCCGCGTTTTGACGGTGACTGATGCGCGGCCGGTATTTGTCTGCTCCAAATGCTCAGCGTCATGTGCTGTCCAAAACCTTTTTGACGGATGCAATGAAAATAAGGCTCACGGTGATGATCGGGAATAAATAATCTGCGCATTCACCAAAACTCAGTGCAGCTCTGCTTAACTTTTGACTTTGACATGATAGCAAGGCTCTCGCAATATGACGTCTTGATTCGACAATTTCAGAGTGTGTAGCCCCGGCAGCCGGGCCCCAACATTGCTAGGAAGTACTCAGGATTTTAACCCAGGCAAACTGATGATGTCATAGGCAGAGGAACTGGGGTTGGCTGTTTTGTCAACTGCTGTCGAACGACTTGCCTTCGGACCCATTTGCATAAAGAGTCAAATCAAATATTTGCTTGCTTATGTGCTCTCTGTGCCTGCGTGGGTTTTCTACGGGTACTCCGGTTTCCTCCCGCATTCCAAGAACATGCTCGGCAGGTTGATGGAACCCTCTAAAATCGTCCCTCGGTGCGATTGTGAGCGGCCGCGACCCTCGTGAGGAGAAGCGGATCGGAAAATGGATGGATGGATGTTAGACACTCGTAAAAAAGCCAACATTTTGCATACAGGCCAGTTAAAAAGTACATTTTCCATAAAAATGCCCCTTTTTCAGGGATGAGGCCACGCACGTCAAAGTATAGCACAATGGAAATGTTCAACACCGTTTGGATTCTGAGTGTCAGAGAACAAAATGTCTATAACTGCGATGGTGAGCGCTCTGCCATTGCCCGTTTAGTGAGCTGTGCGACTGCAAATGTCCCTTTCAGGGAAACTAGCCACGGCTTTCAAATCGGCGCAGTGAAGAAAGAATCGCGACTGTGGAAGAAATTGTAATAAGAAACAAGGAGTAACAAATGGCATTGAAGCTGCTCTGGGAGAGACACGGCAAGATAGAACGAACACATTGGGGATGGCTGGCTGGGCGGTAATGTCTTCCCAGAGGCCCCCGCTGGGCCCTGGACGACAAATCCCCACGAGAGAGACGGACAGGCGGGGTCGTTTTTCACTCAAGAGACCACACGCGTCAATGGCTCTCACAGGACAGATTTTGTAAATAACGTTTGGCTGACGCCAGATCAGATAACTGCAAAGCGGAAGTCATGTGGCGACACCCCGGCATGGCGAAGCTTCAAAAGAGGGATGAAGTCACGGCGGCCTGAAGCTAGTTTGGACGAAATAGCATCAGTATCATAGTATCATAATCTTGAAACGATTCCGTGGTCACGGGACAGCGTTTAAGGGAGTAGGAAAACGTGCGAGTCCATTTCCGTGCAGATGAGGTCTCTGGTCATTTTCTAAGGGACGCAAGGATGGCGTTGTATGTTTGTATGTTGAGGAGAGGCCATGCCGAGAGCCCCTCCTCTGTTGCATCTCTCACTCCAACACCTGTCTTGTCCCCCCCCCCCCCCCACCCCAAATCCAGGCTCTATCTGCGCATTTCTCACTGCACTTGACAGCATTGACAGTGATTTTCTGGGTATGCTATGTCCGGTCTTTGGGGCGTACCAGTCTTACTCGGTTTGAAATCTACAGCAATGTTGCGAAGGCTAAAAATGTGCCCGTGTCTCTCGGATCGACCCGATACGAACGGAATGATAATGCTGTAGCATCTGTCACTCTGTTTCCCCCTCACCCACATTCTTCTCGTTCCCCCCCCTGGAGCTCGAGTCCCTTTTCCACAAAATGCTCTTTCTCTTTCAGCCTGCGGGCTGGTCCTCTGAGGCAACCGGAAGAGTCCCCGACCGCGATGGGTTCGGTGGCTTGAGAGTTAAAAAAGGAATAGTCACCGGCAACATCTGGTGAGTAAATACTGCCGTAAATCGATGTGACTGTTATGTAGCCGTCGAGCCCGTACTTTTAAAAGCCTCGCCATTGCTCCTCGCGTTGTATTTCAGACAGCGCTTTAATGTCACTGCACGGCGGTGTCAATGAGCCCTACCAATGGAATGTTTTACTCAAAAAGCACATCTCGCAAAATATGTTCCTAACTGGCCAATGGGGACGAGTGTGGCCGTTAAAGCAAATGGTGGGTGATCTCGCTCACACACCGGTTACCCCAATTTATCCAGTTTCACTCCATTGCGCCCAACCGACAAAGCCCTCCATTGTGAAGAAGGACGGAACCCGTTTCTCGGCAATTACAGAAAGCGGCGCCTTGGCAAGCCATCCTGTTAAGCCTCCCTGCATTACAGTCACCATCAAAGCTTGGATACGCTGCTGGTTGGCCAAGTCATGGAGAGAAGTCTGTCATTAGACGGACTGAAATTGCAACGTGCAATATTTTGACAACTGTCCAAAGATGGCGGCAGCCTGATATTTTGCGGCCGTCCAAAAGAAAAATCATCACGGAGAGACACAAGATGATGTTATCGTGAATATGTGATATTGTGTGAGTTATTTCATAGGAATACAATCAATGCTGGTCAATATTTCATTTGTAACTTAATTTATGACAAGGCAAGCGGCACATGCGGGCCAATGTCGAGTTTTTCTGCATTTGCTTCAGGCGCAGCTCCCCTACTAAGCGCGGGCCACGAGTACACATCGACCTTTGAGATCTTAAACGTAGGTTTTTCCCAAGTGGAGAAGGTCAATGGTATTTTTCAAATAATGTGCATATTTCCTTGGGGCGCTCCGGTTTCTGTCCTTTGTCAAAGAAAAACAAGGCCAACTGAGCGTGTGGCTATCTTGGGTAGTGTTGAAAATACGATGGAGACATTTCTTCATCCGTCGGTCTGGCCTCTAATTGGAGTGCTAGCAAATATCCGTCACGTTAGTTTAGCTAAGATGGTGTTTCCAAACCGTTATTGAGTCAAGGCGGCAAAAATGACTGTCTCAGTCAATGTTCTGTCACACCCCCACTGCTTTGAAATGTCACATTCTTTACCTAGCTAGCTACCTAACCTATGCTAACAGAGTTAAAGTAAATGTGTACGAGAAAAAAAAAGATTCTTGACGTTTTCTGTAGTTTTCTACTTCATTCTTGTGAAAAAAAGCTTGACTTGATTATTCGACATGTAATTGTGGAGATGTCATATTAGTTGCCGTTCAACGTAACGATGGCTGCCTTTTACCAATTCATTTACTTAGCTGCTACTTTGTCTTTGCGATGTTCACGCCTTTCCAGCCTAACAATTGCCCATGCGTTCTCGTCGACATGCGGCGATGAGGACCGCATGCCAAATGAAATTCAACCTCTCTCTTTGCAACTGCCGGCCGGCTCTCGCCACCTCCCAACTCGCGTGCACTTTGAAAACGATATTGTACCGTGACATGGCTCATAAACTCGGAACAACACCCGCAGGCAATGTGAAACAAATTGTTGTGCAGTCGGGACTTTAAAATCATTTGGGCTTTCATTATCCCCCCGCACTTTTTGTTGATTGCGCATCTTTTTAGTCACTATTCTTGCATTTTAGGCAATCCACCTGTAAATCATAAAATCAATCCAGGTGTGTGTGTGTGTGGCACATTATTGCCGTTGCAAGCCCATTGGCATCTAAAGACGTAGGGCGAGACCATTTGGAGAAAGTCGTGAGTGAGTTTCGTCATTAACAGGAAGGAAAACATATCTCATTTGGATTACCTTGCATACAGTATTCTGGCTGTCAGCGGATGCTAAACGCAACTCGGTTGCGAGTCTTACGGGGAACATCTGCCTGAAGCTGCTCCCCAAGGTGGCCGATCTGCCTGTGACCCAAATTTACAAAGTCGCTGATGTATTTTCGCCCCAACGTCTCCGCGGATGCGTTGTTACTATTTTCAGTACGGCAAAACTGTGGGGCAAGAGCTCGGATGTTACATCATTTCATCTCTCACTGTCCTCCAATCTAAAAGGAAAAAAAAAGGAATGAAATAAAAGTGCGACCAACGAGAACAGTTGGCCATCGACACAATTAGTTGCGCATTACGAATGGGACAGGGAATTGAAAGCGGGCTCGGTTTCTCCATACGCCAGTTGGACGGGGCAAATATCGACAGACAACATACATCGCATGTTTCTAATCATCTGATACCGTCAAAAGGATCCCTGCAGATGTGTGCCGGCAGATCTGTATTTTGAAACCGGTACCACTCCCTCCCTTCACGGCACTGCGCCTGAATCATTGCTGCCGTCCAAATTCAAAAGGCCTTTGTGTATTTGGATGGCAGCACTCAGAGTACTCTTGTTACTTCAAAACACAATTTCTAAGATGTATTTTGTCCATGCAGACACAAAAGGGAAGAAGGCACTCTCCTCCGCCGAGAATACAATCCACGGCTGCTGTTCCCACAAAAGACTGGTGTCTACCTGGAACTTCACTTCTTGCCAGAGAGGAGGGGGGGGGGGGGGGGGTTGCTTGCATTTATGCAGGACACGTCTTTTATCACAGCAGTCATTTGTACAATTGTGTAAATATACACCTGTCTCGCTTTCCGGTGGAAGGCACAAGAAACCGTTGGTGTGTAAACCAAGGGCTTTGTTTGCACGGACAAATATGCCTTTTGGGAGTACTTTGTGGCCATTTTTGTGGTTTGTCGGTTATTGGGTTCTCAATTGTGGGCTCCCTTTGGCCGTCACACTGCTCTAATGTTTCTTTTGCGTTTTTGTCATCTTGCAGAAAGCCCACAGTTCCCGAGCATAAATATATTTATTTCTCAAAGGTGCAAGGTATTAGCGGGTCTATAGGATGGCTAAGCAAACATAAAGGCCAGGCTGCCTTCCCTCTGTGTGAAAGCGAGATCTGTCGAAGCTGAGAGCTGTTGTCTCTGTTGCCCGCGCGAATATTGCCGGCTCCTTATTTAGCTAGCTCTGAGGAGAAGACGTGCTCTTTCAGTTTCGTTTTGTCTCTCCGTTGTAAAAATCGGAAGACAAGGAGCTTCTGAACCTACAAAGATTTTGTCAGTCTCGTCTGAGCTTCGGGTGCAAAAAAGAGTCTCGGGAGAACCACACGCAAACGTGACCTGATTTGTGACAATCTGTGAGCAAATACTATAAATGTTTGAGACAAGAGGGCTTTTTGACAAGTGAAAATAGAAAGGATATCTGGGGGTCGGGAGTGGGGGTGGGGGATATATATTGTATGATGCCTCATATTCATATTATTGACACAGTTTGCGTGTATTTTTCAAATTGATTAATCTTTGTGCAAATGTAGCGAATGCGCAATTCAGACATTTGTTTTCAAGCATAATTGACGTGTTTACATGGATCATTTCCGATTGAGAACGATTTCAAACTCAGTTGTGAAGATCTAGATTTTAAAAATGATTTACCAGTTTATGTTTGCTGCTTTTTTTTTATGAGGATGGGGTGGTTGCCAATACTTAAGAAATTCAGCATCTTCCTTCACCCCAGCGCTTAACCAGAGCAATTGTGTAGACCAGCTAGTTAGCTAGCTAGCTAGGTAGCTAGCTATGCCTCCACCTCAAAAATACATCTTCCCTTTGGATAGTCTGCTGGCGTGGCCACTTCGAGCGCCTCATTGTCAGCTGCGAGTGCAATGACGGCAGCAAATTTTCCAACTGGACAGCAAGCGTTCGGATCAGGTGCATCCGGCTAGCTCGGCTGCTTGAGAGTGCCTCCTTTGGCAGTCGTGAGTGCGCCCATTTCAAGTAGATTGAAGTGGGAGAGTCCACGTCTCGGGCCAGAGCGCTTCCCGTGGGGAACATTAATACATGACACACGACAAAGACGGCTTTTGCCATAATGGACGACAAACTCCCCAGCTGGGATGAATGAACGTATCATCGGTTCCAGATGAGAAAGTCCGTTCCAAATGAAATGCGCATCTTACATTCTAATCTGTCATGTGGAGCATCATAACAGATTTCTAAAGGTAGTCACTCCATCTACCCCCTTTTGTTTCCCCCCCCCCCGTATGGATGATTTTAATTAGGGTAGGTTAGGACCAATCAATCACTGTCTTGACAGTTTGCACAACCGTTTTGAATTTGGCAGATTTATCATTTGGTAGGGGCTGGCACTGCAATCTGTCTGACCCAAATTTTTCATTGAGTTGGGACTTGGTGACTAGACACGTTGTTCTATTATCTTCCTAGTATGTGTCAGGTCGCGCAATTTCAGTGCATGACAAGAGATGTTTTTCTTCTTTTCACTTTCCATTAAGGGCCTCAGAACCTAATTTATCAGTTTATAAGGCGGACCGACTCAGGGAAGACTTTGTTGTTGATTGGCAAAGCGCAGCAGGCGTCGTCTGCTGACAAGACAGCAAAAAAAAAAAAAGGGGAACGAAATGGAGAGACTGAGACCAACTTTTTTTTTCCAATGTCACAACAGTTTTTCAATGCTTATGAGGTAATGCCGGTGGATTAGTGACAACTTTCCATCGTCTCTCTGTCAGTATTGATGAAAAAAAAAATGCTGCTCTCCAGAAACTTTCTCCTGCCGCAAAATTAGCTTACAATGGCCACCGTTTCATAAACATGGAAATACAGACGCCAAACCAAATGAGCTTCTTGAGCTTCTGCTAGCCAATAATGATTCGACATTTCGATCGGCCGCGTCTGCGAATTTCTCCATTGTGAGACATATAAAGTTTTCTCATCTTAGACATTGAGCTTGTACACAAAACGACGGCGTATTAAACGAGCTTTTTTATTTGTGTGGTCGATTGTTCCTTTCGCAATGCTGGTCAACATATTACCTCTGCCAAGGAGGATATATTGCGGAGTTTGTTGGACTGTGCGCCACTTCCTCTCGAGAGTTATACGGCAAACGTAGACTTGAAGGAGAATGCTCAACTGTGTAAAGCTACAACATTCCCAAAATTCAATCGCCTGTAATCCTCTTATGCAACACCTCAAATTCTTGCAGATTCCTTTCAAACAAAACGTGCCTCTGTTTTCGTACTTGCGGGGGGGGGGGGGGGGGCATTCTGCGGAAATCGAATACTGCGGGAGTCATGTCGTTCCAACAACTCTGTTGTCTGATTTTGCGACCCGTTTCCAGTTTGGGCAGCGCTTCCGATGCACTACTTGGCAGACTGACGCCAACTTTCCAATCTTGTCAGAGCCTTTTGTAATATAACGGCCACCGCTGCTTGCACAGTTTGTGCCCATTTTTGCTTTTGTACATCTCGTTGCTTGACTTGCGGTTTGTTCAGCGCCTGCACTTTGCGTCCCACTTAATATCGGCGTTGAAACATGTCACGCAATTGGCTTGTAATTCCAAGTGAGAGCGGCAATTTACCAGTCCATTTCTGTCAGATGGACTGCCCACCTTCCAGGCTGAACTGACTGACTTCATGTGCAACAATAACTTCAATCGCGAAACTTGTGAGAATGTAGCGGGACTTAAGATTGACGTTGAACTAAAACTGGACTTAGTAGGAGTAGCCTTTTTTTTTCTTCTTCTTCTTCTTGGTACATGGTGCATAAAGCAGTTGAAAAATTTGTGGCCTCTCTTCCCCAAAGTGCCCATGAAAAGCAGTGCAATCGTGGAGACTCGTGCCGCGGCTAATTAATCCAAAGCGGCCAATGTATGCCCAACTGTGTTTTGTGGCTACATTTAGCTGTTGTGGTTTTTAATGCGATGCCTTTTGTCGTCTGGAAATGAGGCTACGATAAAATGGAGAGGCCTTTTAATAGAACCCGATAAAGCTGCGTTAAGCAAATTAGCAACAATCTCCTTAAAATCACGCCTCCCGAAGGAAGTCATCTCCAAAAAGGTGTTTTATGTGACGGCAAAACGGTTTAACGATGCCAGAAGAAATGTTTCTGTCCTTTAAATCCTTCAGAAAAAAAACGCATACATTTTGTATTCGATTCAGTTTTAGCCCCGTTACTAAAAGCGCAAGACTGATGGCGAAACGATACAAAATATCGAGCGCAGTCACGGATGGTGCCAAATGGAATGCTTGGCTCTGGTTCAGCGTTGTAACTCGCGCGCGTCTTTCTGTTTTGTTTTTTTAAGCCTCAAACTGGCCTATTAACGAAAGCGTATGGTTATATTTTCATTTTTTTTTCACGCAGACCCGCTGCTTGAAAACGGATGTCCACCGTTCAAACGGGAGCGTCTACCAAGTGAGGTAATTACCGTTCCTGCTTTTTGTCCTGATGGAGAAAAGGGAGGCGTTCGTCCTAAATTGACGGCGCACCCCGCAGCTAATTGGAACACAGCGCAGATGGCCGCCGTTTGATAAAACGCGCCGTCGCTCTTTTTGGTTTATGACTGGATGTCAAATGACCCGCTCTAATTGGTCGAGGCTCGTCCAGTCGAGTCCTGCATTGCCGGATAATGAATCTCATCAAAAGTGAGTCTCTCCTCTCAGCGGCAGTTGCATTCGGTTGGGCGTCCGAATTTCACGAGGCTAGACAGAAAAAAAAAAAAGGTTGGAGGTCTGATTCAGGGCCAGGGAGGGAAGCGCGGCTCATAAATTTTAATGGAAATGAGACATTACTGACACTCTCTTCTTTTTGTCTGGCCTCGCGTCAAGGAGCCAGAATTCATTGAAAGGCCAGCCCCATTTTGATCATCTGCCAATTATTCGGTGACCAGGATGTCCGGGGGGGGGGGTTATTTGAGGCACGGTGACCGAAGCGCTTTGCACGGCTGACTCGTGGTTCTGAGGTTGAGGGTTTAAATCTTGCCTCCGGCCCTTCCTGTGTGAGGTTTACCTGCTCTGTGTGTCCTGATATTTATTTAATTGTTTGCTGTGGGGGCAGGGCGGGGGGGGGGGGGGGGTATTGCAACGCTGTCACTTATTACTGTTGGTGACCGTTTTCCACTTCCGACGTGGGTACTGTCGCGGGAGATTACTCCGCAAAGACAAACTCTCGTATCATCCAGCGGCATCGTTTCTGAGGAGCCACGCGGCAACGAGACGGACTCTGACAATGAACAGAAGAGGAGGACTTGCGGGTGAGGATTGATCCGAAAATAATGCGAGTACATTGTTAAATACTTCAATGAAGAACACCCGAACTCAGTTTTGCTCCCGCTGAATTTTTTTTGTTTTTTTTTTTAAGCTAGCGTACGTTTTACCATACCTGTGTCCAATAATACAATGCGTCAAATATGCGTTAAATACAGAAATAGACCGCGTAACCGAGAATACGGCACTCTACTGGCTTGGGACAGGCTCCCAGCTACCCATGATCTTGAACAGGAGAAATTGCTTGGCAATTCTCAGCTCATTTCCAATAAACTAACGACATGACAAGCAAATAGTGAAGAATACAAATTAGGAGTATTATGAGACGGACAAAAGGCTCGGATGACGAACTCGCATATGGTAAGAATGTATTCCTCTCGGTCGGGCCCGCGATGCATTTTAACCAGCCTTTTCAGTCGAACTTCTTTGGTGTTTTCGAAAAAAAAAAAAAAAAAAAGTGCACACGTGAGTCGTCTCACTCGAGTTGTTTCAAAGCCACTTGCGGAACAGGCAGTTGCTCCGTGTGACTGACGGTTTCTGATGAAAAGCATGTTCATTTAATCAAATCTGTTCTGGGAAATCATCCGGAGCCTCTTCCGGAATGAAGCGGCTTTAATGTTATGATAAGAGAGCCGGATGGATGGATGGTTGGATGCGCATTTGGAGGCCCCCCTCAAAGCATTGGCGACAATCGGGTTTGCCAAGCTGTCAAAGCAACACCGCTTCGGGTTGATTGGTACAGATTGGTCCCAAAATGAATCCTCTTTACATTTTGCCATATGTCATCCTCGCGACATTACCGTTCTCATGAGCGGCTTTTTCCTCAGCTTCAAGAAAACAATCCGCAGCAAAAGGGTGGCATTTCTTCATTTTTTGTTCCAATCTATTTTCGGCATGAGAGGAAGAGGCGCAGATCCGATCAAAACAAGTCGTCGTGAGCTTAATTGTACCGGCTCACTGTTTCTGCTGACATAAAGTGGGATGAGACCGGTAGTTGAAAGAATCAGAGCTGCTGCAGCGGGTTGGGGGGTGTCCGTCACAGGAGCAGGGCGGTCAAATTTGCTGTCATACCACAAACAAGTCACCGGGCCCCCATCTGCAAGTGAACGGTTGAAATACTTCTTGGCCAACGGCGAGTCTGGATTATAAGAATAACGGTTTTCGCTTTGGCTCCACTGGGTTCAATTTGAGAGAGCAGGGGCAAGGGTTTGGGGGGGGGGGGGGGGTGGATAAGGTGAGTGCCCAAAAAGTCAACAAAATCATTTTTAGTCATGCAGGCAAAACTTCATTCACGACGCTGTGTGAATTGATCACATCCCCCAAAGACAAAACCAACCTTCCGTGTCATCGATTTCCCCCGAGGAGTGAAATATGTGCCGCTCATCAGAAGCTAATAACAATATGAGCATCCAACAAAACAATGCAGCTCTGCTTACCACGTGGATTTGGCCTGACCTGAGAGGCGTCGCCCCGATGGAAGATTTGGGTATTTTTGTCTGACAGTGTTTCCGATTTTACAGTGTATAAAAACCAATTTTGGACAGATTAGACCTGTGAAGAAAGTCCACGGCGAGAGCTCAAGTTACCTATCCAATTATTAACAGCATTCTAAAGTCAGCTTTCCATCATTTGCCCCTGTGTGCGGCCTAGTGTATTCAAATACGGTGTGACTGCGCCAACAAACGTGATCATGATCAAAGACGTGGTTATTCAGCAGGATTAGTTCGACACAAAGTTGATCGAAATTGCGTTCGGGTTTTAAATGGTGGCTCGGTTTGAAATATCGCAGGCAGTAATGGAAAAAAAAAAAAAAAAGGCTCGGTCAGTGAGACGTAACCTACTCGTTGGATCACACCGTAGCTGCTCGAAGAATAATGGGCAATGACCGCCTCCTCTCGTTACAATAATGGGCTTGTATTCACAGAAGCCATTTCCCCAAAATGCTGGGACACCATATACAATAAGTGCAAAAGAGCAGCCCAGGAAACGAGGCCATCCAGAAAGGAAAAGCGAACGTGGGCATCGGCGATCTCATCCTTTTATTCGGCACCCATTGGCTCCTGGCACAAAGGGCGTCATCGACCTGTTTCTTGCAATCCAGAACTTTGTGCGAATGACGGCTTTCATATTTAACGACCCTCGCGGACGTCGGAGCTGAAACTGACACGACTGTCTGAAGTTTGGGTCTAGCGGGCAGACTTGGTGAATGTGAACGGGCTTGTGGCAACGACGGAGCAAAATAAAGGTCGTCTGTATCGTCTTCCGCAGTAAGGGGGCAAATGTCAGGCGGGAGTTCGGAGCTACCAGACCACACATCTGGTAGCTCTGAATGATGGCTGTCACGTATGTCTTGTTGGTCTGGAGGGAATGATTGGCGCCCTGATTTACTAATCATTAAACGGGAGCCGAGCGGGCCGGCCGAGGCGCAAAGTAATCTGACGGGAAGCGCCACACGACGGCGCGAGCCGGTAAAACTATCGGCCGTCTCCCGTCTCGCTCAGCCGCCTGCTGCCAGAACCGGAATGCGCGTTTGCACTCGGGTGTCACGCGTTCAAAGCGCAACGACGAGGGCAAAATCACAAAAAGTCAACAATGGGGAAAATTGTCTTTTTGCTCTCGATTTCGAGATAACGAGACGGGAAGAAGTACTGGATTTATAAACGAGTTACGCTCCTGTGCTGGCGACGTAACCCGAATTTCCACCTCAAGTCAAAATTTACATCAGAATACTAAAATCCATCCATCCATCTTCTACCGCTTACAGGGCACATCCAGACAGACACGCAAGCATCCCTATTCGCTTTCACACGGTCACTGAGTGGTAGTCAGGCGAGTGAACCGCTTTGCTGTCAGCGGCCGTATGCGATGAAATTTGCGATTAATCATGAACGGCGCGGTTGTCCTGATTAAAGGTTCAATTTGTTTTACAGGCCTAATAAAAGAGTGACAATGTTTTTTTTTTTGCATCCGGGCACAATGGCTCAAGGTGTCATAACGTTGGGCTGCCAAAGTTCGTTTATTGGCTGCGTGCGAGCAGTTTGAAGCTTGGCGATCATTCACGGCAGATCATCCAAGTCATTGTCAAATCAGCCCAAAGGAGACCGGCATCCAGTTGTTCCCGCTTCCTTTATACTTATTCAAGTGCACTCTGGTGCATCTGGACAGGGCGAGCCGCTGCTTTCATTGGATAAGTCCGACCGAGAACAATTTTTAATCAGCCGCGCATTCTAATTTACTGAACACGTTAGGTGGAAGGTGTTATTCTCACTTGGAGCAGCGATTTCACTCGAAATGAGGACGCGGGCGCTTGCGCGCGCGTGTTCTCGTGCCGCTCACACGCTGGATCGGTTTGTGAGGGTTTAGTGCCCCCAATAGGCGACTCAAGTAGAAAAATACAAATAAAAACACCACCAACACTCCAATGAGGTGTCATGGCATTCTTCCATTTTTTTTTCCAGACAGTATAAATTGGGCTCGACGCAGGTGCCCCGACTCCTCCCACGATTTGCATAAGTCAAAATGGAGACCTCATTTATTCTACGTGCGCTATTCATAACTGTACGGTCAAGTCAGGTCCGTTGCTCTTTATGTCGTTGCATCTGCCTTGACGAAACAAGTGCACTTTTTTCAAGGACAAACAGAGAAAGCAAAATTGCTCCACGGGCGTGATTACTCAAATTTAATTTAGTCCCTTAGATAACATCAACCAATGTATTCCATTTGCAATTATGCACATTACATCACACAACGCTTGGTTTCCCGCTCCCCAGCAATGAGGTCTGCAAGTTCAACATAATAATAATAATAATACATGTTGTGGTCGGTCGGGGGGGGGGGGGGGGGGGGGGTTCCTCTTCTCAGGCTGGTGTTTTTGTCCCCCCGTGATTGTGAGGCGGCCAAAACAGAGTGAACGGTCGTGCAACGCGTGTGTGGTTCGGCTGCTTGTTTTCATGACTTGTTGACTTTTGTTTTTTGCTGGAATTCAAAATTGGAATTGCGTGTGAACGAATGCTGTCACAACAACGCAGACGTAACAACCAATCAAAAATACACAAACTCCCCCACCTCCTCAAAAAACACTTCTGGGTCTTCGGCGCTCGTATGTACTTGACAGTGTATTAAGATTCGACTCCAGGAAACGGGCGGATGGCTGAAACTGACGCAACTGTCCGAAGTTTGGCTGGCTGAATAACGTGACAAGTGATTGGACCATGATCGGAAAATGTAGAAAGCAAAGCGCGGAGGGTCTCTGTCGCCGAAACGACTGAGATGCTTGCTCATTGCCACCGGTCTCTCAGACTTTACTCGCTCTCTCTCTTTTATCGTGTTTGTTACCTTGACAACCACACCATGTTTTTGCGGTTCACTACAAAATAATACAGGAAAGGTTCTTTGCATATGGGGCCGAATAAAATCGGGAACCATCGTTAATATGATTAATAATTAATTGAATAATGATCAATAAGAAAACACGAGGCGGTTTGTCTTGTCATGCGTGGACTTTCTCGCGCTTGAAATGGCAAACCCGGCTTTTAGTGGGCAGAGTGATGTGCGGTGATCCAAACGATCGTGACAGCCTCGGTTTGTTTTCTCCTTGCTTTTTTGCGTTGCCAAACGCGAGCTTTAAGCAGCGTCAGTCAAAAAAGGCTGGAAAGCCGATTGGAGAGGCCAACGATACCGGTTGGCCGGCGACCAGGGGATACAAAATTTCACATGCCCCGGAGGCGCTCGCATCCTGCGCTACAACGCGCCCACGCAGACTCCGAACGAGTTCACTTCCGCGCGTTGAAACTTTCCACCAAAGAAAATGGACAACTTGTCCGGATCAAGCTCGTCCACTCGGAAGCGTCTGCGACTGACCGCTGACAAATGACGGCCATCCCGACTGATCTGAAAGAGTTCATTCGCGAAGGCTGGCAGCGGCTCCCGTGCAGACCCGATGGGCGGGGGGGGGGGGGGGGGGGGGGGGGTGACCGGAGATGGATTCCCTCTGTCACTCTCCACTCAAGCATGCCAGACTCTTTGCAAAGATGAGCCATATTTCAATCCGCGTCTCTAATTAGCAATCCAGACCTTTTGCCGTTCTTCAAGCGAGCTATTATACCGTCTGAGCCACGGCGGAGCCCTCCCTGCTCGGAGACGCTTGATTCTCTTCCAAGGAATAAATGAGAACGAGGACGGACGAGCGTTTTGCAGGCAGCTCTGCAAATGCCTTCGAAAAAGATGCGACGCGTGCAGGTGAGTTCGGCGTCTTGTCGGGACCATTGCCAGGAAAGTGGCTCTGGCCTCCAAGACACATCATCTTCCTGATGGGTTCGAGTTCCGATGACACGGGGGAGACGCCCGACCGCGCCTCCGCTTGGCTTGTTGGGCAGTGTCGCATCAAGCCTTATTTATCTTACAAATGACTCAATCTCTCGGCGCCCGCGTTTGACTTCGCAGTCGGATGATTGAGAGGGTGCGGAAAATGAGATCAGATCGTCACCATCGCCGTCTGTCGCGCCCTCACGTCAAATCCGAAAGGCTTTCTTCCATTCGTTCCCAAAGCCGATACTTGCCAACTCTTAGAACAAGCTGCTCATCGCATTTGATCTGGTTTAGCTTTGACTTGCTTTTCTCTTCAGATGTACCGCTGCGTAATCGCAAGCCTCGTTGCGTCGAACGGACAAAACTAGTCATCAAGCAAAAGGTGGTCTCAACCAGAAGTCTCATTGTGCGGCGAGTGGAGACAATTAGCGTCACGGCAGACCTAAATCGTTGTTTCTTCTGGTGTCACCCTGGGGTTTTGTTCTTTCCTCGCCGCTCCCCCTCCTAGAGAGACTGACCTAAATGGAGAAATGTCAAGCGTGAGACAGAAAAGACGCAGGAGAGCCTGCCGAGGGAGAGGAGACAAAAGCGGACCAAAGCGTGCACTCAGATCCACTCATGCGGGAAATGGAAGGGAAAAAGAAGAATAAGATCCTCTATTTATGTTCCCCCACGGGAGCCGGCTAGCCCGGCTTCTCAGTTACAGCGCACGCTGGAATCGTTTAGCGACGCGCAAGTTGCCGCATCCCCTTTTGTGATGGTTAATAACCCCAAAAGCCTAATTACACCTTGGGAAAACAACGCACCGCTGAGCATGTTTACACATTTCACGACGGCATGAATGCATCCTTCGGCGTTCGGACCCAGATCCGAGCGGAGACATGTTTTGTTTCTTTGGCATAGCGCTCGCGGCTCTTATTTACCCGAACCGAGCTGCACCGTGCGCACATTACTCGTCAATGCCCTTTTTCCGTCAACAGCCGCAATTAAAGTCGTTCAGACGAGGCCTCTCCGTGCGAACAAACGTCAGTACGGGAGCTGACACGGTATCATCATCGACGATCCAAATTTTGATGTGCGCTCGTTGGCTCGTAAGGGGCGGTAAACAGTCGGGGCGGCACGTGTGATTCACATTCAAGATGGTCTTTGGTGTGAATCTCGGAAGGCTTTCCGTTCCTCGCAGGGCGCTCGGGTTGTTTACGGCAGAAAGTCGAAATCGGGATTGTCAAACTCATTTTTGTCGCGGGCCACTTTGGAGGGCCGTTACAACCGAAGAAATGTTTGATCATCGCATCGTATTATTACTTGTACACACAATAAATAAATCAATAAAATTGACGGATTGCTAGTTTTGAAATCAGTCAACTATTTGTTTGTTGTTTCTTCGATTATTCTTCAAGTGACTGTAAACCGAGTAACAAAATTATTTCGGTACAGATTTCAGCAAGTATCATGAAAGTTGACGCAAATGATTTGCTTTCGCGGGCCACATTAGATGATGTGGCGGGCCGGATCTGGCCCCCGGACCTTGACTTTGACACCTGTGGTCTAAATGAAAGTGCGGGTGGCGGTATGAATGGTGAGCGGCGAGAGCGACGGCGGAGTCTTAGCGATGAGCATTTGGAAGATAAATACGGGCCAGAGAATTTGTCTGCTTGAGTGACGTCAGCCCCACTGACGAATGTAAATTGTCCATCTGAATAGACTCCAGCTCACCCGCAGCCCCTTCGTGACAAGTGACGGGACCACGATCGGAATCGTGACCGGTGAGTCTGGCGAGACTGCCTCGGAAAGACGATCAGATGGAAATGGAACTCGTTTGCAATTCGCTTTCAGCGGCTCCATTGTCTCTCAAGTTAGCGGTCATTAAAAGTGCTTTCACACCAGCACGCTTCAGGTCATTTTAATCAAAGCCGCGCCGTTCCGTCGGCCGGCCGGGTGGGAACGCGGCAGAACAACTCTGAAAAATGGGCCCTGTGAAGAATTCTCACCTTTTTTATTTACAGATCCCATTTAGACCATAATCATGACCTTTAGAAATTTCGACTGAGGAGGAAGCGCATCACGAATGTCATGACCTCGGTCCCGTCGAGATGTTGGGTATTGACCCGAGGCCATGGGGGACTGCATTGGGGACCGAGAGCTCTGGAAAGGTAATTTGTCACATTTCTAAGTTAAGTGGCTCTAAATCCGCAGAGGCTGCGGGTTTCCCATTTGTTGAAGAAAATCCTCAAACTGCCATTTTTTTTTCCTCAAGCATTTGTAAAGGTGAACCATTAAGGTCACTCAGGTTTGTAACTCTGGAGGGCTATTAATGATGCCGAGCCTCGGCAACGGCGACCTTCTGGTAAAGTTGCAATTGGGAACACTGTCAGTTCAGGCTTGGAGGTAATCATTTGAAGTTAGGCGAAAGGGGGATGGGATTTCTTCGGGAGAAACGCCCGCGCTTTCTGGAAAAAGACTCAACGAGCAAGCGTAGCTACATTTCATGCATTTACCACCGTAAATCCCAGGATGTACCAGGACAAAAATTGGGCCTTTTGCCGTGCTTGCGTTTCAGCAGCCGTGCCTGCTGCGCTTCATTAACCCGAGTCGATTTAGTTTTCTAGTCCGGCTCGGCCTTTGTGCGATCCGTGCTCGTTATCGCCTCGTTGGTTTCCTCGGCGTCGGTTGCGTTGACTTGGGGATCGATTCCCAATTCCAATTCCACTCAAAATGGAAGTTGAGCAAAACCAGACGAGCGTGCATCCGCCCTCCTCGGTGTGCTCGTTACTGATTGTCAAGCAACCGCACTCATAAAAATCATTTTGATGCTCGTTTGTGATAACGTAAAAAAACGAGAAAAAGGAAAAAAAAATAGAGATTGTGGGCAGTGACAATGTTCAGACTTTCATGTTTGTTTGGCTGACAAGCAGTTCAAAAAGCGGCGACGCTGGTGGCAAGCCCGTACGCGGACCCAACGCTGGCTTTGAGGCTGCGTTTATAACCCTGACATTTCGCCTTCCCTTTCAACTTTGCCGGCGAAAGACGAAGCGGCGTTCTTTTATCTGCCAAACTGCCGCTTGCTGTTAAGCGAGTCGACTTGAGCGCCACCGCGGAGCACTTGGATGTCGGCTTTTCCTTGTAGCCCTCAATCCAGACACTTTTTGTTAGCCACTGTGACGCCACGCACAGTCTGAACATCAGAATGGCGCTTCGATATAAAAAAACAACAAAAAAAAAAACAACTGAATGATTCCATTTAAATGTGGTTCACATAAAAGCTGGAGAAAGAGCGCGCCTGGATAAATGTTTGAAAACAAACTTTCTCAACGATGCGGAGACAAATTGCACAGACAAGTTAAATACAACTGAATTGTACTTAAAAAATAAATTTTTAAAAAAGTTGAAGCCGTACCACCGCTGGTACTACACTTTGAAAATCAGCTTTGGCGTATGCTCGGCGTGATGCAAAAGAGCATTTTTGCCACTGTGATGGCTGCGTGACTGGACGTCTCCCAGATTTGTTTGTCATCTTCTCGAGGCAGGTGTGCTCTGTTTTTCCCTATCAGCTTGCCGATTATCCTTCTGTAAAGGGCCACGGGCAGAAGACGCCCTGACAAGCGGCGGGATTAGCCAGAGATGCAATTAAGGCCTCAACGGGGGAATACGCGGCTGACACCAAGCGATAGGATTGTGGCTTCATCCCCCCCCCCAATACAATTTTGCCCAAACTGTGACAAAGTAAGAAGCTAACCTTGAGTCACATCACATGAAATCACCATCAATTTGTGCGCGTTTGTTTGTTTGTTGCTTGCTTACGAAGGGGGTGGCAAACGCGGGTGTTTGGTGACTGGCAATTACCTCGTGCATTTGCGGTTTTCAAACCAATTATCGCATGCAAATTTACGGCGCTGGCGCGAAACTATAGTTGCGATAATACAGCGGGAACCGACAAAGATTAAGTGCCACTGACACCGAGGTCCTTCATCACGCGGCGAGTAAATGGAATAAAGCTCAACGCATATTCCGCTTTTTACACGTTCCATACACAAACTACAGCGGGGAATACGATTTCGGCAGGGTCACTCCTGTTCCAGTATTTTCCAGCACACTTCAATTCGCGCGGACGATGTCGGTTTCGGTCGGAAGACGGCTGGGGCCGACTGAGTCTGAAATCTCGGGGGCGCGGCTAGAATGCTTTTATCTCAGGGATCGGAAATAAAACGGGCCGATCTATCATCTTTTATAACCCTCCGATTTGAAAATGATTGAAAGAGCAGAGCGGGCCCCAGTTACTTTGGCTCTGACACCGCGCGTAAGGGGGCGGCGCGGCGCAATTTGCATCCACGTCTCAATCCGTCCGTCCGTCCGTCTAAGATCCGCTCCCACCGTCCATCTTCCGTCCTCAAGCCCGCCTGCCAACCGAAGAAGTCTCCGGATCTTGTATTCGCCTCATACGCTGGCCCTTTTTTTTTTTCTTCAGCGACTCCCTGAAGGGACGCCGCGGCTGCAAGCAACGCATGCCGGCGCTTAGCTTCGCCCCTTTTCTAATCACCCCCGCCGAGACTCCGAGAAGCAGTTTAAGAAGTCGAATTTGTCGGGGGCCACTTTGCTCTCACGACTCGAGTTCACGATCCCGCGCGGCAGGCAGAAGAAGCGCTTGCACCCGCCGTCAGCGGGCATCGTTTTTTGGACCATCAAGGTCATCGCGATGTTGCGGGTGTTGCTTTTCAAGCGATTCGTTGAGGATGGAAAGAGTTTGTCCAATTTCCAACTTTGGACTGCTAAGCCAGCGCGCTAACTTCCCGAATGAAGCAGGCTGAAGGCTCGAGCAACAAATTGGGTCACGATTCTCATCGCACCGTTCAAAATCGAGAGGGGATGTGAACTATTGTCACCCCCGCCCCACCCCCCCCCCCCCCCCGGCGTCTTCCGCCAAGACTTTTTGGCACTTGTCTGAGACACTGCAGGCTTTTAGCAAGTCGAAAAACTTGCCGAGGCCAACACAAGCAGACAACTTTTTTTTTTTTTTTTTTTTACATCACCTGCCACCCTTTTGACGGCAAATGCTTAAGAAAAGGGAAAGACTTTTTTTTTTGTTTTGTTTTGTTTTTTTTGTCTGCCTGTATATTTTTTAGTTCGACCAAACGAGCAATGGCGTAGCCAGACCTAAAAATCGATCAATCGCATCAGCCGCCTATAGTTGCGGAAGCAGGCAAAGTTATGCCGCGATTTGTCAACTGTCAACTTCCAACAACTTCTCTCCTCGGAGTGAAAGGATAATCCCCCGCCACCCCGGCGGCAATCCCGAAAGTAGAAGACGTCGCGTGAAAAGGTTTTGGCTGATGAGTGAACTCGTGACTTGGATTCGGTTTTTCGTATCAGCTGCTTCACATTTCCCGGTTGATCCAGCGTCTGCTCTGCCAGATTTCGGCACGTAATTATGAGAGGTGGGAAAAAAAAAAAAAAAAAAAAGCAGCATCTGAAAGTGACATTTCATGGAGAAGATCATGACGCTTTTTGGGTTTGTATCGGTGACGAGGCACGATTGGGAAAATATCAACACAAAAAAGCTGGCCCAAAAAAGGGCCGATGAGCACAAATTTTACTCCGGAGAGAAGCAAATGTGACTTTGCGAGCAGGATAAGAGATGGCGTCCGACCAATCCAATTGGAGGATTGGTATTCGATTATCGTTCAGTCACATGTGGAAAAAAAAAAACAATTTCATTCCCGTTTGTGCTTCTGTTATATAAGAGAAGACAACCTTTGTTTGTCTCACAATGGAGAAATTCCCAATATGCGTTTGAACTTCAATGTCTTGGGGAGAGGGGGGGGGGGGGGGGGTGTGTACCTAGAGAACATTTTTAAAAGCCCAAACCGTGGAAAAAAAAACGAAAAAGTGCCCCCGCTTGAATTGAACCGCGCGCTCAATCGGACTGTTACGAAGGCAAAGGGAGGGAAGCGGTCGCTGCTTTGCCTCTTTCAAAGCAAGCAAAATGGCGCCCAACATCATTCAACTGAACTCTCTCTCCAAATCGTGTGAAACGTTCCCTGGGAGTTGGGACACGCCGCTTCAGCTCCTTTCAAGAAATTTGGCGATGAGCTGAAAGCCGTCCCCTCTCCCGGAATGCGACAATCGATACACCGTTTGTTGCACTTTTTTTTGACTGATGACATTTCAATGCAGGCTAGCGTTTAACCGCAAGGAGAAAAACAGCACTCGGGATTCTTCTGGCAGATTGCGGCCACGAGCTCACCGAACACATCATCATTCGCGCCCCCCCCTCCCCCTCCCACTACCACCACCACCTCCATCGCCATGTGATAGTTCAAGTTTCGAACCACCTAACTCCAAGGTGCCGATTTAAATGAAGCAGGGAGCAAAGAGATCTTCAACTGCACACGTAACTTTTGTCTTCAAGTATTTCTTTATTTTTTTTTTTTCAGGTATTCTCTTTCAGACGACGTCGGCCTACAAATCCTAGCTTTTGTGAAAGTGCTTAGGGGAGCAGACATCCCGATTTATCCAGACACATCCACTTTTTAAGATTACACAAAAAAAAAAAAAAAAAACAGCGTCCTGCCAGGATTGGAAAATCATCTGGGACGTCATTATCACAATCCGCAAAGTACGGGATGAAGGAGAAACACGAGCGGCGGGGGTTCCTTCACTCGACCGTGCTCCTCCGCAACGCTGCCCGGTGGCTGTTTAATTCCCGCCCACCTGTGTGCTGGAGTCAGCCGACTGCGATTTTTTTTTTTTTTTTTGCTTGGGCAACCATTGGACAGGCTGACCTATCAATCATGAAAGCAGCGTGCGTCCCCGATTGTTCGCAAAGCCTTTCGGTCATGTGAGTCGTTACTGTGGTCGCGTGCGCTCAATGTTGTGACTTGTACTCAGTCAGTACTACGTTGCCGATTAACCGAGCGTCCATATTTATTTTTTATTTTTTTCACTAGCCAGAGAAAAGACACGTCGGCGCGGAAACTCCGAACTGTCAGCTACCGCCGTGCCTAAGCATCGAATATATTCCTGCGTCAAGACGAACCGTTTTGTTCCATCCGTGGGCGTCAAAGAGACGCGATGACATCGGTAACCGAGTTTCCGGCGAGACCTCGAAACAAAAGCGGCCAAAACTTCTCAAAGATGGAAGGTGAGCGTGATTCCGCTGAAGGCGAATCGTCCCCTGATCAGGAGGAAGAACCGCGGCCCGTGACGGAAGGTGCGCTCGGGTCCGCTAAATTCCCCACAAGCCGATCGATCTGAATACGCCTGAAACCTCCCCGCCGCCGCCGCCGCCGCCGCCGTTCTCTTCTCTCTGGGGGTAATTTGTGGCAGCATGTAGTGGAGCATCAATTCTGGCTGACATGTCATGTCGAGAAAAGAGGAACATTTAAAGGCCTTTATTTGTCATCATTTTTCCTCAGACAAATTTATGACCACGCGAGGTCGCCGGTCTTGGGACACCCGGCCCAGGGAAGGCGTATATCATCTCCTGCGCTCGGGCCGGCCAGCGGCTTTCTTCGGGAAATTGATTTTTCAATCCCATCCCGCACGTACGCGCTCGGCTGAGCAGATGTCTCCCGACAAACGTTGCGCTTATTCAATTTGTTGACGCTCCATCAGCACGAGTGACAACCGCGTTGGCAAATTTGCCTCGAATAGAGCGCGGGGGGGGGGGAACGCGCCCCATCCCGAAATCCTTCACATTGTTTTCATTTCTGAGCCCGTTTGACTTTCAGATGTCTCGGGCCAATAGACGCCCCCCAGTCGGGGTTGATCTCGTCACCGCTATCGCACCTAAGCCGTTTCCTGAGCTCCCGCAGTCGAGCGCGGAGGTGGCGACGCCACGCTCGGGGCTTTGTTATTCCGCAAAGGCTTTCGGATTCCACCGCCGCATGGCAGGCGTGTCGTATCGAATCCCGGATGAAAACCTTCATTTCCTCGGCGAGAACTCCCACGGCGGGTCATGGACGCGCGGCTTCCGGGCTTGACCGTGACCCAAAACGGAGTGCGGCGGCAAAGGCGCAGTCGCTCAAGAACAGGAGTCGTCGTTTGGCCTGCGCACCTCCACTCAAAAGAAAGCGTGAGCGCGCTTTGGATGTTCAAAAAAAAAAAAGACTTGACAAGTGTCATTTTGGACAATTCCAGGTCCAAGTCGCTTGTCCATTACTGTGTGCAAACAGTTTTTAAGGACTCCTTCCAAAGCTGCTGACATTTGCGCGTTTTACACAAACCAGAGCGGGAGCCTTGCCACGCACGGATGATGCGACGGTCATGATCGCTTGCTCTCTCTCTCTCTCTCTGTCCGCCTGCCGCTGCCGTCTGTCACTCTTTCGCACACACAAGCACAGACGATTCCTCCCCCCCCCCCCCCCCCCCCGTCTCCAATAAATGAGAGTGGTCGAGGAAGCTCTCAAAGGACCCGGGAAAATGCCAAGTGTCTTATTAGTGGTTTTGGTGGCGATGGCCGGCAATCGATGAGCGACCCCCGCTGGTCACAACACACACAACACCCATCAGGGCACTCAGTCTACACTATCCATCATAACAAAATTAAAAACAACAACAACAACAACAAAAAAAACCCTCAACCAACCTCCATCTGATCCCCCCCCCCCCCCACCGCCTGTGTTCTGTGCTTTTGTGAAAGAGATGTGAGAGTGCTGCCAAGCAAAGGCACGAACAACTGAAGGACTTCTTTTAGTTTCCTCCTGCGTCCTTGGAGATGAGCCTTTTATTTTCTCACCGCGCTGTGCAGAATCTTTCAAATCCTGAATTTCCCGACAGTGTTTTGGTTATAAAAAGAGAGAAAAAAGAAAGAGATGCCCCCCCCCCCTCCACACTCTCCGCAGTCCCATTTTGGGAGGTGGCCTTCCGTGCCTTCCCTCCAGGCTATCTTGACAGTGCGCAGCTTTTCTTGCTCTTCTCTCATCCGTTTCCTCTCGAGACGTGACTGTTTGCCAATTAACCGCAGGACACACGGAAACTGGAAATGGGCTTTTAACTTTGGGGGTGGTGGGGGGGGGGGGGGGTCACTCGAAGCGCTTCAACATTGGCTCCCCGTTCACGGCATCACGAGCAGCAGGGGCTTGGCGATCTCGCTCCCTCGCCACATGCTCGCAAGGGCTGAGGATGGAACCCGCGAGCTTCAGGTTGGGAGAGCGGCACTCCCTCCACCTGAGCCCTGCCGCCCCCCCCCCCCCAATGCACACAATCAAACATTCACACCGAGGTACAATTTTGCATCTTTCCAAAAAAAATAAAAAATGGCACATGTTTTTGCACTGTGGGACAAAGAAACCCCGGAAACAGGATGTGAGCAGGATGCCCACAACTTGCTTACTGTTGCTCGTCACGCCTTCTCTTACTGCCTCGGGGGCATCCCTGCAATGCAAAGTTTGCAGCTTGGGCCGCGGTTCTTTTGACCCTGGCCGGCCTCCATCAAGCATCCACTTGACACCTGCTCCTGTGCTGCTCCGACGATCCCCCGCGCGGTCTTTCAGAGCTCGGCCTTTTCCGGGAACGGCTGATTTCCCCCCCCCCCCCCCCCCGAGTCAGCTAGCGCCGGCGCTCCGTGGAGTCGCTCTTTGTTGCCATCCGATCCTCCTTGTGAGGTTTCTCCTCGCTGAGGCATCAGAATGAAAACGCTTCCTAAAGGCGGATTGCTGGAACGTGGTCAGATGCAAAATGGATCATTTTGGATCCATTTTGAGGGGGTTCATGGGAGTTCTTTCCTCTTCTCGGTATCCCTTCCGTGTTCATCGTGAGTCTTCGTTTGAGACGGAAAAGGAGGCGCACTTCGGAAATGAAAGGCGAGCGAGGGCGCCGAGTCGAAATGCTTCCGTGTAAAATACGGAACCCGTCTTGGATTTTTCTCCCAAAATGTGCATTTCACTCGTGTCCAGGAGCGTTTCGCTGGCACGCGCGCACGAGTGAAAAGCGCTTCGGTATTGCGTGAGAGCCTCGCAGTCGGGGTGTGAGAGGTCATCGCGAATCGCTGCTGCCCATTCGTGTCACTGACAGTTTCCCGTATTTTCTCCCGTCTGTCAAATCAGAGGGGAAGCCGCCGCGAAGGGAATGAAAGCGATGGGATGAGCGAAGTTATTCCACACGAAAGGGGGGGTTGCCAATCGCGAGGCGTCCGTGTAACAGGCTAGGGGGAGCAGCTGGGGGTTAATGGTGTTTGCCCAAGTCGAGCCCGCGAGCTGATGTCAAACGCGCCAAACTCGCCCGCCTTCGCTTCCGTCTGAAGAAAAGCTCGGCGACGGGACAGATGGAGAAGCAGGTTGCAGCTTGCCGACGTGTGATGCGGGACGAAGGCGAAGGCGCCATACTGTAAATTTCCAGCCATTTTCAAGTGCTAATCTATCCGATGATCACTGCCGGATCCGGTCAAAGTCGCGATTCCTTCCCGGCAAAGCGGTGGCGGTGAAAATCGGGAGAGACGACCGAGCGCCAGCCTTCTTTCCAAACGACTTACAGCCCACGACTGCCCTTTTGGAGGTACCCTTCACAGAAGCGCGCCGCTTTCAGGAATCGACACACGGTGGACGGTTTGGATTGCCTCTGATTTCGGCTGACGGGCAACTTACATCGTGGACTGATCCGCTGTCAATCTCCTTCACATTTACGGGCAATCGAGAGTCTTCGATTCGCTTGACACGGACGGCGGCACACAAGCACCGGAAGTCAAATGTAAAGTCTCCACAGAAAGGCAGAATTTTCCTCCCAGATGGCCTCAAAACAGCATTTTCTCAAGCAAAACGCGCCATCTTGCAATAAACGTTCAAGCGCCAGGAGGAGAGAACACCAAATCCCGGATATACTCAGCTGTTGTCACTTGTTTGCTGTGCCGCTTTTTCCCCTCTTTCCTAAATTCATTGGCAGTCGCCAATGAAGTTTTGCTCGACGACGATGACGATGTATACTTCACGCAGCTGACAAAGGTTTCTCCCGATCGGGGTTTACAGTTCCAGCGCGAGCTATCGTTGCATTGCTTCCATTTTTGCCTCCGTAAGTAAGACGATTAATCTGAAATCAAAGTCGTTGAGACGTGATTGAAAACGTGTCACGAAAAATGTTGCATTTACCCACATTGGATGCAATCAAAGTCTGGGGCACATGAAGAAGCTTTTGCCATGTCCTAGGTGCCCTCACACGTGCTGAGTTGCTTTTGACAGTTCCCTGCAGCGATACAAATCTACCGTATTTTCTGCACTATAAGGCGCTTGGGAGTAGAAGGCACACCTTCATTGAATGGCCTATTTTAAAAGTATTTTAATATATAGGGTGTGCCGCATTACATGGCGCATTGAAGGTACAACAATGTCTGTGGTTGCGTTATGAATCCATTGGATGGACCTACGTTAAAGGGAATACAATACAATACAGCTTTATTTATATAGGGCCTTCAAAACCGCTGACGCTGTAACAAAGCGCTTTACAGAACATTTAAAATACTATGTCCAAGAAATCTGGATATTGATCCATATATAAGGCGTATCGCATTATAAGGCGCACTGTCGGCTTTTGAGGAAATTGAATGCTTTTAGGTGCGCCTTATAGTGTGGAAAATACGGTCATCAAATCATGTCAGGAATACTCCGAAGATATTGTACTCAGTGTGGCGATGGGTTAAGACTGATCCCCCCCCCCCACCCCCACACCCCCGTCCCCTGATCTGCTCAGGCTGACAATCATAAATGTTAAACCCGTTCAAGATTTACGATCACAAATCATTAGGTATGTGGTAGCTTCGGTTTAGCGTTTAGCAGCGTCAACTTCGGAAGTGAAAAAAAAGCAAAAAAGCAGTCTGTGGCGTTCAAGCGAGCAACAAACGCGGCTCGGGAGTGCCGAGGTGGCTCACACGGGGCGTTGTTTGCAGTTACTCGGCAACGCAGGCAGAAAGCCACCTCGCGCGGGACTTCTGAGGCACTGCCTTGCGATTTGAGTTTTCTGTCGGGGATGGAGACTGTTTTACACCGCCGAACAATATCAAAGAGAGAGGCAAACACATGGTAAAGGACGGCTCAACAGCAATGTCATGAGGCAAGCGGGGAAGCCGAGCCGCACCGTCTTGACTTAGGAGGCGGTTTTTTTTTTTGGGAGATGGATCTCAATCAAATGAAATATTGATGAGCGGTGGCATTTGTGTTTGTTCTCTCATAGAATTGATTACTGGCGTCGCCTGTGAACCGAATCAATGTGATGGCGAGCGAAGGGAGGGAAAAAAAATGAGCAGATCAATACTAGAGAACTAGCAATTGAAGAGATTTCTTACAATTAGTAAAGATAGCTGATCCTACAAGCAACGTTTTTCAACTAGGAGATTTCTACTCATGTTGGGACCGTATAAGTCATGCAACGGTATGGTCCCTACCTTAGTTTTTGGACCACGGTTCAAAAAAAAAAAATACTTGAAGTAGAGTAGATGTGTTTTTTTTTGTTTGTTTTTGGGGGGCGGGGGGTCACAGCCATCCCGGTCCATCTTCCGGCAATTTTTGTTGTCGTTATAAGTTTTGTGTTTGTTGTTGTTTTGCCGTCGGGCTTTTTAAGCGCTTCCCGGTCTGGCTGAGCTTTGATCTGCAGATTATTTTGTTCATCCATCCACAAAAGCCCGAGGAAGACTACCCGCCTACCACACCGCCACGGTGACTCTCTTGTCGCATTTGTTTTGTTCACACGTTATTTTCCTGCGAGGAAGGACTTTTTTTTTTCTCTCTGTCCCACAGCCTCGCCGCCGGGAATCCACGGAGCCCCTTCGTCCTCCTGTCACCGCCATCCCGGAATCATTTGTTTTGTTTCATGCGCGTTTCAAATACCCCACACTTTCCAAAGACGCTTGATCCTGCCAGCCCATAATAAACTGAAGGAGCGATGTGAAAAACGCAACGATTTTCACCCCTTTGGACCGACTGCCAAAAACATAAGATCACGTTTATTAGCCAGGAAGAGAATGAAACGGGGGAAAAAAAAAAAACAATCCACACCATTCATCAGTATTAATTGCAGAGAAAACATACATTGAAAGAATGAATGGAAATGTGAAATCTACCCAACCTTGACACACACGAACACACACAAGGCTGAGAAAGAAAAATGAAACAGTAAAGGAAAAGCAGACAAGCCGGCGGTCAAGACCAGAACGATGCAATCATCCATCATATTGACACCGTGCGGTGCAATGAGGTCACGAGCGCCACTGCACTCTTTCGAACTAACAATACTCGCGTTCGATCTCGTCCATTTTAATTCATGCAGGAGCTGCCGTTTGAAGAAAGCCGATAAGAATGATTGCGCTCCAGAGCTCTTCTTGGAACCATGCCCAAAAACAGAACACGCAAGTGCAACTTAAGTCCCATTGGATCAGCTTTGATCAGCCGGGCTCTTTATTTCGGCAAGGATCAAATTCATTGTTCGGTACGGCGTCTGTGATTAAAAGTCACCTCAGTAAAATCGATGTGACCCGTGCCGAAATGTTTCCCACATGATAACTTTGTATGCCGAGTAACAACAAATCTCCTCATTTTATTTTGTGTGTGTCCCGGACAAACTCTTTCAAAAAAAAAACCCATGGAAGCTAATTGCGCTAGGTGAGCGGCGTGAGCCGGCGCAAAAAGCACCGAGCCGTGTTCACTTGAGCCGCTCAGTATTTGACGAAACTTAAAAGTCTGCCGCGTGTAATGTTTACTCTGTTTTTTTTTTTGGGCAGTTTAAAGTGCTGGACTTTCATGTGCGTTGATTTTGAAGGAGCAGGAAGCTAACCGTCAACTCATTTAGGATGAGATCGGAAGTGGATCTCGCGCACGTAGTCCATAAGAAAGTGATAAATGGTGTTAAGGAAGCAGATTGAAATGAAACGTGTGGACTCGTGTGTGTGAAGATCTTGACAGGTTGCTACAGTTAGCCTTGGGTGGTTAGCATGCTACTGAGATTTCCAAAATTTAATCCCGTTGCAAGATGATCTTGAAATTAGATTGTGTTTTCACGGTTTGGTTTGTTTTTATAATATAGGAAGTGCTGTGCACTTGGGCTTGTTTTTGTAAGTGTGAAAAAATCCCAAACTTTGGGCACGCGTGGTCTATTTACATTCTTTCCTGTGGCTTGTGTTTCGTGCCGCGTGACTCTGAGGTAAAAATGCGGGTGGGTAATGTTCCAGTTAGCATCCCTGTCCGAAACCCGAGCATCAAACCTCCCTCGCCGAACCCGATTCTTCAAAATGTACTGCGCCGCAATGCAATCCCTCAAGGTCCTAAACGGACTCGTTTCCACCGAGGAAGGAGCAACGATTCATTTGAATGTCTGTTTGATATCGTATTCATACCTAGCACTTTGTTAAATAATTGCCGCCTAATTTGCAGGCACGGTGGCTGCGTTATGCAAACACCGCGCGCCCCACGGTCCACTCGAATACCCCGGAGAGTTGAGCTTTCAGGTTGCGCAACGGGCTCTCCGGGGAAGTCGAGTGGCGAATGAGAAAGCGCCGGCCTGGTGATTAGCTTGACATGCTTCTACGGAACCAAATTGAAGCGAATCTCTCGGAGGCTCATTTAGAACCAAACGACATGAAGAAAAAAAAAAAAAAAACCCCAGACAGGTTGCGCGTCGACGCCCTCATCTACGACACGCCTTCATTGATCCATACTTAATGCGGCAGGTCCTGATGCAATCATTGCTCACGTTGCATACGCAAATCAACGTAAGCAGCCCCGCAGTATCCCGCCGGGCACATTTATTAATAGCCTCTGAATGAAAGCCCGCCCACCCACCTTTGATGTGAGTTATTGCGATGATGAGCGCCCACCGCCAGAAACGACCACGCGGGCTAATTATTGCCTTTCCGAGCCAGATCCAGCCGGGCCGCTGCCCGTTCGTGTCGCGCCGGGATCGCACCCCGGAGCCTTCGTTCCCTCGGCGGATGCGGTTCGGAATGCAGTACAAGCTGCGGCCCGATGGGATGCTTCATTTGGAAACAAATGCTTTCTGCACTTTCGAGCTATCGAGTCTAGAAATGTGATGCGTGTGCGCCGAGTGCGCCCAGACGGTCGAGAGATGCGCCTCATTGCTCGCGCGCGTAGTTTCCAGGGGGGGACACCGCTCGAGATAATCTTGCAGAGGCATCTGAAAATCTGGCAGTTTGCTGGAAGCGACGATTAGGCCTGGTTGTTGGGATTCTGTTGACCCCGCGTGAGTCCAATCTGAATTTTAGCAGCGCTAAAAAAAAATAAAAAAATTTATTGGGGACGACACTTTACGCATGATACAGATATCGATGAATATCCGATCGTGGACATATCTTCTCCTCACAGCATTTTTTTTAAGATTATAATTGGTATTGCCGTCATCGTCAATTGTCCCACCGCTACGAAAGGCTCGAGAAGATAAATGGGCGGAGTCATGAAAGTAAACAGCAGAGAATGCCAAGACGGCAAGGCCACCGAGCGAATGTCCTCCCCTGTCACGGCGGGACAAAAATGGCTTGCGGCAAGCGGACGAGACGCCACGCAGCCTTTTTTTTGTTTTCTTTGATCTTGGCCCGAGGCCCTTCTGACTGACAGAAGCGTAAGTGGAACCTGATCCCAAGGTTCAAACGGGGCACATACAGGATGCCGCGCGGGATAAGGAATGCCTAATTCCCCCTTCGGTGCCAAGAATGAGGACAACGATTTTGGTGTCTCGGCGCTCTTCGTCAGAGAGCGCCTCGCCGCTGATCTGTCACTGGAAATCTTCGAGGGAGGGGGAGGCAGGGGGGTGGCGCATCCGAGCGTTTGCCATCGCACAGGACAAAATCCTGTCCGCCGGCATCAAGAAGGAGAGAAATCTTTTCCCCTTCCGCATCCTTCCATTTAGCAGCAAGGCAGACGTTATCTATCGATCAGCGGGCGCAACCGATTGCTGGGGAACTTTTCCGGGCTTAATCAAAAGCGGGAACGGGTCGCGATGGATGATGATCAAGACTCAACTTTTCATGTCACCGCATCAAATACTGCAAAAATGCAACCACACATGACAAGCTTTTGGTTTTTAATCGTTGGAGTTAACGCAATTTGTAGCATTAGAATATGTGCAGAGATTTTTTTTTGTGGTTCAAACCCGTCCGTGTATCGGGTTTGAAGCTTCACATACGATATACTGCGCTGCATTTTTTTTTTTAATTGAACCACAAAAACATGGTGCCATTGTCAAGGAAGGAAAAGACGGCCACGGAGAAAAGGAGAGAAATTAGGAGAAAGTGTGGAGCATTTTGAAAGACGGCTGGCAATCGTTGACGGCGCCATTTACTGCCGCACCTCGACATTTTGGTGACAGGGGACTCTTGAGTTTTGCTTTCTGGCTAAAGGTACGTTCTAAACGTAGTCAAGGTAGACTAACTTCTGGCCTTCTGGGTTTCACCTAGGCTGAAAACCTGGAAATGTGTTTTTAGTTTGTCCTTTTACATCTGCGATGAATTTTGAATGACAGCCTGACCGACTCCGACTGACCTACTGTCTGTTCTTGTCAGCGCCGTTCCTCGTGTCAGCCAATCGGCTCTCACCCCGTCACTCGTGTCTTGCCCAAGTGTGCCTCGTTGTCCCTCGTCACATCAAGTTTTGTTTCCTGTTTTTCTTGATGTATTTCTTTGTTACTTTACGCCTTGTTTTTTTTTTTGGGTCCTTCCCCTTTTCAGGGACACACAAACGTCCCGACCCACGATTGTGGCAAACCAGTGGCTGACTGCCGACCGCTCGTGCAAACTAGTTTCTTCACACCAGAAGCTGCCTGCCACTTTGGTCGTCTTTGGCCACGCCCGTCGGGAGTGTTTCATGTTGACCCCGTTTCCGGCGTTATATAAGGAAAACTCACTCAAGCACAAAAAAAAGCCATTGCGATCATTCATTTGGATGCACGAACATTTGTTTCTCAGCAACGAAGTTCGGTTCGTTACTGTGACCCGAATCGTGTTTAATTATCCCAAACTCTCAGAAATAGAGAATTAAAACGCCAGAAATGATTGTCGATGGCTCATTATTAACGTCATTACTGAGCAATTCAACATCGGCGCTGACAGACCACGCTTCAATGGGGATAATTCACTCCCCCCTGCCCCCGTCCCCATTAAAAATGCGTTAAAACCGTTTACGTGCCAGTGCGTGTGAAATGAGCCGTTTTCGACTGTATATGTTGATTGCGCTTAAGAAGCTCAATACAACAGGTTTCAGCCTGGGAAAAAGAAACTACTATCATCTGTATTCAATTGCTCAAAATGACCCGCAACATTAGCGGAGGGTGAGTCATCTTGGACGGTGTCAATCAAAACTGACCATTGTTATCTTCTTTGCAGCACCTTGAACATGATAATGGTGGGCGTGCGAAGCAAATGCAGACAGACCCCCCCCCCCCCCCCCCCCCGCCCGGCCACTGTAGAAAGGCTGTCAAGATTTTCCCAGATGGGGTTCTGACTCTCAGCCTCCTCAGATGAACGTTTGGGCTGCTTCATGTGGAGAAAAACACACGGGTGTCGCTGTGTGATTGCCTGCTGTTATTTTGTTCTTTCAAGGAAAGCCCAGGGCACAACACCAGGCACGTTTGCCTCCTCGCGAAAATGCACTTTGACCAGAAAAACACAGTACGATTGGAGGCTCGTATATCCTACAAAAAAAAAAAAAAACAACAACAAAAGAGAGGAGCACTGGGTGACAACACGTGGGCTTGTTTGACTGTGTGTATCCAGTGCACAGAAGCCGCTCTCAATGTTACGGACATAACTTATACATTACGGATGGATCAATAATGAATGGTCTGAAAATTTCCCAAACATGCTTCAAGCATTTTTCTCCCCAGGTGGAAATATGCTCTTTCAATGCAAAACAATTGACGATATTCCCGCTGCCACGACAACTGATCTTGAAGCTTGGTCAAGAGCAAACATTGAGAAAGTAGCAGCGGACTTAGGAGACATACCGGAAATGAAATCACACAGCAAATTGACAGAAAATCCGCCCTGAGTCCTCTGCTTCCGTTTCTAGTTACGGGAGTCGGTGGTGTGCTGTCACCTCCGCCTGTCAATCAATCACACACACCACCACGTCGGGAACAGAAGCGCAGCCACAAACCCAATTCTGACTTTGTCCACCAGCTGCGTGCTACAGGCAGCTGTCATGACAGTAACAAAGAGCCCTAATATAACAGCGTCTCTCTCTCTCACACGCACACACACACACATATATATATATATATATATATATATATATATACTGTATATATATATATATATGTACTGTATATTGTACTTTAGCAAAACATATCAGAATCAGAATCAGAATCATCTTTATTGGCCAAGTATGTAGAACACACAAGGACTTTGTCTTCGGTATAACACGCTGCATTCGTATCATCGTAAACAAGGACATGACAAATAGGTATAGCAATCGCAATACCGCGGCTCCATTAGGTGTGTGCAAGTAGGCCACCGGGGGGCAGTATAACAGAGACATGCAGACACAAACGAAGAAGTCTGCATGTGAGTAAGGTTAAAACATCAAAAGACTAATTCCCATCTAATGGATGGGTGCCCGAAGTAGTTACAATTGGAATATGAGGGGGGTCCTTGGGGAAGAAAAATTCAGACCGAACCTTCTTGCTGGTCTTCCAGCACTGCGGGACACACGTCCTTTGGCGCATGGAGGATACTCGGAGGCCTCTATTCCTCACAACCCCAAAACGAGGCCTGCCATGTGGCAGATGAGAAGAAAAAGTACTGAATAATGCACGATATCAAATTGCGTGCAAGGGAATTGCAGCACTTTACATTTCAGCTCCAAAAGATTCCGATTCCATATTAGAGGCTTCGTCTTGCTTACAAAACGGCAGTCGGGATTAACGGCATCATGATGCAAAGGAGTTCTAATGTAGTGCGCGCATCTGAAATCTGAACAGGATCTTAAAGGTAACCTGTCATGTTATTCGAGTGAAGACAATCTGATGTCTTCTGAAGTGATAACAACTAGGGAACAAGCTGTGGTTGTATGACAGTCCTTTGTTGGCTTTCAGGGATGAAAGATATTTGCGGTATGTACAGTCAAGTGGCTGGCACAACTTCAAGGGTGATTTTCCCGCAGAAAAAAAATGCAGCTTCGAAAGCTTTGCATATATTCGTACGTTATTAATCAGGGAGAACTTTTCTTTTTGACCGAAAATGACATCACAGTGCCTCAGCACATGACTGAACCCGCTAAATAGGTGAACCGTGATAGTGGTTACCTGAGCTGAGCGACTGTGATGTCATTTTCAGTCGACAGCGAGTGGCAAAATATCCCTGGGGTTGATAAAAACGGGTGCTGATTTTAGTGCTCCGTTCATATCCCACATTATGAATTGGACTGCTGTGCTGAGCCTTATGCGGGCGCACGGAACATAATATCATATGGATTATTTTTGACTCGATTTCCCCTTTAACTTACTGTATTTGATTAGACTGCGTGGATTGTGGATGCACAAAAATGATCTGAGTATGAAAGTTGGTCTTATTTTTAGTTTGATGATTTGGCCAATGGGGTGAGCACTTGCTTAATTTTGGACTATTGTTCTTTTCCCTTAGGGAGCCTGTAGTAAGCCCGAGCGCCACATTTCCCAGGCCTAACACAGAACTGTATCTATTTGTAGCAATAAAATATTAGCATCCAGACACTAAACAAGTCCTCAATCACTCCTCAATCCAGTCTTTGCTTGTAGGATCTATAGCATCAAATCACTGCCCTTCATTTCGTCAATCGTCACCAGTGAAGGAAGCTCGACAGAGAAAGAGACATAAGGAAAATGCAAGCACGTTGAGGCTTGCGAGAAAATGGCTGTTTGGACCGAAAGGAAGAGCAACACTGCCGTCTGCCGGCCACGGAAGGAACAGCTGCTCCCCCGCTCCTCGGAGACAGCAGCGGCAGCTGCGAAAATAGAAGTTCTCCTTTGTCCCTTGCATTTATCTTCCAGGTCGAGCGCAATTCCACCGAGTGTGTTTCTCTTTGCGTCTAATGAAAGAACACGATGGCGTTTTATCACTTGAACATCCTCATCTCCAACATTAGCTGCGATATAATGAGGGTTACTCAGAGGACGGGAGGCCTCTCTCTGCACAATGATTAAAGACCTTGCAGTGGGCCGACGACACTGCATCGGTCATTAGGCAAACTCACTTCGACCTTTCATATCTTTCCAAATAAGTGCCGTCCCGCGAGTTTAACGGACCACCTAATCTGCCTACTTAGCGCACAAGGGGACCGGTGCGCAGTGTCGGGCGAGCGGGCAAATGTCCCCGTCAGGAAGGCTGACATTTAGTTCCCTCAGTGGAGATGCCGTAAAATGCTCGTGGAGCTCACTAGTAGTGATGTATGTAGAATGAGCCGATTCGAGTTTATTCGTGAATTCCGTTTATTAGTTGCGACCTGAATGGGTGGCGCACACGTCAATTTAGCGCGTGAGTTACTGCCGTAAAAAGCATGTTTAGTCCGAAAACGTGGCTTCGCGGGATCGGTTCTTATACAGTATTACGGTTACGCACATAATATTAAAACACAAATAGAACCTAAATTCATATTTAAAAACAAACAGCTACAAAATGCTTGTTTATTGTATTTCTTAAAAAGTAAACACAACGGAAGTGCACTGTTTTTGTATCAGAAAAGTCATATTTTAAATTGTGATTGAGCCATCGGGACACCTTCCTGAATTCAGATGTTTGTTAATGTACCAGTAGAGGGAGCTCGCGTACCGCTAATGGTACAACAGCGGTCGCGGTCATTTCCAATAGACAATAGAACAAACAAGAGGTCATTAAGCAACTTCTGCATTTGTTTGGCCCATTTCAATATCAGGAACTTCCAGATCATACAAAAGCAGGAAATCCATTTTCAACTTGAATTGTGTTGAGTATGTTGTGCCAATACAGGCTGGGGGAGAGTTGAGATTTCCAGGGCCCCCCAAACGTTCCATGAAAAAATTATTAATAAAGCCCGCTTGATTTCAAATGATTTTGTCCGAATCGGTCTCTCGTAGTGAATCTTCTTCAAACTTGTCACACGCTGCAAAGGGCCCCAAAATGATGAAACACAACAGCATTAAGTGCTTTGTGGTTATTTGTGAGAAAACCAAGCATCAAATTCCTTATGACTGTTGAGAGGAAACTGGAAAGAAATGAATGTCCAGTATGTATAAAAACATTTATTCAGCAATGCTCACAGGATAGAAATAAAACTTAAGTCACAGTAGTGGGGAAATAAGTGGCTAACTGAGGAAGGGCAAGTACAATGTTAGAAAAGTTGTATTTCCCATCGTTAAAACGTTGGCATCCAAAGCAAAAGTTAGTGGAACTTACTGAAAATACGTACTTGCTGAAATCGTTTTTAGTGGCAACTTCTGAGCATCTGCTGTAGTGCATGTTCTTCCAAAGAGGAAAAAGTCACTCCAAAGCTAAGCCGTCGTCAGAAACGGACAGTAAAATGTGCACTTTGGAAAGTGGGTCAAAATGACATCAATATCAGAGGAGCATCATCGTATTATTTAAAGAAAAAAAAAAGTGCCTGAATGAAAGAACGTTTGGTCACGTATGGTCTCAGCGGGTTCTTTTGCAGTGGTGAGAAAAGGACAAATGCAGCATAAAAAGACATGATTAGATTTGCTGTAAATTTGCTTTACGGTGACAGGCAGTAGCATTAGCGTTAGTTTGCGGTACAATAAGAAAACGATCCATAAAGCAAATTAAGATTGAGAAGAAAAAAAACAAAAAACACAAGCACTGTGACAGCCAATGGAAAGAATCAACGGCAGTCAGCATCTCCGAGTTCCAGAGACGAAAATGAAGAGCTAACGTCACTGGCAGGTTGCTCCATCGGTCAGGATCTTTGCTTAGTTAGCTCCACATGGCATCAAGCAGGAATTAACGCGTTGACATACTGAACTCACACTGCTTAGAAAACGGGTAGACTTGAATTGAAAGACAAAAAAAAAAAAAAACGTTTTTTTAAACTCTGCAGTCAGGATTGTGCGTCATTCAAGGTCCGTGCGGATTTCAGAGTAGACAGCATCTCTCTTTCAAGCTCTTCTTCTTCTTCTTGTTCTTGCCTTTTCCGTTTTTATCCTTGTTCTCCGACATTTTCTTCTCCCGGATGTCGCGCATCAGGTCGAAGAAAACCTAAAGCGCAAGACCAAAAGCACACAAGCTCCATAAAAAAAAATAAAAATAAAATAAAAAAGGGGGGGGGGGCAGTCCGAGGTCGTCCGCGTTGTACCTTATCGACGTTGGCCCTGGTTTTGGCGGAGGTCTCGACGTACTGGACGGCCCACTCCTCGGCCTTGCCGCGGGCCTCGTCCACAGACACGTGCCGACGGTCCTCCAGGTCCGACTTGTTTCCCACCAGCAGCAGAGGGATCTTGTCCTCCTCCGCCTTGACTCGCAGGATCTGCTCCCTGCCGACGCACGCGCAGACATCGGTCGCGCTGCGCTTGCCTGAAGCGCGAGACGAAAACCCGACGGGCGGCCGGTCCGGCACCTGAATTCGGCGGTGGCCGTGAACGACTCGTGCTCGGTGATGGAGAAGACGAGCAGGAAGCCCTCGCCGCTTCGAAAGTAGTTATCCCTGATGGCGGCGTAGTCCTCCTGGCCGGCCGTGTCCAGGATGTCGATCTGGACCTCCTCTCCGTCCAGGACCACTTTCTTCCTGTAGCTGTCCGCCTTGGTGGGCTCGTAGTCCTCCACGAACTGGCGAGCAAACATGTCGGGAGATTTCCTCTTGAGATTTCAAGCGCAATTCAGCGGCTCGGTGATGAAGTGCTGCGTCCGCCAGGGAAAAACTCTCACGCGGTCTTTTGCAAATTTGGGCAAAATGATCAAATCGTGTCCGATTCTTCATCCTTCGCACGTCGCAGACGCGTTAAGACTCAAAAGAGACCGGCGGATGCCGTCGACATCGCCGGCCGCCGACTACGTTCTTTTGTTGGAGTGGGCGGAGAAAAGCCTTGGTCAACTCCGGTTGGCCGATTCCAGCTCGTATCTCACCGAAGCGGCCGCGGTCGGCGAGTGTTTGCAAAGGTAGCCGACGTTGACTTTCATTCGCAAACAGTTTCTGTTGTCGGCAAGAAAATTCGGAATGTTCAAAAATTTCTTGCCGACTGGAAAAATTGTTTGCGATAATATTGCGTCGTCGTTTTATGCTACGCGTACCGCTGCATGGCTTTTGTTCGATGTTCTGTGACGCACTTTGTTTCGGTGACACCCGTTGTTCAAAGCGCTCTATAGATAAAAATGCATCGTCAAAAAATTGTTTGTTTGCGAATGGCGAACAATCGCGACCGAGAACGAACCCTGAAGAATAAATCAACATTTGCAAACATTGATCAAGTTGTCGTCACTCTTTTGGAATCCCAATTTGAGTGAAGTCGGGATCTTTCATTTGCATGCATTTGCCGATTTGCCTTAAAGGTCCTGAATTCAAGAACGCCGAGGAAGTTGTGATATTTGTCACGCGATCCTCAATGAGGAACAACGGGCGCGAAAACGACAATATTAAGTGCTCAGATGGATGAAAGAGACGTTCTCACGCGGCACGCCAGAAGAGAGGGACCGTTAGGAACTGCAAATTGGGAAGGAGGGAAAAAAAACAGCGCAGTTGCCGGCGCTGACGAGCAACAAAGAAATCTCACTGCACTCGCTAATTGTTTGTTCCAGCGGCTTAACTCTGGTGAGAGCTTCCCAACACTTCGAGTGATATGCCGCACTTCACTTAGAAATAGTGGGACAATGTGGTGGTGGTGGTGGGAGGGGAGGAGGGCAGGGAGGGGGGGGGGGGGGGGGGGGGGGCATATTAAGTCACACGCGCACAACGACAGCAGGAGCCGGCCCGGTGTTCCCGTTTTGTTCAAACGAGACCTTTTCCATGGCGGTGAAAAGAAAAGCCAACTTACCTCGTCGTACATAAACTGCAAGGTCAGCGCCGACTTGCCCACGCCGCCGCTGCCCACCATGATCACCTTGTGCAGAGCCAGGGAACTCTGGTTTTTACTTTTACCCGTCGCCATCGTCTTGTGTGGTTTTTGGCCACGCCCACGCGCGAGACTTCTCCGCGCTCCTGATGCGACCTGCCGGCGAGAAATGAGAGTCGCTCAATGGGACGGCGTCCGCAACGAGTCGGAATCGCGGAACGCGCGGAAGGTATCCAACGGGCTGCGAACGCCCTCATCGTCATCGACTCGTGGCCGCGCCTGTCCAAAAAGCGGACGTGGGCGCGCACGACTTGCATCACGCGAAGGCAAAGCGCACACGCGCGGCAGCGTCTTCTGCGGCCGTCTGAGCGGGAAGCGAGGCCGCGGCGCGTCCTTGGCCCTGCGGCGCGTCCTTGGCCCCGCGGCGCGTCCTTGGCCCCGCGGCGCGTCCTTGGCCCCGCGGCGTGTCCTTCCTGCCTTTGTGAACAAAGCAGGTCAGTGAAAGGCTTGATGGACAGGATGCCCACATGTGCCCTTAGTCAGCATTTGCGCACAGAGGGAGCGAGTCGGGGGAGGGGCGGCAAGCGAGGGATGTCGGCCTAAATGATTCAAACGCAACCCGCTCCCACGCGCGCGCGGACATTTTGTCCCGGCAACGGCGGAAAAAGGTCCGCGTCCAGAAGTTCGACTTTCGCCAACTCGGCAAAAGTGCTTGAAGCTTTTCCCAGCGTGTTGCGCTTGCCTGTCTGAGCAACGGCAAAAGTGCAAATGCTTTTGAAGCCTTGACCCATATTTGCGCGAGATGCTCTGTGGCGTGCCGGCGCGGGGGGGGGGGGGAGATTTTTTTATTTTTTTTATCCAATGGCGGTTAAACAAATCTCAAAGGCGCTCGGATGGTCTCGATCCAAACGGCGCCCTCTCATCTCAAACGGTATCACGTACAACACCGTCCATCTTTATTTAAATTGCGGTGGATGAATTTCATCTCTTCATCTTTTGAGATGGCGGCGCTTCGCCTGATCAAGCACCCGGCGGACGAGCTCGTCGAATATGAAGCGCAAATTAGCCTCCCTTGTAAAAAGATGCTCTCAAGCGGCGAGGCGGAAAGGGAGCGACGGCGGCCCCCCCCCCCCGACGCATACCAATGACAGCGCCGATGCCGGCCCATGGACACAGACGCGTCTTTGACCGAACCGGGCGGCGGGAAACTAAAGCCGGCGATCGGCCCGCGGAGACTGACGACGCATCGAGAAAGCGAGCGACGCAGGGCGGCGTTGGTCCTTCGCTGCGAGTATTTCGTACAAATTGATGGAGCTGGGAGTGCGCAGAAAGATACCTAGTACGCAAGCCCCCTCCGAGCTCCAACGATATTATTTGCTGCCACGACATAAGCACCAAACCTCCCAAAAGAAAGCGTCGACTCTCTATCGACTTCCATTCTTGAGTTTTCGGCAGTGATTATCTCAAGGAATAAGTCATCGAGGCCGGACGGTTGTCGTCTCCCCGCCGTTTCTTTGGGATGAATCATCCGATCGTCTCGTTGCAAAGGCTGATTTCATCAAGCGGAAGAAAATATGGAGCGGAGGCTCCTCCCTTTGCTGTTGTGACATCGTCCAGTCTTCCGGGAAGAGTGCGCCAGTGGGAAGTTTTGAACATTCGTACTTTACTTGTGAGGTAAGACATCAGCAATGTCGGATCACGGTCTTAAGCCTCGTTTCGATTGTGTGTAAAAAAAAGCCTTTTTCCCGCCTCGGTACCTTTCGCACATGACTGTGAGCTGGGGGGGAAAAAAGTATTTGAAAAAGTTGGCCAGTAGAAAAGAGGGTCATGACAATCTCATCACAGCACAGCTACATGAAGATAAACAACCCCACCCCCCACCGGCACTTCCCTGCCTGTTGACATAATACAGACAATCGATGACAGCTTGGTATGTACTCCCCGAAATCCCTCCCTTCGCTTTCCAAGCAGCGTTAGAGGGTCTTTCTGAATGATTGGCAACACGAGAAGCCAAAAAAGCTTCATTCGCACCACTTCGATGACCAAAATGGAAAGGAGATACAGCGGATTGTAGGCGATTAAACTAATGTTTTATTTGGAGCCATGTTCCCAACACGCGCGTGTCCAATCTCCAGGTGTGAATCTTCCCCTATTTTGCCAGGATGGTCTGCTTTTGTTTTGCCCACACCGAAGGCGAACTTCAGGCAACTTACAACAACCTTGGCCAAACTGTGTACATTAAACCTCCCATGGGGGGGGGGGGTCCTGAGTTGACGACGGAGTTCCGAATTTCTGATTAAAGTCTGTCAATGACCTACGCTAACGCGGTGGCTGTCATATTTACAGCAGGTATTTCTCCCCCCCCCCCCCCCCCTCCAAATAAATTGTAGGCCATAAAGCCAACACAATCGAATGAAACGTCGTATCCTCGAGGTGTCGTAAGTAGGAACCCGCATTCCAAATGGTTTGCTCCCGCTGAGCTATAGACGTTACATTTTGACGATTGAAACGAAATTTTTCATCTTAACATTTGGTACTTACGCGCGACGGACGCGAACGGTCGGTTCGCCTCGATTTACGATGAACGATCGTGGGAGTTCAATGATCATTCAGCGGACGGAGAAGAGCGTCACATGAGTTCCATAAAGCAGGAGGACGCTTGGGTGTGTCGCCGACTCAGCAGGAGAAAAAAAAACTTTTGAGCACCAAACATTCACCTCGGTGGGGAAACAATTCGCAATGACGGCCGCAAATGCGTACATGAGTTCAGTTCGACTTTCAGCGTACATTTGACATCCCGCTGGCTTTTTGTCAACGACGCCAGCTGCGTTGGCCTCAACGGTAACTGAGAAGTTGACGATAAGCTATCGGGTCTGCTTTTACAACATACGTTTCACGATAAAAGACGTTGCCAAAAAACACGTCGGCGAGTCGCTGTTATAATTGCCAAAGTTACAGAGTAAGTGAGCAGACTTGACCGTGACTAATTAGCAAAGTAGTACAAACACAAGCCAGGTGGTAGCTGGGAAGCTAACAACCAAAACCTCAATCAAATCCAACATCTTTGGCAAAAAAATTCAACTCACCAATGCAAGATTTGTATTTCCGCCTGGGCCCGATGCTATCTGGAAGTTTGGGTTAAGGGACCATATCGACGCATTGGTTCCCCCAAAATAAAATAAAAAATAAAATAAAAAAACCCGAAGCTCAAGCCAACAAAAGCCCCACCTTCCGGATGTCAACCAGCGGCGGACAGTCAGCGCCCCTTCTTCTTCTTCTTCTTGCCTTCCAAGCGGAGCACAACACTGCCCCACAGTGAGCAGGAGTCTGAAGTGGAGCGCTCAATCATGACGTACAAAAAAGTCGACACAGCCCTGCTAATTTATGTTAAATGGGAGTCAATCAGCACACCACTGCAACCATGAAAAAAGTATTCATTTCTGCCAGCATCACATGTCCAACAATCACGACCATATACAGTACACCAAAAATGTATCGCCATGACAAAGTGGCTCACGCTGAAGCACGTCTTATATTTGCCGCATCCATTCATGCTGCTGCTTCCACCATGCTCGGTTGTCGACAAAGCATTTTTTTGTTGCGGTGTTTGTAGTACGGCCAGGAAGTTCAATTTTTTTATTCAAAATGTTGCAAAAACACACTTGATATCTATGTATTTTGGAAAAATGCGTTATCGGTCCAAGGTCATGGTGGAGGGAATGGCGAGTGCAGATTTTATGACCACGATGCCTGGGAACAGCGCAAAGAAAGAGTGGATTGCATTTTCCCCCGTGGAGGCAGCACTTCATCACCAGGCCGCTGAATTACAATCTTCAGAGACTTCCTTGCTTCATTTAACATGATTTCCAGAGATCTGATGATTTTTAGTTCATATTCAAGCAATTTAAAAAGTATTTTTTTTCATGATTTTACACTGGATTGAAGATTAAAAATGAGTCTTGTGAACGATTGTCCATTTCAATGTGTCAGCCCAGTGATTGATTGGCAGGTCATGTGTCACCTGCAAGCCTGCACAGGTTAAGTGGCAAAGAACTTGATGACTGGGCGCATTTAAAAACAATCACAGACCCACAGAGGCAAAAATATCATCAATGTCATCCTGGCTGTCACGATGAACCGTCACTGCTCTCGCCTTGCCTATTGTTCTGCTTATCCAATCGTCATTCGCCGGCGTGGACGTCACACGCGTCTTTGGCTGGACTCTCCTCGTCGCGTTATTTCTCACTTGTGAAGATCGAAAAAACTGTCTCCTCAATGACCAGAAGCGGCACGCGGCGGAGGGGGGGGGCTTCCGACCCGGGCCTCGAACACCGCAGAAAGCCCGGCGAGCTTCTCGTTTGAACGTCGGCAACTTCTTCTTCACGCTGCAAGTGAAAATGCATGCGACTTAACTTGATGCGCTGCCCAATGACATGTTGCCGTCTACCGTCGCGCTTACTTGTAACCTGCGGCCTCGGCCCCTCTCATCTGCCGGCACTTGAATCTCAGGAAGGCTAAATGGCGTTTCGTTTGATTCATTTTCTGCGATGCGCACCACAGGATCATTTTGTCCAGACAGGAGGCCATGTCTTTGAACGTAGCGGCGAGCCTGGTGTGTCTCTGGAACACGTGTTTCTTCTCAGACTGTTGCTTTTTCTGTGGGAGGAGCAGAAGGAGAAATCGTTTCGATATGAAGCAGCAGCACACGCATGGCGGCAAACACTGACCGTTGTCCGGTTACATACCTTTGCTGGGCTCCTGCGAACGGTTTGTGCAGGTGTTGCGCTGGCGTCCAACGGCAGCTCTGCAATCGATTTATTTTTTCAAAATCATTACTAAGTGCGCTTGGTAGGAGGTGATGGGGGGGTTTTTTTGCTACGGAAATTATTTTTCTTGGTTACCAAGAAGAATAGCTTGCACACACACAACATTGTGGACAGCTGGATTTTTTTTTTTTTTGTCATGAACCGGATTGCGCAGACAGATGGAAGCTTGTTTCAGCAGTAAAAGTATGAAAAATACAAAGTACAAAAAAAAAAAAGTCATCATTGTGACCCAAGTCAAAATTATGGGATATTATTTCATAAATATGAGATTAGTCAGGAAAACACCCTAGTGAGTCAGAATAATAAGATATTGATGAGATATTTAGCGGTTGGCGCCTTGTAATTTCTCATGATTATGATTTAGTACCTCATAATCACGATTTCAAAGTTTTGCTTTGACTTTTGCCTTTTTTTTTAACTGGCATGAACAGATTCTCACATATGTCAGACCCTGTTTTCACTTTGTAAAAAGAGAACGCAAACATCTCCAACAGCTGTTGCTCGATACTGCCATCTATAAAGCGCCGGTAGCATTGGCGCAAGTTCGTACACTACCGACTTCCATTTTATTTTTGGGCATCACCGCGTCCAAAAATAAATCGGATCAAATTTATCGATATCAAATCCACAGGTGTCTCACCTCTTTGCACAGCAACCCCCAGGTCTTCTTTAACCTTCTTCATCCGCCACTGGCGGTCCCCTTTGACAGGAGCCTTCTGTATCTCCTCCTTCGCCACGTGAGCCGTCACGTGGAGTCCCGATTTTGGTTTCACGGCCAGTAAAGCTGCATCAGAAGGGTCGAGGAAGTCAGCCATATCAACGGGCAGGGTGAAGTTTGTGAGGAAGGGCATTGGCCGAGCAAGGGCTACTTCTGCCCGCAGCGCCAAGAGATGCTGGTAGAGAGTGGACAGGCAGGCCAGGATTCCTCGGAAAATAACCCTGGTGGCCAACAAACAACCGTGGACCAATGCTGGTTCATTGACGCAAATCATCCCGCCATCAAATGAACTGGAAGCATTTCGCTGGAACGAGTGGAGGCGACTCACCAGAAGCGACTGAGCATGCTGGTTATCACCATATTCAAGACGATGAACTCACGCTTCATGTGCTGCTTGGATAAGCTGAGGCAAATGTTTAAGGGAAGGTGATGACTCGGAGTCGAGAAGCGCTTGATGTTTCATCTCGGCCTATCGAGCGGCGCATCTGCAGAAGGATACACAAAAGCTCTGCGGCAGCGTTTCAACGCGCAGCTCATCAGTTGCGCGGCTCCCAGCACTTTGAGACATTGCCACTCCAGCGCGGCTTGGCTGGGAAGATCCCCCTCGCCCGCCTCAACGCTCAGCTCACTGAAAGGAGACAACCACGCCCAAATCAACAATGAATGACAGAGCCGTGAACGCAGAGAACACAGCTAGTATTTCGGCACAGCAACATCAGATTATTATGCTGGCTACAAACGTCCTCTGTGACATCCTACAGCTTTCTTTCAATTCCACTTTTCAGCACGGGTGAAGCGAGTAAAGTGTTGTGCCAACCTTTGAATCCTATTGGGACACAAATCCGTCAGACTCTGCAGAGCGACGTCCAGCTTCATCTCCTTCAGCCTGTTAACGCACTGTTCCACCTGGATGACATGAATCAGACGCATGAAAATGCACAGTTCACTTCGGACTCGCCCACCACCATCACACGCGTTATATTGCATCCTCGCCTGCTTTAGCACGCGAAATGTTTTGTTGCCTCTCGCGCTGTTGTTGAGATTGTACAGCAAGTCGTACAGAATTCGAACTTCCGTCTGAAGAAAGGTACTCCGAAGTACTTTGAGGACTTTGTCGTTCTCCGTCAGCAAGTTTTTCACAATCACGCCTGGAAACAGCACACAACATTTCTTTTTTCACGACACGCACACAGTAGATGTGCCCCACGTGCGCTACACACCACCACACAGGCGGCTTTTAAAGCTAGTTTTGACTTACAGGACACGCAAAAAATAGAACGCGAACAACACGTCTAACCTGTTTTTGAAGTAAAGATTACACGAACACTGGAAACAGCACCGGGAAAGGGAACATTTGTCTTGTTCCAGGGTTCTTGTTCCATGTTGTGTTGAGAAAACACGGAAGTTCGGCAGCCAATAGCGAACGTGTATGTCGTGACGTTTCAAGATATATTTATTAAAGTCAAGACTGCGCTATTTTGCGCAATTCAGATTTTTGTTTTCAATAATAGCACAGTAATTGAAAGTCTTATGATTATGTTCTCACGTAAACTTACAAAAAACACATTTCTTTGTTTTATTTGAGTCATTATTCACATGCAAATTTTAATTTATTTCTTTTTTCATTGCCGTGTTTTGGGGGGTTTTGTTTGACAGGGCTAGCTGATTTTGGATGAGAGGCGGTACTGTAAACCCTTGACTGGTTGCCAGATAAACAAGACAGCCAGTCACATTATATAATTTTATTTTGATAACTTAATTATGGTTATACAGTATAGTGCAAATACATATAATTCTTATTTGAACAATAAGTAAAATACAATACAATTAAAAGGTGTAGTACAATCAGGCGTCAAATACATGCATACTTTACATCTACTCAGAGGATGCCGATATTATGATTTGCATTTATGACTGATCTGTTCGTTAGTGTAGTGTAGAGAAACGTATCTCTATTTACTCACAAGTGGCCAACGAGGAGGGTCTCGGACACGAACAACGCGAGTCGTCGGAAACTGGAGCATATTCCACCCCGGACTGGTCGTCAGCCAGTCACAAGGCACATAGACAAACTATTCACATTCAGACCCATGGATAATTTGGAATCTCATATGCACAAGCTCATGGAGGTTCTAAAAGCAAATACATTGCTAAAGTATCTCTGTTTGAAAAAAGACAAACAAATGTGCTGATGACGAAACAGGAATAACCTTTATTAATCAATAAAACATTTTTAAATACTTCTTATTATTTGACATAAAGAGATGTATACATAATAGATAAAACCACAGATTGTATTACGGTACAAACATGGCAAAATGGCAAGATTGACATTTAGCTACATATTATTTCGAATGTGTGCGCATGTGTCTGCAATGTATTGTCAGCACGGAGAGATTCCACTCTATTAAATCCATGCAAAGCCTACAGACAGAGGCGAAGATCACCGCTGACAGAATCGAACAATCATGTACCGTCAATGGTTTGCTCTGATCATGGTTCATCAGTGCAAGTTGTGCAGCGAAAGCTCCTGTCAGAAAGCGTCGACAATCAGAATTCCGAGCTGGGTTCATCGCGTTACATTCAGCTCGTGAAACTGATTTTGAAGCTTCGCATAGAAACTCGACTACAGGAACAAAAGAGCATCATGGCAGCGTCAGAAGGTACAGGAGGTTTAAGAAGCGATACGTAGGTACTAGATGGGCTGAAAATGAAACAGTGCAAAGAGGAGAGGTAGAGAGATCTACGCAAAGTCTAGATCCAAACCATAATCGCCATAAGAAATGTTAAAAACACGGTCATGATTCTCCAGTACATGCTTGTTCTGTGCTTCCCAACAATGTGCTTCAAAAGATGCTTTGTTCAATCAAGATTGTCACTCATGCTTCAGAGAGGGGGTGGGGGGGGGGGGGGGGGGGGTCATTATACAAATCACACTGTGCATCACATTGTACAGTACAATATTGTGTCAAATGTTGCCCACTCGGCATCCATTGCAGCCTGGTCATTTCGGAAAAGGGATTGTCCCATCTGCGACCCCTTCTCAAGGTTTCTCATTTTTCCCCAGATGATTTATTTTTTTCGGTTTCCTTCCCTTCCAGGGAGGTACGGTCAGGGGATGTTGTTAATATTTGTCAACTTTGGGACGTTTTGTGATTCAGGGCTAATCGAAATAATTGTGACTTGACTGGTGGTGACAAGGTGCGAGTGGATTCTTTTCTTCTTTTTTTGTCCTTGGCTCACATGCCATTGAAATGAAGGTAAAGGCAGAAACCGTCAGAGAAATTGTGAAAAGCTGTAACTCAGTGACTTGTGCTGTACAACGGGTTCTGCCACTACAGTATGTGGCAGAGTTCCGTTCCCACTGTGGCGACGTGACCCGAATTTGTACCAAAGTCAGATAACGTGTCGTTGTCCACCACTAAAGCAGTGATTTCAACTACCCCAAAGCTCCCCCCCCCCCCGTATATAATCCCATTTCACTAAATTGGTCCCAAACATATTTACTACAAGTACTCTGTCTTTTTTTTTTCCTCAATCTATTCTGGTGATGTATCGTAATAAGCGGAATGATGAAACGTTGTAAAATGAAATGGCAGAAGGTCCGGAATTCAACTCCGTATGTTGAATTAGAGGCCCAGATTCCACATACTCATCTTAACTTCAGACACAAGGTCAGAATAAATTCTGCATATATACATCCACTCTTTGTGGCATGTTTATCTCGGTGCTCTGTCGTGAGGTTTTCTGATGGAAACGAATTTTGGCATGAAAAACACATCTAAGCCATGAATATAAAACAAACAAATTACAAAGACATGACTGAGCGTGCTTGTAACTCTCGGAATGTCCTTAATCGAGAATGCAGTCAGTACAGTACACCGCATACTTGTTGAAGCCGTTGCAATGCCACGTCTAACCAGAAGGGGGCTCACAAGCATCGCAAATCTACACGGTTGCCATTTCCCAATACTGTACTCGAAAAAACATGGGTCATAATGGGAGAACTCCGGATATTTGTCCACGCACGTCACGTCATCCGTATGAACTGAGGTTATCCTCCACGAGGACATCAAGTGCACAAAACGGACACCATCGAGCAATCGTCGGCACATTCAGTACAAAGTATTTACATTCACAGTTTCGCTGAGCTGCTTTCCAAAGATCAATGAATGCAAACGGATGGTAAACACCCCACTAGCAACACAAACGCGCAGCAATGAAAACCGCCCCGCAGTGTCCCCTTTTACAGTCGTCTCTGCCACAAAGCGGGAGCAAATTCCCCCATAAAGAACAGCAATTGATTGGCTCGTCATGCTTGTCTTGACTAGACACAACCGAAAAGCATTTCACAGAGCATTTTCTTCATCATTTTGGGCCACATGAACCAACCCATAAACCAGAAACCACCGCAAAAAAAAAAAACAACAACAATACAATGTGTCATTTCTATTCCTTACTAATATGCAAAACAATATTTACAGAATCGAAGCTCTCAATTTACCGGTTGATCTACAGTACGTCCCAACCCTCATCTATGGTCACGAGCTATGGGTCCTGACCGAAAGAACGAGATCCCGGATACAAGCGGCCGAAATGAGTTTTCCCCGCAGGGTGTCCGGGCTCTCCCTTAGAGATAAAGGCGAGAAGCTCGGTCATCCGGGAGGGGCTCAGAGTCGAGCCGCTTCTCCTCCACATCGAGAGGAGCCAGATGAGGTGGCTCGGGCATCTAATTAGGATGCCTCCTGGACGCCTCCCTGCTGAGGTGTTCCGGGCATGTCCCACTGGCAGGAGACCCAGAGGACGACCCAGGACACGCTGGAGGGACTACGTCACCCAGCTGGCATGGGAACGCCTCGGGAGCCGCCAGGAAGAGCTCGAAGAAGTGGCTGGGGAGAGGGAAGTCTGGGCTTCCCTCCTAAAGCTGCTGCCCCCGCGACCTGACCCCGGATAAGCGGTGGAAAATGGATGGATGGATATTTACAGAATATAAGCACTGTAGCGTCAATATTTTACAAATGTTTACTATGTTGGTGTAATAATGTATATCTATAAATCTGTGCTGTTGTTTTTTTTTTTAACTGATGGAACCAGGCGGTGTGTCGAACATATCGAAATAGGCCCGTTTATTGGATGACGTCTCAGAAAGATTAGCCTGAGCGATTATCCTATGGTGCGAGCTTTGTGAAGTGATTTTTTTTTTTCCACTTCAACATCCGCTCGGAAAACGAACGGGGCCAACCGTAAATGCTAAACCTGTTCAATCTGTAGGATCACAAATCCCGATGTGTGAAAGAATCCTGGCACTATGCCAGACTTCTGCTTTTGGGGGAGGAGATTCATGATTGCCTGTTTTGTTTTCTGTGGTACTGCTATCTTTTTTTTTTTTTTTTTCAGCCTTTCCTGGGTCTCCCTCACTTTACAAAACTGCGCATTCAGATGTAGAAGACAATTGAATTCAATTAAGGGGACAGACGAATTGCATCGGGCGCACTCGTCTGCTGCAGCGAGCGCCTCTGTTCCTCCCCAAACCCAAAACATGCGACTTGCTCAAAAAAAAAAAAAACATTTTGGAAGAGCAACATCAACAAGCTCATTTATTTCGAACACACTCGCCGGCTTCACCCGCATTTTAAAAATCGGTGTGTGGACCCTGCTTTGAGTTTGATGACATTCAACTTTCCCAAAATAATGTTCAAACATTTCACAAATAACAATAAACAAAAGATAAATATGCGAGTGACATGTTTCAAGCCCCGTGACGCCAAGACGATGACATAAGAGATACTTCACAGCCTTCACGCTGATCATCGAAACCTGAGGGAAGTGACAAAAGTATCTGGACACAAGTACTTCCCTCGCATCCTTTGCAGCTACGTCTCGTCTTATCCAACTCCCGATTGATTATATGATTGGAAAGTTTGTCTCGATCCTTTTGTCTATAGACCAGAAAAAAAAGCCTGACACAAACTTGGGTAATAATCATCCGTTAGTTCAAGTTTTTGGTGGGACGAGTCACTTTAAGACCAAATGACTCACGAAATAAATCAATCAATCAATAAATAAATAAATACATACATCAAGACACGAGAGTGAAATAAATCCACGTCCACCAACGCGCGCCTCCCGATTTCGTGGCAAAGCCCGGATTCAGGCGCCACCTCTCTCCATCTCTTTGGTCAACCGGCGCTTTTTGCGAAATGTTGGGAGGGGTGGGGGGGGGGGGCAAAGTATTTTAACGTGTGCATCTGTCGGTCGGATGTGTGGGCAAGGTACTGTGAGGATGCACGAACGCAGCATAAACAGTCTAAGAGCTTGTGGCGACAGTACGTCGCGCCCGGAAGTCAAACGTCCAAGCGGTGCGTAAAAGGAAAGAGACGACGGCGGGGAGGCGACCAGTCGGCGGAGCTCACTCAAATCGTTCGTAGTTCCTCGTCTGCCTCACGCGGGGCACCATGTCCATTAAAAGCCTGGAGAGACAGAAAAAAGGCGTCAAACGCTGCTGGCTGACGTTTTGAAGAAGGCAAAGAAAAGGCGGCGAGCGGACGGCGGCCTTACTTGACCCCATATGCCAAAATGATGAGTCCGATGAGGACGCCAATCAAGCCATCCAGGAACCAGACATCGGGATGATCCTTGAAGACTTGGGCGCTGATAAGGATGGTAAATCCCATGATACCACCCACCAGAGAGTTGAAGCCTGAAACCGACAAAAGAAAATCAAGGAAAGCAGTTTGAAGCGTACACATCGACCCGCGAAACATGCTCCCGATAAATGTTCAACTCGATGAATGATTCCCGTCACAAATTCTGACGCGCACGAGTCAAACATCGAGTTTGTCTGAGCCACGGACTCGGCGATTGTCATGTCGATAGCCAACTCGGAAGCGGCTTCGTAAGTCATCTGTTGCTAAAAAAATAAAATAAAATTAAAAAAATAAGGACAACTCTTTGGACAGTTTCTGCTTCCTTGCAGTAGCCTGAAGGGAAATCGGAAATGGTAATGTGGATGGATAGATAACAGAAATTAAAGGCCCCCGCCCCCTTAATTTGTATCTTCAGATTTTTCAACGTGACTCGATGCCTCCCAGCATAAAAGCCGGCACGTTTGGTTATTGTCAGGCCGAGAGTAAGTACAAGTAGTCGAGTGGGAAATCAACTGAGGGACTGACAACAGCAACTTGGCGTTAATTGGAACAAAAGCCGGACAGCTCTCGGAGGCTCGTTTGCAAACGTTATGTGCCGTTCCAAAGAAAACGAGCAACTTGCAGCACAGAAACGGCGGGGGCTCCGCTTAGCCTTTTATTGGAATTTCATCCCAATATTCCCAATGAGCCAACCTACCATCCGTGATGAGCGCGCGACTCGTGAGCACTTTGCCCAGCCAGAACTTGGCAACAGCCAGCACACTGCACACAAATCCACTCACGACGGACACGCTGAAGAGGAAGTCATCCTAAAGGGACAAACGACAAGGAACGGATTATTCATTCGCTGCACTCGCTTGCGCGCACTTAAGGCGGACAACGAGGCTCTCTAGGGCGGACGATCTGAAGCCAAAACGTATTTTTGGGACGTCGGCACGGCGACAAACACCGACATTTATCACTGTGTGCCAATTTAGCCACGCCCCCCCCACCCTCACCTAAAAATCGAATCATCAGAAACGGTGATCAACGGTTTCACGCTGCATCGTCACACTCGAGTACAATAGAATTCAGCAATTATTGTCAGACTTGTATGATGTTTTCAAAAAAGAAACTCACCTTACAGCAGGGGTGTCAAATTTTTGTCATGGGCCACATTTGAGTTACCGTTTCCCTTGACTTTATAAAATTTGGTTTCAGTCATAAAGGTTTATTCAACGATTGTTAAAGTTTCTGTAATGAGGGGTTTGGCTACAAGAAAATGCCGACAACGTGTCTCTTATTTATTACATGAGAATGAGAATTTTTCATTTTGGTCGAGATTTTAGCAAGCATCATGGAAGTTGACATGTTTGATTTGCTTTCGCGGGCCACATAAAATGATGCGGCGGGCCAGATCTGGCCCCCGGGCCTTGACTTTGACACCCGTGCCTTACAGGATCGCATTCACTTTAACCCTTTGAGGGACGGCGGTTACTAAGGCGGACTAAGGCGGGTTACAGGGTGCATGGAAGGGTTAAAGTAAAGGTTGGGATGCCTTTCTTGCAGATTTCTGGAATCAAATGAGCTCACGCAAACAGTTTGTGCCGGCGTGCCTTCGAGTGCGCGTCGCCCTTCGCGCTCTTTCTCACACAGTTGACGCAAACAATCTCCGCTTTCTGTGTTTAATCAGGCGCAGCACGCACACGGCTCGCAACGAGAGCAGCAAGCGGGACGTGACGTGAATGTGGATCCCCCCCCCCCAATCGCCCTCCATGCGATTTTGCCGCCTGATACTCGAAGGAAACGCACTTGACTGCATGAGAACTGGAAGGAACACATCAAAGTAGCAAAAGGTCAGCGCCACAACCCTGAAACAAGGCTCTAATTGTGCCAATGAAAGACGGGAAAAAAAAAAAAAGCCCAGAGGAGGTCGTTGAACACGAACTTGACAGAATAATGACGACAGACTTGAAATTCAGCTTGCACAGAGTGTGACCGTCACAAAGACGAGAAAGAAAAGACGACGGGATCGAAAGAAGGATAATGATAAGAGGAAGATGGAAGAAAGAGACAATCGTCCTCCGTAAATGGTCGAATTTTCCCACCTCGCTTCCAGATTGCTAGTCGGAATGAAATCATCGAATCCGAGACAGGACAAAAAGCCTTGATCACTTCAAATTGCGTCTCCGACTCTTTTATTTTGAAGGCGGCGTGCCCGTCGTCCACCGTGTATTTCAACATGTCACACCAGAACCCGACGCGAGTGCTTGTTAGCACATCGGCCTCACACTTCACACAATTCTAAAAAATAAAAAAAAAATCCAAATCAGGTTCATTGAGGACTAAAAGCTGCCGCCGTTTGGCTTTAGCCACCAGGGGCATAATTAGCCACGGTGGCTTGATCAACCACTGGTGGCTAAAGCCAATTGGTGGGTTATTACTCTCTGGATCCGGTTGTTTGCATATAAATGCTCCCTGATTGACTATTGACCAGTCCAGAGTGTACCCACTCCGCTCGCCCAAAAACCAGTTCGGGCCCAAGTGATGCGACCGAAAACGACTGAAGGGGAACATTGCAAATAAAAATAATACTGTGTCGCACATCGAGCGATTGAGCACCGCACATCTATCGGGGCGTAGCAACGGAAAAACAACAACCCCGGATCAGGTTCCGCATGTAATGAACAGATGCAACTCGGACGTCTGAAAAATGTGCGTCGTCTTACCACTTCTGGGGGCATCCTGGTCACCAGATTATAAATCGCCTTTCCGAGGATGCACATGGAGCAGAGCAGAAACACAATAGCGAGGACCACACATGCTCTGCAGAGACACAAGACAGCAGACTTGAGCAAGCGGGATCCGCAAACGTCTGCATTGCGAGCTTTGGGGAAACCGACGCGGATTCGGGAAAGAGGCAACATATGACATTTACAACAGATCGGCCTCGGGGATGTTTAGTCGGTCGCGTGAAGCGACGAGACTCCCGGTTCCAAATTGTCGGATTCCACGGAAAACATTTTTTGTCGATCGATAAGGGCCGAGGATCATCCAATAAAATGCCGAAAAACACTCACATGTATTCTCGGTGCGCTGAGTGCACAGCCGCCGCGTTGCTGTAGCGCCACAGCACAATGATTGACGAGAGAACATCCAAGGTGGCGTCAAACTGCACAGCCGGGGAGAGACAGAAGGCAGGACAGTACGGTTAGCTGCTGAGATCTTTATTTTTTTTTTAAATCACACACTCCTATCCGCCGTGCCGTGTTAAAAATCGATTAAATACGTCGAGGCTCAATGACGCGTGGAACGGCAACGCTTTACTGTCATGAGAAACAAGTTGAGTGAGTGTGGCCAAGTGAACAGCGCCGTTTCATTTCACCGGAACAAATGCGCGTCAATGTATGAGGACGTCGAGGAACCGACGCTAAGATCAGCGATCGTTTATTCACCTTAAGTAGGCTTCAAATATCCTTTGCCATAATCTCTTTTGAGTGAGGTGTCAACATGATCGCCGACCTCAAACGCTTCCTACGCTGAAAAAAAAAACAAAAAAAAAACGGTGCGCTGACGCGACTCCGTTTTATGTCATCCGGTGGACGCGAGGAAATCAAATCATCCGGATCCAGATACGCGTCAAACGTATCAAATTGCGGCAGGGCTAATTACGTTGTGGATTCAACGTTTTCAATCAAAGAAAGAAGAAATATGGAATGTAACAGAGAGTCAACGTCACGGGTCATTTCACTCTCCCATTTTGTTTTCCTTCGGCCAGCGGGTGTAATTACACCATGTGACGCGATTGCAGCGTGCAGTTAGCTCGCAAGCGGACATCACGTGTTCATTTGACACAATGTTGAAGCCTCATCTTATTTACTTGGAACGTTTCTACTCGGTGAAATTTGGCAGGGCTGTTAGCGACACTGTTTTCTCTGGTGTGTCAATTTGAATTTCGCTTGACAGGGACTTTAAAGATTTTCTTTTTCCCCCCCCCTCCCTGATGACCGGAAGCTTCAACTCCTAGCTAATATTCTTTCTTCTTTGGGCAGTTTGTACGCCCTGTGGCTCTATGCCGCCTCTGACAGGTCAGTCTTGGTGCTACATCAGAGAGGATTATTTTTTTCTGATGTGTGGAGTCTTTCACATTAAAAAACAAAACAACAACAACAAAAAATCAGCTATAATGTTAAAAATCAGCACATATGTCAAATGTAACGCTAACTAAACCCGCAGCAATGTTTGATTAAAGCTCGGATAATCGCAGCCCTCCTTTCTCGACTGTACACCTGCGCCGTCATCTCAGCCCTTCCTTTCTGCTCTGTTACCTTGGAGACAACGGGGGCCAATAAAAGTGGAGTTCCCAGACTCATTAATAAATCACTGAGACCAAAGTTATGACTAATTGATCCATGCAAACGGGGCGAGCAAGGACGGAAGGAAACTCACGGCAAATCCGAAGGCCGACGCGCTGTGCCTCATGAACGATACGGCTGTGGAAACAAACAAGACAAACACACACAGACACGCAGAAGTGAGTGTTGGAGCGCTCCGGCCGGGCAATCTTTTGCATGTTTGCAACTGATTCAATGTGCAGAGACGGACGGCGTGGCGCACCATCTGTCTGTCTGTCATCTAAAAAGAATCTTTCCCTTCCTCCATTGATGTTGTTTGAGCCTAATTGGATCCAACCAGAATCTTCTGTGTGACTCGCTACATTCCAGCAATCCAGCATTCGCAACCGAGATGCGCTGGCCCATACATTGTCGAGGGCTAAGTCTAATTCCTGCTTTTCATCCTGTTTCACGTGCAGACGAAGGTTAAACATCAAGACCCGTCCGCCCGGATGTGCCTCATCTTTTTGACAATGGTAAATGATTATTGTTGTTATTATTTTTTCTCAATAAGTCGTCACCATTTCAAATGTAAATCGGGCGCAAACACATGAAGTCACTGTAGAATGATGCTTTGGGGGGGGGGGGGGGGGGGGTTGATGGGGTCTTGGCATTTCCACTCCTGTTATTATTCCCGAACACAGTGAATACTCCATCCTGTGATGATAAAATAAGTGTTGATCACATTTTGTCATCTGCTAGCAGATTCATTTATCGCTCTCCTCTGCGTGCGCTTCGGCCACCCGCCGCTAACAAGACCGGGCGAAGTGAGGAAGGGGTGCGAGAGAGGATGAGGGAGGTGTGGACAGCGGGATAACGGACAGAGGGAATAGGATGAGGAGACTCAACGGGCAGGTGGCGGGGATGGAACAGGCATGAGGATCAGATGATCATTCAGTACAGAAAAAAAAAAGAAATAAATAGAAACTCGACGAATTGGTGTCGACGTTTTGCGCAGACATATGAAAAACAGACAAGAATACATAGTTTGTGTTCCTATTACACACTTCAAAACAGTACCCGGTCGTCTGAGTAACATGCAACCTGATCACTTGATTTGATTTCCTTTGATCAAAATCCCACGAGGAGGCACCGCTACAATTCTTGTGTTATTTAAGCTTCTTGGAGCTCAGCCCGTTTCGAGGGGTCGGTCACGTCTCGAAAACGAGGGACGGCTCATCTCGCTCGACCGGGGAATCAATGTTGACTTTCGTTACCATGACGACTCAGGAAAACAACAAATGGGTTGCAACGAGATCGGCGGTTCACTCGGAAGGGGGAGCCCAGGGTGTGCGAAATAATTTGCAACTATCCAGAAAGACGACAAAAGCATTTTCACTCGTGGAGGCAGCGCTTCGTACACTGTCGCCGATCCGTGCATATGGCGCATGCAGCGGACACGTCGCCAAATACTGACACATTGGCGCCTTGAGATGAAGTCGGTGCAAAAAAATTACCGCAGCATCACTTGGCAGGTGATCCGAACTTCCTGCCGCCCAGCAGGCATCCCGGCAAGGCTGCGGCCTTTGGCCAGCTGCAAAATATCACGTTCAATAATTCAAGGAGCGACTGCTCGGCTCTGCCCGGCGCTGCGCCGCGCCGCTGTGCCTGGAGTTCAGCGCTCCCACCCGCCTTCTCTTTCACCTCCCATGTATCCCTTTTTTTTCTCACTCGCTCCATCGTCGTGCATGACAATCTTGCCTCAGTCTTTCTTGCCTCAGAACAAAAAAAAACCCCAAAAACGGGATCCATCCATCTACCCACCCATCCATCCGATTTGCCCTCATCAGCCCAATCCATCCATCTGCCATCGCCGTCCATACCATCAGGCCAGCCCTGTATTTATCCGGCACCCATCCATTGATCTCAATAAAAACAAAATAATTATCCGAAGAAATGTTGCTCACGTATAGCAGCAGAACAATAACATGTTTTTTTTTTTAAACCCGACAGCTTTCGTGGTTAACACTGACCACATTGTCAAACAGTCTGGCAACCAGATTGTGGCCACACGAGGAATAAAGCCAGACACCACACAGCCTCCTCTCTTCATAAACCGCACACACACACACACACACACACACACACACACACTAATCACGTCAGTGGCTCACCAGTTGGCTACTGTTTAACGACACCCAGATGCAACACCCCGTAGCTTGTTAAAAAGGTACGCGTCAGCAGACACCAACATTACAATATGAGCAACTGCACAGCTGCTTCGCTGTGTTGTAACGCTGACGTCTTTAAAAAAAAAAGGAACTGGCGGCGTATTTGGGCCGAATGCCATCGCAATTACACAAGTTCTATAGCACGCATCGGCGCCGTGTACACGGCTCCAAATCAATGCGAGTCGAGATCACTCGCGCTCTTGCCCCGCCGTCCCAACGCCTCTGAAGCGTTCATTCAACTGGGAACAGATAAAAAAATAATAATAATAATAATCAGGCATAAAATGTCTCCTTTCATAGTTGCTAAAGTCTTAAGTTGGACAAAAAGACTTCCTGCCACCTGTTATCATTTTCCTGAAAGCTATTTATACTTTCCATTAGCCCCCAAGTATCGGTTTCATGAAAAATTCATGAGTGATGAAGGAACCCAGCGTTCCCCCCCCCTCCCTCCCAAAGCCGCGTTTCCTCAGCGTGTAATTTGTCCTCCGCCGCCTTATTGAAGCCCAACAAAGCCGGCCGGGGCCTCTTGGTAATGAATCCGCGGCCATCATCAGTTTGCCATCCATCACAATGAAACAAGCGGCGGATTGTTTGGGGACTCCCGGGCCACCTCTCAAACGCTCCCGCGCAGGGAAGCCAGCAGAGCGCGTTACAGGAGATTGTGATTGGGTGCCGTTTGCTTTCAAAAGCTCTGGCGGAATAAATTCATGCCCACCGGGGTCATGACCACGTGATGCCGCAGAGTCGCCGGCCATTTAGTATGCGGGTGGGATGAAACTTTAGACGGTCGGGATCCATCAGATTTGATAGATTGCCAGTGACTCGATAGTCAAGGCAAAGGGGTGGAGGGGGGGGGGCGGTGGTGGTGGGGTGGGGGGGGGGGGATTCCATTACAGACTGTGTTTATTCAATAAACATCTCTCATATTTCTTAGCACAAAGCGGTGTCCCATCCATTGATTGGCTTTCTGTCCTCGTTCGGATGGTTTGGGGGCAAAAGAAACTCAACAAAAGAAGACCAGAGCCGAGATTTGAACCTCAGAAGTGTGGGCGAGATGTGCTGAACACTCCAAACCAAATCAAACAAAACGGCTGATCGATCTTTTTTTTTGTTAATTTATTTCGTTTGATGAAAACGACACTTCCACCGCATGGACAGTGTGAAATGGAATAAAAAATAAAAAAAAGTGATTCTACGACCTCAATGTGTTTGTTACTTGGTTGATTTGGTGGGCTGGCTAGTTTTGGTGCTTTACGACTGTGGTTGGTTGGTTGATCAGATTTTTGTTGGCCTGTTTGATTACTTTGGTAGGATGACTGCTTTTTGATTGGTTGTTACTTTGATGCGCCTGATGGTTTGTTCGTTTGGTTGGTTGGAGTTTTTCCGTTTGATAAATTAATTTATTTGTCACGTTTTTTTTATTTATTATAATTTTTTAAAATGGGGTCTGCAGTTAGTTCGTCGCTTCAGTGACCCGATTGTTTTTTTTATTTGGTTGACGTGTGGTTTGATTTGTTACCTTGTTTGGTGGGTTCGTTACACTGATTGGTTCATTTTTTTATTTTTATTTTTGGGTGGGATGACTGATTCATTACTTTGTTTGTATGCAAGGTGCGTCGGTATCTGGTTTCCCACACCACGCAGACAAATGAGCGCGTTTGAGCAACTTGCGAAATGTTCAGCGATTCCTCTCCGGCATGAGAAAACGTATCCCGCACGCTCCGCCGACACCTACGTCTTCATCTCGTTGCGCCGCTTCTCTCGTTTGCCGGCGAGGTGTAAAAAAAACAAATACTCAAGAGGTGCTCATTGCTGAAGGCAAGGCTGCCGAGAGAGAGAGAGAGAGAGAGAGAGAGGCCATCCTATAATTACGGCGCAGATGGCGAACGTTTGACAGCCAAGCGAAACGCGCTGATCAAATGCGGCCGGCGCTCTGGCGGAAATGCTTCTTACTGGAAAACTGACTGTGAGAAGAGAAAGAACATTGCCAGGCTTTCGCTACCACTGGAGGGAAATGAAACGCTGATGGCTGGGTTTTTTTGTTTTTTTTTGCAGGAAATAAGTGAAGCCCGAGAGAGGGGCGGGACGGCCATCGGGAAATTTGGGGAAGATATGTCAAATTTTAGGGTACACACCCCTGGACTGGTCGCCGGGTGATCACGGGGCACATACAGAAAGAAAAAAAAAACATTCGCACTCACGTCCACAGCAATCGACAATCGTATTTTATGACTTGTGATGCCCTCTGGCTCCTCTCGTGCCCCCTTTGCGTCTTCCCGAGCTGTGCGTGTCGTCCTCCGATTATTTGCCGTCTATTGTGCGCTCTGGTTTTGCGCACTTTTGCGACTTTGGGGGTCACCGGCGCGCCGCGTCAGGTCTTTTGCCGCCGTTACCTTTGGCTCTCTCGGCTGCATTTCTTGTCGCCTGCGTGTTCTTGGAAATTGGTTCTCTCAAGGTTCTACCGTGTGGAGGTCATTCTCGGAATTCCGCATTCCGCTCCTCTGACCGTGAGCACAATGCTACTGGTGCAAGCGGAGGCGCCACTGAATGACAAAGGTCCAGTCTGTCATTCCGCCTGTCGGCATTATTGTGACAGTAACGCACTGTTGCGAGGTCAGTCCCCCCCCCCCCCCCCCCACGCGCGGAGCATTTGTTGCTCATTCGGTAATTGGCAGTCGATGGCATCTATCCGCTAATCCAGTTTCGAAACGGGGCAGAGGGGGGCGGGGTCAAACGGCAGCATCGGCGTCTGCGCTTATTCTGTACAATGCCCGCATCGTAAAACAAGATGGCTGCTCGCGACGAGCATCGCCGCACAAATCGCGTGAGGCCTCATTCTGCTGTCTGGGATGCGCAATTATCTCAAGCAGGACGGGCAGTGTAAGAAAGTTATGCGGGGGGGGGGGGGGGTCTCGAAGCGCCATTGTTAAGCCGTCATTTGTGTCTGACGCAACATGGAACCTTGTCAAACGAAATGTCGGCGTTGGTTCGAATGACCTGGGGGCAAAACGTGTACGGGGTAGCCACTTTATCATAGCGTTGATACTTTATCGATTGACAGTCGGTCAATGTGATCTCAAAGCGACGGCGGGATGGCTTTCCTCGTCCTCAAAAAGCGCGTTTGGCTTCAAACCCGTGTTTCCATCCACGTGCCGAATAACACGTCGGAGCTAAATATAGAGCTCCTTCCGCATCGTCACGGCTAAAAATAGAGCCAACGGGGAAGGGAGGAAGATGAATAAATGATTGTGTTTTTCGTGTGCGAGACAGACGGGGGGGGGGGGGGGGGGGCGTATTTGTTGTGTTGAGTGAAGTGGAGCCAGAGAGGAGAAAATGAAGAGAACGCGGGGGAAAAAGCTTGGGAGGCAGAGAAGAAGAAGTGAGGGGGGGTGGGTGTGACTGAGGTGCCCACGGGAGTCTTGCGCGAGGGGGGGGGGGGGGCTGCGGCAAGGCGGGCAAATGTTTCTCGCGCCCGAGCCTGCATGTGATGAATGGCCTGCTGACACCACTGTTGGTCTTTTTTTTTTTTTTTTTTAAATCTCAGTCAGTGGACGGCAGAGTCAGCGTAATGATGGCGAGAATGACGTAGCGGCGGTCTCGGGACTTTTTGCCGTGACGGCAACGCCATCAGTTTATTCAGATACGCCAAGACTTTTGTCAAACTGGACTGCGGGCTACACGTGGCTCGTTTCTCTCCAATATCTTTCGGAATCTGAATCTTGCGCGGTGCTTTGCCGACATGGTCCGTCCACCTGACGGGCGCGGCGTTGTTTCTGTCGACCTTTTGATGGCGTCGCACACGGCGCACGCTGGAAATCAATCTCAGCGGACTTCGAAATGGGAAAGCGTCGGCGCGCTCTTTTTGCCTTTGGAGTAACGTGACACCCCCCCCCCCCGTCCCCGTCCCCGTCGGCCTGGCAGCAGCCTCGTTCCTATCCGGTGCCGAAGAAGGCTCCGTTTTCCCTTCCGGTCACAGGTTTCCATCCACATGCACAGCATGCATCCATCCCTCCGTCCATTTTCTAATGCGCTTCTCCTCACGAGGGTTGCGGTCACGCCGGGGGGCCTCTCCCAGCTGTCTTGGGGCAGTAGGCGGGGTCCGCCCTGAACTGGCACGACACACGTAGACGGACAAACATTCCTGCTCACACTCACGCCCGAGGACAATTCCGAGTGGCCAATCGTGGTCACGCGGTGGCCATGCGTGTTTTTGCAATGCCGGCGGAAAGCGCAGTACCCGGAGAAAACCCACGGAGGCGCAGGGGAGAACATGCAAAGTCCACACGGGAAGGCCGGAGATCATTGCACCTCTGCGCCGCGAGGCTGACGCGCCATCCACTCGACTGCCGTGCCGGGAGGGGTGGGGGAGGGGGGGAGGGGGGTAGCCACGGTTTATTTATAACTCTGTCGGTCTTTTGCTTTGTGCATCTGGGTTGGAGCTCGATAATTGCAGAGTTTCTGCAAGGCAGCAATAAAGTGGGAGGGTACCATTTGAAGGGGCCCACGCGGACTGATTTTTAACACGTGAGAGACCCCACACACGTGTTTACGATTCTTCTAATGCGTGGGGGTGGGGGTTGGGGGGGGGGGGGGGGGACTCCAGAGGAGCAACGCAAAATTGCCCGCCACCTTTCGCAATTGCCTTTGTGCCCGAACGGCCCGAGCCGGCTCTCCTCTTGCCTACGGGAGTGAATTAGAAAAGCTCGCAGCCAGGAAGCCAACCAAGTAGGTCGGTTAGGTTGGGAACGAAGGCGCAGAAGCGATGAGACATCACAGAAAGGAGAGGGAGAAAGGAACCAGCAGAAACTAGGGCGGGGGTGTTGTTTAAAGCGGAGCCGTCACAACTACCTGACCGCGGCTGGCGCCTGCCGAGATTCACCCCGCTGGCGACGTCGTCGTACTTCACACGGCTGGGCGTCATATCTCTCTCTTACTCTGCGTCTCGCAGCCTCGCTTGCTGCTTTTCATGTCGGCAAGGTGAGGCCGATAATCAATCTGTCACGATTTGAACAATCATAATGTTTGTGCTCGGCCTTTGACGATAGTGACAAAGTCTGTTGCGTTGAGAGAGTCGACCGGATGGGAAAAGCCCCCCCCCCCCCTCCCAAAAAAAGTACTTTACTATTCTCTGAAACGCAAAATACGACGGCAACGATTTGAAATGCCAACATTGACCGATGACCCGGTGACCTTTGCCTCTCATCCTGCGAACATCTGTTTGGAGCCACAAACAGGCGTCCGATCGAAACGAGGTGCGACTCGGGACACGTGACAGCATTCCGGGAAGCGGAAGTGTGCGGATGCGACCGACATCGCGCGGCGCTTTGCCGTTTGACTGACGCTGAGTCAAGATGACAAAGCAACCTCCCGTGGCGTGACCGTCGTGTCGCAATCATACGCGAGGGGCAACGTCGGCGTCATGCGATGACGACGACAAAACCGTAACATCGAGCTTTGACAGCATCGCGGGGATCACATGAATGACTGCGCTGACTTCCTCAAAAGAGGTTTTAAGATGTGGTGGTTGACTAAAATCACGAGAGAAAAAAAAAACCAAACGTTGACGTTTGACAAGTGCAATGAGCAAAAAGGAAGGGACGGGAAAAGGCCAGCAGTCTGGTTTTCTTCAAATTCTGTTGTTCGGTTTTACATTCCATCCACATTTCTAGATGGCAAATAAAAGGCCTCGTCGGTTGTTCAAGGTTTCAAATTAAAGGCCAGTCAGCATTTTCCATCAACAAATTTTGCCCGAGGAGCCGAGAAGCGGGGCAGCGCGGTGGTTAGCGCGGCGACCTCACAGTGCAGAGGTCGCGGGTTCGATCCCAGCTGCGGCCTCCCTGCGTGGAATTTGCATGTTCTCCCCGGGCCTGCGTGGGTTTTCTCCGGGTACTCCGGTTTCCTCCCACTTTCCAAAAGCATGCATGGAACACTCTAATTTGTCGCTAAATGTGAGCGCGGATGGTTGTTCGTCTCTGCGTGCCCCGCAATCGGCTGGCAACCTGTTCATGGTGTCCCCCCCCCGCCTACTGCCCGAAGACAGCTGGGATAGGCTCCGGCACCCCCCGCGACCCTCGTGAGGATAAAGCGGTTCAAAAAATGGATGGATGGCGCCAAGAAGCGCAAACCGGCGGCCTCTTTTAAGCTAAAAAGGCTCCGAATAGACTTTATCATCCCATATGAGCATTTGTCAGGTCCCGGCGTCGCAAAATTCTCTCGAGCATGTCGGTTATTTCGACAGATGCCTTCATGACGACATCCTTTGTTGTAAGGAAGCGAAAACCGAAGTGACATTATATAGCCACGGCGCCCGGCAGTACTCTCGCTCTTCACGTGCACGACAAAAAATGTTGAACGCTTACTGAACGCCGTGACGGCCAGGATGAGGGTGACCACGATGGAGAGCCACGAGACCCACAGTGCCTTCTTCCTGTAGTTCTGAGCTTCGTGAGGCTTCAGCCTCATGCTGCTCTCAAGGAGACCTGCAATTGCAAAAACAATCCAATCAAATCAAACGCGGAGTCAGTTTCAGGCTCAGGTCAAAAAGTAAGACGAAGCAAAACCTTTCAGCCCACGCAAAAACGGACCTCCGTGCGGTATGTCGTATAAGAGTACAGTATTCCGTACTAGAAAATTAGTTGGCAACAGTGACGGAGTTTTTCGTAGACCGACTTATCTCTGTGAGTGAAACAAGTTCACGTCAGCTAGCGACGGAAGCACGGCCCTCGTCAACCAACATGGAGGAGCCTTTTAACATGCAGGACCCAAATTCAAACCCCCCCCCCCCCTCCTCCTCCTCGCGGTGGCAGGTGCTTTTGATTCCTTTGCCTCAACCTCGCAGCTTTGACGCAAACGAGCCTTTGCCCGAAGACAAAACCGTCTCAGATTGTCCACCGCCCCGAGCACATCCGTCGTAGTGAAACATGAACTCTGCAGATTCATGCAGTATTCATAAGTCGGAACTTTTGCCCGCTAAACAGCATTTGCAGCTATGGCTCATTCCAACCGGCTGCGTTTCACGTGGAATGTCATTGTCGCCTGTGGCCGGTTGAGGCAGACGGCGGGTTTGTTCATTTTCCTCTCGATGTGCCAGTAAGACTTTTTCATCATTTCCAATTGCGGTAGTTTGTCAATACCGCAAGCACGCTGCAATTGCTCGCGAACGGCAGTTTTGCGTTTATTGTTACAGTGGTCCCTGAAAGATATGAGTGACCTGGCTGCGAACGAAGAGCATCTATGTGGCGCTTAGACGCCGCCATCGACCTTGTAGACATGTACACGTTCACAGGAATCATTTTCTTTATCCTCCGTGAAGAGAAGCTGTTGGTACTTGAGCAACTTAGTGAGTCACGAAAAGCAGTTTGTGCGCCCGCGTGATTTTATTATGCTGCCACCCGGTGGCCAAGTTGCACACACCAGAAAGAGCGACAATGAATGAATTCATGACGAAACAAAGAATTGAATTCTGAGAACAAATTCTGCTGAAGTCCACTGAATTTTTATGCTTTACTCAGAGTTCATTTCCGTCTCGTAGAATTGCAAATTTTGAAATTGGGTCCATTCGAGATTATAAAATACATACTTGAATCATACCAAGTGCAAAGTGAGATTTCACAGCTCCGACGAATAATAAAAGTTCTTCTTGTTAACTCATATTTGAGTCATTCGTCAGTCAGGCTGCCTCGGTTGAACGTCATTAAAAAGGTGCAACGTCTCCCTCGCCATCACCGACAGGAAATCAGCCCGACAGGTGGCTGCACAAATGAAGTTACGGGTAGCTTTGGGGATTGACCGAATAACAACACGGGACCCACTTCTCTACGATGGAATGCTTAGTTCCACTCGCGCATACAATGAATGGGATTAGAAATGTCCAAAAATCATACACATAATCTCTTTCATACACAAACACACAGTAAAGGATTTACTGCATGTGGCAGCATGGTACCAAAGTGGCTTGAAGGCACAAATGTCTGTGCAGCCTCAGGCTCTGTCTTGTGCAGCACGTTTATCAATTTTCCCCCCCCCAGGCATTCAAAAATGTCACCGCTTCTTCAAATTAGAATGACAAGCCATAACCGATCCGAACCATTTTTTCCTACTTTTTGAACATTTTCACATCTTCCGCTGGAGGATTCACAAACTAATGATAACGTCTATCATGCTCCTTGTATTTAACAGAGGACCGGTATGACCTCAAAATGTTCATCCCCGATACATAAAATGTATTTTGATTCCTCATTTTCCAAGAAAATTCCCAAATTGATGGAGAAATTCGACAGAATGTCCCTATTGTTCTTTTTTTTTTCTATATCTCTTATTTTATTCTACAGCATTTAAGTTCAGCGTCAGGCGGCGTACACCCTGGACTGGTCGCCAGCCAACATACTTCAGAGGCAAACCCAATAAAAAAACCCCATTCACTCCTACTTAGTGTTCCATGAACCTAACAGGCATTTTTCACGTCTGAGAAAGCAGCCAACATCACCAGCAGGACAGACGCAAAACATATCTTTGACCCTCTCAGATTAGGAAGTGTCTTTTAAAATTCAGACTTATTCATTATTCAAATAACAACAGGCTAAAAAAAATACCTCCGTTCATTTCCCCAGGTAAGGGGGGGGGGGGGGCGTTTAAATCCCCCAAACTGGAGATTTGAAAGAGAAAGCTCGTGTACCTTCTCCCTCCACGCTGTCGGTGATTTTCATCTCTTGGCCGGAGGTGAGCGCCTCATGCTGGACGGGGCTCTTGACGTGCTGCTGCTGGTTGTTGTGGCCGAAGGCATCCGGGGCGCATTGGCCGTTCCGCACTGCGCCCGGAGTCGGATCCACTATGGTCATGTCCGGGACTTGGTAGGCCGGGTCTGTCATTGCTCTGCTGGCTTGCTTCGAGTTATATTGTAGTTTGAGAGCGGAGCGGCAGCAGCGGCGGCGCAGACGACGACGAAGACGACGAGGAGGAGGAGGAGGAGGAGGAGGAGGATGGGTGGATGCTTGAGAGCGCAGCAGACATCCACGCGCGAGGGTTATAACCACTCCGGTGCCGGCTCGATCGACGACGTGGGGTGGAGGAGGAGGAGACGGTGCGGTGTGAGATAACAAGAAGAAGAAAAAAAAAAAAGATTGATCCTCCAGGAGTGCAACTTGTGACCTGCACACTAAACAGGGGCGTGAATCAAAGCAGGCTAAGTGCGATCTAAGCAGGCGGGAGACAGTTCGGGGTGAGATGCAGCGATGCGATACGCGGCACAGTGCAGTGAGGCGGACGGGAACCTCCTACCCCTCCCCTGCCCCCACCTCCATTTTTACCCTTCGCTCAAGTTTGCATGAACCCCACGCACAGACTAAAAGCCGCCAGTCGCGCAGCCGGACATGAATAAACCAACAAGCACCTTTTGAGAATGGATTGCTTTTGGTGAAGTTGATTTGTTCACAAAACTGGGGAGTCGAATAAGATGCTCGGAATCGAGTTCAACATTTTGAATGGCAATTCACAAGAGCGGAAAACCTCTGGGACAGATGAGGCAAAACTTGGAGCGTTTCATTGCCACTGACGTCAACTGTGTTTACAGACACCCAAAAATTTTTTTGTTTAAATTAAGTTTGGATTTAATTAACAGAATACCAACAATTATGCCCCCGTGTCGGCACTCTTTTTTTCATTTGTCGGTCTTTTGGGCGAAACAGGATTGAAGCATCACAAAGGGTGTGTCTAATTTAGCTCTTCAATGCATGTCCAATTCTTGATAGCAGGCCTTCGTCAGTTAATGGCTTCATCTCCTGTTCTCACACAGTCCAAACTGTGTCGGACAGGCCAAAGCAGTCTTGTGAGAGCTGAAGCTTACACAATTGGCTTACACGCATTGGAACCGCAGACAGAGGAGGTGGTAAATCCGGTCACAATCATCTTCATATTTACGTATCACTTGATCACGTGGCAGCCGAAGGATCGCGTGTTCACAAGAACCAACCGCCCTGATGAAACAACGGGTGGAAAAAAAATAATAAATAGCACGTTGTGGAGAGAGCACATGATGCCACGTTCGTGGACATTGAGCATGGCTAAATACGGTCCTGTGAAGTTCTGGTCTGTACCGTGAGTGCGCTCAAGGGTTTCTCTCTACGTAGTAATGCTATCCACTCACATTTGGTCACTCTCAATGTCTCACTGGTTTTTGGTACTCGTCTCTGCCCGGATCACTGACAGACCAAATCTGGCAACGGTTAGCGCTTTGGTGTTTTCCGTCCCAAATCGTTGATCTAAGCAGTGACAACACGAACTTTCAGTTCTGCTCAGGTGCTGTGACAAGATTCTATCGCTTTTCATGCTGCGAGGGCAGCCATCTTACGTTGCTACTGTCAATGACAACTTTGCCAAAGTCTTACGAATGAAATGCGGGCTTCTCCCAGACGTCACACACACACTGTGGCAATTTTGCCATGGAGACAGAAAACAAAATGAAATCGCTGGGAAGAAATCAATGTACTCAAGTGAGGCGTGCATAGCGAGCGGCAACATAAGGTGGCCGTTGGTGCCTTCGCTTCTCGCTACGGCGATGAAGCGGCACCGTAAGTCTGTTCATAAAGTCTCGGCTCAACTAGTTTGACGTGTTTTTTTTGGGGGGGGGGGGGGTTGCCATGTTTACAGCCAGCAGTGAACAGTTTGTTGTCTCAATAAAGGAAACATTAAAATACAATAAATATCATACATACTAGGGTGGCGTTTGTAATGTCATGAAAAAAAAAATCCGGACTTTTTCCATGTTAGATGAAATTGTTCCCCCCCCCCCCCCCCGTGAATGACACAAGCTAAACAAGTAAAAAAAAAATACATCAGCCAATAAATGAATTGGCAAATGCCGAACTATGAATGGGTTTTCACTTGTGATATTTCTTGCCCATGAAAGCTGCAATGGCGCAACAGTCATTTACAAAACTGAATCCGTCACTTCTGCATTTAAAAAAAAAAGCCCATTCAGTCCATCGTATTGTCTTGTTTTATGGAATAGGAATCATCACACACGCAGTCCATCGAGAAAACAACACGGTCGTAAACTCGGTTAATAAATGACAGCAGCGGTCCTTTCACCTGACGGTCATTGCTTTCCAACTGAGGGTGGGGACTGATTTTGCCGGACTTCCTCCCGGTTATTACATTGGCGGTGCGGCCGACAGACCTCCACATGTCCAAAAGGATGAAGGTGGATATACATAATCATATTTTACCGAAGGAATGGCCCGATTTGAAGAAGGTAGGAGGGAGAACGGCATATTCAACGCGACGCACATTTGAATGAACTCGCGGCGATCCACGCAGTCCGCGAAGGCACATTTCCTTTGACTCGATCACAAGCATACGTGTATTTGTGTTTCATTTGCTAACTGCCATTAAAAAGCCCCAGACGATTGCCGTTTGTGTTCAACGGGACAGCGCTCGCCAGACGGCGTCTGCAAGTATGCCAACCGTAATCGATTAACTAGCCGTGCTTGGCATTCGTTAATGTTTGGCCAACTTTACTGCTGGAGGAGAGAACTTGTTTTTGTGTCTCTTTAGGCTTTACGGTGTACAATAAGGCTCACAGCACTTGCCATTACAACCAATCAGACACGAATCCTAAATTGATCGGAAACGCTCACATGACTCCAATCTCGATTTAGCTGGACTGTAATGTTGAAAATGTACACCTTGGCGCAAATGACTCGAAACTTGTACTTTGATGTCATGGTTTGTGGGCTCCATCCGATCCGCGGTACTGTAATTCCTTTCTCGGTGCAAAATCATGCAACGGACTTGAGGCCGTTCCCTATGAGGGAACCCGTGTAGCGCCCACATTTCATCGATCGCCTTTTCTGAGATCCACTCCGATGTGTGTTTCAGAGGTACGGCTACGATGGCTTCGTCCAGCTTCAGCATCACTGCAAGGTGAGTCGAGCGCGGCGTGAAATTGTCTTGCGAACTCATCCGGCTGCAACCCAGCGGAACCTAAGGCGGCTCTCGCACGCACAAGATGCAAAGGCCGGGAAGGAAGGCGGCGTGCTCATTTTCATGTCTCAAGGGGAAATCCGTTGTAAGGGGCCGCTGTATGTTTGTGCTGCAAACCGCACACGGCGTGCTGGTCTGACACCCTTTTGGGTCATCCAGCACGTCGCTGTCTGAATTCGGTGCCTGGAGCAAAAGGTTCATTGGCCGTCTGCTGCCATCATGTGGCTGTTAGGCAGCCGACACGAGTTCAACTTGTTTGTTGACTCCCATGAACGCAGCCGACGCCGATGGTCGCAGAAGGGAACTTCGGTCCTCGTCGGCCGGTACCCTGGTCCCAAAACGATCGGCTCATCAACCGTGTTTCAGGGTGAGGCCAAGATGATGAAGGACGGGAAGCTGTTCCGTGTGGTCCAAGAGAACTGCTGGGATGCAGACGCACGGATACGAGACATGGATCGACATGGTAATGGGGGCTGGCTCCTGCGGCACATCAGTCCACGAGCACAAAACGCATGAGAGAACTCAAGGGGGCTCCATTTTCAGGTGTGACGGTTCAAGCCCTTTCCACTGTTCCCGTCATGTTCAGCTACTGGGTAAGATGCGCCCGCACCTTCTTTTCTTCATCCCTTTGGTGGACACGAACCGTATCACGGGTCAGCGACTCTGGTCCTTGAGGCCCCCCTATCCTAATGCTTGACGTGTTTCCACTCCTCCAACGCGCCTTATATTCAAATGGTCAAAATCGTTACCAGCTTTCTGCTAAGCTCATGTCGATGACCTGATCATTTGAATCAAATGTGTCGGGGGACGGAAAACATCTCAAACGTGCGAGGTAGGGACCCTTGAGGACCGCCGTCGGTGACCCCCGACTTCTAGGAACGAATCGGGCTGTTTCATTTTCAGGCCAAGCCGCACGATACCTTGGATCTTTGTGTCCTCTTGAATGACAATTTGGCCCAAACGGTCCGCGGCCACCCCAAAAGGTTTGTGGGCCTGGCAACGCTGCCCATGCAAGCGCCCGACCTGGCCGCGCTGGAGATGCGGCGCTGCGTCAGGGAACTGGGTTTCCCCGGCGTGCAGATCGGCTCACATATCAACCACTGGAACCTCGACGCGGCTGACTTGGATCCCTTCTACGCTGTAAGAATTTTGCTTACTGTCGGCCGTCCCGGTAGAAGCTCTGCGATAGTGTTTGTAAATGAGACCACATTTACGGCTCCCCCCCTCCCCCCTACGTTCCATCGCTTCACGACCTTCTTGGAGGTCACGTGTTTGCTCATTAAGAAATCCAGATGCTGCATTCTATTTCCCACGCAGGAAGCCGAAGAGCTGAATTGCTCCATTTTTGTGCACCCGTGGGACATGCAGACGGATGGGAGGATGGCTAAGTATTGGCTGCCCTGGCTGGTGGGTGAGGGAGATGGAGTACAAACAGGATATCTCGGATATTGCTTCCAGCTCGAGTGAATCAACGCGTGCATGCGTGCGTGTTTACAATCACACGTCCGGGATCCAAATGAATGATTCATTCGAAATCATGAAAAAAGGTGGCGTAATGAGTGCCTGCTTAACGTGCTCTTGTAATTTGTTCGTGGAAAATTGAGAGGATCAAATTTAAGCTCTATTTTACACTGAAATAGGCCATTAGAATGCGTATTAGGTGATGGAGACATCGCTTTGCTACGGTGTAAATCGAGAGCTGTGTTCGTCCAATCCATGAATAGGAAATTTGCACTGCGTTCATTGTGAAATGCCACCAAATTGGACTTCCGTATTTCTCGTATCCACCAAAAAGGCATGCCAACAGAGACAACGATGGCTATTTGCTCAATGATTTTTGGAGGCGTCTTTGAGAGATTTCCGAAACTGAAAGTCTGCTTCGCTCACGGAGGTAAAGAAGACGTTTCATAAGAGAGCGGCCACGCTTGATCGACTACAATAAAAAATGTATTCCTCTTTGTTCGAACAGGAGGCTCCTTCCCCTTCTCGATTGGTAGAATTGAACACGGCCATAAAGTTCGGCCTGACTTGTGTGCCGTGGACAACACGTGCAATCCCCGGAAATACCTGGGATCTTTTTACACCGACTCCCTCGTTCACGACCCCGTCTCCCTCAAGTTGCTGACTGATGTCATCGGAAAAGTAAGCCGCACGCCGTGCCTTGTGCCAGAAAAGACCCCCGTGCACTGTGACTGGACAGCGTGAGGGGTGGAGCTTGAGCTGTTTTCTTTCTCAGGATAAAGTGATGCTTGGAACGGATTACCCATTCCCACTGGGCGAGCTCCAACCTGGATCTCTGATTGAGTCGATGACAGAATTTGATGAGACAGTGAAGGTAGTCATCATGTTTGACACTGTACCTTAAGGAGGCTCCATTTGCTGCGTCTGCTGGGTTACTCCGCTTTTTTGTCACCAACAACTGTCTTTTTGTTTTACAGGACAAGTTACTCGCTGGGAACGCCCTCGAGTTTCTGGGCCTCAAAAAAGAAACATTTGAGTCACAAGAAGAATGACTCCAAGCTTTGACGGAGTTCAAATCTCAGGGTCATTGTTGATTCAGACTCTGTTGTTGTTGATGGTTACTTTTTTAGCAGTGATTTTAATTATTCCATTTCAGAAATTTGAAATCAAGTAAGTGAGAAAAGAAACAACCAGACACGAATATGTTTGGCCGAAATGGAATATGTTACGGTTTCTTCAGCAGACTTCATAACGCAGCCAACACAATAAAAAAACATATGTGTTGGGTTGTTTTATTGCAAAAATTCCAACATTAATCATACCCATTTCTGTGAACTGTGTATGAGCTACACAAATTTGAATGATCAATAAAACACTTACCAAAATGTGTATTTGTTTTGTGTCATTTATATACAGTACATGCACTAACCTTTAAATCAATGGATTAAATTAAAATGTAACGGCAGGCCTGATGGTGGTGTTGTGATTCCTGGGGTTTGTTGCCTGATGCATTCATGTGCGAATAAAGCCGACTTGGGACAATTTTCTCAAGTTACTTGACCTGATCAGTTTAAAATTGAGTAAATAGAGGCGTGATTAAATTTTATGACAAATCAAATGAAACATATTGGATAGGTGAATTTAATTGAGTAGTTCATTTCAGAAAGTGTACATCAAAATTTATTGGCCATTTCAGCATGATGTCATACCGTCCTTGTGGCCAAAAGTGAGTTTTCTCTGATGACACCACCATAGTAAACAAACCCCTTTATGTCATTTGATCAAGGTAGGGTAAGGTCATTATGAAAACAGGAGAAACGGCTTAAAAAATGACTTCATTAGTCTTCTTTACTGCTCTAGTTTGAATATGCGAAGTAACAGCTGAAAAGAAGATGTGACATTAGTCAATTGCTTCAGAATGGCGGCCGTAATTTATATTGCAACAGGTAAGCGGATTCAAAAATAGACCAAATTTAAATTCAAACGTTGTGCATTTTCTTTGAGGAACTGGCTGACTAAATTACTGTTCCGTTGATCTAATTAATGAGAGAATCAGGAATGCTCTTTTGTCAGTGAAACAGGGAGTGTGCTGTAGCGATAATGTTCGCTCGCAAGCTAGCGATGAAGTAGTCTAAATTGTTTTAAATTAAGTTATTCAAAGCCACCCCAGCCAAACATTTTATACATACCTCGAAAAGAGCCTTCCGCAAACTTCATGGTGGAGGTCTGGATCCGATATCACCACGTGGTCTTGCTTTTTAGCCCTCATTTTAGGACATCAATAAATATCGGAACGTTGAAAGCATTCCTGGTATGAACTTGTTTGTATCAAGCAAACAACAAAAAGCGAAATAAAACAACCACCCGGATATCACCCTCGAAAGGCGTCTATATCAGTGTTATTGTTTCCTAAATTGTTTAGCCTGGTTGTCTTTGCTTAACCCCCCAGTATGTAATTAAAGTCGATTTCAACGTACAGTATTTCATTTTGATTAGACTTGAAATGATTTTCCGCGGTTTCCGGTCGTCCGCCGACGTCATCTCCGCGTTCTCCGTGACTGTCGAAGAGCAATGGCGGCGAGCCGGGGATCTTCTTCGAGATGGGTTTTCAGCCGGGAGCAGCTCGAAAGCACGCCGTCTCGCCGATGCGGAGTAGAACCGGACCGAGAGCTGTCTTACCGACAACAAGCGGCGAATCTGATCCAAGACATGGGACAGAGACTCAATGTGTATCCTTCGTAAACAAACCGCTTCTGAGGCCAGACGCGGAAGCTAATGAACGATCCGATCGGAACCCCGGTGCGGATCTGACGTCTCTTCTTTTTGCACAGTTGAAGAGCGATGACTTAGTTTAAAGCGCGTTGCGTAAATGGTTTGCGGTCCTTCGCAGCTAAGCCGACGGGAACGCGATGTGCTTAGCCGCGGCTGGCATGTAGCATGCTAACTCGCTAGCTGAAGCTTCGCGTTGATAAGAAATAGGCCGTTGATCGTGTTTGGGGCTGTGTCAACTTGGTCAGCCACCTGTTGGCTAAAACCTGCCCCGGGGTTGCTCTTAATCCCGACAGAGAAGGACGCCCGAGATATTTGTTCGTCGCGCTTCACAGACCGACTGATATATCTGTGCACGAAGCGCCGTTTGCGCAACACTGAGGGAGGAATTTGGGCCGTGCCTAAAGCGGCTCTGCGGTTCCGACATAAGCACGTACGTGGTAGAGGGGACGCTCACCTAACGCCGTACTTATTGGTCAGCACATCTGCCCTACAGTAAAAAAAAAGGTGTCAATGAAACTGGCCTCAAATTATACAAAGAAATATAGACGCTGGCTGCACTTATACTAATAGTACTCCAGCTTCTCCCCAAATTTCCAGGTTAATGGACAACTTTAAACTGTGAACTGTTTTATTGAAAATGGATGGGTGGTTGTTGAGAAGCCTAGAAATGTTTTTCGGGCAGTTTTTTTTGTGTGTTCGTGTAGGTTAGTGACCGCAAGTTCAGACCAAAAAAATTGTTGCCTTCGGATCTGAATTCCATTTTGAACTGAAGACCTTTGGTACTTGTTTTCACCGGGACTGAAAGGAGATGATAAGTGAGCCAACAATGCAAATCTTTCCCTTAACGCACATTCCAGCTCTCAACTAACTATAAATACAGCAATTGTTTACATGCATAGATTTTACATGCACCACTCGTTCACCAAATTTCACAGGAATGTAAGTCCTATCGTCTTTTTCAACATTGATTTCATTTTTCCACCCTTTTTTAACCCATCGTTACATGTTGAAGACAGATACTCTAATGTGTTTTGTTATTTCCATGACAGACAATATCTCCTACGACGCTATTTTTGGCTGCCAAAGTGGAAGAACAGCCACGGAAACTGGAATATGTGATTAAAGTTGCGCACGCCTGCTTAAACCCGCAAGAATCGCCTCTTGACACTAAGAGTAATGTAAGTTAGGGGCTCTCTCTGTCAAGTATGGTGTCTTTTTTTTCCCCCCTCCCCTTCTTTTTTTTTTTCTTTTCATGTTCCTTTCCGTGTCACCTTTCCAGCCACCCATTGGCCACGGTTACCCAATGTATAAGGCCGCGCCACTCCCCGTCGTCGGGGTCATTTTCGCTGTTGGCACGGTCCAAGCAGCTCCACGCGCTTAGGTTAAATAGCGTAATGGCCTCTCTGGTTTCAGCTTTGGTCATTTCAACTCAGCTGTTAGGTGAGATCATAGACTCATTACAATTGTTATGTAATGACTGTCTATCAAACTTCAGGCCTACCTCCAGCAAGCTCAAGAGCTGGTGATACTTGAATCCATAGTGCTGCAGACGCTTGGTAAGTAGTGGTGACCCGAGTGGATGATATGAGAGCGAGCGAGAGAGCGAGCACTACAGAATGTGTATCGTATACAATATTGGCTTACCACACCCGAGGGTTTCCTTGTTAGTCCGTTTCTTTGTCAACTCAACATCAACCGTTTGTTGTACTTTTGACTTGATGGATTGGCATTCAGGTGACATGTCATTCTTTTTTCAGTTCGCTCTCAAAGTGGCTTTCTCGGACGTCCAATTAAAGGGGACATAGGATGCGATATTTATTTTTTTTAAACAACATAATTTCATTTCTCAAGTGTCTTTAGCAAAAGGTCTCTGATGATGTTTGTTGAAAACGCGGCTCGTCAATCAGCCTGACTGTTAAAAACGTGCGAGGAGAAATTGTGTTGAGGAGGGACAACGTACATCGCCAGGTCGGCGATTCGGCCAAAGTCCGAAGGGTTCGCTCATATCCGCGTTTTGGAAAATGGCTCTCAAAAGATCGACTCGGTTGTTTCACTCTTCAGAGAACCAAAGACTTTACGATATTATTGTGTATAAAGCCATTCCAAAGTCCATTTTCCATCATGTGTCCCCTTTAAATCTGGGCGCCGGATTAATCGGTTTGCCTCACCAAATTATTGACAGCCCCCAAAACCAAAATCCTCTGCCCCACTTCAACCCTCACTTGCCATTGCTTGCGCAGTCGGAATAACGGCGAGAGAAAAATGACACGTCACCTCCCAGCTGTCTGTGTTGAACTCACCTGTCATGTATTTTGTTCCAGGCTTTGAAATTACTATTGATCACCCACACACTGATGTGGTGAAATGTTCCCAGCTAGTGCGAGGTAGAAGCTTCTTTCTTTGCTTTTTGTGCCCTCTGCTCTTATCTACGTCCGCCTCTTAAAATAGGCGCGCGGACCCGTGACAGCCCCGATGACTTGATTGTACAATCGCTCACCTTGGAATACATTTTGACTTTGTTGGCTGACGATTGGACACTCGAGACGCACGCGAGGCCAAGTCCAAGACCGAATTGGAAGCATTTGCGCTCATGTCACAGTGATACTTTGTGTTACAGTGACTCGGATCACGCCGATACAGGATGCCGCAATGGGCGCCGTCCTCTTCCGTTTTTCTATTTTATTTTCAGGCATCATTTGGCCTGCCTTAGGCTTTTGGGCCTTTGTAAGAATGGCCTCCCCTTGCCCCCGGCTCGCCAGTTAACGTTGAAACAATGTTGCAGAATGTGGCAGCAAGTTTTCCGCCTCGGACTGCAGCTCGGTGCCTGTTTGAGGAGCGTTTTGGCTGTCGCGCTTCTCCGTAGTACAATTTATGCTATCCGTGGCAAGTTTCTCGAAACAGGATTTATTTTTGTTTGGGGTTTTTTAACCCCGGCACATGTTGCCCAATTGTAAAATCAGCCCGGCGTCAACCTTGTGCCACTCACAAGAAAGTGTCAGCGCAACCAAATCATAATTTGTGCTTCTTTTCAATTTTGGTCGTGGCCGAATGCTTTTCAGTGGGCGTCAAAGCACAAAGGAAAAAACCTGACGTGTGATTTTTCTCGCAAATCAAAAGAACGCAGACGGCACAAAAGCAAACGCTTTCCTGTTGTTGTTGTTTTTGGAGCTTACGAAATTGTAACGGCTTTCCCCTGTCATGTGGTTTGTCTTTGTGTCTCCCACAGCGAGCAAGGATCTGGCACAGACTTCTTATTTCATGGCTACCAACAGGTTGTTATCCTGCCCCTCCTTTGTTGCACTTTGACTGCACACCGTTGCTTCCCGTAATGCAGGGTACCCTTTCAGTGTCCAACGGGCCCTCCTTGCGACGGTGGCTGTTGGGATGCCGGCCTGCGGCCCGCCGCCGCCCTCCCTCCTGCAAAAGGGGGAGGGCGGGACGGGGGCTGCTGGCTTGTGGCGTTCCCGGCCCCGGTCGCGGTGCGGTGTATTGTACAAGGGACCATGTGTTGGCACCGATGGGTTGAATGCAAGATGCGAAGTGTAGTGGTGCGCTTGAAACGCCACATGTTTATTCGGTTGCGAAAAAGTGCAGAGTTCGAAAAGACACTTTGGTAGCCTGAATAGCCGCGAAAGATTTCACAGATGTAAACATTTCTCATAGAGGCCCTTCCGGTAAGTCCCGCAAAATCTTTTTTTCTTCCAATTCTCCTCTTCATATTCATGTTCTGCATATGTTGACATATGATTCTCTGTCAATGCACATTTTCTTCTACCTGTTTTGCCCCCCTCCCAAACTCTTACCCATTAACGACCTGTGTGCTAAGCTGGAATTTGGATGACCAAATTTGGAGGAGGTGTGAAATGTTTTGAGTGACCACATTGTTGCATTTCAAGCTTGACTCGAAATGAATTTGAAAGCGGGTCCTTAAAGGGTTTGTTGAAACATGTCTCATGATTGGGAGATCTTTACATGAATCCTATTTTTCTCCCCCAACTGAGCTAATGCACCTTCTTCGAGGCAGTTTTCTCAGATAATTTTTTTTTTTTTTGCTTTGCGAATGCAAAGCCAAACGTTACTCTGAGACACTTTTTTTTCCAGCTGTGATCAATTTAGCCCTGATAAGGGGCAACTTGTCAGATCTCATACTGGATTATTTGTTCTAACTGGGCTGTTCAAGTGAGCCCAACCTTCGCTAATTTGCCCGTATGGAGATGAACGACCTCCTTAGACTTGGCATTTGATTTTCCAAGTGTGGTTCATGCGGTCCAAGTACAGGCTTTTGGACAGGTTAAGAAATCGAAACAATGATTGGCATCATAGCCGTCGCCATGAATATATTTTTTTAGTTGTGGTTTGCTATGGCGACGCAAATGAAATTCCACAACAGAGGGTGTCCGTTGCATATTTCCAGCAGTGAATTCATGCTTAACCGATGCCCTCGGCCATTTCTATTCCTCAGCCTATAGTCCAGTTCCTCCTCATTTCTTAAATGGCTTGACATGACTTGTTTTAATGTTACTTATTTTTGTAATATGAACTCATACAGTTTAAAAACACTTTTTTCCCCCCCAGCTTTTTCTCGTGTTTCTAAAAACAATGAATTAAACCCATTTGCGCCTTCTGTCCTCCTCTTTTGTTCACATGTGGGACCAATCCTGACCACGGCTGGAACGCCTCAATGCACTCATTCGCGTCACTTATGCATACACACACACTCTCTCTCTCGCTCGCTCTCACACGCTCTCTCTCTCCCTCTCTCTCACACACTCTTTGTCCACGGGCATACGTTCACACCCAACAGTCTACACCTCACTACATTCTGCCTCCAGTACAAGCCCACAGTGATTGCGTGTGTGTGTATTCACCTGGCGTGCAAGTGGTCCAACTGGGAGATCCCGGTGTCGACCGATGGCAAACACTGGTGGGTGTACGTGGACAGCTCCGTTACGCTTGAGCTGCTCGATGGTAAGACAAGGCGCTCGTGCACTTGCTTGCTCGTAACTGGAGGACCCGAGTAATGCGACTCTCTTCTGCTTGCCAGAGTTGACGCATGAGTTCCTGCAGATTTTGGAAAAGACGCCGAGCCGGTTAAAGAGAATACGCAACTGGAGAGTAAGACAAATCGTTTGTCTCTTTTCAATGCATCAAAGTGATCAATCGGGCACACATGCTGCGTGGGCAATACTGTGGATGACACCAGGAACACTCGACATACCTTCCAGTGGTTCTGTATCTTAAATAATTTTTCCCAACTGAAATGAACGCAAGTGCTTCGCGCAAAAAAAAAAAAAAAAAAAAAAAACAAGACAGCGTTTGAAAGATGCCATTCAAATAGTAGGTGAAGAATTCGAGCTTTTGCAAGTTTCCGCCCTCCAATTTGGTGGATATTGGGCTGCTCCTTCTGGTGTGCACGACAATAGCTCATCAGTTGAATTTATGTAGCCATTTTCTCACGGTTTTTGTGATGAAACCCAAAAGTTCTTACATTAATCAGCGTTGTCCTGCCAAAAAGTTTTCTTAAGCATTCTGTGTTTACGTTTCTAAGTCACATCATACATTGAGATGAAGAAGAAAATGATGAAAACAAGATGGCCTAATAATTTTGTCCATGACTGTACATGATGATGATGATGGTCACGTTTGCCCAGTAAACCACTGAAGTAGAAGTTCACAGAGGATAAAGAATATATGCGTGGGATTTTCTGATTTGTATAGTAGCATAGTAACCATGTTTTCCCTACATCGCAGGCAACCCAAGCTGCCAAGAAGCCCAAATGTGAGAGCAGCCAACTGACAGATTCCTCCATCGCCGGACCTTCGATGCTCCAAGACCATTCCCTGCTGGACGGCTCCCTTGTTGGAGTGCCCCGCTCAAGTTTTTCCAAATCAGGGGGCGCCTTCGTGTCGATTTCTGCTCAGTCTGGAGGCGCGCCACTGTCTCTGAACTCCCTGGCTGGCCCTTACAACCCGCCCAGCCACAGTGAGTGGCCCCAGACCAACCTGAGTCAAGCAGGGTATTCTTCCAGCTGTATAAAACCGGAACCCCTCAGCACCTCCCACCAAGATCAGACACTGTCCTTGCAGGCGTCCGCTTCCACTTTGCATCCGCCTCCGTTGGCGATCAGGACCGAGAAAACCGCAGATGTTAACATCAAACAGGAACTCAAAGGAGCGTGCGCAAGCGGAGCCGGCAAGCATCAGCCGCCGACTTCATCATCTTACCCGCCGGCGCCGCAACACTCCTCGGCCCCCAAACTTTCACTGGACAAATACAGAGAAAAACACGGCGCGGACGGCGCCGCCTCCGGGCAGAAAAGCCGACAGGAGCAGCAGCAGCCCGCGCTCGCGGAGAACAACATGAGAGGGGATCCGTCGTCTTCCTCAAACTATGCACCGCCGTCTTTGAGCCAAATCGATCACAGGAAGTATTCACAGACGCATCAAATGTCCCAAAGTGCCCATCATTTAGGTAGCGGGAGCAACACCTGCACTGCCTCGCCCATGAAGAATCGAGTTGCTTGCGCGGCGTCGGGGCAGGACAGGCGCCATCACGGTGACAAATGGGACAAAAGTTCCCTCAACCTCCACCTGGCAATTCCTGCCGCTGGAGGAAGCTCCCAGCTGGACAGAAGCAAGGAGGAGCTCAAGATGAAAATCAAGGTTTCCTCCTCAGAGCGCCACAGTTCATCAGACGAAGGCGGCGGTGGCACCGCCACCGCCACCAACAACAGGAGTAAACATTCCAGTCCGCTCGTGGGCAAGGACAAAGCGCACCGAGGCGCAGATCACCGCCCTCACAAATACAGTCACCACAGCCAACACGCTCACAGCGGCAACGGACAAGGGGCCTCCGACGGCCTGTTTCGGGGTCCCCCGGGACTGCTCACGCTGGAAGGAATCACGCTTCCTCATAGCGGATCCGCGTCTTTGACTTTGTCATCGTCCCGAAAGAGGGCGCACTCCGAGGCCAACCACAACCAGCACCCTTCCTCCTCCTCCTCGTCTGCTTCTTCTTGCTCCAAACCGGGCAAACTCTCCAAGGGCGGCACTGGTGCTGCAGGTACTTGTTGCCCGCTTTCTCCTCCTCGCTCCTCTCCTCTAGCGCAGTGTGTCGCGTCTAGCTTTGCGGCGCTCTGGCTAACCTCCGCCTCCTCCTCCTGTTGCACTCAGGTGGGCTGCGGACCTCTCAGCAGTACCTCCCTCCTAGCGGGTCGCCCCGTGAAGTGGGAGACCAGAGACACTGAAGCCTTCTGCAGCCATGCTTTCATCACACGGGAACTGCAAGAAACGACTCACAGTTCACACTACTATGCGCATCCCCCCGGTTAAGTGCCCTAGGCGCAAACCTGGGGGATTATATACCCTTTATCCAATACTGAATGGCAGAACATTGTCAAAAGAAAAAAATATATATGTGTGGGCTTGCGATAGAAGAAGGAAAAAAGAAACAAGCGGACCTTAAAGCCTCCGTACTCTGACCTCTGGGCTGTGATCGCCAGTCCCATCGTTCTCCCTGGTGTCGAATTGCTGCTGGTCTCTCCTTCCTGAAATGCGCCCCAAGTGCACGCAGAGGTTGCGTGCGTGTGTGGACGCAAGGTGGAAGTGTGCATTTACATTGACGGGAAACACCCCCCGCCCCCCCTGCATTTCACATCTCCGTATAGGAAAACAAAAGTATTACAAGTTCCGTCGAAGGCGCGGACGAGGCACCTTCCTCATTTTGTTCCTCTCGCTTTTCTATTTAAGTGTTATGCAATTTTAAGCGGCACGCCAACGGCCAGCTGGAGAGGAGTTGAACTTCTGTTGGTTGTCATTCCTCATTGCAATATTGATGGACGCGTTTTGTTTCAGTGTCGTTTCATTTCCCCTGGAACTTTTGATTTGTTTTCTACCCTCGAGTCCCGTTTTGAGTTGCAAGTTTTTCCATCAAAGGGATGCTCGACATTCACAGCCAGTGGAGACAAATGTACATACGTTTTTGTATGTTTAGACAATTATAACGTGACTACTCAGGTTTGGAGCGACTTGTAATTATGACAATATAATTGTTAAACGTCTCTCTCTCTCAAAAAAAAAAGAAAAGCTCCATTGATAACCGATTGGTTAGCATTGGGAAGATGCAGTGTTCAAGAGGCATGTGCTTTTTACCATATTATCCAAATGATAAAAGACAAGCAGAAAGCAAACAAAAAGACAATTGTAGTGTGCCATGGAAATCTGTACTGTATAATCTCCTTTTGACGTGCATCACACCTTATTAATGGGGCACCGAATGGGCCTTTGACTTGCCGGCCACGTTTACTCAACAGTACTATCTAGAAGAAAATCAGTTGTGAAATGCGCTCTTGTGTTTTTCTTGCCTTTTTTTTTTTTTTTAAATCTCTTTCCCCTCTGGGCAAATTTGGTCGAGTTGTTGTCCTTGATCCATTTGGTCCATTTGCAATAACCGTCGTCTCCGCATCAGTTGTCGACATTAAACTCTCTTCCTGAAATCTTGCCATGAAAACCAGGCGACTCTTCTGTCGGCTAGATTCTCCTCCGACCTCATGAAGATGAATTTTGAAAAACGAGACTTCTATTCGAGTCACTAAACGTTGGATTACCGCGTCCGCAATGAATTGGGCTGGTGCCACGCCGTCTTGCATGTGAACGGCAATTTTGGAAATGTGTGAGGAAGGAGCACATGAGCTCGAACCTACGAACGGCAGAATTTTACTACGTTCGTCTTGTGGTTTATCCAAAATCGAATCAACCCTCTAAACTCGACCACAGACCCGAATTGTCATGACCGGCACCAAGTGATTTGTACAAAGTCAACCGGATTTTGCGGTTCTCATAAAAGTGCTCTGCTTGTACTTGCGGTTCTGCTCTTCCGAAGGCTCAAAGCATAATTCCGACGCCGTCTTCTAACACGAGCTGCCAAAGCACGCCCTCAAATTGAGCTTTTGTAAGAACTTGTTATCGCCAGAGTCCATCTGGGTGACCGCGGACGCTCTTTTTCTGAGCTGTACAACCTCGGTCCCGCAGTCTTTGGTCACTAAAGGACATACAATTCATGTATTGGAAATTCATGTCACGCTTTACATCAAATGGCCCCGCTTGGAGCGGGGCCATTTCTCACCTTGTCAAGCAAATGTTCACAAACTCTTTGGCGCCCTGTGAGAATCCCTCCGGCAAAGATGGCATCGCTCTTCTTTTGGCCCCGATGTACACCAAGGCCGCTTTCTCCATCGAAGTCCAAAGTCGGCTCAAAGTTCCACGAGTGCCTTTCTAAGAAAAAAGTATTGATGGGAAATCTAACTGTAGGGATCGATAAGGCCACTAGATGGCAGTAACTGACAATGCAATTTGATGGAGTCATGCATGCACCTGCCTTAAACCAGCCAACATCAAAACCTACCAATTAACCAACATTAACTTCGTCCCTAAATTACACCCCGAGTCGTTTGGCACCAACACTTGACTTTGTTCTTGTATTTAGTCGATTTGCCAAGCTTGGCATACCTATTCCTCTTCATTTGACATTGTTACTACGCAACTTGGAAAAAAGACAAATGAAAATTTTGAATCCGGTCCACATCTAAGTTAAAGTTGACGGTTACAAGTCTCAATGGTACAAGTACCAATGGAAAAGTACCGTAACGAATGCACCCTCGCTGTCCTCCCTCCAGCTCGACCACCCCTCATTACGCCTGAACCCGCCTCCCGGTGCAGTAATTGCTCTGTTTGGTCCCCCCCCCAGTGTGCCATCCTCACAGAAGGACACATTGACACTTTCCACACACCGACAAAAGCTGTCGCCGCACCACTCGGGATACTTCGTCCCATGGCGCACCGAACGCATTCCAGCAGAGCGCACCGCGCGGAGCGTCGCCGAGGTGGAAGATAGCAAAATGCCGCCCCCCCACCACCTCCAACACACACATCACGCACAGCGCGCGCACGCGCGCGCTTCCCCTGCTGCATGCGACTGTGCTGGGGCACCTGACGAAGACTTTTGCCAAGCTCTCAGAGACCCCGTCGGATCATGCGTCTTCATGGACTTCCAGCAGGACTCTTCGAGCTCCTCTGAGCGGCTCCTGCACTTCTAAATAACTTTGCGTCCTGGGGGAGCTTTTGGAAGGGGAGGAGGCGGGGGCGCCAGGATGGGAGCTCGGATCGGGGCAGGCCGGCAGAAAGCGACGCTCCTGTGGATCATTGTGGGTAAGTCGACGACATCGCAGCAATGTCTCTTAAGCAATGTCAGAATAAGGGGGTTGTTACAAGTGAAGCAACTTGAAAAGACGCGCACAACTTCCACTGCCACTCGCTCAAATGTCACGTTATGTGTTGACATCATTTGTGGTATCATTTTCTTCAAAATGCAGGGCTGGGGGGTATCGGATCAGACTCGCTATCGGCATTGACTCCAAATCAAGTGACTTGAATCAAGTGCAGAAAAGTGTGATTGGGACATCCCTCCAAAATATTTGTTGACCGGGCTTAATATCGACTGACGAGAGACTGGTGACACGTTCTGAGGAACGGAGCTCTGCCATGAGCAGAGGGGCTGTGTTTGGGTTGACATTTGGTGACCAGTAATGTGTCTCCACTGGTCACAGTAAATAGACTTTGGCGAGCGGAGCTCATTATCTCGAGCGGCACACACGCAACAGCAGCCCACATACATCGGCTGTTCTGGAGCAAGAATGCCAATTACACAGGGTGGTGCGACTCCCGGTCTGCGCTTTGTAGCAAAGGCTCCGTTGGTCTTCGATTTCCCCCAAAGAGATTGCAATTTTGCACTTTATTAGACAAAATGCCTGAAATCTTTTTTTACCCGTTCCATTTCATCCTCCATCTTTTGAGATGAATCATATGGAAATGAGTTGAATAACAAAGGCAAACTAACACTCTTTTTTTTTCCATCCGTTTGAAGTCAAACATTTAAAGAAAATGACCGAGAGAATGCTTTGAGAGTCATTTGAAGGGGAATAATCTTCTCAGTTGGATAGCGTCACTACGAGGACTGAAACACGCTTAGAGTGGGTCAGGAGACATGATTTGGTGGGGCCGTGCATCGCAGAGGTGGTGACTTTCTTTCGTCTTGGCTGGGGCAAAGTTGAACGGAAAGTCCTGAAGTAATTTCAGTGGCTTGGTCACAGAAATCCAACCAAGCGTACAGTTAATTATTCATTTTTGATTTGCATATGTCCTTTTGTGCTTGTCTCCGTTTTCAGCCTTAAAGCATTAGTCCGAGCACAAAAAGTGCTACAACTTTTTTACCAAGACAATGTAATAGTGCTCACGGTCATATATTCTCGATCCTCTGTGAAGAATGACAAATAATAGTGCTGTACTGATGAGCCGATGAGGAGTCTGGACATCTCAATGAACCGTTTGCCTTATGTCTGCCTCATACTTCCCCGGGTTTGTCCGCGTGCGATCAATGTCATTTCTATCACCGCCAACAAATCTGAACGCTCTACCGCTCATATGAGCGATCATCTGCAGTCCTAAACCATGCCTCACCTTCTCCTCCGGTAATCGCCGAGCTGCTCACCCTGGCCAGCCTTTCACTCCTCAGACTGCAAACCTGTCCAAGTTTAACCTCCTCTCACAGTGTAGCGATTATTAACGCTTCTCTGACACAGCCCCTGATAGCTTAGAAATCATGAGCCGTTGATAAATTCTCACTCGGAGTCACCTGTGGGGCAGAAGAAAAAAAATTTGGTCACCCATGAAAATACCCTTCATGATGCCCCATCATCAACACGGAGGGGAATCGCCTCTGAGCAGTTTTGACGTTCACCCCCTGCCTCCTGTTCTCACACCGTTAATCTGTTTTATGGTCGCTCGTGTGTGAATGGCAACAATTTGTGGATAGGAGAGTGTGTGTGTGTGTGTGTGTGTGTGTGTGTGTGTGCGTGCGTGTGTGTGTATGTGATGAGCACTGCTGCGTTTCATGGTCAAGTTTGAGCGGCTAATGAGCAGCGTGTTGATGCGCTGCCGTTTAGCGTGGCGTGGGAGCGTGCATGTGTGGGTCTCCCTTTGTGTGGCGATTGCAGCCGGCGGCCGTCGTGGAATCGTCGCACATTAGAAATGAGCGCATGCGACAAAATATGTTTTCACGCGTGCTGCTCATACACACATCTGTCAGCGCATTCAGACAAAAGAGACAATTTAGCCTTCAGCACCACTTCATAACACAGATTGCATCCAGTATGTAAGTACGTACGGGTAGTATACAAAAAGAAAAAGTCTACACCCCCCCGTTCAAATGCTAAGATTTTTGTCAGGTTCCAATTAACAAACACTTTTGTTTTCCACCATGACGTATAACCTCTGGTGCAAAATTGCATTTCGGGGGGAAAAAAATAAACAACGGAGCTAATGTGGTTACACAAGGTGACCGCTTTTCAGACTTGAGACTTATGACTTGTACATTTGCGACTCCAAACACTATTGTGGGGACATTAAATACTTCAATCGGTCCATTGCATGGATTTTTTTCGACACACACATTTACGCTCCTTTTGCATTAAAAAACTTTTCTCTGTTAGTTGGCAGATGGTATCAAAATAGCTCATTGATATTTTTCTTTGCCTTGGTGGGAACTAAGCCTTGTCAGTCAGCTGCGGCGGACGTCATCAACAATGGCCAAAGCATGTGATGGGAACTGCCTTGTCGACGGATTAGGATTGTAATCTGAACACGGGAGGGAAATTTGACACTCCATTGCTGCAGGTGTGCATGGGAGCAGCGGTGTGAGGCGGTTTCACAGCGCCGCCTTGGATTCAGCAGCCGTAGCGTCACGCTCATTTCGAATTCTGAAGAGAAAGGCTGGATTAATTTGGCTCTCAACATGTTCCCTTCCTCTGCTGTTTCCTTAGCAGGATTTTCAATTCAATTCCACTTCCCAGCACTGAAAGAATGCCAATGTTATTACTCGGCCTAATCGCAAAAATCATCATGCCATACTGAAGCAACAACGCTCGCTGTCTCGCTCTCCTTTTTTTTTGTTCACAGACAAATTGTCCCACAAACGAGGGAACAAAAAGATATTTTTCCCCTCCCTTTTTTTTTTTTAAAGTAAAATGCTGTAAGCATCCCTGAAGCCTACGTAGTGTCCAAGCCCAGATCTGGCAGCAGGCTACTTCCTATCGGTTGCTTAGCAACTAGCACTAATTACGGGAAAGCTTGAAAATGCCACTCGCAAAAAAGATTTACTTGGGCAAGCACTCTTGAAAGCGACCAACAGTGTAGATCCAAGCAATTAAAAAGTCGACTCTTCATAATATGCGCCCTTTCAAAGTGTGAAACTAATCATGCGAAAAGACGGTTCGTAGCGTTGCTGGGAACAAAAACAAGCACAGTGGGGACATGAGCTATTTAACGCACATGATTGGCCACTTAGTAAATCCTCCACCCCCGGGGGCTGAGATAACGAGCGATACGGTTTGGAGGGCTGTGAGGCGTTGCGGCGGCATTTTGGCGCCAGCTAACTAACTCACTTGCATCCCCAAACTGGAATCTCTCTTATCACTTGACTTGACTTCTTCATTGTGGCGGCCAAAACAACCTCAAAGGTTGTGACTGTCAAGTTGCAGAGTCCACAACGAAATCCGCCTTTATTTTGCACGGCCGCGACCTGAACTTGCAGTAAAAGTGAAAATGAGACAAATGGATCTCTGTATTTCGGGGCAGTCTGGATGCACTGTGGCACCACGCTGCCTCTCACAGGTCAGTCTGAATACTGCGTTAGTCGTCTGGTTGGTGTGGGAGACTCGCGATTGTTTATAGAGATGTTTTTGCGCATCGTGTCTTGTATTGGTCATCTCAAGTATGCGACAAACATGAGTAACAACGTAAAATCATAAATAAATAAAAAATCTGCCCTTTAGCATTTTTGGATGTCTCTGCACAGGAACATCGCCCGCTTCCGGTCCTATTGTCATCCCCACAAATTGCTTGCCATTACCTTGGAGTGCCGATAGCGCCACTCACTTTAATGACCACCCGGTGATGGATGGGATCACCCTGACGCAAACACACACAAAAGACACACTTGATAATTGTCAACGTGCACTGTATGCGTTTGTTTTGGTGTGAGCAGGTCAGAGCTCGCCAAGCAGCGTCACTGAAGTGTGCGCTCAATGGGGCTGTCACATGTGAAATACTAAAGGTGATAAAAGGCACGTACAAAATCATTTAGCACAGAATCCCTGAATTTCATGTCGGGACCACTCCTACTTTTCCTCCCACATTTTAAAAGCGTGCATGTCAAGGTTCATTGAAGACTCTAAATGGTCTGCCTCTTACCCAAAGTCAGCTAGGATAGGCTCTAGCTCACCTGCAAGTGTAATCATTTGAAGCGCTATCGAACAAATTCCGTCCTATGAAACATTTCTGTGGCTGTGTGCTTTTGTATCTCCTTTTTTTTTCTCCCATAAAAAAGTAAAGTAACTGGAGATTATTAGATTGTCAAAAAAAATTAAAAAATAAATGTGTTTTCACTCACGGGGGCAGCACTTCATCCCCATTCATTCTGTGGGGTCAATTGTTTGTTCTGACGATCCGGGGCGGAGCTCAGGTGTTGCGACTAAGCAAGCGGCTGACTGACAACAAATCATCTCCACAAAATCTCCTCTGCCACCACAGATCAGAGCATGTTTGTGACCTTTTATGACTTGATCTTAACGTGAGACATCCGTTTGGGTTTCAGCTATCCCAGCGGCCTGAAGCCTCTCGACAGTGTGTTTGCCTTCTCTAGTAGTGTAGCACCACTGCAGTCAACGTCAGTGTTATTTTTAGCCATTGCTATAATACTTGAATTATGTAATCTACACAAAAAAAAAAAACCAACGACATGACTGGATTGTACACATTTCTGCGCTTCTTTTAGTCAAGCGGTTTCCGTTCCATGTCACAGGCTGTTTGTGTCTAATCATCTTAACCCGGCTAACGCTGACTTATTCATGCATGCATGCATCATCCCATTTGCAGTGTGTTTTGGTACCCCCCGATGCCAGAGTCACACTGTTTGGTTTTTCCCCCCCCCCTGCCCTCGGCATAAAATAGCCCCAACTAGGTCATAAATGGCTTTCGCAACCTCACTCGGTCACGGCGTATATTTTTGCCAGTGTAAAAATAGACACGTGAATATGCCAGGGTTCATTCACAACTTTCACGTCTTACCACACAGCTTGTCGTCAAAATGAAACGATAAAACAAGCTTGTGCATAACGTGACGCCCGTGTGTGTTCTCACTCCTTGTTAAATGTTGGTGAGCGATGAGGAACACATTAGAAATGGCAAAGCCCCATCTGACAAAAGTCAAAGCAGCCGTGCCTTTAGGGTTTGACATGTCAGTGTTTTGGGCATTGTGAGACTCGCTTGAAAGTGGCTCTGAAACTCGACACAGCGCATCCCCCAGGTCAATGTTGGTCGGCGATGTCGATGAGCTGAATTGAGAAGACACCTTTTTCAGGAATATGCAAACAAAAGATTGACTTGGTTGTTCATTTTTGCTAACGGGTCAGCAGGCTTATTTGTACACAAGCCATGAAAGTCACAATGTGATCGTAGAAAAAAGAAATCAAATCAGAACTGTTTTGGGATCATCGTTTCGGGCGCATTTTTGTAACTATTGATGTCAAAAAATTATTTTCAGAGATGGGGGTCATAATTCACGGCTGTCATTTTCCCCTGGTGGGGAACTGCCCAGTCTGCCCCAACAAACTTGCTTGTGAAGGTGTCACTTGTTTGCCAAATTTTTTTTTTTTAAATGTGAGTAACAATATTAAACACGGCATATGCTCTCTAATGAGACTTTTAGTTTAGTGGCTATTGTTTTCTCAATATGTGTTGCGCGTGACTCACACAACAAAGCTTGAACAAGCAAATGAAGCCAATATTGGGGCTTACGGGGCAATTCCAACCCAACGATGTGAAAGCTCAAACAGAAAGCTCCAGGCTATTATTCAAACCTAGTGCCGCTTCTTTCTTTTTTTTTTGCCATGGCTTTTTCCACCAAAGCTCGCTAGGCCGAGGCAAAGCTTACTTGACGGGTTTAATCGTCTCACTCGAAGGGGGGAAAAAAAAACAGCGTGTGAAGCTCCATGCCAATTCCAAGTTAAGGAGATACAGATGAGGAGTTCCATTCGGGGAGGACAAAGCGTGGCCAGCAGGCTTCCATTCTTTCATCCAGCCCGCCGAACACTTACTTTTTACTTTTTCATCTTTCATTCGTATTATGATCTATACATCAAAATAATATTGAGGATAAGGGGTAAGCCAACAGACGTTTTTTAAAACCTACCCCAGGATATTTATTGCTGCTAATTATCTTTATCTGCTTGTGGTCAAATAAAGTCATGAATCAGTTTTCACGAGTCCTGGGATATTTGTTGTTGATCGAACAGTTGTTTTGTTTTGTCTTGATATATCTGAGGGCATTTCATAAAGACCACAAAATAAAAAAAATTGACGAGTTTTTCAGTGAATTGATGAACTGCGTGTGGGGCGCAGGACAGTTTTGAGGCCTAACAGGACAAACTGGTCATTTTTATATTTCTTTGGAGAAAATCAGACTTCGATCCCACTTTCCACTTAACAATGTCAACAAATTCAGAGAGGTTATTATGAAGTCTGCCTCCTGGGTCTCCGCTGTCTCATTAGATGTCAGCGAAGGTATGCACACATGTGCATGTCAGAGCATGTGATTGACAGCTGCGGGGTTCCAAGAGAAACAGAAGGACAGCACATCTCTCCCTCGCCTTGTCATCTCCTCTAATTTGTCAGCCGTATGCACAGCTCGTCTCATGGAAACGGGAAACCACGCCTCGCTCGCTCGGCTCATTTGACTGCAGTCAACCTTCTGACCCGACTTAAGTTGACTTTGGTCCCGTCACATGATTAGTAGCCCACGCTTAGGATGCTTTGGGGGTTTCCCCCCCCCCCCCCACCAGAGAGCGTCTATACTCCTTTTCGGCCAGAGAATTGTTGAAAGCCGGCGGCCATTGGCATTGAATTGTGTTTCATGTTTTTTGGAATGGTGAATAGACAATTTGTACTGATCCATTGTGGTATGTTTGCGTCTTCGTCCAAAGCAAAAAAAATGACAAAATAAGTTGGGGAGTCGAGTGAACAGCTGGTTGGGGGTGTGTAGCATCATCGCACTGAGAGGTTGGTGACTCAGCTGTGAAGTTTATTTCTTCATATTAAACAAAACCATAATGCTCCCCCGGAATACAATCAAATGTAGCTAAACACGCCTGAATGGCCTGCGGAACGCGAGAGGCAATTAGTTTGTTCTTTCGCTTAGAACTCACTCGAGGTACATTTAAATTCAAGTTGATTTTATTTGCTGCAAATACTCAATTTATCAGTTTGAGAAAATCATCATCCTTGCTGCTCAATGGCCATGAGGTCCCTCAGAACACATTTAGGATTTGATTTTATTTTGTCAGACGATCAAAGCCAATGGGTGGAGCTTGGGCTTTGCATCAACCAAAGGCTGCTGACAGTTGCTGACCTCATGTAAAAAAGAAAAAGCAACAATCTAGTGACTTTTTTGGCAGTGCTGAAGACTTTTGAAGACATTGACCGCCCCCCCACCCCCCGAGCCCGAGATGTCCACCTGACCGTGTCCGGACTGCAAATGAATGGCGCATGCATGCTCAAAGGCAGCATTGTCTGGTTCCACCACACCGAGCGCTCATAAAATTTAGATTGTGTTTTCTGTTATGGAAGCAGCACTTCATCAAAACGCCGTCAAATTACTTTGTCAATTAGTGCAGTGGATCTTTGCACTTGGCGCAAAAATAACGTCATTACTTCTGCTCCATGTCTACAACTTTGCCCATTGTTCACGCACGGATCGCCGATCAGAAGCCGACGGCCGGTGCTCATCTTTGCCGTTTACCTTCACACTTTGACATCATAGTACGTCCATTTACATTCAACGGTGGGGTGGAAATTCTGAATAGTTCACTCACTGACACATTTTTGGAACTAGACAGCTGACAAAAGATTTCGGAGACTCAACTATTTGTAGACAAGCGGTTAAAAAAAAGTCAATCACCCATAACATGTCCCCTTTCGGTGCTCCGTTTCAATTCGTGTTCAATGGGCGGCCAATCTGAATATTTTCCCATTATGCAAAATGGATGTCTAGAGGGATGATTCAGAACAGGAACCAAATCTTTTTTCTTTATGAAACACTCATCAGGGTGGACCAAGTTTATCCAGGAAATGCCTGTGTGGGTTTTAAGCGATGCACAAACCTGCGCAAGTGTACAAAGTCAAACGTGTGGCGAGAAGCACGCATTTGCATTCTCGTCTACTGAATCTGTTGAAAAGTCAAAGTAGTGGGCGTCGTGCGGCGATACTGAATAATAACAGCAGAGGCGGACGACGACGAGTTAGATGAAAAGCTAGAAATGGAGATTTCCTTCTGGATGAATCATCACTTGTAAAAATGTCGTCGGCGAGAGAGAAAATAGCAGCAGTTTATTTGTGCACGTATACTTGGCAGCTCGTTTATTCTTATCGTGGAAAAAATAGATCCGATGAGTTGAAATTTTCGCACTAGAAGAACCGTGACCGACAGTGGATGCCATGATTCGTAAGAATGACCCGCATGACGAAAGTTCCCCTTAATTCTCTGATTTTCTACCAACAGTGACTCAGTGTGCGTGGGCACTGGGCTGCGGACCCCATTATGAATACGCCATCGGGGAGTTCTGCTTGGCCAAATTCAGACTGGACATGCAAGAGCTGGACCAGGAACACTGGTGCAGCTGGGAGGACACCGTCGAGTGAGTTCTGCAAACGCAACATTTACATGTCGACAAACAAAGGCGTCACCGCTCAATATTTGCATGGGGCTCATTCATTCGTTTGCAGAAAGTTTAACCTTTTTAGTTGAAAATGACTTACCGGTACTTTAACCTCCAGGATCCCACACCATACCCTTGGCAACGGCAGAACAAAATGTTTTTTTCCCCCCCCCCGACTCCGTTGCTAGCAGGCTCATGCGACCTCAAGCTAAGCTAGTCAGTCCCCTTGGATCAAGCCGTCCGTCAGTTTGAAATGTGAGCATCACACGCGTCACTGAGTTCGTTTAGTCGGGCAGCCATTGTGTGTATTGTAAAAAGATATCAGGGCCACGGGCCATCATCACCATCTCATTTTAGGGGCACAAAAACAGAGCAATGAGTACAAACATGAAAAAGAATCAGAGATCAGGACGCAAACAAATCTCAAATATGGGCGCAAGGCGGCAGAGAAGGTCAAGTGGACTTATCGGGACGGTCGATCAAAACTCGAGGGAAATCTGACGCGTACATGTGTTTAAATTAAAGGCAGGCAACTCCCTTATCCCTCTTCTCTACTTTCCATCCTCAGTGGGCACCGATAACGTTGAGAAATCCAGGGATTAAAGGCTAATTTCACCTCAAATGCGACACAGGATTTAGTACACCCTGCACCTCAGTGTCATCACAGATGGAATGAAACGTTAAAAGTCACTCATGTTGCGCTGTCCTCGCGACATGTGACTATGTGCGGCTCGACAGCCAACGAACCAGTAAAGAAAACCGCGTAGGCAAGGCTTACTTTTCTTGCTTTTCTAAAGTTCTCTTGCCCCAGCAAGATGCAAAAAGGGATGCGCGAGTATGTTGTGGTAAAAAAACGAAAGCCTATCAAGGCTCAAGTGTTTGGCGGACACTCACGGCATCAATGAGCAGTTCTGAACCAACTGGTCTTATCCACCAGAAATACGTCAAAGCTCTACTATTCACAACAGATGCGCTTACGTCACTGAAAGGCGGAACGATCCAGAAAAACGGAGGATTTACTCTCACATGTTTTTCCCATACAGTTTGCACTATGAAATAGACGATAATATCAAACTTATATTCAAATATCAACTTATTCACAACTTTTCAATTAACACATTAAACTCACGACACGTCGATTTTGAAGACTAATGGACTGTGGTTTGTTCTTTAATTGTAAATATTTTGTGAGGAACAAATTGATGAACACCACATTATACATACAACAGCGTCAAGCTATTAACCTTTAACAGTTCTACAGATTTGTATCTCTTGAGCATCTCGCGGCAATTTCTAGATTTCTTTCCCAAAAAGTCCAAACCAAGTCAGTGTACCTGTATCGAGCCTCAATTAATGTGCCTATTTGATCATATCATCTTCATTTTTAATAACACCTTCTATTTTTCCTTTACATTCCTCCTCTACATCTATTCTGGGACTCTGGGAGCATACACAATTCACAGCATGCGCGCATTCCCGCAGTGCAGCCACATTCCCTTCCACTGCTCGAGTGTCACACATCGCGCTAGGCTTCTTTTGTTTCACGTTGAAAGAGAATTGAATTAAGAGCTGACATCTTGACTGACAAAGTCAAAATGCTTTGTCCTTCCCCCTTCTTCCTCTCGAGACGCACCGTACTTCTCCTCTCGCCCTCCTCTTGGCTGAAAAATTGACTTTGATGGTGACAACCCACTGACCCGCATTTTGGAAAGGTGCAACGTGCCAGGCAGACGTGCTAACAGTTCCATTACAGAAATCGGTTTGAATTACTCATTACGAGTGTTTTGTTTGGTTTGTGTCAGTCTGGTCTGTCTGTGGGATTCGTGAGCCTCCGTTGCTTCGTAGTCGTCGAGACCGGACGAATTTGGCGGTGGTCGTGTGATGACGTCTGCGCGACAACGGCCTTTGTCGCTCGCTTCTGATCAAACACTTGACATAATCCGCTTTTTATTAATATGCTTTCTCTTCGCCAAGGTGAGCGACCGGAGGCTCTTTATCGTCGTCTCATTCCGCTTCCTTGCGCGTGTTAGCCAAACTGATGCGTGATTACTTCGAATGAAATCACAATTTCAGATGAACATGAAATATGAGCTACATTCAACAAGTATGAGATTTCATCCTAAAAGAGAGCTTTCCGATTCTGACAGTCACATGTAAGCGCAGAAGACATTCCATGAAATTATCCGTCTGGGGGCTACTAGTTCCACTTGATGATTAATCCAAATTACAGCTGTATTTGTTCCCCCCGGTCTTGTCTCCGTTTTGTTTTTTGGTTTTTTTTTAATACCCCAGGCTCCTGGTATAAAAATAGCTCAGTATCTTCTTCCAACATTTTTTTTTCATTGTTTGAGGCTGTTTAGTTCAGTCATCCGTTCAAGCCTGTCGGCTATCTGTAATCATTTCCCAAAGTCTTTTGTGTATGAGCTCACACTGGATTGGGGACAAAAGTGAGGCCCGGGCAAAATTGTGCACTCAGTAATATGGAAAGCAGCCAAAAAAAAAAAAAAGATTCTGCGACATGCTCCAATTAAGCGTCTCATTAGATATCAAGTTGGAAATGGATTATTGGTGCTTTTTACCGCTTCGACGACCTGATAGCATCAAGTAATGTGGAGATTTTCACGCTGTTATGAGAATTTAGTAGGTGCTGGATGAGGATTTAAAGATACGGATGGAAGCTTTTATGTGATGACGTGCTGAGCAAAAACCACGGAACTTGGTTTTTTTTTTTTTCTTTCTCCCATTATCATGAGCTGAACTCAGGCTCCACAATGCAGAGGATGATGTAATAGGCCTTTCCTCATTCATTTTGGTTTGATGGATTTGGAGTTCAATCATCCTTCCGCTCACGTACTACGATTAAGTTTCAGTTGCTCAGTCCGACGCTTCAGTGGTTGTCTTCCTTCAAGGGAGACTTGAAATAAGAAATGCAGCCGCCGTCTGTAGCGGTTGGCCACCAAAGCAAGTGACAACTTGTCATATCCGACGGCTTCGGTGAGAACAACAATGTGGCAATTGACCGTCGCGCCTGATATGAACCTTTGAACCGCCAATTGTTATTGCGGATCGTAATTCACAAAGCTATTATTAGTCCGCTGTTGGCAGGGCGCGATTGCGAAAATCGCCGGTATGACAAACATGTCTTATGGCTTGGAAAGAGAATCCATTTGAATTCAATAAAAAAATCCAATTAAAAAATAAAATACGGGTAGTTCCTCAAATTTGACCAAATTACAAATAAAGCAATGACCCTTTCAATAGGTACAGTGTTTGTTTATAGATTTGTATTAGTGGCCATTTCCTCAATATTCCTCATCGGCGCAGAGTGCGAGCGAAGGGAAGGGCTTAAAGGCGCTAAGGAACAATGCTGACGTCCGGCCCAGCGCCGCCTGCCAGTCTCTTCCCGTCCGTCCGTCAGTCCGTACGTGCGAGTGGTGGAATGTCAACACGTCGGGCATCGGCGACTTTCTTCCCTCCTCCGCCGAGACAATTCAATTAGGCCCGTCAGGTCGTCCAGAAAATGAATGAGCCGTTCCGGATTCCCGGGGCTCCAGTGAATTGCCGCCAATTAGGGTGTCCACAATAGCAATTTGCAGGACGTCTGAAAATATCCGCCTGCCCCTGGCAACCTTTGCCAACAACCAAAACACGGCGCAACCACGGCACAGCTTCGCATATGGGTCAGTCTTGCCACGGTTTGCTTTTCAGAACAACAACATGAAATGTTCTCTCCGCTGGGGGAAGGCCCGAACGTGATGCGTAAACCACATTTGGGACACTTTCGAGATGAACTCATAGCAAAGCTTCTCAAACAAAAGGTTACTAATTTTTAACAGATGCACCGACCAAGTATGAGCGATACTACATATGACCAAGAGGAGAAGTCATGGAAGAAGCTCGGCTAACTGCTATCTTATCGTTCCCTTTCAGTTATATCAGGAAAATCGTCCAGCCAATTATCGGTATGTGTGTACTCTGCTTAAGCAAACATATCAGCAATTAATTACCATGAACTTGATTACAATAATATCGCGAACCTTACATTTTCAGTGCTTGCCGAAATGTAATCATTACAAAGGCAAACCTGTAAAGGTTTAACATGAACGATTGTCAAGCATTAGCCAATCAGAGAGGGAAAATCCTTCTTTGCACATTCCAGACACCACAAGATAATTGCTCAGCAAAGTCTTTCAGAAACAATCGATAATCGGGCCTTGCTGACTTTGATTGAAGGGAGGGGATGCTCAAATTTGACCAGATTATCGTTATGTGTGTGCTGCACTTTTCCAAGCCAATCTCTTATCAGCCACGAAACTTCACCTCACGTGATACAGCAAATCCAAACACGTTTAAAACGTACAAGTGTTGGCACCGACTGTTTTCCGAGCAGACCGGGAAAGAAAAAAAAAAATCACCGTTAACTCACCATGCACCACAGAGTAAACGCTCAAGATTAATCTTTTAGAGACATGCAGCAATTGGTCCTTTGCTAACTTTCATCAGAAGGCAGAAAACATTTAAGACATTTTTCTTTAAATCAGAATCAAAAATACGTTCGGGGACACATAAAGCAGCCGCTGATTAAAATGTGCTGTTGATCAGTGTGACTGCTTTTTAGTGCACACAAAGCCAAATACTTACAACTGATGGAGCTTTTAGAAATAATTGACGCTGCTGTAATCGAAGAATATTTGACCCTTGGCAATTAATGAATCTCATGTCCTAAGATGCATCATAAATCTGTCCCATCAAATGTAACCATTAGCTGGCATTGGGATGGATTTTTTATGTAGTTGTTTCTTCAGTTTACAAGCTGCTCGTGTATGTGTCTGCGACCTGCTGAAACTATAACGCTGCTCCACCATTTTGGCAGCGAGGAGGGGGCCACATTTCTCCGCCCACCTCCTTCAAAAAGCGGACTCTTGCCTTGTGTGGCTGAGATCGACTTTGCCATTGATTTCGTATCGTCAAGGACGGCAAGTAACAGTCAATGAGGAAGGACACAAAACGCAACTCACACAGAGCTCGCCTTCGGCAGCAGAAGCAAACACCATTGATTTAATTTATGCGACATTCGTCTGCTCTTGGTGGTTGAATTGACTTGAACCCCGATGAATTGAATTTGACAGCCAGCATTTGTGCTTTTTTTTTTTTTAACAAACTCCTGCTAAATATGAGTTTGTGTCATCAGGTCAATACTGACTCAGAATTAATAACGTTGTGACCGACGCTTGTCAACATGTCACCACCGTTCCAGACTGTACGGCGAGCTGACCAACTGCACCTACCTGGTGGCGCTCAAGATGGACTGCTTCTGGCCCAACCTGCTGGTGGATGACTTCTTCATCCGCGTGCACAAGACCTACTTCCACAATTGCTCGCTGTCGGGACGTCTGCTTAGGGACCCCCCCAACCGCATCCTGGGCCCCTTCATCGCCATTCCCATTCTGGTCACCCTGCTCGTGACTGCGCTGGTGGTGTGGAGGAGCAAGAGCAGCGAGGGCATCGTGTAAGCGCAGCCATCCGTCGAGGAGCCCGTTTCTTCGAGGGGGAACCTTGGATGTGGGGGGGAAGAAAAAAAACTGATGTGAATGATGGACAAGAATCGAGCAGCTATTTATATGACCTTGATCGCACTTGTACAGCAGACAGTAAAGCCAGGGGTGAGGCAGCGCTGGACTTTACAGATGGATGTTTGCTAATCTATATTGAGCCAAGGCGCATATCGTTGCCGCTGGGCGGAATCCACGAGCCTCCAAAGTCATCACTTTTCACGGGAGCCCCAAAACGCCATCTCTGTGCCACCGTGGTCATTGCATCATCAAAGAGAGCAAGCCGTCGTCAACAATTTAGATTGGTGGATCATTTGTAAAAAATAAACCCCCACACGTGCGGATTTACCAGTACTATAGATGTGTGAAAATAAAATATGGCGATGACCAAATTGTGACAGGGCCCAAGATGAGCGAAAAATCTCCTGGCACACTACCAAACGAAAATGTAAAAACGTACGCTGGAATCAAATCATGAAAATTTCTCAACTGGGCCTGCTTAGTTGAACACAGAACTGACACACTCACGAGTTGTAGAGTAGATGTCGCTGGCATTGATGGATTTCCAGTGGAACCTTGGTTTTCAGGGTTAATCTGTTCCAAAAGTCTGATTAAAGCAAATTATTATTGTATTTAATTTTTTTATTGTTATTATGATTATTATTATTCTTTTTTTTTTTTATATATATTTTCAAAATGCTTCCGATGAACGTTTGAGGTGAGGGCCACTCAAGAAAAGCCTTCAAGTGTCGCTTTGTGTGGGGTAAGATTCCAAGAAACGGGTGGGTGAGAGCAAGCTGAGGCGTTCACTACGGACCATTTTTCAACAGTACCAAAAGTGAGCGCGTGTATGCAAATTGGGACCAAAATTTCAGCAAAAAAAATGTTTCAGATTGCTAATCAACAAATTTGGTCCAATAAAAATGACAAGAGGAGTTTGCCCCTGCTAAACACTTCCCAGACAAGCTAGCATTCCGCATTTGTATTTCTTCTTCTGCTACAGTAGTCTGGATGTCCTGTGGCACCACGCTGCCTCACACGGGTCGGTCTTGGTGCTACAAGACGCATTCAGTTTGGCGGAGTAGATTCGTTGTTGTCAGTGGAGATATGGTTGTGTGTGGTGCGCTTTAGCTAGGTCGCATTTTCAAAATGGGCTAAAATGTTAAAACTCAAGATTTGTGTCCTCCACTCTACCCCACCCCAGATATATTTTGTCAAACTATAGAAATACACACACAAACCCAATTTCAAAATGTTCTCCCGTGATCTCTGTTTGTACTACAGTACTTGGAGAGTCATCATCCCCCAAAATGCTAAATGTCCAACTGAATGACGAATTCAAAGAGGAAAGCACAATCAAACCACCAAAAGAATTCAAGCTTGAGATCAAGTTGCCCAACGCGCAGCTCTGCTAACGGCTGCCAATGCCGAAAGCGAAGCTTTTATATCGCAGACCTGAGCTTTGTATTGATTTATGATCTGCCAGCGTGGTGTGCGAACGCTTTCCTCATTGATATTTTTGAATGCTCTCTTTCCTCTTCAGGGAGCTTGAGCTATAACCTGCCTGTCAAGAAAAAAACCCCCTAATAAACACAAACAAAACACACCCACTCCTCCCCAACATGCTCCTACTTTGTACTTTGTGCCAAAACAGAAGGCGGCATTTGCAACAGAAAGAATGTCTTGAAATGATTGAAATGTACCATCTGAACAGAAAGGGAAACGTGAATAAAGTGTCTTATTGTGTGTCAGGATTGGACGTCTTGTGTACCAAAAGAAAACAAGTTTGTTGGGTGTTTTCTTCAACTGCACTGATCCCCCCCCCACCTCCCAAAGTAATCATAGGTTGCAATAAACTGTTCTATGACAACTGCACACAACAAAAAAAAGTATTTTTGGGTTCCCATTAAAAAGTGGATTAGGAATGATACCGCCCACTGAAAAAAAAAAGTTGCATTAACCATCCATCTAGGATACTTTTTTCTGATTACCAGTTATGATTCAGTCTGTTATGTGTAAATTATTTACACACAAAAGAAAAACAAAGAAAATAATGAGGAGAGCTGCAAAGTGGATGTTTTTCAAAGCTTTTGCCGTTGCGTCACCGTGTGATCGTTGACCTCGTAAGAGAAGTGTTTTCTGTAAAAATGCCGCGGATGGCACTTGATGCGAGCGTGGGCACCCGCGTTCTCTTTCGCTGGTTTGTTTGGCAGGGATGAGAAGCCAAATGTCACAAAGGCCCAGGCTTGCGCAATGCCGGGTTTGTGTTTGGCCCCACGTGTCCCGTGGTTTTTTTTTCCCTTCATACATCATTTCGCTGACAATCGACAGTCGCTCTCGGCGTTGGCGTCATGTCAGAAATCAAGCTAGCGATGGTTACCGAGGTCTTCCGGTGTTACGTAGTCGGATTCCTTCTAACCATAGAGAGCGGATCACCATGACAACCTCAGTCAGGTTCAAATGCTCCGCAGCAGTTTAACATCCCAACACGAGCCAAGAGCCTGCCTGTGCTGACCAATGACGACATCATTGCTGGGGGCATTGGGGGGCGGGGCCCTTGTGCCTGTGCGCTGCTGCTGCTGCCTGATTGTTTTGCACTTTTCCCCAATTCTTTTCATTTGGCTTCACACAAGTGTTTAATTTTGTTGTCGTTATCTTTATTCGAATAAAGTGCCCCCAGACAGGCTTTGTTTCAGCTGTTACAGCCCTCGACAGTATACGCGCGTAATTCAGTCGGCTCAAGTTCAGCCTATTCAGACGTGAACACGTATAGGGTTTCATTTTTATTCCTTCCTCCTCAAGTAAAGTTGTCCCCAGTTGTTACAGCGACAGCACTTTAGAGGCTATTTAATTTAAGCATTGTCCTCTTTCAGTAAAAGTGCCCCCAGACAGGCTCTGTTCACGCACGGATGTTCATGGCAGCGCCACAAACCGAAGCTGCGCAACAGTCGGCACAGCGGGAGGACCGTTACCGCGACAGAACGGATGAGGAAAGTTGGGCAGAGAATCCACCGCAGTGCAGCTAGCTTGCGAAAGGAAAGAGAGGGTCCGGCCAGTTCGGATTTACCGCAACGAGGGAAGTGTTGAAAAGCCCGCGGTCTAACTTCAGCAGCGGTTCGTCACGGCATCCTGGTAAAAATAAACCATTTCAACTAAAAAGAAACTTTTCAAATACAAGTGGCAGCCAAAAGGCACTGGCGTGCTCTCCTTCTCATTGGGAATCTCCCAACATACAAGCTTTTTTTTTAACGTTAAAATCATGAGAATCAAGATCATTTTGGGCAATACGAAAGCAAAGAAAGAATACCAACTAGTGCGGCAGTGACTGAACAGGCCTTCTTGTCTTCTTACAAGCTGATACTCTAAATGCCGGAAATTAAGTTGAGAAAGTTCTTAAAATTAAGGCTGAAAGTATACACTCCTTTCATCTCGGGATGTTCATGACCACTTTTTTTTTCCAGACCGATACCAGTATTCACTAAGACTGATACATGAGCAGGCTACTTTTGATTCATCAAACACAAGACAGATAACATTGATAACATATACATGAAATAAAGACAAAGGCCTTTCTTTCTTTCAGATACATGTGACGATTCCCAGATGTGTCAAACTGCTGCAGTGTAGCGCCACCTACTGGCGAGGAGGACTTCATGACAGAATTTTTTTTTTTTTTTTTGTGGTTGTACGGATCGTTGAATGGTATCGGCAGCTACCATACCCAATGCATTGAAAAGGTGCCAGTATTCAGCCATCCCTACTTCCGTCACATTTTTTCACTTTAAATCCATTGTGGTCATCGATAAAAGCAAATTCATAAAAACTAAATCTGTCCAGATAGCTGTTGACCAAACTCTATACCTGCCACTATAAAAGGAGTGGTGGAAGACGTGAGAGCAGACATGGTTTCCCTACCCTCTAGCCCCACCGGACATCATAATGTCATTCACAGATGTTAGCAGTTTATGTGGATGTTATTTTCCGTGTGCGTGTGTGTGTTTGTCCGTTCTCCTCCCATTCCCAGGCGTCCCTCGTGAATTTCTGTCTTATTTGACATCTCCCCAGCGTAACTTGGGCTAAATAAGTTCTGAACGAGAACCTGGCCAGACAACAACAACAAGAATGAGGACAAAAAGTAGATGAAGTGCTTTTCTGGCGACTCGCCGTCAAATTGGTGAGGTGGCGTCCAGATGATCTTTCATCTCAAGTGTTTTCGTCATGCCGGTCTCGCACGCTTGCACTTGGAGGCGCTCACGGAGAATTGTCACATGAGATTGTTGACAGAACAGCCATGCCAAACGTCACTCTGTTAATTACCAAGCCCGCGCTAAACGCCGCTTGGAAAGTTGAAAAGAAAAAAACAGCCCAAGACAACATTTCCCATGGTTGACACAAAAAAATGGGTGCGACTATCACCATAAGATATTTCTTACAAAACCACATTGACAAGTTGACAGAGGCAGCGTTCTGACTGCCCGCAAGGGCCCGATTCCCAAGTAAATTAATAGCTTCTTTTGCCGTGCAACTCAAAAAAAAAAAAATGAGGCAAACGTCTGAGGAATTGGACCTGAGAGAAATGCTTCTGCTTTGACCAACATGATGGACCAAAGCAAGAGAAGCAGGAAAAGGACAACGGCACATCAAGAAAATGACTGTCAGGGGCTGATTGAAAGGGTGACACGCACTCTAATTAAAGTCCTGTAATTGTTTTGTTACCATGACAAATAGGTGGGGGTCTAAGGGCATCTGCAATTTGAGCCCTGTATCTAAAAAGGCCCCCGCAAAGCCGGCATGAATTGTATTTTCCCTCATGGAGGCAGTACTTCATCACCACGACACTGCGTAATGTTCTCTCTGTTTTGCAGCATGGGGATGCTGTTGCACACCCCTCGCTTGTTCACAAGTAAATTGAAGCATCCATCTCCGATGCATTAGTCTGAAATTTGCTGTGGTTTGTGCCGCGATGGTGCGCATCAGTGATAATTACTTGAGTTGTGGTAATTTAGCCAAACAGCCTCACATGACGCAACGAGTGATGGGTCTGTGAGTTTGTGATGAAGTTGCCCCGACTTGATGTCTTTTGTGTTTGCAGGCCGCCAAGCTAATGCGGCCGCACAATGAGAAGCCGCCCACGGCCGCAGCGCCGGCGTGGGCGGCCTTTCAAGCACAACAAAGCAAGTGGAGAGCCGCTTGCTCTTCAACTTACAAATGTGTTGTACATACTGTTTGTTTGTTTGTTTGTTTGTTTGTTTGTTTATTGAACATAAAACATATATACAGTAATAATTTGACAGAAAATAAGGTAGATAAAAAAAGTAAAAAGAAAGAAATCAATCTTCATTCAACAACTGGACACGGACATGTGTAAGTGAGCCAGCGGACATTAAATCCCCCCCCCTTCATCCCAACCCACCCCCTGCAGATTGGAAAACCAATAAGTAAAAATGAATTAAGGACTAACTACAGTATGATATCAAATCCCACACTATTAGAACCAGACAAGTACAGATCTATTTAAAAATATATAAAAATAAAATCATTGGAATCTTCTTCAAGCAAATAAGTGCTAGGGGTGTACAAAAAAATAGATTCACTGAACTACAGTATCGGGATTTTATTTGCCAAGGTTCAATATATCGATGTCAAAGTTCAGAATCGATTTTCATAATTTTTCAAAAAGCGACGGTGAAGCTACCACTTTTCTCCAGGAGGTGGCAGCACAGAGCCAGTTTGTTGTAGTGAGTATTGGATTAAAATGTTATATTATATATACATTGACACACACACACTATTATTGGGGGGGAGGAAAAACACCAATAAGCGTGATATTGAATCGCAAATCACAATACAATCAATATTTGTGCTATAAATCTAATAATCGCTCAAGTATTGTGATTTGAATCGAATGGTAGAAGAATCGCCCCACCCCCAAGGATGTGTATCTGTCTATCAAATAACCAACACAAAAGATTTGTGGTTTTTCTATGGGTTGAGAAGCAGTGACATACATCCACATTTGTGGTGCATGATTTTTTTTTGTTTTATTTTATTTTTTAAATAAAATCATCTGTAAGCCTTTGATTTTCAAAGGTAATATACAATGAGTGTGAAATGTTCTTACTCATCGAGACAGTTATCCATGTGTTGTTCGGCTTCACTGTTTTAGTCTTGTTGCTGGTCAGGGAGCAGCTGCCGCTTGCAATCTAACAATCGACGCATTTTGCACCAGCGGAACGATGAAATACAAGCAGAGGTAATTGTTAGCCAGCAAGCCCGTAAATCATCGGGCTTGTTTCGCCGAGTGGCGAAATTGGATGCAGGCTGGAAAGAACAATGCATCAGGATGCTGGGTGAGAGCAAGTTTGCGCACAGAAAAGTGAGGCCAGGCAACGAGACGGAGCGAGGCGCCAGGCGAGGGAACGAGCGGCGAGCGCCCGACGCCCACCAGGTCACAACAACAAACAAAAACAGACACGCGCACACAACACACGCACAACGTGTGTTGTTCATAAAGGAGTAAAGATGAGACTCTGACATGTGATTCATCTCTGACTGTCTGGCCTCTGGGCTGCCTGACATGATTAATAAGGTTGGCCGTGCCGCTCCAAGAACCGCATCAGCCGGAATTCCACAGGCAACCGTCCATCCATTTTCTATCGCGCTTGTCCTCATTAGAAGCAAATTCCAGCTTCTCTCCCCATTGACTTTCTGGTAAGAGAGGCTGGGTGCACTTTGGACTGATCACTGGTAGTGATGCTAGCAAGGCATTAGTCCAAAAGGTGCACGTTTACATTCCTATGTTGTCTTTATTTAATTCAAGCAGACACCGGAATATCAACGAGAACCACCATTCAGCACCAAAGGCACTTATCACTAATCACCAAGTCGCATTTGACCACACTTAAAGAGCACATACTTAACAGCACGCATTGCACATGCAACTAAACTAATAGGTAACGATACATAAAACACAGCCAAGGCACTCAACATACAGTTATACATTATGGAACAAAAATGGGAGCTTTGGTATTGAGTTTGAGCAGTGAGGCACTGCAGAAGTGACGTCACGTCGGCGCAAATCACGCTTTCAGCACGTTGACAACTGCGACGCATTCAAGTCAATACAACTTTATTGTCAAATGTGCTGTATACAGCACAGATGAAATTTCTTCCCTCTAAACCAGACAACAAGAGGAGCATTCAGAAATGTTTGAAGAGTAACTCAAGGATATCCCGGCTTTGAAAGCTGTATTATGGTGATTTATTTTCTTTATTATAGCTATTATATATATATTTTTTAATTTTAACAATGTATGTAAAAGATGCTAATGGGATTGCCTGATGTATGTGATGTGTTTTTAAAAAAAAAAACAACAACAACAACAACAACAAAAACGTTGCCAACTCAAGTGTCCATAGCAGACCACACACGGTGGATTGTAACCGGTCGTGTCCGAGAATTGACGACGCACAGCAGAATTTCTTGTACTGGCTGCGTTTAATCGTCTCAACCACACAGCCTGACGAAAAGGGCAGAAAACAATGTCCTCCCGTCAATTATTGAGTGACACATCGTAGCCCCTCCCCATGGACACCAAGAGAAAAAGGGCTCACACTTAACACAACTTACCTGACTAAAATAGCCGAAAACAATGTCCTCTCGTCAATTCGAGTAATACAACGTGCCCCCTACACAAATTATATGGCCAACATTATATTCAAATACTTAAACTTGTGAATGAAGACAAAAGTTTCTTCCAGCTCTAAAAACACTTACCTTACCTCTCTCCATGGATATCAAGAGAAAGGGGGGAAAGTCAAAGGCGGGAGTTGTACTTAAAAGAGGTGGTGCCACATTAATTAATGAAGTAGGGGAACGCATAACCATTTTTGTTCCCCCCCCCCCACCCCCTTCAAAATGGAGGCTATAGTAAAAGACCCCGTCGGGTATTTATCATTTCACAGATTTGGTGTAATTATAATGCATTTTCAAGTCGTATTTTTTTTGAGTTTGCGTCAGCTAAAGACAAAAATGTTAAGGTTTGTTGCATTGTCTTAAGAATATTAATACTGTAGTTAAGTATGTCAGCTAAGGAAAAACAATGCTCCTATTGGTTATTATGTGAAAATATGTTTTTATTTTGAGTGAAATCTAAAAAAAGATTTCTTCATTTTATTTGAGTTTATCAAATAAAAAAAATAAGCAGCCCAATCATGTGTCGTGAAAACCAGAATAGGCCAATGATTATTTTTAAATAAAAATGAAATAATTTAAGTCCTAAAGCTTATCTTTATTTTATTTTTCATAAGTCTTAATTCTTATACGTCGCTGTTAAAAATGCACCAGTTAGTGAAAGTGGTAAAACTGTCATTTTAATGCTAGGCAGGGGTTGCTGACGTCGCGGAATTATTTATTATATCATTCGTGCCATTCAGCACACGTCAAGTCAATCATCTCACCATCATCATTATAAAGCGACATTGATTGCGCTGTAACCATTTGAATGATAACATGCTGTTTGTCCTCGTCGTCTGGGTTGAGAGCAGTATTGGCTGCATGCAGACCATTGCGCTGACAAACGAGCCATCAATGAAGCACATTAATCTCGTCCTTGATAACTTTGGCAGGTTTGTTGTCCACACAAATCCTTTGGAGGCTTCGGCTTGGCCCCTCATTAATTCCTCACTAGCAAGCGCAAAGTTGGAAAAGCTGCTTCCCAAGTGGAGAATGGATTTTGTCGTCATGTTTTGTTTTGTTTTGTTTTCACAAGCGAGGCAGAAAGGGGAAGTGCAAGTATGGTAGCACTGTCGCTGTCTCATTATCTGCCATGGCTGCCAGTCTTCACTGTCACGGACCAAGCATTGGCTTTGATTCTATTTCTGACACTTGACAATTCCCTGACAGCCTGACGGACTGTGAGGGGGGAAAAAAATGACCAGATTGACAGGAGGGCTGCAATCCAGACCAGGATCCGATATCCAAGGCTCATCCTGGATTTCTTTTTTCTTACTATATATTCTACTAGCTGTTACTATTGTGTGTACACTTTTTTTCTGAACATTGTACTCAATTCATGAGAAACTATACAGCACGGGTGTCAAACTCAAGGCCCGGGAGCCAGATCCGGCCCGCCACGTCATTGTATGTGGCCCGAGAAAGCAAATCATGTGTGTCAACTTTCCTTGATCCTTGCTAAAATCCGGAACGAAATGTCAAATTGTCATTGGTAATAAAAAACGTTGAGATTTTGGGAAGACGTAACTCCGAGGGTGGCCCTCGACAAAGAATGAGTTTGACACCTACTTCACAGCATCCCTCAATCTTTACTGAAATTGTTGTCGTTCACATTTTCCTTACAAAAGTCACAATTCAGATTAGACTTCATTAATAGTAACATTTGTTTTAAAAAAGATAAAATAATCTTAACGCTGGTCATTCCAAAAAAGACATCCACCGTGTGTGCAGGCACACTCACAGCAAGATAAAACCCCTATTAAAGAAACAAGGCATCGGTTTGTTTGCATTTTCTTTAATATTTCTTTTTTTACAAAATGCAAATACAATCTGAGAGAGCTTTGAAGATTTCGAAGGACCGGCTGTCAATCTGAATTCTCGTGCATGCAGACAGCTTTTCTCAAACGGCAGAATCGCAAAGGCAACACAACACAGCGTCAAATGAAACGTCGGACGTGTGTTGCGACGTCAGAGTCGGCCGGAGTAAGGCCAAAACCAAGACTGGGCTGGTTGTCTTGAACGTCCTTCACATTGGCTTTATGGGGGCGACACAGCCACAAACATGCCCAACATTTACTTTCGCACTTTCAGTGCCCTGATTCATGTTCCCCCTTAAACAGGACACATTATGAAAATGTGCACATAAGTTACAGTGCAAATGCAACGCTGGGTACCTCTTGCTTGTGTCGCAATGCCCTAAGGTGCGCCCCTGGTCGCCATGGTAACAAAAGCTATTCTCGACAAGCGTGACAAAGAGCAAATTTCGCTTTGTGTATTTTGAGGACACTCGGGAGACGTTTAAAATTGTGTGTGTGGTGTGGCGGGGTGGGGGGGGGGCATAATGTCGCTGGCTTTAAGTGACAAAAACAATCATTAATGCTCATTAGCGGTGGACTATAAAGGGGAGCGACACAGCACGCGAACAAGTCAATGCTGAAACTGTCTCCACACACGTATGGTGAACTTGCATCTTTCAACTAGTACGTTTCTGCAGATGTGTAAACGTAGAGCATAATGGATTGGAGGGGGAGGAATAGCGCTTTGACGCTCCAAAGTCAAGGACAGAGCGGTGGCACGATGCTGCCGACAGATACTTACTTAGCATGTGACACACGCTCTCTGCACACAGGATTTCACCGGCCAGGTTCTAAGAGCTTTTGTCAATTTGGCAAAGAAAAAGCACCATTTGCGCAAATGAACAAGTTGCCCATTAGCATTGTCGCCTACACACGAGCGCGCATATTCTGCTTTATTTTCCAGCAGAGTGTGAACTCACCCCTGTTAAAATGTTCCTGTGCAAGTATGAAGGGGGGGGGATGAACCTCGTTTCCAAGGCCAGTCCTCAAAATAATTAAACTGACAACAGCATTGGCAATCTAGTTTGGAAAGCTTGCCACGAATGGTTCATGGGCGCAAAAGAAGCACTGTCAAAGTACAGTTCAGTAGTATTTAACTTGAAGTTTGCTCAGTTCAAAATGTGCATGAGACAATGGCTACATGGTTTCTAATTTGACGACAGCATTACAAAAGGCGACCAACGGAAAACGACTCCAAAAGGTCGCAGGACTTGTGGAAAATTGTCAATGTTTCTTTTTGAAAGGAGTGCAATATTTTATCCATGGTCATGGGATTTTGTTTTAAGGGGGGGGGGGTGTCCTTTTTCTTGACCCATTCTAAGTATACATTGAGCTGCACATTAGCGGTGAGCTATTTTGATTGATGGTGCGGCAGTATGACTCACGGACATTGTCCACCAATTACTATTATTGTAATTATTCAGAGGGACAAACTTGACACAGATCAGATGACTTCTTTTTCCATTCATTGAAATAATTCTGGAGAATCAAGCCTCGTCTATTTCTTTTGTTGTTTGCTGAAAATGTCACTTAGGCAACTGTCAACATGCGAATGAAATTCAAAACAATGAGATTCATAATCTCATAAATGGAGGACTCTGTGGATTTTTTCCTTTCGCTCTTGGTCAAAAGACGCATTTATTTTTGCCGTTTTCAAACAAACAGTGACTTCAGTACGCTCTTGTGTTTTAGCCTCACCTCATTGATACATTTTGTCTGATTGTGAGAGGCATGGGGACATAAACATGAAAACAAGAAAGGGAAATGACAAGAGTTGAAAGTCTCCCATTTTGCACATTGAGGTTAAAAAAAAAAAATGGATATCAAAATGTGCGTGTGAAAGACAACAAATGAGGACGCTGCGGTGCTGATCATTCAAACGCTGTCTGGTGGGGGCGGGCAGGTCGCGTGTAGCACGTAAGGTGTCCACAAAGGTGTGTAAATATCTTCAGATTACATCATGTCAACTCGCATGCATTTTTTTTTTCCTTTCTGCCAACACAAACACTGCAGGCACTGGAACTGAGAACGTACGTAACTCTTCTCTTGTTTACTCACTTGAAAACAACCCCCCCCCCCCCCCCAAGAAAAAAAATAGCGGCCGGTCACTCACGGTACGTCTACTGTCTTGGCGTCAAGCGAGCGGCGCCACCGGGCGAGCGCGTCAACGTGACCTCTCTGAGAGTACAATGAAAGCGTCGTGCTTTGCGTTCCTTGCTCAAACGTGCGCTTCCCATGTCTGTCGTGTGTCGAGGTTTATTGCGAGAAGGTGAGCAGAGCGCGACGTTCAAGACGACCGGCCGGCTGCTGATTCAGTGTGGACTTGAGAGAAAAGCTGAGGCATAGGTGGAGCAGCTTGCGAGCAAACTTGCCGCGGCCCGATGCGTCTATCATCTGGCGTAGTGCTTGATGTAATCTTGAACTTTGTTCCGAAAATCTTCCTGAAAGCAGACAAGAGGCGCAATGGTGTTAGGACAACAACGGCGGGGATTTGTCAAGGGATCTCACACACACACACACACACACACACATATATTTGAAGACAACATGCAGTGGATAGAAAAAGTTTCCGCACCCCTCTAAAAATATGACATCGGGTTGAATAATTGTGCAACTTCCGATTCCTTCGAGTTTCATCTGACCTCTATTTAAAAGCTTAACTTCTTCCATTTTTTTTCTTTTGCACCCAATTGATAGCACGCTGCTTCATCAATCAAACAAGTACCCCCAGTCCCTCCCCACGTTGTGTAATCAGCAGCTCTTTGTGTGTTTTGCACAATTCCTAATTAACGTGTAACCGATTTATCATTGCGGCGGCGAGCGCAATTATATCACGTCCCTGCACTCTGCCTAATGCAACATTTCACGTCAGCCTTTCCGTGATTAAAAAAAAAAAAAGGTGAAAGTAAGCAGGAGTGACAGGAGTTGTGATTGTCCCCAGACGTAGGGCATCTCTTCAAAATCAAATTGCTTTTGGCCCTTTTCGACAATGGGTGGGAGACAACCAGTCTCGGTGACTCCTGGCATCCCCCCCTGAGGAAACTATTGAGCGGTCTCCAATGAGCAAAGAGCCGAGCTAATTTTCTTCAATGCCCCTTTGGCAAAAAAAGAAGAATATACTGTACAGGGATTGCTTGGGAGCAGCTCTTCGGTCTGTTTGGATTTTAGCCGATGATGTCGACAGTGAAAAAAAGATCCAAGTTAGGTTCATTAAAAAAAAAAAAAAGAAAAAAGAGAACCCCCACAGATCATTATTTAAAGGAAGCTTAATGAGACACCACCTGGGGATCTAAAAAAAAAAAAAAAAACAGCTCCACTTGGCAATTCATTAGCTTGAAGAAACTCTGCAGTCTATTAAAAACTTTTCGGCAATGCTCCAATCACGCAAGGCATTTATCACTCCTCTTCCCTAATTATCAGCGATTTCCCATCATGGCGGGGTGGGGGGGAAAGGGAAAATAAACAAAAGCCTTCGGGGATGAACTGCTTCTCCAACTTCTGCGTGTTGAAAAGGAAGCAAAGCGCAGCCCGCTGACGATAGAAACACGGTGAAGGCCAGAATGATGCGGTGCAAATTTGAGTTGTGGAAGATAATTCAAATCGGAGGTAACTCCGTGCAAGGGGGCTCACGCTCAGATGATGAGATGAGTGTTTTCTTTTGTTGTGACTGCAGAGGACCGCAAGAGAAAAGTAAAAGAGGCTTTTACCTGCGACTGCCGAGTCAGCAAAACAATCCGAGCAAAAACAAAATTCTCTTTTTTTGAAAAGTCTCTTTTCTTCTTCCTTCCCACACACACACACGTTCTCCTTTTGGAACACGGCTAGCGTTTTTTCAGCCGAATAGCGGCACATAGGTTTCACAGAATGAATGCCACAAGGTGCGTTTGAAAAGCGCACTTTTGACCAACTTGCATCTGCGTAAAATCCGCTCTCTGGGACCCATGTGATTACTGTACCATTAAATGTTGTCCACCTTTGCCGTTTACCCGCAAAAGCAAAAAGGCTCAAAAGTGAAGGAAAAAAGTCAAACATAGAATTGTAAATATTTCCCGAGGTGCCATTTAGTGCTGATTAGACTTGCAAATTGTTGAGCTTGCCTTCCACCCAGCAGGCACCAAGTTAGATGAGAGTGCGGGGACGAGAGCTTTTGGGGAAAAAAAAACAAAAACGCACACACACCATCTGTGGCCGCTCCCTGCCTACGTCTCCAGATAACGCGGTTGCTTTGCTCGCAAGCTAACGTCCAACGCATAACACCCCTTGCGAAGGCATGCGACAACTACAGTCCAGAAGAGGTCAGTCACACTGCAGGCGCATCAGAAATTGCTACTTTCATTTTTATTCGATTTTCCCCCGTGAATAAAGACAGGCACGGCAGGAAGTGGGCCGAGCTCAAGGTTTTGAATCTCAAGTGGGACCGATTTGCCAATCCGTTATGCTGAATGTCCGTCCCTGTGGTGAATTGCTTGATTTTTGGGGTTGAAAACGTTGAGTTTGAGGAAATATCTTTACATTTTTGGAGTGAGAAAAATATTAGCCTGCAAGGTGTTCATTTTTAGAAGACGTTAACAGCGGAATGATGTGAATCAGCTGAATGATGTGGATGGAGATGCATGTCAAAACGGGATTAAGCAAAGAATATGACTTAAGGCTACTCAATAATCGTGAAGATCAATCAAGGACATTTCTGGGGAATGAAATGGCACAGACCCACCTTATCTCTCAAATGATGTTCTGCCGCATCAATGTTCAACGGGTCATCAAAATTCAACAAGTCCTACGGGAGATGAGACGTGATATCAGAAGAAGGAGGAAAAAAAAAGAGAATCATCATGATAAGAGTGCCAGCAGTATGTATTTTGTGAGTGAGCATCACAGGAAGTGGGTGTCGTCATCTCTCAGGGCGGACACAATTGGCAAGTGGAATCAATTTCAATGGAAAACTCTTGAGCAGTCTTCCAGGACTTGCTGCCAAAAGCGCCAAATCTCATTTTGTTTCCTTGTTTGTATTTCACAAGCATCTCAAGGCAACCCCCCCCACCCCCTTCCCACCGCCACCGCCATAATGGGAAGGATTATTGCCCCCCCCCCCCCCCCCCCATGTCAATTGTGATAGTGGCTCCATTGCGGCTGCCGAGCGAGACAAGCAACGACTCTTTTGGAACTCAATTACAGCTTGACTAATTATCAACGGCGTGACCGACATGCCGATCGACGTTTTTAAAACGTTAACCGTGCGGATCAACGTGCCCGCGGGATGAACCCGCGGCGCAATCGGCAAATTGGAATCATCAACTGACGTCCAAGTGACTTTGAGGAGACAAATATGAGCGCACCTTTTGATCCCGGCAAGACCTTTGAAATCATCCTCATTAGCGTGCGCCGCTTTGCATGTGGATGAGGCGCTTTGCACAAAATTGGAACAACTTGCGTGCCGTCCGCTTGAATTCGCACGCATCAGAATGCAACCGTTCAACAAGCCTGATCAATCAATTCCAAAAGTATTGGAACGATAAAAGCATTTCCACCATCGATTAAAAATATTTATGTGGTTATGTGAAATTATACAGTAGTTCGGGTTGAAAAATAATAATAACTTACGGTGAACAACGAGTTCAATCCCCAGACCACGTCCTATAGAAACAAAATAAAAAATTCCATTATATTTGTGAATATCTCCAAAGTCTTGGAATTATCAGGAGTGGCTCAAAATAACATCTTGGAGTTTACCTTCAAGGTTCTGGTGGGGGCCCACCCTGTGCCGTCGATAGAATGTTCCCGCAATAGGCTGAAGTCAAAGAAACAAAGCGCGACTGATTATTTAGGACAACACATTTCAAACGCCGCTTAATTGATTGGAGCAATTCAAGAAAGCCCCAACGGTGAATTCGTATCCCGCCTTGATGATGCTTCTTTCTGCTCTTCCCATAGCATGTCAAATTCATGCGGTGCAAATAAAATCCCACAGTCGTGAGTGCGGTGTTGGAATTGCATACCTCAGGCAGATCTCCCCATTCTCGGTGATATTTGGATGCCATATTCTGGTCAGACATCGCACTTTTGGAGGCTGGAAACCAAAAAAAAATGCAGGTGGGGCATATTTTCAAAGTGTCTCTTAATTTGCTCCTCATCCTGGCACGATATTTGGCTCAAATCCTTAAAAGCGCGTGGAGAAAACGGTCTCCTTTTCTTCCTTGCATCTCTCAAATGCTACTTTGGATTTTTCCCCCCCCCCACTCTGTTGTTCGGGTGTAATTGTGAATAGCACGGTACTCCTGCAGCAATCTCATTCTCCCTCACGGGATGAAAAACGGATCTCGATGAGGTCATGTTTACCTAGCTCGACCCAGCCAACTGATTGGAAGCAAAGAAAGCAAACCTGGAATGCGATTGCGGCCGAACACAGACAAACACAGAAGCTCGCGGGCGAGATGGCTTCATTACAATTCGAGCCACTCACCACCATGTTGTAGGCTTCGGGCACGTTGATTTCAAACTGAAACCTGCCACTTTGGTAGTAACCTTCATCTGGAAGGAAGGAGGAGGGACAAATCACGACATCGTAAATAGACTGCAGTGAGACACACGCAAAAATGACCAAGCATGCTGACTCGTGCAGTCCGGTCACAGCTGCGAAGCACCGTTGACTCAGACGGTCAACGAGCACATTCATTTCGATATTCACAAGAGCCGTTTGATCAAGACGTCCTCGTTCATTAAGTCGCCACTGCATCTTTTCCCCGGTGTGCAGTTTGCGGCCACGCGGTTTCAACAGCATATGGGTGAATGAGAGCAAAGGGGCAAAGCTTCATTGTAATTATCAAGAAATAATACGAGCTAGTTTTCCTCTCGAAAACTCCTTATCGGATTCACTTAAGAAAAATGACAGCAGCCCTTACAATGTGCTGATCTTTGCTCTTCGGTAAAGATTTTGCTTACAGAGGCTTTTGTGAAAACGAAGCTGGAGGTGTACTGCAACATGACTTGGGCACCGGAATCGGGCTGACATCCAACTTTCTGGGGAGTTCTCCGATTTTTGCTTGTGCATATCAGGGCCGATGACTATGATCAGTTGTCGAAACAGAATGATTTGTTCTAAGATTGATGGGTAGTCGAAAACATCGCAATAGTGGCAAGAACACGCAAAGGAGAGCGTGATGTGATGCTGTGAGCGCACCATCACATTCAGTTCGTTTGACCTCGAGCACGCTGCAGCTGGGAAACATGCTGAGAGAGCGCGGCCAACCCGTCCGCAGAGGCTAAACAAACTTCGTCGCAACACTTGAAAACATACGCGCATGGCCTTAAAAAAAAAACAATCACACGCGCGCACACACACACACACAATGGCCCGCTGAGCCGAGCTGTTGGGGCAAAGCGGGTCATTGGAGGACAGCGAACGAGTGGACGTCCCCCTTGCCGCCCTGCCGACCGCTGCCACGAATGGAGCAGTTCACAATAAACAACATTGGCCAAGTGGTCAAAAAATATTGGACTTGTGTTTTTTTGGGGGGCGGGATTAACAAGACCCAAACGTGAATTTATCAGTGACCAGCAGGAATGAGGGCGCTGAATGTTCTTGGCTTACCAGGAGACACTGCTAGCTGAAAATGGTGCAGCTTGTCTTCATCGGGGAAATTGGCTTTGCATGTACCTGGAATAAGACAGAAACAAATGCTCTGTTGGACGTGAAGGAAATGTTGAAATGTCATCTTTTGCAAACACAGACTGAAGATTAAACGAGTAAATGTGAACGCGTCCCTTTTGAAAAGGCAACTTACGTTTCAAACCAGCTACACACCGCCCCCTGCTGTTTAGGGACATCCACTACACAAATACAAACTGGGACACGAGCAATTTTGGCACTTGAAATATTCAGATGAACGCCCATTCACCAAATAAAAATGGGGAAAAAACCACGACAACAGTTGGTTTGAAACTAGAGAGCATGTCTCATTTTCCTTCAGCATCCGATATTGGGAGTTGCGAAACAAAAAACAGAAGTGACTCCTGAGCGGAACCATACAAACTGCTCTTCTCACCAATAATCCTCCATTTGCGCTAGTCACGTCACATTTTTAGGGCAAGTGGCTACATTTCAAACATCCTGATCATCTTCACAAGCAATTGGGGAATATTTAAAGCTGAAATTTGTCAGTCAATCGGAATAAAAAAAAAAGGAGCTCAATTCTGCGGAAACCTTCCTCAAATTTTCAAATTTCTTTCGTGCCTTATACTCGGGTTGAAGTGGCCATTCCAACCAGACTCAGTATTTGTCACTATGCGGCGGCGTTGATGGTTGGGGAGTTATTTCAATTTGGGTGTCATACAGATTGTCGTGTGTTGCTTGAATATAAACCTAGCCGTATCAGATAAGCATCGCTTGAAACGTACACGAAAATAGCCAGATCGGATTACAGGTTATTAAATCTGACACTTGGACCTGCGGTGGCAATCGAGCCCGAAAGAAACATGAATGAAGCTCTACTCAAGACTGACATCTTGAGGGGGAAAAAAAATGATAAAGCGTCTTGAAGACATCAAAGACATGTTACCGTCATGAAAGCACGACAATTGCCAAAATCACATCTTAACTTACTAGGAAGATTGGCTTCAAGTTCGGCAACTTCTGCAGGGAGACAACAGTCAAGTGTCAGTGCAGTAGAAATTGGGTTGACGACAAGTGCACGTGAATGTGTTTGGACTGGAAAATGCAAACCTTTGGTAAGGAGACGGTCTCGAATGGAGACCCTGTGAGTGGCGTCGGAGACCCCGCCGGCCCGGCCCGTCTGTCCGCCGTCATTCCTCTTCAGCTTGCTGGACAGCGTGAGCATGGCTCCTGCAGCCCTGCTGTGCTCTGCCCCGCCCCCGCACGTTGCCCCACGACTCAAACTTCCTGTCACAGTGTCAATGACACACACAACATCATCGGTTTGTATCCTTTGAATCAGGGTGTCTAACCCTTGGTCACCGGTGGTTGCCCTCGGGGCACTATTGTACTTTCTGGTTATATTATGTCACATAATTGCCGCTGTGTATAGTGACGGTATTGGTGAGTTGAACTAGTTAATGAATAAAAACTGGATTTGCATTGTTCATAGTGTTATGACGCATTCATCTGTTTATTTTAGGATTGTTCACATGCACCACAACCGAAGGAAGTACCTGGAGAAAACGTATACAAGTGCGAGGATAACATGCACACTGATATAGAGCAGAGTCAACACCTGAACCTGAACAAATGCTCAAATTTAATACCCGATGAGATGTGATTTGGAAGTCTACGGTTTGCGTTTTGGGCTTGATGAACAGCGCATATCAAACTTGCACTAAAGTAATAAAATGTGCAGGAACTATTGTTTGCAATTTTCATTTCATTATTTAATATTAAAGGCCTAGAAATGTTGTGTGTGTTTTTTTTTCATTCGACTATTGAGTACAGCTATGAGTTCACTGCCGTGTAATCATAGAAAATGAATCGGTATTCCGCTTTACATACACGACCGGGTTACGTCTGAGTCGAATTAATGAAATATTCCACGTAGATTTCCCAGATCGATTAAATCAGTTCTGATCTTGAGTCTCTGTCCAAAGGCTTTCTATTGAGACGTTGCAGTATTTTAACGAGATGTGTGTTATCAGCAGTTTATAAATAGGCGATGTGGTTTACTGTTTTGTCACTACGTGAAATATAACTAATAATAGCCATGTCGTTACCACAACTAGCGGAGATCGACTTCGGCAGCCTATAATCGTGTCTCGCTGGATAATGGCTCATTATATAAAAGCAGACAGCGCGAGCACGAAAACATGTACTTGAATTCGTCCCAAGGCAAGTTTTCAAGTGATGTTCAAAACTATCCAGATCGCCGAATTAGCTTGTGTGTTATCCGGACGTTGTTTACCTTTAATCTGGGAGCTAGCGGTCCGTGCTACACCATAATCGGACGCCCTCCGTTCGCCGAAACTCCCCTCGGTGATTAATGAAGGCACTGACGACTGTAAATGAAGATAGAATGTGATTTTGGGGAAGCCGGGGGTTGGAATGAACTGAGGGGAGCCTCAGCTGTCAGAACTTCTCTCCGGTATCATGCGGAGCGGAAGTGCGAGGACGTCCGCACAACATCTGTGTCCGGGTAGAAAAGGCAGCGGAACGTGTCATTCTCGTTGTGCACGCGAGCGTTCTGAAATCATTTTCCCGATCAATAGTGTAAATTTTACACTTGATGAGATTAACAACTCCATAATAGCAACTTTATTAACGCAGATTCATTTTTGTCTCCCATCTTGTTTGATCACATAGGCCACCATATTAAATTTGTGAATAATCATTGCAATCCTAACCGCCAGTGTGGCATCACTGCAGGTAACATAATTAAACAATATTTAAGTACAATTCCCTGTCTGTAAGATGCAAAAATACAGTGCATCCCTAAATTGTTTTTGTGTACCACCCATTTTGGGAGGCTTACATTACATGTTCGCGTTTGTCAAAATCCAAAACTATTCCATTCGTTTGCACGTTAGCTTTTATGTAAAGCTTTTTGGGAATGTTCAGTGTATTACTCTTTATGTATTAGCTTTAACTTCTTTGGAACATTTTGTGCTGACTCCGCATAGCTTTAAAGATACTCAAGAATCTGTTAGCTTTAGGGGTGGGGGAGCTTTCGTTTGGGGTGGGGGGAATAAAGCTTTGTGAATTATCCATTATAAGAGCATCTTTTAAGATTTCTGCATTACATTAGCAAACTGAATTACTCAATAGGATGAGCGAAATTCTCTGCATTTCAGTTTTGTGCATTGGAATGCTTTCGACTCCGCATTACTCCGGTCTACATTAGCTTCAGTGAAAATGTTTAATCACTCACATGAGACAATGTAAAGTTTTCATCATTACTTTATTTGAAGTCCATCCCAACCTTACGCACATTATTTAGCAGTACATATGAGCAGAAACTGCATACAGGATAGTAATCATAGGAAATGGGGGACAGAAAAGATTTGGGAGGGGGCGGAGGGTTCTACTTCTGGTTGGGCATCAGATCATCAATGGCCTCCTCCTTCTCCAAATTCTTCTCCATGTCCACCAGCAGCTTGACGCCGTCCACCACCATCTGCACAAGCTCCACCTCGGAGAATCCCAGTCGGTCCGCGTTGGAGATGTCAAACACTCCGTCCACGGCATCGGTGTCCACGCCACCTGATTGACAAACCAGTGTGAGTACTCATGGAAGCGCAAGAATTGGACCAAAGCTAGGTCGGTTTGCCAGTACCAGTTCCGCGTTTTTGGAGACGCAGCCTCTTGAGAATCTCCTCAAAATCGGCGTGCTTGGCCAGGTTTGGCAGCTTTACGTGTACGCCGGCACGCAGGCCGGTGCCCAGGTTGGAGGGGCAGGTCAGGATGTAGCCCAGATGCTCGTTCCACATGAAGACGCGGCCTTTCTCCTTGAATCTGGCTTCGATCTGCAGGTGGTGAGATTATTTCAATCCGTTACATTGGCTCTGATCTCCCACAGGTGGTGAGATTTCTTCTGCCACGTGGTGAAATTTCAGACCATTTAAAACAATTTCCAGTTTGGGAGCCACTGGTTAGGAAAACCTTTCTACGCACCTCTGCCAGTCCAGTGCAGAAGCGGGTGAACACTTCCTTTATGTTGCCTCCTTTCTGCATCGAGATGACGCGCAGATGGTCCTCCTCGTTCACCCACACCAGAAAAGTCTTGCTCTCGTTGTGCCTTTGAAACGCAGGTTGGCAAAATGACTTGGACGTACAGATATTTAATTGAATTCACCGGAGAAGTACATTTCAAAAAATCTCAATTCCTATACTTCCCTCTCCTGCTTTGAGAGGCCTGCATGACCCTTCTCTGAAGTCGTATGGGTATTGAGAATCAATAGGCGCTTCCTCACCAGATGCCTCTGCCGTCGGGCCAGTCGCGGGCCATCCTGGAGGCCAGCAGCAGAGGGGACACGGGTTTGTCAAACAGGAAGTGGTCGTCGATCAGCTGCTGCTGCTCCTCCTCCGACATGTTCTTCAAGGCGTAGTACGTGCCAGTAAGGTCTCCGGTCAGAGAGCCCAGAGCTAAAAGGCAGAGAGAGAAATATGTTTGTGGGGGCAAATCACAATGTGACTTCAGACCAGTGTGCCCCCCACCCCCACCTCCCCCCTCCGCTCTAAGCATTTTCCTTTACCTTCGATGGAGAGCTTCTCCAAAGCGCGCCTCTCTCCTCTGGTGCAGTGTGGCGGCAGGCAGAAGCCGCGGATGCTGCGGCCTGTTCGGACACGGGAGCTAAGAACGTAGTTGGGGTCCAGGTCGTCGCCGCCCTAAACGGGGGGGGGGGGGGGGGGGGGGGGAGAAAACCAAAAAAAGGGACTGATCAGTTTCACTTGCCGGTTGAAAATGAAATGAAAAAAAAAAAACACAGAAGACAAAATGTAAATCTCCAGACGCTTACCACCAGATTCCCTGGGTTGAGGTCAGTCTTGTGCGTGTCTGTGGCCTTGTATCCGCCGTGTCTATCCTCAATCACGAGGTCAAAGAGCTCTTTGTAGACCTCGTAGGACTCCTCGTCTCCCGCCACGCAACCCACGGTCATGATGTAGGGGTGGCCTGCCCACGTTAACACCGCGTGACACCCGAGAGTCATCAAAAGAACCGCGTGGCAACGCGGGTCGAAGTGAGGCGCGCCGTTACCATACCAGGATTGTCCACGCCGGTCTGAATGACGCCGTCGATGGTGAAGCCGCTGCGAGTGGACCTCTCCTTCATCGTGGCGTACATGTCCTGAGTCAGGAACTTGGCCATGTGGTTCTTATGCTGACTGAGATCCGGGAACTCGTCCGTGGCCGTCAGCCCCCTCTGCTTGCGATTGGCCATCCCTTCACAGCTAAAACAGATCGCCAGCAACGCATAAGCGTCCGAGAGCAGATGTCTCTGTCCGTTTTGGGGAGTTTGGCTAACCTTCCTAGGCAACGGCACTTCTTTCCATCAACTCCCGAGTCGCACGAATATTTCACTGAAGTGAGCACATTCATCGTGCCCCTTCCTAAAAGTGGCAAAACTCTCTTCACAGTACGAGGGAAACCCAACGCGGACATGATACCGCAGCGCAACCAAACTGAAAAGGTGCTGAGTCAATTTTTGTGTTGCATCACAACAAAACCACAAAATCCATCTGCTAAGGGACCCATCGTAGCACCAAATCATTTCATTTTAGCAGTGAATCTCAACAATATGCATTTATCATTAACACAACAAATGCCCCATTGAATTAGCAATGAAGCAAATAAGGCACACAATGAAATGGTCCACTTTTGAACCAAATCTTAAAAACGAAAAAATAAACAAGCACAAAAATGCACCAAATAAGAACATTAGCGGATGTGACAGGTTTTCTACGGGCAACACAGAAATCGAGCCGGAAAAAGTCTGCTGGATGGACAAAACCAAAAGTCACTATGGGGCAGCCAAAATGTCAAGTTCAAAGTAAGATGCACCTAATTATAAAAAATAAAATAAAAAATTGGATGGGCTTTGCGCCTATCATGCAATGTTAAGTTGGGCTTCAAGGCCAAATGGCACTTGCTATAGTCACTCCCATAATATGCATCATGGCCTTTTGGAACCAAAGTGATGAAGTCACAAAGCAAAGTTTTGTATTATTTTTTTTATGATGTCACAACCTTTTCCCCACAAAATAGAAAATGTCTTGGCCAACTAATTCCATAAAAAAACGAGTATCAGCTTTCATACGACTGATTTGTGCTCCAGTCAAGAATGTAGTTGAACACTTTTAAGGCGAACACAAATGACCTCAACAGGAAACATTTCGCTTTTTCTCTTACACGTTCTGAATGTGTATGTCATGTCATTTTATCAATTAGTGTGAAAAATAATCACATGTCATGTGATAAACATCATTTTTTGATTCAGTTTGAGATGATTGTGTTTTCACGAGCGGTCAACTTTTAACAACTGGGAGGCACCAGAATGCTTTATTCCATCAAGCGATATGGAAATTATAAAATACGTATCACGTATTTATTTCCATGTGAAATGCTCATTTTGATACCAAAGTGCGTCGTGTGCTTACCTGATTCAGCGACACTTGGGGAAGATCGATTAAACGGTGAAGATGCTCGCGCACACAACTTTTTGTCTGGAGAGAAACTCTTTCTTTTATATTATTCGGCCCAAGTCGACGCCGTCAGACGTTCTTTGGATCACAGGGGCGCGTGTTGTGCCACCGACGTGACAAAAGCTATTAAAGGTGACGCGCGCGGCTCGTTGAGTTTGAACGGTGCTTTTCTCCAAACGCGGCGGCGTGACGTTCAGTTTTTTTTATATTTAGTTGAATTCCCCTATCGCATGACGTAGCGCTTGTAACGCAAGCAAGCGCACAATTCCGCTTTTATTGACATTGCTTATATCATGGTTTGTTTCTTAACAAGTCAATACATGTTTTTCGTTGTTGTTTACAAATAAGATGCGGATGACTTTTCCCCTTGTTAATGAAAACATAAGATATACATGCATACACCTAGGTCCAATGTTAAATTAATATTCGACGTTATGAACGAACTATGACAGGTTTTACATCCGGCATACGTTATGTCAAGGCTCCGGGCCTGTTCCACAGCAAACTCGGTTCATCATTCTTTCTTCTTTTTTTTCTTTTTTTAACCCGTTAACGTATTCTCTCCCACAAATGTTGGACGCCAAGTGAGGAAAATAATATAATGTCGCCTTCTAGCGGTAGTTTGAGGACGATGAAACGGGTCATTCACAATACTGTATTGTGCTTGAACTTTTTACTCCTTTCTGAATCTGATTGTAATACACCGGCGGGGCACAAGAACTACGGACATTAAAAAAAATCCATGGCATTCTGTTTTACGGACAACACTACCAATGACCCCAATTAGAGATGTGTGAATTCATTTATTTGCCAAAATAACGGGGTCCTAAAAGTGACAACTTTCTGGGTAGGGCTGCAATACAGGCCATTTCTCCTTTTTATTTAAAAAACAAAATTATACATCATCTGAGCTGTTTTTGCTTGCCAGCAGGTAGAAATACTTGACGCCCAGCACCACTTCTGTCTCTGCAGAGGTCACCTTCATGATAGACATCAACCTGTAGTGAGGAAGTCAGGAAAAAGAAAAACAAAATTCGCAAATAAGTAGCTTGTCAGTTGCACCTTTCTGAAAATGCGTCTGCGGTGTCACATTTTGGCTAATTGAATGATTAGCCAATTTCATGATCACGGTGTAGGCAAAAAGGCAAGTAGGGGTGCTGTGAGTGGTCAAAATCAAGTCAGAATACCTTTGACAAATGTCCCGTGAGAGCCTGTCGGCCTTCTGGGGGTCTTCCGTCAGCAGAGCCTGATAGCTGGAGAATGATTCCACGAAGCCCATGTAGCTGCTCAGAGGCATGGACTTCTTCACCCACATCCCCTCATTCCTGCAGTAGGAACGGTGAAACAGCTCTTCGTTCATCCATCCAATTTCGATACCGCTTATCGTGCTCTGGATCGCGAGGAGCCAAAGCCTAACCCGAGTTGCTGAGCACTCACCACTCTTTGTCAGCATAGGGGATGGAATTGTAGGCTTCTCGGTACAACTCGATAGATTTTGGACCAAGAATAGTACGACGGTAAGGATGCAAAGCAGCATAGAACTGAAAGTGACCAAAATAAAAGCACACTTAGGATTCAAAGAGGTGATTTAAAGCCTGTAAAAAATATTATATACATATAAATAAAAGTCTACTGCTATTCTTTATCCTCTGTGTATTTTGATGGATGAATTTCTGATATCTTTTATCAAGACACCTTGGAACTGTTCTGAGTTGTGAAAATGCCCCAATAGTCCTCCTTTACAAACTGTGAGCACCTCTTTGCACACTTGGTTGAGTGACTGTTGGCAGCAACCCGGGTAGGCCAGTTCCATATCGAGGGTGTAGTTGAGCAGAGCCAAGCAACCGCGAGGCTTCAGGACCCTGTAGGCTTCCTCCAGAAAGCGTGCTCTGTCAAACCAGTGGAAGGCGGACATGGCCGTTATCAGGTCCACTGAGCTGTCGGCAAACGGCAGCTCCTCAGCCGCGCACTGTCTAAAGGTGGAATTGTACACAAAAAAAATGCACTTTTAATATCCAGGATACTGGAGGACATCCATCCTCGTGCAGTATTTTCTTAACTCATTCACTCCCAAAGACGTTTTTAAACGTCTTTTCAGACTTGGTCTAGAATTGGCTGGTACTGAATGAGTTAAGCACCTCATTAGGATTGTGGGGAGGGATGGGAGTCATAAACTGGTTCTTGTCTTGGTAATTTGAGAATTTGAGTCCTAGGAAATCTTTGTTTGCTTCGCCGATAATTGTGCTTTCTGAAACAAAGAAATGCTATGTTTGGTTTGCTAATAATTGCGCTTATCAAAAATAATAATAATAAAAAAGCACTTTGACCGGGGCTCGGCCGCTGCTGAGGCTGTTACATGCGCCTCTCTCACTGCTGTGACAGGGTTCAATTCAGAGCAAAAATGGCAGAAGAGTGTGAGGAGAAAATATTGGAATATTAAATACATGAGGAGGACTGTAAACATTCCCAAATGGTAATAGCCACAATCGATACCTGGTCGATTAAAATAGAGCTCCCCTCATATTCTAGTAGGAATAGAAGAAAATTAGAAGTTCTTCTTTGACTTTCCTCATTCTCAGTGTTTAACGTTGTGGTATCAGCTTAAAACCCCCAAATAAATTATGTAAAGTCCTAGTGGAAAATTTCATAACTAGCCTACTTTTCTTTTTGCCCTCTTTCCATAAAATACATATTGCACATAAACATTCATTATACAAGCGGGATTATGAATGTGATGGGCATTGTTCTTGGATATGTGTGAAATTGATGTCATGAAACCCGACCGTGGATGGTATTCTGGCAACGCCCCTGTTGAAAATAATAAAAGGCTCAACATTGCATTCCCTCACCAAAAAGGGAATCGATACCGGTTTAATAAGGACTATCAATAAAGGAATCAGAATCAGACACGTTCATCCAAAAGTGATTTGGACTCCTCAGAAAGTAGCCGCGCCGTCGACCTACCGATAAGTGACGTTGGGCTCTCGAGCGTGCTGCAAAGCCACCTCCAGCTGGGCAGGGCTCACGTCCGTGCCCACCACGGACTCGAAGTGTTTGGCCAGCAGCACCGTGCCTTGCCCCGAGCCACAGCCCACATCCACGGCCAACAGCAGGGGCTCACCTTTCTGCCAAAACGTCGTCTATTGATTACTGATTGATGATTGAAAATGTCTTCCAAGCACCTCTCCCGCTTGAAGCGCAGTACACTACACAACTCACGAGTAGCTCTTTGACAGCATACTCGGAGGCTGACCTCCTACCTGTTTCTTCACAAATTCCAGCACACGCTGAATCAATTGGTCCGATGGCGAAATCCGATATTTCCAATAGGAGGCGGCATGATCTTTGCCTTCAAACAGACGGTGAGCCATCACAAGTCAAGGAGAGAGATAGAGGGTCAATTGTGAAGTGAGTGTCTTAAAACGACTTCTTCGTTGGCGTTGTGTAGCGCATATTCAGGCCACATACACACACAAAAGCAGGAACAGTGCGCTGATTGTAAAAATGGGAGGCCCGATTCGGTAATCCGTTGGCACATGCCATATTTGCAAATGAGCGCCTTTAAAGAGAACGGACCTTTCTTTTTGGATGTCGTCGTAGAACGCTGCGGACAACATCAACTCATACGTTCACATTGCCGGGCAGGATGTCCAATTCGAATTAAAAAAATATATGCCTGATTTTTTTTTTTGTACTCGTTGAATTCCAATATCAAATGCGCCGACAAGGTGTGAACGCAACATTTCGATGATGTTGTACGCATGCGCATAAAGTGTGACCTCGAATGACACGCGCGAGTGCCGTGACGTCACGGGACTCGCGCGGTGTTCTGGATGAATTTTAGATCTCGGGAACGCGAAGCTCCGTGGGAGTGTCGGCGTGTCGTGAACAGGAAGTCGTGGCGACGGCTGTTTTTCACCGCTCGAAATCCGCCGTATATTTGTAGTTACACACAAACAACAGCACACATCTCAGGAACGTTGTTTATTTCATCCCTCCGGTTTATATGTAATATTTTAAACATATCTGAAATCCGGTGATTGAGTTCAAAGTGAAAAGAAATCTTGACTCTCGAACTAGTTCCCCATTTGCAGCGATGACCGCCATTCTCATACTGCAGACGCATCACATACGTATCTGATTTATATTTTACATACGAAGCGGCCTGGGTTGGATTTGAGAAAGAAATGTGAATTGTACAATTCACATTGCGTGAAAAAACATCAGATACATGTCACATATGGGCAAAAAAAAAAAAAATCACAAATGAGCGATGGAAAAAATATTTTTATATCACAAAAACTTGACGACCGGAGTGTGTGGACTTGAATATACCCACCGTGTGTGTGTGTGTGTGTGTATATGCTGTATATAAAAGTGTGTAAACAGAGTTCATCATGATGAGGGTTTGTTGATGAGTCGCCTCAGCAACTTGTCAAACTGATAAACATGTTTGTTATTGTAGAGTGGGCCCCTTATGACAGCACGGTGCTACTAATTGTTCTCAAGGGACAGCAATAGGGACAGATAATGACCTGTTGACCATCCAATTTGCAGAACGCCTGTGAATAGAAGCAATATTCCCCACCGCCCCCCTAAATCAAAATATAGAAGCAGAATCATATTCTGCCAGTACAGTATACTTACATTATACTTTTTGTTCTCCTATTTTCTTCCTTTCATAATTTTGCTGCTGTAAATTGGGAATTTCCCCATCGTGAGACGAATAAAGGCTTTCTTATTCTTATTCTTATTGACATTCATTCCATTTAAGCTTCCGTCTTGAGGTATACTCCTCAATCACGGAATGTAAATATCCAGTCCAATTGAAATAAAATTGAACAGCTGACTTCAAAAGAGAGGGGGGGGGGGAATAGTCGTATATGAGACATCAACAATAATTTCAACTATGACCACAGAACAGTTTTTTTTTACATTTCTCGTTATGTTTATGTCAATTATGCATTGGAGAGGCACATTTTGTGGGGAAAAAAAATGTGACGTTTATTGAAAAAGTCTTCCAATGAGGTCGTTGATGTCATTTCATTGCAAAACCGGACAACTTCAAGAAAATGATCGTCTTCAAAAAAAGGCAACGTTTTACAAGACAAGTTTTACACACAAAAAAATGAACAAATTACAGGAAAGTAGCAAGTACTGCGCCTTCTGAATACCTTGATGAACCCTTAAAGGCCTTCAAAGAGTCACATTGATTGCGGTCAGTCAGTTTTCATCTCCTCAAGATCCCGTCCACCCACTTGGTTACGGCAAACATTGGCCTCCTTGTAGCATCTGCCAACCTGATCTCGAACATTTATCTCAGACAGATGACTTTCATGACAGTCTTGCGCAATAGGAGAAACACTAAACATTTGCAACTTCTGTGCTAAATACACTTTTTGATTCATCAGGTTGACATGACGTGATGGGTACGCATCACGAGGCCGTTAAACGGCGGATCTGATTCAGTGCACAAAAAACGGCCCACGTTAAATGCCAGATCAGAAGAGCTCACGTCACGTAAATAGTTGACCAGACATCTTGGATCAGAATTGTTTCCATTGCAATGGCCACAAAGTCTGCAGGTCAACCCGGCTCAAAGACCTCAGAGGCTAATAATGAGGCCTTAAATAATCTCAATGGAGGGAAATTCCGACATAGAGAGAAAATGCGAAGAGGAGGGACAGACTTGAAAGTGTATCGGTAGCCGGGCATTCCTTACTTTTAGGGCGCACTGGAAATAACGGTTGAAGTTTTGTCAGTCAGACACCAAATTTCATCTTCCAAACGGTGGTTTGAAATTGAAAGCAAGCACATTTGGATTTGATTGGCAGTGCGGCGTCCCTGTTGGCCTCCGCCCCAAGTCGCCGAGGTCAGACAGCTCATGCAAGGATTGACGAAAGGCCAATATCAGACGAGGCTTTGGGGCGTCAACACGCTGCCATTGGTCCGCCGCGGTCCCAAAGGTCACGCTGTTTTCCTGCGAAAGCCTTTAACTAGCCGCCGCTGCGCAGCGTCGTTCGGAGGGGCGGATGCGCGCCTCCCTGCTACATTTGTCATGTGGTGAATTTGTCTGCTTGTGTTGATGTTGTTCATGATGGAAAATGTTTCCGATGTCACAATGTTGACTCTGTCTGGTTTGAATTTTCCATTTGCGCAGAGACTCGCCATTTTCGTGCTCGTGCTACTCTGCTACCTCATCATCCTGCTGAGCAATTTGACCATCGTTTTGGTCGTCGTCGCAGACAGGAAGCTCCATCAGCCCATGTATGTCTTCCTGTGTAACTTGTGCATCAACGCCGTGTACGGGTCGGCCGGCTTTTTCCCCAAATTCCTGGTGGATCTCCTGTCGTCTCATGTGATTTCATACGCCGGCTGCATGCTGCAAGGTTATGTCATACACTCGTCAAGTTGCTGCGATTTTTCCATCTTGGCACTGATGGCTTACGACAGGTACGTGGCTCTGTGCCGGCCTCTGGTTTATCAATCTTTCATGACGCGGCAGCGAGTGTCGCTCTTTGTGTTTTTGTCCTGGTTCATGCCTCTGTTTTGTATGTTTATGAACACGGCATCCCTCTTGGGGAAAAAGCTGTGCGGCTCTCACATCAACAGGCTCTACTGCGTCAACCTGATGGTGGTCAACCTCGCTTGCTCCCCGCCCAGAGCCAACAGCGTCATCGCGGCGTTCAACATCGGGCTTTATTTCTTGCACTTTCTCTTTGTTTGTTGGTCTTACGTGTATCTGATCAAACTGTGCATTTCGTCCACGCAGATGTGGAAAAAGTTCAGGCACACGTGCACGCCGCACTTGGCCTGCCTGCTCACTTACTCTACCACTGTGCTGTTGGATTTGTTGTACATGCGATTCGGTTCGGCAAAGTTGTCTCAACACTTGCACAATTTCATGACCATTGAATTTCTTCTCATTCCTCCAATTTTGAATCCGCTCATCTACGGGCTGCAGCTGACACACATCCGCAACAATATATTGAGTTTTTTCCACACGGAGAAGAAGATACGCAGCTTTTAGGCCGGGGCAATGTGTCTGCGTGCGGGCAATATGTCGGATGGGATATTTCGGAATGAGGGTTGTGTCAGGAAAAAATAAAAAATAAAGAATGGAGGTTATTTCACTTGGTCTCCATTATTGGTCAGAGCAGAATATCATTTTGCTGTGCTTTGTTTTTGCATCATGAAATATACAGGCTCATCGAAATCAATTTGAGTCTGGCAGAAAATGTATTTATTGTAGTAGTGAAAAGTAAATGAATACCTTTCACAACGTGGACTGATTTCTAGAGTCAATACCATCTTGGTTTTTATTCTATTCAAGTAATATGCTTATTTCTTGACATCTTGAATTTCGAGGTTTTGCTTTAATAATAAGGACTGAAATATTGTATCATAAACGCTTCACTCTGTGTGTAATAATCTACAAGTTTAACTTTTTTTTAAAAATTGATCCACGGAAATGAATTCAGTGAAGTGGATCTGTATCTATTTGAGTTTAATTGCGCAGGGCTGACTTTTCAAATGATTTCATGTTGCAATTTGCACATTTTGTTTGTAATTCAACGGAGAATAGCTGTCAAATACAAGGGAGCATTCAGTGACACTGCAATGTTACTCAATGAAGAAATATCTCATGTTCATTGTCAGTCTTGTTGAATAAGAACTCCCTTTCCAATAAGGCACGCGTCACAAATGACACATTCACATTTGTTGAGAACTATGCCAACCACATCCAACACCCACTGTGCTTGCCAACTTTTTGATGTTTGAGTCTGACAACAACATACAATCTTCAATATTAATCAAGTCATGCCATTTGGACTCTCACGAACCATCATCTTTTTGTCACAGCGGTTAATGGAATTACCTTATTTCGAAATTTGCAATTGAATATTTCCGGTGTAGCGCTTCCTGCGGCTCGCAAAAATGTAACTTGACGTCTTAAGTACGGCCAGAGTTTGTTCCGCAGTCATACCAAACGCAAACTTTTACGCTGGCAGTTCCTCCGAAGAGGCAAAAGGTGTGTTTTTTTTGATAACAATTGTATGTCTATGAGCATTTATTTACGTTTGCTAATAGTTAGTGTAGAACGTGATCCATGTTAATTATCTGTACGTGTTGTGTATTCTGTATCAGCTCCTGCGGTGATCAGACCACGGTTATGGTTATATGTTGCTCACAAGTAAACGGCAAAAATCATCACTAAAGCTTCATCTTTGTTTGAGAGGGCATGCTGCATGGACTATAAGTCAGACCTCACCTGTCAGCTAAAGTTGCATTGCTTCTGTCAATGATTTGATGCACATGTTGACAATATCTTCAACCTGAATGCATCCACTGCTGGGAGTTCATACGACTCATCATTTGCGATGACTTTATGATGACGATAAGAAATCCTTCCGTCTTTCTTTCGATTTCCAATAGCGTTTGTCTTTCATTTGGGCAAAGCATGAGCTGGAACGTATCCCAGATTGGTCGCCAGCCAATCCCACCGCCCATTCAGTATAGACAAAAAAACTTTTGCAGTCACATTCGCTCCATTGGAGGTACTCATTTAATCAAGCGTTCATGTTTTGGGGATGTCGGAGGAACACATCTAGACAGACAATATAACGGTACTCATTGTCATATATTCTTTATCCTCTGCGAGAAACGACCACTGTTATTATTTTGATGACAAGGCAAGGTCAAGTCAAACGTTTTCTTTACCGCGATACGTCCTGTGTGGGCCCACTTGTCGAAACACGGCATGAAATAACCAGCCAGATCCTCCGCAAGGCACTTTGCTGTTGACTGAAATTGATGTCAAAGTTGCTGAGGTCTCAGGTGACGACCAATCGTGGTTCAGTTTGGAAACGTTACATGATCCAACTCAGAAAATAGGTGATATCATTATGAGCTATGATCGCGATAAGTAATTTTAACCAGGATGCTGCAGCCCGAAGTTGGGCCCTGAGGGCCAGCGGGTGGTCCTCAAAATAATTTCAATTTTGCCCCTGTGGGCCGCGGAGCAGCGTATTTTACTAATCAAGCCCAAATGAGCCGTTGCCAAGGAGATGCTCTATTACAATTTAGTTTCCCGATGACACTAGGAAACCAAACATCCAATACTTGTTTAAAAAAAAAAATGGCTGTTGAATTTTCCAAGAAGGACAAAAAATGTGGTCTACTTCACAAAAAAAAGTCCATTGTGACAATGACAAGCAGCTCGAAAAAGTGCTTTCGGTGGTCCAGGATCCACCGAAATATGTACGCCCCTTGTGAAATAAATGAGTGTGTGATGCGCCGTTGGCAGGTGAGGGCTGATGTCTTTGCAATTTGAACTAAGGCTTAGCCAGCGCGAGGCAACAACACTTTTCTGAAATCATCAACTCTCTCAACAACAATACGCACACTCTATTCGCATGTTCTATTTGCTGCGGTTGATAAATGTGTTATTCCCCAAACCAAACAGCAACAGAACGGAAAAAAAATGGTAGCAGAAATGATTCAGCAGCTGAAAGTATCAACGGGCTGGCTCAATAGCATCTGACGTTTTTTAAAACTACTGTAAAATCTGTGCCGAGTTATGGCAATCGCTCATTTCTGTCAGGCGAGTTTCCTAAACTCTTCAAAGTGGCGCCATTGAGCCTCCTCTAAAAAAAGAGAATGTTGGCTGTGTCCTTGTGAGCAAATTTTATTCCCAACTTTTAGGGCGCACTGGAAATAACGGTTGAAGTTTGGTCAGTCAGACACCAAATTTTATCTTCCAAACGGTGGTTTGAAATTGAAAGCTGGCACATTTGGATTTGATTGGCAGTGCGGCGTCCCTGTTGGCCTCTGCCCCAAGTCGCCGAGGTCAGACAGCTCATGCAAGGATTGACGAAAGGCCAATATCAGACGAGGCTTTGGGGCGTCAACACGCTGCCATTGGTCCGCCGCGGTCCCAAAGGTCACGCTGTTTTCCTGCGAAAGCCTTTAACTAGCCGCCGCTGCGCAGCGTCGTTCGGAGGGGCGGATGCGCGCCTCCCTGCTACGTGTGTGTGCCATGGGGTAAATTTGCGTGCATTGTCTGTGATGGAAAATGTTTCCGTTGTCGCAATGTTGACTCTGTCTGGTTTGAATTTTCCATTTGCGCAGAGACTCGTCATTTTCGCGCTCGTGCTACTCTGCTACCTCATCATCCTGCTGAGCAATTTGACCATCGTTTTGGTCGTCGTCGCAGACAGGAAGCTCCATCAGCCCATGTATGTCTTCCTGTGTAACTTGTGCATCAACGCCGTGTACGGGTCGCTCGGCTTTTACCCCAAATTCCTGGTGGATCTCCTGTCGTCTCATGTGATTTCATACGCCGGCTGCTTGCTGCAAGGTTTTGTCATACACTCGTCAAATACTTATGATTTTTCCATCTTGGCACTGATGGCTTACGACAGGTACGTGGCTCTGTGCCGGCCTCTGGCTTACCGATCTTTCATGACGCGGCAGCGAGTGTCGCTCTTTGTGTTTTTGTCCTGGTTCATGCCTCTGTTTTGTATGTTTATGAACACGGCATCCCTCTTGGGGAAAAAGCTGTGCGGCTCTCACATCAACAGGCTCTACTGCGTCAACCTGATGGTGGTCAACCTCGCTTGCTCCCCGCCCAGAGCCAACAGCGTCATCGTGGCGTTCAACATCGGGCTTTATTTCTTGCATTTTCTCTTTATTTGTTGGTCTTACGTGTATCTGATCAAACTGTGCATTTCGTCCACGCAGATGTGGAAAAAGTTCAGGCACACGTGCACGCCGCACTTGGCCTGCCTGCTCACTTACACCGCGGCCGTGCTGCTGGATTTGTTGTACATGCGATTCGGTTCGGCGAAGTTGTCGCAACACTTGCACAACTTCATGACCATCGAATTTCTTCTCATTCCTCCAATTTTCAATCCGCTCATCTACGGGCTGCAGTTGACGCACATCCGCAACAGGATCTTGAGTTTTTTTCCACACAAAAAAGAAGATACGCAGCTTTTAGGCCGGGGTAGTGTGCTTGCATGCGGGCAAAATGTTGGACGGGATGTTTGCAAATGAGGTTTTTGTCCATGAACAGAAATGAAAGAATGGAGATTGGTCTCCATCACTGTTGGTCAATGCCGAATATCATTTCGCTTCGTTTTCACATCATGAAATGTACAGGTGCATCTCGGCATCTTTTGCTCGGTAAACTATACACAATATCAACTGCCCAATTCCAATTTGCAGCTTCTTTTTCATTCTTTTAATGCAATATGCTAATTTCTTGTTATAGTGAATCTGAGGTTTTGTTTGCTTTAATAGCAATGATAATAATCACTGACGATGATCAAAAAATGAAATCAGGATCAACATGCCTCCTTTATCTTCTATGGACAATTTTTATATTGGATTTTACAGCCTAATGGGGTTTCATATCGAGAAATGTATATACAGTATGTGGTGACTGTCCCCTCTAATGTTATTTTGAATAAAAGTTTTAAAAATATATATAGTTTGTATTTTCTTTTATTGCATCTTATACTTGATATTGACTTCTTCAACATGGATGGAAACCAATAACATCACTTGTCCACTTGTGCTTATTCAATGTCAATGTGTGCGTTTGATTTCATTAAACCATAACTGTGGATGGCGTGATAAACAATGACTTCTCTGCCATATTCTTTCCTTGAATCACGTGGACGGCAAGACTTGAATCTGATGTACTTAAAACAGGTCATTTTAAGAGTTTGCATTCAGTTCAATTATAAAGTCATTGATTCTTTAAGAATGCAGTTAACATTAAAAAAAAAAACTTCCGCGAGCGTCTTAAATGGTCTATTCCGTCATAGGTGTCAAAGTCAGGTCCCGGAGGGGCGCTGCCCTGCATGCTTTCCAAGTCTCCCTGCTGCAACGCACCTGATTCCAATGAACAGGTTCAATATCAGGCTTCCGCAGAGCTTGCTGATGATCTGATCATTTGAATCAGGCGTGTTGCATCAGGGAGACTTGGAAATCATGCAGGACAGCGGCCCCCCGGGACCGGAATTTGACACCTATGTATTACGTGAAAGGTGGGAAGTTGTTTTATGTATGCACAAGACCATAACGAATGAACTAATGTTTCTCTAAATTCAGCACTAAAACTGTCATTCATATCTTTACCTTTCTTAGACATACCTGTCAACTTTTCGGAGCGCCAACCTGTATAAACTACCAAAAAAATCCTTATAACATACCAAAGCATTTTATATGTCAAAATAACGGCAGAAAACCTACCCACGAAATTTTCAATGATATTTATTGTAGATCTCCATAATACAATGTCTGGTTAATGTCTAATCATCATTCTACTTAGTGGCATTACTGTGTTCAGAGTTGTATTCCTGCGTTACTTTTTTCACCAACACCAAATGCTGACCCATTGTCTCGAAGTTACAGCATCCATTCATATTTACTTTGGAAATGAAAGCATTCGAGTAGACTAGCACCATTCTGGGCAAAAGCAAACGGAACTAACTGTTGGGGCGGAAAAAAAAACCAAAACGGAAATTTTCAGAATCCGTATGATTTGTGCGATACGGCCATATCCGTAAGATTCACCACAAAATCCGTATGAACTATGGCTAAACCGTATGAGTTGACAGGTATGCTTAGATTCTCATCCATCTTCTGTATGCAGAATTGACAAATAAAACGGGTCATCCGAAAGGCACCAAAACGAACTCCGCGTCGCTAGATGGCGCTAGTGCACCGCGGTGTCCTGCGAACGCTACGACGCACGGAGCCACGGCGTCGGAGAAGAAGGCCGCCCGATCCGTGGCTCATCCAGCCTCAGTCAGCCAGCCAGAAAGTCGTGCGGCCGCGACTGCCGCACATAATAACATCGCAACCTCGTCGAAGCCCAGCACTCATGCAATAGCCTGCTTCCGACAAACACTTCCCTCTTCCTCGCTCCTTCTGAGTTCCACGCCGCCGTCGGACGACACGCAAGCGGCCAGACATCCGTGTGCGTGCGCGTGTGTTTTTGGAAGGGCAGCCACAGTGAGGATTTGAAAACGTGAGTACGACTGTGTTCTTTTGGGGGGGGGGGGGGGGGGGTTCCATGGAAACCCGCTTGCTAACAGCGGGTCATTTGTTCACGTCCTCTCCGTATTGGTGCAATGTTCAACGAGCGCGATCAAGAGAACGCATCTTGGTGTATAAATAATTACAAAGGCTGTGGAGTGTGGACCGTTGCTCGGTGTCCAAAAACGCGAGACGGTTGTGCTTTGAAGGCGGTCGCGTCACCTCGACTCGACTCTGACACCGCTGCCTGGACGCCTCGCGAGGGTCCGCCAGGGATCTACCGCATCGTGCTCGGTCAACCGAGGGAGCCTCTCGCGCAGTTGTTGTTGCAACACGTCGAGGGTGTTAATGCAGGTGTTCGCCGCAGTGTGCCGTCTGATGATGCCTCCGTGCTTTGGCGAGATTGGGTTGCGTTGGGGAGAGACAGGCCGGGGGCGAAGAGCCAATAGGGGATCGGGGTGCGGTTAGGGCTTCGGGGGTCCCAAGGAGGAGAAAACACCCCCGTGACGTTGGCCCCCCGGTTGATTTGTTAGGTGTTTATGCGGTAGCTGGTTTTATTCTTTTGCACACTGAAATATTGTTATATCAAAACCGTGCTTTGGATTTATGATTTTTAGAGACGTGAACGTGACAGGGTCCACGTTTGAAACTTTTTTTTTTTTTTTTTTTGCCCCATTAGGAGTCCTGGCTGCCCTCAACTGGATTGACAAGTGGCGGGCGGCACAGTGATCTAGCGGTTAGCATGTCTGGCTCACACTTCTGAGGTTGGGGGTTCAAATCCAGGCGCCGGTGTGGACTTTGCATGTTCTCCAGGTAATCTGACTCTCCCACATTTAAAAAAAACACACGCTATTGATTAATGCAAACGTTTTGATATACACCTCTGAAATAACAAATTTGCTCACAATATCAATAAGCAACGCGTTTCTTGCAACAAATCTCTGCAAATGGTTACATTTTCAAATGGTCACCTCTGCAACATTTCTAGAAAATCACAATGTCCCATCACTGGTGGGCTACATTTCGAACAGCCCCGTGGGCTACGCACGTGGTCCTTGGGGGCTACCTCGAGTCTTGTTGGAACAGTCGCGCCGTGAGATTTTCAAGATGCGAGGTGTCATTTGCAAAAATTTGAGATATAAGTGCCCCGTGGGTGCAGTGAGCGGAACTGAACTCTCTTCATGCGGCCGCGAGCGCCTCTTAGCTGTATGTCGGTTAACGCAGGCAGTGGCAGTAAAGAGGCCAAGATACTTTTAAGTGCAAGTTTCTTGTCCGAAGGCAAATTGATGAGTCGGCCCCACGTGGACAGAGCAGCGCTTCTCATCAATCCACATGGGCCCTGCCTTGAAGACGTGCTCGTTCCGGCCCTGATGGATATGCCGTTGCTCATTTAACCTCAATAGAAACCAAATCGTTCTCGGCAACATTTGCAGGCTATTATTGTTCGAATCGGAAGAAAACCCGAGGCAATTGGTGTCAGTTTTTATTGGGATTAGCATGCCAGCTGATTGTTTTTACCTCGTACAGAACTTGGCTCACCATGTCATAGTTCCAGTGCAATGTGAAGATCCGGAAATAATAAGACGGTACAGTGTTGATAGGGCGGAAGTCCAAAGCCTCCCTTGGCACGGGGGAAGACGGATTTTCTCCGTTTGTCAGTTACAGTTTCTCGTCTGCCTGGAGATGTTGTTGTGCAGTCGATGCTGTGGGCTCGTTCAGCCAAGTCACGTATCATCGCTATCCTTTTCCCTCCTCGTGTTGTTGTGACCGATGTGTAAAGAGAACCATGTCACGTGGTATCTTGCATTGGTGAAAATTAAACCAGATTGTTTCCTCCCATCAGTTCTCTTCATCTTGTATTTTTTGCCTTGCTCACAGTCCAGAATAGAATCCTCTTACTCGTTAACAGTAATTCAACTCAACTCGGGATGTAACTGTCTTCAAGCTTCATGACATGAACCTCACGATATGATAATTAGATCGTTATCATGATATTGTGCGGAAGGGTTGGCGATATAAAAGAAAAGAAAAAGCTCACGACGTTGGCAAAAAAAAGTATTTGGTTTTTTTGTTTGACACACAAATAGGCCTCGCCTGTCATTTTGTTGTCATATGTTCCTATTGGCTCAGCGTGGCAAAGTATCCTGGCAGCGTATTTACAATGCAAAGTCGTGTTTTTAATATCGTACGACGATGTCGCGGCTATATTAAGATTGCGATGTCATCGTTACATCCCTTCGTTTTTACATTTCCTTTATCAACGTTGAAATTATACCAATCGTCGTCATCCGCTTTCCCAACCGTTTATGCTCACGAAGGTCATGGGAGTGCCGGAAGCCATCCCGGCACTTTAATTTAGGACATTTTCAACTTCACTGTCTGAATCAAGTTGTCCAATTCGAGGCTTGCAAGAGTTGCAGCGTCATCCAACCCCCCCCCCCCCCCCCCCTTCCAAAAAAAAAATGCACAAATGCATTTGGCCACTCCATCTTACAGTTTCATGTACTCAGCGTTTGCGTTGCACATGGGAATAAGACCTCTTTTTCATGCCATTTGCTGCTGAAACTGCTGAGAGCGCTTCATCCGACTCACAAAGTAGGCCAAGCAAGCAGGAACCTTGAGCTAAAGCAATCTTGTTTTCTCCTGGTGGATAAGTAGTGGAAGTCTTTTTAGTCCCTCAGTTGTCCCTCCTGTGTGATGAGAGTCATTTGGACATCGGGCTATAAATTTGGACCAAAGCAAGAGTTCGAGGGGTGAGTGCAAATAACGCCGCGTGACCCCAGCTCGCGTGACTTCTTCACTTCCCTTGGGGCGGCCACATCAATGCTGCTCCATCACCCGTGCCACCAAATTATGGGGAGGAGGGAGCCGCAGGTTGTGGCCATTATTCATGCACTATACTTACTTGCTTATGCATAATGCATCACTCTTTCTTTCGGGGGTGGGGGGGTGGAGACCAAGCGCCAAATACAGTACAGAGTATTCTGAGCGTCCGTGTCGGGCCCACCCTGTTCTAATGAAGGGCTGGTCTGTACCTATTTTAAGTCATGTGGAGTTCTCGGTGAAACTACAAGAAAGGGCGAATGCACATGCCGGATGATGTTAACATCACAGTGCAGATGTGACATTAGAATCAGTGTTGTACACACACACACACACACACACACTCGCTGAGTGAGTGTAAAAGGCACGGCCAACCCTGCATACTCTGTTATACTCTCGGGCTTGCCACGGTCAACCGGATAACTCAAATAATCTCATCACCAAAAAGGTTGAAGCAAAATCTCTGTCTCAAAGCTTTGCAGGGATCACCCCCCCCCCCCCCCCACCAAAAAGAACAGAAAGAGTTGGTGCGGTTGCGCGGGGCCAGGAGTGCTTAAAAGTCAGACTATCCGAAGTTTAGAATCATTTCACAGTTGAAAAAGATGAAATGCAGTGTGTCTAATGTGAAGCAAGACGAGCAGTTAACAAGTAGTCAACTCTGCTCTCGTCGTTCACTGACACCCATGTCACTCACCAGGCCAGGCCCCGCCTTTTAAAGCCATACACATTCAAAGTCACAGTTGCTACGGTAGAGCTCGAAGATGGCAAACCCATGTGGACAAAAATGATACCTGCAAAAATATCTGATTTTTATCTGATTATTCAATGAGAGAATCTTAAAGCAACCCATTCTAAAAAAATACCTGATAGCCGCGGCGCTAATTTACCGCATGTTGAAAGTAGAATGAAATCCATGCTTTTTTTTTTTTTGACTAGTGTACGCATTTTAGAATTGGCACCAGGGAGTATCAGACAGCGACATAATTCTCTTGTCGGCCTCACACGCTCCTGATCCAGATTATTTCTTTGAAAATCTTGTTTTGATAATACATTCTTGGCACTCAACTGCAGACGAGCTCTACCGCAGCCTTGCCCGTGGCCGCACGTTGTATACTACTGCCGCTCAAAAGAGCAACCCCGCTTTGATGAAACGTGTCTCGGTGCCACGGAGCGTGGATCATCTCTTCAATCTGTCGTTTGCCGTACGGCAGCCCCGTCACCTGCCGCTATTGCTTGTGACTGGCTTGGCTCTGATGTAAAGTGGAGCCATGATGAAAGTCTGCAGACGGCCCACCCAGATGCGCTGCTCGTTGCCGAGTGGGGATTTCAGGTCTGCCATATCGAGGTCCATCTGGCTTTATAACAAGGGGCAAAGGAATGTCTACTGATGAAGGCTTAACGGGATGAATGATGGAAAGTTGAATAAAAACAAAAATAGCCAGTCAAGTTTTGATTTGAGTCGGCACTCCAGATGCTGTGGTGGCGTATGAATGGCGCCACATTTGTGCACGATGAGTTCTTGAAATTGGTGTCCTCGATGCAGGTGCGTTGTTAGTCATAAATCACAGAGTCTGGCCCTTTGGGGCGAGAGAAAATATTTGTGGTCCCCGTCATCATAAGAGTCGCCCATTCTTGAGTTGGAGATTGTGCTTCTTAGCCCCACATGTTTGGTTCTACATTTGGGGGCGTGTCCGATAGTGCCTGAATGGTGGTAACAAATTTGACTAAACTGTGCAGTGGAACTATTTTCTTTTAATGCCGTTGTTGCCGGAAATTTGGGGAAATGTGGAATTCCAAAAGCTCGAGTGGCCCTCATGAGTCGCGACTCGATTGACCTTTGTCATGGCTCTTGGATTTACTGGTGTAAACATTTGATTTACGTCGCCAGTGGCCCCGCTGAAGCTTAAATGAGCAGACAGAGGCCGGGCTCCACGTTGTAGCACCTTATGTGGAGAAATCGCCCCGAAAACATGGAATTTGTCATGATGTGACTGCACATGTATCCACTGTGGATTAGGCTGAGCTCCATTAATAATGCAGGCCACGCGGAGTTCCCGTGAAAACACTTCTCTCATTTAATAAGCTCAACTCGGTTTCCTGAGCTGGCACTGGCGCTAAACGTGAATGGAGAATAAATGGAACTTCTGAAGCCGAATGAAAAAAGCGCCGCCACTCGCATGTCCTCTTTATATTGCTCTATCCTCTCCTTTTCAGTTGTATCCACCACACTGCGTATTGAACAAAGACACGTGATGCAAGATTTCCAACCTTTCCCAGGAGTCAGACATGCGTTCGTAAGAAAAAGGCCATGAGCAGCTTTGAGAGCGCAGCCCTGTCTCATGCAAGTGAGCCGGCGCAAACGTCAAAAACTCCGCAGCAGTAGTCGTCGCTGTTCTTTGCCGAGGATAAAGAATATGCCCATCGACATGTCGCCGCACTCTTTGTTTACAAATATCCCTTGCTTGAAGGGTTATGAAATCACCATGGAGATGGATAACGGTTCACCTGTGCCTCGGTCTGGGCCATGATTCAATATCATGATGGATCGCGATAGTCACCCGATCGATATCAGTAGAAAATGCCATCAGGAAAATTAATAATTCAGAACGCAAACCCCGACCGCGGCGTTGTGCGTGTTGTAGGCAGCGCGCAGTCGCCTCCAAACATGACGACGAAGCCGCTCTACCAACGAAGAAGAAGCATCCAATCCAACGAAAAAGCAGCAAAACCGACGGCTCAAAAACCATCCCAAATACCTTTGATCGAGCTGGTATGGCGTCTCCTGCCAGTTACTCGTATTTGAAAGCTTTAATGTAGCTCACATCTCGCCAACGGCATGTTTGGTCTACGCTGGAGTGACTAAGGTCAAAGAGGTCAAACCTCAGCATTCTCAAATAGAAATCAATTAACCACAATGCCTGCTGGCGAAATGTCCCCCATGATGGAAACGCATTTGCAGTTCCACAGCCCCCCCCTCCCACCCCGCCCCCCATTGTTATTTCAGGGTTCAGTTGCTTCACTATCTATATACAATACTGGAAACTTTTTTTTTTTCTGTCTCCGTTATGCCTATGTTAGTTTTCCCAGCATGTCCATACATTTCCTCCCTTTGCATATTCTCACCCCCGCCCCCATATTTTTGCAAGGACGTGAAAGAGTCCCCTCAAATGTGTCGCGAACCCTCTCGACTTTGTGTCGGTGAATAAGATTAGAAATGTTGCGATCAAATGCCAAGGTCAAACTGCCCTCCCATCTATCCCTTTCTCAAGAAAGCAATTACTCAGGAGTTCTTGAAGAGGAATCTGTCAAATCTGGCTTGAACTGGTTTCCACAGTGCACCGTGGTGGTCAAACGTCAAGCTCGACGATGTGATGCAAATTGCCGCTATAGTACAGTGCACGACAGTTTTCGTCATTAACTCATTCACTCCCAAAGACGTTTTTAAACGTCTTTTCAGACTTGGTCCAGAATTGGCTGGTACTGAATGAGTTAAAAACGAAAACCAAAAAATGTTTTTTTTTTATTTTCTTTCCGTGATTGTGGCATCATTTGCATCTCCTCTTGGTCAGGTTTTCGCCGAGCTCGATAGGAAGGCTGCAGCGAAGCTGAGCGTTGTTGAGGGCAGATGCTGCAGGTCTATGGGGGCATATTTGTGAACTGTGCTCACTCGCTGGGAACATTTTAATTTAAGCCCTCTGTTTCTATAAAGCGGCTCCAGATTTGTTTTACCTCCGGGCAGTTTGCGTACAGAAGCCGTTGCAATGGTTCAGGACGACCGCAAAGTGCACGCCTGTTTTCGCAACAAATGTCAGAATGTGCTTTGATTTTTGAATTTGGAAGTCATTGTTGTTTTCGTAGGATAGGTCACCTGAGAACTTTTTGGATCCAGGATGTATTTTACCATCAGCATGATTATGGAGGAACGAACATATAAAACGGTGGGCCAAATTCATCTGTACATTATTTGGAAGTGACCTCATTTGTCTTTTTTGTGTTTTTTTTTTTTGGTGGTATTTGCAGTTTCATCTGCTGTTTGTAATCACATTTAAACCGTGACGATTATTTTTGTTCATTCACGGCACGCTAAAATTTGCATATTCAGGGGAGTGTCCAATCCAGTATCCCCCCCGCCCCCTCTCTCTCAATCATTAATAATTGTTAATGCCGGTCAAATCCAATGGCGAGTTTTTCCCGAATGGTGAGGCGGCGAGAGATTCCCCGCTTTATTTTGGACGTAACGTTCTTCACTGCGACAGAGACTTTAAATTTTGGAGGATGTTAAGAATTCCCGCATATTCAAGATAAAAGAAGGCGCTGTATAATTACTGCCCTAAGACTCCCAGTGTGGCCTTGATTGGGGGTCGTTTTGGGTGAGCGCCTGCTGTGTTCAGCTCGACTCTCTTCGACTTTGACTGCGCTTTGAACGCTTGTGTCAGTGGTTGAATCGAGTTTTGTCACTGGAGTCAAATGCAACTCTTTCACCTCAATAGCGCTCGTCTGCTTCTTTTGAAAGACATAACCGAGCGGGGGCAACCTCGTCCTTTTTGACGTCTTCACGCTTGTGAGCCCAGTCTGTAAGGCGACCGTCCATCTTCAACACGTATGCATTTTTCAAAAGGAGAGTGAAATTTGGATACTTGATGGCAAAACAAAAATACAAATTGTGTACTTTGTCTGATGAAAGCTTTATAACAACATCAAATGCAAAACACCAAATCATGGACGTCATTTATTTTTACAATCCTTTTCAGCAAATGGACATTTGAAGGAGAACAAACAAACGGTGCCGCAACACATGTAGACAGACAATGTAAGAATACTCACAGGCATTTTCTCTTATTCCAATGCAATTGCAATGATCATATGACTGCAGCTTATTGAGTAGTTGTCAGTACATATGCACAGCACGCAAATAGCCCCTGACAACCACTCCAGGGTGTCCCCAGTTCAAAAGAGATGAATAGAAGATGACGTTTGATATTTCACCCCTATCATCTTTCCAACAAGTTGATAATGATTGATGGATGGATTATTTCAAGACGTTTGGTTGCATCATCTCATCTCATCTGCAGGGACTCTGTCATTTAAAGATGTGTAAAGTCCTGCCTTGCTTTCAGATTTATATTTTTCTTTTTTGTTGTTGTTGCTATTTTCACGACATTTTCAAATAAATTACTTTGTTTGATTTTTTTTTATTCCATTATATATGTTTTGGACAATCTGTACATGTATATGTTACCTTATTAGCACCAATGATCACGGACTTGGTGGAACACTCTGTGCCAGCAGCGTGACCCTTTCATGCACAAATAATGACAACTACCACAGGATTTCTTTTATTAGTCTTGAGGCATGAAGAAAAAAATCCCCTCGGATGGCATCACACGTAAGGGTCCTAGTGGTTGTTGAAGAATAAATAATATAAAAGAAAACAACATTTGAACAGCTGTCCACTCTGGTTAACCGCTGTCCCTGAAAGGGTTAAAAAAAATACAATCATATTCATCAAAGGCATGACAAATGAAGCCTGGCTGCACTCTGCAGTCCCTACATGGAGGTGGTCATACCTCTCCGAGGATTCCCGCAAACCGGCGTCTTACGAGTTGCAGACTCCAGTGAAATGCGGCGGCGGTGCGCGCCTTATTTATTTATTTTTAGGGGGAATGGAAGAGAGAGCCGCCCTCTTACTCACCTCTTTTTCAGGGGACGGCGCCGTGTTATGTCCGCTGAGGATTCTGCTCACTCATTTTTATGACCTTGTTGCGTTGGAGGCGTGTGCCGTGCGCACATTTTGCCGGACAGCCTTTTGCTCTTAACCTATGCGCCGCATGGAGATTTCTTCCCGCAGCTGTAGGAATTGCGCTCGTGTGTTTGTCAACTTTGCAAAATCGCAGCTGTGTTTAAAATAAATAGTTGCTTGCCAGGGGGTCATTTATGCATATCTGGCTCAGTCCTCCAAACTACTGCTCTGATGCCACGCTGCAGCTTTCTTGTAACAACAAACACACATTTTATGGCCCAAACAGGTTTCACCGACCCCCCCCCCCCCCCCCCCCCCCAACAACAATTATTTCAGCAACATCTGGGCACAAGGAGAAAGGGAGGTGGAAGAGTACGAGCATCCTGCAGGGCACTCTGCTGTAATCGAACCGTAAATAAGACATGGCTCATGCGGGATGCTTGTGCAAGCAAGCGTGGGTTTGTGTGTGCGTGTGTGTGGGGGGGGGGAAGAGAGAGAGAGGCCATTTCAATGGAGTGTGCAGCGGGGTAACGAGGAGGGGGTGGGGGCAAAGGGTCTGAGCTGGAATCTGCCATATGGATGAGAAAGACAAAAGGACAAATGCAAGAGATGAGAAGGCGAAGTCGAGAAAGGAGGGTTGGGGGGGGGGGTGGGGGGACTCGACCTCCCACGTCAACTAACTTGACGCTCCCCGCTGGCCCCGGGGATGCTGACGGCACACTTTTGTTGATTCATCAGGCCCTCTTCAACTAGTTAGCCCTCCTCCCCACCCCGCCCCCATCTTTTACAGTCTGCCTCTACTCCGGTCGACCTTGTGCCGTTTGGATTCAATTGATGCTTCTTAAATAGCCCTCTTGTCCTCTGGTTGACCTTGCAGATTTGGACACTTGCTTTCATGTCGGCAGGTCTGCCGACGCATGCAACCAATCCCCCAACATTTGCATTTTTTGCAGCACTCAAGCCCCGTACGTATTGTAAAGGTGACAGCATAGCCCCTTATTGATCGCTCGGCTTCCGTGTCAGAATTCCCGCACGATAAATCCGTAAAATTGTGACTGTATATTTTATTTATACGGTCTACAGTATATATTTAAGCTTCGTGCATCATATCAATGCAAAATATGCACCGTCCTCATGCTGAGGGTCTGTGTGTATGGCTTTAAAAGGCGGGGCCCGGCCTGGTGAGTGACATGGGAGTCGGTGAATGAGAGTGTTGGCTTGGCTGTTGAGGCCCCCGACGGGAGCTGTTTGAATGTGCTTCTGATGTATTTATTTGGTTCCAGTTTGAAATCCCTCTTACGGGGTCTGTGTTTGCGCGGCTTTCTTTCGGGTACTCTGGCTCCTTCCACATGACAAAACCGCGCAAGCTTTCGTGAATTGAAGACACGCAATTATGCCAAGGTCACTTTCTCGTCCTTGCGTGCCCGGCCGGCCATTAGCTGGCAAGCTCTCGGCCAAAGAGTCACTTGGGGGTTGGCTTCCAAGCATTCCCGCTAGCTCATGGGAGTATTCTTACTTTCGGGCGCGGGAGGTTGTCGTTGAATTTCAAATGTGTTGCTCCTGCAGCGTCTCCCGGGACACTTAAGATCTGCAAAGGATGACTCCGGCAAGTAATAAATTAGCGCTGGCTGCCGATGTTAGAGACTACGCGAGGCGAAGCACTTGAGATTGTAAACACTCGTTTGGATGAAGCCATAAAAGATGAACACCGAGATCGCTCCGTGATAAGTTGGAGTCGAGAGGGCGAATGATGCTTGCGCCTCCGACTGTAACGGAGGACGCAGTCCAATTGCAGGTTATGGTTTGACGAATTGGCTAGAACAAGCCTTGAATCGAACGCATATGTTGCTCGCTCTGGTTTGTCTACTGAGGGCTTCTTGTTGCAGAAGATGCACAGCAAGTTCCCCCGCCCGGCTGATTCGTCTACTTTGCTTCCCTGAGGCGAAGGAGTCCCGTCAGAGCTTTCAAAATCATCCACTCTTCACAAATCCTTTCAAAAAAAAAAAAAACCTTACATGAAACCGTTCAAGCTTCACTTTCACCGCGTGTGTGTTTTTTCAAATCCGTTCTGCCTTCCTGTCTTTGGTGTCGTGGCGGTCAGCAAGATTTCTTGCCCTTGCAGCGTCTCCAGTTAGAGCTGATTGACATGTCACCCTCGTTAACGCCCCGTGACACTCGGCAGAAAATAAGATCACGTTACGGCGAGGTGAATTACGCTTCCTCAAAAATCTCTCGGCTGGCGATCACGCAGAAGTGAAAGGAAAGCCGCGCTCGCTAGCAGTCAGGATGCGATGCGCTCACAAACACCTCGAAGGACATGGGCTCGGATTTCCTTTTCCAAGCAATTACGAGAAATCGGATCAATTAGGCCACCGGCTTCAGATTTTCTTTTGTCTTAAGTATGCAGTCGGCTTCGTACCTTTTGGGACAGGGACACGATTGTGCTTTGGGCTCCAAGCATGAAAACAAGCAAGATGCGCTTCATTTGCAGACTTCATTCTAGCAGTTTGTATACGCGGCGGACGTGTTTTTAAGGGACCAAAAGGAGCAAATTGCCTCATCAAAACTCTCTGGTTGCTTTCAGGGCGGTTGTCCATCTGCATTGTGAAGCGCCGCCCAATGTTGTTCAGGCTTTACGGAACACTGGCCAGCATTTTATGTACTTCGCATTGCAACAATCCACATGTGTCCGAAATGCATTTTCCAGCTTGACTGCAACTCCCCCCCCCCCCCCCCACCAAAAAAAAAAGACGGTCCTTAATGACACCTAAGTTGCGTAAGTCCTCCGATTCATCGTGTAATAAAGAGCTCAGGCACAGATAAAGTCAGCCTTCCTGCAACCTGTCATGTTTAGTCGGCTTTGCAACTTCGTCTCTATTATGAAACCTCCTCTGACTTAAAGGTCCTCCAACGCCGTGTTGTTTCGTAAAGAGCATTGCTGTGACATCCACGTCTCCCAGTGGAAATACTCCCTGTGCCCCCCCCCCCCGACCCCCCTGCAGTTTATTTGTTTATTGCTGCCTAGCGAGTCCATACGAAAACTTTTCACACCCCGTAAATTAAACTTTACAAGATTTCTTGGCGTGCGTGAGCTTTTGCCGTTGACTCATGACACATTCCCGTTGAAGTGCCTGCACGAACGTGGCGCTCTCTAATTCAAATACTTGCGTCCAAACGTCACCGTCAGTTGCTTTGATGGACCGTGGACCGTCTCGCCGTTGAACGACTGAACCGCTTTGCCCTCGCATTTCTCCTCTGCACCCCTGTCACTCACTGCACCAGTCGCGGGGTTGGTACAAAAAGAAAAATCACCATTTATTAAAAAAAAAAAAAAAAAAAAAAAAATCAGATTTTTTTTTTCAACAAAATGAAGTGTCTTAATGGGTTTATTGTTTCAATTAAATTGGACATTCCATACATGTACTCACCCGTACAAGCAATGGCAGCTTTGCACATGATGGCTTGATATTATAAAAGTGTGTAGCATAAGAATAAAAACGCCCGAGTCGTATTTCGACAATGCAGGCGATTCATGCAAGGAGCCCGTTCGCATAACTACGCTAACACACGCGAAAAGAAATCCACAGAAAGAAGCTTGGTTCGTCTCTGTACTATTCTGATGTCAGGTCGGTCGTGCTTTTTTCTTTTCTTTTTTTTTTTTTTAAACCTAAGAATCATTTTCTAAGTTTTATGTGAATAAAATCATTTTTATTGGGCTTGATTTAAATCAGGATTTTTATTTTTTTCCCCCTGAAGTTCTCCCATTTCTGGGTGCAGAACGCTCTGATCCGAATGATCGTTCACCCGTCCATTTAAATCAGACATTACCTAAAAACTCGCTCAGATCAATAAGACCGAGTGATCAGTGAGGAAGTACGTGCGTGCCATTTTTTTATTTTTGCGTTTTTAAATGTAACGCAGACATGTTTGGCGCTTCTGGAGAAAATACCACGGCAGATGAATAATTGAATTGTTTAATCACATTGCCCGGGGCTTTGCGTCCGTTGCTCTTACAATCTCAATTTTCTCTCCTCTCGTTCGCTTGCAGGAGACCGGACAGACTTTCATGATTTATGATGCCGATGTTTGATTGCTGAATGGCAGAGATGAATGTTGTTATTGTTATTTGGCTGATCAGCTGTGTAGCACGTGTGCGCTTGTCATCCTTTTCTAAATGCGTGCCCCCCACCTGATCTTTACTCGGGCAGTACCTTTTTATGGAAGCCGTCTCACACGGGATGATTAAAAGGCAGTTTTCAATCTGACGTACCGAACATTATGCAGCAGGACATTTTGAAGGCCGGTGCGAGGCCAGCCCATTCTGGAACCTGCGATGCAAAAGCAGAAAAGCATCTGAGCCCCCCCCAAACGAGCAAGCACGAAAGGATGAACGCTTGAACAGAACCCATCTCTGCTGGGGCGACCGTCTGCTTCACTCGGATTGGTTGAGGTGGAGAAAGAAAACGGGATCCAGGACTGGAGTGACTGCGCGAGCCACGAGACCAAATGCGCAACAACAGCCGTACAACAACAACAGTTGTGGCCCCCAAAGCGAGTGCCGTGATGTTTTGCATCGCCCCCGCTTTCCGTCCCACCATTGAACCGAGCCCAAAGCACACTCCGACTTTGTGTCTGTCAAGAAGTTCTGGCTGGCTTGTGGCCTAACGGCAGCAAATGAGGTCTCTGCATGTGTCGGGAGGTCGTTTTGACAAATAACAGAAGCGGACCCAAATGAATTGTTCTGCTCTACTCTCCGCTATGCGATGGTTGTTTTCATACTCCTTCTACCAAACTAGTTATTACCTTCCACTTGCAAAGTATTCCAAAAACAAAAGTTTAGGCAGGTCGCAGGGAAAAAAAATAAAACACTCCGACGCACTACACAAACAGGAACAGTATCAACACTATTCCACACGCCGCGCATATTTTTGTGGAAACCGTGCGTTATTTTCAGCTGCAAATCGTTTGCCCCCACCCAAGACGAGGTCAGTCATGAAATAACTTTTGCAGATGACGTGACCAAAGTGAACAGAAAGATTAGCGCCGACATGAGGTTAAGCTAAGAGTTATCTGCATCAATTTGTTTGACTGCTTATTTTTTTTTTTTTTTCGCTTTGACCAGCTGCGCACCATATGTCGGAAATCACAATCGGAAGGAAGCTAGCAATCGTGTGAGACCAGGTGCGGGAAGCGATGCCATTCCAATGCCAAACATCGACTTCCCAAACGTGCCATTTGAAGTCACCTCGCAGTCGCCGTGGAGAATCTGCAAATCAGGCTGCCATTTTCTCTCTCGGTTCGACGATGTTTGCTTTGCTTAATCCGAGCAAGCGGTGCAAACGCTGCGGAGGGCTCATGAATAGCATCGGTTTTGTGGTGCGATAACCCTTTAGGCAACGGGGATTTGAACACGAGCGGCGGAGCGACACATGTAGGCAAATGATATCATACCCGCAGGCGTGTGTTCTTTATCCCCTGCGAAGAGCGGCTCATTTTACTGCAGCCTCATAAGGTCCCGTGCCCGTCTCCACGCATGGTCTATCCATATGTCTGTGTTCTACTGGCTCATCTGGCCAAGTTGCGCACCCCAGGAGGAGCAGCACAATATCCATTGACCTGTAGCAACAAAACAAAAGTACATTTAATTGTCATTGATTTTTAAAAAAAATCAAAAACGCTATTATAGAGCGCTATTTTTCTGATTAAAAAAAAAAGATACATTTAATCTGCATCTATCCATTGAAACATCACATTGTCATCTATTCATCTGTTTTAAAGCCTTTCAAGGTTGTCCCATATTTTAGTCATGTTTAACCTCGTGAGAATAAGCGGTTCAGAAAATGGAACGGGTGGATTAACAGACCTCGGCTATACTTTACGGATGTACGAGTAGCTGCTTCTGCACTGGCGTGTTCTCTGGGGGCTTCCATCTTGCTCGATTCCAAGCAGACTTGCGCTCACCTGTCTTCCATTCTTGCCATTAAAACGACAACAACCAAAAAGGAGTTCCTCTTGAATCCGATGGATTATGTTTCATTGAAATTTGCAGCGGCGATGCTGTCACTCTGTCCTGCCGTTTTTGCAGTTACTCCAATTGCCTCAAGGACGTGCTTCATTGTTTGTCCATGTGTCACAAGCGATATCACACACACGCCTCAGTGGACTCGGAAAGCACTTGAACCAACGAGGCAATTAGCATCGCATGGCGGAGTTTTCAATACAGAGTGCAGGAATGACATTTTATTAGCCTAGCATCACTACTGCCCAAGGCAGGTTTTGGAAGAGGAAGGAAAAAAAAAAAAACCCAACAAGAAATTGAAAATTCCAAGTGCGCAATATTTAGTGAGCATCGTCGTCTCTTTTGGCCCTTGCGGGTCACTTCGGAGACAAACTTGAGGTCGCATTGAATTTGTAAAATCACCCAAAAATCCAAATTGACCTGCAGCGTGAAACTCGCCCTGGTAGTTGAGTTTGTTTTTTGTTTGTTCAGAAACGGGTGCTTGGGGTGAAAACAACCCGATGTTCTGCTCATTACCAAAGAATGGAAAAAGCTAGAAACGTACACTTTTAGTGTAAGAAAAGTCTGCTCTTTCTTCTACTTGATTTGATTCTTGTACGCAATAGTTTGTGGATCTTGAAAGATGAGTCAAAATCAGGGGCGTCCAAACCTTTTGGGGGTTTGAGGGCCGCATCCGAAAAAATGGAAGGATGAAAGGGCCACTCTTAAATTCCTCAACTTTTATATAGTGATTGTGTTGTCTAGCCATCAGCTTTCTGTTAAAGGTGTCGAGGAAAATCGTCGGTTTTGGGGGCGGCCAACAGCCTTGGCTTTGAAAAACGGCTTGCGGCGAAAGAGACGAAAGGCCCAACGGAATTGTGACGTCGTCTCGATAGGCACGGCAGGTGCGTGAACTCTCGGGCTCCCATTCATTTGAAAATCATGTCTGAGTGAGGCAAAAACACTCGACGATAATCTTCTCTCCGCAGCCCGCAACTCTTAATATCATGCTGCAAATTATCCACAAACACGCACTTAGGCTGAGTGAACAAGGGGAGGCTTTCTGCGCTTTTGTGAATGACTATCCGAGGCTGAATGGTTAAGTGCCATCCTCTGTCTCTGTGAGGTCGACAGCCCGGCGAGGATTAGGCGGAAGAACACGAACCGAACCAGAAGGGAAGAAAAGCGGGAGAAAAACGGCCCTCGGCTCAGGAAAAGCCGCTGTGCAATTGTTGCCGTCGGGGAAACGACTCGCGATGATATCGCAGCCAATGGCCGTGCAAAATATCTTGAGGCGTAAATCACTCATGAGATCTAAATAATTCTCCTAAGCACATCCTTTTGTGAATGTATAATTTTTTAGGTTTTTTTTTTTTTCCTGCTGCTGCTTGGATCATTTTTCCACTGCTCCCCTCTTGATCCCCTCTGACAGCGCACATCTATTTTTGTAGATGTGTTTGTACATTATTCATGACCAGGCAGTGCCGTTGGCGCACCCCATGGGTGACCACCATGCGCAGGTTACAATCTTACCTGCTTGCTTTTTCTCCCCGTTTGCTGAGAGCAAAAACATCTGTTGTAGTGCCCATAAAGCACCAAAAAAAAAAAAAAGGGACTCGACAGCACTTTGTATTTTACAAAAATATCCAGGAATGACTAAGGCCGGGGTAGATATTAGCTTTTCTAAAATGAGCAAAAATCTGCCTTTTTTTGTCATATTTTTTGCCATTTAAATAAAAAGACAAAAATCGGATGCGTTTTCGCTCTTCGTTGTGAAGAAATACTAAAGAACGTCATCTTAAAAAAAATAAAATAAAAAATCCATATCGGTTGGGCCCAAGTCACGGCAGGCGATCGTCATCTCAGCTCCCTGCTCATTTACACGCCATTTCTCGATTCCATATGGCGCTTTGGCCTAATGCGCAGCATTCTGAGAAAGCGCATAATGAAGATGCGCCGCTCAAGACATGCGCAATTGGAATAACAAGCCACTGTTTTACTCATCTGAAAAGACACTCCGGATTAATCATGGACAATTTTTTTTTATTTTTTTAACAAGAGGCAAAAGATGTGAACCTGACAGCGGATTGAATGACCGAACCGTCACACTCGACAATATTTATCAACGGAACGAATTTTGAAGTTACTTTTGATTGAGTTTCAAAACGAGAAGTTGGGGGTCTTCCCTTTCAGAATGTTTGATGATGTCTTTTCACGTTTGAACTCTCTGTTGCTTTCACATTGTCTTACTCTATCAAAATGGCCACCAACGCAAGCCCCGCGGCGGTCCTGGGACAGCGGGATGCGCGAAATGTTTGACTTTGTGTTGTGGCTGACATAGCGCAGGTTGGGTGATTGTGATTTATTTCCATCGCCGTTGTACAAATCATCAGACCATCTGCCTGCGGCAGCAGAGGCCAAGACCGACCACTTAGTGCTCGGCAGGTTAAACAAGGTGCCATGATTCAAACTTGCGTGAACAGGAAACCATCTTTGTTCCTGGTGAGCACGAAGGTTAAACCCACTCGGAATGCAAATTTAAACGCAGTCTGTTTTTGTTTTTTTCAATGTTGGATTCAACCCGACGAGCTCATTTTTCGGTTGTTTATAGATGGAACCAGTGCAGGAAGAGCGAGGGCTAAGCCCTTCAGGTTACAAAGGATGTCGGCTAATTGAGCACAACTGCCGTTTTGTATAAAACGTTAAACCGTAACACATTTCGGTTTCCGACCCATACGAATTAACGGTTCAATTCGAACTCTTGTTGACGTAAACGCGTTGGCTGCCGCGAACTGGGTATGTTACATATTCATCTGTTTTTCAACGGGTAGGCATGGGAGAGAACCGTTCCCAGGTGATTTGGAAACCAAGTTTGGGGCAAACTGAGCCCCCGTAGATTGCACAGTTGTATCGCTTTTGATCTGATATCAGCACAGCTTTTGAGGAGAAGAGACGGAAGCGATTATGAGCGACAAGAATGCCAACACGTCGGAAGTCGGAAATGTTTAGGCACCTCGCACTCGAACAGAATATAAACACATGTATGGCATAAACAAAGTATGTGTCATGGTAGTTAGTAGAAAGTGTGGTGGTATCACGCCGGGGGAGGATGGTTTGTAATTGGAAGCATTTTGCCGTCAAACTCCCTTGTTTTTATGCTGGAGGTGTCACAAAAGCAAAACGTATTCTCATCAAAATCTCTGTTCCGCGAGAGATGTTTCGTTTTCTCCGCTTCTTGTTCCGAAACCGGTGTTTTGGGCGAAACCAATAACACGCTCCGCTAGCAACACCGAGAGAGCGCTTTTACTTTCGCTTGGTAGATTTGGAGTTTATGTTGTCACGGCATGCAATAAAGTGTGGCTCTTGAAAGATTATTGATTCATTTTGTCGGGTTTTGGACATCCCAAGATTGTTCAGGAGTACCATGTTTTGTATTCGTGCGTGTATCTTTGAAGCCCCACCCCCAAACCATTTGTTTTCTTTCTTTCATTTCCGCTACGTATTAATGAATTTTTTTGTTTCATCAATCCATATGCCGTAGCCCAAGGTGACCCAAGTTGACTCGCAATGTATGTGATGGGAGCAATCAAATGCCAGTGACCTCATAATGTAGCCGCTCTGTTTCCTTCCCTAATGAATGCTTGTGACTCATAATCTATACGGTGTAGTCAAGCCGCAGGGTTAATCAAGGCTCAACGTCAATGTTGCTTTTTCCGCCTGTCCAGCTGTGCAAATGGCTCTGAAATCAACTCGCCTCGACAAATATGCCTGATACATGTCAAGATTTTTTTTTTGGAGCAAATTTATTTTGAGGTTGGACACCCCACCCGTGACGATAAATATCACCATTGAAATGTTCTTACCGCTCTTCCAATATGTGGTCCCATGACACGAATAACGTCGTCTCTGGCCGCAACACTCTCTGGTCACTATGGTAACGTTTCAACGTGCCTTCAAAATAAGATACATGGCCAAGTCAAAGTGAATGAAAAATACGACTCGCCACAATGCTGAATCGGTGGGAGCCCTGAGCTTGTTTTTCCGCAACCAGGCGTTCCCATCTCGGGGTAAGAGGAGACAATGACACTCGAAGTGTGCGGCTTACGTCCACTCGACTTCGTCGTTTTGTTTTGGTCGCCGTCGCTGCAGAAAACGCCGCTTCGCACAGGTCGGATGTCGGAAGTAGCAACGGTGTTTTTCTTTTCGGTGCTGTTGTGGCGATCTCCGGGTATTCGTCCAGGACTTTAATCCAGAACACCGGCAGAGTTGTTATCTCGAACGTACTTTTAAGGCCGCCGTCATTTGCGATCTCCAGCAGTTTTTTTTTTTTTACTCATTTTGCGAGCTCCTGCATTTCGTTTTAGCGTAACCTATCACGTGACCAAGAAGCGCGCCTTGGCGAGTGACACAGATGGAACAGAGCATCGGGTCATTTTTCAAAATAAAATTTCAGATTCCGAAATCAATAAAACGGAATTAATGTAAGTTATTTATTCGCCCGCGGACCAGGGGTTGAGGACCACTGGTATAGAGTGCTTGAGGACGGGGGCGGCGGGTAGATGCGATGTCTCGAGTGACTCCAGTTTCTACTCTGACTTGACATTTGACTCACGCGAAGCCATCAGGCAAGCCTATCGTTGAACCCCACCGGATGGCATGTCCGGATGTACGCGAGCGCATTCTTTACAGCCCGACTCGCGTCGCATTCGATTAGATCGTCGAGACGTGACGGAGGGAATTATTGATGTCACCGCTTGGCTTGCGGCAACGCACAATTAACCTTTTGCTCTCTCGTTCATATTACAGTACACCTCCAGGTGTGATTCTGTGTTCCTTTCAAGATCAAACGTTGTGTGATTACAATCGTGACGGTTGTTGAATTGGTCTTCTGTTAGCGGCGTGGGTTCGTGACAAATTCAAGTTGAGGTCTCCGCCGTAGGAACGCGACTCGGCCGTAAGTCGAGGACGGTGTACATCTTGGCTGCTGCGCGCTGGCTGTTTTTCAGCGAGAAATTGTGAATGATCTTTATGTTGTAATTATTGTTTTTGCAATTCAACTTCATCGCTGCTGCCGCTACTGCTGCATTTTCTTTAACGCTCGCCGGCAAACTGAAACTCAACCCTGTGTTGCTCTCAGCGCAGGTTTGGCTGACGTGCTGCCTTTTTTTTTTTTTTTGCTACGCCGCGTGTGCAGTGTGCACAGGCGTGCTGCTCAAAGCTGTCAACACCGAGGCATAACCCATTTGCTTCGTCTGGAATTTTTTTTTTTTTTTTTCCCCCAAGCCGGATTTCAGTGGAACTCTGCCTTGACGGGGGCAAGTTTTGAGTGTGTTGCTTTCATGTCACAAATTGACTTTAGGGTGGTTTTGATTATTCAAAAGATGGACGGCTGTTCTATTTCAACGTCGGATTTACAGGCTTCGACTCTCGGTAGGTGCGTAGTTAGATTCGTTTTTTTGGCAAGGGTGCTAATTCCTTCAAGATACCTTGGGAGTGAGAGTGAGTCATTCCCTCCCTTCCCCTTCTGCTGCTTCCCCACTATGTGACTCCCATTCTAATCCTCGACGTCTCTCTCTCTCTCTCTCTCTCTTTTTTTTATTTTTTAATTTTTCCTTCCCCAGAAGCGAACACAAACAACTCCCGTCGCCGTCAGCTTTGGTGCCATCTGCCTAATTTCTCCATCTTACGATGGAATCAATCACGAGAGCCATTTGTCATTTGACCTCCGGGGGGCTGCTCCTGCTGCTCTGCTGGCATGTTGGGTTCACTCCACATCCTTGGTCTCGAGACGTTTTTTGGCCGATTGCCGATCGAGGACACAATCGGCCGTACAGGTTGCGAATGCGGCAGTGCAATTGACAAACGCGAGCCCGTCGGTGAAAAGGAGACGGCCGCATTTGTCTGCCAACACCGTCCCTCCTTCGACAACACACCTGATACCTCAATATCGTTTATTGTTTCAAGAAGGTCACAGGGGACGGGGGTGGGGGTGCGGGAGGGCGGGTGTTCGATATCCGCTGTAGCCAGCGTGCAATGAGATGCCATAAACACCGCAGACAATATCGATCTATTTGAAATGCCTTGGGGGGGGGGGGGGGGGGACCTCGATCCTTATCCACCGCATCTGCGTGCGATTTGTCTCCCTCAATGTTGGGCTTATCTTGGCCGCTCGTCTTCGGTGACGCATCCTGACCGTGGAGGTCCTGGAATTCTTGAGCACCGTTTGTGCGTTTGAACTTTTATTCCTTCAATCCTCTTGTAACCGACCGGCTCTGTGTTGCCATTTGCTGTTATCGTGACCCGGTGCGTCAATTCGGATTCAAACATATCAAGAGGCGCAACCAAACCAACCAAATGAAGAAGCCACCGCTGGGCAGCACGCTCATATTTATTAATTCGGCAGTCTCGTTCGCCAACACGTTGTTTCGGCCTTTGATATATATCCAGCCTTTTGGAATTTGAATTCAGTAAATCGCGGTCATCGCGGCGCCGTCCGTCACAGAAGCGACAGCCATTGATTCTGCAGGAAAGCGGCCCCGTCGGCTAGCTCCTCCTTTTCTGAGACATAAATACATTTTTTTTTTTTACCCCAAAATAATAAGCTTCGATATTAACTCCACGCAACGGTGATATTTTTGCTCACGGTTATCACAACGTCAGAATTTGAATCCTCTTTAACACGTCATCCTCGCATCGCTCTCGCCAGGCATGACGAATGGATTTCTGCTCACTCCAACTAAAGTAACAGTTGGATTAAGTGCGGGTTGATTAGTCCTGTTGCAAAACTGACGTTACAGAAAGGCTGCGATTGTTGTGTTCCTGTCTTGGACGCTACATTTGTGTAGCACATAGCTAACGCAATATCCCACCCGTCAAATTAACGACGTTCACGGTAGATCGTTAGATCGTACATTTTATTTTATTTTTTTATATTAGACTACGATAGATATGTTTGAGACTGAAACAAGCGCTGATGATCTCGGGCCGGTGCAGGTAGGATGGGTGCACGACGACCTTTTTTCAGTCTCTGATGCACCCATCAATCTGGAACAGGGCGAATTTGGACTCGTCAGAACACACGTTGGCCTTTTCCCCGTCGCCCCAGACCCCAATCTGCGCTCCCTAACAATCTGTGGCGTCTCGGTCCCCGTTAACCTCAGATAAGAAGTGTGTTTTTCTCCAGGCAATGCAGCTGCTGCCGATTGTGCTGTGCTCTTGCTTTCGGCATTAAACACAGCAAAGCGTTTTACTGTTAATCTGTTATTGTTTAATTTTACTCCGCATCCAGGAAACACTTTTTATTGAACGATAATAGTTCACTGCTGTCTTAACGGGCTTATGTTTTATAAAAAAAAAAGAAAGGAAAAAAAAGGGCCCTCTGGTGACTGTCAGATGTCCGAGTGAACTTTTCTGACTCTCTGAAAACTTAAATTAGCTCCGGGTACTTTCCATTAACATAAGGTGGCCCTTCTAAGCTGTTCTTTCCTCACTGTTTCCGTCTACAGTTTCAGAAGCTGTCTGAGCTCATTAGGGAATCGGCAACCTTTGCCACCACGACGATTACCGCCTCACCCGTTTGTTATGATTGACGTCTGTTATGCTTTGGTTTTGTTAGCGCGCGACCGCAGTGTCGCTCACCGGCCGCTGTCCAAAAACGACTGAATGGATAAGCCGCGTCGGGTTGTAGTCGCTGGAACGTTGGCGGCAGACTTAGCGTTTCCGTCATAATGACTGCCAGGATAAATCACATAATGCAAATTCCTCGCGAGCGCTCGGAGGCGTTTCGGGGCCACGTCAGGTCATCGCACTCGGTTTCGGCAAATTTGTGCTCTCTAACGCAATGTCATAATGTGATTCCACTCGTGTGGCAAGGCAGGAGCGGCCGTCGCGCAATCCCCAAAGCAAATCGCCGAGCTTGTTGAAAGTTGTTAGACTCAAACGGAGTAATCCGGCACTGCTCAAAAAGCCGCAGTATTGGTTCGCCGCTGGATCCTTCTTATCTGGATCGCGTCCTCACTAAACGCGTGCTGAATTCCCTTGCGGTTGACTTTCCCAGTTTCAGTGTTGCGGTGATCTGCTTGTCACTCATGGTTTGAACCGTGCGCCAATTTGGTCTTTGCATACTTGTGCGGGTACTGTGTAGCAAATTTGGAATGATTGGAAAATGTTTCTGGGTTTATAATTTAATTGAGTGGCAGTGACACGTCCTCACGGAGCTGTAATCAGAGTTAAAAAAATAAAAAGTCAAGGCCAAAATAGCGGCCTATGCGTAGAGCGCTGCGGAAAGTTTTCCCAAAGCGTATTGACTCATTCGCTGGAATCCAACCGTTTCCTGGCACGGATGTGTGTTTTTTTAACCGTGTTTTGCCCAGCTTGCATTTGAAATTCAAATTGACAAACTATTGTAATGACCAATAGATCCCCGTAGATGGCGGTGTTACATTAAGCCGGAGTTGAGATGCGCGCTACTGTCAAGTAGAAGAAAAAGATTCGCAAGTGAATCTCGGCTTGTCGCGACAGTCATGCACGCTTCCTTTTGTTTCTGTCTCGGTCCTGACGGTAAACTAATGAGAGCAAAAATGGCGATTTATGGGATTGTTTCGTCTTTTGTCCTCCTGAAAGGAACACTGAGAGGCAACCTGCAGTACTTTTCAAAATCGGTCGCATGATCGTGTTGTTTACCAAGCGGAGGTAAACTCCATATGGCGGACGGCACCTCTGCGGATGTCATGAATATCGATGAAGACGCCGGCGACGGGTAGCGAGCAACGCGCAGAAGACGCAGCGTCTCTTTCCGGTGGATGCCGCTCGATCGACTCTGCCGTCCGCTTTCCATAGCAGTCACCCAAGCGCTCGCTTTCTGTCAAAAATGTCAAGCGGCTTATTCGATGTTCGGTGACGTATGCGGGTGGCGCTCAAAGCGGGGTATTCCGCGAGCCGTAGCTTTGGGGCTTTGGCGGGTTGACCAGCGCTTCTGCCAAAAAGACGCCATGACGGCTCGTGCTGCTTCTCGGCTTTGTTCTGCTTTGGGTCATTTTTGCCAAATCTTTTGAAACAAAATACATCGTATGCATCATCAGCCATACTTGAGCTTTTTCCAAAAACAGAAAACGGGCAGGGGTTAATTTATTGAATGAATCCCTATTGGAGTCACCGTTTATCCTTTTCTAATGATCTGTTGTTTTTGTTTTCGCAGGTTGACTTCAAGGTTTCGGAAAATCCAGCCGCCGCCGTCTCCCTGACTACAACCCTGGAAGGGCGAGTGAGTTAAGATTGGCCGCCTCTCCCATTTGGTTTAAATTCACCGCTTACACAATGTGACGTCCACGCGAAGCGCGAGGATAATGAGCGGATCAAATCATTTGCGCCACGACTTGAGGCGTCTTTCTTTGGGACCCTCGCCGCGTCTGAGAGGACAGAAATGACTAATGAGTAGCAAAACAAAACCTGTAAAAACTGGAGCGCGCAGCAGCGTTTGTTGATAGTTTTGTTGCAGATATATATTCTACATCTCGGTCTCCCTCGCGGCAGCGGAACTCCACATTGCTGGATGTCGTTAATCAGCAGCATCGAGCAGAAAAGCGGCCCCGTGTTTGGAAATACAGTCCGACCTGGTTACAACGTACCTCGAGGGACGGAACGAATCTGCGCATTGTTAACGCTTGTTCCTCGTCAACCGTTTTTCCGATGAAGAATACCGTCTGAATATTTCTAGATGTAATAACGTGAAAAGTGGCGTCTCCGGTTCTGGAAGTGCCGCGCCCCCGAATCGGTTTACGGTCATCTTTCAATCTGTTGGCCTCAAACCCTGCCGTGATTTTGTTGCCTTTGCGGGCAATAGTCGAAATTGTTGACTGAGCTTCGTCTGTCGGACTCCCTTTCCAAAGTGAGAGACGATTCCGGCCTTCGCAGATAGCGAGACTCGCTTCCGTTTACCAGACGTGTGTTTCAGACCCGTGCGCTCAGGACCGCGCCGTGCCTCCGAGTCGATCGGATCGTATATTGTGTTCATAAGCAAGGTCGTGGCGACGGTTAGCCTCCTGCAGTTCGTTCTAACAACGCCATTTTCGACATTTTGTGGGAAAAATCCGGTTGCCATAATCAAGTTGACGTTATTAAGGTGTTCGTTGTCAGCCGAATCGGCAAACGATCAACGAACGACGTGAAATCGGGACTTTGAAATGTGAACGTCGGAAGGGCTGAAAACGTAAACGGGGTACGTTGAAAAGAGGTTCGACTGCATTCCTTGACGATAGCCGTCTTTTCCTCACCGAGGGCTCGCGATCTTATCCGGGTACACGCACAACGCAAAGAATCGGAACCAATTTACAATCGATGGCCTGATTATCGGATGCCTGGAAAAGATCGTAAATGTCCGTGACCTCAGCAGAAAGGCCACGACGAGAAAGGAAACAAATCACGTGTAAGGTTACCTCACGAGATGTAAATCTTACACGCGAAAGCCAATCGGGACGTTCGCCGAGTATACACGCGGACGGGATTGCTCAGTGGAATCGGCCGCGTCGTAAGTGGACGAGCGGAAGATGCGCCGTCGGCGCGGTTCTTGTCGCCGGGGGAAGTGCGAAGCGGAGCAAAGGCGAATCGACGAGTCAACTTGCTTCAAACGGGCTTTTTAACGACTCGGGACTCCCGCGCGCCGCAGGCCTTCCGACTCACGGAATCAACAGTCGAAAGATTTCGTGACTCGCTCTCCTCGGCAAATCGCTTCCTCTTTTGAAAAATCGCCGAATGCATCGCGGTACGAACGATTGTAAGCAATACGCGACGGTCGCCTGACGCTTGAGCCTCAGCGAGCCTTTTATTCAACACGCAGGGAGCGTCGTTCCCCCATCCGACGGGTGCGCTTTATGTCTTCTCTTCACCGCGGTTATTTTTAGGAAGGCTCAAACATCAGGGGACCCCGGACTCCCTCATTCCTGCGTGGCGTCTTGTCACTCTTTGCTTTGTTACTCCCCAAACTCCCAAACCCGTCACTCACGGTTAATTACGCATCGCGGGAATCCATTTATCCACTTAAAAGCGTGTCGCTATGTCACCAGTTGTTTCTCACTCTTTCATTGACTTCCTGATTTGAGAAAGCCATTCCAGGACTATTTAAGTGCCCGCCCACCACCATAATGTTTGACACACAAGGAACGTTTGTTCGTTCAACAACGGTCGTCGTTGAACCGGTAAAAAAGAAGAAGGAAAAAAAAGTGTGGATAAAATAGTTCTGATGTCATCAAGAGGCTTTCAACATGGAGTCGAGATTCAAAGCGCAAGCGGAATGTCCTCTGTGTGTGGCTAGCGGGAGCGTCCCGCGCTAAAGTCCGTCGGAGCGTTTTGATTCCCGTTCCCCTCCAATCCCAGCCGTGGCGGTAATGCGCGTCGCAAAGTCGGTGGCCGGCTGCCGCCCGCGGTGCCATCTGCGTCATCCATTTTGTATGAGAAGGAACCCAAAACCGGCTTACAGTTCACACCTGAGCAGCCGGCAGCAGGGAGGCCCTCGTGGGAAGCAATCGCTGTGCGGCTCATTTTTAATTGCCTTTGGCGGGCTTGAACGCGCCCAAAAAGACGCCATGTTTTTATTTAAACTGTATTTTTTTGTGTGTGTGCAAACTAGGTTATCCCGGTGAAAATGTATGAATTTGAAGGATCGTAAACGAGAGCCCCATAAACGCACTCGGCGAAAAAAAAAAAAAAAGTCTTCAGGACAATACGTGAAAGTGAACAGGAAGTTGCTTGTTTTCTGGGTGAATTGCAGAGTTTGTACTTTTTTTGGGGGGGGGGGGGGGGGGTTCCCGCTAGGCAATTTGCAGAAATGAGCGAATATTGGCAGCCAAATAAATAATAAGGTTCACACTAAACACATTTGAACAGTTCGAAAATCTCTCTTTTGTTTTCATAGCACATCTTGTCACAAAAGATGTTACGGATGGCGTTTGGACGTAACGGAATCGACACATTGCAATCACGATTCAACTCTTGTGGTAGCGTTCGATATTTTAATACATGTTATGCTTGCAAAGTGGTGTGCGTTCAACTATACTAAAGTGTCTCTTCTTAAGTTTCAATCTGTTTAAAGTGTGTGGGAGGAGCTTTTCGAGGCCTAAACTAGAAAGGAAAAGTTTAAGTGGGGGCTTTGCTATCACAGATTTTCACTTTTCGCGTGTTGGTCGGAAACTCCCACGATGAACGGGATCGTGCTGTTATCTTCTTTTGCTTCTTGTGAATTGTCCTGGTTTTTTTTTTTTTTTGCTTCTCAGCTCAGATTTAGAACAGCTTATGTTTTTGTTTTTTTTGTGCCACCACACAGTCAGAGTCATTCACAGCATTCCAAGCATGCGGTGTTTATATTTACCAACTGCGCATGCCGTTTCTCACCCTGCACCCACACCCCGGTTCCCTCGGCTACCTTCTTATCGGCGCTATCTGCGCAGCAAGTTCCTCAGTTCCATCCACTCATCCAGCCCCATCCGTCCCTGCGACCAGACAGGACGCAGATGGATCCCCCGTATCAAAGCCCGTCTTTGTTTTGGAAAAAACCCGGTTGCGGGAGGGGCGGCCAGATGCGAAAACAGTGCCGTCGTTCAGGCGAAGCCACGTTAAGAATCCGCTGTCACTGACGCCGTCGATTCATTCCCAGCGGAGTTTTTCCGCCGACTGTTTCCATGACATCTGTGTTAACGCTGCGCAAACCGCAGCGAGAACCTGCAGGGGCTGATTAAAGGACGCGTTTCAACAATAGCAAGGCCGCATTCATCGCCGGATCTCTTTTAATCACTGTTCTGAACGCCGCTTGAAGAAATCGCGAGCCGGAGTAGTTGCGTTCACCGCGGCAATAAAAATAATCGCACGGCAGTCTGGTTTTTGGAATGTGCCAGTCACAGTGTAGATGGTGGAAAGATTTGACTGGGATTGCCACCGGGAGAGGGCAACCATTTGGAGGATGTCGCATGCTCATGCGGGGAGAAATGGCGCTTTTAAAATGTAGATACTGTAATGGCAAGAATGACGAACGTTTGATGAATGAAAGTATCTCTGCATTTTTATCATTCGTCGCGATCATACTCGGAGAGGGCCCGTTTGTCGGACGCGCTCGCAAAATGGCCGACGCCAACCATCAACTCCCTTGCTAGTCCTTTTACTGTATTTTCCGTTAGTCTGGGATCTTCTGCGCCGCCGCGTTGCCTCTCACGGCTCACTTTTGCGACTGCCGCAGATTCCGCGCCGAGCGATGTGCGTGGCTTTAAACGGGCGGGGCCTTGCTCGGTGAGTGACGTGCGTGTCGGCGAATGAGAATGTACTGTTGGCTGTTGTGAGCTCGCCTTGGTGGCTGCGGTGCGTCGGACTGTAGCGGCGATGAGCCTTTGGAGATAAATGACGAGTGGGAAGCTTCCGTATGCAAGCGGTACACGATTTTATAGGTCGGCTGCACGCATGCTGAGAGCAGTAACGGCATGCATCGCGATCGCTTCCTCGTCTACCCTCCTTTCCACCCAAAAGAATTTTTTTTGACATGACTTTTGCAACTTTTGAGCAGACGCCTAACAAGCTTTCAGAAGATGTGCAGTGGCTTGTGGACTTTACTTTGTCCTACTAATGAAGTAACAAACTGAATGGAATCAAATTGTTCTGGTTCAAATTAATTTTCAGCCCCGTCGCCGCCATTTCTGAACCCCCCCCATCCTCTCGCCACACCTTCCAAGCCAGCAGAGCAGAAAGGTTGCGATTTGATCTCCTTCACCTTGATCAGATTACACATTGGAATTAGTATAATTACAGCTGTTGCTGATTAATGGGCAGCCTATAATTAGGCCCCTGGATACGTGTGTGTGCGTGCGTGCGCGCGCGTGTGTGTTGTGTGACAAAGAGGGCAAAGAAGTGCTGTTTTGAAGATGCGCGCTGCAGTGGAGGATCCGGATGCGGTGACTTTGGTGAATCCAATCATAATTTTTCAGAGAAAAGGAGGAATTATCAAATTGGGTTTTTTTTTTTTTTTTTTTTTTTGTCTTCAGTTGTTTGGCGGGCTTTTTTCAAATCGAATACTTGACCGATCATCCCATAGATGAATCGAGTCATTGGATGAACATTCATTCATTCATTCATCTTCCGAACCGCTTGATCCTCACTAGGGTCGCGGGGGGGGGGGGGGGGGGTGTGCCGGAGCCTATCCCAGCCGTCTACGGGCAGTAGGCGGGGGACACCCTGAATCGGTTGCCAGCCAATCGCCAGGGCACACAGAGACAAACAACCATGCACGCCCACACTCACACCTAGGGACAATTTGGAGTGTTCAATCAGCCTGACAAGCATGTCTTTAGAATGTGGGGGGAAACCGGAGTACCCGGAGAAAACCCACGCAGGCCCGGGGAGAACACGCAAACTCCACACAGGGAGGCCGGAGCCGGAATCGAACCCGGTACCTCTGCACTGTGAAGTCGGCGCGCTAACCGCTGGACTACCGGGGCCGCCCTGGATGAACATTGATTTTTCATTATTTAATAAAACTCGATACAAGTACATGCGCGTGAGGTGCAGGAATTATTTTTGTCCACGTCGGGTCACCATCCTCACCTTGTGCACTGTTAGTATCTGCGACCTTGAATGTGTGCGGCTTTGAAAAACAAAGGCGGGCTGCGGCCTGGTCAGTGATCATCATTTCAGCCTTATTTTCCCGACACAACGTACGGCCGTATTTTAATTCCGACGTGGATATGATACAAACACGGGCGGGCGCTACAATTTCGACACCCTTGACGATTCCAGCAAACGCGATCATTTTGGACAATTCCATTTCCATCTCGTTTGCATCATTGTCACGGCTCTGTAACCTGTGGCTCAATGTAAACATACTCTCATTGATTACATTTTTTTTTTTTGCCACGCTCCCTAACCTCATCAGAATTGTCCAGTGAAACCAGGCTAATGTGCCACTTGCGCTCTCCTGGAAAACATTTTTTTTTGCATCCCACGTGTGGCGTTCAATCGAAATATTACGGCGGTCCGTCCGAGAGTAGGCGATACCAGGGCGATAAGACTTGTGGACCGAAGGCGTTTCAAATATTAATAGCAATTCGCTGGGTGTTAGTCATTGCGCACGCACGAGCGCTTTTTTTGTCTTTGACAAACATGGCGCCCGCGCTAGCCTGTCGCCGACGTCTCCGTCAAAGAGCGAATGGTAGCCGAGCGGAATGGAAGAGCAAGCGCGTCGACACAATGGGGATTAGGCATCCTCCCTGACCACGAGCGCGCCGCTGTTATGTTTAAGCTCGGATAATCCCCACGCGAGGTATAATATTGCCGCTGTCTTAAGATGTGGGCGCTTGTGTTTCTCGTCCTGGTCTTCTATCGGACTCCCACATAAAACGGTGATCTGGAGTCTTTTTTTTTTTTCTTTTTCTTTCTTTCTTTTTTTTTTTTTTTGTATCTGAAAAATGCTTATTCCATTTTGATGCTAATTACGCTTCGGTTTTGCACTGCAGGTCAAAGTGCCCGATTGAACGGCTCTCAAGCTCTTTTCAACACTTCATTAATAATGTAGGAACATAGCAGACGCTTCAAAAAAAATAAAAATAAAATGGGGAAACTTGTGGAAATGACCATATTTGGAGATGAAACGTTCCCACGAAACGGCGACGGTTTTTCGAGGCCCGACTGGGGATCGATGGCGTGGTACTGAAATGGTTGCGCCGGACAGATTTCCACATGTCTGACTTATGGATTGTTGCACGAGACGGTCATCGTCGTCATCATCGTTCTCATATCGCACATAAACAAGTTGTCACCACGACGGGCCTTACTCGCTCAAGAATTTCTTGTTGTTTTAGCAGTCTGTGTTGGAACTGCTGCAAGTAGAGGCGCGTGTGTGTGTGGGGGGGGGCGGGGGGGGGGGGTTTACTCACTGGCTGAGTAGCATTCGTGATGTTTTCTCCCTGCGGCAATGGGAACTTTCAACATGACTGCATCATAGCATAAGTTGGGTGTCGCATATTTCTGAAACGATGCCCATTACGTAACAACTGAATTCACGTGAGCAGCTCTGCCAAACACGCATCTTCCAAATCCTTCATACTTACATCAAATCTCTCTTTTTTTTTTTTTTTCTTTGAATACGCATTGTTGGAAGGGCAGCCCGAAGATGGCCGGGATCATTCTGAAAGCATGATGGCGTTTTACTGCATACCTAGCGTGACAGTCCTCTGACGGCGTCGCCGTATTTGGCGCCAATCTTCGGACTACTTGGCCGTGCTGCTTTTTGCAAGGTTTCCTCACGCGTGGATTAAATTAGCACGACAAATTAGCACTGATGAGTCATTCATTAGCTTTGTGTGTGTTGGCAGGCAGAGGGCTGTTGAGGACTGCTTTTGCTGTTTCGGCTTTGCTATTGATTAAAGTCCTCGTGAAGTGAAAGTAAATATGGCTTTTAAATTGAACGCGCCACACAGAAGAACGTCGTTACCAACGTTGCCAAATGAGTGGGGGGGGGGGGGGGGAATTGCCACGCGTATAAAGCGAGGCTCTGAAATGATGAAAAATCAAGGCCTTCTTTCTGCTTGAAGTCAAAGTGCGTCATCGGGCGCTGTTTTAGCCACGCCCCCTAAGAAAATCAGGAAAGCTGAAATGGTAAAAAACTGATCAACGTAGACGTTTCCAGCAATGACCTTCTAACATGTATCGTGTTTCGAAGCAAATCTCTAAATTCACTCCACAAGGTCTTTTTTTTAATATTCATTTCCAAGAACAGAAGGTTTGAGGTCACGATGACCCCCCCCCCCCCCACCCCCCCAACATTCAAATACTTACTGAAGCATACGTGTGCATTATTCATGCGGCATCATCAGAGTTGTGAAAGTGGTGTCACTTGACTTTGTCGACGTGACCCATTTTTCGGGTACTTTTACGCAAGAATGACATCATAAAAAAAACAATGCGAGTTTGCTTTCTATTTGTTGCGCGTACGTACATACGGCAATATTTCTTTTGATGATCCCTATTCACGCAACTGCAAAAAAACAAATCGCTCCCATTGTTGACCTTCAATGTATCTTTAAACACGACCTGGCACGAGTTTGCGTTGAGAACTTGACTTCCATTTCTTCCACTGAAGACTCCGAGGTGGGCCGGTGAGGGAATCCGGTCAACAGGACAGACCGCCAGAGCCCCCCGACTTTTGCTCTGCCTTCTCTTATCAATGTTTTTTCAAGCTGCGTCGCCGCTATTTTCCGACAATTGCTCGAAAAGGCCATTCTGCGCCATCGTCTCGCCCCAACACCAGACAAAGCGACGGACGCCACTCGCACTTCGCCTCACATTTTTTTTTTTTGCGACGGACGTTTCCCACAGACGTTTGGAGACAACAAGGGCTAAGAATTGATACTTGGACTGGATTCACGCTGCAGGTGCCAGTGTCCCATAGTTTGCTTGTGTGTTTTGATGGTGTCAAGATTTCATTTTATTTTCAAATACGTTGAGTTGGAAAGAAACTGAGAGCGAATTTATTAACTCTCATGAGCACTTCAACTAAGAAGTGTTGTTGCGGGAGGCTCTAGAGCAGGGGTGGGCAATTATTTTTTGCATAGGGCCACATGAGAACCAGAAAATATTATGGAGGGCCGGATCAAAAGGGTGAACTAAATTCCACATATTAATTGGATTTCTTTATTTAAAAAGCAGTATTTTGCATTTTTTGGCACGTTTTTCAGACTTTAAGAATATATTATTCCGTCGTATCGAACGGGATTTGCTTGACTTGGCGCTACTGCGGGCTTCCGTATCGTCTCCCCCTTTCCTCCCTATGCTCTGCAACTTCAAGTAACTGTGCCACCTGGCGTTGAAGTGCCTGTCATTACAAGCCCAAATGAAATGAATGCAGTCATGGACATCGAACCATAATTGTGTACCAACGTTAGGCGGGCCGGATTAAAAAGACCAACGGGCCGGATTTGGCCCGCGGGCCGTAGTTTGCCCACCTCTGCTCTAGAGTGACATTTTTTTAGACAAAAAAAGTTGGGCTGGATCCATTTTGAGAGTGCCTGCTTTGTTAAAAATAATCGATGCAGAAGGAGGCGGTCAGCCCCGCACGTACGTTGACATGCCAATTAATTTTTGCCTATGACGCAGTCTTTTTTTTTTTTTTTTTTTTTTGTTCTTTGATGGGAAAGGTTGGCGTCAGTAACTTGTCTGTCACGTTAATATCAATGACGGCGTGATAAATTTGCCATTTTTTTCCCACCGGTTAATTACCGTAGTTAGTTTGTTTGGGCTGTCGGTGCACAACTTGATCTGATAGCGGCGCCAAGTAAAACTTGAAAGATGCAGCGTTGCGTAACTCAAGCAAGATGGCGTTTCTTGAACGTCCCCAAAAAAAAATCATGCGAGCATTCCGCCCAGCGGCCATGAAATGGGGCTGAACACAAGCGGTTATGCCAGTCGCGCAACCGCTCCGGAGTACGGCAAAGTACAACCAGGTGCCGTCATGTACGATTGCCGGTTTACCTTTTGAGAGGAAAACATCTCAAATATTGACGCTGGTTTTCCCCAGAGCGCCCCGTCGAGCCATTCTAAGTTTTGCTTTTTAAAACATACTGTATGTACCGGACGGCGTGCCGCGACCAAGTTGAGTGCATTTATAACTACTAAGTCAATACGTGAAAAATTGATGGGGTACAACGGCGGCAAATGGCCTCTCCTCGAATGCCGCGTGCGCAAAATGACATCAATTTGATGGCATCTTTTAGTGCACTTTTGTGCAGTCAGATGGCATTACGTCCCCCTGGTTGACCGTTGACATGATTCTACGTACCATATAGATTCGCCGATGGATTTTCCTTGTTTACCACGCAACAAAAGTCTCTTTTGTCCGGATGGAGACGTTTTTCACCGGCTCAAAACATCTTGTTTTTTTTTGCTATGTACTGTACCGGGGGCTCGTCGTGTTTATCACATCACCTTCAACGAAGTGGCCCTCGATGCAAACAAGCAAGCGAGGAAGGAAGGAAGGAAGGAAGGGAAAGAGGTCGTTAGTTGACCAATGAACCAACAAACATCCCGGAGGAAGCTTTTTGGCTGCATTGTGTTCTTTTCTTGTTCCTGCCATGTGTTTCGCAGTAACGAGAACCTTCAGAGCAAAATGGGCCCTGGCAGCTCGTGACCTCACTGTCTGCTCACGTCAAACATTTGCCTTTGCTTCTTTTCTGCTGCCGCCGCCGCCGCCGCTGCTGCTGCTGCTCATCTTTTTATATGCTCGTTCATGCCGTTACGTAGTACCGTATGTCCAACTCTGGCAACTCCTCCTCCCTGCTCTCGTCTTCAGTCTTTCCCAAAAGCGCTTTGTTTTGTTTTGTGACGCTAATTGCGAATCGTCACCCTTGTTGTTTGGACTTGACTGTAGTTTTGTAGTGCCTCTCTGCCTCTGTGCTTTTTTTGCTCTTATGTCATCATTAGTGCGAGTGTGACCCAGTCCCATGTTAGGAAAGCAGTTATATAAACATGCCTTGAGCAATTTGCAACACACCAGTGTCACTGAGTGTACACACACACACACACACACACACACACACACACACACACACACACTACAAGCCCTTGTCCTCCCTTTTGTTTTCCATTCACAATTCCGAATGTAAAAGTACATGACACGAAACCTGCATCCAGAGGTCGTTTGACTGAACAGCCATTACCCGACACCTTTTCCCGTTACCAAAAAGTTTCGTTTCAGCGTTGCGAAACTCACCGAGGACCTATTTTATGTCTACTTAACAGCGCCGTCCTTTCCGGAGCCAAGCTAGATTTTTAATGATGTCCAGTGCGCCATCTGTCACAATGATCAGACGTTTGCCATATGTCCGCTCAAGTCGAATCTCCCCAAAATGCTCCTTGCGACCGTTTTCCACCGTTGTCCGCCGCTCTCGCGGAACTCCCGTGAAAGCGCGCGCGTTGACGGCCGGACACGCTCGCGTACCGCAGGCTTCTACAGGCCCGTTTGAGTCTGTCATAAATGAAGTGACGATGCGCTTAAAGGGCGGTGATGGAGAAAGTCTCGCTAATTGATTGTTCCGTCACTCTGTCAAGCCTCCTTTGAAGCCCCAATCAGTACAACTCATTAGTGCCCGTCGAGTGAAAATAAATGTCTCGGTAATTTGACACACCGCGGAGAAGGCCGTTGTTAACCGTGGCGTATTTGAATGATTAAATAAATGGTCAAATATATAAAATGACGCTGTGGGTGGGTGCGCAAAATGCGCTGGAGCAACGCATCGCTCAACTGTCGATCGATTGCATGTACCGGTACTCCAACCTGCAAAAAAAAAAAAATCTATTTTGGTTCTTCTTGCATTCTTGTCATGCCTGCATATATGTTTTTAAAATATCTGCTCTGCTTAAAGCTTCTGCTCGCTCGAATAAATCCGCGATCCCACTACTCGGCTTTTCCGCGCCGCAACAATGAGGCGCTCTAAAGCGGTCACGCCAGGCTGGAATACCCCCACGCCCCCCATTCTCGCTCCTCCGCCTTCTCTCCATGATGTTATGCGCATTCATAGCCAACGATGAGGCGCTCAAAATCAAAACGGGGATCACGTCTTCTGAAACAAATCTGTTGCGTTGCTTTACAGGCGTCTGGAAACAAAACTGACAAACACACAAACAAACAAAAAATTGAAATCACCGGAAAAGACAGTCGGATCCGACTGTAAAATACACAGGAGTCAGCCATAGTGTTCGCGGAAACGGCACGCCGAATTAGGTTACGATTCTAAAATAATGAGGAAAACCTTGAGGTCGGTCATTGTGTAAAAGTAGCGGCGCAAGCTCCAATCTGTTTGGCTGATGCATGTTCTGTGGCTAACTAAAATAGGAAGCCTTATGTAACCGCAGCCGGGTGAAGGAAGATGTCAAATACAGCGGTGCCGCAGAATGGCTGGAAATCTTCCACAGGGTGCAACAGCGCAATGACGGAATTTGATTTTCATGGATTTATTTAATGATTTTTTTTTTCATTTTTGGGATACATATGTATTTGGGCGTGTGTATATATGCTTATCTATTTGTTTATATATCCATCTCTCTTAATATATATACAGTATATAAAATATGGAAAAGCTTCATGGGCTAAGTAATATTTTTTTTGCAGAGGATAACGTTGCTACATTGTTTGTCTACGTGTGTTGCTGCTCTCTGTGTTCCAACATCCGTTGCTTGAAGCCTTATAACACGGCAACACCGATGCTAGTTTTGGAAGCCCGTCAACTGCGTTTTGCATTGCGTGTTAGCATTAAGCTAGCTAGGTTTCGTCAGGAACCACGTTTTAAACTGTACGATGAGTTTTACACAACGTGTTTATTTAAATACCAGTCGGAAGTGCACAACAGCCCAAAAAATAAAAAAGGCGCTCCTGAGTTTTTCCAGTAGTCCTTCTGGGAAAGGGATGACGGCGCACTAGTGCGTTCCTCTCCCCTTCTGTGCCTGATTTCTATCGCACTGCGGTTTCGATAAGGGAGTAACCGCATGATTGAAGTGCTCCTCTGATGCGTTTGTGATCCTTCTTCCTCGCCGTTTGTCCTTGTGTGCACACGGTGATCCGAGCGATGTCGGCTTCTGATAACTCCCGGCTTGTGTAACGAAGACATTATATTGATCTGTGTGCTGTGTGTGTGTGTGTCTGTTTTTTTTTCTTCTCACTATTCTTCATTGTTGCGGCCCCCTATCATCTTTTAGCGGGCACCGCAAAGTCCAAAAAGGTCAAACTATTTGCTGTGACATCCTCCCCTGGTGTAGATTGGAACTGTCCGCTATACCGTGTCATATGATAGATCGCCTCCGATTGACGTTTTGCTGCGCACCCAGGCTAAATCCGCACAGCTCAATCAATGGCCGGCAAACAAAGCGGCTCCCGTTTCTCCTGGCTTCCACGGAAGGACGCTGGTGCGGCTGGAAGAAAACATAACAGTTTGTGCACGCACAAGCGCAGCTGAACTGGAGTCACGCAAAAAAACAAAAACCAAAAAAAAGCAATTCAGTTAAATTGTGGTTGGGCATTTCTGTCCCGGCTCATTGGCTTGCGATAATGTCGATGTTCAACAGGGCGATATTTCATCATTTCATAACCCCCGTGTCTTATTTGATCCTCGTAAATCAAAAGCAGACTGAGCTTGGAATGCTTAAGGTATAATTACCTCCACCCGCACTCAAAACTAAAGAGCTATCGCTCGCAACCGCAAACTTGTGCTGTCGGCAAACCGAGAGCAAAATATTTTGCCATGAATGGTTACACGCCGAACCCCGAAAGGAAACAGTCATGTTTCCAGAGCTGGAAAAAAGGAAGCAGAGAAAATGCAAAAGTCGAGAGGGGGGCTGGGGGGCGGGGGGGTCGCAGAGCTCGCAGTGCAGATGGAGGCCAGGGTGCCACGGGCGCATCTGCATCATGCATGCCTCAGTTCCCCGTCTGCGGTTTCTGGCCTGGCGCGCTGAAACCAACACCAGCTCACAGCCAAGATGTCGCTTCTTATTTACACTTTTGCCTTCGCCGAGTCCTCCTCGGTTAAAGGTCGCCGGATGAGACGTGATTCCTTCTTGACCGTAAAAATGGTGCGTTGGGGTGTTTGAAATGGCTTGACAATGGACCCCAAAAGAAGTTGTGACTTGGCTAAACGGAGTAAGGCAGAGGTCCTCCGTCACCTTAATCCCTTTTTTTTTTTTCTTCCAACCGGGACCGAGTTTGAAACCCCTGCTTTAAAACTCTTGCAGCAGGCCCGACAGTAGCGTTACATGAATTCGCGGTGAGAGTTGAATAACATCGGCCGAGCATTGATTATCGAAAATCGGAAGTCGACGCACGCATAACGATGTCTGCTGTAGTACCACGGCCTATCTGCGGGTGGCAGGATGGTGCCACGGTGCATCCTGACTGATGAAAATGACACAAGAAGGAGAAACGGAGTTAATCGATTGGAGAGAGAGAGAGAAAAAAAAAGCAAGGAAAGAAGCCTAACTGTCAGCTTGTCCTGCAAAAAAACCCAAACAAAAACGGATGCCGTCAATGGCCTGACCTTGGCGCCGACCACACGCATGATGGAACAGGTTAAACATTTCCCAGTGTTGGCCCTCGACTCTTTTCTGAAGAAAGGGGGAGGAAAAATCTGTTTGACCACACCACAGGAATCACTCGGGATCATTTTTCAGAGACACCCGAGAGAATCTGCCCCTTTGTTGACTTTGATCGCAAGTTAGAAAAAGACCGCCAATTGGCCTCGGTGGTCAATATTTCTGCAAGGCTTTTTAAGACCAACAAAAAAAAACAAAAAAAAGGAGCACTGAAGTCCTAAAATTGTGAAGTTATGAATTGGGTAAATGGAGCAAGGCTATCGTTGCAAAAACAAAAAATGATTTTACAGTCCTTGCATCCATTTGTTTGTTTTTTTATTGGGCGCACTGGTAGAATTTCCAGTCCAAATTTCAAAAGAGCGCCCCATGTGAATCTGCATTTCGCCTTGGCGATTGAAATGGCCGACAATTTCCGCTCTGTTCATCTGGCCGACTGCTCGCCGCCTGCCCGCTTCCCCAGAATCTCCGTTTCCGCTTGTTGTCGGTGAAATTTGGTGACTGACTGCGCCGTGTTTGTCATCCCTCGCGGTGGTCTGAGCTATTCACCCAATGACGACGGTGAGTCACCGCTTCCGGAAAACTTTGCTTGGAGGGGGTGCCGATTTTCAATCATTTGGGAAAAGAAATCAGCAAGTGTCTGTCAAGGCTTCCGCGAAACGTTTCTCAGGTGTGAGCTACGTGGCCTATTTTTCAAGATACTTTTTGTATTTTTGGTTCCTCTTGTACACAGAGTGTGACACGCGCACACAAAGGAGTAGGAGGGGCGGGGGGGTAATGTGAACACAAAATGTCGTGGCCTACTTCTGAGTCCCTCTGTTGTCATCCTATCTTTGGTCTCTGCGAATAGAAGCGGTGTGGGAAAGCCTGAAGTGCTATTATGACAGCGATAGCAAAAGTGAGCAAAGTTCCGCCGTCTGGGTTTTGTCCACGCGATGATTGAGTAACATAACAGTCCTATCAAAAGACAACCAACAAGTGGAAGTTCCTTTGTTCTGCCGGCATTCGCCTCCAGATGGCGGCGTTGCCCTGGTGTCGCGGTGTTACTTTGTCAACGCTCATCTGCATACCGATACAGTGATGCCTTGAGATACGAGTCACTCAAACTATACTTTTTTTTTTTTTATTCGAGATACCGGCCCTCATTTGGTCACTTTCTGCTTTGACTTGAGCGAGCAAAAAATAGACTTGCGAACAATTCTTCCAAAAAAAAAAAAAGAGGCTTCGGGCTTAACACAGAGTCGCCCATTGTTCCCAAGCGGGCCCGGACACACAATCAAGATTCAGCCGCTCACTTAGCGAGGAGGAGGTCCACACCCAGCAATCGGCCCGATGGAGGCCTGGGAAACTCCCAGAGGAAGAATGAAGTCATACCTACTATTCCCTTCGGAGCAGAAGCAGGCTTCTGGGTTTGGGCCACTGCTTTGAAACAAGCTAAAACCATAAATGCATCCCGCACATCTGAAAATCCAGATGCAGAGCTTTGGAAATGTTGTTTGATCGTTTCCTGTGAACTACATTTTCTTTTTCACGTCTTGGCGAGTGCGGCCCGGTGGTCCAGTGGCTGGCGCTTCGACCCCACGGTGCAGAGGTCGCGCGTTCGGTCCCGGCTCCGGCCTCCCCGTGTGGAGTTTGCATGTTCTCCCCGGCCTTGTGCGGGTTTTCGCCGGGTGCTCCGCTTTCCCCCCACATTCCAAAAACATGCATGGCGGGTTAATGGAACACTGTAAATTGCCCCTAGGTGCGAGTGTGAGTGCGGATGCTTGTTCGTCTCTGCGTGCCCTGCGATTGGCCGGCCACCGGTTCAGGGTGTCCCCCGCATCTGCCCAAAGACGGCTGGGATGGGCTCCGGCATGCCCCGCGACCCTTGTGAGGATAAAGCGGATCAGAAAATGGATGGATGGATGGATGGATGTCTTGGTGAGCTCCCTAGCTAGCGCCCTCTATTGGCCAGATCCTCCAGTGGCCAAATCCACCGTTTGTATTGTGAAGCAATCTGCACTTCGTCGACCATTTTTGCAGCAGCTCCATTGTGACGTGAGGTGCACGAACACACACACACGCGTACGCAGAGTGGGCCGCAAAAGGGCCCTAGGCTGTAGTTTGGAAACCCCCGAAAAAGAGAGCGTAGACCCGTCAAGGTCCTACGGAAGACGGTCCGGTTTCTTTGCTCATATACGGTATCGTTCTTCAGACTCGCGTTGAGGCGCTTTTGAGACAGAAACCAATCCTTATTTGGTCTCGCCGTAACCGATAATGGACGCTGTTTACATAGTATTACTGTATGATCCAACTGCTGTCCAATCGCTTTTGATAAGTGGCCCTGCGCCGGTAGTAAACAACATGATAAATGCGGACGAGCGGCACCGGCTCGCGGTCGTTGGCTCGGATACTCGCGACTGTCAAAGGCCCGCGATGCATGTCTGTAATAAAGCAAAGTGCTCATGGATGCCAGTAGCAAGGGCAAAACGATTAACTGATGTCGACGATTAGTTAGCGCCAAAGTGTGACACGACGTGGCGGAGCGCGAGCCTCTTTCCAAGGAGACTTCTTTTTTTTTTTTTTTTCTCCCCTCCACCATTAAGACCGTAAAGCTCTCTGACGTTCCTTGTCAAAATACACAAACGATAACCTTCCACTTAAGATGTCGTTTAGGGGGGGGCGGGGGGGTCTTCTGTCTCTCAAATACCGCAGCCGGGGTGTTGCGACAAACATCGGCCTACTCGGTGATGTCAACTTGTCCCACCATTTTTAAATATTGTGATTATCGGCAAAGGTAGCAGCAACCTTTTGTGGTGTTACTGTGCAGACCTTTTGACTTCCGTGTCCCATCACTTGAAAAGGGGGCACGTCTTCAGCCTAGTCATGGGTGGAGAAGCTCAGCGTGGACGTGGGTTTATATCAAGTTACCCGATTATGATGTCGCAGTTAGGCAACTTTCACAACGGCTCCCGTACATTTTCGGAAATTTAAGACGCTACTTTTCGTCACAATCTCCTTGGAGTGAAAACTTTGGGGACTCGACCTAGAAACTCCCAATTGGTGATTCATTGTGCGCGTGTGTGTGTGTGTGTGATGTGACAGACCGTTTTTGCCTTGTCAGCATTTTAGTAGCATGCGTTTGTGCTTGCTTTGTTCCCCTGTGTGTGGCTTTTTTTTCTTTTCTTTTTTTTTTTTTTTTTTTTCATAATCCCTATGCGGACCGGTCCAGTACAAAGCGGTCCATTTCAAATTAAAAAAAAAATAAAACCCTGCACAAAAAAAAAAAAGAGAAGATATTGTTGGTTTAAAAACAGTTGGACTTTTGGAGGAAATAAGCCCGATGAGTTCTCTTCAGATCACTATAGTCGTACTTCTTCGAAGGAGATTGTCCACTATTTAGTTTCGAATCGTAAATGTATAATTAGCCTGTTTTGAAGGGGTGGGCCAGTCACATGCAGGAGCCCCCCCCCCCCCCACCCCACTCAGAATACTGCTGGGCCAAAGGGGAGTTTTGAATTTTGTGACAAGATGACTCGAGAAGAAACTTGAATTCCTTCCCAGCTGTGGGGGGGGGGTTTATATTCATCAGCTGGAATTCAAACATTTACCGCCGCCAATGTGATACTCGCCGAGTACGTTTTTCAAGGACTAGGCATGGAAGATCTGTGTAAAGTCTAATTCTTAGGGGATTGAAAGATCCAATTTAAAAACACACACACACACACACACACACATTGCCAGTACGAGCAAGTCTTTTGCAAACCACTTGGCCGTAAAAGATTTCAAGTGTGCCTGCCCCCCCCCCCCCCTCCCCTTTTTACTTGTGCAAACCTTATCACGTGAAACACTGAAGCGATCTAATTCTAAATCTAAATTCAGTTCGCTCCCCACCAAAGTGCCTGCTCAATGACACGATGGAAGTAAATACGGAATGGAATAGTGCGGCAGCGCTTCCCTCTGCTGGCCGGACGCAAGCACGGCAACAAGCCTGCCCGGCCGCTCGGGTGGGAATTTATGATGGGGATTTGAGCACACGCGCGTCATCAATAACGAAAGCGTGACACGCGCATTTAATGGAGCGCGCTGTTAATTAAAATAGCGTCCCTGGGTGCGTCTTTGCTGGCAAATGTAGGTCAGTGTCAGAGGCGTTGTTTGGTGGCTTATTGGGACCCTCGTTAGCGGGCTTGTGTTGCAGCCGCTGCTTCCGGAGCCATTGGCCTCATTTGGTGCGGCAGCCCGCTGGTCGACTTTGCTCCGCGTGCAGCTCGAATCTCTCTCTTTTGTGTCTTTCTCTCCCCCCCCCCCCCCCACCTCCCTCCTCTTGTCACTCTCCCCCAATAGCGTTTTAGTCCCTTTTTTTTTTTTTTGTTTCCTGATCACCCCTGTCCGATTCACACGCGCGAGTCGGCCTTGGTCTCCCAAGAGCCCAGAGAAGGTCGGCGCTGACGAGACACCATTAAGAGCAACGTAAATCAACGCGTTATGGCTTTCCCTCTTCTTGACCATGCCATTAGATCTCGAAAAGCAGCAGCAACCGACATTCCCCTGCCTTTTTTTTTTTTTTTTTCGTTCTTCTGGGTTACGTTTCAGTCATCGTTTTTGTTTTAACCTTGTTTGAGTTTGGTCAGATAGTCACTCGTTAAAAAAAATATATAAAGTGCTGACGTGGCCCCTACCAGGAATACCAATGCAGTATTAGTAGCTTTATTAGTTAGTAGTATATCGTGTTTTTGAAGTATTAATACTGAAAGAGGCTCGTGCGGGCCAACAAGCAAACAACGGCGCTCAATTACCATTCAAGCCCGCCCACTTTTGAAAACGGGTCCTGCTTGGCCGAGGTCGCTTCCCGTGAGTGCCATTCTGTTGTTTTTATCCATCTGCAAGTGACGTCTCTCAAACTCTCCAATTGGGGGAGGGAGGGGAAAAAAACCCCCAAAAATAAAGCTAAACACCGGGTCTATTTTTAGCATTTTGCGCTATTCTGCTCCAGTTGAGAGCAAACCAACAGATGGTCTCACCGCCACAGCCTTTGGGTTCTCTGCCCGCAAGTCTGTTTTGGGAGCTTGTTTTTGTCAATGGGCCTTTTTTAAAAATTTTTTTTTTAAGAATATGAGGCCTGCAGTTGAAGCGACTGAAATGGCTGCTGTCAGCACACTCCACTGTCTCTGCGGCGCGTGCTCTCCCATCCGCCGCGTTTTGTCAACGCAAACAGGCCCTTTTTTTGGGGAAACGCCAATTCCACTGCAGTGGCTGTCTTGGCCAGCTGTTAGCTCCGCTTGGCTTTTTACACAGCAGCACGGATGGATTTATGTCCCCAATATCCATCCATCCAGTTTCTAATCCGCCAATCCTCACGAGGATCGCCGGCGCGCCGGGAACCGACCCCAGCTTTCTGCGGGCAGTCGGCGGGGGACATCCTGAACATTGACAAACAACCGTTGGCCCTGAGAATCACACCTGCGGACAATATTGCGTGTTCCGTGAGGCTGCCGCGCACGTTTCTGGAATGCGGGAGAAAAAGCGGACTACCCGGAGAAAACCCAACCTTCCAAAGGGGTCCGAAACAGGCTTTCCAACTGTGTTTTGCTCCAACAAAGAAATGCTTTTTATTTGAAAGCCGTCATTCTCGAAGAATTCTTTCATTCCGAAATCTTGGACGCGTTTAAACGCAGACGTGCGTCAATGTTTGATAGCGAGCGGTTGCAAACGATGGCGTGCTTAATGTCCATTTCAAATCCACGGTGTTGTCGTCGGGTGGCAAAGTCTTCTGGCCGATCTCGCGTCGGCGCCCCAATTCCGGATGCACGGGGCCGTGCTTGAGTTGTGCCGTAGTCGGATCAAATCATTTTCTTCCTCTTTGGCGACGCAACTCAAAAAAAGAACTTCTTGTTGAAAAACAGACAAGGAATTACGCATTTACGCATTGCGCATGTATACAAAAGCTGTTGTTTGCTGATAGTTTCTCCCCCTCCCATGTTCTCTTTCCACCAGAGTTTCCTGCTTAGCGATACCTGCGCAAGAACCTGAACTTGAACTCAAGGTGGGAGTTATTTTTGAATTAACTGACTCGGTTTCATTCCATTTTCAGACGAGTTTCCTGTTTGAGCTGATTATTTGCCACATACTTTCTAAATCCCAGTCTCAAAAGATGACGTGACATCATGTAGAATGTCACTTCGAATCTCAGCGGGTAGAATTGGACTCTCTGTCCAAACGTTTCTTGCTTTTGTTTTTTCTTGGTTAAACGCAGCTGTAACCGTCTCGTACAGCCACTAGAGGGAGCCCGAGCATCACTGTTCAAGATCAATTGCAGTCGGCAAGAAACCAAAACGCTCCGTCGTGAGTGGGGAAGACATGATTAAAATGTGTCAATATAAACCATTCCAAATAATAATATTGAAACTTTTCTCTTTACTTAATTACTAACCATATTTCATCTGTTGTGACGTGATGAGAACCTTCATTGGCAGTTCTTTGTCTTGTAAGGAGAAGTATCGTAATTGCTCACAATTACCAACAAACATTTTTTTTTAATTAAATTATGTTGCTTTTATTTATGTAAGTCGCAGTTCATCCACTTGACTGAATATATGTGGTGCATGGCCACATCGCCAAGCACCTCCCGCCTGCCGTGTTTATGCTCATCTGTGCGTTCAACAGAACTCGGTGCAGCTCGGCTTACCATTTGGCTTTTGACGTGACCCCATGGTGGATTTGGGTGTTCCTGCATGTTAGTACCATGGTGGCGCAGTCACTTGAAAGTGGCTGTCGAGCTTAGACCAGCCTAGCCTCGCAAATCATGGGCAGAAAAACTCGGGTTGATGGGGTGGGATCGTGCAAATTCAGTCCCATTGTTGCTTTATAGTTGAGGGAGGTGCGGAATGGTTCGCTTACGGACTTGTTTTCAGTCAACAAAACTTGCTTAATGACTTTGTTGTTTCATTTCACACTTGATGAGTGGGCAGCCACTACAGGCACTTATTTGTTTGTATACAAGTCTTTAAATCTCGCATTTGCTTTCTCCAGAATGCCACCTCGACGTCAAACTTCCACTGGTGTTGCATTAATCTCCGTCCAAAAATGTGAGCGTTCACACTATTGCCGCCTCCCCGCTCTCTTTTCTGATCGGGCAGACGCAACCTGAATTGGGGGTAGGGAAAACGAGAGAGAGAGGGAGGGAGAGAGAGGGAGGGAGGGGGGCTGGAGGAGAGAGAGGGAGTCGCTCTAAAGACTTGCTTCAGGTGTGAGCAGTTGCCTGAACGCCATGTGGACTGAGCGGGCGCATTCGGCTGCAAGAGATCGAGGAGCTCACGTGCTCGCAGCCGAGGCGTGATCTCGGCGCGGGTCGGAGCGCTTTCGGCGCACTGTTGCTTAGCGAGCCAGCCATGACGCTTCGAAGCAACGGCGCAGACAATCAGGGCTCTTATTATTGCCTGATGCGACGCAGGTTCAAGAGGAGGCGCAAGAAACGCTCGGAACGCAAAGGTAACCCCCCCCCCCCCCCCCCCCCCCCCCCGCTGGACGGATGGCAAAGCCGTAAAGAGACCACTTGTACTTTGTACTCTTCTTGAGCTTCCATGTGGGGCTGTCCTAGTGCGGGCCTTGATACTCTAGCCGGCCTAAAGTCGCTCGATAAGCTGAAACGATCCCGCGGCAAAAAGCCTTAAAAATCAGTCAGCGCGGTGAAATAATAGATGACAGAAGATGAACTTTCAAAATAATCTCGGGCAACGTAGAATATGAAATGAAAGTGTTTTTTGTGTTTTTTTTTTAATAGTTTCGTGTAATCTCTGTCCCAGATGAATTTGGAACTGTGTAAAATGATGCGCTGGAATGTTGTCACAAGGCTTTGTTCCACGTGACGCGCCAATTGAATAAAGGATGATAAAAGTATTTGGTACTCGAGCTGTGCGAGTAATCCCTTCCAAAAGATGTGGACGACTGACATGATTACAGCTGAAGTGAAGAAGCTGAGAAACGAGGCCGGTATGTTGACCAAGAGTAGCGTTTGGGTTTTTGTTACGTCCACTTCGAAACTGCGCCGTTCGGTGGCAATATGCTGAGCGACGGGGCTGTTTTGAATTGAACTAGGAAACATTTTAGCCCAGATCAGGCAAGCTCAGAAAAGAACTTCTGTCATACACGTGAAATTCTTCTTCATGTTGTTCAGGTGACGGTCACAATGGATGACACCGTCCGTGCCTTTTGCCTTTTATTGAATGCAAAATAAGTCGGCGCGGCTCCTTTCCCGCGGGCTGCTTCCGTTTTCAGCTCTTGTTATTTTTTTTTCTATCACAACCATATCATGAATGCTACGCTTGTCGATGGCATTTCGCAACATGTTCGCGCTAAGCTTTCGTTTGACCAAATTCTATCTATGGTTTTTGTGAAACATATCCGTGGGTTTGACAGCGGTGCGCAATGTGCAACGCTCTTTTAAGCTGCCAATTTTACAGTCAACTTCAACTGAGAATTGCAGTGGACTGTGGAGTTTTGGTTTTTATTCCATAGCTGCTCCTAAAGTGTTGTCCCGTCGCAGTCGCCGTGCTGTTGTTGTGTGAGTAAAGGATTCCCTCCGGATTTCGTGGGAAATAAATTCTGGACTTGTTGTATTGGAGTCACTCAGCTTGAAGCAAGCACACCGGGCCTCTTTGTGGCCAACTGTTGGCTATCCACCCCCACAGCGTCGAGAAGTACCGATCTGGCTGAACCGTTGGCGTTCTCTCGACGTGTATCGGCGGACTGTGGCGGCACCACACGTTTCCTCAACTCATTCAGTACCAGCCAATTCTGGACCAAGTCTGAAAAGACGTTTAAAAACGTCTTTGGGAGTGAATGAGTTAAAGTGGCCGCGGGGTGCCGGCAACGGGGGCCGCTGTCTTCCGAGGTTGCTCCCGGAGGGACTAAGTCAAACAGCAGGTGTGGTAATTGCTCGGCAATATTGGCCGGGGCCCCCCTCGCGTTGATAGCTGTCACTCTCCTCTCAGCGCCTCTCGGTTTGTCAAGCCGGCTCCGTTGAGCCAGCTAAGTCCATCGCTGCTGAGGCTGCGCTTCCCCCCCTTTTTTTTCTGTCTCCGATGCCTCCCTCGAGCCCCGTTTGCCGTGCGACTGACTACATCTATCAGCATTACACGGCTCCGTTGCCACACCTCCCTGGCCTCCCTTAGCACCGTGGCACTGAAAGTGGCACTTTCTCAGCACTTCCGGAGGAGCGACAACTGAGACCAAAAAAGAAAAAAAAGAAAAAGGGTCTGTCTGCACTGCCCAGGATCAGGCCGCCAACCAGTGGTTGGGGACCACTGACTTAAACCGGGTCGTTTCAATCTCGAGCTCCTGAGGGCTGGCCGCTAATGCTCGTTGGGTGAGAGAGCGTCACGGGTAACGGGTCGTCAGGTGGTGAAAATCACTTCCCTTTGTCCTCGGGACAGCGAGGTCAGATTCAGTGGCCGCGATAACTGCGGCGGGCGCTTCATCAAGTGGAGATGAATGTCTTCCAGGGTGGTCCTTCAACACCTCGATGTAGGCGGGACCAAGGTCGGCCCGATGATCAGTCCGGTCTTGAACTTTAATGCGGTCCCACATTGCTGTCCCGAACACGTGGCCGCTCAATTTGTTTGCCGGTGTTGCTTGAACTCTGCACGCGTGGGAGGCTGCTTTGGCTGTTTTCATATTGGAAAAGATTTGCTCTTCTCTGCCAACCATTTTCAAAACAGTTTTTGAGCATTTTGGCTGTTCTTTAAAGAGCCACACAATTTGGTGGTCCGTCACAATATAAGCACTAAATCCACCAACGGTTTTTCTTAGCTTTTCTTTCTCCAGAAGGGGGGAAAAAAACATTTTGAGCTTTAGCCATTCTTTACTAATCAGGATACGACCATTGGTGCGGTTCACCAAAATACATTGGGGAGGGGGCAAAAAAGTTGTGTCAAGAAGTCCGTCAAACAGAACAGTGATTTTTTTATTTAAAGAGCGTATTGTCAAATGAAGCAGATGAACGTAGATATCCTCGAAAAGGTTGCGAATCTGGGAAAATCGACCGCTATGGCTTCACAACCGCTTTGTGGTGACGGTTGTGATTGATGAGGTTGCCTTCAAATAAAATGAGTGCAAAGGCACGTCACTGGCAGAATGCTGAACTCCGCCATCTCCTCCAAATGCTAAGTTCCTCGATGCGTCGCTCATAAATGTGCCCAGCCATGACTCTTGTCGGCGTTGCTTTCCAATGGGCCGTGTATGAAATATGGAGAATGGGGGGGGTTCTGCAATGCCTGCAGTATCTCGAAAATGAGCTTTGCAACTTGAAAAGGGGAGTTGTGGGGAGGGGGGGGGGGTTGCGCCACCTGATGCGGGTATCGTTCGTCACTCGTGTACTACATAACAGTTATTGATCAGCATGTTACACTTTCTTTCGGAGCTAAACTGAAGGCAAATTAAAAGTTAAAACATTTAGACATTTTACACAGTTAGAGAAATCACAGGTGAGCGTTCCACATGGATGTCATGATAATCGGGCCTGATGAGAGCACTTTTGCTTCTGCTCAAAGTCAGCAAAGACCCAATTATCAGATGTTGGAATATGTTCGGGGCATAAGGGAGTAAAGTGGGGTGAGGATTAGGATTTTAAAAAGAACTCTCAAATGTATCGGGATCCAGTGAGGGGATGGCAGAGTAGGAGTTCTGTGCTTCCTCTTATGAGTACCAGTCAAGAGGTGAGCAGCAGCATTTGGGACCAACTGGAGCCGCTTCATGGAGGATCGGCTGACTCCAAAGCGGAGTGCATGGCAGTAATCCAACCGAGATGTTACAAAAATATGGTCGAGACACAGTCGAGCTGAGGCCAAGCTAATCAAACAGTAGCCAACTAGCAAGCTCGCGCAAAGAGCGAAAGGTTGCGTTGGAAGGCCCCCCCCCCCCCCCAAGTCACAAGATAATTTCGTAAACACTATCGCAAATCAGGTCGGAGTTCTCATTGCTTCTAACATGTATTGATCTACCGCTACCCCTATTTCTTCTTCTTTGTATTTGCCAGCAGTCCGGAAGACCGCTGGCACTCTGCTGCCTCTCGCAGGTCAATCTTGGTACAACGATAGACCTGCGGTTCGGAATGAGGCCTGTGATTGACAGTGTAGAAAGCCCAAAGCAGGAAGCGCACACTTGACGTGCGTCAGAGCTCTCGCGTTTGAAACGTCGCTTGTGATGTTTGAAATTGCGAAGTGTGTAGTCCACTCGAGTTCGTTCTTTCCCTTGCCCGAAAACGTTGACAAAACAGCTTTTGCTCTTTTTGGAGTTCTGTTGTTGCTTTGTAAGAGTTTGGATATTTGCACACGGGTGTCGAGTATCCCAAGTTGTCTGCGTCGGGTGCTTGAGCACCGAGCACAGCAGCGGCGCGCGTTCGCGCAGCTTTGAGCACACTCGGCCATGCACTCGGATCCCCCGCAGGCGCTTTGTCTTTAGCGGTGTCATAAATCAGAGCTGTCGCATAGATTTGATGGCGCAAAGAGAAGCGACAGGCGCCCAGCAACCTTGAAGAAGAAAAAAAAAAAAAGAGAGTGAAAAGAGAATTTTATTTTATTTTTTTGTACTATAAGACCACACGGGCCGCAATTTCCAAATGGATGTCGACTGTTTCACACGGTGGGACTCGTACGCTCAAGGCACGCCGTTAAGATTTGATCGGCTGCCTGGCTCGCGCAAGTGCGATGGCCGAACAACTCGGATCGTTTGTACAATTGAATGATTTAACGACCGTGTGCAGCGGGTGTGCGCCGTCGTTGCTCGCAACTCCGAATCGTCAGACGTGAAGCAGGAACGAACGCAAGAAATTGGCTGACGTCATGTGTGGCTTACCCTCCTGGCACTCACTGATTTTGACCAAAAAAACAAAACGTCTGTGATACTCGTTCAACAATTTTGAGTTTCAGGATTTTGAAGACATCCAAGAATCGGATCTTGAGCGTGCTCAAATTCAGCCCGATTGTCAGACACGCCTTTTGCGCTCTTAATTTCTGCCTGCTGTCTTTGACTCGACTTCATCAAGCCCAGTTTAGTTTCGGTGTTTGGAGTGCATTTATTGTCTCGCAGCCTTTTCCCTAATGAAGACTTAAACTCCTTGGATCCCAATTTTTAAAAAGCCTCCTCTTACAAGGATGCCGTTTAGGTGAAAGTATTTGACCGCGGCGGCGGTCGGCCTGCGAAGGCAAATCTTTTCTGGCAGCCTAATTCGCTCGTCATTAGTCGGTCCAAATTGAAGAATAGACTCTTGAGCGCAGTGCGCGCGTGTGCGACAGGCCGGCCGACGGCGGGCGGCGGCACCCGGTGGCCCTCTCTACCGTGGCCCATCAGTTTCAATCAGACAGGCCAGACAGGCGCTCCCCCCTCGGGTCACAACCCCTTTCCTGTTCAGGTGCCGGGGTCCACACATGTACTCCCATTATGGCGTATTACCTGCTCGGCACCTGGACATGCAACCTGAGGAAGCGTGAGAGCAGAAGGGGGGGGATTGTTCTGACCCCCCCCCCCCCCCCCCCCCAGCCCCCCTCTCCAATTTCTATTAAAATGCCGTCTTCTTTCATGAAGTAATCACCAGGCCGCCAAAGCTTTATTGAGGCAAATAATGGGATTCGCGGATGATGACAGTTGGGCGCAAGGATCCAATATCATCCACATCGATGTGGTCCTCAAATTATTCTTCTCATTCACTTCTCAAGTTTTGCACCTTGAATGTACACCCGCCGCTTCACTGCCTTTGCGTCGTAAGGACACAACGCGAGATGTTCTTAAGCAGAGGGTGCCCGAGTCTGGTCCTCGAGAGCCCCCATCAGCTCATCCGCAAGCTCTGCAAAGCGATCCCGATCATTTGAATCAGGCGCGTTTCAGTTTAAAACAGGATGGATGGGGGGTGTGGGCACCCCCTGGTCGAAAAGTATTTTTGGGTGCTTTGCTTGCTCTCTTCATGTTACCTTTTCATTTCGTGGGGAAGTCGACCCATGAGGAATTAAGTGACGTCTTTTTTTTTTTTTGTCTTTTGTTTTTGCTTTCTCGCGGCACGATGGGGATGAGTGTTGAGGCGACATCGGTACAGGAAAAAAAATCCTTGCTATCAGGATCCACCCCCCGGAATCATAATCATTCAAGTGATGATTCAACTCTGATTGTAAATGGATTTCATTTTGGAATGACTTCCATCATACATCGCATCGCACGCTAAAAAAAGCACGTTTCAAAACGGGTGCAGCCGTCACGAAGGAGGTGAGTTTTAAAACCAAATTTTAGGTTGTCCTGTGGGTTGCGTGGGTGATGGTATGCGTGGTGAGCAGAGAGTGAAGAGAAAGGGGGCGCAATGGGCAGCCCGTTCAAACTCATTCAGTACCGGCCAAGTCTGAAAAGACGTTTAAAAACGTCTTTGGGAGTGAATGAGTTCAAAATAATTTTTTAAAAAATTGACAAATGCTCACTCAATGATATCAATCAACTATTTTGTATCCCGTGTCACGACATACATGGGGGAATTGCACGTCGGCATTAAAACCTTCCTACTCCCTTGAACATAATAACTGTGTTGAATGAAGATTGATTTCTTTCTTTTTACTTTTTTTATCTACCTTATTTTCTGTCAAATTATTACTGTATATATGTTTTATGTTCAACAAACAAACAAACAAACAAACAAAACAGAATTGGGCGTAAAGGCAGCCTCTTATGAACAGTCCCACCCGAGTTGTGTCAAGTCCTTAAATCGGCGAGAAAGATCAACGAATGAATGTTTCCTTCCCGTTTAATCTCGCTCAAGTCACGGTGGCACTGAAACTGCTGACTTGATTCCCTAATGGGGTATTTTTTCGGGACAGCAAAAAAACAAAAAAAAGTCTTTGGGTTCTACATGTTCATCACACCAATGTCGACAGTTGACAGAGGAAATTGTTGACGCCATTACCGCCATCCAACTTGGGTCCCCGGTCTGCAATATGAAAGTGACCTTGCGACTGCAACGTGAGCTCTCATGGTGAACGTTTTTGAATATGTGAGGCGTTGCCCGGTGGGCCGATCAGTCTGTGTTAAGACTGCTGAGAGGACTTGCCTCATAGGCAGCCTCTCTCCCGCACAGACCATTTCCCTCGGCCATTTGTCTGTCCGCTTTCTACCCCCCCCCCCCCAGGCCTCATCTTTGCACCCTCATTTTGGACTTGGATCAACTTTGATTCAGTTCTCCTCTCATTTTTGTTGCACTCCCCCCCCCCCCCCCTCCCACCTTTACGCAGTTTGAGTCGAATGACGGGTCATTTCCGCTCGTCATTCAGCTCTGTCGAGTGGGCGGGATTTAAGACATGCGCGTGAACCCTCGGGGTGTAAGGCTGCAGGAATTTTGCTACGCGGGAGTGCTACTAGAAGACATGGCGAGGCCACATCCGAAGAAGGTTACGATTTTGAGGCTCAAAACGCCACCGTGTGTTTCGGAGAAAGAGCCCACAACGGCGAGTCAAAGTTGTGGTTCATTGTCCTTTCCGGTCATTGTTCTTTCACGTGATGGCGCTTTTTGCAGCCGTTGTCTGTCCTAATCTGTCGGGCAGCCGTTAGTATTTGTCAAGCTTTGCACGATATCGGCCGGACCATAATATGAAGCCACTCGCAGCAGATGTTTCCCGCTGGTCACGTACACGTACGGTGTATCTAGTTTTCTTTCAAAGTGATGCATTTTTTTGTGCGCACGTGAAGTTAGACTTTTTTTGACGGTGGGGGTTGGTGGGGGGGATTCATGACTGATGATACATGGTGGCTATTGATTTACTGGTTAGCGCAAAGAACCCCGCATAGTGTGAAGGTATGTCTGGAGCGCGGGCACAGCATTATGGCTCACCTGCCCTTTGTCTCGCTCCATCACTATCTCTTCGTCATGCTCCGGTGAACCTCGACTTCGCCAGTCCTCCCTCCCCGCCGAAATGCAATCTCCCGCAAAAGCCATCAAATAAAAATTCATATTGATACTCCGGCTCGGCTTTTCGCCACCTTTTCCCTTCTCTCACAATCAGCGGTCCCCCATGATAAATGACCGACTGTCAGATATTAAAGTCTGGAACACGGAACAACACGTTGCCTCCTTTCTTCCCACGCGGCGTCAACCCCCCCGCGGCTTTCGCCCATCTTGCAGACTTCTGCGGCCGCTGGTGTGCCATCAGAGACGCTGTGCAGACTTCTTTGTATCGTGCGTAAACAACAAAGCCTCAAGTTAAGATTCATTGTTCCAAAAAGTGGCGTAGGTTTCCGGAAGTATTTGCCGTCAGACCGCGAAGAGATCATTTACGTTTCTGATGGGCAATTAGAAGCCATCGTCTCACCCGCAGCCATTTCACCAGCCATCAAAATGCCTCCTGTCATTGTCTTTTCAAAAATGATCTCGGCCCATTTGGATTATTCTGAGAATGAATCGATTTGTCGATGACTACTTTTGAAAATGGAGTCATCGCTCAGAGCCATTGTTTACCTTCAAAGCCTCTGGGCAGTAATTCCGCGCCGATTTCTGGCGTCTTTCATGAAAGCAGACTGCTTGTCTTGTTTGCTCAGTCAAAATAAGACATTTGCAAACATTTGCTTTTATTTGACCGAACCGGGAAGTGAATCAAAAAGATGGGCGAGTCCCTCTTGTGTCTTATTGCTTAAATGTTGTGGGGGGGGGGGGGGGGTTGTTTTGTTTATCACTACGCAGTGCTTGGTTAATGAGCATCGGTCGGGCAAAAAATGATTTTGTAATATGCGTGAATGCAAACTTAAATTTAATCGGTTGATGGAATTAATTGATTCTAAAAAAAAAAATAGTGACAGCTCTAGCATGTAGGCAATAAATAATAAATGGGAAGGGATCGATCACTTTTGCATTTGGCTTTTTTGTCGTTTTGGAAGAGAGCTCTTCAAATAATTATTTACTCCTTTTGTAGTGTTGCGTTTTTTTTTTGTTTTTTTTTTTTAAATTACAAAGTGTCGATTGACTTTGTCAGCGATTGCCATATCCGTCTGCGTCATCCACGGGCAGCTATTTTGAGCCGGCTTGAACCTTGCGACACGCCCAAGGGCAGACCTTTTTGTCGTCTTGTGTTTTTCCAAAGATAATGATATTCTCTGACTGGGAATAGGATTTTCTCTCGTTCTCATTTTCTATCCCTTTGTTCACCTTCCCCTCGCCAAGCCGCTCAACACCTCCCCCGCCGGTCGGCGTTTCCCGCCACGGCGGCGGCGGCGGCGGCGCGCGGCTCCATCGCGCCTCCTCGCCACAAGCCGGGGATGAGAGGCAAATCAAAAAGCCCAGCATTTCCCCACAGTCTCTCTGACTGTGCCAGATTAAATTAGAGTTTTTTTTCCATCTACTTTCTCATCTTGCTCCCCCCCACCCCCCTCCTCCTGTGGCTCAAGTCAGAATTACCTGCAAGCAAGCTGTCTCGCAACCCTGTGACGCAGTTCTCATGAGTTCGTTTGCGGCAAGACGGCGCTCAGCGTGGATTCTCTTGGTCAGCTTTATGAAAAGATCCCCAAATAATCGAAAAGCTTTCTCACGTCGCCGCCTTTAACGGTCTTTTTTTTTTTTCATACAAAAGCGTTCCATTTTGGTTTGAGCTCAAAGCTTATTTTTTTTTTGGTCAGGGAAAGCAACAAAATGCAGTGCTGCCTTTCAAGGGACCAGCTGTCGTTTGACTGATCGTTACAAACGATTGCGACATTCCCCCCACCTCCCGCCCAACCACTGCCGGGGATGGCCTCCAATATGACATCTTGAAGACCCCCCAGCCCTCCCCTCAAAATCCCAAGAAGGCCTTAATTCAAGTGAACAAGCCTATTGAAAAGGTCAACTTCCATCTTTTGGGGACCTAATCAAAGTGCCGTTCAAATAAAGGGCCTCGTGTGGTTTTAAAACCCATTTCGGCACCATTCACTTCTTAAGACACCCACACAAACTCGCGTTAGGAATCTTTTGTGAGACTCTCCCCAATGACTGCATCTGATTTCCAAGACGGTGGTCTCATCTGAAAAATCCAACCCGACAGGCGCATTTGCATTGCATGCTGATGACGCCGCATCCGCGCAGCAGCAGCAAGGTGTGGAGGATGGATGGGAAAAAAAAACAAACAAAGAATCATCATTTTAACTTGGTGTTTGGAAGCTCTACTGCCAAATACAATCAGCTTTGGTTTTTTTTCAAGTTTAGTTTTATGATTTTTTTCAAACCATTTTTTTTCATGTCTTCAATTCTTTTTTCACAGTCGTCAGAAGCCCTCTCGGAGATCCCCGGAGCAGTAGAAAGTTGTGTCGTCGGCTAATAAGACACATTTAAGTAGTTTTGAAACGCGGCAGATATCATTTATATACACACAATATGAATAGTTTTGGGCCTAGCACAGACCCTTGAGGAACTCCACGAGTGATCATCAATTGCTTTGATTGAAGTTGTTGAACTGCACATTCTGATAGCTATCACCCCCAAAACTTTAAAGAACCCCCATCCAGCCTATTTGTGATGACTCCCTCCTCCAACACCACCTGACTGAAATGATCATCTGATACGATTCGTATCAGATTTGGCCACCGCGGAACAGCGAGTGTGCTACGTGGCTCGGAGCAGCCGAGGGGTGGGGCGCGGCCGACTCGCACTCAAATGAATCTTGCGAGTTCCGCTCGGCTGGGCCGCCCCTCCCTCCCCCCCGATCCACCCCCCTCACCCCACCTTTTCATTTTCAATTAGGCCTCGGAATATGAATCTTTAATCGGGTGATAATTGTGCTAGCATATTTACTGTCACCCACCATTAGGCCAGATTAATTAGCCCATTTGGTTGGGCTTAGGCAAGTGTCTGACTGAGGAATGGGGGCAGTGATGGAAGGCGAGCGCAGCGCGAGTGAAATCGGCACAATCTGCTCGGTATCGTAATGCCATCTTCCTCGCTCTTTTGTGCCGTTCGCCTCTCCGTCTTTTCATTTTTCTGCCGCCTTAACGTTACGTTAGTCGGCTGCATCAATTGGCACTCGGCACTATTTTTCTTTTTTCTTTTGCGTGACCTTTCAAGTTGTTCAGCTGGAAGTCAGAAACATTCTCCCACGGCGTCTTTTAAAGTTCTGTACTTTTAACGATGGCGTAGGGAGAGCGCACAGCAAACCATCAAAATCCACCTTTCTGCGCTATTTCAGTCCTTTGCTTTGATTTTGGGCTTTTTTTTTTTTGTGGTATGGCATGACTCTTGTGGCCAAAGCCCCTGCTGGGTGATTTCCCTGAGGTGATGGATATAATTTGTCGCTGTTGGGCCTCGGTCCAAATTTGATCAGTCTTTTTATTTATTTATCTTTTTAATTGCTCGGTCCCCACTCTGTTTTTTTTTGTTTTTTGTTTTTTTTAAACTATGCACCGATAAAAAGTGTTGAATATAACTGGAGCCTAAAAGTCTCTCGACCGCTTTGGAGAGGGGTCGTGAAAGTCGGCTTCTTCCTCACCGCAACTCAACACGTCCGTCGCCACTCAATGCAAATCGCTACTCTCGAATCAGCGCGTGCGCTTTTGTACGTGACACTCAAGCCGTCCGCTCGTCCTGTTCTCTGATTTGCAGGTGCCGCGGCGCTGAGGCAGCTCTCAGGTCAGGACAAACCCGTCACCATGGATATGGATGAGGAGGAGAATATGAGTGAGTCGGCCCAGCTTTTTCGGGTCACTTGGCTTCTCTGTTCCCGTTTTCTTCCCTTTGGGAAAAATTCCCGCTTGCATGGCCTCCGCCCGTTTGCCTTCATCTTGTACGGACGTGTAATCGGTACGACCTCAAGTAGTTAAACAATCCATTGGTGCTGCTAGCGAAACGGAATCGTCACTCTGAGACGCCCGCTAATTGGTTCGTAGGGCTGCCGCTCAAACTGTCTTAGCGTCATTTGTCCTGACACGAACCGAGACATCCAGCAGTGCGAGCGCCCACATATTACCGGCAACATAAAAGGGAAACGTTAAACGGTACATCTGAGAGGCTTCAGGTTATAAAACTACATTTCGACTTCTTAAAATTTCCTCCTCGGAAAAATCTTCTTTTCCTGAGCTTATTGAACGTTAATTAGACGTTTGAGCCCAAATTGGTAGTCGCGGCGTCCGAGAGAGTCCCAGAAAGGAACGTGTGATCGAACGCGTTTGCCCCCATTTGTCTTCGTGAAGACTTTGAGCTCAACCGTAAATGCATTCTCAAGCAGGCAGCGCACGTAAGGATTTTTTTTTTTTACGTCTTAGCTGATTTTTATTTTATTGTTTTTGACGGCTTCTTGCTCTAATCCTCATTGGCCAGTGGCAAAGTCAGCCGGTCGGGTCAAGGCCCTGCCACCAACATGATAATGCGGTCAACCATCACCAAATCACTCCTTCAAACCGACTGTCTTGTGGTACCAAGATTGACCTGGGGGGGTGCCACAGGACATCCAGACGGTTGAAAAATACAGAGAAGAAAGCGTGGTCGGAGAATAAGAAAGCGAAGAAGCGAGGCTAAGTGTTAGCTTAGTGGCAGATCGAGACTGCCGATGACACAAACGCCGGCGTGAATGTGTGGAACTGCACGTCTCTGTCGGCCATCATTTATTTAGTGCACGCAATCATGGTTGAGGCTCTCCGGCTTTGATCTTTCGTTCTCCCCACCCGCCCCCCTCGCGCATTCCCGGCCGGCCACATTATCCGACCGAAAGCTGTTGTTTTGATTTGAGTTCTGGTGAAAAGTGGAGCCGCTTTTACATGCCACGCAATCCGTTTCTTTCTCTTTGCATGCGAGTCATTGTGCTTGCAAGTCTTCAGCTCTATCCGTTGTGTGTGTGGGTGGCTGTTGATCGGTGTGTTTTTAACATGTGACGTGCCCGTTATGGTTCACATCGGGTATTTTGTACCGGTATATTTATTTTCTGTAATTATTGCTCCTTTCTTTCTCATGAATCAAGCGTGTCTATATTTCCGGTGATGGAGGGTGAGGCGTTGGGGGGGGGGGGGGGGTGTTCAAGTCTAGCTTGAGGTTTTGCCCTTCCCTTCCTCGAATGTCCATTTGAACCGCGAAAGCAATCCAACCGCGAGGACTGCATGTGTCTGCCAGCGCATGTTTTCAGAGCTCAGAAACTGCTGAACGTGCACTTTGTATGATGACTGATCTTTTGGGATCCCTTTTTTGGCTCAACTTGTCTTAAGACACGCCCGTGATTTGGTCCCGATGGTCACGGCATGTCAGTGGAACACGACACCGATGAGCTTGGGGGGGGGGGGTCGGGTTTTTCAGAGACACGGGGGGTTGGGGAGGGGGGGGGGGGTCACACGAATGACGCCCTAATTTGGAGCTCTCTCCTTTTTGGACTAGGACATGTCATTGTTGTCAAAATTTCCCTGTGACGTGTCACATTTCGCAGCTTTTTCGGATCCAGCGGTCGGCAGAGTCGGGTTGCTCTGCCTCATTTCGATGTGTTCTCCCGTTTTTTTTTTTTGTTTGTTTGTTTGTTTTTGCCTGGTCCTCAGAACCCCCCCCGCCCTGCCCCCCCCCCCCTTTGCACTCCTCCCCTGCACTCCCTCAAACCCAGCCTCCAGTCCCACTCACGCACACTGCGGCCTCTCTTTCTCCCGAGTACCGCAAGGAGTAACCTATCAAGCCTTTGCTGAAGGATGTTATAAATGAAAATTTTTGCCAATATTCCGTCCACTTTGCTTACTGGGCTCAGTGATATGTGTTCCCCGCCATGTCCAAGAATATGAGTCGAAAGCTTTCTTGATGTACGGTGTCCTCCAGGGTCTCGAAAGGCACTTTCCATTTAAATGTCCTCTTCTTCTTATTATCGTTCAATTCAACACTTAAATACTTATGTGTGAGTGTGCGCGCGCGGGCGCATAGTGTATAGATAACTATTTCTCAAAATGGCGTAATGAGTACTTTTAAATACATGAAGAGAAGGACTCGAGGAGTCTTCTTTGACTTTAGAAAGGGCCACTTCTTCACTAGCTTCCTGACTCTCTCTTTTCAAGCCAAATCCCGAATGAAATTTTGACCGTCTCGTTTGGCTAGTCCAACAGCGAGTGAGTACGACTGACTCGATGCGAGGACCTTAGAATGGCAAGTCGGACCCGCGGCTCTCTCGGGCCATAGCTTAGAACGCATCCGCCTTTATAGAGGGACACAAATCATTGGTTCAGTTCCAAAGGGTGATCAAGGAATCTATCAATTTTGCATTTACAAGATCCTGCAACGAAGGCGTTGTAAGTTACTCTTTCTGGGCACCGCAGGTTCGAGCAGCACTGACGTTAAGGAAAACCGAAACCTGGACAAGGTGTCTTGCAAAGAAGGGGTGGGCGTGGCCGAGCAGCTCCCCAATGGAAGCGGCCCGGGCGCTCGAAAGCGCCCCCTGGAGGAGGGAAACAACGGTCACGCTCACTCCAAGTTCCGAGCCAAGAAGCGCAAGAAAACGCCCGGGCCCATCCTGCCCAAGAACGCCCTGATGCAGCTCAATGAGATCAAACCGGGTCTGCAGTACAAACTGCTGTCGCAGACCGGACCGGTCCACGCGCCGGTTTTTGTCATGACCGTCGAGGTCAACGGGCAGACCTTTGAGGGCATGGGCCCGACCAAGAAGAAGGCCAAGTTGAACGCGGCGGAGAAAGCGCTGCGTTCCTTCGTGCAGTTCCCCAACGCCTCGGAGGCGCACCTGGCCATGGGCCGAACGCTGACCGTCAACACGGACTTTACCTCCGACCAGGCCGATTTCCCGGACATGCTCTTCAACGGCTTCGAGACGCCGGCCACGCCCGAGGAGTCCTTCTATGTGGCTTCCAACGGCAGCGGCGCTTTAAACTCCCTCGGGGAGTACCCGCTGCCCGCGCCCCCCGGCGGCAACCTCGCCCAGGCGCCGCTGCCCCCTCCGTCGGCCTTCGGCTCCCCCTGCAGCGGCAAAAACCCCGTCATGATCCTCAATGAACTCAGGCCGGGCCTCAAATACGACTTTGTGTCCGAGAGCGGCGAGAGTCACGCCAAGAATTTTGTCATGTCGGTGACGGTGGACGCGCGGACGTTTGAAGGCTCGGGCCGCAACAAGAAGCTCGCCAAGGCCCGGGCGGCGCAGGCCGCTCTCTCGGCTCTCTTCAACATGCAGCTCGACCAGACGCCGTCCAGGCAGCCCATACCCAGAGAGGGCCTGCAGCTCCACCTCCCGCAGGTAAAACGGCCTCCGGTCGGCCTTTGTCGCGCTCGCCGAGAGCTTGCGTCGTGGCGACTCGGCGATTGCGGCGCGCTGCGGACCAAACTATGGCCCGAGGGCCATTTGCGGCCCGTCATCCATTTTTCAGCGGCCCGCGACGTGAAAAAATAAATAAAAATCACATTTGACATGGGCTGCGAGGTTAATTAAAAATCAGTTCATCATGACCTGTTGTGGAAATCCAAGGCGGGAAATTTTAAGCGGGCCGGTTTGATTGACTGTGGATGAGGAAGGCCAGGCCAGAAAACACAATTCAGTATTAGAGAGGCCTTTATTTGTATGTTGAGTCGGCTGGGAAATCAACCGCCCGAGTCATACATACCACTTTTTGTCCTTTTTATTTTTATTTATATCCTTTTTTTTTTTAACAATTGGAGCAATTCACACCAGTCGTCTTCCCATTAAAGCGGAGTCGTGGGAGGCAATGTTGACAAAAGTGGTGACGTCTCTTCCAACTTGGTTATCGTTGACCATTTTGTTCTATTAACCTTTGGGTGCATTCGCGGTATGTGAGAAAGTGTTCGAGAATGTTTTTTTTTTTTTTTTTCCCCTCCCCCGTCAATAACCTTGTCACTTGAAAGGTAGAGGACCCTCGGCTACCAGCGGGTGAGTCCCACGTAGCGGCAAAGTCATATTTGAAGAATCTCATTAGTTTGTGTCCATCACTCCGTCGTCTCTCGTCTTGGTTAGCGTCATTTTCCATCACATGAGCCAGCGAGTAAAGCGCTGAGCCAGAGAAAAGTGGCCGTCAAAAGAAACGCAGGATGGATGTTCGCTTGAGCTTGAATGGCCAGTGGCTTTTTTTCTGTCGAATCAAGCACATCCCCCCCCCCCCCCCCCCGAGCTTCTCTGCCACGTCTTGGTGCACCCCTGCGAGGAGCTCCGTCGTCCGCGTCTTCACAACACGTTGCCCTTGATTCTGATTTGAGTTTGGGGAAGAGAAATTGTGAAGCAGCCGCAATAAGCGATTATTACGGTTTTAATATGTAACGCAAAAAAAGAGAACAATCTCGAGCGCGGGTGAAATTTTGTAGTCGAACAATAAAAGCCTTCCACAAAAAAAAAAAAAAAAATCGATCTTCCAATTTTGTCTTGCAGGCCGACCGGTATCGTGTGGCAACACTGCAAAACGTCCCCCCCCCCCCCCCCATCACTGTTGCCAACTTTCTGGCTCTCGTGACAGGTCCCGCTGGCCCGGGCGGGTTCACATCGGACGTGTTTCATCGGCTGTCGGATTTGACGCTGCTTGCCTTGTGTGTCGTGCGTGCGCGCGCGCGTGCGTGATTGCAGGTTCTCGCCGACGCCGTCTCTCGACTGGTGGTGGATAAGTTCAGCGAACTGACGGACAACTTCACCTCCCCCCACGCGCGGCGGAAAGTCCTGGCTGGAGTCGTCATGACGACAGGTAGATTATGGCTTTGCGCGTCCTCCAAAGTCTGCCGTCATAGGCGGTACGTTGCCCGCTTGCGTGTTTTGGACCGCTAAAAGAGTTGACGCCGCTCGGGTTTGCTCTCGCGACCAGGAACGGACGTCAAGGAGGCGCAGGTCATTTGCGTTTCCACGGGGACCAAATGCATCAACGGTGAGTACATGAGCGACCGCGGCCTGGCCCTCAACGACTGCCACGCCGAGATCATCGCCCGACGCTCGCTCATGAGGTACCTCTACATCCAGCTGGAGTTCTTCCTCAGGTCGGGGCTCGCTGGCGCGCAATTTCCGCCTGACGTCAAGACGTTTTGTACGCGACTGACGATTGTTGTTTTGTCTGTTGCCGTTGCAGCAGCAGAGAAGAGCATCAGAAATCCATCTTCGTGCCGTGTGACAAAGGAGGCTACAAGTTAAAGGACAACATTCAGTTCCACCTCTACATCAGCACCTCGCCCTGCGGAGACGCCCGCATCTTCTCCCCGCACGAGGCCGGCGTGGAAGGTCAAAGAAAATGTCACAGCATTGTTGTTGTTTTTTTAGTGCAGGGGTGTCAAACTCATTTTAGTCGCGGGCCAATTCGGAGTTACGTCTTCCCTCGGAGGGTCGTGATGACAGTGAAACCGCAAAATTGGACAAATAACGGATAACTAGTTTTGAAATCAGTCAAGTCAATTATTGTGGTTTGTTCAATTATTGTTCCAAGTGAGTGTAAACTGTGTCACGAAATTATTGCAAAATCTCAACGTTATTTATTACGCATGACAATTTGACATTTCGGGACACATTTTAACCAGTTCGCGGGCCACATCAAATGACCTGGCGGGCCAGATCTGGCCCCCGGGCCTTGACTTTGACACCTGTGCTTTAGTGCAATATATTTTCACGGGTAAAATTGTCTTGTTGACAATTAATTTAGAATTGACGAACCCATTTTTTAAGCAGTGCAACAACCAACCAATGAATTGACAACTAATCGATTGTCATTCTTATTTCAGGAAGGAAAAATATAGCACGATGGGCTCTTTGAGACCCGGTGGGCCGCACTTTGCTGGACCCAAGCGGCGTGTTTACAATGCACCCTCGTTGAAATCGTTCAGATTGCGTCTTCCGCAGGGTTCGAATTTAATTAGAAATTTGCCGCGACGTCCTAATAGGCATTCAACGCGTTCACGAAGAACGCGCACTTTTGTTCGTCTGCGCCTATCAAGTCTTTTCCCCAGTTGCCCCCCCCCCCTCACTGTCGGACTCATTAACCCCCTCTTATTTAGTTTTCCCGTCGCACGCGCCAGCCTGAATGGGAGAACCGCTTGCACATTCAATTAGCCGATGAATACGTGCCATGGGAAACATTGAGAACCAAATATTGTTGCCATTTTATTCCGACAGCCTATTTATGTTTTGACTTCACATCATCATTCTTTGCTTGAACGTCCTTCAATAGCAAATGCAACAAGGCGGTTGGGCGGAGGGGGAGGTGGGTGCTTGGATGGGGGGGGTGGGGGGGGGCTGTCAATCATGAATGTATGATAGGCTCCGGTCGACGGGAGCCGGCCAAACACGCATGAGTGGAAGTTGTCATTTTTTCCGTGCGAGCAGATGCTTTCTAATTGGTTGTCAGTTTGCCACCTTTAGGTGCGCTGCGCTGCCAACACAAGCCGATTGCTGGTGTGTTTCATTGGCCCGCAGCTCATTTAATTGGACAGTTCAAAGCTGTCAAGAGGACACTTTTTTTTTTTTTCTTTCTTGGTGGCCACTTGATAGCGGCGGCGGGGGGAGGGGGGGATTATTTCACTGGAAAAGCAGCGTTCCAGAGGGGGTACTTGGAAAGAAGGTAGACTTCAATGAAAATGTGACATCACAATTATAGTGAAGGAGAATTCGTCACAATAGTGCTTAAAAAAAAAAAAAAAGTGGGTGTTTTTGACAGCAGCAATCAAAGCGCAACATTTTCCTAACCACGGGACAAAAACGTCTTGCGACGCGCCGGGCCGAAAAATGAAAGTGAATTTTCCTTTTGCTTTTTGTAACCTGCGAGCTTTTCCTTCTTCTTCGGTGGCCTCAGATCAAGGAGACCGACACCCCAATCGGAAAGCGAGAGGTCAACTTCGGACCAAGATCGAATCCGGCGAGGGCACCATCCCCGTCAGGTCCAGTAACACCATCCAAACGTGGGACGGGGTCCTCCAGGGAGAGAGGCTACTCACCATGTCCTGCAGTGACAAGATTGCCAGGTCATTCTCCTTCCCGAGTTCACTTCTAATCAAATCCTCAGCGACCTTGAGGGAGGAGTCCCTCGCTCGACACTTTTACGCTACGGGTCATGTGACGTGTGTGCGCGGCTCTATTTATTTATTTCTTTGCAGACGCTACCGCAAACATACACGTCGAGTTGGCCATCGTAGGTCCTCTCCGTCCGTGCCCGGCCAGGCCCTCTAAATTCCTTTTTTCCACGAGGTGTCCGGGGACGACGAGCACACCGATGGACGTGGCCGTCCTTGCGATATATCGGGCGCGCCGACCTGGGGTTGTCTTTAGTCTCCGCCGGCGTTCAAGGCGACCGCGTGGCGCGCTCGTGATGAAGGGAGGCTGCCCGTCGCCAAAGCACACAATCCCAAGTTCTCCATAACTCTTCTCCGGGATGGGAATACCTTGCCTCAGTGCACCGAATGATTGGACGCCGAGCGTGCGCTTGATGAAGGACACGTCTGCTGTGTTAGCGGCCGCCTTGTTCGCGGCTTCTTTTTTTTTTTTCCTTGGGCACGGTATGTCTGCGCGCTGCTCCTCCAGCTTGTACTCGCGTTATCGATTTCACTTTTTTTTTTTCGGTGGGACGATCTAAGTCAGTAGAGGGCAAAATAGCTTTGCAACGCTGAAATAATACCAGGAAAACAACACTCAAGGTAATGAGTCGCGATTGATTGGCTCCTTAGCTCGTGCGACGCCGTTTGCGCTCGGAATCTCTTTTTGCTGATTCTGCAGTTGGGCCTTCACTCGGGAGCCACGTGAAACACTTTCGCCCAGCTCCATTTTCTATTTATTTCTTTTTTCTGTATTTATAAGTAATATGATGTCCCCGAGCCTGCGTGGGTTTTCTCCGGGTACTCCGGTTTCCTCCCACATTCCAAAAAATACGCATGGCAGGCTAGTGGAACACTCAAAATTGTCCGTCGGCGTGAGCGCGAGCCCGTATGGTTGTCGGTCTCTGTGCGCCCTGCGATTGGCTGGCAAACCGCTTGCCCGCCACTATGCGGGAATCAAATATTTGTAATCTTCAATCGAGCGCTCGGACGGTTATCTAACTGTGTTGTCGTTTGTCATGATCAATAAACAGCCATAAAAAAAATGGACTGTTCATCAACCTGAGCAAACTTTAGCACAGGATCAAATAGATATGAGCCCCCACTAAACAGGAGGCAGAGCTTTGTTCTTAAACCCGTGTAAGGACCTGACTTCAATTCCTTTTTTTTTTTTTTTGAAGTCCCTTGTTCCTACTCTGCACATTTGAGTCCACGCGCATTTTCTCCCTTCCGAGCGAGGTGGGAGTGTGACGCTTCGCAGAGCGTGTCAATGGGAAAATGACTAGGGAGCGACAACTAATGATGCAGCACAGAAATACTGGGAATTGGGGGGGGAAATTGGATCCCTCCGTACGATCGTGTGTGACACGTTGCCTTTGGCCTGTGGCGTCATGTGCTCATTTATCGTTCACGTGTTGCCCTTCAGCGGCCATCAGCGCAACATATTTGGATCTTTTCTCTCCACTTTATAACCTTAAACTTGACAACGGGAATGGAATATCCCCCCCCCCCCCCCCTCCCAAAATGAAAATGTTCTCACTGCAGGTCGGCTCAAATTTGGCTCTGTAATTAGTCGTGAAGCCCCGATTTTCTATTTCAGGGCACGCGCTATTGCTTTCCAAATGACCACGAGCGAATGAAAGTACCCCCGCCCCCCCTCCCGCCCCCCTCCCATCGTATTTTCCCCCACAATGCCAACGTGATGATTTTGCTGGTGCAGGTGGAACGTGGTGGGCATCCAGGGCTCCCTGATGAGTTACTTCACAGAGCCCATCTACTTCTCCAGCATCATCCTGGGGAGCCTCTACCACGCCGACCATCTCTCCCGAGCCATGTATCAGCGCATCGCCGATATCGAGGACCTCCCCCAGCAGTTCGCGCTCAACAGACCCTTGCTCAGCGGTGAGAAAAGACGCTCTCTCCCCTCGTTAGCGGGGTTCGGATATTTCCACGCCCGATCGGCGGCTCCCCCGAGCTGACATTTACCTTGTGGAATTTGAACGGCGGGCGCGTATTGAGCAGAGCGTCGACCTTTGCCGAGGCTATGATGAAGATTTGAAAATAAATAATAGGGTCTTCAAAAGAACTCTTAAATGTATTGGGAGCCTGCGAAGCGATGCCAGAGTAGGAGTGATGCGCTCCCTCTTATGCGTAGCAGTCAAGAGGCGAGCAGCGGTATTTTGGACCAACTGGAAAGGCTTCTTGGAGGACTGGCTCACTCCAAAGTCAAATGCGTTACAGTAATCCGGAATTATTCCGTTGAAATGTACTGCGCATGAATAAAAATGATTGCTCAGTTCATGTAGATGCAGTTGTCCATGATACTTGACATCTTTTTATGGGTTTTGGTTTGCAGAATTGTGAGGGGGGAAAAAAATGAATTCAGCATGAAAATAAGTATGATAGAAAACAGCCAAATTCTGTCTGCACGAGTGAGTCAAGATGCACTTTCTCATCAGCTACTTGACTCTTCTGTTCTTCTCTCCTGTTTTTTTTGGGGGGGGGGGCGTTGTAGGAATAAGCAATGCGGAGGCCAGGCAGCCGGGCAAAGCGCCCAACTTCAGCGTGAACTGGACGGTGGGCGACCAGGGCCTGGAGGTGATCAACGCCACTACAGGCAAGGACGACATGGGCCGAGCCTCGCGCCTCTGCAAGCACGCCCTCTACAGCCGCTGGGTGCGCCTGCACTCCAAGGTACTCACCCCCCCCCCCCCCCCCCCCCAAATTGCCACGCGGGCTTCCCTAGGAATCGACGCTTTTCTACCCATGCGGCACCTGCTGGGTGCCGCAGGAGTTTGCAAAGCACGTTAAGCTGATTTTCTCTGAACGGTCTCGCCCCCCCCCCCCTCCCCAGCTGTCTTCTATCCTGCGGATCAAGGCGCTCAAGCCGGCCTCGTACCACGACGCCAAACAGGCGGCCGCCGAGTACCACGAGGCCAAGCAGGCGCTCATCAAGGCTTTCCACAAGTCCGGTCTGGGGGCCTGGGTCAAAAAGCCCAGCGAGCAAGACCAGTTCACTCTGGCCTCCTGAGGGAACCGCCGGACCGAGGGAATCCCAAGCCGCCCCTCCCCCCGGAACCTCAGAAGATCGACCCGTGTTAGCAGCCCCTTGCCCGCTCCCCTCCCGTATATTTGCACGCACTTGCAGCTGTTAACTCGTGGAAATAAATGTGCACAGTTCCCCCAACAAATGGGGAACCCCCCCCCCCCCCCAAATCCCAACACCCCCATCTCATCAGGGTCACTCCTTACCGGACTCACCTCATGAAATTGTGTGCTTTTTACGTTTGCTTTTAACGGATGGTGGGATTCCCCATGTACTAAAACTGGAATCCATGCAACTTTTTTTTTTTTTATGTAGATAAACGAAAGCGTAGGTTGATCTTTTCTTTTCGGCGGTGCGTTTCATGCCGGGGTGCTGCATGTAGTCAGTTCAGGGTTTGCCCCGAGACGCCAGCGACCGTAAAATCGAGTTTGTCTTGTAAACAAGCTCACGTAGGCTGCGACATTCAAAATCCAGTCGTAATTCGTCATTTGGATCTTAGCTAGGTGATAAGTTATGCTCACAACCTTTGGACAAAAAAGGGTGTTTTGAGGTTTTGTTTTGTTTTTTTCTTTTAGATTGACCTTCATGTGTACTTCAACATTCCTTATTGTTGCGCTCGTGAATGGACGTGCGGATGTTGACTCGAGCTGCTCGCGGTTTTCGGTAGTCCCGGCCTGGGTCTTGCCTGGTGGTCTGGAGGAAGTCGATTTGCATGGACGGACCCGCGCGGCAGAACGCAACGCAACGCATGCAGAGAAAGAAAGAATAGGAAGCGTGTGCGCGTGAATGAATGCCAGCATCTTCCTCCACAGGCAGCTTTTAATCTGTGTCTCTTTTCTACATTTCTGCTTTTGGTTGTTTGGGTTGACGGGGAAGAAGTCGCTTTTGTTTTCATAACGGTGGGCTTTTTGTAGATTCTGGATTCTACGAAACAAAAAACAAAACAAAAGACTAGAGCCCAGCTGATCCAGGATTTTTTTTTGGTGGGGGGGGGGGTGGACAGAATACTGATGCAGATATTTGTTTAAAAAACAACAACAAAAAAACAGCACTAAACAGCTGATATTTTTATGTAAGAGTATGAAGGTACACACGTACTGTCGGTGAAATGTATTTAAGAAGTACTCACTATGCAAAATGGCCCGTTCCAGTGTTGTATTTATCGTATGCTAGTTGTTGACGTAGGCGTCATTTGTAAATGTTGTCACTTTGGACTCCACGCTCGAGAATTTAGTCGGGTGACACGTTTGTGGCGTCGAACACTCCCCCGAGTTTCACCGACCCGAACCGCTTCTGGTCACGCGATGTCCTAACTAAATTCTCAAGTCGCAGCTGACTCGCTAAGATGGCAGACGTACGATTTCGACAAGAGCCGCGATTGTCTTGCTGTTCCTCTTTGGTCCTGTAGGTGTCAGTAACCGGTGCTTGAGAGGTTGTTGTTGTTGTTGTTTTTTTTTGACAGGCTCCAGTCCAGATTTGCACAGTGCCATTTGCCAGCTTTAAATCAGGCCGCTTAATTGTCAACTGGAGGTTATTTGTTGCAACACCTCCGCGTGTTGCAACTCAGGGAAGAAGGACACTACAGCGACCGTGAAGCCGGGTATACAATGCCGATAACGTGGACGAATTTTGAGTCAGGATCCCCCTTCGGATCAGAGGGTTAGCAAAGGCCTGATTGTCGGATAGAATATGTGGACCGATTATCCTGTGGTGTGCGAAGAGTGTTTTTTTTTTTTGTGTGTTTCGAAAAACAGTTACGGCTGACGATGTGAAACCTTAAGCATGTTCGATATCTACAATCGCAAATTCGTGAGTTGGACCAAACCTTGGAGTCGGCAACCACTGCAAATCAGGCTTAAAGTCATCCCAGTTAGCCAATCAAGTCAATCGCGTTTGGTCCGGCACGTCTGTGATGTCAGTGCACGGTCGTCATGGAGTCCACGTCGGGGTTACGAGAACACCCCGGTGACCTGTACCGGCGTTGTCGCAGCCCTCCGTGTCTTTTGCGATTTCGATGCAAACGAGGGGATGGTCGCCGCTAAACGAGGTGCCGGGTAAACCACCGGGTCAATCGGCGTTCCTGCTCAGTGATTGCGCGTGTGGGGGGGTGTGCTCAGGTTGCGGTACGCGCACTCTGGAATCTCCTCCAAAGATGATGTCGACTCGCGTGTGTCATCATCTCAACATTGTTGATTATTCTCACGCTGCACGTTTTCATTGGGAGGGGGAAGAATTTGATTTTATGGGAAACCCTCCGATTCACGAGCGACAGGCAGCAGGCTAGCCCGTCAATCGCGTATATAAATCACGCCCATTGAAATGCATTGGGGGGGGGGGGGCTTTTTTCTTAATTTGACACACCACAAAACAGTCGTTAGCAACCCGACCGAATTTGAATTGAAACAAAAAATTGCCAAGCACATATAATGATGCCGTTCTCGCCGCTCTTGTCCGCTGTGGGCGTGGTTTCAGCCACGCCCCTCCCCCTCTCGCTCGAGTACCACTGCTACAACTTGTCGCTGGAATCCATTCCGCCGCGTTGGTTAATACCCCAGCAACGAGGCACTTTAGAGCAGCCATGCCAGATTGAAGCCCCGGCCCACCAAGCTAGCAAAATTCCCTCCCTCTTTGGTCATCCGCCTTCTGTCCGCAATGCGTCTGCGCTCACAGCAAACAATAAGCCGCTCTAAAGCAGCCATTATCATGGAAGTGCGCGTGGACATGCAGCAAAGCCTCTTGATCATTTCCGCTAACTACCCAAGCTAAACTTCTCTCCTCCCCTTGAATAAGAGGATACTAATCGCTCAGTCGACATGTATCAAGTCAACATACTTCCTTGACACCAATGACACGTGTTAACCGGGGCTTTGGTGCCATCTTGCGGTGTGTCAGAAAGAGCGCACGAACCACAAATGGGTGTTTTGTTGTCCCGGCTAAATGAGGGAAACATGCGAACAGGCGGGGCTTCACTGTGATGTCATCAAGTTTGAAAACATCTGTCGTGCATTTTCGAACCCGCCCTCAAGATCACCGAATGACTTTGTTTCTGTAAATAGTCAACAGCTAATTCTGTTGCCATACGAAGCCCTTGAATTTTTACTTTTTTTTTTTTTTTCTTCCTTCTTTCCGGATTGCGCTGCGGCAGTTGCAGGCTTCATCCTCAGCCCCCCCTGGCCCCCACATGTCGTCATAGCCGACCAAAACGTAACAGCTGGCATGTGTGATGTCATAAGTAGCGCGTGTCTCTTTCCCTCCGGTGTCCGCGGTTGTTTTGTGGAGTCGAGAATCGCGTGAATTGAGAATCTTCCAGAACTGAATGTAAAGAGGACAAAAATGGGAATGCTTTTTCCAAGACGGCAGAAGAGCGTAGGACTGTTCACCAAAGTGACATGCAATACCCCCCCCACCCCGACCCCCGTGTCTGCTGTGATGTCACTTTAATGCCCCCCTCCCCCATCCCCTACTCCCGGTCCCAGTACGCACACACTTTGTCGTTCTTCAGATGTCTCCGCGGAGCTCTTTTGTATATAAGGACTGCCTGTTTGTCAAGTTGTCTCCTTTTTCTTCTTTCGACTGCACTGAAGATGTCAACCGATGATGTCATAAGAAACCGTCCCCGTTTCGGGTTCGGCAGGGAGAGACGACGGCAGCGAGAACTAGACTGAATTCTCCTTGCACCTCCACTTGTAAATTCCCACTGATGCTCAGTGGCCCCCCTGCCCCAATGTGTGAAATCACCCCCCCGCCCCACGCCCGCCAACAAACTCTACAGTACAACCTTGCATGTATTTACCAACGCTGCACCTCGCATGACGATTAACTTTTAGAAGGACTCGTGTAGGGAAGAAAAAAAAAATTATGAAGATAGAGACATAAAAATAAAAAAAATGAATAAAAGAGTTCTTAGTTTACTGTTGCATGTGTCGGGCGAGTGTTTCTTTACATTGTGTCGTCTGGCCTCCGACAGTCCAAAAATCAGGCATATAAAACAAATCTGGCAGTTGAATTCAAGACTAAATCTCACCGACAAATACAAAAGGGCCAGAAATAACATTTGCAACACAGAGGTCCATTTATCGATCAGGCTTCGCAAACGGTCACCAATACTTTTCTTGTCGCCCCAACATTTTGAGCCTCTTCAAAATTTTCTGGTGACGAGAAAATCCACAAAAACCGGGGGTGGGTGACCGGATGTGAAGACGCCATCGCTAACCTCTGCCAACGGTCGCGTAGGTTTTTTGTCTTCCATGTCACCTAAAGGGCCCCGCCCGTATCAGACATTCTTTGGTTCATATAATTTTTTTTTTTAAAATGCAGCTTTCGCGAAAGTACCCAAAGGATCTGCAATATCCGTTTTCGTCCCAAAAAACAAAACAAAAAACTTCGGTTTATTTTTGTCGACTTGGTGGACTGGCCCCAACAGTGTACAAGCCATTAAAAAGTCACTTTTCCTAAACGTCCCCTGAAAAGGAATCTCCAGCGCCCAAAAAAATGAGCGCAATTCTTCTTTGCTTCATCCAAACGTGCCGCTCCTGATTTATTCAGGTCCGACTCCTGCGCGCCGAATGCCTGATGAGCCCCAATGAGGGGCTCGCTCACCGTGTTCATGAAATGAAACGTTCCATATGTGGAAGCCTCCGCGGGAAAAATGCAGGGACGCGGCCGCGCCAATCTCACCGCGGCGACGCCTCGCAATAAATTCGACATCACAAATTGCACTTTGCCTCCGACGCGCGACTCGCGATGAAAGCTCAAGGAAAGGCTCGAAACCAACAAGGCGCAACTACAAAAAGCAGGAAGGGATCAAAGACTGACGTCATTTTGATGTTCGCAAACCCTCGATGCTATTTTCGAAGAAACGCGATAAGGATTGCGCGTGTATTAATAGTTGGTCTCTGGAGTGCCAGCCCACCATCCAGTATGTCATTGAACAAAGTCAATCTTTTTGTTTTCTTTTTTAAATCCGTCTATTTTTGAAAATGAAATGAAATTGACATCACAACAAGCAAACGAGCCGTGCGCTGTGTGACATCGATTTCGGTTGCCGGCAGAGGGGCGGAGCTGCGTGGTGGCCACGTCACTCTCTCTCTGATATTTGTCACTTTTCTGCCATTTTTCACATTGATGCGGGATTCGTAGACCCCCCCCCCCCCCCCCCCCCGGATACGCTGCCACAATTTAGTTATGATTAAAGCCACAAATAATTATTCGTTTGGTATGAATACAAACTCCAAAAGAATTTCTGAGGTAAAGAACATTCACTTCCTGGAGTCCACTTCAATAAAAAATAAATAAAAAGGAGAGAAAAAATCGGATAGTCTGCCTTTTATTTAATGTCATTATCTACTGGTGTAATGTGTTAAAAAAAATCATTATGGGCCAATGAAATTGGCGGGCCGATGAATCGGTCGGACTGTAGCGCTAACCGCTAAGCTAACGCCTTGCCCTCCGAGCAGTTTTCATACTTTGAAGCCCGCAGTAAATTTCGTCCCTTCCACTCTTTCAGTTTCACTGTAGCCACACTGCGGCGTGCGTGGCGGTCCTTGACTACCAGCAAATGGGGGGGGGGGGGGGGGGGGGGGGCTTCAGCCTCCCGTATGCCCCTGAGAGAAATGACAAATGATTAGCGCCGGTCGCCCACTAAACGCGAGTGGCGTTCTCTTCCAAGGCCCGCATTTCCATTTCAATTTTCTGCTCAGCGGACTTGATGTATGTGCAGAATCACACGGCCACTTCGCTCTCCGCCTCGGCCGCCCGCTACTCGACTCGCCGAGAGCGTGTGACCTCGCGCGCGTGTCTCTCGGTGTAATGTTGCTGTGTTCAAGGCAAATGGATCATCAGGGAAGGGGGATCGCAAGGTAAAACGCTGTTGGGGAGATGAAAGCGCACCCGTGCGGGCATTAGACTGACATCATCCCCGTGTGGTCTCTCTTGTAAAGCAAAAAAAAAACCTTAGGGCAAATTCCTTCAAAAGAGTTGGAGCCCAAACCAAAATGGCGGCTGTCGCGTTGAATTGAGCAGAGGGGGGCGGGGGCACGGCTTCTTGGGACATTTTTCGTGCCTCCTGTTGCCGTGCTGTTCTTATTCTCGTAACTTTGAATGGTTCCTCACTTCCGGTTCTTTTATGGGGGAGGGAATCTCAACTCAACCGTTTAGAGGGCACTTGGCGAAAATCGCCGCTGTTTGCAAAGTGCTGTACTTGGAACAAGGAGAGTTCATCCGACAAACAAAACAAAGACGGTAGAAAGCACAAAAACGGTCCAACTACAAATCGAGTCACGTGCTGAATCGAAAGCCGAGGAATAAAAAAAAAAAAAAAAGTTTGAAAGATGCGCCTCCGCTTAGTACCTCCAAACAGCGCCTGGTCCGCGGACCCGAGCCACCGGGCGGCTGCGGAGGAGCCCCGAGAGGTCAGGCCATTTCAGAAATGGAAAACAAATAAGAGAATCTTCAAAACAACTCGAAAATGTTCAACATTTTTCAAGGGATTGCTCTGCTTTCATTTCCTTTAAAATCGTGACCGAATTCGGTGACACTGTCGAAACTTTTCAACCCCTCCGAGTCAGCTTCAACCTGGAAGCGTCCGCATCCAAGCGCTTCGATGCCACCGCGTGGCTTGTTGTTGTTGTTGTTGTGGTGGGCTAATACGCGTGCGTTCTGCACTGTCGGCGCGCCTGCTTGCCGCGCCGAGAGCCTGCCAGAGCTTATCGGTGAGCGGCGGGCCTTCCTTTGTGACGACGGCGACGAACGCTCGCCCGAGCTGACGCCGTCATTAGAATGGAAGAAGGCAAAGCTGACATTTGCATTGCGACCTTTCCGATGGCCGTGGCCGAATTGCTTGGTTCGGACTTGTCGCGCGTCGTAATATCATCGCGCCCCCGTGGGTCTGCATTTAAGTGCGGCGAGGGCGTAGAACAGTTAGCGATGCGTGCGTGCGTGTGTGTGTGTGAAGGGGGGGGAGGGGCGAAGAAAAGAATGGATTTATGGCCGATCACCTGGAGCTCTTGCTTGGTTAATGAGCTATTTTTCAGCGAGCCGCCTCCGTTTGAAATGCTAAATTGTCAAAAGCGCGCGCAAAACGGCGCTAACGGCCAAGCGCCCTCGTCACTGAAAGGCCTCGGCCAAAGTCAATTTGAACATCCGTTCGCGAGCCGCGCGAGAAGCCGGCAGGGTGAAAAAGCTTTCGAGATCGGCGCAAAAAAAAAATGAGGAAAGTGCCGCTGTCCGCGACGTCCACGTAGAAATCAGATACCGAAGGGGGTTTATAGATGTTTTGTTTTGTTTTTAATGAAGTGGCTGCGGGCCCATTCGCTGTGAAATGAATCTGCCTCAAAATGGACCTCCCTGTTTTGTAATAGCGACGCCGGTTTCTCCGCCCGTGATCGGCGAGGCCGGTTTGAAGTTCCAGAGCCACTTCCGAGTCAGCGGCCAACCCTTTCGGAAAAGCTCCCGTCGAGACAAACGGCCGCCGCGTCCGCCACACGCGCGACGCCGCTGCTGTGCCCAAGTCAAAAGGTAAGCGGAGCCGCATCGAGTTTTGCCGCAGATTACTTTGAGTTAACGCTGTTGGATTCTCCTAAGTGCAGTGCAATAGGTGGAATCGGGAGCGCCCCCGGTTTTAAGTGGCAAGCAATCACTTGGTGGGTTTTTCTTTTTTTTTTTTTTACGTTGGCTTGCAAGCCGGCATTCAAGCGAGCGTCGGATACGCCCGCCGCCGCTTGCGGATGCACGTTTGGCATCTTTCAGTTGCCCGGAACAATGAGGACAAAAAAATAAAAGAAATAAAAAATACCGTTGGATGCTCAAAAAGTGGCTTTTGGCGTGGAGATCAGATGACGATCGTCCAGAACAAGCCGACTGGTTCGTTGCCTTCCTTTGCGTTGTGTCTGCTTTGGTTTTGCAAAACTCTTAAGGTCACACTCCATCCTGATAAATTGGATGGCGAGATGATTTGCATTTTAAGGGCGATGCTAATGTGGCACGCCGTCCTTCAAAATCTCCGCCTGCGTCTTTGTGTGCGTGTGCGCGCAAAGGGGAAAGTGTTTTTTTTTTTTCTTTGTGTGTGTGTCATGCCCCGGGTAGCAAATCCAGGTCTGATACCATCACCCGGCTCAATGAAGCAGACCGGAAATCGATTTGATTTCCTTTTCACATTCATTATCATCGCCGAGTAGCCCACCGTTGTCACGTTCTCACGATATTACGAACAGAACGGTGAAATCCCTCAAGACAAAAAAAAAAAAAAAAAGCGTAACATCTGTGAGCGGATGCAACAAAATGAATTGTCGCACATGCAAAACCCCGCAAAATGTACTTCAAATAACCGAGATGGACGATCGTGTATTCAGAGACGCTGTAAGATTTGCTTGCAAAAGTTTGCACACCCGGGATGTTCGCTCTCATTCAAACGTCTCATGAAATGGCAGTGAGCGCACCCCCGCACCCCCATTCCAAGTGCGTTTACTTTCTAGTCGGATTTTCGTTTTCGCCACTTTGTAAATGAGCTGACTTGGGACGCCAGGTGGGCTACCCCCAGGACTGGTCGCCAGGCCAGGCGCGGCACGGAGACAAAGAACCGTTTTAAATGCAAATCTGTGGCCATCTGAATGTAGCAGGCAGACTTGGACAAAGGCGTGAACAAATATTTTCAATGCAGAATGTCAGCCACAAAATGGAAGACGGAACGTTGCGCGTTTGTTGTTAAAATCCGGGTGAAGTAAAAACCCATCCAGATGGAATGCTTGAAAAGTTGAGAAAAGCAGCCTGCCGCTTGCTTGAGATGAAAAACACGCAGCAAAGTGTGAATAATTAAGCGGCAGATGAATCCAGCTTACTGACCTATATACATTTTTTTTTCCTGCTCTTCCCTGATTTCAAGCAAGTGCGGAATAAAGCCAACCTTCGACTTCTTTCCAATGAGCTGAGGCGCTCGCTTATGAGTGACCCCCGTCGACAGAGAAAATCGCTCCGCTCCCCGCTGGTACAAACAGAAGCCGCAAGAATGTTGACCGCGGCGGCGCCGCCGCACTCGTTTATTGAGAGATTCCACGAAAACAAACAAAGGAGATCGGCGTGAGGCCAGGCGGCGGCGGCGGCGGCATTTCTGCGGCACATTTGCGTTCACAAGCAAAGCGAAGTCCACAAAGTGAGCTTCCAAAAAAACGGGCACAATTGACTTCCGTTGGCGGCGTCTTCCATTGGTGCGCGGCGCAACAGCCGAATGCCGCTTCACCATGTTTGCTTTGAACTCTTGAGCTCCACTGATTGACTCGAGTCTGCCGTGATGGCCCCCGAAAATTCGTAAGAGAGAGAACGCGCGAAGGCTTGTTTGTGGATATGCGCCCGGGGATGACTGCTCTCCTTAGCCCTGCGTTGTCCTTTCAGGATCTGGAAGAGATGATGGCGGCCAACTTCTTCTGGATGTTCTCCTCATTCGTCAGGATGTTGGACCTCACGGCGCAAATTTTGTCCTGGTAATCTTTCATCTGCTGGTCCAGCTCGCCCAGTTCCGCCTTGAGCGGTTCCACCGCCTGGTCGGTGACTCTGCGCAAGCACGAACGGGGTTTTCGTTTGTGTAGCCCGCGTACGCGCACGCGCGCCATTTTATCGACAGCAAAGGCCCGTTCATCGTGACGTTTTATAGACGGACTTTGAACCTCTCTGGGACTCTTCCGGTCTCTTTGTATACGGCGAGCGGGATAAAACGGCGAGAAGATAAATGACCGCGATGACGTTTTTTCTGACTGCCGAGTCGTAATCCCAATTTCAGCGGATGGCGTTGTCACTGAAATGAGCTGTCAGGTTACTTGACGAGCGGACGCATCAGAGATCGCTAATTGGGGTTTGCCTGGTGTGAAAACGAAAAGAAAATGCCGAGATCTGAAACGAGATTGCCAAAGGCTCTCACTTTTTGCCCTTGATGTGTGTGGGGCAGATCTACAAGGGAGGTGCGGCGATCCCAGCCGGAATCGAACCCCGCACCTCTGCACTGTGAGGCCGAGGTGCTAACCGCTCGTCCACCGTGCTGGGCTATAGTTGTCATTTTAACAAACACAAAGAGAATTAGACATGTCACATTGGCGAGCTATTTTTAGAACAGGCCCGGCGCTACTCGTGCTGTCTTTGGGGTGGCGGGGGGGGGGGGGGGCTCCTTGGCGCCCATGAGCACAACGTGATTTGCGTTTGTGTTTTTGCGCGCGTCCTCACTTCTGCTCCTGCAGCAAAGCCTGCGCGTGCTCCTTGTTTTCCCTGCGCCAGCTCTGCAGCTCGGCCCGCATGGCGTCGATGTCCTCCTGCACGTAGTCCATGATCTTGCCCAAAGGCAGCGCGCTCTGACACACCGACTGGATGGAGACGCGCAGACGCTCGATCTCCCGCGTGACCAGGTCCTGCTCTTTCTTCCGCGCTTCCTCCGACACCGACTTCGGACACACGCAAGACATGAAAACAACAGCTGAGGTCAAGCTCGCCGACTTTTTGTTCTTTTGCGTTGCTCGGTGTGTGTGCGGCGGCCCTTTGGTGGAAAGCGAATTGGGACTTTCTCACACACTACCATTTTTTTTTTTGAGGGGGGGGGGTTTATCAAGTACAACTTTCTTGTCAAATGTGCTGTATGTTGCAGATGAAATTTCCTCCCTCTTAAACAGACAACAAGTGGAGCCGCTGCGGGTGCCCGCGCCGCCATTGAGAGCCATTCTGGTGTTTGAGGCAACCCCCCCTCGCCCCGCCCAAATGTTTTAATGCTACGAATACCTCTTTTGATTTATTGGAGTTTGGCGAGGGTTCGTAGTCTTTTTTGGTCTCGAGGATCTTTTTCACGAGTCCGCCTGCATAAATCGAAACTCTCATTAGACAAGACAATCGGACAGAAACCGAAAAAAGGAAAACAACCTACCGTGTTTTTCTTCACTCCTGAAGTCTTGTGCAGATTCCTGGAAGAGAAAAGACACTGGATGACTCACACACACAACAAAAAAAAAACTCTCCTTTGGGCTTTCATTGAAGACTCTAAAAAGTTGCTGTGAATGGCCGCTTGTCTCCACGCCCCCAGTCCGGGGGCGGACCCTGCCACCTCTCGGCCAGAGTCCGCTTGAGGTCAGTTCCGGGTGGCCCTTCTAATGAGGACAAACGCTAGCGCAAAAGATGCGAACGGTTGCGCTCGGAGGGGGCCACTCGATCAGCGACCTGGTCTGCGGCCTCCGCGGGGTCGGGGGCCGCCTCTGCCACCAGGAACTGCTCATCCTCCTCGTCGTCAGATTGCTTCTTTCCTTCCCTGATGACCGCCGACTTGGCGCTGGAAAGCCTGCCGACGGAGGAAGGACGTCGTCACATTTCCAACCGCGGGAAGCGCTTTGCGCAACGCCGCCATTTTTTTTAAACGGGCGGGAATGAGGAGAAGTAACCCGAAGCCACGTCGTCACCTGTCGGGCGCAAGCGCTTCAGCCGAACTCTCCTGTTTCTTGACTCGAGGAGGAGCCGGACGAGCGCTGCTGGGCCGCGCCGGGCGGTTGTTGCTAGGCAACCACAGAGGCGTCAGTGGCGCGGCATTGATTGGCGAACTTTGCTTGCTGTCGCCACAGACCTGGAGGCCGCGTCTGATGAAAGTGAGCAATCGGCAGCGTCTCCGCTTTCCTTGTTAGGAGGACTCGCATCCTGCCGAGTGTCTTGGGGGGGGGGGGGGGGTGAAAAAGTGGCTCAAAGTTCAGTTTGCACTCGAGAGACACTTGATTCGACACACCTGCACAAGACAGGATTTCCCATGACCAGGCCCTCACGTCTGCTTTGTAATTGACAAGCATCAAATTTTTGGACCAAATTTGCCCACATTTTTGAAAAAATTACCCCCCCCCCCCCCCCCAAAAAAAAAAAGTTTTAACAAACTTTATGGCAGTGAAACAGTGTGAAGATTGCCAGTTTTCCAGGTCATGGCAATCCATGAACTCATTCACTCCCAAAGACGTTTTTAAACGTCTTTTAAGACTTGGTCCAGAATTGGCTGCTACTGAATGAGTTAAGGTCAATTCAGGCAAGTGGGCCCCCCCCCCCCCAAAAAAAAAGTTCATAAATGTCTCTTCTGTTATTAGATGAATATTTTGAAGCGGCCCAGTGTTTAGCGCGTCCAGGTTCAATTCCAGCGCCGGCTCCTAATTGATCAAAAAAATATGAGGAACCCCCCTGAAACTGGTGTAGGACGAATCATTTTTCCGAATTTTGTGTCTGGATGTATTTTGTGGAGTTGTGTTGGGGACCCGTGAAAGGTTCATACGCTGATTGACCCATCGGGAGGAGATGAAAGAGCATTTCCAAACTGGGCCTTTGTGGAACGTCCGCTGAAACGCCGCTTGACTGTTTTGACTCTTTTCTCGCGACATTTCTTTCACTTCATAAAAAGAGCAAGACTTACTTACCGCCAACTTCGCTGTTGGATTCATCTGTTGACAAAAGAGAACGCAAAGTCGGTTCGCGCAACCACAACATCGACACCCGGCAAGCAATCGTGACGGAAAAACATCGTCGGGCGCTGCCTTCGATTCCACACCTTCCATTTAAGGGGAATGGGAAGCGTACCTCCCAAAGTGTTTTTCCTCCTTTGCCCTTTGGCGGACGACGGCTGACTCGTTCTTGCCGGACTTTCGGTCCGTGACAAAGACGTCCTGTGTCGCTCGCTTTCCGCGCTTCTTGACTTGTCCCTCTCTTTCTCCCTCGGCTTGCTGCTTTCCTTGGCTTGACTTTTCTCCTTCTCCCTTTCGCCGCTTTGCGCGTCGTCGTTAGCCTTGTCTCGCTGGCGTTGGCGACTCTTGTCTTCTTGCTCGCCATCTTTCGCGAGGTCCTGCTCCCGCCGGTGGTTCTTGGCCGAAGGCTCCCTGTCAGGTCGCTGTTCCCTCTCGCCGTCGCGCCGGTGCTTGTCCTGCTCTCTGAGCGGCTCCGGCGCCTTCTCAACCCCGCTGTCGCTCTGCTCCGTCATCTTCTTCTCCTGAAACCATTCAAATGACGTACGATGAGTATTTTTTGCAAAAGCGTACGCGCAACAACCTCTCTGTCGGGCTGCGCTTGGCGTCCCTCCGCGGCGTCCTTGTCTTGGGATTTCAGCGTGCTGTCCTTGGCCCTCACGTCCAGCCTCTCTCCCGCAAGAACTCTCCTCACAGCCTCCTTACTGGACATCTGAGGAACACGTGAGGACACGTCAGCGCGGCCGCGTCCCTTCCAGGGACTATGAAGGTCCGCCGTTTGACATTTTCAGGACTTCAAGAACCACCGGTGGGCGGACCAACCTTGCTGAGGCAGCACTTGGCAATGGCCTGCAGGAGCTCGTTGGTCTTCTCGGGCTCATGACCGGCGACAATATGTGCCGGTCTGACCGCAAGGGGCTCCCCGGTGACCAGCACCACAACGTCGATTGCCTTCTGAAGGAACGCCATCTTCATCTCTTTGTCCTAAAAGTTGAAAATGGTCATTTACTAGCCACCAGCAGGAAGGTTGCTGGATGTTGGTCCAACTTACCTTGATGCATTCTGACTTCAATTCATTGTCTTTGTACAAGCCTTTCATAAAGCCAGTGGTCCTGATGATCTGGTGAAGGCGGACGCAAGCTATCAACATGGGTCTGAGGTACTCAAATCTCACTTGGTCATCACGGAAAGATTTGTTGGATTCAACTTCACAGCTTGATGAACGGATTGCTGACATATTGCTTTTGAGGAAAGGCACAGCTCCCCGAGGTTCTTTAGAAAATTGTAGCCTCCCATAAGTCATACATTCATGATGGATGGATGGATGGATAGATAGATAGATGGTCACGTGCAAAAAAAAAGGTCTGTACTCCTTACAGTCTAATACAAAGTAACAGCCCCACCTATTGGTTACTTCGTGTTTCAACAACATCCCGTCCTGTATTCTGCCAGTAATATGATATAAATACGATCAGATTACGTCGTCCAGCAGGAAGTACAAGCACGGAATGCTTTTGGTTTGTGACAATTAACGTACCTTATGCAAATGTTAATAGTTTCCTAGCTTTCAACGTTACCTACTCTGCGAATATGTCTCACCTCGGTAAAGATGTCGTGCAGGTATCGAAACGGCGGTTTGCTGAGCAGTTTTTCAGTGAGAGCCGGTTTCTTTATCACTTTGCCCAGCGTGCTTTGCGTTTTTTTGATGACTAAAGTGTTGACGGCGGCCATTATTTTGGACCAACAAATACTCGTTGTTTTCTTTCTTTTTTATGGACTTATTCTGAGATCACTAAACTGCCGAGGAGCCAGTGAAAATAATTACTTCGACTTTATTTCGTCACGTTAATGGCTCGTGACGTCATGCTGCCCCATCACGCACGTCATGATCTTCATTGGAGAGTGCCAATTTATCCACGTATAATCTGTCATTTTCAATGTTTAAAATAGGAATTTATTTCATAACTGACTTATAGCTTCAATTGGCCGAAAACAATATCCTGGAAGTCATGTGAACAATGAGCTACAATGTACGTTTGAATTTGTTTCTTACCTGTATTTTATTATTATTTGTTTTGACATGTATTTTTGCATCCTGATTTTAATTCATATTTTCAAATGTATTTTTTTCAGAAAAACATTGTTCAGGAAATGAAGCCCCAAAGGGGAATGAACGTGAAAGCAGTACAGTATTTGATTGTGTTTGCCATTGGCGGTGGCAGGGGGCAGTGTAGGTAGCTTTGTAAATCCAAACTACTGCAAAGTTGGTAGAAGAAGAAGAACGCGAGCGCTTCTTCCTCTCCAGTGCGCAAGTGCGGACTTTTAGCCTGCTTAGTACTCAAACAGAAGCAATCGGCTTCGTTATTGTCCGCGCTTTTTGTTTTGCGTCCTGTCTTCTTCTTTGAATACTGCTGCAATGAACGAGAGTGTTGTTAAAAAGACGCAAGAGGCGCTCGGAAAAGTGATAAAGAAACCACCGCTGACAGAAAAACTGCTCAGCAAACCACCGTTTCGATACCTGCACGACATCTTCAATGAGGTGAGGCTGTTGCGGTGACGATTTTGCGTTTATGCTCATCTTGGCGTATGTGAAAATGGCAAGCTTGAAACCAAACTGAGGTCGTCTGCACGCGAGCTCATCGAAAAGTATTAGCTCGCTAGCAGTGCCGCTTAGCCATTTTAATTCGCTCGCAATGTAGAGACTATAAAATGCCTGATTGTTTTATTTTTGGGAAAACCCTACGTTGGGCTGCTTCGATACAGCAGCGGTAAGCAATGCGAGTATTAGTCCCAAGAAATCGGGCGTTGGGTTATGTCGTCTGGTTGCCATTGACACAACGCAAACAACGTTGTCGTCAAGCGTTGCTAGATGCGCTTCAGGGATCGCAACTGAACCGATCGCTGCAAGTGCTTTAAAATTCGGCATAAAATCAATCTTAAGTTACCTATATAGGAGGAGAGAACGAAAGAGCAGTGGTCGTCCAAAATGTAATTCCCGACACTTTTCTTAGAAACATCTCAGATATATCTCACTGGGAAAACCTTGCCACCCCCCCCCCCCAAAAAAAACAATTGACATTGGCACGTATACAGATGGACAAATATTTGCACTCACATTCACACCGTCACTGAGTGGAAACGGTGCCAATGCTGCCTGCTTCGAAGTCAAGACGGGTTTATCACTTGGCCATCAATTTATAATTGTTAATCTATAATAACAGCAGTAATAGGAATCGCTCTGCTCAAGTGGGTGATAAATGCTTGCAAGTTGCACAGCAGGTGCTCCTCAAGGCTCTATGTTGGGACCCATTTTGGCCTTAAAAAATGAGCATTATTCTGAGGTTTTTACTTTTAAATTCCTTAAGTTGGACCACATTGGAATGTAAGGGTGTACGTAATCGGTGTATGTCGAACACAGCTATTAGCTAGCACTCATGGCCCCAAATGTATACCAGTAGATACAAAGATTTCCCAAAACGTAATGGCACATCAGACCGGTGTCAAGCGCAGTAATTTAAGTTTCCAATTCTAAATAGAGACACCAACACTCTTCTTCAGGTAGTTAGTGTTGTATTTCACTGCGGCCACATGTATATTTGATAAAGCACAATGTGTCAGCATATGCTGGTCAAAAGTGTTCCCAAATGTTTTATTTAGGACCTGATTAATCTAAAAAATATATATCAAGTGAATTTAACAACCATTTTTTATAGGCCCTTAATACTCACAACAGTAAAGATATGTGAGGATGTTTGACTGTCATTATTGTTGCCTTTTGTTGTGTGGGGAGGCTAAAAATTGGCAGCTCTGGGCTCCCCCCAGAGCAGGAGAAAAAAAACTGTCTTCCATCTATTCTCCCCGCTTTCAGATCATCAGAACCACTGGTTTCATGAAAGGCCTGTACAAAGACAGTGAATTGAAGTCCGATAATGTCAAGGTAAGTTTGCGCTTTCTGGTATGTTCATTTTATGGTCAATTTTGATGAATGATCTGTTCTTTCAGTCCCGTTGTTTGACTCTTGTCATTCAATGTCTGTCACGCCATTTAATCAAGCGCACTTGAAGTCTTGGGTGAGCTTTTTACTCGCCAGTCGCTAAAGTGATCAACAGCGCAGGGCTATTAATCTCACCTTACATGGAAACGGTGTCTCTTGAGAGTTTATGTGTGGCGACGCAGTTCATGCCGAGTTCAGCATGAGGACACCCGATACCTTCGCCGGTCAAAGATTCAAACCACAGACTTTTTTTTCCCCACACCTCGTAGGACAAGGAGACTAAGATAGCCTTCCTTCAGAAAGCCATCGATGTTGTGATACTCGTCAGCGGGGAGCCCGTGGCAGCAAAGCCGGCACGCATCGTGGCCGGCCACGAGCCCGAGAAGACCAATGAGCTGCTGCAGGCCATTGCCAAGTGCTGTCTCAACAAGGTTTGTTCAGCCCAGATTATTCCGCGCACCTCATTCAATTTCGAGCGTCTGAATGTTGCGGACAGACAAAGTCTGAAGCGGCCACCTCGGGGAGAACAATGAAGTCGGTTAATTGAACCCAGGAGTGGACGGACGAGGAGATAAAGTGGCGCCCGGGGAATAGGCAGTTGTTTGTTTATGTTCTGGAAAAGATTCCCTGCAGTTTAGGTCACTCGCATGGTATTTGAGTCTCGTTTCCTATTGAAAGACTTCCAAATGTTTCATCCAAAGCTGTCCAGTGAGGAGGCGGTGAAACGGATACTTTCCGGAGAGAAGGTGGACTCGAAAATCAAGGCCCCGACCAAGTCCCAAGACAAAGAAAATCGAGAAGGGCGTCAGCATCGGCCAGTGGAAAGACAGGTCAAGAAATCCGTTTCCACAAGCATTGTCATTCCGTGCTTAATCTTTAAAGTCGCTTCGGACGTATTCAGGAGGAGAAGAGGATCGAGCGCAGCGGGAGCAGAGGAGACAAGGACCCGGACCAGCGCGGAAGACAGCATCGAGACGGCGAGCGAGACCGCCGCCGCGACAGGGAGCGCTCGGGCAAGAACCTGCGCCGCGAGCAGGACCGCGCCAAAGACGCCGAGCGAGACAAAGGCAGAGCGAAAGACCGAGACAAAGAGCACGAAAGAGATCGAGACAAGAGTCGGGACGGAGACAGAACGAGAGAGAGAGAATCCGTCGGAAGGGACCCCGAAAGGAGCAGGGACAAAGAGGCAGAAAGACGCCAAGACCAGAACAGAAGTCAAGAGAGAGAAATTCACAGCGAGGTGGGGCAGGAAAACAACTCGCGCTTGTACCGATCAATATTTTGTTTTGGTTTTGGGAATTAAAATAAATGTCTTTGAAGCAGGATCGAATATCTGACGGACAACAAAAACCTGCAGAGGACGAGCCCAGAAAAACAGCCAAACCGGTGCCATCTGTAAGTTCTTTGCAATTCTTCGCTCGAGATCATTTCTTTTTCTTTCTTTTTTTTTTTTTTTTAATTCAAGCAAATTATGTGTTTGATTTTTTTTTTCTTCTAATTTCTCGCCCTCGTATTCTTGGAAGGAACCAGAACCAGCTGCTGAGGTATTGGCTCCTCTAGAACAAGCCGTAATCACGTAGGCCCGAGTAGTGCGGCTATGTTGGCCTCGAGTCGCGCCTTTCGGCTTTTCGTCCGGTGGCTCGATCGTCACGAACGTCCCGTCAGGCGCGATTGCTGCTGTTCTTTCTGAAACGATTTCTCGTAACCTTCTTTTCTTTGCGCGTACAGCCTGCCGAGAAAGTTGACGACCAGGTAACAGACTCGCAAAGAAACGCGTTGTTGTGAACCAGACCCGTCGAGGCAGAAGGGGGGCGGGGGGGGGGGGGGTCCACGATATGAAATATGGAAAAAAACCAAGACAATAAAATGTCATTTTGACTGGTAACTTAAAAATAATCAAATTGAAGAACCTTCGACAGACAATTTGCGTTATTGGTCTCACAGCCGGGGGGGGGGCTCAAATCGGAACCTCGACTTGCGTTGCACGTACTGTAACGACATTTCTTTTGTGTTTTCCGTCCACCCCCTCGCAGTCTGATAGTCCAGCCAGAATCCCGCGGCCGTCTTCTGCCAAAGGGCAAAGGAGGAAACCTCGACTCGCGGGACAAGGTGAGCGCTCATCCCGCTCACCAAAGACATTTTCAATGTAAAGGCTTGACTTGGGAAAACATTTTCCGCCGCAATTTCATTTGTTTGCTCCGTTGTGTTTTTCCAAGTTGGTGTAAAGCCGCCTCTCATTCTTGTTCTTTCCTCCTTTCCCGGCCTACAGATGAATCTGACAGCGAGGGCAGTAAGTGGTTCTATTTTTAAGACTTGAGATTCACTTTGGGACATCAACCGATGCTCAAGTAGACGTGCGACCGTGCGACCGTTGGATCAACGAAACACGCACAAAATATTCCAAAATGAAAGAAGAGCCTGCATGTGGTCATCAAGTTGGTTTGCGTTCCCCAGCAAACGGTTTGTCCCAACCAAAGTAATACGACGACCGCGTCATGACCTACAGCGCTTATCCCCCACGCACCCCCCAAACAAGAAATCCGGTTGATCCCCCGAGGGAATTTCCAGTCAATGTGTCAAATTGCCAAGATTGATGAGGTGGTGAACTCAACAGCAGGCGTTGGCCTTTCACAGACGCCGATCCCCCCAAGGAAAGCGGAGATGCCGCGGGTGCCTCGTTTCCACCCGAAGCGCCCTCCGGGTCAGTAAGTTTGGACCCCCCCGATTGAAACAGTGCTGCGTAGCGCTTACAACCTGGACAGTTTGCAAGTTCTATCGCCATCTTAATTAATGCAGTGGGCTTGACCTTCGTTTGATTGTGCAGCAATAAACGAATGGCGCGGCCCAGCAGTGCTCGTGCAGCCCCCCCTCCCCGAGTCAAGAAACAGGAGAGCCTCACTGATGGCGTCCCAGCTGAGAGGTGATATTTCTGCACATTCTTCCCCCCCCCCCCCCCCCCAACATAATTTTCGCATCTGATTTGTTAACATGCTGCTTGCTAGTTACGTTGCGGCAACCTTACAGACTCGGTTGCTGTCACTTTTGCAGACTTTCAAGCGGCAAGTCGTCGGTCATCAGAGAGGGGAAGAAGCGGTCCGATGATGAGGATGAGGAAGACGAGCAGTTTCTCGTGGCGGAGGCGGCCCCTGAGGCCGCAGAAGCTCAGGAGAAGGCGAGTGAGAAGCGCAACCGGTTGAGCAGAGCGGAAACATCGGCGTTGTGTCCGACCATTTGGTCTGCAACCGCCGCTCACGAGTCGCTAACCACCTGCAACTATTTGAATGACGACATCGCAGCCAATCAAAAATGCCATCTTGAATCCCCCCCCCCCCCAATAAAAATGCCATTTCCTGGCATGCGCGCTCACCCTTGTGCCAACTTGCTGCCACATTAACATTGCCTTTTGTTTTTTTTTATGTTCCAGGAATATGCGCAAGGCCTCACCGGTGATGAAAAACACGGTACGCTTGTGTTTGTTTTCCTCCTTTAGTGTTTATATCCATGAATATTTCTGTCCCAAATGAATGCCGTCCAATGAATGTTTCCATTAATGCAGGTGGTCTCGTAAAAAAGATCCTTGAGACCAAAAAAGACTTCGAACCGCCACCATCCTCCACGAAATCCAAAGAGGTAGCGTACCATATTCTCACCTTTCCCTTTTTTTTTTTGCCCACTAGAGGGCCCCCTTTAACCCACGAATGTGCTGCGGCAGGCCTATCGATGACTTGAATCAGACATTTTGTGAAAAAGTCTCCCGATGGTAATTGCCTGGGCCGCTTTGAAATGTGCCGTGCAACCCTGGTTATTATCACGGGGGGGGCGGGGGGGGGGAGATGTAAACAAAAGCAGTGTCGAGGTGCAATTACGCTGCCTTGAAACCACAAAAATGTTCCCCTTCACCCAAGTCGAAGGTCTAATATCCTGACAAGCAAGCGTGGCTTCGCGCAGACCACACACACACACACACACACGCACGCACATCAAGATGTCTGGAGCGAAATAAGCTCTGGGCTTGCTCAATATCTTCACAAAGGCCCAAATAAAAACACTCCTGCTTAGTGTGTGAGATCACATCTCTGCTAATTTGGCCTCGAGTTTCCTAACTGCTCTCGCAGGTGATTTCTTCGTCGTGTGAAAGTGGACACGTTTTCGGGTGGCGTGGCCGCTGGTCGTGCTTTGCATTGACACTTAACGATGTGTGAGTGAGTGACATCGCAACTCTGCATCAATGTTCAGATCTCTGTCAACTAATCACCGAGCCTGCTTTTGACCTCTCATCTTCCAATTGGCCAATTTACAAAGAACAAAAAAAAAAAGCCCATCTGTCAGACTCGGGTGCTCCGAAGAAGTGTCCGGGTAAAAAGGCGTCAGTCCGCCTGCGTCTGCGTTGGTCCAGGTTGTGGATGAGCATAGCGGTGAAAAGTGTCGTTGTTGAAAACTTTGGATATTCTGCCATGTGCCGACATTAGAGTACGCGTTTTCTGCCAGTGTAGTTGTTGGTTCTGCTGCTTTTTTGCATGTCCGCTTGTGTTAAAAAAACAAACAAACAGATGTCGTATATTGCTGCATCATTGTCTGGACTGGCGCGTGAGCGCTTCTGTCAGCGTTATTTTATCGTTGTTGTACGCGTGAGAGTTTTGTCTGCGTTGTGGGCGCGGAAGAAGGCCGCGTTGTGTGGGTGGTCCTCTGCGGCGCTGTCTAGCCCACCCCCAACACTGATGGCTGAGCTGTTTTGGACTGTCGTTCATGGAGAGAATCCGCACACCCAGGCCACGGCCTCTGACATCAACCATCGTAAGACACAATGTGAGCTACCAAGGAACATCTTTTTTTTCTTTTTTTTCCTAATATGAAGTTACCTTCCAACCAAGCCTTTTTATTTCATAGTCAAAATAGAAAAGGCCTCCGTTAAATGTGAAATAAGCACATAGGGTTGATATTAATTGCCCGAACTCAAGCTTCTCAGTTTCCGCAGAGTCAAAACACACCTCTTAGACGATCCCGTGCGGTTTTCCAAAGATAGAGCGCAGCAGGTATGCGCACTCGCAGGTTACGTTGGGGCCACCCCGCCCTCGTCAGCTGCGTAAAGAACTCAAACGACTTCCTTCCTGACATGAAAGTGCACCAAGGTCAGTTTAACGGAGTCGTTTTTCCTCGCGTAATCACGGCCGAGCGCGGCGGCTGAAAAACGTAAATATTGAACTTGCTCATTCCATGTTGTGTGTCAGGTTTGAAATTTCAGCTGCCGCAGTTCATCAAACCGACCCACTGACTGCTGAGACTTGAGAGGAGAAACGCTGACGTTTGTGTCTTTAATTAAGAAGTAGTCCACATTGTACCTTTTGCACTAATTCAATTACACGAGCGCAAATCCGTACGTCGTAAGACATTTCTTGCAGATTTGTGGGAGCTGGCCGAGCCTCGACCCTATTGGCCGCTTTGTATATTTATTCAAAATACTTCTTTTATTGACACAAAATTTGCGCCTAGCAGCAGCTGGATTTTCCTAAGAATTTTGTGTACTTTTTTTTACTCTCTCTCAAATTCAACTTGATGAAGGTTTGCAACATAAAAATAAACCCCGCGGCACACAAGTGGAAGGCTGTTGAATGAACGCCACAGAGCGAGGGCAGAGGGCCCAGAATACTCTGTCGACTTGTCAAGAAAACAAATATTCTGCTCTGCAACACTTCATAAATATGGAGGGGCAGACCTTTTCTGAATTTGGGGTGCGCGAAAGGAAATGAACTTGACATTGAATTCATCAAGCGATTTCTTTTGACCGTCTAGACGTGATTCGGTCACACGCTAGTTGCCGGGTTTCTCTCACTCCTCAATATTGTTAACTGTGAAAAAGCTGTGTCCAAACTCGGGCCTGGGGCCCTTTGGCGGACAGCCGTCCCATTATTTTAGCGGCACGGAGTGGGACCATTGACGACGACTGTTACTGCTCCTGATAAGAAATTGTTTTAAAGACTGAAAAATATTCACGAATGAAACGGTAGTGCAGGCGAGGATCTATTCTAGCCTGATACAGGGCCGTGGGGAACCCCCAAAACCGTCTGAAGAATTTCAAAGTAACCTTTGTATCCTTCAGTTTTTCTGTACACAGTCCTCTGGAGGAAACCGTGAAGGCAACCCCGATGTAGACCTCGAGTGACCTTGGTCCAGGCAGACTTTTGAAGTGAAGTTGATGCTTTCTCACTCTTGTTCGCAAAAGAGGTCAACGTGTGCCAGCAAATAAAGAAATGAGGACCTGGATATCGTCTGCGCTACACAGACCAAACCAAAAGCCTGGCGGAACCACGGTGTTTGTGTAGCTGCAGGCTTCTCGTCACCCAGTGCAAAGCCACCCACCTCGGAGGTGGACCGCGGGGCGCTGAGGCTTTTCAACCCTCGCAAAAAGAAAAAAAAAAAAACAACAACTCACAAGCTCGATGTCCATTCTGCAAGCGCGGCATTATTGGCTCCCGTAACGTTGACTTTCCACCCCCCGAGTGGGCGGGCTGTCCCAAGCCCAGCGTCCGCCGCTTCGCCCCGGCAGATGTCGCGCGGCGGCGGACGCGAGTCACGTGTCCGCCTTGAAAGGAGGACGAAGTGCGGCAGTTGTTACTCAATACCGGAGTAAAATAACGCCGCTGCCACAGCTCGTTACCAAACTAAACAAGGACTACGAGTGCGGGCGGGGGCATGTGTGTGTCTGCGCAAGTGAGTGTTTATGTCTGCCTGGACTGTGTGCGTCTGGCTTCACACACACGCACACTTAGACGGTGCGGAGGCCAGCTGAGCAAACATCCTCGGGTTTGCTGCGTGTTAAGAGAGGCACCTCGACTTCTAACCCCACCCCGCCCCCGCCCACTCAACCAATCAGCATCCGGGAGGCCTTCGCCATCTCGCCGCCCGCTTCCCCCCGCCCCTTTGCCCACATATTTCAACAAAACGTTTGATCTTTATTCGTGTATTTTTAACGGCGAGCTTTCGAACATTCCTCCCTCAACGTTCTAACCTTGAAATCCGAAATGCGGGCTCAATCTAAGCAGGCGTTGAAACGCTGCTGCTGCTGCGGTTGCTTTGGAAAGAGGGGTTTCCCCATGGGTAGATACGAGCGCCTGGGAAATCATGTTGTTCGGTCCTGACATTTGCGAAATGACCGCTTTTGAAGCTGCGGCGCCTGGCTTCTGGCGCCCCCTAGTCTGCCATTCGGTATTACAGCAAGAGAGCCGTGGCTTTGATAGACCCGACGTAGGCTGTGCTTAGCCCCCGCCTGCGCGTTGTTTGACGCAAACGTCTGGTGACGTCATTTTCACGGGTCGCAGAGCCGCGACGAATGGAATACCTTCGATGAGGAAGCAATAACGTTCGGCGCAAATGAAGTTACGAACACTTACCTTCGTGGCCGACCGCTTCCTTCTGTCCTGAAGCGTTCCCGTTAACCTGACCCCTTGTTTTTTTTTTTTTTTTTTACGTTCCCTTGCATATCCAGAAGTCGGTGTCGGGGGAAGCCTTGAAGAAAGAGCAGGACCTGGTCACGCGGGAGGTGGAGCGTCTGCGCGCCTCCATCCAGTCGGTGTGTCAGAGCGCGCTGCCTTTGGGCAAGATCATGGACTACGTGCAGGAGGACATCGACGCCATGCAGGCCGAGCTGCAGAGCTGGCGCAAGGAAAACAAGGAGCACGCGCAGGCTTTGCTGCAGGAGCAGAAGTGAGGGCGCGCGCTCGACGATGCCACGTCGCGAACGCACGTAAATGTTTGCCCGAGATGCTTTTTGCATGCGATTCACTTGTTTTTGTGTTTTGCACAGAGCGACGGAGTGGGCGTTAGAACCTCTGAAGGCTGAACTTTATGAACTGGACCAAATGATCAAGGATTACCAGGACAAAATTTGTGCGGTGAGGTCCAATATACTGAGAAACGAAGAGAAGATTCAGAAGAAGTTGACCGGAATCATCTCCTCTTCGACCTGAAGTGAGAACTCTTTCACCGTCTTTGAAAAACGACAGAGGAAAATGTCACGGAGCACACAAACGACCCATCGCGGTTTTTCGGAGGTTTCGCTCCATTCTCCGAAGTGGAAAAGCCACAAATAGTTGATGAATACTCGACCGGGTGCAATTCACACAGACAAGATCTGTCATCGTAGTACCACCCCCGACCTGTGAGAGGCAGCGTGGTGCTAAAGGGCATCCACGTTGCCGGAAAATACACAGAAGAAAAAAAAAGTTGCGGGCGCAGAAATAGCGTTGATCCAAATAGCTCACCTGGCAGGGATCTTTTACGAAATGTTCTCTCGCATATATTCTTCATGTACAAAGCTATCAAAACAATTTCATCTTCTCTCACTTCATACCTCCTTTTCCTCAGCGATATTTCACACTGCGTTCATGTCGTGTTTTTGCGGGTCCACTTTTCAGGCACAGCTGCACTTTGACGTGTGTAAATAGTGAAAGTCGTGTTTTGAAGACGTGTTCGTGTTTTTAAAATAACCCGGTGTTGGAGTCCATATTAACGCAAGAGTGAAATGTGCTTTTAGGGAAAGTCGGCGTCATCGTGGTGAGAGTGTGGTAGAGGATCGATAACCGATGAAAAATGAACTGTGAAAAAAAAAAAAAACCTTAAAAACTATATCACATACTGAATATATATGAATGCTCAAATACAGTAGCATTGGTACCCGGCGTTGAATGGGCCGTGCGCGTTCAAGTGTTTTATAAACGCCCCCCTACAAAATATGTCATTTTTATTTTCATAATTTAGTTTTTATTCTCATATTGTCAACACAGCGCTGATTCATAACTTTGAATGCCGCTTTACGCACTTCTGTTACGTCATAAATTATATGTACATAAAGTCGCTGGTAGAAACAACAGCGAGTCTATCGCGAAGAAATTTAGCTGTATATTATGTACATGTGGAGATTGTATTTTAGCTCACATTATTTTGTTTGTTTTTGTAGTGAAGTACAACAATAAATGGCTACACTAAATATCTGACTAGTTTTCGACCCACCCTTAGAACTCTTGAGCAAAATATTGTTTCCTCAACTTTCACCCGAGCGAGCCACAAAACATCTGCTGAGACGCACAAAACGCCACTTGAGCGACTTTTTCAAGCAGATCCTGACCTACGAGGCAAAGATTGAAGTGAATGTCCACCTGCTCGGTGCTCAACAGGTGGAGTGGAAGACAGAAGCGAGAACCCTGAGGGCTCGGAGCCGCTCGAATGACCCCCCAAAAAAGCTCATTTGGTCTTTTGGGCATCCACAATGCTTCGGGTTGCTAATGAGCGACTACACCTTTCAATACATCTGGTCTCCAGTAAAGCAGCCCCACTAATCCTTTAAGCGTTTATCTTGACTTCCACTTGGGTCTCCCAACATGGCCCTCACTTCAAAGTAAAAACCTGCTTTGTGGGTGTGATTTGATGCAGAATGAACAACCGCTGCGGAGAAATCATCTAAGGTCACCCCAACTGCATGTCTACTTTCTCCAAAAGCCACGTAGACGGTTGTTGAAATGTCACCCGAAAAAAAAATCTATTGGTTATTGAGTCATGATAATTGTTTTATGACCATCTGCGCTGGTTTATATTCATTTTCTTGATCTAGTGTAAATAGCAATTATTTTTTTTTTGCTAAATGGGAATTTTGCTTCGTATATTTTCACCGCCCATTGCAGTGAATAGGCCACACTCCACAAAGAATATAGTGGTCGGTTTGGTTGACCAATCACCTGAAATTTGGTGGTGACCAGAGAGCTTAAGTTCCACATTTCGAGTTGTGTTAGCATGCAGATAGATGGTGCCAAACCATGAGATAAAAATTAGGACAAACACGTGTTTGGTTTTTTTTGATCATTTTAATGTAAAATTTTCTCAAACTTGGCCATACTCAAAAGCGGTTGCTGACCTTTGGCCCACCTGATCATGTAAAACTGAAATAATTCTCGTTGGAGCGACTGTCCAGTGGTCCTCGGTTTACGACGTACGACCCACGCACGGACAAATTCAATAACACAGTAACAGTCAGAATTTCATACTGTATTCATACTGTATTCATATGAGAAACACGACTACCCCCCTCCCCCGCAAAAACAAAACAAAAAAAAAACGTTATACGGCTGTAACCGAGCGTGCCTTCACTTTTCTATCCCCAAACGCTTTCATTGCTTTCAGGCGCGCGCTGTCCCTTTAAATGCAGCTGAGCTCGATGCGGAAGTACCGACGCGAGCTCGGCTGACGTGCCTCCGCACCGTCAACTTTGTTTTCATGTCCCCCAATCGTCTCGTCTGCGGCTTCCCGTTTCCATCATCCACCGAAAAAGAGCCAAGGCCCCACGGCAGCAATTCGACTCGCACCAGCCAAGCATGGCCGAGGCTCCCGAGGCCGATGTGGGCGAGCCGCCTCGTTGTCATTTAGCTCCGCTCATTACAGTTTCTGATCTGCCCGGTGCCACCGCAGCAGGTAATTCGGCGACAGCAACCCACAAGATGTTCACGCAAGATATTTAGTCACTTGAAGTTGATAATACGACGTAAGATGCAAATTACAACACGAAGTACACGACCACAATGCTCGTGTTCGTTCTACATAGCATTGTTTCATCAAACGTGAAAAAAATGAAGGTATAAAGACACTGGATTGTTTGCATTCTTTTTGTAATGTGGCCCATTTATTTAATTTTCCACCTCACGTGAACCTGTCCGAGTGAACGCATACAGTGTTTTTGCCTTTATTTAGCATAAGCCTAACTCATAAAACCAAAACAGGTGTGCATAATCTAATATGATTTATTGTAATAATCTATTGCCTGTTTTTTTTTTGTTCAAATGTTTTAAAATCATTCAGCCTTACTCCTGTTAACAGTGAAGAGTGTTATTGTCATGCACATGAGTTTGTTTCTTGACGAATAATGGACGTGAATGATGTGTCCGGCGGGGCAGGTCGCAACCTGAAAGAATGGCTGGAGGAGCAGTTCTGTGACAAGCCTCTGGAGCAGGATGACATGCGGCTGCACAACGCCGCCTACGTGGGGGATCTGGACACCCTCAGGAACCTGCTACAGGAAGAAACCTTTCGCCAGTAAGTGTGACATTTGGCGTGTTGTAGATGCTAGCAAGATTTGACGATAGCCGAGGCAGCTACATTGCGAACAAGATTTGTTTATGACAGAGTATTGCCAAAAACGAAATGTCACCGGTTTGATGTCGTTGTTGTTTTTTTTTAATGTGCAATTACTGAAAACGATTAGCTGGCGACCAATTGCTGCTTCTCCAACCAAACATCATCCAAGCCTCCCCCTTTTCACTCCTTTTTCAGGCGTATCAATGAGAAATCGGTGTGGTGTTGCGGCTGTCTGCCCTGCACGCCTCTGCGCATCGCGGCCACGGCAGGCCACGCCGCCTGCGTGGCTTACCTGATCGCTCGAGGGGCCGAGGTGGACCTGGTGGACGTTAAGGGCCAGACGGCGCTGTACGTGGCCGTGGTCAACGGCCACCGCGACTGCGTGCGCATCCTCCTGGAGGCCGGGGCCGACCCCAACGGAAGCCGCCACCACCGCAGTACGCCGCTTTACCACGCCGCTCGCGTCGGGCGCCTTGATGTGCTGGAGGAACTCATCAGGTTCGCTTGGGAGAGGGTCGGGCTTCCATTTGTTAGAGAATCATTCCACTGTACCACATAACAGAGAAAGGACAGGGAGGGGTGGCAGGTACACTCTCAAAATAAAATCGACTCCATTAGTTTCAAAAAATAATACTAAGTTAAACTCTATCAATGTAATTGAAACTCGAGTTTATATCGAATATAAATGAGAAGTAGTACAACAAAATTACTCTGTACTAAATAAAAATAATTTAAAAAAAATCATGATTATGAGACAAGTTGCAGTATTTATGCAATTGAACTTCTACTCTGTATTAAATCAAAATTATATTTAGTAATATTAACGCTGCACTGATAATTGTGACAAATAGTAATTTCATAATTAAATGAAATCTAAAGAATTTGACAGTTTTTGCCACATTTTTTTGCTACAGTTTCAATGCACATTGTGCTCCCCCCTCCGGTGTGTGCGCCTTGACCACCTGGGGGCACTATAATGCAGACATACGGGTAAACTTGAGCTCTTCAGTAAGCCGCTGCTGTATGAGTCCTTCTTGACAAGGAATCAAGAATACGGGCGATGCCTGTGTGAGTGCTGTGATATTATCTGTGTACATGTGTTGCCCCAAAGTTTGTATTCAAATATCTGCTGCCTAACCCCGCGCCACAGATGCTATTACTTAGCCCAGGGGTGGGCAAACTTTTTGGCTCGGGGGCCGCATTGACTTTTAAAATTTGACAGAAGGGCCAGGTCAGCACGAGCTATGGTACATTAAAAAAAAAAAAAAAGCATTTGTTGACAGTCCATATCAAACATCAACGGAACAAAAGCATGAAAGTACGGTATTAATATACTTTTTTAAATGACAACAGTGTTTTTGATGCCCTCTTTTAGCCTGTGCATTGCTGCAGATGGGTTGTGATCAGACCAGTAGAAGTAGAGCGATACAGAGGTCCTAGGTGGTCGAAAAGATCCCCCCGCACCCCCTGTGTTCTGCAACTTCAAATCAATGCGCCACCTGGCGGTGAAATGCCTGTCAATACAAGTCCAATTGAAATGAATGCAATCATTCACATCAAACCTTAATTGTGGACCAACCTTCGGCGGGCCGGATTAAAAAGACCAAGGGGCCGGATTCGGCCCGCGGGCCGTAGTTTGCCCACCTCTGACTTAGCCAGTCTATGGCATTTCTCATTATGTGCTAGCATTAAGCTAGTGTATATTAAGGCGGAGTTATGTGGTTGTTTGTAATATAAGCGTTGCCGTCTTTGTTTTAGGTTTAGCTGGACAGTAAACTATGTGGTGCTTGTAACTCAAATTTTTGCTCACAAGTCAAAGGAAAAAAAAATCTCTCAAACAGCAGCTTGTATTTTGAAAAGATGAAAGTCGTGTCAGTCGCATCTCTTGCTAGTAAGTGACGTGATGTTGTTTCAGGTTTAATGCCGACGTGGACATGGACCACCTGCTGGGTCCCCGTCTCCTGCTAAGTGCCCGCACCCTGAACACCTTGGTGGTGTGCCCGCTGTACATCAGCGCCGCCTACCACCACCTCCACTGCTTCCGGGCCCTGCTGGAGGCCGGCGCGCAGCCCGACTTCAACTACACGGGCCCCGTTTGCCACGACGCGCTGAACCGGGGCCTGGCCTCCTGCCTGCTGGACGCCGTTCTGCGGCACGGCTGCGAAGCGGGCTTCGTGCAACTGCTGCTGGACCACGGGGCCCGGCCGGCGCACGTGGCTTGGGACCAGTCGGAGGCCGACGCTTCCTACCGCAGGAAGGTGGATCCTGAAGCCCTCGGAACCTTCCTGGAAGCCAGGAGTGAGTCAAATTGTTTCCTTTATGCTGTGCGGGGAGATAGGAAGGGGGGGGGGAAAAATCATCACCTCCAAATAATATCCACGGAGGCTTTCAGGACATCAATTTGCTTGTTTAAATGCGGTATGTTGATTCATATTGCGCTTATGGCATAAGAATTAAGCGGATTAAATCATCCGAGGCTGCTCATTTTTACCAATATCGCCCCCTGCTGCTGCCTGAAATTGACAACAAAGTGCTCTTGGGAAATGTCCCGATTTTGAGCCTATTTGTCGATACGGCAATGTTAAATCCCATTTGACGACGGAAGACCAATGTGCTTGGCGGCATTGCCACCCTCAACCACTATAGAGTTCCTTGTCACACTATCTTATCCAGTGGTCTGTGGTCTGGCGCGTTTTCAACGTTCTCAGCGGCTGAGCTGGATTTCTATAAGCCCCGTCATGGGGCGTCTACATGTTTGCAGTATGTAAGCCCGTCCTCTCACCGGGTGAACGGTGAACTCCGTGAAGGTTTCACTTCAGTTAGCTGAACCCGGATTTAAAGTCGTATGATTGGTCATGTGCATGTGTGCTTGTTGGCGTCTCCGGCAGGCTGCCCTCGCAGGTTGACCCACGTGTGCCGCGTCGCCATCCGCAGAGTCATGGGCAAGAAGCGTCTGCGTCATATACCGTTACTGCCGCTTCCGGAAGCCATCAAGAAATTCCTGCTTCACCGAAACTGACAACCGCGGCTTCTCGGCTATCTTTTAACCGTGACTTTTTCTCACTCTGGCGAACACTATTTATTTCTCGTTGAATGCATTTTATTACTGTATTGACTGTCGGTAAAATTTGTGGTGATGAATGTATGTAGTCCCGCTATACAATTGAGCTAAGCAATCATCAAATTAAGCGTGGACCTGGAAGAAAAGTGGCTATGGGGAAGGTCAGTTTTATATATACATTACTTTGAAATGTTATCGCATGCTCTTGTAGCCATGAATGTTTTTGTTTGTTTGTTTTTGAGAAGCACATTTATTACTATGCTAAGGTCAATGATCATGAAAGGTGCGGAACATCACTTTTTAGTGTGTTTACTGAATGTGTGCTGCTCCGACTCTTCTTTTGTATGTTGTCTTGTCTGTCTTATTTATATTCAGTAAAACCCATCTTCATGCTATCTTTGCTACTATTTGTTTTCGTTGTCTAAATTGACACGGATGGCTCTCGGCATCATCGGGATGAAAAGTAATTCTTCCCAAGTAAGTTTTTCTTCTTTTGGGCCCTTTCTGAGATTTGCTTCAACCCAACATGCAAATGTGAAATTGCTCAAACCACCCTTACAGAACGAAAACCCACAATGGGCACAGAAGTGACATGAAGCTGACTCGCAATCCTTTTTTTTTTTTTTATTTCCTGAAAAATCAAACATCTCTTGCGACACACTTTGCCTGAATAAGCAAAACTTCTCCATTTATTTATTTAGTTTTTAAAGCAAATTTTTTGGCATTAAAAATATCCTCGGCGTTAAAAAGCTTTCTAGTTTACAAGCATATTTTGAGTTCAATGACAACTCATGCAAATATTTTAAGACGGACACTAAAGTACATGGTCTTATTCAGTCTTCCTGTTGGGATACTTTCCAAGTGCTTTCCAGCAAGTGGAACAATGTGAACAGTGAATGGCCCGTCGCAGTCGGCGCCGAATGCCAGAACTCCCGTTCCATTTCTACAAATCAGCAAAAATCGTCGAGATGCTTGTGTGCTTGGTGGCAGGTCCTCCAAGGTCTCTAGATGGCACTGTCTTCCTTTCAAGGGCGCCACATCACTTGGCATTCTGCCCGTCTTCCCTTTCGTGGGCTTCCCAGTCCCCTTCTGTCTCCCCGTCATCACTGGTGCACTGCCACTCATGTTGAAAGAACTCCGCATCTGTCTTGAAGAGGCACAAAGTGACACGCTCGCCGGACTTTTTTAGGACGGCCCAGACACGAAACGGGATCGGCAACTCTGCACCAGTGCTGAATGCGTGGTTGATAAACCGCCGTCTTCCTGTGGGAAGGCTTTGCTTTCAAACAGGTTTTATGAGGCTGCTTGATGTGGAAGCGTTCAGTTCATTACAGCTAAATTAGAGGGCAGTGAAGAGAAGTGCAGCGAATGTCGAAAGGAAATTTTGGGGTCCGTTTGTGAAAAAGTCAATCCTCTTCAAGTCTAGTTGCGGATGACAAACATTTAATGTTGATACCTTCTGCGAGGAAGTTGTACGGGCTGAAGAAGAAAACGCAGGCTGTGATTCATCGTTGATGAGACAGGTGTTCCTTTTGTGGTCACAATAGATTCAAAACACCTCGTGGCGGAAGCAGTAGAGCAGCCCCGGAACAGAACGGAGATCAGGCTTTACGACACCGGGCAACGTATTTTGCTCCGGAATTGCCTTGATAGTCTTGCAATTGTATTGTTCACCGCACAGATACAAACCCTAACCTGTGCTGGATGGAGCAAAGCGACCCCAGATCATAAACGGGCCAAGCTTTCTGTCTCTGGTCAGTACACTTTGTTCCAGAATTAATCTTAGCGATTTCATTGTACCCTGAGCAGATTCAAGACACTCCGTGCCAGACGGCGCAAAGCAACCCCGGCTCCTGATGCTCAATGCTGCTTGCGACAGAGTTGGAATGGAACTGCACATGCTTCCAAATGCTTCGACTGTACAGGCTGCGATGTACGTACTGCTGCTCTGATTGTTTTGGAAGACACAACATGACTGGCAGGCTAACGTGGTCTTAACTTTGCCTCGAGGCATGAACCGATCAAGCCTTAGGCCATGAACTGATGACAGGCAAAACGTCTTCTAAGACAACCACAACAGCCCCGTTGCCATTGAGGTAACATTGTCACAAGTTTGCAAATAAACTCGATCGTCTCGACTGTTTCTGGCAGTGGCGGACCCTCTCTGCCTTCTCTGCTGGCCTAAACATTCATACAATAATATACATTTAATTCATGTTATTTTATTTTCATAAATATGTAAACGAAATTATTCTCTGTATTCTTTACGTCATATTATTTACACTTAGTCGAGTGGCTTTCAACGTTATTTTTAATAACATTGAAAGCCACTCGATAAATAACTTATTTATTACAGTAGAGTTTTTAACCAATCATATTTCAGCTAGCTTGTGTTGCCTGGTAAATTAAACTTGCTCGGGGCCTTCAGATTAAACAGAGCAGGCCCCCTGTGCGCCGAAAATGAACGGGCACAGTCAGGTTGCAATAGCCAATCAGATCACGAGTCTGCGGACCGGGGCCAGCGAGAATGCCTTACGTCGAGACTGGACGTGCGCGTTCGGTGATTGGATTAGCACCTGTAGAGGGAGCTGTTGCTGCCTTTTGACCCAAAATGGCCGAAGAAGAAGACGTTGATCGTCGAGACTGGACGTGCGCGTTCGGTGATTGGATTAGCACCTGCTAGAGGGAGCTGTTGCTGCATTTTGACCCAAAATGGCCGAAGAAGAAGACGTTGATTGACGTTGGTTGCAGGACTACTTTCCACACAATTTTCAAGACGGACCTTCCACGGAAAGCTGGATATTGTGCGAAGAGGTCGCCCAAATCCTGCGCTAGCTAGCCTGTCCCAGCAAGGAAAAGGGTTTGTCCGTCATTTTCAGACGAGCAATTATGAACGGTACCCGTAGCTCACAGCCTCTGAGAAACGCTGCAAATTGTCCTGCTGGGAATGCCTATTGCTTGCAACGGACCGATTTGGTGTTTGGAGCCACAGTGGATTTACCCATTCAAGTTGTTTTACCAAGGCAGCAAGGAAACATCAGAGCACGGCTGGGCACTTACAAACGACGGTGCGTTTAAAAAACTTTGGGGACACTCGCGTAGATCTGCAGCTCAGTGAACAGGCACTACATTGGTGAGTAAATGAATTTTATTTCACATTTCTTCTTGTCATTTTATTTCGTTACCATTAATTTAATACTAACTACATTGCCAGACAATGTTACCTCAATGGCAATACTAATAAAATGACAAAGATACAAACCTGTATCAAATAAATCTGCTCACCTGGCGCATAATGGCGCATCGTGCACTAAAGTTCGTTCAATCTCAGCTGCTCAACATCGTCATTTATTTGCTGTTGTATAGCCGATTCTCAAAATGCAAATGATCTGTTAACTTCATTTTCAAAGAATAGTTTGTTTTGTTATTGTTTGGTTGGTGTCTTATATGAAACTTTGACATTGCGCAATTTATTGGACAGACTTGTTTAAGATCACACAGCGTCATTTGGGTGGCATTTTATTTCGTATTTTTAAATCATCTTTTTATTTTTGACAATATCTATAAATTTAGTTTCCTGCTCTTAATAGTGAATGCATACTTGATGGTTTTAAATGCTCCTGAAATTAAGTGCTGCTTGACGAGCCTATACTGTATTGTTGTCATGTATGTGACGTCATTGAAGGCCTCAGGTTGAAATGCACGGCCCGCCACTGGTTTCTGGTGTGTGCAGACTACCAAAACACACACACACTTAAGATTTTAGAAATGTATAAATTGCGTTTGCAAACTTGAGCACTTTTCATTTGTGCTGCGCTCATCGAGCCGGCGTTTTGAGCGTACACGAACTTGTTACCGTTTGGTAATTGTAATTTGGTAAATGTGCTTTAATTCGAATGATCTCATTTGAAAGGCAGTCCGGAACTCTTCGCTTCACCCCAATTAGAGCATCACAAGAACACACGTACACACATTCACACAAATGCATGCGCGCGGTTGTTCTGCTGCAATTATGTCATGAAGCCCCCCTTTTTTTTTCTCTCACCACATAGCAAGCTTGGAGGACTTTGTCCAAACAAATGGTCGAGGTCCCATTTGCGAAAAAATCCGGACGACTTAAAAGTGAATATGTCGTGAAGCGTTCCAAGCGAAATATCCTCTTTCCGTTTGCGCTCGTGTCGCATCAGTTCAAGCGGCGTGGATTTAGCCGGCCTGGAAATCTTGCCCATTTTTTCATTCTGTAAATCTGCACGCGAGAGTGACGGCTCGCTTCCTGCTCTTGATGCGACACGAGGCAAATTCCTTCCACTTTATTGATCTAATTAGAACGTATATAGTCGGGAATAGGGAGACTTCTAAAACTGCGCTTCAATTAAAAAAAAAAAACAACCTCAAAGCGAGTTAATGAGACTTAATTTGACTGTTTTCCAAAAGAGGCAGTAATAGTGAAATGCGGCAGGAAGGATGTGAAGTGATTGCCTATGTAATGACTCTTGCCGTCTGTAACGCAGCTCTTATACTTAATAGGTTCCCTCTCATTTGACTGCTGTCGTCGTTATTGTGCACGTAATAAAGTCTGTCCGGTATGGCCGTTCCCCTGGCACGAGTAATGATGCTTTATAAACAAAAGAGAAAAGTGTTGGGGGGGAAACAGCTGCGGACAGGGGGGGTTAAACGCCTTTAACAAGTGCCATTTCCAGTGGTGTCAATGTTAACTACTGTAAATTAGAAGTAACCCGTCAGACATGATGAATAGGTTGGGCTCCTGCGGTCGGAAAACAAACCCAAAACACGTGAGCGTACCTTTCCGCTCTGGCCGCTTTCATCGGGCTGGGATGAAGTCGGAAGGCTACGGTTGTTTGTTTCGTGGCATATAAAATCATTTTGCCTTCATACACGCGTCACTGACATGTTGACGGCGCGTTACATGTTTTTAACGTCTCTAAATATTCATACTGCCTTACACCTAGTAGTTGGCGGCCATTTTGTTGGAAACGGTGACGACTGTTAGAACGTTTCGTGATGTCCCTCGAGGGACGTTGTGACCAGGTTCGAAGCGTCTCGCTGTCGGCTCCCCCCCCCCCTCGCTCTGAGGAATCGTCGTTATTTTCAAGCTTTTGGTCTTATGGGTCGGGAGGGGCGAGCAGGCCCCCCATTTTTTCCATGCCCGCAAGTTGGGTCTCTGGTGTGGGGTTCCCAAGCCCTCAGGAAAGCGCAGTTTACAACATTCCCACAGCGGCGGCCACTGGACGACGTTCTTCCTCTTCTTCGGTCGGCTGTTAAGCTGGGATTTTTTGGCTTGGCCGTCTTGTTGTCAGCGGTTTGGGAAGCTGCCCAATGCTTTTGAAGAGGGGATCGGGCGTGGGGTGGGGGGGGGGGCAAGTTTGAGGAGGAAGAGCACCCACCCCTCCTCCTCGCAATCCCACCCCGAGACCTTCTCACTCCACGGTGCATGGCAAAGCTCCGCAGCTTTGGTCCACGTCCACCCGCTTTCCTTGGTTGCGGAAAATCCTCCCCGTGGGTAACTCGAGTGGACGGAAGTAGTTAAACATGGGCGGTTTACTGTCATGGGCATTGTAATGAGGTCATTAAGGAATCCATAGAGTCGCCAACTAAGGGTTACGGCTAACAAAGCACCGGATGTTTGCCTGTCGGATGAGAGGAAGTGTCATTCATTTCAAGGTAAAGGCGGTGGGGTAGGGGGTTGTGGGGGGCAGCCACCAGTCACTCAATATATTTCAATTCGCACGTACGTGGTAACGGCTTCATCGACGACATCCATCCACTTTGTAAACCGCCTGCTGAGGAGGTCGCAGGCAACTGGAGCCTATTTCAGACGACTTTGCGGGGGAAGGCAGTACGCGTCCATGCTTGGGCAGAATGAGGTTGAATTCAAAAATATACGACAAAATTTTTTTTTATTACAATGTATTTTTAAACAAACGCAAGCAATAAATTCTTAATCGGGATAAACAATACACACACGCACGCACACACAAATCTCCAAGTGCGTCATCAAAGGATGAGTTAAGCACAAATTAACTTCAAATTTGTGCCCCGAGCTGCGAATGTGCTCCGAACTAATGATCCTCAATCCTGTCCCATGCACAGTAGTTGTGCAACTCTTCTTATGATTCCATATCTGCACGGATGTATTATATTGCCCCCTGGGGGAGGCGGGAACGGATTAGTGGCTTTTACATTCATTTCAATGGGGAAAGATGATTTGAGATATGAGTGTTTTGATTTACAAACGTCCTCACGAGGCACCACTCACTTTGGATACATTTTCCCTTCCACAAAACGGCTTTCACGTTACTCGTAGGATGCGTTGCGTCATAACGTCATGAGTGTTAAACTTGGATGACGTCAACTTCCTGTTCTTCGATTCCATAGAGGACGCTGCGGCTCCTTTTGGCTTGTGAAGCATTTACTGTGTGTGTGTGTGTGCGTGTGTTTACGAGCTCCCCGAGAGCATCTCATGCATTCGATTTATGCCTCGCCGGTTATGTTTAGTACATCTGTGCAAGCGACGCCCACTCAGGATATAGCTCACCTCGCGAAATGATAGAGGACGCTATCTCCAGTCGACCGCTAACAGGAGATACGTTTCGCGGAGTTTGCGACGCGTATAAATCAACGGAGACGAGCTCCACTGCTGTGCGCTCCTGCTGCCAGGTACCAATTAGCTTAGCGGGTCTCTTTAATCGGCCGCCTGCCTGCAAGGGATGCCACTTCATGCCTCCTCTCTTATTTTCTCACCCGCTGCCGCCGCCACACCCGCTGATGGAGGGGCAGGGGTGGGGTGATCGGTGGGGCCGGGGGGGGTGGGGGGGGGTTGCTGAATGCAGCAGGTGGACAGGTGGTGGACCGTGATGAGTAGTAGACTTCTTTTTTTTTTTAAATCAGGTGTCCTAATAATATGCCTATTACGGTACTTGTTTTCACGTTACAGGACACTTTGGCCTAAATTAGCCAATTTTTTTTTGGGGGGGGGGGGTGATCCAGCCCTCATCCCAACCCATATAACGCTAATACCTAGTACTTGCCGCAAGAAAGCTCACCTTATGGTAGCTTCTAGAAAAACAGCCTGATGTGTATTTTCCCTCGTCAAGGCAGCGCTTCATCAGCAAGCAGCCAAATTTGTCAAGGAGTCTGTGCGGATCCATGAATGCGTCAGCTGAGACATCCGCAAATAAAAATATGGCCCCGATGTCACGGAACAATCAAGCACGCTAAAAAGTTTTCAAGCGGCCTTTTTTTTTTTTTTTTTTTTTTTTTTTTTAGTCACGCAGTTGAAATTGTACAAAGATATGCGGTGAACCGCTACAAGTTCAAAATAAGACACACAGCGGGGGTTACATCAAATTGAAAAATAAAGTATATTTCAGAATTGAACAATAAGGCACAGTCTTCAGACTTCAACCCCACCGAGCTGGTTCGGGATGAACTGACAGAAACGGGAACGCAAAGCAAACCACAAGGGCCAAACATTTACGGGAACTTTGGCAACAATATCTGATCTTCGTTGTAGAAAAAAATGGCACGAGTGTGTTCGGCTGTCACACAACATCTTCCTAAAGGAGGATATTTTAACCAGTCAAAAGTTCCAAATGCTTTTTGCTTTCTAGATTCATTCCGTGAGTTCTTTTGAACATTTCGTTGTACATTTTGTACCCACTTATGGGAAGCGAATGCTAGTTTAGCCATCCAACAAAATGCAACGCAGCTCTGCTTATACTTTTGGGCTTCAGTGTTGTCTTTCACCTCTTTGCGCTCGGGTGAAGCCGCCGCCAACGTTTTTTTTTTTTCATTTTTATGTATAGCCACCTGGGGAGAAATGATGTCGCGGCGCTTATCGTTACGTAACAGCAGCTCTCATTTGTGGGGAACAGGCGGAGAACAAAACAATTGAATTGGTTCATGTGACATTCCATTTGTGCACAGTGATTTTTTTTTTCTCCCCTTTTGAATCGGACGAAATAACATTCAGAATTCACTCGTGTTTTCGGGGCAACTTTTTTTTTCCCCAAAGAAACCTGTTTTGGATTAGCAATTTAGTCACTGTTTCCTGGGAAACGTCGGGGCGTAACTAACCAGTCAAATATGAGAAGATGAAAGGGAATCTGTGGCTTGCCGCGCACCAGAAAATCTGACAGAAACAATAAGCCCACGTTTTTAACAAGGCTGTTTATTTGCACGTGATATTGAGCAGATGGATCATGATGAGTCACGCGGCGAGAATACGAAAAGAAAAGCCCGCCGCTCGGGGCGTGAACGCCGTTCAAAACGGGGTTCAAGGAAGCCACGTTCGCCGCGCCCGCGCTTCTCCCTCGATCGCCAGAAAAGTATCACCTGGGCCGCTCGGTTTACGTTTCCACGACAGCGGGCTCCTATTTCAGTCGGTGACTTGCTTCCGTATCGACCGAGTGGCCTTGAGCTGCGCTTATTCCCGAAGGGGGGCGCTTCGGAGGAATTTGCCGCCATCTGGTCAATCGAAAAACAATTTCTAGTTTTGTTTTGTTTTGTTGTTGTTGCAATGGCGACCGCCGGGCATTGCAAGTACATGGAGCCAACCAGCCCAGACTCTGACAAACGACAGAGACATTTTCACCGACGGAGGCGGCGCTTCCTCACCTCAGTTGCGATTGTCAATGTGTGTCGCCGAGTGATTCTCAAGTGTGGGGTTCGCAAAATCAAACCCACTGCCTAAGCGCAGTTTAGTTGGATTTGACTTTTAAGGTCACGCGTTTGCATTTGGTCTTCAAGCGGTACCGTTTTTTCTTCTTTTGTGATCTTATTGTTGATGAGACTTTTTTATTTTTTTGTTTTGTTTGAATCCATTGCCAGTACGTTTATGAAATACAGTTCAGTTATATTTGCCTTTCAAAAATTTTGTTTGGGACACTTTTTATTTGCTTAACTCATTCAAAAAACAACCATGTATAGTAAGGCTTTTTTAGCCGAAAAAAACGACCATGTATATAGTAAGGCGTTTTTAGCCGAAAAAAACGACCATGTATAGTAAGGCGTTTTTAGCCGAAAAAAAACGACCATGTTATAGTAAAGCGTTTTTAGACGAAAGAAACAACCATGCATAGTAAGTTGTTTTTAGGCGAAAAAAACGACCATGTATAAGTAAGGCTTTTTTAGCCGAAAAAAACCGACCATGTATAGGAAGGCGTTTTTAAACGAAAAAAACGACCATGTATAGTAAGGCGTTTTTAGCCGAAAAAAACGACCATGTATAGTAAGGCGTTTTGAGCCGAAAAAAACGACCATGTATTGTAAGGAGGGCGGCCCGGTAGTCCAGTGGTTAGCACGTCGGCTTCACAGTGCAGAGGTACCGGGTTCGATTCCAGCTCCGGCCTCCCTGTGTGGAGTTTGCATGTTCTCCCCGGGCCTGCGTGGGTTTTCTCCGGGTGCTCCGGTTTCCTCCCACATTCCAAAAACATGCATGGCAGGTTGATTGGACGCTCTAAATTGTCCCTAGGTGTGAGTGTGGGCGTGGATGGTTGTTCGTCTCTGTGTGCCCTGCGATTGGCTGGCAACTGATTCAGGGTGTTCCCCGCCTACTGCCCGAAGATGGCTGGGATAGGCTCCAGCGCCCCCCGCGACCCTAGTGAGGATCAAGCGGTTCGGAAAATGGATGGATGGAACTCATTCAGTACCAGCCAATTCTAGACCGAGTCTGAAAAGACGTTTAAAAACGTCTTTGGGAGTGAACGAGTTAATTTATCATAATTGGAATCCCCTCAATTAGAATGATTACATTTAAACTGAATACCAGAAATAAGACTTTAAAAATCTGTAAATTCACAAAAACCTTTTTCAAAAAATTGTTGAATTATTTACAGTCTGCGGCTCGCCCCAGGCCCAAAGTAAACGACGTCGCGTTTGGGCCGCGCTTTTCGAGAGCATGTTTTGCGTGCACGGCCACGACGATAATGAACCTTCGCGCTTTGGATTGCTGCTGCTAACTGCGTTTGTGTATTTCTTTTGGAGTGTGGAAGACCCACACGGGAAATGGGCCTGCTGTTTATTTGCCTGCATCGCGTAAACATGTCAGATCTTGATACTGTTTTATTTATCACATCCACTTGACATGTGCTAATGGGGAACACATTTTGGGGGGATGAAAGCATGCATGTGTGACTGCGTGTGTGTGTGTGTGTGTGTGTGTGTGTGTGTGAATACAGGAATGAAGTGAAGGAATTTTTTTAAGAGATAGTCTTGACGCATACACCATTCCAGAGGTGTATTGTATGTATTACAGTATATGCAAAAGTTATGTCATCTCATCCATTTTCTAATCCTCTTATAATAATAACAATGATTATGATGATTATTATTATTAATTATGGCTATTATTGCAGCCATGAATTAATTGTCCTACGTCAGTCACTCAGTTATACCCCCCCTGTCCACAAAAATAAAAAAAGAAATAAAAGAACATGACTTAATGTTACACATAAGAAATACCTCCCTGTTTAATACCATAAATGAAATTGAGAAAATTCACATGAGCGTTCCAAATCTACCAGGAGATTTTAGTGTTGATTTGATTCAAATGTTGTCGGTGTTGTTTTGTATGTTATTATTCTTTTCATGACTCTTATCATTATTTTGTTAGCGGAATATTCTGTGAAGAAAATGTATCCCAAACTACGTATTAAGAAGTCATGTCAAACTTCCAAATCAATCCTGTAAACGGATCATAATTGACACGTGTCACGTTCATATGTATATTTCAACCGACACGATTTCTCCGGATTGTAGCCCGTTAATGAAGCCAAACGATACCTCCACTTTGCCTGAACATGGTACAGTCCAGGTCACCTTTGCTATAAAAGGCTTTGGTTTAGTCCAGTACCGGTTTGTCGGTTGGACCTGGAAGTTCAGCACCTCTCAGCTGGAGCGCTTCAATGCCCAAATCTGGTAAGCCATCTTGATCCATTTCTTTGTCCAAAAAGGTTCCTTGTCATTGATCTCTTTTCCCGGATCAAAGTTGTGACAGCTAAAGACTTCCTTTAGCCTAGCATACGCTTTAGCTTAGCTCGTGCCTCAAAGAGACACGGGCTTCCCCTTGGTCAGCTTCATAAAAAAAAATGTTCAAAAGCAAACATTGTCGACCTCCCCCGATGGTCCAGTGCTCTGAGTTAGACACGTTGCCTTCTTTTCGTAATTTGATTGAGTGTTGAGGAGCCTCCAACGCGCATTCATTTTTTTGCATCGAAATGTTTGAAGGTAAGTGCTGCAAACATGCTGCATTTGAAGCCTTGTTTTAAGTACTCGGCGCGATAGTTTTGTGCGTAAATCACTCCCAATTTGCCAGGATTGTCGGCAACGCCGTTTTCTGTGGTGGGCCGAATTACAACGCGCCGTTTTTATTTTCATTTTACTGGGACTCGAATGGCTGATCTTTGAATTGTATCCAATAAGCATAATTCAAATTGCAGGTCTGTAAGGGAGCGTTTGATAAACTGCGGGGCGATGTAAACAGTTAAAAAGACACATTTTGGAGGACGTGGATGCGGTATTGAAGCCCACGGGCCCCGCGCCACGTTGGCTACCCCTGCTCTCGTCAGCCAAACCCTCCCTTCACCTTATCCTCAAGTTCATTTTAAAAGAGGAACTAAAAGGCGTCCCTGAGGAACACCGAGACCTGAAAGGAACCTGAAATGAAGTTTTGTTTTTTTCTCTGTCGCTCTTTCATAACAATAAGACATTCTAAATTATAGTCTGCATTCCACATTGTGGCTCTGTACAATACTGTGTACATGTTGCATGCACACAATAAAGAGGAGGAGGCGAAAACAAGCAAGAACATCCCAATCACTCGCCAAACGAACAAACAAACACACATGGACTTTTCTGCATGCAGATCCAGTGAGAGAAGGACACGTCAGAGCTGCGCAACCACACCGAAGGGCAAATTCATCATTGCGCATCGTCATAGCTGAAAAAAAAAAAACCCTCATCCAGCTGCGGTTTCATCTTTCCAGTTTACTGCCACATCTGTACCCAAACAAGTCCACTTTTAGGATCACCACGCATGTCAACAGTCACTTAAGGACATCTCCCCAGTCCCTTTGTGTGATGTCAGTCTGCGAAGCATTCTTTGGGACATCGAGTCATGTGCGCCATTTTGATCGGCTCTGAAGATGTCGCACATGTCTGGTTTCAAAGGTTGCGCTTGCTGCAAGTTTCTAAATGGCAATTTAATTTCTGAAGGCACACAAAAAAATAATAATAATCCAAACCTACCTGTCCCAATGTGAAAAAATAATTGCCCCCCGAAGCGAATAATGGGTTGTGCCGCCGTTGGCAGCAATAAACTGAAATCAAACATTTGCGATAATTGGTGATAAAAGTCTTTTACATCGATGTAGAAGAATTTTCTTTGCAGAATTGCTTCAACTCCGCCATATTGGAGGGTTTTCTAGCACGAACTGACCATTTAAGGTCACACCACAGCATCTCAATTGGATTCAAATCCGGACTTTGACTTGGCCACTCCAAAACCCTCATTTTTTTTTTTTTTTTTTTTGTTTAGCCTTTTGGATCGTTGTCCTGCTACGTGATCAAAGAGCGTTTGAATTTGAGGGCGCAAACTGGTTATCGGACGTTCTCCATCAGGATTTTCTGGTGGACAGCAGAATTCATTGTCCCATCAATCACAGCAAGTCGTCCTGGTCCTGAAGGGGCAAAGCAGCCACGGACCATCACAACACCTCCACTGCCATGCTCCACTGTTGGCATCATGTTTTTTTTTTTTTTAATCAAACGCCGCGCCATTTTTACCCCACATGTAATGGGCCGCACATCTTCCAAAAGGTTCACTTTTTGACTCATCAGTCCACAGAATGTGTTGGGGGATCATCAAAACGGCAAACTCGCCGCGGGAAGGCCCGATCCGAGATTCAAAGCCCCCGACCGCAGGACTGCGGGGCCGACGCGCTCGGCGCCGCTTCGCCGTGCCGCCCGCTCGGAAATCGATCGCGGTGAGGATAGCCGTTTGACGGGGGCCAGGAAGACGCCGCTCTCACCTGCGCAACACCTCGCTCGCGCTCCCGGCGGAGCACCCGAGCCCGTCTGGCCTCTCTTCGTGTCGCCGCCTAATTCAAAGCATCTTGCGGGGATGAGCGTAGGATGTGACTGCGGAAAAGAAAAGAATCATAACAGGAGGATCAAAGACGTCGCGCAAATCTATTCCTTCTGGACACGGCGGCTCTCGGCATCAAACAAAGGCAATCCAAAGTCAAGACAGACTGAGCGCGGGGCGCGGACGGAAGGATGAAAGGAGAAAGAAGAAAGTCCCGAACTCTGCGGCTCACGAAGCGGCTCATCGGCCGCACGTGCGGCCGCTTGATTTACACGCGGCTCCGGCAGCTCGCTTCCAAAAGCAGTTCACCTCCACCTGCTTCCCTGCGAGCGGGATCACACCACGCAGCTGTGTCGGCTCCATAATTCTACGGTCAGAGTGCACTTTGCGGTCTAATTCAGCGGAACGCTTCATGTCAGCGTCTTCTTTTTTTTTTTTGAACGCGAGACAACACGCAGATGGCCCGGCTTCTCTCGGGCTGCATTTCCATTTGTGTACCGCCCGTGGAACCAATTTTGATCATCCTTGCAATCGAATGATGTCATGAAAGAGATTTGCATTCTATTAGCGTATCAGAAAAAAATCAAATGGTCAAGCGGCAACGAGCGGGCCCTGGCTCCCAATTTTTCTTGGCAAAACGCGTCACAATTCGCGCGCGTGCCCTGATTCAACTTTTGGCTCGTTTCGGCAAATTCCCTAGTAAGAGTTTGTCAAAGTACAACACCTGGATTTTGTCCCGTTGAAATTTTGTCGTGGCTCCACAAAAAAAAAAAGAGAGTGCGGATTTTATGAACGGCATGACCTTTTTTGTTTTTTGTTATCCTCTTTTTGGCGGCAAATGGTCAAAATCATCATGAAACGTTGATGCCATGCGCCACCCACATTAGACGAAGAAGGATAAAAAAAATGTTCCTCCCGATTTTGCTCTTGAGGATACCATGTGGCCGAATTCCCCCACAGAGATTTCCCCCCCCCCCCCAACATTCCAGGAGGCGCTATTGAGTGAAGTTAATGGTGAACAAAAAAGGTTTTTGGCCACGTTAACTCCTCCCAAAACCGATCACATGGTGTCATGTAAATATGATTATAGATTATTAACGCAACGTTATGCAAGGACGCTTATGCTGTTTATTCTCCATCGATGCAAGTCCGTCACGTGTCGATTTTTGACATTTAGCTTTGAAAGGACGCTGCCGGGGCTGATCCAGAAGTCAAAGCCGCATAAAACAAAGAACAAAAGTAAGCGGCAAGCTCTAAAGAGCGCATTGGGCCACACTTGAACAATGCAGAATGTTTCGAAACACTTCAAAGGATAGCAGGATTAAAAAAAAAAAAGAAAGAAAGAAAACTAACATGAGAAATGTTGGCTTCCCTGGCCAAATGCTTCTCTGGAGAAAGAACAATTTGAATTCCCACAAGTCATTGAAAAGCGGCTGCAATGAGAAATGCTTTTCCAGATCCCAGATCTTGGGTGACCCCGATGTTTGGATGGGAAGCTTTTAGCGTTCGCCGAAGGTGCCGCGAGGGCTTGGGATTGTCACTTTGGTTTGCCATTTAAGAAACGCGAGGCGTTTACTGTCAATCAGAACCTCCTTCAAGTTTCTCTGAAACAAAGAAGTTGTTGTGTGACAGTTTAGAGGAAGTCGCCCCAGTTGGCTTTTTGAGATCACCGCAAAAGAACAGAGCAGCTGAGTAAGTCCATAACTCAACCGCAAACACAAACTCCCATGTCTATAAAAAAAAAAAAAAAAAAAAAAAAAACCCCGAACACCCAAGGGTGACACTTAGCTTTTGTGGTTTCGCTTTAGGAAGGGAAACCATGCCGCAAACGGGAAAGGATGACACATTTCGCTCGAAATTAACACGAGTGGGCTTAAAGCATGCCCGACGATCCGAAGCGAGACTTGATAGCTTTTTATTTTATTGTATTGTATTTATTGATTTATTTGGGGTCAAACTAAGTGTCACAGAACATCGTGAGTGTCAGACAGCCCATCACTTACCGCCACTTTGCTGCTGTTGTAAAAGCATCACGAACCGATTTCAAAAAACACGACTGAAATAATGATTCCACCGAAACAAAAGTTGACTAAAATCACGCACCAACCTTAGCAAATTGGAAGCAAACCGTTCTTGAAAAGGAAACGGCGATATGCAAATGTGTTCATCCGCGTTTTGTTTGCGTGGATAACTCGTGTTGTGCAATACGCGTGCTGCAGCCGATCCTGGGTGGCCGATGCCGCCCTTTGGAAACCCCACCACGGCTTCTCGCTGCTGTTTTTTTTTTCTTCTTTTTTTCGCCTGAACTTATCGCCATGTTGTTTGGAAGGGCGCTGCGGACCTCACAGGCTGCACTTAGAACAAGTGAGAAACGACACGGAGGCCTTAGGAAAACCTCGGTTAAGGTCATCCGTGGCAGCTGGCATGCAAGGCGGCCTACAATAATACACAGCTCGTCCCTCTTGACGGCCATCGGTACACACTTGTACAGTCGTGGCACGGCAACGGCGCACGCTTGCGCTGACATCTCCAGACAGTGAAAAATAAACGGAAAGAAGGCGGGGAGCGCGCATAATGAATTCCAGTGTTGTGAGCAAAAGGAAAGCCGAGCCGAGCCGTCGTACGCGACAACGTCCGCGCGCGGGCTAGCGGCGTGTCGTAAAGTCGAGACCTTAGCACGTCTCTGCCGAGGAGATGAATGAAAGCCGCGGTCGTTAAAATACTTCTGCGAAGACGGGGCGTGCTTATCAAATAATACGAACCACATTGCGCTATTCTGGATTTTGGAGTCGGGGGTACTGGAGATAGATAGCGCTACCTTTTCAAGTGTGCTTTGATGTCTGGACCTTAAAATGCAGTTCTGGGAAAATGAAAGATGTCGACCAAAGGACACCGGAGCTCTGGCTTCTGTATACCGGTGGCTCGAAATATTAAGTGACCTGGCTTACAAGATTTAAGAGCGAGGAGCCGTCGTTTAGACAATTTTTATTTATTTTTTGCTTTGACTTGCCAGCAAAAATTTGAGATCCTTGTGCAGTACGGGCAGCAGTGAAGTCATTTCACTTCCCAAGCACCAATTTGGCAGATGGTGAACAATTCTTCTTCTTCAAAAAAAAAAAAGCCGCTGGTTGCCACACCGTTGAAATTTACTGTCAAAGTAAACATCAAACAAAGAGAATGACCCATTTGTATATTTGAAACAAACCGACAGCTTTGCTTTTGATAAATCCGTTGATCTTAATGCTAACAAACGACGCAAGCCGACACAGGCAGGCAAACTCCGATGTAGACAGCACATACAATAATACTCACCAGCATATTCTTTATCCTCTGTGAACGACTATTATTACAAGTTACAGGGGATTGATGTCTTCATGTATGTTCCCGTGCCTCTTCTATGACACACGAACCAAACGGAGCAGCTCAATGTCCGCCGAGCAGAAGCCAAAATGGTTTTATTCTTTGCATTCCATTTCATGAAGTCAGCTCACAACCTGGACCCCCGTCAGACGGTATGAACGCGGCGCCGTTTGGCTGGTAGTGTTGCACAACAAAACTTCCCCCCGTGCTGTTGCCAGGCCTGATTAGACCTCAAGACGATGGTAGTGCTCTGTAAAAACACCAATCACCATTTCCTCATAACAAAGTTAGAGAGAGCGATGGTCAGGAGGGGAAATATTTTCCATGCCGGCCTTTTCTTTTTCCACCCCAAGCTGTCTTAACGGCAGCAGACCAGGGCATCCATTTCGAAGACGGAAGCCAAGGTCACTCAGACCAGTTGAATTCTTCCTGCTGCTCTAGCAAAAATATTTTCGTTTTGTTACTTTGACTTAGCTAATTGGGGCGGTTGGTTTGATTGGAAACATAAGACAGTGAGTGATGTTAAACAGGCGCGCTTTTTTTTCCCCCCCTCCATTGAGAAAGTTCATGTATTGTGTAATTATAGATATTTTGGACTTTCAGATCACTCTTGAAATATAATGTTATACTTTCCGTATCTTGATGTAGCTGATATTTAATGTTTCCATGTTTTCATATCTTTGATATGAATCATTTGGCATACTTGCTTTGCCGTATTGATGTGTTTTCATGTTGGAGACGACTGGAACAGTGAATTTTCCTCGCGGATGACTGAAGTATCTCGCTAGCTTGTGGGCTACTTAGCTAGTTAGCTAGTATCTGTTGGTTATTTATCCACGTATCAATCCATCCCTCCCATCAATGTGACTTTTTGGTCTCTCTATTTTATTGCATCCCAGGGGACTGATGGCCGCAGCAACATGGAAGAGGAGCGGGGCGCCAAATTTACCCAAGTGAAGTGGAATTTCACTCAACAACCATCTGGAAAGTTTTTCAAGCTACAAGTAGCGCGAGAGCTCCTGAGCTGCATCCGCTGGTTCAAGTACAGACTAAGAAACAGTTAGCAATATGTATGTTCCAATTGCTCTTCCGGTGTGTGTGGTTGACTCGAAATGCCCAACGCGACAAACCGAACCGGATTAGCATTAATCGAAACAATTTCCAACAAGGCCCAATGAGGGCAAATGACTCTTGAAACACAAACGATGAAAGGATGATCCCAGTTTTTATTACGTCGTACCCATAAAAATAGCGACGAGAAACAAACATCGCCATTTGGTTGGGGAGTCGCCGCTGATTGACGTGACGACACTGCTGCTATATTCCAAAAGCCATTGCATCTGCATCACAAATAAGTGTCGGAGGTCTTTCTATGTGCACTTCAATCACGGATCGCATAAGCAGGTCCAGAGTCCGGCCGCCTGACACGGCCGTCTGTCTTTGCCATTTCCCTCTGATGTTCTCAGTCACCCCGCCCTCAAATTCCTCCAGCATGTCTCATTCCTTTTTGCTGCGGGCCAGGCCGGCTCCCCGGGGGCTCATCTTCAGGAGGAAATTATTTTTCATTACCACCAAAACACTGCGACTTTGGCCGGCTTGGCCTCGTGGCCCTCGCGATGGCCGTCCAGGTTGTAAGGTCATACTTCCTCCCGCCCGTGAGGTGGCACTCGGAAGGTCATCGCATGAGCCGGTGTTGACTCCGCCGAGCAACTCGGGGTTGTATATCACAGTGAAGGTCCGAAATGGACTTCTTTAAAGTCGTGGGGGTGTCCAATCCATCTTCACCCAGGCGACCCTTGTCGAGCGTTGTGTGCGTTTTTGACCATAACGGCCCTCAAAAGTGTTGTTTTGCGTTGGACTAGCCTCCATTTCAGGATTCCCGGAGACATCCGTGCCTTTTCAATATGCTCTTATCCTGTCCCGGGGTCACAGACTGCTGGAGCCGATCCCAGCTGACTCGGGGCCGACAGGGCGGGGTACACTCTGGACCCGTTTAAGGTACATCAACGATTGCTTTGGAACACTTTTCCCAAGTTTTGGAGAAAAAGCTGAATGAGTTTTGCTTTGGGAATGTTGCGACTCATCAAAGTGGTTACATGGTTCTTGTCATTCAGCTGACTCAGCAGTAATGTTCGAGACTTCGTTGATCACAGTGGCCACGCAGTGCAAACCGAAATAATCAGCTCGCTCTTATTGTAAGAACATGAATCTGCTTGTCCTCAGAAGGGCCAAAAATTCAACAAGGAAGCAGGAGGATGAAAAGGAAGACCCGAGAAGAATTTGAGTAAACGTCTGCTTCCCGAAGCTGCAGGGCAACCTGATCCGCTAATCGGGATGCATTTCAGTTGGAATCCTGAGTCACTCTGGCCTGCAATTTGCTGGCGACCGGTCCTGGGTGGACCCAGCCTCTTGCCAAAAGTCAGCCGGGATAGGATCCAGCTCACTGATGAACCAAAGACGAGGAAATGGACGGATGGACGGACGGACGGCCGGCGTCACTCTGACCATTAAAGTTAGCCCGGAAAATCTCATCTGTAAACAAACACAGTGCTGCTCAACTGCTCTAATACGCCGACGTCATGTCTAGCCAGGGGCATCTCATCCGTCGGGGTTATGGGGTGTTTCAACACCCACACTTTTCCTGATGACAACGGTTCAAAGTCAGTTTTCCCCTAGCCCCCTTTGTATGCGTTGTTCATTTCTGAAAAAGAAATCCGTGATGCCGCACTTTCCTCAAAGAGTAAAGGTTTGACATTTGAAATATCAATGCATTCATTTTCTATGCAGCCTGCAGCCAGCCAGACATTTAAGCCGAGTACCAAAGGAAACCAAGAGAATTGCGCCTTGTGATCTCAAAAGCACGCAGCATTAGGCTAGACCGCCTCTAGAGGATTGAAGGTAACACGCCACGTGAAATGCAATCGACGAGCTAACGAATGATATTTACGCGGCAGTGTTATACCACTTGATGGTACAGATATTTCAATACAAACCGTGTAGCATATGTAGACTGACAACATAATCGTCACATGCATATATTCTTTATCCTCTGTTAAAAATGATTGTCATTACGGTACATTACAGTAGTTGAGTCAGGGGCTTCATTTTTCTGCCTGACGGGGCCACCCGGGGGCCAAATCGGGCACACCTGAAGGAGCTGCAATGAATTCCTCATGACGCATACTATTTCGTTCTTTACAATCCGTTTGAGTGTGTTATTACAATGTGTTTTTATAAAGTACAATATAGAGATTTTTTTTTTGTTTGTTTCTTTTTGGGGGGTTGGAAGACTGCAACAGATGATTGGAGAGGACATTTCAAGGTTACCAATGGTGCGTCACGGACTAGTATGGGCAGTTTCTGAAACAGAAATTGACTTTGAATTCTGATTTAACTGCTAGGCTAGTGAGAGGCTACCGTGCCGTTCAATTTATGTACAAATTCAAGCGGAGGAAAGAACTTTGTTGAAGTGCTTCTTGTGAAACCAGAGCTCATCAAATATTTGGGCAGCTTGCTATCTTCAGGTCCTGGACCTGATACAGTTTTTGATTTCTTCCTATGATTTGAATTCCTCTCCCCGCTGTGTCTTTTTGTGTCCTTCTCAGTTTCATTTTTGACTCAGTCATTTGCCCCCGGCCCACCCTTCCACCTTCCTCGGCTAAATGTTGAATCACAATGAATCATTGATTCTCGTTTTTCGGTCATGGATGTTTAGGTTTTTTTTTTCCCCCGCAACTCCTGGGAATCTAATTTCCTGTTTCTGCTCCCGTCAACTGATTGATGTTTATGTTTAACAATCTGTTTCTGTTTTCCACTCTTTAGACCTTCTTTCCGCCAAACCCGGCTCTTTGTCCCCCCCCCCCCCCCACATCCCCGATTTGCTCGCCGTTGTCTACACGGAACATTTCGATGTATCGAAGGATAAAAAAAAGAGCGGATTGAGTAGTTGGCAGCAGTCGAACGCGTTTGACAACGGCAACGCCTCCAATATGCGTCTTGAAATGCGACGTACACATCAGGGCGGCGACTTCAAGGCCTGCCGCTCGGTGAATGCTCTAAGCTCTCTAAAATGCCCCCCCCCCTTTCTTTATTTTTTTTTTCGTCAGACCTCAAGTTCCCACTGAAGGTGAGAATGTTAAGCCGCACATCGTGCAGCGTGTTCTGTGAGGTTCGGGCTTCGTCACATTTGCATAAACTCAACTGGAGCCTCAAGGCAAGGTGGAATCGGTTCACACTTTGAGTCAGCATAATGCAATTATTCCTCTGGAGCAACCACTAATTTCAGGGGATTTTTTGGGGGCGTGGGGGTCAAGTGAAACTGATGACTAACGAGAAGGCCTTCCCAAAATGCTGGAAACAGAATGATGAAAAATAGCATCTTCGGGTTCAGGTTATAATTTTTTCCTTTAGGATTTCGTATGTTTTAGTTCCTGTGGCAATTTGCCGCATCAACATCCGTGAAGTGCTCGTTCGTTCGTGCCGCAAAGAGCCCCGCGTCCGAGCGCCATCCCCGCACCGGATCGCGTGGGAGGATCCGAATACCGCTTGTTGTGTAATTCAGATTTCAACATTTCTCGCCCGCAATGTTTTGGTGCATGCTACGATTGGCGGGGGGTAGGTAGCGCTCCAAAGGCCCCCCCCCCCACCGCAACTGTCAGCCGCTCATGGAAACCAGACCTTTAATTGCTCTCAGATGGCGAAGCGTTTGGTGTGCGAGACGCCAAGTGTGACTGTGCACTCCGCTCGGATTCCTCCATTACGCCAACCGTTGCGTCTAAACGGGCGTAGGGGGAGCACGTCGGGCCCGGGCCAAATACTTGCAACGTTGATAACAAAATACGTTTCCGTGACAAATTGACTTTCGGTTCAAAAATATCAAAACCACGAAATATATGTGTGGGCCATCGTAAGACAGGATGCCGGCTTATTGCGGGATTCAACAAAAAGCTTTTTAAGGGTGATGGGGCGGGGGTCCAGGATTATACTGGGGCGGATGTTATTCATGGGAAAACGACACGACTTCTTGGCTGCGTGAAATGTTCTGCCAACTGATGTGAAGGAGGCGATTGTGCGAGCCACGCGGTGACAGTTGAGCACTTTTGCGGAGTTAAGGCTTCGGTCTTAATCAAAGCATTAGCAAAGCTTTAGCATTAGCAAAGCATTAGCATTAGCATTAGCATGAGCAAAGCATTTCCTGTCCCATTTTGGAGGCCGTCTACTTTTGATGATTAGCTTGTTAAACCTCCGATTGAACAACTCGATTGGAAATCCCAAGTCATTCTGAAGTCTTTCGTTTCGCTTTTTCTGAACGGACGTCGAATTTGCGAGCTGCGCGTCGAATGGAGCGAAAGGTCAGAATCGAACGAGCTGTTGATTTCTAAAGAAATGGAATGCAGATTCAAACCGCGATGAAAAGTTCGAAAGAACGATTACGAATGGACGTTGGAGCCCTCGCAGCTCTGCGATTGGTCCTCCATAGAAACGCCGCGACAACTCCCAACTGGAAATGCTCGTTGCTTTGCTCTGTTGCGATGGGCCGTCGTCGAGTTGATTTGGATCGTTTTGCTGTCGTGCTAACCCGAGTCTTTGTTTCCTCGTGTCTTTGATCAGGGGCTAATAAGAAACATACCCCTGGCCCAGTTTAGAAACAACTCCACAGTCCTCGCTGATGTCGATATTAGATGAAAGAGGAAGTTCATAAATCATTTTAGGATGGGATGACTTAAAAAAAAAAAAAAAGGGCGGACAAGATTCTTGATATATTTGTGACGGACAGCTTGTCTGTAAACCTTTGGCGTTTTCCCTCCGCTGGCCACCTCTTTCTCTTGAGATCCGACGCGAAGGTTCTTTTTCGCACCGCGGATCATTCAGCACGTGTCACCCGAGTGGACGCATTCATCCGCCCGGCAGAAAAGAGATCATCAGCTCTTTCCCCGCAGTCGAGCGCCGAGTTGGCCGATGATGCTCGGCTGTTTGCATTCTTTGTTTTCGGATTGGCGCTTTCTCCGTACTTGCCGTTGCTTTCACCGTCTGGCGCCCCGCTGCGTGCTCTCTCTCCTCAATTCAACCCTCTGGAAAATGTGCCTCACCAGCTCGATTTGGACACGGCCTCCCGTCCGGCGTCGACGCGGAAGGTCGTCGAGAGTGCGAAGGTCCGAAATGAAAGCATTCCTTTTCAGTTGCACGCTGGACAGTGTCCGCCCAAAAAAAAAAAAAAAAAAGAAAATGCAGGAGAAAGGATGAACAGGCTGAAGTTGTATTTTGTTTTTCCCCTCACCTTGATAATCGAGACAACCGGGTCAGAGAACACAGAGAGATGAGACGATGACAAAGATAGCAGTTGCTCTTTAGGAGTCTCTGCAGTGACCTGAGACAGCTTTATGAAAGTACGATCCCATCCGTGCATGCGTGCGTGTGTGTGTGCGTGTGTGTGTGCGTGTGTGCGTGTGTGCGTGTGTGTGTGTGTGTGTGTGCTCGTCTCAGGAATCCGTCACAGACTGAGGACATTTCCATCTGCTTTCAGTGTCCTCATAAAAGTGACCTGCAGGCTTCACGGCGAAATCGTCAACGTTCCGGTTGGTCCGCGTCCCCCCCTGAAGCGGGCTGACGCCAATGAATTTTCAGGCAAATACACATCAGAACGATCCGGTCAAAATGTGAAAATGATCCTCAACTGCAAAAATGGCAGGAAGTGACTTTGACTTTGATGGGAAAAGGGCAATCGGCTGTAATGCCGACCGATTTTGGCTTTCTGTGCCCCGTCACGCCGCACGGATGTCGGGCATGACCCCCCCCCCCCTTCTCGCACCAAATAAGAACTTGACATCGTTGGGTGTCTGCTATGAAAAAGCTCCACCTTTTGAAATCCCTTTTTATTTTTATTTTTTGCCGAAAAGACGCTCTTGTGCAAATCGGCTCTCGTGGAATTGCTTGCCATCTTTTGTGTTTAAAAAGAACATTTTGTTCCGCCTTGCGCGGGGCCGCCGAACCCAATACTGCGACACCCCCCCACCCCCCCTGCGTTAGTCCGCATGACGGCATGAATTCTTCCTTCCTCGCCATCGCGCGGAGGTGAGCGTTCTTTCCGGCGCCGCACTTGACATACCGATACAGCCCAGACCCTTTCTGTAGCTGCTGTTTTTCACAAGGCGAACACAACGGCGTCGACAGCGCCGCATCCTCCGCTTGCCTTTTATACTTTTTGCCCATTTGCTTTGATTGATGCGTGCGCGCAGTTAGAAGGACACGGACGGCCGCAGTCACGTGCTGTGCCTTCCACCTGTTATCCGTGTTATAAATGCGCTTTTATTAAAGCGGAGGCTGCTTACAGCGCCGGGCCTTTGCTTTTTTTTTTTTTTTTTTTTTTTGCGAGCCCTGCGAGCGAGAACCGGCGCCCCTGGAGGGCCTGTTTGCTTTGGGCCCACTTTACCTTCCCCGTGATGCCTTTCCCAGACTCGCTGCCCGAAACGCAGACTGCAATGAAAACAGCGCCGCTTCTTGCCTTGAAGTACGATGGACTTCCATTTTTACGAGAGTCACCCAAAAAACTGTCGCGGCGTTCGATTCGTGACCAACAAGCCACCCCTCCCCCCGCTCTTAGCCCCCCCGCCCCCCCCCCCACATCGTTTGTGTCGTTAACTGGCTCACCCTCAGCTCCGAGCCATACTTGGTGCAAGGCTAACGATCGTTCCTATCGCAATGCTAATCTGCCGTGTCGTCAAGGCTAACTTGCGCTCTGAGCTATCGCGTCAATGTGCCATGACACTCTAATGGCCGAGTGCGGATCAAAGCGGTCAAAAGATCGCGCTCGGCCGCCAAGACGGACCCCGGGGGCCTTTGGAAGCGCGATGCTTATCGTCCTCGGACGCAAACAAACGCGACGCGCGTCGCAGGACGCGACTCTGGAATGAAGTAGCCTTGTTGTCGGGGCCGCGAGACTTTGCCGTGCTTCTTCCTCGCTGTGAGCACGCGTGTGCATTCTGGCGCCGAGTTTTGCGTTCGCTCGGACTTTTTGTGGCGCTCGCGACAATTGGACTTCAAACCCGTGTGTTTTGTTGTTCTTACAATTTCAATTCCTGTCCCTACTGATTATTTTTCCCACCCAGCCCCGCAGTTTAGAATAGCTGTTATGTGTCTTAAGATGTCTGTGATGTGTTTTTATCAAAATTCCCGGACGGTTAAGAACACCCCATTAGTTGTTTTCAGTAGACTAATGTGAAGGGTAGTCGGTGCGGCTCTGCTTACCTTTTGGCTTTGCGTGATTTGACATCTTTGACATCTGGCTCACAGTTGATGCATTCCGGGTTTGACTCCGCTCTGCATGTTAGATTCTTTTAAGATGATAAATCGTCCCCTGTGAGAACGTGCGCATGGAAGATTGGTAAGCCCCACAAGTGACTGCCGAAAGCCAACTCGGTTTAAGTGAAGATTCACAAGATTCTTCGGGGGCAGCTTGTCTGTTGTTCCATCGTCTCGTGTTGATTTTACTTTTAGCACCACGACAGCACACGCCCTCTTTGCTTTGGCCGCCTTTTCCACTTGACACGCGTGCGAATAGCGTTGATTGCGCAACGCCGAGCCTCCTGAGCGGATGAATTGTGAGACAAACAATGAGGGCAGGCTGGCCGTGACAGGACCCGAGCGGGCCCGCTGCGTGGAGCGTCAGCTGGGGTTGCGCTGTCTTTGGCAGAGAGGAGCCAGAAGGTGCTGACAGGGCGGCTCGGAGAGCCGGGTGGGGGGGGTTCGGGGCACTCCAGAGTGGTCCGGTCTGGCTGCTTCTGTCTTCATCACTCGTTCAATGCGGAAGAGCCTACGAAAACAAACCCTCAGTGAAAACTGATGGCGTGCCAATTGTTTAAGGTCGATTATTTAAACTTCTGATTACCGAATACAGTGGCGACTTGAGATATGAGTGACCCGGCTCAAGAGTTTTCCAAGATATGAGCTAAGTCCGCTATATGGTGACTGGGAACTGCGCTCACTTCAAGACAAGCAGCAATTTGGAAAAGGGTCATCAAAAAGAAGACGCTTCGAGCTGTTGGTTGAAGCTTACTAACAAAGAGTATATGACACGTCAGTTTAAACAATCACCAAAATTTGCATTTAGGTTTTCGTCTCATAGCCCTTCAAGCAACAACTCCTTGATTACAAATAGGGGAGCGACACATAGACAGAGAATATTACGATACTTGCAGCTCTATATTCTTTATCCTCTGTGAAGAACGACGCGTTACTGAGTAATTGAAACAAAGTCCTTCACATGCATCGGTATGTCTGTGTTATCCTGCCCCCAGGTGGCCAACATGTTCACACCAGAAAGCGGAGCACATTGTCCATTGAGATGAAGCAAAAAAAAAAACGTGAAGAATGCTAATCTAATTATCGTTCAAAGTTCGACCCGCCATCAAACCATCGATTGGGCTCGTGTGGCTTTTTATCTCTTTTCGTTTAAAATTACAACACATTTTCCACATGCAATTTCAAAATACAATGTCTTCTGCGTCGTAAATGAAATGTAACGTCGTGTAAATTATTCAAAATTCCAAACGCCCGTTCTCACTTTCTTTTTTTTTGGGGGGGGGGGGGCAAGCTTCACCGGTCTTTGCTTTCGAATCAGCTGCTAGTGAAGAAAACGGCCCCCTTCTTGCTTTCGTTCTTTCTTTTGTCAGGAGTGTAAACAGGTTTGCCGAGAATTAACTTTGTGGAGGACTTTGGGGAAACAGAAAGCGCGTGTTTGCGAGCACCCACGGGTGGATTACGTTCGAATCCACATTTCTTCCATTGTTTGCATTTTGCACGCTCACAAGTCGATCTTTTGTGAGCAAATCATGATCAGATCATGGACAGTAATTCATGTGGAACGAATAATAAAGACAGAATCCATTTTGGGGCCGTTCGTGCGAAAATACCCGACAGGGACAACTCATTAGGTACACCCGCTGCCTCCCCACTACCCAAAACGAACTACATGCCTTCAAAAAATATTAATTTCACATTCACATGGGAATAATTATATGATTTAGATGAATTTCAGCCAACTCTGTGCAGTTTTACACACAAACGCACTGCATTTTTGCTTAAAAGCTTGATTTAATTTTTCTTAATTCCCTCTTCTTTTTTTTTTTGGATGCTTGATCGATTCTAATTGTCCATACATGGCGCGTGCTAAAATCAATGCAAACACGCCACTTTTGGTCATGAAATGAGATTTGGAAGACTTTTGAAAGGGCTTCCGTGTGTTTTTGACAGTAGTCAGCTGAGCTTAAATAGATCCAAACGCGGCCATTCATTCACAGGCCCGGCGTGGGCCTGCTGTGCCACTTAATGAGCGGCGCAAGTCCTCAACTCACTAAATAGTGTTTTGTCAATATTAGCGGGACTACTTGGAGGAGGGCTGGGGGGCGGGGGTCCAATAATTGGACACGTGTTCCCCCCCCCCATTCTTTTTGTCATTTGGAGATCAACCGATCCCTTTGTAATTGTTTTTTAGCGAGGCTTTCTCAAGAGGCTCCTTTCAGAAAACACGGAGGCCATGGAGGTATTTAACGCGCGCCGCGGTCACGCGCAACGTCACTCGGTCAGCCACGAGCGCGGCGGCCTCCCGCGCCACCTGCTCAAAAATCACCACACCGCGCCATGGAGGACGTTCTGTTCGACCTGGACCAAGATGCCTCGCCGGATTTCGCCTTCTGGGGTCAGATGGAGCAAAACCTGCAGTTCCAGACGCAGCTGGACACGTTGCTGCTGGACTGCGGCGGCGGCGCGGCGGCCGTTGGCCAGCTGTCGCCCTGGTCCTCGCTGGGCTGCCAGTCGGTGTTCCCCGAGGCGCAGCTCACCTTCGCCGACTTTGACGCGCAGTCCCCCGGCGACGAGGAGGCGGACGACTTCGGCGGCGACGAGTCGTCGGAGGCGGCCAAGCGGCAGCGCAGCGCGCGCCGGCTGCAGGTGTCCCAGCAGCCGTACAAGGTGCAGAGGCACGCCGCCAACATCCGCGAGCGGAAGCGGATGCTGAGCATCAACTCGGCCTTCGAGGAGCTGCGCTGCCACGTGCCGACCTTCCCGTACGAGAAGCGGCTGTCCAAGATCGACACGCTGCGGCTGGCCATCGCCTACATCGCCCTCCTCAGGGAGATCCTCATGTCCGGCTGCGACCCCAAGTCCTACGTGGACGAGTGCATGAAGAGCGGATACAAGAACCACACCAACGCCATTTGGAACACGAGCGGTGAGCGATCGCCATCCCCTTTCTGCCTTCCCAATGATCGCTTTTTTTCGTGTGAGGCATGACAAATCGTAGCGGGTCCTCGGTTTACGACGCGCCTGACCTCCGTGCGCGCGCGCGTGTGTGTGTTTATTCTCACGAGGCAAGTGAATAAAAGGGAAACCATTTTGTATACATTTACGTTTTATTCCATTCAGGTAAATGATCAAAACTATCTTACATGGGGAAAAAAAGTTTTTTAAATTAATTTTTGTACCTAAATGACATTTCTTAGTCTTAGGAAGTAAAAAGTCACCAGAAAAAATCTACACTCAATTTATGCGCAAATACCTGAAAAATCTCCTTCTACGGTAACAAAGTACAGTATAAATGTTTTAGGGTATGTCACTGAGGATGTAGGTTGACCTTTGACGCATTATTGGGAATGTTTACAAAAGAAAGCTTGTCAAAGGTTAATTGAAGGATTAGGTGGAAAGAGGATTTTTGTTATTAAATGGAAAAATCGTTTCAAGTCGTGCTAGTTGCAAACTTCCACTTCCAGGTGTGTTTCCTTTTATTAGTACTCCAGATTTCATCCAATCGTTTTCTGGCTGTCTTTTCTTTTTTTCTTTTTCTTTTTTTAACCCTACTCAAAAAATTCTGCTCTCGAGTCTCTCTTTGTGGCCATTGAGTAGTAAGTGTGCCTCCATATAGAACTCATTAAACAGTCATTGAAACGTATCAAAACTCACGTTTTTGTCTCGCTTTTGTGTCCCCAGATCTGACAGCTCGTCTCTCGTGGATAAAGTGGGATTAGTTGAGGGCTGTGGGGCACGCCCCCCCCCCCCCCCCCCGAATGCGGAGATCTCCGTCTTGCTCTCTCCTCGACATCTGCAGACTTCTCACTGGGTCGCACGCACCTCAGGCTTTTAATATTGTAATTTATGGTCGACTGGTCATTGAGAGCCTTTGCCAGCGAGGCCTTGGCGGGACGGAAAGGCCCTGGGCATTGTTTGCCCCAATGGATGCCACTTGTCACATTGCAGCGAGTGAGTGAGAGAGGGGTTGGGGTGGAGGGGGGGGGCACGCTGGCATGAGACTTCCGGGGTCCTTCCATCCCGAGCTGGAGTGTGTGAGAAAAGAGTCTTGATCATGTAAATGAGACGACAGTGAAACCCAGATGACGGCACGACGGCAGCTTGTCGACACTTTTGTTTGTTTCTCGCCTCATTTATCTATTTATTTATTTATTGAAACCTAATTATGGCTAATTTATGCTTAAAAAAATCGAATGTGCACAATATTGCTCGCCAGTGCAAAGGCCCTTTTGGAATCGTTGTTTATTGTTATCCCGAATCGTCTTTTTGCAGGCTGTCGGCATGCACAGAAATGGATCCATTTTGGTAGGGGTTTGTATTTTACAGGCGTCCCAAAACCCACACTTAGGCAGCCGTCGGAAAGCTAGAAAACAACACAAAAGTGCTCCGAACACCTGTTTGAATGATCCCCACCAAAATGGTTGCGCATGTCCATCGTAACAACGCAGGGAAAAAAACTCAATAGCCCATGATTGAAATGTAACAATCGGCCATTTTAGTTCGGAGCGGACAGATACCGGGACTCATCCTTTACCCAAAGTCCGACAAGGAATATCACCTCTTGGGGGATCTCAAATCCGCTCAAACATGTTGCAATTGTGTGTATTTTGGTATAAAGGGTTGTGTGTGTATTTAAACATGTATTGGATCCTGTATTTTCCGCACTAAAAGGCGCACCTAAAAGCCTTGCATTTTCTTGGGAGCTCACAGCGCGCCTTAAAATCCGATGCGCCTTGTGTATGGTCATTACGGCAATATTTCGACCCCAAAATGGCTCCTTGCTCGAGACGTGCTGACGACGCAGAGTTCAAACTTAAGGCGAAGTTGAACACGGAAATAGAGCAGCGGCAAGAGAGTTCAACGTTAACGTGTCAACGTTGTAACTTGCTGTTGGTTAACTGAACCGTGTCGCCGCTTTATTAAATAGGTTTTACTGACATCTGATCGTTCTGTCGGGGTGTAGCTCCATCTAGTGGATGCATTGTAGATTGCGTCTTATTATGCGGTGCGCCCAACGTCTGCAAAAAGTTAAAAAATAGGACATTCATTGAAGGTGCGCCTCATAATCCAGTGCGCCTTTTAGTGTGGAAAATACGGTGCATCAGAAGAGTCTACTTGGAAAAAGCCTTTTGGGCCAATTCTCGAGGTCATACATCAACAAACTCCCGCAAAGGAATTTGTGCAGAGGATCCCCATTCGGAAGCGATGGGAAACACTAAATTGCAGAGCTTTTTTTTGCTTTTTATTTTATTTATTTTTTTAAAATGAAACCTCCATTAAAGCTGAACGTTTGCACGAATGCGTTTGGATTGGTCTATTTCAAATCCGCTGTAGAGGAGACCACAGCGAGTCAAATTCTTTCAACCTGAAGAGCGGCGGGCTTCTTACTTTAGTGCATTGGGCTCATTTATTGATTCGCATTCAGCCCAATTTGTCGCGAGAAACATGCGAGGCAGGTGTGTTTATCGTGTCTAAGTCTGGGCCTTGCCTTTGTAAATACAATTACATGCATCACATCCTGCTGGAACAATTTACGTCTGCTTAGAAAAATGTGTTCAACAGACCTGCTGTAAGGTCACATAGCTACAGTGTGTCTCAAAACAAAGGAAACGTCTTCCTCGAAAGGGGCAATACTCGCTGGAGCTCACTTGATTTATAGGGCGGATTACCCTCAAAGCAATCCGTTTTCAAAAACGACAGCGCTGAAACGAGCCCATTTTGAGGGGGCGCAACCGCCCTCTGTGTTGTTTCGCTCAACCGGTGATGAGGATGAACGCTACCGTTTGCCAGCTAGCTGTTGAGCTAACCAGCTAACCGCTTTCGACTCGAGAGCTTCACGGCGCGCTCTCGTCGTTTTCATTCACGTCTCCCATTTTTCGCCATCTTGATGCCCGTTTACAAGATAACAAAGTGTACATTGCGTCACATTTCTACTCCAGCCGTGTGTCGGGTTCTTTGCGTCGAATGCCCGCTTGGGAAGGTTTCAAGAAATCGCTTGACATGTAGCTAGCAGAAAGGAGCAAACAACTAGCGTTCCCCATATTTAAAACAACAGCATCAAGGAAACACAGACTCTCAAAGTTTTTTTTTGTTGTTTCTTTTAATGATTAACTGGCCGCTTGCTCGTCTCAGCTCCAACTTGCCTTTTGTCAACTCCATTGAAGAAGATGACACAAGAGCGATTGTTTTTCATGTTCTGGCCAAAAACAAACCTAAAAAAAAAAAAAGTCAGGCTTGTTTGAAAAGAGATGAAAAGCCCGGACTAGCGGTTTTCATTGCCGACTTCAGGAATTAGGAATTTGTTCTCGTAAAATCGTTTGGCCTAACCCACGCGCTGCTCATGTTTGCCAAATGAATAGTTGAGAGCACTTGCGAGGCCAAGTGACACAGTACCTCAAGTTTCATTGATGTTGTACTGTACAACAACACTAATGGAATGACCCTTATCCAATCAAATTGATTGATACAATTAAAAAAAAAAATCTAAATCTACATAAAGCATAAAAATCCCTGTTGCGAAACCACGTCTGTCCCTCCGAAAGAAGAAAAATGCTGACTCGCCAGAAGCATCGGGCTCCCATCACCATGGTGACCCAGTGTGTTGGTACTTTAAGAGCTGTGAAAGCCTTGTTAAAAAGCTCACCTGCTTTTCTCATTACAAGGCTTCACAAGAGCACGCATTGAGCCTCCGCGAGCGCGCCAAGGCAAAAATGCGGTGTCGTCTTCAAAATGTGTCCCGGGGGGCCCGCATCCAAGGACCCCCAGCGGCGGGGGGCCGCGCATTTGAAGCCCTCTGGGATGAACCCTGGAACGTTGAATGATTCCTTGGGTGATTCGAGTAACTCAGGCCTCCCGGCGACCACGGCAAACACACTACATGGAGAGAAGTAAACACCAGCCGCCTCTCGGATTCGATGAGGTGTTAGAAACGTGAGCTCGCAGGGCCATCAGTCTCCGCCTTAAACAGCCTGTCAATGCAGTTCAGACAAAAAAGGCCTCTTTTTTTGGTGGACATGCAATGAATCTGGTCCAACAAAACTTACAATAATGAATGAATGAAATTGAACCATTTTTAATCACACATTTTGCTTCAGTTCAATGGACATTGTGCTACTCGTTTTGGAGTGCAACCTTTGGCCACCTGGAGGCAGTATAATACAGACATGCAAATATCACATGGAGAGTCCTCATTCTTCAGTAGGCTGCCGTAATATTCCTCGTTTTTACAGGCGCTAACGTTTAGGCTGTATCCCGAAACATCATACTTCCAAATTTAGTTTATTTTCACATTTCACAAATTGTTGACCAACGTTAATGTTAATGTCTTGCTTTCCGTGACAATGCAATGTTAATGGCTCAACAACCATCTTTTTCTTGAGGGGGGGGGGGGCTGGAAGCAAATTGGAGACGTGGGTGTGGCATGACGTTTGATTTTTCATTGGAGCCTGAGTGACTGAAAAGTGAAAAATGGCTGTATCAGTCAATATTATGGGTTCTAACATTGGTCCATGTGGCACACCTTTCATTTTTATGTGTAAATCTTGCACACTGAATCAGTCCCATTACTTTACCGTGACTGTCAAAAGCAAGACTCTTAAAGATCTCCATGACGTGCAGTCGAAACAAACATCGCAGGCTTGAGAAGACGAGGATATTTTTGGTGACACAGCTGACATTGAGTGAGTGACAGGGGAGTGTCAAGGCCTCCTCTTTGTTGACATCCGCCGATCTTCAACCCGCGTGTCCTCTGCTCAATCAGCAGAATCAACACGGCTGCTGTTTGCCCACCCTTTTGCTTCAAGCCCGCCTCCAAAGAGCCCGAACTCGGTCTAAGCACGCATTCATTGGCGCGGCTCCTCTACTCGGGGTAGGCGGCGGGTGGGGGGGGGGGGGGGGCACCTGGCCACGGCCCCCATCACGGCGCTGTGAAAGTGGGAGCGACCGTCATGCTAACCTTGGCACCCGGGTCACAAGTGCAGCGCTAATTACGCGATGTTATTTGTGCAGGAGGCTGCAGCAACAGCACCCAAGTGCACAGTCCCTCTGTCATTTGTTCGACAAATTCACTCTGACCCGATCGACAAGTGCGGCACCCTCCCCCGTTCTTCGCGTCCGGTTAAAGTTCAGATCCTGGAAGTAGTACATCATAATGGATATAATGACTTTATAAGCAGAATAATTGCTCCAGAGACACTGTTTTTTGTAACTGTCAAGGCGGTGAAGTGTATTTGAGTTGATTGGGGTTACGTTGCTGCTCTCTTACGGCACCAAAGCCAAAAAGAATTAAAGCGGCGAATGGCGATGACCCTGGGGTTTTTTTTTTTTTCGGGGCATATCTTTGCAAATTTTAGACGGCCCTTCGGTCGAGGATGCCTGCTTTTGGCGGCTCATTTGGAGAAATTTGCCAATAGAAGTTCATCGGAGGACACGCCCTGGAATTCACCAGAAAGGGCTGCTTTAAACTTTACACTTTGTGCTTCCTTTTTACAATAATTACATCCACTAAATGTCACGTCAATGGATAAAACTTTTGTAGGTTGCGCCAGTGAGTGAGTTTCTACCAGCACTTGGCACTGTTGGTGAGATTTCCTGAATGTGAGGCCCACCCAAAAATAACATTTTTGAAGAAGAAGAAGAAAAAAAACAGATCATGGTCCATATATCTGCCCCTACATAATAATTATTAGGAGTTTGTCTGTTGTCACTTGACACTCAAGCCGCTTCTGTCCATGGTTGACCAATCCTGAACCCCCCGCCCCACCACCAATTTTGGTCTGGATTGTAAACGGAGGTTACGGCGAGTCTTTGCTGCATGTCTACAGATTTTTGCTCTTCTGCTCTTAAAAAGTGAATCTCAAATAATCTGGAAACTATTTCTTGATAAGGGTCATTCCAATATTTTGGGAATCACACTTTGTGGCATATTTATGTTTTAATTTTTTTTTAGGGGTGTGTCACCACCTGTGTGTGTGTGTGGGGGGGGCGGTTGGTACTCTTCTACTATTTTCACCTTTGAAGGGTTAATGTAAAACGAGGCGTTCTTGGTACGTTGGCTGGGTTGGATGGCCGTGACTCTGTAGGCCAGCAAAGCTATGTCGTTCTTGGGGATGGGGGGGGCATGTTTATATGTGTTTAGGAGAAAGGAGGGGTGACTATGCCCCCCCCCTTTCCCCTTCCACGCAACCCCCTCCATCTTCACGTATCAAAGCAAACGCTGACAGTGGGGGTCCCCGCCATCCCGGGCCCCCTTCCACGCAGGAGACAAAGCAGTGAGTCCGCACGGCATTAAGCGAAGCCTAAATGCTTCAAGCTGCTCCCCGGTGCCAATTAAAGCTTTATGAAAGGGCCCCTAATGCCATTTCAGAAACACCTTGTCATCGAAACGAATGGCCGCTCGCTTACAGTCGAGCCGAGTGGCCGGGAGTGTCGTTTTATTGGCCGACGGGTACCTGCCTGTTGTTTCGTTCACCGCCGAGGCCTCGCCTCAACACGAGACCGTTTTGGGTTTGATGTCACGGCCGCTGATGCCGAATGGCGCTTTCGCGATATCAAAGGATCGGGGACGTTTATGGCGGCGCAACTAAAAGACGGACATGTCTTTTATTTGATGGATTTATTCTTTTAAATCCTGCGTTATTCCTTTGACGTGATGTAATCCTCCCACGTCATCCGATCTCGAAATTAGCTTTGCAATCACGGCTGACGTGCGAGTTGTTATTCTGGAATGACTCGGGTGAGTCACACTTTACTGGAAAAGCAACGCGCAGTAAAACAGACGCGCGTCTCTTTTGTTTTCGCCTCACAAAATTCGGACACCCAAACGCCTTTGCGGACAACGCGGCCAAGCGAAGGCCGAATGCTCTCGCTCCGGGAAGGGAGAAGACGGTCCGTGGGGTGGGAGTTTCGCGAGCCCCTTCGGATCACGGCGCAGAGGAATTTGAACATTAATTAACATTATCCTTGTAAAAAAAAAAAATAATAATAAATGAAAGAAGCACACTGCTCTTCCTCCTTTGAGTCTCTCCTCCCTGCCCAACTCACCCTGTCAAAAATCACACTCAGAAGAGGATTTGCTTCACCCAACCCGCTTGATTTTTGCCACGGTGAGCAAAGGCCTCGAGATAATCCCTCGTCCCGAGTTTGCCGCTTCGCAGCCAAAGGGTGCCAAGTGCGCAACCATCTTAGCCCCGAAAAGATTGTCCTTAGCTCCGTGGTGTGTTAGGACCGGGCCATTGAGTCCAAAACCAGACTGGTGCAGACAATCTGAAATACGAAACGCCCTTTTCGAATATTCCCCACCGAGTCTTCCCCGGAGTCCTGCGGAACCTTTTCGGAAACACCCGAGTAAAATCGATACATCTGGTAGAGTGTTCGTTCGTCTTCATTTTCGAGTGATCGCATGAGACTTTTCACGTTAACGATATTTTATGATGACCAAAAAAAATCAGACGGATTATCGTCACGTGTGTACCAGACTTGACTCTTGAGTCGGCTAGATGGACAAATGTCTGACGATCTTCATTTGTACGATCGAGTCAAAGGAATGTTTTTTTTCCGGCAGCATTCGATGATTGGTAGCGATGAAAAGAAATAAATACTGAAATTAAAAAATTGCCGAAATGGTTGGCGTAACGGCATCCGCGAGGCCGCAAGTAGCTCGCTCGCAAAGCCATCGGGCTGCCGGTAATAGACGGCGCGGATGGCGAGCAAACGAGAAGCAGCTGGCGGCTTCCTCCGCGGAGCGTTCGGGCCGCATCTTGAAACGCTTAAAAGACGCACGCAGCGGAGGGCGGCCATGAAGAAGAGACAGGTGGAGATAATCAGGTGATAATGTCCGCGCGGAACGGGCGCACGCATCGGCCTTTAGATCCCCCGGCCGAGAGCGTTCGGGGGGGGGGGGGGGGGGGCTCGCCCGCCTCTTGCCAGGGGTCCAAGTCCAAGCCCAATCGGAGACGAGTGACGGTAAAGGTCCGCTCACAAATCATCTCTTGCGTAACGTCGCTCACATATGCGAGGAGCTCCTCCGTCGACTTCAAAGTCGTCGGCAGTTGGCGCTTTCGGTCTCGCTGGTCTCCGTGTTGTCGTCTTTCGCCGCCTCTCGTGTGACTCGTTTTTTGTTTCTGGAAGGCAGCAAAAGACCGAGTGTGGCCAAATTTTGCAGGTTCTTGGTTTTTGTGGCCTCTCGGTGGATCACTTTTGCTGTCCATCGATTCCTTCGATCGTCCCGGTATCCATCTAGCTGTCCGTCCGTCCGTCCGTTATTCATCCCATCTTTCAATCTACCCTTCCTCCCATCCATCGATCCATCGTCCCATCCATCTTTCTATCATTCCATTCGTCCATCTTTGCGGCCGTCCATCGATCCACCCGTCTGCTCATCATTCCATCCAAGCATTGTTCAATCCATCCATCATCAGTGCTCCATCCATCCATTGATCCTTCTATCATTCAATCTAGTGTTCAATGCAACATCCGTCCATCCATCCATCCATCATTCATTCATCCTTCCAAGCGGGCCTTTTGTCCATCGTTGCATCTTTCATCCTTCATCCATCCTTCCTTCATTCCATCCATCCATCCGTCCATCTGTCCTTCTGTCATTGGTTGTGCCATCTTTTAATCAGTCGCTGCGTCCATCCATCCACCCCTTCGTCCGTCCTTTCATCCTTCGCGTTCACATTCTGAATCGCCCAACAACTTTGAGAAATGTCCCTTTTGATCCGGCGGCGGCGTTGCACCTTCCGTCGACGTGAAAAGCGAGTCACGTCGCCGTTGTCGTTCTCCGAGTAACACTTTGCTTCTTCTCATCCCCTGCAGTGGTGAAGGCCGCAGCTGATCGACACTGCGCAGAATGTGCCCCCCCCCCACCCCCCTCTTGCCGCTCACCAAAGCCCGCTAGCGGATCACGCGATGGAGCAACAAGACCTTTTTCCCCCTTGCACGGTGACATGTGTGAAACATTACCTGTGTGAATTCCGGCCTAACGCGCTTTTGCATTCAGGGCCCGCTTGCAACTTCTGGCTCGCGCTAAAAAAGAGGCCGAGCAAAAGAGGAAGCGGACGGACGGGGGTTCCTTCCGCGTCTGCGGGGGGGGGGGGGGGGGGCGACGGGAGATTTCAAGTCGAAAGTGCCGCTTTTCGCTTCATTTATAGCCGCCGATCTTCGTGGGCAACCGAAATTCGTCATTCTTGTCGAAGTAGCGCAAAGGCGAGCGCGTCGACGAGCCAAACGGCTTCTTCGTGCCGTTCCGGCTCGGTGGGCGGCCGATTGAATTCAAGACCCGATGAGCGTAATTCAGTGGCAAAAGGAAAGCTCCCGTTTCCATTTGCGTCAAGCGAGCTGTCGGATTGCCGTCGTCAAAGTCAAAGCGAGCGTCGTCGTCGTTCGTGCCGCAAACCAAAGAAAGATCATCTATTGCTCTCTTTTTTGTTTTGTCAGCTCCTTCCAAGCGTGGCGCGGACCTTTTTGGGAGTCCGCTCAGCTGATTTGGACAACCGTGCACTCTGGCAGCGGTTGAAGGCGACGCTCTAACGTGAGCCACGTGTGCCGAAGAAACATGACATGCCAGATGAAGAGCTGGATCTCTGACAAACGACGCGGACGCGCCATCTGCGTCGCCACGGGCCTTCGGGTGTTCTTCGCTTTAGTGAACGGTGCCCTTTTTGCAAGCTCGGAGATCGAACGTTGATCGACCCCTCCGGCCACGTGACCGAACCGCCGGAGAGTAAAATGAAAAGTCGATTCACCGATGACGGTGACGACGCATGTAAATCTGTCCTCAGGTTTACATTCAAAATCGGCCAAAGGTGCTTTGCGTTGTGGAACGCCTTTTTCCTTTCGCTCGCTTTTCGTGAGTTTTCTTGACGTTAGTTTGCCTACGGTATTGTTGCAGTCTCACTTTGTCAAGGTGAACTCCAAAGAAATGCGGCAAACTTGCACACAATCAGCCACGGCGAAGTGTAAAAAAAAAGAAAAAAAAGAAGAAGTGACCTAAGGAGAGGCAGGAGGGCGCCCGCCCGCCACATGCAGGCTCCCCCTCCAGCTGCAAAAAAAAAAAAAAAAAAAGCCCTCCCCTTCCAGCCTCCAAACTATTTAGCATCCCAACCCGGGATGAGGTTTCCAACAAAAATTAGGAAAAACTTCCTGCGCGAGGAGAAGACATGCCAAGCCGCACTCGGACGCCAGCAGCCGCCTTTTAAGTCAGCCCGGGGGCGCGCGCGCGGAGGGCTTCGGCTTCTTTCCCTCCGGTCTTGTCGGATACTTTTTTTTCCCTCCTTCTTCTTTATTTCCGAGGTGGCGGAGGGGGGCGATCTTTTCGATCGGTCACCACGGCTTCTAAGGTGGACGCCGCGTTCTCCTCGCTCCCCTTGCATTTCTTCAAGCGAGAAATGGAGGAGGGCTCGGGCTCCCCGGTGTCCCCCGCCGACAGCCTGGCCACCAGCGAGGAGGAGGCCGAGCGCCGGCCCAGCAAGCGCTGCGCCCGCAAGCGGCGGCCCGGCAAGAAGTCCGGCGGCGGCGGCGGCGACGATAGCGGCGGCGGCGGCGGCGGCGGCAGCCCTGCGCCCCTGAAGCGCAGCAAGAAGCCCAGCCCCGGCGGCCCCGGCGGCGGCGGCGGCGGCTGCGGCGCGAACGGCACCGCCGGGGCCCAGTCGTACGAGGAGCTGCAGAACCAGCGCGTGCTGGCCAACGTGCGCGAGCGCCAGCGGACGCAGTCCCTCAACGAGGCCTTCGCCTCCTTGCGCAAAATCATCCCCACGCTGCCCTCGGACAAGCTGAGCAAGATCCAGACGCTCAAGCTGGCCTCGCGCTACATCGACTTCCTGTGTCAGGTGCTGCAGAGCGACGAGATGGACAACAAGATGTCCAGCTGCAGCTACGTGGCCCACGAGAGACTCAGCTACGCTTTCTCGGTGTGGAGGATGGAGGGAGCCTGGTCCATGTCCGCCTCGCACTAAAGGGGCCCGGCGCGCGCCAGGTGGGATGCCAAAGAGGTAAGCGCTTTTTTTTCTTTTTTTAATCCCCCCCCCCCCCCTTCTCACGAGCGCTTCTCTTTGATTAGCGGTCGTAAGAAGGTTCAGTGATTTTTTATTTTTATTTTTTTTACTCACATTTTTGACCAATCGTTCATGTTCCGCAAATCAATGCTGTCATTTAGAAAATAACCCTTATATTGATATTCGTTCATAGATTTGTTTTCAAGCTTCGGAGATCAAAGTCAAATACATTTTCCCATTTTGAATCCCTTCATTTTTTCCCCCGAGCTGTACTATTTATTTTGTTGTTTGATTTTTTTTTTTGCTTTGGCAGTATTTTGTTCAAAGGTAACGCCCTTGTGTCGCCACATGACATTTGTTTTGTTTTGATTATCAGACTGCAAAGCACACGCGGGTAACCTCAGCATCTTTCATCGCAACATGATCATCTTCTATCACGAGACATCTCATGTCTCCTGTTTGGAACATTTTGGGGCATCGGTGCTTGCTTCTTGCAGGCAGGCAAAAAGAAGAAATTAGAGGGGGGGGTGGAGGGAGCGGGATAATTTCAAAAATGTTTCAAATAAATTCTTTTTTGAGACGGTTATTGAAGCAATGGGCTTCACATCAACTTTCTCATCGACATAGTGTGGGAAAATAATATTGGACATTGGTGTCTGTTATTAACGGAAGGAAAAACGGAAAATGGGGCCAAATATCGCAAAGAATCTGGAGAACACTGAGACAAACTTTCTCTTTCGGTCTGAGTCCATTAGGTTCAGGCAATCGTGCAAAGGCAATTTTGCCACAACTCTTGCTTTGCGTTCCTTTTCTCGCGTGCGTGGCGGTGGCCTGCACTCAAATGCTGCTGTTGCAACGGGCCTCTGCGTCGCGTGCACGCCGCAGGAACTAATGAGAAAACGAAATCATATCCTCATTTTTAAAAAGCGCAGGATCGCGTTCAACAAACGAGGCGAGATGGAAAGGAATCACTCCAGGAACATCAAAATAGTCAACAAGGTGAATCTGACGTATGATTACATCACAATAAGTACAATAAATAAACAAGCGTTCACTCCATTTGTTTATTTATCCCCCCCCCCCCCCCCATCCCAACCATGAATGCTCCTGAATTTGTTTTTGTCTTGTAAATTCCTTTCATGTCTGTTGGTGCTCCTTTTTTGGGCAGTCAATTAGGTAAACAAATAACACTTTTTAAAAATGGAAGAAAAAAGAAGCAGCCATATTTCAGAGGCCCTTCGCGCGAAATACGATCGTTCTCTCGATGACGTCACCCAGCCTTCACGTTCACATTGGATGAGAAAATGCTCAGTTTGATGTCGTGTGAATGTCACCGAACTCATCGAAGGTCTCACCCACGGGCAACTTTTGTCGTTCATTCTTCTCTTGCAGATTGTCTCCAAAACCCGAACGGACTATGGAAGAGCCCATGACGTCATTTGACGCCCTCCCGAGCGATGAGGAGGCTGCGCGCGTGCGCGCGTGTCTGCAGACTGCACGAGCTGTCGTTGGGACGCTGTGACAGCAAAAGGCGATAAGAAGGATCGCCATTTTTTTCTCCGCCCCCCCCCCCCGCCCCCTCCGAAGACTTTTTCCGGCAAATTGTCGATGTCGAAATGAATGCGTCGTGTACATCAAAGTGCGCCGATAGCCTGCAAAGGGGCCGAGGCCACCCTCAAGTCTTTTTTTTTTGTACATTTTTGCTTATTTATTAAAACATATTTTTGAAGGAAATGTTGTGCATCTTTTTTTTATGTATATATGACGAGCAGAATTTCTGGCCTGCACTTCTGCTGAAAACATTTCCAATGAGCATTCATTATGATTGACCAAAATACCAACATGGCCTTGAATAATGTGGCCCCCTCAACCCCCCTCTTTTTTTCCCCAGCCCCCCCCTAAAAAAAGATCATAAAAGTCACCTTCATTAACAGCAGAGGGAATGTGAGCCACTTTCAAACCTGACCACATCCATGGGAAAAAAAATGCTTGTCTGCTTAAATGCGTGGCAATCATTCCAAATGAGCTGCCCCCCCCCCACCCCCAACCAAGCAAGAGAAAAACAACAATGCAAATGACTCTTTCGGCGCTTACAAAAAAAGAAGAAAAAAAACTAACTTGAAATTGTCGGCATCTTGTTTTCCCAGACGTGCTTTGATGCAATCGGGAACCCTGAAAGGACTTCATTGTTGGGGGAGGCGGCCAATGGGAAGCCTGCAAGTGTGTCGGTTGCATTTCAGATCCTCACAAAAACAATCGATGACAATCTGGCTGGCTGGATTTCACGGCCGTAATGTGCCTGCTGCGTGTGCCGCATTCCCTGCTTGATAAGTGCATGAAATACTGCCTCCCTGAGTGAAAAGGGTTGGATTGTGGCAACGCGCGAGCGTTGCATTTCCACGTTCTGAGCTCTGTTTGGACAAGTGGAAGCCACTTCCCTTGTTGCGATGTCCAGGCTTGGCTCCGCACATTAATTGACAAGTTTGTGAAGTTCTGTCCCAATGAATGAAAATGCTTTTATTTTTGTCCAGAGGCAATCCCTTTTTTTCACCATTCTTGGCTCCACTTTAGCAAGGAGAGGCAGCTCACCTCGCGCAACACCCTCGCATCACCGATTGAAGCGTACATAAGTCGATCGATGTACATAAAGTGCCGCTTCATCAATGAAAACGCTCTCATCTTAGTCAGAAGCAATCACTTTTTTTTCAGCAGTCCTGGCTCCACATCAGCAAATCGCCTCATCGTAGCATGCTAACGTTGCCCCGAAACACTGAAGGACAAGTGTGGGAAGTGCTGCCTCCGTGACTGAAAATTCTGCTCTTGTCTTCACAGCCATTGTTTTCAACATTCTGCCCTCCTCTTCAAAAAGTAGAAGCCTTGCTGCAACACCCGAGCACGCTAATAAAAGCCTGGCTCGCCATTGGCCCATCGGGCAGCGTATACAGACACCACCTGGGATCTGCTCGACTGGTAAAAAAAAAAAAAGCATCAAAAGTCTCCTTCAGACGCTTGAAATCTTCACACGTATTGTGTGCGGACGTTTGACGCGGTGGTCTCGGATGCCGCCGCCGGCCGCCCCCCGCTTCTCGGTGGGAGCCCGTGTGATACCCGCTCATTAATTCCGGGCCCTCGCAGCTGAGCGGCGCACAATCACCCGGGGCCACGCAGCTCTGTTGGGGCCAGAGATCCAGATGTTTCCTGTAAAATCAGATGGGAAAAAGCTACAAAACTTGAATTTGCAGTAAAACGGAAGAAAGGCTTACGTTCGGCACACCTGAAATAGCAGTCAGGCTGGGGCGAAAGGAGCATCCGATCTTGTCAAAGATTGGGAGGCAAAGGTAGCGGTTGTCGAAATCCTGCTCAGGTTGCTCGCACCTTTTGAGTACGACTAAATAAATGTTGAGATACATCCAATGCTTTGATGCCCATATTGACTGCCTGGCACAAGACATGATCCCGGCCGTTAAAACATTTTTGGTTGATGGCCACTTGGGGGCAGTTTAATCCAGACTATACATGGAGACAATCACAGCATCGTAGTAAATCGCGGTAATGTTATTCGAAAGAACATATGCCAGTCGTTATTGTTCTACTGTCTCTCTCTATGTGCGTTGCTGCACCATTTGTGTTCAAATAGCAATTGCTTCAAGGGTGATAACGCCACAACGCCGATGCTAGTAGTTAGCCTCTCTATGGCATTTTGGATTTCGCCTTAGCATCGAGCTTGCATACTTTCCAGATGCAGCGTGACGTGTTTGTTTTAAATACACAACATGTCATCCTCTCTGATGTTTAGCTTGTTGGAATTGGTCAGTATCTGTCAAACGGATGCATGCAGCGTTCGTATTTCAAATTATTGCTTGCAAATCAATTTAAAAAAAAAGCAGATCTCATGAGCAATCTAGAAACAGCGCAAAGAAAGAAAACCGATGGACAGGTTACAAAAAAAAAATCAGAATACGCGTGGGATTACGGTCGGCTTTTTTTCATCGGAGTTCGACGATGACTCATCGTCTCAGTGTTGACATTGCTACTCTGTGGAGGGGGGTTGGCAATGGTTGCGCTGCACATCTTTTCTTGCACGCGCACGCACAAGGACGATGCAGTAATATCAAGGCGCGCCATTTTCCATGACGATCGCCGCTTTCATCCCTGAAGTAATCAAAGCTCATCAGCCTCTTTGTTTGCCTCCACTTTGGCACATTTTTCGCTCGCGAGGGCCCTCGGCCGCGCTGACAATTTCGCCTGCGCAGCGAGCATCTCTGAGCGGATCTAACTTAAGTATCGTTGTTGTTAGCCAAAGAATAATTACAGTTTTTGCGAGCAGAGTGCTCGGGCTGAAATACGACATCTAACCGGGGAATATTTTCAAGGCTTGTTATAATGGCAACAAGCAGTCAAGTGCCGAAACAAAGCCAGTCCTTGTGCTTTCTTCAATTCCACGAGTGCCTCCTGGGCTATTTGTTTGCATTGTTTTCACCGCGCTTCTTCCGGGGGCTGCAAAACCCGATGGGAGGAGTCCACGGAGGCCTTGGGCTTGCTTCTTGCACCCCGATGAGCAAAATTTTCCCCTGGGCTTATTAGCGGTAGCGATGGCGCCGAGTTCAGCACAAGTCAGAAGGTCACGCTATTTCAGGAGGCCGATCGCTCGCTTTTGTTTGGACTTTTAGTCGCAGGCCGTGCCGGACCACCCCCAGAGCGGAGGGCACAGGAAACGAAGCCAAAATAACAACGTGAGCGCATTAGAACCACTGCGACGATTTTGAATGTGTACCTCACAAGCAGAGTTACACTTTTTGTGTTTCTGAAGAAGAAACTGAACACATTGTGGACAGTAAGGACAAAAAAAAAAAAAGGCGGGGGTCATCTTCTTTGAAATCCAACTTACCAAACACCTTGGTGGAACAAGGCCGACCACAAACAAGGTACGGGGCCTAAGATCAACCATTGATGACCACCCCAACCTTTCAAGGGACCCCCAACTGACTCCTGAAATTCAAATTGAAAACAGTTTAGGCTTTGTGTGAATGCTGACCAATCAAATTATATGCTTTTGTGAAATACCGAAAGACTGGTCAAATCAAAGATCTGAATCAAAGTATTGCAACACTTCTATGGTGAGCTCTTCCTCTCCTAGTCTCATTGGACGGTCCATTTTTCTGCTGCCAGCGCATGTGCAACACCAGACTAAACTCACGCCGTCGTAAAACAAGCAAAGTACCGAAAGCCGAAAAAACGACCATGTATAGTAAGGCGCTTTTTGACGAAAAAACAACCATGTATAAAAAGGCGTTTTTAGCCGAAAAAACCCCCGACAATGTATAGTAAGCCGTTTCTTGCCGAAAAAAAACCCCAACCATGTATAGCAAGCCGTTTTTAGGTGAAAAAAAACGACCACATTTAGTAAGGCATTTTTAGCCGAAAAAACCGACCATGTATAGTAAGGCTTTTTTAGCCGAAAAAAACCAACCATGTATACTAAGGCATTTTTAGCCGAAAAAAACGACCATGTATAGAAGGCGTTTTTAAACGAAAAAAACGACCATGTATAGCAAGGCGTTTTTAGACGAAAAAAACGACCATGTATAGCAAGGCGTTTTTAGACGAAAAAAACGACCATGTATAGTAAGGCGTTTTTAAACGAAAAAAACGACCATGTATAGTAAGGCGTTTTAGCCGAAAAAAACCAACCATGTATAGTAAAACGTTTTTAGCCGAAAAAAACCCGACCGTGTATAAGAAGGCGTTTTTAGCCGAAAAAAAACAACCATGTATAGTAAGGCATTTTTAGCCGAAAAAAACGACCATGTATAGTAAGGCTTTTTTAGCTGAAAAAAACAACCATGTATAGTAAGGCGTTTTTAGCCGAAAAAAACGATCATGTATAGTAAGGCTTTTTTAGCCGAAAAAAACAACCATGTATAGTAAGGTGTTTTTAGCCGAAAAAAACGACCATGTATAGTAAGGCTTTTTTAGCTGAAAAAAACAACCATGTATAGTAAGGCGTTTTTAGCCGAAAAAAACGACCATGTATAGTAAGGCTTTTTTAGCCGAAAAAAACAACCATGTAAAGTAAGGCGTTTTTAGCCGAAAAAAACAACCATGTATAGTAAGGCGTTTTTAACCGAAAAAACCCAACCATGTATAGTAAGGCGTTTTTAGCCGAAAAAAACGACCATGTATAGGAAGGCGTTTTTAAACGAAAAAAACGACCATGTATAGTAAGGCGTTTTTAGCCGAAAAAAACGACCATGTATAGTAAGGCGTTTTTAGCCGAAAAAAACGGCCATGTATAGTAAGGCTTTTTTAGCCGAAAAAAACGACATAGTATAGTAAGGCGTTTTTAGCCGAAAAAAACAACCATGTATAGTAAGGTGTTTTTAGCCGAAAAAAACGACCATGTATAGTAAGGCTTTTTTAGCTGAAAAAAACAACCATGTATAGTAAGGCGTTTTTAGCCGAAAAAAACGACCATGTATAGTAAGGCTTTTTTAGCCGAAAAAAACAACCATGTAAAGTAAGGCGTTTTTAGCCGAAAAAAACAACCATGTATAGTAAGGCGTTTTTAACCGAAAAAACCCAACCATGTATAGTAAGGCGTTTTTAGCCGAAAAAAACGACCATGTATAGGAAGGCGTTTTTAAACGAAAAAAACGACCATGTATAGTAAGGCGTTTTTAGCCGAAAAAAACGACCATGTATAGTAAGGCGTTTTTAGCCGAAAAAAACGGCCATGTATAGTAAGGCTTTTTTAGCCGAAAAAAATGACATAGTATAGTAAGGCGTATTTAGACGAAAGAAACGACCATGTATAGTAAGGCGTTTTGAGCCGAAAAAAAACGACCATGTTATAGTAAGGCGTTTTTAGACGAAAGAAACGACCATGCATAGTAAGGCGTTTTAAGGCGAAAAAAACGACCATGTATAGTAAGGCGTTTTGAGCCGAAAAAAACGACCATGTTATAGTAAGGCGTTTTTAGACGAAAGAAACGACCATGCATAGTAAGGCGTTTTTAGCCGAAAAAAAAACGGCCATGTATAGTAAGGCTTTTTTAGCCGAAAAAAACGACCATGTATAGGAAGGCGTTTTTAGCCGAAAAAAACCAACCATGTATAGTAAGGCTTTTTTAGCTGAAAAAAACAACCATGTATAGTAAGGCGTTTTTAGCCGAAAAAAAAAGGACCGTGTATAGTAAGGCGTTTTTAGCCGAAAAAAACGACCATGTATAGTAAGGCGTTTTTAGCTGAAAAAAACGACCATGTATAGTAAGGCGTTTTTAGCTGAAAAAAACGACCATGTATAGTAAGGCGTTTTTAAACGAAAAAAACGACCATGTATAGTAAGGCGTTTTTAGCTGAAAAAAACAACCATGTATAGTAAGGTTTTTTTAGCCGAAAAAAACCGACAATGTATAGAAAGGCGTTTTTAGCCGAGAAAAACAACCATGTATAGTAAGGCTTTTTTAGCCGAAAAAAACGACCATGTATATAGTAAGGCGTTTTCAGCCGAAAAAAACGACCATGTATAGGAAGGCGTTTTCAAACGAAAAAAACGACCATGTATAGTAAGGCGTTTTTAGCCGAAAAAAACGACCATGTATAGTAAGGCGTTTTTAGCCGAAAAAAACGGCCATGTATAGTAAGGCTTTTTTAGCCGAAAAAAATGACATAGTATAGTAAGGCGTATTTAGACGAAAGAAACGACCATGTATAGTAAGGCGTTTTGAGCCGAAAAAAAACGACCATGTTATAGTAAGGCGTTTTTAGACGAAAGAAACGACCATGTATAGTAAGGCGTTTTGAGCCGAAAAAAAACGACCATGTTATAGTAAGGCGTTTTTAGACGAAAGAAACGACCATGCATAGTAAGGCGTTTTAAGGCGAAAAAAACGACCATGTATAGTAAGGCGTTTTGAGCCGAAAAAAAACGACCATGTTATAGTAAGGCGTTTTTAGACGAAAGAAACGACCATGCATAGTAAGGCGTTTTTAGCCGAAAAAAAAAACGGCCATGTATAGTAAGGCTTTTTTAGCCGAAAAAAACGACCATGTATAGGAAGGCGTTTTTAGCCGAAAAAAACCAACCATGTATAGTAAGGCTTTTTTAGCTGAAAAAAACAACCATGTATAGTAAGGCGTTTTTAGCCGAAAAAAAAAGGACCGTGTATAGTAAGGCGTTTTTAGCCGAAAAAAAAAGGACCGTGTATAGTAAGGCGTTTTTAGCCGAAAAAAACGACCATGTATAGTAAGGCGTTTTTAGCTGAAAAAAACGACCATGTATAGTAAGGCGTTTTTAAACGAAAAAAACGACCATGTATAGTAAGGCGTTTTTAGCTGAAAAAAACAACCATGTATAGTAAGGCTTTTTTAGCCGAAAAAAACCGACAATGTATAGAAAGGCGTTTTTAGCCGAAAAAAACAACCATGTATAGTAAGGCTTTTTTAGCCGAAAAAAACGACCATGTATATAGTAAGGCGTTTTTAGCCGAAAAAAACGACCATGTATAGTAAGGCGTTTTTAGCCGAAAAAAAACGACCATGTTATAGTAAAGCGTTTTTAGACGAAAGAAACAACCATGCATAGTAAGTTGTTTTTAGGCGAAAAAAACGACCATGTATAAGTAAGGCTTTTTTAGCCGAAAAAAACCGACCATGTATAGGAAGGCGTTTTTAAACGAAAAAAACGACCATGTATAGTAAGGCGTTTTTAGCTGAAAAAAACAAACATGTATAGTAAGGCGTTTTTAGCCGAAAAAAACGACCATGGCGTTTTGAGCCGAAAAAAACGACCATGTATTGTAAGGAGGGCGGCCCGGTAGTCCAGTGGTTAGCACGTCGGCTTCACAGTGCAGAGGTACCGGGTTCGATTCCAGCTCCGGCCTCCCTGTGTGGAGTTTGCATGTTCTCCCCGGGCCTGCGTGGGTTTTCTCCGGGTGCTCCGGTTTCCTCCCACATTCCAAAAACATGCATGTCAGGCTGATTGGACGCTCTAAATTCTCCCTAGGTGTGAGTGTGGGCGTGGATGGTTGTTCGTCTCTGTGTGCCCTGCGATTGGCTGGCAACTGATTCAGGGTGTCCCCCGCCTACTGCCCGGAGATGGCTGGGATAGGCTCCAGCACCCCCCGCGACCCTAGTGAGGATCAAGCGGTTCGGAAAATGGATGGATGGATGGATGTATTGTAAGGCTTTTTTAGGCCGAAGAAAAACAACATAGTATAGTAAGGCGTTTTTAGCCGAAAAAAACGACCATGTATAGTAAGGCGTTTGAGCCGAAAAAAACGACCATGTATACCAAAGCGTTAAAGGAAAAACCATTTTCCTGCAAACCCTCCAGAGTGCATGTCAAATATGCCTATCGTGCAAAGCAACTCAAAGTCACTGGTGGTGTAGAGGTATACACGCTGGCTTTCCATCCAGCCAGCGCGGGTTCAAACCCCGCCCAGTGACAGCATTTACGTCGGATCCAAGGGCCTAAAGCTGTGATGGTGTCTAAAAACGCCTTAATATATATACATGGTCGTTTTTTTCGGCTTAAAAAAGCCTTACTATACTATGTCGTTTTTTTTGGGCTAAAAACGCCTTACTGTACTATGTCGTTTTTTTCGGGCTAAAAACGCCTTACTATACTATACTGTTTTTTTTTCGGCCTAAAAACGCCTTACTATACTATGTCGTTTTTTTCGGCTTAAAAACGGCTTACTATACTATGTCATTTTTTTCGGCCTAAAAACGTCTTACTATATACTATGTCGTTTTTTTCGGGCTAAAAACGCCTTACTATACTATGTCTTTTTTTTCGGTTTAAAAATGCCTTACTATACTATGTCGTTTTTTTCGGCCTAAAAACGCTTTACTATACTATGTCGTTTTTTTCGGCCTAAAAACGCCTTACTATACTATGTCGTTTTTTTCCGCCTAAAAACGTCTTACTATATACTATGTCGTTTTTTTCCGGCTAAAAACGCCTTACTATACTATGTCGTTTTTTTCGGGCTAAAACCCCCTTACTGTACTATGTCGTTTTTTCGCCTAAAAACGCCTTACTATACTATGTCGTTTTTTTCGGGCTAAAAACCCCTTACTATACTATGTCGTTTTTTTCGCCTAAAAACGCCTTACTATACTATGTCGTTTTTTTTCGGCCTAAAAACGCCTTACCATACTATGGCGTTTTTTTCGGGCTAAAAACGCCTTACTGTACTATGTCGTTTTTTTCGGGCTAAAAAAGCCTTATTATAGTATGTCGTTTTTTTCGGGCTAAAAACGCCTTACTATACTGTCGTTTTTTTCGGGCTAAAAAAGCCTTACTATAGTATGTTGTTTTTTTCGGGCTAAAAAGGCCTTACTATACTATGTCGTTTTTTCGGGGGAAAAACGCCTTACTATACTGTGTCGTTTTTTTCGGGCTAAAAACGCCTTACTATACTATGTCGTTTTTTCCCGGCTAAAAACGCCTTACTATACATGGTCGTTTTTTTTTAGCTAAAAACGCCTTACTATACTATGTCGTTTTTTTCGGCCTAAAAACGCCTTAATATACTGTGTCGTTTTTTTTAAGCTAAAAACGCCTTCCTATACTATGTCGGTTTTTTTCGTGCTAAAAACGCCTTACTATACTATGTCGTTTTTTTCGGCCTAAAAACGCCTTACTATACATGGTCGGTTTTTTTTAGCTAAAAACGCCTTACACTATGTCGTTTTTTTCCTCCTAAAAACGCCTTACTATACTATGTTGTCTTTTTTTGGCTTAAAACGCCTTACTATATATACTATGTCGTTTTTTTCGGCCTAAAAACGCCTTACTATGCTGTGTGGTTTTTTTCAGCCTAAAAACGCCTTACTATACTATGTTGTTTTTTTGGGCTAAAAATGCCTTACTATACTATATCGTTTATTCGGCTTAAAAACGGCTTACTATACGATGTCGTTTTTTTAAGCTAAAAACGCCTTACTATACTATGTCGTTTTTTTGGCTAAAAACGCCTTACTATATACTATGTTGTTTTTTTCGGCTTAAAAACGCCTTACTATACTATGTTGTTTTTTTCGGGCTAAAAACGCCTTATTATACATGGTAGTTTTTTTCCGGCTAAAAAAGCCTTACTATACTATGTCGTTTTTTTTGGGCTAAAAACGCCTTATATACTATGTCGTTTTTTTCGGGCTAAAAACGCCTTACTATACATGGTAGTTTTTTTCGGGCTAAAAAAGCCTTACTATACTATGTCGTTTTTTTCCGGCTAAAAACGCCGTACTATACTATGTCGTTTTTTTCGGGCTAAAAACGCCTTACCATACTATGTTGTTTTTTTTCGGGCTAAAAACGCCTTACTATACATGGTCCTTTTTTTTCGGCCAAAAACGCCTTACTATACTATGTCGTTTTTTTCGGACTAAAAACGCCTTAATATACTATGTCGTTTTTTTGGGCAAAAAACGCCTTCCTATACTATGTCGTTTTTTTCGGGCTAAAAACGCCTTACTATACTATGTCGTTTTTCTTGTGCAAAAAAAGCCTTACTATACTATGTCGTTATTTTCGGGCTAAAAACGCCTTACTATACATGGTCGGGTTTTTTTAGCTAAAAACTTCTTTTTTCCAAGATGGCGCCCGAGTAGGCAGCCTTCGGCAAGTGCTCTTCAAGAGCCTTGCTTTTTTGTTCTTTTTTGCAGTTTTTGTCTTTTGTTTTGTCACACGTTTGTTGTTTCATCGTGTGGACCTGATATGGACTGTTTTCAGCGCTTTTTGGCCACGACATTCGTCAAAGGAGAAGTATCTGTGCTTGGTGGTTGCGCCTTCTCGGCAGCACGCCTGTACCAGCACAGATTTTGATTGGGAGGAATGTCGGCGCCATTGACTGTCGGTGCTGGACAGACCTGGGGCGCTTGTGTTTTTTGCGCCTGTAATGGGCAGCATTTTTCACAACCCCGTTTTGTTCAGTGGCTATGTCGGCGCTGTTGGACAGTCGGCGTTGGTGCGGCTGGATGGATGGCTGCTGAAGTTGAGGATGTGGAGAGAGGAGCGTTGGCGCAGAGCGCCGATGCGTATTTGGAACCGTGAGTCGCCGCTTGGAATTGAAATGGATTTCCATGGGACAGGAGAAGTGAACCAATCTCTTTTTTCGTCAATGGACGCTACAGCTTCTTGTTGACTTTGAAACTTAGCTTGTAGCCGACGTGTGCACATTTTGAGCATGACGTCTCTGATCCACTGGTTAAAGGACACTTTGATTCTCTCCTCTTTCATCTCAAACTGCTTCAAACAACAAAGCGTGTGATGGAAAAGTGGTTAGAACTGCATGACTGTCCGTGTTTTATGTTATGTGTTGTGTTTATTATTTTACTTTATATTAACTGTTTTGTTAAGCGCTTTGTTACAGCTGCCGCTGTTGTGAAAGCGCTATATAAATCAGCATGTATTGTATTGTATTGTATTGTATTGTAAAAACGCCTTACACTATGTCGTTTTTTTTGGGCTAAATACGCCTTACTATACTATGTCGTTTTTTTCGGGCTAAAAACGCCTGACTATACTATGTCGTTTTTCTTGTGCAAAAAAAGCCTTACTATACTATGTCGTTATTTTCGGGCTAAAAACGCCTTACTATACATGGTCGGGTTTTTTTAGCTAAAAACGCCTTACACTATGTCGTTTTTTTTGGGCTAAATACGCCTTACTATACTATGTCGTTTTTTTCGGCCTAGAAGCGCCTTACTATATACTAAGTCGTTTTTTTCGGGCTAAAAACGCCTTACTATACTATGTCGTTTTTTTCGGCCTAGAAACGCCTTACTATACTATGTGTTTTTTTTCGGGCTAAAAACGGCTGACTATACATGGTCGTTTTTTTCGGCTAAAAACGCCTTACTATACATGGTCGTTTTTTTCAGCTAAAAACGCCTTACTATACATTGTCGTTTTTTTTCGGCTTAAAAAAGTCTTTCTATATACATGGTCGTTTTTTTCAGCTAAAAACGCCTTACTATACATGGTCGTTTTTTTTCGGCTAAAAACGCCTTACTAGCCATGGTTGGTTTTTTTCGGCTAAAAACGCCTTACTATACAGTAATCGAAAAAAAATTGTGTTTCCTTCTCCAGTTTATCTTTTGGATCTGGATTTTGTCACTGTGCAGAATTGCACGGCAATCAGTCTCGCCTGTCGTCTACCTTTTTCCACGCCGGTTCTGTGGCCGATCCAAAAACGATTGTAATGACCGTGATCTGTAATTAGTCTCGCTGGCTCGAGCGGCATCACTCATTTATACACTGTAACCTGCAATTAAAATGTGCTGTACGATGAGTCCAGCTGGGTGGATGCGGCGCGCGTACACACACACGCACACACGCACACACACGGGTGGCTGTGTAATGATAGAGAGAACTGACAACGGCAGACGCTAAGGCTTCAGACCGCAATGTCACAGTGCAGAATCAAGTGGAAAAAAAAAGAAGATAGTGAAGCCCAGTGTGTGTGTGTGTGTGTGTGTATGAGAGGGGTTGGGGGGGCATGCCATCATTCTTGCCATCATTCAATCAGTTGTGACATCCATGCGCTATGTTGTGGAGACAGGGCCGCCATCTTGCGGGCAGGCCTTCAGGAAGGAGGAACGTTCCCCACCTCTCTCCTGACCTGACTTTGCGGTGGGGTCACGAGGTTACGCGTCTCTCCGCGGTGGAGATGATGAATGTGCGCGTACTTAAGCATGCCGCGTTGGGGCTCCCCTGCTGCCACCCCCTTTCTAATTAAAGGCTTGATAATCGGATGTCGCGAAAAGATTATCCCGAGCGATTATCCTGGCGTGTGGAGTGTGTTGAAATTTTTTTTTCTTCCTTTCCAATCTCCTCCGAAAATAACAAGTGATGATGCTGAGGGGGGGCAATGTTGAATCGAATTTCCAATTAGCTTTCACACAAACTCCACTCATTTGAACTATTGGGTCTGACATTAATGGTGGCCTGATGGCCAGGATGGCACCAATTCGGGCCACCTCACAGACACTGGCCTGACCAGGCCAGTAGAAATGTCGTCAATAACATGACGAAATCAGCATATTCTTGCTTTTTTTTTTTCCCGTGCAAAACAGCTAACTACCCAAAACAAAAAAAGGGAAAAACGCTAAATAGCAAATATTGTCCGCTGAGCTGTGTCGCTTTGCCTTTTACGCAACGCAATCTGACGAGCGAACAAAGGCCGAGGCAGCGCTCGCTATTGACACTCTTACTTTCTTAATTCAGACTTGAGACAAAGGCCCTCAGGAATGCGTGTTTATCTGAGAGGAGCTTGAAGCCCTTGTATTTGCTTTGGAAATGTGTTGTCTTTGCGTTAGTTCCACCACCGACAGGGATTCTCGTCCGTTTATTTGGAGACAAGCTCAAACCTTTGACCTTCCCCGCTGGGTGGCAAAATGCTCGCAAAGCTACTGTGGGAGACTTGATGCTATTCCTCAGTGGCTGCACTCCGCGAACACTCATTGGTACTCTGCAGTATAACCAAAAAAAAAAAGAAAACTTGTATTTTTGGGGACATTTCCGTTGGAAGAACTCTAAAATATATTGTACACATGCACTAGTTTGAAACCCTAACCTGAGTTTAAAACCCTCACCCTAGTTTGAAATTCAAAACACTGGTTTGAAAACTTAACGCTAGTGTTATAAACCCTACTTTAAACACGAGTTTAAAACCCTACTTGCAAACCCTAACCCTAGTTTGAAACCCGACTTGAAAAGCCGAGCCCTAGCTTGAAACCCAATACTGTAGTCTGAAACCCTAGCCCTGGAAATGGTATGAAAATGGAATGTTGCCCTTTTTTTTTTTGCCAGGTTTGGACAGATAAACAGCAGAGGTGGACAGACGCTGTCGTCAGAAGCTGCTAGTTTTGGCTCCATCCGAGAAACGAAATCATTCAGCGGTAGCGAACCCCCGTCTGCCGCTGTTATGAGAATTTGCATCGCTGCGGAAATTATGTTGGGATTATCGCCCAGTGGCTTGGACAAAAAAATAATACTATTTCTATTCTGAACTAATATTTACATGACAAATGGCACGCATTTGGGCTCCACGGTGCAGCCGGCCAGCTCATATACAGATGTTGGGAAATGTACGACCACTTGTTTTGAAAATGACTCAAAAAAGCAACTCAGTTCTACACAATAACAATAATAAAGGTCTGCCACTTTCAAATCATCTGAATCATGCCAAAGCCAAAAGGTAAGCAGAGCTGCATTTAGTTTTCTCTTGACGCGCAGGTTTGTGTCAGGTGACCGCGTTAGATTCTGATCAGCACACGTTGTTGGGAGTCTGTTGGGATTTGTGTTTTGCTCCGTGCGCCTCATGCACCAAGTGAAAGAGGTGTAGTGGATGAAGTACTGCCTTTGTGAATGAAAATGATTATTTAATAGACGGATAAATCTTTTTCCCGGTGAAATAAATGTCTGCTCCTTCCTTTTTTGGCAGTTGCAGTGCTTATATTGTCACAGAGCACACTCAGTCAAAACGCAAGATGAGAAACTTGTCTGGCATACGTTGGAGCTGACCACAGACAGCAGGTCCTGTTTGTGAATTGTAAAATCCAGATTTAATGTTGGTCTTGGGTTTGGTGAATTTTTCAAATGTAACAGGTGCCATATAAAAACGCACGTTCGTCTACAATCCAAATCTCAGGACAGAAAAAGACAAGGGGAGTTTGGAAAAGTACAAATATGTGCACGACTAGGTGAAGCAGAGAGGCCGATGGCAATGAACACGTCCAAAAACGCCTCGTCCTTGACGAAAAGAGAGCCCATAAAGAAAGAAAAAAAAAAGCACATAGCAAAACGGAACCAAGGACAACTAGCGGCACCTTCCGTAACAAGGGGCCCACTACATGGAACGTGCACATCCCCCTTATAGAATAGAATCGTTTTCTTTTCATATATAGAACTCTACTATCAACAGACAATGCACAATTGTATACAAAGTAGAAACACCCCCCCACCCGCCCCAAAACAAAAAAAATACCCTCAGTCCATTTCAGGACTCTCATCGGTCTAGCAAGGGAACACAAGGCAATATCAACAAAATATACAAAACGATAAACAAATACAACAATAGCTAAAATCGGTCACGACGTCCCCGCAAAGAAGGTTCAAAGAAAAGTTTGTGCAAGGAAGATCGATGTCATTCATGTCAAACTGTCCAGACAACAAAATCCACATTTGCGCGCTCACAGTTACCAATTCAGCCGGTTTTGCTGGGGCGACATGAAAGGGAAGAACGTCAACGACAACGACAACACTCGACTCCGGCGACACTCTCGTAAACGCGAAGGAACCCGCCAAATACTTTCAGACAAACTGAACTTCTCTCTATAGCCATTCAAATACCCGTTGACAGACTTCGAAAGGTTGATTGGCGTTAAGAAGACTTTTAATCATATGGGATATCGGATGCTATTTGGAATCGTACTTAACTGCGGTGGTGCCTTGAGATACGAGCGCTTCGAGATACGATCTGTCGCTGGGGGCGATTTCTTACTTGAAACAGCCACATAACTTAAAGTCGGCTAGCTTAAGCGCTAACACATGTCGGCAAATGCCTACGATGGGCGTACAAAACTAGCTTCAGTGTGAAACAGCGATTCAAACCGTGGAGCAAGACATGTCGACGTCTCCAGAAATGGCGACTAACATCACTACAGCCCATTTAAATGTCTATTAAACGCTAAAATTAGAAACTATTGGTTGATTTAACACCAACAAATTACAACATGAGTCAAAGTGAATGACATTCAAACATTCTCCGACAATTTTTCTCTCTGTTCACAAACACTATCGGACCAAGTATTGTTAAAAAGCACAAATGTTCAGCCTGTAAATCATACCTTTAACGGCATAAGCGACAAGGGACCTAAAATATGCTAGTTTATTCATTCTATCATATTTTTAATGAATCGGGCCGATTAATCGGTTATGGGAATCTTATCCTGCCAAATATCAGAATGGGGCTCAAGACATCCAAATCAGGCGGAAGCCGCAACCGCGCGATATCCATCTGTCTCTATTATACTGCCCCCGGTGGCCAAAGCACGCACACCAGAAGGGAGAGCACAATAGCCATCGAGTTGAAGCAACAACAACAAAAAAAGGAATCAATCGATTTAATTACACCATGACGGGTTATATTTATGAAGCACAATAATAAAGACTGCCGCTTTTTCTGACTTGAAAAACACTTTTTTTGTTTTGTTTTGAGCGCTGTCACAGCATCAATTCCAGTCGTATCTCAAGGCATCACCAGAAAACAAAACCGGGTCATATGGTGAGGGTAACGTTAGGCAAAAAAAAAAGAAAATTTGCGGTGGCTGAATTGGATGTGCGCGCGGCTGCCACATGCTGCAGCACCTGACATTTGGGGAGCAGATGTTAAAGCTTCGGAACCTCCCAGGTGGCGTGTCGTGGAAAGCGCCTGCTTCTAAAACAGAAGGCCAGTGACTCTTTCCGTCCGAGGATGGCAAAACCTTCACCGGGACGACCATTTCTCGGGATAATTCTTCTTGGCAAGTGTTGCGACGACGCCGTGTTCCACATTATTAGGCAAACAAGCGCAATTTTCATTTATTTCAGCAGCTAGACATTTAGAATGTATAGAATGGAAATATGACATATGCAAATGATTTGAAATAGAGATCTGCGGAAATTGAATTTGTCTTTGTCGTTAGTGCGAAGGTCCTCAACCTTTTGGAAAGTGAAAGCGACTTCTTGGGTCCCGATGAATGCAAAGGGGCTACTTGTGAAAAAAACATTCTTCCAATTATGACCGAAGAGTATCAACAGGATAATTCCTCATAATATTGATCAAAGATGTTATTCGATCGGAGCGGGGTAAATATCGACAAAATCTCTGCAAGTGTTTGCATTGTTCAATGAGCTCTTCGACAACATTCCGAGGAAATCACAATGTCTCATTAATGGCGAGCTCCTTTTTGATTTGGACCTCGACTGTCTGCTGTCAGCTTCAAAAATTTGAAAAAAATCAATGAATCAATCAATGACTGAAATATATGAACTTTTTTTCCTAAACAGTCGATATGAGCAACAGAAAATACTTTTTTTTTTTATAATAAGCAGTTGTACTTTCTTTGTCATCCGGATTTTGTTTTTGCTCCTTTGTTTTGGGTGCAAAGTTACTTTTTAAAAAACAGCGCTTCGTGTTATGCACCAAAACCAAAATCAAATGAACAAAATGTCTTTTTTGTTGTCGTTTGTTTTTAGCATGAGATGGACGACATTTCCAGAGAGGCCTCTTTCTTTAAGGTCACTCCACGAGTTCTCAGTGGGGTTGCCGTCAGGGGGTACGCCATTTTTCTCCCTGTCAAATGTTTAACCTACAGTACATGGGTAATAATTTGGAACACAGCGTACAGAAATGCCTTTTTTTTTTTTCACAGTGCATACTTGTAAGTGCCTCCAGTGGACTGTTGGGTCTGACCTTGCAAAACGAGCGGAGGAAAACGCACGTCCACGTCCGCCTTGCTGCAGGCCATCAAATGTCAACAAGGCAAACGAACATCTCGCCAAGTCTTGGAGAAGTGGGGGGGTGGGGGGGGGCGCTCTTTTTCTGAGCCCGTTTTTAAGGCATAAGCGCTTTAAGCAACTATCCAAAAATATCGATATTATTTGAAACAATAACAAAAAAAAAGGCACAAACGCACAGATTTTTTTTTTCTTTTGTGCTTCCACTGTCACTCATTTTGGAATGAGAACACCTGCGGACCAGATTACACACTGGAAAAATGGGACCAAATTGATCTCTTTGTTCCGTTCTTTCATATAATCAACACGAACAAAAAAAAAAAACAATAAAAGCAGCCGGAATGTTCCAACCTAAGTGCAGAATGACATTCTTAATATCCTCCGGTGGGTTTTGGATGAAAACGTGCACACGAAAAGAAGACCTTATAAAAAAAAAAAAAGCAGGATGCAGAATCTGGTTTTGACTGGCATTCCAAAAAAAAAAAAGGGACACCCCGACGTGTGTCTACTGTAGTGTATGAAAAGTACTGGCACTAAAGGCTGCGGAATGGTCGCGTGTTCCACGAAGTGACGCTGACGTCCATTTGTAGACATCAAGGTAGATTTACGTGACAATGTTTGTTTGTTTGTTTTTTTGTGGGCCGACCGGTCTCTGCGTGTCCTGTCCATTTTCTGGTCAGCGTCTGGCGATGACACCGGCAGAGTGGTGGGAGTGGTTCTGACGACCGTCGGGATGCAAAGTCTCAGTGCTGGAAAGGCGGGGCGGCCGCTTTACATGGGGGCGTCCTCTTCCATCGGTTCTTCGTCAGCCCTGCACGCACGCACGCACGCATTAGTAATCGGCACGAGACTCCCGTTGTTATGGCATGAAGGGTTTAGGAGCGACTCGTCGGTGAGTCGACTACGCAATGAGAGGAAAAGCCTGAAGGCGATTCGTTGGCAAAACATTGTTTGCTACTCTAGATTTTCAATGTCGTTTAAAAAAAAAAAAAAAAAAATGAAAAGGGATCAGTAACCAAAACATTTCACAAGATCTCAACGTTGTTAAAAGTCAAGGCAATTTTGGTGACGATACCACATAAAAAAACGATACGGTGGGTTGGATCTGGCCCCCGGGCTTCGAGTTTGACACCTGCAACCTTCTTCCTTTTTATACTGGCCCCACCCCCCTGGAGTGGCAGCCAATCACAAATCACGGACACTTTGATGGTCTAAAAAACAGTTGCATCTATTCAAAACAGCTAAAGCATTTTGTAAAAGCATTCTCTCCTATTGCATTTGTTTCTTTTTTTTTTTTTCCGGTATTGTATAAAGAACGCACCAAGGCCACAAACACCAAAGAATGAAACGAAAAACAGAAGGTTGTCGTTCTGACTCGCGAGCAAGCTAGCGCAAACGTACTTCTTTCCAAAGTGCTTGTTGGCGACGGAGAGCGAGGCCATCGCCGAGACGGTTTCCGCCTCGTCGGCGTCCCCCCGTAGGACTTCGCTCAAAGAGCATCCGAGCGTGGAGGCCGAGCGTTGCAGCGAGCGCCAGTATCGACCTGCGCGCAGCCCGAACAAGACAAAAGCAAGGCGATGACGCTTACGAATGAACGAGCTCAGGCTGAAATTGAAAAGACATTTTGGCGAGTGAAATAAAATACAAACAGTCGTTGAGAGTTGTTGACAGTTATTTAGCGTTTCGGGTTGCTTTGAACCCTTCCGTGCAAGTCGTAGGCTTGACTTTGCGCTGAGATTCCAACAGACATTTGGGAAATGGTTTTTACCGCGTGTCGCCCAGAAGCGACATCATTGGCAAGATGCATATCCATATCCATCAGATTTTATTACGCAATCAATCCTTATTGTGATTTTTCTTTTGACAAAACTAAAGCCAATACTCAATCTAACAAAAACAAATCGTTTTTGGAAAAAAAAAAAAACGAACAAAAACTAACAAAGCTGCTGCAAAATTCAATCAAAATGAAGTACATTTTTAAAAAGCAGGTCAACACCAATAATATTCAAAAAGTGGGCGTGTGGTTGCAGGACAGTCGTTTCCGACCGCCAATTGGAATGATTCACTCACTGTGAGCTTCAAGAACTTTCTCCATCGAGCGGACGGCATTGGCGTTTGGTCTCTGATGCAAGACCTGGTCTGGAATGGGCTCCAACTGAAACAAAAACATGCAAGAAATAAATAAAAAAAAGTCATCTTCCCATGACTCCTCTGGCCGCCATTCGCAATTATTTGGCGTGTTTATGGATGGACGCGACTGGAGTGCAGTCTCGATGCTTTCAATTGATTTTACGTTTCCTGCGGGTGTTTTTTTTGGGGGGTCTTTGTTGGGGTTTCGAGCAGACACGGTGTTCTTAGACATCACGATGACGGAGGTCATCGTGTATTCAACGCCGCACATTCACGCACTACGCTTGCAGTAGAAGATAGCCGCGACTTATCTGTCCGCTCTCCGATTGCGCGCCTCATTCAGCCTTTACGTCGCCATGGCGCGTCAGCCAACGGTGAGCAAAACCAGGGACCGCGTGGCAGAAATCGTGCCGCGCCAACCCGGCCTCACAAGGAAACCAACCGGCGGTAACCTCACTTGAACTCTCGCTCGCTTTTGCCTCTTCCAGCTCAGCTCTGCATGTGAACTCACAAGCCAGGGTGTGAAGCGCCAACTAAGTTGCTGACGCACCATGAAAACGGTCCGCGGCGACTCTGGAGCGCTGCTACGCTATGACAAAAAAAAATAAATAAATCAAAAAGGACAATATGCTCTTTGTACTGTGACCCACCCGGAGGACACAAACACATGGAAACTGCTTGCTCATACGCGCGCGTGCAGTCTGGATCGGCACGCAGAGTTTCTCACCACTTTTGTCAGACGACACATCATCGCTTGATCCCTTCCCCGTTCAAGCAAAAGGGATGGCAAAAAAAAAAAAAAAAAAAAAGACACATAGACGACGTTCAAGTTGGGCGTACCGGGGAGATGTCAAGGGCACTCGGGTTCTTCCGCCAGGTCGGAATAGTTCTTTTAATTTGAACAAATAGCGAGTGGGAGGGGTCCACGGGGGAAGAAGGAAGAGGCAGTGCCGGGTTAAAGATACTTTAATCCCGCAGTGTCACGCCACACGACATCACGCGCACGGGAACGGACCGGGTGCTGGTGCACGTGATGACGTGCATTTGCGATCTGCACTTCATTTGGGGTTTTTTTTCAAAGTGCAATAGTTAAAACATTTCAAGGCTGCACTGAATTGCTGATGTATAATTGCCTGTCGCCTGCGCGCCTTGCTCGGAAAAGCATGACCTGGTCTGGTGAGTGACGTGGGCGTCAGTAAAGGAGAATGGAGAATTAGCCCGACGTTGGCGTGTCGATTTACTGCCGCCGACAACGCCCGTGCACGAATGGGCTTAAAACGTGGCGGCCTTTCTTATGGTTGGTTCAAGAAAGCGCAAAGTGAACAAATATGTGAACAAATCCCATTTGTTGAGATTGCTTGTTGTAAATCATCGCAACCAAATGGTCCTTACTCATGTTGCTACGTCAGTGACTTGAAGCCTGAGAATAATGTAAGGGATCCATCGGGATGTTGATTGAAAATTTGTAAAAACACTGTCGGACAATATTGGAAAGGACTTGAGAATCATCGTAATGTGGACCGCGAAGGCATCGCCGAAGCATGCGCGGAAGGGATCGCCGATGACTAGCGGGGTCAGGACAGCACAGGAGCGTACGACGCTAACATAAATACATACGGAACTTCATTTTTGAGGCTAAAGAAATTTGCCAAGGACAAATTCTCCAAGCTAGCCCAGAGTTGACCAAGCGTCGGCGTTTGGTTGAAAAAGTTGCCTCCGAGCCTTGGGGCGAAAATGACTTTCTATAAGCCCAGCCGGACTAACCACGCTTGCTTGAGCTCTCCGTCAAAGCGAGGTCAGGGGTTCTCTGGGGTTTCGCGGGGCTCACCTCGGCGAGTGATTGGACGGGGGGCCGGGGGGGGGGGGGGGGGGTTGCCTACCTGATTGACAGCTGGGCCCCATGCTTATAAACTTTAATGGCTCATGTCAGGGTCCTCTGGGGGTGGGGGGCGGGGGGGGGGGGGGCCCACCTGGCAGAAGGGCAAACACACAGTACGCACTATATGGAAGCCAACAAGGTCCACGGTGACACGAATCCCGAGGTGGTACGAAGAGGACGACGGTTCGCAACGTCTTCCGTGACACGATGACTGATGTCCTGGCAAACCTGAGCGAGACGCTGCGGAAAGCCACGAGCTCAGAGCGAGGAATGTGCGCCGGTATAAACATTCCAGGGGGAGGCTGAAACAAAAACAGTGGAAAGAGGTGGGATTCCACTTGTTCAGCAAAAGAAAAAAGGCGCACAAAGGCGTCCATTGTTTACTGTTGTGGCGGCGTACATGTGTTACCAGTGGCCACAACCTGTTGATTATGTCATGCTAACTGAGCGGGGTAATGGCGTGTGCCCAGCAAACCAGGTGATCTTTTCCACTGGCGGGCCACGGGGGTGAACAGTCGGGCCCCGAGAGGGCGCAGGTGAATTTGAGCGTCTTACTGTAAGCGGAGCAAAAACAGTCAGCGACAGCTGCTAGCCATTAGCATATTAGCCTGTTGTTTATCAAATCATTGCTAACAAGCGCCTGTCGCAATGGGGCCAACATCTGTTTGCGAGCCCTCATTAATTAGTCCGAAGTTCGCAGACGAATATCGCAGTCGCTCATACATCACTCGGAAGCTATTTAACGAGGGGGACTTCGGCGTTACGCACGGCGTCGACGGAGGGCGGGCGGGCGCGCGCGGTCCGTACGGTCCACGTTTTGTCATCTCTTGTTGTGCAAATTCATTTGAGCGGTTTTCAAAAGAACCTCTGGCTCATTACTTGGCAATAAACGGCAAACTATATTTCTCGCTCTGGCGAGCGGTAAAAGGGTGCACGTCTAAGGGGATGAAATCGGGACAAGTCTTACGGCATTGCGGAATGCCATCAAAGCCTTTGTATGTAACTTTATTCGGTGAATCAAATGGTGGGGTATGGACATTTTCGATAAGACTGCTAACCGCAATGCTTTTTCATTTGAAATTGATTGGGAGGGAAAATCCACGGGAGTTATTGAGGCCATCGGGAGGCTTTTGGGTCTAAATGATTGTGCCATACATATTCGGCAAGTTAGGCAGCAAAAATAGCCTGAAAAAGCGCATCGAGGGGTAGAGGATCGGAAAAGAAAAAACCCAAAAAGCGTATCGGCGGCGGGCCTCGTTTCTCCTTCTCGCTGCAACGCGCCATTGATGTTTTCCAGCCGCATTCCATGACCATTACAGAGACCTTCACTGATATTATGATAAAGGTACTCACTTCCTGTTTTCATCCCATCAGGGACATTTCATGCTCTTTCTGCTTGTCGGGTATCAAAACTCCGAGCATCTAAATGTGACCCCCCCCCCCCCCTGCCCCCCCTCCCACAACCTAACCTCACCCGTCAGCCTGGTAAAAGTCAAGACAACAAGCTTGATTCTCTTTCTGCTGGTGACGGTTGAACTTTTGTCTTTGAACTGCGCTTGGCAAAAGTGGTGAGTTTTCGGCCATGTTGAGTGAGGCCCATGAAAAACTCCGGCCAGGCAGACTTTGGAAGAACGACAACAACCGGCGATTCCAAGCGGCCAATTCCAAACTCCTTGAGCGTGCGCATGACATGAAGTACAAGAAGATGTATTTTCAATCCGGCGTGGCAAACAACCCGCTTTGTGAAAATCAGGTTTCCTCACGCTCCACTTCAAAGGATTCCCGCATTTCCCCGTCCGATCTGCTCCCGAGACCTGGGCCGACCCCGTGGAAAGAGGGCTGCGAGGGTAACCGCTTTCAGATGTGCATTGGCGGCGGGGCCTCGGCTGCGAGCGAGCGGGCGTCCCGCAGGGCTGAGGCAATTGGAGCTCATTGCCTCCTGCCTATTTTCGAATTTTCAGCTCTCCTCGGCACTCATCCAGTGACCTCCAACCCCCCCCCCCCCCCCAAAAAAAAACACCGCCACGTCTGATGCTCGGCAGGCCGCCGAAATTTTAAACGTGCGCCCTTGATCCAATTCATAATTTTTGCAGCAGAGCAAATGACGGACCGGTCATCCATTGGTATCAACGCAGTTGTTTTTTTATGATGTCCATCCAGCAACTGCGTCACATCATCTGTTCAATGCTCCAAGAGCCATGAGTGATGCAATAAATATAATTTAAAAACAACAACAACAACAACAAACAGTTGATTGAGCAGTGCAGTAGGAGTAAATCAATCTGCACACAGCTGACCTTCATGGCCGAGCCGCTTCCTTCTCGACAACGGCGCTCCATTTTTAACCAAACAGGACTACTGAAATTTAACGAACCAAACACTTTTCACTCATTAGTGTCCAAAGAAAAAAAAAATAAAAAATCTCCAGACTTTCAATCTCGAGGTGGCAGCATGATGCACGGCTCCCGCAGAGTGACGAAAAGGTGAACGTTCGCCACATTTCTCGGACTGACTTAATAGATGCGTTCAAGCTTTTCTCAATGCTTAGACTTGCTGAATAAAGCGTAAAAATAACCAACAACGTGGATACAGACCAAGACTATCGATTGGTGAAAAAATATATACAGTACATATATACGAAATTGGCCACATTTGGACATTCAGGGTTTCTCGAGCGCAGTACAGTAGTCCCTCAACAAGAGAAGAAGAAGAAGTTATCTTAGTTACATAATCCGGCCCAGAGGGAGAACACGAGCCCCTGCGAGAGAGCACGCCAACTTTTTCATCGGCTCCAAGAAAAAGCGGAGGCGGCTCCTGCCGCTTTTGGCTATTCTGTCGGGTGCCATGAATCACAAAGTTGCGATCCAGAGTCCAACCTACACACACTCCCACAATTAACCTTTTTGCCTGGAAACCCTCTCCTCCTGCTGTCTCTCGGCCTCTGCTGACTTCCTGTCAGAGCGGAGGACTCTATCGCGGACTCGGCGTACGACGCCATCAAGAAGCTTGAAAGCCGACGCGTGACGGAAAAGCGACTTTCAAATGGCTTGTTAGCTACTTAAAAGACGGTCGGTGAGCATTTCTTGAGACGGCAACTACCGCCCGTCCCTCCGGTCCGAGCCCGGCCGGCTCTCAGCTTACCTCGTTGCCGAGCAGGGCGGAGACGCAGGCCTCAGACGCGTCGCATATGGCCGTGAGGTCATGGCCTCCCTCCAGGGCGAGTACCAGCCGACCGCCTGCCAGAGCCATCAGCTGCCTGGTCAGGTAGCCGAAACCTGGACGCACGGGAAATGACAAGCCGAGAGAAGAAAATGTTGGGGAGGCCCATGAAGCGCTCACTTCCTTTTTGGAAACTGATCAGAGAAATAATAAAAGAGGGTCCCACGCATGTCTTAAAAGAAGGGAAATAAACCCACGAGAGGAAGAAAAGTGTGCCTCTCCTTTCTCAAGAGCACTTTGAAACAATCATTCGTGCCTTCGTCACATCTCGGTCGGATTACTGTAAGGCGTTTTGCTTTGAAGTCAGCCGATCCTCCATTAAGCAACTCCAGTTGGGCCAGAATGCCGCCTCTTGACTGCTACTCGTAAGAGGGAGCACATCGCTCTTACTCTGGCGTCCCTTCACCGGCTCATTTTAGAGTTCTTTTGAAGATCCTAAAATGACTTTGTCATCTCAGAGCATGGCACGCTGGTACCGTGGTGGGCCTCCTGAAGTTTTTACTTTTGTGTTTTGAAGCCCTGAATTTTATTGAACACGAGTTCACGATGTGGCCTATTGTCGTCACAGTTCGACTATCCAAAGAAAGCCTCGTTACAATAACATCATTCTGAATCTTAAATTGGTTTCACTTGGTACTTACATTTGCCAGTCAGCGTGTATCCACCCAAAGGCGGCGCATGTCCGTCCACCGGGTCAAAACCAGATGATACCAGAACCACGTCCGGGGCAAACTCATTGGCTATGGGCATCACCACTGTCCTGCAAACGGAAACAACCACGCATTTTTTTTTTTCAACAACCAAAACAATTTTCGGAACACAAACTTTCATCTTCACATAAAGAGGTCTCATAAGCGTAGGGCAGGTCGCACCCGATGAGATGTGGTCTGACGAACTTTTTCTGCTGCTCTTATCTGGCCGCATATTTCATTTGCCGTTATTTTTGTGGTAGTCATGTGAAAAGGCTGGCTGAGCGACACAGCCGCTGACAAGGCCAAACACCGACTGGTCCAAGAAACACAACATTTCCTGAGAAAAGAACTGTCACTCCACCCATTCCTGAGTGCAATCGAAACCAAAAAGTGCGTCTCAGCAAATAATGACCCCCAAAATTTATGATATTCCCTTTTGATGGGATCAAACTGTCTGGAAGTTTCAAGTTGCTCAGTCAACTGAAGGCAAAGTCACTGCTGAGACCTCAGACAGATTCACAGAGAGCCGATGAGAGATGATCAAACAGAAAGAATAAAGCTTTACCCGGCCTCCAAATTATTTATTTTTTGTTTAAAGCAAAAAAAAAAAAAAAAACACAGACACACACGCAGCCATTCAACATGTGTGCACGGAAGTAAAAGTCACCGCACGACTTTCTAGAAATGGTAATTTTGGAACTTGGGAGGCGGTAATAGAAGCTCCGTAAGTGGAAAGGAGCCAGAGGGCAGTTATAATTGCATGGAAGGCAAGTCCAACAGATACTTCTAAAAGTGGATGGGTGTGGCGAATGACAACTCCAAGATGACATGCAGCTCCTGGACCGCTTACATGGACTGTTTGCACACGCACACGCGCACACACACGATCGGCACAATCCAATCGGGACCAACAGTGTTTGATACAAATTCATCCAGGAGTGTGACTGTTCCTTGCCGACCACAGGACAACATGGACGTTTAATTTTCTCCGTAAATAGTTACCGCAGGGCCAAACACGCGGCTGGTTCCCGGAGACTTTCGGTGGCCTCTGAACACACATTTTTGAAAGGGGTAGGAGGGAGTGTCTGATTTTTAGGGTTGTAGTGTTGTTAGTGGGGAGCGACGGAGTGCCACAGGGTTCCAGTGTAGGTCCTCTGTAGTTTAAAAAGGCCTCGGGGGCACCGTGACGGTTCGCTGATTGCGGATAAGCGGCGTGCTCTTAACTCTGGAGGGGGCCACCGTCGCTTTTCCAATCTTGTTCACCACCAAATTACTACCTTACACTGGGAAGACCACACCACACCCCCCACCACCGCCAAAACATTCATGCACTTGTCTCAGCAGGGAACGAGGCACTGTTAGGGTGCGGTTAGGATGCCCAGATAAGGCATACTGTTGCATTTGGTCTCATGAGGGTCGTAGGCATGCCGGAGAATATCCCAGCTGTCTTCGGGCAGCAGGCGGGGTACACCCTCAATTGGTTGCCAGCCAATCACAGGGCACACCAAGACGAACAACCATCCATGCTCACAATCGCACCTAGGGACAATTTCGAGCGTTCCGCTAACCTGCCATGAATGTTTTTGGAACGTGGGAGGAAACTGGAAAAAGATTAAATTAAAAAAATATCGTGGTGAAGCTATGCATATGAGTTTCACTCATTGAAATTGAGTTTCCGACCATATTTCAATTTATTGAGATGCATCTGCACATAGTCGGAGAACATGGTTGAAGGTTTACCGATAAACTACGATATAATTTCAAAGAGCCGATATTCCTGTTTCTGGTGTAGCTGCTGTTAAAGCGCTATATAAAGAAATAAATAAAGTTGCGTTCGGTTACTTGAACACTTTATGGGGGCCAAAAGTAAATGATGTTGCTGATTTCAAAAATCGGTGAGTGAGTCAGCAATGTTGATGAAGGTGAATCATGACCGACGTCTAAAAGTGGAAGCAGCATAAACAAACGTTGAATGACTGCGCGTATAACGTTGGCGCGGTGGGTTGCATCGTCCGCGCAGCAACTCAGCCCTTTCCCTTTTGCCACTCCGGCACATGTGCGCATTTGGAGCGACACGCGACGGCGAGGGAAAACCTTGACCGCCACGTTTACCCGCAGCTCTTCCGTCCACCTCTTCCAACCTTGAGCGTGCATCGAGGCGCTTCTGGTGGCGATGATAAAAGCAGCTGCTCTGATGACTTGTGCCTCCCGCCCCGCCGGAATAAAATCTTGACATGTTAGGAAGTGAGACGGCTACAGCAATCAGGTCGGAGGCTGGCACGTGGGAGGAAGACGGAATTTTTCAGGAAGACTTATGGTGCATGATGTATTTGCCATGTCGGTTATTTTGGAATCAAATCATCTGTTATATTGCCGTTAGATGAGAACTACTTATATGCTTGAAGGGCGCCTACGACGGAAATTTGTCTTATACAGTGGTGCTTTGAGATACAAGTGCCTTAACTTACAAGGCTTTTGAGATACAACCCGGCGCTCGTCTGATTTATTTATTTCACTCGAGATATGAGCAAAATGTTGCGATATGTTCTTCACCACTACCACTAGGTGGCAGCAGCAAACTTGACAACATAAGGCTACTTTTAATTCAGTTTCCTTGCGGTGGAAGGATATTAGCCGTTGGTGGCGCTACTGCGTCATTAATGTACTTTTGCCAATAGACCCCATAGAAGAAGAAGAAGATGAAGAAGAGGAAGAAGGAGGAGGAATTATGCAGTGGACTATGGTTGGTTCGCACCATCACCGAGTGGGAAGTGAGCCTGCACTGCCTGCACTTCAAGTCAGCTGAGCGGACCACGAGGCCGTCCGTGACGAGATAAATATACGTTTAGTGCGAATATTTCATTTCCGTAGGCACCCTCGGGAACGGTTGATGTGGTTTATAAGAACATACACTGACTGTAGGTCCATTTAATAATCTTTTACAATGTGCAAAAAAAAAAAAAAGCTGTTTTGGGATAAGGGCCGCCTCAAGCTGCCAACACAAAGCTACATCGCAAAACCTTCAGGGCTTCCCTCTCCGTTCATAAAAAAGTCCAGCAGAACACGAGACGAGAGAGGGAATGAGAGTAAAAAATAAATAAAAAATCACTCACACGCACACTAACTCTTCAAAGCCGTGTCATCTGGCGCGGAGGAGAGCTGGCTTGAATTAAGTTTAATTCTTCTCCCCTCTCATTGAGCAAGTGAAAGGAGAAGGGAGAGAGCGAGAGCGAGAGAGAAAGAAAAAGAGACTCGGAGAGAGGAAGAGCGCGAGAGGGAGCTTCTGGTTTTCATTAGAAGCAATATTCTTATCTTTTTTCTTGCGGCTCAAACTTGATCCCCCGCAAAAGCAACGTGGCACAAGAGGAAGGTTTGGGGCAACAGACAGGGCGTGCATCCCCCCCAAAAAGAGGAAGGCAGGACTGTGTTGTTGTACTTCAGCGCGCTCCAAAGAATCAACTACTTATCAATGATCCCATTGATCGATAATCCTTTTTTTTAAAACCGATTCATTGTTTCGAGAGGTAGTTTAATTTAAAAGTACCCAAATGCTCGGAATTTCAGCCTCGGATTTATTTTTCTGTCGCCCTCCATGTAAGCAGCCTTATCTTTGCGTTGAATCGGCTCGGGATTTTGGAGCTGATCCGTGCTGACTAACAGATCACCAGTGATGGCAGCGTCGCATTGGATTTGAGATCAGCATAGCTTTTGAGGTGAAGATTAAGATTAGCCAGCGGATTAGAAAGACAAAACTCCGATGTTTGGAAGTGAGACTTTTTTGGTATGCCGCATTTAATCTCCTTCACATTTCCACACGTGGTTTTGACATGTTTCAACAATGAAAATGTAAAAGCTGGGTTTTGCTTGCTGGAAAATAGTTGCCAGCATTAAAAAACAAACAAACATGTTTTTAAAGGAGATGGTGATTTTGATGATTTTTATGACACATTATATCCAAATTTTGAAAGCAAACTTCAGCTTTCTGACAAATGCGCACGGTTCTACGTTGAGCGTAGTCGACGTGTCCGAACGACTGCTGCCCTGAAAGCGATCGTAAAGGTCGCAAACATATTTCTCGAGTTTGGAGTGAAGGCAAAGACATTTATCACACCGCACGACGCTCACTGAATGACGCTATCGCCTAGCGCACAGTCGGACGGATCTTCTCGAGGCAGCTGCCGCAGGCGCGCGCGCACGCACGTGCTGATCAAGACGAGGAAGAAAATGATGGAGAGGGAGATGGCGACGAGGTCTGGCATGCATTAAGAAGATGTTTTGCGCGCTTCCAGGAGACTGCGTGCCCACAACAGCCGACTGACGGTTTGATATCTGTCGTTGGAGAGTTACTGGCGCCTTTTCAGACAGCACTGGAACAAAAGGGAATCACTTTCTTCTTTGAGACATCTCCACCCACGTGGTTATAAATATACTTGAAGGAGACAAAAGGAAAATGGACTTTGCGTATAAATAGTCATGTGTCCTGAGGGCATGGCCACCCACCAAGAAAGAATTTCAACAAACATGATGTGCCACTTTCTGTGAGTGAGCCCTCGGTGGCTAATTTACATTAAAATCACATCCACAGTTTCTCCATCCTCGAGCTGGGACTTGGTAATGATATGCCACTTTCAAACAGAGATTGCACTTTGTGAAATATTATCACGTTAAAGTCAAAAGGTAAGCAGAGCTGCGTTGACTTTGGTTGGATGCACAGATTAACATTAGCTAACAACCTGATGAATTTATCGACCCGCTGGTCATTGGGGTAGGTGGGATTTTCGTTTTGCAATGTGTCCACTACATGCGCCACATTTGCTGATCTGCACACTGCGAAGTGGATGAAATGTGGCGTATGAAGTGCTGCTTCCGCGAGGGAAAATTATTTCCCCCCCCACACTCTGGACCCTGACGAGAGGCGACTTGCCTTGTTCAACCCCCCCCCAGCTGCGCCTCAGGTCGTCATGGTGACGGAGGCCGTACTGGCCATTGGCTCGGCAGTACGGGACGGAGGTGAAGGGTGGCTCGCTTGCATGGGACCGGCCAGCCAATGATCGAAATGATTTGCACGAGACAAGAAATTACCGGAATGCTGCCAAGTACTCGGCATCGCCCATGGGTGGTTCGAGTCCTCCAGTGAAGGCCATATTGACGTTGAAGCCGGTACCAGGGCCGCTGCCAACCTAAGGGCGCCGGCAAACACGAGTCGGCCGTGAATTCATCAAGAAATCTATTTTTGAAAGGGCCACGGTCGGACAGAGGTACCTCATCGGGGGCTCCGCTTCCTGGGAAAAAGTTGCCGTCGTCGTAGCGATGTAAGGACAGGTAAAGGACGTTGGGGTCGGTGTAGAAAGCCTGCTGGGTCCCGTTGCCGTGGTGAACATCCTGGTTATGCGAAACAAAACCGTCAGCTCAGGGTCGCACTTGGCAAAGAGAAAAGTGTGGTCAAGACAAAATGAATTCATTTTTCATGGCATCAACAATTATCTGTCGAGGAGACCGTCGCTGCTTCCGCCTGGAGCTCGTCAAAGTCTGAGCCTTGATTCCATTTGCCTCATGCGTCTTTCAAGCTGTTTTTGTGTCAGGCTGCTTCAAACCAAAATGGCTGCCTTCCTGCGCAACTGCGTGCATGAAGCCTTGAGACTTTTTTCAAGATGGACATACTGAACCCCTCCAATCACATGTCAATCAGTGAAATTGGTGCCAGGGAGTGATTATTTTTCTTTTTCCAGGTGCACTACAAGGTGAGTATTGGGGCAGAGGGATGTTCGGAACCCCTAAAATAGATTCATTGTCACCCAAATGAAAAAAAGAATGCTCAGTTTTGTGGCATATCGAGGCCCCCCCAAATAGCTTCCATTAGTGAGAAGAATGACAAGAATCACAGATTGTGCACAGAGGCAAAGAAAAGGCGCAATGACTGAAGGCAGCTGGTTCTGAGTTGAAAAAAAAGGGCTGGTTTGAATAGACGGCCCCAAAAACATCCCCGTTGTCTGGCGGCAGAGTGGCACGACAAAGTGCTGGCGGAACATCTCATCCAGCAGGAGACACGCAGACAGACAGACGGACGGACGGACGGACCAAGAGGAAATGGAAAATAAAAGGCTTCCGAGAATAGTCACGAGCTGCCCGGGCGGCCACGCTCCACCTCGACGCAACCACGGCGTTGTCGTGCACTCTTCAAAGCCCTTTTTGGACGACATGTCCTGCAAGTATGCGGCGAGTCATCTGTTTAGGATCGTTTGGTGTGGCGACGCGCTACGTAACAACTGCAGGAAAAAACAAACAAAAAACAAAGGCCTCGAAAACAGCGCCATCAGCTTTTCAGCAGGTGCTCATGGTGTTATTGAGAGAAACGCCAACGTGGGAGCTTCGCATGACTGCGCGAGTCACAATTCACTCTTCACAAATGCTGTTTTTTTTTGTTTTTTGTGGAATCCATAACTTATTAGTTGTTGTTTGAGTAGCCATCTCAAGATGGTGCCAAAGGCCTGGCTAACGGAGCGGCAAGTCTGTTGAAGTGATGAAGGGAAAACATAACTGACACTCCCTGACAAGTATTTGTTTTTGTTCGGATTATTCTCATTATTCTATTTTTTTTTCTGAAAAAACAACACACTAATAAGGAGCAGGTTTCTGCAAATAAAGAGGGATAAACATAAACAATAGGTGAGTTTGATAAGACATTCAACATTGTAACAGTGGCCAACAACAACGGGGCGTCATTTGGACAAATTCCCAAGTAGGAGTTGACCAAAGTACAAGAGATGAAACTCGGCCAAAATGGCCGACTTCCTATTCATTTATTTTTGGCCTCGAGACCTTTTCAGGTGTCGCGTGAGGACAGACAACAAAGTTGATGACAATCAGGGAAACCTGCACCCGGTGTGCAGTTTTGTTTTTCTTCCCTCAAATTTTCACATTTCCTCCGTTGCCCGGGAGCCGATCGAAGCGGCTTTGCCAGTGTTTTCTGTGGCACTTACCCAGTCCACAATGAGGATCTTGCTGACGTTGAGCCTCTGCTGCAGGAGCTTGGCGGCGACGGCCACCGAGTTGAAGTAACAGAATCCCCTGAGAATGGAGGCAAGGGAGACCGGCACGTGTCGCTCATGTGAAAGGAGGGGAGGGGGGGGGGGGGGGGCGTCCCGACGAGGATTTATTTACTCACATCGGCGTGCTCTCCTCCGCGTGGTGTCCAGGTGGTCGCACGACCGCAAAACCGTTCTGGCGGACGGACGACAACAAAGTCATTTGTGCAAAGTCATGCCAGCGCCAGGTTTTTTTTTTTTTTCTTTCCCCCACAACGCGACTTTTTCTGACGGGGCTCCAGACTGCCCGTCAAATGGTGGCCACACATTTCAGACAAATAGAAGCTCATTTTTCATCCCTCGCGCCGGGGAAGCCGGTAAATTGGTTTATTGTTAGGACCATTACCATGGCTAGAATTCTTGATATGACTGAATTTTATTTTTTATTTTTTTGGGTGCTCACCAACACTTATAACAGAAATGTGAATATTTATTCAAAAGACAATTTGAAGTGTCGTGCATGCCCTTAAATTTTCAACACGCGGCGTTTAAAATTTCAGCTTCAGGGGCCACAATTCTTCAAGTTTGTCGGGAGCCCCCACGCACGCACCCACACACACACACACACACACACACACAAACACGGCAATGAGTTAAAAGCGTTTTTTTTTCTCTCTCTCTCAAAGGCAAGTGTTTTTGGGGGACTCCCAGCACTATAAGGGGACATGAGATAAATGTCCAGGGTGATGTTAAGTGAGGCAAGATGGACTAATGATGTTGAGCCAGCTGCTGCGGATTAGTAGCCGGTCGGGAGATTAGCCCAGAGACAACTTGTACAGCTGGCTCGAAAGAGCCGGCTGCGTAACCAAGCGGATGAGAGACACCGGCGACCTTATTTTTCCAAGTAGCAGGAAAAATATCCATACGTTGAAACGTTACGTGGGGGGAAAAAAAAACAAACAAAACAGACACGGACGCGAGGGAGCGCGCGGCCGTAGGTGTGAGAGGGGACGATTTACAGCACATCCTGTGGCGCTGAAGATTGTTGGCGCAGGTGGAATTTGCTCACAGGGCTCCTCGGAGGACCGCGCGTGGAAGCTTGTGTGCGCGGGTGTGAATGCATGTGTTAAAATCGGGTTAAGCGGAGGGCAAGTCAATAAGAGTCAACTTTAACCCCCGCGTTCATGATATTCACACAAGACGTGCGCGGGGAATATTTGAAATTCGTAATGCCGAGTCGCCATTTACGAATTTATTGACAGTGAACCTCCATTGACGATAATATACTTTTTGATTGATTTAAAATCCGCTGTCAACATATCTGAACACAAAAAACAAAGAGCAACCCTTTAAGAAGCGGCGGCCTCGGGCGGCGTCTGAATTGAGATGACCGAGGGACTCGGGTGCCTTCTATTTTTCCGTGGGACCGATCCTAATGCCGTGAGATGCCATAAGATAGCATCAAAAGCCGCGGCTGATGGGAAAGTAGTAATTGGTGCAAAGGAAGTGAACGGAAGTGATACATCATGACTGAGAGATGAGATCTTGGCAGGGAAGAGCTAAATTTAGCCCAGGTTGTGAGTGGAATTTAAGGAGAGTCTTTGCCATATGCGCATTTTACACAAGCACTTCATATAGGCAATTATTTTGGAACCCCCCCAAAAAAAAAAACTAATGAATAAAAATTTGAGGAGGTTTATCGCGCATGTGTGACTATAACCTTGTGTGCAAGTAACAAGGAGGAATCAGGCTAAAAGGGCCCACTGCCGTTCCTTTGAGCAGAGCCATTAGTCTGCGGTGTGTAGGTGCTAAGCTAACGGCGACCGCCAAGTCTGCTCGGCAGGTGGCTGCCGCGTCGGCCCAATAAAACGGGCCTGTTAGTCGGGACGGCGAGCGTCTGCGAGGGCCCCTGTGCCGCGTGGCGCCCCGCTGGGTTCAAACCGCAAGCAGCCCTTCGGACAGACAAAGGACGGCTGGCTGCCGGGCGGGTCTGGCCCGGGCTTCGCGTACAACAGCTAATCACGTTTTAGCGCCGAGTTAGCTTCCCGGAAGCGACGTGTGATTGGACCAACCTTCAGTTCTCCCGAGGCTACTTTAAAGACGAGCTCCACCACCGAGCCGACAGCCAGTCGAGCTGCGCTGGACGAATGGATCTCGTTCCAAATGGTGTCGCTGTCCACCTGGCGAAACACACACGCAGATACGGTACACGGCCAAGGGTCCATGAAGATGGATCGGCAGTACAATGGCGCCTTAAGATATGAGTCGAACGTCTTCCCCGATCAGACTTGCGACGCCTCAGAACAGCTTTGTGAACGTTAGTCATTCTTCGCTGAAGATAAAGAATATATGGCTGCAAGTATTGTCATACGACAGCACCTGTCTAGATATGCTGCTTTAAATATCCATTACTTCAACGTCACCACGTAGGTGCTATTAATGAACCGGTCTATGGTATCGTTTGCTAGCACAAAGCGAAACAAACTTATCTGAAGCAAAGCTATGTCGTCGATTTAAATACACAATGTGTAATTCTCATTGCTTTATGTTTAGTATGACAGCAAACTTCAACCGGGGCGGGGTGGCGACACACACACACACACACACACACACACACACACACACACACACGGTCAACCTCGACGGACCGTACACAAAGCGATGCTCGTGATTATAGAAAGAGCCATCATCAGCGTGGACGGATAAACACGGCGAGAAGAAGCTGGCCCAGGAAAAGAGGAATGTGGAGATGAGCGTGTCATTGTGTTTGGAGTGCACATGTGGGCCGCGCTTGCTGCCAGACTTCGGCTACGGCTTTGAAATGTAAACGCAAAACCCTTGCGTGAACAATTTTTTTTTTTTTCCGGCTAATCAGACGCAAATTTAGACGATTAGGCTCGTCGCTTTCCAATGTGTTTTCATCTTGAAGATTGAAGAACCACCGATGTGAATTCGTTTCAATCAGCTCCTGGTCTTTTTTTGGAACGGGCTAACTTCTCACAAACACGAAACGACACTACAATCAAAAATCAAGTATATTGTCATTTCAAAGTTGAAATTCGTTGTATGGGATGGAAAATAAACCTTTGTAGTTGTTGTTGCTAACAGTCACAAATACGCATTACTCACCAAAAGTTAAGCCGAGTGAAATTTCTGATGAACCTCCAACTTTATGGATGAACTTAACGTGAACTTTTCAAAATTTTGGAATGCACCTGTCAGCACATATTTGCAGTCCGATGAATGTCCCGCTTCAAATTGGATACGTGAGCGGTCAACTTCGTTGTGCTGTTAACGTCATCAGAAAAAGATGACACCAAACAATCGATCAACAGAACTTTTGCCATCAAACAGGGAGTGGCCACTAAGCTGAAAGGGGCGCATATTGGAAAAAAACAAAATGCGGTGTTGAATTTATTCCATTTTATGTTGTCAAGACGTTGCATGAAATAAAATCATCTGGATTTGGATACATTCTTTTAACCCGATGTGTAGTCTTGTGCGGAGTGTCATCAGAGAGACTGGAAGAGTCACCGAAAGGCATGCGACCTTCCAATGCATCAAACACCTGTTTGCAAATGTCGTCCTTCGGCTCTGTGTTAGAGAACCGCAAGGTGCGCAAAATAAAGAGAAGCACTCAACAGTTGGGCGCCTGTTCAAAAGTGTCGAGAAGCTCAAACGAAGTTCGCCTGTATGCGTCATGGTGAGCTTTACTTCCATTTCAGACAAAAGATGGATATCGCAAACTCTTTTGGAGTTGTGCTTGTGTCTTTATCTTCAGGCAGGGGGCAGCCAGGGAGAGGAATCCATCACTGCGAATTGCATCATTCATGTCTGCTTGCATGCGTGTGTGTGTGGGGGGGGGGGGGGGGGCTTGGTGCTATTTTACCTCAAGGCAAGAACTGATGTTTACGTGTGCATCAGGTACGCAAAAAATAAAAAATAAAGCGGGGGCATGTTGGTATGATGGAATGATGTTTCTCCACAAGCTGACAGGCTAATTTCAGCCCCCCCCCTCCCCTCCCCTTTCCTCTGTAAGAGAGCGTGCGCATTTCGTATGCATGTGTATGACAGGAAGACAACAATTTAGCCCCATTTGCCGTTATAAAGAGCAGAACTGAGCTCTGGCTCATATTGTTCCCACCACAGCGAGCCGTAAAGGCCCATGGGAGCGATGGAGGGAGGGGAGGAGGTCAGGAAAGAGGGAGGGAGGGAGAGAGAAGGATGGAGGTTCGTGGATAGAGCGGAGATGAAGAAAGACTTTGTTAATGGATGCGTGTGGGAGCTCATAGACGCACCGGTAAAAGCCATCACAGCCACTTTCAACTTGGCAAGAAACCAAATCAGCGTTGCACTAATATCCCGACACGCCGTTAGACAAACAACACGCGCATGCACGCACACACCTTACATGCACACCGCACATCTGGTTGCGATTACAAACGCAGTGGAAAGGCGAGCAACAGCTTTTGTTGCCTCCGGTGCTTGAGGGGCCGTGTTTGTGTGTGTGTGTGTGTGTGTGCCGTAATGGAATTATTATTGAGGCGGGGGACGCAGAGTAAAGCGGGTGCTGCAACTTAAGCACTTATTTGTTTATCAAGAAAAAAAAAAAAAAAAAAAAACATCGGGCTATTTGACTGGTTGATTTGATGTCGGAACAACACAATTTGGGTGATTCACGTGAAAGGCCAGACAGGCTTAATGATGCAGTTTTGTCAAAAGCTCGATCTGTAGTAGCACAAGTAATGACTTACCCCGACGCCTCCGCATGGTAATCTCACAAACATGGGACTGGCGGAACCTGGGAACAATGAACAGCGGTGGGGGGGGGGGGGGGGGGGTCAATTATTATTGCAGTTGATGATGAATCCTCGCAATGATTTTCAAACTTCATGTTACGCTCTACCCGAATTGGACAGAGTGGGGGCGGGGGGCGGGGCTTGACAATTTTGCAAACTTTTACGGAATTTTCGCTTCAAATCAAAATGGCCGACTCCTGTTCAATTTCGTACGCCCCATTATGATAGCCGCGTCCACGACGGGTGGAAGTGACTGGAAAGACTCTCGTCTCATCTTCAGGAATTTCCAGAAGACTTTGGACTCACCTTGCTTTCACCAGACTCGGTGGAGCGACAAAAGGTTCGGACACGGAGGCGTCAGCGTGTTTCCAAGAGTACAAAACAAACAAAAAAAAAAAAAGACGTTTATGGAAGAGCTTAGCGGTTAGCCTTGCTAGCTTCAGCTATTTCAATTATCGGTTGCGTTAAAAGGGGGACTGGAGGCGAGGACCGAGGCGACAATGGCACAAAGTGAACAATCACAATAACGGTGTGCCATCGAGCTCTTTATTCTTTTTAGAGACTAAAATATGAATAATAGTCATTTCACAACCCTGTGCTCGCAAATGTCCATGATTCAAATTTCACCTAATGAATGACTCTCTGTATTGGCATGCACAAATTGCACACACACACAAAAAAAACCCTCTGCATTTGACTTTGTGACCTATTGCAGCAGTGAGTAAGATTACAAGGCCACTCCTGTATTGGGAAAGCTGGAGGGAGGACGGTTAAAAAAAAAAAGAAAAGCACATCAATATCCATCCATTACATATATTACAATAACATCCATTGGAAGCCTCGCAATTTTAGAAGATCTGTTTCATGAGAATGGAAAAAAAACGGTGGTAAATAAAGCATAAAGTGTTGATGGCAGGTCGTATTCTTGAAGGATTTGCACCCAAATATTTGGGTCTCTTTCGTGCCTTTCCAACCATCCTGAGCGAAATGATTGTCGTGGGCGTGTTTGTAAGAAATTTAAGGCTTGGTTGGAAAAAAAACAAAACAATCCAGTTTAAGTGAAGAGATGACAATGGATTTACTTGTGTAGCCAGAGCAGCGAAGGAGCTTTCTCGGTCCCGGCATGATTTTGCCCCAGTGCCGAAAGTTACGATGGCCCGCAACTTTTAGGGACCTCTCATCGCAACACATGGAATAAAAAGACGGGACGACTGAGTTTTGGATTTGAGCCTTTGGATGGTGACACTCTTTTAAACTGAATTGGATCGAGTTTAGCGGACAAACTGAATGCAATAGAATTGCTCTGAATCGCAGGGTGTGCCTGATCAGCGTGTCACTTACAGTCCAGCTTCTGCCGTAGTGGGTTGGTTCCATACAGCAGAACGTGGCCTTCAGAGTGCACCGTCTGGAGTTCCTCCAGTGTGGCTTTCCTTCCCCGGATGCACTGAACGCAAGAAAGAAGACGACATATGAGTTACCGGCTTGTGTCTCGGCACTCTGACTATCCACCGTATCAAAGCCATTGCAAGAAAATGATGCACAGTCGGTGTCTGTAGATGTCACGTGAACTTCAAGACAGAATTAGCAAGCCTCCCTCTGTTTCAAGTCTCCCCGGGACAGAAATGGGGGGGGGGGGGGGGGCGCAAGGCAATTCTCCGCCATAACTGGCAAAACACTTCCCCCTATTGGCGAAAGCCACATTTGCTCCCTGGAGTCAACTCAAAATGTAAGAACGACCTCATCCAGCCACCCACAGAGTTACTCAGAATATCATTGTTATTCCCCCCCCCCCCCCACACACACATGCTCGAATTTAAAAACACCGGCACAGTCCTAAGAGGCCTTAATGCGACACTATTATTCGACTGAAGTATGTGTATCGCAATCCACTCAACCACATTAACTGCTCCACAGCGGGAGGGAGGCGAAATTTTGAGAATGCGAATCTGCGGTCTGGTCTGTCATTCCGTTGAAGTGCTGCCTTACCTCACAGTGGCCCCTGAGGCCCGTTTCCTGAAGACGCGACCAGATGCTCTGGATGCGACCCGCATGCTCCGGGTGGCTGTTGGTGTTGCCGCACATGCACTGGTGCTTCTGCATCAAGGAGTCGTACACCAGACCTGAACAATCAACAGCGCCACAGACACACACGCACACACAAAGACCGCGACCAATCACCAAATGAACATTGAACAGTTCCAATCCATATTGAACCCATTAGCCGTCCTAGTTTAGGATTTAATGAAGATAATTCAATGTAGTGGAAAGGCCCAACCGTCAATAATAAAGCGTGACAGGAAATTAACTCATTTAGTGCCAAAACGTCAAAAAAATGTTTTGGGTGTTTTTTAAAAACAATAAATAACATAGAGCTCCGCTTGACTGACTCCTCAGTAAGTTTTAAGGCTGTGGGAATATTTTCAGGATGATAAATCACCACAAGATGGCAGGAGTGGCTTTTGAACAGATCTTAGTCCACACATGTAGAGTGTGTGTATGATATACAGTACACAATCCATGAGGTGCCATGCGAAAAATACCGGTGTGAGAACATGGATAAAGTTCAACATTCATGAAAAATTCATGCAAACTTCACGCATCAGTGAAGAGTTTATCTTGCACTAAACTGTTCATTTGAATATCAAAGTCACCACACGCTGAAGCCTATCCCAGCTAACTTCGGGCGGTAGGCGAGGTAACACCCTGAATTGGTTGCCAACCAATCACAGGACATGGAACAAAATACGATGGTCAATAAAGCCATCCTCCAAAAACTCGTAACGCCATAAAGTAATGGGTCAAAGTTAAGAGTTCCTGACACATGGCACAATCTTAGTTTGTTTTTAATGCTTGAGGAGTGGAAGCAGACTGATGAGTATCTGCGTCAAAAAAAGAACAGACGCCGCCCGCCCCCAACACACCTGTTGTGAAACGTGGCTTGACCGCCGGCTCCTGCGCCGTCATGGGGAAGGAGGGTGAGGCCGGAGAGGACTGCGCCCTGGAGAGGGGGCGGTGGCCCGCCAGGCTGACCGACAAGCCGGCCGCCTCCATCGACGCCCGGTAGCTCCTCAACTGCTGGATACGTTGCTGCTCCAACAGCAGGGCCTGCTGCTTTCCACGCACGCACGCACGCACACACACACACACACACACACACACACATTATATATATGTACACAAGGCATCACACCACTTGCCGATTTTTATTTTTTGCCATATGTAGGCTCTATCGTATTTTAAAAATCACTTCAGATGTTCAACACTGGTACTATTCATGGTAAAAGTTCATTTAACAACATAGTCAAATGCAAAAAAAAAAAAAAAAAGGGGGGGGGGGGGCGTCATTTACTCGCAGCTTTTCAATCGCTCGCCCAGACCCAAGCGGAGGTTTTAACACCCGCTTTCGGTTATTCAGCATGCCCAGTGGGGACTGCACGTTCTCCCTCTCGCCAGAAGATGGCGCCCTGGGCACACATTCAAAGCTGTGACGCCAGATGGTGACTGCTAAACTGATGAGGTTGAAAGAACTTTGTTGGAAAAGCAGACAAACGGTCAAATTTGAGCACGTGCGCAGAAAAGTGAAAACAAACGGGACAAGTCATCACTTAAAGCGCACATGCCCTACTCATATGCTATTTTTTTTTTAATTAAGTGTATAGTACAAACTATATCTCATGGAAACTTCAGCCAAGTATTGGCGCAGGATGGGACACATTTTCCACTCCACGAGTCAAGTCATCAAGCACTCCTGCGTTGCCATCTCGACAGGCGTGTCCGCTTACACCACGGGCGCCATGGCGACAGGCAGAGAAGCGTCTGATTGAATTTGGCCGCGGATGGCCGGCCGGGATGGGCGAGACAGGAAGAGGACTGCGTTTCGGGAGCGCGCGCGTTTCTTCGTCTGCGGGGCCTGAAGATGTCACGGGCCATGTATTATACAAACACGATCTGTTAGTGTCACACATTGACATTGTCTCGGACGGCGATTCCAAACCGGTGGGTTGCGGACAGCCGGTCAATAAATGACATGTATTTGTCTTCTGATTATTTCCGCTAAGTGTTACTTAATGCTCACATCGACACCCACACAGAAAGTCCAGAGCTGAAAAGTTGTTGATTGTGAGGCAGAAACGCTGACCGATAAATCACCGTGCAACCGCCTTGCATAATTTCCCTTTGTAAATGAAACTGAGAGTATAGTTATAAAAGTGTGAGTGTGGTGTTTTATTGTCCATCTGCCAGGGCTGTCTGCTTGCTCCCACTGACTTCCGTTTAAAAAAAAAAAAAAAAAAAAAAAAAAACAACACTCCAATATTCAGCAGTAGGGAGAAAAATTCAGTGTTGCACAATAAGACGGAGAGATGGTGAGATGAGATTTGCGCAGCTTGAAGTCCGTCTCGAGTCCTCACCTGCTGGAAGAGGAGCTCCTGCTCCGCCTGCCTCTCCTCCTGCTCCTGAAGGTCGAGGGGCTCCTGCTTGATGGCCACCGAGGACGAGGCCGAGGACAAGAGCCCCTGATGCTCCCTCAGTTCCTCTTCTGTCTCCTCCGGATGACTCTGGTGCTGCCTGGACGACACGGGTGCCGCCGAGCTGGAGGCTGAGCTCTGCTCGCTCGGTTTAGACATCATCTGAGCAGAAAAGAAAATGTCGAAAATATGACTTGGGCGCATTATTTGTCACTTTGTCATGTAAATTCTTGTGCAGCTGTGCTTTGAGAAACAAGCGCAGCAACTTGGGAGTTTTTCAAGACATGGTTTATTTCAAACAAGCATAAACCACATAGCTTTGCCTCAGCAAAGCCTGCTTAGCTTAAAGCTAACAGATAATGTGAAAACCCAATGATTCGCTAACAAAACTAGCACAGCAAATAGTTATAAGCAATGGGTATTTGAACACAAACAGTGAAACAACACATGTAGAGAGACAATATAACAAGCATATTCTGACTTATAAATTAGCATATTTGCATATTTATTAGCATAGTTCTTTTAGTCATTGTACATTTGTTAATTAATTAGCCAATTCATCATCTCTCTGAATTTCAGTGTTCCACAAAAAAAAAAAAAAATCAACATTGGTCAGGCCCTAACTATTACTGCCGCTTACTGAGTCAGTTGAGCAACTCTTCTTCGTGTGTCTCTATGTCTGCATTATACTGCCCCCAGGTGGCCAAAGAGAACACACCAAAAGGAGTAGCACAATGTCCAATGAATAAAGCCCAAAAAAATTGTAGCAAAAATTGCTTATTTCTTGGCATTGTATGTATTCATGCCAGTACTGGATGTTTTTATAAAGCACAATAGTACACAAGGCCCTAAAAACACACACACGTGACATAAAGGAGGCATTAGTGTAGTGAGGCTACCTTCAAAACTTGCTTGCGGATTTAAAATGGCAAACTCCCTCTTAAGAAACAGCAACAAGTGCTACCAGAGCTGGATGCTGTTTTTAAATCATCAAAAAGTTGTCTGATCACTCCGACGACCAAAAAAAAAAAAAAAAGCAAAAGCATTCATTACTGAGCAAACCGGACCTGTTCCCACAACTCGTGTTTGTTTCAAGACTCATGAGAGAATCTCTGTGTTCGATTCCAAATTAAGTATGACAAACTTGTCCGGATTAGGGTTAGGGAAAGGGAAAACACAGAGCAAATGACAGCAGGGCTAACAAAACAAAACAAACACAAAACAAACCAAAAACAACAGTAAGTAGAAGAAATAGGTTTTTTTTTTGTTTTGTTTTTTTAAATCTTTGCGTGATTAAGAAATGAGTCCATCGTCGAGTAGCTGGTGCAGATGAGAAATGGAGGGGCTGAGTGTTTGTGCATGCAACACACGAGCATGCACACACACGTCGAAAGACACGCACACTTGGCTGGCATATTGCCCAGGGAACAGTTCATTGACGTCAGAGCGCAGCCTCTTGCCTCATTCCCGTCCCTCTTTTCCAAACAAAGTCAAAACAGCCATTCACTCCCGCAACGCTGCTTCACACTCGTCCTCGCTACCTCGCTTTTCTCTTCGCCCGGTGCTCTGCCACCTCATCCAGACCGCAGCAAAGAGCCAGCCACCTTTGGCAAAACGCAGACGGAAGCAAGGGAAGCAAAGTAGGAGCGTGGCGAGTTGCAAGGACACTTTATTTATTTTTTTTGCATACGTTTTTCACAGCCAATAGAGAACGCTGGTCAAACATAAATGCCAAGTTTCAGGGAACGGTCCCTTGTCATAGCTGGGTGCCACAATCATGTCCGAAATGAAAAGAAAGACTAGACTGTCTATCCTTTTCCATTCTTGCGGATCGAGAAGTAGAACATGAGGCGCCTGTCACCAAAAATACCGGTGTTAGACCAAAAAGCAGAAAAACAAGCGTTTTGTGAGGGGGGGGGGGGGAATCAACAACAAAATCATGCCAAATGTTTTGTGACACCTCAAACTACAAAACAGCAACAACCACAAAAGACTTAGCAGGACACTTTGATGGGAAATCATCATTCACGTTGCAAAACAACTTACCATGACACATGCTCTGTTAATACCATAAACACTCCTTCTGCCGGAGTGTCGGGTAATATGCGCAAATGTTGCGCTGATCTCAAATCCAAGCCATGCAACGCCGCCATCTACAGGGATCTCTCAGTCACTACCGTGGTTTACAAACCCAAATTTCATAGACAAGCTGGACAAGATCCCGCTCGGTGACCTCCCGTTAGAAAAACAAATACAGTCGGCGGTGGCAGGGAATGACTTGAACATTCGATTAAAGTGGAACATGAGGTGGCATTTGATTAAATGAAGCAGTGACTGACGACGCTGGTCAACGGCAATTTCTGAATCAGCCATGGCTTTATGTGTCCTGAAATCTATTTGGGATGCCGATTCCAAAAACGTAGTTGAAGAGAGCAAAAAAAAAAAAAAAAGTAAAAAATGTCCAAATGAATGATTCATGAAACAATCCAGCATTTTTGGGGAGAGAGACCTAAGAAGCAGAGGGGTTAACAATTTCAGTCAATGAAGCCTTCAGGTCATTTCGAGACTGAAATCCCCAAGGCCCCCCCACACACACTCCTACAAAGCAACCTTGTACCTCTCCTAACACTCATTTACACCTCTCGCATATACAGTACTGTACATACGCACACCAGCGCACCACACACGCCCACCATGATTAGGGTGAGTCATATTTCCTGGAAGTCATACACAGAGGCAGCATCGCCGGGAGAACAGTTGCCATGGCGACCGAGACAAAACACACACACACGCACACATACGCGCGCGCACACTCACAAGAAATGCTCAGGAGACTTTTCTGATTGCCCGCTATATATTCGGAGACATTTGGTATTCATTTGGGCATCACTCGCACGAAGATGCTAATGAAGCAGTCAAATATAATACGTGTCTTTGTTCATTGTTTCATCATTAAGTAAAAAAAATAATTAAAAAAATTAAAATACTTAAAAAAAAAAAAAAGGAAAACATAAACAAGCTTATTTGAATGGTACAATAATTCACACTTTGTTTTGTGGGACGGATCTGGCCCCCGGGCCTTGAGTTTAACACCTGTCAAGAGCAAAATTGATGCTCATTTCTTTGTCTTTATGTTGCATTCTTCCATTACATGTCATTGATTTCACAATAGTTCATGAACCACTGACGGACTTTGCGTTTCAGCCACACTTTGGCCATCCTCAACCCAAGCGCTTCACTTCCGCCGACGCAAAAGCGCGTACTTGTCACTTGCACACCCGCTCGCAGTTTTGCTTACGAGATGCAAAAAGCAAATGTCGACGATGCGAAGCCGCTTATTTTGAGCCGAGGTGATGTGAAATGACCCGGGGGGGGGGGGGGGGGGGGCATCATCTAATGTGGGCGGAATTGAGGCGGCGGTACCTTGTTGATGATGTGCTGCTGATGCTGGAACTGTTGCTTGTGCTTCTCCAGGAATTGCTGGTGCTGCTGCTGGACCACCAGCTGCTGCAGGGCCTGCGCCTGAGCGCACTGCTGCTGCGGCAGGGGCGCCGATTGGGTTCGACCCAGAGGGTGATGGCCGCGCGCCAGCTTGGACATTGAAGGCGACGGGAGCGCAAGGCCGCTTAAGCCAACTGTGGAGCAGAAAAACATGAAAAGCATTAGCGGAGTCGGGCAGCGAGCTCGATGACTTGCAGAGAAGCGGCAGTCGTTTTTTGCCTCTCGTGAAGCGTCTGAGAAAGTTTGAGTCGCATACAATCGTTGTTTCGGAAAACTTGTTGCCGAGCTATTTTTACGCCAGTGGGATGTCTCTATTTTAAGACGTTTTATCCGTTGGTGAAATTTTAAGTTTTCTTCCTGGTTTGAGCCTCGTGTTATTTTATATCCTCACTTATAAAACAAGGTCACAAGTTGGTGTTTTGCACTGTGTAACTATTCACTCATTAGCACCTCCGAGGAAGAGAAAAAAAAATGAACGCCTGACAGGAAATTGGGTGGACGTCTACAGAATAAGACCCACGAAAAAGTCTGGAGGTCCCAAGCATGAAAAAGAATGGGAAGTCACTCATTTTGGTTTGCAGCACGCAGCTTCAAATATGTTCCTCATTTTGAGGATTTACTTGATTGCCCACAGCTTTGATTCGACGCGTCGGGACAAGCTGGAAACTATTTTCATTGACGCAACCGACGGCGGAGGGTTATAAGCCACGGCAGCAGGTCCGATTGTACTCGGGCGAATACTGACCCATTGGACCGTGGCTCTGCTCCAACAGCACCATGTGTTGCAGAAGGGGGGCGTGGCCAGCGGCGCAGCTGGCCGCGCCCTCTCGCTCCAGACCTGAAGATGCCAAGTAGGCGGGCAAGTGGGCAGCGGGCAGGAAAGGGGGAGTCAAAGGAATGCCCTTCTGCAAGGCGGCAGACAACGCAAGGCGGCTCTCGGCATCTTGATGTCCTGATATTGCCTACAAAGAAAAAAAAAAAAAAAAATCAGACGCAAAGGCAGACATTGTTGAGACACAAAAGGAAGTGAAATCAGACATACCCAAAGGAGCAATGTGAGGAAAAAAAAATATGAAGACAATTTTTCTCTCTCGTTTTTCTTGAGCTGAACTCAAAGGCGGCAGACTTTGACACAAAAGGACGCTTTCCCTCAAATATCGTTCAGAAATCTGTGTCGGTGAACGCAACTCCAAGATTGAAGATTGCCAAGATGACCCTTCCACTTTACACGTGTGGGAGAGAGATTCTGATTACGCGGCATGATTGTTGCATATGGTGTGGTGTAGAAAGTGCACTTTTGGGATCTACTCCCCCCCCCCCCCCCCCCCCCATGTTATTCAGCCAGCCCACAACGCGGCCGGCTTTTACTGTATTGTAGTTCATGGCTCGCCATTCGTAGACTATTGGGCATGAAGAATACTTGCAAGCCATAACGACTCCATATTCTAAATAAATGTTCGCATCTTATCTTATTGAGGATAGTATGCAAATAAAAGCCGCAGGCTTGTTTGCATTCAACAATTGAATCAAGGAAGACGGCGGTCATGTATGTAACATGGACTGATGATGGCGCACATGCCAGATGCATGGTGTTGCTTGCTATTCTCCGTCTGTGTTTTTACAGATTTTTGGCATACCGCATAGGTGTACTCACGGTGCTTCCGGGACATGTGGCCGGCAGCCCCAGCGTAATGTTGGGCAGAGAAGGGGAGGTGTAAAGTGAGAGATGGCTGACGGAACCGTCCCTTGACACCAGGCGCTGGAGCAGGGACGTCTGAATGGGGATGGACGCGCGCGGTGGGTTAAAGGTGTTCCCTACGCTGCGTGCGCGTCTTCGCACATCGAGATGAGACGCGATCATGGTGTTACCTCTCCTGGGCTGCTGGAGATGGGAGCCCCGTTCTCGTGGGGGATATTACTGGAGCTGTTGTTGGGGGAGCTGGGACCTGAGCCGGGGGCACTGCTACATGCAGAGTCTGGAAGAGGGACAAAGCGATCTTTGCCCTATGTTGTTATTTGATGATGTGATTACAAAAATCAACAAATACGTCTATTAAACTACACCCCCCCAAAAAAAAAATCGTTTCCCCCCCAATTTTCAATATGAGTGCGTTTGAATTTACAAAAGACATAAAACATGTACGCACAAATTGTGCATTAAAAATATGATTTAAGGCTAATTTTGTAAGAGGAGTTTGAAATGATAATAAAATTGTAAATTGTAATTTACCGTTTAAAATTTTTAGTGGGGATTAAATCGATGCGCACTGTTTTGCGTTTATGGGGACAAACTAATCTATGTGTGAACACCGCACTCACATCGGCAGTTGTCCGCGATTTTGATCTGCCTTTGCGAGACTTGATTCCACTCTGGCTGAGTCAACTCGAGCGCGAAACAAAACCCGCTACGTTGGAAATCCACTCACCGGCAATATCCAGGGAGCGTTTCTTGGCCGTGGGGACGGGGCCGCCGTCTTTCCTGCGGAGGAGAGGGCTGCTGCGGCGCTCCGTCACCTTTTGCTTTAGTCGCGAGCGAAGCTTCAGGTTGGGTTCGGAGGCTGGAAGGAAACCAAGGATGGATTGAACTAGAGTGTCTAAAGGCCGATCAAATTTGGAGCTAAAAGGGAGTGCTTTTAAATGCCCCCCCCCCCCGCCCCCTTTGAGAACTGTGTTGCCCCTCAAATGACAGAAATGTCTTTATTCTGAGGTTAAGTGTGGGACTCGGGGTACGGGTAGCTGGAGGAAAAAAGACTCTGCATTGCCCGAGTGTACAGCTGTCATGGTGGATGCTGGCCAGTCGTGACTTTTTTTTCCCTCTGTCAGAAAAGCTCAAAACAGAAGGAGCTTTCTTCTCTTCTCCGGCAGCTTCCTTCTGCTTAATTACTTGACTCGGGCCGCTTAAAAAAAACGTTTGACCTTCAAGCTCTTCCCCGCAGCTTTGCATCTCCCAGATCCTTCGACATTCACAGAAAGAGTGGCCTCCTTTGACTCATCCAAGGCAGCAATGCGCGCCACTTTTTCTTCAACCGTCTTTCTAAACAGGCTTCAAGTGCAACCCGATTCACTTTTGAGTTTTCACTCTTGAGCGGTCGCTGACACCGACACAGAATGACGATACTTTTGATACATCAAATTGCAAGGAACACAATGACAGGTAATTGCCGAGAAGGACTTTTCTTTTCTTTTTGACGCGCATGACGATTTGCGCAGTGTAGCGCCAACTGTTGGCGAGGAGGCCTTACCCGATGTCAGACTTGCTTTATCAGCAGCTTTCACAAGTGTCGAGCACCCGACACCTTGGAATAAGGCCAGTGACTCTGCTCTCGTAACATCGGTCGGCGACCAAAAATCTTTAGTTGAATGAGGTAGCGCTTAGCTACTTCGCTCTCATTTTAAAATACGCATTACCATGACGCTACATTTACAAAAGGGAAACCGATTGGCAGATGTAGTCCCAGAAATCTGCAGTGCACCGATATCCTGAATTTAGTGGTTGCACGGGTCAAATTGTATGAAACGACTCAAGAAATACAGGAAAGAGTCAAGGTTCAATTTGTGCATCCTTGGCAGTAAAGGGCGGACAAAATGGGAGTGCGGAGGGAGAAAGAAAAGGAGAGCGAACACGGAGTGGCGGATTAAAGGGAGGTCGAAGGAGGCAGTGGGCGCCACGAGAGCGTTGGTCTCAGGGCACAGTGACTTTAACGGTCGGTAATGCCGAGTGGGCAAAAGCAGAGCGGCGTGCACACGCGCAAAAGCCACTCTTGTCTGTGCGCGCGGTCCAGACTGCTTTTACTGCTGACACTGGCGCTTTGACTCACCTCCATTCGTCTCTCGCGCTAATTCCCCACCTCTCCCTTGCCCTTGGCATAACTTTCCTTCCTCTTCATTTTTTTTTTTTCAATCTCAGCAATGCTCTTTTTCTAAAAATAACACATGAAGCAAATATGGAATTTTCCACGTTATTTCAACTCGGCCCTCCTATTGCGCCTCTTCATGGGTCTCTTACTAATGGCGGCAACTCGTCTTCCAGACGGACTGAATCTCACACTACTGTATATTCACAGACACTAATGAACTCATTCGCCGAGAGCCATTCTCAAAGCAGCGTTGCCCATCGCGCCAGCCCCTTAAAAACCCCACAGAACATTGCAACTTGTGACAACACAAGCCCCGAACCTATCAAAAGACATGCTAGCTTTCTAGCTAGCTGATGAAGCCATTAAGAAAAACTTTTGCATGACAGTGCGCCTGTCTTTGCTAGCATGCGTTTATTGCTGGCAATGACTTCAGAACCTCGTGTGAATATTTGTTTACCCACGTGAGATTCACATCAGTTTGTGCGAGCTTGTTGTTTAGGCTAAGATGCTAGCTAATACTCTTCCCGAGCCTCATAAGGAGGTCATTTGTTTGCATTGAATGATATCATTACCGAATAGTCATTTATGGAACACGGCTTCGTGACTGTTTCCAAAATGGAAGACGAGTGTCGGTGCTTCATGAGCTTCCCCAAAAACATTCGATATGACATTTCCCTGGCCCTTCACCTGCCCGAATGTCCTTTTGTTGATGGAATAACAACAACTGCATTTGTATCAACATGGAGATCATCCAAACATGGCACTTGGTCAATTTGTTACCGTAAGCTCACTCGCACCACCTTATTCTACAAGATCAAAAGCAAAACTCACAAGCGCCATTTTCACTCTGCACAGTGAGCTTGAGCCAAGTCCACATTGTGCATTGCGGTACATACACATGAGGGGGACACTCACACCTTATCATTCTACCTTGATGAGATGGTCAGACTCTTCATACCACAACAAGGAGAGAGGAAATTGCTTCCATTCGACAAAACATATTGACCGATTGCCCGTTTTGGAAAAACTGTGAGTCCCGCCTGCGTTGCTCGAGTCACGTGGGTTGAGTCCTGCGGGTTTTTCGAGGAAAAGCAGCAGCAAGATGCGTACCGATCAATAGTTTGGCCCGAAACTCATCAGTCCAATTCCAAGAAACCGCAGCAGTATGCAAGGCAATTGATTTGGACAACGTGGATTTTGTCTCTTGCACATTTCTTCGAGTAACTCCGACCGAGCGAAGCCACTCTGCTTCGTTCTCGCCTTGTTGCGGTTCTACGTTGATATGATCTTTTCTTTCAAGCTAACAATGACAAATATAGCCAGGCCTCGCGGCTGCACGTCGGAGTGGTAAACAAGGGCGCACAAAAGAGCCGACTGACATTTTCCCCTCTGATGCTGAAAACTAAGCAGGCTTTCCTGTGACCCGACATGGTTCAAATGAGCGGCATCCACTGCTGGCCGTTCACAAAGCCCATTATGGTCAACAAATGAGGTGGGCGGTAGGGGGAAAAAAATGGGGGGGGGGGGGGTTCTCATTTACATTATACATACTTAAATATCAATAAGAGAGCAACGCATGAGTGGGCCAGTGTGCATATTTTGGAATCCATTATAAACGCCTACAATAACGCGGGAAGATCTGAGGTACTGTATCCATTGTGTACATGTCCTACAGGTCCGCCTTCAGCAAGCGGTTCTCAAAACCTCTCACAACCAACATTAAAGAGCAGTAGCGTAGTAGGCCTGGGTGTTCATCAATCTAAAAGAGAGGCCACTGCAACATTTCACAGTTTGGTGCAGAAGGAAGCGGTCAGCGACGAAGGTAAGTTTGCGTTCGGATTCATTTCTGCCTATTCCATCGCGAAGGCAGGTCAGGACGAAGCGCAAGTCTCACACCCAAAGAGCAGTCGAGAAATTGGATGAATGTCCTCAGAATGCAAAAATGAGCATGAAGCCGTTTTGTCTGTCGTGACCGATTGTCGAAAGCGGCGCCAGTAGAAGTCATTTCATCAATGAGTGACAGAAATGTCAGGCGTGCGCACGTGTGTGGGAGTGCGACAGCAAGCGAGGGCGTTGCGTCGTCCATGTCGGCCAGACGGACTTCCTGGAGCTGCATTCAAAGTGCTTCTCTGTTTGCTCAGAGGCAGTATAGCAAAGCCTCTCACAGAATTTGGACAATGCGCGCCTGTTGCACTTTTGCTGCATGTCTGAGCTCACTAGACAGAAAATAATTCCCCGCATATCTATAATTCACAAAGACATCGCTAAAATGGGTCACCGCTGGGGGTCGGTTGGGGTGAAAGAAAAAAAGCGTCACGCGTGACAGCGGCGTTCGTCAGAGGAGCGTGCAACTGGGGCGTCCTCTGTTCCTCGCTTCCTGTCGAGTGCCATTCATGGCGCTGATAATCGCGCCTTTGCTGACATTGAGCGCAAAATACAAACATAAATAAGGAGACCGGGAAATTGACCACATATGACAGCAAATGGCTGCCAATCCAGAGAAGCTGGAGCGGCAAGATGCGAAGCTGCCGATGGCGAGAAAATAATCACGTAACAATAGCCCGACCAGACTTAACAGACAGCGAGACGTGAGACATGAGAGCAAGGATGTTTCCCAAAGGCAAAGGCTGAGACAGGACAAGTCTATCGATGACGTCTGTGAGATTTGTCTGCATCTGTCTAAACACGACGAGAAAATAGGGATGGGCGAGACATCTAAAAATAAACTCGAAAATTGTTGCCACAAATTGTTTTCCATTTCTCGTATAGAAAAAAAAACAAATGACGTGACTCAAAACAAGTCTGGGGGGGGGGGGGGGGGGTTAATCTTGATGGTCGCTTTCAGGAAAAATAGTGCTTTAAAGGGGGCCCAAAAACTCCAAAGTTGGCCGCACCCTGGTACGGACCGCGCTTGCTTTTGCAAGTCGTACTAGCTAAGAGTCATCTGTCGGACGTCAGATCAGTTTGTCATGGCGTGCTAGCATGCTAGCTAGCACTACTGATGAGCTTCATGTCATTTAAATCCTCAATAAAGTGCTTTATGGAACATGGGTTCACCATTGTGTACATGTTAGATGTCTGTGTTGTTCCAGACCACAGTATAAAAAAAAAAAAAACAACTCAATGGAATACCAGTCTCAACTTTGCTGCCAACATCTACGGGCAATTACGAAAAAGTCAATGACTCGCACTGCTTGCGACCACAATCAGTCCCGAAGCCTACCCGGTTCGCTGTGAGACATGGCTCTTCCTTACCTGTTTTGCGGAGTGGGAAGTCGTCTTTTGAGTCGTACGTGCCCAGCACTGCGTGGTGGTATGCTGACATCATCGCTTGGGGAGGGGAGCTTTGATCCAGCGAACTGTGTTGGGTTTTCCTGGATGTTAAACAATCAGATGTGTGAGGTGCACCTTCACATCCATTCATCCTCAGAGACTCTCCAAGAAAACCACAAAAAGTGGCTTGATTTCTTTGGGTTCCATAAAACTGCACACTTCAATTCAAATGATTGAATGAAAACAGCCGTGGCAGCCCCGCCGATACAACTTGATTGTCTCAACTCATGCGCGCAAATCCGCCAGCGAGAAAGAAAGCTCGTCTCCGTCTGCAAGGTCGAATCGCAGCGTTATGACAAAGCCGTCACAACGGGGCTGAGGCGAATGAGACTCAAATGCATCATTTGCCTCCATCTCTTTCGGCTGCCAAGGAGGCAAACGTACGGCGCAAACAGCAGGGAATGACGTCACAAAGCTGAGAAACGGAAAGCACGTGTGAGAAAAGAAAGAAAGCCCTTTTTCAAACACCCACATTCACAAATCTGGCCTTTAAAAAAAAAACAAAAAAAAACTCGGCTATCAATCACTGACATCAACAAAAATTAAACGACTCTCAAAGGCGAGTGGGTGATGAGGGAGATTTGCAAGACGTACAAAGTACATCAGAAACGGCCGCCGACACTCACCCGTACCAGTAGCGGGGATCGTTGGACAGACAGTGGTTTAAGTTTCGCTGAGCCAAGGCTTTCTTCTTGTTCAGGACAAACTCTTGAAGTCGCATCTTGACCTCGGTGCTGGCCACCGCGCCTGATATCACACAGGGAGGAAGAGTGACGAACGGAGATCATCACGAATAGATTAGTGTTCTGCGGGCGCGGCAATATCCCGGCGTTTGAGCTTGGGAGAGTGACAGAAGACTCAGACAATCTGTACGTTGGTATGCAGGTACTAAGTGAATGTTCGTCATCACCTTTCATAAACTCTTGCTCGATGTGACAGATGTGGTGATTTAGACCACTATTGCATCCAATTAGTTTTTTTTCGTTGCTCTTCCAAATTGGCTCAACAACAATTTTCAGTCAGTCAGTATTACCCAAGCGATGGGCTGCGTGCGACTCTTCGAAAAAAAAGATTGAAAAATCCTCTTCCTACAAACGTGGCCTTTCGGCGCCTGTCGTGTCTAACTCACTTTCTTGGCCGCGCTCCTTGTTTTTGAGCTGCAGTAGCTTGTGTTCCCGGTGCTGCTTCTCCAACTGCTGCTCGTTGCGCTGCTGCTCCACCTTCCTCTGATGCTCCAGCAGCTCCTGCTGATGTTTCAACGTCATCAAATCCTGTTGGTGCTGTTGGGAGGGACAGAAAGAGACGACGGTTAAACCAAGGAGTTGCGTAATGTGTGTGCGTGGAGGGGGTGGGGTGGGGGAGGGGGGGGCGCAAACGATTCAAGGATTATGTTTTGGATGAAGTTGGGGAGGGGGGTGCGGGGAACAACTATGACATCTGCCGACAGCTGTCACGACAAACGCAACGCATAAAGTTGAGCTATATTGACAGCTGTTCAAACGAGTTAGTCGATGAATCGTTAATTGCTCGAGCCAAGTTATGACTTGACACGGTCGGAAACGCTGCATGTCCAAAAATTTCCAATTGTAATTTTTCTTTTCAAGTCAACCAAACTATCGGTCTCAACCGTCTCTTCTTCAGCCTGCAAGAGCCGTTCAACATTTTGTCACCTTAACATTGACAATAATGAGTGAAAAATAGGTTCGCTCCATTTGCGTTTGATTTTTTTTTTTGGGGGGGGGGCAGGAGGGTTTAAAAATGGATTGTCGTAATGCTTCGGTGAAGAAGGAAGCGGTCAGCCACGACGTTGCGCACGGATCCCTTTCCCCTCTCGCTTCAACTGCTTAGTCAGCTCATGGTTTTGATTCATTGCATCACTCGTGGCTTGAAGACCTTTGAACAAGAGTTTGGGAAGATGACGTAACCTCGGTTGTTTGCTTTTGCGAAGTAGTAAAAATCTCAGGGCGTCGCCAAGAGTGCAGACAGGCAGATTTTGTTGGAGCGAATGAAATTAGCCGCCGAACATCTATTTTGGCGTTAGCGCAGCACAGGATAGGACAGCGGGAAGGTCTTTTCAGCAAGTTGAACGACGGGGGTGGTTGGTAGACGGTCGTCAACTCACCTGGATGTGATCATGAAGCTGGGCTTCGTGTTGCCTGGACAGCTGTTCGTGCTGCCTCTGAAACTCGGCAATGAGTAACTGCCTCTGGAGCTGCTGTTTGTGTTTGAGAGCCACCAGCTCCTGCTGCAGCTGCTGCTCTTGGTGGCCTGCAAGAAAAAATAAAATAAAATGTCAGGCTCCGACCGCACGTAAATGGAGTCCTCATGGCTCAGGGATCAACAGTACTGACTAATGCACGGCCCATTGCTCGGCTCATTTGATGTGGGGCAAGCGGTGGAGGTGGGCGGCGCAGGGTGGGGCTGGGGGACTAAACCGTAGGGGGTCTGTTGGTGGTGGTGGTGGTGGTCAACCATCCGCAGGTCCATAGGGAGGATCGTTGTGGCCGTGGGGGGCACCGGCGCGGGCAGGGCTGCTGCGCTCACGTCAACTGGTTCAAAAAAAAAAAAAAAGAAAAAAAAAGGAAGAGTTAGAAGAGAAAACGATAACTTCTGGTGAAAGGTGAAAACGAAACATTTTGTCGACTAATTTTGAAATTTTTGTGGAAAAGGTCTTTTCAAGAAGCATTTCGAAAGACGACTGCAAATGATCTACTGTCAGGTGCCAAATTTTCCCAACTTGACCAAATGAATTCAGCCCCAAGTTTGGAAATGAGCTGCAGGCTGCGAGGCAGGCGTGCCGCTCACTGTTGCAGCGTACCGCCCGTCAGGAAGAACGCCTTTTTTGTTTTGGTTTTATTGTGTAAGAGCATTAGCTCCCAAAAAGTGGAAAGATACAACGTGCCGGTGACGACCGTGGGGCGGATATCACTCTTCTTTGATTTAGCTGGCATCTTAGCCTAAACTGGCGGCCGTGTACCGTAAACACGCTGGCTCTTTCATTTATTCACCGATACAAACCCAACCGAGGAGGGGGGGGGTGGGGGGGGGGGGAGAAGAAGAATCTCGGACGTGCACTTGACTTGAGTGATGAAATATGGCAGCGGAGAGCAAAAACAATCCCACTCCTACATGAGTTCTGCAGCGGAGATTTGCTGACACGCATACAGGGCTTACTGTCAGCGCGTGCGTGCGCATGCATGCGTGTGTGTGTGTCTTTCATTTTTGAGTCCAATGCAGATTTGTAGTGTGCTGTTGTGAAGTGCTGCTCAGGAGTGAGGAATAGCCGACATGGCAGAGACAAAAGCTAAATAAGAAATACTCCGTTGGTCACCATGGTAACGGCAAGGATGCTAGCCAGCGTGCCATTTGAATGAATCGGAAGCCATTATTTTTGTTAGTTTTTTTTTTTTTTTTAACGAGAGCGTACCGTCGCTTTGGTTGGCCTTCAAGCAGCTGACTCATCCGCATTGCAAGACGCGAGAACAATTTGATGGGTTGTTGATTGTCACTGCGGTATGCGCCGATGTCACGCCTGCTGTGAAAATGACTATTTCCCCATTAAAGACCGATGGCGGCATTATACGTTGCGCGGTTCGAGTTGTCATCTTATCGCACATGAGATTGGCGGCTGAGGATGAAAACCGCGGATGATCCATTTGAGACGGCGACCGACCGTGTTGATCTGTTCATCCTTTCTAGGGCGGCAGATTAGCTGCGAAATGTCCCAGCTGACTTGTGGCGAGAGAAGCGAGGTACACATTGGGAATGGTCTCCAGTCAATCGCAGGGCACGCATCGACAAACAGGCAGCCACAGTCACACTTCAGAGTCTTTTGTGAACAAAAGATTACTTCTGGGGCGAGAACCAGGGTACACCTTGGACAGGTCCGCACCCACACGCCTCCTGACGCACCGCAACAAAAAACTGCGACCTTATATCGGGGTTTGAGTGCGCAGATAGAGTGTATTGCATTGTATTCATTTCACTTCAACCGCAAAAACATGGCACGATTGTCAAGGAAGAAGTGGGTTGCCGCAAAAAGAGAGGCGAGCTAGACCCGGGACTGGTCGCCAGTCAATCGCAGGGCACATACTGATTAAACAAGCGGCCATTCACACGCACAACCACACTTCGGGACAATTCGCGGTCTTCAGTTCACCTCAATTTGCTCTTGGTGAGAGAACACCCTGGACTGGTCACCAATGCGGACACACACACACACAGCGGTCCCCAAAATATGCACGTTACACACCTTACATTTGAAGCGACAATGATTGCTCCCTTCTTCAGCGTCACTAAACATTTCGAAGCGGTCAGACTCAACCTCCGCGAATTCTGTTATCCGAACACCGAGATCAAATTCACGTGCGCATCATTCCGTTTCTCCCGCTCGAAACGGGACCCGGAGGGAGCCGCCTGCCGCCGCTAGTCAATATCTCCGACCCATTGGTGAGCCTCTTATCGCCCCGAGCAGTCGAGTGACCAATCGGCTGGCAAACATGCTTGCAGTTACTGTCGGAGCTAGCCTGCGACATGGTTGGTAGCGGGCAGCGTTTCAGCGAGGGAGGAAACTTGACACCCCGTCAACAGGACGGCAAGGAGGGAAGAAAGGGTGTGGCAGGACCAGACATGCTGGCGCATCAGTGCGTGTGCGCTTTATTTGTCAGGGGCATGCTTGGGATCTTGATACAGGGGGCGGGGTTATACTTTGGGGGCGGTCCCGAAATTTGAATAGGCAACAAGCTAATTTCATCAAGTGATAGCTGTAGTACCGATAATCTGCTTCGAAAATTGTCAGCGCCAACAATCGCAACATTTGGCAGAAAAGTCACCTATCTGTTATCTGCATCCCATACGATTTCAGAAGTTTTATGTTTCATCGACGGGTTTGGTCAATAATGAGTGAAGAAGCTTATGTTGTTGTTGTTGTTTTTTTTTTAATGGTGAAACTGTGAACAATTGCTCTCGGTGTGCAGAAATAAGACTCGGCACAGCAAACCAAAGTCTGTCACTAATGGCTCAGCTCTCACATCAGACGAAATTATTTCTGACCGTGTTTTGCATGCTCTCGCCCGAATGTTTAAAACGCATTAAAGCTGGCCTGTCAATCTCAAAAGATAACCAGAAGACAGAAGTCACAAGCGAGGACTCCACCCAACATCCTACAAATCAACTGCAGGTTGAAGAGGTTTTCACTTCTGTTGACACGCCGTCCGTCTCTTTGACTATTTTTATTCTTTATTTATTTCCCTAAGCCAACCACTTTTTGGGTTGATGGCGGCCTACACAACAAAAAACAAGAAAAAAAATATTGGTCACATAGCTTCCATTTCGAAAAGCAGGTGCTGCCCCCTGTACACGCAAAAGCGCCAGTCTTGGTCATGAGATATAGCCCCCAAGCTAGCAAAAAAAAAAAAAAAAAGGGATAAAAACAAACAGAAAAAAAAACTAACTTTTCTTTTTTTTGCACAGTCTCTCCACATATGCAGCATGTGGCATCCTAAATATTTTGTCTGGCAAGCAACGTAGATCTCTACATTTGGCTGGGTATCACACTGTTTAGATGGTAGTCCAAATGAGCCCAAAATGGAAGCAGGTCTGCTTGACAAATAGCAAAATGGCAAACACCATTTCCATCTCACTCAATAGCGCCACCTGGAAAGTTTTGGGAAAACAAAGAGCCCCCAACAAAGGTTTCATCCATCAGCAGAAAATAGGAAGGACCTGTAGACCATAAATGTACTTCTGACTTTGGGTTAGTTAAGTGTTAGCGTCTTCTCCATGCTCCTTGCGAGTGTTTTCATTTTGTACGTGTATGTTTGACTGTTCAATGAACAGCCGAGAGTGCAGCAGCGAGTATCGTGCTCCGAGTTTTTTCCCCTTTCCAGAAAGCTTACCGGTATTCACATTTTGCCCCGTGACAACCCCAAAAAACAACAAACCAACAGCTTGCAGCTCATAAATTTTGAAAGGAAGGCCACGAGCTGGTCACGGTAATAATAATAACAACAACTTATGTAATTTAGGGTTCAGCACCTTGCCCAAGGACACTGACAGTTGGAATGGGGAATCGAACATCAGACCCTTCGGTCACTGGACAACCCATTGGACCAACTGAGCCGCAGCCACTCGGGCGGCACCGTGTGAGTAGACAAAGCAAACAATTGCCACTCACCTCCAGTATGGAGCATTTCGAGCAGGGGTGCCCAAGTCCGGTCCTGGAGAGCCCCTAGCCAGCCTGTTTTGTCTTTGTCCGTCTGCCGCCTCCAACACATTCGATTCGATTGCTCAAGCTCGCTAGCGGGGCTTCTGTAACGCTTACTCGTGAGCTGATCATTTGAATCAGGTGTGTTGGAGGAAGGGGGACATGTCGAAGAGGTCGGATAGGGGCTCCCGAGGACCACACTTGCGCACCACCGGTATTAGAGCCTTCAATGAAGCAAACATGCATGTTTTGAAAATGTAACTTGAGAAAGGGAGAACATGCAAACTCTGGGAATCGAAACCCTCGAACCTGAGAACTGTAAGGTGCGGTGCAACACTAATTGGCCGTGCTTGGCGAGAGAGCAAACATCTCAACTTATTTTTCAACTTTTTTAAATTAATGTTTTTACGTAAATGCCGAGAAAAACAAGACAGGGGACAGATGAATTCTCAGCCTAAACTTTTGCACATACGCGAACGAACATACACGAGCACAAACAATCCCGTGGGGGCGGCGCAGATGCGACCTCTGCCATCTGTTCCATTCACTTGAATGGCGCGTTGTGTCGTGTGAGGAGCGTCTCCGGACACCGGGACCATTCAAGAAACACGCTCACTCGACTCGAGGCCGCCCCGCACGCCCACGTAGCAAATGAGCACGCGCGCACAGCGACTCGCCCGACCGCAGCGAAAACGCGGCCGGCGGTGAGATCGCAGTCAAGCGCGGCAACGCGCCGAACAACAACACGACGGTGGCAAGAGAAGCCCCAAGTCCACGTTGACTCGGGCGCAACGCACACAAGTCAAGTCGGGAGGTCCGGGAACGGTTGAGCGAGCGCTCCGAACACACACACACACACGCACACACACACACGCACACACACACACACACACACACACTTCCATTGCATACGGAACAATAACAAGAGGATCTTCTTACCCATCAGTTGCGCTTCCGCGGGGCAAACGGGAGTAGAGTGTTTACTGCGAGCCTCCCACCCCCCCCCCCCCCCCAAAAAAATCACAAGTCAAACTAGGAAGCGAAGTCCGCAAAAAAAAAAAAAACGCGCGCACACAAGAGATAAATGTTGTTTTCCTGGTGGGAAGGGAGTGAGAGCTCTTTCCCACTCCGAGTGTCTCTCGTCTGTCTCGGTTTTCCCTGACCGACGCGCTGACTGGCTCGGGTCTGCCCTCCAGCTGCCTCGCTCTCCTCCCCTCCCTCCCTCCACCGACTGCCTGCCCGCCTCCCCTCTCCCTCTTCCTCTCCCTCCCTCCCTCTCTCTCTCTCTCTCTCTTTCCAGGAATTTATTTCCACATTTCCCCCCCCATTCTCTGTAAGGGGAATATATAATGAATACTTCTCAGTGTTTTCTTAAGGATTTTTTTTTGGGGGGGCATGTAAAATAAATAAATCACTAAATCAATCAAAAACGAGCGCTGCCAGTTGGCCATCCCTGGTCTCTACACTCCCACAGTGTGTCAACTCGCTGAAGTTTGAATATGAAATGAACAGATGGCACTGGTCTATTTTCCCTGACATTTTTTTTAGACTGAAAGTGGAGATTTTTATAGCATCGTGTGAGTGTTTTGAAGTGATGCCTGCCTAGGTGCCTGTCATTTTGCAATTTGAAAGCGGAACGAGTGTTGAAGACATTTCCCGCGTGTGCAATGACTTTTCAACATGATTAAAGAATGTTGGGACAGGGTCTTAAACGATAAAAGACAGGGGGCGGGGGGGTTCTCCGATTTTCACCGATCGCAGGTGGGTCTGGCAAGAAAAAAAAAGTATAAAAAAGATATCCGCCAACATACAGTAATTGAAAATGTGTCCGCGAGTTGCCAAAAATACGCAACGTGTTTCGATTAGTCAAACACGTTTGCGGTGTTGCGAAAAAAAAAATCTGGTCGTGGCACAACGTGCGTATCGGCCTGTTTTGGAGCTATTTTTGAAGTCAGAAGGTTTTCTACGACGGGTAAACACACACACAAACACCTGGCATCGAAAAAAAGGGCCCGTTATCAGCGCGATGTGCGCCGCTGACGTCAAAGCCTTACCTAAGCTTCATGACCTCGATAAGAGCCCAAATCGTGTGCAAAGCCCCTCTTCATTTTTAGAACAGGGACGAGACCCGGCGGGGGGGGGGGGGGGGGGTGGAGGGCAATGACCCCACGTGGCCGAGGAGCGAGCAGCCAGACCGCGAGGGTAAACGGCCGCATATAGGGAAGCATTCGAACACGGTCAAAGATCAGGGCAGATTATCGATGCAGCTCAATGCACCTTGAAAACCATGCGGAGAGTTTTTGATACCTTCATTCATTTTTTTTTTTCCCACTGGGTTACTAAATTTTTTCTCGTATCCATTTAAAAACTCAGGAACCACGAGGTGGCACGGTGGGAAACCGGTGAAATTTGGGTTTCCTCGCTGCCACGCGAATGAACACTGGTGTCAAACTCAAGGCCCCGGGACCAGATCTGGCCCGCCACACCTTTTTATGTGGCCCGCGAAAGCAAATCATGCATGTCAACTTGCGTGATGCTTGCTAAAATCTCGACCAAAATGTAAAATTCTCATATGTAATAAATATGAGACACATTTTCTTGTAACCAAACCCCTCATTACAGTAGTTGAATAAACTGTTCGTATTGACTTTTTTATTTGGTTTCAGTCATAACGGCCCTCCAAAGGAAACGGAAACTAAAATGCGGCCCACGACATAAATGAATTTGACGCGCCTGTCCTAAAGTGAGGGCACCTTGTCGACGCCGAAGATTTGGAGGCGGGCTTGTGCCATTACTCGCATCAGCCGGCAAGAGAACCAGACGAGACGATAAGTGAGCATATCCCAGATAAATCTCTCATGTAGTTATCTGCATGAGAGCCGGCGTGCGTGCATGCGTGCGTGTGCATTCAATAATGCATGCGGCATAATGATTTCATGGCTTTTCCAAGTACGCAGCGTGGCGGCCGGGCAGACAGGACCGATGAATAAATCATGCACGGCATCGGCCTCGTAACGTACACACAAACGCGGCGGGCCCGGCGTGCTAGCAGCTCGTCCCGTGGGTGAAAATGGGTCGAAAACGTCAACTTTGATTTTGAGACACCTTAAATTCATCTTTGTCTTCCTCTGCTTGGAGACCAAAAAGGAAAAAGGACGGGGGGAGGATTTTCTTTCATCCGCGTCCCCCCAATAATTACATATAATAATAATAATAATAATAATAATTACATACAGGGACTCCAAAAAACGGGAGCTACCGTGTCATTTATTATTGATTCGCGTTATTTATAATACACACGCACTCTTGTTGCAACATGCTAGTCAACCCCCCCCCCCCAATTTTTTCGCATGCTGTCCCGCTGCTACTTGACTTTTTAAAAATTAAATATCTTCATTTCAGAAGAAAAACAAGAGTTGTCATGGATGCCCCACCCATCAATTTAGTACGAAACCATCTTTTGACAAAGATGATAACTACACATTCGTTCATTCTGTGACCAATGATTCAAAACGCGTATGGCAAAGCTTGTTTTGAAATTGAAATGAATGGAAATGACATTGATCCATTCCAGCCAATAGATAACACATATCGGAATATAAAGAATGTAAAGAATGATCGTTTTTTTGCAATATGGCTCCTTTTGGTACGCAGGACAGGCACAAACGGAGAAAACTTTCACAGCTCAGTGAGTCAGTCAACTGCAATCGCGTTGATTGTTTTTCATTGAAGAGAAAGAAAATATGCCAGTGAGTCCAGTGGACCCCTCAATTCCGGGGGAACGACGAATAGAAAAAATCTGTGAATAATTGATGCTCACTGTAGTGGCCATTACAAAAAAAAAAAAAAAAATGCATTTCTCCTATCAGCTACAGTATCGGGGGGTGGGGGGGAGTACAGCAAATAAGCATATGCGGTTGTGTTCTGATATTGCGTTTATACATGTGTTGCTGCATCGTTTTTGTTCATTAACATTAAACTGCTACATTGATGTGATTCATTAATTTTTTGGGGGGTGGGGGGGAGTTTCCCCAAATACAGAATGTGTCCTTGTCTTGATTTGATGTTTTGTTTCAGAGTAAATGTGAGAGTGGCAACAAATAACATAAAGAATTACTCGCTCGCTCTCTCTCTCTCTCTCTCTGCCAAACTACTGCCTGTCCTTGTCCATCACACTGATGGACTTCAATACAGTCTGTGAATATAAAAGCCCAAAACTGCTTAGTTGAAAGCGGGCCAAATCTTTGTCCTGTTCTTGAGCGAGGAACTCCCTTCATTCATATTTCACACGCTCTCCTTCCATGGTAATGCCTTCCGGGGTCTGTGCCGAGCTTGCAATAGAGCGAGAGCCATTAGCTGCAGGGCGGTGATGCCGGCATCCCCCCCCCCACGCCCTGCCCATTTCTTCCAAAGCACTTCCGCTCCTACGGGGCCCTCCGTGAACCCATTTCTTTTGGAGGACAACCTCAAAAGGCGCAGCAGACAAGAGCATTCTACCAAAAGAAATGGCAATACGCCATCAATCACAAAGCTGAACGCACATGAAGTCGCCATACAAAATGATTTATTGATGTATTTATTCCGTTTTGGGTAAAACGCGTTGCTTCGCTTTTCATTTCTCTTCTTCAAATGGAAGCCCACCGTTCAATGCCACAGAAGAACAGATTCTTCAAGTAGGCCCGGTTTGCCCGTGAGATTCAGTTTCGTAAACCGGTGAAATGACGAACGGATCCCTGAACGCGGCGGCGGTGCGTCGCTTTGGATCTGCAAGTAGCACAGCTTTTGAGGTGAAGACCGTGATTAGGCGGCAAATCGCAGCTTGTCACGTCGTATGAGGGAGAGAAGACTGGAGTTGAAGCACCTCAACTCGAGTATGCATATGGATGATAGAATCCAAGTAGGTGCTGCGGTAGGAAGTCGAAGGCGTGTGTTGACGACGCAGCGAATGGCGAAAACCGTGACGTTCAACTCGAGCCGGGCATCTTTCTCATCTGCAAATCAATTTGTATTTTGCCAACATAAGCGCTTTCTTGTTCTCGCGTGCAATGACGTGAGCACAACGGCAAAATTGTGCACAAAAGCGTGTTTTGCGCATACAGTACAAGAACGTGTTTTGTCACTTTGGGCGGACTCGCGGAATGAACAAATTGCAATTAAGAGGAGCTTTGTGCAGCACAGAGTGATGAAGAATTTCAGGGGAGTTCAGATTTGCGTTTCCTCAACTGGGCGAGTGCTCAAATATAGCTCAGGGCCATTAGACAGGAAGGAATCCTCTTTCTGGACTGCGCATGTGCTACTCGTGGCGTCTGTGGTCCACAAGGCCAGCCAAATGGTTGGGAACGTAAAGCAAAAGGTCTAAAGCCAGAAGTGGTCATCCATTATACAGTAGATGGCTCGCGGAAGACTGCTGGCCATCCATACGGTGCCGCTCGCGCTCTTAAAAGCCTTTACGAAAGCGTACCTCTTGCATAAAGCAGCCGGAGGAAGTGAAAGAGCGCCGAGGAACGGCCGCAGTCAAACGTAGACGATATACCTCGCCCGCGCGTTGACCTGACACTTGCACGCAAAGAGAAACCGCAAGACCCGCAGACGAGCGGGACGGACGGAGATTGGCCAATATGATCGTCGAATGGCGACCGCTCGGGCACAGAAAGAAGGAGCGCTAAAACTTTGGACAGCAGAAAGCTCAAGCATCCTTTCCATCAAATTTGACAGCAAACTCGCCAGTGGGAAAAATGTAGGGATGACTGCTCCGGGAAATAACACAGGAATGAAATCAAAGAAGGCAGAGGGTGGGGAAAAAAAAAAAATCACAAAGATGGTCAATTGCGTGACCGTCCGCCTGCCAAACGCAAATCTGATCAAATCCATTGATTTTCCTTTTGGGCGGAGAAGAGGGCTTGCCAGTGACGGCAGTTCGCATTTGGAGCAAATTAGGGGGACATATGGCGCGCTCGCACCACCCCCTCCTGTTTTACTGTGCCGGTAGAAGAGCAGGAAAGCTTGAAAGAGTGCAAAAATATGGACGCAGGCAAAATGATTGGGACCCTTCGCTGACAGAAGTGATGACCGAAAAAAACAGACTCAAGTATCAAGAAAATAAAGGCGTTACTGAAAAAAAAAGTGTTGCTTTTGAATTTGAAGAAGCGTCACTAAAACTGGCCTGGACGAAAAGGAGGCCAATCTTACCCGAACGCACCGGCGCCCTGAGATACGAGTTGCATATTTTGTTCCGTGACTACTCAAGACAATCGTATTTCAAATCAGCTTTTGCCGGTGAAAGGAATGGCGGCGACAAAACTGCTCATTTGAGGTAGATGAGTGAATTTTCAACACCAGTGAATCTTTGTTGCGTGCTGAGGTGCGGTTGCAGTACGTCAACTTTTGCCGTCTATCGTTGAGATGAGTGGTGTCCAAACTACGGCCCCGGGGGCCATTTGCGGCCCGCCGTTCATTTTTCAGCGGCCCGCGAAATGACAAAAAAAAATTGTATACTACCAAAAATGACATTTGATGTGGGGCACAAGGTTAGTTCAAACAAGTGGGGGTGGGGGCGCTGGATGTGGAAATGGGATGCGGCTGCTGTTAAGTGCAGAGCAGGATCTATTCTGGAGATCGTTGGCTGTCGGTCACCCCAAAACTTGGAAAAATCACAAACTATTTGCCTGAACACCATGAACAGAAAGCCGATGAACAACACAAAAATGATCTAGAATTGCTTCCTTGACCGACTTCAGCATGTTTGAAAAAGTTGACGGATTTTAAAGTGGCCCTTCCATCCTTCCATTTTTCTGTAGGCGGCCCTCAAATGACAACGTTTGGACACCCCTGCTCGAGATCCCCCTCCCGAATAATAATCGTATTGATTATCCTGATTTCAATATCTATCAAAAACGATTGTGATGTTTTTTTAATTTTTTCCCGTAATTGTCCAGCCCGAACGCAAACGAGCACTTAACTAAGGCCTCGTCAGACCGGCGGAGTGCTCAGAGCCAGACTTGTTTTTGTCTTCCAGCAGAGCAGACAATGTTTTAGCCTACTTTGTCTGCTCCACTGCCATTATTCTGACAGCTGGGTGCACACACGCGCGCACTCGTCGTGTGTGTGTGTGTGTGTGTGTGTGTGCGCGCGCACATTGACATGAAGGTCACAACCTCCAGCTATAATTAGGTAGTGATAAATTGCTGTTTTAACATTGGAAGTCTAATCTGTCACTGTTTTGAAAAGTTTTAGCCTCGCATCAGAATACACCTTAAAGTAAGAATGGTAATATGTATGTGTGTGTGTGTGTGTGTGTGAGTTGTGCAGACAAGAGGTAGCTGCCACTGAATGCTGCCTACACCAAACTGGCAGCAGACACGGAGCTCCATGCCAGGTCAGGGAGTGTGTGGGTGTGGCATTGGGTTTCTGTGGGCCCATCTGGAGCTCTGGCAAGCAGGCCCGGGGGGCAACGCCCCCCCCCCCCCCACCACCCCCTTCCCCGTCCGTGTTCAAATGGCAGGTTTTGGTGAATTACAAACAAGACCAGGAAATAATTTCGCTACCGTTTGAAGTGTCCTGTAACCTGTTCAAGTCAAATGGGGGGGCCGGGGGGATCTTTTTGGTGAGGAGCTAAAAATAAAAGTTAAATGATGTGGTTGCACAAGTGTGCACACCCTTTCGCGACACGATTGTGTGAAAACCGTTTGCGTTTTCATGACTGTGACGTGGCCAAGTGGCACACCTCAGGAGTCGCAAAAAAAACAAACAGTTCTTTACATTCAATTTAATTGTGTCGAGACTTTTTTTTAAAAAAAAATAGAGAGTCATTTTTTTAAAATCATTATTTAAAAATTGGTTTGTTTTTTTTGAAGAAGACTGGAGCTAATTAATGAGTTTTCCGGAAAGCTGAAGATGATCACATGATAGAAATAAATAGACAAGAACCTCACTTTATAATGTCGGATGTAAAAAGGATTAATTCAGAGAACTTCCCTCAAAAGACTCCAGTGAGGCAGAAGCCTGGCTGGCGGCCTTAATGTGGTCACGGTGAGCTCTGAAACCCACCACAAACTTAAAAAAAAGGGGGGCTGGGGGGTGGTCTAAATTGTTGCCAGGAAATTAGGGTTGGCCATTGGGGTGAAAACGTTTTTTTGGTCTCTGTCACAAATAAATAAATTGATCACAGTCCAGCGGACGGCCATCTACCAACTCATTTATGAAAGCGAACGTGGCAAAATGAGCAAAGTGACTTTTCAGCGGTGGCCGATCGCTTCTGTAAATAGTCGCAGAGAGCCGCTCGGCCGGCGCGGCTTTGCAAAGGCGGCGTTTTGCTCCTTCCATTTACAAGTTGCGTCACTTAAAATAATCCCAAATATTGACACACCGTGCAGCTGCGAGCGACGCTCTGACAAACGCGCACGCACGTCAACACGCAGAAGTTTCAGCGCCACTCGGCTCAGTGGGCCGGGACGTTTGCCAGCTGTTCGTTGAGTTGGCGTCGTTTCTTTTTCAGTGATCTCGCCGGCAGATATTCCGTTTGGTTTGGTTTGGTTTGGAAAAGCTCGGGGAGCTGGATTCCTGTCGCAACAGGCCCGCTTCAAGCGCGCGCCATGGCTGCTGTTGGCCTTTTTAAGATGAAGACGCATGGACTGTCGACAATTAGACAAGTACGGTGACTGCGGAGTTTGCCGTTTGCCAATTCACCACGTTTTTTTTTTTCTAGAAATAGAGTACTGATAGCCGGTAACGGCTTGATAGCGACCCTATTTCAGTGTATTGGGTAGTCGTTCGGAAAGGTGGCCGATACCAGCCACTGATACTTCCATCCATCCATTTTCCGAACCGCTTGATCCTCACCAGGGTCGCGGGGGGTGCTGGAGCCTATGCCAGCCGTCTTCGGGCAGTAGGCGGGGGACACCCTGAATCAGTTGCCAGCCAATCGCAGGGCACACAGAGACGAACAACCATCCACGCCCACACTCACACCTAGGGACAATTTAGAGCTTCCAATCAACCTGCCATGCATGTTTTTGGAATGTGGGAGGAAACCGGAGCACCCGGAGAAAACCCACGCAGGCCCGGGGAGAACATGCGAACTCCACACAGGGAGGCCGGAGCTGGAATCGAACCCGGTACCTCTGCACTGTGAAGCCGACGTGCTAACCACTGGACTACCGGGCCGCCCTCCACTGATACTTGAGGGGGGAAAAAAAAATCTGACATCAAGTATTGTGGCGGTTTGCCCCTGGGGCAACTCATCGTGTGTACCAGAGTGAAAGAAAGAAAGAGCTTAGTTAGATAATTATCTGTCATTGGATGGATTAAAATTGTATGTGTCAGTAGCACAAGTGGTACTGGCACGCAGTATTTTATTTTATATATATATATATATGCGCGTGTGTAAATAATAAGTAAATAATGATGTGTGGCTCTCTTCTCGCCTGTCTAGTTTCTTCTCCCACCTTCCTCCTCAATCCCTGCAGCATCTGTGCTCTGATCGCTAGCTATGTGTCAGTGGTGTGTGGGCTGCTGCTAATTTGTGCAGAGTGGGAGAAAGCTTTTTGGGCATGTGGCAAAAGTGTATTTTAAGCCGCACAATTGCATTCTCACAGGCAGGTGCGCACGCATGCACACACACACGCACGCACACACATGCACACACATGCACACACTTTGTGTCTGGTCTCCTGTTTTGAGGGCCTGGCCTAATGTCACATGCGTGTTCACGAAAACAAACAGATGCCCCAACCCACATTCACATGTTGTAAAACAGGAAGGCACAGGCTGGCAGTTCTGATTGTGATGTGATCGAAACGCAGGGGGCGCTTACTCCAAACGACAGGGTGGACACGAGATGAAAAAAAATGGAATGTATTGTACACGATTAAAATGACATGTTTAGTTGAATAACTTGCGGTGTCGAAATTTGCTTGATTTTGACGGCCGAGCATACAGTCGACGTTTCCCAAGACGAGGCGACCGCGGCATTTCCGCGAGGGTGGCTTGAGTGTTTATTTATGAGTCACGCGCATGACGAGATAGATCATAAACAGACTGGCCGGACGGGGCGACCCACGGCCGCATGCACGTTGCCGGGGGGGGGGGAAGCTACGCGATGTACATATTCCAGCCATATTGTCTGTGGAGGTACATTACGTTTGCGTGCGTGACACGTGACCATACATGCGATGAGCAGCGTTAGCCATCTGTTGCATCGATGCCTTATCAGTATTTCCGCCGCCACATGGGACGAGCATACCACACGTGGGACGACTGCATGCTCATCAGGCAGCATCATTCCACAAGTGGAGCAACACCTCTCATTTATTTAAAAAAAAAAGAAAAAAAAAGTGAAGTGGTGTCAGAAATCGCAACATTTTCCAGAGTGAAAATGTGTTGATCGTAAACGTTCAAACGATGGACGGTCGTGGCAATATTATTGAGCCGTTCGACGTCGACCCTATTAAAAATATTCCGACGATCCGCTCGGATCGATGGCGGGGATCGAGAGAGGTACAAATGGACCGTGGATAACCTCGGTGGCACCCCCTGGTGTGCAAGGCCTGACCAGACCTGCAAAAACCACACCTTATGACACGAAACCAACACGCCCGACGAGCCGCGACAGTAATAATAATAATAATAATAGATTTTATTTATAAGCGCCTTTCAAGACACCCAAGGACACTTTACAATAACAAAAAACACAAAACAATACGGGTTGAGCAGCGGCAGCCAAAACGCGCCAGCGTTCACAGTCTGCCCTTTTATTTGATATCCCGGAAACGTTGGACTTCTTCGACTCATCTTGAGGCTTTGCTGGACCTTTGCCAAACGTGTAAATATGCATTGCTGATTGTTGCTGTGGATACGCGTCTGTTAGAAATTCATCTGTTTCACCAAAGTTCCACTTGCACAGGGTGCACCCTAACTCTCGAAAGAAATTAGCTGAATGTTCCGAGAGTGTCAAATAAAATATATATTTTTTATCGTCTATTGTTGCGCATGCGTGTAAAGCCGTTTAGTTTTTTCCGACCATTGTTCACTAAAACCGCAATACAATTCAATCGGTCTTTGTTTCTCATTTAAGCTTCCGCAGCCGAACCGAACGGTCCATTGAGGTAACGTACATGATAAAATAATGATAAATTATCCCTCCAAAGTGTGAGATGGGAGCTCGCTAAAGGCAATTTGCTGGCCCAAATTGGAGACGAGCAGCACTTTGAAAGGTGAACATGTGTTGTGCAAACACAATGGCCACCTTTGCCAGCCCCCCCCCCACTGAAGTCAGACAAGGGGAGGGAAAATGTGAGCGGACCATGTGCCGTGTCACACACGTGACCAAGCAGCAGACCAGAAAATACACACCGAGGCTACACGTTTTGTGGGCTTGCTAGGCGCTATTTTCAGCCCGAGCAGACTGCGGCATGATTAATACATGGCCCAAGGAGGGACGGGATTAAATATTCACATCTTGCGCACCGACACACAAAACGCGCAGCTCGGAATGTCACGTTTCAAGCCAAAGTTGGACTCCTTTGTTTTCCCCGTCCCGCGTGAACAAATAACACAAACGCACAACAGACGACTTGCTACGATCGAGCGGAACATGGGCGACGGTGCCGCTTTGCATCCGAGCGTGCGCATCGGTGGGGTGATGGCGGCAGATGGCCCAAAGGCAATAACAGAACCAGAAGGAAACACACACGTGCAAGTACCCGCGAAGTATTGCGACTCATCGCTCGATCGCCGTGAAGTCATTCATTGGCAGCCGTTTTGAGCAACCTCGCAACACCCGCGGAATATCGGCTCCGTCGGAAGCCAAGCAAAGCAGAGATTCTTTGTTTCGTTCACTTGCTGTCCGAATCGGCAGTCGAACATGCGTCATCCAAAACACCCGGTTTCTGGCCCAAAAGCAGAGAAAACGAGCCGAACGGCGACCTCGATGGCAATGCCGTCTGCTTTAGCTGCACCGCAAAATGCCAAAACGGTAAGTTCAGGACTGACCAGGGGCTGATTCTCCACCGTTACTCTCATAAGAGATACAATTTCACATTCATTTGTCTGAAAATTATGTACGGTACTACAATAACAACAAAAATGGTTTGGTTCTTCATGTCTTTCATATAGTGAAATGCAATGAAATGAAAAAGTTGGCTTTTTTTTTTCTCACGCTCGATATGTCCCTTGTTTCAGGAAAGCAGCAACGTAACTTTTTTTTTTTTGTGAGCCGCTGTATAATAAACTGCATGAGACACATCTGCCGGTAATCGGTGTGTATAAACCGTACGTAGAGGATATCTGTTGCTAGAAAAAAAACACCACCACCAGGTAGGCTAAGATAAGACTTTCTTGCGGAGAGACATACGTGCTCGCCACACGGAAAAAGGAACGGCGGCCGATGCCGAGTGAGCGACGACTGGCGAGGAGACAAATTGGCGGCGAAGCGGGACGCAGACGTGGCCCATCCTGTCCATACGTGCCGAGTGTGCGGCGGTGAGACGAGCTCCACGTTCGCAGGAAGGACATTGAAGGAGGTGCCTTTTATGCAGATTATGCGTTGCATCAGCCCATTGAAAAGAGTGAAGAGGGACAGATCGCGGGGGTTTTTTTTGTGGTGAAGGTTCGGAGTCGGCGTGACGGTGTGCCAACCCGGGCAACCTGTCCGTTTCAAGACAACCCAGTCTGGTCGTCTGCCGCTGGAGGCCGTGCCAACTGTGCCATCCCGTCTCCTCCAAAATGGCCCTTCTGCCGCAAGTAAACCGAGCCAGCGGTGAGAGGGTGCCAGCCACACCGACCCGCCGCCGCTTTCAAACACAGACGCAAGGATCACCACCGAGGCGTTGCGATTAAAAGTCAACAACCTCCCGCCTTGTCTCCAAAGCTCTAAAAAGTGCCTCATTTGCCACAAGCGGCTATCTTTGTCGCGTCTGTACGGTGGACCGTTCCTTTCGCGTCGAGAAACATTCACTGGTTGTTTCTAAACTCGTTTCTTTTTTCACGACAGCACTTTGAAACGAGCATCCGTGCCTCGGTTACATCTTGGCTGGACGACTGCAATGCGCTTTATTTCAGAGTCTAGCGGCGCTCCTTCAAGAGTCTCCAGTTGCTCCACGATGCTGCTGCCCGCTCCTAAGTGGAGCTTGTCGGAGGAAGCGCATACAGTAGCTCACTCTCTGGCCTCCCTTCACCGGATCTCTGGTATTTCTGATATTTCAAACTAAAATGCCAAATTAAAAAAGGAAATCCGAAGAAGTCGGAACACTATCAAATAAACGTGACACCGCGCTGCTAATGTACTCTCGCAAAAGTCAGCCACGAGGCTCATTCACAGCATTGACATGTGGTCTGGCGGCCAGCGGGGAACACCGGCTAGCAACATGTGGCAACTGGAAGCATCTGAGATAGCCGAGACCAAAACATGGCAATGTTTGAGTGTCAAAAAGAAAAGTCAACAGAAACGTCCCGTGACCTGTGCAGAGCGGCGGAAGGGGTCAGCGGGAAGACAGAAGGGCCTCCCTGTTCGGTTAGCACATGTGGACATCACATGGTGCAGATTCCACTTTGTCGCCACGTCATATAGCAGAATCGTCGGATTGACGCAGACGTACGGGGAAGGCATGCCGAGTAAGGCAAAAGAAGGGTCGAGTAAAAATGGTTGTGAGTCGTATCGTTTTGTACAAAGAGGTATTATGGCATCATATCGAATTCGATTTAGGATGAAACCAGCAATTCATATCGCCCTGCGTTAAAACTGTTCCGAGGATGTACGTTGCACATCCTTGGCAGGTGTCGCAACAAAGGCGGCGAGTCAGAACTCGGCAGCCAAACGTACGCAGCACACAGGCTGCGCATTTCATCAGTGTTTTTTTTGGGGGGGGGGGGGGGGATCCTTTTCAACACTGGAGGACTAGCAAAGATCAGAGGCAGGGGCTCCGACAATATGGCCCGATGACGCGCGTACACTCGCGCGCTCCAAATGGAACAAAGTACGAAATGAGCGAGGGCATTTCCAGACGAACGCAAACTTGACGGCTTTTCGTACAATAAGCCAGAGCGTCCGCAGTCATTAGGGAGGAATTTATTCCATGTGGCTCCCTCTGACGTCAATCTGATGCCTTCTCACTTTGCCCGCCCGCAGCTTTGTGAATGTTTAGCGTTGGGCTACTTTTGGCAAAGCTCCTCGACCGACGTGCCGGGTGAGGTTTGGGGGGGGGGGGCTTGGATGGGGTTTCTTTGCTCGTTTTCAAAAGGCAGCCCGGATCGGCAGACATTCGGCCCTCCCGCCCATCGGTACTCCACTGACGAATGCACGTTCGGCGCAGCAGCAGGCAGTCAGGGGGTCGCTTTTAGAACAACACTCCACATCTGCACGGCTTAGAGAGCAAATGTGGACTGGCTAACACAGTTCGGATTGGGCGGCTCTACAATTCATGGTTCTCAAATTGATCCATGCGTCCTTTTATTGTACTCGATTTAAAGGGGACATTTGGTTGAAAATTGATTTGAAACCGCTTGGATACTATGTACTATGTACTATTAGCTTTAGAATTTCGAAGGCAGCGTCGAATACCCATAAAAATTCTGAGGGATCTTTTTTTTTCTTTTTTTCATTGCTTGGACACAAACACAGTGGTGCCTTGAGATATAAGTGACCCGACACTGCATCATTCGCTCCATTTATTTATGTATTTATTTATTTGGCTTTGACTTGCAAGCAAAAACTTGCGATATGAGTGCCGGACAAAGGCAGTGGACTCAACTCGATTCTCCGCAAACAGCACCAAAAAAAAAAAAAAAAAAAAAAAAAAAAAAAAATACATTACAAACTTTTTGGGGGTTGGAGTGGACAGATTCTCAACTCAACTAAACTCAACTGTATTTCTAGAGCATCGCCGCATGCAAAGTAGAGCAACTAACATATCCAACATTTCGAGGCAGCATTTTTCGTGGGCTCTCGGGAGTGCCTCCCCGCCAGTCAAGTGTGACATTCAACACCCGAGAAAATACGTTGTTGTGTACGGATGGTAAAAAACGTTTTTCGTGTCTTGAAACCTTTTCAGGATAAATTCGCCTCGGCGGATCCATATGGTGAAGGATCACATTTTGGTACATGGAAAACCTTCATTAATTGATCTGAAAATCTCAGATGCCAGTGAGAGCAAAAAGAAGAAGATGAAGAGCTTTTTGTCTTTATCCCCGGCTTAAAATCGAAAGGCTATTAAGAGCTTGCCGATTGTGCAAACAATCTGCTCCTCTATTTTAAATATGTCCACCAGAGCATTTCCGCGTTGCCAAATCATCCGCAACGATGCGACGTACACTAAATCATCAATTCCGGTGACTCCGTGGCTTTCGCAATAAGTTAACACGCGCCCGGCGACATCAAGCGCAAGCCAGCATCTGCTCCGCAGAGACCGAGACGAGCGGAACGACAATCGACGTGAAAATAAAGACGCGAGTGTCCCGCGTCGAGCGCCATGTCACAAAAATAAGACTCGAGGGATTATCTGCACTGATACTGAGTCACTCCGGTTGACGCGGGAGTTTACGGCGGCATTACAAGCAAGCCGATGCCGAGTGGATTGTGCTGTCATTACGATTATTGCGGAGATAATCCATCCGACTGGAGCGTGCGCTTCGTAACTTCACCAAGTGTCCCGTTTGCGCAAGTATGTCACAGAAGCGTTCTAACCGCAGTGACTGATGGAAAACATCAAACTACGAGCTGACGTCACGCGGTGTCGCGAGTGGAAATGAATCCATCCGCCTTCCTTACCTTCGTGGCTGGCCGCTTCCTTCTGTACCAAAGCGTAACAGCCATCCATTTTTACAAAACGAGATTACACAAATGCAGCTAACCTGATTAGTTTCACTCATGATTATGGGGGGGGGGGGCTTCCAGACTTTCGATCTTGCCGCAGAGCGTTTGACACTTCTCAGACAGGTCAAGTATCCAGATTAGTTCTTTTACATCCGATAAATTGGTTAATAAGAAGTGAAAATGACAGACAATGTCGGGACAGACCAATACTGTGGATTTGTGCCAAAATGAAACCGACCATATTTGGACATACGAGGTTTCCGCCTGAATGCGACGATATGCAGGAAAACCGCCAAAGACGAGCAGAATTCGTGACAATAGTGGAATACCAATCTGGTCTCATGTGAAAACACATGAAGAAAAAAAAATCCTCCGCAGATCAGCATTCTAAAAATAAAAGCCACAATTCATCAATTTTCTTGAGCACTTGTTAAAAAGAAAAAAACAACAACAACAATCTAACCTGCTAGGCGCTGTGAACCCGATGAGGGCAAAATGGATGTATTTAAGTTAGACTGAAGCATTTAATCATTCAAAACTAGATAATCAATGACCAACTATTATTGCTCACTCTATATTTGGGCTGGATTGGAATTCTTCCTGAAAAAAATGAAAGATGTTCTTGGCACCATCCCTCCATCTGAAGGGAACATGAGGGGATACTTGCTTTGGGCTTAGTTTGTTTGTTTTTTTCTCGCGCGTACGTGCCAACTTCGGGTTTGCCTGAGCTTCTTTTCTGAGCCGTGCGAGTGGATTGGTCGTTCCCATGCCATCTGATGTCAACAAGCTTCATCAGCAGCATTAATCCACTCCACAAAGTCCCCTTTTCGGGGGAACCTCTGACAAGGACAGCGAGGCGATTGAGGGAGGGAGACGCTTTTCCCCCCCCCCCACTTTTTGCTGAGTGACTCATGGCGGCAGAGAGAGGAAAAAAAAAAAGGGAGTCACAAAATTAACACAAGGACGGAACACGGAGTTCCGATACAAATGTAAATTAAGTACGAGGTCGAAATGCGAAGACATTTAAAAAAAAATAAAAATATAAAAAAAATAATCATCATAACAACCACTCAAATCCTCGAGTGTCCACTTTGGTGGACGCTTTCTTTTCCTCCGGAGTCAATTAGAGCGGGGATAAAAACGCTTTAAGGTCAATCTGTGCGCCGGCGTCCTCCGGTAAGATGTCCATTAAGCGAGCTCATCTTTCATTCGGCAGGCGCGTCTCGGAGCGGGCCGACCCGAGAGGAGGCCGTGCTGAGATGACGCCGCTGTCAACAACGCCGGCGCGGCCATTACTTTCCAGGCGACGACAGCTTAATTGTAAGATTTGGCTTCGAAAATGGAGGCTTTCAGAAGGAAGTGGAGCGGCCACAACTGTTAATTAGACACGAGTCATCCGAAGAAGACAAAACGCGGGGACACGGGGGGGGTTGGGGGGGGGGGGGGTAGGCATAGCGTCGGGCTCGGCTTGCAAGATTCAAACTAAGACAGTTGCAAGAGACACAATTCGGATTGAAATCGAGAGTCCCGAAAATAATCTCCAATGTGAATGACAACAATCTGAGGCCATGTCATTGGCGAGTGTCGATCAACAAGCAAGCAGCGGGATGCTTTCTTTTGGAAACGGGGCGTCCATTTTCTTCGGCTGCGCCGCGCTCTTGTTTTGGTGCGCGGCCACGGTTTATTTGCGCCAGACAAAAGAGGTGGGGGGCCCCTTTAGATCCGTGCTTACAACAAAATGCCCTTTGTGTACCGAATTAATGTGTGAATACATCTGTGAGAGGGGAAAAATATTGGCAGGGGAGAACAGGGCCGCTTGTGTCTATTAATAGTGTCTATAAATAGATTTTTTTAACTGCTATTATTTGCGTGTACCGAGTACCATTTTAATTGTTGTTTTTAAGGTCGGTGAACGAACCTTGTTTAAAAAAACGAGAGATGGCCGTTAACTCATTCACTCCCAAAGACGTTTTTAAACGTCTTTTCAGACTTGGTCCAGAATTGGCTGGTACTGAATGAGTTAAAAGTAAGCGGTTTCAATCTCATGTTCCGACTACGGTCCTTAAAGCCACGGTCGGAAGCGCACGTTGTCAGCAGAAAAGTGACTCAATCGCCATTCTACTGCGACGCCAACGGAGCGAGCGTGCGGTCTGAACATGGCTAATGGCATTGACGGAGGCATTATTGTCCTGTAAACAAGCCGGCGGAGCAAAGCGAAACGCCCGCGAAGCTGACACGATGAAAATGGATGTTTGCTTTGAGGGGATGCGAGTTAAGTCCATCACTGCGGTGTTTGTGCGCTATATCCATTCTTGGCCGGATAACAAGCAGAGCAAGGTGAGCTCCGACAGTCAATCCGACATAATCGCACATTCACCCACTTTGATTGCGGGCTAAAAAACAAGCTTTGGTGAACTCTCGAGTCAGCGCGCCATTTTTTAATAGACCGCGGTGGGGCCAAAAAGTCAAATAATCATCACCGTCAACGAATAATCACCATACCCGGTGCTCTTTTGCACACTTTCCAAGATTAATTTCGCCTTAGCAAGATTGAAATGAGCGAAGGCATCTAGCGACGACCGGGCCAAATTTGAGCATTGCGAAGACCCGATTATCGGATACTTCTGAAAGATTATCCTGAGCGATGGTGTATGAAGAGTGATTTGTGCGCCCCGGTGTCCCCGGAAAACAGCTGAGGCTGACAATCATTCAATGCCAAAGCGGAAAAATACGTTTGCAAAAGCCCAATCGTTTGGTGGGCGGGGTTTATTTTTCATTATTAAAAAATATTAATAAGGGGCTTCGCGCACATCCTCAGTCAGAAATGGATGGTATCGGCTCTCCCAAAGTGAGAAAATGGCTGGCATTGAATGAGTTTGTGTTTAAACCGCTAACAGTTAGCCTAGCTTTTTCTTTTTGTTCTGCTACTAGCAGAGTAGTCGTAGTAGAAGTTAACAGTGCAATATTTAAAACAATCGTAAATTTTATAAGGCTGGCTTTTCTTCTATTCTTCTACTTAGTTTAAAAAAAAACAACAACAACAACTGTTTCCTATTTCTCAAGCGACGGCACCTCCTCTGAAGTCCTTTGGCGCCGGCCCCCGTGCGCCCGCTTGTTCAGTCGACACATTTCTGTGAGAACGCATCTTTGTCGGGTCAAATAAACATTCCCACGGATGGCCCGATGTTCGCGTGTGTAACACGGTGTGTGTCAGCATCTTACAATTGCATTTCCATGCGAGAAGCGCTCGGTGTGCGGCTTGTCATCGCACGGACGCTCATTAGGGTGTAGGCCTCCCGGGTGCAATCATGTGCGAATGACAATGAGCCTGATCGATGCCGACACAAGACAATCCGTTTCATTTTCAGGCCCGGGTGACAAACAGGAGACGCATTGGTGCGACCCAGTAATCAGCGCTTTCTATATATGTACCCGCTAATTGTCAAGGAAAAAAAACACATGAGCTCACTTCTGACACACTTTGTGCCCGCCACGCTGATCCGCATGCTGAGTAAGCACGGAGCCGGCCTCCCGCAACCTTCCCAAAAAACAAAACAAAACTAACTTTGAAAAGTGTTTTTGTGACTGAAAAAAAAAAACCCCAACAACAAAAGCACTTCATTGTGGCTCCTTCTGGTGAGGACCAAATATCCGTTGCCTAAAAGCTATTTGTTAGCCCGTCTATGGCGTTTCCTATGAAGCCAGTAGAGGCTGTGTGGTTATTTTGAATTTGTGTCATATTTTAACCATGCATAGTTGGACGGGAAACCACTGCCACCATATTGCTCGCAAATCAAGACATAAAATCAAGCAAACGACGGCTCGTTCTTTTTGATCCAAGCAAAAGCGAGGACTCGTCCTTTGATCTGACCAAGACGAGATTTAAAGCGGAACATTTTGCGTTTGGCTCCTACGACACACAGTGTAAGCGTTAGCTATCGGGAAACCTCGCGGCGAACACATCTCGCAACATTTTTCGATTCATAGAAACCTCGCGAGCTCATTTATCTGGCTGGGCACAAAATGAAAATCTTGACCGTACCTTGGTGTTTGGTTCCTGTGATAAACTACTGCTTCGGAGAGCCGCGGTAATGAGCTTGCGGCGTTATGACATCTTGCAAATTGCATACGCGGGAGGATGACAAAACTTGGTTTCATACGAATTTGACTAATAACGCTTACACGTGTTTCGACAGCGGCGCGCCATTGCCCATTATCGTCAGTTACCTGCGGTCCGCAGCGGCTGACGCAGAGAAATGTCGGCGAGTGAAATAGCAGAAGTGAAATCCAAACAAAGTCCGAATGAATGAAAAACGACTCCCGCGTTCTGAACCCTTCTCATGAATTTGCGACGACAGTACAACGCCGAGCGCCGAGTGCTGCCTTCTCACCGTTAAAATACTGCCGTGAATGGCATTTTTTAAAACTTCTCATGATGTAAGGGGTGTTTGTTGAGCAGCAAGGACTTGAAATTGCACATATTCACACTCGCAAGATGCCAAGTGAAACAAACCACTGGAGTTTTGCCATTGGCAGCCAATTAGCGTTGAAGGCTCAGGGAGAGCTCGTGTATACAAAGCGCCAACGAGTTTATCCAATGGCTGATTGGGATTTCGGAAATCAGAAGAATTTGGGTTTCGACAACCTAACTGGAGCTCAAATTACGCCACATGAATCGTCTCACTGGCCCGTATCTGAAGTCACGCCGGGCAAATGAAACCTGAAGCTTGAGCTTACCTTGACAACAAAAGACGGGAACGTTTTGGCGAGTGTAAGCGCGCCTAACGTGGGGCTTTGGAGCGGGAGTCGCTGGATTTGTGCTTGTAATAATTGAGCCTTAGTGTGGGGTGGTTTTCCAAACACTAGAAAGAGCACATAAGAACTGTGAGAAGGTCACAATGGCTGAACCGAAAAGAAACCGGACGTACAAGCATACCCCGAGTGTACATGAATTAAAAAATATATTCATCCATAAATACAGCTTAGGGTCTCTGTGTGTGAGCCCAGATAGTTTTGTTATGGGAAACAAATGAACAGCATCTACAGTATGTGGATTCATTATTTTGTGAGCGTTATTTAATGAACATAAAACACATTTTCAGCAAACCTGCAAGTCATTCTCGAGTATCGGTACTTGCTATTGGTTAATACAGAAATCCAAGTGCTATAATTTTAAACAATTAAAAACCGTTTTCCAGGTGTCTTAATAAAATGAATTTGGTCAGCATACCCCCCAGAGATCAATGACAACATGTTGGGCGTCAAATTCAGCATTCACGTACGTGCGCGCCCAACATGTTGTTCATTTTGTTGCTTTGTCACATTTTGTCATTTGCGACCACAAAAGCCTCAAGGCTCCTTCACGGGTCCCTTTTTAGACCTCAATTTCATGGCGTATGCACAGATTAGTGCCTTGAAAAGTTCATTCTGCCTCCGGAGACCCAGGGTGCACTAAGCCGCAACATTGCGTAACTGCTGGGAACTTTGGATTTTGTTTTCGGTTATGGAAGCGGAGGGTGGGGGGGGGATTACGTCCTCGCAGAGCCACCTGACCTGCCTGGTTACAGCCCTTTTTCTGCGCATCTCCGAGACTCAGGCCTAGTACACACATACTCATCACCGCCACTGCAAAGTCATCCTTCAGGACCGGTTCCAATAACGCAATTTGGTTTATCTGAAATCCGGTGGTGGGGAGTATAAATTTGTTTTTCCCCAGTTGTGCCAAGCTCTCAAAACAAGTACAGTACAATACGACATACGTTTTTTTTTCTTTTTACTTTTATAGGAATTATTTTTACTTGCACAAGTATTTGTACTTCTACTTAAGTACTGTGTACTTTTTCAACTTTTGCTCATTTCGTATACAGTATGAAGTTTTATTTACTACACACACGCATCAGACAGTCTGTGTAAAAGCGGGCATGGGCTATGTTTGAAAGTGAACCGCAGCCCTTGCCTTTTCCTGATACTGTAATCGTAGGAGCAGATGTGAACTCTTATGGGTTAATCTTTGAGGTCTTGTGACTTCTTAATCTGCGGATCGTTTGCGAACAAACATCTGGACTATTTTGCGAGCTGACAGATTGACTCGTAGGACGAAGCCAACGTGCTGGTCTACTGTACGTGGCGCACGGTGTCACTTTCACTCAACGATCACAACCGAACGTCTCAAGTGTATTCCCGGGCCTAAATTTGAATTTGAAGTGACACGTGCACAATTGCTACCGTTGTGAAGCCGCTCAGTGGTTATTACACGTTTTCCCTCCACAAAAAAAAAACAGCGCACAAACTGAAGAGCCACAACCAAAGGGGTGAAAAAAAATAATAAATGACAGCCAACTATTATATTATCAGCCCTTTTTCCAGACAATAAAAAAAAGTCAAATGCGCTGTGAACAATTTGTTCTTTAACAATAAACCACATGATGAAGTCACTTCACTAATGACAAAACAATTTGGCTCGGCCCGCAAAGCATTTTGACCATAAAAACATTGCTCTCTGCATGCATGACATTTATTAAGCGTAAAACTTGAACACTTAATAAATTCCTCCAAAGGCTACGTTACACTCGTGTTTGCCCACACTTGAATAACTTGAAAGGCACATTGTTGAAACTAAGAGAGAGAGAGAGAGAGAGGCGAAAGAACAATAATGGGGCTCTCATCTGTGCCGATCAACAAGAGCTTCCCTTGTGCCGAGCTGAGATTCATGAAGCACTACCGACACGACACGGAATAAAATCACATCAAATGCGAATGGAAGGAGCGCTTTCAAACCTTCTCAACATTTAGAGAGAAAACCTCAATTAACACAAAAAGAGTTTTAGAGCAAATGTGCTGAAGCTTCTATTTTGTTTTTTAGAAGTAGATCATACTTGACTTGCCGCTCTTCTCGTCCAGCACCACGGATGTTTTTTTAAAAAAATTTACTCGAATTGCCCCACGGAGATAAATAAAGTTTTCTGAATCTGAATCTAAAAAGCTCCCACTGCGACTTTTTTATGACAGTTACTGAGTAGAACCCCCCCCCCCCCCCACCCCGCAATCCCACTCTTTATGAAGCACGAAACCACGCCTCCATTTATAGGTGCTATTAGTCAATTTATCGGTCTGTAGAAAACGCGCTCTCTGGAAGCAGCAGCTCTCATGTTGGATCGTTTATTTGTAGACTAAAGACGGATATGAGGAGGGCCAACGACAAGCCGTCATTCTCGACGCATGTGCTAACATTCCAGTTGTGACACGTGTGTACTATTTTGTTTGTTTGTTTTTTATAAAAAGCAATTGCAATTTTGTTATTTTCTCTTTTTGAGACTTCAAAAAAAAGAAATACCCACATCACCGCTCGGCTCCCCAGGCGTCACATGAATAATTCAGAACCACCTGTCATGGATCACTGTTCGGAATAAGATTTGGTTTTTTTTGGGGGGGGGGGGGGGGGGCGTGTCTTGAATTTCTTTCGACACATTTCTTGAGCTCATACAGCACCTGACAGAACGTCAGAGGCGCCCACGGGCCTTCTAATCTGTAGACACCTGCAAGTTAACTAGCATTCCGCTTATGGGGGGGGGGGGGGGGGCACTCATTTGGATGGCATGCATGTTAATGCGGCGAAGGGAGTCAAACTCGACCTCGACAGTGTCATCTTCAGTTTAAGTGGGCCACACCCAGGACTGCCCAATCAAAGAGCACATATAGGCAAGGCAAATGTAGTTCGAGAGCACATTTCATACACAAGGCGACTCCAAACGTAAAAGCATGAACAAAAAGAACAGCCAAAGACATTGAAAAACACAAATAAAAGAAGTAAAAAGTTGATTTCTGAAATTACCAAAAGACTGTCGAGTGAAATTGATTTTATTGATTCCAATTAGGTGCAGCACAACGGCTAAAAGGCGCTTCAGCGTGTTTGTTTTGAAACTTGGGCTCCACTCAAAGACCCGCGTTTGCAGACCTCAAAGCCCGAGTGGGTTGGCATTCAATTAGCATTTCCTATCATGTATTCAAGAGCCAAACCATTCAGTGATTTATTGACCAGGAGCAGAATTTTAATCTGTATTCCACAGCTGAGTGGGGGCCAGTGCAAAGCCTCTTTTGATGTCTGTTCATGTTGACAAGTAACCATTCACGAGTCGAGTCAAGCCCCGCATGCTAGCGATTCACCACCTGTGGAGTTGCTTCGTCACCAATTTTTTTTTCTTTGTATCTTAAAAAAATCAGGGGTGTTATTTTTTGGGGGGGTGTGGCAAACTAGCTTTTTTGTAGAAAACATTTTTAAGTTTAAAAAATATTAAATATTAAAAAGTTTTTAAAATGGCCATCAATTATATGCAAATTTTGGCTATTGGTGGTATGGTCCAGTCCCGATCGAACAGCGGTGGTCCATTTGGTGGATGTGGGGAGGAAGCTACGTTACCTGCAGAAACGCCATCCAAGCACGGGGGCAAGGGGGACACGCAAACTCCACACAGGGCGTGCTGAGCCGGGATTCAAACCCAGAACCTCCGGACCGCAAGACAGATAGACCACCGTGCTGACCTATGGAAGAAAATGAACACAAACGCTCGTCAATAAAGACAAGCAAACGCAAGAGCATCACCGGCCTAAACCCAACACGCACTCTCCTTTTGCTCCAATTCGTAGGCCGTAACACACTACACAAGGCTTCCCTCTACCTCTCCCCCCCCCCTCCCACTGTTTGTGTTCAGGCAGGGGCGTCAAGCTGCATCAGTATTTATTGACGCAAGATCCCCTTTGGCCAAGACCCACCACCCATTACTGCTGCTGGCATAAAGAGGCGAATGAGAGAGTTTGTGTGAGCGCATGCGTGCGCAAGTGTGTGTGTGTGTGTGTGTTCCGACTCTGACCGTCCAAGGCCATAAACACAGCTCCAAAATGCCAAGTCGCATGTCAACATGCCAGCCTGTGCCACCCAGGTTTCAGGCGCACAAAAAGTCCTTCAGTGCTGCTCAAATGGCATTGAGGGAAGGGAAAGGGTGATCTGTCACGTATGGCGAAGTGCTTAAGTAGACCCAATCAGAGGGGTGGGGGTTGGGGGGCAACATGGGAAATGAGCAGCTAACTGGATGAGTGGCTTACATGAAATTGAAGATTAAAAGCTTCATCTTTCATTTCGGACCAACTCAACGAGGACAACATTTTGGCAGAACGACTATTTGTTTTGGCTTCTTTGAAACTTAAAAAAAATTAAAATAAAAGTATGACTTTGCTGGGTGCACCAACTGGGACTTTTTCTTGGGATCAATTTTGTTGCTTCTAAAGCGGCACAATTCATCGAATATTAACCATGATCGCGATTTTGTCAGGCGCCATTAAATGAAGCTGACTGTCGGCCATGCTTCAATTCAAAATGCAACAATGTCTCCTTTAGTGCTCCAAAAATGTCACAGATATCTCGGGGCTTGCACCAAAGTTCACGCAGATGTCCTAAAACGTACACAGTGACGTAAGCGAATCCCAATTAGCAGTTCAAAAGAAAAAAAAATAATAATAATAAATGTCAGACAATAAATAAAAGACATTAGCGAGCTGCACTTTTGCCGCAGAACAATGAACACAAAAATGAAGCAAGGGCAGTTCCGTCAAGCCAGCGGTTGACGGACGCGGGACGGGGGAGACAAACGGCCTTTTATCCATTTTGGCCGGACACTTGGAAAAGACCACAAAAAAAAAGGTCATTGAAAAAACAGCGAGGAGGAGCGGCTTTACATAATGAGATTGTATAACATATTGTTCGTGGGAGCGCAGCACGGCAAACCACACCAAGATGGCGAGCTTTCCCCTGAATGTCAATGACACGGTGGTGCGGTTAACCGCCGACTGACAAAAGCGATAAACTCCCCGTCAAGCATGACGAGTCGCCGCGTCGTGTGACCAGTCACGTCGCTCGATAATGTGCGTTGCGATTGGAACTCGTCACTCGTGACTGCAGGGGTTTTTTTATTTTTGCCTCTCATTGTCGTCCTCCCCCAACAAAAAAGACAGTAAGTACAACTACAAACTACAGATGGAACGATATGGTTTTGGTTTTTTTCTGGACAGGTGCCAATTATTAGTAGTCAAGGAGGCCGATAACCATGATTTGGAGCTGATATCCATTTTAAATAGACAGTATATTCATCCGAACTCAAATGTTCCACAAGTTTTTGTTTTTTGGTTGTTTTTTTTTTAAATCTTGGACAATAGACATTTTATATTTTTTCATTCAACAAGTAAATCGCTGCTACACTTTTGTGCATAAAATAAAAAGTTTGCCAACATTTCAACCTTCACTTCTCACTTCTGTTTTAATTGTAACCAAAACAAGAAGTGCCGAGCATTCACGATGTCAGCAGCATCTCTTATAAAGTGAACCGCAAATTTACATGAAGATTAGTCTAAACTGAACACCGTCTTAAATTGATCTCTGATTGGCCATCAGACGCCGACATTCGTCATTAATCGGCCCGGACGATCATTGGTCTATCTCTACAAATATTTTTTACAATCGATTCTTCTTTCCATTTTATTTTATTACTTATTATTTGAACAATTGGATAACATTGCATTAAAAGTCTATTACAAGACCATTTTTTCCAGGCTTTTTTTTTTTGTTGAGATCCCGCTACTTGTTGGGTCACTGTTGCAAAGGATAAGTAGATGTTTGCAAATGTCAGATTTTGATCATAGTCTGAATCTGAATAGTCAGCCTGAGAGGCTGAAATCAGAGCAGTTGGACAACCAACGGCTCGAAACAATGACTGCACGATTCAAATGGTTGATTTATTTGTCAATTGATGAGTTGTAGATTCATCGATTACATTTTGACATATATGACACGCCATAAACATTGCAGTTGGTGTGTGGGCATTTCTGTCGATCAGCGTATCTTGTGTTGATCGGCCGACGCGCGGCACCGGATGAGCTCGACAAGCGTTTGAAAATGCTTCGGAAGCCGTCGCGGCGGCGTGAAAATAACGCGCGGCGGAATAGTTAGCAGTAAACAGCAATTAAGTAAACGCCTCCTTTTGCATAACTCATGACATGAATGATTGAAAAAGCACTTGTGCCATGTCGACAGCCCCCGGGTTCTCTGCTCTAATTGACTCTGAATAATTCAGCCGGCAGCAGCCGTGAATTTCCCGCCGACACGTTCTCGGCTATTAGCCGAGGTATGTATGATTTTATCATCCTAATTTTGCGCAATGTCGACTTAAGTATCGAAAAAAAAAAAAAAAAAAGGGCTATCAAGTAACTGAGTTTTGATCATCTCCATCAGGCGTGACTAACTCAAGGAGTCAATGCGGGTGTTAAAGGGGAATGAGTAAAGGCGCCGCTGCGAGGGAGGAAACGACACTTTGCGGTCGAACGGACACGTCGTGACGCAAGACGCCGTGCTGCTTGTCGGACCGTGACCACGGGACATGGCATCAATCTGCTGTCAGGACAAGGCCGGCAACGTCGGAGGTCTGGAGGACGTCACGCGGCCGATATTTCATTTGCGCTTGCGATTAGAGAAGACGTCAACTTTGTGGTCTGAGGACATGATGTGATCTGGGACGTCATATATCAGACGGGACCACCTTCAAGTCATGAGAGAAGACGGGAAGATATGAATATGTGGGAGCCTGCAGGATTGGGAGATAAAAGGGGACACGTGGTGCAGTTTTGTCATCGGGGCTGCAGCTCTCAGATACTTTGCAAACCGATTAGTTCATTGATTATCCTGTCGGTTGATTGGCTAAAACAAACAAGCAAACAAACAAAAAAAACGACTTTTGTATCGTTTTTCCCAATTCTGTCTGAAATGAGTCTGTTACAAGGGGGAGGTCCGGTGCCATGCAGGTGAACCACTGACCACCCTACCTACCTCCTCCATGCCAGCGGCAAGTAGGACGACTTTCATTCCCATGCCGACTGGGGCTGAGCAAGGGAGGCAGCCCAGAATCTGAAAAGAAAATTGAGCCCCGATACAGAGCAAAAGATCTTGTTTTTTCGCTCATGAATGCAGCACTTCATGAAGGTAAGAAAACTTTGATTGTCTCACAGTGGAGAAATTTGCGAGCTGGCCTATTACTTTGTTCATCAGCGTGCAGATCCCCGGACGGATCCCACATCAACAATTTTGCCGAACTCTTGACCCTCCGCCACTTATCAGGAAGCCATCTCTGACAATGCGGTTGGCTCAACCAGAGTGACGCTGCAGCTCCCTTACCCTTTTGGCTCTTGCATGATTTTGTTTCCGCCGAGTCAAAATTCTCAATAAATTCTCTTGAAATCTACCTTATTGAATTAAAGTACTTAAAGTGGAAATGTCCTTCATTTTCTTTGTCAGGGAGTTTCAGGCATTAGCTTATTACTGTATGGCCGTACGAAAAAAGGTCAAACTGTTGTTTGGAAATTGTAATCTACGACACTTTATTGCACAATACTTATTCTGGGCTTTTTTTTCTTTTTTTATCCTGCACTTAACAAATACTCCAGACATGAAAAACTAAAAGCAGCATTAAAACAAACCTGGGTTGGGATAGTGTTCTCATAAAAATAAAAACAGACAAACCCATTTTCAAAACCAACTCAGAGGACCGGAATTTGTAAAAACACAAGTCAAAAGGAAATAATGAAAATATCAAACGATTCCAGCCCTGGTCCGACCGAGGGCCCAAGTGCGAGTTTGCTGATGCAGGTCAACGGGCGTCCATACAGTACATCGGCCCGAGATCGGCTGGGAGGTCATGACAGAGATAAAACGGGAATGTGGCCGCTCATACGGCCCACAATGGTGGCGGTTAAGCGTGTCCGAGCACAGCGTGGTCCTTTCACAACAAGCAAGAAGGCGCCATTAATAGACTCCATTAGTAACCATTAGCGTGACATCCACAACATGTCCACAAACAAGGATGCCTTTCCAAATCGCCAACCCTTCCAACACTTGCTAAATGAGTTTTTGGAATCGGGTTCAAAGTCAGGACAAGGGCCCGGGCGAGGGCGGGCGCAGCCCGTCCAAAAAAGAAGGGTTATTGTCAGAGGCGACTATAGGAAGCCGAGTGGCGGAGAGAATGCTTCGCGGCCGCGGGCTCATTGGATCAACACAAGGATTCATCAAGCCTCAAATCGCATCAGTCGAGCCTGAGAGATTCTGGAGAGTTGCCCATTAAATGCTGGACGTCCATTTGGCTGCGTTGAATCTTGCTCGTATGCGTTTTACTGCTCCGCCGGGTCGGGCCGATAACCGCCTTCCTTCCTTTCGTCTCGTCAACTTCATATTTAATGAAAGGAGATGTAATTGGGTGATGAGGGAGAGCGACAAGCTTTCGCTTTTATTTGGACTCCAAACGTTTGTTTGGAGTTGTTGTTGTTTTTTTAAAGCATTTCATTCCATTACAGAAATGTTGCATTTTAGTTTTAGTTCTTGTGTTAGCTTTCGTTCATTGAAATAACCTTGGAAGTGATGTCACAGGGGTAGGTTGTAAGATTTCCATATTTTACCCATCAAAAGGCCAACTCGCACGGGCTGAAATGAGCTGGTGAGCAACCTCTGGAAAGTTAAAAAGTAACCACCACTGACATGAGGTTCACAGATCCACAAGAAATTCGTGGAGATGCCTATCATTATCATTATAGTTAACAGTGCTCTGTATTAGTGGGGGAAAAAAATCCCGCAGTTGTTGTGCCTCTCTAGTAAATATTGTTATATTATTATTAGGACATCAAAAGCTATTCCTCGGTCACATTTTGGATTTTTTTGTAGTTTGGAGTGTCACAAAAGCAAAAATAAGAAAAAAAAACACATCGCTTAATCACTATTTGCTTGATGTTGGCTTGAAACAAAAGTTTACATTTCTGGTGAAAGAAGAGATTCGACTCTCTTGGTAGGTTTGGTGCCTCTATCAACACAGAAGACAATAGTCATTGAGTCTTGAAAGATCAGTCAAAATGCTCTAAATCTGTTGACTTTGAAATTGTATGGCAGTGAATGATATCACGTCCCGGGTTCCTTTTCTGAAATTGTCGCAAAACGGGAAATAGAGTCGACAAATTGCTCAATGGGTTAGTAACCATGTTGTTGGTGGAAGTACTGCGCTTCAACCGGCCCGGACTTTGAACTACAGAAATCGATTAATCCCAGGCCCACTTTGAGGTCACTAACAGTCATTTCTGAAATCAGACCTTTATATATCCAAGTATGGGGTGGGAAAAAAAAGCACATCACAGAAGGACCAGTGAAAAGTATTTTTTTTTTTTTTTTTGTAAACCAATAATAATCTCACCTCTCCAGTGGTTTGGACCCAGCAAGGCTTTTCTCTTGTAGGAGAGGAGGGAAAGGCCGCTCGTTGTTGCTGCAGATTGTGCGGTTGTCCTGCACCGTCCGCGAGGCCACCAGCTGCTCGGCATAGCTCAAAGGCTGAAGAGGGAATTCTTTTGCTCCAGTGACGTCAGGAGAGAGCAGAGCTGCACTTTTGGAGCACGGCCGCGGTCCTCTGTGGGGAAACACACAAAACAGGGAGCTTAGCCTAAAAAAACCAAAAGTGGCTCAAGTACTTACTTACACCCTGTAACTTTCAGTCAAAGCGCAGATTTGGTCAAAGTAGAAAAAGAAAACTCTTTCAAATCCTACTTACGTAAAAGTACAATTCTACAGCTGTTGTTAACAGCAGAAAGGAGAAACAAATCATGATCAATTGATTATTGAAAATGATAATTGAACAAATATACCGCGGTTGATTTTTTTTTACGTCATGTGTCCAACATTCGCGTGTCGTTAACAACGTGACGAGCCTATTTTGACAAAGTAACAATGTTTCTAAATGTGAACAGGGAGTAGGCTAAAAGTAGCCGTAGCACTAAAAGTCCTCCGAAAAACAAACACTCCAGGACAGACACCACGTAAACTACCCAAGCAGAGCTCCCAAGAGCCCACAAGTGTTTGTACTTTTGTTGCCTCACATAAAAAACTGCTGTGACATCTCAATAACCACACCGCTTTTCTTCCCCAAGGATAGAAACGACCGGTTACCTCAGCCTGCACCTTCAAGTGCTCGTCTGCTGCTTTCCAAGAGCATTCCGAAGCAACGCAGTGGGTGTCAGTCTGTCAGTCGGTCGGTCAGTTAGTCCGCCGGCCGGCAGGTTTGCACTTCTTCGACTTCTTCTTCGTCGTCTTCTTCTTCTTCTTCTTCTTGCAATCAGTTGTCAGTCGAACACGCCGAGCGCATTTTGGCGGTGGGCGGGGCCTGGCTTGAAGATCCCTTTGATTGGCAGCTGGGATGACGTCACGTTGGTGGTCTGACACAATGACATGAAATTCAGTCCAGAAAGTGCAAAAGAAATGATTACATAATTACATTCATTATTATTATTATTGATTTTATTACAGTGTACAATGAACGCATTTTTAAATGTACTAAATTTGAACATGTACATAGGCTGCACGTGATTAAAATGTGTTAAACGAACACGTATCATTTGTAGACCAGTAGCAGAATTTTAAAATCTTTTCTTCAGCTGAATTCTGAACGAGCTGCAGCTTTTTGATGCTCTTTTGAGGGAGTCCAGTCAAAAGAGTGTTACTACAATCAAGTCTACTGGAGATAAAAGCATGGATAAGCTTCCCATAGTCTGCTTGGGGCATGCAACCCTTCCGTCAGCTGGTAAAAGGCTGTTGTCATGATTGATTTGATGTGATTGCTGGAAGTCAGGTCCGAGTCTATCAGCAACCCAAAATTTCGGACTTGGTCTGGCCTCTGGTTTCTAAAGACGGTGACTCCAAGTGTTTTCTAACACCAATGACCTTTGCTGTGTTTTGGTTTTGCTGAAGGAAATTGGAGTTTTAAGAACTTTTTTCAGCGTATAACATAGTATACTCAACTTTACTGGACAGTGTAAACAAGCATAAATTATTGTCCTAAAATGCGGACTTGCGGTGTGCATTCCTTGGGCTTCTTCCCATCAAAGCAAAGCTGAGTGCCATGTGGGTGGAGGTGCGCTCTGTGCTTTCGGAATAATTGCAACAGGGTGCAGCCCAACAGCATTTACTGCGTCAATTTCCTAAATGTCCTCTAAATCTAATTTTGACGATCACGGACTCCTACTTTTCAGCAATTGCTCATCACTGACTCTCTAATGACTTCTTGTTATTTGACCGGCAACTGCCCTTCAAAGAAATCCACCCATCCGCTTTCGCTCTGCCAGGCCTCTCCTGCGGCCGTCTTCAATTTCCGCATTTTCTCTTTCGTTTTGTTGATTGGGGCCAGGTGACTTGGCCGTTGCATGACATTCCATTGCGACGTTCGCAGTATCCTTTGGGTCATTGTCCATCTGCACTTGAGAAGCTCTGCAGCATCGGGCTGAATATGAGCAGAATTCTGGATGCTGACCGGTGGCAAAAAGCTTTCTTCGGCCTACAGCCCCCCCCCCCCCCAAAAAAAAGGACAATGACCCAAAACCACCAAAAGATTGTCGCACTCTTCTGAAGAACCCCGATTTAAACCCTATTGAACATCTGTGGATGATACCAACGCCGACGTAGTTGGACATGCTGTGACATTAATTTGCACGGTAGAGTTTTGAGGCAGTGTACCCAAAACAGGTTTGAATGCATTATTTCTCTTCACACTTAATACACATCAGCAAGGATTGTTAGCCGAACTGTAAAACATCGGCCCAGCCCGTTCATCCAAACCCGGGCTGTTGGCGGAGGTTCCGAGGCGTTTCCCCGAGGATCTCGCCGCTTCGAGGATGCCTCGATCACATGACCGTTGCCGAGCCCGCTTGCACAGGCGGTGCTCTCTCCCACGAAATCAGCCCGCTCCTCGGTGCATGGATGTATTTTTGGAAATGGATTCCGAGCAACTATGACAACCGGTATCAAAGCGGGCGGTATGATGGCGGATTATCAGCAATTACATAACTCTGCATGATATGCACTCAACCTCTATCCCAATCCCTCCCAAGAGTGATTGTTTGTGCTCATGGTACAAAAAAGTCGTTTCATGGACTGTTTTTATAGACCCCCCCCCCCCCCCCCCCTACTGATGCAATTCAAAAGTGGAGCGTCAGTGGAGTGGGACCCCCTGGAGTATGCAGCGAGTACTGCGTGTAAATGGATCATTCACAGTCGCACTTTGGCCGATGCATATTTTCAAGATAACACGCACGTATTTGGAACGTGGGAGGATGCAAGAGTGATCTGCGAACGTTTCCAACCAAGAACCGGCTAATTGTCCTTCGATCGTGACACTCGAGCGTTGTCGTTCGCGGCCGACGTGCTGCCGTAATCTGCTTTGGCACAGGGGGGCAAACATTGAAACGCAGCCGCGGCGGCGAGCCGGATGCCAGCTGTTGCGCGCGCCGGTGCCAAGTGTGTTTGTTCATGGCAAGCGGAGCTACACGCAGGAGCCCGACGTGCCAGATGCGCGACGGAAAGCGTTGCCCGTGGATGGCTGTGAGACTGCTCCCGTGCCACAGAGACACGGGACATAGGACACGGTGGGCAAAGTGTGGCCCTCAGACACATTCCAAAGTCAGGCCCCGCCAGCATTTCAAGTCAAATTGGTTGCATTCGTTTTGCTGCACCCCCGCCCAGAAAAGTGGTTCGTTCCAATTGATTCATTTATCAGACTAATTATATGAAAAATATTTAAACCGATTTTTTTTCCTTTTGCGAAATGAGGTATGAAAGTACTGTACTTGTAAAATATTTCTTTTTGAATGGTGTTTTTTTTTTTAATTTCAAAAATTGGTGACCTCACTATACAGTAATATACTGTATGTGTACACTATCCATCCAACATTTTCTGATCCGCTTTATCCTCACCAGGGTCACGGGGCATGCTGGAGCCTATCCCAAGCTGTCTCCCGGGCAGTAGGCAGGGGACACCCTGAACCGGTGGCCAGCCAATCGCAGGGCACACAGAGACGAACAACTAGCCGCGCTCACGCTCACACCTAGGAAAAATTTTGAGTGTTCAATTAGCCAACCGTGCATGTTTTTGGAATGTGGGAGGAAAGCGGAGTACCCGGAGAAAACCCGCGAGGCACGGGGAGAACATGCAAACTCCACACAGGAAGGCCGGAGCCGCAATCGAACCCACAGCCTCCGCACTGTGAGGTCGACGCGCTAACCACTCGACCACTACATCATCCAATTTAAAAGAGAAGTCTAACTTATGACAGTCATTTATGGAAATACCGGTATACTGTTTCACAAAAAGTGCAAAAAATGTAAATATCCATCAATCATTTTTCTGCACCGCTTCATGTGTTTTTCGTATTAATTATAATGCATTCATTAAATATAACAAATTTGCATCAATTATTCCTTTCTTCTTAGAATAAATTCGTGAATGAAATGAAAAACATGAGCAAAAGACGTATCGCGGGGATGAGCTGCGCGCGCACACGCACACATCTGGCAAGCCTGGCACAGTGTTCGGAAATGGCAGTCGCCCGCTCAACGGGAGCCCGGTTGGCAATTTCCTGCTCTGCTTTCCACTCAAGGAGGGACCCGTAAAGTGGGAGCGCAAATGAGGAATGCGGCGTTTTAGTTGCTACGCTTGCTCCACAGAGGATCTTTCAAAGGAAATATTTGGGATGATGATGTCAATAAAAAGCACAGGCTTTTTTTTTTTTTACCCAACATGGTTTTTACGACAGCTTTGAACAAGTGCTCAACCCGTAGAAGTCAAACTTAACCGTGACCTGAGCCAGCAATGTTCTTGGCCAGGAACTGTCAGATGCTCAGGGCCTTGAAACTAGTATTGGCATCCAACAAGGCTCGATTCAACTCTGCTTGCCCTTTCTCTTTGGCATGATATTATTTCAGCCAGTGACGTCTGGTGGGCAGGTTGGAGCCAATGCTTGAAGATGGCTCTGGACTGTCACCCAGTCTAGCTTATTCAGTTGGGGGGGGGGGGGGGGGCTATTAATTTGGCTAGCGTGCAACAATTATTTTAGAAAACTTGCTGTTGTCGAAACAGCGGCTCACTTGTATTTTTATGCACAAGCCTGATGAAAATGCCAATTTTGAATCTCACTATACGAGAACATTAGTGTGGCAGTTTGGTGTTCCACTTGACTGGAGTTCCGACAGAGCAGAGGTGGCAGGCAGCAGTTGGCAATCACCATCACTTTGCCTCCACGAGACCGAGGGGAGCGCTCCCCGCTGCAAGAATTTGCTTCGAGCAACAGTAGGACACACAGTTTGATCGGGCGGTAACGACAAAGAAAAACAGACCGGTGCTGGTGGAGGCTTGTGCTGTGTTTCAAAGAGCAGATGGGCGCATTTCGTGTATTAAATGTCTCGGGGCGTGGCGGTGGTAAGCAGGCTGGCTATTTGCTGCTGGCTGTCAACCACAAATGCATTCTTTTTTTTTTGCTTATTTTAGGTATCAGAGTAACACGAGTGAGCGTGCATAAAATCAGCCGAGTTTATTTTTACAGTTTGGGGATCCTGGGGGTGAAGCTCTGTTGAACAAACACATTCCGCCTGATGTTAAATTGGAGTCAGCACACACCTGCCTTCAAAGTGCCTCTTATAAACCCCAAACACATTTGATGTTCTAGTAGGCTTTTCCTGGCAGGTTTTGGGCTAACACTGGCTGATACTTGGAACTGTTTACAATTCCCTGACTAAGGCTAGACATCCAGCTGATGAAAAACGGTATGTGTTAGCCGATGTGTTTTTTCAATCATTAACTTTTGGTTTTTGTCTAGTCTTGCTAGTCTCGATGATGTGGCTTCCAAAATGATTAAACTGCATGTCATTGAACCCGGAGAAGAACTGAATTCTGCCGAAAGATCCTAAAACACAGAGCATTGACCTCAATGGTGTTTTGTTGTCCACCCACAAGGGACTCCCCAGGGGTCCCAACTAGACCCCATTTTATTTACCAATTGCATAGATCTCAATATGCAACTTGACTCCAAATGTCACTTTTATGCAGAGGAGCTCATTTCATTCTTGAGCTTTATCATTAACGGGTGCCATACAACATCAACAATCGGCCCCTGTTCAGTTGCACATTCGAGTCATTTCAAAGACGACAATGATGTTTTCCATAATCAAGGACGGTGTCAGATCGTTACATTGAAGGAGAAAGTCAACGAATTTCTGTCTGCAAATACCTCACAATTTGTCCGATAGAGAAAGCCTACGTGAAGGAGGTGGGTCCTCAAGTTCAACTCACCGCCATGGAGTGTCTTGGAATAGACCGCCACCTACTGGTCATTCTGCCCATCTGCAGTAATAACGTAATGGGATTGACCTCAACTGAAAAGGTTTTATGCTCTTTATTTATTACTCATCCATTTCAAGTCATTTCAGAAGACCGTCTTTGTGTGTTTTTAAAGGGCACAAACAATTTTGTCCGTGCGATTAATTCCGAGTGGCTGTTTTGCATTTGATTCCAACGGCAGTTGTCAACCGACACAAAAATACTGGGTTGTGTTACAATGCGTTGTCAGTGCAAGCCTTAACCATGCAGTACACACAGCTGGAGTACGTCCCGGTATTCTACACCGTATGGTTAATGTAACACAATTTCCAGTTTGTTCTCTCACATGACAGATTTGGCATGGATTTAAACAAACAACACACACACAGAGACTGGAATCGTCCGATTCCAAATGAGGCCTTTTCTGAATTTGGATCGTTTCGCCAATATTGTTGCTAAACACGTCCACATAAGCACGGATACAAAAAACCCCCCCACAAAAAGTTGGCACATCGTCACACAGTTTTTTATCGTCATGAGTACAGCATTTTTCAACAAAATCCAGCAAATGAGTCCCACTTGCTGCCTTTCCAAAGGACGACATGGGTTGTTGTTGTTGTTTTTTTTTCTTCCAAAGAGGCACTTGAAATTAAATTCCATGATTTCACACACCCGGCTCATGTAGTGTAAGGTCAGCGCAATATGCTTAGCACTCTTGTTATGTCGTTTTAAAGTCATCGATCGGGGCGAAACGTCGTCTTGGCTTGATACGTGTTATCAACTTCAACAAAGTCTCATTTCACACATTTGCATGTTTGCCTAAGAAGAACAAACTTTGAAGGATTTCGTGACACTTTTGAATTACTAAACACGGTCCAGGTCAAATTGACCCAGGAATGTGTGAGCCGTTCCTGAGAAACAAACATAACAAGAGTGTTAAGCGAAGCTAAGAGGCACACAAGTGTTGGACAAGCTTTGTGGTTAGCTCTCGGGCAGTAAAATAGACAGCAACTTGCTCTATTTCCGGCGTCAGTCTTTCGGTCATTTTGTGCATCTGTATTAAAACCAACAATCTTGGATTAGCCTGCAGAATCCTTCATAAAACGATAGTGAAACACTATAATATAAAATAGAAGCGTCCGGTCAGATGAACAGCCGTTGATACAAAATTGGGTTCATTTTCACATCCCCAATGTAGTGTGTTTTATTCTTCTTCTTCCGTTTATTTGTCAGGAACAACAAGAATGTTTCTGGGACAACTTGTCTCAAGGCATGTTTCATTTCGTCTCAGAAATTAAAAAGCTCACATTGCTCACCCTTTTAAAATTGGGATTTATAGTTGATTACACTTTAGAAAGGGTCAATTCGACTCCTCTCATAACATAAATATACATCTTCGGTATGATTTTTTTCCCCTTTTTAATCTGCTTGCCTTAGCAAAACTCATCAATATGTATTATGAGAAATCTTTCCAATGAAAATGTTTCACAATGGTTGGAGATTAGGATTTTTGGGGGATCAAGAAACGTGATTGATGCTCCTGAGAAATATGACAATTTGCCTGTAAATAGGTGCGAAAGCTCTCGGGACCCAAAGCGGAGGATGAACGGAGATGGTTTCTTGTAATTTGACGTTCTATGTCAAAAGCACTTGTGTGTTTTCTTGGGGGGGGGGGGGGGGGGATCAGAGCGCAAAAAATGAAATTACTGTAGTACTAATAACAGTCAAATGTCAATTGAAGAAAAAAAAATAGGAATCATTTACCTGATTCAACATATCGCGTTAATGAGAAGCTCGCAAATAAAATAGTGCAGTGTATTACTGTAACGATGATAGTCGTTATCGCTTGGTGGCAGCGACACGTCTGGAGGAGCCATCGAGGCGCTGTAGTGTGAAGGAGGCTGCGAAAGTGAGCGCAACGCTCGAAGCTCTGACAAACGCTCCATTCTGGGTCTGAAGGCATCTGGCGTCCACACGGACAGAGGTCAACTGATTGTTATTCAACTTATGAATATGCAATTTAAATATGTAAATATGCTCTCCACAATTTCAAAGGGGAAAAGATCTTTCTCTCGCTTGTATACAAATCCATAGGTGGCTCTCCGGTTTCCGAAAGACTGTGGTGTAATTTCACACTTGCTGCACGGGCAGCCACTCCAATCATCCAATTACCTGTATTCACGTTACATAAAAATGTCATATGTCGTGTGTTTCATTTTGCTGCAACTATTAATGTTGTGTTCTTCGTAACGTGGCCTACTGGACTGCATCGGCTCGTAGGTGTCCGCTTTGGGTTCTCCTAAGTTAAGGAATGCATGACGAGCGGCAACAGATGAGGCCAAACTTCAACAGTCCGTCGGTAAAGGCAGTGTAGGACTGATAACACAGTGAAACAGTATCGCGACAAAAACAATTAAAAAAGACACAAAAACAACATTCAAATGGGTACAACCCTGTCAATAAGCTTACTTATCAGCAGCGTACCTCGCTCATTGAAGGCATGCGGGTGGGCAGAGCGATAGATATACAGCGGAAGGCAAACTCGGTTCACCAGATTGGTCCTTATTGGCAGCAAAAGCTCCGCATGCTTCGCGAGTGGAGCTTTGCATGCCGACGCAGTGGTGCCTTGACTTGTGAGTTTCATTTGCTACGTGAGAATGTGGGTAACTCAAAACACTTGGTTCCCAAATCCTTTTTCCACACTGAAATGACCGGGGATAGTTTTCATCCGGTCCAGTCCCCCACGAATCCCTTCCACCTTTTTATAATAAGAAAAAAACGGCACAGCCCATTGCACTTCTTGCAACATCATTAAAATACGTCTCATTCTCTTCACTCGTTAGTCAAGGCACCGCTGTATATCGAGAAGGCGGTTCGCCGTGTAATGTATGTCTACGGCTCTGCCTCAAGGCAAACAAAAAAAAGAGCTTCGAGTGGCGAGGCTTATTAGAAAGAAAGAGGGGAAAAAAACAGAACCAGGTACCATCAGAGGACACAACATAGCGCCAGGGGGACGAGGGCTCCCAAGAGGAAGTACGTCACTCTGTACAGGTGCATCGGGCAGAAGATCACCACGGCGACAGACACGGGTAACGGGAGGAATGACGTCGGGTGCAGCAGTTTGCTTGGGGCGGAGAAAAAAAAAATAGCAGTCAAGGTCTTGTTGGGATGGAGCGGCTGCGTTTTCCCAGGTGGGTTTGCGGGTGTGACCAAACTACCTGTTGGTGAGCTTCTGAGTGTTGCAGTTAATCAGCCTCAAGTACATGACGCACAGAGGGACAAAGTATGGCCAATAGGGGTCAGGATCGAGCTGGGTGGAGTAGCTGCGAAACAACAGAGAGCAAAAGGGGAATCAATCGCTTTGAAGACAGAGACGTCCAATAACGTGGCCTTTGCTGACGTCCACTGGAAGAAAAGAACAAAATGCTCTAACTCGGCCCCAATCATTGGTACAAAGGTGGCTTGAGATAAAAGTGATGCGATTTATGCGCAGTCATTCAGATGACATTTTTTTTAATGCTTTGACTAGTGAGCAAAAATTTGCGAGTGCTGACCTCTTGACGGCCGAGAATAAAACAGCCGCAATGCTGTGCCCGGAGGTGGTCGTCATGCGGAGGCTCTTAAGAAATAGCAGCCCCGGTTGCATAATGCCATAAATGGGTTCGTGAATAGCATCAGTGTCAACTGTATGTGTTATTTTTCTTTTTAAAAAATCAATGTTGTATTTTTTAGGCAGGGGGGGGGGGGGGACTCAACTTAACATGAATGACTTTTAAACCCTAAAATGACTCTCCCAACACATTCCTATGGCCACCTCGCTGTCACGTCATAGTAGTGTAAGGTCATACCCCAGATTGCGGCTCCAGTGGACGAGCGAGGGTGCGCTGAGCATCACGGGTATGGTAAGGAGGGCCGACAGACACAGGTGGAGCTGCAGGTCATCTTTGACCTCCCATAGAGCACACTCTGACAGCAGCGGAGCATTGTTACATTCTCTGGCCTCTGTTATGGAATATATTTTGTGCTTCTGAGGTGCCTGCAAAGAGTTGCGGGAAAGCTGAAAATGCGCTCTTCATATGTCACATTGCAGTTATGTGCCGAGTTTGTCTTACCAGATTGAGAATGTGACGCAAGGACCTTTCTGCCATCTGTAGTCTTAGTACCTGTATACATAATCGGAAATGTGCTGCGGTCAGTTAACCCTCCTGTAACATTTGTCTTACAGGAACAGAAATGATGTACTTGGGTCAATTTGGCACATTATTCTTATAATTTAAACAGCATACAAAAAAAAAAGCATCACAATGTGGATGCTCCCAAGTGCGAACAGAGGTAGGACCACTTACCCTGTACAGGTGGAACGCAAAGGCAGCCATGATTGGCACTGCTCCACAGGTGTTCCAGCCCAAGATCGCCAGAAATATCGTGATGAGGAGCTGGGTGCGCAGGCGCAGAGTGCCGCAGTCTCTTGAGATGGACGACCTACAACAGGAACAATCTGTTGTGTTTCTTTGTCACACCAAAAATGTTCCTGCTGCATATTGAATGCATTTTGTATTTCAGGACCCCCCCCCCCACCCACCCTCTCTCCATCGCGGGAGTTACGCTCCAAACAACCCCCTCAATCGGTGAAATCCGCTCTACAGAAAGACCGCGAAAAGTGAACCGTGCTATGACGAGGCGGCGACTGTATCGCTGGTACCTGTGCAGCACAGCTAAGATCAGCGAAAGAAGCCGCACGCCGAGTCGGAGCAGCGCGGTGCCCCAGAACGCCACGGCCGCACCGATGACGTAGAGGAGCGGATGCAGGAGGTAGGGCCATTCCGCACACGGCGTCGTGTCATCGTCAAGCGCCACGTCGGGGAAGATGGGAGGAGCGACATCCATCATGGGGAGGCAAAGCAGCGACCAGGTGCTTTTTAACCAACTGCAACTGATGATTAGAGAAGACTTTCACCAAGGTTGACCAACAAACGTGCCCCAGCGTCACAACGCCTACCTGAATAGGATGTGAAGGATATAAACAGACACGTTGACTTTCTGAGGTTGGAGGCCTTTGTAGAGCACGAGGCTCATGGACACAGTTCTCTGTGTCTTGCGGATGTTGGACAGCTGGCCACCGCAGGCCAGCAGGAGAGTTACAGTCGTGTACACCGGCACCATGGGGAGAAAGAAGCGCAGGATCTGCGCGAGCAAACAACTCATTAGTCTTGGTACAGTTCGACATAATAGCAAGTAAACGGCTAGCAAGAATAGTTTAAAACAACAACAACAAAAAAAGACCCACAACATAAAGAAACAAATGACAAAAAAATTACCTGTCCCAACATCTTGGGTAATGACAACCGAACTGAGACCTGGGGAGGAAAAATGCAATGAGATTTTGTTGTTGTTGTTGTAGTTCCATTTCTGACACTTAACTGAATGAGTCTGTCGTTAGATTGCTGAAAAATTGGCATACGCAACCTTATATTGGCAGTTGGGGGAAGTGTGGAGCTGAAGGACGACACTTGACACGTTGTCAAGACGATTAGTGTGGAGCATCCCTGAGATTTCTGCCACTGATGGTACACTAGTGGAAAAACACACGTAGCAGGTCAAAATGTGAATATGAATGACAACTTGACAGCAGACACAAGCTATCACTAACCTGGCTGTTGTGAAAACATCTTCAAAGAACCACGGTACCTTCATTCTAAAGACGCTGGGCGATCGACCGACTGACAAAAAAAGAAATTACAACAAAAGGCTGTTGTTTTTTTTTTCCTCCTCCCCAAACATTTGTTTAAAAAAAAAAGTAACACAACTTCTTACCTTTCCGTGCTTTACACTCACTGGCAATGTGAATTCTGAAAGCCTGATAGACCTACAAACACAAAAGACGTCAACACTGCTGTGACAAAGCCAGGGCACAATGACGCACGCGTACCTCATGAAAGTGTTGCAGCTCGATGGTGTGGTAAAGTCCACTGGAGTTCACTGTAACTTCGCTGACTGTCAAACCTTCAAGATAAATAAATAAAATGGTAGCATCACTCATCTTGAATGGAGATCAGAATCGTAAATGCAACTCACCTAAGGACAGAACGTGAGGGACAGGTAGTGACAGAGCCAGAGATTGTTGTCTCTGCCACTCGCACTCCAGCGTCAACTGCAATCCACAAAGCGCAATACCATTCAATCGATTTGAACCATGCAGTGGCGTGGCACTATGTAAAACAGACACATTGCCACCCAGAAGCATTGGAACAGCGAGGCCAATTCTTTTGTTTAGAATGAAAACATTTGGTGAGCCAAAGATTTAAAAGGTCGACCGCGGGAGATCTTCGGGCAAAACAAAGGTCGGGCACCCCCGCTATAGAGGTAAGAGTAAATCTGTGCGAGTTACTCACCTGTTTTCCACTGACGTTGGGGGCCGACACCACCACATGAGTGAATGAAGACAGGTCACTGAGACTCAGCGTCAACACCTGAAGACGGTGACAGACAAACCATATAAAGCCGTCGCCAAGAGCACAGTTTAGGCCAGCAATGTCGGTTCATGACCTTGTATAGCGGAAGGAGCTCAGTCCCATTGGACAAGTCCACTGTGTGCACACTGCGGAAAGAAACATTTCTACTGTGCTACAGGACAGTGTCTCAATTACACGGTGGAATGTTAAAGCTGGTGCAGTGAGCTTGCACGCTTACCACGAAGAGCCATTCTGGCGCACGCAGCCATATACCCAGCTGGTCATGTCCTGGTGAGCAGCAATGAATTAAGAGTAAGTCTCCCACAATTCCAGATGATATTTTCATTTATTAGTAATTACAGGGAATAAGACCGGCCCGCAAAAAGCGGAAATCTAAGTAGAATTGACATCCATTGTAAGAGCAAGAGCTCTGGACTTCCCCTAAATGGTGGCATTTTACTCCGAAAATTACAGACAGTGCAAAAAATATTTTTCATCTACTCACATCTGTGCGACCACGAAATGTGTTCAATGTGGTGTTAAATACTCTTTTTGAATATATATTTTTTGTTGTTGTTGCTGATAAACATCTGCTCTACACTCATTTTTGAAAAATATAGTGAGTTCATATTTACATTGCAAATTGACTTGCAGTGTGCGAAGCCCAACTTTCTATTTGCGGCCCTAACATTTTAGATGAGGGGCCACAGTGCTCATACTAAAAAAAAAAAAAAACGTTTTAAAATTTTAAAGCCAGCCTTCCACATCAAAGTCTGCGCAATACTTCATAAAAGCAAGCAATTGTGGTTATAGCATCTTCCCCAAACTGTTTTTCAAAGGTCTAAGTGCTATGATGAATGGAATAAATAAAACAATGCAGCGACTTAGCAGTGGAATAGGTGGATAATGATCATTGTAGCTGCAGCTCTGCATATACAGCACTCGCACAATTGTCAGTGATCAAAAATAGACGGCACCCGGCACTTTGAAGCGCTCAAGGACTTTCTGCATAATTGCACACCTAAAGTTGTCCGACAATTACTGCTAATGATCTCTTAAAAAAATGGTGCAACAATTATCTACACAATCACTGCACAATCGTCATTGTATCGTATTGCATCATTTGATCTCTGCTCGATGACTCTGCATACTGTTGCACAGCTGTCATTAGGTGCTACGACTGCACAATGGGTTGTTATCGCAATACTAGTGTAGCCTGTACTACCGGAGACAAATACCTCGTGTGTTCGACATACTTGGCCAATCAAGATGATTCTGATATTAGGGGGGCAACAGTGCTTCTGTAAAACTCACTAGGTTGTTGCTCCGACAGTAGAAATGACTGTCGGCCTTCCTGCGACTTGAAAGGGCGAACGTGAAGTATTTGACCTCGACTTCCTGGAAGCACAGAGCAGTATTTCCAGTTATCCATATAAGGCAGCAAACGTCTTCAATGCAGTGGATCAAAGCGTGCGATACCTTTGGTGCCCTATATGCCAGACGCAGAGAGTTCACTTCACTCCAAGCCTCTGGCGCATCTGTAATTATTCATAAAGAATGAAAATCCCTGTAAAAGACTACATTTGTGTCCATCAGGTGAAAAGAAAACGACCTTGGATGGGAAAAGAGGCTTCTTGAGTGTCTCCTAGCATTCGGGCGGGGTGTCTAACAAAGTGGTGGTTGAGCACAGCACTCTTCTTAGCTTGGTTGTCTGTGAACTAAAAAAAACAAAACACGAAATAAAATGAGTAACTGTCACGTGGATTTTATTTATTGATTTTTTTAATTTAACTGGCCATGACGGACTTGTCTTGTTTCAGGATCGATGAGGTCAAAGAAAGCCCTGACTGTAGCGAGAACCAGCTGTTTGCACCTGGAGGGAAAGTAAGAACAGTGTCCTTGACAGCTTCATAAAAACAATTAACGACACAACTAATGTGTGTTGTTGTTTTTTTTTTTTTTACCACACTATGGATAGGTGGTCAGTGGAAAGCCAGGTCCTCGGAACCGCAGTGGCCTTGGAAAGAAAAAACAAACACATGATAACAAGTGATAGGCAAAGTGGCAGAAAACAGGTCCATTGAGATTTTATTTTGGCTAAAAATCACCTCAGTTAAGTGTGTCTTAACTGGTCTTAACCAGACCGTTAAGTATAAAAAACATTTCACCAAATTATATTATTTGACACTGGAGCATTACAGAAATTACGGTAAATTGAAAAACATGCTCCACTGGATTTGGATCACACAAACTTCGAACAGTCTTGAGTTGTTTTTCCACAGGGAAGAACTACATTGATTTTGTCTTCGATACGTGAAACATGTGCTCTGTTAGGTTTGGATCAAGCAAATTCCTGTCGAGATTTTTTTAATGCCAAATTCAAAGGTAAATTTTCCAATAATAATAATAAAAAGAATGAAAAGTAAGGCCCGCAGAAGGTTTATGCTGTCAATGTTTCTCTAGATGTTAAACTCTGAACTTAATTTTGAGCTGCAACATAGTAGGAGGTGAATTAAATTCATTGTTGGATTGGTGTCTTCAGGCAAAAACCTTTCAAAACATGTGGATCTAATTGTTCGGATTTTTTGTTGTTTTGATTTTGTTTATTGAATCACTTTTAGCTGTACTTTAGTTAGCAACAATAATAGTTATGTCAAGATTCGACTCACCACCAATGACAATTTAGTTGCGTCTCCTGGAGAACAAGGTATGGAGATGAGACCAGAGCGCACTTGATAATCGCGGTGCCCACCGCCAATTGACAGGACCGTGACGTTCCTCAGTTCATCTGCCTGCTGCACCCACTTTTTCCTCAGCGACAAATAGAAATCTGGCACCAAAAACAGAACAGGTCAGGACACAACGTTTGACTGAACGACATAACTGTACATATGGCATCGAGTTCCTCTCACCCCGCAGGTAATGGTCCAAGACCAGCACTGGGGCCAAGTGAGGGGTCGCCTGGGTGATGATAAGATGGACCAGACTGGCATTGAAGTTGGGCAACGTGAACAGCGCCCGGGCTACCAATCCGCCCATGGAGTGGCCCACAAGAACCACGCTGTGGGGCGGTGTCTTTAGGTGCTAGAAAAAAAGGGCTGACTCTTAAAACCAACAGACCCCTAAGTCAACGCACAGAAATTAGTGCCGAGTCCACGCTGTTTCGTCATAGATAAAGAGATTTACGGTGGACAAGAGCAGACTAAAAAAAGTGGCGTCCATGTTGGCAGGGGTGACGTCCATTAATCCCTCCATTTTATATTTCGCTGATCCTCACAAGGGCCTAAGCCTATCCCAGCTGTCTTGGGGGCAGTAGGCGGGGTACACCCTCAACTTGTTGCCAGCCAATCGTAGGGCGCAGAAAGTAATTTGTGGTTCCAGTGTATATTCAAGTTTTATGCCGAATACTAACATAAAATAAACACTGAGCTAACAGTCGCAATAATTTTGGATCTTTGGGGTAATTTGTCAAAATATCAACATGTGCCTCTCAATGTATGTCAGGGGTGTGGGTCCCGTAACATGGACCAAGTGACAACTGTTTAGCATTTGAGGCCCAACCTTGTAAAGTTTCAGGATGGCTTTGATGCTCTCGTGTAGGAAGAGCGTCTGCCGCCGTAAACTGCCGCCGTACAGGGCCACCAGTTCTTCGTTGAAGTCCACGGTGAACACGTTGAAATGGAGACCGCCTTGCGCAGACTCCGCCTTCCTCAAGGCCACCGAACCCAGCGAACGCACTTGAACGGAGAGAAACAAGAACAAAACGTAAAGGAGACACACATACCGACAATCGGGCAAGACTTGAGCATTTTCCCTCACTCGTGATCAGAGGCCCGATTATTAGATGTGTCAAGATCATTTTCGGTTAAGATGCTCAAAATCGTCATTTATGTAGCCTGCTTAACTTTGGGTAGGAAAAAAAAAAGCAGTGCCTGTTCACCCTGTGTTTACCTTGCTTGTAGCTTCCTGAATTTCCATGCAGAAAGATCACAGGGGCCCCGAAGAGCTGAAGCTCGCGGGTCTCTTGAGCGTACGCACCCTCCCCGTACAGATAGAGCCCGTACGCCGGGTACCGTCTGGCCACCCGGTGAGGCAACGGCACACGCTAAACACACCAGCACACATGGATTCAGACTGTGTATTACCACAGTCAAATTCAAACTCATTGGTTTCCACCAATTAAGTTGCAGTTTATTCATCACAGTCCCATGACAAAACAGATTCTTCTGGGATAAAACCCTAATTTCCAACATCAATTGAATCTTGTTTACACAAATCAACACTATTGATCTTGAATTTGAAGTGTGAAAAACAGCCGTCTCAGAAGTGTTGTTACCCTCCACCTGGTCTACCTTCCGCGTTAATCGGGCGGCATTTGTCGCCTCAAGATTCAGAGTCTGGATGTTGTCACGAGGCAATAACAAATAAAATAGTTGTAAACATTTCAGTTAGTCTTTTTGGTTAAAAATGGATCGCTGTAATGCTTCGGTAAGTGTTTCAATGGGTTTAAATGGGGTTAAAGCACGTGGGATTGGTATTTTTAAGGGATAAATGATCAATATGTTATTTTTAATACACTCTTCTTCATTGATTATCGCTCAGGGCGGGTGGTTCTAGATCACAACTCCCGCCATCACCTTAGTCGTTTCACTTTTTATACCCAATGGCATTTTACTTGTCATATTGGTCACATGACCTGACAGAAAAGGCAGAGGTAGTACAGCCACTTGCTGCGAAGATGCAGAAAATTCCCGCCTGACTTGCTTGGCAACTATTTGCATTGCTTCAGATTTACCAGGGAAAGCCGAGTGCCCACCAGGCTAACAAGAAATGCAGGTTGGCGAACATCCATCATTCTCAAGCGAGGGTCGGACAACAGAGTAACATTCGAACATCAACGCCAAAGGCGTTTATCTACAACGGCCATTTTATATTTGTACTCCATTTGCAGAAATACAAATGTATTCTTATATTCAGGTGTTGTATTGCTCAAAAATCGGGTGCTTTTGTTTACGTCGAATCCAATCGAGAGACGCTTAACAAAACCAAGCCCTGACTAATTCGGTATTAAAATGAACTTCGACTCCCGTAAAATTCGGGTCGCGAAAGGAATCTCCGTTCCCTGTCCAGTTCAAAGAATGCTTAATAATTGGACAAGTCGTGGAATGGCGGCCCCATTAATTGTCCACCACAGCGCTTTCACTTTCACGTCATAGTTGCCTTACATTTGGTGACGGGTGATTAATTAACGTTGACGGTTGTGTTTAGTGGTCCGAAAAAGCACTCCGTTACCTACCCGATATTCGGGGTATTGGAACATGTAGGTCATACTGCATCTGTCCTCCTCAAAGCCAGTGAGCACCTCTCTCAGTCCGACAGCGACGAGCCCCAGAGCGAAGCCATAAAAGAGCAGCGTCGCTAACTTCATTGTTCTTCCCCACTTTCTCGAACAGTCGGCCCTTGTCATTGCCCGCGTGTCAGTCGTCATGTCCACTCGAGTAGACTCGACGCCGGGTTATCACAGAGAGTCGCCGGGTGAGCCCGGAGAAACCAACTGTCAGCACCATGACGACGGAGAGGCACTGATTCGTTACTTCCGCAATTTGACGGAAGTGATATATTGAACCCGCAGCGAAAATCCAAAAACATGTGTTCCTTGTATATTAGAACGACCTAACGTCCTCTTTTACACGGACATGTCCACTTTTTTATATCCTGTCCGGGTGTCCATACGAGTTTTATAAATTCATGAAAATGTTCGGTGTTTTTCACGGGACCAATTAACATTATGTTTAATTCGACTGGTTTTGCAGGACAAATGAGAGGCGGAATGCATTATGATCACCAAAGACCAGAATACATGAATATGTTTCCACACGAAAAAAAAATATTTCATTAGATTTCAAAATTCATTCATTTCTCTCGGCAAATGTTAAATCGCAATAATATCGATACTACAATTTGCGACACGTACATCACATTTTGCATGTTTTCCCAATATCGACCTGCTCTACCTTTAAATATATATAAATTTATTTGCAGGCTCACTGCCTGAGCAAAACTGGGAACATTGTTTTGATAGCATGAGCCAGCCGTAGCTAGTTTTTTTCATTCATTCGAGGAATGAATGTATTTAGGCAAAGACCTCCACTGCCGTTGGTGACGCTGTTGAGCGTTTTCACGCCTTTTAGCAAGTAAGCCGGTCAGCGGGTCAAAGTTGAACCCACAGCGAAAACATGGCGGAACACACAAATATCCGCGTGGTTCACCGCGGCGGGAGTAAAATCAACTTTAGAGCTCCTGTTATCACAAGCGATTCCAAGTAAGTGCATGATGCTACACGTTGAATCGCGGTCCGCGGGCGTGTGCAAGCAAGCATCACGGTTGTGAAGTTTACAATGACGCCGGGGCTAGGAATTAGCATTACAAATCCCTTTACAACGCTCGGCTAAGGGTCACAATATATCTTCTTTTGTGCAGTCACCGATTCTTAAGCATAATAAAGATGATTACAATATTTATATTTTTAACCATTGAAAACTGATGCCATGCCTCTTAGGACCATTTCGGTGGTATACTTTCGTCAAAATAACCCACGGATCAAGAAGAATCAGTGGCATGGCAACATATTTGTTGTTATGGTGTAATCGGCTCGTTTCAACCACGTTTCTGTCTCATGCAGTGCACCAGCCTCATCCACGATTTTGTCAAAATATCTTAAGAATCACGACATTTACTCCACTTGTACACCGCTGCTTAGTCTCATGCAAGTGACATTGTATTCCTCTCAACCCCCTCAATCATTCAATTGCATCATGACTGGTCATCCGCGAAATACTGTGTTTGGTGTGAGTGCAGGTTCCTCCTGTGTGCCTCCGGAGAGTGTGTTAAAGTGTACAGCACGGCCACAGAGGAGTGTGTTCACGAGCTGCAGGGACACACCGACCTGGTCACGGGTGTGCTGCTCAAGCCCTCCAACCACCTGCAGGTATATTCGGCTGTGACATATTGAAATAGTTCTCAGGTATCTCATTAATGAATTACCTCTCAGTTAATGGTTGAAGGTCGATTATTAATTTCTTAATTTTTTTAAGTGCAAGTTGAAACTTTTCAAATCTACGAATATGTGAACAGAACCATTTCCATTGGATATGTGGATGACACTAAAGCAGAAAAGCTACTTTAAAAAGGATGAACCTTTCCGCAACATAGCAGGAGACTTGAGGTGTTTGTACACCATATTGTTTATTATTCGTTACAGTTTTGTAACTGTGCTGTTGTTGCAGGTCTATTCTTGCTCTACAGATGGCACTGTCAGGCTTTGGGACTTTGCAGATGGTATCCTCATGAAGGTGATTTATTATTATTTTTTTGTTAGTTTGTTTTGTCCATTTATTTGATGCGCACATTTGGACAAACTGGAAAGCCCATGACCAAAATGGAACCAGAAGTCATCTCTTTGGGCCTTGAGGGAAATAATAGCCCCCGAAACCAGTTTCAGCCATCAACATGAAATTGGGCTGCCATGTCTACAACAGGATGCACAAAAAAGTCCCATGGACACATTGGCCAACATTGAAGAGCAGTCAGTGGCCAAAATTGAAGAGCAATCAGTCGTGGTTGGTTGAAGCAGCCATTTTGGGGAATACCATCAGCAGTGCTTACTGGAAAGCTTTGGAAACAATTAAGCCCAATCAGCAGTTTTACAGATTGACCAAAAATTGGGTGCACTGTGTACAAAAAAGTCTGACCGACCCATGACCAGAATTGAAGCTAACGTGCTGACACTCTTGACTCTTGACTAATTTTTGTTCTCTTCTAGTCTTACTTTGTTGGACAGCCAATTCATGCCATCTATGCCTCTGGACACCACGAAGGAGTTGTCTTCATTGTCGTCCCTGACAAAAGAACGGGTAGGCGATTCTTCAGATGCACATGTGACCCGCACCATCCTATTGAAAATAAATAAATCATGTATTTATCACAAGCGTGCCAGCACTTCTCACTCACCAGTTTTTCTGACGTTTGTGACCCAGCGGCACCATGACTTATCACACGCGCACGCACACACACACACACCTACTTTTCAGATATTGTATGGAGCTGTCAAATCCGAGTAGCGTTCATTTAAGCGTACAGTCAGGACATTTCAGTTGTTTCTTTTCTAATTACCATTAAGAACCACCAGGGTGTGCCAGAGACAAATCAAAGCTGAGGTCGCAAGTAGTATCTATGTACGTGTATGTGTGTGTTTCTTTGTAGAGCTGTTCCAGCTAGTGGCGCTACATCTGCCTCAGAGTGGGGATCAGCTAGCGGAAGGCCTCGAACTTTCGGCCGTGCTCCCAGACGTCAAAGCTTGTCCGGAATCCATCGCCTTTGGGAGAGGGGTGTGTGCGCTGCTTCTTGAACGACAACATGTTAATTCAGAGTCATATCACGCAATTTAAAAGAATTTCCAGGTGTGTCAATAACATGTTTCTGGCTTGCTTTCATTAAAATACCACCAGGATCAAGAAGTGTAGAATACTTGTAGTATGGGGAGGCAGGAGGTGGGAAATGAACCATTTGATTAGACTTACTAAACCAAGTAAATGCCCAAAAAAAAACCAACAACAACTTTGGACACACCAAAGTTTTGCACTAAGATGGTGAGGTGAAGAAAGATTGAAGCATAAGAATGGCCGTATTTTGCTTTGGGGCCTTTTTTCTTTTTCCTTCAGTATCGGCACAAAATCTGATAGATAGCACACATGCAAACAACTATTTGGTACATTTAAAGATGTACGTGTAGACTTTTTTAAAATTATGATTTTTTTAAATACCCGTATATATCCTCCGCATGATCCATCGACCAAAACATTTCGTTGTCACAGGGGGAGTACATTGCTTCAGTCAAGGGTTTGTGTTTGGTGGTCTTTTTCTTCAGGAAGCAGAAGACATTCAGGTGAGTTCCTTTTCCTGACTGTGTCATGATGAGCACCTCTTTGTGGTGTCCACTGTCTGACTGTCTTTGCCGAATTGTCAAAAGCTTTTACCTGAAGCAAGACAACAGAAACGGACACAAAAACACATTCACGTGCGTCGCCTGTCACCCGAAGGACGACGTCATTTCCACCGGACACGAGGATGGAAAGATTCGCTTGTGGTGAGCCGCTTACGATGGTAGAGATGGAAGGTTGACGTTGGTGTACAGATGGCATAATCATTCTTTTATTTCTGATTTTTCTTATTGCGTTGATCCTCCAGGAGAAACTTCAACCAGAAGAAGGAGTACACATATTTGACACTACATTGGCACCACAACGCTGTCAGCTCGCTGTGCTTCACTCCGGAAGGTACGCCGCACGACTGGTTTACTGGTTTACTCAGCTGGCGGCCTACGAGCCCCGTGCAAAACACACTCGGAAGTGGCCCCTTTGATTCATTTTCACAAGTAAAAATGCTGCTCCGTACTATGTGCGTGGGCCTAATCATTTTTTGGGCAGACCTGAAATGACATGCGGGACAAATATGGTATGTGAATAATATTCAAATTTGGAGTTGATTCTTGTGATAAAATGAGTGTTTATTGTTCGTCTGCTGTGTAGCCGTTTCTGTGAGGCCTTTTGCTCTGGAAAAAAGAGACAGTATTTGTTGTTGTTTTTTTGGGATTGTTCAAACCAGTTGTTGAAGGCATTTATCCATGCATTGATGCATGATACTATAATGTACCTAGGTTCATTTAAAAAATGAGTATGTATGTATTTTTTCCATATTTAAAATTGCATTTTTGTCATACACCGAGTTAAAAAACGTTTGGTCCTACGTGACCCCTCAGTAGCGCTACTGAAAAATTGTGCCCCCCTCCCCGCCATCATTTAATTTATTCAAATCTTCATGACCAGGTACCAACCTATTGAGTGGTGGTGTAGAGTCTGTGCTCGTCCAGTGGAAATACGGTCAGGAGAGCCAGCGGGACTTTCTTCCACGACTCGGAACCACAATCACACATGTCACCGTCTCGCCCGATGGCGCGCTGTTCTGCACCTCACACGCAGATAACAGTAAGATATATTTTGGTGTTTGGTCTTTTCGGCCTTATTCAAAGTGCTCTCACTGTGTTTGCGGGTCAAATTGGCCCGTTTAAAAGTCTGGGAAATATAGTTCAGAAAATGTGTTGAAATTTTTTTTTTCTTTTGCTGACTTTTCTTATGAAAACACATTTTTGAATGAGCAAACACCCAAACATATTGAATGTGCGGAAAGCAATTTTGCACAATGGTGAATTGGTGAATTAGTGATACCTTTCATCCCATTGTATAATGAGTGGAAAAGACTGTAAGCCGCCATTAACCGTGTGACTTTCCCCTTTTCTAGAAATCACAATTATCAAGAGCTGCGTCAAAGTATCTGCCGTCATTCAGGGCCTCGTCAAAGGTGAGTAACAAACTCTAGCCAAGAACAGCTTGCTGGAATCTGCGCGGGTTGGTCGTTCATGCAAATGTAGTTGTAGCTCCGAGTTTGACAATAGAGCACATTTCCCTTTGAGATCGATTCGATTTGGCTACACGCCGCGGCGCGCGGATCCGTGCGCGGGGCCAATCAACCAACTTTGACATTGCGCGTGTTTCGCGGTTCCGTGCGCAGGAGAAAGCGTCGTCACAGACTTGATGGTGGACCCTCGCAGCAAAGCTCTTGTCCTGAATGGGAAGCCAGGCCACTTGCAGTTTTACTCCCTTCAAAGAGATAAGCTGCTTTTCAACGTAAGCGCTTTCAACATTTGCTCGATGGCTCCCATTGCAATTTGGCTGCCGTTGTGATGTCGGATGCCTTTCCTTCCCGTTAGTTGGATATTGTGCAGCAAGAGTACATCCACGAGCTGGGATTGCAGCAGGTCGAAGTGGTGAAGGCGGCTTTCGACGCCTCCGGAGAGCGGCTGGCGACAGTCGAAGAGAGGAAACCGAAGGCGACCGAGTTGGAGCTTAGTTTGAAACTCTGGACATTTGACCAACAAACGCAAAGGTAAGCCAATCACGCATGGGTTTGGCCTCTGTTGCCTTGTGGGTCAAATGGACCCTGCTGTTAACATCGGTTTCTCAAGAACGGCAATAATATGCCTGGGTTGATATGACCCAGAAGTATGTTGAATGATGCAGAACTGTCAGAAATGGTGGGGGGGGGGGGGGGTGTTCATGAGTGCGTTATCGCTCCCTGATCTTAGCTAGGAGGAAATTTTGCTTTTTGCCTGTACAGATTTGTCAAACTAAAAAGTTCATCTCCACTTTCAACTTAAAATAACATCAGGGTTGAATACATTTTTTGCAAGTAAGTGAGAACTCTAGGACAAGTTCACATGCCAATGAACCGTTATCCTTGTACAGGTTGATTTAATTTATTGATTAAGACAAACAGAAAAAGTAGGTTGGAATTGAAAAACACTTTTAACCGTGTTTCCTTTGGGAGCCTGGGTCAACTTGACCCGACAGTGACACAAGGGGTTCAAAAGGGGCGTCCAAATGTTCCTTAATTCCCTTCTCATCTCCAGTTTTGTGCTGGACACAACCATCTCAGCCCCCCACGAGGTTGGGATTACGGCCATGTGCTTCGCTCCCGCCGCCGTGGACCACCGCACCGCCACGCTGGTGTCTGCCAGTAAAGATGGACACTTCAAAGCCTGGCAGCAGACGGTGTCCCCCACCCAGACGGAAGGTGAGATGGCCGCCCCACTGCACGTTAGCTGGACTTAATTTTTTTTTTTTTTTAAAGCACACTCATGTTTTGTTGGGAGGAGTGGGGTGGGGGGACAGCAGCGTCGTGGCTGCACTGTTGACACACGACAAAAAAAAATCTTTGCAAAAAAAAAAACCATTTCCTTTGTTCGATTTATTTGTATTTCATCCCACCTTATCTTCCACCCCATTTGTTGCGACTATTAAAATGGGTCAGTTTGACCCGCAACATACCAGTGGGGGGTAAAAATATTCTAAATAATTGCAAAGCCTCTTTGCAATTATTGGGTGTTAGCAACGGCAAAAACGTTCCTGGTTCAATTTGACCCGTGAATTGTTTCATTCACACATTGTTGTGACGGGGGGGAAAAAATCCCAAGACACATTGTTGATGTCAGACATTTTTTTCTTTTTCAATCTTAAGAATTGGTCAATTTGACCAGGCACATAACAAGAGGGTGGCCAAAATGCGACTAACCGACAAAAGTGTTTTGTCTCCAATTTTGTAATGACAAGAGTGTTTGTTCATTATCATTCACAGCAAATTGCTTCATACTCGTGTAATCCATCGATGGTGACGTTGTCTCTCTTGCTTTCTTCTCACGATGGCACTGACTGGCGTAGACGAGGGTCCGTCGTGGGAGTGCGACTTCGTGGGCTCTTACCACAGCCTGGCGCCTCAGTGCTGCTGCTTCTCAGCCGACGGCTCTCTCCTCGCCGTCGGCTTCCAGGAGGTAGTGACTTTGTGGAGCCCGGCCACTTGGGAGCTCCTAACCACGTTCTCTCAGCCACCGGGTGATATCAGGTCAGATTTTTTTTAAAAAACTAACAATAATAGATACATCATTTTAGTGGTTATGTTGGTAGTTCATCGAGGAATCGCTATCTGAATGAATTTCAGCGACCTGCGCTTTCATCACTTAACAGTGATTCGTTGTGGGAATTGTGCCCTGGATTGTTGCTTTGCCAGCAGTGGTGTCACGGCAACCAAAGGAGCTTTTGGGACATCACTGTGCTCGGTCGTAAAAAGGTTCCTGTTGTACCGATTCAGCCGACAAAATGTTCATTTCTATTCGCTTTTGAACGAGGACGTGCCAAGTGTTGCTGAAATTTTTTCCCACACCTGAAGCTGAACATTCACACCGCAAGTGTTGCCGTCAGATCTCGGAGTTTTCCAGGCGCAGCCTCCCACCAGCGCGTTTGTTGATGCCGAGTTCCAGAGCAGCCCCACGGATAGACTTTGCTTGGCTTTGCACAAACGCCCGCCACAAATGTTTTCATCCGTAAAAGATCTTCAGATGTATGTTTGACAAGAGCAGATCCCTTTTGGGAAAACTTGCCGCGGATAGCGTAAATCGTACCATCCTCCTTGTCTTGCCAGGTTACAATTTTGCAGCATTGCGCCAATGTCACTTGGCGAGGCCTGAGAAAGGGAACGCTTGAGAAAACTGCAAAACCGAAGCTGTCAAATTCTGACGGCCTCATGTCTGTCCGAATGATACCTGAAAAGAGTGAGAAGTGACCTTTGGGACAACATATGTTGATTTGAGTTGCTTAGTAATGAGATATGAGGAGTGTTTATCACGAGTTCTTTTTCTTTCCCGTTTGGATGACACATCATCTAATCAGCAATCAAATCAACACCGGCATATTGAAACCAAAACTTTTGAAAAAGTTTCTCTCCCTCTCTCTCTCTCTCTCTTTTATTTTATATATATATACTGTATACGAAAGTTACTGTAATTTGGGAGCCACCAAGGATTTATTTCTTGAAGTAAGGGATTTGGGAGGAGGGGGAGGGGGGGAATGCTTTGAGCTGTTGTGACAGCTGCCAGCAGCGCCGTCTTGTATAATCACCGCCTGCCCTATGGATGTGTTGAGCCGGCTGAATTGCTTGACCTCAGAGCACAACTATCTCCTGACTCATTGTGAAACCCTCAAATATTGAATAATGCTGAGCTCAGCTGCTCCTGATCCAGGATGTGGAGTACACACCTACCAATTGTGTGTGTGTAGAGAGCCGCCCACGCGATGCCTGTGAGAGCTTGAAGTCGGTCATTTGGCAATCACGTGTTGTGGCGTGGACAACAGAGGCTCCTCACCAAAATCAACAGGTCATGGGTTCGCACAGCCGACTGACGGCGGCACCTCACCATATGCAAATACAAGTGCCTTGCTCACCCATCTCAAAAGACGTCCGCGGGGGGAAAAAAATAAAAATCCAGCTGATGACCATCCTATATCCTTACATTAGCCGTCAATTAAAAAAGTCACGAAAAACCCCTTCGGCAACCGAGACAAGGCCGAGAAGATTCTGGAGCTTCTTCACCACGATCAGAGTGGCCTGCTTTTGAGAGGAGCTTAAGTTATTTTATTTTAATATGTGGCATCCAGTCGTTGATCTTTGTGGCTGTTCAAGGCTGGCTTGCGTGTATTCATTGAAAGTCTTCACAGGGTAGGTGGGGGGGGGGGGTGGCTAATCCTGTAAAATATGCGTGCAGCTAGCTCAGGAATTTTTAGTCGCACGCAAAAAAAAGCCCAAAAAACCTAAAGGAACTTTTTTTTTTTCTCTATCAGGAATCTTTGTTTTGGACGACTAAGCTGCTCCAAATACTTGATGGGAACGACGGAGAAGAACCTGCTCTGCTGTTGGAATCTCCTCACTTGCTCGCGTAAAGCAGTTCTTATGTCAAAACGCATACGGCATACATCTTATTTGTAGCTCATGGCGTACGCTTGGTCTGTCTCTTGTCCTGTTTTTGGTAGTGGAGTGGAGCACCTCCATGGACGTCAGCTTGCTGTTGTCTGACCCACTGTCTGAAAACATGGCGGCCTTTTGCACTCTCGATGGATGTACCGACTGTAAGTTTTTAAGTGGAGCACATTTGAGATTTGTTCACCCTCCTGCTCCGGCCCGTTGCCTGTTTAAGCATCAAAAAGTCAAGTTGACGACTTTTCTCACTCGGCTTCACAGTCCCACGGTTCACAGTAAGCAACGATATTCCCTGGAAAAAGTCATGGGAAAACCCATCGTGTTCTCGATTTCTAAAAATGACAACAGGTTTAAAATAGGAAATTATTTAATCATGAATTTGGATTCGAAAAGAAGTGTTTTTACTTTTTAAAACAAAAAAATTCCGAAATGTTGAAACTTGACAATGGGTCCGTTTGATCGGCATTATAACCGGAGGCTAAGATGGGAGCATCGTTCCCAGTCCGATAAATGTAATCGTTTTCCTCCTTCTGCTCAGTGTTTGTGTTTAAGCCCTGCGAGCCGCGGCCGCTGTTTTGCCAAAAGGCCGTGTGTCCGGGGACGGTGACCCGGGCTGTCTTCTCCCCGAGGGACGCCATGCAGGATAGCTGCGACGAGAGCTGCCAGTGGCTCAACCGATCTCAGCTGTACTTCCTTGGCCAGCACATGGTGGGGAGGGAAACACCGTTTGTTTCTCTTTTGCGTGAGGTTGTAACTCACCGGAGGTGACACGGGCCCTTCCTTTGCAGGACCTCATGACGTTTATCACTCAGGCGGAGGAGAAGCAACTGATGGCTTCTAATAAACAGGTACCATGTATGGCGTTTTATGACCTTAACAACATCATTGTCAACATCGATGTCCCTTTGGCCTCTCTTGGATTTCGCTGCGTTTTATAGCAGTACAGCAATGCAGGAACTCTTTCAGTTTTGTTGTTTGGTTGGAACAGAAACGTTCATGGGTGGGTCATTGTGACGTGCTGCCTGTTCAAACCTGACAAAATATATACCTTTACGTGGAAATAAAATGAAAAAAATCATTCAAGATTCATTAAAATAAATAAATAAAAATAACATTCGACCTGCAGCAAAATATGCGCCTTACCTTCTTCGTCTGGTTGTTTTTCCCTGATATTAATTTAAAAAAAGATGTTATAGTAAATCTTAATGACCAAAATGGCCATTTTTGCCCAATTATTTTTACATTTATTTTAAAAGAGGGATTGGTCACAAAAAGGCTTGCAATATCGGCGGGCTTTTGAAAGTATAGACAATCTGCAATTTTGGTATTTTAGCAAGAAACAAAATTGCTTTGGCGGGCCACTTAAAATGATGTGGCGGGCCACATCTGGCCCCCGAGCCTTGATTTTGACACCTATGTTTTACTCGAATGATACCTGGATGAGGGTGAATTGAAACGAATTAAAATGCCGTCAGTCCCTTCCAGCGTTGATGATTAAACATGCACCGGCTCATAATGACCCACGAGCATTTCTCTTTGTCTTTTCACCCTCTCGAATCGATGTATTGATCGCACGCTTCCTATCCCTGACTAGCTTGTCGTTGACGACACTGTTGCCATGACGCCGTTCCACTTGTTGCTGGGCACACGGCGGAATGGAGGAGTCGATCTCGACCAACCAGATCATCCCGACACCTCGGCCAGAGCGCAGCTCCCGCAGAGCTCTGCTGCCATTAAGGAGGTCGGTGTTTGGAAGAAGAATTTGAGATGGGCACCGTAACAATGCCCTTATGTTATTTGAATCTCTTTGCTTCCAGCTTCTGCAGACCCCCGCCCACGTCCTTCCTGCCGCCACTTTCCTCTGCTCCATGTTTGTACAGTCACTCCTCATCTCAGTTGCTGACTCCAGGTCAGTTCACTCACTCCCAATCTAAATTGGTACTTGGACACACGAGTTTTTTTTCCAGCGACAAATTGTCGCTTGTTTTATCAGAAGGAAAAAAAAAATACCATTAGATCATCAATGTTTGGTGATAGGACTAGCGAGTAACTTGTTATTGTTGCTGCTAGCTAGCGACCAGTAGTTGTTTAACCAGCAACCGTAATTGACTAGTTCGTGAACGTTTTACGTTGGCCCCATCTACTAACTTGGTGTTGCTCCTAGCTAGCAACCAGTAGTTGTTTGTGTTAACTAGCAACAATAATTTAATGTTAGCACTAGTTTGTGAATGTTTTATGTTGGCCCTCTCGAGTAACTTGTTGGCACCAGCACCACCAGTAGCGCTAGCTACTAACTGATTTCTAGCAATAATTGTTAAATGGTAGTCATTATCGATACTACTTTTGCTTATTCCTAGTACATTTTTCATTCCGTTTAGGTAAAAATCATTTAAACAACCCCCCTCTCCATTTAAACTTATCAAAACAATCCCAAACTTGGTAAAACAGACTTTTTTCAAATGGGAGGGGGGCTACTCAAGGTTGCTTCCATTTGTTGTTGCTCATATTTTGCACAAGCAGACAAAACAACTTCTGCAATTTCCAATGGGTCACATTGATGGTGAAAAATGGCAGAGTCACGCTGAAGCCCTTTCCTTTGTTTTCATGGCCTTTAGTAAAACCAAACCCATAGAGGAGGAAATGGAGAGTGAGAAAGAGGAAGAGGACTCGTTCGACGACGAGGAGGACGAGAAAACTGGCGTCGTTCGGGCCAAGTGGGCGTCGATGGAAGCAGGCGAGGCGGCCGAGGCCGCTGCGCCGGCGATGACCCGAACGCAGGCCAGAGAACTGAGGCGAGTGAAAAAAATGGAGCGTGGCTGGCTGAGTGGACTGCTGAGCAAAAACTGAAAGACAAGTTACGGAATTGCAATTTGTATTGGTCTATTTTACAATAAATGTATCAGCCCTCGTCTCGCAGGCTTTATTAACCCCAAACAACGTTTGAACACGATAGCCCCAGTCACCAGTTGGACCAATCAAAATGGAATTAGGTGGACATGTTTATCCTAACAGGACACATGAGAAAGTATCACAGAGCGCGGGCCGATAAATTGAAGTCGGCCATTTTAGTTGAACGCAGACATTTAGCGTGAATTGGGGGCCTTATTCTTTGAAGAATAACTGCTTGTATCCCAATTTTCATTAAAATGCTTTCCTTTGTGTTCTGTGACACCACGACACAATAATACTCTGAATAGCATCATTCCTTTACTTCGCTGAACAACACGCTTTGAGGTAGCACACGCCTCTTTATACATTATTTCTTGGTATTTCGAAGGGTCAATGTCTACAGACAATGAGGCAAGATAAACACGGCAGATAAGTCCTCCTTCAAGTGGACCGCTTCGTTCTTTGCAAACAATTTAGGGCCTTGTGAGAACCCGTGATGTATCAGCATGTTTGGATGAACTCGGCGCGTTTCGTTGCAGTGAAGGCGGCTTCCAAAAAGACAGTAAAACTTGATTGTGACATCACAAGTCTTCCCGGAACCGATACTGGGGCTGATTAGACCGCACCAAATAAAACCTTGCTCAGTCAGGCCCAAAGGTGAATGAGTCTACAGTACAGGCATACAAAGTCCATCGTGGATTGAAAGAAAAGTGTGGGGGGGGGGGGGGGGGTGAAGGGTCCCGGAGAGCAAGTTCACAGTCAATTAACAGCTGTGTGCCGTCAGGAGCTACAACTTGACCCACTTTCGCCGCTTGACACTGAAGCATACAAAATCTTGACATTGTTAGTAATCTTTTAGATTATGCGGAGGATCTTTTTGGTCTTCTTGCTAGCCACAAGCACCCGACAAGGAGGGAAATGAAAACTGCTGATGAAAGTGAAGTCTTATCTAACTCTTGCTCCAAAACGTGATCTTATGAAACTGCAGACTCAGGACTTTGGGATTTGTTAACGGAAGACAAATACTTTGCTGCCGAAATCTTCATCTTTGTTCCAAGCTGCTTGGTCATGCAGAGAGATCTTTTTTTTGTGCCTTTTTATGCTGTGTACGGGTGTAACGGGAGAGTTTTGCGGGCGGGCGGGGAAATGAACTTTTTTACGTTTGCAGTTTTTATCCAAACGGATTTTTATTGGAAATGCAGGATGAGGTTTGAGTGGGTAGGGACAGCGCAGGAGCAATAAGCCAGGCAGTGAATTGAATTGAATTTTGGCGAAAAGTCCAAAGTCATTAAAATCATCTTGAGGATTTTAACGCCAGGACACGACGTCCTTTTTTAACTTTGACTTCAATCATAGGCCAGTTTACGTTCAAAAGTGCATTACCCACATACTCACTCGTGTGGTTAATGATTAAATATATTTGATAAATGTTTTCAAATTTCAAGATGCCAATAGCCGTGACATCATTTCAATGTCACCTGTGGCAACGTAGAAACCGTTTTTGAACACATCAAAAGGTCCGCGAATAGGAGGCCAGCACTTTTTCTTCAATTGCCGATGTTAGTCATCGTACGCAGTGCGACGTGGCGAATGACTGAAGAATTATAACGCTTATCTTGATGCTCTAGATGCTCACTTTACGATTGAAGAAGATAGTCAATTGTTACATTAAATGACAAACTAAACCTTTATGAGGTCATGTTTCTCAGGTTTACTGTAGTCATTACGTATCAGAAGGTTGAAAAACGGTTCAGGAAGGAGCAGTACGGTGTCTCTTGTTATGCGGTCTGTGAAGTAAATATGAAGAAATAAATTGGGGGAAAAAAAGATGCCATTGAAAAGCAGGAAAAAAATCGCGCTCTCTTGATTCTGACTTTGAACCAAAATGGCCAACTTCCTGTTTAAAGTCAGGCATTGGTCCGAAAGCATTTTGCTGCGCTCCGTCACAACGAACATGTCCACCAAATTCCGCATCAATTGGCGAAGCTGCTGACTGGGGCATTTTCATTACCCGTGCTTCAAGTAGTTTCGTCTAATAACATCTACTAGTCCCAATCTAACTCTCATACTCTTGAGACTTTTTTATGTGTCCTGTTATGATCGACACATGCAACCACTTTCATGCTAAATGCTATCCAGGGCTGATTTTTTGATTCCAACTTTTTAGCTGCATGAAATGCAGTCATGTGAACCACCCTATTACCAGTGACATCAAAAATCCATGTTTCCCCTCCCAGACAGAAACTCTTAAGCCACTCGTAAGTCTTTTCGCCAGGAAAACTTTGAACAAAAGGGATTCTGTGGCGGGAGGAATGTGCAAACCAGACTGTGCAGCCAAGAATACTCAACACACCCGATAGAACTGAAGGTCCTTTATTTTAGATGCCTCTTCCATTACAAACGGTTTCCTCAATTCATGGAGTGAAAAAAAAAAAAAACAACGCACAATTCGATTCGATGAAACACACACTACGTATACAGTGTCAGATTCATGCATATAAGTGAGATCAAAATAAACAATTTGACAACACAGGGATTATAAAAACATTTCATTTTTTTCCCTACTGGATATATGGATTCCGATTGACGTTAAGCGTTATCGACACAGAAAAGATGTTGATGGCCTTTCGTAATGATCGTGAAGAGCTTAGCAATCAGAGTCTGGTAAGGAACTGGAAAAACAGAGCTGCATCCTTAAGGCGAGTTTGCCTTTGGTTGCACAACTTGAACACTCCCGACAAAAGAATTGGCCTCGCGTTCTACTGCATCTGGTGTGGCTCCCTGCCTCAAAGAAACCATGGGTGGCCAACCACCTGGTGTTGAGTAGCTGTCGAGGACATACGATGGACTCGGTCACAAAGTGGTTTTTTTTGCCTTGCTGAGATGCTGTTGCCATTTCCCCAATCAAGCTGTTAAATGACTATCCGTAAAACGGCACAGATGTGTTTTGAGGTACCCGCCCGTTCTAAAAACTGCAGCTCCTGCATCCTTGAAGCCACATTTGGGGAGAGCCAAGCCAAACATGGCCTACATTCAGACCTCCTACCTCACAGGGACCGTTACCGAACATAGTTCTGCACTTTTTTCCAGCCACACCGCAAACCCGTGGACTTGTGCAAAAAAACAAACAAATGTCCGATCAGACATTAGGTGTAATGACTGAGGTCAGTAATGTAAAGTGCTGGCATAACAACAATCACGGATGGGCCAGTGAGAAAAGAAAAGTCCACCGAGAAGAACTGCAACATATCACAGATTGAGGTGGATTCGAAGAACAAGTAAACAGAAACGACAATTCCAGTAGCCTTTGTAAAAATATCCACTATTTTTGTTTTCTTGTCACCTGGTGCAAAAGTGGCTATTCGGAATGCTTCCCTCGCTTCTTCCTTTCACACCACACGTATGAACCTGGACTTTGGTAACTGAGAGCTATTGACGCAGCTGGATAGGTTTTTATTTCTCCCCGGCTAAGTATAATATTGCTGACACATTTTCCTGAATAAATACCGTCCTCTGCATAACGCTTTAATCACGTTTTAAAAAAAAGACTTGAGATCCAGGTGTTGCTGCTGTTTGGTTAAAGTAATAAAAAAATATATACATATCCCAACCTGTGTCTGCTAACACAGGACGACAACGAAGACACTTGAAGCACCAATGACATCACTGCAATGTTGAACGTGTTAACCCTCCTGTTAGGTTTTGTTCTTGGGCCAATGCAACCTACTTTGTTTAATCGTAAAAAAAAACAGTAGTGTTAAAGCTTTTTTTTTTTAAATGTCCGAAGCCAAATTTGATTTGAATTTCCGTATCCATTAAAAAAAAAAAAAAAATCAATAATTACTCTTACAGTAAAACAAAATAAGTCCATCCACAAAAGTACTTTCATGAGCCAATGTACAAATCTGTTTTGTTTGGTTTTTATGGGTCAAGTTGAGCCATAAGTCTTTTCCCACTGTTTCTAGTCCATTAAAGGCCTTTTTTTATCTTACACTAACTCGACCGTCGTGCAATTTTGAAGGTCACATTGACCCATGCAAACCACGCCCCCCCCCCCCCCCCCCCATCTTTTTTTTTTCTCAAATATGCAGCGAGTCCCATTGACCCATTTTGGGTTTATCCAAGACACGACTATAACAGGAGGGATAAAGAGAAACCTCTGCTTTGCCTGAACTTCAACTTTGGATTGGTACACATTGCAAAATGCTTCCATCGCAAGCTTTCGCACTCGACTGGCTACATTTGAAGACGTTAGTAACGCTGAAGTAGGCTGTATGAGACACTTGCTGTGTATGGATACCAAGCTGGATGGACATGCCAGGGATGGCCTGTGCGAAAGGCAGTTTAGACCACATTGGGAGGCGAGGGGCTGCCCTCCGCCTCGACCTTTTGCTCCGGCGAGCAGCAGAGGAACAGACGATGGCCGAGACTCTTGAAGGCGAAGTAAAAGTACATAACGTGGCCCGCCGCCACGAACGACACCGAGATAATGACCAGCAAGCCGAAGGCCTCCGGATTGGGCGCCAGGATCACCATGATGAAGTGCAGCAGGTCCAAGAGGTAATTCATGGAGTTCTGGACGCCGTTGATCACGCCTCGCTCCGACTCGATCACGTTCTCCTGGATCAGCTGAGTCACCGTCAGGTCAAAGGACCACAAGCCTGGATGGCAGGAAAAGTGGATCGAATCAGTTTTCCCCAGTTAGGTTAAAAAAAAAAAAAAACAACAACCTCGATACAGTCTAAATGAGATGAACCACTGCGACTCACCGACTCTCGCAGCAATGACGCCAGCAAACAGCAAGCTAACAGACATGTAGGACGTCGGGCCGGGGAGATCTTCAGCCGGTGCGCTGGTGGCGGTCACGTTCCCGCCGGAAAGGATGCTCATCAGGTGCTCGGCCTCAGGTAGCGCCTTCTCCCCAACCAGGTGGGGGTAGAGGTCCTGGAAGGGTGAAACGCTGAGATCCAAGGGGCTCCCGGGAGCGAAGACGGAGAAGACGCACAGCATGAGGCAAGAGAGCTGCGCCACGCCGGAGATGAAGCCGGTCCGGATCAGGCCGCACTTCTTTCGGACCCACGTGAAGGTGACCGTTCCGCAGATGCCCGACACGGCCGAGGCGCCCATCAGGAGGCTGAGGATGGAGCCGTTGAGGCCCTGCGTGTAGGCGTAGCCGGTCGTGATGCAGTCGAATCCCAGCACGGTCATGTAGAGGAAGGCCAGGGACATGCCGGCGAAGAAGATGCTCTGGTTGTAGTACGCCTTCCAGCCGGCCTTGAGGGTGCGCAGGGGTTCGGTCGCCTGGTAGCAGCACCCTCTCTCTTTGGGGGGCTCGGTCTTGACCGCCGGTACGATTGCGTTCATGAGGGGTTGAGAGGACTCCTCTGGACTTTGGCCTGTCTCGGATTCTGCAAAACAGAACCGCGGATTACCGCGGGCGAATGCGACCGCAAGTGGACCTCAATTCAAGTGGACCCCGGTGTCTTTCAAGGCGCGTTCGGTGTCGAAGTCACCGAAAAGCTCCCGTGTTGCAGACCGAGATGAGCCTCTCGCGTAGCCCATTGTTGCGTTAGCATGAGCGCTGGCCGCTAGCCACTGTTTTGCTGACTCCGGTCAGATGACATTCCCCGGAAAAAATACCGGTAGTCACATGACACCCTGTTGAAGGTGTCTTACTGAAGACCGAGGCCGATGTGATATCTGGGTTGCAGACTAACTCCGGGGCATGCGGAAGGGACATGTCGTGCGTGGTTCTGCCATTTCAAAGGGGGACGCCGCTTCATGTCTCGGGTTGTCGCCAGTTTTGGCTTCGCGCACGCTTAGTCGCAGGCGGGCTGGAGCCTCTACCACCTCATTTCTAGTTAGCCTTCAGTTCATCTAAAGTGACTTTCGGTAAGAGAAGGGCACATTATAGACAAACTATTCAAACCAATGGAGACTGAACAGGTGCTTATGAGGGAAGATGCCATGCCGCACACGACCGTTCAACTGTCGCTGTCCAAACCGTTGTTCGTTAGATACCTTTCGCAGGGCTGAGTTGTTTGAGCTCCTGCTCGTGCTGCTCCTTCTGCCCGGCTTTGACCGCCAGAGCCGGCGTCTTCTGGTAGACCTTCCACAGCAGCATGTACTCCAGTAACATGGACAACAGGTTCCAACCCGAGATGAAGCCGCAGCCGATGAAGTGCGAGCCGAAGGCCATGATCTGGCCCACGAGCATGGGGGCCAGGATGTTGGTCAGCTGATCGATAATCCGCACCGTCGCGTTCATATCTGGCGCATTGGGGTGAAAGGTTTATTGTAATAATAATAATAATAATAATAATAGATTTTATTTATAAGCGCCTTTCAAGACACCCAAGGACACTTTACAATAACAAAAAAACACAAAACAATACGGGTCGAGCAGCGGCAGCCAAAGCTGGTTTCGAGATGATGCGGTTTGATGACAAACGCGGGTTACGAGTCCCCATATCAAATGTGAAACGGGAGAACGAGTCCAAACGGAGGGTCAAAGTCCAACGCGGATGTGATAAAGGATCGCGTGAAGTCCACATTTACGGGCGCAAACACCGACCTGCCAACTTGCTGCTGTCCTGGCCTGCCACCACCACCACCCAGTCCCTCTGGATGGTGATGGACATCGCCGTGCTGGCCAGGTTGGCCACGTTGGCAATGCTGATCACCAGAATGTAGCAGACGGTCTGGAAAATCAAGAATGAAGTTCGTCTTATCATATTGCACGAGTGGGAAGAGTCCCCGTCAAGTCAAGTCAATGTCTTCCAAGTTTGGCAGAGCACAGAGAAGAGAGTTTTCAAGAACACTGCCACATGTGGATGATAAAAATAAAAAAAAAGTGATTTTTTTTTTTTTTTTTACAGTGGGGCCTTAAGATAAGGTTTTCATTTTGTCTCCAGTTGGTCCAGAATGCCGCTGCTTGCCTCTTGACTGCTACTCGTAAGAGGGAGCACTTAACTTCTACTCTGGCATCCATTCACTGGCTCCCGATACATTTAAGAGTTCTTTTTAAGATCCCATTTGTTTTCAAATCTTGAAATGGCCTCACCCCACCATAACTCTCTGAGCTCCTCCGCCCCTGCGCACTTGCCCGGTGTCTCAGGTCTGCGAACCAGACACTATTAGAAGTACCGAGGACGAAGCGGGGGCTCCGAGGGGACCGAGCCTTTTCCATTGTTGGTTCCTCGCTTTGGAATAACCTCCCGCTGAACGTTCGGCAAGCCCCCTCGCTGCCCAGCTGACTCCGCATGAGCCTCGATTTTTAGCGGGACTGTTTTTGTGCTTTCTACTGTCTTTGTTATTAATTTACTGTCGGTTTATTGGTTGTTGTATGGATTCTTTTTGCTCCATGCCCAGCAGTTTGTATACAGCGCCGGTTGTTTTCAAGTACAGACTGAGCTAGAATGCATTCAATTGTAAATTGTAACGCTATGCACATTTAAATGTATCAAGTTTGTTCACGGGGAAATAAAGTCCACTAAATTAATGCCCAAAAAGTGCTTACTTAGTTGGCAGCAATTAATATTTGAACACGTGGAAGATTTGGAGGTGTACGGCGTGCGCTGGATTTGTTGATCTTGTGTCGGCTACCGCCCAACACAGCTGTTGCTGCTGTCTGGTCAGAATAGTAACAACAAAAATGCATCAACAGGCCTGGTCACATTTTCCCGTGTGTCATATGACCCGCCTTGGAAGAACTCGTTGACTTGCGCAGCCCTTCAGTCAGACCCCCCCCCCCAAGAGTCGTTAAACAAGTGTAAACAAGCCTCCGGCACTAGCTAGGCTGTTGTTTGGTTTCTGCCTTTGTTGCTTTGCTCATGATGAGGCCTGTCATTCAAAAAAAAAAAAAAAAAAAAAAAAAAAAGTGGTTGTACAGTTACAATGATTGAGAATTCGGATTGTATTCAGTCAGTAACCACATTTGCATGGACGAGTAAATCTGGTTACAGTCAAATGTTTCATGGTCGATTCCGCTGGCAACTTTTCAAGGGGTCAAAAATAATACAGACGTGGAAGTCCATATCAGTTAGTGAGCAGCGGTCGGTGGGTCAGGTTGTTGTACTTGAGGTGAAAGGTCAAAGAAAAGCTCCCAGAGAGATCACGTAACCCAGAATTTGAGCGTCTTACCAGCAGCCATCCGTTGTAGACCTCCGTGAGCTGCTCTTTGAATTGGAATACCACCATGAGGATAATCCCGCACGTCATGACGCAACTGTTCTGCACGATCAAAGACGTCTGGGCCACTGTGATGGCGCAAAAAAAAAAAAAAAAAAGGACATTAGGGACGGACGTGACCAAATACAACAGATTGTCCGTCTGGCCAAGTTCATTCTGGTGCTCTTTTCGATGGCTTTCCTGCACCCTGATCCACCCTGTTGCCTTTTGTCGCTCCCAAATGTGTTTGATGTGGTTGTTTTCGAATCAAAACAGACAGCCCTCGCCGTGGACTGGTGTACAAATAGAGGAGATATAGGTCAGGAAATCATCGAGTTATTGTTTTATGTTTTAATGGTTTCATTGTAGCCGGCACGGATTCAAGACAAGCTGTGCTATGTGCCGGATAAAGATAACCTTTTTTTGTGAGAATAAATGAAAAGCATGCCGCAGCTTGTCATTTCTCCTCTCGTGCAGCCAGAATCTCACCCTTTAACATCAGACTGTCACAGGGATGTGGCAAATGTCAGACTGCCCCTTGGAGTGTTATCCGGACTGTACAAGACGTAACTGATTTTCCCGCCAGTTAACAAACATACACCGAACTGACAGGAAAAGCGCGGATTTCGTGAGCCGTTGCTTATACACATTACGATCCATTCCAAAAATGTTCCTCGCCTTTGAGTCGGGGATTCCTGTCCACCCAGTCGCCAATGATGGCACCGAGCAGCAGCACGGAGCCGGCCATCACCAGCCCGTACACGGCCGTGAGCAGCAAGCTGTTGCCGTACAGCTCCACCAGGAACACGGCCACGGCGAAGTTCCACATTCGGTCACCCTGCAAGTTGAAACCAAAGCTTGCTTTAAAGGAAGCCGATGTGGTGGAAAAGTGACTTTTGAAGGCTAGGATACAAATAGCTGAATCTCTGGAGTGGCCATCGAGTGTGAGATGAAACGACTACGTCAAACTTTTGTGAGCATCCTGTTTTCTGAAAATGTTGTCGGAGTGAGCCGTCATGAATTTTAAAAGAGACGCGTGCTTCTGGACACTTACAATGTAATAACATATGCTAATTTTCTGCTTTTACAATGTAATAACATGCTAATTTTCAAGCAGACCGGCAGAGATTTATAGACAGGTTTTTTTTGTATTCAATCCAATTCAAAAAATTCTAATTACTGTGACAAATCCTTAACATGATAGTATCTTCACATAAATGACGGTCGTTATTATATTAATGGTATATTATAATAATATTGTTTAAAAGTCATTTAAGCATTTTTAAGACGTATGTATTCGCATCAATCATGACCTGAGAAGGAGCTGTGATTTAAAAAAAAAAAAAAGGATGAGCCCGGAATATATAAATATTGATTTTTGGTAAGAGACAATGGATTGGTTGCTCAGTAATCTCTGGGACTAAAAACTCCTCCCGCTCACATTATTTTTCATTGAGATTTTTGTTTCCGTTTGTGTAATATCGGGGTCGAGAATTTAATCCCGCAACCTATTATCTGTGAGGCAGACGTAAGGACCACTCAAACAAGAAGCCAACATTCCAAACAATAATGCAATAAAATGGATTTGCTCACCCAAGTGGACAGTGCATGTCCCAAATAGATTAGGAATTTTGATGAAGTGAAGAAATCTTGAATGGATTCTGCAAGGGGGAGGGAAAATATTACAAGCGTGGAATTCATCGCAAAAAATAAAAATAAAAGAGGTCCAGGGGGGTAATACAACAACAACAATAGAGTCGTTTAACACCTACCACAGCATGTCTTATTGGCTCGGGAATTTTCCATGTTTAAAAATCGGTTGAGAAGGAAAACTCAGAAACCTTTTTTTTTCCTGGTGTTACTGAGCTCGGCAACAATAAGACCACCAAGAAGGGGCGACAAAAAAATGCAGGCGGCGTCTCTTGCTCTTCTTTTCCGCCTCCCCAAACTTAGCTATCACTGTAGCTGAAGTCGGAGAGAAATGCTTCAAATAAGCGGCGAGCGACGTGGAAAAAGCAGCCGAAAGCTGTTCGTGTTTTGGCGTTGTTTTCTCCCAAACGTCACTGTGCTGTGAGCGGCTCTCTGACGACGGTGCTGCGGCTGCAACTGCCGCTGTGTTTACGTCCAGCTCGGATTTAAGTCTTCTCCACCCACCTTGCCTGACTCCGCCCCTTCTTGACCGCTGTCACGTGACCCTCTCTCGAGTCATGTGATGCTGTCTTGACGCTGCTCGACTCCTGGAGTGAATAACCGAGTTTATTCTTCCTCTCCTTTTTTTCTATTGAAATAAGACACGCCTGAATAATTTAGTTGTTTTTTTTCTCCCTAACTTTCCAGGAGGCTGTAACTTCACTTTTGGTAGGGCAGGCTCTTGTTGTTTGTTTTCAGGCATGGGGGAACGAAAAAAAATGCAACTGAGTTGACTCATATTTGACTGGTATTTTTATTATTGTGTTATCTAAGGCGATTAATGACATATTCATGATGGGGGAGTCAAAAGGTTATCAAAAGGCGTATTCGCTTTTACCACCTTGTCCGTTCAAAGATAGGGCACTGCCACTGAAGGGTTACTATTAGGCAATCTATAACAATAAACTTGTACTTGATACTTGATCCACCGAGGGGGAAAAAGTCAAATCTCTGAGGAGTTTCCATTTGCACAACAATATGCAGTCTTTCTGGAAACTATTTATCTCCAGAGGAAAATAAATCAACAGTTTTATCGGGGAATCGACATAAAAATTAAAAAAATGATATGATTAATATATCCATCCATCCATTTTCCGAACCGCTTGATCCTCACCAGGGTCGCGGGGGGTGCTGGAGCCTATCCCAGCCGTCTCCGGGCAATAGGCGGGGGACACCCTGAATCAGTTGCCAGCCAATCGCAGGGCACACAGAGACGAACAACCATCCACGCCCACACTCACACCAAGGGACAATTTAGAGCATCCAATCAGCCTGCCATGCATGTTTTTGGAATGTAGGAGGAAACCGGAGCACCCGGAGAAAACCCACGCAGGCCCGGGGAGAACATGCAAACTCCACACAGGGAGGCCGGAGCTGGAATCGAACCCGGTACCTCTGCACTGTGAAGCCGACGTGCTAACCCCTGGACTACCGGGCCGCTCATTATTTCCCATTTTCAGTTTTAATTTCCTAATTTTGTATTTAATTATTATGGCTCTCTGTAATCGTTTAAAACTTTGTAGGTTTTTTTTAATCTGTTTTTGGATTTTAAAATGTACATTTTTACATGCTTTTTTTCTCTTTTTCCATACAATGTTTTATTTATTTCTTATGGCTACCTAAAATTATTTGGTTTTTTTTCTTTATTTAAAAGATGTAAAATTAAATTCATATGAATTAACTCATTATTGGATCAAAACTGTTCATGCTAAAACCATCCATCCGTTTTCTCTCCTACTTAGTCTTATTTTATTTGATTATATAACTTATGAAAATCAATTAGCCAACTATTTAGTAAAGCACAATGAATTAAAAAATGTGCCGTGTATTTTTCCCTTCTAACCCACCAATTTCATGAAGGGGGAAACAACAAAATGAATGCAACTGCCCTTACAGGCCTGTCAATAATGAAATTGCTTACTTTGTTGTTTGTCCAGCCCTGCTCGAGACTGAGCAGAATATTTGAGTAAAGGACTGGTCAAACTGGGCCCACCACATGACCAAGCAAGCTATTAGCGCTCAGCGTGTCAGCAATTATCATGACTTGCATTGTGTCGCTGTCAAAAACACATTGACGCACCCTTAAGCCCAATGTAAAGAAGGATTAAGTACTTGGTGGGGGAGGAAGATGATCAGCCAGCACCCGAGTGACCAAAACACCGCACACCTGACTTTTTTGGTTCCGCACATTTGGAACATCACAGGGTCACGGCCTTGGCACGTGTATGGCAGCGAATAAACATGAAAAGGTCATTGTGCATCTGCTTTTCATTTGAAAACGTTTGCCCTGGTTTCCAAGAAACTAGATGGTCAACATTTTAACAGGTGTTTGGGATCGATACATCATATGCAGCTCATTACGCAAAGCTCACACAGTTGTTGCTGCTCCCAAGGGTAATTAGGTTTGCCAGATGAATGGATCGATACAGTTGGGTCCAACAATTTGGAACAACTCCAGATTGTTATTTTTGTACAAATCGCATGTCAGTGCTCAAAAGCTGAAATTGAACTGAAAGGGTGTAGAATTCATTGAAATGTTAATTTGGTTAAGATATGCGGTAGGAGGAGGCACATTTGTCAAATGTTTGCCTGTGCAATAAGCATCATTGTGGTAAATAATTCCCAGGAAGTCCTGAATGATCTGAACAGTTTAAATTGGAATGGTGTGGAAACAGTTGTGAAATGTGTAATTTGGCAATTTCGCTATGTTAAAATGTGGAATTTGGAGGTAACGGGATATGTAAACCATTGTTTCCAAGAATAAGATGAACATATTTTTTAATTTGAACCATTTGGAATGGAATGAAATCTGGATGGATTCACCCCAAAGTCACAATTCTTCAGTGTTTCGTATTCTTCAGGATTTTGTATTTTTTTAACTTGTTGGAATTTGGGGAATGTGTTTTGTTTGCATGTTATCTGTCTGTGAAACCATTCCAGCATTTTCAAGTTGCAATGTTTTGAAGCAGTCAAAATTTGAGGAGCGAGGATAAATACGCAAAATGAATTTGAGAATGTGGTTGAAAGTTGTGGCATTCTGAAAATGTAGCCAATGGGTAAAATAGTTGCCCAGATGTCCCGAATGAGCAGCACGGTTTGAATTTGCCATAGTTTGAAGCGGTTCAGGAATGTAGAAGGATTTGTCACATGTCTGCATATTATTGGGAATGTTCTTGTGGAAAATGTAGAATGATGAACATCGTCTTAATTTGGGGAATGTGGACATTGTTTCCAAGATGTCCTCAATAAGCAGACCCATTTGGATTTGGAATCGTTTGAGAAATATGGAAGTACGTCATATTGATAAATTGTATACACTGCCCTCTTGTGGCCAAAAGAACAAAGCACCGTTTCATCGGACTCTTTTGTTCATATTGATACTGTTCATTATTCTTGATCCATGTTTGTTTATATATACTACTATTTTTTTATTAAAATGAAATTTATCATTATTATTGTTATAGCAATAGTATCATTGTTATTAACAATATTTGTCTTAGTACTACAGGTACTACTACTACTACTACTACTACTACTAGTAGTAGTAGTAGTAGTAGTAGTATGATGATGATATGGATGATGATGATTTCAGTCTCTTGCGTGAAACAATCGAGTGTTGAGCGTAATCTGTAAAATTAATCGGTGGCCTACTGCCACCATCAGTGATTGTGGGTATTTATTTGTCTCTTTTCGTTTCATAAAGGGAAAGCTTTGACGAGGTTGTGGTATCCAAGCACCAAACACTTTTACAATTCCTACGAGCTCTCCGTCAAGTACTTCCGGGTCACCTCGCTCGCTTCAGGAAGCAAAGTGAAGTTGCTCAGCGAAAACAAGAATCGGAAGAGGGTTAATCTTCCTCATCATGCCTGCTGCGGTGATCATGGAAGAAAACTATGACAAATTATTAGAGCAGTGTGAAGCTCAAGAGCTCGAGGTATGTCACGAGAAATGTTCGAGTCTTTTCAGTGATGTGCGTGATGTTCCTGATACTTGAGCTTGGAACAGCATCTGACCCGATCTGGTGCTAACGTAATAAAGCTAATGGCACCCGACTAACGGATTAACAATACTGTATCGACACACTTTCAGCGTTTAACGGAATATATCGTTGCTTTTGCCCTTGTTACATCTTGTATGTTGGTTGAGCAGGAGTTCAGCAACGCGTTGACGGGTGGCATAGTTGTGGTGGGCGGATCAATCTTAAAGTCGCTGTCATAGTTACTTTACTTCTATATTGTTGTTTTGTTCCAACAGGCACCAGGAGGCATTACGACCCCTCAAGTTTATGCTCAACTTCTGGCACTCTATTTACTACATAATGACATGTAAGTTGCGTGTATCATATAAAAAAACGATGCAGTACGTTTGTTTATTGACGTGTCCTTGTGCGTTGTACAGGAATAATGCCAGGTACCTTTGGAAGCGGATTCCCCAGGCAATAAAAGCGGTAAGATCCGTCTCTCCATCAATTTCACCAGTGTAAACAAAGAAAGTTTATTTCAGACCGTTTCTCGTGGCTAAAATGTATCTTATTTTATATTTTTAATGATGCTAATTTATTACATTGCATGTTCCTATTCTACATTTGTCTTTTACATTAGCTCTCTAAACCAGGTCGTGCTTTATGCTTGTGGGTGAACTCCCAATGGTTACGACATTCAAAGTTGCTTTTTCTTAATCATACTCAGGCAAATCCTGAATTAGCAGCAATCTGGACAGTTGGCCAGCACATTTGGCAACGGGATTTCCCCGGGATCTACACATCTATTGCATCTTATCAGTGGTCGGAAAACATTCTCCCAGTAATGGAGGCCCTTCAAGGTATGTCTTGCGTCGTTGGCAATGGGACAATGTGTCCGTATCACAATACACATGCACGCCTTTTTAATGTTTTACAAACCCAATTGCAATGGAGTTGGGACGTTGTATTTGACTAAAATAAAAAGAGGAAACTCCTTAGGTTTAAGGTTTCTTTTTCTGGACAAAGGTCTTTTTTTTTGTTTTTGCGGGGGGGTGAAGAGAAAAACTCTTGCTGACAGTTTTGGCTGTTGCTTCAGCCTTCAATGCTTCCTGGTGACGCAACAGCCGAATCCATCATAGCGCCCTGTTCAACCCTGTTTAATTGAATACATTAGACAGTATATTTCATATTAAAACTGATGGACTTCATTGCTTTTAGAAATGTTTTGTGCATTCGGCATGCGTTGATTGTATTCGCCAGCAGGGGGCGCCAATTGAACACTGCTTCAAGACAGTTAGGGAGCCATGGGAAATAAGAGAAAACATTTTTTTTTTTTAAATCCAGCTTTCAGCACCACCTCCAGTTTCATTTCACAAACCGTAAAGCTTTATCTTATCATGTATTTCGCATTCACATGTTTTTTTTATCTATACTTTGGAACATTTGCATCATGTGACGTTCACTTGTGCAAGCGTTTTAATAATAGCATCTCCGTCATGTTTACGGGGGCCGCCTCGTGTTGATGTGCCAGTGTGCGGAAGCTGACGTACGCTTTGTCACAAGACAGTTTGTGGAACTCGCAGGAAGATAATTGCCGGTGGACACCTTGACAGATGTGAGGCAAAAGGTTTCACTCTGCAATGACGAGTCGACAAAGCTGGCTGAAGGCTTCAGCTATGCTTGTTTCTTTCAATGCTCATGGTAGAGGGTGGACCGATGCACGTTAAACAATAAAACAGCAACAGATTTTAGTGCTTTAGAATAGATCCATTTGACACACAATACAACAAAAGTGACACAAACGTTAGCTTTGAATTCAATTTTATGATGCTGCATATTGACTAAACTAAAAAAAAAAAAAAAAAAAGGACTAAAGTGTCATGGGGTGTACAGGGTTCAGCAACTGCGACGTATATTGTGTTTTACAGTAATACTCAACTGTGTTCATAATTTGATATGTACCTGTGGTGAAAAGTCAAGCGTGGAGAGCCTCTGTCACCGAAATTGAATGGCACCGCTTTATTGTTTATTGTTTCCTGTCTTTGTAACAATTTGCTTCTTTCTTGACAATGTGTCGTCACCCAACAAAGAGCCGCAGTTTTTTCATTGCAGCTAGTCGGTCGATGTTTCATGCTCAGTCACTTGGTTTGCGACGGAGAGTCTCTTACTGTAATTTTGTCCACAATGGTCCATTGCAGTCACGGTGGACCGCGTCCCTCGGTGTGCGCCGATATTCTTTTCACGAAAAATATATTTTGAATCGGTCATCTTAGATCGAGAAGCAAAATAAGTTTTGTTGCGAAATTGTTTGTCTCGGGTTAACATAGAGACGCACAAACAAACAAGCCGACGGACGTATGACAGCATCTGCTTCACACGATGTACACTTGCTTGTTTTGCGTCCAGTCACATGCACCCTGTTTATTTCTCTGTTCGTCCACCATGTCCACCTCTCACTTTGGATGCCGCGCACAGCCAACTGGGACATGTGACACTTGCTGCAATGGGGAGGCGGGGGTGGGTCATTTCTGTGAAAAGTTCGACGGGCCGGCCAGCAAGCAGGCAGGAATGTGCGCTTTGGTTGGTCGGATCAAGTGTCACCAGCTGGAAGGGAGGCGGTATAAAGGACGGCGCCGCCGGTTCACCGGCCAGAGTAGATCTATAAGTGAGCAAGCGCACCGCCAGGCGAAGGGAGCGTCCGCTGTCATTCATTTCAAAAAGAAGCCGGACATTTTCTTTTCCATGGACGTCCAGAGGACCGGATCCTTGGTTCGCCCGCCGAGCCCAATGGACAGCCTGGAGAAGCAGCTGAGCTGCCCCATCTGTCTGGACATGTTCACCAAGCCGGTGGTCATCCTGCCGTGCCAGCACAACCTGTGCCGCAGCTGCGCCAGCGACCTCTACGACTCGCGCAACCCCTACCGCTTTTCCGGCGGCGTCTTCCGCTGCCCCACGTGCAGGTTCGAGGTGGTGCTGGACCGCCACGGCGTCCACGGGCTCCAGCGGAACCTGTTGGTGGAGAACATCATCGACATCTACAAGCAGCAGGTGGAAGTGAGCGGCGGCGGCAACACGGAACCCTCCCTGAAGCCCAAAGAGTCCAAAGAGCCCAAGTGCCAGGAGCACCAAGACGAGAGAATCAACATCTACTGCAAAACCTGCCAGACCCCCACGTGCTCCATGTGCAAAGTGTTTGGGCAGCATCAAGACTGCGAGGTGGCGCCTCTGGAGAGCGTCTACCAGATCCAGAAGGGCGAACTGAGCAACGCCATCGACAGCCTGGTGGCCAGCAACGGGCGCCTGCAGTCGCTGCTCATCCAGATGGAAGACGCTTGCCGCGCCGTGCAGGAAAACGCCCAGCGCGCCAAGCAAGGCCTCTCCGAACGCTTCGACCTGCTCTACGCCGTCCTGGAGGAGCGCAAGACCGTCCTCCTGGAGCAGATCGGCAAAGAGCAAGACGAGAAGGTGGCCCAGTTGCGGGCGCTGTCCCAGCGCTACGGCGAGCGACTCCAAGCCAGCACCGACCTCACCGAGTCGGCCGTCCGGGCGCTGGAGCAGAGCGGCGCCGCCGAGTTTCTGGTGGCGGCCAAGGGCCTCATCACGCAGACCAAAGACGCGGCCAAGGGCTCCATGGGCGAAGAGCGGCCCGAGCCGGGTTTCGAGAAGATGGATCATTTCGCGGTGGCGACCGAGCACGTCGAAGCGGTGCTGGCGAAAATGGACTTTGGCTCGGACGACGAAGATGATGAGGAGGACGAGGAAGAAGAGGAATGATGGAAAATCAAGTGTTGCCGGACTTATGCGCTTGTGAAGGTGTTCTGACGAGAGTATGGCAGGGACACGATACCGAGTGTTGCGGGGATGTGGGCTAGCGTCACTCGCCAGTACTTTCAGTGCAATATTTAACATCACTGGTGAATACGTAACTTTCCTTTTTATACTTTTGTACTTCTGGATCACTTGAATGTTGGCGTCAAGTTTAGAATGGCGATCGTCAAAGATGTGTTGCTTTTATTTCAAACGTAGCGGGTGGTTATAGCGATCTCTCACTTTGTCTTGGTTGACTTCCTTGGACTTGAATGGAACCCCAAATAAAGCTGCATGACATTCAATTGTGAACCGTCTTTATTGTCGGCTCAAAGAGTCGCCCGTTCGAGAAGCGTCCATTGTTCTTTTGAAGTGTTTCCATCAGATCGCGTCCGCCGCGCTCTCGGCCCGCATTTAAAAATAAAGGCATTGCCATGCGCCCCCTGCTTTGCCTTTGCCGGTGAAATCGGGGGGCTATTTTTAAGAGGTGAGAGGGTGAGAAGTGATCGCTGCCCTAGAATAGACTGCCAGAGAAGGACAGGCCGGGTCCTGTTGCCCCCCCACCCCTTCCACGCACCTCCCCGATAAAACCGCCGCTCTTCCACTTGGACATCTTTTCTGTATGTTACACATACGTACAGCACATTTGACAATAAAGTTGTGTTCAATTCAATTTAATTTTCTCAGCCCAACTCTGGATCGTCGGAAAGGCCGACGCAGTTGCCGCTCTAGTCATCGCCGCGGGGTCGGGAGGCCGCGATAAAAATACACGTCTGCTTGAGGACCGGGTTACAGAAAGCCCCTTGAGATGACCCGCTTGGCTTGATTGCTCACTCGTTCTCATCCGTTTCCAATGTGCAGCTTCAAAATGGCTCCAGCGTCGCGAGCGCTTTCATGAATAACCCGTCGGGTCATGTTGCTGGTCGAATTGACCTGGTTTAAAAAACAAACAAACAAACAAAAAAGGAGCTAAAGATGGCGGCCCGGTGGTTAGCGCGGCGACCTCACAGTACAGAGGTACCGGGTTCAGTTCCAGCTCCGGCCTTCCTGTGTGGTGTTTGGATGTTCTCCCGGGGCCTGCGTGGGTTTTCTCTGGGTACTCCGGTTTCCTCCTACATTCCAAAAACGTGATTGAACACTCTGAATTGTCCCGAGGCGTGAGTGTGAGCGCGTATGGTTGTTCCGCTCTGTGTGCCCTGCGATTGGTTGGCAAGCGGTTCAGGGTGTCCCCCGCCTACTGCCCGAAGACGGCTGGCATAGGCTCCGGCACCCCCGCGACCCTTGTGAGGATAAAGCGGATCGGAAAATGGATGGATCCAAAGATATTTCATTAAAAAAAAAACACACCATATCATAAAACGTCCTCTGCAATCCTTACTTTGAACTTTTCCTTGGTTCACGCAAGTGTCGGTACCCACCTGTCAATGAAAGTACATCACAAAAACATTGTCGCCAAAGTGTTGTGGCTTGCCAATACGCATCTTAATTTCAGCAAAATTCCACTCTCGTCACTTTCAAGTTCTTTAAATGCCGATTCTTTTTTGCCCGTGCCACACGTACTAATGTCAAGGACGGCCTAGCGACAGCCGGCTCACTTATTTTCCGGCTGCCGCTTTGCTATCTGTCACATGCTGTGTTGAACTTGGCCCGCGTGCAAAGAAATCTCAAGACTATCCAGGTCGTCCGGAGCCAAAATATACCGCCCCGGTGTCAGGAACTCGGCTTGCAGTTGCGCTTCACGGCTCCTCCAACGGGGGCCTTCGGCGTCGTCGTCGTGTTCGCGACACGGTGCGTGGTTCTCTTTGCTTGACGTGTAGTTTTCCGTGAAACTTCAACGGGAAGGGGCAATAAACAACTTGAAGCAAGCGCTTGGCCTCCTTTTTGGAAACACTTTTACTCTGGGCCAAAACTGCTCCTTGTTGTGAAGTTAGCACCCACCGAAGAGTACTAGATAGTTTTATACCGTCATTATGGCCTAAAATGATTTTATCAGACAAATCTTTGCTGTCGTAATGACAGCAAAGATGTTCTGACTTGCACGTTGCTGTCGGATTGGATTTGTGTTAGCCGTTAACGTAGCGGGAGCCACTCAAACGAGATTAATATTCCGTTTCAACAGAAGCACGCGAAACACGGATGAGATATTATAACATAAGCAGGACAACCGGATTGACTAAATGATCAAAACTCATCAAGTGTTGACAGCAAAACGGCGAGCGAGAGAGAGAGAGAGCGCGGACGGGAAGTTTGCTGGGCGGGACGATGGGAAAAACAGTCTTGGCCAATCTTGGGACTTCTCCTCCCAGCTGTCTTTTCTCATCCGACCATGTTATTGTCACGGCTGCTGCCCGCCGCGCTTCACACAAGTGGGGGTGTTGATACACATAAGCAAGGTTGCTAGGACACCAAAAACGCGGGGCCGCAACCCCCCCGAGGCATTCGGGTGAGAGCTGCCGGAGGCACTGAGCGCATTTTGCCTCGTGGCCCCCTTCGCACTTCACTCTTATTCTCCCCCCCCCCCAGCCTGACGTTGTTTGGGAAGATAACGCTGGGCACCTTTGACATTTGAGATGCTCTACCCCCGGGGGTGCTCAAATGGAGGCCCACGAGCCCTAAGTGGCCCACGCGCTGTGGCCCCTCCATTCATTAAAATAATTGCAATAATATATATTTTTTTCCTCTTTGCAACCTAGCACATATTTTGTCCTCATTTAAAATGGCCTCTTTCCTCTGTGGCCACTAATTGCACGAATGAAAAATTACAGGCAGCCTCCATCCATAAAAACCCGTGGAGCCATAACACTGCCACTGACACTGGAATAATTAAAAAAAAAAAGCTATCCATGAAAAAAGTTGGGACATGTGACAGATATTAAAAGACGGCATGATGTCTAAAAGATGTTCCAATGGAATGGAAATATCGGTGTGCATACTTGTTTTGCCGCCAATACAATTACACTGTCACAATTTCATTTTGCCTTTTCATCAGATCGACAATTTACGAATGGGGTTGGCCGACACTTTGGTCATCGCTCTTCCTTTTGCTTTGCAGAGAGCACGCGACAAAGGGCCCACGGCCTCGTGGCGCAGGCGTACACTTCCATCACCGTTGAAGATTTCGCCGCCTTTGTGGGCTACTCGGTGGAAGAGGCCGTCAAAGGTAAGCGGCGACAACGAGCGCCGCGCGCCAGACGAATGATGCATTTGGGGAGTTGCGAAAACATTTTTTTTTTGTCTCGACTGAAGGTGTGGTGAGCCAGGGCTGGCAGGCGGACCCCGCCACCAGGATGGTGATGCCTAAAAAGCCAGGTAGGTGGCGCACTTGGGAGTTTTAAGCGGGGCTGACATTTTCACAGCCAAGCTTCCGCTGCTTTATTTTCCCGAGGCCAGAAGCGTCGTGCTAGTAAGCGAGGGAAAACGGCAAAAGTTGAGACATTAGTGTGAATGATCAGGAATGTGAGCAAATTACCGATGCGATACAAGAACATGTAAAGCACTCGTGAGCAAGGAAGGAAGGCCAAGCTGCACTTTGCCCTCTCCCAGACAATTTTCTTTTTTTTAAGACGTACTGTCACATGTCTTCATTTCTGTGAACCAATGAGGAACATCTGCTGCGCACATGTTCAACAGGCTCCTTCCCCCACCGATCAACTAAATCGCTTGAGAGAAAAAAAAAAATCTGTCTGTTTGGGTTAACCTAAAGCGACGCCCCGCTACTCTTTCGAGTCAACCCAGTCACCTCCGCGGCGTGAACGAGACACGGGTGCCGTTGAGATCATTTGCGGATGTTGACACCCGAGTTGAAACACGTGGCGGGCCGTAGTGGCGAGTTAAAATCGGGAGAAATGTAAAAGGCGGATGACTCAATGGACGTCGCCCCCACCTCAGCTCACCATCACCGTTTTTTTTTTTTTTGTCTGCGCAGATCCTCCCCCTGTTTCGTCGGTTCCCAATGAGCAGCAGTTGGCCAGACTCACCGACTACGTGGCTTTCCTGGAGAACTGATAAACCCTCTCAACCGTTTCTTCTTAGATTTGTGTCGACTCACCACCGTGCGTGCATCATCTTATGATAAAAACCCCAAAACGCTGTGGTGTGATTATGATTTCTGTTTATGCGTACCATCAGTGTCCTTGCTCCATCTCTTGCGACAGTACTTTACATTATCAGCTGTGTGGTGTTTAGCTGGAGTCTTGCGAGCCTGAGTGTGCACATTTTCCTCAGTGAATTGACCATTTTAAAAATGTGGTGATGGCGCTTACAGTTTGGTGATGCAATTCTGAGAAAACTCTGTTTCCCCAGAAATATACTGTATATCGTTATATAACTCTCTCTCTATATATATATATATATTTTTTTTTGCTCGGCAAAACTGTTGTCAGGGGTACTTTTCTTCCTAACTTTGCACGAGGGTGTTTTGATGTCCCACGGAACTTGTGCTGCCCTTTCTCCCAGTGTATCTTTTGACATTTGGAAAGTGCTTTTCATCTATACATAGTCGTATGTTTATGTGCGTATGTACGGACTCGTGTGTATTGGCCCATGCCTGCGCGGCCATGTGTTGAACAAGCACCACGGGCCTTCTTGACGGTGCACATGCCAGCGGCGGTGTGAGCGTGAGAAGTTACCCGACTCCCTGCCGGCCTTGGAAGATGTCTGCCAGGACTTAATTTGCTTTCTTGCAACACGTGCCCATGAGCGGATAAACATATCGGACCGGATGATTTGAGGAAGCTGAACTTTTACCTGGCTGTTTTTTTGCATGTATTTTTTGAACCTGTAAGGGAAGCCAGATATCAAAATAAGAGAACAAAAATGGTTAAAAAAAAACACGAGTTGGAAGTATTTTTTGTTTTACATTTGTAAGTTGAGGGGTTCGTGGGTTTTTAGTGGATAGCTATAACTAAAGAATGGGCAAAAGGAGAGATGGAATCATTTGAAAGCAGCCTTTAATTTTTCATCCGCAACTCCCGAACGAACACTCCTCTTTCCGGTCACAAAACACTTCCTGTTTCTCTTCAGCCAATCAGACGCAAGCAACGTAAGAATGTTTCAACAATTATTAAACAGAATATAATTTAGGCAGTTATACCATAAAAGTATATAATGCTCAAATATAAAATGAAAATAATAATTTAACATAAGCTTACACATTTGAAAATAACTCATCGACGGATCCCCAGACATGACATAGCAACATTTAAAAAACGTATTTGTACACACGCTGTAACTATTATGTACGCACGAGGAAGCACTTTGTGGGCACGAACTAACAAAAAAAAATATATAGAGAGATTTTTTTTTTCTCCAAATGTCATGTCTGGGGCTCCGTACTCACTCGCCATTTTTAGTATCCAGATTGTGGAACATAAAAAGCACATAATATAGGTATCTAGAAGTCAAGTCACATTGTGCACACGTTAATGCACCGTGCAGCCACTTGGTCAACGTGCGAAGAGGACCTGGAAGAACGCCCAGCCAATGTCGTAAAATGGTGCAGGTACGTACCACGCGACCTAATGCGCACCTGTCACCCGTTGAATTGAATTGAAGTGGATGACGCTCCGGAAAGCTATCGAGATTGTTGACCATTGGGCAACCACGTGCCAACCGTCAAACGTGGCGACATCAAAATGAAACGTCACGCGGTGCCTTGCCGTTGACCGTTTGTTGAAGTGACATCAAACTCACTGCGTCACTCATGTCGTGTTTTGGGGCTGAAGGAAGAGGCACAGCCGCTTGCAGCCACAGAGGTACGCGCGTTAAACGCATTCGACGTGTTTTGGTGCAAATTGAAAGATTGTTGGCGATCGACCACCACGCCAAGCGTCCACGTGTGACGCCAAAGTTACTTTGGGGACATTTTAAAGCGTTTTAATGCGAGGGTGCAATCGGCGAGGTCGTCTGAAAGACAAGCCGACTTGGGGTCCGGCTGGCGGGAGCTGTTTATATCGCCACTGAGTAACCCGATTCACCCAAACAAATTGACACGTTATGATGATGATTAAAATCCATCGAGGCAATGTTGGGAATGTTTGTTTTGAAATGAAGACATGCCTCTTGCTGCGTCCACGATAACTTCCTTGAACTTCCTCGCAGTGGGAGGGAAGGTTGGTCGGCGTGAGTGGCAAAACCGGGCTTCGGAAATGGCTACAATGACGCTACACCAAAAAACTGTTGCTGGAATTGAGGTCAGGGTTCGAGAGAATAAAAAATGCTCTCAATAAATATAAACATGAATAAACAAATGAATGCAGTAAATTGTTAGGCCTTTGGTCTGTGCCCACAAGTCTGAAAATGACCCAGTGGTGACCTCACTTATTTAATAAAAAAAGACGACCTCCACTTGATAGCGTGGCCCGGAGTCCACACTCTTGTGTGTCAAATGGGAAACGGTAGAGGGCGCTCTTGTGCAATTATCGGCGCCGTGTCGTCCCGGGAGACTTGCACCAAAAGTCGCTGCATGAGGAACGCGGGTATATATTTCGAAAGCTACAATGAAAGGGAAAAAAAACCCCACACAAATTTTAGAAATAAATACATTCAAACATTAAAACAACACTTGTGACAGTACTGCATGGCAAGGCAGGTTTATTTAGAAAGCGCATTGCAGGCACTGCGCTTCACATCATTAAGAAGCACAGCATTTACAAACAAGAGTGAAAGAAATTTAAAGTAAAGAACTAAACAGTAGCTTGCTAAAATGACTAAAAGAATGTACAGCTCCAGAAAAAGATTTAGAAAACATTGATTTTTAAACATGCCGAAAAAGATCCCGCTCATCGGTCGGCGTGTGTTTCCGCTCGTCTGATTGGGAGTTGTTTAATGTGTGGGTCCCACATCCACACAGTGAAAATGTTTCCATGTGGCAAACAAGATGAGTCATAAGCATGAGACCGAGGAGGACGTGGGAGACTCGGACGAGAGCGGAGATGAGAAAAAGATGGAGCAGCAGAAGAAGGCAGGCAGGGGAGTCCGTCAGAGAAGGGGAAGGGGGGCTGCGAGGGTCCGGTAGGAGCCACAGAAAAGTGGTGGGTGGGAGGCGACATTGCAGAGCCGTTACCTTCCAGTCGCTCGGTGAAATGAGTCAAACGTTGTCGGCCGCCAATTGGAGCCGGTGAACCCATGCAACTAAATCATCAGAATCCGTCCACTCCAGTCACTAAATCAATACGATCACATCATCTCCTCCGCCGCGTGACCCGTGAATATTTGAAGTCAGGAAACCGATCCCGATGAATGTCTGCCAACCTGCTGAGTCAACAGCGAGACTGCTCGTTCAAGTTAGCAAACTTTGACAAAGTAGAACCTAATCCCGGAGTTCCCTTGGGGGAGCTCTGGAATTCACCCAAACTGGCCGCTTCAAAGCAAAACGTGGGACTTCCTGTTCAATTTCATGCCAGGGTGCCTGAAAATTGTCCGTGCATCCTTTTGTGATAGCCATTCCTCTTTTTGATTGATCACTGAAATTGCTGACTGGGCCGATTAAAAAAAAAAAAAAATTCCTCTGAACTTTCCAAACGCTTGTGAGTCACTTTCACCAGACTCCAAATGCATGCACTTGACTAAATAAGTGTGTGTGTGTGTCGGGGGAGCGGGCGGGGGTGTCCGTTTGTTCGGTTAACACTGGTCGCCTCTGCTGGAGCTTTGGAAATCGCTGGAGTGAATTGACCAGCTTACTGCCGCTCAAATGTGAAAGTCATTTGGAGCCCCCTCGACTTTTACGGCTCTTCTTGGAAAGACGCAATGCCAGCAGCGTTAGTCATCGTGAGGAGGGCTGCACGTGTGCTGCATTAGCACTTTGGTTTGGGCTACAGAGCGAGAAATAAAACCCACTGAAGGACCACAAGCGCTCATTGCTAATCACCAGAGAAGTCAACCACCACCACGACATCCTCATTGGAATCACCTTGAAATTGTCCACAATGGCACCATTTTTTTGATGCTTTTTCGTCATGCTCGATACTCCCAATGTTCTTTCTGGTCTCATGCTGAGTAAAATTCAAGCCCGTGTCAGCGATATCCATCCAAGACACTTATTAAAGTGTCTGGGTTTTTTTTCTTCCACAGGGACCGGCTGTGTGTGGCTTACAACTCGGACCAAACTTTCTGACACCGGGCAGCACGCTTTGCTCTCTTGAGATTTCATGGTACCTTTCGCCGATTCAAGACACCCTGTGCCGGGAGTAGCAAAGCAGCCCCGAGTCATAAACACCTTCGTCTTTCACGGTAAGCACATCACAGGACATTGAGTGTGAGTCTCCTTTTCAAAGTGATTTTTCCTTTCTTACTTTCGAGCCAGAGTTGAGATGTTAACTGAATGGGGAATAATACAGGAAACGAGGAGTTTATTGCGCTAGTATTTCAGCATCCCTACAGATGTAACATCTGGAAAAAACGCTTCGTTAAAAAAAAAAAGACATCCGCTACTCACTTGGCTGGAAAAATTTAGTTGGCTTGACTTTTTAGAAGTGTGATGACATACCACATTTTAGGCTGAGGACTCTCATGGATCATCCAATTTAAAAAAAAAAAAAAAAAAAAAAAAAAAAAAAATACCCTGTGTTGGATTCGTGGGGGTCGGGACTTTGTCCAGATAAAAGTACTACAAAAAGGTAGAAGACATTTCACCGCTCAAAACCGTTCACGCGACAAGGACAGCACCAGCCCGAGTTGGTGCGGAACGCTCAACTATCGAAGCTCCAAGTTGGAGGGAAGCTCCACATGGTGTCGTGAGACGCGGCTGGGATGAGAACCACCACCTCCAAATCCGAGACCAGATGCCAGGTGGCCACCGTGGGCAAAATGTGTTGTTCAATTTCCCAAAGGGCTGTGAAGACTTGGACCAAGTGGCTCGGGAGAGGAAAGTCTGGGCTTCCATGCTCAAGATGCTTCCCCGCTACCGGAACCTGATAAGCGGAAGAAGATGGATGCATCGTTTGGATATGAAAGTTGACCAACACTCACTATTCCAATTCAAACTACTCTTGGGTTATTCCTTGATTCTTTCCTTTTGGAGACACGGTACATATTTTGTTGAGTTTGTCTTCTATTTTGGGCAATGTTGGAGAATGCGACGATGGAACGCGACAAGTTGTCAACCAAGTGCACTGACCAAACGTCACGCGGTGCATTTGTGCAGCTGCGGCAAACCAGACAAACAAGCTCACCCGTCAACACGACGGGCTCCTTTCGAGTCTCGCCCACCGACGCAAAGTCCTCCTCGACGGCCGAGCGTCAAATGACAGCGAGAGGAACAGAAGACGCGACGACGATGATGTCACTCTGCTGCATTTTGCCAAACGAGTTCACTTTGGTGACGTTGCTTATGTTGATCGAGTGAAGAAGAGAAAGTTTGTGGGCATAAAAATCGGTGTCTCCCGAAGAGCAGGGCCCATTGATATCTTCCCACCGGGGCGAAAAAAAACAGAAGGTGAATGTTTATTAGAAAGTCTGTTTTATTTTGTGTTCTTTAGTCCGATGAAACACAAGCTTCAGTAAATGAACCAAAAACAAAGACAGCTCAACAAATACATTCTATCTTGAGATTGCTTTGGTATGTTTGAGGCAGTGGATCAAGAAGTGCACTTCATGGCTTTGCATTCGAGCGCTTTGCGAGCAATTTAATACAAGACTCGTGTTGACTTTTTGTGTGCGGATTCCGTGGCTACAAAAAACAAAAAGAACAACCCACAAAAACGATTACACGGACATCAAAATGACAAGCCAAAAGCCAATTGGTGAACGTGGAGTGTGCAACCCAACAAAAGAAGCTTGGTGAAAGTGAGTCATGCAAGTCCTGAATGTATGAAACATACTTTGCCGCACGACGAACGATCTGACAACTTGACTGTACAAAACAAAATGCACATTATAACCATCTGCAAAACAAACACCTTGAGTAGCACCAGTAGATTTATAAAAAAAAAAAAAAAAAAAAAGACAAAAAAATCAATTCATGCGGCAATTGCTGTTACTTTTCATTTGTGATGGGGGAAATTAAAAAAAAAACCAAAAATTGACATGATCGGCTGAAGATATTGGGGCGGGGTCAAGTCCATTGGTGTGGAATCCAGTGCAGCCTCCATTCGTACAGTATGACCAGTGTGGATTGTTCTCCTCAAAACACGGGTAAAGGCTGGCCACGGGTGCGATCCGTCCCCTATGTGCTTAGCGAAGCCATCACCCCTTGCTTGATGGGCGCTGCGGACAAATGGACAAGGTCACGGAGATGGCACAGAACAAGACCGCTCGATTACCAAGCCCAACTTTATTCCCAAGGTTGTGGCGTGCGCGTGTGCGTCGTCCTCCTACCTGGTTTCCCACAAGCCTTGGCGCACTGTTCATGCGTGTCGAAGCGATTCTGGTTCCCGCCGCAGCCTCCGTACCAGAAGCGCGCGCAGGTCTTGCTGGGGGCATCGTAGTGCCACTTGAGGACGAACTTGGCGCACGTGCCCTCCTCCTTGGGCAGCTGGCAAATATCCACGGCTGTGGAGGCCGCTGTTGATAAACCAAATACAGTTATTGTCAGTCATTTCCGTTAAAAAAAAAAAAATATATATATATATATTTGAAATCGGAAGGCGTGATTATGAGAGGGTTCACGTCAAGCAAGAGAAAGTTTGGGGATCTAACCTGGAGCCAGGTGGAGCTCCGCTGTGTCCACTTGCTGCTGCTTAGGCTCAGGCTCCAGCACTGTGACTACGGCACACACATTGGAACAAAGTGTGTTTTTCTCCCACTTTTTTGTCGATTGTCGATTTTTCTTGTCATTGTTAATATTATTTCTTAACTGTATTTTCCGCCAAGATTGTTTTTGATCATGTGTCCTTATTTTTGTAACTATTAAGCGTAAGTATTTTGGACCGATATTTTCAAGTGTATTTGTTCAAAATCAGTCAATCAATCAATCAATATTTCCGGGATACAAGACGTTGTCATGAAATTTCCGTTCTTGAAATGGAACCCTTTCTGAACGGAGCAAAGCGATGGCGTATCCCAAGGTTAGGCCCGCTTACCCGTGTCCGGTTTGTCCAGTGGCCTGTTGACCGCGGCGGTGATGACCCGGCTGTTGATGAGTGGCCGCTGCGCCGCTGCCTCTGTCCGTGACACAAGCGACAAGGTTCATCCTCTGCTGCCAGAGCCTCATTCAAACATGCGCGAGGGAACAATAAGTCGGGGGATGCGCAAATTTTGCCGACTGACTGGTGGTGACGACGCCTTTGTGGGTGGCGAGCACGTGGCCGTCGACGCCGTGGCCCGTCACCACGGCGTGGTACGTCTGCCCGCTTTCCAGCTTGTCCAAGGAAAGCTCGGACGCCGACACGTTGGTCTTGACGGCCAAGGCGTGGTCGCGCAGTCGCGTCACCGTCACTTGGAAGTAGACGAAATTCTTGGGGTCCGGGTTGCTCCAACGCAACTTGAAGCCGCTGCGGGTCACGTTGGACACGTGAAGCTCCTCCGCGTCCACCGCTGAGCGCAAAACGGGGCAGGCGAGCAGGATTTGAGCGGTGGAAGACGGACGGTACCGCTGACAATAAAAATCGTTTTTTTTGTGTTTGCAAAAAATGGAGCTTACCTTTGTGCTTTACTGGATGAGTTTCTTGCTGGTTTTCGTGATGCTTTGTCTGGCTCCTGTGAAGGAGAGGATCACGTGGAAAAGTGAGGAAGATGATCATTTTGCTGATCATGCAAAAAAAAAAAAAAAAAAAAGCGAGAGAAGCAACAAAACAAGAACTCACTGGGGTTGGCGCGCCAAAGTGGTGAAAGGGTTTTTTAAGGGCTGGTCGCTCTGGAACCACTTGCAGTGTTTGGACACTTCGGGGGACATGAAGAAAGCGTTTTCAACTGCAAAGGAAGACAAACACAATTAGAAAGAAAATACCAGAGACACTGAAAAATATGACGACAGAAACAACGGCGTTATTAAATAATCATCCGAAAAATGGAAAATATCCAACGAAACGTCCCAATAAAAATGCACAAATGTTCGATTGCAGCGAATAAAAACTTACTGCTGATGTACTTGGGCAGCATCTGTCCAAAGGTGAGCAGGTGCTTGTCGTAAAACTGCGAGATGGCGTCCAGCCTCTTGAAGAAGACGTCGGAGGGCTCGCTGGCCATGCGGGCCAGGACGCGAGCGTCGGCGGCGCTCAGGTTCTCGCCGACGCCGAAGATGACCACAAAGTAGCCTCTGCACTTGATGTCGGTGGCGACGCGCACCAGCCGCTCCTCGTCCTCCTCCACGCCGCCCGTCACGAAGAGCGTCAACACCTTGCGCGGGCGTTGCAGCGGCGCTTTCTCAAACACCTGCTCCACCGTCCACTCCATGGCGGCCGCCAGGGAGCGTCCGCCTTCCAGCTGCGGCGTCTTGTCCAGCAGGAAATTGACGATGCCCTGCGCCGACTGGTGCTCGGTCAGGCCGATGTCCACGCGGACGGGAGACTTGGTTTGGTTGTGGAGGAATTGGTAGGGCGCTTGCTGGAGGACGGCCACTCTGGCGTGGTGGGCGGACGTCTCGGGGCTGGAGGACACCTGCAGGTGCTCCACCATGTGCGCGATGTAGCGTTTGATCTCGGTGAAGACGACGGGGTACGTGCTTTCCGAGCTGTCCACCACAAAGCCCATGTCGATGTCCACGTCGGTGGTGAAAGACCTTCTGTCCCGACCGGCCGACGGCGGGATGTAGTCGCACATTTGGTCTGGGGCGCAGATGTCTGCAAAAGAGCAAGGCCCCTTCTTTATATCGGCTTACGTAGGAGGCTTACCAAACTAGCATCCGTGTTGTAGTAGCTATAACCATATAAGGGACAGTTATTTGAACACCAATTGTGCAGCAACACATGTAACAGACAATAGAACAATATTCACATGCATATATGGCTCATCCTCTGCGAAAAACAACTCATATTACTGCATCTGACTGGGGAGTTATGACCATCTCATGGATATATGCTGTATTTTATTTGAGTACAATACGGTGGGATACTATTTATTCTGATGAAAAAAATGTCCCGACTTTGAGGCTCTTACCAAAACAGAGATGGCAGTTCATGACTTTAGTCATGACTGAATCGAACTGTGCGCTTCCCGGGTTGGGCAAGACGATGACCTGGGCCAGCGCTGTGTTGTTCACCTTGTGAAGCAAAAAGAAAAAGATATCATGTCAGCGTATGATCAACAAGGTGACACGTCAACTGCCTGTCCGAGGGATTGCTGTGAAGACTTTCATACAAATTCAAACTGTATCATTTCAACATCCAGCATTTCCTTGACGCCATTTCCTATCAAGATGCAGCTTTGGTGAGATCTGGGAGGGCGTTTCCGAAAAAAAGCATAAAAAATAGGCAATTTCCTCGGTCATCTATCTATGACAGTGGCACATAGCGACAGGCAGAGCAAATAAATGCCTTTTCTGTCAGATGGAAGAAAGATCAGAATAAACTTGTGTATTGATTCTTTTGGATGTCAAAAATTTTAAGCAAACCAATGTCAGGAAAAGCCTCCTAGAACATCGGAACTTGGATTGGGGTTCATTAGAGCAGCTTAAATGGTGGCAGGGGAGTGCAACGGGAGTTTGAAGGCGACTGCTTAGTTCTGAACTCGGACACATTCACAAACTAAAACAAAATCCCCAAAGCAAAATACCAAACCAAACACAAATCCAACGCCCCCTCCCACCCCTGAAAACCAAAGAAAAGACTGCCCCTCACCCCCAAATAACAAAACAAACCAAAAAAAACCTAAAACCAAGCCAAAAAAAACCCCCACCTACCCCAAAGCGAAGGAAAATGCACAAGTGTCGCGGCCCGGCTCAGCGACCTCGCCGAGGCATCGGCATTACCTGCAAAGCTCTGGCGAGCGCCCTGTCGTCGCTCTTGACCAGGAACAAGGTGGCGACGCCGGTGTCGTGGAGGCGCATGGCGGCGTTGGTGACCGCCTGGGCGTTGGCCACCGAGCCGCCCACGAAGAAGACGGCCACCTTCCTGACCAGGAAGCCGCTGCGCACCCTCTTGAAGGTGTTGTGCGCCACGAAGCTCATGGCCGTCTCCAGGCTGCGCCGTTTGTTGGTCTGCAGCGTCTGCAGGCCCTCCATGTGCCGCAGCAGCGCCCGCTTCTTCAGCGCGTCGGCGAAGCGCACCTCGGTGGTCACCTCGCTGTTGTAGAGCGCCAGGGCCACGCGGGCGCCCCGCGGGCAGTTGCTCTCCGACACGGTGAGGCCGCGCAGCAGCCGCAGCGTGGCCTCGCGCATGCTGTTGAAGGCCGGCCGCCCCACGTCGTTGGACGCGTCCAGCACGAAGGCCAGCTCCGTCGGGTACAGGGGGCACTCCAGCTTGCCTGAAGAAGGCCGCCGACACATTATTTATTTATTCTCCCCATCCGCACTGGACTCGGCGGCGGGGTTTGCGACTTACCGTAGCAGCACGCTGTGAACAAAAGGGGCAAAAATGACAATGAGTGCACGTGTACTTTGAACCTCACAGTGGAGAAGGGGGCGGGGTGAGCAGTGGCTGACTTGCATGAGACAATGCAGCCCCCCCCCCCCCCCCGCAGAACAAGCATAATTGTTGATCCTTTGAGTATTTTGAAGAGATCACATGATAGATAGGTTGCTATGAAAGCTGACGAGTGGGATCAAAACAAAACGCCCCCTTCGACTTGCGTCGATGAACTTAAACGGATGACACTTACGACAGTTGTCTCTGATCTTCTTGACGAGGTCACATTGCTGATGACAAAAAACAAAAACAAGCGCATTATATTACGCTGCAGCACGATTTCAAGTAAGCGGGATGAGTTGCGAGAAGCATTCGTACCACAACTCCCGGTCCTCTTGGCCCTTTCTGACCCTGAGGCACCAAAAGGACAAACGGCGACGTTAACTTTTGGACAACATCAACATTGTCGGATGAGGTGGAAGTGAAGGACTCTGCTTACGTAAGGCCCCGGATAGCCGACCTCTCCTTTCTGTCCGAGCGTTCCGGCATTTCCAGACACGCCCTGGCGGGAAATAGATCCCAGCTTGTAAATGTCACCATAGAATGAGTGCGAGCGGGACTGGGCGGTTTATGGAAATGTAGTCATGATTTCCATTTTGGCTTGACGCGATCATATTCACATGATGCTGACATGTTTTGCGCATTTGAAACAAACAAAAAAAGTCAAAGGTTTCTTCGAGCAAAATGATGCCGACGCTTCCTGTTATCTCTTCTTTATATGGACTACCGTGTCACCGCCAAGTGGCCGAAAGTGAAATTTCAGCCCAAACTAAAGAACAAATATTGAGTTAAAACGGGACAAAAAAAAAAAATCTTTGTATTTGTTGTGATCTTTTTTCTCATTTTTTAAATCTTTAAAAATATTTTCACACTTCTGAAGCAATACTTTTGTATTCAAATTTGTTTATGGATTTATCTATTAAATCATCACACAAAGCAAACTATTGCAGTTTTTACCCTCTGTCCACGATTTCCTCGCAGACCAGGTCCACCCTTGGTTCCTGCGTTACCAGCTTCTCCCTGCACGGTTAGAAAAAGAATAGGTGTCCTACATATATTGGGGTACACAAATGTCATCGTTTTCTTACAAACAACCGATCCGTTGTCAGAAATACTGTACAGAACGTTTCGTCGACATTGTGGGATTTGGCAAGCTGGACAGCGATGAGGCACGGAGACTGTCGACATGAGTCTCCGGTCCCTCAGCCAATCAGGATGCAGAACACAATGCATTGCATTAAAAAATAAACGATCTAAACAGTTTTATAACTATATACTGTACATAGTTTAAATAGTAATATATAAACGAAAATATTTTTTCCTCATATTCTGAGTTGGCGTTTTGCTTACCTTTGGCCCCGGGAACCCTGGAAAGCCTTCGTCACCCTGGAGATGCAAACCAATGTATTTATTACGTCCCATAATCTCCAAAATGACGTCGTATAATAAGAGTGAATATCCGAGAGTGTGTTAGAAGTGCAAACAAAGGGATTGGCCAAATGGACTTGCCCTTCTTCCTTTGGGCCCCGCGGTGCCGAAACCATCTCTGCCATCTTCGCCCTTTGAGGAAAACGCGACACGTCCATTTTAGCTGGCTGCCACCGTTCGTCAGCATCGCAAATACAAAATAAAAGCCGTCTTACAGACTCTCCGCGGAGTCCGAGGGGTCCGATGACGCCTTTAATCCCTGGATCTCCGGGCTCTCCCTGCGCACATACACAACCCGAGACAGAGCAGGATGGAGAGGGGGGGAAAAAACAAAACAACCAGTCAAAGTTAAACGTCTCCCTTAGGAAGGTGTACAAAAATGGAATCACGATATTATCTTTTCACATGTTTTCCTTCAATAGATGAGAGTAACATGAGAGAGAGCGAAGCGTAGGCCCTGCGCGTTTAGAAATTAAACAAGGCTGTCGCGGAAAAGAACACAAAGCCACGCCAAGACGGGTTCCAGTGTGTACCTTGCGACCGACGGCTCCCCTTCTTCCCTTTTCTCCCGCAGTGCCCGGGCTTCCCCCAGGACCCTACAAAGGAAAAATACCCCCACAAAGAGAAACAAAAGATCTTACGAGCTGTTCTGCTTTTAAATATACAGTGCAGCAAAATATTGACATTTTCCGCATTTTCTTATACGACGGCCTTCGTGCAAAATAGGATAGACGCCCCCCCCCCCACCCTTCAAAAAAGAAATGTGTGTGTGTGTGTTTGGGGGATACTTTCTGGATGCACAGTATAAGTCGACAATAGATTTTTGACACCAAACAAAATCTAGTAAGGCTCTTTTACCCTGGGTCCAGGATTTCCGTCTTCTCCTCTGGGTCCCGGCGCACCGTTGGGCCCAGCCGGACCCTAGTCAAGAAGACAAATCAGGCAATCGTGATGCCGCAGCGCTACAGTATCGTCAATGCAAACCGCAACACCGAACATCCACAACGGTCACTTCATACCGCTTCCGATCTCAATAGCGGGCCCTTGAAGATGTGTGAATGTGTCCTGATACAATCGACACGTTCACCCAATATCGTGTTGATTCGTGAAACAAATTTTACACACTGCTCTTCATTTGCAAAGAGGACTTACTCGTGATCCTCCAATTCCAGGTTCTCCCGTCACACCATCAACTCCAGGCGGTCCCGCGTTACCCTTGATTGAAAACAGTCACGTCATGGAATGAGGTGACATCCTTGCCCTTGGTCACAGCGTGTTTAAAAAAAAAAAGAAAAAAAAAGACTTACAGCTTGTCCCGGTGCGCCTCGTCTCCCATCCGCTCCCTAATGAAAACATCGGCATAAATACAAAGTGGCTATTTGGCAAAGCCAGTGAGTGGTAGACCACGTTACCCTTCTTCCTGGCTCTCCGGGTCCTCCCTTGTTTCCGTCCTCGCCGGGCTCGCCCTGGAAGTCAACAACACACAACAGTCACACTAAAGTCAACATGTGTTATATCCACTCTATAGACTGTGCATTTTTTTTAACGTTCGTTTTTAAGTTACGTTAGTATTTGGTGTGAGTGTTTGCTATGTCATGTGTGTGTGCTCGATTTGTGTTTATGGGTGTGAGTGGTTTAAGGTTTTTGTGGATGTTTGGTCATGTGTGTGTGTGTTTGGGGTTACTGACAGTTTGTAAATGCGGTTTCATACTAGATCCCCCCCGTATTGTTAGAATGTATTACGTTTCTTATGCAATGAATTCTATTTCTCTACACTGTATGCAACGGGAGAGATTACCGCTGGTCCGGCATCACCGGGGTCTCCCTTGGGTCCAGGTTGGGCGTTATCCTTTCCACTCGCGCCCTATTAAGACAGAAATATCACAATCAATAGGCGTAATCTTTATTTTATTTTCACAAATGGACACGCCGAATGGTTCCAATACAGCAAATGTGCACGAAACTCACAGGGTCTCCTCTGATTCCCATTTCTCCTCGGTCTCCTGCTTGGCCTTTGATGCCTTTAGGACCCTGGAAGATTGAAAGCCAAACACGTCAGATGGGAAAATACTGCCTGGGAAATAATCATAACCAAAGAAATGCTTTACTCACTCTTCTGCCAGGATGTCCTCTGTCTCCTGAGGGCCCGGCCACTCCACTTTTGCCCTGAGAACACCCCCCCGCCGCAGATATGCAAATGTATTCAATCCTATCCATGTAACAACACGATTCTGTGAGTACATTTTAAAAGACGCCCATACCTCTTCGCCGTTAATGCCGTCCAGACCAATTTCTCCAGATTCACCCTGTGACACGTTAGCATTTGTTTAAAAAAAAGAAATTCCCAGTAGCTCAGTCTCACGATGTGAATTTAATAGGAAATGAAGTCACCTTTTCTCCAGAGTATCCCCGAGAACCCTGAGGAAAGTGTCAAAAATCAAAGTTAGCGGGTTAGCATAGTTGACGTCATTCTGTGATTATATAGTATGTGTATATGTCACGGAGTGATACGTATTATACTACAGTATATTCAATTATGGCGGAGGTGACGCAACAGCACACAGTGTGAAACCTGCTTCCCGCCGTAGAGTCAGTCAGAGCGCCGATGAGCAATGCGCAGTGGTGAGTCGCATCTCGTTGGTTGTCCGGATTTATTCGTATTTCAATATTTCAATTCCTTTTTTCTTACACTGCTGTGTGGTGTGCCCGAGTAGTTCCCCTTTAATTGTTCCGAGCCCACATTGCTTTCTGTGTCGTTATGAAAGTCCGAAACCGAAAGCGGCTTCACCATTGCTCCCGCCATACTGTATTGGATGTCATGTTTATCTGATGTCAATGTTGCTCTATCTTGCTGTTCACCTGTTTAGTTATTATTCGTTCAACTATTTTAGTGGCGCGAGCCCGCAGTTCACCGCGGCCGCCATTCGGGTTTTGTTTTACGCAGTCAGGCCTCTGCCGCTTGTGGTGTGTTCAATGACACTCTGTAAACGAGTTGTGAATCGTTGCAAAAATGGATGATCCTTTCATTTCCACCATAATGCGTTCGTTAAAAACACCATACACATGCTGCGTATTTTGTCTTCTTATAAGATTAGGGACAAAATTTTGTTTGTCAGTGAGAGTTCAATTTAACAGAGGACTACCAGGAATGCAAAGTGATAATCGTCACCATTGTTGCCGCCATATTGTGTTGCAGTGTTGGAATAAAAAGAACATCTGTGTGTCAGTGATGTGGAGCTGTAAAATTGCCACACTCGTCACATACATAAATGGAAAAACAAAAGAGCGATCAAAAAAGGCCCTTGGAGGGCATGTCATCAAAATTTAACCTGCGCCACCCATGTGCTATAAGGAAAACTGAACTGTTTTGCATTTTAGCATCGCCCATCTGTTTAGGGTATGAGGTTCAGGTTTAGGGAAACAAACAAAATATCAATCTAATCTGGTCTAGGATTTGACGTAACAATTTGAGGAGTGCATTCGCACCCGAAAATGGATGCCTCAAAACAGAATACCGACGGCTCTACTTTAAAACAATTCAGAGCCATTTTCATAAGCAATCGTCTGAGAAAGCCCACAACATAGCATGTTAAGCAAAAATTTAATAACGATGAAGCAAATTAAAGAGCGCCCTAATTCACCGGAAATGTGTACAATCAGTGACTTGATCATTTCCTTTACCTTGAAACCTCTCTGTCCAGGACAGCCCTGGAAACCTTGAGTCCCATTCACGCCAGGAGGACCTCGTTCTCCCTGTTATCAGATAGTTACCACAAAACTCTGTTAACGCATGACAATAAAGAAATGAAATCATTCATGAAAACCGAATGAATGCAATATGATCCAATATACGAGTCTAGTAAGTGTTTTTTTGGAAACACAGACAGAAAGGGACCGAAAATAAGCGTACCGGTCCACCTTCATCACCAGGATGTCCTTGGCTTCCTGGACCACCTGGACGACCCTAAGAAAAACAAAAAAAAAAACAACAACATTCAATTATCAGCAGTTTTACGTACTTTTTAGGGTATTTTGATCTCAAATTTTGGCCAATGATTACCTTAGGTCCTGAAACTCCGATGGAGCCTCGGTCCCCCCTTGTGCCTGTACATTTGCACGGCACTCCACAGCATTCCCTCTCTGCAATATTGTCCTAAGTAACGTGAAGGAGACATATTGTCTTTGTGAATATGCAGTATTTTGTATTGTTCTGCACATTGAAATTGTCCACTTACCAATTCCTCCATGAGCTCGTAGTCCAAGTCGAGGATGTTGAGTCGTAGGGGTCTGGTGTACCTGAAGCCACGGCCAAATTCCAACAACGCAGCGTCTTCAAACCTTGGCACTCGTTCGAGCCCAACCAGGATCAAACTGTTGACTCCTAGTTGTAGATGGAAATATTTGTCTTTTGTCATTCCAGTCAACCCTCGGTCATCGCGGGTTGGGAAGGAACATAACCCCCCGCGATGGGTGGAAAATAGTTTTACCCCTTTCACATGACTTAAGTACATTTAAGATTGGAAAATATGCAAGACAGTGGCCCTCGGATTGAAGACTCCTGCGCGAGTGCATTACAGATTTCTGCACTACAGATTTGATCAGTCACCTGATTGCCGGAGCTCGTCCACTCGCCTTTTCATTTCAGAATAGGGTGCATCAATACCATCAGTCAGATGAATAACAACCTGGAATGAAACGATTACACTCAAACTTCATTACTTTAAATCCAGTCAGAAATTAGCTGACTGATGCCCCTGTTCACAAAATCAAGTCTTTCAAACCATCTTTCTTGCTTCGGTTCACAAACTGCGTTTGCGAGCAATCTTGACATTCCCGCTTAAACATTGTTTTCTCTGCCCACTCCGTACTTCACAGACAGGTACTATTTTTATTTTTTTGCCCCCTCTATGGCTACCATAGGTTTGGCTGAAACTACCACCTGTGACATCGACAGGCAATAATGGTTAGATTTGTGTGTTTCTTCTCAACTAAATCAATTGAAAAAAAATTAAAACATTACGTGGTATTGGGGCTGGTGAATAATTGTACCTCCTATTATGTAAACGGGAAAATGATTTTGGTTCGCAAAGTGAGTCTGAAGGCTTGAAGTTTGTGAACCGGGGTTTGGCAGTACTGACAGGAAGCCGTGTGTCTCATAAACTCACCTTGACAGTATCATCTTGTCTGTTTCTGAATCTGTCAGTGTAAGCCGAGATGGTCTTGCCACTGAGAACGAAGGGGCCGCGAGCACGAAGGGCTCTAAAGGCATCCAAGAGCTTGTCGGCATTGTCCGAGAAGTCCACCTGGACTGGCTGGCCGGTGGAATCGATGGCGAGCATGCCGATTTGAATGGATGGAATTTGCCCCGATGAACAGCTGACGGTCGACATTTTGGCGATCCTCTGCAGAATGGCAGCCATCTTGTTCAGGAGGTTGGTTTGCGCACTGAATATGTTTTGGGCAGAAACGTCGAAGCCCACTAACACCTCGAGGTTGCAAGCTAGAAAAGACAAATTGTCATACCAAACACCAACAATTTAGTCCATTATCATCTTTTATACTGTTCACTATTCATGGATTTAACAACGCGTCAGTTTCGCCTTTGCCTAAAGGTTATACACATGACATTGACAATCAACATAATGGATATACCTATGGTACATACATTGGACACACTGTTTTATATTATTATCCATATGTTTCCTTATCCAATTACGCTTTGTTCAGATTGTGACCACAGTAATCCGCCTTCCATCGCAGGCGTTACTTTCCAGAAGAATTTCTTTGAATTGCACCTCAATGCTTCTCTTTGTAATTTATGCTCTTGTGGTTGATTCTATGCTGTACTATGAATGATTATATTATTAGTTGTATCACGGTTTGTTTCCCATGGAAATATCCAGTTGATAGCAACAATTTTTGTGGGTTTTAAAAAAAATGTTTTTTACTGAAAATATCTGGCCTTCTGTCAGTTTATTGAGATATTTTATCTATCATTATCGTGACAAAATAATGCCGTAACGTTTCTTACCTTTGGGAGCTTCCTGTACACCAACGCACAGCTTGCCCTTTACTTCGTCATCTAACGTCCCCAGTATTTGCTCATTGAGCTCGGAGAGCTCTTGGATGGTTCTGGCTCTGGCCACAGTGGAGGAGTCACTGGCGATTGTTTCCAACTCATTGTCAGCGTCACCCACTCCAACGGCAAAGACTCTCACGCCGCTATTCTTTAAGTTAAGTATCGCTGATTTGCTGTCATCAGAAGATGGTCCTCCTGTGATAACCATGAGGATCTGAGGAGTGCCTTCATCTTTACGACTGCCCTTTTCTTTGGAAAATTGAACATTTTGTATGTGTCGAATGGCCGCCCCTGTGTTGGTTCTACGGCCCCCTGGATAATCTGCACGCTCAATGGCACTAATAATATCTGGCTTATTTTTGTAGGTGTTGAGGAAGAACACATCCGATACGTCAGTGCCGTAATGCGCCAGTCCAATCCTCAGGTTGTCTCTGTCGGTGTAGAAGAGATCTATTAGTTCGGCGACAAATGCCATGACTTTATTGAAATTTTCTCTGCCCAGGTTTATGGAGCCATCCACCAAAAACACGATATCAGCCTTCTTGGGTGCAGGCAGGCCTTGTGCTAGGATGAGATGAGATAGAGAAGGGAAAAGGGTGTTTCATTAGCTGCTACAACATACGCTAATACTGTCTCCATTTCCATAACACTCACTGGGAATCTCCTCTGGGGTGGTATCGTCAATGATCTTCCCTTTCAGTCTTGCCACCAATCTGTCGTTGATTGCTGGCAGGCCAGGGAACGTAGGAACCTGAAGGACATCTTCTGGTGACTTAGCAATTTGGGCAAGCTGCCTTGTGTCTGCTCCACTTGCTCCAATACCAATACAGTTAACTCTGGATCCCTTAAGCAAAGGCCCATAGATAGACACATCTTGCGGGGAACGTCCTCCTGTGAGAACCACAAGATGCTGGGAGGCCTCCAGAGGACGGACACCGGCAGAGGGCTTTAACTCATTCTGTATGACATATTCAATAGCATCAGCCAGGTTGGAGGAGCGGCCGCCCATTTGACGGAGTTTTCTAACGGCCGTGATAACGTCTGGCTTGGCGTTGTACGAATTGAGCGAAAACTCCGGTTTGACTCGGTCCGCATACTGGACGAGGGCCACGCGCACTTGGTCAGGTTGCACGTCGAGTTGCCGGATGAGATTCAAGATAAAGTCACGGATGTGAGCGATACCCGTTACACCTGTGTTGTCTGAGCCATCAATGAGGAAAATGATGTCCTTTCGCCCAACGTCTAACACTTCTGCAAAGAGCAATAAAACGATCATTTTTAGTTATCTATTCCAGCAAAGTCTATTAAATATCCACATCTTACCTAAGGGCTCATCCGGAGGGCGATAGCTTTCGATGATATCAGTAGCGGATATTGTTTTGACTGAATCAATGAGCTGCTGCTCCACGGCTGGAAGCTCCTGGAAAGTTTCAACTGTGTATGCAAGTTCAGGCTTCAAGGAAATTTTCCTCAGCTCATCCGGGTCTGAATTCCTTGAACCGATGGCGATTGGTGCAACATGGCTTCTCTTAAGTTGGTCTGCGGGAGTCGTAACATCATCCGTAGAGCTTCCACCAGTAACTACAATCAAAAACTGAGGCACTCCGTCTTCGATGCGACTTCCGGCGGACCGCTGGTAGATGTTTCGAGAGACCCACTCAAGAGCACGTCCTGTGTTCAGACGACTTCCTCCTCTGTTTCGGAGTTGCGTTACAGCCTGGCGTACTTCATTTTTAGTGGAAAATTCATTGAGGAGGAATTCTACTTTTGCGTCGTCGCTGTACTGTACTACAGAAATTCTGACTTTATCCAGTCCAACATCTAACCTCTCTACAACTCTTTTGATCATTTCACGAATGGAAGGGAAGTCATTTCGTGCTGCATTCGAGCCGTCGATGAGAAACACAACATCCCTCTTTTCTCCACCTGTGCTTGGAACGATTTCTGTAAAAAGAGAATCCGTGGAAATGAGGTATAATTGGTGATATATTTTGCAACATGAGCTAATTATTGACATACAATTGATCCCTGCTTACAAGAGGTTCAGCATTAAAACAAGAGCATTCCATTGTTTTGGTGGGGTGGATTTTTTTTCCAATTTCCACCATTTGGGGGAGAAAACATATCGTCAATATTTGTCAGCCTTTTCCTGAAGATTTTTTGGGGTACGGGATAAAAATGTCAATGACCATCAATTTTACGCAGATTTTCGCTATTCGTGGTGGTCCACAGTATAACCAAACAGTATGACAATTAATTTCACTTTAGTGTAGTAAAATAAAAAGCTACCTTCAATGACTGGGAATTGCGGGATGATCCTGGCGATGTCATCGTCGGATAATTCTGTAAGCCTATTGATTACGTTTTCCTGGACTGTATCCAAGCTTGGAAGATCATCTACAGTGTAGGCAAAGTTAGGTACAAAGGACACGATTTGCAAATCCTTAGGCTTCATATCCCTGGTTCCAATGCTGAATGGAATAACTCTTGATCGTTTGAGGGTAGATGCCGGACGATTGATGTCATCTGTTGGAGACCCACTGGAGACGACAACCAAAAACTGAGGGACACCCTCTTGTTTCCTGCTACCTCGTGCAGCTGTCAGCATATCCTCATTGACAAATTGTAAAGCCTGACCCAGGTTACGCCCTCTTCCTCCCCGCTGCCTTAATCCCCTGACAGCATTCAACACGTCTTCTTTGGTTGGATGTGTGTTGAGATACATGTCAGCCTGCGGATAATCGGCAAACTGGAGCACACCGATTCGGATCTTATTTTCGCCCACGTTCAGATTCTCCACGACCTTACGGATGAACTCCTGGATGATAGGGAAATCCCTTCCAATGCCATCAGATCCATCGATGACGAAGACTATGTCCCTCCGGGGGCCTTGTGACTCGGCTAAGGAAACAGGAACATCGGATGTTAGTTAATTTTTTTTCTGAAATATGAAATAAAAATGCTTGTCTCAAGCCTCCCAGAAGCAGTTACATTACTCCTGAAATGAAACAGACAACAGCTGTGGAGTTGATATCAAATAGTTTTTTGATATTTGGTTGGTTGTGGTAACAAAAAGAGGTCATCATTAGCATGAACACTGCTACATAAAACTGGAACAGATAACTTCAGTTGACTAACTCAATGTGTGTGAGCAATCAGCAATTACGACTGTAAGACCACAAGAACAACAGATAAAGAATGTGCAAACTAGTCTACATCCAATACAAAAAGGTGCGATTCGAAATACACTAAGATCACGCAGTTGTTCACTGAGAACATTCAGAAATGCACAGCATTGTTGAAATGCGCTGTTCGGTTATTCAGAGTGCACGAAAAACGAGTGCCAGTGCACACTCAAGGCCAGGGGTGTCCAAAGTCGGTCCTCAAGGGCCACTGTCCTGCCTGTTTGCCAGCTCTCCCGGGAGCAACACACCTGATTCAAATCATCAGGATCGTTCTCATGCTGCTTCAGAGCTGGCTGATGAACTGATAGTCTGAATCAGGTGTGTTGCAGGCGGGAGAGCGGGAAAACAGGCAGGACAGTGGCCCTCCAGGCCCAGAGCTGGACATGTCTGCTCTTGGCGCTCCATATAGGGGCACGGTGCACCAGTGCCTCAAACAATACAAATAGAAACAGTTCAAGCAAGAGCTGCTGATTAGTTTAGATCACTTAGGAATGAATGAATGGGCATCATGCTTCGCCTCTCCAAACACACGCACACTCAGAGTGGTGCACTGGCATCAGTGTGAAATTCTGAAAGCCTACAGAGGCACAACTGAGGCAGTTCACATGAAACATGAAGGTAAAACAAGCTCATATAAGCAAAAAACATTCCGGACTCGGATTCTTTGGAAAGATACAAAATAGTTGAATTTAAACCTAATTTAGAAGAGGAAAGAGGTATGGCCAGGGAAAAGATTTAAATATTATCAAAAGATTTCAAAAAGGAGACATTGTATTGTTATTTCATTTATTCATTCTCATCCTGAAGATTGCTGGTGGAAAAAAACTTGTGATAAAGATCTTCCTTACCAGTAAGTGTTGGTTTCATGGACAGAGCACTTAGTACCCTGCTCATGACAGAGGGAAGCTCTGTGAAATCAGTCACAGAAACAACAGATCTGGGATCGTGGGCTATCTTCCTTAAATCTCTGCTATCAGAGCTTCTGGTACCGATGGCAAAGATCAGCACTCCGAGCTGTTTGAGAGCAGAAGCTGGTGCTTCCACACTGTCATAAGACCTTGCGCCGCTGAGCAAGATTAGGACCTGTGGGACTCCTTCAAGGCGTCTGCTGCCGGCCGAGGTTGTGAAGACATTATCCCTCAAGTACTGGAGAGCTGCTCCGGTGTTGAGGGTTCTTCCACCTCTGTGCCTCAATCCTCTGACAATGTCAAGGATCTCTCCTTTGGTTGTGTATGTGTTGAGATAGAATTGGACTGCCACGTCTGTGCTATACTGAACCAGGGAGACACGATCTTTGTCGTCATCCAAACTCAGCGTCTCTACGACTCTTTGGACAAAGTCTCTCATTGCTGTGAATGTATTTCTTGTGGCATCGGAGCCATCCAACAAGAAAACCACATCCCTTCCCGGTCTGTCTGCTGCGGTAAAAAAAACATGAGGTATTAGGACACCGCCCTTTACCGCCTTATTGCGAAACATCAACACGAGCCTGTGTACACATTTGAATAGCAGTCAACTTGTCATATGTTTGGGAGAATGATCTCGCGTACCAGTGACTGTTGGTGTCATGGGTGTGGCTCTGAGTACTCTACTGATTACAGAGGAGAGCTGTTCTTGGACACTGGGGAGGTCAGAGAGCTCAGACACCACGAGAGCGTGGCGAGGGTCATGGGATATCTTTTTCAGCTCGCTGCTGTCAGAGTTTTGAGTTCCAATGCTGATTGTAAAGACGCCATGCTGTTTGAGAGCAGAGGCTGGCGCATCAACGCTGTCAAAAGACCTGCCGCCATTTAGCAGGATCAAGATCTGCGGAACACCTTGCGTGCGCCTACTCCCTGCGGAGTTTGTAAAGACGTTGTCTCTCAGGTATCGGAGGGCGGCCCCTGTGTTGAGGGGCCTGCCTCCTCTGTGTCTAAGGCCTCTGACTGCGTTGACCACATCCTCTTTTGTGGTGTACGTGTTCAGATAAAAATTAGCCTCTGGATCTGTGCTGTACTGGACCAGAGAGACATGGTCTTTGTTTGCGCCCACATTGAGTTTCTCCAGCACTTGCTCAACAAAATTGCGCATGGCGGGGAAGCCATCCCTCGTGCCATCAGAACCATCCAGAAGGAATACAATGTCCTTTTTGGCTTCTGCTGAGAAAAGACGGAGGACAAATAATGAAGAGAACCTTGCGCAACAGCTAGACTCACGATTACTCATATTCATGGGACGCAGTTTCCTGTTTGACTATGAATCCCTTCGAAAGTAAAGATTAGCTCGTCACAGTTTCAATAACTTTAAGTTGTGATCGGAAAGGGGAATCAGATAATGTGCCCTTGCCCGGTGAGCGCTGTACTTGGACACATACCAATTACCGGTGGCGTTTCTGGGGTGACATCAATCACCACAGCCTCCACAGAAGACTGAAGCTGTTGTTGGACCCTGGGGAGGTCGGTGAATTCAGGCACCGAGAGAGCATATCTGGGGTCGTGGGCTATCTTTTGCAGCTCTCCGCTATCGGACCTTCTGGTACCGATGGCAAAGATCAGCACTCCGTGCTGTTTGAGAGCAGAAGCTGGTGCTTCCACACTGTCAGAAGACCTTGCGCCGCTGAGCAAGATTAGGACCTGTGGGACTCCTTCAAGGCGTCTGCTACCGGCAGAGGCTGTGAAGACATTATCCCTCAAGTACTGGAGAGCTGCTCCGGTGTTGAGGGTTCTTCCACCTCTGTGCCTCAATCCTTTGACAATGTCAAGGATCTCTCCTTTGGTTGCGTATGTGTTGAGATAGAATTGGACTGCCGCGTCTGTGCTATACTGAACCAAGGAGACACGATCTTTGTCGTCATCCAAACTCAGCGTCTCTACGACTTTTTGGACAAAGTCCCTCATTGCTGTGAATGTATTTCTTGTGGCATTGGAGCCATCCAACAAGAAAACCACATCCCTTCCCGGTCTGTCCGCTGCGGTAAACAAAACATGAGGTATTAAGACCCCGCCTTTTACCGCCTCATTGCTGAACGTCAACACGAGCCTGTGTACACATTTGAATTGCAGTCAACTTGTCATATGTTCTGGAGAAAGATCTCGCTTACCAGTTACTGTTGGTGTCAGAGGTGTGGCTCTGAGTACCCTGCTGATTACAGAGGAGAGCTGTTCTTGGACACTGGGGAGGTCAGAGAGCTCAGAAACCACGAGAGCGTGGCGAGGGTCATGGGATATCTTTTTCAGCTCGCTGCTGTCAGAGTTTTGAGTTCCAATGCTGATTGTAAAGACGCCATGCTGTTTGAGAGCAGAGGCTGGCGCATCAACGCTGTCAAAAGACCTGCCGCCATTTAGCAGGATCAAGATCTGCGGAACACCTTGCGTGCGCCTACTCCCTGCGGAGTTTGTAAAGACGTTGTCTCTCATGTATCGGAGGGCGGCCCCTGTGTTGAGGGGCCTGCCTCCTCTGTGTCTAAGGCCTCTGACTGCGTTGACAACATCCTCTTTTGTGGTGTACGTGTTCAGATAAAAATTGGCCTCTGGATCTGTGCTGTACTGGACCAGAGAGACATGGTCTTTGTTTGCGCCCACATTGAGTTTCTCCAGCACTTGCTCAACAAAATTGCGCATGGCGGGGAAGCCATCCCTCGTGCCATCAGAACCATCCAGAAGGAATACAATGTCCTTTTTGGCTTCTGCTGAGAAAAGACGGAGGACAAATAATGAAGAGAACCTTTGCGCAACAGCTAGACTCACCGATTACTCATATTCATGGGACGCAGTTTCCTGTTTGACTATGAATCCCTTCAAAAGTAAAGATTAGCTCGTCACAGTTTCAATAACTTTAAGTTGTGTTCGGAAAGGGGGATCAGATAACGTGCCCATGCCCGGTGAGCGCTGTACTTGGACACATACCAATTACCGGTGGCGTTTCTGGGGTGACGTCAATCACCACAGCCTCCACAGAAGACTGAAGCTGTTGTATGACCCTGGGGAGGTCGGTGAATTCAGGCACCGAGAGAGCATATCTGGGGTCGTGGGCTATCTTTTGCAGCTCTCCGCTATCGGACCTTCTGGTACCGATGGCAAAGATCAGCACTCCGTGCTGTTTGAGAGCAGAGGCTGGTGCTTCCACACTGTCAGAAGACCTTGCGCCGCTGAGCAAGATTAGGACCTGTGGGACTCCTTCAAGGCGTCTGCTGCCGGCAGAGGCTGTGAAGACATTATCCCTCAAGTACTGGAGAGCTGCTCCGGTGTTGAGGGTTCTTCCACCTCTGTGCCTCAATCCTCTGACAATGTCAAGGATCTCTCCTTTGGTTGTGTATGTGTTGAGATAGAATTGGACTGCCGCGTCTGTGCTATACTGAACCAGGGAGACACGATCTTTGTCGTCATCCAAACTCAGCGTCTCTACGACTCTTTGGACAAAGTCCCTCATTGCTGTGAATGTATTTCTTGTGGCATCGGAGCCATCCAACAAGAAAACCACATCCCTTCCCGGTCTGTCCGCTGCGGTAAACAAAACATGAGGTATTAAGACCCCGCCTTTTACCGCCTCATTGCTGAACGTCAACACGAGCCTGTGTACACATTTGAATTGCAGTCAACTTGTCATATGTTCTGGAGAAAGATCTCGCTTACCAGTTACTGTTGGTGTCAGAGGTGTGGCTCTGAGTACCCTGCTGATTACAGAGGAGAGCTGTTCTTGGACACTGGGGAGGTCAGAGAGCTCAGAAACCACGAGAGCGTGGCGAGGGTCATGGGATATCTTTTTCAGCTCGCTGCTGTCAGAGTTTTGAGTTCCAATGCTGATTGTAAAGACGCCATGCTGTTTGAGAGCAGAGGCTGGCGCATCAACGCTGTCAAAAGAACTGCCGCCATTTAGCAGGATCAAGATCTGCGGAACACCTTGCGTGCGCCTACTCCCTGCGGAGTTTGTAAAGACGTTGTCTCTCATGTATCGGAGGGCGGCCCCTGTGTTGAGGGGCCTGCCTCCTCTGTGTCTAAGGCCTCTGACTGCGTTGACAACATCCTCTTTTGTGGTGTACGTGTTCAGATAAAAATTGGCCTCTGGATCTGTGCTGTACTGGACCAGAGAGACATGGTCTTTGTTTGCGCCCACATTGAGTTTCTCCAGCACTTGCTCAACAAAATTGCGCATGGCGGGGAAGCCATCCCTCGTGCCATCAGAACCATCCAGAAGGAATACAATGTCCTTTTTGGCTTCTGCTGAGAAAAGACGGAGGACAAATAATGAAGAGAACCTTTGCGCAACAGCTAGACTCACCGATTACTCATATTCATGGGACGCAGTTTCCTGTTTGACTATGAATCCCTTCAAAAGTAAAGATTAGCTCGTCACAGTTTCAATAACTTTAAGTTGTGTTCGGAAAGGGGGATCAGATAACGTGCCCATGCCCGGTGAGCGCTGTACTTGGACACATACCAATTACCGGTGGCGTTTCTGGGGTGACGTCAATCACCACAGCCTCCACAGAAGACTGAAGCTGTTGTATGACCCTGGGGAGGTCGGTGAATTCAGGCACCGAGAGAGCATATCTGGGGTCGTGGGCTATCTTTTGCAGCTCTCCGCTATCGGACCTTCTGGTACCGATGGCAAAGATCAGCACTCCGTGCTGTTTGAGAGCAGAGGCTGGTGCTTCCACACTGTCAGAAGACCTTGCGCCGCTGAGCAAGATTAGGACCTGTGGGACTCCTTCAAGGCGTCTGCTGCCGGCAGAGGCTGTGAAGACATTATCCCTCAAGTACTGGAGAGCTGCTCCGGTGTTGAGGGTTCTTCCACCTCTGTGCCTCAATCCTCTGACAATGTCAAGGATCTCTCCTTTGGTTGTGTATGTGTTGAGATAGAATTGGACTGCCGCGTCTGTGCTATACTGAACCAGGGAGACACGATCTTTGTCGTCATCCAAACTCAGCGTCTCTACGACTCTTTGGACAAAGTCCCTCATTGCTGTGAATGTATTTCTTGTGGCATCGGAGCCATCCAACAAGAAAACCACATCCCTTCCCGGTCTGTCTGCTGCGGTAAAAAAAACATGAGGTATTAGGACACGGCCCTTTACCGCCTTATTGCGAAACATCAACACGAGCCTGTGTACACATTTTAATCGCATTCAACTTGTCATATGTTTGGGAGAATGATCTCGCGTACCAGTGACTGTTGGTGTCATGGGTGTGGCTCTGAGTACTCTACTGATTACAGAGGAGAGCTGTTCTTGGACACTGGGGAGGTCAGAGAGCTCAGACACCACGAGAGCGTGGCGAGGGTCATGGGATATCTTTTTCAGCTCGCTGCTGTCAGAGTTTTGTGTTCCAATGCTGATTGTAAAGACGCCATGCTGTTTGAGAGCAGAGGCTGGCGCATCAACGCTGTCAAAAGACCTGCCGCCATTTAGCAGGATCAAGATCTGCGGAACACCTTGCGTGCGCCTACTCCCTGCGGAGTTTGTAAAGACGTTGTCTCTCAGGTATCGGAGGGCGGCCCCTGTGTTGAGGGGCCTGCCTCCTCTGTGTCTAAGGCCTCTGACTGCGTTGACCACATCCTCTTTTGTGGTGTACGTGTTCAGATAAAAATTAGCCTCTGGATCTGTGCTGTACTGGACCAGAGAGACATGGTCTTTGTTTGCGCCCACATTGAGTTTCTCCAGCACTTGCTCAACAAAATTGCGCATGGCGGGGAAGCCATCCCTCGTGCCATCAGAACCATCCAGAAGGAATACAATGTCCTTTTTGGCTTCTGCTGAGAAAAGACGGAGGACAAATAATGAAGAGAACCTTTGCGCAACAGCTAGACTCACGATTACTCATATTCATGGGACGCAGTTTCCTGTTTGACTATGAATCCCTTCGAAAGTAAAGATTAGCTCGTCACAGTTTCAACAACTTTAAGTTGTGTTCGGTAAGGGGGATCAGATAATGTGCCCATGCCTGGTGAGAGCTTAACTTGTACACCTACCAATTACCGGTGGCGTTTCTGGGGTGACGTCAATCACCACAGCCTCCACAGAAGACTGAAGCTGTTGTTGGACCCTGGGGAGGTCGGTGAATTCAGTCACCGAGAGAGCATATCTGGGGTCGTGGGCTATCTTTTGCAGCTCTCCGCTATCGGAGCTTCTGGTACCGATGGCAAAGATCAGCACTCCGAGCTGTTTGAGAGCAGAAGCTGGTGCTTCCACACTGTCAGAAGACCTTGCGCCGCTGAGCAAGATAAGGATCTGTGGGACTCCTTCAAGGCGTCTGCTGCCGGCATAGACTGTGAAGACATTATCCCTCAAGTACTGGAGAGCTGCTCCGGTGTTGAGGGTTCTTCCACCTCTGTGCCTCAATCCTTTGACAATGTCAAGGATCTCGCCTTTGGTTGTGTATGTGTTGAGATAGAATTGGACTGCTGCGTCTGAGCTGTACTGAACCAAGGAGACACGATCTTTGTCGTCATCCAAACTCAGCGTCTCTACGACTCTTTGGACAAAGTCCCTCATTGCTGTGAATGTATTTCTTGTGGCATTGGAGCCATCCAACAAGAAAACCACATCCCTTCCCGGTCTGTCCGCTGCGGTAAACAAAACATGAGGTATTAAGACCCCGCCTTTTACCGCCTCATTGCTAAACGTCAACATGAGCCTGTGTACACATTTGAATCGCAGTGAACTTGTCATATGTTCTGGAGAAAGATCTCGCTTACCAGTTACTGTTGGTGTCATTGGTGTGGCTCTGAGTACCCTGCTGATTACAGAGGAGAGCTGTTCTTGGACACTGGGGAGGTCAGAGAGCTCAGATACCACGAGAGCGTGGCGAGGGTCATGGGATATCTTTTTCAGCTCGCTGCTGTCAGAGTTTTGAGTTCCAATGCTGATTGTAAAGACGCCATGCTGTTTGAGAGCAGAGGCTGGCGCATCAACGCTGTCAAAAGACCTGCCACCATTTAGCAGGATCAAGATCTGCGGAACACCTTGCGTGCGCCTACTCCCTGCGGAGTTTGTAAAGACGTTGTCTCTCAGGTATCGGAGGGCGGCCCCTGTGTTGAGGGGCCTGCCTCCTCTGTGTCTAAGGCCTCTGACTGCGTTGACAACATCCTCTTTTGTGGTGTACGTGTTCAGATAAAAATTGGCCTCTGGATCTGTGCTGTACTGGACCAGAGAGACATGGTCTTTGTTTGCGCCCACATTGAGTTTCTCCAGCACTTGCTCAACAAAATTGCGCATGGCGGGGAAGCCATCCCTCGTGCCATCAGAACCATCCAGAAGGAATACAATGTCCTTTTTGGCTTCCGCTGAGAAAAGACGGAGGACAAATAATGAAGAGAACCTTTGCGCAACAGCTAGACTCACCGATTACTCATATTCATGCGACGCAGTTTCCTGTTTGACTATGAATCCCTTCAAAAGTAAAGATTAGCTCGTCACAGTTTCAATAACTTTAAGTTGTGTTCGGAAAGGGGGATCAGATAACGTGCCCATGCCCGGTGAGCGCTGTACTTGGACACATACCAATTACCGGTGGCGTTTCTGGGGTGACGTCAATCACCACAGCCTCCACAGAAGACTGAAGCTGTTGTTGGACCCTGGGGAGGTCGGTGAATTCAGTCACCGAGAGGGCATATCTGGGGTCGTGAGCTATCTTTTGCAGCTCTCCGCTATCGGAGCTTCTGGTACCGATGGCAAAGATCAGCACTCCGAGCTGTTTGAGAGCAGAAGCTGGTGCTTCCACACTGTCAGAAGACCTTGCGCCGCTGAGCAAGATAAGGATCTGTGGGACTCCTTCAAGGCGTCTGCTGCCGGCAGAGGCTGTGAAGACATTATCCCTCAAGTACTGGAGAGCTGCTCCGGTGTTGAGGGTACTTCCACCTCTGTGCCTCAATCCTTTGACAATGTCAAGGATCTCGCCTTTGGTTGTGTATGTGTTGAGATAGAATTGGACTGCTGCGTCTGTGCTATACTGAACCAAGGAGACACGATCTTTGTCGTCATCCAAACTCAGCGTCTCTACGACTTTTTGGACAAAGTCCCTCATTGCTGTGAATGTATTTCCTGTGGCATTGGAGCCATCCAACAAGAAAACCACATCCCTTCCCGGTCTGTTCGCTGCGGTAAACAAAACATGAGGTATTAAGACCCCGCCTTTTACCGCCTCATTGCCAAAAGTCAACACGAGCCTGTGTACACATTTTAATCGCATTCAACTTGTCATATGTTTGGGAGAAAGATCTCGCTTACCAGTTACTGTTGGTGTCATTGGTGTGGCTCTGAGTACCCTGCTGATTACAGAGGAGAGCTGTTCTTGGACACTGGGGAGGTCAGAGAGCTCAGATACCACGAGAGCGTGGCGAGGGTCATGGGATATCTTTTTCAGCTCGCTGCTGTCAGAGTTTTGTGTTCCAATGCTGATTGTAAAGACGCCATGCTGTTTGAGAGCAGAGGCTGGCGCATCAACGCTGTCAAAAGACCTGCCGCCATTTAGCAGGATCAAGATCTGCGGAACACCTTGCGTGCGCCTACTCCCTGCGGAGTTTGTAAAGACGTTGTCTCTCAGGTATCGGAGGGCGGCCCCTGTGTTGAGGGGCCTGCCTCCTCTGTGTCTAAGGCCTCTGACTGCGTTGACCACATCCTCTTTTGTGGTGTACGTGTTCAGATAAAAATTAGCCTCTGGATCTGTGCTGTACTGGACCAGAGAGACATGGTCTTTGTTTGCGCCCACATTGAGTTTCTCCAGCACTTGCTCAACAAAATTGCGCATGGCGGGGAAGCCATCCCTCGTGCCATCAGAACCATCCAGAAGGAATACAATGTCCTTTTTGGCTTCTGCTGAGAAAAGACGGAGGACAAATAATGAAGAGAACCTTTGCGCAACAGCTAGACTCACGATTACTCATATTCATGGGACGCAGTTTCCTGTTTGACTATGAATCCCTTCGAAAGTAAAGATTAGCTCGTCACAGTTTCAACAACTTTAAGTTGTGTTCGGTAAGGGGGATCAGATAATGTGCCCATGCCTGGTGAGAGCTTAACTTGTACACCTACCAATTACCGGTGGCGTTTCTGGGGTGACGTCAATCACCACAGCCTCCACAGAAGACTGAAGCTGTTGTTGGACCCTGGGGAGGTCGGTGAATTCAGTCACCGAGAGAGCATATCTGGGGTCGTGGGCTATCTTTTGCAGCTCTCCGCTATCGGAGCTTCTGGTACCGATGGCAAAGATCAGCACTCCGAGCTGTTTGAGAGCAGAAGCTGGTGCTTCCACACTGTCAGAAGACCTTGCGCCGCTGAGCAAGATAAGGATCTGTGGGACTCCTTCAAGGCGTCTGCTGCCGGCATAGACTGTGAAGACATTATCCCTCAAGTACTGGAGAGCTGCTCCGGTGTTGAGGGTTCTTCCACCTCTGTGCCTCAATCCTTTGACAATGTCAAGGATCTCGCCTTTGGTTGTGTATGTGTTGAGATAGAATTGGACTGCTGCGTCTGAGCTGTACTGAACCAAGGAGACACGATCTTTGTCGTCATCCAAACTCAGCGTCTCTACGACTCTTTGGACAAAGTCCCTCATTGCTGTGAATGTATTTCTTGTGGCATTGGAGCCATCCAACAAGAAAACCACATCCCTTCCCGGTCTGTCCGCTGCGGTAAACAAAACATGAGGTATTAAGACCCCGCCTTTTACCGCCTCATTGCTAAACGTCAACATGAGCCTGTGTACACATTTGAATCGCAGTGAACTTGTCATATGTTCTGGAGAAAGATCTCGCTTACCAGTTACTGTTGGTGTCATTGGTGTGGCTCTGAGTACCCTGCTGATTACAGAGGAGAGCTGTTCTTGGACACTGGGGAGGTCAGAGAGCTCAGATACCACGAGAGCGTGGCGAGGGTCATGGGATATCTTTTTCAGCTCGCTGCTGTCAGAGTTTTGAGTTCCAATGCTGATTGTAAAGACGCCATGCTGTTTGAGAGCAGAGGCTGGCGCATCAACGCTGTCAAAAGACCTGCCACCATTTAGCAGGATCAAGATCTGCGGAACACCTTGCGTGCGCCTACTCCCTGCGGAGTTTGTAAAGACGTTGTCTCTCAGGTATCGGAGGGCGGCCCCTGTGTTGAGGGGCCTGCCTCCTCTGTGTCTAAGGCCTCTGACTGCGTTGACAACATCCTCTTTTGTGGTGTACGTGTTCAGATAAAAATTGGCCTCTGGATCTGTGCTGTACTGGACCAGAGAGACATGGTCTTTGTTTGCGCCCACATTGAGTTTCTCCAGCACTTGCTCAACAAAATTGCGCATGGCGGGGAAGCCATCCCTCGTGCCATCAGAACCATCCAGAAGGAATACAATGTCCTTTTTGGCTTCCGCTGAGAAAAGACGGAGGACAAATAATGAAGAGAACCTTTGCGCAACAGCTAGACTCACCGATTACTCATATTCATGCGACGCAGTTTCCTGTTTGACTATGAATCCCTTCAAAAGTAAAGATTAGCTCGTCACAGTTTCAATAACTTTAAGTTGTGTTCGGAAAGGGGGATCAGATAACGTGCCCATGCCCGGTGAGCGCTGTACTTGGACACATACCAATTACCGGTGGCGTTTCTGGGGTGACGTCAATCACCACAGCCTCCACAGAAGACTGAAGCTGTTGTTGGACCCTGGGGAGGTCGGTGAATTCAGTCACCGAGAGGGCATATCTGGGGTCGTGAGCTATCTTTTGCAGCTCTCCGCTATCGGAGCTTCTGGTACCGATGGCAAAGATCAGCACTCCGAGCTGTTTGAGAGCAGAAGCTGGTGCTTCCACACTGTCAGAAGACCTTGCGCCGCTGAGCAAGATAAGGATCTGTGGGACTCCTTCAAGGCGTCTGCTGCCGGCAGAGGCTGTGAAGACATTATCCCTCAAGTACTGGAGAGCTGCTCCGGTGTTGAGGGTACTTCCACCTCTGTGCCTCAATCCTTTGACAATGTCAAGGATCTCGCCTTTGGTTGTGTATGTGTTGAGATAGAATTGGACTGCTGCGTCTGTGCTATACTGAACCAAGGAGACACGATCTTTGTCGTCATCCAAACTCAGCGTCTCTACGACTTTTTGGACAAAGTCCCTCATTGCTGTGAATGTATTTCCTGTGGCATTGGAGCCATCCAACAAGAAAACCACATCCCTTCCCGGTCTGTTCGCTGCGGTAAACAAAACATGAGGTATTAAGACCCCGCCTTTTACCGCCTCATTGCCAAAAGTCAACACGAGCCTGTGTACACATTTTAATCGCATTCAACTTGTCATATGTTTGGGAGAAAGATCTCGCTTACCAGTTACTGTTGGTGTCATTGGTGTGGCTCTGAGTACCCTGCTGATTACAGAGGAGAGCTGTTCTTGGACACTGGGGAGGTCAGAGAGCTCAGATACCACGAGAGCGTGGCGAGGGTCATGGGATATCTTTTTCAGCTCGCTGCTGTCAGAGTTTTGTGTTCCAATGCTGATTGTAAAGACGCCATGCTGTTTGAGAGCAGAGGCTGGCGCATCAACGCTGTCAAAAGACCTGCCGCCATTTAGCAGGATCAAGATCTGCGGAACACCTTGCGTGCGCCTACTCCCTGCGGAGTTTGTAAAGACGTTGTCTCTCAGGTATCGGAGGGCGGCCCCTGTGTTGAGGGGCCTGCCTCCTCTGTGTCTAAGGCCTCTGACTGCGTTGACCACATCCTCTTTTGTGGTGTACGTGTTCAGATAAAAATTAGCCTCTGGATCTGTGCTGTACTGGACCAGAGAGACATGGTCTTTGTTTGCGCCCACATTGAGTTTCTCCAGCACTTGCTCAACAAAATTGCGCATGGCGGGGAAGCCATCCCTCGTGCCATCAGAACCATCCAGAAGGAATACAATGTCCTTTTTGGCTTCTGCTGAGAAAAGACGGAGGACAAATAATGAAGAGAACCTTTGCGCAACAGCTAGACTCACGATTACTCATATTCATGGGACGCAGTTTCCTGTTTGACTATGAATCCCTTCGAAAGTAAAGATTAGCTCGTCACAGTTTCAACAACTTTAAGTTGTGTTCGGTAAGGGGGATCAGATAATGTGCCCATGCCTGGTGAGAGCTTAACTTGTACACCTACCAATTACCGGTGGCGTTTCTGGGGTGACGTCAATCACCACAGCCTCCACAGAAGACTGAAGCTGTTGTTGGACCCTGGGGAGGTCGGTGAATTCAGTCACCGAGAGAGCATATCTGGGGTCGTGGGCTATCTTTTGCAGCTCTCCGCTATCGGAGCTTCTGGTACCGATGGCAAAGATCAGCACTCCGAGCTGTTTGAGAGCAGAAGCTGGTGCTTCCACACTGTCAGAAGACCTTGCGCCGCTGAGCAAGATAAGGATCTGTGGGACTCCTTCAAGGCGTCTGCTGCCGGCATAGACTGTGAAGACATTATCCCTCAAGTACTGGAGAGCTGCTCCGGTGTTGAGGGTTCTTCCACCTCTGTGCCTCAATCCTTTGACAATGTCAAGGATCTCGCCTTTGGTTGTGTATGTGTTGAGATAGAATTGGACTGCTGCGTCTGAGCTGTACTGAACCAAGGAGACACGATCTTTGTCGTCATCCAAACTCAGCGTCTCTACGACTCTTTGGACAAAGTCCCTCATTGCTGTGAATGTATTTCTTGTGGCATTGGAGCCATCCAACAAGAAAACCACATCCCTTCCCGGTCTGTCCGCTGCGGTAAACAAAACATGAGGTATTAAGACCCCGCCTTTTACCGCCTCATTGCTAAACGTCAACATGAGCCTGTGTACACATTTGAATCGCAGTGAACTTGTCATATGTTCTGGAGAAAGATCTCGCTTACCAGTTACTGTTGGTGTCATTGGTGTGGCTCTGAGTACCCTGCTGATTACAGAGGAGAGCTGTTCTTGGACACTGGGGAGGTCAGAGAGCTCAGATACCACGAGAGCGTGGCGAGGGTCATGGGATATCTTTTTCAGCTCGCTGCTGTCAGAGTTTTGAGTTCCAATGCTGATTGTAAAGACGCCATGCTGTTTGAGAGCAGAGGCTGGCGCATCAACGCTGTCAAAAGACCTGCCACCATTTAGCAGGATCAAGATCTGCGGAACACCTTGCGTGCGCCTACTCCCTGCGGAGTTTGTAAAGACGTTGTCTCTCAGGTATCGGAGGGCGGCCCCTGTGTTGAGGGGCCTGCCTCCTCTGTGTCTAAGGCCTCTGACTGCGTTGACCACATCCTCTTTTGTGGTGTACGTGTTCAGATAAAAATTGGCCTCTGGATCTGTGCTGTACTGGACCAGAGAGACATGGTCTTTGTTTGCGCCCACATTGAGTTTCTCCAGCACTTGCTCAACAAAATTGCGCATGGCGGGGAAGCCATCCCTCGTGCCATCAGAACCATCCAGAAGGAATACAATGTCCTTTTTGGCTTCCGCTGAGAAAAGACGGAGGACAAATAATGAAGAGAACCTTTGCGCAACAGCTAGACTCACCGATTACTCATATTCATGGGACGCAGTTTCCTGTTTGACTATGAATCCCTTCAAAAGTAAAGATTAGCTCGTCACAGTTTCAATAACTTTAAGTTGTGTTCGGAAAGGGGGATCAGATAACGTGCCCATGCCCGGTGAGCGCTGTACTTGGACACATACCAATTACCGGTGGCGTTTCTGGGGTGACATCAATCACCACAGCCTCCACAGAAGACTGAAGCTGTTGTTGGACCCTGGGGAGGTCGGTGAATTCAGGCACCGAGAGAGCATATCTGGGGTCGTGGGCTATCTTTTGCAGCTCTCCGCTATCGGACCTTCTGGTACCGATGGCAAAAATCAGCACTCCGTGCTGTTTGAGAGCAGAAGCTGGTGCTTCCACACTGTCAGAAGACCTTGCACCGCTGAGCAAGATAAGGATCTGTGGGACTCCTACTAGGCGTCTGCTGCCGGCAGAGGCTGTGAAGACATTATCCCTCAAGTACTGGAGAGCTGCTCCGGTGTTGAGGGTTCTTCCACCTCTGTGCCTCAATCCTTTGACAATGTCAAGGATCTCGCCTTTGGTTGTGTATGTGTTGAGATAGAATTGGACTGCTGCGTCTGTGCTATACTGAACCAAGGAGACACGATCTTTGTCGTCATCCAAACTCAGCGTCTCTACGACTCTTTGGACAAAGTCCCTCATTGCTGTGAATGTATTTCTTGTGGCATTGGAGCCATCCAACAAGAAAACCACATCCCTTCCCGGTCTGTCCGCTGCGGTAAACAAAACATGAGGTATTAAGACCCCGCCTTTTACCGCCTCATTGCCAAAAGTCAACACGAGCCTGTGTACACATTTTAATCGCATTCAACTTGTCATATGTTTGGGAGAAAGATCTCGCTTACCAGTTACTGTTGGTGTCATTGGTGTGGCTCTGAGTACCCTGCTGATTACAGAGGAGAGCTGTTCTTGGACACTGGGGAGGTCAGAGAGCTCAGATACCACGAGAGCGTGGCGAGGGTCATGGGATATCTTTTTCAGCTCGCTGCTGTCAGAGTTTTGAGTTCCAATGCTGATTGTAAAGACGCCATGCTGTTTGAGAGCAGAGGCTGGCGCATCAACGCTGTCAAAAGACCTGCCACCATTTAACAGGATCAAGATCTGCGGAACACCTTGCGTGCGCCTACTCCCTGCGGAGTTTGTAAAGACGTTGTCTCTCAGGTATCGGAGGGCGGCCCCTGTGTTGAGGGGCCTGCCTCCTCTGTGTCTAAGGCCTCTGACTGCGTTGACCACATCCTCTTTTGTGGTGTACGTGTTCAGATAAAAATTGGCCTCTGGATCTGTGCTGTACTGGACCAGAGAGACATGGTCTTTGTTTGCGCCCACATTGAGTTTCTCCAGCACTTGCTCAACAAAATTGCGCATGGCGGGGAAGCCATCCCTTGTGCCATCAGAACCATCCAGAAGGAATACAATGTCCTTTTTGGCTTCCGCTGAGAAAAGACGAAGGACAAATCATGAAAAGAAACTTTGCGCAACAGCGAGACTAGCTGATAACTCATATTCATGGGACTCAGTTTCCTGTTTGACTTTCAAACCCTTCTAAAGTAAAGATTAACTTGTCACAGTTTCAAAAATTTTAAGTTGTGTTCGGTAAGGGGGATCAGATAACGTGCTCATACCCGGTGAGAGCTTAACTTGTACACCTACCAATTACCGGTGGCGTTTCTGGGGTGGCGTCAATCACCACAGCCTCCACAGAAGACTGAAGCTGCTGTTGGACCCTGGGGAGGTCGGTGAATTCAGTCACCGAGAGGGCATATCTGGGGTCGTGGGCTATCTTTTGCAGCTCTCCGCTATCGGAGCTTCTGGTACCGATGGCAAAGATCAGCACTCCGAGCTGTTTGAGAGCAGAAGCTGGTGCTTCCACACTGTCAGAAGACCTTGCGCCGCTGAGCAAGATAAGGATCTGTGGGACTCCTTCAAGGCGTCTGCTGCCGGCAGAGGCTGTGAAGACATTATCCCTCAAGTACTGGAGAGCTGCTCCGGTGTTGAGGGTACTTCCACCTCTGTGCCTCAATCCTTTGACAATATCAAGGATCTCGCCTTTGGTTGTGTATGTGTTGAGATAGAATTGGACTGCTGCGTCTGTGCTATACTGAACCAAGGAGACACGATCTTTGTCGTCATCCAAACTCAGCGTCTCTACGACTTTTTGGACAAAGTCCCTCATTGCTGTGAATGTATTTCTTGTGGCATTGGAGCCATCCAACAAGAAAACCACATCCCTTCCCGGTCTGTCCGCTGCGGTAAACAAAACATGAGGTATTAAGACCCCGCCTTTTACCGCCTCATTGCCAAAAGTCAACACGAGCCTGTGTACACATTTTAATCGCATTCAACTTGTCATATGTTTGGGAGAAAGATCTCGCTTACCAGTTACTGTTGGTGTCATTGGTGTGGCTCTGAGTACCCTGCTGATTACAGAGGAGAGCTGTTCTTGGACACTGGGGAGGTCAGAGAGCTCAGATACCACGAGAGCGTGGCGAGGGTCATGGGATATCTTTTTCAGCTCGCTGCTCTCAGAGTTTTGAGTTCCAATGCTGATTGTAAAGACGCCATGCTGTTTGAGAGCAGAGGCTGGCGCATCAACGCTGTCAAAAGACCTGCCGCCATTTAGCAGGATCAAGATCTGCGGAACACCTTGCGTGCGCCTACTCCCTGCGGAGTTTGTAAAGACGTTGTCTCTCAGGTATCGGAGGGCGGCCCCTGTGTTGAGGGGCCTGCCTCCTCTGTGTCTAAGGCCTCTGACTGCGTTGACAACATCCTCTTTTGTGGTGTACGTGTTCAGATAAAAATTGGCCTCTGGATCTGTGCTGTACTGGACCAGAGAGACATGGTCTTTGTTTGCGCCCACATTGAGTTTCTCCAGCACTTGCTCAACAAAATTGCGCATGGCGGGGAAGCCATCCCTCGTGCCATCAGAACCATCCAGAAGGAATACAATGTCCTTTTTGGCTTCCGCTGAGAAAAGACGGAGGACAAATAATGAAGAGAACCTTTGCGCAACAGCTAGACTCACCGATTACTCATATTCATGGGACGCAGTTTCCTGTTTGACTATGAATCCCTTCAAAAGTAAAGATTAGCTCGTCACAGTTTCAATAACTTTAAGTTGTGTTCGGAAAGGGGGATCAGATAACGTGCCCATGCCCGGTGAGCGCTGTACTTGGACACATACCAATTACCGGTGGCGTTTCTGGGGTGACATCAATCACCACAGCCTCCACAGAAGACTGAAGCTGTTGTTGGACCCTGGGGAGGTCGGTGAATTCAGGCACCGAGAGAGCATATCTGGGGTCGTGGGCTATCTTTTGCAGCTCTCCGCTATCGGACCTTCTGGTACCGATGGCAAAAATCAGCACTCCGTGCTGTTTGAGAGCAGAAGCTGGTGCTTCCACACTGTCAGAAGACCTTGCACCGCTGAGCAAGATAAGGATCTGTGGGACTCCTTCTAGGCGTCTGCTGCCGGCAGAGGCTGTGAAGACATTATCCCTCAAGTACTGGAGAGCTGCTCCGGTGTTGAGGGTTCTTCCACCTCTGTGCCTCAATCCTTTGACAATGTCAAGGATCTCGCCTTTGGTTGTGTATGTGTTGAGATAGAATTGGACTGCTGCGTCTGAGCTGTACTGAACCAAGGAGACACGATCTTTGTCGTCATCCAAACTCAGCGTCTCTACGACTTTTTGGACAAAGTCCCTCATTGCTGTGAATGTATTTCTTGTGGCATTGGAGCCATCCAACAAGAAAACCACATCCCTTCCCGGTCTGTCCGCTGCGGTAAACAAAACATGAGGTATTAAGACCCCGCCTTTTACCGCCTCATTGCCAAAAGTCAACACGAGCCTGTGTACACATTTTAATCGCATTCAACTTGTCATATGTTTGGGAGAAAGATCTCGCTTACCAGTTACTGTTGGTGTCATTGGTGTGGCTCTGAGTACCCTGCTGATTACAGAGGAGAGCTGTTCTTGGACACTGGGGAGGTCAGAGAGCTCAGATACCACGAGAGCGTGGCGAGGGTCATGGGATATCTTTTTCAGCTCGCTGCTCTCAGAGTTTTGAGTTCCAATGCTGATTGTAAAGACGCCATGCTGTTTGAGAGCAGAGGCTGGCGCATCAACGCTGTCAAAAGACCTGCCGCCATTTAGCAGGATCAAGATCTGCGGAACACCTTGCGTGCGCCTACTCCCTGCGGAGTTTGTAAAGACGTTGTCTCTCAGGTATCGGAGGGCGGCCCCTGTGTTGAGGGGCCTGCCTCCTCTGTGTCTAAGGCCTCTGACTGCGTTGACAACATCCTCTTTTGTGGTGTACGTGTTCAGATAAAAATTGGCCTCTGGATCTGTGCTGTACTGGACCAGAGAGACATGGTCTTTGTTTGCGCCCACATTGAGTTTCTCCAGCACTTGCTCAACAAAATTGCGCATGGCGGGGAAGCCATCCCTCGTGCCATCAGAACCATCCAGAAGGAATACAATGTCCTTTTTGGCTTCCGCTGAGAAAAGACGGAGGACAAATAATGAAGAGAACCTTTGCGCAACAGCTAGACTCACCGATTACTCATATTCATGGGACGCAGTTTCCTGTTTGACTATGAATCCCTTCAAAAGTAAAGATTAGCTCGTCACAGTTTCAATAACTTTAAGTTGTGTTCGGAAAGGGGGATCAGATAACGTGCCCATGCCCGGTGAGCGCTGTACTTGGACACATACCAATTACCGGTGGCGTTTCTGGGGTGACATCAATCACCACAGCCTCCACAGAAGACTGAAGCTGTTGTTGGACCCTGGGGAGGTCGGTGAATTCAGGCACCGAGAGAGCATATCTGGGGTCGTGGGCTATCTTTTGCAGCTCTCCGCTATCGGACCTTCTGGTACCGATGGCAAAAATCAGTACTCCGTGCTGTTTGAGAGCAGAAGCTGGTGCTTCCACACTGTCAGAAGACCTTGCACCGCTGAGCAAGATAAGGATCTGTGGGACTCCTTCTAGGCGTCTGCTGCCGGCAGAGGCTGTGAAGACATTATCCCTCAAGTACTGGAGAGCTGCTCCGGTGTTGAGGGTTCTTCCACCTCTGTGCCTCAATCCTTTGACAATGTCAAGGATCTCGCCTTTGGTTGTGTATGTGTTGAGATAGAATTGGACTGCTGCGTCTGAGCTGTACTGAACCAAGGAGACACGATCTTTGTCGTCATCCAAACTCAGCGTCTCTACGACTTTTTGGACAAAGTCCCTCATTGCTGTGAATGTATTTCTTGTGGCATTGGAGCCATCCAACAAGAAAACCACATCCCTTCCCGGTCTGTCCGCTGCGGTAAACAAAACATGAGGTATTAAGACCCCGCCTTTTACCGCCTCATTGCCAAAAGTCAACACGAGCCTGTGTACACATTTTAATCGCATTCAACTTGTCATATGTTTGGGAGAAAGATCTCGCTTACCAGTTACTGTTGGTGTCATTGGTGTGGCTCTGAGTACCCTGCTGATTACAGAGGAGAGCTGTTCTTGGACACTGGGGAGGTCAGAGAGCTCAGATACCACGAGAGTGTGGCGAGGGTCATGAGATATCTTTTTCAGCTCGCTGCTGTCAGAGTTTTGAGTTCCAATGCTGATTGTAAAGACGCCATGCTGTTTGAGAGCAGAGGCTGGCGCATCAACGCTGTCAAAAGACCTGCCACCATTTAGCAGGATCAAGATCTGCGGAACACCTTGCCTGCGCCTACTCCCTGCGGAGTTTGTAAAGACGTTGTCTCTCAGGTATCGGAGGGCGGCCCCTGTGTTGAGGGGCCTGCCTCCTCTGTGTCTAAGGCCTCTGACTGCGTTGACCACATCCTCTTTTGTGGTGTACGTGTTCAGATAAAAATTGGCCTCTGGATCTGTGCTGTACTGGACCAGAGAGACATGGTCTTTGTTTGCGCCCACATTGAGTTTCTCCAGCACTTGCTCAACAAAATTGCGCATGGCGGGGAAGCCATCCCTCGTGCCATCAGAACCATCCAGAAGGAATACAATGTCCTTTTTGGCTTCCGCTGAGAAAAGACGGAGGACAAATAATGAAGAGAACCTTTGCGCAACAGCTAGACTCACCGATTGCTCATATTCATGGGACGCAGTTTCCTGTTTGACTATGAATCCCTTCAAAAGTAAAGATTAGCTCGTCACAGTTTCAATAACTTTAAGTTGTGTTCGGAAAGGGGGATCAGATAACGTGCCCATGCCCAGTGAGCGCTGTACTTGGACACATACCAATTACCGGTGGCGTTTCTGGGGTGACATCAATCACCACAGCCTCCACAGAAGACTGAAGCTGTTGTTGGACCCTGGGGAGGTCGGTGAATTCAGGCACCGAGAGAGCATATCTGGGGTCGTGGGCTATCTTTTGCAGCTCTCCGCTATCGGACCTTCTGGTACCGATGGCAAAAATCAGCACTCCGTGCTGTTTGAGAGCAGAAGCTGGTGCTTCCACACTGTCAGAAGACCTTGCACCGCTGAGCAAGATAAGGATCTGTGGGACTCCTTCTAGGCGTCTGCTGCCGGCAGAGGCTGTGAAGACATTATCCCTCAAGTACTGGAGAGCTGCTCCGGTGTTGAGGGTTCTTCCACCTCTGTGCCTCAATCCTTTGACAATGTCAAGGATCTCGCCTTTGGTTGTGTATGTGTTGAGATAGAATTGGACTGCTGCGTCTGAGCTGTACTGAACCAAGGAGACACGATCTTTGTCGTCATCCAAACTCAGCGTCTCTACGACTCTTTGGACAAAGTCCCTCATTGCTGTGAATGTATTTCTTGTGGCATTGGAGCCATCCAACAAGAAAACCACATCCCTTCCCGGTCTGTCCGCTGCGGTAAACAAAACATGAGGTATTAAGACCCCGCCTTTTACCGCCTCATTGCCAAAAGTCAACACGAGCCTGTGTACACATTTTAATCGCATTCAACTTGTCATATGTTTGGGAGAAAGATCTCGCTTACCAGTTACTGTTGGTGTCATTGGTGTGGCTCTGAGTACCCTGCTGATTACAGAGGAGAGCTGTTCTTGGACACTGGGGAGGTCAGAGAGCTCAGATACCACGAGAGCGTGGCGAGGGTCATGGGATATCTTTTTCAGCTCGCTGCTGTCAGAGTTTTGAGTTCCAATGCTGATTGTAAAGACGCCATGCTGTTTGAGAGCAGAGGCTGGCGCATCAACGCTGTCAAAAGACCTGCCGCCATTTAGCAGGATCAAGATCTGCGGAACTCCTTGCGTGCGCCTACTCCCTGCGGAGTTTGTAAAGACGTTGTCTCTCAGGTATCGGAGGGCGGCCCCTGTGTTGAGGGGCCTGCCTCCTCTGTGTCTAAGGCCTCTGACTGCGTTGACAACATCCTCTTTTGTGGTGTACGTGTTCAGATAAAAATTGGCCTCTGGATCTGTGCTGTACTGGACCAGAGAGACATGGTCTTTGTTTGCGCCCATATTGAGTTTCTCCAGCACTTGCTCAACAAAATTGCGCATGGCGGGGAAGCCATCCCTCGTGCCATCAGAACCATCCAGAAGGAATACAATGTCCTTTTTGGCTTCCGCTGAGAAAAGACGGAGGACAAATAATGAAGATAACCTTTGCGCAACAGCTAGACTCATTGATTACTCATATTCATGGGACTCAGTTTCCTGTTTGACTATCAAACTCAGCGTCTCTATGACTCTTTGGACAAAGTCCCTCATTGCTGTGAATGTATTTCTTGTGGCATCGGAGCCATCCAACAAGAAAACCACATCCCTTCCCTTACTTTTTACTGTAATACAAAAAAATGAGACACTCTATTAAGATCTAAAGTTCTGATATCTACAGTCATAAACCTTTTCATACCCTTTAATGCAAGTCCGTTTTCATGTTTGGATGAAGAACTTGCTTACCAGTCGTTGTTGTGATGGATGATGCCCTTAGCACTCTTCTCATTACGGAGGACAGCTGTTCTTGGACATTGTGTAGGCTTACGAAGTCATGTACTGCTAATGCATAGCTTGGGTCATTGGATATTTTCTGCAGCTCGTTCTTGTCAGAGCTCTGAGTTCCAATGCATATTGTATAGATGCCCTTCTCTTTGAGAGCAAAAGCTGGCTCATCAACACCATCAAAAGACCGCCTGCTATTTAGCAAGATTAATATCTGTGGAACACCTTGCGCACGTCTACTCCCTGAGGACTTTGTATAGATCTTGTCCCTGACATATCGGAGGGCAGCCCCTGTATTGAGGGGTCTGCCTCCTCTGTGACTCAGGCCTCTGACTGCGCTGATAACGTCCTCTTTTGTGGTGTAGGTGTTCAGATAAAAATTGGCCTCTGCATCTCTGCTGTACTGGACCACTGAGACACGGTCTCCCTCTGCTCCCACTTTGAATGACTCTACCGCTCTCTCAACAAAGTCACGCATAGCAGGGAATCCATTCTTTGTGCCATCAGAACCATCCAGAAGGAACACAATATCCTTTTTGGTGTCAGTTGCAGCTAAGAAAATAATGGAAAGCATTAAACACAAGTCTCGTTGTTTTACTTTAACTGAATAATCATATGCACACACACACACACACACACACACACACACACACACACACACACACACACACACACACACATCGAGAATTTGAATTAGTATATGATTTGAAATGCCACTCACCAGCACCAGTGTTGCGTATGCTTTCACGCGATAAAATTGCAGAGAGTAAATGCTTTGTCAACTTTGGCAAGATAGATGTTTCGTTGATAAAATATGCAGTTTCAACACTGTGTGATATTTCCTCCATTTCTTGTTTATCTGCATCATGTATTCCAATGCTGTAAAGGACAATGCCAGCATCTCTCAGGCCATCCAGTGGCTCTGCAACATTGTCATCAGACTTTTTCCCACTTAAGACAATCATTGTCTGAGGGATTCCCTGCTCGGCTCTGCTTCCTGCTGATGCAGTAAACACGTAATTTCTAGCAAAGTCAAGGGCCGCACCAGTGTTCACATTGGACCCTCCTCTTAGTTTTACATTGCTCAGGTGAGTCATTAAATCATCTTTCTGTCCATAGGAGTTCAAGACAAACTCTGCTGTGGCCTCTGTGCCGTACTGAATGACAGCAACTTGTACATTGCTTGGTCCAATTTCTACTTCTTGAACAAACTGTCTCACAAAGTCCAAAACTGATCCTTCGTTTGCTCTCATATAATCAGATCCAGCAAGTAGAAAAACAATGTCAGCAGGACCACCAAGTTCTAATTGTGTACCTGTAGAAGTACCTGAAATAACACACAAATGCTGTTAAAAAAAATGCAATTTCATGCTCGCAAACGATGCCATGTTTCTTTCAAACAAATGCAAAAAAGGTCTACATCTTACCAATGGTCGGCGTATATCCAGTCGTATCATCGATATCTCTCAACATTGCTCTGATAGATTCATGAACACTTGGCAGATTTGCAAAGCTTGTGACAGAAAAATAGTATGATGGCGTAAAAGAAATGTTTAGCATTTCCAATGTATCTGCATTGTTTGTTCCAATAGAGAACGTCTTTATTCCACTTTCTTTGAGTGATTGTGCTGGTCCTCTTACGTCATCCTTGGATCTGCCACCACTAAAAACAAACAGATACTGAGGAACCAGAGATGCACGTCGGCCTCCAACCGAAGCTGCAAATACGTTGTCTCTGACAAACTCCAGTGCTTTGCCAAGGTAGAGGGGTCTGCCATACTTATGCCCCATGGTTCGGATGGAATTGAGCACATCCGTCTTCGATGAATAAGAATTCAAGTAGAAATTGACGGTGGAATTGCGGCTGTACTGAACGACAGCCATCTGGTCTCTGTCATCAAGGCTCAAGGTTTCTGCCATTTGTTCAATAAATTTGCGTATGGCTTCAAAATTGTTTCGTGAGTCATATGATCCATCAATCAGAAACACCACATCATTTTTCCTTGTTTCTGTAGTAAAGAGAAAAATGTAATACAAGTCAGCTGCCATAACGAATCACTGACAAGAAAATATTTTCTCATCTTGAATAGTCCTTTTGAACCAATCGGTATCTCATCAATGTAGTAACAATTCCACACAGAACAGCTTACCAAAACTCTCCACTGGGGCTGATTGCTCTAAATGGTGGTCAGCCTCTTTAAGTAGTGACAGAACACTTTCCTTAGCAGAATGGAGTTCCTTGTAATTGCTTACAGAAAGTGCATATTTCGCATCATGAGACATTGTCTGAAGTTCTAGGGTATCGGCATTTGCTGTTCCAATGGCAACTATGATTACGCCAATCTCTTTCAGCATTCTGACAGGCACTCTTATGTCATCAGCCGACCGTTCATTGCTCAGCACAAAAAGGATTTGTGGAACACCCTGTGGGAATCTGCTCCCTGCATCAGGGGTAAAGACATGCTCCCTCAAATACTGGAGGGCTGCGCCAATATTGCTCGGCGAACCACCTTTGTGACTCAGATCTCTTATTGTGTCAACAACAACGTCTGCTGAGGAAAAACGCCCCAAGTCAAAGTGAATCTGTGCCGTGTTGCTGTACTGAACCACAGCCACCTGGTCATTGTTTGCATGGATGTGAAGCTCTGCTACTATGCCTAACACAAAGTCCTTAATGTCTTGGAATCTTGGTTCAGACTTATCGGATCCGTCAAGTAAAAATACAATGTCCCGTCTCATGGAATCTGGAACCACAAAGGCAACATAAAACAAATATACAATTAGATAGGTAGATAAGTAGGTAGGTAGGCTGTAGGTGAGTACAAAGAGTGTCTTTTGGCTCAACAGAAAACAAAGCTACAGGCAGGAAGGTAGCTAAGTAGCCAGCTAGCTAGCTGAGTGGATGCATGGCTGGCAACAGAAAAACAAAGATACAGTTTGCCTTGGTAATGTAGCGAGGTCGGTAATTAGCTTACCGAATACAGTCCGAGGCTTTGACCCGGTCTGTCGAGGCACCCTTTTCACAAAGGAAACTATCTGCTGATAGATTCTTCCAATATCCTCAAACTGTCGCAGAGCAAAGGCGTAGGATGGTACATGCGCAATGGTTTGTAGCTCGAGTAGATCAGAATTTTTGGTTCCAACGCAGAAGGCGACAACTTGGTCCTGTTTAAGAGCGGCAGCAATGCTCTTGACCTCATCTTGAGATGCACCCCCGCTCAACAGAATCAATATCTGAGGCACACCTTCTTTGTGCCGACTCCCAGAGGACTCTGCGAAGGTGTTGGTTCTCACATATTCAAGAGCCGCCCCAGTGTTACGAGGCCCACCACCTTTGTGTTTCAACTGCTCAACAGTCATAAGAATATCTTGTAAATCACTGTAAGTGTTGAAACTGAAGTGCATCTGTGGGTCGCTGCTATACTGGACCACAGAGATCTGGTCCCCATTCTCACCGACATTGAGTGTTTCAACCACTTGTTTAATGAAACTTTTAACGTACGGAAATCCACTCAAAGTTTCATCTGAACCGTCCACCAGAAACACAATATCTCTTTGTGGGGAGTCTTGTTGCACTAGGGAAAAAAAGGGTGAAACCTTGTTTAGTATCAAAAACACTTAAAATGACATAATTTACATGGTTGTTGTAGTATTCCTTGTATAGATAAATCGTTCAAGAAAGACAAGCGATACACTTGAAAATCAGAAAGGCAAGGGTTTTTCTGTGTGAACAGAAAAAACTTGATGGACAATGCAAGAGAAGACTTCCATCGAATCTATGTTCCATGTCAATGATGGAATAATCATTGGCTCAAGGAAGAGCTTTAGAAACAGAGACGATGGGGAATATGTCAAGAGAAGGCTCTTCAGAGAGGAAAGTAGGTGAGCCATAAAAGAAAAATGGTAACCAAGTTTCTCTGAACAAGAGGAGAAACTTTTGCGATATGGAACTGATGGACAGACGTTCCAGATGTTGATGCAGTTTCATTCCAAAAAAGGACCAAAGTCTCAAAACCAAACAAAACCAGAGGCAGTTCTTACCTACAGAAGATTCAAGTGCTTTTCCGACCTGAACAAAAGACACTATGTCTTGTTGGACAGACAAAAGTTCACCAAAGACAGGTAGATTAAAAACATAAGCAGAAGAGGAGGCAATTTCTTCTAGCTCCTCTTGTTTTGCGTTTTTCATTCCAATAGCAAAAGATACAACACCAAGTTGATGGAGGTCAGCTGCAGCTCCTGAAATTTCATCATTGGATTTGCCTCCGGTCAATAAAAAAAGAATCTGAGGGACTCCCTGTACAACTCTGCTTCCAGAAGCAGGGTTGAAAATGTAATCCCGAACATAGTCGAGTGCGGCTCCAGTGTTCCTCGGCCTCCCTCCTTTATGCCGAAGGCTTCTAACAGCATAGATGATGGCTCGTTTGGACCCATGGGCCGTCAAGTTAAAGTAAACTCTGGTGTCGTCACTATACTGAAGGACGGCCACCCGGACCTTATCATCATCAATGTCCAGCTGATCTACCGTTCTTCTGATGAACTCCCGAATTGCTGGCAGTCCGTTTCTCGAGCCGTCTGAACCATCGAGAAGGAACACTATGTCCCTCTTAGTGCGGCCTGTGTCAAGTGTGTAAATACATACAGAAAGACCGTTCACAGTCTATGAATGCACAGAGAATGAAAGAGAGGCCCCGAGTATGTCAAAGTACAGAAGGAATCGCGGCGTGGAAAAAGAGCACTACGGTTGGCTCCCCTAAGGCTAAGACACAGAAAACAGCATATCAAACCTTCATGCAAAACACGTATCAAGACAATTTTGCCGAATCATTGGAATTCATGAAGGTGATCGTTAGGATTGGGGTCTTACCTGTTAAATCAGATGTTGACTCAGTGGCATCTTTTATTAAGTTCAGTGCCGCAATGAGGTTAGATCGGATTGAGGGCAACTCGGAAAAACGGACAACCTTGTAAATGAAACCAGGTTCAAAGGCAACCATTTCCAAGTCTGAAAAATTGACGCTGCCCACTCCAACCCCCACAGACACAATTTTGTGGTCTTTAAGAACAAGAGCTGGGCTCCTCACGTCATCGGTGGATGGCTTTGTAGCTAGAAGAATCAAAATCTGCGGCACGCCTTCCAACCCCCTGCTGCCGGAGGAGGAAGTGAAGACGCTTTGTCTCACAAACTGCAGTGCCGCTCCAACATTAAGGCGTCTTCCACCGCCACCATGCCTTAAATTCTCAATGGCCTTCATAACGTCACTCTCTGACGTGTGGGACTTCAGATAAAAGTCGACCTTGGGCTTATCAGCAAACTGAACCACAGACACCCTGTCTTGGTTTTCACCGACTTTGAGACTCTCCACTATGTTCTTAAGGAAGAGTTTTATGTCTGAAAACCCATTTCTGGTGTTTTCAGAGCCATCCAGTAGGAACACAATATCTCTTTTTACAGCATGACCTTGTACTATAAATGGAAAACATATACAGGTATGCAGATATTTAGGAAACCCTTGAGCAAACAGCAGAAATAATTTTTTTCTTACCTTCCCGGAGGATGATCTCTAGCTGGGTTGGCGGAAGGCTCACATAGGTATTGAGTTGTTGAGGCACGGTGTCGAGCTCACTAAATTCCTTCACCTTGAAGGCAAAGGAAGGGTTGTGCGAAATCTCCTCGATCTGCTTTCGGTCCGCATCCTTGACCCCGACACCAAATGGCACAACGCCTTCGGTCTTCAGCGCGCCAGCAGGCTCTTTCACATTGTCCGTGGATCTACTTCCGGTCAGAACGATCAAAAACTGCGGAACACTTCGTGTCCTGCGGCTGCCATATCTCTCGGACAAGATCGTGTCCCGCATGAACTTCAGAGCTGAGCCCGTGTTGAGACTGCGTCCTCCGGCCAGTGTCATTTGACTGACGGCTCTCACAACCTCGTCTTTGGTCTGATAGGTGTTCAGGTAGAAAGTGGGTGTTGGCCTCTCGCTGTGCTGAACCACCGCAACTCGCACTTTGTCAGTCCCGATGTCAAGTGGTTCAATGACTTTGAGGATAAAATCCCGGACGTATGTAAAGTCTGGCCGAACGGAGTCGGTACCATCAATAAGGAAGGCGACATCCCTTTCAGAGCCGATAACCGCTGTGGAAAAAAAGTCATAAAAATAACATTTTATGGACTTTTACCAAAGAAATCGTTTACAGCAATAATACGCCATGTACATTCTTCACCTACTGCGGTCTGTCTTTAACACCGACTTTGTCATTCTATTGTTAAAATCTGCAAGTTATCTTTTTACGTTGAAATGAGCACCTGCTATGCTACAATATTAACTTTCATTTGTGGTCACATTTTTTTTTTTTGCGTTAAAATACATGCACAATATATGTGGAGAGTGTTTGACTACACTTTTATGTGATCACAGCATGTGGAAGGTGTATTATTAGGTTTAAATTCCACAATACATTTATTCCAATATTATTACACACAGTATCTAGTATGCATAGATATTTGATATTCATGTTATGATTATAATTTTTTAAAATATGTTTTCATTGTGTTTGCAAAGTGCATTTTAACAAGTGCGACAGACACAGAAAACTCACCAGGTTCTTCAGTGACTGTTTCCAGATTCGTATCACCAACCACCGTGATTAACTTTGTCATGATTTGTTCAGCTACGGCTGGCAAATAAGAGAAACTTGGCTCATGGTAAGCCAAGTCTGGTACAAAGGCCACTGATTGCAGCACGGTCTGGTCTGCTTGCCCGGAACTGACCGCAAAGGTCAGAACACCTCCAAGAGCCAGCTTATCAGCAACATTCTTCATTTCATCCTGGGCCGGACCACCTGTGATGAGAACCAGCACCTGCTGGACTCCTTGCCTCTGGCGAGAGCCCGCTGCCACGCTGAACATGTTGCGTAGAGCGTATTCCATGGCGGCACCCGTGTTCAAAAAGGAGCCTCCCATCAATCTCATTTGCGAGATCCGGTCCACAACATCTTGCCTGTCGCGTGCGGTGTTGAGATAAAACTCAATTTTGGGCTGCTCGGCAAACTGCATGAGGCCAATTTGGACTCTCTCTGGGTTCACTTCCAGTTGATTGACCACGTTAATCATGAAGTCTCGCACATATGGAAAGTTATTGCTGCCAATGTAGTTGGAGCCATCCACGAGGAAAACAATGTCTCTGACCACTCTTTGGGTCTGCACCGTTGTTATCTCCACCACTGAGGAAAACAAAAAAATAAGAAAAAAAAATCATTAACACGCATATTCAAACCATGTTCTCTGAAGTCACACGCTGTGTATTTTTAGGGGGGATTGCAACTTTGTCTTCACCTTTAAAATGGATCACTTGTACACTTGAAATGTGTGTGCCGCGCACTTTGCCTGATTTGTTGGCATGTCCTCATCACAGTTCTAAGCTTCTGGGTTAGATCTAAGGTGCTGGGTTTGAGTCATGACTGTGGCCCTCCTGTTTGGAGTTTGCATGTTCTCTCTGTGCTTGTGTGCGTTTTCTCCAGTTACTGCGGCTTCCTCCCACATTCCCATTGCGTACATGTTGGGTACAGCGAAGAGTCTAAATTGTGAATTGGTGTGAATGAAAATGTGACTGGCTGTTTGACAACCAGTTAAGGGTGTACACTACATCGTTCGTCAAAAGTCATCTTAGGTTAAATGAAGTCTGTAAATTGTCCATGGGTGTCGCCGTGGGCAAATCGTTTTATCTAGATGTGCGCCTTTACTCGCCCAAAATCCGTTAGGATTGGCCGCAGCTTGCCTGCGATTCTAATGGTGCTCTTGAAAATGGATGAAAATGGATGGATGTTTTGGGGCGACAACACGTTACCTGGCTCAGTGGGCACTTCAGTCACCACGATGCCAGCGAGAGTGGAAAGTGCGTTGATGATCAACTTTGGGCTGCGAAGTAGCATACGGAAGTCCTTCATCTTGAACACGACGCTTTTGTCAAAGGCAATCTGATTCAGCTCTAGCTCATCAGCCACCTTGGAACCAGCGGCCAAAGTGAGTACGCCCATTTGCTGCAGAGCCCTGGCCGGCCCAGTCACGTCGTCTGTGGACTTTTTAGTTGTCATTAAGAGTAAAAGCTGCGGGACGCCTTGTTGAAGGCGACTGCCCTTGTCGGGCCGCAGCATGTCTGTCCTCACAAAGTCCAAGGCTGCTCCGATGTTGACTGCCTGGCCCTGTCTGGGTTTGATCCGACCCAAAGCGGCCATGAGTTCTTCCCTGGTTCCATAGGAATTGAGGTCTATCTCCAGTCGGGGGACGTTGCTGAACTGAGCCACACCCACTTGCACGCTGTCCGGGCCGATGGGCATGGTCTCAACGAACCTCCGGATGAACTCGCGCACGGAGTTGATAACGGTGGCGCCCATTGTGCTGTCAAGGAGGAAAATGATGTCTCTTTTTCCAATGTCCAAGACTGAAGAAGAGAGAGCAAAGGATTAAAAAGAAGCTCAAAATTCATCACTTCATCTACTAATGCTAGCACGTCACATTGCGAATTCCCCACTAAAATCATTAACTTCTTGGGTTCATTTAGGAAATGTATGAAAATGACCATTGCTAATTACCAAAACTTTTTTTTGGGGGTCAGCATCCACGTTAAAAGCACTTTGTGATGCTGGATTCTCTCTTGATCTCAACAAATGTATTCTATCACCGGCCATAAAAAAATGAAAAGACAGCACCCACCGTCATGAAGTGCTTTAAAGCAATATATTTTGAGAAAGACTCTTTCAGTTTTAGGAGTAATAGCAATAATTCCACTTTAGCGTTTTTTCTAAAAAGCCATTTTTGTTTTTCACTAATGAAGGGTTTGATGAATGTGCATATGAACTGGTTGGGTTCGATACCTCTAACAAGGTTTAAGAACCCCTGATCTATACGTACGCTGTACGTATATCATTTTCGGCAAACATGAAGCATTAAGGCACTTAGTATTTCTGGATTCATAAATTTTTGACACCACCAGTCATAAAAGCAAGAATAAACTATCTGGCATGGCGGAGCACTTTAATGTGAACTCTCGATGTTTTACTATTTGGAAATGGAATGCAACACCTCACACCGAAGTTAGCTTTTCATACACATGCTGTATTCTAGCCAATTAACAGCAATGATAATCATTAGGATGGAGCATCAAAAATAGAATTTTGACCACCACCTACTGGAAGGTTTTTCCTCGGTTGCCCCAAATGAACAGCAACGGTAATTGCCAAACTGTCTCTGTCATGCTAAAAAACACGTGCGTGTCAAACGTCTACAACACAGATGATATTTGTTATGCTAAAATACCGTGATTGTCATTACATTTTGAAATCTACTCTTTGACAAGAAAAAAAACGGCAAAGCGCGTGATGGTATCTAGCGCACGTTAAAGGACCATTGGACGCCACGCATGACCACAGTTATAGAAAAGTGACCTACCTTCTGTGAACTCATTCTGTACTATAATGGTGCGCTGGACCACACCCTGAACCAACGGCGACAGCTGGTCACCCGCGTTCCCCACTGCTGTGAAATCAGGGGCCGACAGGACAAACGACCTATCGGTAGCGATTGCTTCCAGATCTGCAGTGGCGGTGTCACCGATGACCACGCCAAACGTGATAACTCCGGCCCTCCTAAGGGCCCGGTCGCCAGCACCGGTATCATCAGTGGATGGCCCAGCGCTGATCACAACCACCATCTGGGTTACACCCTCCTCTGCCCTGCCCCCTGCCGATTGGCTCAAAAGGCTTTGGGCTACTTCCTCCAAGGCCAGGCCCAGGTTCGCTTGGGGACCCCCTGAGTATGTAAGTTCCTTCACAGCCTCCAGGACGGATGCTTTGCTCCCATAGCTACTGAGATAAAACTTAATCTCTGGGTTGTCGTGGTACAGGGCTAAGGCCACCCGAACAGCCTCCCTGCCCACATTGAGGGGCTCAACGATTCTCAATGCCAAATCACGAACATATGGAAAGTTTGCTGCTCCAACGTTCTGCGATCCATCAATTAAGAGAACAAGGTCTGCGGAATCTTGCGCTTTGAGAGAGAGGGAGAGAGACAGAAAGAGGGAGAAAAAAAACAAAATGGAACTTGTGAAAGGGTTAACGGTGAAAAGGTGGGAAAGGATCTTGGGTGGCAAGTCACATTCAGTGTGAACAAATTGCAAAAACATCATGCTGCATGTCGGCTGAACCAAGGAAGTTTGCCCGAGTCATTCCAATTGTTCTCTGCCTTTACTTGATGACTACGAAGGGCGGATGAGAATGAGGTACTTGGTTTCACAATGATGGAACATGTGGCTTGCGAGCTTGATCACTTTTGCACGTCTCGTCGCTTTATGAGCGTCAAAAGTAAACTACCAATAACTTCAGTGACAATTTTCCACAATTCCAAGCTACGATCGAATAGAAAAGAACAATAACCCGCCTCCAAAAATATTGCGACAATAAGGGCGTTTGTTCTATCGTTGTCGCGGACTGCAGACACTTGGCTTTGACACCAAAAGATGAATAAGAAATGAATTGAGAAAAACACAGAGCAAATTTAGATAAGAAAAACACAGAGCAAATTTAGATAGGGGAAAAAAAATTTAAAACCAAATCGCACGGAAACTCAGGCATACAAAAACCAAGGCTCGATTGTAAATGTAATGTTGCTCTGGTGTCACATTCATCTTTTGAGGTCAAATCCAAGCCTAGTCATAAATAAAGAACTTGGCTTCTCTGTCCCGATTCCTTTGGAGGAGAGTATACATAACCAGGATGTGAAAATCAATAGAGTGGCGAAAAATACTTTTCTACCTTTTGTCTGAGGACAATAGTAGGCAAAAAAACGACCATATTGAACAGCAGGAGTGCCCAAGTCTTGTCCTCAAGGCCTCTTTTCCTTTCCTGTTTTGGATGTCTTCCACCTCCAGCACACCTCATTCAAATGATCAACAAGCTCTGCAGAAGCATGATCATGATCCTTATCATTTGAATCAGGTGTGGTGGAGGAAGGGGACCTCAAAAACAGTCCGGATAGGGGCACCCCTACTGTACATGACGTTCCCTTGAACCAATTAGGGAAAATGTGATGCCTTTGTTGGTGGTTCTTGCACAAACTCCATGGTGTCAGCCACCCATGCAGGCTCGTGTTACGGACCTTAGATAAAATGACCAGTAATGACCCGCTGGCTCATCCTTTTGCGTGCAGAACGTTGCACTTATTCAATCTGGCCCCAAACTGCTATATTCGATAACATTGCCAAAAGTATCCACTTTTCAACTTTGGGGCTGATTCACTTTATCATCAATTGTCATTTCTTGTGCCGCATCCGTTAGTGTTTTGAAATCAGAACTGACTGAATTTGCGTCCATATCTGGACTGTGTCGCAGCTCTTCAAAAGTGACCACGTGTCACGCTCAGGGCCCAACTGACTTGTTTTCAGTACTTGTTCAGCAGTGTAAGGATGGAAACCAGGCGGGTTCATCACTGCCTCAGATACACATTACACTTTTTTTTTTTAACCAAAAAAAAAACAAAAAAACACACACATTATAGACCTTGTCAAACATTTACAAGACACATACATAAGCAAGTGATGGTGAGTGGTTAGCAATTGTTAAAAGGTCACTGATTGGTGTGGTAGTTGTGATACGAGATGTACTGTTGTGGTATTATGAGACATATGTGAACATAAGTGATGTTAATTTTGTGGATAATGGAAGGTTACTGTGGGGATCTGATTGTGTTAATGATAAAAAGTCAGCCACATGTGCAACGGAGACCATCCGGCACATGCGGACACATTAGTATGGTAGCGGATGGCCGTCCCATTTCATTACCTGTCCCTCCTCTATCCCCGGGGGCTTCCTTTGGCATCGCCCCCCGACTGTGGCATCGCGTCAAACCCCCACCACTAAATCTTGACTCTCAAATTCCGCAAGACCAGAAAAGAATACGATGAACACATGATTTTGATGAGGTTGGCTAGCCATCTCCCTGATCGCCCAGTCCACGGCGTCCTGAACCCCGACTGCAAACACCTCCACGCCGGCCATCCGCAGCACTTGCGCCAGGCCTGGCCATGTCATCCTTCGAGCGGCCTTCCATTAGCGCCACCGGCACCCGTGCCGCTCCTTCACGAGCGGAAGCGGTGTTGGTATGGTCGCGGATCAGGAAGTCCAAGCTCAGGCCGGTTTGGGAGCTCCCGCTCTGATACGACTTAGCCTTGACGTGTGTCCGGACTCCCTATGTTGTCGGGCAGCTCTTGAGGTGGAACTCGCTTTTGCGCTTTGGTGTTGTACTGCACCATAGCAAATTTGAATCTCCCCCTACGCTTGTATCGCACTGTACAAAAAAGTTCTCTCTGGAAATGGCTAAAATCAGCCTGAAGTGGCTGTTTCAAAGCAAAATGGCGGACCTCCTGTATCTTTATCATCCGTCTGGCTTCTTGATACTTTTTTGTGGGTCGACTAATGATGAAGCCGACTAAATGTCAAATAGCTAAGTGAAAGTGAGAAATTTCACGAGGACCTAATCACCTGTAAAAGTCAACTGTTCTTATTGCACTTCAACTTACCATCCTGCGCATCGAGTTTTGGAAGAAATCCTGCGAGCAGGACCCCCATGAGGGCGCAGAGCGGTATCAACCGGTGCCTTGTCATCTTTACAAGAAAAGATAGAAACAAAGATGAGATGAAGTTAGTCTCTCCACAGATCAAACCCAAATGTGAAATTTGTCTTACACAAGCACAAATTAAAGATGCAAGCAGCAACGAAGAGACTATCGTACCCCTTTTTGATTGGCAAATCTTTGAAATTGATCATCAAACTCGACACCCATTTCCAATGCTTGTACGGTGGGCTCATTTGGCCAAATTCCCTAGTTGGAGTTGGCCGACCCCCTGTTCAATTTCCAGCTTGGGTGCATTCTGTTATGATGGATATGATCACCCAAAATTATGTTGGTCAGTGAATCTTTTATTTCGATTTTTATACTTACCAGGGGTGCTACTTAGTAAGTAAAGTGATCATTTAACAATTTTTTAAAAATATCCATCCCTTCTCTATCGCGCTTGTGCACGTTAGGGCTGTGGGTTAGCTTGAGCTAATTAGCCTTTAATATGGCCAATTTTGTCCAAGCAAAGGGCCGTGAGTCCACATGAAATCACATTTGCTGACTGGCAAATACATCTGAAAACAGCAGGTGGCGCCATAACCCCCAAAGACCTAAGACCTTTTTTTTTTTTCCACAAGCAAATTACCACCGTGTGTGGAAATGGCACCGTACAGAGAATGAGTGATGTGTTTTGGAAGGCTGATGCAAATGCTGACTGTTGACATCCACAAACACGCCAAAGGACACTTTAGAGTTAACATTCCGTGCATTTTATTTCATTTTGTTGTAAAAATAGTGACCCGTGCCGGCACGTGGAGAACATGCGCACTCTGCACAAAGAAAGTCAAACCACACACACTGGAACGCTCTCTCTCTGTGACCACTCTTCTACGGCTGTCCCAGAAAAATACACGTTAGCAAAAATACCGCTTTGTGTTTGTGTGTGGACATGGCATAAGTCATCTGCTGCCGGTTATGTAACACGCCGACGAGAACACATTTCCTATGTCTAAGCGGGCCAATAAGCAATTTTCTCTGGGCTGCAACCCTTCCAAACTGAGCGTTATGGTGGGATTGCAACGGACCACACGCGCTCACACAAACCCAACAGAGCAGACTGCACACGTAACGTCACACTTCATTGAAACTAAATGTTATTAAAGCTTGGAATGGTGATGAACGGGCCCTGGAAGCAAAGCCAGAATTTGCGCAAAATGGTTGGGCTTGTCCAACAAAATGGCCGACTTCTTCGATTTCAGATATGGGTCATTGAGACTGTTTTTTTAAACACTTCCTGTTGTGATAGACATGTCGATTCAGTTTCATGTTGACAGGTGAAAAATGCTGCTGCGAGCTAATTTTTGTTGAACTTTCCAAAAATGAACAGGTCCTCGCACTTCACGCAATTTCGTGGGAGCCTTAGCACTGGCCTATTAAGGGAGAAATAGTTGTCGACAATTGCTGAGACTAACTTGATCGCGTTTTGACACACCCAGTGATTCATTCCATTCATTAAAAGTAAACGCTTTTCCTTCCTGGCACTCCCCCCCAACGCAGATAAGGCAGAGCTCACTCTGTCGAGCCCCCCGATACATTTTACTGATCAACACCAAATTTGGTGGACATGTCTTTTATAATAGGATGCGCAAAAAGCGTTATGGACTAGAGCCTGAAATGGAACAGGAAGCAGACAATTTTGGGGTGAAGTTCCTCACACAGAGGAAAGTCAGAAAAAAATGATCTTAGAACGCCAGTTTCTCTGAGGGACCGAAAAAGTGGGTAGACATGTTCCTCTTATCGGGACTTACAAAAATCTCATGTCAAAAATTGCACAGATTCAAATCCAGAAAGTCTGCAGGCAGACGTGCTAAACAACACAAGGTCACCATGCTGGCCAGACTCAGGACTTGCCATCGTTAAATAACGACATCAGCGGATAAAAATGTGTACCTTGACACATCATCTGACGATTGCCTGCCTTCAACTTCTGGCGACTTCCCCCAAAAATAAGTACAGTAAAAGATCCCGAGATGCAACTAAGCAGCCACTTCCATGATAGAAAGTCCAAGTGTGACTCCACACTGCCACCTCCTGGCAAAATGCGAGGGCACGAATCAATTCCAGACTTCAGGACAGCCTGCCAGCGGGGAGGATGTGACTTGCATAGGAGATGAGGCTCCATCATAAAGTTACAAACTCAGCGGGCAGTTTCGAGGCAGCTGCTTCGTGTTAATCCGTCTGACACGGAGCAGATGTGCACTGGCTGGATTACAGCGCCCGTTTCAGACCGGCCTGCCGGATCCGCTCGCCACCTCGGAGCGGGACGGTAACAATGACGACGATCACCGCCGAAGAAGACGTTGAAAATGTGACATCAGTTTCATGTCGCCTTTGCGCCAAACCGAAAAGTAACACTGGAGACGCTCGCCGTTGATTTACACCCATCCCAATTACAGATGGCTGCGGCTATAAAAAATAGAGAACCTTTCAGAACGTTCCAAGTTTCCAAGCATCTGCGCCGCATCATGGAAAGAAAAAAAAATAAAGTGAGTGCGCATGAGAGAGTGGAATAGCCGTAAAACATGTTGATTTACGGTGTATTTCTTCAAGTCCATTGTTAAGAGTTCCTCTGCCAGCAACAATACGAGCCTCCAAGAGATGACTGCCACTAAATTATGCGAACGCAGCAAAGTGTCCCTCTTTCTCCAGCTCTCTCCATCTCCATCTGACGTAAGCCTAATTATCGGAGGGGATTTTTTTTATAACCGTGTCATCCTTTGGAGCCACCAAACCAGTAACTGAATCAAAAATGTTCGCCAGTACAGCCAATCGCTGTCGTGTGATATTTTGTTGTCAAATAAACAATAATAAACCGTAATCAGGGGGGGAAGGGTTTTGTAGTTCACTTGAAGACAAAATAAAGTAATCGGTTTGAAAACTATTCCATAATGAAACCAAACAGAACAGACGTAAAATGTTAGAATCCAAACTCAATATACAGAATACCCCGATTGTCATTTTTTAGTTCAAATTTTTTGAAGGATATCTTGGGTTTACCCCCCCCCCCCCCCAAAAAAAATAAATCTAATGCATTTCAATGGCCCGTCAATTTTATGTGGATTTTAAATTGTCGCGGGCCAATCCAGAGTCCCTAACCTCCGCAAATAGTGGGGTGCCAGTGTACCCTTTGAAGTTGTAATATCACCATTCCCCACTAGATGGCAGACTGCGCTCGTGCAGGGTCATATACTGCCCTCAACGACATTGTGAGTAGGCCTAATCACTTTTTCTGTTTTTAGAATGAAATGCAGTACAAACATAGTTCCTGACTTGTGTGAACATTTTGAGTGAGTTGGTTTTAGACACGAGTGCCTCAGATTTTTTTGTGGGTCCGATTATGATACATCTGTCCACTAAATTCCATCCGTTACACTGGGTTTAGGGGGGGTGAAATTTTTCTGCCTTTCCAGTGGCGATATTGAGTGAGTTTGGTTGTTCGGACCCCTTCAAAAATATACCCTTTCAACAGGATCCACGCTTTTTGTTTTGGGCCCTGCGATCGACTCCATCGGTCGCAAAGTTGCCGTAGCCTTCAAGTTGGACAGATAACACCTGGTTCTGCAAGCACCACTGGCCCACTATATCATCACAAGCCACCCCCTCGTCCGCCTCCCTCTACTTCATCCTCCTCCTTCCCCTCCTCTTCTTTCCCCTCTAAACACGACTCATCTGGCTGGCTGTGTGGAAAAGAGAGAAAAAAAAAGGCGCTTCACACTTTTCCATTCTCTTGCTCACTTGTTGAGAGACATCGAGGGAGAGAGAGAGAGAGAGGAGGGGAGGGTGTGGTTTTGGGCTACTGCTGCAGTGGAAAGATCTCGCCCATCCAAAAAGACTCCTCTGCTATGCAAGTGCGAGGATTTGGCACAGCCCGGATGTGTCTCCAAAAGGCAATTTCTCCTTCTTTATCTCCAGAGTTGAATGCCAAAGCCGGAACAACAACGCGGGGCAACTTCATCTCGCCAGTCAAACTGAACGTGAATCATTGCTTTGAAAAACTGAAATTGAATGACATCATTTGATTTGTTTCATTGGAATTGTTGCATTGAAGAAAAAAAAAGAAATCAGATTTGAAAGGACTCGTTTCGAATTGAAGACCAATCAACTTGAAACTGAATTTAAAATGAAGAAATGTATTTCATTTTCTTAAAAACGATGTCTGTCATCCTCACTGAAAATGCAAATTACTATATTTTCACTTTCAGTCCAGGTCAATAACTTATACAAATTCATTTTGATTGACAGACAGTTTTAAATTTGATCGCGCGAGTAATTTAAATCAGAATGTTAGATGCGACATGTTAATCATCCAAAATGTGAGTTAGATGCACATTTTATTTGAAATATGAAAGAAGCCATCATTTCATCTGAATTCCTCCACATTTTTTTCCAGATTTTATGTTTAATTCTTCCCCAAAATATAAGATAATACTTTTTTTTTTGGAAGAAGAAGAAAAAGACTAGAGAACAAAGTCCGAATTTTGAAATTGCAATCGGATTTCTGTCCGTTGAACGCCGTCAATTCGACGCAGGGCGATCCACTCCAGTAGGGTGAAGGCACACAACGGTGCAGTACCAGCCGAAAGTTTGGACACACCTACACCGCTGCGGCAAACCAGAGCAGCGTGCGTCCAAGGCCAACTTTTACATGACATTGTGCCCCAACTTTGAAGTGCAGTTCACCTTTTGCCCGCCGCTAAACTTGACAAATTCTGACAGCGCGCGATATATAAACGGCCATGTATGAAGAGACACGCGCGTGTTCTGACTGCAGCCTGGCGCCGTGGTCGAAGATAAGTAGGCGGCGAAGAAAGACGCCGGGAAGCTTACCCTGAGAGGATGCGGCGGCCACTCCACACTCTACTTGCTGCTCAAGTGGAAGAAAGCAAAGAAAAGAATCGTATCAGTCGTCAATGACAGCCAGCAGAGTTGTGCTCATTATCCTCTTGATAAGGTCCGTAAGGAGGGGGGGTGGGTTTCGGGACGGGCAGGCAGGCAGGCAGGCAGTCACCCTCCCGGTCTCGACCCAAAGGAGCAGTGGCGCCGAGTTCAAGGCTGGGATGGGACAAATTTCCAAAGTCTTGGAATTCTGCCGCCTCACTGGATTCCTCCCACCCACTTCTCTCTGAAGGCAAAAGAGGAAGAAGGGGGAGTCAGGAGATGGAGTGGGGACTAAATGAAAAGCAGACGCATACTGCAGCCCTGTTTGGTCTGGATCTGAAGGCACTCGGATGATGTCACAAATTTCTTTCTACCTTGCTTGTCATCTCCACCAACTTTCCACAGGCAGCGGCCGTACAGTCATACAAAAGCTTCGATTGTCAACATTTTTCTTTGATCCCTCCCTCTCAGACGCAACCCTCGGCTTTTCTATTTTTGTATCCCAATGAGCTTTGGTAACTTTTGATGTTGTCTTTTGCTAAATAAAGGCAACTTTCTGCAATCCGTGCAGGGTTTGCGCCACCTGCTGGCCGAGGGCCGCCGGGGTAGGCCCACCGCATGCCCTCGACCCTCCTGAGGATGAAGCCGATAGCACCCATTTTTTTTCTCTCTCTCTCTCTCCCTATATATATATATATATATATATATATATATATTTAAAACAACTGTTGGCTTTTGTCTTCAACAATTACATTCTAATTCGTACACAAATTTTGTGTCAACTGAAGTGTCTATAATTGGTTTTTTGTTGTGCAAACTTGTGTCATTGAAATTGCTGTTTCAAAAGCAGTCACACATTAAGAAAGAAAGTAGCCCCCGCACCCCCCAAAAATGTGCACACTTCGGAATGCGCATCACAATACATTGGCAATTACACTGCGGTGCGAATGACATTCTTTGGCTACAATCGAAAAAAAATAAAAAAATAGCTGAAGCGCAGAAAAAGCTTTTTTAAAATTTTTTTTTAATGGCTCTATAATGACAGCTTACAGTACAGTGTAGGGGGGCTGCTTCAGATTACTGTACATGTTGCACATTTGCTACTAAGTCTCGGTGGCACGCATGATTGCGCATAGGATCAACATAAATGCTAATGGTGGCGTAACCTTTTATGAGCTGCTAATTATTAATGACATATTTACACCGGGCTATGTTGGCCCCAGAGTGACCGTACACCTACTTTAGGCTCGCCAGCTGTCAACGGCAGCACTGTGAGAGCACCTTGTTTCTAAACAGTGACATGTTTCCTTTCGAGATGATTTTTCTTGGATGGATGAACACCACTTTGTGTGCGTTTGCCTGAAAGGACGTCGACTACAAGTGTTCATTTGCACTTTGGCACTCATTGCGCAAAACACATTCATAAATGAATGCCTTTTAGGGGTGGACATGTCAATCACAACAGGACGGACAAAGTCTCCAGGACAATGTTGAACAGGAAATCGGCCATTTTGGAATGAAGCTGAATTTTTTTTCTTTTTTTTTGTGGATTCGGCAAAACGAACCCAAATGTAAACAGGGATTCTGGACAGATGGACGACACTCGGTGTAAAGCATATGCAAGAAACCAAAAGCTCAACAGCAGTGCGTTGCTAAAACAGACGTTCTCCGGAGAGGACGGCGTGTTGCGACACCAAGCCAACATCTGCACATCTGTTCGCTCCCCTCCGTCGGCAGTCAACGATCAGCAAAGGTAAACCCTCGTATCCTAAACGGGCTCTACAGTTACACACGTTTCTTTATTCATCAAGTGCGCACAAAAAAAAAGAAGAAAAAAAAGATTCCGAATGTCCCATATGGAAGCGCTTATAACACTGGCTTGTGTGTGTCCGTGTTCTGTTCACTGAAAACCATTACTCATGCGAACGTTTGCAGCAAAGCAACGCTTTGTTGTGGCGGTGGCTGCTAGGCAACCGCCGGCGGATGATCCACTCAGTTATGTTCCAAGAGAATCTGATAAGCAGCAAGATCCTACTATAAATCCCCAGTTATCCCAATAGTCATCTAATAGGCGAATGAAAACGGCATGGTTTTTTTTTTTTTCGTTTATAATAAGCCCTGTGCTCAAGTTGAGGGTAAAATTGGCTGCTTTTATTCAATCTTGTCATTATTGTTTAACTTCTCTTCTGCGGGCATTATTATCAAAAGGGCTGCAAATATTATGTTGAAAAAAACAGTTCGGCCAATTGACAAGACATCGGGGCTACTTGTATGTCGTAACAGAATGCTGGGAAAAGTCTCAGGGACCCCCACCTGGATTTGAACAGGAAGTCAGCCATTTTGGTTTGAATCCAATGGATCTGGCACAGCATTGCAAAGTCTGATCATTCTGAAAATTCTCAAAATGTAAAAAAAGACAAAACAATCCAGTCCCTGACATCAGTTTCACTCACCGACGTGAAAGCTATCCTATTTGGGAGGTGTCATGCTTTGGCCTATTTCTGTTTTTTTTTTGCCAGCAACCTTTGTTTGCACTTTGTCGGTTCTCCGCTTTTCTGTCAATACACATTTTTTCCAATTTATCTTTGTCTACGTTTGTGGGATGCCAACTTCATTTGGTTCGTTCCCCAACCGTGTCGGGAGGATGCAATGACCCAACGGAAATGGAACTGAAAGTCAGCCATTTTGGTTCCAAGTGCCTATTTGGGGGCTTTTGATGAAGATTTCAAGAATTCTCCGTGAGGGACGATAAAAAACAAAAAATGCAATTTTCTGGGCCCAGGCACACCCCAAAAACTTACCACTTTTTGCAAGAACGTATATCCTGGTGAAAAGAAAAGTCTGGATTTTGGACTCCCTAACAAAAGTCAGTCAGGAGCATCGCTTGCAGAGTTATTAAAAAAAAAAAAAAACACAAGAGACCAGTTTAACCAGTCGAGACAAAATTGGGTGGAACCGTCTGTGATAACGGGACCCGCAAAAAAGTCTTAGATCTCGAGGAGGTTGGTGTTCTGAGCTGTCCAGGTGGCTCGCTGTAGACATCTGTTGAGAGACTCTTTGATGGACACCAGGGTTTGGCCGGATCACAATGCGCTGCTTGTTGTCAATCCCCTCTGACTTATCGTTCCCTCAGTTCCAAAATTTAAAAAATGAGACAAACAGCCATTTTGTTCAGCAGTCTGGGAGGGGTTCTTCCACACGGCATATTTGTGGAAATTATGAGTAGCATAGCCACATTAGTCATGAACTTACAGTAGACTTGCCGTTCTCTACTCCTACCAAAATGACACGATCACTTAACTGTCCTTGCTTTATGAAGACATCTGAGACAAAGTCACCAGAGGAGAACATGTACTGGCGCACACGGCTCACTCCAAAAAGGAACGCTGAGTCACACCGTATGGAATATATACAAAACGAATAAACATCATTTTCTGTGGTACGGGATAAAAAAGTTGGCTTAAGTGAGTGCTAAAACCGCACCGCGAGTGGCGTCGCCATCGTTCCTTTGAATGTTGATCGAAATGTGGCCTGCGACCAGTCCATTGGTTGCGGTAATACAAAAATCCGTTGGAGTACTACCACCTCTCCGAAGGCGTCTCCCGAAAGAGTTTTCCTCTTGTCAAATGGACTTTTATACTATTTGAACGAACATTGTATAGTACAAGCTTGCGTCAAACGTTGCCACTCCATTGCAGCCTGGTCATCCTGGAACGGGGGTTTCTCCCATCTGCGGCCCCTTCTCTGGGTTTCTCATTTCCCCCCCCCCCTCCCTCCCCCAGATGTTTTTTTTTCCCCTTGCCCTCCAGGGGGGTAAGGGCAGGCGATTTGTCAGCTGTGGGCATGTGGAGCCCTTTGAGACCGTTTGTGATGGAGGACTGTAGAAATAATCAAATGTTAAGACCCGGCCTCACTGATTTTCCATAAAATTGGCACATCGGCGATCTAACGGTGGACTAAGCGTTTGTGTGATGGACACATTCATTTGCTGTACTGCATATACTGTTCAGGGTCTTGTGGATCTGGAGTCCTTCCCCGGGTGACTTTGGACTACACCCGAGACTGGTTGCTACACAATCACAAGTGGTTTAAAGTATCATCAGCACGTTGCAAGAGAGTACGTGTCCATTCGTGGATCAAACACCGACTGCAAAATTTCCCATTCAGCTCCTTGTTGGAGAACAGCAAGTCGTGACCGAAACACTGAAGACTTGGAGATGTGCTTTCAGAAATCCTTCTCTCTACTTTCCACTGAGGCCGCTTTCACACAGCGTCCGTTCCCGCCTACGTCACACGTCACGCAAACTACTTGAAGGGCCCACAAGAGATAAGTCCCGGTTGACCAAGATTCCTCCTCGAGGCGTCCGCCCCGGCCAAACTGAGTAATCGAGAGAGACCAGCCTCGGTGAGAGAGGTGACCGAAATAACCCAACGGTCACTCTTCCGAGATCCTGCGGCCCCGCAACACCAGAAGACAGGAAAAATAAATGAAGAGATTCTTTTCAGGCCATCTCACATCTGGAGGCCGATAGTCGACAGTAATAATCCCCCCCGCCGTATTCATTCTGAGCAATTGCATATCATTCTGCTCTGTTTTATTTGGCACAGCAAAGCAGCTGCTGCAGAAACTCTCATCAACTGTCCGCTAGTTTTCTCGCAGATGTTACAGTCTGGTATGTGCACATGTTGGACACTTGACTCATTCTCACCTAATAGTTCAATGACGAGAGCCCAAAGTTTTACACCGGGCTGTTTGTATCCACGGGTGGCACAGCGGTCGACTGGTTCCCACGTCGGTCTCACGGAGCCGAGGTGCAGGGTTCGCTTCTGGCTGGGGCCTTCCCGTGTGGAGTTTGCATCTTCTCCCCGTGCCTGTGTGGGTTTTCTCCGGGTACTCCGCTTTCCTCTCGCATTTCAAAAACATGTGCGACAGGCTAATGGAACACTCCAAATTGTCCCGAGGTGTGATTGTGAGCGCGGATGGATGGATGGATGGATGGATGGATGGATGTCTTCAACAAACCAGAAAGCATGGCTTTTCTGACCAGAGTGCCTGCTTCTGAGCGGGGCTCATTTGGCTCAAGTCCCTCATGGGATTTAGGCCAAGTACAGACTGTAACATTCTTGCTTTCGACCAAACTGTCTCACTCCTAGTTAAACTGCGGACATGATTTCTTGACATTTTTTACATGCAACCCTGCAATGACAAAGATACTCCACCAATTTCATGTCAATCGGTGAAACTGGTGCCGAGGGATGATTTTTTTTTTCCCCCCAACTTTCTGGTTGGGAGACCTGCTTGAGATGGAGCTTCACTTGGGTGATTTGTTCAAAGTTCAAGCTTTGCAATTTGTGCAAAAACGTCTGCTTCAAGCCAAACGGCGGACCCCCTTGTTTCATTTTGGACACGGCTCCTTCACACTAACACGCATCCTCTTCTGATCAACATCAATTTTCACCTTGATCGCTTAAACTGGTGTGGAGGGCCTGCTTGTATTTGCATGCCACGTTTGCATGTTTCGCTCCATGAAGAACAGCGATCGCTCAGGGACGGGTCCAAAAGGAACCCCCCCCCGCCCAAACTATTGCAGATTATTTATGCAGGCCCATTTCCTCCAACGGGATGAACATCTGCTTAAACACTCTTGTCATCTTCACATTTTGCATCTCGCTCTTGTCTCCCGAAATCCGAGCTCCACTGACATCATTTGCAAGATTTCACACTTTGCTGGCTTGTCGCTTATTCAAACGTTTAATCGGCAACAACATAGCTCTGCATGGCATGTTGCCTAACTTGCTCATGATTGAAATCAACAACCAGGACCACATTTTTGGAAAAAGATGACAACTGCATACCTCAAGTACGAGTCACGGCGTTCAGCTTTTTGTACATTTTAAATGTCATTTTCGTGATTATGCATCATGAGCTTTTTGTTCCCAAACAGACTTTGATCGCTGTGACGGTTTGATTAGGAAAGGGGGAATGATGAGATATTTTCTTTAATTAATGGACACGCGGTTAAGAAAACAAATGGATGGATAGATGGAAAAAAAAAACAGTTTTAAGACTAGACGGACTCATAACATGAAAATGTGTTGCACATATGCGAGCGCAGCTGCGTAGCATCTTGACAGATCCCGTGTCCTTTTCATTTGCTTCCTCTCACATGATCTGCACCGGTGGACGTTTTGGTTTTCTGCCGCCTTGGTGTATTTGTGCGAGCGCTGCAAAAAAACAAAAACAAAAAAATCTTTTCATGTGCCCAGCGAGAAACACCCACCGCGTTGTCATGATCCCCGTTTGCTTCCCAAAGCGCTCATTATGCCAGCGCAGCAATGCACAAAAGTCTTAATCGTGTTTTGTGGCAAGTCGTGAAGCTTTACAGTGTCAACATTTTTCATGATTTACCGTCTGATAAATGTTGTTCACATCTGGTAACAATTGCACAAGGTTTCAGCAAACAGTTGGTTTCTGAAGGGCCGCTGAAAATGGCCAAAAGTGTTCCTTATAAGTAGTTGTTTCCAAACAAAATGGCTGACATCCTTTTGTCCTTTCTTTGTGGGTCTGCTCAGGATAGACAAGTCTTGCAAATTTCGCATTGCTTAATGAAACTGTCTTTGAGGGCACAATTTTACTTTTACTACTACGGGCTTGGTCCCGTGAGAGGAGCCATGACTTGCAAATTTTTGGACATTGGTCAGCACATTTCACTTCAGAATACCTTTGAGAATCTGGAGATTTCTTTGTTCCCTGCACAAAATTAAGACATGTTCCCAGAAGAATCCTTCGCTATACGTTGTACGAGGTGAACGTTGAAATAATAGTTGACTATTTATTATTGCGGCGGCACGCTGGTGGCCTCACGGTGCAGAGGTGCCGGGTTTGAGTCCGGCTCCGGCCTTCCTGTGTGCAGTTTGCGGGTTCTCCCCATACCTGCGTGGCTTTTCTCCGGGTACTCCGGTTTCCTCCCACAAATCCAAAAACGTGCACGGCAGGTTAATGGAACACTCAAAATTGCCCCGGCGTCTGATTGTGAGCGCGAATGGTCGTTCGTGGAGGTGTGCCCTGCGATTGGCTGGCCACCATTTCAGGGTGTCCCCCGCCTACTGTCCAAAGACAGCTGGGGTAGGCCCCCGGCACGCCCCCGCGACCCTCCCGAGGGATAAGCGGATCAGAAAATGGATGGACGGATAGATGGATATTTCATTGCTTCCGCCTTGAGATGTCTAACTTTTTCCAAGGATTTACTTCACAGTGTACTGCAAAAGACCGCTGTGTCTCCACAGTCACGTTTTGGGAGCCAACGCTCTCTCTTACATGGGCCGTTTTGTGATGCACGCATATTTCCACCGCCTCTTTGGGGTTTGGAAACACATTCTGGAATATTCCTCTCCCATTTTTTTCCCCCCGAGCCTGTTCTGCCTCTTGCCCGGTCTCTTTCCCACAAAGGCCATTTCATCATTGTTGGCGGTAAACTACAGAGCAACATGCCCAACATTTTTGCCAGCGCGTGCATCCTGGTGAAAATGTGTCTTTTCACCAGGATACACTTCACGACCTCCTCGACGAAAGTCTGGCCTGTCCGAATTTTTTTTGTCACATGGTGTGGCATGCGCTACGTCGTTCTACGATTGGTTCCTCATTCTACGTAGTCAAATTATGGCGTTTAAGTTTGATGATTATTTCGAATATCTGCCATTCTTTAAAAAAGGGATTCCAGGGACATTTCCTCCATTGGGAAGTTAAAAAAATATCGACACCCAGACATCAATCATGTCTATCATAGCACGATGCACGAACAAGTCTCAGCAAGTGATGCCCAGACAGAAAATTGGCCATTTTGGTTTGAAGCGTAGCAATTTTGGGTGCAATCATACTTACCCAATGTGCCCATGTGATCTCAGGCAGGCAAAGCACGGACGGCGTCAGAATTTGTTGATTATTTTGACAATTCACAATGTGGCCTGGCGGCGTCTTCATGACGACACTTGAATGTTTTCATGTTTGGATGTTGGCGAGTGCAAGAAGAACCAAGGTTATGATCTTGAATCTTTGATGAGTTCCCTCGCCAAGAACAAGGTGCCGTCTCTGCATGTAAAAAGACATTCGTATGCCTCGCCGTAATTTTCACGGTCTGAAATGAGTGCACGCAATGTCTGATGAGAGCAATCCGCCAATGAAGTCAAGTACCCATTTGGTAACTTGGTGATTTAGCTGAGAGACACGCGGCGTTCGTATTTGTTTTAACCGCCAGCTAGCGCGTCCCCCGGGCTCCTGTTTGCATCTCGAAGCTTCAACCGCCAGCTCCCACACGGAAAGTCGACTCTGCAAAAGTGCCGTTGGCTCCGGCCCGCTCCTCCGGCGGATCACGTCGAGTCCTGCCAAGCAGCCTCCCACCCATAAGTTCCCCCGACGCAACGATCCAAACCGAACAATGGCTGCTATTGAACGCTAACTGTGTGCGTTTAATTGACAGCTGGAGTCGATTAATGTTCGGGCCAGCGGGCATGACGACTACACTTTGCCAAGATAGTGGGTATGCTAATGGCTGCGGCCGTCCTCTTCCTTCTTCCTTCCAGGAGAGTTTGCTGTCCTCAAAAAGCCCCCCTCTAGCTTTACAGATGTGACTCATTGCCTGCTCGTCTTTTCCACCACCCCGGTGTACCTTGAGATGTTAGAATTTCTTTCCATGGAATGACTTTGGCTTTCTCAGCATCTGGAATTCATTCGGGCTCATCGGGCTTACGGTTGTATCCTTTCATTTCCCCTAACTGTGTAACGTTGATTGGATTTTCACAGTAATTAGGAAATCAGCCATGACATCGAAAGTTCCATCACACGCTGGACCGCGTCGCGTTGAAAACCCGCAACCTTGTACAGAGAATGCGCTCGTACGTACGTTTTTGCCGTTCACATCCATTTCTGAGAGTTGCTACATCATAATTGAGGCATGACCGCCACTTTAACGCGGGAAACATACTGGGAAAGGACGGGTCACTCAATCTTCCAAGTCCACCGCGAGTGGACTTGGACCAAAATTCGTCCCGAGGATATTCTTTGACGGCCGGGGGTGGGTTTGGTTTTGGCCGCCGGCAGTCATGTGCTGAAAAGTATTCGTCGAAGGAGGCGGGGCGGACGGCGGCCGTCACGTGACGACATTTAACCGTCGACGGCGGGCAGACGTCACGCACGCATCGAGGGGGAAGCGTACGATCTGGTGGGTGGGACGCTGTCAACGGCGGCCGAATGTAAGAGACGATATGGGAGAGGGCGGGTCCCTCACACTACCAAAATAAATTGGGGGGCGTTACCAAGTTCTGGAAGGAGACTGGCGACTCGGAAAAATCCCGAAATTCCCAATGGCCAGCACGCCCCTGCTTAGTACGACACTTAAGAGAAAACTGTGGCACAATTTCCACTTCCGGTTCAAGGTGCACACGTTTCACACATCGCCACTTGAGGTATTCAGTGCCAAGACACTATTTAGTTCAAACAAATGTACCGGTTTTAAATGAAGATCAACAAATGCTTTTGAGTCAATGGGCTTACTTTGTCGCAGAAGTGGAGACCTGACTTGGAGTTCTTGGGTCCAGCTGGCAAACCGGTCGGGCCAAGACAAAGACTTTTTGAGAGCAAAGTTGACGGGAATGCACCGCGGTCCGGCAAGGCATCGGGGCATTATGCTTTAAAAAGCAGGTTATTGTTTTTTTTTTTATTACGTACAACAATAGTGTGAATGGTTGTTGTGGTGAAGTCAGAGTAGTTGAACATAATTATGGAAATGGGTTACACATTTTTATTGTCCTTTGTTTTGGATGACTTAAATGGGTCATGTCTAACCACATCATGTGCTTGAAACGATGACTATTGATTTTCATTCTTAGAAGGATCGAAGTAATCTTTTCTTTTTGGGGGGGGGGTCGTCATAGTGTGGGAATTTCTCATTTTGTCTTCAAAACTCAATTTTTGGGGGACCCAAAATTAACGGCAGGCGCGACAACTTATCCAAAGTCTTCCATGTCACGCCTTGCCAAATAAATCGAGATTTGTAGAGGCAGAAAAAGGTCAGTCGTATTTACAAGATCATCAAATGCAGTTTCTTCCCCGCGCTTCATAATTGCTTGCCTTTCAGCCTCCGGTTTTCATGTTGGGTGTACCGCTGACACTTGTCTCCAGGTGTCTTTGATCTGTTCAAATTCTCCGTAGAAACCTTTGTATAAAATGTTCTTATCCCTTTGGGGAGTTTGTTGGCCGTTTTGTAGATGTGAGGCCTGGACATGTGCCACATAAAATATGACTTAAGATTTATTAAGATGTTAGTTTTTCCTTTTCTCCTCTTTTTCTCCAAAGAGCCTTGCTTTGGAGAGCAGGCGTCATTTGACCTGCTACAGAGGAGACTGGATGCAGTTTGTCCCCATAAAACATTATATTTAGGATTCATGACCTCAACCAAGGAGGTCTTCCCCACCAAAAAAAAAAAAAATCTCAATTGTTGGCGTGATTTCCTTGTTCATTTATTTTGCTTGTAGAATTTTCTATTGGGTTGAGGGGTCTGGCCTTTTCGGTGCATGCTTTTGAGCTTTTTGAGCAACGCAGGTTCGTTCACCCAAATTTAGGTGGGTTGCATATTTTGTGAACATTTTTTTCTCTATCTTGTGTGTGTGGGGGGGGGAAGGGATGATGTTAATGAAAATGTTTAGTTTGCGGCTAGCCAAAAAAGGCAAAAGAAATACAGTTATATGTGCCAATGTGGTTGTTTTCTAAAATTAACTCATTACAGCTTCAGATGGCCAAACCAAACTTAGGGCAAAAAAAAACAAACAAACTGTTATTTATTACATTTTGCAGTTTTGTGTCATAATCGTGAAAAAAAACCATATGATGGTTTTGTTTAAAAAGCTCCCCATCAGCCGGTGTGTGTGTGTTGGCTGTATGACAAGCCGAACCTCTCCTCGTGTGTGTGTGTGTGTGTGAGTGTGTGTGTGTGTGTGTGTGTGTGTGTGTGTGTGTGTGTGTGCGCGTGCGTGCGTGTGTGTGTGTGTGTGGCTGCATGTACCAAACAACTTGAGCTCGCATACTCTCATGCTGTTTGACAGGCTACTCTATGACTGTTTTCCACAGGGGAGTGTGTTTTTATTTTTCAAGCAGTCATGGCTTCCAGGCCTGCCGGGGACAAGTGCTACTGTCCGCTACTTTAACTTCCAAAATATTTTTGGCGGGGCGGACCTTCTACACCCCAAAACAATGATAAATGGCACACATTTATTCATTTGAATATGAAAAGCTCCAGCTCAATTACAAGTTGAAATACAATAATGAACCTTAAAAATACAGTTTTTGCGACAACAAAATGACGGACATTGTCTTTATTAAGGCCGGTTGGTTGACCTCAGGGAAGAGCCGAGGAGAGCATCGAGCAACGAGAGGCGGCGACAAAAGTGCGCTAACGAATGAACACGAACGCGTCCCCAATGACCTCGCGGTCAGGTCGACGCATGACTGTTTTGATCATCTGGAAGACGTTTTTTCACCTTTCTTTTGAAGGCGAATGTTAATTTTCAGGAATAAAAACATGAACTCGGTTGAGTCGCTAAAAAAACACCCCCGCGTGATCATCGTGAGGATAAAGCGGATCGGAAAATGGACGGCTCTTTATTCTGACAAAACGTGTGCCTTTCACTCTCAAATAAAATAGGATTTTATTCCAGAAATGAAATGCTTTTTTTTTCCCCAAAAAAAGAACATGCAGGGATGTCAGATGTATGTAATGACAAGTTGCAATCATATCAGAGCTTTTAACTGTCGCAGAGCCAAACCAGGGAGGAGTAATTGGGTTTTATGTTTGTTTTATTGCCCTCCTCCCTCCACATGTAGGTAGGTAGGCACGTTTTAAACAAGGTTCGGGATTACATTTGCTTGGACCCCCAAGCTCCAGCTCACAGACCTCTCGATTTGACAACCTTCGAAAAAAAACGCGACAACGTAAAGAGACGCCATGGTGTGATATGTTCTCCAAAAAAGCTACACTTGAGATTCATCACGTCTCGCTCCAAACCATCTCCATATGGAGGACAAACCTCCACTCTCAACTAGTCCTCATTGGAAGCGTGGAAGGAAACTTTGAACGCATCCAAAAGCTATAAAATTGAGGTTTTCTCATAAAACCGCTGGAGATCATCCACGTTGCGTAACGCACAAAGATCCTTTGAATACGACCGCCGAAACATCTCCGTGGCGGTCCAAAGGCTTACTTCACTCAAAGTTTCATATACTGTACCGTCTGGAATTTGTGAGGAGGACTCTGGTGCAACTTTTGCAACCAGTAGGCAATTGCTGTTGGTATCGCGGTGTGTATACATGGACAGAGTGCATGCTTGGGTTCCCGTCTTGCCTTTCCGTAAACATCCACAAAGGCCGGAGGGTGAGGGGGCAGGAGAAGGACTGCGCCGTGTGCATTTGCGTGCGTGCAAGCCTGCGGCGCGGAGGAGGAATGCGAGCGTTTCCTGCAATTACCGTATGGCTTCATCACAACACGTTCTATCTGCTTGCCTCCCGATAATTAGCGGCAACTCCAAGAGAGGGACGATCCGAGACCCCATATCGGAGCCAAAGCTTACACTCGCGGATCTTAATCAGACGACACCGGAAAACAGTCTAGCAAGACGAGGAGACGCCCAAACGTCATTAAGTTCATTGGTCATGAAAACGACTTGCCGGAAAACTCCCAAAAAAGTCTTTGCTGAGTCACCAATGGCGACGCTGATTAAGACAGAAGTGGATAGATGTGACATGAAAAGCCTCTTTAGGAGCCACGCACACAATTAAACGGGAGGTCAGCCGTTTTGGCTTGAAGCGCCGCCATTTTGGGAAAGTCCAGGTAATTTGTTCGACAGTTCTGTAATATATAATAGTCAGGGAGGGACGTGCAATCAGCTAACCCTTCAATCCTTCCTCATCATTGTAGATCAGGCGCGTCAAACTCATTTTTGTCGCGGGCCACATTGTAGTTATGGTTTGCCTTGGAGGGCCATTATGAATTTTGGGAAACCATAAAAATGTTTAATCACCTCCACATATTACGTACACAGCGCACAACAAATTGAGGAATAATTAGTTTTAAAATAAGAACAATGAATGTTATTGTGGAATACATAAGACAATTTGAAAATTTGGTTCAGACTTTTGCAAGCATCATGGAACTTTAACATGCTTGATTTGCTTTCGTGGGCCAAAAAAAAAAGATATGGCGGGCCAGATATGGCCCCCGGGCCTTGACTTTGAAACCTGTGTTGTAGATGATCACCAGGCTGGCTGCGAGTCGGAAATGGCATGCTAGCTGGGCACGTCCGCCATCGCAACAGTGCCGGAGTTCACCACTCAACACTTCTGTGCGTCGGGGGAGTCATTCCTCCACATCTGCGATGGTCCTGATAACCCCGCCCCCTGACGTCGTGGGTGCCAGAGTCTGGCCCAACAAATCATCTCCAGCCGCAGTTTCAAGCACCAGAGCCCCAGCCAATTTCACTGGTGGAAAAAGAAAGAAGTGGTGCACGGGCCCGGAACGAGCACGAGCGGTGGAAAAGTGAAGTGCGGTTCTGGTACTTGGCTAGAAAGTAAAAATGAAATAAGCCTCGGACACAGGCTTCACTAATAAACACCAAATTGGGTGCACATGTCGACCAGAACAGGAGATTCAAAAGGTCCCAAGGAGCATCATTTCTTTTTATCTGCCTTGATGATTCTTTGACTTAAAATGATGTTATTTTTTCATGAGTTCCATTTCACAAAGATTTTGAGAAATCATATGAGTTGACCTCATTCTTAAAGAGAACACAGACCTTTACGAAGGCCGAGCAATAATGTCACTGCGTCGTCTGCTGAGTTGGCCGTCACACTCCGGTCCTCCCGTAGGTGGAGCTAATGCACAACGCAGACATCTTGACGACGACCAAACAACTGCAGAAGGAGAAGACATTCCAACAGAAACAACTGGCTCATGAAAATGTGATTATTATATTTGGAGTTCAGGACTGGTCGCCATTGGGAAACCTCTGTGGTGTCGTTGCCATTAAAGAAGGAAAAAGCCTTCGGAGGCTTGCACCGGGCACCCCCTTCCAGACTAGCGACCATATCGCCTGCTTTGGAGTCTTGCAAACGCGTTGCTGAAGGTCACATGTTGACAACAACCAGGTGCCGGAATTAAAATCGACAGGTGCACTGGACAAACTGCCGCCAGGTGTTTTAACTCACGTGAGCAAAAACTAAACAAAAGCTACGACAACTTAGCATTACGAATGAGTCGCAACAACCGCGTCGCTGTGCGGCTAGTCGGCAGAAAGTCGTAGGAGAATGTTGCCAAAATGAGAAAACAGGATTTCGGGCCAACGGTCCCGTGGCTCAAATTAGGCACTTAGAAAACATCAACAAGAGAGGGAGAGGACATTGGATGCAAACAATACGCTTGGAAGACTTTGATGTCTTTTCATCTGTGCTTTGTGCTGTCACGTGAAATCCGAGGGATGGTGACAATTCAACATTTTCCCATCCGCTAAGAAGGACATTGGACAAATGAAGTTTTACAAGCAGTGTGATTCTCAACGCTTTGAATCAAAAGCACATGAATGGATCGCTCTCCGCGCCATCTTACGTCACATGCATGACATGGGACTTGAGATTTTTTTTTAGCTCCATTTAAGACGGCGTACCCATGAACCCGAGCCCCGACCCCCCCCCCCCCCCCCCCGTAGTACACGGCCTTCAATCAAATACCGTCTGTCAAATGAAGGCAACCGATTAGCCTCCCCCCACTGCCCCCTCTCTTCTTTTTCTTCTTCTTGGCCCCCCCCCTTGTTAAGTGGACATGTGATCAGAAGTGCTGGCAGCCGCCGCTGGCGTTTGCCCCGCAGTCGGCTCACCGTGCCTTTGAGGCTCGTCGCTCCACAAGGTAAGCAAGCTCCACGATATGTCTCCACATGTCAACGTGGCGCGCTTTGACCTGCTTTTTGAATCACCTCGTGGACGCGTGCGTAGCATTGTAGATGTACTCAAATTTTTGACATCATCATTACTAACATTTTTGGGGGGGGGGGTTTGCTTTTTGCGCAGATCGTGCAGCGGGTCACATTGAACTTTGAACATTCATGCCATGGTGCACGTTGGGTGTATTATAAAGCGCGTGTGATAATATTAGATCGAATTTCCGTGCTGTACTATTTGACAACTGCATCTGTCTGTCTGTGAAGCTAATGCTACGCCAATTTGTATTGCCTTGAAAATGTACCGCCATTTTAAAATTACAGGAAATGTTCATTCAAAATATACTTCCCCCTCTTTAGTTAAAATATTAATTTTATTCAAAAATGCTACTTTTAAAGATACACACATTTTTTTTCTCAATATCATTTTCCTGATGCGACAGAACTTTTTGTGAAACTTAACACCCCAAATTTTCTTGAAAATAAATCAAAAGGAAACCGTAAAAAAGTAGCTTTTTTTTCCTGTTTTCCTTTAAAAAGGCTCTCTCTTATTGAAAATATGTTATAATACATATTTTTGCTGAAAATGTAGGCTCCTGCTGTTTGGAAAATGGAAACCATACAACTCAAAATATATGAACTTTCCTCAAAAGAATTAAGCTTTTTTTCCAGTGAGAAAAAATGTTAAATGTACGTATGTTTCCCTTAAAAAATAATAATAATAAAATTTAAAATATATATATATATATATATATATATATATATGAGGGTGGCCCGGTAGTCCAGTGGTTAGCACGTCGGCTTCACAGTGCAGAGGTACCGGGTTCGATTCCAGCTCCGGCCTCCCTGTGTGGAGTTTGCATGTTCTCCCCGGGCCTGCGTGGGTTTTCTCTGGGTGCTCCGGTTTCCTCCCACATTCCAAAAACATGCATGACAGGCTGTTTGGACGTTCTAAATTGTCCCTAGGTGTGAGTGTGGGCGTGGATGGTTGTTCGTCTCTGTGTGCCCTGTGATTGGCTGGCAACTGATTCAGGGTGTCCCCCGCCTACTGCCCGAAGACGGCTGGGATAGGCTCCAGCACCCCCCGTGACCCTAGTGAGGATCAAGCGGTTCGGAAAATGGATGGATGGATATATATATATGCTCTTTAAAATTTGCATGTGTTTTACTAAGAATTTTTTTTTTCCCCCAACTTGTGTAGAAAATCAGCAGCGCCATCGCCCAATACCTGTTTAGCTCATCCACATGTTTTATTAGCAGCATTGGAAGAGTCTCACGGGGCCCGCACCAGAAACTGAACAGGAAGTTGACCGTTTCGGTTAGAAGCAGCGTCATCCTGGACACATTGCAGTCTTCATTACTTTAGCAAACAAATGTTGAAAGAAGGCCGTTTCCTGCTCTTCTTCCCAAGCCACCACTCAAATTGTCATTTTCAACACTTGCACTCCATGTTGCCACATGGCAACCCTGCATCGTCTCCATTTAAAACGCTTCCAACGGATTTGTTCTTGACGCGCTGTGTTTTTGTGCTGAGCCTCGTGGTTAGCCGAAAGGTATTCGTGTCACCGCCCACCACACAGATTGATTTGGGGCTGGTTCAAATACCACACGCACCTTTCGGGGTGATATTAGGAGATGGTTTGTGATTTCAATTTCTGTCTTACAGAAACCAAAGAGCTGACGGGCTGGCGACGCGGGCCTCTGAGGGCCGAGTCACGGGAATGCAGGGCACCGTGACCGGCAAGGGGCTGGATCTCTCCAAGCTCACTTACGATGAGGCTGCACACGTGTGGCAAGTTGTTCAGCGGGATTTCGACCTGAGGAAGAAAGAGGAAGACAGGCTTGGGTAAGAAACTGGATACAAATGCACCGTTTTACCTCATCAAATTCCGATTGGAAAAGTCTTCGCTTGGAGTTTCTCGTTCCGGAGGATTACCCTCCTCTCCAAATTGTATTGGAACAGTGAGGCCACTTGGCTTCTGCATTCCAAATGGTCGGGTTGACGTTGACAACCTGGCGCGAGTGGAGGAGTTCAAATAACTTGGGTTCTTGTTCATGATGAAGGGATCAAATCGGTTGATTGGTCAATCGTCCCAAGTGATGAGGTCTTTGCATCGGTCCGCAGTTGGTGAAGAAGTAGCCGAGCCGCTTGATTTCCCGCCCTCATTTATGGTCACGGGTTGTGGGTTGTGCCCGAAAGAACGCCATTGTGGATACAAGCGGCCAGGTTGTCTGGGCTCTCCCCCCTAGCGAGGGGCTGAGAAACTCGGTCATCCGGGAGGGGCTCAGATTGGAGTCAATGCTTCCCCACATTAAGAGTAGCCAGACGAAGCGATTTGGGCAACGACATAGAATGCCTTTTTCAGGTCTCCCTGGTGATGTGTTCCGGCTCAGGGGGCCCCCTGGGGAAGACCGAGGATGTGCTGGAGAGACCCTTAGGCTGGCCTGGGAACAATCACGGGGTCCCCACGGAATGAAATGGACGAAGTGGCTAGGGAGAGAGAAGTCTTGTCTTTTCTGCTTTGGTTGCTGCCCGCCAAACCAACACCGGATACGCGGAAGAGGTTGGGCGAAGGGAAACACTGGATGAGTTTCTTCGCTGGAAAGACTTGCGATTGCTCTCCCAAAAAAATAGCATTGTGAAAATTTGACTGGGAGTCCCAAATTGGAATCAGATGTCTGATCATCACGCCCATTTCCGCCGTCACATTTCCACGTGATGCTCGAGAGGCTCTGGTGGACTTTTTGGGAAATCTGCATCTCAAGTCGCAAAAATCTTTGGAAAGATCGATCGAGACGCCGGTTCAGTGCGCCTCAAAGAAATCCTTTTTGGCTTACTCGAGGAATAGAAGCTCAAGATGGTTGTCTGATCATAAACTGCCTTTATTGACTTTTTGTTATAATTTCCTGGCTCGTCACACGCGATTATGAGGTCACGTCACTTTCTTCTGTCACCACCAGAAGCTGATTTGTCACCGTTTTACTCACATTATCAATGTCATGCCCGCCTGCTCCTTGGAGTCTGCTTTGGATCGTACACAGGGATAAGAGTGGCGCACCTGGACAGTTTGCTGAGTGAACTTTTTGCACTTTTCCATTCTGTGCAGAGAGGACAAGGGAGAGCATCACTTTGTCTGGGAACAATCTGTTGCTTAAGTCTTTACAGCTGTTTGAGTCTAAGTGAACGTTTGGCTGATGTCCTCACATTCCGCAGGCTAGCCAGTGAAGCAAAAAAAGGCTCGATGCCAATTTTTTTTGCCCCGCGGACTAGTTTAATGTCGGACAATATTTTCAGGGACCGGCCTTGAAGGTGCGACAGATAAATACAACAAAATAATATCATACAACCTGCATGAAAACGGTGGTGTTTTCGAAACAGAATAATTAATACGAATCTTGACACGAGGAACGTCCTATCTGGCCGCAACCCTCCCTGGTCGCTATGGTAACATTTAAACCTGCCTTCGAAATAAGATACAGAGTGCATGAAAAATACAACTTACCATCGCCCCATATTATGCAGAGTGGGCTTGGTGCGTGGGAATCTCCCGTTGAGACAAATACGTATTTTAACTAGGACTCCGGATATTGTCTATTAAATGTAGCCTTCTTTTTCTTGGAAATCGTAGGCTCCTCTTCTGTCTCCTGGCTGGGCCTTTTCCCCTTCCCAAAGACGTTAGTTTTTTTACTCATTTTGCTAGGTCTTGGGTTTCATTTTAGCGGTAACCTATGATGTGACTGAGAAAACGCGCCTTGACCTCTGTCAAGAGTGACATATTGTAGACGGACGTAACGGAGGTTGCGGTATTTTTTCAAAATAAAACATATTTCAGAGTGTGGAATAAATAAAACGTAAGTAATGGAAGTTATTTATTCTTTCTGTGCGGCCCGGTACCAAACGACCCATGGACCGGTACCGGTCCGCGGCCCGGGGTTTGGGGACCGCTGCTTGAAATCAAATATTAATGTTAGAAAGTGTTGAACTGGCGGTCTCTTCACTTCTGGTGCTGAAATGCGCAAATGGCGCTCTTGGTGGTGCCGAGAGCTTGAAACCAAAATGGCCAACTTCCTGTTCTCACAGGTCCCGGAGGTCCTGGAACTTGAGTCCAATTATTCCACCAAATTTTGTGCCGAGGCTGAGGAAATTATCCACAAAAACGGTTGTTTCAAACAAAAATGGCCGACTTGCCATTCGGTTTCAGATCACCCAATTTCGTGTTGTTTTTTTCCCCCAAATTTCCTGAAAGCACTTCTTTTCGACACTGAAAGAAGCTGCCATTGCTTCCCCTCGTTTTTATATTTACATCTTGTAAATGTTTACGCGCTTACCTCTGTATTCAACCGCACAATCATTCTCCTTAACTGCATCGGGCAGGCCGTTATTTTTCCCCAAAACTGATCCCCAAAAACATCAGAGAAGGATTTGACCTCACGCCATGAACATCAAGTGGCATAAATAATAAAGCCAATCAGATACTGGCCCGAACGGAATCGAACTGACTTGAAAACGAGCGCGAGCCAACTCACCACGAGAACACCCTGAGCCCGGCAACAAGATGTTTGTTGCTTGCCGCACGCATCTATCTCATTTGAATAACTGAATCTTGTTTTGTTGACCGGATTTGTGCGGGATGTTTCAAATTAGGCCAGAGTTACAGGATGGTTCATGGCCAGCAGCCAAATCTGCTGAGGTTTAGCGGCATATTAAGAAAGTAGTGTATTCCATTTAACCTATTGATCTGGACAATGATCTCATGATGCGAGCCGGAGTGAAAAACAAGCATCCTCTCATTCCTCCTTGGGTGTCCTGCCAGATTCCGCCAAACAAGCCCGTGTCTGATCTCTGGGACTAGTTGCCTGATTTCTTTCTTCTTCTCTTCCTTCACTTTTACGGCCAGTGCATTTTGAATGCCATATTTTCCCGATTATACGGCGCCCCGTATTAAAAGGCTTAGTGTCAGTTACAAGTGCTATTTCTGTGTTAAACACATACCCAAGACGCGCTGTATTATTGGACGCAGGCACTGGTAAAACCTAGCTTAAAAAATACGATAGCATGCACGCACGCTAGCATCTGTTTTTAAAAGTCAGCAGGTGCAAAACAGATTTTGTTTGTACTTTATTGAAGTATTTAGTTATTTTTGGATCAATCCTCGTCCTCAAATCCATCCAAGTCCTCATCTTCTGTCTGTGAAGTGAACAGCTGGGCAAGTTCACAATCAAACACGGCAGGTTCCCTCGCGTCCTTGTCAGAGTCGCTCTCGTTGCCGCGCGGCTCCTCCGAAATGTGGCCGATCCGTTCGCAAATTGTGGCGTAACTCGCCCGGCGCCGCCTCACTGGCTAATGGCCGTTTCAAGCGGAACCCCTCATCGAAGTCACACAACAGCATTCACAGATTTTAGAACTCGGTGCGTACACAAGGCGACCCGCATTATTAGGCGCCCCCGTCCGTTACAGAGGAAATTTAAGGCTTTTAAAGTGCGCCTTTTGATTGTGAAAATACGGTCATGGGCATCATTTTGCTGCAGGTCGTGGCACATTTGCTCAAAGTGCTGAAGTCATTCATAAAAGAAACAACGCCAAGTCAAACTAAGGGAAAGGAAGGATGTGTTTGTTTGAGTAGCACTTTTGCTTGAAGTCTCAAGACCTCTCGGTATAAAGCCTCACTGTAGCGCAAACAGCAACTTGCCAAACGTGCCTCGCAGTTATTTACTCAAAGTATTTGCAAGGTTCAAATGGATTAGATACACTGAACATTGTCAGACGCACAGCTCGATTTTTTTTATTTTTATTTTTGGAGGGAAGAAAACAACCGGTAGACTTACAGTTTCCTCCATACTACATAAAACATTAGCTTGAGTCCCTTGTTTGGGATTTTTTTTTATTTCTGAAATGAAAGTCTTCTAAATGAGAATTCATATGCCTGATTTATTTATTTGTATCGTGTCTGTATCAAGTGCCTGGAGACAATAACTTGTCATCGTGCGCACCATCTCCTAAAAAAGGATGCATTTTACCACTTAACTCATTTGCCACAAACTTAATATTAATCTGAATGCCGTATTTAGACTAGTGGGGCTACACAGGATATATTGTCAGGAAATTTGAAGGGGGTGGGTTGACCTCCCCTTTGTGTAAATCTTCAATATTGCTTTGATGTTCTTCCCTTAGAGAGCTCAAGACCAAGATTGAGCAAGAAGACTGTAAAAGAGAGATGCTTGCCGACTGGGCGAATTTGACGCAGTCTCACTGCATTCGCTGTCTGAAAGCTTTCAAGTTTTTGGTGAACAAGAAGCGCCGCTGCCTGGACTGTCATCTGCCCATCTGCGGGTCCTGCAGCCATTACAACAAAAAGGAGCTCGGCTGGGTGTGCGCTCCTTGTCAAATGGCCAGGTAGGAAACGTTGCCAAGTGAAGAAGCCCTTTGTCGGGATAGAATTTGGTCGTTTGCTGGCCCCCGTAAAAGCACGACAATGGGAAAAGTTTCGATCTTGCAATGTTGTTAAACATCATAAAAGCACAATTGCAAATGAAAGCTAGCACTTCCTGTTGCGTTTCGGGCAAGAGTCCGGGCAAAATTGCGCCGATGGGATAAACTGGAGCTGGTGGCTATTTTTTTTTTTCTCCGACTTCTCAAAGCGAACTTCACAGAGGTAGTAACATGTTTCTGGTGAGTCTTCTGTATGCGCCAGATGCATACGGGATAGCAGAGCAAACATATTCAGCGTGATTTCCGTTTTGTTATTTTTTTAATTTCCATTGGCTTCCAAGACTGATCGGATCTCTGGAAAGTGTCAAGCTCATTTCAGATGAAGGATTACATACCACAGACGTAAGCAGCATCAAACTTGAGCACACAAAGGCCGCACACGGCGCTTGCGGCCTTCTTCCGTTTGCTTGTTGACCCGTCGTTCTGTTTATTTGTGACCCCCCCCCCCCCTGTGATTTCTCCGAAAGGGTCCTTAAGATTGGCAGCCTGGAATGGTACCACAAGAACATGCGAATGCGCTTTAAGCGTTTTGGCAGCGCCAAGGTGATGCGATCGCTCTTCGAGAGACTCCGTGGAAAACACGCATACTCTTCTGATGATGATGATGATGACGATGCAAGTGAGTAATCGGATTTCTTTTGCACTTGCCCTCGCGAAGGTCTCAGCTGGGCTGGAGCCACCACGCATTCCCAGCTGTCCGGGGGCGACGCCCCGGACCGGTTGCGAGCCAATTGCGGGGGCGCCGTGAGAGTGAATTTGGTTTTGAGTGACACGCGGCTCATCGAATCGTTGTTGCAATGGCGGATCCACGTGAAAATGTGCGGGAAGTCAAATGAAAGACCGGCGCTGTCGGCAAGCACTTTTACGACCTTTCAGCACGGAGACTGAATCTCAGCAGCTGATCGGAAATATTTGGCAGTCAACAATGAAAGCCTGTGCATTTTGGGAGGCAGTTGGCAAGCGGAAAAGAAAACCGACGCGCCGCTCCTGGGGTGCCGTGAATCACCGCATCGATTATTGTAATTGCATCAATCAGCATCAATTTTCCGCCACTGATCTTGTTCGGGGTTGGGGAGGCGGAGCCTCTCCCGACTGCTCGCCAGTCGTAACAGTTTCTGCGTCGCAGAGAACGATCCCACCTGTAGGGTTCAGTTTCGGCTTGTTGTGTTTTTGTGTAGAACTGTGGGCTCTCCGAGCAGCTCTAAAATGGAACGCGTGAAGTTTTGTCTGCTTCTGGGGAACGATCCAACCCTTTCTGCCCCACAGGACACGCATGGAACAGGGTTGAGCTCAACTGCTCTCCATTACTCCCCCCCCCCCCCGGATGTTCTTCTGTGGGCGAGCACACAAGATGTGGAGGGAGCCCGTTTTCACTCGCACAACAAGACAGCCCCGATGCGGGACATTATTTAACAGCTGGATGTAGAACCGTAACATCAAGTTGGCTAGTCGACGCCATGACAAATGGCGCAAAATCCAATTCATTTGTGCATTGGTGAGCCGTACATCCTTCCAGGTAAATCCCAGACAAAAAAAAAAAAAACAAAAAAAAAATCCTAACAGGGGTTTAATGGTGCTGCTCAAGGAGCTAAACCCCCCCCCCCCCCCAACAAAAACGAAGTGATTTGCGTGAGCGTCTTCAATCTTGTGACATGGAGTCGGGGTTTTTGGGGATAATATGTCATACATTAGCGGCCTGCCAAATCTCTGATGGGATTTAATCTTTTCCATCTCCCCCCCCCCCCCCGCCCCCCTTTCTGGCTCCTCGCAGCCGCAGTTTTTGTGGGGTCTCTGTCAGCTTTTTTTCCCCGTCCTCTGGAAAGATCGCATGTTCTTGCCACTCGGGACCAACCGGTGGTGGGAATTTATGATCTACTAACACTTGCTTATTGTTCGTAAGTAAGAGTTTTCACCTACTGTGTATTTACTTCAGTATTTATCTGCAGATGATGACACAACGTTAATAAAGACACACCGAGTCGATTGCGGTTGGGATCTTCAGTGACAGAGATCGGCAGAGTTTATGGCTCTGGCGTCTTTACTCCCTTTTGCCGATTGGCCAACGCGCCAGCTGTCATTTCTTCATCCTCTCCCCACTCGGTACCGATGAATTTGTGGAAGCCCGTCCAAATATATCCTCACGCCCGAGCGTGTAAATCAAGTCTCCTTGTGAGATCATCGATACGCGAGTGAATTGTGCAGATGCAGCTGTGTGTGCCGGTACCGCTCGGAACTGAGTCACACGCTTGGGGGGGGGGAAAGGATGCGGAGCGAGCGCCGGTTGGCAGGGCTTTGCTCAGCGGACCTTGTGATCGTCCGGTCACATGTCCGCCGAGGAATGATACGATCTGCTCCCAGAAGAAAGCTCAACTTCGCGAATGTTTGTTTGGATGAAATCGGTTCCGGAGTGAAGTGGGTCCAAAATGCAAAACAACTAATGACATGGAATCCAATTAGATTCCCCCCTCCCACACCCCCCTCCCCCCCCCCCCAAATAAATATCCAGCGCTCACCGGCCGCTCGGCCGCAGACATTCATGTGACTGCGGGGATTAAATGCAACTTGCATGACTTCGCACGGGTTTGCCGCGCCTGTGGGCCGTCTGCTTTCTTTTGCGGTGCCTTGGGGCTCCAAAAGCTTGCAGGGTGTCGTCTTATAGCGGCAAGCGGCGCTTTTCATCTGCATTTTGTTGTCTAACTCGTCCGCAAAGGAGATTTTTGGAGCGGCGCCGCGTTAAACGGTTCGCTTGCCTGCCTCGCCGTTCTGAGGCCGCGGGTTCAAATCTCGACCCTTGCCTGCCTCTGTCGTGGAGTTTGCACTCGGGCACGTTCCAAAAGTGTGCGTGTCAGATTGGGGGAATTCTGTGAACCGCCCGAGCGCGCGGAAGCGAGTGTGAGTGGTTGCTTCCGGGGATTGACTGGTGACCTGTCCGGGGTTCTCTCGTCACAACAACAGCTGGGGAGGGGCTCCGGCTCTCCCTCAACCCAAATGAGGCCAAGTGCTGTCGAAAGTCGATGTGAAGTTGGTTGTTTGTTTTCCCCGCAGAGCATCACAAATACGACACGCAGAGCAACCCTGAAGTCCACAGTAAGTCCGTCCTAGTACCGCAAAGGCTCCCTAAAACATTGTTTGTCACTCTTTGAAGGAGACGCGTCACACCATTTTGGTTCACAATTTCATATCGCTCGCTGACCTGCGCGCACTCGCCTTTTGTACTGATGACGGCCGGAGGCGGAGCGAGGACTACTCGGTCTTGCCAACTTTGCAACTTTGTCCCGAGCTTTAGCGTTCGTTTTGACGTCAAGTCTTTGAAAGGCAAAGCTGACTTTAGGATTCCGCTACCAAATTTTAACCTTGTATCGTAGACGGACGGATGACGTTAAGTGACAAAACATCTGCTTTTTGCTCAGCGCTTGTGGATGTAGCATACGACAAGGTCGGCGCTAGGCCAAAAACTCCCCGCTGTCAAAAATGTATCCATGCGTCGATGACATATTTTCCCCACCAGCTCTCGGATGCGAAGGCAGTTGTATGGCTTCACAACGCTATAATCAGGTACAGTAGCTGACCGCGGAATCTTGGAAGTCGTCATGGTGGAGCTCATCGTAAAAACTTTCTTCATTATTTGTTTATTTTCTGCTCTCGCAAGATGGAAAAAAACAGAAGGCGTCTCACCGTCGACCCCATCGATTTTGGTTTGCGCTGCGACTATTTCGCCGAATCGAGACGATGCTCTCACCAGGTATGCGCCGTGCAAGCAAACTTTCTTCCAAAATGGCTTCAAAACAAAATGGCTGCCGTTCCAATCGGATCCGATTCCAGACGTGTCCTTTCGACTTTTACTTGTTTTGCATGTAGTTGCCGCGCAAGTTGAAAAATGAAATTCAAGAATGTCATCTCTCAGTGACGACTTCTTCTAGATTCTGGCTCCTGATGACATCAAGTTGATGAATCTGGGCAGAAGGGAATCCGACATGGCTTCTGTTTTCCAACAATTCTTGAAAGACCAACGCAAAGTTCCGGATGTTGGGTCTGTTCGTAGCTTGACTCCACAACAAGGTAAAGAGTCAGAGAAAATTGTGGGATGAAAACATCGTTGGTTATGATTTGGATTTCTACATAAGGCCATGATTTTTTGTTTGTTTGTTTTTTTGCATAGATGACCTTGTCTACTCAGAAAACCGAACGGTTCAGTCTTGCTGCATGTCCGGGCTCAGCTACTCTTCTTGTGGCAGCGGGAGTGCCGGGGGACCCCTGGGGGGAGGCAGCAGCTACTTCCTGGGCCCTGATGATGATGATGATGACTCAGAGGAGGACGCTGATCTGCGACGGGCCTTTCCGGTCTGCCGTGCTCATTTGGGACCCCGTGACGATGTGTCCCAGGAGAGCCTCAACTACCCCAACCGGCCGCCACAGGTCAATTGTCCTTTACGATCCTTCCATCTATTATCTGTCCCGCGTGTCCTGATCAGAGTTCAACTGGCGCCTGTTCCGGTTGATTTTGGATGAGAGAAGTGGGCCACACCCTGGAAAGGTCGATCGACATAACCATTCATAGCTACGGACGATTTCAAGTATTTGTTTTTTTTTAAAATATTTGTTTGTTTGTTTGTTTATTTATTTAAGATGTTTTTTGGTGCGAGAAATGGGGTACACCCCGGACTGTTTGCCAGTCAATCACAGGGGTAATAATAGATATAGACGATTGGTCATCCACACTCGCGTCGCACCTCAAGGAGAATTTTGAGCCCCCATTCACACTTACATTCGCACACATGGCAATTGTAAGGTCTTGAATTCGAAAAACGTTTTACGGGGATGTAAGAGGAACCCCCCCCCCGCTTTCTGAGAAAAGGGCCTCATGTTAGCGCAGCCAGGCCTTCTTTCTGCAATGCACGTCTTGGGTCATGCTCAATTCGTCTCACAGCGAGCCTCGCGGCACAAAGGGAACACAAACCGATAGCAGAGCAGACGTCAATCGTCGGAGAGATGGTTCTGATGGCTCCCAATGGCTGCAGTTTATGTTTGTACTCAAACGACCTCTCCGAATTCAAGCCACGGGAAGAAAAGTTCAGAGTAACAATAGATGCACCGATCGCGTGTCCCACAGATCACTGACCTGAGCCGACGAATGTCAGCCATCGAGAACCTTTTAAGCCGCCTGCAGATCGCTCCGACCTCCTCCCAGGTAAATAGGATGTCACGGTTCTCTCAAAAACAAGCATCCTCTTGATACGTATGCCGCGGCTACCCACCCGAAAGGCGTCTGACGCTTGTTCCCTGCAGGACACGGAGACTCCTGGTGGCCGAGAGAGCACCTCCCCTCTCTCCGGGTGGGAAGACGTGGACGTGGAGGAGCATCGACTGAGACGAAAGCTGATTGCAATGGCGGGCGACATAAGCGACCGCAGCCTGAGTTCCGACGAGGCGGAGTCCAACCGGTCGCTCTCAAGTCGGGAGGCAGACAAAATGTTGACCGGAGTACCTTGCAGATCCACTCCCGGAAGAAGCGCGCTGGTCCCCGGATTGAATGAGCCGACCAACTCTCAGAAGGTAGGATTGCGTGTGCACCAAAACTCGATTCCAAAAAGTTGAGCGGGGAAGGCGTATGCCAGTCGCGCCCCTCCAAAAAGGCTCTCTTGGCGGGCCATCTTGAGTCAGGTGGTCCCGTCTCCTATCAGTATTTCGCTCTGAAGTAGGGATCTTTAGAAACAGACGCATTTTAGCGACGTTTTCAAGAGGCTTTCGTTGAAGTTTGCAGAAAGATGATGTCAAATACCTCTGAATGGATCCCACAATCTTCCCCAGGATTAAACACAGGAACAGCCGGACGTTTGTCGGCGCTCCACTTAAACGTGTCTTTCGTTTCCTTCTGCTTTCTAATGCAAAATCAAATAAACATTCCTCAGGGAGTCATGGATAAGCGATCAATGAGCACGTCAATGAACAGAAACGCAACACAACACAAGAACACATTAAAACTGACGAATGAGGTTGTTGATAGCCGCTAGGATTTTGGCTAACAACCTTCGCTACTCCGACGGCGCGTGCCTGACGAATGACGGCGCCAACTCCCGCTTGATTCGCATCAACACTGCTCGGATAAGCAAAAGCCAGAATTTGAGGCCGACATTAGGGTTCCCCCCCCCCCCCCCCCTTTATTTTCATGAATGCCTCTTTGACATTTTTAGGCATTCATTCAAAGCGTATGGAAAGTTTTCTTTATGCTCTTTTATTGCGATCCGATTTTTGGGAGGGTCGGGGTTCGGGTCAGTCCGACGCATCATCACTGGTAATGTCAAGTATAGCGTGACTATATAAGATGTGGTCATGGGTGTAGCGCTGGACTGTTGAATGCTTGCCATCCACAGCCACGGATTCGAATCATCTCACACGAGTGGGAACAGACGTGGCAGAAGAGGCTTCAACCACCCAGATTCGATTGGGTGGTCTGGCACGACTTTGCGCGCTGTTCTACATTTTTTTTCTTGCTAGTAAAATGGGGGGGGGGGGGGGCAGTAGCCTTCCATTTTGGACAGGAGTCATCGATCAACTTATGGTATACATTTCACTCTGTACATTAGGATAAGTGCAGCATGTCATGAAAGGAGGGAAACATCAGTCCTTCCAACAGAACACTAATGAAAGCCAGGACAGCGGTTGGTGCTGTGACAGCTTTATGGCAATGCTTCTTGACACTTCGCCGACGAGAGGCGCTTTCTTTTCATTTTACACGACACGACAATATAAGGGTTAAACTTTGCTACTGCCTCAAGGCTAGATTGTTCCCACTACCGTTCTGAGCTCTAATTGGTTGTGGAACAGGCTTCTTCCAGACCTCCGGGGATGAATGTTCCACTACAGGCAAACGTGTCAGGCAGGGCCGAACGCAAAAGCGAGGCGCACGAAACCAAATCGTCCAAACTGTTTCACATGTCAGTTTTTCGGGGGGGGGGGGGGTTCTGGCTCAAATTGAGGCCGAGGCGCTACCATCCTGACCGTGCGCCATGACATGCACGTCTTCTTCAAACTTGCATCATAAAGGCCTCTTCTCAGAGTCCACAACCTCTTGGGTAAGGATTCATAAAGTGAACTTACAAGTTCTGCAAGGTGAAAAAAAAGAAATGATGTTGATATTATAACATTTATTCATTTATGGACATGACGTCATCGTTCCCATATTGATCGTGCATCCGGAGTGCGGACACGGAGGCGTACCGGAGCTCGGTGAAGGAGGAAGTGAGCCGTTGCTTCAGGTCTTTCCTGTGTTGCTATGGCGCCTCCGTAGTGGCGGAACACCGCAACTGCACTTAAAATACAAAGCTACCGCAGAGGGACATGAATCCCTCAATCAGCACAACTGGAGCTTTATACCGTGTTGAGCAATATCAATCGGAAAATTAGCTGGAGGCGGTCGCTCCACAATTTTGAACGCAGGGGAAAAAAAAAAAACCTTGAGAGTTCACCACAATTAACGTGTCCGGCAATATATGGACTTCTCTAGTCGTCTTTGTCTGCCTGTGGTTTCTTCAGAAAGACCGTTCAATCGAAAGCCTGCAGGATAAATGGCAAGGGGAAGGCTCAAAGTCAAGCTTCCAAGGTTCGACAGCATTACTCTTTGAGCTGGAGGACAAGATCGCCCGAGCCGCCGCCGACGTGCAGAACGCCGAGACCCAAGTGAGGAAAACGTTGACCTTTTCCCACCTCCAAGCACGGCATTTCTAGTCTTTCTTTTCTCTTCTAAGGTGTCGTACATCGAGAACCGGATTGCCGCTCTCAACTCCGGCGGCATGCCGATGGAACAACCACGAAAGGTAATGACTTGGAATTTCGGTGGCATTCTAAAGAGACAAGATTGCGGCACCAACTGTTTGGTCCGAGAGTAATGATTGGTCTGTACTTGTACACAATAGCAAATTATAGTGCAAAACCAAAAGGCCCTTTATGGGCCCCGGTTGACAATAAACAACATTCATCATGTTAACTCAGTCACTCCCAAAGACGTTTTTAAACGTCTTTTCAGACTTGGTCCAGAATTGGCTGGTACTGAATGAGTTAAGATTGTCGTCTTTCAGACCGGCGCAACGTTTGTCAAGCGGATTTCTTTCACTGACGTTCCTTATGTGGCTGACTTTACAGCGCTATTTTTTTCCCCCCCAAACGTTTGCTATTGTTTGCTTCCATCTACTGGAGGAGCAACTGCCTCATAGATGACGCCGCTCCACATTCCCTGCTTGAGATTGTTGATCTTGTCATTGTTGTTTGTCCCCCCCCCCCCCCTTTCTGTCCTGCAGGAAACGTTCATGAAACAGGACTCACAAGGAGAAGACTAAGCCTAATGTGAGATTTTGATGCAAAGACAATCGATTGGACAATGACTTGTCCTGTTCTGGTTGTTTTTCACGTGCATCTTTACACCAAAAAATGTTCAGGGATTAATGTGACCCGAGTTTGATCCCGAAACATTTTTACATTTCGGTTGGCCCCTTTGTGTGTTTGACACATTGCAGTATGTTAACGCCTCAAAAAGATAAGAATGGAAAAAAATATATTTGCTTCTAACTTTTAACCAATATAGAATGCATTGTACTGACATTCCTCTTTATTTTGGGAGTTCTTATATTCTGTATGCACCTTAATATCAATGTATGCCATTTTTAATGTCACTGATTTGGAGTCATTTTAGGTATTAACATTCCTTGTCTTTTTGGTCTTGATAGAATGATGGCCAAATCATTTTCTCTTCAATCTATTTCAGACAGATGTGACCTAATAAAGAGCTTTTTCCATGACGATTGGCCCGTGTTCTGGTTTTGCTGTGTTGTCGCAGCGGCGGTTCGCTTCCCGCGGTTCGTCGCCACGAAGGCCTTTTCGCTGTTTTCTGAGAAAAATCTGCTCGCTACAATGACGTTTACGTTATGAAGGCACTGCCGGCAAAATCGCCAAATGGAAAATGAATGTCGTGAAATCGGGACTTAGAAAGGTGAACGTGATAGCGGTGAAAATGTAAACGGGGCACGTTGAAATGAGGTTTGACTGTACTTCTAATACCTACCTCCTCCTACTACTACTACAATTTCATAAAACTATTAATACTACTGCTCATACTCTCTAGTACGGCTAACCCAACTAATTCCAACGACTACTCTGACTGCTATTGCTGCGAGTCGTAATTTTACTTCGACTTCTACCTCCTTCGACCCCGCCTTTATGACCTCCTACTAACTACTTCTCTGTATTACTGCTACTGCATGTCCATTGTGCGTGCATTTAAAGGCGGGTGTGGAGTAAATCCCAAGTATTCCTTGGCAGCTGCAGGACGTTGCTTCCCATGACCTCAGTGAGGTTTACAAGCCCCCGTGTGCTCGTCTTCTCCAGTGCGCTGCTACTCTTATCTAAACACAGAGAGGAGAGTGGAGAGAAGGAACGTACTGGAAGAGGTGCCGGTGTCGGTACCACACGTTGGCTCTGACCACACATCAACAGATGCACAACTAACAGTCTTGTCCATTATTCTCGCTACATGGCATCATCTCTTTATTCCGGCATTTGTGTGGTCAGAACAAGGTTGTCATGCAAGTTTTTAGAGTTCAATCCACCAGTGCACTAGTACAGTGTTTCCACCGCTCCTGCGCATGTTTCCTTTTATTTTTCATCTGCTCAACATAAATGACCTTTACTCTCCTGGAGACATCATCTTCACGAAGGAATGTAGAGTGCTGATATCTTTTCAGACTATTGGAGCACATTCAACACAAACACTGCCTCAATTCATTAAAATAATCACACATGCACGTAAACATGCCACATTGCTCAGTCTGTGTAACGTTCCTCCTTTCGAGCTGCACATGTACGGCGTGTATTTTGCCCAAATCAAGCAGCGCAATTGCACAAAATTGCCTGAATCAAGTAGTGTAATTGCACAAAATGAACACTTGAGGGCGCCATTGCCTTCATATTACACTGACTTACTGCAATACAAAATGCACTTCAAATTCACGTCAGATAAAATGAATGATCAGGTCTCTATTTAGGTAATAATGGCCACAGATGATACTGGCAGATAGTTATCAATTGTTGCGGTTTTGGATCACTGTATCTTTAAACAAAGAGTACGTCTTATTTTAGAAGTTGGTGTCAATGGGTTTTAAAAATAGAAGGGGGCGTTGCGTTCAAATGCCGTGCGAAATATCACTGGGCTTTACTAATCACCTTCGCGTACATTAGTGTACTAATTAAGACGCCAACGAATACACACGTGTTGTCTCGTGAAATTCGATACTGCAAATGAACGGACTGACATGTTTAAACTGCACTACACAAGAGTGTCAAAAGTGAAATTGTGACGTGCTCATTGATCAACGTTCTCTTGAACGTCGCCGCTTGTTGTGCAAGTGCGTCGCGTGTAGTTAGTTCCGTCAAACCATCGACATATTCCCACGTCCATTGAAGGCAGCGTCATTGAGGGACGACTGGAAGTGAAGTTGGTCCGCGCTACCGAGGTGTTCCACTTTCGACTCCACAACGCATGAATAATTTTAATGTTTTAACTTGAGCGAATTATCTGGCCGGGAAAGTAAGTTGGCTTCCCACGCGGGGAAAATGCAGACAATTGAAATGGATATGGTGGTGACTCGCGCCTGAGAGTGGCTCCCGAAACACAGGAAGACGCGTGAACGACGGATGTGTGACCGTGACGACCGCAGACGCGTTTTGTTTCATGTCCTCGTCTGAAGTTGACGTGTTGGGCGACTAGTTCAAGCTTCAGCCTCACCGAGGCTTCTTCTTGCTGTGGGGTGGACCGAACGCGTGCCCCCAGAACTGCGTCGCGCGTGCTCGCATACGTGCTCTCGTGGGTTCCAACATGGGCACCCAGGGCACAGGACGGAAAAGAAACAGCAACAAGGAGAGATCCACGGCAGAGGACGATGCCTTAAATCTCATCGCCAGAGAGGTGAGTTCCAACTCTCCGCAAAACGCCACTGTGTGTCTTTTAGGCTCGGACAGAGTGACAAAAGTCAACGAATCGTTTTGATTCAAGCTCAAACCGATTCACCAAAGTCATCTCGGAATGACTCAGAGCACGTTTTCAGGTTGACAGTCATCGTGTGGACTTAAATCAGCCGGACATCCAAAATATATTTCTCATATGAAGTGAAAGACAACCAACTGCTTTTGTTGTTATTAACGCTACTTTTCTTTCAAGTGACTGCATTCTCTTTGCATTGTACTCTCAAAGACCACCCATGTGAGCCACACAAGTTAAGTGAGAAACAACAAATTGTTTTGAGTCATCTTGTATTGTCTCCGAACATACATGCTGGTCTTCTCATACAAATTGGAAAAACAGCTAATTGGAAATCATCCCAAAAGTTAGCTATCATATGAGCTAAGTTTGAGATGAGTGACCAAAGTCATGGTATTGGCCCAGAACACACTCAGGAAAAACAACCAATAGTTTCACTTGTCCCAAAGCCCTTGTTGTCATGTCATTTAAACTTGACACGAGTGACAGATGTCATCTGGTATTTTAAAGGAGACATATTGGTATTTCCCCATTTTTAAAATGAAAAACATCCAAATGAGGTCGAATAATGTTTTTCAAGATTGCCCCCCCATGTGTGCCGGTGTTTTCTCATTTGAGATTAACAACAGCTAATTGTTTTGATTGTCCCAAAAGCCACCAGTGGGTTTCAAGCGTAAAAGAAGTGACAAAAGTAAACTTATGTTGACCCCCTTGTTAAGTAAAAACAACCAATTGTTCCAATTTGTGGTAATAGGACTGTGTCTGACTATATAGAATTAGCACTTCCTGGTGGAGTTTGGTTATTCTTCAACTTGTGTTGGCGCAATATGAAAAATGTTCACCCGAAAAGCCAAATGTATCATCGTCATCATTTGATTTCCTGCAGTCAAGTGATTTAGAAAACCTACTTGGTGCCTTCCTACTTCCGCAAGCTTCACAGTTAATAGTATACAGTTAAATCATTTGCAAATATGGAATGGGTCAGTTTGACCCGCAAAGTAACAGGAGGGGTTGATGTGTGTGCAGTTCGTGTAAACATAAGCCACCAGCCATGAAAATGTTTTTGCTGTTCATCGGCAAGCACACGTGTACTAACTTGCACACCAACCGGCTGGATTATGATCACAGTGACGCAAGACTGCACCTGAGCTGCTCTTACTAAACGTGTTGAACTCAGGTTGGGGCAGGCTCCCCCCCCCCCCCCCTTTAATGTGATGAGTGATGTAATTTGCTCGACTGCTCAGGGGACGATATACGCCGGTCCCAAATTCAGTAATCGTCAGTTACTTGCGATAACCGCCACTGAACACAATAGAAATGACCTCAACGGCTCGACGTAATCCAGTCCAAGTAGACGTCTCCACGATGCGGATGACATCACTAACTTCGTACCCCCCCTCTGGCACACTTGGAAGAAGTGAGCCGTCGCCCAGCAGCGCTGCTCGAGCGACCGCTCCTCTCACGGCTGTACACGAGCGAAATAAATGGAGCGGGGTGGTGTCAGAAATTGCCCTAATTGTCCTTGCTTCCTTAGCCTGTTAACCGAATGCAGAATGCAAACCCGCCAAACAACTACAAATCATTCTTTCTCGGGTTTTCTATCCTTAGAGCAGCGGAAATGCTCGTGCGCCTTTTAAAGTGGCAGCAAAGTCAAATCCCTCGTATGTGATGAACTGGGTGGTGGTCCAACCACGCCGATGAGTCGGCCTGCGCTGCTAAAGAGTTTAAAAATAGCATGCCGAAAAGATCAGCTGTCGCAACGCCCTGCTTTTAGAGGAGGCCCGTGTGGACGACGCTCGGGGGGGGGGGGGGGGGGGAGCGATGCCGCTTGCTTAAATGTTTGTTGTACTGGACGATCGTTGACCACAACCCGTCCACGCTGTTGTCATTGAAAAACAATTAAATGCCAGGTTGTACGCGCCGTCTCACTGAAGCTCAGTGGGGCGTTCTGAGAGCGTGAGGAGTGGATTAGTCTGGGGTGGGGGGGGGGGGGGTTGGTGGTGAAGATGGGGACCCGAGGAGCAGCCATATATAGAGAACAAGCCTCCGAACATCTGTCCCGCATGCAAACACAGCTTGTTAATCATTGCGGGGAGGGCACAAGCAAAGTTCATGTGCACATGAGTCAAGAGACACGGAAAGAGAAAGATTTGCTCGGGCGGGACACGCCGCCGATGCGCCACTCCAGGCCAACGCGGTTCCTCTTGCTCTATTTCCTGCCTTTGCGCCCTCTGAAGCTGGCCAGAACCGTTTCTCCTTAAAAGGATGAGAAGGCGTTTTGGGTTCGCTTCCTCCTCGTGACGTCATCTCGGCAGATTGTTATCACAAAGTGCTTCCTGTTTATTTGTCCCGCCATCGCCGAGAGGAAGTGCGTGGTCGCCAGTGGCGTTCAGGTGTTCGGGCCAACTAGTCCAGTCATACTCCGTCCGTACGCCACAGGCATAAAAGGTCGCCAAAATGGATGATATCTGGATTCAATGAAAGCTAATCGGATGAACAACAAAAACAAAAGTCTGCGGTGAAATCAAAATCAATATTTAATCTCATCTCACGGCTGAAATATTTTCGGTTTGGGAAAGCGCAACGGCATTTGTCTTGTCTTTTGGGGAAAGTGAAACATCAATTGTTTGTCTTCGTTTTAGGAAAGGGCGGCAGCAATTGTCTGTCCGTTAGCAAACTGCAACGTGATTAGTTCGTCTTTTTAGGACAGTGAAACAGTGCTAGGTTCTTGTTTTTAGGAAAGTGCAACTTCAATGGCTTGTCTTCTTTTTAGGAAAGTGTTGTAGGAAAACCTCTGCGAGGCTCAGGCTGAGCCGCGCCGTATTTCTTTGCTGAAGCGGCCTGTGCTTGGACTGCAAGCTGCCAGTCGTCGTCCTGTCCTCTCCCCAAGTGGCGCGTAAACTCGTGAGGAATTTGTGCTTGCGGTCTCGCTGTTTGCGTTGCGTTTCTCGGTTTGTGACGAGGCGGCCGCGTTCACGTTGTTGGAGTGCTCCGGACTTGACGTAGCCTTCGCATTTTGCTGATTGCAGGGGCAAAAGTTCCACAGCTGTTGCCATGTTTGCCATGAGGGCTTGTTGAGCGAGCCTCCGCCTCCGTTTCCGAGATTCAACTTGACTGACAGAAAACAGAACTCTCAGACATGAAAAGACTGCGCCAGCATCGGATTTATTGAAATCAAGTCGGAACGGCTCGGGGAGTCTTTTTTTTTTTTTTTTTTTTTTTTTTTTCGTCGAGATGGCAGTTTTATTTGGTGCCTTTGTAACCGCGCTGGAGATTTCAACATGTTCCAAATATGGTACCTTGCGCTTCATTTTCCCTCTGGAGGAGTCACCCTATTGAAAACGCGCTGAATTACATCCCCTTTTAGTCCATTTAGGGCAATATAAATAGCTGTGATGGCAGGCCAAAAAAAAAAAAAAAAAAGAGTTCCACATCTTTCGGCCTAGTTCGGTTAATCCCTCTCACGGTGGCTACACAGACGAGTCACTCATTTATAGGTACTATTGATAAATGTAAAGTGGGTGTCTGTGTTCATATAAACTCAAATGTATTCGTGTTGTGCTAAAAAGCGAGCTCACGCCGTGCGACAAACGTCTATTAGAAGAAGTCATCCAAGTTGTCGGAGTTGGTCGTTGATCTCGAACGAGTCGCAAACACATTTGGCATTTTACATACTGTAATTCGAAAAGAAAAGCAAGTCAGGAAGCACAAAATGGGCTGGCCGCATCCGGGCATAGTCTGCTTCCGACGTGAGTTGAAAGTTACTTTCAGCACCGTTCAACCAACCGATGGCGTTGCGACACACGCGGCGCCGCGCACCCGACCGTTTTCCTTCATTACTTACACGAGCAACACTGCTTTGTAATTGCTCCCATGGAATATGACAACACGCCCATCACCTCCTTATCAGCCGCTAGCGCTCAATTCTGCATCTGACGCCAGCGCAGCTCCGCTTAACTTTGACACCGCGGAGGTCGCAGCAGTTAAAAGACCGCCGTTCCCTCAAAACTCGTCAGAGGAAGCGCTGCGCTGTGTTCCCGTTGCTTGCTCATTCCTGACCGATGTGAAGGAAATGCATTTAGCGCAAGAATAGGCGGCGTTTCTGCCCGCAGGCAAACAAGACGGAGCGCCGCACGGCGACCACAATGTTAGAGGAAGGAAACGCTTACGCATACTTTGAGCCGCCCGCGCACGCACAAGTTGCGCTTTGAGAGGTCCTTTTAAGGAGAAGGCCCTTCGTTGGATTCATTGCCCGGCGGAGCGATGGCAAAGTTCGCTAAACACTTCTAAAAATATATCCGCTGCTTCTCTCATGTTTAGTGTTTGTACACAACGTTGTGTAACATCTCATGCCGACTGATCACCGCAATACTCGCTTGTGTTTGGCAGACGTATAAAACAAATGCTCCCATTGCTGTATAACAATTTCCTTTTTTTTTTTTCTGCCTGTTCCTCTTCCAGGCTGAGGCCCGACTGGCAGCCAAGAGGGCAGCGAGGGCAGAAGCCAGAGAGATCCGCATGCGGGAACTTGAGAGGCAACAAAAAGAGGTGAACAAAATGAAAATGCAGTCGTCGGCGCATCATTGGACTTCATCCGGTTTGAAGCGAGCCAAACGGAAGGAAGCCCTGTCGAAATTGGAATGTGCCGCTTCCAATAGTGTTTGTGTTTTTAGCGGGGTTTTTTTTCTCCGGTTTAGCACGTCGGCTGCGTAGCAAGGGGGACTTTTTATAGCTCCCTATTATTAGCATCACGTAATCTCATATGCAGTCAGACCTCTGCCCCCCCCCACACACACACACAATATGCGTTACCATGTCAGCTATTTGACCACTTTTTTATTTATTTATTTTTAACGCCAATAACGTGCAAGTTCATCATGTCATCTGTTCCCGAGCACTACGTTTTTCTTGTATTCAGCCGAAACCCAGTCGCTGAAGTCATATGTACGGGATTACTGATCATTGTTGTGTGTGTGCGAGTGTTAAATCCTTTAACTCAGTTGTAAAGTAGCTTAGCAGGTTGCGCTCCCCGGTCCAAGCCGCAATGCTGCACTCGGTTCACGTTGTTGACTCCAGCAATGGGGCTCCCACTCGCCAGCCGCCGGCAGGTGCTTGGTAACGGTTGCGTCGTCGAAACTTGAAGACATGGGCACAATGGCAGATGGATGATTGATTTTCAATTGGATTGAGATTGGCTCCCTGTCTGCCTTTTGGATTGAAATTGCTACGTTCCCGTACCGCTGCGATCTGTCCTATTGGTTCTTACCGACTGGCCGCCGAAGAATGCCTTCCGTCCCGGTACCCTGATGTCGACAAAAACGACCGGGCGTCTCCTCGCGGGGAGGAGACCGAGGGCGGCCTTCACCAGGCGCCCTCGGAGCCCCCCTGTCGAAAAGAGCAGCACGGTGAGTTAAATAGCAGACGTGCAAGCGTGATAAGCAGATTTTGCAACTCGTTCCGTGAATGGGTTTAAGTGGGCTCTTGGCTTTCCAACTAATGAGTGTCCAGACGCGGATAAGCAATAGTTTTGTTTAGGTTTCTGTTGGGCTTGGTGAGCCCGCCAGTCCCCAAATTTAAGAAACCTCTCGGTTGGGTGAAGAGCTAATAAATGACAAAAGAAACAAAATTGAATAAGCGCTGCCTATCTGCCCCCCAGTGGTGCGACAGTGTAAAAATCGGGAGACGTTGACCTTCACCAGCAAAATGGCTGATCCAGGACAAACAAACTCTTGAGCTAGCAAGTCTGCCACAGTAGCTCATCGGGACAGACTTGACCTAACGGAACCCGAGCCAGAACATTGGATACGCGAGGGCATTACTGCTATCGAGGAGAGTGTTAATGAGGTCGTGAAGGGGGTAAGCAGCAAATCTGCTCCCGAAAGCCAGAAGTTCAAGGCGGTCAATCCACGTATTGGGCAAGCATACAGTACAACGGAGACGGCGCTGGTAAATCTGATTGAAGTGCAGAATCGCTGGGACGGAAAGGGTAGCGACGAGCTCGGCGGCGGAATCGGAGAGCTCCGAGTGAGACCGCGATCGAATCGAGGGAAAAGCGTTCCCCAGATTCGTTTTAGAAGTGATCGAGCGGATCGGCGCGACTCGACTTCAATTCGCCATCTGCGGCTCGGAGTGGAAAAAGTGGCTTAGCTTTAGCTTAGCTTTAGCACAGGCGATCGACTTTGGCTCTGCCCCAGTTAAGCTTCCTCTCGCTTCAGGGGTCCTGGCGACAAGCCACCGGCAACGGCCAACAAACTGGCAACATCGGAGCCACAGCGCAGAAACGAGCGATGGCCGAATATTGCGGCTGCCTGGATTCAAAGTATAAATTGTGACAGCCAGCGAGCCTGAATGGCGTCTCTGGGGACCAGACCTAGATCAGGGCATCGTTGAGGTCGTCACTTAAGTGCCGGCCAATAGACGCAGTAGAGAATGACTTGCGGCCCTCGAAGGCGGCCATTGTGCGGCGGTGATCCAGCTTCTGGCACAAAATGCGAGCAGCAGGACCTCGATTGTGACGGGGTTGCCTTCTTCCAGTGGCTACGTAACCTGAATTTTATCTGCAAGTTAGAATGTAGTCTTATCACTGTCGCATGCCAAGGTGCTGATCCAAGATTCTCCCCCCCGCGACAGTATGCGTTGTTTCATCTTCCCAACTGCCTCTGAACTGAATCGGACCCATCAGCCTTCGTCCACTGTTGGCTTCTCCTGATTCAGGCGCCATTTTTGCACTTTCTGCCTGGCGGGTTTCTGTTTCCATACTTTTTGACATCTTCCGATTTCTATTTCTCTCTCTCTCTCACCCCCTCCCCCGATTGCTGGCGGTGTGCAGATCTTTCAGGTGCAGAAGGTATGCGTCTTACTCAAAGCGTGTGCTTCAAGCAATATTGGCGATGGTTTATTTGTTTCATAACTGTTTTTTTTTTCCTTTTAGAAGTATTATGGCTTGAATCCCAAATCAGATGACAGATCAGACAGCAAATGGGGAGATATTGAGCAATGGATGGTACCGCTTTTGTACTGCGATGACACTGCCTTGTTACTAACTCCAATGCACGTTTACATCCGTAATTGCTTTGAGTTGTAATTTGGGCGTGAGCCATTTCCCGTCTGGATTTGTTGTTGTTTGTGTTTCCCTTTATCAAGAGAGAACTCATTGTCATGAATCCAAGCTTGATCCCCTGTTTTAAAAAAACGGTCGTAGGGGAGTAGGGTTGACTCTTTGGCCCGCAGTCAGCTTGACCATCTGCCCTCTCGGTGTGGACCGCCTGACATTTGCTGTGTCGGATTTCTCGTGTCACGACCGAGTTCAAATTTCACCAGGAAAGTTTACTGACAGCATGTTGACTGTTTGACGTGAACAAATACTAACCATGACCAAAGAGTTGTCACTTTTTGGAATTGGATCAGCAACATGCCAGCTTGAAGTCTGACAATCCTGCTAACTTTTAGCTACATTTGAGCTCTGGCCCAAAAATCAGGAAAACTGAAACGGTGAAAAGCAACTTGATGCTGAATCTCCGCAATTCACCACGACATAGTTCAGGCTGCACATTTTCAGCAGTTGTCTTCCAATTCATTTTACCGGGGTCTTTAATTTGTGACGTGGTTGAAATTGGACCACACAAAAAAATTCATGGAAAGAAACCCCCAACACATCATGTTTGGGTTGAGCTGCGTTTAAAGCAACGAGAGCTGATATCCGAAGCACGTACCGACTGATCATCTGCATTTGACATCTTGTCACAAAGAGAGCGTCCAGCATCATGAAGTGCTTTAATGTGAACTCTTTCAAATCTACCGCCGTCTTGTTTGTGCCGCCCCCCCCCCCCCTCGCGTCATCCCCCTTTTTCCCTTCACCACCTTTTGCCTTCCTCCCACCATGCAGGAGGATAGTGAGCGATACTCACGACCCTCACAGCAGCACACGGTTTGTAGCCCTCCCTCCTGTTTCTTCTCCTCCATTCAGTTCTTCGCTGTCCCGTACAAATCTGATCTAAAGCTCCCATAATGCCTTGGTATGAGCAAAACGCTCACAGTATTAGCTACATTGAATTCAAATGTCTTTTTAAAATTTAAATCAAACATCTCCAGTGTTTGTTTGTTTTTTTGTCTCATCTGGATTATGTAACGGGTGCATCTGAATAAAAAGCAGGATATCATGGAAATGTTTCGGTAGTTATTTTGATTCATCAAACGGGCCGGTATCCAAAATTCATGTCATTTTGGCTGTTTTTCATGGAATTGTCTAATTTCTTGGAATTGAGAATTTGGGGCATTCATTCATCAATCATTAAAATGATTTAAACAATGAAGTACCAAATTGTGTATAGTGTATCTATAGGCTTTCCAGCAGCTCCTATATTTTGTTGTTCTACTTCTTCCTTTCATAACTTTACTGCTGTGAATCGGGAATTTCTCCATTGCGAGACTAATAAAGGTTTTCTTAAATCATGATTTCCAATTTTTTTATGGAGCCACTGAAATGACTTCCAAATTCCAGAATATTCAACGTTGCCATGCACCTGGACACCGATACAATTAGTACCTCCTGCGTGTATCGGTTTACTTCGCGTCATTTTCATATCTCGTCTATAAGCGAGCAAGTATATGAAAGCGCCCGACTCACGTTGTCGCTCCGCATGGGGCATCATGAATTTTCCTGGACAAAAAGTTCTCAACCCTGATTGTCCTTTGCCATCTGTCTTATGTCTCACACAGCTTTCAGATGACGACGAACGCATGTCCGTGGGAAGCCGAGGCAGCGCCAGGGTCAGTATCAAAACACGCTGAGAGATGCTGACGTCCCCGTCGTCGTATTTTCATGTTTCCGTGCGTACGGCGGAGATTTTTTTATGCCAAAATCTGAAAATGCTCTCTCATGAACCGCTCTACAAAACGGAGTTCATGTCTCCGCATTGTGACGCGCCAACTTGAAAATGCAATGTTTTTATTGTCTTGACTAGGGCGGGGGCACCTTGGTGCACTTTTCTTTTTTCTTTTTTTTTTTCCCTAAGACTGGAGTAGTTTGACGAAAGGACGTTGAAGGACACGTGGGAATTGTTTTAAATTGTTGGGGTGAAAAACATGTTTCCCTTTCAAAGAGTCTGGCATCGTAGTTGATGTTTTCGTGTCTCTTGCACAGTCGGATCTTGATGCGGTTTACGGTGCCAGGGTAAGCCTGGTGTTCTGGAATGGAAAAGTTTGAACAACAGAATATTTCTCCCAGTGTGTGTGAAATACTGTGTGTGCCCCCGCCCCCCCCCTTTTTTTTTTTTTTTTTACTGCTTGTACATGATCCTGCGTAATGGATTTTGAGCTTTGCGGGTGTCCGTAAAGTCTGGGCACCTTCTGGTTAAACAAAAACACAACAAAACAATTTTATTCAATCGTAATGTTGATCAATAATATTTCCAACATGATTTCTATAATTTGCTGCGCTTTGCCAAATTCAGGTGAAGTCCAGCCGGACTTGAAGGTCCGCGTTGCCGTCGATTTCGTTCTCCCGCGTGGTTAAAACTGTGCTCGTCATCGAGTCCACTTTGTCCTTTGGCATAACCCAGAAAAAGAATCGCCTCTGTCGCCAGACTTTGTGGACACCTTTTATAAGACCTACACCAGTTCACATTGACATTTGCTGGCCTCCACTAAGTATTGAGTGTCCTCTTGCTCTTTTGCACAATCTTCGGAATCTGTGATTCAGCCTTTTTTTTTTTTTTTTTTTCCCCTGATTGTGGATATCTCGCCTTTGGTAGCCTTGTGCTGTTCTATGTGCCTTTTTAATCACGTAGCCTTGGAAGTTTAACCCAGTTTTTGCCAACCCTTACCCAGCCAAGGCACACTACCAAATAAATGACATGAAGTATTCATACTGAAATAATAATCAAGGGCAATTTGATCCACGGCATACTCGGAGTGATAACGAATCCACATTGCATGTAATCATGTTTTATTCCGATGTGTGCTTATCCGGTTGCGGAAAAATAACTCGGCGTGCTATTTGTTCGTATCCTCACGCTGCTCTCGTCCTTTCTGTCACACTCTTAAGAGCTCGTCGTCGCTCTCGCTTAAGTCCAAGAAGAAAAAGAAGCATAAGCACAAAGAGAAGGATGTACGTATGTCATTGCCCGACGATTGCGGGTTGAAATAAATAACCTTTTGCAGCCAATAACAAATGCCTTTTGCACTCTTGCTTTGTAGAGGAACGGCCACGATGATGAGTACAGTGTTCTATCCAGCCGGGTTAGTAGGCGCTTGTTGCAATGACGCTTCTATTCCTTCTATTAACACCGGAGTGGTTTGAGGGGAATCTCCCAATTTGCAGTCTTTAAAAAAAAAATCAGTCATACAGTTGATTGTTTTGGGTGAAAGTAGAGTGTGATGCGTGTGCTGGAATCATTTCCTTTACCAATGAACTGGCATTGACCTTCTGCTTGTTGTTTATTTTGCGGATTACACATCACCTTCCGGGCCGGGTTGATAAGATTTGCCCTGTGACTGTTAGATGACGTGTCATCAAGGACACGGGTGTTGTTTCGGCGCAACCTTTTGTGTTCATGGATTTATGGTGATGACAGAAATTGGCTAAATTATTCTAAGCAAGGGATTGCCCCTGGAAGATTGACACCCACTCGGGATTGTAACCGGTTGCAATCGCAAGTTGTCTTCATTCCAAATTCTCGGTTTGACGTATGCGGGCTCCCCCTCAGGCATCGTACGCCTCGTCTGACTTGTACAGCCTCAATGGTCTGCCCGCCGGCCGGAATCCGGGTCCAACTGGCTCCTACCAGGTTCGTATGGAACAAACTCTGCATGAAAAAAGACCCGGCGAGGGCTGCCTTCTGCCAGGAGAATCTTTTGCCAACATCACACTTGATCAGCCAGTCATATCATTGCCATCATTTCATTGACTTTTTATGGACTCGCAAGTCATTAGCGGCACACATTTGGATCATTCTTAAGCTCCCGAAACGAAGCGCTGCCGGCCCGGCCACTTTTTAACTCCCCTGAGTATCTTGCAACCAGACGTGCGTGAGATTTCGTTCCACCGAATAGAAATGCCGAAATGTAAACATGCTGAAACGTGAGCAAAAAGCGCGGGTGTCGTCTGTATCATGTCGCATCAAATCCAGAGCTCCTTATACGAGGACGGTCTCTGCTCCGGGTCGCGGCGACTCTCCGGCTCCAACTTTGGCTCCCATGTAAGTTTTGTTTGTTTGTTTGGCATGGTGACGTTTTTTGGGTGTGCCAGGTTGCCTTTTCTAGTCATGAAATAATTGTGACTTGTTTTGATTTGCCGTGTGGCAAGTTTGCATTTGCTTTGACACGATGTGTGTAGTGGTATGCTAACAGCGCATGGCAGATTGTTGAAGTGTTCAAATGAAGCGGGGTGCGGGTCTCGGGACTGAGCCCAGGACTAAATAACAAGAAAACTCGTAAAACGGATGTTCCCCCACTTTCCTTTTCACGGTAGCCTACATCGACTCATTTCCTGCCACCTGTTTTTAAAGCAAACTTCACTGTGTTGCCGGCTGATTTCAAGCGGTTTGACCGATCGTTTAAGACCCACTGATATTTCATAAGGACCAAAAGGAAGAGCAGTTTCTTCTTTCACCAGAAAAACGTTTTATCTCTAGAAGTAGAACATAGGCTGGTTTCCCCCCTACCCCCCAATAAAAATGTAAAAAGGTCATCACATCACTGCACTTATTTGACGCCAACTGCGACTACTTTTGTGTTACCAATGGCTTTGGTGTCTTCTTAGACCACAGCAAACATGAATAGGTGCCGTGTTCAACACGTAACTGAAGATAGATTCCACTCCCCCCCCAAAAAAAAAAAACGGTGAATTTGTGAATTGCCAAAACGATACGTGAGGACGGCGTGATCAACTGCCCGCGTCCGACACGAGCCTGCGCATGTGCGTGTTAGTCCACTTTGCTGGATGGAAGCATCACCGTGTGCTTCCTCGACAGCCTCTCGAGTACAGCGGCTACCGCAGCTCCAACTCCAGAACTTCCAGCCGGGCCAATTCTGCCCGTACCAGCCCAGCGGTGAGCCGTCCAGATAGCCTGCCTGCAAGTCATGAAATACAGCCGCCTGTAAAGTCTTCAATGTTTTGGCGGATGGCTGCGCTCGTTTGGTTTGGGCTGATTTTTGTCCGTTTGGTCTGAACGGCCATCTGTTGTCTGCACCCCCGCGGTGGGTCATCCAGGACAACGCTGGCTCTGTCGCCAGTCTGTTCAGAAGCACTTCCAGTAGCAGAGGACTCCCCAGAGATCTGGACCATGTTACTATTCCCGATTTTTCTGACGTGAGTCTCCTTTCCGCCCCCAGGAGGCCGAGGCCTTTGAGATTGCCGTTTGTAGTCTCCCGCATCCTCCCTTTTATGCACTTAACCCAACAATGCCGTTTGCCTTGTCTGTGTTGTTGGTTTTTGTGTCAAACATGGACAGATTTCAATACAGTGTCAACTCACAAGATAACTTTTAACTTCGGGGTGTTCCGATCAGGGTTTCATGCTGCTGATTCCCGATACCGATCGCATGGATTAGCTGTTGTGGGGCAAAATGCACGTCCTTACAAAAGAAAAGTGTGTATGCGTGATGCTGAGTGACCTGAATTCCGGATTTGGGTTCTGGTGTCTTTCTTAGATGCTTGTAGGCCCAGTGGCCTCCATATCAGCCTGACTTGTCTGTAATCGCTTTTTCCTTGCCTCCACAGGTCGACGACAGGGATTATCTCGAGAAAGTAAGTGGAACGCCAAACACCGAGCAGGTTCTTCGACCTTTTTATTTGCATTACTCAACTGCGGCTCGATGACGTTTTGGCAGGGTTCCCGAGCGGCTTCTGCGTTAACGGCGGCCACTCTCGCCTCCCTCGGCGGGACTTCCTCGCGGAGAGCGAGTGTAGAGACCGCCATCACGGTCGATGCCGAAACGGCAACGAGAGAAATTAAGGTAGCGCGAATAGACGATCCTCATTCGCTCCGCACACGTGTCCGTACCTTCCTTCCTGCTTTGCGTCTGCGGATGGCTCTCACTTGACGCTTCCCTTGCTCACTGCTGCCGCTCTTTTCACCAGGAAATTCATGAACTGAAGGATCAGATCCAAGATGTGGAGTCCAAGTACAATCAGAACCTAAAAGAAGTCAAGGTATAAGAACCTCAGACTGATTTTTATTTTTTTTTTTTTTTGTATGCCGTTGCCATAGTATATTCAATTTGACACGCCTTAAAAAAATAAAACACTCAAGTCGCCTGGACTGTTTTCGTAGCACCCTAACATGCGCCTGACGATGCATCCTCTCTTTCCACAGTTTGTGTCTTCTTTCTGTCTGCTTGCTTGTAGCTCTTGGTTTGCGCACATGTCGGGAGAAGCCAAAAGACCTCTAATAATCTCTCAGTGATGCTAGATACGGTAATAGTGTCCCTCCCACTTTATCACTAAATCCTCGATCACCAGAACACTGGTAACAAGGATGGAAAAGTATTTCCGGAAAATCGTAGAGTGTCAACACCTTCAAGTTCAAATGCAATTGATTCCGAGATTGTGACCAAGATCAAAACCCACATCTTGAGTCAAAATTCTCAGCTGAAAGAAGAAAGTCTCATCTTTCTTTTGGCAGGCTGCATGTTTTTATCGCAATAGAAGACAATCATCTGTGGGCCTTGCAAAGCAGTCAAAACCCAGTGAAACGGCTGAGATTGAGGGGGTTTGCGCCAGTGAAAATGGCGGGGATTGAATGATTTAATGAATCCATGACCCCATAACTAGTCCTTAGACCAGTGGTGGGCAAACCTTTTGGCTCGGGGGCCGCATTGACTTTTAAAAATTGACAGAAGGGCCAGGTCAGCACGAGCTATGGTACATTAAAAAAAAAAACTGCATTTGTTGACAGTCCATATCAAACATCAACAGAACAAAAGCATGAAAGTACGGTGTTAATATACTTTTTTTAAATGACAAAAGTGTTGTTGATGGCCTATTTTAGCCTGTGCATCGCTGCAGATGGGTTGTGATCAGACCAGTAGAAGTAGAGCGATACAGAGGTACTAGGTGGTCGAAAAGATTGCCCCGCCCCCCGCCCCCGTGTTCTGCAACTTCAAGTCAATGCGCCACCTGGCGGTGAAATGCCTGTCATTACAAGTCCAATTGAAATGAATGCAATCATTCACATCGAACCTTAATTGTGGACCAACCTTCGGCGGGCCGGATTAAAAAGACCAACGGGCCGGATTCGGCCCGCGGGCCGTAGTTTGCCCACCACTGCCTTAGACAATGACCTAAATGTATCACTGATCACGTGCATGTCTGCTCACCGCATCGATATTTTCTTCTTGTACGGCTTTAGAGATGGAGGAAAATGGGGTGCGATAACAATGAATTGGCCTCATGTTTTCAATGTCATCATCTGCGTGCGTTGTTACGCTTTTTCTAGGAGGCGTTAACAGAAGTGGAGGAGAAGTACCGCAAGGCCATGGTGTCCAATGCCCAGCTGGACAATGAAAAAAACAACCTGATGTACCAGGTGGACACACTGAAAGACTCGCTGATAGAACTAGAAGAACTCCTGTCCGAGTCGAGGCGGGAGTACGAAGAGAAGGTCAAGGTATGGCACGCAGTCATTTGCAATTATGTAATTCCCCTTTACATGTCGTCACGATACGTACAAGCCTATTTTGAAGTGCTCTCGGCGAGTTTTATTGGTGGACTGGTCATATACAAGCGGGCCTCCACAAACAGAAGGGGCTTAGTTATTTGTTCTGGGGCTGCTTTGCTACATCTGGCACAGGGTGTCTTGAATCTATACTGGTTGGAATGGAATCCAGAGGACCATCAAAGCTCGCAATACCTTCGTAGTCCTCTGCATTCAAGCAGAAGGTGCTTGAGAGCGCTTCATGTCACTTCTGTTCTGCCACTGCTTTTGGAGTCTTGGAGTCAGTGTAGGCCAGTGGACAATGAAATCTCAAGACTACCAAGGCACTCCCAAACAAAAAGTACTGACCAGTGTCAGAAAGCTTGGCCACTGGTCCATTAAATATCCGACTAAGCGGAGCATTATGTTTGTCCAGGCTGCTTTCAGTAGTCGGTTTCAATGACATTGATTCATGGTAACCACAAAAATGAAATGTCATTTTCATTGGTTCATTTTTCATCACATTTTTGCATTTAGTGATACTTTGGTATTTTCAGTGACCGGTGTGCTTATTTTTTTTTCTTGCGGCGTGTGTGTGCTCAATCGCTCCCGATCCCCGCAGGACTTTGAACGGGAGAAACATGCCCACGGTGTTCTTCAGTTCCAGTTCAACGAAATGAAAGAGACGCTGAAACAAAGCGAGGAGCTGCTCAATGTGAGTGTTCACTTGACGGCGTCCATGAACGCTTGCATGGCCATCACCTGCACGCTCGGATGTCATTTCACCCGGATTTTCCTTCCCCACATCAAGCTGGTCACCGCTTTCTTTTTCCTCTGCTTTTCTCTCATGTCCTCTCTTGCCTCTCTGTAGGAGATCCGTCAGTTGCGTTTGAAACAGGAGAGTTTTGCTAGGGAAATATCGGATCTACAAGAGACGGTGGAGTGGAAGGATAAGAAAATTGGGGTACGGCCCGGTTCTCCGGCGCTTCTGCATTTCTTGTCGTTTACTTCCACCGGCGTGAAACTGACCTCTCACCCTTCTTACTTTGTCTTCCGACTCCCTTGACCCTTTTCACTCCTCTCTTCACTGTGCACTGCAAATCTGATCAGGCCTTGGAGCGACAGAAAGAATACACGGACGCAATCCGAACTGAGCGAGACGAACTCAGAGAAGAGGTTGTGAAGCTGAAAGATATTCTAAAGGTACTCCGTTTCAAGACCTTTTGTCAGGCCCCGACCTCTTACAGTTCTACGGAAAGTCGCCAAAATTTGCCGCCTTGCTCCGGCCGCAGAGAGAAAACGCGATTTTCCTCAATGTGTTATCTCCCATTGGTTTAGTGATGCGTTTTAGTTAGACGTGATTCAAATTTGATAGCAATCACAAAAAACGTACAAAGTTGGTCTTGAAGAACCAGCTGAAATGGCGAATCAGAAAGTGACAGATGGGTGGTGGTGAGTGATCTTTACAAGGATTTGCGGTGAAAAAGCAGGTATATGTACTTCCTTTTGTACCGCTACTCATTTAAGCAACAGCTTTTAGCTGAATGTTGCTGTTTATATTGGAGTGATATCATTTGATTTGAAGCTTATGATAGCAACTTTTTTCCCTCCCAGAAACACGGAATAGTCCTCGGACCCGATCCGAGCCTCAATGGCGATACCAGTGAGACGGAAAGGGACGTTGCCACCAGCGGCGGCGATGCCGCTCCCCAGCAGGCTCAGGCTTCGCCGACCTCCCCGTCGGAGGGCAACGGCATGCTCGGTAAAACACACTTGGAAACGGAGCATCTTTACTCTTTTGCATGGCTTTGCATGAGCCCAACTGAAGATGTTCATTTCCAAAAGGTACAGTTTGAGTCAATTGAGTTACAAGTAGCCACGGAAGAAATTAAATAAACCCTTGAGTCAAGGTGCCACCAGACATGACATTTAGGCCAACCATTTTCGTACGGTGCTCATTTGAATTCTAATGGGTGTACTTTTGGACTAACATCTTTAAGTTTTCATGCTCTTTTTGCCATGATGAGTGCTCAATCATACCTTTTGCATCACATCCCAGTCTGTTAGAATGACATTTCTTAGTTATTTGGACTATCTACAATATTTAGTCCAGCGAGTCAAGGCTGTAAAAAGAGCGTGTAGTTTCTCTAAGTGACCTTCTATCATTCTCTGATAAAAGGTTTTGCAGTAAAAGTGATTTACTTTGAGCATTTGGGGCTGCATTTCAACTGTTTTATTTTCAAATCTTTCTATTTTTCCTCTTTTCCCTCCTTGAACATCCACAAAAGCTGTGAATGTTACTGGTGTCATGCGGTGTGGTGACTGAGGTAACTTGTGCTGCTGTACCGACACCACAAAGATGTTCTGCTTATCGTCAAAATGTCAGTCGCGGTCTTTTTGTCCACCTCTCGAGCTTTCCCTTGATGCTCCTCCTCCTCCTCCTCCCATGCGGTTTTCTGACTCAGCCCGGTTCTTCGCCTTGTCTTCTGCCGTCGCTCTCCTACTGAAGGTTTCTCTTGAAAATGTTGTCTCCGTTGGGCCTCCTATCACAGTATGCTCTTCATGATTTCTCAGGAAGCTCAGAGGAGACTCAGTTGAGAAGTAGAGGAAAGGACGAGGTGGATCAAGAACAGCCCGGACAAGTGTTTGAGCAAGGCCAGATGAGTCACCTGAGCGCCGATAGGCTCTCGAATGCTGATGAGGCATCAAGGCCCGTTCATGAAAATGACAGTTGCCTTAGCGGGGACTTGCAGATTGCGCTGGCAGTCCCAACTGCCACCGATCAAATGGTTCTCAGGTCCACAGTTCAAGAAAACGCAACAAGTCCTGCGGAAACGGATCCACAAATCAACTCTGATTTAGAGGAGACGGACGCACAAATCATTGATAATATTGAAGAGAGCTCCGATGACATAATTCAAACACAGCCAAACAAACACAAAACCAATGAGGAAGGTCATTTGACAAAGACGGAACCATCGCTAGAAACTGTGAAAGAATCGCGCACCCAGGAAGAGCATGAAAAAAGTTGCCAAGTAGATGTTCACAAGTCAGAATCGGCTCACCGAGAAGAAATAAAAGATTCTGAACCAGGTCTACAAGTAGACGTTGTAGATTTTGACTCTTGTCCCCAGGAAGACCTACAAGAATCTGAATCATGTTCTGAACCTTGTCCCCGTGGACAAGGTGTTAAAGACCCAAAATCTAGCCTCCAAGTAGTCAAAGATTTTGAATCAAATTCCCACGAAGAGGACATAAACAATTCCGATTTATGTCACAGAGTGGATGCCCCAAAATTGGAACCGTGTCCTCAAGAAGACACGCACGATTCTAAATCCTATCCTGAAGCAGATGTCCAAGATTTTGTAGACCCACAAGTTCCAGAATTGTGTCTCCGAGTCAATTCTGATTTGCTTCCTCAAGATGGTATCCAAGGTTTGGACTCAGTTCCCCCAGTAGATGTTCAAGATTCTCAATCTTGTCTTCAAGAAAATAGAACTGATGGCGCACATGTTGACTCATGCCCCCAATTAGAAGATATCAAAGATTCCGAATCATGTCCCCAAGTACAGGTCCTCAAAGATGCGCAATCTAGTCTCCAGTTAGATGTAAACGATTATGAATCGCATCCCCTCCAAGGAGACAGAAAAGATCCAGAATCATATCCCCAAAAAGAATACACAAACGATCCAGAATCTCGTCTTCAAGTAAATATAAACGATTCTGAATTACGTTCCCAAGTGCCTGTGCCTGAGGATTCTGAACCTGGTCTCCAAACAGTAGATCCTAAGTCCAGCACTGAGCCGCAGCATGAAACCGCTGAGGCAAGCAGCGATGAGGGAGATAAAAATGCCACCAAGCCGGCGGCACGTAAGAGTGCTAATGCACGTGGGAAAAAGAAAAAAAAGAAGAGGAGAGGCAAAAAGAAAGGAGGCTCCCTTGAGGAACAAAATCACCAAGAAAATGTGACGGCTCATGCGAGCGTTCAGATGGCAGGCGTGACGGCAGATTTAGGAAAGGATGAGTCTGCTGCAGACTGCGGCAACGACGGTAACGCCGTTGAACGCCTCCCTGAATCAGTTGTCCATCGAGTAGATGCATCTGACCCGGTGGATCACACGGAAACCTCAAATGATCCCACGGAATCCACAGTGGAGCAAACGCTCAATCCGAATGAGCCCGACGTACAGCATTTGGACACTGGGAAAGTACGGATCCCTCAACCGGAGGCCCCCGCGGAGACTTTTTCGCTCACTTCGCCACTCGTTCGGACAAAAACGGATCATGATGGAGAAGAAAGTTTGGATTCTGTGCAAGTGCGGGAAGGATGCGTTCAGGGGTCTGAGCCGGAGGCGGGTCACAGTGGCCCTGATCTTTTGGAGAGTTGTGACAAGGACTCCGTTTTAGATGAGACCGCGACGGTTGACATTTCAGGCCACGGTGACACAAGTTCATCAGGTGTTGTCCATAGTGAATGTGAAACAAGTTCTGAAACTACAAACTGTAATAAAGAAGACTCGGGAGCCATGTCAGAAGTTGAAAGCCACGGTGAAACGGCTCACTTTGAAGCTCTTGAAAGTCAGAATCCGATGTCCGTGACGTCACCGTCGGAGCCGTCTGTTGGGGTAATTCCTGATACCGTTGAGGATTTTGAGAACGCTTTGGAACAGAAAACTTTGCCAAACCAAGAAGATCAGGAACCGGAAGCAGAGTGCGAGTACAGATTCAGAGAGGAACATCAACACCTGTTGGAAAATGAGCAGTTGTTCGATTTAGTCAAGATGGAGAATTCCTTGTGCGACCTTGACAACGGGGAGATAGTCTTGGAGACTCAGGCCGAAGCGATTGCTGACAAACGGACATTGGCGTGCGAAGAGGGTGTTGACGCTGCCTCAGACACCGAGGTGCAGACCCCAGAGTCCGAGAAAACCCGATGTGAAGTCAGTCCTGAAAAATGTCCTCCTGCAGAGGAACATGAGCAGCGTGAAAGCAGTCAAGGTGACCGGGAAGTCCCTGCTCTCGACACCCACCGACAGGACGGGGAGGAGGATGTCGATGATGAAGATGAGAAAGGGCAGTCCTTTGACTTTGATGACATGGATATAGACGAAGCCATGGAGATGGAGACGCTCGAAAATCCGCAGCGGAAGGAAGTTGAGCTGGGACCTGAAGAAGTCCTGTTAGATGAACTAAATACTGATCGTGACAGTCATGCCGAAAAGCAAAAGGATAGAGAGGCGTGTACGCGTGACGCCGCACCAGAGAATCCAGAGCAGCCGGACGTTGACGTGGCTGTTGGAGTCCTGCCAGATGAATCCAGTAACAATAATAACAGTAACATTGAAGAGCCAAAGGACAGCGAGGCTGTCGCATATGTCGCCACACCAGATAACATCTTGGTTGACGTGGAATCCGCACCTGAACATTTGGAAACTGTAGACAACATGAATGAACAAAGCCGCGTGAAGGAGAATAGCGAGTCTTCCAACACCGGAGTATCGGAAACCACGGACATAGACCACATCCCACCCGAGGCTCCGCCTTTAGCGGTAGAAGCGTCGGTTGCCGTTGAGAACCCGCGAGATTTAAGCGCGACCCTCGGCAACCGAGAAACGCCGCTCTCTGGAAAAGATGGGAAGAAAAATGGAAAGAAGGGCAAGAGCAAGGGCAGAGATGACTGCAAGGTGACTTAGCGCTTACAAAACAAACGTACAGTGTGATATTCTTTTTGTTTTAATTATTATTTCTTAATTGGTGGATGTGTAGCTTTTGAATGGACATCATGAAGTTTTATTTGTTTGCCAGTTGTATGTGCGAGAAAAAAAATTATATCATGCTGTTGATCGTTTTGGGTTCACATTTTGTTTTCTGTTTTTTTGTTGTTGTTTGTTTTCATTATTTAAGGACCTGTTCAGCTCTTTGCGTTGTAGTTAACGTATACAAAGTTGAGAAAAAGACTGAATGTTGTCGTTTTTCTAAGCAGGCCAAAATGAAACGTGTTGTCTGCAAATTTCATCCGTAATGTTGCCTGTGTCGGGTTAGTATTTTGGTTTGGATTAGCATTGGCCTCGGAGGTTTGGGGCTGCGGTATGACGTTTGCATTAAGATCAGGGTCAGTAGTTAGGATTCCGGATGGAGTTTCAACGTACGGTTAGAGCCAGAAATTACGGTTGGTGTCAGGAGGTTCAAGGTTAGGGGGTCTCCTTGAGGTTAGACTGGGCTTAGGTTGACGGCATGCGTAAACCAATGCAAGCTAAAGGTCACTTTTTATTGCACTTAATGAATGCTGGCCATCCAGAAAAAAAAATAAAATGAATGCACTCATGTCATAACTGGGAAATGTTGTTCTTCAAGCATTTCATTCTGTACAGTGAAAATAGTCACCGTTCAGCATTTTCAAATTTACAATCATGAGCAACCTATTGCTGGAAAAAAAAAATCTCCTTCGGAAAAAAAAGGAACTAAATTGTGACTTTTAGCGCCATCTGCTGGATTTGTGATACTGTTGTTAGGTTTACTTTGCTGATCCAGTTGGCCTGTAGTCCCGAACATTTATTAGTCTGTTTAAATGCCAAAAAGTGAGTTCAATGACTTGGACTGTTTGTGTTAAAGTGCGAGTGCACACATTTGCCTTGGCCCCGATTCCAAACTCCTTAAGGGAGGGGTTTCAGTTATTTGGAGATTTTCCCTCTTCGTGACCGAGCTCATTTGACACCACCAATAGCGAAGCGGTGACTGTATTCTTTTGAGAGTGTGCTGCAGTTGTCTGTGCCGCGTGGCCTCCTCTCCTGAGTTTGTATGCATGTTAAGCGACCTCCCTCACGCTGCGCTCCATCAACCCCTCCGTGGATGCCTGCACTTTTTGCATGCATCTGCCTCCCAACCCAGCACCCCCTCACACCGCACCTTTGGCTCCACCCACTCCCGGTATGTTCACTTATTTCTCCTTGTGCAGTTGTGATTTGTATTTTCATGTTCATCCCAAGACATCCCCGATGCTCTTTGAGGCTTGTTGCTGTTTGTTTGTTCTCAAAACTTTATTTCTACCCCCCCCCCCCCGCCATATCCTCTCAGAGATTCGTCTGAGGAAACTAGTGGACGAGCGTGAAAAAATGATCGAGCACGTAAGTTGACATTGCTTTATCTGATAATATGAAAAGAATAAGTGGTTTAAATACTCCCAGTAAAAAACGGCAACTAAACACCGCAAATTTCCAGGAGGTAAAACTCAAGTAGGTTGTCGTGATCTTCCATGTTCGTTTTCTTCTCGCTGTGTTTTCAGATGAAGAAGCTCAAAGCTCAAGTGGACCAGAAAAATGGCACCGATGGCAGTTGGAGTGCAGAGAGTGAACTTTTGGAAAACGGGAATGATCCCAACATCATTGAACTGCAGCGTAAGCATGCGCATCAATCAAGGTTTTTTTATTTCTTACTTTTTGCAATTCAGTCATTTTGGGTGTTTGTTGTTCAGGAGATTCCAGCAGGCAAATAAGCGACATGAAGTTCAAACTCGTAAAGACTGAGCAAGAAGTGACTGCATTGGAGCAAAATGTAAGACGATGGCGATTATTTGTTCCAAAACCAAAGGAAATTACTTTTTGACTATTTTATAGAGCCTGTTTTGTTATTTTTGCACAGGTGAGCAGACTTGAAGGTCAAGTGAGCCGCTACAAGTCGGCGGCTGAAAATGCAGAAAAGGTGGAGGACGAGCTCAAAGCCGAAAAGAGGAAGCTGCAGCGAGAGGTACAAACTTTATTAGAGTCAACCAAACACAGAGACCCAACCCCGCCAAATGTTTAGCATCGCCCGGATTAATCGATTCAAACCCCAAATACCGCCTGAACTATGATCCCAAAATACTTTTATCATTTCACACTGATTTTCCAGCGTCACCCTGAAGAATACATAGCGTCCAGTTTGGATTTTGAAATCATGTAAAGGAAATGCATGTCTCCTTTGCAAACCACACTGGTGAATCGCTATTCTGTGAAAATTGGTGATATACATGTACAGTATGTATTTTTAAAAAAAAACCCCAAAGTTATTAAAACACAATCTTTAAAGTAACGATTCGCACCTTGTAAAGAAGAACCACATTGAGCCATCTGCCCTCTGCCTCTTCGTAGTTGCGGTCGGCACTGGACAAGGTGGACGAGCTGGAGTCCAACAACAGCCACCTCAATAAGCGATTGGAGAAGATGAAGTCCAGCCGCGGCATGGCCCAGACTCCGTAGCGAACGCCGTACGTCTCGTGTGCCATCTCTCATTGTGTCCGCTAAGACACCAGGAAGCTGCTTTTGAGCGGAAGCTCCACATGAAGGACGATGCTGAAAAGTCGCCCGCCTTTCTTGCCTTTTGTTCACCGTAGCGTCACTATCAACTTTTTTTTTTCAAGAGTGAATGAGTGAGCCTGTGTGCGTGTGTGCTTTCTGTGTGTCTTTGTAAATGACAGCGCACATTGCCGAGTGTTTTTGTCTTTTTTTTTGCTCACGCTGCATTTCACTGCCAAACTCTTTAGACGATACTGAAGAAACGTGACATCCGGGACTCAAAGCAGTGAAAATGTCAGACACTGGGGCAGATGCTGCCTCACTGTTTACAAAAAAAAAAGCTTTAATCATGAATGTGTCATGCACACAAGAGTTATCTCTGTGCAATAAAGTGTCCAAAAACTTTTGATGCAATTTTGCCATTTGCCCCTCACCCATCATGTTTTATCAAAGACACAAAAAAAGGCTCGAGGAGGACCCATGTCGGACATTGAACAGGAAGTCAGCCATTTTGGTGTGAAGCCGCAAATTCCCGGGGCCATCCTTTGACCATCTCCGACGAGGGAATTTCACCAAACGAGCCAGTCAGAAGCAGGTATCCGAAGCCGATGGCGACACCAAATCGTCAAGCTTTCCTATCCCACTGCATGGAGTAAAATCACTCCGAGGCCACCTGTGGGCTTGAGGGCCAGTCGCAAAACGTCCGCTCTCGGATTCGCTGAATCATGCGGCGACCGTAAAAGTCGCCATACTCTGGCGGCAGTTCGTCAAGACTGCGCAGCGCCCTCTCAAGGGCTTGAAGGGCGTGACTCGCAGCCAGGGGGTCTTTGTTGCCGTATGGATCCTTTTTGTCGTAGCTGTCGGCAGGGAGATGGCGCCAGAACACGTTGACGCCCACACCAAACTGGAGTGCCAGGGTGTTGTGGAACCACAGGGCTGCCAAAGCGCACACAAAAAGGATTATGTGCCAGTCCAGGGTCAACTGGGATAGGCTGCAGGGCACCCACAACCCGAATGAGGACAACAAAGCACTATAGCAAATGGATGGCTGGAAATACTGAAGGTGTTTTACCAGGAATGAAAAGCAGATCTCCAGGCTCCAGCACACATTCGTATCGCACTGCCTTCACAAACTCAGGATACAAGTTCACATCTGGTGAGTCAATTTCCAAGACCTCAGATTTGTCACCTAAAAGCAAAAGTAGCAAGACAACCCAAAAGACGTCACTTTTATTTTATAGCTTTTTTTAATGCCCCAAAACAACCCTCGAATGTGCCTCCATATGGCTGCTCCAAAGGAAAATGGCAGATTTTTGTTTCATTTCTGGGTTGGGTCCTTGAGACCTTTCCTTGTCCGCTCAATTTACATGATTTGTAAAGCTGGGGTTGGGCTGATTATTTTTGATCCCTTTTACAGGGGAAAAAAAGCCTTGAAATGATCATCAGACTTTAGACATTCATGCACACGTCAGATGCCAAAGAGTTTTTCCAGCGTAGGTCCATTTGTGTGTCCTGTTTTAGTAAAACTAGTGGTGCGTGTGGATTCTCCCCAACTTTCCAAATATATTTGTGCCCAAATTAAATGTTTAATTCAAATGTATTGAAATTTTAAAATCAACTGATCCGTTCTTGGTATTTATTTTTTCCTTGTACCACTAGAGGGAGCCCACACATCTCATTTGGACAATCGCTGAAGAAGAGCAACGGAAATCAATTCATTGTATCATAGCGTACTTGCCTCTCAAATAGAGGTGCAATGCATCCTTCGGGCTGTAAAGGACCACTCTCTTCCTCCCCGTCACCTGAGCCAGAAGGTTATCCATCACCTGAAATGTTTGAGGCTCAGAATCTCAAAAAGCCAAGCTGACTTTCCCGCCTTGGCTGCTGCACTCACGTCGTAGTGGGTCCACAGCTGCAGACGGCGGGAGCTGATGCGAAACACGCTGGAGAAAAACTGACCCCGCTCAAAGAAGTTTGGGATGTGAAAGTCCTCAGCTAGCTCGGGAAACTGTTTATGCAGGTCAGCTGGTTCCTGGGAAAAGACGACAAAGGCGGAATGAGTCAAATCACACGCAAGCTTATGGTATCGTCCTTCGATCCAGTAGACAAAGTCAAAATCTATCGGACGAGTTAACCTGCAAATGACCCAAAAATGTTTGCTTGAAACTGGCAAACTCTCAAGTGGTTTAAGGTACCAGTATGGCTTCTTGAGACCTGACAGAACGTTAAAAGATCAAATCGGCATTTTTTTATCCGAGTACCTTTCGGACATCTTCTCCCAGGGACCGAAGATAATAGCTCTCGTCCTAGAATGAGATTTAAGATTTTAGAAGACATGTGATTGTCACAGGGCGAGTGTGTATTCAGGCGTACCTCACACAAGAAGAAATCTGTGTGTTTCTCCTCAGACGTCCGCTTCACAAACTCATCGAACGAAAGCGTCCTGTCACCCGCCACGAGGTATGTTGACGACTTTTGATGATTGTGTTTCAGTCAGCTTTTTTGTGAGCAGGTGAAGATAAAGCTCACCTGTACACAAAGTTTTTTTGAAGAAAGTTCATCTGCGGCACGCTGGAGACGTGGATCTTCACCTCCTTGTGACCTCCCTTCTGGGCAAGATACTCCACAGTCCACTTGTCCACGCAGGGACCCAGACACACCCCTCGCAGCACGGCAGGTTTTCGCTAGAAAAAAAAAAAGTTCAAATGCTAACACGGAATATGCCAACAACCTGCAAGAAAAGCAATGCTTATTCCGAGGCATATTGTGCCTTAGTGCACATGTGCTAAGGGCTAAAAAAAAGTGTGTTTACAGCATGCTAAACCTTAGTAGTGAGTGGAAATGTTACCTTTGGATATATCTGTCGGAGAAAAACATCCCTGTCCACCGCTGTAAACACTGGTACAGATATTTTCTTCTGAGTCGCCATTTGAACAGAAACTGTAACATAAATGGCATGTACAAAACAGTACACTGTTTTTGTGTAACATTCATAATATCCCGCCAGCAACAATACTTCCTCGTATAAAAACGGGATTCAAGGTGAACCCCAAAATTTGAATTCAGTAGCATTTATATCAATTCAAGTTATTAAATTAAGTCTTTTCGGTGTGTTTGGCAATCAATAAAGCCAAACATTCCAAACAATCGAAAGCGGAATATACGAGAATACGGGGAGGAAATACGGGTGTCGCGTAACAAATGTACTGACAGAAACAGCAAGCAACAAAAACATCCTTGTCTTCAACGCAGAGTTAAATGTGCCTATGCAATTTGAAATAATTTAAATGGGTGAAATTTTAATTTTGTATATTTGAGAAAAAAATAATGTGCTTATTAACCGATAAAACCCAAATACTAGCCGAACAACAGCCGGATGATCCAAATTGACGGGTCGGAAGTCCGTCGAGACAAGATGGCGCTCTTCATAGTAAGAAATTGTTCGAAGTTGTCGTCGTTACGCGACTTTAGTCGCTTTACAACCCACGAAAGTGTCCACCTAAATCGGTGTATAAAATCCCAGTTATGTGTCCTCTCCCCTACCCGGGCCAGAGAATCGGTGGCGCTGCGTGCGTACAGCTCCGACAGTCGTGAACCAAAATCTCATCAAAAGGTGTTGGTCGTCGGCATCCCGAATCCGTTTATTTGGCTCCGGACACGGGTCTACTACTTCCTCATCAGAGCCTATTTTGATTCAGAGTTTAACATAGAGGAGTTTACGGAAGGGGCTAAACAGGTAAGTCGGATTTTATTAAATGCACTGAGTGCACTATAACGTCACACAATACCACTGGGTGGCTTCCGCGCAAGCTTTCTATTTATATATCGTTTTCCTGTGTGCTGTTTGTCGACAGGCTTTTTGCCATGTTTCCAAGCTGCTGTCCCAGTGTCAGTTTGCTGCTCTCGAGGGCCTGGTGGCCAATGATGTAAGTACGGGGCAACATTTTTGCAAGCTTGAAGGAAGGAACCCTCCCGGTATTCGGTGCGTTTTAAAGGTGGTCTCTTTTTTTTCTTTTTTTTTTGTATTACCTTTTTGGCTCAGTTAATCGGAAAGCTGGAGGAAAAGTGCAACCTTCTGCCACCGAGCCACAAGACGGCGCTGTCCGCCCAGCCCGACGAGCTTATGTACACCACGCCGGGGGACGTGGGAATCTACTACGATGACAAGGGTAAGCCCGTAAACCAATCAAATCTCCTCGATGGTTTTCAGCTTCTCTCGCCAACACAATTTCCGAATCCCCTCAGGCATTACTTTGCTTTTAGCGTCGAGTACAACCGACGGCATCTGCAATGGTATTACCTCTTAAAGTTTAAATAACCCGAATTTAAGAAATAAACTCTTCTGCGTAAGTTTAATTCAGGATTCTAAATGCTCTTTCCTGCCTTGAAATACTGAAATGAGAAGACAGTATGTCGCTTCCCATGTCGTCCAACCAGGGCGAAGGTTTGTGAGTATTTTGATGCGCTTCTGGTACCTGACCAGCGCGCGTCTGCCCGATGACTCTCTGGAGGGAACTCGTACGTTCCAGATGGCCATCGGAGGAGATGGGGAGGCGGAGAGCAAGAGGCTGCTCACCGCTAACTATGAGTGAGTGTCAACAACAGCAATGATCACGTGACAGCTGTATGCCCCACACCCACCTGCGATTGTTTAAAATCTGTATTGAGAGACTGACTGAATTAAACCTTTATTTTTTAGATACTGTAGTTTTACTCCTCCCACACACTTTAAACATATTCAAACATACTAAAACGGTATTCCGTAGTGCCTGTTAATGATTGTTTCAAATTGTAGCGCTCACTTATTCAACCCCCCCCCCCCTTTTTTTTTAACTTTTGACTGTCGATGTTTTCACTTTTTGGAACACTTACAGATTTCAAAGGGAGTTTACCAAAGGTGTGGCGCCAGACTGGACAATTACGCGGATAGAGCACTCCAAGCTTTTAGATTGAGGGTTATTGCAAGAAAGAAAACCCTGCGGGAACTCCTCAAAAAAGCCTGAACTTGAATGAATGCATCCGCAACATGTTGGTGCGTACCGACTGCAGCGGTTCAGGACCTGACTGGAGGATGTTCTACAATTATGAGGACTTGTGTATGTAGTTCCCATTTCCACCCATAAAATGAATATTTTCATTTAACCTTTTGGAAATGCGCTGCGTGCGTCTTGACACACGGTCACTTTTGTTGGCCCTTATGTCAAGTTATGTTTTGGACGGTATTGATGATTTTAATAGCTGTTCTTGACGTTTGTTTATGCTTGCCATTTTCACCCATATAATCATAGCCTTAATGGAACCATTTTGACATATCAAGACACGAGTTGGCCTTGACACATGTGTCAAACCCGCAGCTCCTGATGATGGTTCACTGACTGAAGGCAGTGAGTTGAAACGGGTGATCTCTCATCAGTGAATCTCATCTGTTTAAAAGAACATCAATAAATCAACTGGTTACAGACACTGGTTAGTGGCTCTTATTTACACACGATATGATGGTTAGGTCTCTATCAGTAATAGTGGGATACAAACTCGGTACACACCTCAAATGATTCATTTATACCAACTCACTTGAGTGGATGGCTCAGCCCAACCAGAGAGTGAAAGAACTGTAACTCAACCTCCTCACTGTGTCCTCAACTTTGACAAAAGGTAGCAGATAATGAATATTGAAAAAAATATGATCATCAAGTTAATAGGCAGGTGAATTGCTTTTAGTGCCTATCTGTTTCCCGGCGAAATTAGTGTGTTTAAGTTAGAGGCTCTAACTCTGTCTTTGCAAGTTGGCGTTTTATGAAGTTCAACTCACCGTTAACGGATTGGTGTGCCACATGCAATATGGCGGACGGGGGTACGTATCTTGCAAAAGCCAGCTAAGAGCTTTTTCGTCGCAGTTTCGTCATCGATGCCTTCAGAAACACCGACGGTGATTTACTTTTTTAAATGTCCGTATTTTATAAATATACGACATTTCACGTTTTCTATGGTGTTTATTTACACAGAAAAAGTCAAACGTTCCTGATTTTTCATCGTTGCGACAATTAGCAGTAGCACTCTAAAACCGTGCAAACATGGGCAGCTTTCTAAGTGCAAAACGAGAAGACTTCCTGAGTCTGAAGTGCACCGAAAACGAAAGTCACATTTCGACGTGCACGTGTTGAATGACACCGACGGGAGAACACAAAGGGTAATTACGGGTCTTTTTCTGGATGGAAAGCTAATTTATTCCATGAACATGTATTTTAGCTGAAAACAAGACAGTGCAGTTTTCATTTAGGTGTGCAGAATGAGCCAGTGGAAGCAAATTCAGCAACTGGAGATGCGGCTCCTGGAGCAGGTGGATTATTTGTATGATGACAATTTTCCAATGGACATCAGGCAGGGTCTGGCCAATTGGATTGAGGCTCAGGATTGGTGAGTAAGAGAAAACACAAAAGTTTCTATATTTTGTCCTAAAAAAAGTTTTCTATTTTGCAAACAATCTCACATTTTCAAGAAAAAGCCATACGTTTTCAAGAAATAACGCTGTCGGTTAAAGAGAAAAATCCTATGTTTTTAAAGAATACTTCACACATTTTCAAGTACTGTTTTCCGAGAAATAAATGTAAATTTTTCAAGAAAAAATCTATATTTGTGTTTAAAAAATTCCTATATTTTTCATAACATTTTTTTAATGCTGCATACTTTCCAGAACAAAAAAAAAGCGTAATATTTTCAATAAAAAGTTACGTCATCTTTTAAAATGATAAAATATATGCTCTTTAGGGATTAAGTCTGATGATGGACTTGACCATTGCCACAGGTGAACTCTTTTGCTGTTTATGCATTTTCAAAAAATATATTTATTTATTATTTTTTGGAGTCATCTTGTTTTTCCAAGCAGAAAGTGCAAACTGGATTTCACGTTGCTCTTACACCCCATCTCAGGTCCAACCCTGTCCCCGATCCAGATGTAAAACCCCATCGATGAAAATCTCCTCTCTTTCGATTTGCCTAATTTTGTCTCATTGTTTGGACTGGGCCACACGCACGCAACAGCCACTGTGTGTCCAGACATTATTGTACTTTGACTAGCCCGCATAAGAAATGGGGGGGGGGGGGAAAACCCTCAGAATGTTGTGTCGCTCTTTAGGGACACGGCCGCTGACGAGGACTCCGCGGCGGCGGTGCTGTTCTCCTGCTTGCTGTCCCAGCTGGAGGCGGCGCTGTCCCGGGAGCACAACTTTCTGCAGAGACACAACATGAAGATCATCCAGCAGCAGTTACAGGTGGGCCACTTACTGCAAACATTCGTTTGTTTTGGGGCTGTAGACTTAAGAGCATACAGAAGTAAAGGTCGGTTTCATTTTTAATATGCCTTTGAGCTCTTGTTTGCTTTGTGGCTTGCTGTCACCTGATACAACGGCAAACCCGCTTTCACTCCGTCTTTCTGAAATGACGAGGTGACAGCCCTCAATTATCAACAACAGATTTACATCAAATATTTGAGTCCTCTGTTAATGCCCAAGGCTTCCTGTTGAATCACTTTTTTCTCAGGAACAGCGATCATGTTGACCGAGGGCGTTTTAATGATCCAAAAATAAATCCCACGTCACCGTTCGCTCCGCAACGATGAACCCTTTCAGTTCATATTTAGCGTCTCTCGGTGGTTTGTTGATTGACTTTGCTGTTTCCTTTCCTCTCTCAGGAACAGCAGTCAGGTTCTCGGTCACCACGACACACGGATGTCATTTTCAAAACGGGTCATACATTGATGATTAAAAAATAAAACATAAGATTGAAAATATCCTACATTAAAAAAAAAAAAAGATTACTTATGTCTGCGGAAGTAAGCAACATTTTATTTCCAAGTTGACCAAGTGAGATCTGGTCTTCTAGGGGAAATATGCCAACAACCCGGCAGCCATGGCCAGGGTGATATCCAACTGCCTCAAAGAAGAACGGCGGATCCTCTCCACTGCTTGCATGCAGCAGCAGGTTTGTGTGTGGAAAGCTCACCCCCCCCCCCCCCACCCCCACAGACACACACATAGATGCCCCCACAATCATCCCCTGACTCGAACCCTAACGAGAACCACGGCAGCATTAGTAAAGTAGATGTGTCCACGCCTGTGACATTTGTTCATGAACCCCCCCCCCCACCGCCATGATTGTTGTTTTGCCAAACAGGGACCACTGGAGAAATCCCTGCAAAATTCTGTGGGCCTTGAGAGGCATAAGAACATGGACCACCGAATCGGGATGATCCGGACAAGTGTGCAGGTAACTCCGCAATATTCAGTGCATGAAATGCCGTGAATTTTTGAAGTGCGTTTCCTATTTTAAAAAAAAAAACAATAAAAAGCAAAAACGGGATTTGTGCACAGATGATGGACCAAGGAGTCAAATACATCGAGAACATGCAGGATGATTTTGATTTCCGCTACAAGACGCTGCAATCTCGAGGTTGGGTCCGCCCCCAGAAAGCAGAAGAGCGGGACTGAACTTCCGCCCGCGCTCACAACGGTGTTGCGTCGATGTGCCCGCAGATCCGTCTGAGAGGAACTCTGAGTTCATGAAACAGGAAGTCACAATACTACAGGAAATACTCAACAGACTTGACTTCAAAAGGAAGGTCTCTGACTCAACCCTCCCGGTCACGTTGCTTTCTCAAGAACAGCGCGCGTGCCACCTTGGGAATGACCTTGAGGGCCCTGCTCAGCGATGTTGAGCCAGATTGCAACATCAACTCAAAAGAAAACCTGTCCAAAAATGTTGATAGCATTTATCAAGCTAAGCAGAAGGACTTGAATCATAAAAACGACTCACAGCATTTTTTTTTTTTTTTTTTTTTTGGGGTGGGCTCATCTGACACTTTTCTTGCTTTTCAACTCTTTCGCTAGGAGATTTTGTCCAAGCTAGCCATGGTCATCCAGGAGATTGACGAGCTGATGAATTCTCAGCTCGACGCGGCGCTGCGCGACTGGAAGCGCGACCAGCAAATGGCCGCCATCGGAAGTCCGCTGCACACGAGCCTCGACCAGCTGCAGACTTGGTAATCCGCATGGATGAGAATGACGTGCTTGTCGGATGATACGTGTCAGCTGAGGTGATACAAAAACTGTGCCTCTAATTTGCGACGTTGTGTAGAAGATCAGATCGTTGAGAGAGAGGAAATGAAAACAAATCAATAAATCCCGACACAACAGCGGGGCCCCGCGGGTGATCACGGCCGACGTCACGTCATCCGACTCCCCGTTTCTCCCGTCCTCGTCCAGGTTCACTCTGACGGCGCAGAGCCTGTTCCAGGTGAAGCGGCAACTGGACAAGCTCGGGGAGCTGGTTTTGAAAGTCACTTACGAGAGCGACCCCATCCCCGTGCAGAAACCTCCGATGGAGGAGCGCGTTCACTACCTCATCTACCACATCGTCAAGAGGTGCGGCCGACGGCCAACCGCCAGGCGGCAAGGACAAATCTCAAAGCCGCGTCCGCGTTTGCGTGCCCCCTCAGCTCATTTGTGGTGGAGAAGCAGCCCTGCATGTCGACGCATCCGCAGAAACCTCTCGTCATCAAGACCGGGGTGCAGTTCACCACCAAAGTCAGGTCAGTTGCCGCTTTGGGCCGAGATTCGAACCCGGAACCTCTTACTGTGAGGCGGGCTGTACCGGCGATGCCCCTGAAAACATATCGCTTTTTGCCAGCGCGTATCCTGGTGCAATGTGGGAGAGGGCCCTGACATTAGCCCCGCCCCCGATGGTCGAAATGGTCCCAAGGAGCCGTGCTTGAAATTGAACAAGGAGTCCGCCGTTTTGTTTTCGAACCTCCATTTTGGACAAAGTCCGGGGCTCGTACTTGACTGACCGCTCCAGTTACTCTTCCGGTCGCGACAAAGCCAAGTTGCTACATCAAGCGCTTCACGAACGTTTTTCATCACGTAGGCTCCTGGTTCAACTTCCGGCGGTGGATTATCAGATCAAAGTGAGAACAACCTTTGACAAGTGAGTATTTCTTCTTCTTGGTGACAGGTGTTACGTCACTGCATCTCCTTCTGAATTATTTTTTTTTTTGGGGGGGTCTGTGTGTGCGTGCATGTATCTAGGGACCTCCCTCCTGGCAGAGTGTGAGTACAGAAAACCACAACACGGAATGTTCCGCTCTTGTTAGCATGAAATGTCCATCTTTACGCGTGGCAGCTTTTAAAGCGAGACTCTCGCGTTCCCGCTGCAATCCGAGCAAATTTGCATCCGACGCGCGCAACAATCAGCGCGTCATTTGACTTCTTTTTTTTTTTTTTTTTTTCACCTCAGGACCCGTCAGTTTTTCATCGTGACCAACCCCACGAAAGTGATGGATATTGAGGACTACTCCAACGGCTGCCTTTCAGTGGATTTCAGACACGGAGTACGTTACCCGTCAAAAGTTTTGCGTGACTTGCAGCTCGGCCGGGGTCTCGCATCCCCTCCCACATTGACCGCTGTGCGTTTGCGTTGTCGCGGAACTTGTCTGTGATAACAGTTGAAGGAGAAGAAATCCGGCAATGCCACAAAGAGCAATGAGGTAAGGACCCATTTTTTTTCCTCGGCGCTCATGATGTATTTTTTTAACCCAATGAATTGTTTGCATTCCAGAGTCTGCTCTCCGTCACGGAAGAACTTCACTCTCTCAGTTTTGAGGCCCACTTTACAACGCAGGGTCTGAACATTGATCTGGAGGTAAAGTAAGCGCCGACGGCGTCTCGATCGGCCGTTTTGGCTGGCGACGCCGTTTTCATGGGGGGGGGCCTCGATGCTCGCAGACGTGTTCCCTGCCGCTGGTGGTCATTTCAAACGTGAGCCAGATGCCGGGCGCCTGGGCCTCCATCATGTGGTATAACCTTTTGAACCGGCAGCCCCAGGTCAGCCATTCCGTCGCTCTTTGACAGCTTGCCCGAAGGGAGTCATGAGATGCACCTTGTTGTTGTTTTTTATTTGTATTTATTGATCGATACAATTTAAACCGTTTTGACTGCGCAATCAAGTCCACTCGCCTAATTATGTCCGAGGAGGAGAAATTTTGTGTCCGGGGCAGTTAGGATCGGATCAAAGTCCAATAACTCGCGCGCGTTGGCGTCCTCCCGCAGAATTTGGCCTACTTCAGCAGTCCGACCCGAGCCACGTGGGCTCAGCTCTCCGAGGTTCTCGGCTGGCAGTTCTGCACAAACTCCGTTCAGGGCCTCAACAAGGACCAGCTCGACATGTTGGGAGAAAAGCTTCTCGGTTCGATTGGCCCACAAAGTGGTTGAGATTTGCAACTTTTCTCCTTTTGCCACCACTGATGTCCTTGTTTTTTGTGACAAATGTTTCTAGGTCAACACTTCTCCAATAGTGACCACGTCCACTGGTCCAAGTTTTCGAAGGTACGTCTGAACAGCAGGATAGACGAGTGGAATGTGAGCATTTTCTGTCTTAAAATCACAAAGGAGCTGATCATATTCGGCTCGGGCGGCCACCTGAATCGGGCGGCCAAATTGGGCAGCCGTGCTGCACTGGCACGCCGGTTGACGCGATGTTGATTTGGAGCAACGGCGACCCTCTGTGGATGGCTCAATCCGCTACTTTTGCTACCGCTAGCGGAAGTGCTGTGTTTTCGCTTTTGAATGGCAGCGTACAATGCAGGAAGTGCGATTTGAACTCTGCAAATGTCGCAAACGTCACATTTTGGAGAGATCTTTGCAGGTGCTCTTATTTGATGATTATTATTTTTTTTATAATATTCTTTTCTTTTGCTCAGGAGAATATTCCAGGCAAACCTTTCAGTTTCTGGACATGGCTAGACTCCATCCTGGAATTGATCCGGAAGCACTTGCTGCCTGTGTGGAATGAAAAGTAAAAAAAAAATTTTTTTGTTTTTTTTCCATTAGTGATATGAGTTTGTGTCATTTTTTTTTTTTATTGGTTTCTTCTTGTCCATGTTAGGTTCAATTTCAAGTATGAGGGGCCACTGTACAACAAAACAAGGGGGAAAATATGTTATGGGTCAGCTTGTCTGTTTTAAAGTTAAAAAAAAAAAGAAGCAAAATCTAATCAGCAGTCAACAGGCCCATGCGCCTGCTTTTATCGTGTCTCCATTTAGGTGTCCGTTTCGGATGCCTGATTCTGATGGGCTCATTTGAGTGAATGTCGCACTTGGGGTGATGATAAGACTTTTTCGTGCATTCTGTTTTCATTGACTTGTCTGTCAAATTTTGTGTTAATATGTGAAGAAAGTTTTGCGAGGAGTTGTTTTTTTGTTTTTTGCCCTCCCCCCCAACATTCCACTGATTCTAGGGTACACCGCTTCGAGATTTCACCCCACATGACCGATTCAAACCAAAATGGCTGAGCTGCTTTTACATTTCGGGCATCAGGGGGACTTTTTCGTGCACCCTTTTGATAGATTGGGCCACCCAATTTGGTTTCCGTCAGTTTGTTGTCAGGGTGAATTTTTTATTTAACTTCTCTTTCCTGCAGGTATTCACCTAAAATGTCTGCTTCAAACCAAAATCCCCCACCTTCTGTTCAGGTCCTTGAGACTTGTGTTTTGATGAACACGTCTCTGAAATGCCTGTCGATAGGTGAAACTGGTTGGGGGTGGGGGGGGGGGGATTTTTAAAATATATATATACAGTATATATATATGTTTTTTTTTTTGTCTCCTGCCTGTCCATGCAGCTACATCATGGGTTTTGTGAGTAAAGACAAGGAGCGCGCTCTGCTGCGGGAGAAAAAGTCGGGCACTTTCCTCCTGCGCTTCAGCGAGAGCCATCTTGGAGGAATCACCTTCACCTGGGTGCAACACGGCGACAACGGTAAGCATCCTGAGAGCACCGAACCGGCCGTGCAAGTTTTTCTGAAAGGGGCACTCCCCCCTCCACAACAGGAGAGGCGACATTCAACTCGGTGGAGCCGTACACCAAAAGCCGGCTGAACGCACTCCACTTTCCCGACATCATCCGGGACTACAAGGTGATCTCGGACGGGGTGGTCCCAAAGAACCCGCTCAAGTTCCTCTATCCCGGCGTCCCCAAAGATGAGGCCTTTGGACAGCTTTACAACAATCTGCCAAGCAAAGGTACCGCTTTTAATCCAAAACGTTGTTTGACAGATGTTGGTCAAAGTCTTCATTTCTTTTGTCTCCAATTTCCAGCCTACCCATACATACCGTCCACGCTGATCCCCTGCTCTGAAATGCGGTGAGCTCATGACGCATTCAAATGTATTTTCGACAGATTGAAAAATTTTCCCTAACTTAACTCGTTCAATGCCCAGGAATTTTTTTTTTTTTTTTTTACGAATCCGGGCATTCGATCCCAGGTACGGCTTGATGTATTTTTCCACATTTTTCACGTGATTGGGTAACGAAGGGTCTGAAAATGGACCTTAATAATAGGGAAGAATTCCTCTCTGGATAAGAACACCGGCTTCATCTTTGACACCTTCTTGTAGCCAAATCAGAAGGTCAAGAGAAGCCTCCTGCTCATTTGTTCTCTGTGGTTCTTCTGCAGCAGCTCCAAGGTGAGCCCCCCGTCGCCAGCTTGCGATTCGCCCGAGCCTCCGATGACCCCGGGAGAGTTTGACATGCTCAACCAGACCCTCTGCTTCGACATGGATGTTGTGAGTTGCAATGGGTTCCATGTTCGGTCGGGTCCATCGTTCTCCAAGTACCCTCTGGACCTCGTTGGATTTGTCACGCTAAACATGATGTTGTTCCTGATTTTTTCCAGATTAATTCTCCATATTCGGAGTAAAGACGGATTCGGGGAAAAGTCGACTCCTGGGACACGACGCCAGCCAGCCAATAAAAACCCGCTCATCTGATCGCGTGCTAAGCATTTTTGTTGTGCTTATATTTGGGCTTTTTAGTGCATTGCGTGTTGTACCGTGTTACAGTGGATAAATAAAGGCCCGAAAAAAAGTTGATGCGGAATGGAGCAAATCATACACTACACTGTGTGCACGTGGCAAATGGACACAACACCACCCAAAGAAAAAAACACAACCACCTATGAGCTAGCGTTTCAGAAGTTAATTGTCGCTAAGTAATTGGCAACTCAATCAAAAGTGTTGCACTTGCCTGGAAAAGCCATATGATAGTCTGACTGAAACTCTTCAACTCACTTTCAGAAACTTCCTGGACACCGGATGACGCCGAAGCACTGCTGTTTCAAGAAATTCAGTGGGGGGGGGGGGGGGGGGCATCTCTGTGTACCAGTGGAGGAGGATTTCCCTCGCATCCCACCCGAGGCAGATGCGATAGACGCCAACTCACTTGTGACTCGAAAGCGGACAAGAGCAAGAGAAAACGGAGGCTTGGATGAAGTGTGTTTAAATGGACATTTTGTCATTTTCAATATATTGACCTGATGCCTCCACAAGGAAATCGGAGCACTTGCGACAGGAGCCAACATGACGTTTTCGCATGCGGAAGTGACGACTTCGTCTTAAGGCAAGAGCGGCAGGCTCACACACGCAAGTCGGCGAGTCCCGCGGCGGTGTGAACCGGGTGGGTGGAGGTGGGTCATATTTTCGTCGAATTCACGTGGTCATGCTGTTTGGCAACTCCCGCTGCGAAACCGCCCCCCGGCTTCCTCATTCTGTGACTTTGGAATACGCGGCGCGCACGCTGCTCCGTGGCTCTCCGACAAGCTCCGCGACCACGGTAGGTGGTGCCCCCTTGTCCATTTCTGTTGGTTTATCCACCCACAGAGACAGGTTGCGATTGCGGCGGTTATTGCCCGCGTTGTTTCTCGTGAGCCCGCTGTTGCTACTCTGACTAGCTAATGCTAACTCAGCCGCTTGTTGCTCGAGTTCCAATTAGTCACGCTGTGACAAGTCTTTATTTTTGCCCCCTCACCGCAACTCTTATCACAGTACAGTAAATCATTGTAACGTGACAATGGAAAGATCTACCGGGCCAAAATATAGCACGATAGCTGAATTTGAATCTCCGCAAATGACATGCGTTTTCATTTTATTTGTGTTTTTCACACACCTTGAGACTGTAAGACCTCCTTTGGAATGCGTCGAGCTGACCAGCGGAGGTTTCTTTTGCAGCCTTTTTTTTTTAATAATATGGAAAATAGCGCTCTCTACACGATTGCACTTTAAAAACACATTGATAACCTAGTTTTAAGTGGGGAGTGATGATGATGATTATATTTTCATGCTTTAATTCTTTGTGGCGCTCCTGGTGTGCGTGCCTTGGACACCAGGGGTCCGTATACTGTACACATCGATAGACATCCGAATGGAGAAGTCCGTCTGTCATGGATATCCCCATTTATTACAAAAATCTGCGGCTTATAGTAGTCGGATCCAGTGTACTTCTTGTAATGCCCTTGCATGTGGGAAAGGAGAGCCCCCGTTGTGATGCACCTTCCAGACCTTTATTGAGTGTTGGCAGAACATAAAACTTGAAAACACACAATGAGCACTCTCACACAGGAGCTGTTGTCGGTCACGCACTCACAAAGTCACAGATCTGTGCCAGACTACCGGGCCCGCCTCTTAAAGGCAGCTGTATCTTCTCACACACACACACACACACACATTTCATTGATTGCTGGGTGGGCAAGCACTCCATAAAGCCTACCATTTGTATCCATGCGATTATAGCAAGTGCCATTTTCATAATCGATCCCCGATGAGGATTCGCGTGATTTATCAGCCACACGCTTGCGGTTGTAGGTGGACCGTGCCCGAGATGGCGCAGTGGCAGGCCCTGCTGAGTCTGGACGCAGCCCTCCAGGCGCAGGTGATTCAGCTGTACGAAAGGAAATTCCCCAGAGAAATCCGCCACTATCTGAGCGTCTGGATCGAGAACCAGGACTGGTAAGTTCCACAGTCACATTGAATGACCAAAGCAACAAGTAGCCGAGGTGCGCCGGCTACAGAAAGTCGACCGTTAAAAGTGAGAAGGGGAAAAAAAAAAAGGCCCAGACCAACTGAAATTGCATGACGGGTTCTCGGGGAGGGCTAGGTCAGTATTTTGTAACCCTAAAAGTTCTCTTGGATTTAAATGCATTCAAATTTAGCATGCGTGCGGGTCAAGGCAAAGGGTCCTTCCATTTTCCCAGGAAAATCGAAATACATACACAGGTTTTGATATGAAAAACAACAATACCTGCGCATCACGTGTACCTGTACTTTTATGATTGCGTACCGTAATTTCCGGACTATAACCAGCAGCTTTTGTCACACGCTTTCAACTCTGCGGTACGTTACTAAAATTCGAAAGCTCTTTCTGTCCACCGTCTTCCTTTGTAAATACCTCACGTTGCAACGTGGGCGCCTGCGGCTCCTGTTTTTCCCCTTTGAAAATGTAGTGGGTGCGGCTCATAAACAGGCGCGTGCTATTGTCCGGATATTTCGGTATATCGTTCTAGCTGATGACTCAATCAATCAACGGTATAATCGGTTGAATACGAGATTTGGTTCTAAAAAGAAGTCTTAAATTTGCATGTTTTGATGTCGAAAATGTCCTCTGCTGTGCCGTATATTTGGAGTCTGTCTGGCTTCACGCCTTTGTTGTGTCGCCGTCAGGCATTCGGCATCTGTCGATGACCTCAAAGCGAAGACGTCTTTCAACTCTCTGCTGAATTCCTTGGAAGAAGAGTGGGGCCGTCGCGTCAAAGATAACAACATTTTGCAGGGCCCAGATCTGCCAGGAATCAAACAATACCTGCTGGTAGGCCAGACTTTACATTGCCGCGTTGCTGCTTTGACCGTGTTTTTATTTATTTATTTTTAGCGCGCGCAAAATTCCTATCACCAGATCATTTTACTTTTCACCTAGAATCATTTTGGAAATGACCCAAAGAGCCTCGCTGCTATCCTATGTGAGTGCCTGGAGGAGGAGAAGAAAATCTTGCAACAGGTGAAAAGAACGATATTATTCGACAAGTATTTAATTCAAGTAACTGCGACATATCAATCGTCGGGGCTCGCCCGCAGACGAGCTTTGGCGAATGAGCGACTCGGACCGGATTTACTTTGTTGTTTTGGTCTCACACTTGACCGGTTCGCGGACACTCCAGAGACTATTTTGTTGACAGGCAAGATGCGTTATGTGTCGAATAATCTGGGTACACGCGAAAGCAACTTGAGCAGGTAAATGTCTGCCTTCCACAAAGGTCAAAGGTTACAGAGTGTCTGTGAGACCATCTCGAGTGCTGAGGTCGTATAGAGGTCATCAATCGGCATTTTGGACAAGTCTGTGTCGACCTTACTCCTCTTTCTCGGCCGTTTCGATCTTGCTATGGGGGAAGTGATTCTTTCTTTGCACATAGCTGGCAAAAACAATCATCATTAAAATAAGAATATGTGGGAATCAAACGCCTGAACACAAATGAATGTATGATAACTAAAAACATATGGATGTAGGCGTACACGGCAACTAAAAGGCACCATTATTCATCCAGAGACAAGTGGAATCCCGAATTGGTGAGCTGAAGAAGATGTCTGAGGTTGGTAGTTGACATGAGCCCTCGAAAGGGTCTCTCTGCCGTCGCTAACGTCCGCCAATTGAACCCAAACGCAGGAGCTCAGCATTGCGATCGAGTCACTGGAAATGCTGCATGAAAACTTCAGTTCGATACAAGGTACGCTATTTTTTGGAAAACGGCCCGCCAGGAGATTTTAGCGTGAGTGACGCCGTCCGTTTTTATTTCTGCTTTTAGCGGCTCAGGACGTCGAGCACCAGGCCAACTTCTTCGAGCAGACAAAGCAGGTGATGCCGATACACCGTCCCGACGATTGCTCACTTGTGCAGCGGTCAAAACGCGATTCTTTCTTCACCCCGAATCATGTATGCTTTGACACCCATCTATGCCGGTGACACAAAATGAGAGGCGGCGCAAATTGAATGCTCTACCACTAGATGGCAGTAGGTCCGTCATCGCTCCACTGGTCGATACATTTTTACTCATTTTGTGAAATCAGAGATGCAAAAAACTTTTCTAGATTTTTTTATTTTTTGGCAATGATTCCGAATTTGCCCTCAATTCTTTTTTTTTTTGGATTTATTTCTTGCCCAACAGGTGCTTTTCTGAATGGCGGGGCACAGTGAGATTTGATTAAAAAATTTTTGTAGTCTCAAACACCGTAACTGGCGCCCTCTACTGCTCAGCTAGTGCCGTGCAGACAACCTGCTCTCCGACTTTTGCGGGAGCCGATACTCAGGACGGCTTTTGGTTGTCAAGACAGCCAGCAGTGGAGCGAAAGGGAGGCGAAAGACCGAAACATGCACAGAGAACATTCATTAAAAAAAAAAGGGTGGGTGGAGGGCGGGCGGGGGGCACCCGATTAAACTGTAATTTTCCAACACGAGCCAAACCTGACATTGAATTGGGCTGAGTAGTTAATATGAAGCCTTGTTGTTGTTTTTTTTGCAGATAGTACTCCGGCAGATCTGGAACGTCTCAAAAGCGGCTTCGGATGTGCTGGAAACGCTGACGACTGTGGAGTTGCCTGACTGGAAGCGGAGGCAGCAGCTGGCCTGCCTCGGAAGTCCCGTCGACACCCGCTTGGACCATCTGCAGAACTGGTTAGGAAATAGTCCTCCACTTCTGAAGGTCCTTGTAGCCTCCCCGTCCGGAGGTCAGCTGCCGGCGCTCTCGGCAAACACTTGGAAGCGTCCAAGCGAATGAATAACCGCGTGGAGATCGACCATCAAGATCCATTTGCGAGGGGGGAGTCAAATTAGCAGGATTCAAACACGCAAAGTGGACAGCTGTCGAAATTGTTGTGTAATTCTCCACCTTCGCGGTATTCTGTTGATCGGCGCGATGCCAGCATATGAATTTCTGCTCTTTTTGTGTGTCGCAGCTTCACAAGTCTGGCCGAGGTGCTCCGACAAGTCGAGCAGCGCCTGACTCGGCTTTCGGACCCCAACGAGCTCTATCACGGCGCCGGCGGCCCTCTTGCGGAAATAAATACCTTCGCGCAGTCTCTGATGACTAAACTTCTTACCAAGTAGGACGCGCCGCGGCAACTCTTGCTGTGTCGTCGACGCGCGTCGTTTGCATTTCCAGCGTAGCCCTGATTGCAAAGCGCCTCGTTTTTCAGTGCCTTGGTGGTGGAAAAGCAACCCGTCATGGCGAGTATGCCCAGCATACAGCAACCCCTGGTGCTGAAGACCAAGGCCAACTTCACCGTGGGACTGAGGTGAGAAGGCGCCCTTTGAGATCTCGTAAGGTCGGAAAGTGAGGACCGCTCATAGACGGGCGTCGGGTGGCATTTGCGTCGGTGCGGCCTTTTTCCGAAACGGAGCTTCAGTAACTTGAGACTTGATGGCATGTCAGCGCGACTGCTGCGAAAGCTTCCATCCTCCCGTTTGCTTTTCAGGTTCCTGGTAAATCTTGAAGAATTCCGATGCCTGCTGAAAGTCAAAGCTGTATTTGACAAGTAAGTCGAAAGGCAGGGCACGCTTTCGATCCCGGCCGGATCAGAACCGGTCTTTATTTTATTTTTTTTTCTTCTCTCTGACAATCAGGGATGTCGCTGAGAAAACTAAAAGCAACGGGTGAGTAAACGGCGCAAGCGGCCGGCCGGGCTTCAAAATGCTCTTCGCCTTTGATGGAGTCCCGCGTCTTGCGCAGCTTGCGTCACTTTGATTTCACCAAGGAGCCGAGCAAGGTGCTCGACGTCAACGTAACTGGCGCTTGCTTGGTTGCCGAATTTACCGACTTGGTAAGAAAGTTGAAGCTGAGCCCGTTTTGTAGAAAACGCATGAAGAGTATCTAACCCTCGGATACTCCCCCCCCCCCCCCCTCCTCCCAGGTACTCCAGGAAAGCAAAAAGAGAGCGCGAAAATCAGACGAGGTAAGGCCGATTTGTCATTTCTGAACGGGCCCTACTTCCATTGGCGACCAGTCCAAGGGCGTACGCCCGCATGTCGCCCACAGTCAAAATGGCGGACTTCCTGCCGAATTCGGAGGAATGCCTTCTTCAGCCTTTTCCTGCGCCTTTTCTTTTGATCGACGCGATCCTTCACGCTCGGAATTTTTCTCCCTGGCCAGAGCGCTTCGACCGTCACGGAAGAACTGCACGTCATCGCTTTTGTCACCCGTTTCCAGCACGCCGGACTGGACTGTCACATCCAGGTGAGTCGCAGATGGCGCTTCCGTTTGCCGCAGAGGACGCGTGACTGAAGTTGAGGGGCGGGGGGGTGGGGGGGGGGTCGGGAAAAAGAAAATAAGTGAGGCTTCCTTTGGTCTTCCCCTCGCCAGGCCAGCACTCTCCCGGTCGTGGTCATATCGGCGACGGGCCAGCTTCCCAGCGCCTGGGCTTCCGTCATGTGGTACAACGTGTCCACCGGCGAACCGACGGTAATTGCTGCAAGGCTCTCGCCTTCGGAGACTCTTGAGCGCGATCGACGCGCGTCCGCTAACTGGAGTCAGCCAGACGGAAAAGGGCGAATCGTCCCGGTCTGCTGTCTTTATGGGGATTCTACTCATTTGGAATCGGCGGAAGCGATAAAAGCGTTCAGGGGGCGCCAACCTGCGTCGATGGAGCAGCTGGACTGAATTAGCCCAGTTTGCGCTTTGGGTCCAAAACGAGGGTGTCAAACTCATTTTTGTCACGGGCCACTTTGGGGTTACGTCTTCCCTCGGAGGGCCGTGACGACAGAAACCGAATCAAGGTTTCATCGTCGCATCGTATTATTACTCGTCCACAAAAAACATGATGGCTTACTAGTTTTGAAATCAGTCGACTATTTGTTTATTTTTTTCAATTATTGTTCTAGTGTGTGTAAACGGGGGAAGAAAAATTATTGCAAAATCTCCTTATTTATTATACATGACAATGTAACAGATTTTAGCGCGCATCATGGAGGTTGACGCCAACGATTTGCTTTAGCGGGCCACATAAAATGGTGTGGCGGGCCGACTCTGGCCCCCGGGCCTTGAGTTTGACACCCGCGGTCGAAAATGACAAGTCATGAAGTTTGTATTTTCTCCCCCCAGAACCTGTCGCTCTTTTCCGACCCGCCGCGGCTGCCCTGGCCGAAGCTTTCCCAGCTTCTGAACTGGCAATTTTTGTCCGTCGGAAAACGGCGACTTGACGACAACCAACTCTCCATGCTCAGAGAGAAATTTGTCGGTAAGAGTCACGCCGCTCGCGCCGACGTAGACGGCGCCAGATCCATCTGCAATCGTAAAGCCATTCCGATGAAGGCCTTCGTTTGTCTGAAAGGAATGCCGTGTCGCTGATTCCCCCCCCCCCCCCCCCGCAGAGCATCCCGACGGTTTTGTACACTGGAACTCGTTCTCCAAGGGAGGTTGTCAGAAAAACGTCAACGTGTGGCTTTGGCTCTACGGAATCCTGGATCTCATCAAAAAGCACCTGGCGGATCTCTGGCGCGACGGGTAGATGCGTTGGCGACCGTCAACGCGGATCCTTCTGTCCGAACGGGCTTCTCATTGCGGGCCTTTTGCTTTAGGCTCATCATGGGCTTCGTCAGCCGAGAGCAAATCAAGAAGCTGCTGTGGGAAAAAAAGACGGGCACCTTCTTGCTGCGCTTCAGCGAGACCAACCGAGATGGCGCCATCTCCTTCAGCTGGGTGGAACACCATAACGGAGGTAACGTCGTCGTTTGCTCTCGCGGGAAGAAAAAAAAAAACCCCGCAGGCGAGACGTCTCGTTAGAACTTCTGCCATCTCGTGGAAGCACATTCAATTGATCCGCCCGCCACTGTGCGTCGCTGGTTTAGCTAGATGAACGACAAGACATTATTTGGCCCGACCGATATGGATTTTTAAAAATTTTTATTCCGCACGCATGTTTGTGTGTATGTCATCTTTTTCACGTTATGTCACCCGACCTCCTCGACGTCAAGTTGCTCCTTTCCCGCTTAGCCGACGGGGCTTTGGAAAAACACAAACGCCAAAGGATAGGTCAATGCGCGCACAGCAAATAAGCTAGCTCGTTAGCCTAAGTGGCGGAAGGTGAAGCTGACCCCCCCCCCCCGGGCCGCCTCCCGTCTTCAGAGACTCAAGTGCACTCGATTGAGCCCTACACCAAGACGGAGCTGGAGAAAACCCCGATGCCCGACGTGCTTTACGACTTCAATCCCAGAGTTCACGGCAACGTCACCAGGAATCCTCTGCTCTATCTGTACCCGGACGTGGACAAAGACGTGGCTTTCGGACGCTACTACACCAGCTCTGGTATGCGCGCTCTTCGCTAACCTCGTTTCTTGCTCATTTCGAAAACTAGACTCGAGCAAAGTTTGGCCTTTTGGGCTTGGGGGTTCGATTTGGCCTTTTTTTGCTTGTTTGTTTTCTACGTAACGTTGCGGTGGTGTCACAGAGTCACATAGAAAGGCACCCAAATGGGCGTCCTTGGGAACGTATCGACCACCGCGGGCCACTTTTTGCGGCTGTTGTACACGGAATGGACGCCAATGTCTTCTCTCTGTGCAGATAAGCAGACGCTTCCCAGGGGGTGGGGTTATTTGCCACGAAGACCCATCAATGTGGCCGAGTAAGTGTCACCTCAGGCTCGTACTTGCGTGAATGGACGCATGCTTGCAATGATGGGCCTTTAAGGTTCCAAACTGTGCTGAATTGCTTTGAGATTTTTTTTTTTGTTTGTTTTTGTTTCGCCTTCCCAGTATGCCAACGCCGCCTCCTTCGCCACCACAAGTCCAGCCCACGGCCAACGCGTTCCCCTCGATGCCCAGCATCCCTGTGGGTTTCCATTCACTGCATCTCTCACCCCCCCCCCCCTCCACTAATATTGTAACTAAGCACGGTGACACTAATCATTTGACCGTGCGTGGGTGTGTTTTCCCGCAGGAAGACTTTTGGCCTCTGCCGGAGCTTTCTGATCTATCCGACTTCATCTGAGCAACATCAAGTTGGTGGTTTCACTTCAATCTGAAAATACTTGAGGACGGGAGAATCGGGGATAGTGAACGTGTTTGGTCGCTGCGTGCAGCTATCAGGCCTGATACGATAACCAAGTCTAAATGAAATATTTTCCTAGAAACTGTAAATGATAGCATCGTTTAAATATCTATCTATAAATAATGGCAGTGATACAGTGACGATGTTCGAGCCAAGTATTGAAAGTGCAGCGATCCCTCGCTTTTTTTGCGGTTCGTTTATCGCGGCCTCGGTGCATTGCGGATTTTCCCCCAAACATATTCATAAATAAATAAATAAATAAAAAAATAATTAAAATCCGCAAACGGCCGCGAGAGGCAGCGAAAGTCAACAAAACAACAGCGAGCCACCTAGAGCAACATATACACCCACTGGATTTTGTTATTCATACACTAACCTAACCTAATTTATACATGTTTAAATCGATTAGTATATAGCATTAAGTCGTGTTCATTACTACAAAATGTACTTGTACATGCATGTATAGCATTAAATTTGGCCTTATAAATATTTTTTTATACTTATAGACGTGTACATATACGGGAGGGGGGCTTTGCTACTTTGCGGATTTTCGTTTATCGCGGGTGATTTCGGTCGCCATTAACCGCGATCAACGAGGGATGACTGTACCTCCTTTTAAAAGTGCGCTTAAGTTTCAATTCTCAGTCATGTTGAACATTTGCATTGAAATGGTGAAGCGATCAAATATCCGAGAAGCACAAATAAAAACGACTCGGGCTGTGTTTAAAAAAAAAACAAAACATACGAGCGCATCATAAAATGAAATGTCTCGTCGCTTTCACAAGGCTGGAATTGCTCGAAGGGAAATCCACATATCTATTCTTATTATTCGCTTTTTTTTTTTTGCCAATCGGTGCGCAGTCTGCCGTTAAAAGTGGCGATCCTTATTATTGCCGACTGTGTCTTCTGATTATTTTTTGGGAATACGTCGTAGCCGTCGGAATTCTCTCTCTTGATCTATGCCAGCACTTTAGAGTGGCAGGCAGAACAATCGACTGCTTTGCATCCGTTGCCGTTCGTCCCACGCGGCGAGCCACGACTGCCCGCGCGCAGCTTTGCGCCGCATTCAACGAGCCCGCGTTTCACACCAAGTTCAGGACATTTGTCACTGAGTGGGCAGCTATTTCCGTATTCTTCAGTTTTTGCTTTTTTTTGTTCTCTCTTTGCGTGTCCGCCACTTTGTTTGGCTCCGTTTGAGTTACGGGCCCGGTTGCGACATAGCAGGGCTCCTTTTGTGGAGACATTTGGGAATGTCTGCCCACTGTATGTTTGTGTTGTTGTTGTTTTCATAAACGCATGGGAGTCGGGCACCTTCATTTGTATATGACGCTACGGAAGAAATAAACTCAACTCAACCTTTATATTTGTTTGCCTGGCTACGCGTGACATTTTTCAAATGTAAAATTGGTACCTCGACTCAACAAAGGTGCCAACTGGTCTCGCCGGTTTTGAATTGTCTCGACGCGTCGCACAGCGCGTGGTGTCACGTACTCAACCGTTGGTTGTGAGGCGTCCGGTTCTGGATCGGTGGCGGAAGTTCTCCCCCCCCCCCAAATCTGTATTTTAAATACTGTATTCATGCACAATCGATTTTGATGGTTACGCTCGCCGCCGCTGGTCACAAATGGCCATCTTATCAACGGGCCCGATTTATATTGCCCTTTGGAAGGTCATCGACGGGCTGCGTTGCGTGGGGGGGGGGGGGGGGGGGGCGATGGTGTGTTTCACTGGCGCGCCCGGCAAAAAAAAAAAGAAAAAAAGAAAAAACATTTTGGTCTGGTGGTTGGGGAATGGACATTTTTAGCCTTTTGAAAGGCCGTTGTTGTAACCTAACGCTGCCGGTCACCTAAAATGATGCTTAGCCACGAATAAAGGCCAAAATCCCGTTGATAGTTGTAAGACCCAGTTTTCCTTTTCAAGTGCCCCCCCCAAATAAGCATTGCTTTGCTCCAAATCGTCTTCATTCAGCTCGCTATGGCGGTGACGTGTAGTGACGGGCAGAAGTATGAAATGATCTTACAACAGAATAAAAGCTTCGATGCGCAGACGAGCCGGTCGCCGGCAAATGCGGCAACATTTACGGCCTCCGCGTGTGTCCTCCCCCCACGGTTGCATTTCGGTCGTGAAAGATGATTTGAGTCCTAATTGGGACCTTTTTATGCAATCACAGAGATGATGAGTAGCCGCGTGCTCATTCGCTGCGAAAATGGGAGTGCGCGTGGCTCATTGTGCTCGCCGACTTCAAAATGGCGGCCGCTTTACATTTCTTTTGAATGGACACGTTTCACAAATAGACAGAAAATCACTTTTCAGAAGAAAAAAAAAAAAGATAAATCAAGCTATCTAACGTCTTGAGTTGGTGTACTCCCCCCCCCCCCCCCCACCCAAAGTTGCACATCAGCATCGATCGCATGTGGAGTTCTTTTCCAAAACACCCTCAACCCGTTGAGAGAAAGCACTGTCCCTAAATGCGCATTTGAGATTTGTCTGAGCAAAATGAGACGGCTTGATTGACACAAGTTAAGCGGCGCATCCCCGGGGCGAGATGGCAGCCTTTGTGAAGCGCCGAGCTACTTCCTGGCTTCTGATGAATGCCACTTGATGTGCAATTCTGAAATGTCAAATGTGCTCAAGTGACCTTGAATTTACGTTGCAATTAACTCATTCACTCCCAAAGACGTTTTTAAACGTCTTTTCAGACTTGGTCCAGAATTGGCTGCTACTGAATGCGTTAAAAAGGAATGAGCGCTATGACGAAGGTAGGAAACGGATAAATATCCAAATGCGACACTAGTTCGACTGTGTGTGTGTGTGTATTTATATATTAATTTTTTAGCATTTTGGAAAAGAACTCCCGAAAAATCAGCTTCAAATACATTCATCTTTGCGTGAGTTGATAAATAGTTTGAACGCTCTAAAAACGGAGACGGGCGGTTGCGCTCGTCCAACGGCAGAAGTCCAACAAAGGCTCTCGGCAAATAGTCAGCGCGACAACAATTTCCACGCACGGCAACGGCCACAATCAGAGAATGCACAAGACTCGCCAAAAGAACACAGAGAGAGCAATTTCCACGGAGATAATTGGAGATGATGAACGAAGCAATTGGGGTTCGAAGCGCGTCTTTTCAGACTGAAGATCCGATGGGAATGCAAAAGACGGCGCCGCTTCTACAGCAGGCTGTCCAAGCTCTTCTCTGCGCTCTCGTCGTCGCCCGAGGGGTCGGCCGCCCGATGTTTGTCGGCGTGCGGCTGCAAGATGGCCACCACGTCGTGGTGGCCGAAGTGCACGGCCTCGTCCATCGGCGTGTTCCCCCACCTGCGCGCGCACAAGGACGTTATTTGACCGGGCACGCTCGTCGCTCGCGGTCAGACGGCAAAAAAAAAAACAAAAAAAAACACAGAAAACGCCCAGCCGTCTATTTTCTTTGGGCGCCCTTTGAATGCGTTTGCTTGATTCTGACCAAGGCCACGTCCCGGGGGGTGCGCACATGCGCAACCACACTTTCTCAGTTGCGTCACTTTTTTTTTTTTTGTTCTCCCCCCAGTCCCGAGTTGTGACGGTCACATGAATGGTGGAAAAAGTTTGGGAATGATTGATCTTGGTCCCAGGAAATGCTGGCATTTGAACGGAGGGTGGCGTCATTCGACTTTTTTCGACACCCACCTGTCTCTGGGGACCGGGTTGACCTTACAGGCCTCCAGCAGGAAACGCGCCACCTCCGTGTGACCTGCAAGCACAAGCGCGGTCACAAGGAGATCGCCCGACTTTGGCCGCGCTTTTTCTTCGGCTTGCCGTTGAACCGGCCAGAGCGCTCGATCGGGTTTGTGTCTGAAAAATGGCCGAAAACCTTCCGCCGCTCGCCCCCGCGACGGTGACGACGCCGGCTCGCGGGCGTTACGCGATCATTTCAAGCGAATGATTTTTACAACTTGGTATTTTATTCGCTTTATTCCTTTGCAAGTCTGTTTGACGAGCAAAAGTGTTGGGACGGATTAGGCAGATTGTGATTGTCCAAAAAAAATGGATTCAAGTAAGCAAACCGAGTCGGCGGGGAGGAGTAGTGGCTAGCGCCGAACAAAACAAAATCGCCCAAACTATAATTGGTCGGGCGACAAAACATTTGGGTTAAAACCAAAATTCTTTTTAATAATAAAAATAAATAAACGAAATTATCACAAAAATGTCCTTTTTTGTCAATATCATCCACGAGCAGTTGCAATTAATTTTAAATGTGTTCATTTCGGTTTTGCTGTACATCCTGACAGAAAAAGGAAGGTCATAGGGTTGCTGGAAGATTGTGGTTTACTTTATTGTGTAATTTAGTCCCCTTTTTTGTTGTCTCGCATTGGCCAAGTACTATTTTGCAAAAAATCAACTCACAAACTAAAATGAAGCATTTTGGAAAAGAAAAAAAAGAAAATGAAATCACTATGATTAGCCCGGTGATTAGACTGCCTCACGGCTCTACAATTCCGGGTTCGAATTTTCCTTTTGGGCAGCTAAAATGTCCCCCCTGTGGGGGTTATGCCCCCGCCTCACACGCTGCTCCTGCGTCAGTGAGAGTTCCTTTCACCTTTCCTCCAGCAAACCGCTTCCCGCATGCGTTTTTTTTTTGGGATGGCCAAGGCGGCGGCAGACGGATGTGAAGCTAATCATGGCAAGTTGCATTTGTGTACGCTACCCTCAGCCGCAGCCACGTGCAAGGCCGTTCTGGAGTCGTAGTCCCTCTGCTCCATGTCCATGGACGACAAGGCAAACCTGCATACAGACACTTTAGTTTAAGGCTCCCCTTGGGGCAAACCGCAATGACGGGAGGAGAACTCAAATGTCACAGCAATGAGTGGATGAAAGTTGCCCAGAAAAAGAAAGCAGCTTGGGACTTTTAGTCAACCTTTCTTTCTTGCGCCGGCCGCTTCCAGTTTAGTATATTTAACATTGTCCGTATTTGGCCGAAAATTATTATTTTTAAATTAATAATTTTAAAAGAGCGGGTCAGTTGGACCCAAAACGTTTTAAGGGTAGAGGTATGAGATTTGCGTGAAAAATCAATTGACATTCAATAGAATACAATTGGAAAAAGGCACCAAAAAAGCCATTTAAAGATTTATATTTGATCTTCCTTTTTACCCCAAATCCAAATTTTTACACTTAAATAAATTGTGGGTCAATTTGACCCCGACTGTATTTTTTCCCCCCCTCTCTGAAAAACTACGTGGTTCACCCAGGGAGTTTTTGTATCTCGATTTTTCAGCCTTAGAACGCAGGTCAGTTTGACCCGAAGAGGTTTTGCATCATTTTTAGCCAATTGGGTCAATTTTTAACATTTCCACTTGAGAACACACGGCTCCGTTTGACATGTGGGTTTTAAAACTTCAATTTTTAAATTTGAGATTGCGTGGGTCAATCTGACCCCGACCCCCAAGTGTTTTACCATCTAAATGTTCACATTTCAAAACAGGCAGGTCAAATTGGCACAGAGAACTCGTCATCGAGATCTTTTTTGAAACTTAAAAATATCCGCGTCAATTTTTCAAAAGGAGATGTTTCAAACATGCGACCGGGTTTGTGGTTCACCTCCTCAGTGCAGAGACGTCTCCTGTGTAGGCGGCAAACAGCAAGTTAATGACAGACTTGACCTGAAGACACAAACCACACAGTCACAATTGCTCATTTTGGACCTCCTTCACGCGCGCGTCCCACGGTGCGAAGCCCGCGCCGACCCAATAGCGACCTCCTCTTGCCCTCCCCTTGGCCAACCGGCAAAACCACGAGGAAATATTTTGTGGCATTCTGCCTGTCCGCTCTCCGAACGTCAGCGAAAAATCTCAACTGGCATCACTCAACCGGCATGGGGCCACTCATTCTGGTGTGCGCCCCTTGGCCATCGGGGGGCAGCATAACACAAACACACGACACCGTTTTGATGAAGAAATGCAAAGACCTGACGACGACGCTGCAGCGTGTCAATTTTCACACGGGATGTTCATGTTAATTTCAATTTTATGAGGTTATATCAAAATTGTGGCAACATCTTATGGATTTATTTATTTTATTTTGCCATCCTACCGCTTTTTGTATTGTCCGTTAGCATTTAAGCTTGCACTTTTGTAAGTTTTGTTTTGGTGTAATTCTCTTGAGAGTAAACTTCAATTGGGAGTGGCGCTAAACCGCTTGAGGCCAGTTGCGGCGTTATTGTGGACCCCCCCCCCCCCCCCAAACTATACATTAGCAAGTTAGCAGACGCGGTTGTGTGTCGCTCTTGCCGTTTACCTCCTCTCCAACAGCATACTTGCAGTTGCTTTACTTGCTCTTGATTATTGCTTCTTTTGGTTTTGTCCATTGCCTCTCCAACCGTGCACCAATAATAGATTGTTTTACTTTTTTTTTTTTTAACCGTGTTATCAAGAGTTGTTGTGCTGATGGTATCACGGTTGATTCTCTTGTCTGCTCTAGCAACATGCTAGCAGGTGTGACGTGCCAAATACAGAAAAATCAAAGGACCACTTGAAAGTGTCTTGACTTGATATTTTATCAAGCACACCCAAATCAGTCAATTAACTGCATTTTTTTATATAATAGTGATTAGATTTGGGCAATACGGTATCTGCTCCTGCACTGAAGAGTGGCCCGAAACCCATCTCGATATTCATAAACCAAAACGGGAGCAATCTGTTGTAAGATGACCATTTTTCAAGTGGTCCTTCATGTGAGAAGTTCACTATTTGGGCCTTGACACGGATCAGAAAGTGGAGGGAACCATTTTTGCTTGTATTTAGAAAAGCTCAAAGTGTAGAAAACAAATGCATTAGTAGCAAATGTCACTTCAAGTATATGCTGTGGGCCGCTGGAAAATGGACAATGGGCCACAAATGGACCCCGGGCCATAGTTTGGACACATCTGCTTGCAACCCCACCCCCAAACACACACACATTAGCCGGCATTGCTGCTTGCTCTCTCTCTCTTCTGGCCATCTGTTCCTCCCCCCACCTGACGTGCCGCAACCTGCCCTACACCGTTCCTAATTGCCACATCCAATTAAACATGGCACTAAAGTCTAAAAATGTCCATGTGAAGAGCTAAAAGTGCTTTATTGGATTTTAACAACATCAGATCTGTGTGTGTGTGTGCGTGTGTGAGTGTGAGACAGATATATATATATATATACATATATATCTGTCAGTCAAAGAAACAAATGCAGAACATGAATGGAACAAGTTACAATTGTGACTTTTATGGAGACATTATGTACAAGGTACACTCAATGTGGACAGACAAAAAAGAAATCCAAAGACAAAAAAACCCCAAAAAACAATGATGAACTTGGAAGTGGAGGGTTCATTCATTCAACAATTCCTAATTATTGAACTTTTTTTTTCCTTTTGGGAACCCTCCATTTCCAATGTACATACAACTGATTATGTCCCAAGACACAAATCAACAAAAAGAATAACATGTAGTTTACAACTCTGTGATTTTACATAATTATCATACAAATTATAGAAAAAAAAAATGTGCATGCAAACAGTGAGAATGACGAGTCGAGAAGCCAAATCAAAACATTCAAAATCCTCTGGCCGGCCGGCGACTTGGATTTGCATTTGAGTCGGATTGGTTGCCATTGTAGATTTCAGGAAAATGTGCAGACGGTGTGCGGATTCATTTCGTTTGATTACTTCTTTTTTTTTTTTTTAAATAATCACCACTTTGCAACCCTTGAACTTTTTGCTCATCATGCATTTCGGACGTCGTTCCCTCTCCAAAACGATCAACTGATAAATTCCTCTGGTGTGACATGCTACTTCTCTGTCGAATTAAAGGACAACCCCCCCCCCCCCACCCGTCTATTTAAAACCAATCCGTTGTTGTTATTGCATGCCAGCGCACCGCTAGCCCCCCCCCCCCCCCACGCCACATTCTGGCACAATCCACAAGCGCTCACACACAAACGGTGTATTTCGGAAATAGGCAGCCGACGATGACAAGCAATTAGAACGAGGCCGTCTTCCCTAAGACGTCCCATCAAACTCTTTTCGAATCCTTTGTAACAACAACTCCCGCAACACCAACAACGGTCACGAGCCTGTCAAAACTACCCGTGACCTGATAGTCACGATAGCAGCAGCAGCAGCAGCTGACCCCGTTGAATCGAAGTCAAGTGAAAAGCGGCGCCACGGCGGTGACGGGCACGACATTCCCGCCCCCGGACAAGTATTGCCGGTCGCAGTAGTTCGAGATTGAGGTGACTGACGGCTATACATAAAAACTTGAGACAATACTGGAAAACAGGCGGTGTCTTGAGACTAAAAATTTGTTTTTAAATGAAATATATTATGTACCCCCACCTCCCCTAACACACGCACAATTGAAAACAGTTCCAAGGAATCTTGATTCGTCCAGATTCTGTCCCGAGTGCGAGGTGCACTCGGCACGTCTGACTTGCATCCTAATGGACACGACAAGCTGAGAATCGCCCCTAATCTTTCTCTTCAACTCGGAAGCTTTGCGCATCACAAATCCAGCGATGCTACGCTGCCCTCGACTGCTTTCTGTTCATCATTACAAAACAATTCTACTCAAGCTTGAATTTCGCCACCGGGCAAGACCCGTTGAAAAAAACGTAGCTGACAAATTTTACAGTCGAAACGGCTGCATTCCCGTCGAAACAAGTGCAATGCATTTCTGAAGTCAATTTGTGAGTCAGGTTTTACGTATCCCCCCCCCCCCCCCCCGTTCCACTTTCCCTACGGCAAAACGTGTACCTTGGCTCAGTAAAGATTAGCAAACACCTCTGGAGGAGATTGGCATTTTCGACAACTTTGCCTGAGTTCGACTGTGCTAATATTGGAGCGGAAGTTCACTCAACCGAGACTACCTTGTTCCTATTCATCTGTCAATCACCGACCGATTAGAGCGCGGCGTTTCACGTACGCGCGCGCACGGCGTATTAAACGCGAGCTTGTAGTGAGTGTCATTAAAGTGACGGTGTCGCGTACGCACGAAGGCAGCTAGCGGGTCGGTCCGAAAAATAAACGAGAGAGTAACATATCCCGGATGTCCGTCGCAAAAGAATTCAAAGACAACAAAACACAGCAGTAACTGCTTCACGAGCAATAAATAGTCCCCCCCCCCCCCGAGTGCCATAACTATTTGAGGGTGACGCAGCGGCGATAGACTGCGCGGACGTATATGGGTCCGACCTATTCGCTGACGTTGTCCATCCGATAGACTACGGTGGTGGAGGTGTCTTGGTGCGACTCGTTGGGCGAGACTTTTTTCCAAAGGGGGGCTTTCAGAGCGAGCTCCTGTTGGAGGCTCTCATAGTCCAGCGGTCCGCGGAATTGCTGCCATGTCAATCCACAGGAATAACACGTTAGTCACAAATTCCGAGACGGCAAAAAGGGGCCGCGCGCTGCGCCCCGCGCTCCGGTCGGCGTTCGCGGCGCTTCACCTTCTTCCGAGGAAGTAAAAACAAACGCCTTCCGTTTTTGACCGAGAGGGAACGCGTGAAGCCGAGCGGATGTTTTGGGAACGGGACGGTTATGGACACCGCGCGTCCCGTCCTCGTCGTCTCTAGCGTGTTTTCAAACATTTGTGGGCGGTTGAGTTCACGACGGCGGACTAGCGCGCGAAGAAGCCTGGGGTGGGCGAAGGTTGGGGGCGGTGTCGCGTGTCCTTACCCGCTGTTCTCCTCCCTCCCGGCGAGGATCGAGCTTCTTTGCAAAGTGCCTCAAGTTGTCGTAGTTGTGGAAATTAAAAAGTTGCACCAGGTCCTGCGATGCAAATACGACATGAAAGATGTGAGGACGAGGATCGAATTGGCAACGCATGAATCAACGATCTGGGCCCGGCTCCCGGACGCACGTGCGCCTTCCTAACGAATCCCGCGGCGCACTCCCAACTAGGACAAAAAGTCATTGGGGTGTCTTGTCTTGTTCAACGTCTCGATATCCTTAATTCATGTGATTTTTTGCCGCGTAGCGCCAGCGCACTGACGTCGGCTTGATTTTCACCCAATTTTGTCAGGCGCGAGCGACATTTCTTTTCAACATCGTTTCGTGCGGCCCGCGGCGTTTTGTTGGGGAACTTTCCTCGTCTTGGCTTTGTCCGCGTCGTTGCGACGCATACTTTGAGCAATAGCGCCATCTTGAAATTTGGTACGGCGTTTGAAAAATGCATTTCAATTCAAATGAGGTCGGCGTCTATTGTCCAAAGTCACAGAGAGCCACGGCGGAAGGGTGAAAGAACCACGTCGCCGGTTGCCGACCTCCGGACGACGGCGCGACGCATCCGAATACGGTCGTAGAAAATATGGGCGGGCGTCCCCGTTGCTTGTTTGTGTTTGATGCGAACTTCGTATGTTCTGCTCTTGGTTTGAGTGAGCGTAAAATCCAAAAGGTTAGACAGAGACGGTCACGTTTGAGGAATTTGACGTTCGGGTAATAGGAGCTTTCGGACGGCCGCGTCCGCGCGTCGGTATTTCCCGAGACGCGAGGCGTGTCGGATTGTCACCCGACTTGTGAGTTACATCGTACCGTGCAGAACTGAATCCCTCTGACCGAGTTGCCCATTTTGTCCAAGGGCGGCGACCAGCACATGATGCCCATCACGTTGGGCACCACCAGCAGGATGCCCCCCGACACGCCCGACTTGGCCGGCAGCCCCACCTGGCGTGGCAAAAACGGAAAGTTAACTTCGTGTTCACGTCAAGTTTCTGAACGACAGAAAATTCTCGTCTTCTTTTTTTTTCTTCTGTGCGGCTGTGACGCGGCACGCGCCGCCACTCGCTTAGGGAGGAAAGTGCGCTGTCGCAACGATCGGGTTCCAGCTTGAAGTGCTTGATGTGGAATGTATGGAATGACGTGACAGACGGCTCATGTGCTTTGGGAGAGTTTCAAGAGACAACTTGCTCGGTTCAAATGGCGCAACTCGTTTGAAGAGCGTCAACCCTCGTGATGCAGCAGTAATCTTGCGGGGTCAAGTTGACCCGTGAGCCAAAAGCATCCAAATCTCATTGAGCTCGGGTTAAATATTTGTAAAAATTAGTCTGAAAGGTTTCATTAAGAATCCTTCCTTTAAGTGCTTCCACTAGAAAAAACAAAAAACAGATGAGACCAAACGGAGTTGCGAATATCTGTGAACAAATGACAGCCACCAAAAAGATTTGTCATATTCTGTACGTTACAAGATAGCAACAAAGCAAGAAGGCAATGAGCTGATTAACTCATTCACTCCCAAAGACGTTTCTCAACGTCTTTTCAGACTTGGTCCAGAATTGGCAGGTACTGAATGAGTTAAATGAAGCATGCCCCATCCCCGCCCCTACTTCAGCAATTCTTCCGCACCAAGATGCCACAAAATGACACCAAAGCGATTTGTCAGCCAATAATGAGAAAACGGGGCCGTATCACTGTAGCGCCGACATAAATCAGTCCTGATGACAATTTGGTATTAACTTTCGAGCGCATATGCTAATACGCTGCTTCTCTGGAACAGCCCAAAATATCTCGGGGGGGGGGGTCAATTTGACCCGTTGTCAAAAAGAGTCTGAAACGGGTGGTCTAAAGATCACATTCTTGTGAACTAAGCCTGGAATGTTTTTTTTTCCCTCCCTTTTTTAAATGGGCGGATTTGACCCGCGACGCAAGCTAATCCGGGCCAAACCCGCCCGTCCGCATGAGCGCGTATTCCAAGCCTCTTTTGTACTCACGTGGAAGGCAAACTGTCCGGAGAAATCGTACATGCCGCAGGAGTGCATGAGGCTCAGGGTGTCCCTGACGGCCTCGGGGCTGAGAACGCGCTCGCCCGAGATGGGGCAGATGCCGCCGTTGGCCATCGTGGCGGCCATCACGCTGGCGCTCTCGCAGTTCACCTCGATGGAGCACAGCTGAAGAGGAAAAAATAAATAAAAATGCGCAAGCGAGCATTACTTACTACGTCATGAGCCGAGATGAAAGGGGACCGATGTTTTGTATCGCGATGGCTTTGGCGAAATGAGCAGTTTGTCGGTAGGAACACAAAATGAACTCCAAAACTGGCACTTCACACGGATCGCCAAAAAGTGCTTTGATCGAGCAAAACCGGCGTTTGTTGATCACCGCTGACTTGCTGACAGAGTGGAAGACTTTGGGAGATGAATGAAAAGTGGCCCGAAAAGTACGTCGCAAAAGTCCAACAACACTTAGCATTCAAACTCTCGCCAACTGGTTGAAATGGGAATTGAAAAAATGTCAGCCAGGAACAAATGACATCATGGGGGAGAGAGAAAAGAATTTGTAAAGGAGGCCCAGTTGGAAGGAGCATGCGTGATCCCACCTGAAAGTAGAGGTCCAGCACGGACGTCATGTCCGTCCCCTCAGGAAAACACTGCGGAGGAGAAAAGAAACGTGTCTTTAGACAAAAAGCGGTGCGGCAGACAAATGCGAATGTTTTGAAAAGAAAAGCATTTGAAAAATGGAACAAAGAAAAAGTGATCTAACATCCGTCCTTTGTCCTTAACTCATTCAGTAGCAGCCAATTCTGGACCATGTCTGAAAAGACGTTTAAAAACGTCTTTGGGAGTGAATGAGTTAATGCGCTTGTTTTTATGTTGCGCCTGCTTCCCGGGGGACGGCGTTGATGTTTCCCGGGGCAAAGAGAGAGAAATACAAATCAATTGATCTCACGATTCCCATCATTTTTTATCCATGTGCAGCCAAAGCTATTTTGTGTATTTTTCTTGCGAGTTGTTGATGTTGAAATGAACGCAGAGGCTCACGATAGTCGCAGACTTCATTGCCGTACGTACGCTCGTCGCTCCGTTCGAAAAGTCAAACGTCCCAAAAAGTGAAACGTCCCAGACGGATTCATGACACACAATCAAGTATGTCCTTTTGTCCCTGTCATTTAAATTGTAGCTCACAGCTAACCAAAGCCCCAAAGTCACCAGAATTGCTTTTTTTTTTTTTTTTTAAATACAGAAATGAGGTGGGACCTGGCCTCGTGAAAAGTCGTTTCATGAATGTGTATACTTCAATACACCAGTTCCACTTTTGAATTGAACAACTGAACTTTCCCATCAAATGAACTCATTCACTCCCAAAGACGTTTTTAAACGTCTTTTCAGACTTGGTCCAGAATTGGCTGGTGCTAAATGAGTTAATTGAAAGTCTCGTATGATTATATCCTGAAAGACGATCCATTGCACATTACGAAAGGAGGTCAAACCTTTTTTTCTTTCAAGTAGTAGCCGATGGCAAAGTTCCTGTCTCCTGAGTCGCGCTCAGACTGGAATCTGTTACACAAACACAGCACTGTCATTACTTCGCTTTGAATCGAGTGTGTGTGTGTGTGTGAGAGCGTATGTGGAAATTCCACTGCCCCTCCCTCATGTGGGTCCCTCATGTGTTCAGTGCAGCTTCATGCAATCATGTGGCCATCTTGCAACCCGAGCCGGTGATCGCATAGCATAAATCAGGCGCATGGCACATACCGACTACCACTACATGAAATATATTTCGTATTTCTTCAGTATGTTTGAATACAAATTGGTGTCTGATTGATGTGTGCGCGTGTGCGTGCATGTAAGTTTTCAGGGCGCACTATTGGTGGAATTTGTAGCCAAAATGTCCACCTCAAAGCAAAATGTCTGATTCCCCCGGTTGGATTTTGCGCACGGGTCCTTGAGACTTTTTCGCCCATTCCGTTCTGACAAACCCATCCCCTCGAGTTTGCGTCGCTCGGTGGCGCCGCAGTCAGGGGGCGAATAAAAGGAACGCCCCCGTAAAGTGACCAGGTCAAACCAAAAGAGGAGATGACTGACTATGAGTTTGCTACGGCGTTCATTATCCTCCTCAGAGTTGCAGTTTATCGCAGCTGACTTTGGGAAGAGGCGCCAGCCCCCATCGCAAGAGAAGCGTGGCCATGAGCGCATTTTCCGGTCGTCATTTTTCAAATGACTTACGTGGCGTTGCTGAAACCGACGTACTCGTTTCCCGCCATGTCCTTCAAGAAGTTCATGACCTGACGACACGCAAACCAACTCGTTAGGCCATTTTCACGACTCGAATCGGGACGTGCTCATACTTACATAGTCAAATTTTTCCGCGTTACCTTCACCTTGCTGAGGGAATAAGAAAGAAAAGGCAGTTAAGCGTCGTTTTTTTTTTTTCCCTCTTCCCACCGGGTGAAATATTTGTTACGCTAAAATGGTAACACTACGCGTGCTAAAGAATGAGCAGATGTGAATAGATGTTTAAAAACAAGTGTCAAATCACATACAGGTTAAAGAGAATGACTACAGATTGTGTTTAAGGGTGACAAGAGCGAAATCGTTTGCAGTTGCATGGGCTTTCAGTCGATGTGTTATATACCAAAAAAAAAAAAAAGCTTATGAATTCAAATGATATGGGATCGTGTGCAAAAAGCTGCTTAACCCTCCTGTTGTCTCGGCTACACCGAAAACGTTGCCAACGTGACCCGCTATATGCTTAGTCATTAAATCAAAATGAATCATGTTTTGTTTTTTTAAACAAATGTAAAGTTTGACACAAACTATAAATGTACAATAGATATTTATGCACTCCTTTTAGCCCCTCGTGTCACTGCGATATAGCAGGAATGTTTGCTAATATAAAATGAGAGAATTTAAAAAATATATATGTATATAAAACCAAGGGAGTAAGTTCCATACTCTTGTTTTTACATTTCAAAATATTTGCTTTCCATTTTTTTTACGAGATGAAATGGATCGTTTTGACAGGAGGGTTCAAGCCGCGGCTCCTTACCGTTGTCGCATTTGAAAATCATTGCGGGCAAATACAAAGAATTTTTGTGCCGCAATCGAGTGTTGTGCAGATGCAGGCGTCTCTCTTTCAACCGAACGTCAGCTAACATGAATCTTTGCGAGTGCACTTCAAAGCTTCGGGGGGGATACGTTAGCGCGCCGCCTTTTCGGATGCTGCCCATTACCAACCTCGAGAACATTGCACCAAGTATAAAACGGACATGCATTGATCTGCATATTGCCGTAACACACACAAACCGTCATGTTTTTACAGATGACACGTTTTCCCAAATAGGAATGAAAACTTAAGTTTTAAGCTCGACGCCGAACTGTGCAGAAGAAATAGAAAACAAACATACACAGATGGAGTTTCACTAGAAAGGATTTCTACAGGCTGATTGGAGAAGATCAGGAAGAGGGGGGGGGGGGTGGTTGATGGGGTTGGGGGGCGGGGGGGGGGGGAGAAAGATATGGAAAAGGAAGAAAAAATTACCAACGTCATTTGACCTGCAGCAGCAGTCATTATTTCCCACAGTTCCTAAGTCTGGAAAATATGCAACATACAAAAACAGCAACAGTATGTAGCCTTCAAGCACCACGGAACACTTTGGGGCGCGGGGGGGGGGGGGGGGGGCATACGGCCACGGCAAACATCCCAGAGATTTTCCCGCTGAAATTAAAGACGACACGTTATGGAAAATTGACTTCAGCCGGGTTCCCTGCGGAATGCTTGGCCGTTCATCAGGTGTGAAAAGAAGCCACCAAATGAATGGCTTATGAGCTGCCAATCTTGTGTTATGTAACAGACAAAAGTTGCTCCGACCACAACTTGGCACAGTTGGCGAAGCGCCACTTTCACATGACGGCTGAACTACGTAACCTGAAAGCCAAACGGTATGCAAAGTGGCGCCGACTTGTGCGTTGTGTTTGTCTGTAGGGATGGCCGAGACTAGCTGACAGTTGGAATCGAGTGGCTTGATGATGAAGTGCTGCCGCCGCCAGTGAAAATACATGCGCGGTCACAAAATGTGAAAAGGGTTCAAGTCGTATGAAGACTTTTTCAAGGCACCTTATGCTGACTGTCTTTACGGTCTTCCCGAGGGGGCCCTTGTGCGCTTTACATTTCGCACTCGCTTTTTTTTAGACTTGGGACTCATAAAATAGTCACCAAAGCCATACTTGAGAAGAGACAAGTGTCTCATTTGCAGCGTATGAGCCAGAGGCGCCCACTCAAAACAGACTCGTATCAGTGAGACTCTAATTTGGCGAGTTCCGACACATCGTTAGGTGTGCCAGCACGATTGATGGAACCTCGCCGACATTCATTCAACAGCCGCTTGTTTGCCGATTATAAAAAGGAACTAAAGAACACGTCGAGATATGGCCGCAGATGAGTAAATGGCGTCAAAGAAGTATGTAGACATGATACGTCTGCGATTAAAATTAAGAGACTAAAAGATTTGGATGTTGAGGAGGAGGCCAAGTCTGGAAGCTGAAGTTGGGGAGAGTCTTTGCTGCATCTTGATGTTTTCATAAAATAGTTTAAAAGTCATGTTGGAAGATGAGTTTAAAACTAGAAGGTATATTCATGTGTTTCGGGTTCACATCTTATCTATTTGTGGTAATGTAGTCAATAACTCACCTTTTTTTTTTTTGCCATTCAGGGCATGGCTCTGTCCCCATCCCCCTACAATTTGTGAGGGAATTACCGTCGTTTTAAAGGCAGTACCGAGGTGCGGCGCTGGCCACGTGAAAGGGATGAAGAGAAAGCCGCAACCAGAGATGTAAACTTTGAGCACCTGAGACTCGCTTCTCTGGCCTCTTCGCGCTGTCCAACAAACTCAACGGTAACGCCCCAGCCGATGGGCTACCCGTGAAAGGCGCGAGAAAATGAACGCTACGAAACGTCGCGTGAAAGAGGCTATTGTGAAAAGTGGCGCAAATGTTGACCGTTTTGTTGAGGTGCTCGAAGGTGACTTTTCGTCGACTCAATTGAGGAGCTTGCTCCATTTCTGCAGCAACCGATCCCATCCAGCCATCCGTTTTCCATACTTCAAGTACAATCGGTGCCAAAAGGCCCCACCCTACCCAAAATATAAAGCGGATCAGCAATGACGGTTCAAACAAAGCTTTGAAAGGATCTATGTCGTCAACTCTCCTGTTATGTCGCAGGTCCAGTTGAGCCATTTTGAAGTCGAAACAAAGGTGTGTATTTGGAGGCCTGCGAAGTGTACTCAACTATACAGATTGACTGGAATGGTGAGTCGTGGAGAACAATGTCCAATAGTTTGCGTGCTTTCTTTGATCAAAGTGAGGCAGGAAGATTGCTTTGCGATTCCGCAGAAACGGAACCAACGGCTTGACAGAAAGTCACTTTGATGATTTCAAATAGTCACGCAATCAAATATTTGGAAAGTGCAAAAGTCAACATTTTTTGTAACTTCAATGATTGGATAATATTTGAAAATGTTCAATGTAGTTCTTTGTTTTTGCCCATTTGTATTTGAAAATGTCCGTATTATAGTAAAACATGTTTGGCCGCGCGTCAAATGATAAACGGGGCAAAATCGGATTGAATCAAACGGCCTCGGCCGTTCTCTTCCATCAGTGACGACCACGCATCAATCCGACAAATTGGCCGTAACCCTTGCGCGTCTCCTTCTTGACCGTCGATGGTCTTTGCTTTGATTTGTGATCTGCCTCAATTGATTTCTTTCTTTTCCTGAGCTCTATGTTCATTTGAAGTGAGACGTATCCCAATTGGGTCTGCGTTTACACTGATGGAAAACCAGAGTAAGATCCAAACTGTATGCAAATAAGGCCACACGTGCCCACAGCAGGTCGAGGCGCAAAGCAATCCCGCTTACATGATGCACATGTGAAACCTTCCATAAGCTTTAGCTGGCCTCAGTTGACTCTTGGCTTGTTGATTTAGACGATTTCAAGCACAGGACTCCATCGGCCACTGTTTGCAAATAGTTCCCTCTTCTCAGGACAATGCATCTGACTTTGACCAATTAAATACGGTCAAAGTCAGATGCATTGTCCTGTGTGTTTGATTTCGCTTGTTTGGGCAGACGCGGGTGTGTGCGAATGAGCAATCGCTGTATTTTCGATGAGGGCAAGCCGACACGGATGATATGCGATCCGATCTGTGCGTCTACCCTGAACTCAACTCGGCAGATATTCGCAAGGCCTCACATTTTGATCCCCAATCCTGTTTTTCTCTCTTTACCATGATGCATCCGACATGGTGCGACGTGAGAACAAAAAAAAAAATAATTGTAATTGGGTCACTTGAAACATGCGGCGTCAATCCGGTTTTCATCATCACAACAAGACGTGGTGGACGAGGGTCGGAAATTCTTCGGCAAGACGCGATGACAAGTCCAACGATTGGGTCGGATGGAGGGCGCAGCGCAGCAACACCGCGGCGGGATTTGCGGCAAAGGGTTTCAAGGAACAATTTGATACGATCGTGACTGCAAGATTGTCCATATGAGTCAAGTAAAGGCCTTTGGAACAACATTTTTTTTGAACATTGACACCAAGTGAAGTGGAAAAAAAGAAAAGCGGTGTCTTGTTTTTACCTTTATCAGGGAAGTACACACAATAGCGCCAGCGTTCACCATGGGGTTGTGGGGCTTATCTGCAAAGCAACGATAGCTCAGTTAATATGTGGCATGTGAGCAAGTGAACTTGCCCCTGGGAGCGAGCGCGACTGTAAACAAGATGCCGCGCGGTGCAAAACAAGCTCGTAAAGCCACGAAGATCCAAGTTTGTTTTACCGTTAATCATTTGCCGGCAGCTTGACGCACGGTGACAGCGCCGCGTCAAAACTATGCGGTTAAGCCAGTCCCTCGTCAAGCCGCACGCTTATCGGGTGACGCGGCAGCAAGGCCAACTTTTTGACGAGTTGCGTCACAGCGAATTCCTCAACTACATGATCTCCTTGCGCAACAGCTGTTGTGACTAAATAGTACAGGATTACGTCATGGAGGTATTCCCGCTGAGTAACGAGCCGCAAAATGTTTTGATCGTTAATATGCACATCCGCTCTTATAATCACGGCGTTCTGATCGATATCGTGTGAGTGGAATATGAGTTAAGTGGCAAAATCCACCCGGCTTTTAACAGTCTGAAGGGGCGGCCATTTTGCCGCTCTTTGTGGGCTGAAAATGACATCGCAGTTGCTCAGATTTCAGGTAACGAGCAATCGCAGCCTAAGTGTTTTCCGAAGCTGAGCCACGATTGGTTGTTATCTGGGCAACCGGGAGGCCATTTCAGCCTCAAAGGTTGAAGGTAAAAGGCCGAATGGACCCACCGTCTTCATCCAGAAAGAGCTTGTTAAAGCGCAGTCCGCTGGGCTCCTTCCCGATGAAACTGTGCACATATTCGGTGCCGTGGTCGTGCACGGCGACGGCGTACTTGAGAGGCTTCACGCATGACTGCAGACAGAAGGGCACCTTGGTGTCGCCCACTGTGTGCCTACGACAGACGGACATTTCCGAGTCAGCTGAAGCCGAAACACATCGTTTAAGCCAGGGGTGGGCAAACTTTTTGGCTCGGGGGGCTGCATTGACTTAAAATTTGACAGAAGGGCCAGGTCAGCACGAGCTATGGTACATTAAAAAAAAAAACTGCATTTGTTGACAATCCATATCAAACATCAACAGAAAAGCATGAAAGTACGGTATTAATATACTTTTTTAAATGACAAGTGTTGTTGATGACCTATTTTAGCCTGTGCATCGCTGCAGATGGGTTGTGATCAGACCAGTAGAAGTAGAGCGATACAGAGGTACTAGGTGGTCGAAAAGATTGCCCCGCCCCCCCGTGTTCTGCAACTTCAAGTCAATGCGCCACCTGGCGGTGAAATGCCTGTCATTACAAGTCCAATTGAAATGAATGCAATCATTCACATCGAACCTTAATTGTGGACCGACCTTCGGCGGGCCGGATTAAAAAGACCAACGAGCCAGATTCGGCCCGCGGGCCATAGTTTGCCCACCGCTGGTTTAAGCAGTCCCCCGTTTTTCGTGGAAATCGGCACAAAGGTTCTGCTTCAAACCAGAATCAAGCCCATCATCAAAATAGTTGACTCCCTGTTCAATTTTGGGAATGCGAGACTTCTTTTTTTTTTTTTGGTGCGACGTCGGCATGCCGTGTGCATCGCCACTGCAGAAAAGCAAATCAACCCGCGGCCGCCCCGCCCTCGATACTCGGTCGAGCGCTTGCCTCACCTCTGGCCATCCACCGTGCACAGAGAGACGGCCCACATGTCCGGACTGAACTTGGCCAGTTGAGGAATGTAGTCGGCGACCTGAAGGAGGACAGAAATCAAGTAACGCGTCTGGAAAAAAAAAAAAGGCCAGCACAGCTCCAGCTCGACGCTTGAGGAATCAGTGGAAACGTGACACCTCCGCGTGAATCCTCAAGTCGGGACACCAACCGCAAGAACCGCGTGACAAGAGGACAGGAGTCATGATTGATCGACAGCGGCCATCGCCAAATTGAATGCATGGTCATGCGGATGGAGAAAAGAAAGCGTCAAAAAAAAACGTTTTGTTGACACAGTGGAGAGAAAAGGAAGCCTCCCCTAACTCGCCTCTTTCAAGTGACACATTAGACGCCCGTGACACGCTTTTGTCCGAAGCCTCGCGAATGAAGCGACGAGTGAAGTGACAAAGGACAAACCTGCCCTTCAGAGAGCGATTTGGCACTCTCGTATAGCTCATCAATGCGGGAGGAGAAGGACTGGAAGTCGGGGATGACGAACTTCTTGCGGAAGGCCTGCGTGAGCAGGACAATGTTGCTCTGGACACACCTGATGAACAAGACCACAAACAAACAGCATGCTCAACCGCGGCGACCGCATGCAACCCAGGGCAGAGGGGGAGAAAAAAAAAAAAAAAGGTTTGTCAGTCGAGTTTGCAAACCCTGACGTGTGACAAACTTTGCGTCGGTTTGTCGATGAAGACGCTTCATCGACAATATGGCGGTTCATCGGTTCAGCTACCATGAACCCATATTGAGATGGCGTGTTGCCGCGTAGCGTTTAGGCTCGTGGCGTTGTTGTGTCAACATTCCAGAGTGCTTCATGGAACAATATATTGCGTTGCAATGCAGTCGGCGCATCACGTTTCCCTCTCAACTTGGGAAATACTGCCAGTAGTGGCGACTCACTTCTTGAACTGGTGCCTGTCCAACGTGACGCCGTCCGGAGTGGTCTTTAAAGTCTCTTTGAGTGTTTCCATACATTCCTTTAGTCTGGGATCTCCAGTGCGAAGTCCTGTGGTCTTAAGAGCCTGCAAATGTGAGACAAGAAACGACATTGGTTCACTCCCCAAAAAAAAAAAAAATAATAAATGCTCATTGACCTACGGTGAGTCAAAATGACCCGCAGGCGATGGCAAATACGCAAATGTTTTGCAATTTAGTGTTCTCTGCCATCTGTCTTTTTATACGCCGTTCAAATATGGTTGTGTTGCAAAAAAAAAAACTAGAGTAAAAGCCCCCCTTTGGAATGGCCAAAATGAGTCGAAAAGCAGAATGGCCGTGTCAGGTGTTGTCATGTCAGAAGGTCTTCAAAATGGTCGTTTTATGGGCCTACGAACGAAAGCAACTGCAGGACTTACCGTGAGGAATTTATGCACCGGAATAGTTTCTTGACCTTCGGCGACTGTGTAGAAAAGCAAATCCTCCAGACTGGGCAGGATGCCGGCATTTCTTCTCCTACGTTGGAAAAACGGCAACCATGTATGAGTCCCTTTTCAAATGCATCTCTTTATCTCGTTTCCATTTGTCATGTTCATAACTTGGCAGAAAAAGACAATCCGGCTCGCGGCTCGGTGACGGCGTGGAAGCGTCAAGTCTGAGCAAGAACTGGGCCGACTCCAATGCTAACGGCACTTATCTGTTTGCTCCTCGCGCCGTTGGCACCACGGGGAGCGATATCAGTGACACACACATGTCCGCGAGACCGTTATAAAGGAATAGGAGCGCAAAACTGTCGAGAAGGCAAATGGCAAATCCTTTCCTAACATTATATCGATTGCAATTTCACTCATGGAGGCAGCACTCGGTTATGATTTTGCGTAGCTGGTTCGTCACAGTTGTCCTATCTTGTCGATGGAAAAGAAATGCAGGTTTTGCCCATAAAAGTGTATGAATTGACCAAGTCTGAATTCCGGGCATTCTCTGGCCCTTTGCCCCGCCAAATAGTGGGTGACGCTTGGATTAGTAGAGTCAACATTGTAGTCCCGTTCACACGCTGATCGTGACACAGCGGCAAAGTCGGAAATGGAAGATCCGCAACTCGGCACCCTGCCTGGAAAGCTTCATATGTGGGAGAGCTGGGAAACATTTTCCCAGCCTGATTAGAATTCAATAAAAACGACCACATGTGCCACTTTGTGGCAATGGTGAGTCGTTCTCTCAAACTTTTTACACCGAGCACCGCCGAAAAAAATAGATTGCGCTCTCCAAGTACCACCATGAGGAGCAACATTAAAATACACAAGCACGGAAAGTAGTCATCAAAAAGTGAGACGGGCATTATTGCGAAAAGTATGTTACATAAAACTTGTCAATGAAAATTGTCCATAAAACTTGAATGAAAAATGTATCTTGACGCTTCAAAACCGTTTTTGAGGATAAAATGCAAATATTTTCGACTGGTGAACTTGGCTGTTATTCTTTCGCGTACCACTAGAGGGAGCCTGACTAACACTTTCAAAATAAGAGCAAAGTTGTCCTGTTTGAGGGGTAAAAGTGACGATGTCGGATATAGGACATAATTTGTTTTTCTCGGGACAGCGACGTACTGCTTCATTCAATGTTGTACTTTTGCTCGCGTGACACATCAGGCCTTCTTCACGCCGTGTCGCATCACTCCAGCCAACCATCGAGGTAACTTTGTGTACTAGGACCCACAAAGCACTTCCGTGTACCCAATTCAACGAGAGGGCAATATTGACAGTACACGGCATCTGTCGGCCAACGCCGAAGCGCTAGCGAGTCGGCGTGTGCAGCTAATGCACGAAGAACGCACTCGGCAAACTGCTTCCCGAGTGCCCGTGTTGCACATGGATGAGACATTTTGCAAGATGGTTCTTCTCCACTGGAAATATTGATTTTTTTTTTTCCCCCTCCTGCATATCACATGAAGTGTAAGAAATGCGCAAACATTCGGCGCTGTTCAAGGTGAGCGTGCCGACGAAGCGTGAAAGCCGAGTCTCTCTATTAAGAGTGTCTGTCTGCACATGCAAAATGAAAATGTGATGTGCTCCAGGCACGTCCCACCGGCAGGAGGCCCCGGGGGACGAGCCGGGACAAGGCCGGAGAGACGATGTCTCCCGATTGGCTGGGGAAGGCCTTCCCGGGAAGAGCTGGAAGAAGTCTGGGCTTCCCTGCTAAGGCCGTTGCCCCCGCGACCCCACCCCAGATAAGCGCTACAAAATGCTACGGTACGCTGTTTTCATCTTTATTTCGATGGGTCTTATGCTGCGAGTCTTCAGTATACTTGCATGCATTGTTGCTTGCTGTGTTATATTCAATGCCAGGGGTGCCCAAGTCCCGTCCCGGAAAAGCCCCCGCTCAGCCAGTCTTTGAGGTCTCCCTCCTCCGGCACACGAGATTCAAACAATCGGGATCGGTATCGCTCTTCTGCAAAGTTTGCCGATGAGCCGATCGTTTGAATCGGGTGTGCTGGAGGAGGGAGACGCTCTTGGAAAAGGTTGATTGAACTTGAAATCGCATCAGTGTGAACCGTAACAGAAACGGCAGGATTCATCGGTCCATTGATGATTGAATGTCAAATCATTAGCGCCGTTCTGGCTTCTCCCGAGTGTGCGACTATTTTCAAATGCGTTTCCGACATGTCACGGCAAATTAACGTCACGATTGTGTACGCCTCGCTTGCAAATCCGTCCAGTTAACACCCGCGCCGTGCCAACGAGCCACTCGTCAACAGTTGCTTCTCCTTTCTATTTCCGTCTGCGATGTACCACATTGTCACGAGGCCTTCGGTTCTGTTTGGACTCCGTAATCCTTTTCGGTCACACGGGCCGTAACACACCAGTTAGTCAGCTTACTACCCACTCAAGTTTGGCTTTGCATCTTCAGCCTCCCGGTGCGCTAGTTTCCCAAAATCAACAGGATCCACTGCTTGTTTAAAACATCAACAAGCAGTTCATCTTCCCCCCACCCCAAAAAATGTAATAACTATATATTTAAAAAAGACTTTAGACAGAGATTTCAGACAGATGTGAAGAAAGTGACTTTCACAAATCTGGTGAGCAAGTTCAACACATACTCCAACGGGTTTGCGTCTGAAGATTGACTGGTTGGCTTCTCGTCGCTTGTGTGATCTCGTTTTAAGGGAGGAGTTGATTCTTAAACTACTTATTCTTTTATCAAATACTTTTTGAATCGATTATTGTATTGATGATTCCAGTGACTAATGGAACAATGGGATCAAATTTGGTTTTACATGAAAGCCTATTACAAAACAATTTTCACCGATTACTATGGTAACTTTTTTGAAACCGATTCGGTCATCGTTTGGGTCGGCCATTTTCTACAGTTGAGTACATTCTCAGTCATTCGCGGGATTTCCTTGAGGCGGTTCCACAAAGACGGCTTAAAGGGTAGCCCCAATTTTCCCAAAAATGAACTCTGAAATGTCGGCACAGCGGCGTCCGATTTTCTTTCACTTCAAGTTACTGAAGGTTTCTTTTCAGAATCTTTTTTAATTTTTGGTCCATATGTAACTTTGTCATCGCGAATGAGTTGATTTTGCTCCTACAACCCCTGGCTGTATTCTAAGCTTTTATGCAAACAGCACTCCCCTGCGTTGCGTGTTAACTCCCCCGGAATGAGCATCGACTGGTGAGCTAATCTACTATTTGGCTCCAGTCTCAATTAACTTTCAAGATAGCTCGCTGGGATTTTAAGTGGGTGAACCTGCCGTATTTAGCCACTTGGCACTGTGTCCAACATTAAGGAGGCAGACTTGTGTCCTAAATGCCGGCGCGCCGGCTTCCCACAACGCTGTCTTGTTTGGTAAACAATGTCACTCGTGGTTTTAACTTGCGAGCTAGCATATACCGCTATGTTTCTTTTTTTTCACCCCGTTTCTTTACAAGCATGGATGAATGAGGATGGAAAAAGAGGAAGAAGTAAAATTACGATTCGGAGGGAGATGATGGATCCAAACGGTGCCACGTTAACTTCTTGCACGTTGTGTTTGCGTGCGTGCTTATTTTCGTGCTACCCACTAATGAAAACGCTGTCGTGTTTATGATCAAAATTATTTACATAATTGCAAATGCTGCTTTTCATTGCACATTAACCACCTGCACCGCACAGATTCTTTTTATCCATCCATCCATTTTCCGAACCGCTTGATCCTCACGAGGGTCGCGGGGGGTGCTGGAGCCCATCCCAGTCGTCTCCGGGCAGTAGGCGGGGGACACCCTGAATCGGTTGCCAGCCAATCGCAGGGCACACAGAGACGAACAACCATCCACGCCCACACTCACACCTAGGGACAATTTAGAGCGTCCAATCAACCTGCCATGCATGTTTTTGGAATGTGGGTGGAAACCGGAGCACCCGGAGAAAACCCACGCAGGCCCGGGGAGAACATGCAAACTCCACACAGGGAGGCCGGAGCTGGAATCGAACCCGGTACCTCTGCACTGTGAAGCCGACGTACTAACCACTGGACTACCGGGCCGCCCAGATTCTTTTTAGCAATCTACAAAATGTTGTTCTTTCACATACCTCAGGGCTTGCACCCAAGACGAAGCTTGGCCTACTTGTTCGTCCAGGTTGTAATTTACTGGTCGTTATTTTCTGCTAAGTGAAATATCAAAAGGCAGCAGAAACTACAAACGAGTACAAACATACTGTCGTATTGTGTTGATACAGAGCTAAAACTCAAGGAATTCGAACATGCCCTCAATGGGTGTTTAACAAATGCAGAATAATGCACAAGAGAGAAAGAGAGAGAGAGAATTGAGGCCAGTTCGATCTAAAGGTTGTGTTTTGTCTTTTTTTTCCTAGATTTTTTAATCGAATCAATATTGTTGTTGTTTATTGAACATAAAACATATACAGTAATAATTTGACAGAAAATAAGGTAGATAAAATAGTAAAAAGAAAGAAATCAGTCTTCATTCAACACAGTTATTATGTTCAAGGGAGTAGGAAGAAGTAAAAAACGTATCTAATCCTACCCCGTTATGTGTTTATATCTAATAAATCATTTTTATATCAGTCAGAAAAGAAAAAAAGTAAGAAGAAAGAAGTCTCCATTAAGGCTCATACTTTACCCTTAACCGTGATATTTTTACAACGTTTGGTTTGTATCGGGATTATATACATCCACACCCTGGCACTCTTGTGTCAATTTTCTCTTGTATTCTTTCACATATTTCAAATATGACACTGAGTAGGTGTGTAAAAGTCGTTTTAAGCTTATTCGTCCCAAGACACAGGGACAGGGACAGGAGTGAGCGAATTCACTCGAATATGGGGTGAATCTCCGCGCTTGTCCATGTTGTGTAGTCCGCATGAAAACAAGACCACAATGTATGCTGGGAGAAATCAGGTACTGACCCAGAACAATAAAGGAGTTCGGTGGGGGCAAGATGTGCAAGGTGATGCAAGGTTATGGTCTGGTTGAATCAATCCACAGACATTCATTTTGCCGCCTTTCATTGACATCCTGTTCACTTTTTTTGTACGTGTATTTTGGTCTAGTTTTCAGCTGTTGTAACTAAATACGTTCCTGTCCTGTTAATCACGTATCTAACAAAACTGTTGCTTTTGACTCGAGTTTCTATCATCGGGTACTGCACAATTTGAATGTGCCATTTGGTTGAATCTTCTAACTCTGCGGGATCTAATTCCACACGCGTAAGGTGTAAAGGGAAGTTCACAACATTTTTTTTACAACAGCAACCCAGTTCCAGTTCGCATTTTAAGGCGGCGTGATCGCCAAGAGCCATATGTGCCGTTACAACGTCATAGCTAGGTATTAGCAGCAGTCGGGTCATGCGCATGTGGATTTGTGTTCGCGATAAGGCTTCATAAAAGCGGCTCGTTTCAGATTCATTTAGGTTCCCTTTGTGTGTAATAGCGAAAGTAGAGAAGGGGGACGCCATCAGCGCGAACATCCTGTCATTGAGCTGCAGACCCCGACTGCGAAGCTAAAAGAAGCAAAGCTCGAGCCACGACCGCAGCCGCCTTTTGCCTTTCACTTACTTGTCAGCGGCCGCCTCGACGCCGTCGTCCTTTTTCTTCGGTTCATCCAGTTTCAGATCGCCCTCCGCCTTCACGCAGTACGGCCGGACGTGGAGGTACGCCGCTGGGTACGTCACCCGGGACGCGGAGCCATTGAGGAGCTTGAGCCCGGCGGAGGAGGCGGCGTCCGAGCACCGGTGGCGGGTCGCGAGCCACCCGGCCGAGGGACACTTGAGGTTGGCTTTCAACAACTCCTTGAGCACTGTGGCGAGCCTAAAATGGAACATCTCAATCCCCGTCGGGCTGGTGGAGACGCGTTGGTTGGATAAGAAGAAGGCCCCGCGTTCAAAGAGACGACTCGACACTCGTCAGGACGTCTGAGGTGATGACTCATAATACGCTGGCGCCGATATATAAATACAGTACAGACGCAGGTTCACACCCACCTCTGCTCCCATTGGTTAAGAGACGGTGACGTCGCTACGCTCCCTTACAGTACAGCCTGTCGAGTAAAGCGAAGCCCCCCGGGCCTTCGCGGATATTGCTTAGAACACGAGTCGCCACCCTTTTAAAACAGAAAGTTACTCCTTTCCTTACGCATTAAATTGTGCGAAGGGCTACCAGTGAGATACGTACTTCTTACAAACGTTAAACACTTTCAAATGCCTTGATGTAAAATGTAATTATACGGGTACTCTATTTGTGCTTCGCAAACGCTTGCACCAACTCCAGCGTACACCCCAATTCACCCACAGAAAGGTAATCGGGAAACGTTCCAGCTCACCCGTGGCCTTCAAAAGAACAACGGAAGATGCAATGTTGTCCCTTTCTTTTTCTGGCAAACATGCTCTCAAGCTCAGCCAGTCATACCTGACAGACTAGACACAGGGCAAAACAAAACACCTGACAGACTAGACACAGGGCAAAACAAAGGTCATTTTTTCTCCACCACGCCCTCTAGTGTCCACACGCCAGAAATCAAAAGTTGCCACGACTGCAGCAGTTGGGCAGACGACCCCGCCGCCGCTCAAGCATGTCCAAGTTAGTGAGCTACTACACGCTGTGCGTATTTGTGTGCTCTCAGCTCCGGTACGCGAGCGTTTGGGCGGACGATGAGGTCAGGATCGAGGTGGTGTACCAGCCGGACACGTGCGAAAAAAAGAGCAAGAGAGGAGACTTGATGAACGTCCACTATGACGGCTTCCTCGCCAAAGATGGGTCCCAGTTCTACTGCAGGTCAGTGGGAAAGCGTCTCTTCTTACATTCACTCGTAACATCAATTAAGCTTTTTGTTTGAAATTACTTTCTTAAATGCACATTGTAACGCCCTCATAACTAGTATTAAAGATGACGGTCTTTAGGGCTCTTCAATTGCTTCATCTGGAGCCAGTGCATGAACCTGCAATCTTTCAGATATATATTTTTTTTAAAAAGCACAATATTAAAGCAGCAGTGACAAAAAGAACATAACACTAACTTTTCCACCAAAAGTGCTGCTTCCAACAAAAATGTTCAATTTCCAGTTCAATTTTGTCAAAGGAACTGTGAAACTGGTGCCGGGGTCTTATTTTTTCCAACTGTCAAGGGGCCTTGTCTTGATACAACTTTTTCCACTTCCAATAGGAAACCAATATTGTGGCCTAGAATACTGTCTGATACTGATGTTGACCCGTAGGATGTCAGCAGGAATGATACGTGCTTTATACTGATTTAGTGTAAAATTTTAGACGAGACTTCATCAAGTGATACTATTCAAACAAACAAAAAAATAGTCAACAACAGTTGGTAGGAGAATAGATGACCCATTTATTCCAAACATTTGGATTACAGAAATCCAACGTCATATTAGATCGACACGTTGCTAAATAGAAGAGCGGGAGTTTGGAATGGACTGCTCTGCTAATATCACAGATGTTGGACGTAGACCGATGTAATCCGATAATGTTTTTGGGGCCGATATCAATATCGGATTGAGACACCCCTCGACACTTTGATCAATCACAATCTGCTTGTAACGGTCGAATTTCGAGTGAGCCGCCGTGTTCGGATGGATCAACATTGTTTTGGTGGATCTCATTCGGAAGATCTCCGATGCTGCTTTTAATAAACGTTCAAGTTTAATGATCAAACCAGGGTTGGGGAAGGCCTTTCTCCAGTAATGACAATTGCCATTGCTGGCGCTCCTCGTTAGGATTCCCGTTGACAACGTTTCACGTCAACGGTGCTTCAAAGTGTTAACTTTCCAGGAGGCCCTAATATACGATACAATACATCTTTACTTTTATAGCACTTTCACCACAGCTACACCTGCGAGTGCTTTGAAAAAAAACACTTTAAATGTTCTTTCAGTCGCCACGACAAAGCCGGCCACCCGCAGTGGTTCGTCCTGGGCGTGGGACAAGTCATCAAGGGCCTGGACATGGGCATGGTGGACATGTGTGTGGGGGAGAAGAGGAAAATCACCGTTCCGCCCGCCTTGGCCTTTGGAGAGAAAGGCAAAGGTAGCCGGTTGGATGCTCCCCGTCGCTCGTGTCTCTGTCCAATCGCAGCTTTTTTTCATATTGTGTCCTTGCCTTGCAGTTACTCTAGCTGAGAGGAGGGCCTCGCATCCCCTTTCTCGTCTACCCGTGGCATGACTGTAAGCATGCGCTGAGGTTTTGAGGTTCCACACTTGCCCTCCCACAGCACTCCCGCTCACTTTGTCGATATGTTGCTTGAATGCGCACGTTGTCTTTGTACCAGTCTGCATGCAAACCTCACGTCTGACGGCTACAGAGTGAAAACTCGCACTTAATTAACCTTCCCGTTACATTCATTTACCATTAAAAGCGAATTGGACGGAAAGGTTGCTCATAAAAGGGCGCGTGAAAAAGTCTCAATGATCCAAGCAGGAAGTCGTCATGCTTCATCATTGAAAAGAGTCGGACACCTAAAAAAAAAAAAACGTCCTCCAGAACCTTTTTTTTCCTTGTTTCTCGGGAACAGCAATAATGTCCCCGGGTCAAATTGACCTGACGCATTTTGTTCTTCCAAAACCATGAGAAACCGAATTGGGGAAAAAAAAGCCCAAAACAATGATTGGTTTTTCAGGAGCAGCAAAAATATCCCTGGATCAAGTTGACCCAGGGCGTAAGTCATCTGAAAGAGTCCGAAACGATAGAAGAACCCCAAAACATTTGTTGGTCACGTTGGTTTCTCAGCAACAGCGGGTGTCCCTGAGTCAATTAAACCTAAGCTAGCTCAATGCAACTTTGCTTAGCTATTGGCTTTGCCATGACTATGTTTATCTTCACCCCATCTTTGCTCTTGAGTCATGGGCAAAGAAACTCTTTGTGGGGGGAGTTTATTATTCAATTCAATTAGTCTTAGTGGCGTGTGTTTTCACTTGCGGGGGCGGCACTTCACCACAAAGCAACCCGATCACAAAATAAAAACTGTTGCTATACAGTGGAAAAATGAAATAAGGTCCCTTTTAAAATACAGGACCCGTCCCACCCAATGCGACGGTGGTTTTTGAAGTGGAGGTCTACTCCGTGTCTCGCGGTCCACGCAGCGTGGAAGCTTTTGGAGAAGTCGACGTCAACCAAGACCGAAGTCTCACAAAGGAGGAGGTGAGAACGTTGTCGGCGTTAACACGTGATTGGCTCCTGAAGGCTTGCGAGCAACGTTTGCCGGTTTTTCCAGATCAAAGCCCACCTGAAGATGGAGTATGAAAAAGAAGGCGAGCCCCGAGACGACCCCTTCTACGAGAAGATCGTCACCGACATCTTCCGCAAGACCGACACCGACAAAGATGGGATCATCAGCGCAAAAGAGTACAACATTTATCAACACGATGAGCTTTAGCCCTTTCCACTTGTAGTACATTCAAAGCGTGCGATCGTTTCTTCTAGCCCGTGACTTTTTATTTGATTTTTTTTTTTGAACTTTTCATAGTCCACAAATGTGTTTTGGGTCTGATGACACTGAAGCTTTCAAACTCCGCAAAATCTGTATCGACGCAGATAGGGTATCATTTTGTACAACTGTAAACAATAGTTTGTTAGGACCGCAAGGATTGAGCTACTTTCGTCCTTTGCCCCTCTGCAGTAATAAACCAACTGAGGCATGCTTAATTGTCCACAAGTGTCAGAAACGTAAAACAAAACACAGGAAGGAAACCGAGAGGGGTCTGCTAGAGTATTCGGGTTTGCTCACTTTGGGCGAAAACCGTTTTTTGGTCGTAAACTCAGGCGTAAAAATAGAGAATTTTCTGGTTGAAATGCCATTTGGTCAATAACTGAGACATTCGAAAACCGAGGTTTGACTGTATGTGAATTTTCATTGTACATTCTGATTCGGCTTTTAAATGGGTCAGTTTGACCCGCAGCAGAACGGGAGAGATTGTTTGATAGATAAAACGGTGCCAGAGATGGAAATGTCGGAATCAAGGTGATTTCAAAATCGGGGTTGGAGATATGTGCACATTTTAAAGACGCTTTTGTGTCGAGAAATGTCTGGAACAAACAAATACAATCCGACCGTCGGTGTTGACATCACGTCACGTCCCATGCGCTTCGCATCTGTTACAACTGGGCGAATCTGGCAAAATGGCCCTCCGCAAGTCACGCTTCCCCAAAATAACGCCCGCTTCATCGATGAAGAATCGTTGAAAGGCGCTATGACATCCACACGAGTGAACCCGCTGAAGTTGTCACAGTTTATGAGATCTTGAGCCGGACTGACGGCACCTTGATGGCCGCCGCCTTCACCCGGGATGTTAGGTCCACGCCCAGTGGTGCCCTGAAACAAAACATCTCATTGACAAAATTCATAAAATAATGCAACCCACACGTACGCGCGTACTTGGGCTCGTAGCTGACGTCCGCGTCGGGAGGCAGAATTCCCTTCCCTTCCCTGAGTCGCTCAACTCCGTTCCTGATGGCATCAAGATGCAAAAAGGTCAAATTTTTAAAAAAACAATTTGTCGGTCCAAAGAAACGCTGGTGACGCACCACGCGATCATCACGCCATTGTCGGTGCAGAATTTGGCGGGAGGGCAGAGCAGGCGCAGGCCGGTTGCCTCGGCGATGATGCCGAGAGCTTTGCGGATATACTGATTGCTTGCCACGCCTCCCGACACAACCTGTAACACATCGTCGAAAATGTTGTGGGTAAAATTGAAAATTGAGAAAAGGAAAAAAAGAAGCAGATTCATCTTCTTCGGGCCTTCGTTGTTCTTTTTTTTTTTGTTTAATTTTCAAAAATATAAAACGGGTAACTTGACCCCAAACAACTGTTGATGTATCCAATCGTCCACATCCAATCATTTTGCCGTTTTTTTATGTCGGAGAGTGATATGCACTGGGGCGGCATGGCTCAGCGGTCGTTTCCCAACTACAGAGGTTGGCGGTTTGATCCCCAGCCATTGCGACCATGTCGAAGTGTCCTTGAGCAAGATACTGAACCCCAAGTTGCTTCTGATGCTGCGTCATCGATAGATGAATGAGGTCGTAGTGTCAAGTGTTTTGAGTACCTAAAGTAGAAAAGCGCTAAACAAGTGGCAGCCCGTTCAGCATTGACTCACCAATGTGGGTGCGAGCGAGGGCAGCAGTCCGTTGGCCTTACAGAAGAGGACGGCGCGATGCGTACGCTTGGCCAGATGACACGCGACCGTATGCTGCGTCGCCGCCGCTATGTCGTTGACGCAGGACAGCAGAGTTCCACGTTCGATTCCTGCAGGCGGAGGGGGAATTACTGAGCGGGTCCATCATGCGGCGATCAAATGGATACCTTTACCCAAGGTTGGGTTCATTATTTTGAGCCCGCAGATTGGGTTGAAGCTTGGGTTGGGCAAAATGAAAGAGCTTTAACTTCAGTTGAAGTAAATTTAAGGTCACTTTCTTATTAAATATTGGTGAGCAACACCGTTGACTTTTGACACAGGGAAATCTAGTTTAGAGTGACCGGCCTACTCATGGACTATTGTGAACCATCAAAGGTGAAAGTTACTTCTTACAAAACATTGCGATGTTTCCTGAAAAAAAAAAAATAGAAGGAAAGTTGGCTGATGGCGGACTAAGTTCCTCGTACCTTCCTCTGCTTCTTTTTTCTCTATAGTCAGGTTAACTTGATTTCGTAGGCCGGCAAAAGAGAAGCAGCAGTCGTACGTTTGTCCCATGGGTGTCCTGAAAGGAAACCTCAAGCGGTCGCCCTCCTGAGCCAGGAGCTCTATAGCCTGTCCTCCGCTCAGCGTGGAGCATCGTGGATGCTCGGTCAGCGACAGACGTCTTGCCACCTGTGGATGCACACAAAAAACACCCGTCAAACACGGGAGATGGTGGGGTGGGGCGGCGCAGTTTTGTGGCAGTGAATGACTGAAAAGCATCTCACCTTATCTAAAGTATCACCTGGAGCTTCATCCAAAGTGTGACCCAGCAGAAGGAAATCGTCCACGCCACGAGCCACAGCGAGCAGTGAGTGCCCGCCTGAGATGAGCAGCACCAGGAAGGGGAAGGGGACAGGCTGGAGCAAGCGGACGGTAAGCGCGTGGGCCTCCATGTGGTGGACAGGGATGAAGGGCGTGCTGTGGCGCCTTACAAAACTCAGGCTGAACTCCAGGCCCACGCCCAAGCTCAGGGCCAGGCCGGGCTTCACCGTGGTGGCCACGGCCGACAGCTGACATGGGTCCACGCTGCTCCTCTCCAACGCCTCCTGAACTACACGCTCGATGTGCTCTTTGTGGAGCTGCTGGGCCACAGTGGGGATGATGCCACCCGTCCTACATTGGGAGAGTTTAACTCAGATAAGCAATTTTCTCAACTTTTCAGGGAGCGCTACAGTGTCACTTTTGTTTGGTGGAGTGTGGGGCAATGTGGTTGGGAGAAACTGCTCACTTTTACCTTACAGTTACGACAGAAGATTTGCTCCATTTGTTGACCCAACTGTCCTGGTAAGACATTAATGGAGCAGTGCCTGAACTTGTGAGTTTAATTCATTCAGTGACAATGCTTGTCACGGGTCATGGTACCACTGTATTGTTAATTTGTTTTGAGCATACATTTTATCAACTTCATGGCCACAGATTAGAATTTCATTTGCACATTATACCTAATTAGTGTCCACGCATTCGTAGCAATTCCCCACCGGCGGCACATGTTGTGGTTATGTATTTGTATCAGTTACAGCTTTCGTTTACATGTATATCATTGACATTTGTAAATTGCTCGTGTAAACAAAGAATTAAAAAGGGGGCGCAGGGAGTCCAAACGATTACGCTTTTGACAGGTGACCTTGGGCTCACCTGAGGTGCACCTCTTTCTGAGAGTGGAGGGACTCGCCCAGGATAGTGCCCGTCTCACTGATCACGGCCGCTGCGGTGTCGTCGCAGCTCGTCTCAATGCCCAAAACCAGCCGAGAGTAACCGGAGACCGGGGAGCCTTTCTCCATCGCAACGTCGCCATACCGCCACCGTTTAAATGGAAAAAGCAGTCTCTGGATATGCTTGTTCGCTTTGGAAGCTAACATGCTAACGAGTATTTGCAGTCAGTTTAAATGGGCAAGACATCTCACTTGAAATTTAGAATTAAGAGGGAAAAAGAGAGGTTGATACACTGATATCGGAAAGTATTAAAAACATTTATTATTTTTCCAAAGTCAATGAATACCAACTTCCGGTTAATTTCTTCCTCTACTACTACGGCTTCCTCTTCTTGGGACCTTGCAATCTCGCCACCAAGTGGTAGAAAAGTGATTACAATATGTGTGCGTGTTTGAGTGTGTGTCATTTTTATGGATGAAAAAGCACAGAACAGTATACCATATACATGAAATTTACATGTTGGAAACACGTAACAGTATACTAATTTACCAAATAGTACAGACAGTGCCAGGGTTTATACATACATTAAAATACATTAAGGCAGAGTATTTTTCTTAAATATGTTTGATTAGGGTGTTTTAGGCAGTGTCCCATGTCAAGTCAAGTCAACTGTATATATAGAGCACTTTCAAACAGCCATCGCTGCATACAAAGTGCTGTACGTGGAGCAATTTAACATATACAATAAACATGTAAATAATTCCGTAAAAATACACGGAACATCTTAAACAAGGAAGGATTCCTAAATTACACAAATAATAAATTGAAAAATACAGTAATGCACACCATAAACCTAAAATGCATCTTTCGCTTTTAACACGAAAACGTTGAGAGAAGTAGTCGTGGAGGACGGAAGGTTCCTGTTACGTTATTTCCGTTTAGAGGGGACGCTTTAGTCTGCTGCACCAAGTCGTCACCACGAGAGTTAATGGACTCCTTTTACACTCGAGGATCGAAGTATTGATGTTCTAAAGGTAAAGATGATTATTCATTCATCCTCTTTTAGCAATGCAACGTTGTGGTGATATATTTTGTGCAACGGTGTGGTGAAGTCTTGGGTTTGTTCTTCGTGTTCACGCGTAGCAGCGTCCTCTCGTTCTCCAATTGAGTTTATATCCCACATTTTTCCATATAATTTTCCCTCAAGGAGACATGGAACACCCGCCATGTATTTCCGAGGAATTGCGGCAATTTGTCGTGCGTGGCGCTCCACCCACAGTCTATTACATCCCAGCATTCATATCTGACGAAGAGGAGAAATACCTCCTGCAGCAGGTCTATCAGTCCCCTAAACCCAAGTGGACTCAGTTGTCCGGCAGGAGGCTGCAGAACTGGGGAGGCTTGCCACATCCCAAAGGCATGCTGGAGGAGAGAATGCCCGGCTGGCTTCACGCGTACTGCCAGAAAATTTCCTCCCACGGGGCGTTCGATGGGAAAACGGCCAACCACGTGCTGGTGAACGAGTACAAACCGGGAGAGGGGATTATGCCCCACGAGGACGGACCCCTGTACCACCCGACTGTCACCACTGTCACCCTGGGCTCACACGCCCTCCTGGACTTTTACACGCCCGTCGGCCGGTTGGAGGGTGACAATGATGACACGGTTGCTGCATTGGAGGAGGACCGGCATCTTTTCTCGTTGCTCTTGAGGCCACGCAGCTTGTTGGTGCTGCAGGACGATGCTTACAGGAAGCTTCTCCACGGCATTGGAGCACGCACGCTGGACGCTCTGACAAGCAAGGTGTTGAACTTGCACGCCGCCGAGGCCAAACCCGGCGAAACGCTCACTCGGGGAACCAGAGTGTCGCTGACCATTCGGCACGTGCCCAAAGTCTTGAAGACCAAGCTTCTTCTCGGGAGGAAATGAGTGGGGGTGGGTGGCTGTTGATTAACCCAGTGTTTCTCAACCTTTACGGATCCAAGACACATAGTTTACATTTAGGAAACACAGCACACCACCAAATAAACACAGTGGATTAGATCTCACGACACAACGTGATGCGGTTCGTGGTAAGGGAATAAGAAAACCTTTATTAGTCTCGCAATGGAGAAATTCCCAATTCACAGCAGCAAAGTTATGAAAGGAAGAAGTAGAACAACAAAATATAGGAGCTGCCGGAAAGGCAGCCACTCTCGCGGCGCCATTTTGAAGTCAAAATAACACAACACAACACATAGGACACAGACCGTCGTGCAATCTTCACCACTTTTCTGCATACACTTTGTTGTCTGAAGCAGTCATAGATGAAAGAGGAGAGGATCAAAGTGTCCTTTCACCAGTGGGCCAGAGACGTCATGCTGAAAATGTGCACACGTCTGCTACACTGGAGTAGTCCTCTTAGGTTTCGGATCAGATTGACCCATAGTAAACATTAATAATCAAAGAAAATGTTTTCAATAAAACTTCTTTTAATACCCTTTTTTTTCTTATCTTTTTAAATGTACTTTTGAAAATTATATATATTTTATGATGACTAAACATGAACACATTTGAATAAATAAATGGGACCGAATGCAAATGTCAGTGTGAACATGTCTTTCTGTGTGAATGCCAGACGAGCTACATTTTCATTTTGAACAGAACGTTGAATTAACGCTGTAAGTGGGAAATTTAACGAGCTCGTCAATCTTTCTTGAGCTGCCTATTTCTGCAAATGTGTCTGAGCGGGTTTTCGAATGTTGCAAAATTGCGAACGACGCAATATGCATGATACTGTCCGCACACGGTTTTCCAACCCATGATGTGGATTCTAGGCTGGGTGAAGATCCTCCATTTTCACGCAACTTATGCTTTGAGATGTCATTGTACCCTGCAACAGATACAAGACACCCTGTACTCGATTTAGCAAAGCAACCCCGGAAGGTAAGCGCATCTCCTCTGTTATTTGTAGCGGGTCTTGTGTACATATGCCCAGGCAAAATTGTTAGCGGTGAAAATTTGTTTGTATCATGTTGCTAAATTGTTGTCTTGAATTTCTGTGGAGTCCAAGCAAAGCTTAAGACGAATAACGTCATTCTAGAGCGTAAAGTGCTGGCTGACATCAGAGAGCTTGGTCCCTGTTATGTTCTGGGGTTGCTCTGCTACATCTGAATGAATTACACGTACCTACTGTGGAACAGCAAAGGCTTGGTTATATTCTGGGGCTGCTTTGCTACATCCGGCACACGGGTCCGCTTTGATGATATGTCATGACACTGAAAACGTCACATAGAATTTTTATATCAATGAATTGAGAATAGAATCGAGACGGTCCAACTGCCGTGTGCAGGACACTAACTTTGCTGTGAATCCCATCCGACAGGAGAACTTTTTTTTTTTTAAATGGAACCAGCAAGTAAGCGGCGGAAAGGCGCGGCATGTGACCCCGATTCTTGGACGCCGTACCCAGTCCTTTCGGATGAGCAGATGCATGCCGTAGAGCTGGTTGACGTCTTTGCCGCCCCTATCCTCGACAAGCGAGCAACATCCCGACTGATCGGAGAGCTCAACAACCGCTACCCCTTGACAGGCCTGCAGCACGTCAAGAGGGTTCGTCCCACCAAGGCAGAGGAGGGCCGCCCTCACTCCCTGGAGATCCTCCTGTGTCCCGTCAGTAAAGTTCCAAACTTTGATCTGGTCTCGTTGAGTCTTGGATGCGATGGGTTGGGCAAACCCTTCGTTGTCAAGGTACCCGTGCGCCCCGCTTTAACCAGACCCCAATTTGAGCTGGCAAGCAAGCACTGGCCCACCTCCTTCCACGAAGACAAGCAGGTGACCCACGCCCTCCGAGGAGAGTCCTTCAGCCCGGCTCAGAAAGCCCTGATGCACACATACATGTCGGTGGCTTTGTCTGCCGCCCAAGCAGGGAAGGCCTTGAGGTTGGAGGCCGTGGGGGCTGTAGCCGTGGACCCGATCTCTGAGAGAATCGTGGCAGTGGGCCACGATTGTCGAGGGCGACATCCGCTATATCACGCTGTCATGGTGTGCATTGACTTGGTGGCCCGAGGGCAAGGTGGCGGCCACTACAGGTTGGACGCGTACCCTGCTTGCCGCTCGATTCCGACATCCCTCTCTGAATTGGCGCAGAAGCCGTACATCTGCACTGGGTACGACCTGTACGTGACCAGAGAGCCGTGCGTCATGTGCGCTATGGCGCTGGTCCACTCGCGGATCGGTCGCGTGTTCTACGGCTCGACTTTTGCTGACGGAGCCCTGGGGACTAAGTATAAAATCCATACGCTGAGAAACCTGAACCATCACTTTGAGGTTTACAAAGGAGTCATGAGACGACAGTGCGAGGAGCTCAACGGTGTGCCTCTTTGAAAAGTATCTCTTATTACTTTTATATGAAAATTTTAATAAATCTGTTTAAAACATTCATTGCAGATGTGTTTTTCATGTGGAGGTTGAAAATACTGGTTCGTCTTGTGATTTCAACATACGCGGAGGGGGGCTCTGTTTTAGCAAAGCAGCCCCAAAGGACAACCAAACTTTCTGACACCGGATTGGTCTGAAGATTTCGTTGTAACTTGTATGGAAATATTTCTGAGTCAGTTTGAATTCGAATTTCTAACGCTGAACTTTATTCTAAATACTGAAGGTGAAAATACCCCCACCCCCTCCAAAAAAAATGCTGTGAAATATGGGGGCTGCTTTGCTACATCTGGCACGGCTGTCTTGAAACTGTGCAGGGTAAAAGTAGTCCAACGAGATGATAAAAACAAGGTCGTATATCTTTTAAAGATGGGCCACACATAGAACAAGTGTTGGATCCCGTGGAAAGGTAAAAACAATTTAATAGGATCCAAGAAATTTGACTTGCCTCCATCAAAATGATCAGGCATTTCCCTCACTTCCACAAGACCGTTTTACACCACTAAAACATTTCACATTCACAAAAGAAATGCACAAAACACCTGCCTCATGATTGACTTAAACTATTCATAGAATATAGTTATACACACACACACGCACATCCATTTTAATTGTAAATAAGGGGAGGGTTTCATTCAATTGCTCAATGGGAAATCATTTGACAGCCTTTAGGAAATCAGTGTACCAATAACAGAGCCACGGGCTGCTCGGGAAGTAAACATTTTTTGTTTTGTTGGGAACAAAAATACGTTTTGGGCATTGCTGTGGCTAAAACAAAGAAGCAACCATCTTAGCTGTTAGTGTCAGCATGTGAATTCACATCAGAGAATAAACAAAACAATCAAAAGCCTCACTGACACCTGGGCCAGCCCGGGTCAGACCAGACTGAAAACGCATCACTAACCCTCCTGTTACATACAGCATTAGTGTTTGTGGGTCAATTTGACCCAAGGAATGTTTCATCATACAAGAATGCATATATGTTGATTACATAAATGTAACGTTGTTGTGAAACTAAAGTGATTCATCAGGAACAGAAAAAAACATTTTAAAATCCGGGTCAGTTTGACCCCAGGGATTTTGAATGATCAAGAAATGTGTCAGAAATTTGCATGTCGTTTCCACTTATTTAAAAATGTAACAATTTAACACAGGTCAATTTGGCGTTAAAACACAATAGCCTCCTTTTGCATTTGTTCCCCTTGAACAGTGTGAAAATGCATCTGTGTCAATTTGACGCGGGGGAAGTTGAATTCATGACAAAAGTGTCTAGAACGCTCAATTTGAAATATCTCAATAACTCTACTGGCAAATATATGAAATGAAACATTCATTGTCAATGCTGATTAGTGGGTCACTTTTTGGGTCACCAGCTCACATTTACCTATCCAGAAAAGTCTCAAAACCTCCTCGCCTCCAAATCGGAGTAAACGTGACCTCATCATTCATTATCTTAACTTGCAAATGTCTGATCAGTAATACCTGTTCACTGATTTTTTTTTTTCCATGTAAATTTTTCAGAAATTTCCAAGGCGGGTCAGTTGGACCCATATCATAACAGGAGGGTTCAACATTCACACAAGTTCCAAATGTACACGGCATCCAGTCTTGAAAAGGTATTTCTCTCACTGATCTTTGCGCCACCGATTGTATATCACACAACGGAAAACAATGCGAGTGGAACGTGGTGGGAGGGCGTCTAGAAGGACTCAGTATTTGTTAATCCCAAAGACCCTCACGCCGTGCAGTTGCGGGAGCTTCGGGATGAGCACGCTGAGCAGCGAGGCCGTGTTGATCAAGAAGTGTGTTGCGTCGTATTTGGTGTAGAAACTCGCCAGGAAATAACTGTGGAGCAAAACAACCCCCACACACCCCCCCCCCCCCAAAAAAAACAGTAAGCAAGCTGTGCATGTGTGAAGTATGATGACTTGCCATCAGTGTTGGGAGTCAAGGCATTTGAGTCACCGTCAATTCAAATCATTGCCAATATTTGATTCTCAACATTGATTGAATGCTCACACACATTCGCTTACAGGATGATGGGGGAAATGGTGAAGAACTTTCTGGAAGACGTGAACTGAACGCCGTAATCGAGCTGTTCCCAATGCGTGAGGAGTCTGGCCTTGCCTTGATCGGGGGTCTCAAAAGGTGTCCCTTTCACCGCGTGCATGAACACGTACATCCCCTGCGGGGAAAACAATACCACGGACACAGTTGGGGAACCGCTGCAGTTAACATTAGGGCAAAATGGAGATCGACCGTCATGTATGCCACTGTACTGGAAAAAAACACAACACTGTAATAACGGCAAGCTGTGTTCTACTCGCCAAGTTGTGGATGAGGTTTGTGAGGGTCCACACCAGCGGCACGCTGAAGAACGGAATGCTCAGAAGCACAACGTGAAGGATTCCCACGCCGAGCGCATAGGTCAGCCAGATGCCGCGACTGTTCATGACCCGCGTGTTGGGGTTCACCTCGCTATGTGCCACACCCACATTCATTCTGGTCTGGAAGATAGAAATAAAAATAGAGTTCCACTTAACGGGGGAGTCAACCCCAGAATTTTCTTTACAATATGTTCCATCCACCTCCGCTAGTCTTGACACGGCATTCTGATTAAGATTGCATTTGTGCAACATGAGTTAAGCAGAAAAAGTGACCCGCGTTGAGCCATCTGAGAAGGAAGGCGTTTTGTCACTTTCTGTCGACTGAAAATGACATCACACTTTCTCAGGGCTCAGGTAACGATTAATCACGGCTCACTACAGACTGAAAATTAATCAGGATGTCGTGTTGAGACCCATGGGGGCACAGAACATATTATGGCCAAGAAAATTTTGGGGGTTGACAGCCCCTTTAATTGCCACACAATGGAGGGCTTCCCGTCAATTTCAAGACTTCTTCACGTGTTCCGGTATGTTAGACATGTCCAGCAATTTCGTGTTGATCGGTGAAACTGGAATGAGGGACTATTTTTTTCCCAACTTTTCAATTTCTGAAGTAATTTGACCAGAGTGATTCCAAACACAGGACACCGGGGACCCTACTTGGATTTCAAGACACACAAATAGTACTAAGAATTGCTAGACTGTACCTTTGCCCCCTGGACCTAAATGTGACACCAAGAAAATATATTAGCCAATCTTGGTGAACTTTGTTCCCTGGCCCGCTTTCAGCTTCCAGCATGGATGAATGCTTGCACTGTTTCCAACACCACAAAGTAGAAGAGTGATCTTCCCCTTGGACGTTAATAATGTGAAATTTGAGGTTGTTGTTTTTGGTGAGAGTTTTCTTAAATATCCTGTTGTGTTTGTTTATTTTGCATTCCAAAAATAGTCCATTTGACCCACAATCTAAAAAATGATAAATAAAGGATGAATACAAGTAAGCGGGCCTGTAGTTGACTGGTTAGCACGTCAGCCTCATAGTGCAGAGGTGCAGGGTTCGATTCCGGCTCCAGCCTTCCTGTGTGGAGTTTGCGTGTTCTCCCATGTCTATGTGGGTTTTCTCCCACATTCCAAAAACATGTCTGGCAGGTTATTGGAACACTCTAAATTGTCCCTCGGTGTGGGTGTGAGTGTGAGTGCGGATGGTTGTTCGTCTCTGTGTCCCCCGCCTACTGCCCGAAGACAGCTGGGATAGGCTCCAGCACGCTTCGCGACCCTTGTGAGGGTAAGCAGATCAGAAGATGGGTGGTTGGATGGATAAAATACAAGTGTGATCTGGTTTTTATAGCTTTGTTTGTTTCTTTGGTTAAGAAAAAAAATGTTACTAGGTCAATGTGATTTGCTGCATGTCATCAGAAAAGAAAAAATAAATAAAACGAGGCCTGCTGAAGAAATTTAGAACACATTTTCTAAATGTTTAAACTTGAAAAGGGGTTCATTTGACCCACAATGTAAAAGCTGGGTTACATTGGGGGTGAACCCCCCCACGGCTTATATTGAGACAATATAAAATGTGATATTTATTTATTTATTTTAAATAACCACTGTCAATCGAAGGGCTAATCACTTTTCACACCTATAGCCAATTACGAGTCTTCAATGAACATGCAAAAACAAATTCGAACCGAGGACCTCTCAAATGTACAAACCACTCGTCAAACTTTCCGCTGTTTTTAAATTTATTTTAAATATATAATGCATGCTCTTTGAGATAATCAGTTTTTATAAGGCAAAAATGAAATTTAAAAATACTTTAAGCAACAACGCCAAAAAATAAGTGTTCGCACACATTCTTGTCCACAAATAGACTCCAAGCCAACTCGTCGGGGCAACAGATGTCAGATAAGATCGGTGCAGCTGGTGGACACCACCGTGTCGTTTCTAACTGACAAAACCGGAAAAACAACTGAAATCTAAGCCAAATAGTTACTTTTCAATGTTACTGATTGGAAATCTAAGTCTCGTGCGGTGTGTTTCACATCTAGCAATGGAGTTTTGTAGCAGATGGCGTAGAATAAATTGTTAATAGCACTGCGACCTTATCCATATTTGTATTTATATTGCACTTAATTGAACGGTGTTTGTTTTTTTTCTTCTTCTTACTTCTTTCTACCCACAATCTTGCTGCTGTAGACTGTAAATTTGCCCAGTGTGGGACAAATAAAGGATATCTTAATCTTAATGTGCGAGAAAAATTATCTACAAATTCGATTATGGAGAAGGTGGTCGGCAAATCCCCCCGGAGACTTACAGGTTACAGCAGCGAGTCGTGGAAGTGCGTGGAGAGCCGATCTGCTGCGGAGAGAAAGAGAAAACAACCTTGTTGTTGTTTATGTGCTCCACTTAGCCGACGGCGACGGGCGCAGTGAGAAAAGCGGAAGTAGGCGATAGTGGACTGGGTCTCATCGCCAATATCTGTCAGGTAGTTTTGTAAGGTTACATTGAGGGCAATAGCGTGTGGTTGTTTTCAATTCACGTGTACACTCTTTTTAAATTTCAAAAAGTATCGAAACTCGTTTGGGATTATCTTCAGTATTAACGGCGAAAGAAGACGAAATAGATACGGTGGTGTGCCTGGCAGATTAAAATTAGGGCAAATAACATCGCTTTACTTGCCGAGCTCTCACTTCCAGCCAATCAGACGTTAGTAGGCCGGACGGGAAATAGTTGCCTTCGGTGTTTACGACACGGTCGCGGGACGAGGCAAGTTCACACATCGAATACAGTTTATTATTATTATAATTGAGATACAGCATTCACCTTTGCTATGAACGTGTAAATCTCTCCGTGTGGGTATTCATTAATTCATTAGTCGCTTGTAAACAGACTCGCTAACTACCCTTACCAGTCGAGATCGTCGAAGGGGCGTCAGAAAGTGACGTCACTTTCGCGACCCTATGAGTCCTTCCTCTCGCCGCAATTCAGGAGTATTTCCACGTCCTTCGTTTGTTTTTGTTTTTCAGCTCCGTCATGAAGCAGCTGCCCGCAGACACCGTGCGGCTGTTGTCCAGCTCACAGGTCATCACTTCGATGACTAATGTCGTGAAAGAGCTACTTGAAAATGCACTCGATGCTGGGGCTTCCACCATTGACGTCAAACTGGTACAGCTGACATCATTGTCGCTCCTATTTCATCAATGGGCACGAAAGACCCCCGTCCATGTGTGAAATTACATATACCAAGGCAATCGTCTGTTTCCCCAAACTATGTCTGCGAACGTCATCTTGTAAATTGTGTGTCAAATGAGTCAACTTTAGTAGGGTTCGTATCTTAGTTATTGATTGGGAGGTCAGTAAGGCTGGGCCTTTGAATTAATAAGGGCAGTGGTTCAAGGTATCCACATGCTAAGTGCCAAGTGTATGAAGTGCTGCCTCCATTAAGTGAAAATGTTTTTATTGTTTAGCGCAAGTAGAAGTAACTTACCTCCTTGCGAACACCTTTTCTCCATCCCTGGTTGTCCTGGTAACAAAAGCCATAACAAAACTCTTCTCTTTCATTTACTACTGCAGGAGAACTACGGCCTGGATCGGATCGAGGTCCGGGACAACGGCTGCGGAATTAAGGCCTCCGCCGCTCCCGTCATGGCCATCCGCCATTTCACCTCCAAGATCCACAGCCACGAGGACCTGGAGCTCCTCCAGACGTACGGCTTCAGGGGCGAAGCGCTCAGCTCCGTCTGCGCCGTGGCGGAGGTTAGTCCCAGCTGTCACACGCCACTTAGTCACTGGCTTTTAATTTACATACTGTTGGTTGTGATAAAGGCTGTCGCTATCGAATATTTTAAAAATCTATTGATTAATGAAATAACGGGATGACATTTTTTGTGTATTATAAAACTATGTTTTACTTGACGGCTGTTTATCAAGCAACTGTTATCATTTATTTTGTATTGTTAATGATTAAAAAATCAACGAAACAATAATTAAGCAATGTCACATGAGCGGGAATGATGTCATGCTCAACAACCTTTTTGAAATTCATTCAGTGACTGGTTTGGTCATTATTTTCCCAAAGTAAACGCAGGCGCTTGCTTCATGTCTTATTTTGATTAAACAAAAGATAATCAGTCTGCTTTCATGAAGGACCCAAAGAAAAAGAAACCCCCAAATGCTCGTCTGTGTGAATATCGGTGTGACTTGCTTGTTTATACAGTATGTGTGCTATTTTATTATTTTTCTCCAGGTGGCCATCACCACCAAGACCGAGGACGATGACATCAGCACCCAGTACACGCTTAACGCCCAAGGGAGCATCGTATCTCAGAAGCCGACTCACTTAGGCCAAGGCAAGGCTTCGTTAATGTTTGTTGTAAGCAGCAGAATCAAAGAATTACATTTTTACCACATCAAGTAACATTTTTTTCCCCAAGTATGTGAGTTACATCCTCTCATAGCTCCATTTGTTAGGATAATGAATATATATTGATGTTTGCCCCATCGTGCAATGCAAAAACCCAAGCCGACCAAGCCGCATCGGCGACTTCTGGGTTTTTATCGCATTTTAAAAACGTTCCTTAGTGTCTGAATGACTCAATTAGCCATGTATGAAAGCATTTAAAAGCACATTGTTTTCAGTGACGCGTCTCCTATATTGAATGACAAATATGGTTGTCACGTCTTACAGGTACAACGGTTAGCGTACTGAAACTTTTCAAGAATCTTCCCGTGAGACGGCAATACTACTCGTCAGCTAAGAGATGCAAAGATGAGGTGAAAAAAATCCAGGACCTGTTGATGGCCTACGCCATTATCAAACCCCAAGTGAGACTCACACTCGCTCACAATAAGGTAAGCCTTCCTCTTTTAGGACCCCTTTAACACAGTGGAAGAAGAAAGGTTGGCATACCACTGTCATCCGTATGTTCGCTATATTATTTATTTTTGAAGTCAATGTTCAATTTAGAATCTGCTGTTTTGAACTTTAAAATTTTAGCATCAAGAGCTAAAATGTTTCCTTCATATGTATTCCGTCGTCACAAAAATGCCAGAATGGGCGTTTTTGGTGTACCAAAGAACCAAATGGCACAAGACAAAACAGCAACTACACGTGTTGTGAGTGCGTACAGCCACAAGGTGTCCTCAGCAGCTTTCTCAGGGTTTCCATTGCGTGCACTGAAAATAGGATTGGCAATTTGCGATTATGTCACAAAATACTCACAGGATCAACTGCATATGTTCCTTCTTCTTTACCCGTGTGAGGGAAATGTATCTTGAAACTGCCCCTCATTTTATTGAGGAATCGGATGATTCGAAGACGTATCAATCAAGCGGGCAACATTTTGGAGCCTTTGGTGCGAATAAAATTGACCCCGTTTACAAGTTTGATGTCGCTCTTCAGTGTGAATGTTTCACACGATGTATTAGCGAGTTGATTTCATCATGAGATATAAAGAGTGTTTTATTTTTATTTTTTTTCCTTCATTTCTCACACTTTTGGATCATGCCCCAGGGTCATTCTGACCCGGAAACATCACAGCTGTCTTATCACCAGTTGATGTGCACAAGAGTAGTTTTGCTTTTGCGCCAACCTATTAAAAATAAAAAGCCGTCATGTGGGGCCATCTTTAGTCTTTCTACAAGATGAGCTCAATCGGCCGTGCAAGTATTGAGCAAGTGGACGTCTCTCGTAGCCTTTCTCACTGCCGCTAATCACAGCTGTCAGGTGCTCCGAACACAAATATGAGTGACTGTGAACTCGGATTTAGCTGATTATGATGCTTGAGTAAGTTGCTGAAGTCAGCAGCAGTTTGTGTTTCAGGCCGCCGCGTGCGTATGCGTGCGTGCAGGCTATGTGGGTCAGCCAGAGGGCACGACGCCACTGTATATGGCGTTCCTAGAAATCCGTTTCAAGGTTGTTAACGGTGAGAAATGAACGGCCCCATTTTGTACATTCAGCTCTCGCTTGCCCCTATCCTTTACAACGAGCTCTGCGAGTCGAGCCCGCGTGTCGTGTTTCGCAGCTTCTTTACGAGCTGTTTACAGCAGCGATCCCTTTTCGTGCGCTAACTGTACGTCACATAACTTGATGCGTGCCGATCACGGAGCGGGAGGAGTTCGAAAAGCAATATAAAACTCGGTCATCTAAAATAATAAGAATAATCATCAAATCGTTGCTCATGAAATTTGATGTCAAAGAGCGAGTGCTTAGTTTGCTTTTTATGAAGTTTCTGTGTTGTGTCATTTTTGGCTTGGGTTGTGCTTATTACCTTTTGACAAAGACTAAAACATAAGAAGTATTATTTAATCATAAAAATATAATTTGGGGGTGGGGGGTCAGTTTGACCCAATGTATGTATAATCATCCAAACGTTTCAGAAAATGAAGCGGTACATGATGAATCCTGTAAAACTTGCTATAAAATGGTCAGTTCCATTAAGAGAGTTTATGTTATGCATTAAATTGACTGGCATTAATATTAAGAAAAAGATACAATCTGGGGCATTGTATAATTGTCCAAAAGTGTAAGGAAATGAAAAAAAATCACAGTAAACATTGAACATTTCATGTCCGTTCAACCAGTTAATATGTCAAATGAACCATTTTTATAATAACCGTTGACTTCAGTTCTCTACCCCCCCACACCCCCCCCAAAAAACCAACATTTTGAACTAACTGCCACGTAACAGGAGGCTTCAAGCTGAATGACTTTTATGCTAATGATGCCAGGCAAGATTTGTAGTTTGAGTTACCGTCTTCATGAACGTGAACGTTAACGGTGTATGTAACATGGCTGTCGCGTTGCTGCAGGTGGTGGTCTGGCAGAAGGCCAAGGCGGCCGACCACAGGACCGCCCTCCTTGCCACCTTGGGCTCCGCGACGCTTGCTAACCTGCTCCCATGCCACCATTGTCAAGAGCAAGCGGAGGTTCGTTCCTCAACGCCAAGCGGTCTCTTTCATCAAGGCTATTAATGCTCCGAAATGACATTGTCATTGTCATGGGCACTGAAATAGTGCCAACCTGACAAGAATGGCAGGTGTAAATTTGAGCGCGACCGGTTGTTTGCCTATATCAGGGGTGGGCAAAGCCTGTGCATCGCTGCAGATGGGTTGTGATCAGACCAGTAGAAGTAGAGCGATACAGAGGTACTATACTAGGTGGTCGAAAAGATTGCCCCGCCCCCCCGTGTTCTGCAACTTCAAGTCAATGCGCCACCTGGCGGTGAAATGCCTGTCATTACAAGTCCAATTGAAATGAATGCAATCATTCACATCGAACCTTAATTGCGGACCAACCTTCGGCGGGCCGGATTAAAAAGACCAACGGGCCGGATTCGGCCCGCGGGCCGTAGTTTGCCCACCACTGGCCTACATGTTCCCCTGAAAATTGGCTGGGCGACCAATCAAGGGTGTGTACCACCTCTCGTCCAAACACAGCTGGCAATAGACTCCAGTTCCCCGGTTAAAGCCACGTTCTATAGAAGATGGATGGGTGTCTCCTTTTAAAAGAATCTACATTGTACGCGACGGTGAGCTAATAGCCGCGAAGCACTGGTCTCTAGCCAGAAAATGTGTTCACTTGGTCACCGGCCAACTTTTCTCTTGCAGTTCTTTCCTGATGAAGAGTGAGCTTTTTTTTTTTTTTTTTTTAAAGCTAAGCTTTGTTGTGCTGATGGTAATTGAATTATGGTTTGAGCGGTCACTTTTCTGCTCGGTCACGGTAGGTGCCATGCGGTTTGGTAGCTCACAACTAATCCGCCGTGACGGATGTAGAGCAGCACCTTTTCACCTTGTTTCCCTCATTTTTCTCGTTTGCTTGTTGTTGATTTGTCGCCGCAGCCGGTTACGAGATCGACCTTTCGTCTTGTCCTACGAGCCCGACTCCCCGAAGCAATGGAAGTGTTTTTTCTCCCATTTGAGATCGACGGGAGCCGAGTTGACACCTCGGGGGGAGAATTGGAACCAAACGCGAGCGCTGCATTTCCACGCGTTTACTTCTACTTTCAGCCCTTCGAGGGCAAGGAGTCGCCATTTGTGTTGCCATAAAGCGACCGTAATGAGCACAAACGGGGAGAAACACATGTGGCCCGAAAGGAAAGAGCGGCTCGTTTATTGACGTCTTTTAGCGAGCGTTGCGAATAATGAGCCCGAAGCCATGTGGAGGCGAGCGGGGGGGGAAAAAAAAAGCATGGCGCTTTGCCACCTGGAATCGATACGTTAATAGCGATCGTAATGTCTTACAAGCTTACTTCCGTGATGGACTTTTTAGTAGGATTGTTTGTCCACTGATCAGTTTTAGCTGTTGAAAACAACTGCAGGCAAAATGATCATGCCTCCGTCAGTGTATACATTTTGCCAAGTGAAAATGTTTCTAGCACAGTAAAAATTCAAGTTTTTTTTTGTTTTTTTTTTTGGGTGGGGGTTGCAAGAGGTGTTGGATGTGTTTAATTTTCAGTGGGGTTCGAATTCCCGGTCTTGTCTTTTTGAGGAGGTCTTGGCCGTTTAAAATGTGATCAGTTGTATAACACAAAGTAAAGTCCTTCGTAGCAACCGTGACTTGCTTTGGTCGTGTTGTGAATTCCATCTTGTTTTTTTTTTTTTTTTTTTTCCAGATTTTTCTCGAGGGTTTTTTCCCTAAACCAGGCGCCGATGTCTCTTCAACGAGCACTTCTGTTCCAGACAAAACATTCATATTTGTCAACAATCGGCCCATCCACCACAAGGACATCATGAAGGTGTGCTTCCTTCCGCTTGCAAACGCGCCGTGCTCGGAGTGCTGGTCGTTTGAAAATGTTTGGTTTCCGTTTCTGACCCGCCGCCAGTTACTTCGTCAACACTACGCCGCGCAGTATGCGGACGAGTCGGCGCAGAACCGCTACCCCATCCTCATGCTTCAAATCACCGTTTCACCCTCTGCGGTGGATGTCAATCTGACCCCTGACAAGACGCAGGTTCTCCTCCACAACAAGGTATTTACGGCGGCTCGAATGCAGACAAATCCGAACGTTCTGATCGCTCTCAGTTCTCTCTTTGCTTTTAGGAAGCCTTGTTTACCGCACTGGAAGCTCTGCTGGTCTCTCTCTACGGGTATCGGCCCGCTCGCGACTCCACAACGGAACGGCTGGGCCCCGATGCCTCATTTTCACCATCCTGGAATACCGACGCTGGAAAAGCGGAGGATGAGATCAGCGCAATAAAGGACCTTTCGGGATTTCTCACCCTCAAAGAACAGTCAGACGGCGCAGTGCGCGACAATCCGCCACCAAGCAGACAGACCTCGAAAAGCAGCTCTTCGTCCTCGGCGGCGGAAGACTGGATTGTCGATCGGATGCCCGCTGCCCCGGAGTCGAACTTCTCTCTCGGTGATGATGAAAGTGTACGCTTGCCAAGCGAACTGCCCGCAAAATTCAAAGACCAAGAAGCGCACATATCCGCCGAGGACTGGAGCAAAGGCACTGCCCTAACGGACCCGGTATCAGGACAGCCCCCGCAGCCCGTCGCAATCCATCACGGCGCCGCGCCGGGTCGCTCCGCTGCCGACGAGATTGAGACGAACAAAAGGACAGTCAACGTTATCACGGAAAAGCGTACGGCTCTGACCGCCTTTGACCTGATCAGCAACCGGACGATGAGAGCGCCACTATCGCCGGTCGCTTTATTCGAGAAGGAAGCCCGCGTCCAGGTTCTCGGGGAGAAACCGACCGCCAGCCTACAGGAGATCAGCAACGCCGTTCATGACAGGTGGAAAAATCTCAGTGAGGAAGACCGCAAGAAGTAAGTTTTAGTCTCTTATCACCTTTGATGTTGTTGTTGTTTTTTCTCGATACGGTAAGTGCCAGATTCAGAGTGAGTCAGGAGGTTGTTTTTGGTATGCCGCCACCGTATCACCTGAAAGACAAATGTGCTGTTTCCCGGTTCTCGCCGTTGTTTTCGTTCATCGGAAATCACATCCACACTTACTTCACCAGCACTCAGGGGAGTGACACAAAGTTGGCTAGTCAGGAACAGATTTGGCAGCGAACAGATGGAGGTAATGAGCGTTAGCGTTTGACCCGTATCGGCCTCCCCTGCGAGGCAAAGGATTTACGTTCATGAAGCTAAGACGGGGATGGAGTCATTTAGTGGGGCAATCAGCAAAACAGAGCTGCTCACAAAATGCCTTCTGATGGCTCTCGTCGACGCGTGTGAATTGTGTGCTGTTTTTCAGATCGGATATTTTGGCGGTGCTACGCACAAAAGCAATAAGGCGGACGTATAAAAACAAAGACAGACAGAACAATAACAAACACAAAAACGGTAAACACGAAAGCCAAAGAATAACTCCTCCGGTCTCTCTGTCTCAACACTCAGCCTGTCGCCTCGCACCGTTGATGAGTCCTTCTGTGTCGGGTTGGTGTCATGATGTCCACGTACGATCAGCATGACGCCAGTTTGACTTGAACTTGGAACAAAAAAAATGCGCATACATGAAAACAGTTATACGAGGGCATCCCAAGGTCAAATGAAGTCACGTTCTCGTGCACTTTAGGTTGGTCACCTTTTGGGAGCAGCTGATGTTTTTCATCAGCGTTATGTGCACTCGACAGGTACGAGGAGAAGGCCAAAAAGCAGCTGGAGCACCACGACCGCACTTGCGCCGCCAAACTGGCCACCGCCGGCGGCGGCGCGAAAGAGCGGCGCGCCTTCTCCGCTCCGGGCCAGAAGCGCAAGGCCCCGTTCTCCAACCAGCAGCTGCTGGACGAGCTCTTCTCGGCGCCGCGGCCGCAGAAGAAGCTCCGGACCCCGAGTCCCAAGCCCTCGCGGCCCCTCCCCTGTTGCATGTCGAGCCTTCGCGCGGGACTCCGGCGCCTCTCGTCGTCCCGGAACACGGCGGCGCCGCGGGGCCCGCGTCTTCTAAACCGGCTGGCCTCTCAGAGCATCTGGGTCATTTTATGCGGTCAGAGGCTCATGTTGTTCAACCCCTTTCGGGTGCGGGAGAGCCTGCTGCTCCGGAGACTCCTGCGGAATCAAATACTTCCAGCCGTCACTCTGCAGAACGCGATACGTGTCACGGAAGGGTAATGGGACACTGGCTTCTCGCTTGCAAACGGCCCATGCTGGCCGCTTATCAACGATGCTTTCAGTGCTGAATTAGAAAAATAATATTCGGGTTCCAGCTCCAGCCGTGGCGGCGGCCGATGCACGGCCACATGCGGCCCGTTCGGTTCTTTTATCCAGCCGGCCAGGCGCTATTAGCAAGAGTTGTGTCGTATTTGTTGCATTGATTTAAAAAATTTTAAATGCTCGTTTCATTTCAATTTTAGATATATTTTATTTTTTTATGTTTAGTCATCGAATTTGATGATTGGTTAATTAATTGGATTTATTATAAATGAGTGTTTGCAAAATAACAGTACCTGCTCATTATATATATATATATATATATATATATTAATTGAATTAATAATAGGCTATGTATTGCATTCACTTTATTTATACATTTTTTTGCCTCATTCCTGAAGTGACTTAGCCCGTTTGTCGATTTTTACAGATAAATGTACAACAAAAGTTTGGTGTAGCGACTCCAAATTTCATTTCAGTAGTGCAATTCCCAAAGTGAAACTTGCACAAAGGAAAACGTTTTGGATGCCAAATGATCGAGCCGCACGTGTACAGACGTCGCTGAATTTCCTCCATTGTCTCTTGTGCAGAAGTTTAGGGGGAAGCGACGCCATGGAGTCTTTGTGCAACATGGAGAAACAGAGGCCGGATGTGAACGGCAGGATGTTCATCTCTGACCCGAGAGTCGTGGCCAACGGATTTCAAGTCAGACTCACGCCAGGTAAACCAAATCGCTAACATGGCAACACCGACTGTGTCCCCCAACCAGGGAGGGAGTAGTGGGGGGGGGGGGGGTAGGCCAGCACATCACAGGGGGTGTGTGGAAACATTTCAGAATCGATTTCCCCGATCGATAACCACCCGTGGCACGGCCGCGTCAAAATCGCAACGGCCGCCTCTCACTGTCTCATTAAAGCTCATGAAAAGTCCAAACTGCTCAAGTGGGTCTTATTTTGATGTTGAATTTGAGCAAAGAAGATGACCGTGCCCCCGAATTAAAGTGTTCGAATTGAAATCAAATGATTCTGATTGACTAATCATTTGTGTTACGTCCAAACTTTTGGAGACTCGTTAACCCGTATGAGTTGAGGGGGTACTTGCGGTCTGACAAAAAAGGTTTACACACGCCAAATAAGCTGGTGAACTTGCCCCTTTCTCCTCGTGGCCATGACAGTGCACGTCTGCGATGATGCGCATCGAGTATGACATGTCATCCTTGTTGAACGCATTCTCATAAAGTGACGCGATGGCAGCCGACAAAACAAACGGTGAGAACCCGATGACCGGGTGTCAATATTGACCATTCGCGTTTCGTAACCTAATAGCCGCTAACGGACTGTTTGGCACCGTTTCTTCTTCATTACCGGGATTATTTCTCAGCTTCCCGTGAATTTGGGCTTGTTTTTGTTGCCGAACAGCTTCGCCGCAGTCCCAAGTTGGCGCCTTGCCCGACGCCGCGACCTTTTCAGCGGGCCCGCGGCCCAGCTTGCAGGTGATGGGAATGGTTGCCCTTTGAAAGAATTTGAGGAATTTTCATTGGTCACTGCCAGCCCCCAGTGGGTGCGTTGCCTCAGTCTGACACGGGGTGCGTGCGTGTAAAATCTTGGAAAGTCGCCGCTCTTTTCTTGGCCCGTGGCATCCGAGCCTTGTGTCGGAAATACACTTTTGCATGATTTGTGATATTTCCTCTTTCAATGACAGGCCCTATTTTTTTCCGACTTCCTTTCGGTCTTCGGGGGCTTCTATTAGTCATTAAACACTCCATTTGGCCCTCTGTCGTTTAACTTGGCCACCGGCCAAATGGGAAATCACAATATTTATTTATGATTATTTCCTGGAGATGGAATCTTCGTCTGCAAGTATATGAATCCTCGCTTTCTGCTTGTCTTGGCCAGGCGGCGCGTCGGCCCAGAGACATCTGGAAGTGACGGCGCTGGCCGACTGCGTACCTTTCCTCGGTGTGGAGGACCTCGGGGAAATCATGACGGCGGTTCTTCGCAGGGAGGCCAAAACTGTGCAGGAGTGTCGCCCGCTCAAAGTGTCCAACTTCCTCCAAGTGAGTGATAAAGCGGGGGGGGGGGGGGGGGGGGGGGGCATTCAAAATCAAAGTGTAACGCGGCGGATTCGTTCCGGAGCTGAGATGAAAATCCGCAATATAGAGAGATCGTGTGCGGTGGTGCCTCGACATGGGAGTTTAATGCAAAGCCATTCTTGTTTGTATGTTTAGTTTTTTTAACAATTAAGAGTAAGCAAAAAATCACAAATTCTACGGTCTCTCGATATCCCCGATTCTCCCCAACCTTTGTGGTCGTCACGGGCGAGTTGAAACAAGTACATGCTGTTTGTGAACCGGCAACCTTTTTTTTTTTTTTTCATTGCCAATAAATTGCCCGTTTTGAAGCAACGGTAGTGACAACAAAGACAATCGATCGGCAAGCGGCGCGCATATTTGCACCGCGCCTGTCTAACGGTGTACCTCCGCTCAGCAAAAGCCCAAAAACAAAATAAGAACTCGGTCTGTCTCTGTGCGGCGCGGTACCGGTCCACGGACCGGTGCTTGGGGACCACTCGCCTCGGGTATTGCGGGTGGGTCTGGAGCGTAGGCATCCACTCTAAGCAGAAGATCTCCCAGAAAAGCGATTAGATACGGCCGGTCGGGCCAGTGCACGCAAACGTTGACATCGCACGGGTGCACATCGTTGCCTTCCCGTGCGAGTCATCGACCGCCTTCGTATGCGCAGAGCGAAGCCGTGCGACTCGCCCGTCAGATGCCGGCGCATCTAACCAGGGAGGATGCGGAGGACATCCTGAGGCGGATGCAACAGCAACTTGGTGAGAGCGAGCGCACCTGTTTCCACGGAAGGCCTTTCCTCCAGCCGCTGTGCGACGTCCCTCAGACGGAGCGCGAGGCCAAAGCTCTCGTTCAAACCTTTGGCACGATGAAAGGCCAACTCCGACAGAAGGATTTTGCTTCCGCGGCCGACCTAATCTGAACAGTAAGACTCGGACGCATCACCGTGTCACACTTTTTTCCGACGGTAGTTTCCCTGGAATCGCTTCTAAGGATGTGGCAAATCCAGCGGCATCGTTTGGTGAACCATCTCCTGTTCCATTTTGAAAGCAACGCGGTACATTGAGTTGGTCCCTCCCCCGAAAAATTATCTGCCATTCATCAAGTCGATTCCTGCCAGTCGCGAATAGTGATGGACACGAACGAATAATGGCTCTCGTGCGAGTACTTGAGCAGATGGATGCTCACGTGTGATGTTACTTAAATACCGAAGAATATTGTTACATGCTGAATTCAATAAAGCTGCGGCACGTGAAGTAGCCAAAAAGAGGCCGCTTGATGAGGTGCGCCTCTTCTTTCTCGTCCGTCAAACGCATGGAAGCAACTCGACGGATGGAATCGCGGAGATATCGACGCAGTCAAGATAATCTTCATCCCCCGCTTCTTGGGGGCCGATTAGCGGCAAGGGCTCCCAGTTTGATTCCATCCATCCGCAATCCGAATATCACACTTCTGAAATCACACATTTGCTCCAATGACCTTTGCTAGCGTCAGAATGAAATGTTAAGAATTAGCGATGTTTGAGTCCACTTCTTTTCAGACCAAAACCAGTGCGAGGATTTGCTCTTTGAGTGGCGATACCCCTCGTACGAGAATTTCACTTCGCCCAATGACAAAAAATGTGAACAAAGCCCTTTCCTCCTGGCGCAGCTGCTGATGATTCGATGATGTGTCAAACGGCCGCAGTGAAGCTACTGCCAAATAGGACTCCCCCCCCCCCCCCCTTCGAAGTATCGGTGGCTTGTATCGGTAGCCTCCACGATCAGTGCTCCCCACTTTCTTTCTATAAATATCTGCCAGCTCTTTCCCAATTTGTCCGTTGCAGTTGGCTTATTTGCATCAAATAAAAAGAAAAGAACAGCAGCAACAACGAAGAAAAAAAAAAAAAAGGGATTCAACCAAGCCTGCTGCACTGATTGTCACTGAGACGGGCGCGCATGACTTGAAAATGCCCGTACAGAAATAATCTGCCCCGAGGGGAAAAAGTGCAATCCGATCGCTGATAATATTACGATAATATTATAGTTAGGCCGGCGAAAGGTCAAAGCTCACCACGCGTCTTGTTTTACGTGAGCGAAGCCCCCTTCCATATGGCTTCGGCATTGCTGCAAGCAACGGAAAGGGGCCGGCTCGTCGCTTCGCTGCTGCGCCGTTGCCTTGCGCGAAACGCTTGTAAACGCGCGCCTGAGTTTCCCGTGTCAGCAAATGTATGCAGCAGCAGCGGAATCCGCTCCGTACGCGCTCGCCTTATCACCCGAGGGCCATATTCGAGTAATTGGGGAGGATTAAAAGGTCAGCGGGAGCTGCCTTAGGCCAGCTGTCTTTTTACGCCACCTGTTGCATCCCTTTTCGCTGCCACTGAAACCGATTCAGCAGATTAGCACAATGCGAGAATGCAAGTTATTTTTTATTGGGGGGGGGTAGGAAAAGTCCCGAAAGGTGTGCTGTATCTTCAAGATGTTCTCCCGATAATTGCCAATGCGCCGAGCGACTTTGTGCTTCTCGGCGAGCATTCGTGCAACCGCAGATCGGCTTTCGCAAGGCTTTTTTTTTTTTGTTACAGTCATCAAATCTAAAATTAAAGACGTGATCTATATTTAACCGCGTTCGGCGTCTATTGTGGGAGCAATGATGAAGCGGTGCCGTAATAAGAGGTCCTCGCTTATTTTCGAGCACCTGTTTGTGTTTACAAATGTGACACTTTGCGACGCGTGAATCCGCTGCCGCGCATGACGGAACGGAAGTTAAACGATTCTCGTTGTTGTTTCCTACCCGTAAAATGAGATTAATTCAAGCTCCAGCTAAATGTTCCTCATGGGCCAGATTCACCGTTTCAACCATAAATACACAATGATCCCAAAGCACTTTGTTTTCAAAATAAAACGTGGCTAACGCACTCGGTAACTTCCACTGACAGCCCAGGCTAAACTTAGCTCTTCCCTTTAAAAAAACAGTTGAGATGCATTTCCGTTTTTCCGATCCGCTTTATCCTCACAAGGGTCGCGAGGCGTGCTGGAGCCCATCCCAGCCGTCTTCGGGCAGTAGGCGGGGGACACCCTGAACCGCTTGCCAGCCAATCGCAGGGCACACAGAGACAAACGAGCATCCACGCTCACAATCGCACCGAGGGACAATTAAGAGTGTTCAATCAGCCTGCCACGCATGTTTTTGGAATGTGGGAGGAAACCGGAATACCCGGAGAAAACCCACGCAAAAACCCCTTCAATATAATCCTTGACACCAATTACTGCTTTCCGATGAGCCAGGGCTTTGACGCCATTTTGTGGCATTTTAGTGTGTCGCGGAAAGAACGCAGCTGAGGATCAGTTCCAAAGAACCCCCCCCCCCCCCCCCCCAAATGCAAATAGTCAAATTTGTAAAGAGCAAATACGAAAAGGCGGGCGGTCGAAAAGAAATGTTGCTATTTCAGTGTGGCTCCCGAATCCTTTCAGTTGACTGAGGTCCCTCCGCTCTGCTACTCTTTGCTCGTCTTCTACCCGGTTGCTGGCAGACCAGCGACGGGCGTATAGTTTCCTTTCCTGGAGGCGGTTATTCCGCCACAGTTTCCGCAACGTTCTCTCAGCCCGAGGTGCCCATCGTCAGAGATCATTTTGATCACGTACGACTGTCAGGTCATACTGTCACTTTTGACACGTGGGGAAAAGTGATTCTTATTTTTTGTAATTATTATGATTGGGGTTTTTTTTTGCAAACTCCTGCACCGAGCTGGCTCAGGTGCGAGCATCAGCGACGTCTCTTGTAAATGCATTGTGCACAACCTATACCATGAGTGCTATTTGTGAGATTTGCAAATCCTTGCGGCCCATTTGACACAGAGCTGACACTCCGGCACATCCGCCCGCCTTCGGAGGAGAACGTGGCATGTCATCTCCAGACAGGAGCTTTCCATAATCTACCCTCCCTTGGCCTTCCTTTCAGGAACATTTATTCTCCAACACTGTCACGTCTCTTCCGAAGCAGGTCGTGGCCTTGGACCCGCGCTGGCTCGGGGGGCAAGAGCTTTTTCGAAGGCTCCCCCCTTTAACCCTTCCGTAGAAACCAACAACAGGCCAGTGATTAATATTGTAAACATTTCTGGAGTGGACACCAAATTTGTGTCCAAACTTCCAGTCATAAATCATCTGATGGCTTCCCCGAGGTGACTGTCAATGTTCACGTCGGAATAGTGATTCCTTCTCCCTAAGTGAAAAAGCAAACGGCGCGCAGACGGAAAGGATAAATCACTCCTTCAGGCGAAGACAGGCAGCGTTCACCAGCTGGCCATCTGGCCGTTATCACGTCCTGGGTCGATTTTATGACTTTTCATTGCCTTCCGCGGACCCAGCAGGGATTGAAACAAACAAGCCCGGCCTCGTCTTGTTGACGTGATTACAATATGCGTCGTCAATACGCCGCCCCCGCTCGACAACGTCGATTTCGGCAAGAATGTTCCAATGCAAAGTTCCGGTGAGGAAGAATTGCCTTAAGTGGAACGACATGCGCATTTGAGGGCAACCCTTTGAACTGCCGCTCAGCGTGGCAGAGGAGAGATTTGAGGTTTGCCGACTTTGCGGGTTCTCTCCGTGCCTCGGTGACGTTTCTCCTCCCACGCTCCCGAAACATGCCCGTGAGCTTCACGCAGACTCTCGACGTGGGCCGCCATTGGCTGGTGGTGACCAGTTGAGGGTGTACCACGTCTCGTGGCCAAAGTCCACCGGGGTAGTTTCCAAGCTCACCCCTCGACCGTAGCGAGGATAAACGCGCGTACTTACGAAAGAGGCTCCGGTTTAGCACGCTTGTTTTTTGATCAGCTCTTTCGAGACCCACAGCGTATTGTTGCGTAATAATAGAAGCATCAAAAAGAGAAGACCGGGCGTGCCCAAGTCGGGTCCTGGAGAGCACCTAAATTGACCGCCCAAAAAAATGGAGAAAAGATTTTTAAGCAAATAAATCAACCAAATGGCTGCCCATATGGTCCACAGAAAATACTCAAGTAGAAAGTTTGGATATTTTGTATTGCCAACAACCAGATTACTCTTCAACATTCTTATACAAATGTATTGTTTAACATTCCCCAAGACCCCCCCCCCCCTCCCTCCCCAAATTGAATCCCAGTTTCATCCGTTCCAGTTCTGCTAATGTTAACACAACAAGAATCGCGTCCAATAACCGGGTCTCCAGCTGTGTTGGAGCAGTCGCATAGCCCCGAACATCCTTCTTCCCTCTCCTCTCGCTCTCACTTCCTCACCTGTCAAGAGGTGGAATGTCACTGGCGGATGCAGTCCTCCAGAGTCCCGCCATCACAACAGATGTCACGACGCTCAGGCGAAGCCGCGAGGAACAGACAGGCGGCAATAAACGGCATGGGGCGCTTCAACCTGGCTCTCGGCACGGATGCGCGATGTCAGACGGACAAAGTTCTCATCGATTTGTTTTGGCGCATTCAAAGTCAAATTTGATTAAAGTCGCCCACGGGTGAAAACGCTCCACCTTTGTTCCTTTCGTTTACTGGAAGATGACCCGAAAGAACATAAACACTTAAAAAAGAAGACCAAGCGAGTTTCCGTGTCACCTTAGGGCTTACTACTCTGCATCTGTTATGTGATCGTTGTTAATACTCCCTGTAAGGAGTCAAAAATACACATATCTGCTACTCAAGCAAAGTACGGCGACACATCTAGCGCCATTGAGCCTTTACATTTATTTGTGGCACTTTTGCATCACTGGCAAACGGGAGGAGGCTAGAATTTTAAAAATGTGTAAAAAGAGGGTTTTGCGGCCGGGCTGTGGTCCAGCTCTCAGCGGGGCAAGGAAGTGGCTCTCTAGGGGCGACGCTCAATTCGCCCTCTACTGGGCGGAAGTCAAGTCTCATTGAGGCCGTCAAGCCCGGCAGAGGTCACGCTGTCACTTCACATCTCCTCATTAGGCTGCCGCGCTTACAACAAGAATCAAATAGCTGACTCATGGAAATCAAAGTATATTTGCACCTTTGCCATCAGGTACGCTTGATAGAATGTGTGCGCGTGCGTGCGAGCGCACTGTCATCCCAGTCAGCAAAGGCATCTGGCCCGGATTCGGCATGAAGCTGGCACAGCTGGCCTTGAGTCGGCACTGGCATAATGCATGTGGGCCGAACTCGGCTCAGGAGTGGCAAAGGAGGCACTGGCTTGACTCTGGCAAACCAGATGAGGGCCAGTTGTGGAGTGAAGTATTTGGGCCAGAAATCAATTTACAACTCCGGCCCGTATATGGCCAGCCAGTACTGAGCCACCCTTAAATGCAGTTTCAGATTTATTTTTTCAACACACAGCCTTGTTTTACAATTGCACACCGATGCGGAATTCCATTCATCTCACACAGACACACACACACCCACACACACACACACACACGCGCGCGAGGTTCAATCAGGCCCGCAGGATAATTTAAAAATGAAAAAAATGCATAAAAGACACCATTAATATTTTTAATAAGGTGCAATTCATTGAGTATCCGCTAGGGTACACTGTTTTGACCAGAGAAGAAGACAACAGCAGCCTCAGTCCGTCACTGAGACAGACCCATGACAGCAGACGCTATCAATAGCACTCTCACATTTACACATTTAATAGCACTCTCCTTAGTTTGTAAGGTGTAGGCAGGGATTACATTTAGATTTTATATGCACGTGTAAATGGTTTAAAACTTCCTTTCTTTATAAATCTTGTTTATTCATAAAGTGCATTACTATATTTTTCAATACCAATTACTTGTTAAAGTTTGGACAATCAATGGGATCAGTTGCAATGCATATATGTGAATGATAAAAGTAAATTGCACATTTGTTGAAGGAAATGTAAGTTGCTTCATGAAATGTTTTGTAAAAGATACGTTCATTAAATTTCAACATTTTCCAAATGTTCTTGTGCTTCTTTGTACCAAAACAAAGGAAAGACATATTGTTTTGGTTGTTTAGAGCAAAGTATGTTATCATTTTAATGGTCCGGCCCACTTGACATCTACCGAGGCCGTATGTGGCCCACCATATGAAATGAGTTTGACACCAGTGATGTATAGTAAGGCGTTTTTAGACGGAAAAAAAACAACCATGTACAGAAAGGCGTTTTTAGCCGAAAAAAAACGACCATGTATAGTAAGGCGTTTTTAGCCGAAAACCCCCCCACCACGGATAGTAAGGCGTTTTTAGCCCCCAAAAAAATGACCATGTATAGGAAGGCGTTTTTAGCCCAAAAATACGACCATGTATACGACCATGTATAGTAAGGCGTTTTTCGACAAAAACAACGACCATGTATAGTAAGGCGTTTTTAGCCGAAACCCCCCCCACCACGGATAGTAAGGCGTTTTTAGCCCCCAAAAAAATGACCATGTATAGGAAGGCGTTTTTAGCCCAAAAATACGACCATGTATACGACCATGTATCGGCGTTTTTAGTTGAGAAAAAAAACGACCATCTATAGTAAGGCGTTTTTCGACAAAAAAAACGACCATGTGTAGTAAGGTGTTTTTAGCCGAAAAAAAAGGACCATATATATAGTAAGCTGTTTTTAGCCGAAAACCCCCCGACCATATATAGTAAGGTGTTTTTAGCCGAGAAAAACCCGACCATGTATAGTAAGGCGTTTTTTTAGACGAAAGAAACGACAATTTATAGGAGGGCGTTTTTCGACCAAAAAAAGACCATGTTTAAGTAAGGTGTTTTTAGCCGAAAAAAACGACCATGTATAGTAAGGCGTTTTTAGCCGAAAAAAACGACCATGTATAGTAAGGCATTTGTAGCCCAAAAAAACGACATAGTATAAAGGCGTTTTTGGCCTGTAAAAAACGACATAGTATAAGGCGTTTTTGGCCCGAAAAAAATGACATAAGGCGTTTTTGGCCCGAAAAAAACGACATAGTATAGTAAGGCGTTTTTGAGCCGAAAAAAACGACATAGTATAGTAAGGCGTTTTTGGCCCGAAAAAAACGACATAGTATAGTAAGGCGTTTTTGGCCCGAAAAAAAACGACATAGTATATTATAGTAAGGCGTTTTTGAGCCGAAAAAATCGACATAGTATAGTAAGGCGTTTTTGGCCCGAAAAAACGACAGTATAGTAAGGCGTTTTTGAGCCGAAAAAAAACGACATAGTATAGGAAGGCGTTTTTGGCCTGAAAAAAACGACATAGTATAGTAAGGCGTTTTTGGCCCGAAAAAAACGACATAGTATAGTAAGGCGTTTTTGGCCCGAAAAAACGACATAGTGTAGTAAGGCGTTTTTAGCCGAAAAAAAACGACCATGTATCGTAAGGCGTTTTTAGACGAAAAAAAAACACCATGTATAGTAAGGCCTTGTTTTTAGCCAAAAAAAAAGACGATGGATAGGAAGGTGTTTTGTGAATTGTTCCTTGGTGTGAGTGCAAAGATATGTCTGGAGAAGAGGATCAGAAAATGGATGGCCACGCTTGTTTCTGAAAACACACAAGAAGCCCGGAGCTGGAATCGAACCCTGCACCTCTGCACTGTGACACAGACACACTAACCATTCGACTACCAGGCCGACATAAACACTTCACATTGTCCCAATACAAGACACTTTTTTTTCCAAATACAAGCCCATGAATAATCAAGCTTTTTTTTTTTGTGTTGGAAGGCATTTTTCACAATAAAAAACGACCATTTATAGCAAGGCGTTTTTTTACAGCTAAAAAGACGACCATGTATTGTCAGGTGTTTTGTGAATTGTTAATTGGTGTGAATGAGAGCAAAAAATAGATGGCCCCATATGTTTTTGAGAATACACATATCACCAGATCTGGGATTGAACCTAGCACCTCAGCACTGGGATACAGACCCACTAACCACTCGACTAGCTGGCTGGACGTGAGCAATCGACATTGTCTCAATATGACACTTTTTTTTTCAAGACACCATGCCGGCTTTTTTTTTTCTTTGTAAAGAAAGGTGTTTTTCACAATAAAAAACGACCATGTCCAAAAAGGAGTATTTTTGCAGAAAAAAATGCTGATGCATCATTAGGCATTTTGTGAATTGTTCCTTGGTGTGAGTGAGAGCGTGAAGAGAATAAAAAAAAAAAGGATGGCCACACATGTTTTTGACAACAAACAAATGGCCTGAGCCAGAATCGAACCCTGCACCTCTGCATTGGGACGCGGACGCACAAACCACTTTACTAACAGTGTTGTAATGAACATCCTGCGTAGACCCTATGTGAGAACGTAAGGCGTTTTTAGCCCAAAAAAAACAACCATGTATAGTAAGGCGTTTTTAGCCGAAAAAAACGACATCGTATAGTAAGGCGTTTTTGGCCCGAAAAAACGACATAGTATAGTAAGGCGTTTTTGAGCCGAAAAAAACGACATAGTATATATAGTAAGGCGTTTTTGGCCCGAAAAAAACGACAGTATAGTAAGGCGTTTTTGGCCCGAAAAAAACGACATAGTATAGTAAGGCGTTTTTGAGCCGAAAAAAAACGACATAGTATATAGTAAGGCGTTTTTGGCCCGAAAAAAACGACATAGTATAGTAAGGCGTTTTTGGCCCGAAAAAAACGACATAGGCGTTTTTGAGCCGAAAAAAACGACATAGTATAGTAAGGTGTTTTTGGCCCGAAAAAAAACGACATAGTATAGTAAGGCGTTTTTGGCCCGAAAAAAACGACATAGTATAGTAAGGCGTTTTTGAGCCGAAAAAATCGACATAGTATAGTAAGGCGTTTTTGGCCCGAAAAAAACGACATAGTATAGTAAGGCGTTTTTTTTCGGGCCAAAAACGCCTTACTATACATGGTCGTTTTCTTCGGCTCAAAAACGCCTTACTATACTATGTCGTTTTTTTCCCGTCCAAAAACACCTTACTATACATGGTCGTTTTTTTCGGCTAAAAACGCCTTACTATATATACATGGTCGTTTTTTTCGGCTAAAAACGCATTACTATACATGGTCGTTTTTTTCGGCTAAAAAACGCCTTACTATACTATGTCGTTTTTTTCGTCCAAAAACGGCTTACTATATACTATGTCGTTTTTTTCGTCCAAAAACGCCTTACTATACATGGTCGGTTTTTTCGGCTAAAAACGCCTTACTATACATGGTCGTTTTTTTCGGCTAAAAACGCCTTACTATACATGGTCGTTTTTTTCGGCTAAAAACGTCTTACTATACATGGTCGTTTTTTTCGGCTAAAAACGCCTTACTATACATGGTCGTTTTTTTCGTCTAAAAACGCCTTACTATACATGGTGGTTTTTTCGGCCAAAAAACGCCTTACTATATATACATGGTCGTTTTTTTCGGCTAAAAACGCCTTACTATACATTGTCGTTTTTTTTCGGCCAAAAAACACCTTACTATACATGGTCGTTTTTTTCGGCCAAAAATCGCCTTACTATACATGGTCGTTTTTTTCGGCTAAAAACGCCTTAGTATACATGGTCGTTTTTTCCGGCTAAAAACGCCTTACTATACATGGTCGTTTTTTTTCGGCTAAAAACGTCTTACTATACATGGTCGTTTTTTTCGGCTAAAAACGCCTTACTATACATGGTCGTTTTTTTCGTCTAAAAACGCCTTACTATACATGGTGGTTTTTTTCGGCCAAAAAACGCCTTACTATATATACATGGTCGTTTTTTTCGGCTAAAAACGCCTTACTATACATTGTCGGGTTTTTTCGGCCAAAAAACACCTTACTATACATGGTCGTTTTTTTCGGCCAAAAATCGCCTTACTATACATGGTCGTTTTTTTCGGCTAAAAACGCCTTACTATACATGGTCGTTTTTTTCGTCTAAAAACGCCTTACTATACATGGTGGTTTTTTTCGGCCAAAAAACGCCTTACTATATATATACATGGTCGTTTTTTTCGGCTAAAAACGCCTTACTATACATTGTCGTTTTTTTTCGGCCAAAAAACACCTTACTATACATGGTCGTTTTTTTCGGCCAAAAATCGCCTTACTATACATGGTCGTTTTTTTCGGCTAAAAACGCCTTACTATACATGGTCGTTTTTTTCGGCTAAAAACGCCTTACTATACATGGTCGTTTTTTTCGGCTAAAACGCCTTACTATACATGGTCGTTTTTTCCGGCTAAAAACGCCTTACTATACATGGTCGTTTTTTTTCGGCTAAAAACGTCTTACTATACATGGTCGTTTTTTTCGGCTAAAAACGCCTTACTATACATGGTCGTTTTTTTCGTCTAAAAACGCCTTACTATACATGGTGGTTTTTTTCGGCCAAAAAACGCCTTACTATATATACATGGTCGTTTTTTTCGGCTAAAAACACCTTACTATACATTGTCGGGTTTTTTCGGCCAAAAAACACCTTACTATACATGGTCGTTTTTTTCGGCCAAAAATCGCCTTACTATACATGGTCGTTTTTTTCGGCTAAAAACGCCTTACTATACATGGTCGTTTTTTTCGGCTAAAAACGCCTTACTATACATGGTCGTTTTTTTCGGCTAAAAACGTCTTACTATACATGGTCGTTTTTTTCGGCTAAAAACGCCTTACTATACATGGTCGTTTTTTTCGGCTAAAAACGCCTTACTATACATGGTCGTTTTTTTCAGCTAAAAACGCCTTAATATACATGGTCGTTTTTTCCGGCTACAAACGCCTTACTATACATGGTCGTTTTTTCCGGCTAAAAACGCCTTACTATACATGGTCGTTTTTTTCGGCCAAAAAACGCCTTACTATACAGGGTCGTTTATTTCGGCGAAAAACGCCTTACTATACATTGTCATTTTTTTCGGCCAAAAAACGCCTTACGATACATGGTCGTTTTTTTCGGCGAAAAAACGCCTTACTATACATTGTCGGGTTTTTTTCGGCAAAAAACGCCTTACTATACATGGTCGTTTTTTTCGGCTAAAATCGCCTTACCATACATGGTCGTTTTTTTCGGCTAAAAACGCCTTACCCTACATGGTCGTTTTTTTCGGCTACAAACGCCTTACTATACTATGTCGTTCTTTTCGGCGAAAAACGCCTTACTATACATGGTCGTTTTTTTCGGCAAAAAACGCCTTACTATACATGGTCGTTTTTTTCGGCAAAAAACGCCTTACTATACATGGTCGTTTTTTTCGGCAAAAAACGCCTTACTATACATGGTCGATTTTTTCGGCTAAAAACGCCTTACTATACATGGTCGTTTTTTTTTCAGGCCAAAAACGCCTTACTATACTTTGTCGTTTTTTAGGCTCAAAAATGCCTTACTATACGATGTCGTTTTTTTTGGGCCAAAAACGCCTTACTATACTATGTCATTTTTTTCGGCTAAAAACGCCTTACTATACACGGTCGTTTTTTTCGTCTAAAAACACCTGACTATACTGTACATGGTCCAGATATGGTTTTACAATGCGGCTCAGATCTGGGCCGAATGCGGCCCACATCGTGGATGCCAGACGTGGGCCACTGCAGGACCGTCATTCATTGAGGTATGTGGGCCGAGTGTACGTGCCGTGTCTGCCCCAGAGCTGGGCCAGACCAATTTTGCTGACTGGGATTTTACTCCCTGCTTACTCACACCACGTGTGTTATCAGTTTACAGCATGTGTTGAAGACATACAGATTCTCAGCTGCTGAGGCGAAGCTCTTAAAAGTCCGTCAAGTCCCGCGTCGCTTGTAAATCAACAACAACAAAAAAGAGAGCGATGAAAATCAATCGCTTATGCATATCGCGGTCGCTTGGACCAGGGGTCCCCAACCTTTTTTGCCCCACAGACCGGTTTATGTCAGACAATATTTTCAGGGACCGGCATATTTTGTTGTTCTACTTCTTCCTTTCATAACTTTGCTGCTGTGAATTGGGAATTTCTCAATTGCGAGACTAATAAAGGTTTTCTTATCTTATCTTAAGATGTGGTGGATTAATACAACAAAATAATATGGTATGAGCTGCATGAGAACGGTGGTGTTTTCGAAATATAATAATAAACACAAGGAGCGTCTAATTTGGCCGCAACACTGATCGCTATGGTAATGTTTAATGCCTTCAAAATACGATACAACGCAAATTCAAAGTGCATGAAAATGACGACTCACCACAGCCCCGAGCTTTATTTTCTGCAACTCGACGGTCCCATCTCGGGGTAATAGGAGACAATGACACCTCAAGTGTGTGGTTTATGTCCAGTCTACTTCGTAATTTTGTTTTAGTCGCCGTTGCTGCAGAAACCCCCCACCTCACACAGGTAGGACGTCGGAAATAGCAACGGTGCTATTGTGGCGATCTCAACTGGATTAAAATTATGATCTTCAGCCATAATTTTAATCCAGTTGTCTCGAACGTACTTTTAACGCCGCCGTCATTTGCGATCTCCAGCAGTTTTTAAACTCATTTTGCGACCTCCAACGTTTTGTTTTTAGCGTAATCGGTCACGTGACGGAGAAGCGTGGTTTCACGTGTGTCAAGCGTGACACAGACAGATGTAGCGGTGAATCCGGTAATTTTTCAAAATAAAACATCTGTCCTATTCCGAAATAAATGAAACGGAATTAAGGCACGTTCTTTCTGTGCGGCCCGGTACCAAATGCCCTGCGGACCGGCCGTTGGGGACCCCTGGCTTGGACTATCCATGAGCTGGTGAAATGAGCACTTGCAATAAATGCTGCCGAGATGAGCCCTCCTGTCGTGTTGCCAGCCAAATTACGTACGTGTTTAAATTCATTTTTAATTTGATTTTTTTTCCTTGAATCTCTATGTGACACAAAGAGTTAAGATGGGACACAACTGTTTAAACTTTGTTCAAATATATATATCTTTGTCTGACTTTCATCAAGATCATTATCCACCTTCTGCAGAGCCTGCTGACGAGCTGTTCATTTGAATCGGGTGTGTTGGAGCAGGGAAACATGAATCATCCAGGATTTTGGCCCTCGACAACCGGAATTGCCCACCCCTGCTCTAGGGCAACAACAAGGCACTCTAAAGCAGCCACGCCAGTGGGCTATCTAAAGGGAAAGTGCGTTTGCTAAGTGCAAGTCTCCATTTGGGCAGGTGACTGCAGATGCGAACAAAGGCGCTCGAGTTTTTATATAGTGGGCAAGGGGGGGAGGGGGAAATCCCACCCGAGCCTTGGTATCATTTTAACCATGCCTCACCCCTCAAAAATCTGGAAAACTCTGAATCACCTCCACAATTCACAGTCTCTGCACGCGTTTTCACCAATCATCTTCAAGCTTGTGTCATGTTTTTGGAAACAAACCTTTGAATTGATTCTTTGATGGTGCATCATTTTTGGTAGCTTAAAACAAAGACCAGCACTCAAGCTAAAAACTTTATTTGGTAAAATAAGTACAGTATATAGTTGTTGCAGTACATCTGCTTTCTTGTTAAATTGCAATTTAATTCGTGAGGACCAAAAAGCGGTTAAGAAAAAAAAAAGAAACGAAAACCCCAGTAACGACAAATTCATATGCATACAATACAAACGTATCAAAATCAATTTTTTACAACTTTCGTAGCCACCAAGTGTTTCCTATTGGCGGGCCATAGTGCAAACTGCATTGTACAGAGCATACGCGTACTCAACATATTCCCACAATCGACGTTTGCCTCGAACACTGCGTTCTTTGAGCCTTCACCATTTTGGGGTATACGTTGTATATTGGCTTTAGAATGATGAGGGCGCTTGCTGGGACAAAATTTCCTGGGACCGCACAGGTTTCCTGGACTCATAAGTTTGTTTCGGAGCACAGAAAGCGGACTCCGAGACGTGCGACTGATCAGACAAGGCAACTTGTGGCACTCTAAAATCTTCCGACTGTAGCCGCTGTGGGTATGAAGACGCGACACAGACGCCCGTGGAGGTTCTCGAGACACGCGCTAAAAGTTGCAGAGCGGCAATGGGACTGTTTTTGCTCGTTCCGCGCGTTTTACCTTTCCTTCAGACGGCTTGTTCACTTCCAAATTTTGCGCGCGGGTTCCCTTACTGCTGTCTCTCGGCAGGGTCATTTTGATTCAACTCTTTACAGACGAAAGGGAGAAAAAGCTCACGCTGCGCTATTTTTACTTGATCGCTATCGATTTTCTTTTTTTTTTTGGAAGGTGGTTTTGGTTTCCTATATGAAGAAAGAAATGCGAGTTCCTAACTGTAACAATAGTATTGTTAGTTTGAGTTGATGTTGCTAGGGGGACAGCTTTGGGTGACGAAACAGGAAGTAACGTGGGGGGAGGGGGGGGCTACCCCGTGCCACTTGTGAAGAACTCCACTGTTCCCATTTTTGATCAAATCTGCAATTGCGGTGAATCGGCGTTGCATGCTTAAGTGATACATCTGCACCGAGAGACGAGCTCGGTATGTCGGGGAGGCGTTCGGGTTGCGGAGAGTCTTCGCTTCCGTCAATTTGTGAAATCAAATCGTCCGTCGGGCATTTACGGACGAGCCAAGTTAAGCGTGAAGTGATCTGAAAAAGTGTTTGGGGACGGTTCGTTGGCGCGAACACTTCTTCGGGAGACGACCGGGTTTTGTTTTTGTTTTGAGATTACGGTCAGCAAAAATGCGCCCGGGGCCCAGCGATGATTGCGAAAGCCTTGTTGTCTATGGCTAGCGTCTCCCTCGCGGAGGAGCGAAAGGAAGCGACAGTAAGCTGCGTGAGCGCCTTGGGCTTATCGGGGCCTCGACCGCACCAGGAAAAAGACTGGAATTGGTGTTTGGGGGGTGGAAAAGCCCCCTCGACGGCTCCCTACTCTCCCGCGACGGGCCGGGGCCTCAAGAGCAGCCGCAGCGATCCACCACCATGGACGGGATCTTGCCGTAGATGATCTGCTCTTTGCGGTTGAAGTAGAGCATGTTGATGGGCGACATCTTGGTGGGGGTGCAGCACGGGCCGGCGTTCCCCCGCGGGTTGGCTTTGTTCACCAGGTGGGTGTGCGGGTACTTCTGCAGGTGCATGTACTCGCACTCGCCCGAGCAGTAGTTGGCCTTGTAGCGTTTGGGCGCGATAATCCAGTCCCAGCCGAAGTCCTCGAAGTCCACGGTGAGCGGGTAGCGGCAGCAGCGCGACTCTGGCGAGTTCTCGTCGCAGTCCAGGCCCGAGTCCCTGCGCAGGCGCCGCGGAGCCTCGCTCAGCTTCACCTCCATGAAGGGTTGCTGCCGCGACACAAAAGACAACGTGGAGACCACGTCACACGTGAACCGAGCCAGAGACCAAAACTTTCTGAGAGAAACAGTTAGAACGTAATGAGAATAAAGTCAACTCCACACAAGAAGGTCGGAATCAAACCGCAGACCTCTGCGCTGTGAGCTGGACGTGCTAGTCGCTGAAGAAAAAGTCAAATGATTATATTTGTACACATTTTAGCTTCATTCTCATAAATTCTGTCCCATTGTGTTTTCATGTGGTCTTAATATTGAAAACTTTTCCCGCCGGTCAATTTGAGCGGCGAAAATTTTTTTCCTGGGTCACGGCGTCGTCGTGGTCCGCAAATCTTGGGAGACTTCAACTTAGTGGAATTCATCCATAAATGCGCGTGGTCATTTTCTTTGGCTTTTTGCGATTTTTCTTTTGGAATTTATGCTGATGAGTGATGGAAACGAGTCGGGAAACTTCATCAGCAAGCAGCAGCAGCAGCAGCATGCCCTATTCAAGTGCCACTAGGTGGCAGCAGGACGCCCTCCCGTTCCCTTGCCAGAGTACTTGGACAGGATTTCGCTTTTATTAGCTTGATGCTTAACGCTCAGCATTTGGCAACATTCTGACAGGAAATGAGAAGAAAGTCAATTAGCGTCCCATCAACGTCGGAGCTTCTCCGACGACTTTTGCCAGCCGCTTCGCCGAACAGGGCGCAGTCCAAATATCGTGAAAAAATGGAAGGGCTTTTTTTTTGTTTGTTATTTGGAACAACAAAATGACAAAGGCTCTTACGCTAACGGGCTGCCTGTATACATTTTGAAACGCAAATTTTTTTTTTCGGCGAGGGGAATCTCACCAGGCCTCGCTCGCCCGGCTCGGCGGAGGTGACGGCCAAGTCGTTGCCGGCGTTGTCGTAGGCGTTGATGTGGATGCCCCAGTTGGTGTCGGGCTGGCGCAGCCACACGCTCAGCACTTGCTTGACGTCGATGCTCTGCCAGGAGCCCGCCCCGGCCTTCACGTCCAGCTTGAGCGAGCGCACGCGCACGCGCCGCCCGCCGTCCGACGCCGGCGTCAGCCGCGAGATCTGCAGGAAGACGGCGGTGGGCTCCTCGGCCGGCCGCAGGTACACCCACAGCTGCGCCCGCAACACGCGGCTCGCCTGGAACTTGGGGCTCAGCGTGAACAGGCAGCATTTGGGCGAGCCGTCGGCTTGCACCTCCGGGTCGGCTGAGGGAGAACGGGACCGCGCGCGTTAATGAACAGATAATTGAGTTTCGCGCTCATCTGGAAAATGCATACGGGCGGGAGGTGAGGCCTTTTCATTATTATCGCTGCTATTATGAGCCCGTTTTGCATTTTTGGGGTTGTTTTGCTCCCGCAGGACCCGTTGTCACTTCTATGTCATTATCTGCAGGACGCGTCGACTTAAGTACCGACGGTGCGAGTACTTTTGCCACCTCTGCCCAATTCCGACTGTTGTTCCAAAAAGAAACCGGGCGTTTACCGGCCATCGTCCACTCGTTTTTCCCTCCATTTGCTTTTGTGGCGTACGTAAAACGGTCACTCCAGGTTGTCATTGTCGACTCTGTTTCAATCAGATTCAAAGCTAAGTTTGACAGTTAACATTGTAGATATCAACAACGGCTTGCCCGTCGCAATTACATCCCACGTCCCGTCAAAACGATGGATTTGAGTTTTGCCCAATCTAACCTGAAACGGAGATACAGTATCTCCAGCTGACTGACGTCTTTTTTTCCCCCTTCATACGCTTCTCCGCAGCAAAGATCCTACTACAATTCCGCAGCGAATATCCCCACCACTGACTTACAGCTTATTTGAAGTGAATCGTTGTTCTCCGTTTGCGATAGTTACAGCAACATTTTGACCGGTTAAAATGTAATTGAAGATACGTGAATGGCAACTTCATCCCATTTCACGTGTAAATCGATACGTGTCGCCGATATCGGTCCTTCACTTTTGTTTCATCAAAGAGAACGTTTGAGATTTCCGTAAATACCTTCTTCCTCTTCACCATCAGCATTTCAAATATTTGCATCATCATTTTGCTCTCGAGGACAAAGGGTGTTGTTATTTTAGCCCATTGGTGTGTTTGGGGATTATTTAACGCACCATCTAATGAAAGGAATCAAATATGTTCGCTACAAATGAGCCGCCTTAATGCATTTGCCAATCAATCGCAATAACTCGCGATGTTTTATAAATGCGAGCATTTTTGAAACAGACTTTTGAAATGAGAACGCGTTCAAAAATGTTATCGCCGTGTAACGGAAACACCCGATCAACATTTGACGGCAAAGGCTCGTCTCCGGTTCTCCCCACGCTTCAATAATCGATGACATGTTCAATCGACAGCCGCAACTCGCACGTCGCACAAGTTTGCGACGACATCTCAAGAGGGACTCCGCAAAATGTGATCACCGAGCGCCGCTTTCAAACGGAACGACTCAAAAGCGATTCCAATCGGTCCACTTACGCTCCGTGGCCATCATCATGACGGTCTCGGTGACGGCGTGCTCGTCGTCCTCGTCCGCGACCGCGTCGTCGCGGTTGTCGTCCCCCAGGACGTCGTACTGGTCCAGCAGCTGCTGCAGCGGCGGCGCCCTGGGCAGGAGCTGCTTGACCACGTCGCGGCTGATGTTGGGCGCCTCCTTCATGCGCAGCTTGCTCAGGATTTGGGACTTGATGGCGTTCAGGCGCATGCTTTTGATTTGCTGGCGCACGTCGCAGGTGGAGCACGGCTCGGACGGCTCCTCCGGCCCGCCGGAAGACTGCTGCGTCTGCGCCTGCTGCTCGCACAGGCACACTGCAGCCGAAAGCATCAGCAAAGTCAAGCCGGCGTGAGAGAAACGCATTGTGTGCGCGCACAGATGGAGGGGGGGTAGAAAAAAAACGCGCTTTCTTTAGGATTAAAGTCCAAACACTGATTGGCATCACTTGATTAGCGCGCACGTTTTTATATTCGCTTTTTTGGCGTCCAAAACGATGATTGGCTGGGGAGGCCAACAATGATTTCGAACCGTGACAACTTTTTTTCCCCTCCCCTGTCACACCATAAAGGGACTGTGGGCGGGGGGAGTCACGAGCAGATTGGGGATAGATTGACTTTTCGTGCGCCGATTGCGCAACCGGCGCAAGCAAATTTGACCTTCTTTGCACAAGACGTGATGCGCGTGTGCGTGTCTTTCGTTATGGGCAAGGCAATGTGGCAACGACTTCATTTTACATAACAATCAGCACATATGATCACGCCGATATTTTTCTGATGATAAAATGCACATTTGTTTTGAAAAAAAAAAAAGGGATTCCCGCGTTATAAATCACCAAAAAGTTTTAGCTATCACGATAATGAGCAACGTGAAAATGCAGTTGCATAAAAGGGCTAAGTGTCCATTGAAAAACGAGACCATGGTTTTAGTCCTAAAAAGTATATTTAAAATTATTGTAGGCCACTGTGGGGAGATGAAAAGTTTGAACATTCACATTCTACTCAAATATATACGGTATATATATATTTTAAACTATTGTACTTGTGCTATAATTAACAATTCCACTCATCCATTTCTGGCAAGAAGCGGAACACGTGTAATTCACATAAGGGGAAAAAAACAAATAAAAATGTTACTTTAAAAATGTTTGAAAATAAGAGGAACTTCAAAATTAACTACAACTCGATTTAGGGAGTAAATTTCCCCAGTGTGGGACAAATAAAGGATATCTTATCTCATGCTTGTGAGTACCACTAGAGGGAGACATATCATGTCTCCCGATTTCAAAATCGATTTATTAGGAACGTATACAATAATACATTAGAGAGGCAGTTTTTGGTTTACCTAACTACAGACGAGTTTCATCAGTTCTACATAATTTATAATATTAAAAATAACACATCTAAACATGGAAGTGGACAGGCTGTCTTGATAGTTGTTTGGACCACAGAATATGGATGGGGAGTGCCACCAAGTGGTCGTTCACCAGGAAAAAAAAAAAAAAGACACCCCTCCAAATGTTCTGGAACACTGAGGTCAGTACCGTTATTTCATCCGTTGATTGAAAGCATCTGCTTTTAGTGGCATCGAAAGATGAATTCAACATTTCGGTTTTCATTTGTATTTACGATTCATGCTTGGGTCGCTGATGGTGTCGTGGTACACTCCCCTGATTTGCAGCGTCGGATAGCGTCCCACTCAGTGACGGTGTGTATCGTCGTCTGTCTCTGCACCTGATCGGCGTCCAGTTCAGGATGTAGTCTGCCTTCCCCCGGAAGTCAGCTGCTATAGGCCCTGTTCAGGATAAGCGGTGTTAAGAATGGATGGATGGATCATTTATTTATTCCAACACTATCGACACGCACGGTAGCCTGACACAAAGTCTCTCTCTCTCTCACACACACACACACAGATAATATCTGACTTGGTCTCACACGAATTAAATGTACATTTAATTCGCAAGGCAAGGCATTGTAAAATGCGAAACGAAGGAAAATGCACTTTGAATTGCAACAGTGCCACCTAGTGGACATTCGTAGCCATGGCAATGCAAAGGCGCCGAATAACCCCCGTCGGCTCGCTTGCACTGCACTCCCCCAAGTGTCCACCAGATAGCGCCGCTGCTTCGGTCAATCGTGACCTCTTGCTCGCGCGCGCGCGCGCGTCCACGTCGTCTGCTTGGGCTGAGATCAGTCGGGATGTGCATCGAGTGAGGAGCGGCACCAGTGCAAATTATTCTCTCGTGGGGCTGGTTGAAGAGGACGATTTGTTTGTTGTTTATTTGCACGCGTCAACTTGAACGTTCCCGTGCGCGGAGGAGACCGGGATGACGTCACACGCCTTTCCAAGTATGTCATGCTTTTCTTTGCTCACATGCTGCACGTGTGCTCGTTTTCCTCGCAGAGGTTGAAGCAAACATCTGTCTTGTAATCTATTCGATACAATGATGCAGCACGGGGGATGGTCGATTCCTCGATGTACGACGGAGCTGCGTTGCCATGTGCGTAGGTCGGGACGCGTCGTAGTCCATCACTCAGTCAAGGGAAAAAAAATCACTAAGTACGACGCTAACAAAGCATGCCATATGTTCTTACGGTTCGTTACCTCGAGACGTCGTACGTCGGGACGGTCGTAAACCGAAGACCCCCTGTGCCCTTCATACAAACAGATCCGTCCCACACCCTCGCACAAATCGGGCCATAATTTCGCTTCTGCAGGAGACTCTAGACTCCAGACCACTGCTTCTCAAACTTTTTACACCAAGTCTCACCTGAAAAAAAACAACAACAACAAAAAACAACAACTTTTTGGCGCTCCAAGTGCCATCATCAGGACTTAATGACCACCATTAAAAGACAGCACTGTAGGAGGAGGCCCAACATTTTATTACTTAATATTGCTGTCAACCATTGTAACGTTATGCAATCCAACACCGAGCCTAAATTCAGGAAAATATAGACGCGATATAAATAATCATTTTTGAAATGAACTAAAAACGGTACTTCAATAAATGCTTCAAACAAACGCACGCACACTGGATTTAAAAGTGTAATTTAAAAAAGACCGAACTAAAAGTAAAAAAAAAAAGACATCTTTAGGATCACATGAAAAAATCTTGAACTTTAAAGTTAAACGCAACTGAACTGTACTTCGGCAATTGTGATGACAATGCCAACATTTGTATGAATAGAGCCCAAACAATCCAGTGGACAACAGCCAGCTCGTTCAAGGCGGTGTTTACCATCTTTCGCGGATGAAACGGAGCTGCTACGCTTGTCAGGGCGGACAGATGGGAGGGAGCCGGCCCGTCGCGTCACCTCAATAGACCGAAAGGACAGAAAGCCGTAAAACATCGGCAGCACAAGAACAGCGCGGAGGCCGGCGGCTTTCAGGGGGACACCCCCGCAACCTCACAAAGCCCCCTGAGACCGCTCCCAAGGACTCACATCAATGTTCATTTGTTTATTACTTTGGACGAGTGTTTGAAGGGCGCACATCAAACGTCTTCAACGAAAGCAGCAATCATGCTTCCGTTCAGTTTTTACAGGACTTTGCTTTTAGAGAATTTCAGATTTTCAAAAGAACGACCTTGAATCCATTCGGGAACAAGTCGGACATCCAACAGAATCAGGAAGACGTCAAGCGCTGCGAATACTTGGCATATGTACCGTAAATCACTCACCCTCTTTCGTCTGCAGGGGCCAGCTCTCGTCACCGCCCGAGGATCCAGACCATCTCCACCAAGGATGCGCCTCTCTAGACCCGTCCCCTCGGTCTAGTCCGGCAGCTACGCATGCGGACTCTCGGCCCGGCGGGCGTCCCCGGCAGTCCGTCCGCGCTACATCCTCCGGACCATGGGTTGCATCAAATCCAAGAGGAGCGCTTCCCACGCCGACGGTGAAGCGGCGAGGATGCGGGGCGAGAAGGCCCGCTTGGTGCGCTCCGAGGACGGTTCCCCTCGGGCCGACCCGGCGCTGTTGGAGTACGCCCAGAAACTCTCGGAGGAGATCACGGCCCGGGCCGTGCAGCAGTGGGCCGAGGTGGACCGCCGTTACGGCGACATCCCGTACATCGAGTGCGACGTGCCGTGACGACGGAAGACCAAATGTTTCCGGCTCATCTTCCCACATTCCGAACACGGCGCACGGCCGCTCGAGTTTGAACAGCCGTTTGACGGCATGCGCCCTGCGATTGGCTCGCAAACGTTCCAGGGCGCGTCCCACTTTTCTTGCCAAAAGTCATCCGAAGTTAACGGAAGACTCTAAATCGTCCCCAGCTGGAAATGAGACTCTTTCACGCGACCGGTCCCGGGTGCACCCAACTTTTTAAAATGCCACGTGTCCGCTGCATGCGCCACAGGCACGGCTCTTCTGCATTAATTGCCAAGTGACATTTGGTGTTTTGCTAATGAAATGCTGTCTTCACCAGTGAAAATCTAAGTTGTGCTTTTAGTGTCTTCACGGGTGACCAAAATTGAAACGGAATTATAACTGAAATGTTTTTCACTTCTGTCTGCGTTTGCAATCAAATCGAATGGCTTCTTTGCGGTCCTGTTTGACAGTTTTTGTGAAATCCTAAAAAAAAAAAGGACAGAAAGAAAAATGGTTGTCAAGCGCTCCACAGAAGTTTTTTTACGGGTTACTAAGTTGCGCTCGCCTCGTCACTGCCCCTCTACTCCACTCCTTGATTGCCTCCAGGGTTTCTGTGGATATTGTGTTCAGACACCTTTTTGTGTTTGTTGCACCAAATGTCTTCATGGGTCAGCGTGACCCACAGTGAAAATTGCTAGAACCACTCCATGGACTCATTTGTTAAAAAGAAATCTATTTGGTTCATATTAAGATCATTAAAAGTAATTTAAATGTAAAAAAAAAAAATTGCAGTGCCTTTCTTTCAACTAGCAGTATTAGAAATATGTATGTTTTAGATCAGAGGTGAGCAAACTACGGCCCGCGGGCCGAATCCGGCCCGTTGGACCTTTTAATCCGGCCCGCCGAAGGTCAGTCCACAATTAAGGTTCGGTGTGAATGATTGCATTCATTTCAATTGGACTTGTAATGACAGGCATTTCACCACCAGGTGGCGCAATGACTTGAAGTTGCAGAACACAGGGAGGGAGGGGGGGGGGGGTGGCGGGATCTTTTCGACCACCTAGGACCTCTGTATCGCTCTACTTCTACTGGTCTGATCACAACCCATCTGCAGAGATGCACAGGCTAAAATAGGTCATCAACAAAACTTTTGTCATTTAAAAAAAAGTATATGAAGACCATACTTTCATGCTTTTGTTCTGTTGATGTTTGATATGGACTGTCAAGAAATGCAGTTAATTTTTTTTAATGTACCATAGCTCGAGCTGACCTGGCCCTTCTGTCAATTTTTAAAAGTCAATGCGGGCCCCGAGCCAAAAAGTTTGCCCACCCCTGTTTTAGATCAAGGTCAATTTGATGTGCCAAATAACACGCGTCTGAAAGATTTTGCGCAACAGAAGTAATGCCACCGTTTGTCGGTAAATGGTCGGTCTTTACGGCTTGGGCAGGAAACGAATGGCCCATCGAACACAAAGTGTCAAGAGCGGGTTTGGGACGAGCAAACCTTCGGCACATGGACAAAAACAGTGGAAGCAGTTTGCTAATCTTCGGCGACGGACGGGGTAATCCCAAACATATTGCTAACACGCTAAAGATTAAAGTGGACTCGGCGGTTCTTCTTAAGCGGATGTCATTTGGTTTGCTGCGGGGAAGCTGGCTGCAAAGTTGACACGCACAAATTTCAAGTCCATTTATTTGACGTTATTTCCATCGGAGCTGCCGTTTAAGAAAAACCGACGCAGAGAGCGCCGTCATGTTGCGGGTCAAATTGACCCGGGGCCAAAAGGGAGTTACCGGTATTTCTCCCCAGATGAATGGCCCTGTTGTGTGTCACCTTCTTTTTTTGATGCTTAATATGCGGCGGGTCAAACGCACCCGTGGGGTGCTAAAAGGGAGCAAATTTGCTTCGCCGGATGTGGCGGAAAGCTGCTCGCCAATCGGAGTCCCCCTTGGACTTGTTTTTTTGTGAGCTGAAAGAAACAGAACCCGCCCATAGAGGGGAAAAAATGAGCATAGTCACAAGGTAGACAATGTGAACTCATTGAATTGATTAAAATTCACTTTTTTTTTCCCCAATCGATTAGTCCCCCGTGTGGGTGTGCCAATTCAAACAAAGGGGAGGGGCTAAAGAGCAAACACGGAGCGATCCGAAAGCGCGACGGGAGTTCCAGTTGAACGCGGGGCTGCTCGCTATGCGTTTATGGCGCTTTATCGCTGATCTTTGAACATTGTTACCTAATACAAGCAAGCAAGGGGGGGGGGGGGAGAGATTAGGACATGACATAATAGCTGGGCTGATTATTTGACAGCGAGGGCGGCGAAGGGGGCTGGAGCGGCTCGTCAAATCAAGTCCGCGCTGAGCGGGAAGCGTTCGTGCCATAAATCGTGGCGATTATGAGCACGGCTTCGCTCGACATTCAAGACGGCGCGTTGCTCTTCTTTCGTCAATAAATAATGAAGCTACTCGGACCGCGTGTTGATCGGAAAGGTTTCCCGCGGGCCTCCCGTCGTTTCTCAGAGACCGCAAAAAAGTCGCCGCCTGGCTCGATTTGGCCCGAGGCACGTTTGATTTCCCCCAACGCGATCTCGTTCTCAACTCCATTTCAAACCATTTATGACGCATCCGTCTACTTCGGGATATGCAATCAATAACGCGGCTTGGTCAATTGATTATCCGTAGCATTGCTTTCTACCGAAGACTGCAGACAATTGACCGTGTTTGATTGTCCCAAAGTGTCAGAAACAAACATTGTTGACGCTCTATGTCCTCACTTCCTGTGTCTTTTGGAATATAGCTTTTTTTTTGGGGGGGGGGGGCAAATGTGAAGACTTCCTGCGTTATTTTGATCCTGGCTTCTTGAGGCTTATTAATAATCTTTTTTTTTTTTTTTTGTGGGTCTACTCATGATAGACAAGACTAACACATTTCTCAAGGTTCAAAGAAACTGGCTACGGTAGCAGATTTGCTACCGGATGTTAAGTTTCCTCCAGAATGAATAAAATGGGCAAAGTCACACGAAAACGACCACTTTCACCCAAGACCCTTTTTTTTGTGGGTCTTCTCCAGATAAACACGACGACCAAATTTCACGTTGCTAGGTGAAACTGGCCCCGGGGGGTGAAATGAAGCATTCATATTGGACATGTCAAAGAAGTGAATGGAAAACGAGTTTTCCGATGGGTCGGCTTCAAGCGAAACATCAATCAAAAGGCCTTCTCGTTCGGCAATGCGTTTGCACTTTGTCCGACCATCCGGAGGGAACAGGAGCACGGCTGCACCGAGCAGTTTGTTTAGTCGATGAGAAGCCGAGGCACCGACGCCACTACATCAGCGGAGACAACTTGTCCATACAAGGACACGCGAGCACGCGGCTGACGCGTCACGCCGAACGCTCGCGCGGTGCTGAAGTCGCACGAGACGGAATCAGGACAAGCACTTTTTCCACATGACCTTTCCCGCTGGGCTTCATCAATTCACATATTGGCTCTATTCATTCTCATATTGGTACTACTCACAAAAATGTACTTCTAATAACTTTTTTTTTTTTTAAACGCAAGTCATTTTTACCGCTGCATTGTAAACTGGAAAAAAGTCCCCCCCCCCCCCCAAAAAAAATACAATAATATAATAAGAATATGATTAGACTTCTGCTGGCCTTCTTTTTTCCACATTGACCCTTTTGAACCTTGTGTGTGTACCTGAGAAACACGACATAGCGGGAGGGTCAAAGCGACCCATTTGTAGCTTCAAAACTCATACAAAGGATCAAAACAGGCGAACAAATAAAACGAAGAAAAAGAGAAGATCAGCAAGAGTTTCATCCCAATTTTGAAAGTTTTTTTTTTTTTTTTTTTGATTTCTAGCATGTGGTCAGTTGGACCCAGAATGCAAGGCGGGTTACAGTGGACAAGGCGGTGTTGCCGACTCTGGATCTTGGCCCGGCTAAGCTAAGTAGAGTCCTGACGGGCGGGGTCCCACATTGGGGCAAAACTCGGAAACACACGAGCCATTTTTAGAAACGGCGAAAAGATTGACTTGCTTGTTTCATTTCACATTTGATGAGTCAGCAGACACATTTGGATCTCTCTCCGAAGAATGGAAAAAGTCAGCCGGCCGTTATTGTTTTCATGTTTGGCAAGCGTTATTACCTGATCCAAAGTTCATCGGTCACGACGACGAACGCGTTGAAAAAAGTGTCAGGTGACGCGATCACAACGCCAGATCCGTGTCACCGAGCGAGGAGAAGCACCGCTCCACGCCGGCGTCCGGAACCTCCTCCAGGGCAGGCGGCTCCCATTTGGGATTCTGGTCCTTGTCCACCAGAACTGGTAACACACGCACACACAGAATAGGAGTCGAACGAAGTTTCCGGGCGCGACGCGTGTACGCGCCGTCCGACTTACCGGCTCGGACGCCCTCGTAGAAGTCCCGGCCCCGCTGCAAAGCAACGCGAGACGCAAACGTTACGGCTCAAAAGGAATTGGATCCACATTGCGCGTCAAGTTGCTGTTGTAAAGGAACATAACCAACGGAGCCCATCATTAGATGTTTCAATTACGCGGTTATTGCGCGGGTCATACTGACCCCCCCCCCCCCAGCCCCAAAAGGTATAGCCTTGTGAATGTTCTTTTTTAGTGTTATGAATACTGAATAAATCGATTGCATTTTTCTCAGCAAGAAGTAGAAGAGCGGGTCACATTGACCCGATAGACCTCATACTCAAAGTGGGGGCAGAAATGTTGAAATGACCTTTCTCATTTTAGGGGAAAAAAAAAAGTTGTTGCAGTTGTCGTCAATGATTGAATAATTTTTTTGAGAGTTAAAAGTAGAGTGGGTCACACTGACCCGATACGCTACAGGCTTAAAAGGGGCAAATACGTTGAATTTCGAGACTTTTTGGCTCCAATTTTATGACATTTGAGCACTCTGGCACACACGCAGCACAAAAACATCTTTTTTTTCTTCATCTTATAAATGAAGGGGAAAAAAAGGATTTTACTTGAGGGCATTGACTCAAAAACAACCACCTAACACGGCGGCGGGCGCACCGCCATCGGCCCGTGAACAATTTTGGTGGCGCGTCGAAAGAACCAAGCCAGGAAGGCTCGCTTCGTTGAGCCGACTTGAAAGCGGAAGGAGGGTGCCCCCGTTGGACGAGTTTTGAGCGGGGTGCTTTTCCTACCATGCAGGCCTGGCTCAAGCGGTACTCCATGACCAAGACGTCCCGCAGGCTGAGCGTGGCGCCGAGCTGCAGCTGTTTGAAGGTCAATTTCAGGGAGGTGGGAGACATCTTGGACAATGTCTGCAGGAGGACAACCGGGGGGGGGGGGGGGGGGGGGCAGAAAAAGAGAAGAAGCTGATGCAAGTGCTCGTTCCCAACACGACCGCTCTCGCGGAACGTTCCGGGACCCCAAATTTGGTGGCCGCGTTCATCGTCACATGATGCACCCAAAAACAAGCGGTCAACTTCGAAGACATTGGTGCGTCGCTCTTCCCATTCCCCAAAAATTCACGACAAGAGAAATGATGACATTTGATTTGTATGTGTGGATTCAAATTCTCATTTTGCCCCAAAAGTGTTTTAAATACAGAACTACGAAAAATGAACAAAGTTATCTCCGCTTTATTTCAAGCGGAAAATTTGTATACCCAAAAACTACATGTGGCGATTATTCACATAAAAACGGGTCAATTTGACCCGCTACATAAGAGCGGGGTTGAGCAAAGTGCTTTTGCTTTATTAATCCCGAGTGTGATGAGGAGGACATAAGCGGCAAACAGTGGATGGAGGGGGATGCGGGGAGGAGGGGCCTTTAATCTTGTCCCCCCCCCCCACCCCCACCCCTTCAATAATAATCCCTCCTCGCCTGACCTCGTTGGACGCTGCAAATGGATTTGAGGTGGGAAAAAACAGAATTAGGCAAATGAGTTTTCGGGAAGCTACTTTGCTGTGAGACACAACCTCTCCCTTGAAGCCCCACCTCAGGGGTGGGGGGGGGGGGGGTGTTTGAGATGCAGACACAAAACCACCACTAACCCCATTAAGGGCTTTAACTGCGGCAACTGCTGATTACGAAAACCCTCAAATGGGCCGGCCGTGTCCCCCGCGTCGCTAACAGATGTTCGCCACATGGAGAGGAAGCGGAACCCGCAAACACGCAACAGACGGCATCCGTTTTTCTTCCAACAAATAAATTGCCAATCAGAGATTCGTTCGTGTGAGCCATTTTTTTAAATTGTGGTGGAAATGTCATGATCATCATTTAGGGTTCCTGAACACACACAGCCCGCCCAAAAACCTTTCATGAACATCTTTTATTATTTTGTAAAATGACATCAACTAAAATAACACAAATTCTTTTGGGGGGGGGGGGGCAGCACAGTGAACAACTGGTTAGCACATTTGCCCCGCAGCGCAAAGGTGCTGGGTTCGATTCCAGCCGCGGCCTCCCTGTGTGGGCTTTGCATGTTCTCGTGTTTATAGGGTGATATTTTTTGTATTTCTTTCTTTCCCACTCATTTTATACTTTTTCATACCTTTACCACGAAAAACCCGCACGTTCTTTCTTTTCGTAGCAAATCTTCCTCGGGGTGACGTACCTGCACTTGTTTCTTTGCGAACTCGGAGCCGTCAGCCTTCAGGTTGCGCATGACGCCTTCCATCGTGGCCGAGTCGAAGAGCCTGCGGGGGGGGGGGGGGGGGGGGGGGGGGCGCAACGGCGCCGATGTGGCGCGCGAGTTTGACATTTTCGGCGCGTTCAGACGATATCATCACCGTGAGGTTGGCATAATATGAAGCAGGCGCTTGCGGCCGCCTACCTGTCAATATCGGCCATCTGCTTCTCCAGGACAAAAGGCTTGTCACTATCGAGGCTGCTCTGAGAGAAGCGGCAAACGCGGAATCAACACCCAAAAGCGGGCCGCGCCCGACCGAATCCGCAAGGCCACTACTTCACTTCACTTCACTTCAGGCTCCTCACCTCGTTCTGGAAGGACTCCAACACTCTGGAGATATTCTCAGCGGAGGGAGACCTCAAGTTCACCAGTTCCTTCTCCAGGTCCGGCATCTGTTACAGGGAACAAATGAAGGGAGGGAAGCAAGCCATCCAGCTCATGGAGTAACACAAAGGGTGAATCTAATGTGTCAAAAACTTTCCAAAACCACATGAAGAACGATGCTAGCGGGTTAGCGTGACAATAACAACTTGCCGAAACCTCCTTGGATCACGCGAAACAAAGCCCGTCTTTTGCGGCCAAGATCGAAGCGACGGAAGCAGCCGCGACGCCCGGCCCGACCGTACCTTCTTGGACTCGACGAAGTGAGTGGCGATTCCAGCCCGGTGCACGTCGCGGCCCTTGAGGCGGAAGCCCGTCAGAGCCAGAAACAGGCCCAACTTGCCCTGAAGCCTCGGGAGGAAATAACCGCCTCCCACGTCGGGGAAAAGGCCTGCGACGGTCAAAAACACGAGTTCGGGTCACACGGCGGTCCGGACGAGGAAACCGCGCTCGTAGCTCGTTTGCGGGAGACTGGAAGGCCTCCTCAAAACGGGCTCGTTTCGAGGAAGGCTTCAAAAAACAGGATAACGTGAGAGCGTCACACGCTACGAACTGTGAAATATTTCATTTGGCTTGTGTTGTGTATGGAACTAGGTCGACGTTTTCATTGGAATTCAGCATTTCTAAACAGGATCCGAAGCTTTGCCGGTGTGTGCTTGTGTGGCCCGAGGCTCGCTGAGCACAACGGCAGCGAGATTAGAGACCGGCTGACCTCATTCCTGACCGAAAAGGCATTATCATCAAGCGCGTGGCGGAAGGTTGAGGAACGAAAATCTGTTGAGGTTGTCGGCGGGATATCAGAATCAGAATCATCTTTATTTGCCAAGTATGTAGAACACACAAGGAATTTGTCTCCGGTATAACACGCTGCATTAGTAAACAACAAATCATTGAACCATTTTAGAGTAACCAGTAGCAGTATTTGTAGTACAAGAAGAGTGACTACGTCAGTGACTGTTTAAGGAGTTAATGGCTAGAGGGAAGAAGCTGTTTAAGTGTCTACTGGATTTGGTGCGCAGTTCGGCGAGAGTGCAACAAAACATTAGCAAAGACAAGATTGTTGCTATTAGCATCCATTTTCTTTTACGTTCCGCCTCATTTTGGTTACCGGCGAGCTAAATTGGGCACACGATACACTGGTTGAGAGTCCATCGCCGGGAGGACCCAGACAAGAAAAATCAAAATTTCAGGGGGGAAAAAAAAAACCATGCTAAAAAAATAATAATAATAAAGACACACGATTTGCTGTCGTGCACCGCATAAAATGATGTGGCGGGCCGGATTTGGCCCCCGGGCCTTGCGTTTGACATGGATGTTTTAAAGGGTTGATGACACTGAAAATTTTCAAAATGCCTTTCAGCTTTTTCTAAAGCGTCCCCGGGACAAGTTTGATGTGTGTTACGCTCACAAACAAAGAAAGGCCCTGAAAAGTGAGTTTGGTTTAAGAAAGAAAATAAGCGTGTGAGCGATGGCCATCCGCCTCGAGGGAATTCCGCTTATGAGCAAAGTCAATTGGGGCCTTAGAGGCTGAAAGCACCATTTTGGGCTGGGGTCTCCACTAATGTCATCATTTTCCTCCAGAAGCCATCTCTCATCCCGCAGGCACGTTGCGGCTTACCGATCGCCGTCTCGGGCATGGCAAACATCGTCCTCTCGGTGGCCACTCGATAACGTCCGTGAACTGACAGACCGACCCCCTGCGGGTGCAGAACCGGACAATTCATTTGCCAACGAGTCGGTCGCAAATGAAGTCACAACGATGGGAGACGGAAATCCCGTTTGAGTGACCGGTTGCAGATCGCGCAGCTGTGAAGTTTCTGTGGCGCTTGCGGGACTGGTCGCCAGCCAATCGCAGGTCGCGCGCAGACAAGCCACCATTCGCACGCACCCGCATTCACTCAACAAACAATCTCGAGACTTCAGTGAGCCTAACATGCGCGTTTTCAAATAGAAAGTCAAATGTCAGGAAAAGCCCACTCGAACATCTGAATTTGATTTCGGGTTTCCTACGTGGCATGAGTTTGAAGGGGATTAGTCGATCGCGAACGCAGCCACGTTCCCAGTTAGAAGAGGGTGTGCGCAACTTGTTTATCGCTACCGTCCCTTTGAGAAGATTATTTGGGCTTTGTATTTTCAATTGAGTTTACTTGTTGTAGCAAAAGTTTTTTACCCTGGTCTCTTTTTTTATGCGTGAAACTTGAATACGTTGAAAGAAGGAACCAAAGCCTACTCATGTGTTTTGTTTTTTGTTACTCATGCATTCATTTTTGCATGACTAAACAGGCAGCGGGTCACACTGACGCATGAACATTTCTGCCACCCGCAAGAAATTTAAAAAAATAAATAAATAAGACAGGGCGAAGGGCAACAGACAAATATGTCAAAGCCCAGCAGCAAAGCTCTCTGATGATTCACGTTGGTTATTTTGGATGGGGGCTGAGGGGGGGGGGGGGGCGTAAGGTCATCGTTTAAATTCAAGCTATATCCGACTCCCGCGGGGTGGCAACAATGCGGCGTCATCCAATCAGGTGCCGCCGTGCACTCCCAGCAGGTAACACACATGGACCTCTGCTGACACCCTCGGACGGAATTCCATATTACACCGCACGGGGGGGGGGGGGGGGGGGACGACACTGGCTCCAAACGCACGTTTCTTTCTCCTTTACGTTTGGATCGTCCCCTGACCTCAACCGCATTGAGAAGCAGTCATAACATGTCACGCTCATCTTGAGTGTTATTCAAAAGGAATCATTTCCACTCACCCCTCCCATTGTTATTCCGTCAATGAAGGCAATAAACGGTTTCCGGCACGTTCCTGAAAAGATCCCACGTGTGAGAAGGTAAAACGTTTCTAATATGCGAGACTGCGGGATATTTCACATAAATACATCACTTCATGAACTATTAGCCCCCAAAAAATGTTCTCAAAGCTCACCGATGGCGTAGTTCAGAGTGTATTCCTCACGGAACAAGTTCTTGGTTAGGGGATCGCCAACTTTCCCTGCTTCGGTCAGCGCTGAAAGGAAAACGCGAAGCAACAAATGCGACAGAGAGTCACTATTCATCCTCAGGAAACCAAATTCCTCGGGCACGCGAACAAGTCCGTCAGTCAAAGATCTGCATCGGTTTTCTGCGCACGCGGCATAGTTCAAAACGGCAACCGATTGCGTTACAAGCGATTGATCGGAAACCGCAGCCTAGTAAAACAACCACTGGAATATACCTCGGACGTCTCCGCCGGCGCAGAAGGCTTTCCCGCCTGCCCCTTTGATGATCACAAGGTCCGTGTCGCCGTCACTCTCCCATTTCTAACAAGGCAACATTTTGAAAAGGCGCACCGTGAAATTGAGGTCGAACATTCATGAGGAGCGCTTCAGCCGGTACCTTGAGCTGAGGGTAGATGGATTGGATCATGGTCAAGTTGAGGGCGTTGAGCACTTTGGGCCTGTTCAGGGTGATCACGCCTGTCCGGCCCACCTTCTCCAGGAGAACCTCGGGCTCCACGCGACTGGACATCTGGCGCCAAAAGGAAACTATTTCATTTGATACGTCAAATGAATTTTTAACACTGAATATTGTTATTGTCATACAACGGAAACTACTTTCGTTCCTGCGGCAGCGACCAAAATTTGCACATACGGTCCATCGGAATACGGCGAAGTCTATCAATAATCTACGACACAATAAAAGCATCAATTGCAGCAAATATTTGCACGAAAAACATCTGTAACCAAGTGTAAAACCATCCATTGGGAAGTTGCACGGCGGAAACTGAGCGCGCCTTCTTGCGTGTTGTGACGTTTTTGGCACCCGAGTTCATTACGCGTCGTTCGTAACCTGACAATATCCTATGCCGTAAACCGAGGACTGCTTGTTGAGTATGTTTTGAGAAGCCCCCTGAAGACCCCAAAGCAGTTGTTCACTCACCATGTGTCCTTGGATTCGATGAAGTCTGCAGATGGCCCTGAGTCTGAAAGAAGCAACAACGTGAGGCTGGGCCTCTATCCTCACATAGAAGTTATTTATCAACGCTCCGCCGATCGATCGACGTGGAAGTGGATCTTTTTTTTTTTCCACAGTCGTGAGAAACCATCACCCCAGTGTGAGTGGGCCCAATAACATGCTTTCAGAATTTCAAAACGGCAGCAAAAGAGACACCTTATGGCAACAACAAAAGGCAAATACCTGTGTTTAGACGTCACTAGTGTTAAAGACATGACTTTGATTCTGTTAGCCTGTTAGCTTGTGTTTTTCTTCGGACGCGACACCGACTCCAAGCTCACTTCCTGAGAGAGGTCGCCGCCATTCCTGATTGGCTAGCTCATCCGTGACGTATAGGCACCCGGATGAAAGCTGGAACATGTACAGTAAGTATTCCTCCTTGCTTTGTACGTAGAAATGTGGGCACAGAGGTAGAATACTTTAAAACAAAACTGATGTTAAAGCCATGGATAGCTGTTTGGCTTTCATGTAGCTGACACCTAGTAGTACATATGTATTTATTTCCACTCAAAAAGAAACAAAAACATGTATTTTTCGTCTAGCAAAGAAGACGAGTGTATAGAGGACAAGAGGTCCAGCTGTTGCTTCTCAAAGTGCTGGCAAGGCGCGGTCCATCCCAGGGCAGAGGGTCAAGACAGTAATCTTGGATTTATTCAGACTATCAAAACAAGATTAGATGTGAGATTCCAAGATGACGAATGCTGCTGGGATAAGGTGTGGCTTGGACAAATAAACACGGTTTAGACTCTCCCAAAGCAAACGCGTGAGGTCAGTTTCCAGAAGTTTCTTTATTTTCGTCAGCCAAGTCACTACACTGTTGCAAAGTCCATATCTGGTACAAGAGTTATTTGCTTGAAAAAAAAAAAAACAACCAAATAAACAAACAAAGGACGGAATTCTCCTCGCACATGGGAATGTAGCAACGCTAATACCGTAGGCTACAGTATAATCGTTGCTGAGGCAATGTCTACAATATTTAGCACACAGGACATCAGTCAAGTTTAACCGGTGTATAAAAATATGTATAATTGTTTTCTTCATATTTGATTGATGTAATTGATTTGATTTTTAATTTCAATTTGCACATTGAAGTAAATACACTGTTTAAAAAAATAAGAAGACATTTAGTGATGGTTGAACGTGTCAAATGACTCATTAAATTGTGCTATATATTTTTTTTAAATGAATTTTGTTGATATGTTTTAAATGTATATATGTTGAGATATTTTCAATCCACCCTATGCAATTTTGCATTATAAAAGTGAATTTACATGTGAAGAAGCAAAAAAAAAAATCTTACTTTGTTTTAATGGTTCAACATACAGTAAGCATTTTTTCTTTTTTTAGGTGTAGCAAAAGAAGCAAATATAAAATGGTGAAGCGCATCCTTGTCCTCTTCAAATGTTTGGCAGCGACGTCACATTTCCGCCGCCATCTCGGCTGATTTGGTCTAGTCGGAGTCGCTGCTGCAGGAGCTGCTGGACGACTAAAGAAGAAAACAAGAACACAGATGGACAACACATGAATGAACAAAGGCAATTTGATTTTCCTAAATGCTGACGTGGAGCAGCACGTCTTACCCCGTGACAGTCCTTTCCTTTTTTGTGGCACTTGCAATGCTTGTGGCCATGCTTGTGCTTGTGCTTGCCATGGCAATGAGCACTATGGCCATGTCCATGACCGTGTCCATGATCATGGCCATGTCCATGATCATGTCCGTGTCCATGTCCGTGTCCATGATCATGGCCGTGTCCATGACCGTGTCCATGATCATGGCCATGTCCATGATCATGTCCGTGTCCGTGTCCATGATCATGTCCATGCCCCTGACCCGGTCCACAGCCAGGTGGGCAGCAGGGCTGAGGAGGGCAGGTGCCCGGCGGATACTGAGGGTATCCCCCGGGAGGATATTGCGGGTACCCCCCAGGCTGGTTGGGGTAACCCTGGGGGTACTGGTTGCCTTTTCAGACAGAGGAAAGAAAAGAAGCGGGATGAGTCGATTCAGTGGATCTTCCTGTTCATGCCGCAGGTCAGTAGGAGCCATTTGAAAAACACCGGATAGGAATCCACCGCGGGTCAAATCGACCCCTGTTAAAGTCCTAAAATACATTGAAGCATTCCTGTTATGTTTTGGGTCAAGTGGATCCATTTTGAAGTACTGGAATAGGACCGCATTTGACCCGCTCAGGTCAAAATGGGCTCATTTTATAGCAATAGGAAAAATATACACTGAATCCGCCTGTTATGCTTTGGGTCAAATTGACCAATTTGAAGTTTTTCAAAGGTCTTCCAAGTAGTACTGAGTTGGATTGACCCAGGAATGTTAGTTATTGCTCCTCCTGAGAAACAAAATAACTTCAAGATTGAAATTCGATTTTTGGGCGAGTTTAAGCTCCAACCTAAGAACATTTAATAAGATCAATTGACATGCTTTTATTTTTTTTTTAGTAATGGCGTTTATAATGAGACAGTAACAACAAACATGGATGTTGATCTCATGGGTCAAATTGCATCAGAGTCGTTCATGACAAATGGCACTTTCACAAGAGGTCATCCAAAGTCGCGCTCAGTTTTCGGAGTGGCCTCGCGGTTTACCTTGGTTGTTTCCGTACATTTTTCAACAACAAGTGAAGCCCCTGGGGTTGGGATGGGAAAAAACACACACACGACGAAAGCTCAGTATCAGCACAACCTGTTAGCGAATCACAAAATGAGCAAAAAGAGAGCAACTTACTGCACGCTGGAGCTTCAAGTCGCAAATGCAGCCGCCTGCTTTTTTTGTCGGCCCTTTTATGAGAAGCCACTCCTCGACTTGCCTGCCTCCACTCCACTCCCGCTACACCCTGTGCGTGTTTACAAATGTGCGTCTTCCAACGGCTGACCGTGTGACCAAACATCCTTGCCGGTGTCACGTTACGCACAAAGCGGGAAAGGAACCGCTTCGCACGTAACCGCGAAACGAGAATAAGTGGAACCCCCGAAATAGCAGACGCTGACGGGGACTTTGTCACAAAATAATAGAGGAGACGTCGAAAAATGTAACAATCGGCAAATCTAGGAGTGGCGCTTTCAAGGCACGGAGTCGACAGCCGGAGCGCCGAGATATAGCGGGTGTCGTCGCAGACAAATAGGCGGCAGGTGCGCAGGCGGCAGAACCAACGCCTGCCACCCGCTGCCAAATACGGAACATGACAGCGAGTGATTAAACATCGTTTTTAAAAAACGGGTCCTGTTTATGAGATTAATTCTTGATTGCACTGACTTTCCTTTACGGATGTTTTAATATTAGTCTTATTCCCCCTTTGAGGCCCGATTGTTGTGTCTGATTGTTATTCCGATGTGTCGCTTTTAGAAGCCGTGTTTAACCGTCCAGTTCTGTCTCACGGTCATGTTCGTGTCAACTTTATTGACAAATGCGCTACACGTGCAACATACAGCACAGATGAAATTCTTTTTTGTACCTAATTGTCTGGATGTTACGCCAAGATGTATGCGTAACTTTAACTCATTCAGTAGCAGCCAATTCTGGACCGAGTCTGAAAAGACGTTTAAAAACGTCTTTGGGAGTGAATGAGTTAAGAAGGATTGTTTCACTGTCCCTCAAGACCCACAAGGCCACATCGCCGGGTGTCTGATTGTGATGCCAATACATAGCTTTCAAAAAGCTTAGTTTAACCGTCCGCATATCTGTCTTGTGTCACACCGTTTGGCTGTTAAGGCTCGAAGGAGGCGAGTTGAATCGTCCCGTGTTGTTTCTTCGAAGCTCACATCCAGCAGTACCTTGGCGTCTGATTGTTATACCGACATGTAGCTTTCACAAGGCTCGTTGAACTGTCCCACATATCTGCCCCCCGTGTCCCAGCATCGAAACTCCCGGGGTGACACGCGGCGCGTGGGTGTCTGTGGGCGCGATGCCGATAGATGCGGGAGCTTCACGAAGGGTTGTTTCACCGTCCTGCGTTCCCCCGCTTCGAAACGCACAAGGCGTCTGGTTGTTATGCCAATACAGATACATATATCTGAGCTGCAAGGACCACATAGCCAGGTGTGCGCTTGTTTTGCCAGCGCACGCCCGTCACTTTATGAAGCTTTACGATAGCGCGTAGAGCTCGAGTCAATCTCACATGACTTTGCGACATCGAATATAATTTGTTGTTGTGTCCATTTTTGTCACTTTTTGCCAAAAGTGTTTCCCCGAGGCATTTCTTTCTCCGTCGCAGAAATTCCACAACACGAGACAAGTAAATGTCCGCAGGACGGCAGCGTGATGGAACACGCCCCTCAAAAATCACACGGTACAGTACAAAGGTCCTTATTCAGACCTCCCTTGTGATAAAGATGTCATAAAAAAACACACACACACACACGTGTAGGCCGATAACATCCTATCCGTGCGTCTTCCATCGGAGTTGAGCTTGGGTGACTTTGGCTGCGCAAGCAAATGGCAGCAGATAAACCGGCATTTCCACTCCACCCTCACGCCCCCGCTCAATTTAGAATCATCAATCAAGATAACAAGCGTGCGTTTGGAGAAACAGATGGCGATGGATCAATGTTGCTTCACATTACGAGTTCAGCCAAGTCAAAAGAAAGGGCGACGCCAGGACGCTTTCCCTCCGCATACCTGCTCCGGGTAGCCGTCGAGTCCGCTTTGACTTTTGGCCTGAGAGACAGCGGTCGGATGACTTTGGTGGTCTGCATCACTTTTGATTTTGCAGAGGACTAAATCCGGTGAGTAAGGTTGGTCTCCACCAGGTGGCGCCGTGGTTCTCTCTTTTTGCTCTCTCGAGTTGTTGAATTTCCGTGTTCTATAACAGGGGTGGGCAATTATTTTCCCTGGGGGGCCAAATGAGAAGCAGAAAATATTGTGGAGGGCCGGGCCAAAAGTTAGAAATAGGAAAATAAAGAAGATAGCACAATGTCTTTGTATGCCAGTAATAATGTAACATTCTCCTCCACCATCACACTCAGCACCGGTTCTCCTCAAGAATGCGTACTGAGCCCCGTTATTCACGCTCTACACATTTGACTGCTCTCCGACTCTTATTAGTGGTCCAGTTTGCGGAAAGTTTTTAACATGATAACAATCAAACCATTCTAGGAAATGTACTCGAGCCACAAGCAATTCACTCTGAGCATGGAAATTGCCAGAATCGGACTGAGTAAGAATCGCTTCCTTGTTTTTCAAAGTCTCGTAGATTTGAGCCTTTCCGACTCCAGGCGTCTCCTGAATGTTTCGTACTTTGTTACCCGCTTCGTTTAATCAGATACATATCACTTTCCCTTCCATGGTCATTACTTTCTCCCTCTTTCTTTGTCTTCCCCTCCCTCCCTGTGCTCTGCAACTTGAAGTAACTGCGCCACCTGGTGTTGAAATACCTGTCATTACAAGTCCAAACGAAATGAATGCAATCAAACCTTAATTGTGCACCAATCTTCGGCGGGCCGGATTAAAAAGACCAACGGGCCGGATCCGGCCCGCGGGCCGTAGTTTGCCCACCCCTGTTCTATAACCTGCTCCATTTAATATTAGTCTTTTTTTGTCGGCCCTTTTATGAGAAGCCACTCCTCGACTTGCCTGCCTCCACTAACCCCCCCCCCCCCCCCCCCCCCCCCCCCAGCCTATTTGACTCTCCTGCTGGGTGAGCCTCTGAGGACTCATGATGAAGATGAGATGCAAACAATATTGGGATTCGGATCAATTCGTGTAAATGTACACACAACCCGGGCCAAATTGACCCAAGAGGATTTTTCCTGTTCTTGACAAACAAATGGAACAACAGAGTCGACTTGGCTCATTATTTTCTTTTCAGATTCCCGTTTTATTGCAACTACTGGTTGTTACAACGATCGCTGCAGTTGTGGAGCCGAGAATATACATGCCGCGTACGACGACAAGTACATTTCAAGGTCATAGATGCTATTGTATCGAACATCCTCTGTGGCCGTAGCCGTATCCGTGGTGGCCGTGCCCGTGCCCGTATCCGTGGTAGCCGTAGCCGTGGCCGTAGCCGTTGTGATGCCCGTAGCCGTAGGCGTGGCCGTAGCCGTAGCCAAAGCCCGGCCTGTACCCTCCGTAGGGGCCGCAAGCCGGGGCTGCGGGATAGCACACCCGCGGAGGAACGCAGGGCCTGTACGGACCGTACGGCATCGTCACCGAGATGAGCCTAAAGGGGAAGGAAAGATTCTCGTAACGGTGCGCCTCTTCCTTCGGAAAGCTGTGCCAGTCGAGAAATTCGGCGTGTTTTTCGCCCAGAGGCGGCTCTCTGCTATTCACCGGGCCCAAAAAATGGAGACGTCGTTCAAACTCATGGTTAGCAACGCGTCCAAATGAGGCCCGATCGGAAGCCGCCACCCCGAATGTCAACAATTGCTGATGATTTGAGAATTCAACATGAAAAGTGGGGATGGAGGGATCGTTCGATTTCCGTCTTTAGAAAAATCGCCACTCACAAACTGCGCTACAAACCAGGAAGTGTTGCGACAGGAAATGTGGGGAAATTCCCTTCTTCGAAACAGGTTTTGGAGCTTTCAACGAGTGACACAAGCTACCGTTCTCTCGTGAGGAAACGAACAACAATGCTAAGAAGTCATTTAAAAAAAAAACGCGTAAAACAGAAATGAAGAGGCCTACCCCGATTGGTCTTCTGCTTGTCAAAATCTCGGATCGACACTCTGGAATGAAAGAAAGCGAATATGTCAAATATATACGGGCTCCGTCGCGACGACACAGGCGGCAACATTTGACACGAGCGCTCCCATTTATCAAGCTTGACAAAACGCGTTTGGAAAATTGTACTGTGGTGATGGAGATGCTGAATTTACCGCGCGCTGGAGTTGAGAGCCTCGCTTGCTCACCTGCTGACTGCGGGCTACGCTTTTATAAGAAAAACATTCCGCCTCCAACCACACCTCCAGAAATCGAGGGCCGGGTTGTTGCGGCAGATTGCTTCACCGTTAATAGCGTTGCACAAAATGACTGCCCATTTTGGGGGATTTCCGATCTTTCTATCTATCTATCTATCTATCAATGAACCTTCTCTCTAGGTCTATGAATGGATAACTACCTGACTGACAAACTAACTGACTTTAAGAACTAACCCATGATTAATAACACTCAAAACTCTCTCTGATCATTTTTTTTTTTAAATACATCAAATAACATTGACACGAGCTGCCGACTGTGTTTTGATGGACGCTTGCTCACCTCGGGGACTGGCTGTGCTTGTTGTGTGAAGTCAGATATTCCCTCCTCCGGGGAAATGTGTCCCTGCCCTTGAATAATGTGGTCATTTATTTAAAAAAAAAAAAAACTATAGAAAAACAACCAAACAAAAAAACGTGTTGTCGACATCAGATAGTCTGCAACAGTCTCCAAAATATGGACACGCCTCCTGATCCAAAGAAGGTGTGACCAAATCTCATTTGTTGCATACAAATGTCGGGACACACGCACGCACGCACACACACACACAGAGTCCTCTGCTGATTTGATTTTCAAATCCATTTTATTGCATCTTCCCAAAGTATGCGCACTCCATCCAAAGAAGTTGTGCAAAGCGGATGCTTGATGGCCCGCCGGGTATGGCCGTCGTCGTCTTCTAGTCGCAGTCGCTGCTGCTGCTGCTGCTGCTGCTGCTGCAGGAGCTGCTGGACGACTGCAAACAGCGGCGGGCGTGAACCAAACACAGAAAAATTGGTCCATTTTCAGGCAGACGGAAATGACAAAACGGTTTTAGTCCTTAAGTGCACAAGCGCGGTGGAGATGAACCCCTCCTGTTCTGTGGCGGGTCAGATTGACCCATTTGAGCTGCATTGATGATGTCCATAGCGGAAGAAGACAGCGGAAAATTTACAAGTGCGATTTTGTATTTGTACTTGGCTTTGGTTTTTTTCTGTTTGGATTTTTCTTCTGCAATTTGACATCATGTATTTTTGGCTTTTTTTTTTTTCATGAAAAAAAAAGTGGAACTGCCCTTCTTCGTGAGATTTATTGCAGAAAATCCGTCCGTGATCCATACATGTTTTAATTGGGAACCCCCCCCCCCCCCCCCGGAAATATTCTTGAACTTCTAAAACTTTTTATTGATTTTGACTTTATTCAAAAAAAGGATTCAACTTTTTTTTTTCTTCTGCAATTTGACGTTTTTCCGGAGAATATTGGACTTTATTCTCATGATATTACAGCTTCAATTTAAAATGTATGCAACTTTCCTGGAAATAAATGATTCCTCTCGGAATATCACAATTTTAAAAAAAAAAAGCAACATTTTTAACTACAATCTTGATAACCGATTAAAAAAAAGGATATATATATATATATATATATATATATATATATATATAAAATGGAAATATCAATTCAAACTAAGAAAATATACCAGTACATCTTTCTTAAAAAATAGTAATAGTTTAAAAAATATATTAAGAATATGACTATTTTTGTATGTTGAATACATTAATATTGAATACTGTACACGTTTTCTTAAATCAACCTTCTTATTTATTATTTATTGTATACTAAAAATAAAAAGAAAAGAAAAGACATGACTATTCTCGTTTCAGCCTTGTAATATTAGAATCTAAATCAACTTTTCTGGCACTTTTGGATAATCAAAGACATCCCGGGTCAACGTGACCCAGGGCCATCACTGCTGTTCCTGATAAACGAAGAAAACCGGAGAAGTAAAGCCAGTTTGTCCTCGGTGAATCTCACCCCGTGACACTCTTTTCCTTTCTTGTGACACTTGCGATGCTTGTGCCCCAACTTGTGCCGGCGCCGGCGACACTTTTTACATTCCGGTCCGTGTCTGCATCCGTGGCGGTGACCGTGCCCGTGACCACCTTTGGGCTTGCCACCTCCGCCACCTCCGCATCCTCCTGGAAATAAAGGAAACAACTTCTGTTGAAGGTAAAAGTCTGTGGAAGAAGAAGTCAAGTCAACAGTATTTATAGAGCACTTTCAAACGGCCATGGCCGCATACAAAGTGCTGTACGTGGAGCAATTTAACATGCACAATAAACAAGTGAGAAAAAAAAAAGTGATGACGGATCGCTCACCGCGCTTGTTGTGATGCATTGTTGCCTGAAAGGATTTTGAAAAACGCAACGGTCAGTGCGTGAAAGACAACACGTATGCAGTCTCAAGTCAAAGAAATCCAGCCACTTACCGTGCACTGCAAAATTTGGGCGGAATCTACTTGCCGCCGGGCCACGCGGAGTCTATTTAACTCGCGGCACGCCTACAGCAGCTCAATGTAGGTGTTGGAGGGACTCCAATCTGTAATCTGCATTTTGGTGAGGACAAAAGTGTTTGCTCGATTTACAGGCCAAAGAATCGGAACTATTCGGACAATGTGGCTGCGGCCCTGAAGAGACGCCAACGCCGTTTGTAACAGCGCGTGTGAAGAATGTTCAACAGTAACAATAACACAAAGGAGAAGGAGTACAGTTTGGAGTACAAATATATTGGGCAGTATACAAAGAGCGCATCGGGAAAATTATTTGTGGCGCGTCATTGTCCACCTGTGGTAAAAGTGCACAGCTGCGGGGTTCGATTCCGGCTCCACCCGTCCTGTGTGGCGTTTGCATGTTCTCCCCGTGCCCCCGTGGCTTTTCCCTGGGGACTGCGCTTTCTTCCCACATTCCAAAAACAGGCGTCGCAGGTCAATGGAACACTCGAAATTGTCCCTGGGTGTGATTGCGAGCGCGGTTGTTTGTTTGTCTGTGTGCGCCCTGCGATTGGCCGGCAACCGGGTCAAGGTGTACCCCGCCTACTGCCCAAAGACGGCCGGGATAGGCTTCGGCACGCCCGCGACCCTCCTGAGGAAAAAGCCATTCAGATAATGGATGGATGGTCTTGATTTGGAAAAGCACGTACCTGCCTCCATCAGGGCCCACAGAGAATGTGCCCCCGGCGGCCATCTTACGTGGCCGCTCGCTAAGCACCCATGGCCTTTTCATGTTACTTTCTTCCCCTAGGGCAAGGATGTCAAACTCAGGCCCTCGACGGCCGCCGCGCTGCACGTTTTCCAAGTCTCCCTGTTGCAACACACCCGATTCAAATGATCAGCTCATCAGCAAACTCTGCGGAAGCCTGACATTGAACCCGTTCATTTGAATCAGGTGTGTCGCAACAGCGAGACTTGGAAAACATGCGGGACAGCGGCCCTCCACGACCTGACTTTGACACCTATGATGTAATGAAAGGCCATCAGGAAAGCATGTCAAGCTAATCTCTGTAAGTCACATTTCACTATACCGAGATCATACACTCCACTCTGAATGGTGGATGCACACAGTAAAGGTCCTTCTTTGAGAGGCTCTAATTACACCATCGACAAATACTGCCACGAAAAAACAAAAAACAAAGCACCCATCAGAGTGTTTTCAGGCGATACCCAACAGAAGTTGTCAGTAACAGCGGCAACGTAAGATGGCCGCCCCCAGGGGGTTTCAGCAGCGAGGGGCCAATTGTCAGTCCATTTGTATACAAGTCTGCGATAGCAACACGAGTGCTGTTCTTTGGAAACTCAGAAAACAGGAGAGCTTTGCAACCATGACTTTGGACACCAAATGACAACAGGCAGGCACCGGCTTTCATTCACACGTGTCATTTATTGCATTCAGGGCTGATACATCAAACTGACGAAAACCGCTGACCAAAACGGAGTCAACGCCTGATGCAAGCACCAGGTCTATACCCGTAGCCGTAGCTGTAGTTGTAGCCGTAGCCGGGCCGAAATCCCCCGACGACGGGCCTTCCTCCGTAGGGTCCGTAAACTGGAGCCGGAGGACAGTACACCCGCGGAGCGCAAGTCACGACGGGGCGATACGCCGGCTGATACGCCGGCTGACAAACGTAGGGTCGATAGACAGGATATCTGAGGGGCATCTTTGCAGGATGGCTTTCTGCCTTGAGTTGGACAAAAAGAGAGACGGCCCCTCGTGAGCTGAATTGAATTCTTCTGCCTTTGGAATATTTAATATAGAATTCAATCCAGGCATCGTATGCTTTGACAAACTCTGACTAAGCAAGCTGCCCAAATCTGAAGTACATATGCAAGACAGATGAGTGAATTGTCAAGATTTTTTTTTTTTTGAGTGGGTGGGGGGTGTTGCCAATGCGATCAAAGTTTGATCATTGCCAGGATTTGCCTTGGGAAAAAAAAAGGGGCGAGGACGCATTGTGTGAAAAATGAAAGACAGATACCTGGATGAAAACAAATCTCAGCTCGACGCCCTGAAATGAAAACAACAAAACAAAGCACAATTGATGTTTTCAAGTTTAGACCTGAAGTGAGTGAGATAAGCTGCTGAATTTTTACCTTTTGCTGGAGTTTTGATCCACACTTGCTCACCTTTGGACTGGCTGCGCTTTTATGGCAACTCGCTTATTTGTTGCTGCGGGTAAATTGAATAAGGCGTTGGCGACACCAGACGTTCTGTCACAGTCCCAAAAATGCGGACACACCTTCGGATGCTGTCATGTGATCGTTTTGGATTGCAACTGTATGCAAATATTGGATGCGGCGCGACGCGACTCTTTTGCACACAAAAGAAATCAGACAAACCATTCCGTCAGCACAAACATTCACTGTGGCACCGGCCGTTTCATATTTGGCATCCAAACAAGTTGTGGACATTGAAGATGTCAAGTTGGCTGCCGCTGCGGGAGCAGCTCTCTCTCACATTTTCATCCCAGAAAGAAAAGTACTCACTAAAATAATAGATGTATTTTTTAGTCAAGTTGCCCCAGAGTAAGTTGCCCCGAGAGCGTGGCTACTAGACTGGCCTGCCTGCAGTCCAGACCTGTGTTACGTTGAAAACGTGTCTGGACTGCAGGCAGGTCCGGCCGGCCGCTTCACTTTTCCCGCGTTACATATCGGTGGATACTGTGCTTTCCAGGTGCACTGTATGACAAGAAACTAGTAAAAGAGGAATAGCTACTCGATGTCAAGGTAATTTTGAGAAATATCTTTGGACAAACCTATCCATTATATTGCAAGTCGAAGCGAATGTTTTAACTTAGTCGCTGAAAAATTCAAGTTAAAATCGTCTTGAAAGTAGTTCCGCTCAGATCTGTGTTGAAATGCCGAGTAACATAAATAACAATGAGATATAAACGACGTTTATTGGGATCGTTTTCCATTCCGACGGTTCTAGGTCAACGGGCCCCGGGTCAAAACGACCCATGAATATGAACGCAAATGACCTTAACAGGAGAGTGAAAGGGTCATTTCTTGGAAAAAGTCAGAACAGGATAAACCAGCCTCTTGAGCGCTGGCTCGCTATCCTCCTGAAAGATCTGCTTGCCGTCGCCAGCACATTGCGAGGCACTCCTCGTGTTGGTTCCATGGGAAACTTCAGGTATGTCAATGACGATCGTAAAACAAACAATTGTCCTGAAGAATAAAGGCTCGTGACCGAAGAATGCGTTAGACGATTGGAAACCACGCCTCGACATGGTGCGGGGGAAAGTTTAAAATAAAAATAAAAAACACTCCTCAAAATGACAAAGATGCCTCTCAAATTGATTAGCAATTAGCAAAAGCACTCCAGGAAGAAAAAACAAAAAGTGATTCCGAGCTTTGTGCAGCACTTCCTTCCACCTGCCAATTAGCGTCGCGCATCCGCGTCTGTAGCGCAGACAGTAGTGTGGCGAGGATATGGCCGACACGAACAAAATTGTGACGTCCCCATTCGACAGAACTCCAAGCGGCTCACTCACAGACGAGCGTCTTCCAAAAGATTGACTCGGTTGTGTAATTTCACGCGTTACCACTTGTAAACAAGCAATTAAAAAGTTAACGTTCCATGCTGGGGCTCCTTTAGTCAGCACGGATGAATATGAAGCCACTGCGGACTATCCCGCGGGGGCACTTACACAGCGTCTTGGAATTCATGGTTGAAATGGACCAGGTGTTTTTTTGTTTTTGTTTTTTTGTTTCCATGCTCCGGGTGTTCACAGCTTGAGCTTTCCGGTTAGAGAACTGCGGGGGTGCAGTGAAGCGAAGCGGCCCAGGGTCCAAATGGGGAAGACGTTCTTATAGGAAGTGTAGCTAATGGCGCAGCTCTTGTTGAACACGCCGGAAATATTCTCCTGAGCAGGGGGAGACAACGCAAAGTCAATCACGTTCTTCGTATTCGTAAGGGTCGAACCTGACGTTGGGCGACTCGTTGGCGGATCTCGGTGGTCAGCGCGAGTACGGGAGGTGGGAAAGGCTCACCTGGGGCCAGTCTCCATTGGGCAGCTGTTTGTCTATCAGCAGCTTGACCCCTCTCTCGATGGCCTGCTGGTCGGGGTGCCTTCCGACACACACATCGCCGTCAACTCATTCGAAGGTTAACATAAGCACGGATCGTTCCGTTGTCATCGACCGGATATATAAAAACTGTCAACGGGTGTTTTCTTTCTGCGGATGTTTGGTCACCAACCGAGCGGCCTTATTAAAACAGGTAGGTTCGTGTGGGTTGGGGGTCACTTTCAGCCGGTAAAAAGGTACCTTTTCAAAATCGATTTGCATCCATTAAAAACATGAAGAAAAAAGTTTTTTTTCATGGCTTGATTTCACCTGCAGTATAATAGGTTTGAGGATTTCTGTTAATTCATGGGTTTAGCTAGCTAGCTAGCTCGCGCTAGCTAATTCTGTTTGTGTGTGTGTGTGTTATTTTTAAGTACTGCGATCCATCCGGTGTTTCCTCACCTGACCGCCATGAGCCCTAACAGAGCCCAGCAGGTGTTGTGGATCTGCGGCGAGCTGCTCTGAACGTAGCGCCGTTGCTCGCACGACTCAAAGTCCTCCCCCCAGCCGCCGTCGGGCATCTGCCGATCCAACAGGAAGCGGCAGGCGTTGCGCACCTCCGCGCATGCGTCGCTAGTGAAAGGAGAACACCCATATCGTCGGTCTGCGACGTACTTTTTGGACTTGCGCATAGTGCGCGCGACTTCCTCGCACCTCTGATAGCCGTGTCCCATACAGGCGAAGGCTTCCAGGCCAAACCACGTCCCGTAGGTGAAACAAACTCCCCAGGACCTGAGTACGAGACATGTTAGCACAGAGCATAATCTCGCCGAGGAAAAGCTAAGCTCACCCTTCCCAGGATCCGTCGGGCCTCTGCACCCTCCGACAGTAATCGAGCCCGTCTCTTAGAGTCTTCCTGGGGCACAGATACAGCGACGCACATCATTCGCACCTTGGTTCAACCTTGCTTTTCAGGAAGGTTGACAAATCGCCACATTTAACATATTTCAAAAAAGCTACTTTTCTAGTGTGAAATGTGCTCGGCGTGCTAAGTGTTATCAACACGCGATTCAAAACATGGCTTTCATCCTCCCTGCGCTATGAACTGCGATAGGTCAAGTGCTAAATATCGATCGAGATCGAAATCTTACCGGAATCATCCAAAAGTGTCCGAAACAAAACAAACCAAATCCCACCTCATTATGAACTCACGGTCGCAAACACAAATTGAAGTGACCCATTACGAGGCGCATTGTGGTTGTGTTCGTTACACCCATCCGGTTATGTTTTGTTTGCTCGGATACAACATGTTTGTTCCCGGGTCAATGTGACCCGGGCGCGGGCAGGTTGGAGTACTTGTTTGGGTGTACCTAATTTCCTCTGCGCGGTGTTCGGGATGGATCTTGCGGAAATGGCCCAGCGCCTGCATCGCTGCTGACGTACACTCCACGTACGTGTAATCGATCATGATGTCACCTGTTTGTGAAAAGCAGAGCTTTTTATTTTCACGGGACTCGCCGCATCTTCTTTCGAAGACGAAACGAGCCGCTCGTCCTTTTGCGGTCGCGTTGAAAGGAGCGAGTCAGATGCCAAAAATGTCGCAAGGCAAACGGCACCTTTGTATTTGGCTTCTCGTTTTCTGAAACTTGTTTTTGGTTGCGTGTATTCCCACCGCTTGAGAAATAATTGGGCAACGCGGTGAGGCGCGCGTAAACACGTCTGCCCTGCAGTCTGGGGTTCGAATTTATCCGTCGGAACGGCGGGTCTCGGGGGTGGGATTCGCGTCTCCGGCAAGAGACTCACCAAACACCTCCGATGGGTTGAGCAGCTCAAGAAGTCTCCCCCCTCTCTTCGTTTCATACGTGGCAAACCCGCCGTCTGAGTTTCTCATGCTCAGCAACTATGGAATAAAAAGATGGGAAGCGGCGCGCGTCACGTTGACCCGAGACACACGAGCGCGCGCGCACGCGCAGGCGAGGGAGAATTCGTGATGCCGAACGCCATGGACCGACCGCGTTGACGGCGTCGTACAAGCGCTGCGGCGCCAGGGGCTCGCCGACGGAGGGGCGCAGCTCACGCAGCAGCATCAGCGACTTCAGGCCCTCGGCGGTGCAGTCGGCGACGATCCAGCCGCAGTCGCGGGTGCTGAAGGGGAAGCCCCCCTGTCCAGAGTCGTCGGCATTACAAAACGCTTCCGTTTTTTCGAGTCCAAAAGGATCGTCGGGTGATACGACGTGTACCTTGTTCATTTGCCGGTAGTACTTTTGGTAATCGGGAGGATTATCCGGGATCTGGTGGAGGGGGAAACGAGTTCCGTGGAGGCAAAACAGGGTACAGAAAACAACAGGAAAAATCCATTTTCACATTGACGGGGATTTTTCTCTGACGTCCTTTCCTTCCCGACCGCCGCCCATATTCAAATGTTCTCACCTGTGTGACTGTCAGAAACTGGCGGGCGCGTCCGAGACACTCGGCTAGCGCGGGGTTGTCTTGGGCTCCGGCCTGAAAGACCCCATTCGAGAAATTCAACCAATTTTACCAACAGTATTTGACATATGACCTGCTCTCTTATTGCATGCGTGTACAGTTTATGGTGGAAAATAGTTGAAAAAAAAATGCTTTTTAAAAAGTTGTTTTCTAGACTTGGAACGGATTCAACTTTTTTTACTTTGATTATAATGGCAAACATGGTTTCGGCTTTCGACCAGCCTCCTGGAACGGATTATGGTTGAAAACCGAGGTTTGACTGTATTCCAAAAACAGTGAGGTGATTTTATGAAAACCAAGTCAAAATATTGAGACGTGGTAAATATATCGTTTCTTGAGAGACAAAATATATTTTTTTAAAATGACAAATGAGAAAGGAGCTGTCAAATCTTGAGAATGAAGTCCACATACAAAAAAAGCAAATAATAAAAAAAGAAAAAAAGAGAGTGTAATCGCATAAGAAGAAAATCCAAATCTGAAGACATCCGTGGACTAATGTGCAAATATGACGAGAGAATAAAAATAGAGTCCAGTGTTGGTAATAACGTGATAAAGGCACCATGGAGATGTGCCGCATTGCTGTCTGTGGAAAAACTCCAAAATTCTTATTCAAGGTGCTTGACGCCGCCAGGCGCTGAGGTAAAACCCGTTCTCCAACTTCCTGACGTGTAAGTCTTGTCCTTGGCTTCATGACGACAGGCAAAAAAAACAAAACAAAACAAAAACAACAACTACAAAAAAAGCCTCTGTGAAAAATTACCTCAAGGAAAGCCTGAACGGCAAAGCAAGTATCCCAAAGCTGAGACCCATTGGTGCCCTGCGCAAAAGGACACAAAAACTTTTTGCTCGGGATTGCAGTCAAGTCAAGCAAGTCAATGCGACACGTTTCCTGCTTTTTTTTTTTTTGTCTCGGCTCTCCGCTAAGTCGTCATCTTCTCAGTGACGCGAGCTGCGAGTGTACTGTAGGGTAGGCACGGAGGAAAATGGCTCACCTGCATTTTCATACCATCGAGTCCCAGCCTGAAATGCAGAAACGACTCAGTTCAGTCGGATCCAATTATTTCCAAAAACATCAAGAAATCACAACAGTTTTGGGGGGACTTTTGTTTCACCGTCTGGCGGCAACGGAAGCGCAATTTGCTTATTCGTCGCAACGCGTTTGTACGCCATCACTGACGTATGCTCAGGCTGAAGTCGAGTCATCATTACAGGAAATATTTACAAGAAAAACACTTCTGGGGCCGTAAATGTAAAACAAACCAATGAACCCGCCCCCCCCCCCCCCTCCTTCCCTGAGCAATTATGATGACATTCTTGTGATGCGTGAGACAACGTGCTGCATTTTTTTACACGGCATGCGGCGTTTCATGAAGCCAGGACGCCTGTACCGGAGATGCGATTGAATTTATTTTGGCTGATCAATAGAAAACAGACTTGCGTCTCGCAGACTGACCAGAGATAGTCGGGGATCCTGGACACGTGCTCCCGGAAGGCTTCCGACGAGGGTCCGTCCACGTACCAGCGGACTAGCATGTTGATCGTCTTGGAGATCTGCAACGCAGAGGCCGTGCGTCGCCATTACGCCACTTTGCTTTGGCCTAGCTCGTCACAAATTCCTCAATTTGTGGTTTTTTTTTTTCTCTGTGAAACTTAAATTCTTGCATTAAAGAAATCTTTTTCTTTTTTTTCCTCTGAGACCAACGCAAAGCAGAATGTCTCCACTACCGGCCCGATGCTGATGCATTTGGTGAAGCGGTCGTCAGCCTGGATGTGCTCGTACAGTTCTTTGACGGCCATTGCTCTCAGCGTGGCACTGTGGTGGGCCTCGTACACGTTGAGCACGGCTGCGGAGAGAGGGAAAGGAGCCGCGGCGGTGAGTCACAAACCAAGCATGGGGGGTGTGGACTCCTGCCGACAAAACACTTGGGACTCCATTTCCCACTGTGAACTTACTATAGAATACAGAAAGCAGCGTGCTGTGGGGAGTGTACATGTCACACGCGGCCACATTGCACCTCTGAGCTGGCCAGTCGATGGTGGCGTAGTCTTGGACGTAAAGCTCCTAGGTGGGAGGAAAAAAAAAAAAGGAAACGCAAAGCTGCAAGGAATCCACATGATACGGTGTACTGGTTGCCAGCCAATCGCAGGACACCAACAACCATTGGCGCTCACAAACGCATCTCGGGACGATTTGGAGTGGCCACTCCACCTGCCTTGCATGTTTTGGAACGTGGGAGGAAAGCGGAGTGCCCGGAGAAATGCCTTGTAGGCGCGGCGGTGAACAGGCAAACTCCCCACAGGAAGGTCGGAGCGGGAATCGAACCCACGACCTCTGCCACGTGAGCTTGACGAGCTCACCAGTCGCCCGCCGTGCCGTAGTTTGAGACCCGCTAAACAAAAATCGGTGTGTTTTCGGCAAGAGCGGAATTTATTTATTTATTTTTTCCCCACAGGGGGCCCGGCCCGTTAGCGTGAGTTTTCTAGCGTATTGACACCCCTGAAAAGACGATTCATTCATTTGGTATTTGGTCTGAAGTAAGGTACTGTTATTCCACAGCAAACAACAAACACACACAAGAAAGGGCAACCAAAATAAGTCAAGGATCGAAGGTTGGACCGGGTCTACGTCTTGAAGGAGTAACGTTACACCGCCTCCTTGTGGCAAAAATAGCTCGCGGCACCTGTCTGAGGCCCAGGACCAGGACGTCCTCCTCGGCGACGAGTCGCACGGCGTAACAGAAGCTCATGGGGAGGTACACCTGGCGACAGTGGCACCACAGCGTCGACGGGTGGGCCGGCAGCCAGCTGGGGAACAACCTGTTCGCCGAATGGAAGCACAAACGTCGGACGGCATGGAAACGCATTACATGCCAGAAAAAGTTTGTCGGGGTTGCGTTGCCGACCCGGAAAACAATATCGTCATTTTTCACACGATACAAGCTATTTTCTGTTCAATTCAAAACTTTTGGTGCGTCCAATTCTCCCCAAAACTTTTCAGAGGATGCCACTGAGTGAGTTGTTGGGGAGCCCGTAAATACAGTTTCAGTAGGATATAGCGCTTGAAAAAATGTGGACCTTGGTGCAACCAAAATGAAAAGCAACGAGTCGCCCCTGGGTGAAAAACACAAGCAATTGTCCCAATTTTCCAATGGGGTGCTACGATCTCATTTTTTTTCAAGGTGTTTTGTTCAACAGCCACAAAATCTATCGAATCACTCGGCCAAGCAGATTGTAAAATAAAAACCAAAACCAAAAACCAACCCTTTTCGTGCATCCCAGTGGTTCTGTCAACAGATTTGTTGGAAAGGACACACAGTTTGGGCCCATTTTGATTTGTTTCATTATCCAGACGTGTCAGAAATGCAGGGGGTGGGGGGTGGGGGATGATAATAATCAAAATCAAAATGAAAGTGGGGAATATATCTTTTTTTTTGGGAGTGGGGCATTTGGATCTTACCACATCTCCGGTAGAAGCGTGTTCATTCCTTCCCAGTTGTAGACGTTTAAAATAGCCAACCAGAATTTTCCCCAGGACGGGATGCCCACCGCGCCGCCTGCGGAAAACGTTGACCGTTCATCCCTTCTGTTACTGGCACGGGAACAGACGTCCACCGGGACCTCGCATCTTATATTACAGCAATATGAAAAATATACACTTGACCCCACTTTTATGTTACGGGGTCAAATTGACCCTCTTGAAATTTTTGGACTAATCGTATGTATATTTTGATGCATCAATTGACCGGCGATATCAACAGGAATGTTTAGTAGCATGAAGACTTTCATAGAAAGAACCTTTGCCGTGCAGGTTATTCCTCGCTCGAACCATGTCGGGATCATCCGGATCGACACCCAGAATCCTTAGCGAGGTGTAACTCAGAGCCGTGCCGAACACCGTCGACTTGTCTTCCACGTGTCTGATGACAAATCACGCATACAAATAAGTTCTCCTTCACACGCCGATGGCCGTGCGGAAAGCGCAAAAAGCCGAGGTAACCTTACAGGCCCCAGCCTCCATCGGGCAGCTGAACAGAGCGCAGGTATCGCACCATCTCTTTCTTCCAGGCCTGCTCCAGATGGATCTTAGCGATGTGGCAAGTAATCAGTAGGCCTACCACCACGTTTCGAAACCTCGTTTAGTTTTAATGGCCAAACGTGGCTTGAGTCCCTCGTCTTCAGGCGTGTCATCGTACCGGGTAGCAGGAAGAGAGGTCCTCCGTAGTCCCCTGCCCAGTGGCCGTCCTCGGCTTGAAGGTGACTGTAGAAGTTCATCCCTTTCACGGCGGCATCCGTGGCCGTGTGGGAGGCCGGCGAGTCGCGCACAAACTTAGTCTGTGGGGACAAAATGAAAGTCTGATTCTCCCCTAAGGTGTGTCAGACAGATCGATTGGGCTAGTTTGGTACATTTTCCTTGTTTGTTCAGAGCAAAATGGGAGACTCGCTGTTCTTGAGACTTTTTTGTGCTTCCCGTTATGATCGACATCTACCAAATATAGGCGAAGCCGGTACCGGGAACCAATTTATTTTCCTAACCTTCCAGGCGGGGGCGCTACAGAGTCATTTCGAATGAGGTTGAATAATAATAAATACAAATATTCGTGTGTCATTATTAACACTATTGCCTTTTTGTTCAGCGTTTGTAGTTGATTGCAATTTAAAAAATTAATTGATGCATGCAAAAATTGGTGAGTTTTTGGCCATGATGTTACCAACATGAAAACCAGAAGGATGTCTAATTGTTGAAAAAGAAGCCATTCTCTCAACTTTGCAGGGGGTGCTCCAGAGTGTTCTTTATTTTTAAGCATTATTTTAGGAGAAGCACACAATATGACCCCCTGGCACCTACCGTGTCTAAGCCTAAAGAATGGGCCTCCAGCATGGTCTGTTCCCTTTTTGGGGAGCCCCCATCCTCCATGTATGACCAAGTCTGCCTGCCCTCGACATTGGAAAGCCTCCAGCGGCTCAGGTCTGTAGCCGGCTCCGTCTTGTACGGTCCCCCTCGTCTCCGTAAGTGCCTGGGCGAAGACAACGAAGGAAGTCAATGCACTATGTACAATACAATACATCTTTATTTATATCGCGTTTTCACAACAGCTGCAGATTATCTTTACTTCACTTACTTGATTTTTGCCATGGTAATTTTGGATTAGAGTGAAATTTAAATGTTAAGATTGAAATATGTAAATTGCACATATGTGATCTACTAACTATTGTAATGAACACTTTGTGTGCGTGCATCTCTGGCTAGGTTGCTCAGTTCAGTGTGACTAACTCAACAATACGATGACAGGAAGAATGGAATGTTATAAAACACAAAATGTACGTTTAATAAAATGAGCATTATCAGAGGTTTGATATTATGTTATTAAAAGGTCAAATCCAACCACTGACAGCAACATATTAAAACTCTTGTTCGTCATAGCAACCAAGTTTTCATGTTAAAAATGTCTTATTTGGTGGGATTCGGGTGTGTTCAATACTCACATTTTCTCAGTCATACCCAGCAAAGTTAACAAGAGTCCTCCACTGACTCAGAGAATGTCCACAGATACATGCGAAGGTTCCCGCCTCTTAAGTGGCACTCACGGTATGTGTAGTGCTTTAGGAGGCGCAAAGCGTTTAAGAAAACCACATTTACACTACATTACCCAGGAGGCATAGGGGCACTATCCGAGAATAACTTCAACATGGACAGACATGAGCAGAGAACGATTGACCAATCAGAAAGCAAAGTTCAAAGAGCGTGACGCAGCTGGCTGTGATCTCCACCAATCAGAAACCCTTAGGATAATCACTGCACGTGCTTGCCTGGTGCCTCCGTTGATGTAATTTAAGTGTCACGCTTACATTTTTAAATAACCGTTACGCATACGCAGATACAAAAAAAAAAAAAAAGAATTCTGCCATGGGGCAAAAGTATGGCCGTCTTAATTTTTTTTTCTTCCGGACAGTAGTCATATTAAACAGCGGATTATCGAACAATCAATACAAGTACCTTTATTACGCTCTGAAATGCAGCCAATTAAATTATCGTTTCTGAAAAGGTAAATAAATACGGAACCGTTACAAACAACTGTATATCCGGTTTTGGGTATGACGATTCAATGACGTTGCATTCGCGACTGCTAGCGATTCGTGTATGAGCCGCTTGGATACGACGCCGTTTTTCATCAAAACGTTCCGGCCAAACGTGCCCGGCGATCTCGATTAAGATGACTTGCTTTGTTGGAGATGACAGTTTGACTGACGACAGCCCTTATCGGTTTTTTGGTAGAACTGTTGTCGGCCGATTTCAGTTTCATTGAAAGCAACACAGCCCAGTTGAACACGGTGCATTCTGCCATTGCGGAGCCTTTCATTTACCGAAACTGTGTTAAAACGACAACTAAATGCAACTATTTGAACGCAGTTTTGATCGGATCTATCTTAACATTAATCCAGAAATGGTTCGGAACACTGAGCCGGCTTCGCTGCACTACTGGCGCGTGTCACCTTGATTTCAGACATGGCCGCTGCCGGGTTTTCAGTGCGACTAGCAATCATCTCTTCGAAATCAATATTAACATATCAGCTATTGAGAAATGGGTGTAATAGTAAGGAATCTTCAGAAGGTGGTGCCTCTTCGCCGCGCCCGGCTCCGTAAGGACGTGAACACCCTCAGGCACATCTTGGGTATCCAGAAGTTCGACTTGGGCGTCGTTTGTGTGGACAACCGCAGGATTCAGCACATCAACAACATTTACAGGAAAAAAGATGAACCCACAGATGTCCTATCGTTTCCATTCCATGAGGTAAACCCAACACAAACTCAACAAGAAACATTCCCAAATATATCTAATTAACTCCATTAATAAATCTCCTGTTGTGTTTCTCAATATCTTGACTCATGTTCCTTGATCATTTTGACCCAATACCCAAAGGTGTAAAAACAAAAAATCCTTGTAATTGTTTATCTGGTTAAGTCACGCCTCACCGTTTCAATCGTTATTCAGACTTGTTTACACTTTGCCACTTAATACTTTTCATGAAGGGTCAATTTGACCCATGTGTCCAACATGTTTCTTTCTTTGTGAAAGTCTCCTCGCGCAATGCTAATGAATCTTTGGCTTGGCTTTGCAGGGCCTGAGACCCGGTAAGATGCCGTGCCCCCTCCACAGAGACGAGCTGAACCTCGGCGACATTTTCCTGGGCGTGGAGTTCGTCATGAGACAGTGTCAGGAGGAGTCCACGGATCTGCACGAAGCGCTCACTGTGAGTGGGTGCACGGAAATGACCGAGCCTTCCTGCGACAATGGGTTTGTTGACGACCACTCCATGCGTTTGCAGGTGGTGACGGCCCATGGTATTTGCCACCTGCTTGGCTACAGACACGAAACAGAGGAGGAATGGAGTGAGGTATGTGTGCCCAACGATTGCGGCGGAAGCAGCAGCCTGCATGGACGGACGGGTTTTAACCCTCCAGTTACGTTGCGGGTCAAATTGACCCAGGAACACAATGTTTGCCATAGGCAAAGGGAGACGGTTTGTATTGAATTTGCAGTTTTGATGTGCCATTTTATGTTGCTGTGCTCCGATAGATGCTGCAGAAGGAAAGCTACATTCTTCGCGAGTACAACAGACTGACGGGGCAACATTTACTGCCCATGATGAAGCCATGCCACCAGGACAGGTGACACCCACATGTGACCAGTCCATTCATTAAACACTTGAAAACCAATTCGACGTTCGTTGTAATATTTTATTACCAAAGTCGGCTGTAAGAATTCTGTCAGGTTGAACAGGAAACTGAACACGGTCGATTTCAGGAGGGTGTCGTGTTTGGAAACGTGAGCTAATCTCTCTGCAAAAAGACTAAATGGGACCGACGAGAAGGTTTGAATTCATCGTAACAGATTTCACTTCCCTGGTGTTCTGCATCTTCACCGGTCAATTTGGACAAATGACCGGTGCAATAAATAGAAAAACTCCCGACTACAAAAATTGAAATTTTTGACAAAAATATTGGGTGGGCAAAAAAACAAAACAAAAAAAACCCCCAAACGTAAAGCTCATACATAACCTCTATAAAAGACTTCTCGGGAGGCACATGATCGGAACGCAAGACATAGGCGGGCTTTTTTTTGGGGGGGGAGGAGACTTAACAGGAATATAGCACAAACAGCAACTTGGGGAGAGACACTGAAAAATGTACACAAAGCTTGAATTGTGCCGAAAAGGATATTGCACCAACTGTACTCGCTAAATACAGCAACCTTCTACACTCTAAACAATAGCTTATCATCCAACATAGGCATTTTTGTATTTACTTTATAAAACAAATGGAGGGTTGAGGAAGAAAAATAGAGAATTCATCAAGTGTTTTAGTGAAAACGACAAAAGAGTTCATTGAAGGAACCGTACGTAGCAAAGAACTGCAGACCCCAAAACACCAAGGCAATGTACGGTAACTGCACTAGTCAAGTAGACAGTTATGTTTCCGTTGTGTTTTGCGGGCAACATGTGTCAAAATTGAAAGCAGAGAATCGGGGAGAAGAGCAATCAGTAGTAAATAAGACACCAGTCTAGTTACGTTCTGGCTGTTTTGTGGCCAAAGATTTGGTGGAGCTCAGAGGGGCTGCAGGACATTTCTTCCAAAGTCTGAGACATTGCCGGGGGCCTTCTCCATTTCGGACAGCTGCTCAAACACATCCCTGACAACAGACAGATGAACATACGAGGCTTTCATCTAACAATCTGGACATTCTCCTGCTGCTCTTCTTGACGGTAACATTGAACTCACTGGACCGACAAGGACATAAATCGATGCTACATTGACTTTTAGGTGTCCACATTTTGAAGTCCGTACCTCGACTTGCAAGTTAGTGAGAATCAAATGGAAAACGCAGCAATTCACTCATAATGATCAGTCACATGGTCGAGTTGTCACGCAAGATATCGACTTCATGACTGAAATGCCTTTGCATATGTGGACAAGGACGGCCACGGCCGCCGATACTTTCATTATCCAACAGGACAAAGTCAAATACGAATTGAAATCATTTTTATTTATTGAAATGATGTAACCAAACTTCTTTGGGGACCTGGAATGGATGAATAGCACATAAAATGATTTAAACTTGCGGTCAAGGTACCACTCTGGACGGAAAAGAAAACGTATTGAAAAAGTGGCCTAACATAAGTTTAACTGTGACAGGATGACAAAGTAAATGCACATATGAAAGGGGCATATTTTATTTTTTTTCCCCAGCAGAACATTGTCTCATCCCTGATTGAGACGGCAGAAACGGCTTTGAACTGCCATCTCACCCACAGCGATGAAGTCGATATCCTCTTGCCATGTGACTGATCGGACAGGGCAAGTGCTTTTGGAAGAGGATAAAAAGAACCACACCTTTTCTAAAAATGCATGTGCGTAAACATAGTTGTCGGCAAATAAACTTGTCCCTGAACATGATCAAAAGCGCTCGGAAGCAACAGGACATTTGGCACCGTCCAAACACGCCGACTCACTTGTGCATGTAGAAGAAGATGTAGCCGCTGCGGTCGCGCTCCCGCTGGACGGCCGCCTCCTGCGTGCGCGACACATCCAGGTCGTTGTACGTCAGCCACGACTGCTTCTTCATGTCGTACACGTCGCTGATGTAATGGCCTGAGGAGACCCAACTGCGTCCGTTAAGGCTCCTCTTGCAGTCCGCCACCGACACAGTCTAGGTACTTTTTTTTTTTTTTTTTTTTTTTTTTTTGGGCTGCTATCCATGAAAGGTCACACACACCAATGTCTGATTTTAAATGGTTAGTTGATATGAGTTCACAAGACCATTAAGACTGTCGCGGTCATCTTACTGCTTTTTTTTTGCTTCAAATTTGGGAGGAAAAATGTGCTCCAAGTCAGGTGGACCCATTTTTCTGTGGGGGAATAGCTTGCCGTCCATTAATTTGGCATTCTCATGTTTGGGCCAAATGGGAGCAGACATTCCAAAAGAATATTTGGGCAAGGTCAAAACCAGCGAGGCTCTCACCAGAGGAGGAGCTGCTCCCGATGTGGCTGACGACGCTGATGAGCCGAAAGGAGTTGGGCAAGTCGCCGCACTGTGGAAGAGAGGTGACGGGGTCTTCAGAAATAATCTTCCTTGTGTAGTCGAGAAGGCGGGCATCGACAGATGCGAGCTACCTCAGCATTCCTCTTGAGGTTCTCGGCTTCAGCTTCCGTGTATTCCATGTCGAGCACATCTTCGTTGCCGGAATCGTCGTCCGAGCACATGAGCTCAGGCAAAGAATTGTTGAACTCTGTCAGAGGGACGACATTCTTAGTCTCATGTCGCCGTCACATTAACGACAGACAACTTGTGGCTTTAAAGGGGACATGATGGGAAGGGGATTTGGGCTTGTGTACAAATGATTGGATCTCTCCAGCGCCTGTGAATCTTTTAGGAGCTGCCGATTGCCCCAAATGTGTCCGAGAGCAAGCCGCTTTGGATATTAAGTTGTGGGCCAACCATACAATAATGGCAGCCAGACTGGGTGATGATCCACCGTTTTGTCAATCACAAGCGACAGTGTTCGGCAGTAGCTAGAAGGAGGAGATCCTTCGGTGTCCCCCACGTTGCGTCTCCTCTCATAACTCGAATATTCCATGTTTTATGCCTTTTTGTTTTATTATAAAAATCTATTTAAGTTGCAAAATCATGCCAATAACTGATGGATTCCGTCCCATTCATTGCCCCACGAGGATCAATTTCGGAATCTGAATATTTAGCCAAGCTGTCAACAAATGCTATAAAAGTGCAACCGGGCACAAAGTCACGTCTCATTTGTTTCAAACAGGATGGCCGGAAAAAGTCAGAAGTGCGCGCGCGCGCGCACACCCCATGAAATGAATGGACAGTTCCCACCTTGCAAGCTGAGCTCCGTGGCCCTTTTCAGATCATCCGCCTCTCTCATCTCTTGGGCTTCCTGGAAGCAAATGCGGAGGGCACAAGACAACAAATGAGCAGTCTACTCGCACAAACAGTCATTTAGTTGAAAATGACACATTTGAGAAGACGTACGTGCTCCTTGAGGCTTTGAGCCAGGGCTTGCTGCAACTCCTGATCCTCCCTCTCCTGATCCAAATTGTACTGTTGGACCCAATCAATTTCCCCCTGTTGGCCCTGCGAGCTCTCCGGGGTTTGGTTCTCCTTATTCTCGTCCATGGTCAAGTCCAAGGAATCCAACACGTCTAAATACAAGCGAGTGATATGCAAATTGACCGCAGTCCAGATAAAACTCCAGCAAATAAATAAAAATGGTGACACGGGCGACAACCCCGTCACACAGCGACTCTGGACCCAAGATAGTGTTCTTTTACACACACATACCCGCGGGCTGTTTAGTGTCTGTATCCATCAGCTCTGTGTGGAAGGCCAGTTCCTGAGCATCCGTGTCCCCGAAGCCCGTGTCCGGACTGCTCGTCGGCTCGTCATCCAGGGCCGACGCAGTGGTGAGACCGGCCTCCTGGCGACTGAATTCCAGCACGGCCTCTAACATTTCGTCGTCATTAATCCCGCTGAAGTCTGCCGTATCCATGGAAACTCCCCGCTAAGAATGACAACTACATTAGGGGGAAAAAGAAAAAAAAAAAAAAGAAAAGGAAAAAAAAAATTCCCCTCTGCCGGAAAACTTCACCTGTTCCGGTCGTTCATCATCTTCGGGCAACCCGCTGCTGATTCGTCGTTTGCTGCTTGTGCTCGCCTTTCTGATCAGCTCTTCTTCACTGTCTGAATCCACTAGCGCAGATGTGTTGTTGGAATTGACCAACTTCCCTCCGACCTTGCTATAACGCACAACCATCGGGTTCTAATTGAATTTCACATGGGAGGAGACAGAGAGAGAGTTGATGTACAATCATAATTTACCGGAGAGGTGCCGTGGACGCATTGAGTGACTGCGAGGTTTTGTGTGCTCTCGACCTTTAAAAACAGAGAAAGGGGTCAGGGGTGGGGGGTTAAAGAGACATTATTTTTCACAAAAATTGGGAGGGGAAAAAAACAAAAACAAACAAACTCTCGAGAGCTTACGCTTGGGAACTCCAGCCAAGAGTGATGGGGGGCCGTGTGGAGTCCGTACAATGTGACAGTAGGGTCAGGTAGCGGGGTATCACCACTTGTTGGCCCAGCTTGCTGTTCAGAGACAGCTGGGCGTTAAAACTGTACCTTTTCAGGTGGAGGATGAGCACTCTGCAGGCGAAAAAGAAAAAAAAATATTAGCGGGGGGGGGGGGGGGGGGGCTTCTTTGTCCACTATGTTTTATATTAATTCTTGCACACACGACTCCAGGTTTGACGTGTGTTTACCTGGGTAATTTGCTGAACTTGTGTGTAACTGTGGCTGCTTTTCCATTGCATTTCTCACACGAGTATTCAATTTCCTCCAGCTGCAGAAGGAAAACGTTGTTTTACAACACTCGGGTTTCAAAAGTAGGATTTAAAACAACTTGGTAGGAGTTGAGTCTCAAGAATCGCAAGTTTTGGATTTAAACCACCAAATCATCACTTTCACATGTTAGCTTTATGCTAACACATACTGGCAAACATCATTGACAGGCTAATGTATAGCATTATCCATTTACTGCTTGCACCAAGAACAGGAGGGAGTGTTTACAAAATAATATGAAGAAGAAAAAGAAAAAACAGCTCACACCATAGATTGGGATAGTGGAATATGTTAAGATTTTTTTTTAACATGCCAAAGTTGACACACCCTGAAAAATAGGTCCAGGGAATCTTGAATTGATCGAAGTGGGAGGGTCTTCTTTCTCCGAGGTAGGTCGATGGACAGGTCGTTAAAGTGTTCACGCTTGGTCACCACTTCGCCACAACTGCAAAATAAAAATGGAGCTTTTACACGAGGATTCTCCCTTTTTCATCCACAAGCAGAGGGGCAGCCACAGGGCCTCACCATTTGCAGGTGATGGTGTGCTGCACCTCAAACTCCATGTTAACAGCCACGGGGCAGGTATAGACGCGAGAGGGGTTGGCTTCTTCACCAGGGTCCATCTTGGCCGTCGGCGAGCGCTCCGTCACATCGTGGCTACTCTCACACATTGCCGCTGATGAGGACGATGATACAGATGCGTCACTTGTCCAGCTTTTGTTCATTTTCTCCACGTCATCTTTCAGCTGGTCCAGACACTGGCTGAGGAACTCGTGCGCGTCCTGGTGACGGAAATGACATGACGCACCTTTGTTCAAACAAAACTGATGCGTGAAAACGATTTATTTCACCGTGTCTCCATCTCACATTCTGCACATTTCCAGAGAAACGCTCGGCAGTCGACGAGATGGCACTTTTGACTTTTCTCAGCAGGTCCTTTTGCGTTTCCGGGCAGCCCACGTCCTTCTTGGCCAGAAGATGAGCAAAACGCCTGGACGTACCAATACGGGCAAATCACAACTACAGTAGTTGAAGAAAATCGGACGCATTTCAAGCCCTGCATGCTGGATCTGATCAAAAGTCATGACAGTTGACATTCAAGTTCTAATATTCCAAGATTAAAGTTTAATTGAGGGGACGGTGTGTATTTGGAGGAAAGATAAAAGCCAAAACATGACCAAACAATGTTATAAAAAACATTAAATAAATTGAGATAGAAGTTGTAATAACTATTAAGTGTTTTTTTTGTTTTTTTTTTTAAATAAAAAGCGCAATATTTTCTCGATAAAAACTCTAGGATTGTGAGAATACTGTTGTCTGCCATTTGACTGTCGTTGCTGGACAGTCCCGGGGCACTTGTGTCTTGCGCCTTTAATGGGCAGCATTTTTCGCAGCCCCGCTTTGTTCAGCGGAGGGGTCGGTGCTGTTGATCGGTCTGCGGCTGGATGGATGTAAGGCTTGAGGAGCCGACGATGAGAAGAAGGAGCGTTAGCGCGGAGCGCCGATGCGGATTTGGAACTGGGAGTCGCGGCTTGGAGTTTGAAGCGGATTACGTGGGACAGGAGAAGTGAACTAATCTCTTTTCGTCAATGGACGCCGCAGCTTCGTGTTTGCTTTCGAAACTTAGGTTGTAGCAGACATGTGCACATTTTCGGCATGAGGTCTCTGATCCACTGGTGAAAGGACGCTTTGATCCTCTCCTCTTTCATCTATAACTGCTTCAGACAACAAAGTGTATGCAGAAAAGTGGTGAATATTGCACGACTGTCTGTGTCCTATGTGTTGTGTTGTGTTATTTTGACTTCAAAATGGCGCCGCGAGAGTGGCTGCCTTTCCAGCAGCTCCTATATTTTGTTGTTCTACTTCTTCCTTTCATAACTTTGCTGCTGTGAATTGGGAATTTCTCAATTGCGAGACTAATAAAGGTTTTCTTATCTATTTGAGGAAAAAGTTGCAATTTTTTGAAAGAAAAAAATGACATTACAAAGTAACATTTGAAATCCACTCACTTGTAATTAACTGTATTATTGCGTATTTTAGAGAATAGTCATGATATTAAAATTTTTTAATCCTAAAAATACACTGTCATTCTCAAATCTGGTATGAGGAAGAGTCAATCAAATATACCAATATTTTTTGCAGTATTGCACCTCGATTCTGCAAAATCAACTTTTTTTTCTCAGAAAAATGCAATCTTATTCCTGAGACTTCTGACAAAATACAACGTTTGACTACCTGAGCAGCGCATTGACGGGAACCCTCTTCCAAGGGATGCTCTGCCTCAGCATGTCACTGGAGAAGGACGGGAGGCTGAAGAGCGACTGCAGAATGGCGTTCATGTAGCAAGTGTTGCCCAAATTTGAAAACCTGCCAAGCATTTTGCACACCGGGCGGCGCCGTCAGAAGATACACGCGAGCGAGGGTGGCCCTCCGGCGGGCAAGAAACTCGAGGCTTACCCTTGCAAGGGAGGCTGCGACTGGGCCGCGGCGGCGGGCCGCTGCTTGTTCCAGCCGCCGTAATCCACGGACGGCCGTACTTTCTTGGAAGGAGTGGAGTGATTGGGCAGCAGGAGGCTGCGCTTAGCAGCGGGCGTCACAGACGTACTCGATGGCCTAAGAAGTGGGATATGTCATCGCTGTTACTGTATTCAAGGTTTCAAGGAGACATCGTGATTGCCCACCATTTAACAGTCCCCAATCTGTGACACACTTTCGTCAAATTGCTCCACGGTTCAAGAGTTAGTGTATTTCTATTCTATATATATTATAGTGTATTCTTGCAATTCTAAGACGGATGGCACCTCACCATTTTTTTTTGTGTGTGCGCAAGGGTAAGAAAGATGACCGTGTTCCTCGCTCTCTGATCATGTGTCATTACTTTGCTATCATAATTGTAGTTTGGGGGCACCGGTCGCATGGTGCGGATGATAACTTCCCGTTTGTGTGCGTGACCTGGCCGGAGGAGAAACTGGCGGGCACTTCAGGTCATATTTGATCTCTCTTATTATCTATGTTTGCCCTGCCTCCTGTCTATTTACTAAAGAGCCGACATTTTCCGACAACACCACCATTTTCTGATCATTCGAGAAGCTTTGTGAAAACCAACTGTAATATCCGTTTGAAGTTTTAATACTATTTCATGTCATTTGCCAAGGAAACATCGTTACCGAGATATTCATGTTGTTGTCAAACGGAAGGGGGAAACAATTTTCGCACCATACACGCAGAGCTGACCTTTCTGAAAAGGAGTGGCTCTGGCTGTAATCCTTGGTCACAGATCGACCGCTGTAGAATGAAGTTGGCTGGAGGGGGGTCGTCGAACCCAGGGGGGCTGAGTGAGAGGAAGACGACAAAATAAAAAGCTGCCGAAACATGCTGTGCAAACGTGATATCGCACGACGCTGGCTAGATTAGGTCAAGATGACACCGCTGGAGATTTTACCTAAACTGCGGTTGTCCTCTGCCTGCTTGAGTTTATCTTTGCAGCTCAGTAAAAACTTCCTAGATGGCTCCAAAGTGGCTTTGTTGTTGCTTTGAAGAGAAATGAATAAATAAATCAATAAAAATACTTTTGTTTTGTTGATTCAAAGTTTCCAACGGAGACAGGTGCACATACCGTATTCACCCTTTGTGTTATTCTTTTTTTTTTTTTAAAGTCTGCGATCATAATTCTAAACACATCATGGGAAACACCACAGATGGGCTACCATGGGATACACGTGGCAGTGTTCTGCCGTAGCGAGACTTAGAACTGCAGTTTACCGAGCGGTTGCGACGTCTCATGAATATTTGCCTGCTTGAGTTTATCTTTGCAGCTCAGTAAAAACTTCCTAGATGGCTCCAAAGTGGCTTTGTTGTTGCTTTGAAGAGAAATGAATAAATAAATCAATAAAAATACTTTTGTTTTGTTGATTCAAAGTTTCCAACGGAGACAGGTGCACATACCGTATTCACCCTTTGTGTTATTCTTTTTTTTTTTTAAAGTCTGCGATCATAATTCTAAACACATCATGGGAAACACCACAGATGGGCTACCATGGGATACACGTGGCAGTGTTCTGCCGTAGCGAGACTTAGAACTGCAGTTTACCGAGCGGTTGCGACGTCTCATGAATATTCATGTCCGATACAGCCGCCTGGTGGCCATAGCATGTCCACCACAAGTAGCACAATGAATTGATCACCAGGCACCAACTATGTCTTTCCAACTATTTCTGCAATTGCTGTTTCCCCCCCCCCCATCAATATCATCAATTATTCTTTAGAAAGCATTCAGTCATTCACTGGCCAAGCAGACGTTTTTCCACAAATAACAACGCGCCATTCTGACCCGCGACATAACAGGAGAGGTTAATGAATATTGTGTGTCCAAAGTGCATTGCAACTCAGTTCACGTGTGACTGACTTTTACCTGGAGGAATCATTTTCCTTGGGGTAGTCCTCAGTCAAGTCATTTTCAGAGGTGAGGAGTCGCTTTCTCTTTTCACTCCTGGAAAGAGAAGGTTAGGAAATGATTCAAATGCATATTTGCCTGCTTCTTGTAGACACCAAAAAGCAGTGAGGTCCAACGTCAAAAGCAACGTAGGCGTCCATCGTACCGGTTCTCGGAAAGTCCGGTTCGAGTAGGCGTGGAGGCGGCTCTGCTCGGGCTGCCCAGTGGTTTACGCGGTGTTGAGTCGTCCCGTCCTTCGGCACTCTGACGTCTTGTTGCTGTCTGCAAGATGTTCAAAGTCATGAATATTTCGATTAAACCCTCCGGTTTACATTGTGGGTCAAAAGGACTCATTCTCAAAGTTAAAAGTAGATTGAAAAGTAGAGTTCAAATTGACAGTGAGATTTCATCGGCTTGAGGGAATGTGTTATTTCGGAGATATCTGTCAAAATGGAGGCACTACAGAGAAACCAAAACCCGAGAAGCTGCTCTCCATTTTAAGAGGGTCGGTGGCTCAAGTGCGCAGAGATACCCGCCGCCGCAAAAAGGTTCTGGCCCTGTGGGTAATGATGCGAGTTCAACAGATGCTCACAAAATTGCACTTTTAAAGCCAGTGCTCACCTGTCTTTCCCCGGGGGAACCGATTTCATTCTTCAATGAGCGGCGGGTCGGCAGACTGAAGTTTACACTTCCATGGGATGACTTTAAAATGCCTTAGCAAGGAAAGAAGAATCTTTGCCAAAATACACTTTGCAGATCTGACATGACACCATGAATTCTTTGGCATTCTTAGTGCCTGCTTCCATTCCAATAATGGCTTAGAAGATGTTCAGAACATTAAAAAAAAAAGGGGGGGTCAAGTACTTGTCTTTCCTTGCATCAGCTTCTCCAGATAGTCGTTAGTCTTCCGGGCCAAAGTAGAAGACATCTGGTCCAGGGTGATAATGCGGTTGTCTTTCAAAATCAGTGTGATTTTGTTCGTAGCGAGGGAGACTTTCTTTACGTTCTGATTCAGCTGGGGGAGGGGGGGGGGGGACAAATGACATTTTGATTGATTTCATTAAATTTCTTTTTTGGTATTAAGTTATTATTTTAATGCATTTTCAGATTGCTTGTTAGTGACATGGTCTAAATTTTGTCTACAGTTTCTCATCGAAATAAAGATTGAATTAAGAAACTATCACACCATTTGGCTTCATGTGGACTGTCTGCCACCAATCCAGGGTGTACCAAACCTCTCACCCAAAGCCAGGTGGAAGCGGCTCAGCTCACTCACATCACTAATGAGGAATTGGCACAATAGAAATTGGACGGATGGAAAACTGTGATAGAGCCCAATGAAAATATTCATCACTTTAAGATCAATTACAAAGACTGCTATGGTGATTTTATTTTTGGGGGGCCAGTTGGAAATGTGTTCCAGCTCAACCATGGCCCGAATGGAGACAAATTAGTGCAACCAAAAAAAAAGGGTAGTATATACAAAATTACTCATACACTAAAAGTCAACTCATCTAGTTCGCACAGCAATTCACGAAAAACAAAGCAAAAATCCACATGGTGATTGACGTCAAAAGAATTCACAGAAAAAAAGTCCTCAAGTCATTTCGATATTACCTGGAAGGTTTTGCCCGCGCCGCCGGAGTTGAATTTCAGGTAGAGGCTGACTTTGGTATCCTTTTCCAGTATCTCAAAAGTTCCTTCCTTCCATCGCGAGACGCTGACATCGCTGCCAGTGTAGCGCATCTTCACAGCGCCGCCACTGGACACTTTGGGCACAACGGTGGCCATGGCTTAACTATCCCGTCGGTGCACTTTGGATCAATGTAATCCTATGGGGGGGTGCAAGACCAAAACCAGCTGTTCAGGACACTCGCTCAACCCGTGCAAAATTAAGCTTTCCCATACGAATCGACGGAGTCAAAGTTAGAAACTAGATAGCACAGTGGCTAACAAACACAAACACACACTTTGCACGTTCGAGCATGTCACACATTTCCTAACGATGAAAAATCGGTTTACAAAACTGTCACAGAAGTCAAACTGTGTGTCTCACGACGTGTGGGCTTTTGGAAACTGGCGTGACGGCTGGTCAACTGTGTGACCGCCGCAGGAAAACTGAGCGAAAAGAAGACCAAGCACTCGCATATCGTAAGGAAATCCAACGCCCCAATAGAAGTTGGACACGTATTGACAGAATTCATTCCAACTCGTGAGAACCGGACAGAGTTGTCCATTTCGGAGGCAATGTCGTCCTCTCGGAATGGATGGATGGAGGAAGGCCGACATTAGCGGGTCGGCTAGTAAAGCTACGTGGCTAACAGGCTAATTTGCCTGCTTGTCATTTTGGGGAGGTGAAAACAGCGACCTGGTTTTACACTGCATCATTTGAAATGTTCTCACCTGCTGTTGGTCTACGCTCGCTGTGGAACGATTGGGATCAAAATATCGTTGTTTAGAGAGCAAACTTTGTTTCGCCGGCATCCACCGCCGGCTCCTTGCAGGGAATCTTGTTGACACAGAGGTGAGGACTCGCAGCAGCGCAGTGCGATGATGGCGGGAACGTGAAAATTTACCCCGGAAATGACGCGCGGGAGCAGGACTCGGGCAAGTTACGTCGAATCTCACGATATCTCATCGACTAGCGTCTTGCAGAACTCGAAAGTGGAGTACGCGGGGTTTTTTTTCAATTTAGCGACAAGAACGTAAATTTGAAAGTATTGCGGTGTGCGCAAACCAGGACGCGCGTGGCGATTAATTATTTTGGTTGCGCCAGGTTGAGCTGTTTGTAATGTAGTTTCAACACTCCGCTTCAGTGTATGAAGACATGAGTTGCTAGCGGCTAGCGTTAGCACTTACAGTTTCTTCAACTTGAACTGCACTCGCCATTGAAATTCACGTTTTTTTTCTTTTTAATTTTTTTAAACTCTTCTTAGTAAAACTGTGAGAATGCTGGCCACGGGAGCCGTAAGTACTTTCGATCCAGTATTTATCATCTGTGGAGTGCAAAATGAATGTCCCCAATTTTTCTACCAACCAGACAATCACTCACCATGGTGTCACGGACGAAAGTTCAGGCAAAATCTGTCACCTAAGAGTTGTCTTTTCCAAGCATTCTTGATCCAACGCAAATTCATTGCATTGGATACCTATTGATTTACACAGGACCAGCATTAACAGACATATATTGTCAAGACGCTTCCAAGTGGTATACGGTGTCATTTTCCTGTATCAAATATTTAGTACGTTGTGACTCTTTAAAAACGGTGAAAAGGCACCGATTTCTGGCCAACGTCTCAAGATTTTAGGCGTGACCTTTATGATAGCGTCAAGCTTTCATAACCTTAACCAGACAACCATCAAAGTTGGTTGTCACTTGAAGTGTCCTGAACCCGACGTCATAACGCTGCATGTTATTCCTTTGTGTTACCAAACAGCACAACCAAGGGCACTGTGCAGTTATGTTGATATTTAACTCATTGTTTTGGTTAGCTTTTGGTCTTTTCTTTGGGGGGGTTGTCATCAAAGTTCAGTTTCACATAAATGCGTACCGGACACTGAATATATATATTTAAACAAACAAAAGAAGTGGAGCAAAAACGAAACTGTTTTCAGCCCTCTTTTTACCTCACAATAGATATATATTTTGGGGTGGATAGTTGGAGTGGTGTTTCATAACCTCTCTTACACGAGGAATGGCTCATTCTTGGCATCCTCTGGCCTTTTGACAGGCTGTTACCAACGTCACTGCCTTGGCTCAGGTAGACCGGGAGAAGATTTACCAGTGGATCAATGAGTTGTCCAGCCCAGAGACTAGAGAGAACGCCTTGCTGGAGCTCAGTAAGAAGCGGGAATCTGTGCCCGACCTGGCACCCATGCTCTGGCACTCATGTGGCACCATCGCCGCCCTGTTGCAGGTATCCGTCTAGCAAGGTGTCACTAATCAGGGTCACCGATGTAGGTTTGTTTATTCACGTACGTTTCTTGCCCTGTATTAGGAAATTGTGAACATCTATCCCTCGATAAACCCACCCACGCTGACTGCTCACCAGTCCAACAGGGTGTGCAACGCCTTAGCGCTTCTTCAGTGTGTCGCCTCACACCCGGAAACGAGGTAACTCTTGGAATCGCTGCCTTCCTGAATTCTTCCAACATATTCGGGATGGGATGAAAGGAGAGAAAATGACTCTGGTTTAAAACACAATGCAATCAAACATAGAATGAAGCTTGCAGCCATGCTTACAGTTCACCGTCATTTCCAGACTACAAACCATACCTGATTAAATGCCGCCTCAAAATTAATTTGTCATAGGAATATGGTATTTGAACTTTTTTCTTACCTGTTACAGTAAATTTTTTGAAGTACCGTTCAGTTCTAACTTGGAAGTTCGGTACATTACATTGACTTGAATTTTTCCGGAGCTATTAACGTTTACTTAAGCACAGTTTCTGTGAAATGGTGCACAATATCTTCATGCAATTATTCGTTATATTATTAATATCTCACAAAATCACAGAAGTCCTTTCCTAAATGTAAAGCACAGTGTTGTTGTGATAAAATACTGTGACTACAATATGCAAGAAATAATTGGAATGCCTTTGCTTTTTTTTTTTTCTAGGTCGGCCTTTCTCGCAGCTCACATCCCCCTTTTCCTTTATCCTTTTCTGCACACTGTCAGCAAAACGCGCCCGTTTGAGTACCTGCGACTTACCAGCCTGGGAGTCATAGGTACGTACGTTTTCTTTTCTGTCGGCGGGGTACATCCTAAGCGGCCTCTTTGTCGTCACCACAGGCGCTTTGGTCAAAACGGATGAGCAGGAAGTGATCAATTTCCTCCTCACGACTGAAATCATTCCGCTGTGTCTCCGCATCATGGAATCTGGAAGCGAACTCTCCAAGACGGTAATGAGCTTTTGTGACATTGACGCGCGCAGCTGCGCTTTCGCTGGGTTTTCCGCAAGACAAGTCATTTGTCAAAGTGTGCAACGTGGTGGGAAATGTAATATGAAGTACCAAACAATATTCCCGATTCTGAAAATGTGTCCGAGAGGAACTGGGAATAGTTCTTAATTGATGAAGAAAAGGTATATTGTCTGCTTGCACATCTTTTGGGGCTCGGATCGTATCTGTTCTCTAAGGTGGCCATTTTGTCGGCTAGGTTGCCACTTTCATCCTGCAGAAGATCCTGCTGGACGACACGGGGCTGGCCTACATCTGCCAGACGTACGAGCGCTTCTCTCATGTGGCCATGATCCTCGTGAGTGACACCGCCGACCTTCTGAAGCTCGCCGTCCACGACGCGTGACAATGTCGTTGCCGTTGTGTCCACAGGGGAAGATGGTGTTGCAGTTGTCCAAAGAGCCTTCGGCGCGTCTGCTGAAGCACGTGGTTCGATGCTACCTCCGCCTCTCGGATAATCTCAGGTACGTAGCGCTCTGCTTTCATGCGACTCGGAGGGCTCGGTCTGACGTTGCAACATAACTGGGGGGGGGGGGGGGGGTAACCAGATTTCAAAATGATTAACTCGACTGTTATGCTGCGGGTCCAATTGACCCATTCAAAAGAAGGGGTTTTCACATTTCTTTTTTTTTTTAATCAAATGTAGAGCAAGCCATTTCTGATCTTTTAGATCCACATCGTCCAGTCTTTTGGTGTAGCGATGACACGCTCAATCACCTGTTTTAAGTCCAATCGTGCCTGAGTTTATTGACTGTCTAGCCTTTGAAGATGACTTGTTACCTGCCAGTAGGTGGGGCCATCGCATCACTGAAACAATGTCACCTTTTTTGTGCGTTCAGAGCCCGAGAAGCTCTGCGGCAGTGTCTGCCCGACCAGCTGAAGGACAGCACCTTTGCGCAGGTGCTGAAGGACGACACCACCACCAAGCGTTGGCTGGCCCAGTTGGTGAAGAACCTCCAGGAGGGCCAGGTGACCGACGCCCGGGGCATCCCCTTGGCCCCGCAGTGATGCCGTGAGAGTTGCTTGTACTTTGGCCAAACGTGGTGCTAGGACAACGTGTCCGCGTAGGGAAGGGCTGCATTACAGTCCATTCCGATTTGATTTCCTTCTGGACGTTTTGCTTCTGTTAGCGGACTCGTCATCTCCACTATCACAATCCCCCCCCCCCCCCCCCCGAGATGGACGATTTACATCCACTGATCAAATGACCCCGAAATGGGGACCATGCCGCCATACGTATTGGTGGAGATGCCGTTTACAGTTGGCAGTTTTGATCATCTCACTTTTGGGAGTCTGACATATTTTACGGTTGAATGATCAAAAGGTGACTTAAGTTTTTGTACAAAATTATGTTGAAAACTGTAAATACTGTACCTTCAGTGCTGTTGTAAATAGCAAATGACAACATTTGACTAAAACGTAGTACATTAATGACTGCCAACCCTTCCAAAATGTTTTTGGCTAATTTTTTTCCTCCTGCAGTTTTCACTATGTAACACACTTAAAAAGTTTTGGATGAATAAAACATTTGAAACCTCTGAGCTCGTCTTTTTTAGACTGACACGGGCAGAGCGTGGCGTCGAAATGTGATGAACACGATTTGCCATGAAAACGGGCTCTGATTGTTGCTCACATATCAATTCACCCTTTATGCAGTTAAAAAGTTGATATTTCGGGGGGGGGGGAGATATAACGGGGCCCAACAGGAACTAAGAGCGAGGCCACTGCATTAGCAGACCATGCTACCTGATAGCTTCCATTATCCTGTGAGATGCATTTGTGTGCTCTCGATACAAGCTGTTTCTAAGTGGCTGTGCTGCATTCTTGCCAAATTCACTTTTACAAGCAGACGCCATACAGCGAGCGAGTCAATATTGGAGTGCATTAGCCAGATTGGACCGAGGAGCCCACATTTAATGGCGTCCATACATATATTTACAGATGAGGACGCGGGACAACTGCTAAGCATGTCTGCCTCACAGTACAGAGGCCGTGGGTTTGATTCCGTGCCCTAGCCTTCCTGTGTGGGGTTTGCATGTTCTCCGCACAAGTGTGTGTGTGCGTTTGTATGTATATATATATATATATATATATATACAGTATATATAGATACATACACCTAAATTAAAACGAATTAACACTTGAAATGAATCAGTCGGTGCGGAATGCATGTGCATGTATGCATTACACAAGTTTCACTTTTGAATAGTATTACTGAAATAAATCAACTTTTTCATGATATTCAAATCTTTTTGACAAGCGCCCACACACGCTTAGTCTGATCCGCTTAATTGCACAGTTGATGGATGGGCACGCACTCCAGAGACCCAACTGCCGGTAATTGTATACTCGGAATTAAAAAATAGGTCCAATTTTCTTTCATATATCCTCTTTGAGATGTGGTCTTCATCGAAAACATTTGGCACATGATGGCCTCAGTTGGTGGTGGTGGTGGGGGTGGGGGGGGGGGGGGGGGTTGCAGCAAAAGGAAAGCAGCCTGTAGCGGGAGTGGCTCCAAAAGGAAGGAAGGCTCAAGAAGAGGAGGAGCAGCAGCAGCAGCACAGTCACGGTCTGTGTCCGACAGATTTCTCCTCGGACACTCCCAGTGCTTAAATGCTCCCCGGCCCTTCCAAGCGTCTGGATCCAAACATCCAAGCAACATGTCATCCCTGGACAATCTCTCAGGCTGCCTACAATGCATCACGCCCACCGCATCCCCCCAGGAAACGAGGCTGTTAGCGGGGGAGCCACTTTAAGTCGACCGCATCTGGACGTCTGACTCCTCGCTAGGGAGACTTGCACTTTTGGTAAATGAAGCTATTCTAAGTATCTCAATAATACAAGCTTGCTTTTGTGTCTACGGTGTATGTATTTATAATTTTTTTTAGGGGGGGAGGGGCTAAGATGATGTCACGTATTTATAGCGTGTCTGGTTCTAATTTACAGTCTGCAGCAATAACATTGTTTCGTCATGGGCGAGCTTTCCCTGTTTACGTGTATGAGGCCATTCCAGCCTTCGGTTAATGTTTCTGAGCCTTGTGTAAATTGTAACATATTTGTTTTAGCGAGGGGGAAGCGAGGATCCTACCTTTTAACCCTCATGTTCAATTTGTGAACAACCATCATTTTCACAGTCAAAATGATGATGACCCGAGCATGTCTCACCAACTGTCAGAAATGTCACCCCCCCACAAAAAAAAAAATCCCAAGGAACAATTTGGATCACACTAACCAGTGAGTCGCTGATTAACCGCCTGTTTCCATTTAGTTTCTCAGAAACGCGACGTTTGTTTAATGATCCAGAAGAATCAGAAATAACACAAATCTGAGAACTCAGTGAGACAAGAAACAAGACGTTTCTGTTCCCGGCTGAGTCGTTAATTCCCTAATTCTGTTTGGCCAGACATCAAGGTGACTTAGCGCGTGTGGTCAGTGAACTTCCCCGAGGGCTTCGGATTCGCAATGACTCATCTCGCCTCGTGGGAGCCGTGTTACAAAACACACTTCACTCCGACGGGCGCCCCAAAATAAAAAGTGCACACTTGTGACTTTATTTACAGTTCAGAGGAGGAGCCTTGTGACTGGTGGACTTTCCGGAAAATATCGGCATGACATCAACGTAATCCAGTTGTGTTTGCAGAAAGTGACTGAGTCTTGTGAAATTTAAAAAAAAAAAAAAAAATCACCTCTTGACTGTCCTGCCATATTGCGGGTCACGTTGACCCATTCGCACGAGATGTCTTTTTAATGCGAAATAATGTCTTTGCCAATTAACAATCCGAGAGACAATATTTATCGCTAGCCGTATGTTTGTGACATTTTAATAAGGTGAGACATATTCAATGTATTTTGGAATCTCGATCACGTGGCCAGATTGAAACAAAAAAAGATAACAGATCTTGCCAGGCAAAATTTGGTGGCGGGTCGTAGTTAGGGGACCACTGCTTGAGGATATGATGCAGGTCACACTGACTCAGGAACTCCGGTTTTGCGTTTTATACAATCCTGTTTGGTCAAATTGACCCATTTTGGAAGCAACGTTTTTGATCTGAAGTGTAACCCACTGATGCAAAGTAAATTAATGTCCATTATTTGGAAGTTAACAAAGAAACGTAAACATGGTTATTGGGGACCCCCCCCCCCCCTTTCGAAAACCATTGGATAAATAAGCCCCTGGGTCACATTGACCCAGTGATATTGCCGTTCTCAATAAATGTGGTGGTGAATCAATTGATTGTCCAACACTATTGATTCTTTAATCCCCACTCGATCTATCAAGAACGCATCTAACAAAGTTGCTGGATGCATCATCTGTTGTTAGTCAGAGTGATAACAATTTACAAATATGCCCCCCCGGCCACATTTTGCAGTCAACAATTTTGATCATGAAACGTACCTAGGGGACATGATTGCTGTTGCTGAGACCGAGCGAAAACAATATTCCTTATTTTTGATATTTCAGCCTTCATCAAGAAACCAGAAGGACCCCAAATCTAAATACAGTAGCTCGATACGTGATCAAGCAAAGAAACAAAGAAATAAAAACAACGTGTGGTGGAACGTTTGACTGATCAAAACATGCAACTGACTCAGGGATGTGACTCCTGTTCCCGAGGGTCAAACTTGAAGCGTGGGAGCACTTTTAAAAGCAAAGCTAAATCTGTGTTGTTTCAGGACACCGCTGAAAGGATATGATATCTCAGGCGTGCAAACTCAGGAGCAGGTGAAAACAACCCATCGTCTTTCCAAAGCTTATCGGCCACATATTGCAGTCAAGAGACACAGACAGGGTGCAGGAAGTGACATTTGGATTTACTTTCCTTGATAAGCAAGCACCATGCACTCGAAGTGCTTCACTAAAGTCTCCTGTCGCATTCATTTCTCAGGAACACCAACAACTGTTTTTTGTAGGATGTTGGTCCAGATTTGAAAAAAGTCAACGCTAAGCTGCTAAGTCTTCAAACAACTGGAATCCAAAAATAAACATCTGCTTTGTTTTAGGAGAATCTTTCCATTGGCATGATTGCGTGCTTGTAACAAAATGGAGTCTCCGGGTTCACGTGAGTACATGCGAATGATTCATATGACGCCAAACGTTTTTTTTCCCTTCCTTGTTATGATGACATCTGGGCCTCCAGTTTTTCAGGATGACCCTGACATCAAGGTGATGATGGTCGGGTCCACTTTGAGAAAAGTCAAGTCCCGCTTGTGGAAAAAGCAAAGGCATTTCCGACTCCTGGAGGACGGGCTGAGTATTTGGTACAAGTCCAGATGGCTGGGAAAAGGCCACTCCACCTGTACGTTCCCAACAACCCCCGAAAGTCACTCAGTTACGAAATACCTCTGCTTAATTATCATTGAAAACTTTCCCTCATGGCTCTTTGGTTTTCATGTTAGTTACACCATGCCTGAAAACTCACCAGCTTTTGCAAACACGTAACCTAATTTAAAAAATCATATTTCAGTGGTCTCAAATACAACCCCCTAAACTTACTTTGTAGTGCCCGCTGGAAGTTTTTTTTTTTGGGGGGGGGGGGGGGGGGGGGACACCCGAATCCCCAGTTTCACCGATGGAGACGAAACTGGGTGGACATGTTCGACAACACAGGAAAAAGTTTCGAGAACCCACAACTGAAAGCGACAATGAGGTGCGCTAAACGGACCACGCAAGCGCAAAGCTCCTGTCTGCATGCTGGGTGTCACATTGGACTTTTTTTTTTTTAACTCACGCTTCTGCCTTCTTCTGTGAGATGCACTCATGGCCATCAACAAGGCACTCTAAAGCCACCACAACAGCCCTAAATCCACATGCTGGCTGTCAAAAACAAAACTATTTGAAACATTTTACTCCCTGCTTGCTCATCTACCTTTCTCTGCGTGAAGTGCACACTCTCACGGCTGACAACGAGGCACTTGTCAATGCCGATGCACACCGATTTTCCAAAGCTAAGATTCATTTGCAAGGTGTAAGCATGTAAGCTAACTAGCTAAGTGCATGCCGCAATTGCACCGGACAACTGCTGATGCGAATGAAGGTGCTCAAGTTAGTAAATAGTCAAGGAGTCGGAAATCCTGCCGGACCCCGAAATGCATCATGCGGCGTTGTTTCAGTTATGCCTAAACCCGCAAAATTGGGAAAACCAAAATGGTTAAAAAAACCTTATGTCCACAGTTCAGCACCTACATAGCTACATTGTACAATTGTTGTTGTTGCATTTCGAAAAATCTCCAAATTCACATGACAGCGTCTTGATGAATATTGTTGTTATTTGCGTACCTGGTGAAAGTCTCCAAGTTGGTCATGAATGAAATCCTCCCCGCACTATGATTTCACCCCAGTTTCAGTGATCGAGGTGGAGGCGGTGCGCGAGGGCCACCAATCAGAGGTCTTGCAGAGCATCACGGATGAGTTCCCGGCCGACCTCTGTTTCACCTTGGTGTTTCATGGTCGTCAAGGCAACCTAGACCTCGTGGCCGAGTCCCCAGAGGAGGCTCGGGCTTGGATCCGGGGATTGCGCAAGCTCATTCACAGGGCTCAAACCATGGATGAGAAGCAAAGACTGGACCAGTATCCTTAACCTTGTGACATAGACAGTCCAGGCATCCATTTTCTCCAAGCCGTGTTCTTTAAATCACAGCAGATTATGGGCAAAACGTATAAGACAGCGAATGAGTTAAAATGGTAGGATTTTGTGGAGCTTGCGGGACTCGAAGAGCTATTTCAATGACATGAATCCCAACTCGTCTGAGTGCCGATCCGAGTTTCCCTGAGCATCCTCTCAGGTGGGTCCGAGACTGGTTTCACAAGGCGGACAAAAACAAAGATGGGAAAATGAACTTCAAAGAAGTGCGGAAGCTGTTGAAGATGATGAACGTGGAGATGAATGAGGAACATGCTCTCTATCTCTTCACGGTACGACTTGGAAAGTTGTCGGTCCTCAAAGAAAAGTATCGGCCATCTTCCGTTTGTTTTCCAGATGGCAGACCGATCGCAGAGCGGCTCACTGGAACTCGAGCAGTTTGTCCTCTTCTACAAGATGCTGACCCAGAGAGATGAGGTGTGGCGAGTGTTCCAGGACTACTCTGGAGACGGGGAGACGTTAATGCTGGAAGAGCTGGAGAACTTCCTGAGCGTAGAGCAGCAGGAGGGAGAAGGCAGCGCCCGACATGCCAGGGAGCTGATGGAGCACCAGGAACCATCATCAACAGGTCAGTTGAAGTGGCGCTCTTAAATGTTCATTCGTTATGCCAACAAGAGAGGCTAAAGGCCTTGTCAAACGACACAACTTTTTTTGTCGTTTCACGACGGCTGCTCCGTCATACTAGCAGATAAATATCGCTCTTTGCCTTGGACGGGGCGAGATCTCGCACGACGAGTCGGTTAGCATCCAGACCCAATCGTCACGTGCTTCTGTCAAGATTCAGTCCATCGGCACACGTCCGTCGGGGAGACGGGGACAAGCAGCTGTCAGAGTCATGTCGATGGAGCCATTATTTGCATGTGTGTTGGTTGATTCCATGCTCAGAAAAGGCGTGCGTAGCATGAGTTGAAATATTCCCCTTTTGTTCAAGTCACTTTTGAAACGCACATCACATTGTGAAGTGTGTGTAGCGACCAGTCTCTCGTCACAAGAGGAGGGCACCGCCTTCCTATTGCTCAATGCTGAAGAACCGATCGAAGGATGACATAGGACATGTCACACTGCAGTAGGCAGCAAAATGAACAAAAATTAGGACATGCCAGACTTTTGTCGTCATCAACTCAACAGCTCAGAACCGGCTCACCAGACTCTACGTTATCGGCGTCACGTCTGTCGGCTCAAAACTGGGTTACATTTGTGTAGCCTGACGGCATAAGTGGAGAGAGCTACCCGCACAAGCCAAGACATGAGCAATTTATCACTGCCCATTTGGCTGGTGTCGATTCTTCACTCACACATGCCGTGGCTTGATAAACTCTCACTCACAACACCGAGATGTTACAATTTACTTCAAGTTTAGAAAAGAGAATGTAAACATCTATTTTAGCATTTTGGGAATGTTTTTTCTCAGTGTACCACTTGCTTGGAAGCTGTCGATTTCTCAATTCTGATCTCTCTTTGTGCAGCCAAGAAGCACGGCATCATGTCCCTCGACGGCTTCCAGATGTACCTGTGCTCCCTGGAGGGTTCCATTTTCAAACCCGACCGTCTGGGTCTCTACCAGGACATGAGCCAGCCGCTCAGCCACTATTTCATTTCCTCCTCGCACAACACCTATCTGATGGAGGACCAGCTGCGAGGTCAGAGCAGCCTTGAGGCCTACATCCAGTAAGACCGCAAACAAACACAAAATAATCACTTAACCCCATGACGTACAGTGGTGCCTTGATTTATGAGTTGGATTTGTTGAGTGACCATGCTGGGAACTCGAAACACTCAAATGATCCAGACTTTTTTTCAAATGTCTGTGCAACAAAGGGCTCTTAAGAGAGGCTGTCGCTGCGTGGAGGTGGACTGCTGGGATGGCAGCGATGGGGAGCCAGTGGTTTATCATGGCCACACTCTCACCTCCAAGATCCTCTTCAAGGACATCATCGCAACACTGAAAGAATATGCCTTCGTGGTGGGTAGTAGCACTTATTACCAATGAAACAAAACAATCAATATTGGAGTTCAGTACTGTATACGATGTGCAGCTCTGCCTTTTCTTGACAGACATCCGACTTCCCGGTCATCTTGTCCCTTGAGAATCATTGCAGCGTGGAGCAGCAGACGGTCATGGCCGGGCATCTGAGCAAGATCTTGGGCAACACGCTGCTAAGGAACATTTTGGACGGACCCACCAACCCTCAGTGTCTTCCCTCACCACAGGTCAGTCCAATCACAGATATTGGAATTGTCAGCCAGTACCGCCCCCTGGAAAGCTTGAAAGAAATTCGCCCGACACCAATTTCATTCATAAGCATGAAATTGGGGTTAGCTTCATGACAGAACTCATGAAAAAGGCTCGGGAAATGATGTCTGAAATTGAATAGGAAGTCAGCCGTTCACCAACTGACAAGAAATTGTGCGGACGTGTCTCTCATGATGGCAAACACGGAAAAGGCCTCAAGGAATCAATGCCTGATATCGAACAAGATGTCGGCCATTTTGGGCAAATTCCAGTCCTCCTACCTAGTTGAAGTAAGAAATATATCAGCGTCCCCATGCAATCAGTTTGACCGATCAACACGAAACTGAATGGACGTGTAGCATTACCGGATGCATGAAAGAGTCTCAAGGAAATGGAATTAGGAAGTCAGACAATTTGCTTCAAAGCGTTCATTTTCCAGGGCTCTTATTTTTGACAAACTCCGACAAGGGAATTCACCCCACCGAATGAAAAGCAAGTCTCGTGGACAGAGGGGCGATGCTAAAATTTGAAGCTTTTCAAGAAATCGCTGGAGAACGGCACCCAAGTTGGATCATTTTGAAGAGTCCTCATGAATTACCATCTGCAGTGCACAAAGTGTCCTCAAGAGAGCCCTCAAATCTATTCACCTGTCCTGCACTAATGGTACTGTCCTGTCAACACATGAAGGAGCTTAAAGGAAAGGTTTTGCTGAAAGCCAAGAAAATCGGCGGCGCGGAGGGGTCCCCGGACGGAACGCTGACAGACGACAATAGCGACGAGGAGGAGATGGCCAACGGTGAAGCGCTGCACGCCGAGAGTTCGAACCAACACGAGAAGTCCAAACTCTCGCGTGAGCTATCCGATCTGGTGGTTTACTGCAAGAGTGTCCACTTCCGCGGCTTTAAAGGCAGACCTTTACACGCCAAATACAACGAGATGTCCTCATTTGCCGAGTCCAAGGCCAAGAGGCTCGCTAAGGAAGCAGGTAACAGAAGACCATGAATCAGTCGTGAAACCGAAGTCAACGTGTACACTCAATCAATGTGCGCTACACTTTTCTACAGGAGCAGACTTTGTGCGGCATAATGTCAAGCAGCTAAGCAGGATTTACCCGAGTGGCCTCAGGACCGACTCCTCAAACTACAACCCTCAGGAATTGTGGAATGTGGGGTGCCAGATAGGTGAGGAGAAAATCTTCGGTTCCAATTGTGCTCATCCAAACCGGGTGGACGAACTCCTTGAATGACGTCACATTTGACTCTTTCCTCCAAGTGGCCCTAAACTTCCAGACAGCGGGTCTGGAGATGGATCTCAATGACGGGTTGTTCGCACAGAACCGTCGCTGCGGTTACGTACTCAAGCCCAACTTCTTGAGAGACAACCACACAACGTTCAACCCGGAGAAACCCCAAGAGCAGCCGGGCTACAAACCCATGCGCTTCTCCATCCAGGTGAACGTATCTTCTGAAACGACCAAAAACAGAAGCACCTCGACCACTGACTCTCTTTAATTACAAGAGGTCCTCCATTGACAACATTATCGCGTTCCTACAATGGCGTAATCGGAATTTGCACATTAAACTCAGCTATGCTACTACGGTACTTAAGTGGTAATTACAGTAAATATCAAATTACCATTCCATTTGCGGGCATTTCCTGTACTGTAGTTCAAAATTAATACTCCACGATTTGAATTTTTATGAACTGCATTGTCATTCAGGTGATAAGTGGGCAGCAGCTACCAAAGGTGAACCAGAAAGAGGGCTCTATTGTAGACCCCTTGGTCCGAGTCGAGGTGTACGGAGTGCCACAGGACCAGGCTAAGGAGGAGACCAGTCACATCAACAACAATGGTATGAAAAGGCGGTTTGAATGGATGGTTTTGGTTTTATTCAGGCCATGAAAGAGGGGGGAAAAAACATTTGTTCTTCATGCAGGCTTTAACCCGGTGTGGAATCAGACATTGAATTTTGTCATCCACACTCCCGATCTGGCCTTGATTCGCTTTGTGGTGGAAGATTACGACAAGACCTCCAAAAACGACTTTATCGGACAGTACACGCTGCCGTTTACGTGCATCCAACCGGGTGAGCAGCGAGTGATATTTCTTTGGAAAAAATAGTAAATCCCCAGCATGACATTTAATGCAAAGCCTCATTTCTGTTGCAGGATACCGTCACATTCATCTGCTTTCAAAAGACGGAACGGCCATCCCTCCCGCATCACTGTTTGTTCATATCACTATCTCAAAATTCACATGAATGGCTGAACCGCCCCGTTTCCGTTCAGTTCCCAGGACCAGCAATTATGGTCCTGGGCCAATCCCCCGCAAAGGACTTGTTCAATTGTCAGAAGTTTTAAAAAAAATCCCAACAAACATTGTTTATACCTCATGATTAATTCTATGACTAAACATTCCACACCCACACCCACAAGTATATCAAGAAAGAGAGGTACTTTCTAACCTATAAACTTGCAAGCTTGCATGAGTTGGTTTGATTTAGTTTATGCACACACAGCTTGTGCAGACTTTTGGTCTATGCAAACATTCTATGCATCAAAAATAAATGTCAGTATGGTTTTATGATGATGTGGTGCTCATTCATTCACTGTAAAAATAGATACATTCTTTTCAGTGACAACTGACTTTTTTTTTTAAGGATATACTCAACCCTTTTGTGTTGTTGCGGGTCAAATGGACCTGTGTTCACTATAAAAACAAGCAAACAAAAATGCAAATTGCTCTGCTCGCCTAGTTCTTCTCTATATTTTTTATTACGTATTAAAATATGTCCCCCGTTTTGTGACGTGATGAGCTTGATTGCTGTATATCATAAAAGGAGACGAGAACAAGCCAAGCAGAATATTTGTTCTTTCAGTTTTACAAATACTAACCTGGGCTAAATCCCCCCCACGACATGACAGGAGCTTTAAGGTGAATTGGTAGACCCCAAAGTGTCCAATTTTTTGACTGCAACATTAAGACGTCATCAATTATTAACATTTGATGGACTTGAACTCACAGTCTGTCCGCTGCTCATTGTTTCTCGATCTTGCTCCTCCTCTGTTCCCCTACCGGTCAGCATTCCTTGCATGGCCTCCTTCAGGGTGAGGCCACCGGTGTCCAAGTCCCTCACCACCCCCTGCTCGACAGGCATCCCGGGGTGGTGCTTCTGCAAATGTTTGACCACCTGAAACTTTTGCTTGGCCCGATATGAACAGTGACAACAGCCAAACGGCAGCTGCTCGGTGTGCGTCAGGAAGTGGTGCCTGAGACCGGCGGGCCAGCGGAAGGCCTTGTGGCACACGCCGCAGGCGTACGGTCGCTGGTCACCGTGCTGCCGCTGGTGGGTCTTCAGAATGAAGCTGGTCTTGAAGGCTTTGCCGCATTTCTCGCAGACAAAGGCCCGCACATCGCAGTGCCGGGTGGTCCGGTGGGCACGGAGGGCGTCCGCTCGGTTGGTGCGGTAGTCGCACTGGTCGCAGCCGTACGGCTTCTCCCCTACACCCAAATGAGACTTTTGTTTTGGATGTATTTCACAATTGTTTATCCAGCTAAGACAACTGAGAACACATTCTCATTTGTCATGCCAAACTGGCAGCAGAGAGCATAATGGAAGCAAATACATTGTCAGGGCATTGAATCGATAGCCACTGGACTATTGTGGTTGTCTTATTCGGGGTAGACAACTTAGTCTTGACCAAATACCTCAAATAAAACAACTTTTAAAAAAAAGATGACGATTTCAGTCGCCTCGATTGCAACTTTTACCCTCACCTGGAGAACTGAGAACCCACACAGACCGTTTGACTTTTTTTTTTTAGCTCAATATTGAATCGCTACTTCCTTGTAACCCAAGTATTTTTTAGACAGGTAGCTGTACTTCTATTTAAGTTCAGTGTGAACACTTTTGCAACTTCTGGATCTCACCTGTATGCTTGGTCATGTGGTACTTCAGCTGAGTGGCCCACTTGCATTTGTAGCCGCAGTCAGGACAAAGGTACTTTTTCTCTTCTCGGTGGACCCTCATATGAAGCTTGAGGAAGGCACAATATACGGAGAGAAATAGCTGAAAACATACGCATCGTGCTTCTAATTTTTATTTTTTTACATTCAATCCTATTCTTTTTTCCTAGGTTTTACATGACAGAAGGGCTTGAAAAATTGGCCTTTTCGTTGCAATTTTTATTCCACCCAATCCAACTTTGAGCTTACCTTCAGCCTGGAGGGATCGACGCAGGCATAGCTACAATGCTCACACCTGTATGGCTTCTCCCCCGTATGTATGCGAACATGCCAGGTAATCTTCTGCTTGTTGCCCGTCGAGTACTTGCAGTCCACGCACTTGTACATGCGCTTGCCTCCATGGGAACGCAGGTGCTGTTCCAACACCAGTGAGTGCCGACAAGCAAACGCACAGCTTCCGCAGCGCAATGGTTTGTCTGAGGGCGACCCTTCCTCGTGCTCATCCAGAAGGTGCTGTGCAAGGAGCCGCCCGGTTTTGCCGGCAAAGGGACAGTGCTGGCAGCGGTGGGCCAGGTGGGTTCTAATATGAGCCTCAACATTGTGTTTGGTACCGAATGACTCCCGGTGCTCGCTGCGTCGATGGCTCCTCAATGCGGCCTTGCTGCCGCAAGTGTAGTCGCACCGCTGGCAGGGAAAACGTTCCCGCCGCCGGTGCGCTCGTATGCGGTGGTTCCTCAGAGCAGCTTCCGAACTGAAGTGAGCCTCGCAATCAGTGCAGTCATGATTTAAGTCCCCCGTGTGACACCTGCGAGTGTGCCGCCTCAAATCGTCCGCCGTGTAGCCGCCATAGTCGCAAAAGGAGCACGGCAGAGTGGGTCGCCTGTCGTGGACACGTACCTTGTGCTGGCGAAGCTTGTTGGCCGCCCCGAATGTCTTGTCGCAGACATCGCAGGCGTGGCGTCCGCTTCCCGTGTGAAGAGACCGGTGCTCTTCCAAACGGTAGCGCCTGGCGGTGGCGAAAGGACAGTAAGGGCAAGTATGAAGGGATGAAGTACCCGTTTGCTTTTGTGCCTTGTGTCCTTCTTGCTCGAGGGAAGAGTTCTGGTGTAAATGCTTTGGCTCAACAGCACAGCTGGAACTCTGGACTACCTTGGGCTCTTCCTGGAGGGCTAAAGCATTTCCCAGTCCGCCTTCAGGCACACCGGAAGAATCTTTCTCAGGCCCCTCCTCAATAGGTTGTTTTTCTTTGCCCGACACACCGACGCTTCGACTGCATTTTCCCCTTTTTCGGCAAATGGAAACGTGTCGATTAAAAGCTGCCAGCTTGACCGATGAATAGGTGCAAAAGTTGCACGTGAATTTCCTGGGATGCTCTGCGTTCCTACGTACCGAAACGCCTCCATGCTGACTTGGATAACGCTCTGGATCACCGGACGTCAAGACACTAAGAACAGAGACATCATGATCATCGACTTCTGCTGAAATCCTCTGTTGTAGCGAGAGAGCCTGAGCTCCTCTTAGTTTTTCAGAAGTGTCCTGACTGGCAGTACAGTTGTCTTCTATTTGTGCGGCTGTTTTGCCAATCAACGTCTGTGGACACTTCTTGGCAAGGTGCCCATCGAGGCCCCGTCGCTGTTTGAACTGGGCACCACAGGCCCGGCACTTGTGATACCGCTGTCGACCACAACACAAAGACCGACGGTGGCGCTGAAGAGTCTTCCCACTCTTGGTGACATAAGAGCACTGGTCACAGCGATAAACATCTTGAGTTGCCACTGCCAGAATCTGGACTCTGCCGTCGAGAACCAGAGCGTCATCTTGCTTTCTTAGAGGATTGGAAAGGCAATCGTGTTCCAAGACTAGATTTTTCTCTGGCGGTGATTCTGGAGTTTCATTCTCAGATTCATAGGAACATTTTTCACTCTCATCATGAACAGTCTTTATCTCATCTTCTGCCGGGTTTGTCGTGGCCAAATCTGTGTTAGTGGACATACTGTGACAAGTTGCATCCTCCTTTGGCAACACAAATCTTTCACATTCGGAGGTCAAAGTTGTTAAAACAAGAGTGCAGTATTCTGGACCGGTATCAGGTGGAGAACTTTGCGATATTCCTTCAGTGGTCCCCTTCTTAAGCGGGACATCATCAGCATCCAGTCGCGGAACAGCCATTGAGCGAACTTCAGCAGCCTGGCCGGCAAATGGATCTCGTGGAGACTTGGAATCAGACGCCTCTGTCGGAATGGATTTTTTGGTGGACACGGCGGATATTTCTTGAGCAACCAGTGAGTCCTCGCGCATGCTGTTTGAGGGTCTCTCCCTCTCTTTTGCCGCATAATTCTCCAGCCAGACTTTGTCACCGGGCACGTAACCATGAGCTTTTCTCTTGTGCAGGAAGAGGCTGATGCTACTGTACGAAGAATAGGGACAGAGAGCGCAGCGGTATTGTTTCAGTCTGGTGTGTTTACAGTTCTCGTGGTTTTGAAGGGCTTGCAGGAAACGTGTCGTGTATGTGCAATATTTGCACTGGTGCACAGATGCTTGCCGTCCCTCTCCCGAATGTTTGACTAACATGTGCTTACGAAGCTCACATTTTCGTCTGCAGGCATAGGCACAGAGCTCGCACATGAGCATTTTGGCCTGATGTCGTAGTTTGTGGCTGTTGAGCTGGTCCATGCGGTGACAACGATATGGGCATTGATCACACTCATACCTACAAGAAGAATGAGGTGCGTTAGGCGGTGTACATTTTTTCTGATATTCTGCTTGTCGTTCAGAGAAGCATCAGGAGAGTAGATGGACTTGATTACCTCCACGGAATGAACTTTGAGGTTAATTCACTTTTGTCACATGTCATTCGGCTCCTTCGTTTTTGGCATGTCATCTCAGGAGTTTAAACAGTTTACACTCCCTTCCAAAAGTATTGGAAGAGTGAGGCCAATTCCCTTATTTTTTTGCTGTAAGTTGAAAAAAAAGATGAATATGAGACATGGGCTCATCTGTTCAACATTTATTTACAGGTATTTACGTCTTGATTGGATACACAATTTGAAAGACATCAATTCATAGAAATAAACAACATGACAGTGAAAACGACTAAATGTTTGGCTGCAACTCCTTGACACGGAATGACTCCCATAAGTCTGTGACCAAATGACATCACCAAACAGCTCGTTGGTGAAAAATTCCCAGACTATCAGCGCAGGGGGTTACTCCTTTCAATCGTATCTCGAGCAGGTAAAATGCATCCTCTGTAGGGGTTTGCTCCTGAAGACTGACTTGACTCCTATCTTGTCTTGGCACAGCCTTTGTAGTTCTCTTTCTGCATGATGAAGGATCCCCCAATTAATTTGGTTGCATCTTTCCCGCAAACTGGCAGACAAAATATTTGTGTAGAGTTCTGACTTCATTTGGGTGGGTTCAAACGACAAGATGCTTCAAATTTGTGTATCCGATCCAGACATAAATACAACAAGTCCCTGACAAGAGAAAGTCGACGCCAACCCAAAAAAATGCATTCCTCCCTCCTCCTACGGTTCAACCCATAAATTACCCTTCCATACTCTTTAAGCCTATTCTTGACACAAAGTGATAAAGAATATATTTGTATGAGTACGTAGAGTTCAAATTTGTGTAAAAAAAAATAAAAAATTAGTTCTAGTTCCAAGCAAAAGCCGTAAAAAGAACGTGTACTGTATATGTCCTATCCTGGTTTATGTGTACATTATTACATTTAAATATATACAAATACAAAAGTAAACATATTATTAATGTATGTACATCCGATAACTAATTTTAAAATCAGTGCACTTACCAGTAAAGAAATGAAACTTGAGTGAAGAGAATATTGTTGAACAAATCAGCTGTGCAGTACGATGAAGATGAGGATGATGATTTGTATCGTACTGCACCGAAGAATAAGAGCAATTACAGCTCTTCATAGGACGCCTCTTCCTCGGGCGCTTCGGATGGGAGGAGGGCAAGGAGTTCCTGATAGTCGGGCGCTTCCTCTGAAGACGCTGACGTTGGCTTGTCTTGAGTTCCGGTCAATTTCTCGCGCTGTTTCTTCATGGTGATGAGCAGGGTCCTGTATGTTTGCATTGCACTGTCTATAGCATTCTTGAATTGCAATGCCCGAACCATATTAGGATCCCATTCGTCCACCATCCCCTGGAGGTCCTTTGCAGTTTTTACCATCACTGACAGCCTTTCAAGCGACAAGCCTTCAACTTCGTCCTCCTCCTGCGATGGATCAGCTTCTTGCTCTGCCTCCTCACCGGCTTGTTTTGGGAGATGCGTCGAGTCATCGTCAGCCATTGGGTTAGAGTGCGTCTCGAGGAGGTCATTCAAGTCATCGGAGGTCATGTTGCGGAAACCTTCCCCTCCCACCAGCTCTGCCAGCTTGACTGCCTTATCCACCGCCAAACGTTGAACTTCGTCCGTAGAGGATCCCTCCACCTCAGGGACGCATTCCGGCCACAGCTTCTTCCAACACGCGCTCACAGTTCCTGGCTTTAACTCCTGGAGACATATTTGAATGACTTGGAGAGCCGTCGCGATGTTGAAATTCTTCCACAGCTCCCCAACAGAAACATTCTCTTCGGTATCCCTGGCGTTGACGAGTTGCTGCATGACGTTTCGCGCGTAAAGAGCCTTGAATATCCAAATGAGGCCTTGATCCAAAGGCTGAATGTTTGCTGGCAAGATCTCAATCCGCACACCCTCGTAAGACAAATTCAGTGGGAGGTTGCTCGCGTTATCCATCATCAGGCAAATGTTGAAGTTCAATCCTTTTTCTGATAGGTACGACTTCGCCTGAGGGAGGAAACTTTCATGGAACCACTCGGCAACAAGGGGTTTCGTCAGAGACACCTTGGAATTATGCATCCAGAAGACAGGCAGCAGGTTTTTGTCCTTGCTCTTCAGGGACCGAGGGTTCGCAGATTTGTAGATTAACGCCGGTTTCATCAGGAAGCCGGCCGCGTTGCAACACATAATCAGCACCACGCGGTCGTTCTGCCCTTTGAACTCAGGGGCTCTGGCTTCCTCCTTCATAAGCATCCTGGTTGGGATCTTCTTCCAGAACAAGCCGGTCTCGTTCATATTGAAGACTTGCTCCGGCTTGTAGCCTTTCTCTTTGATGAGTGCCTTGAAGGTCTCTGGGTACTTCCTGGCCGCTTCCACGTCTGCCGATGCAGATTCCCAATGTGGCGACACGCTCTTCAGCTGGTATCTCTTCCGAAAGCGGTCGAACCAGCCCTTGCTTGCAAGAAATTCGATGGGTTCTTCCGAGGAGGTCGACGGTCCCGGTTGGGGGTTGGTGCCGTTGTCTTCTTTGCCACGATGAGCACTTCCATCGGCCAGTTCCTGGTAAAGTTGTCTGGCCTTCTCCATCATGGCGTTGGTGTTCAAAGGAATGTTCTTCTCCCTGCATTCGGTTATCCACCGAACCAAGGCCGACTCCATCCTCACTATGTACTTATTACGCGTATTGACCACCCTCTTCAAGGTTTGAGAGCCATTAATGGCCACCGTACTTCGGATGTTGGCTTCCTCCTTCTTGATGGAGCGAATCGTCGACTCGTTCAATCCGTAACAGCGTGCAACTGCAGAAAATGTCTTCCCGTCACGGAGCAAATTGAGGATCTTGACTTTTTCGTAGAGGGGCATGACCTTCCTCTTGCGTTTAAGCTTCGGGCCAAAATAGACCAAAGGCGCAGAAAGTTTGGGCGACATCTTAGGGCTTGAAAATAAAGCGCAAAAAACAACAACAAAAAACACTTCACTAATACAACCATGACATGAAAGGATGCAAAAATAAAGGAATTGACTTCACTGTTATGATTCCTTTGGGCGGGAGTGTGTCTCATGTGTGTACAGGCGGTCCTCAGTTGAGAGCAGTGCTCGCTTGCAACGTTTTGACGTGACATTTGACACGCAATGAATGTTTGCGCAGACAAGTAGGAATAAGTTATAATGCATCACAAGAAGGCACGCTCGGTTAGCGCCGTACCTATTTTACTCTATTTTTCATCAAATGGTTTCTATAATGTCCGCCTAGTACTAATACAGCATAGGTTAATGATAGACCGAAATACAAGTTACAGTTACATCACATCAGCTGTCGAACAGGACTTTCTCATGAATGAAGGATGCCCGTCATTGTAATTGTCAGGATCCTCTTTCATCAAAAACCAATTTGAGGTCTGCATAACTAGGTCACTCTTTTTGGAAACTGAGATCCGAGATAATGGTTCTACATCTCGGTGGAGCTCTGTGCCCTCCGAGTGTTTGGTAGGATACGGCTAATTAGTTTGCAGCATACAGAAAAAAAGAACAGGACAACAGCGACACCCTACCTGAGGTCTCCTGCATGCTTCCTCATGTGGATGTTCAGACAGTGCTTCCATTTTGTGACGTATCCACATTCCTCACATATGAAGTTCCTGTCGTCCGAGTGTGTGAGCATATGCTTGGAGAGGTATGACTCGTCTCGGCACCGGAAGTCGCACAATTGACACTTGTGGGGCTTCTCACCTTGAAAGACAAAGAAAATGCGGACAGGCCTTTCAAACACACAACACTGCCTGCACAGGGTAAGTCTGCACTTCCAAGCAGGTAAAACGCTTATTTTTACAGGGTCAAAGTCTGGGGATTGACTTGGCCAGAATAAACCCCTCCACCTCCAAGCATGAGGAAGAATCCCACAATCTACAACCAAAACAATGCAGCTACATTTCAAACGCACAATGGCCTTTATCAGTTGTTGTTCGTTTTGGGAGGTTACTACACCCTTCAGTCTTTAGTAAGTAAAATGCATTCTCTTTAGTGTTTAAGTCTAGAGATTTACTTGGTCTGTCTGAGGCCCTTCTGCGACTGATGAACTCCTTTTTACACCCTGGAGTGGTTGTCAGTCAATCGCAGGGCACATTTAGACAAACAACAATTCAAACACACTCAATGGGCAGTTTAGAGCCTTGAAGCTAAGGTGCCTGATTTTGGAATAAGGCAAGAAACTGGAGTATTGAGCGAAAACCCACGCAGGCAAAGAGAGAAGATGAAAACTCCACACCAGAAGGCAACAGCAGAGACATGAAGCCGGGACACTTCAACTGAGAGTCTGACATGTTAGCCACTAGGCACAAATCCCTACTGGGGGGAAGAAGAAGGGGGAAAAAAAGTCACCAATCCTCACCACTATGCGTCAGCATGTGTCGATTCAAGGCTCTCTTGTGTGATGTCACGTAGCTACACTGTGAGCACCGGTGGATCTTCTCATTGGCGTGCAAGTGTCCAATGTGTCGTTTGAATTGCACCGGGTTGAATGTCGAAAAGTCACAAAAGTCGCAGCAGAGTTTCTCACTGCCTGCGTGGCCCTGCCGTTGATGCCGCAGGAAGGCGGCCTTGTTGGAACATGAGAAATCACACTGCGAGCAGTGGTAAGCGAGGTGAGTCTTGAAGTGAGTTTCCATGTGGTTCTCACTGGGAAAGACGGCAACGCAGGCGTGATGGGGACACCCTACCGCCGTGATCCCGTGCTCCTCCGCCGAGTGTCGCATGTGAGCCCTGCGCAGATGACTCCGGAAAGGACAACCATCATGAAAGCACGCCACCGCCGTTTTGGGTGCTCGGGCGTGCTCAGTTTTCATGTGAGCCTTCAGCGTCCCGCTCTGGCCAAAGCTTTGACCACAAGTGGGACACGGATAGCGGTGGTGTGTTGCGTCCTCTTCCATTTCGTCCGCGTGGACGGTGACGAGATGGCGGCGGATGGCATTTGGCTCCACGGCGGAGTAGTCGCATAAATGACAATGGTGGGCTTTTTCGCCCGCCTCGCGGAGCTGGTGCACGCGCAGTTTGCTCCGGCTGGTGAAGAAGCGCTCGCAGGTGGGACACTGCAGACCTGGGTCGGGATAATGCAAATGCAGGTGTTCTTGGAGATGGGAGCGCATCTTGAAACAGCGCCGACACTCGGGGCAAATGTGGGTGTCATACATGTGCTCTGCCTCCTCTGCAATGCACTCTAAAAAGAACAATAAATAAGAAAAAAAAGTTGCTTCAACAATCCTTGTTTAATTGCTCACTAGTTACATCATTGCCTCTCCTATCGTCTTTGTTTCTTACCAACAATGATAATACTGGATGTCAATGTCAGGCGTTTTTTACGAGCGCAGTATATTTTCCGTGACAAAATGCCTTATGTCTCCTTGAACAACCCTTGAGAACTTCTGCATGAGTGTACCTTTCGTCTGCAATACCGAGTCCTTTCCGTCCAGTTTTCTCAGTTTTTTTACAATATGACCTTTGTCATCGACATCGTTTTCTTCATCGTTATTGTCTTCTACATCTTCTTTGTTTTCCCCTTCATCGTCTTCTACGACGACTTCCACTTCTGCTTCTGCTTCATCCCCATCTGATGTAGCTGATGACTCGCAAGTCAGGTTTGATTGTGTTTTTCTTTTGGGCCTTCCGGTGGAGACCTGAGGTTGGAGGTTTGCATTTGTACATTTACGACCTGTGAACAAAAAGGCAAAGACAACGACCCATTCAATAGCAATTTAAAACTTTGTCCATTAGTCATACATGGCGAACATAAACCAACACCCCCCTTTTGGGCAAACAAACAAAAAAAATAATAAATACCATCTGGAAAATATTGAGCATTTTTTTACAACTGATTTGTACCTTCACATGGATGGTGGAAAGGGTTTTCACTGAATTATCTTGTTGTCATTTTTTTGTCTATCACAAAAACTTTGAACAGGCTTTTTGAGACTTTTTATGTCAACTGTAAGTTTGTACTTACTTTTGAAGCTGCGTAAACGTCTCTCTGAGAAGTTCCAAGCGGGTTGGCCACCATCTGCAACATTCTGATCGCTTGGTTTACAATTGCCAAGACCCGTCATCTTCAACAGTTCCTGAAACACAAATAAATCAACAAAGTGTTGTTTTGCTATGTGCAAAAAAGGGACAAAACAATATGAAAAGTTTCAAGTGACGTACGTTATGGGCCATCCTTATTTCCGTCTCCTTCTTCTTTATGTACCGGACTGTACTCTCGTTCAAGTCATAATGACGGGCAACTTCGGCACAACTTTTCCCACCTTCGAGCATATCCAGGAGGTTGATCTTCTCGTGGTGCGGCAGAGCTCTTTTCAGGCGGCGAATGGGCGGCATCTTTGGGTGTCACAGAAACAACTCAAAACGTGGATACACACGAAGAGCCCCCCGGCTAACAGTCGTATGTTATCTAGAAACGTGAACTCACGAATTGGCGGGGGTTTGATGAAAACCCATTTTTTACTATTGTAGATGCTTCATGCAGTAGGTCACAACTGTGCAATAGTTTTTTTTTAACGAACTATAGTTGTTGTATAACAGGAAACCCGACTCACACGAAACGTAAAAAATATTTAGGCGACGTTACTTACTCTGTACAATAACTTAACTCGAACGTCGGCTTTAGCGTTGCTAAAGTATTAGCTTCTTGTGATTTGAGGACAGCCAAATGTTGCTACTTTTTCGCATTTTAAAAAGAGTGAGCACATTCAGCGCTAAATGTATTTATTATATTAAAATATGGTGTTTCTCAATGAATGCGAGAGTTAATTAGAATAGCTTCGAGTTCATGTCGAACATAACAGAGATACCCTGTCGGAAGATAGTGTAACGAACACCGGAAATACTAGAGGACACATGCGCGTAATCTAACATTTTGACCCATCGATACATGAAAATCAATTAAACATTTTAATTCAAAGAGTTTAAAAATAGAGAAGTTTTAGTCAGACTAAAAAAAAGATAAATAATTACTGTGAATTAAAAGCGGAAACGATGAATTCGGAACATAAATTGTACGGAGCAGTTGAACAGTCGGAAGATTGTTTAAGAAACACCAAAATTATTTATTCACTTATTTATAAAATCATTTATGAGCGCTTAGGCGCCCAGGAAATACATATTTATTGGACAATGCAGAGCGTACAAAAATAAAGCATCGGCCTCACAAATGGGTTTATAACTGAGAAACAAAAAGGGAGCAGATTTAGCGGACACGCGTCACTTCCGTTTGTGCCGTGACAGTGACACACTACAGCAATAGATTCCGATGAGTGGAAGACATGTATTATCATGGTCTTAAAGATTCAATCGAAAACATCACCGACCTGTCCTCATAGCTGGACAAGAAGAAGAATGCTCTCTGTTATTCTTAAGCAATGGTGGTGAGAGACTGACTGTGTACATAAATACAACATGCCACTGTCAGACATTCTGGACAGTCTGAAGGACAACCCGTACTTCGGGGCTGGCTTTGGACTGGTGGGCGTCGGAACCGCCTTGGCGTTGGCCAGGAAAGGAGCCCAGGTGGGGATGGTGTTTTTTCGCAGGCACTACATGATCACCCTGGAGGTGCCCAGCAAGGACAAGAGCTACCACTGGCTCCTGAGTTGGATCACCAAGCACGCCACTCGAACCCAACACCTGAGCGTGGAGACGTCCTATATGGCGCACGAAAGCGGACGCGTTCAAACCCAGTTTGACTTCCATCCCAGTCCGGGGAATCACATCATCTGGTTAGCAACACTCACACATTCTTGGGCTCCAAATGCCATACAAAAACATCCACTTGAACTTGTAAAATGAATAAAAGGCGCAACTTTAAAAGAATAACGTTGTATTTTTTAAACTCTTGTTCAATTATCACTTTGTTCCGTTGTTGAATTAAAATGCTACGGCTATCTTGGAAAACTGCGACTTCATTGTCGGTAGAGCATGAATTTCCATCCTGAGAAACTGCGTCTTTGTTCTTGTAAAGACTAGAATTGTTTTTCCTTTGAAACAATACGACTTTATTCTCATATAAAAACCTTATGTCATAGTAACTTCCTGTTTTCTGGTGTGTTGTGCAGGTACGGCCGCAAGTGGATCAGGGTTGAGCGGACCAGAGAGAAACAGATGATTGACATGCACACGGGCACCCCGTGGGAGTCTGTCACATTCACAGCATTGGGCCGAGACCGAAAGGTCTTCTTCAATATTTTACAAGAAGGTAAACACTAGAGTCGTTCTGTCATATTGCATCTGCTCGATGTTCAGCGAGGCTCCCTTCGCTTTCTCAGCCAGGGAGTTGGCGCTGAAGCAGGAAGAAGGACGTACGGTGATGTACACAGCCATGGGTGCCGAATGGCGGCCCTTTGGGTTTCCGCGGCGACGCAGACCCCTGAGCTCCGTGGTGCTGGAGGCGGGCGTGGCCGAAAGGATCGTAGACGACGTCAAGGAGTTTATTGGGAACCCCAAGTGGTACACGGATCGCGGTAAGTGATCGATGATACAGTGTCAAATTTTAAAAAATGCTTTCACTGATCCACACAAAACTGGATGGACATGACATTCACATTGTATTCATTTTCCCAACAGGCATCCCGTACAGGAGAGGCTATCTGTTATATGGACCCCCAGGATGTGGGAAAAGCAGCTTTATGTTAGTTTTCTGCACGTTTTTATTTGTAGCTGACGGTCTTTTTTTTTCTGTAACACAGCTGTTTATATTTCAGCACGGCTCTGGCCGGTGTGCTGGGCTACAGCATATGTTTGATGAGTCTGAGTGACCGCTCCCTCTCAGATGATCGTCTCAACCACCTGTTGAGTGTGGCCCCGCAGCAAAGTATTATTCTGTTGGAGGACGTGGACGCCGCCTTTGTTAGCCGAGAGCTGCTTCCAACAGAGAGTAAGTCCCTCTCTCCTAAAATGTACTCAGTAACTCTCCTTCAGGCCAGGGGAGTAACAGAATACATGTAATGGCGTCATGTATTCAGGGAAAAAAAAAAATTGAACCGTCTACTGTTCCAGAGAAAAGTAATGATAATATTGGTACAGTACATCCATGAAAAATGTGGAATATTTTGCGGGATTACATTTTTAATACAGGGGGAGATGTCGTGCAGTTGAGTCCTCGATCGCCCGCTCTTAACTTGTTGGCCAATTTACCAGAGTCAATTGGATAACTGCTCACATTAGAGCACAAGGTCCCACGCCCGAAATCGAAAAGGAAGTCTGCTACCTTGACATCTAGGCTGGGCTTTGAATTGCTGTAAAGATTGTAGTGAGTTTATTTTTTAATGCACCTCTATTCCTCCATTTAAGATTTCACTTTTAAATCTCAATGCCCCTCAACAGATCCTTTAGCCTACCAGGGAATGGGGAGGCTGACTTTCAGCGGCCTACTGAACTCTCTGGACGGAGTGGCTTCATCCGAGGCCAGAATTGTATTCATGACCACAAACTACATTGACAGGTACTTTTGAAAAAAAAACAAAAACACTTAATGTACAATTGCAAAGATCATTCGACAGCGCATCAATCTTTTTGCGCCCGCGTAGGTTAGATTCAGCGCTAATCCGGCCCGGCCGCGTGGATCTCAAGCAGTATATCGGCCATTGTACCCACTGGCAGCTCAGCCAGATGTTTCGACGCTTCTATCCGGATCAGGCCATCTCGGAGGGCGAACGTTTTGCGACTTCCGCGCTGGCGGCCCGCACGGAGATCAGTGCTGCTCAGGTGCAAGGACACTTTCTGCTGCACAAAATGGACCCTGCGGGATCGATACAAAACGTCACCCAAATGAAGGAGTGACGGTTGGAGATTTTTTTTTTTTCCATTTTCAAAAAAGCCTTTAATCTTTTGAATCCAACTGAAGTGTGTCAGGACGGTATGTTTTCATGAAGGACAATATTTTGGAGTGCCATTTTTCCTCATTAAAATAAACGTGTTTTTTTTTTTTTTTTTAATAATGAAGGCTGAAGTGTATTTTTGGCATTCGCGTTCATTTCGTTGGGAAAAGAGAACTGGAGCTACGAGTGTGTTTGTGGTTTTCATGGACTTTCTGAAACACTCAAAGCTCCATCTGGATAAAAACTGGCGTCAAACGAGAGGCAAGCATTGTACTGTGGGCGATGTCGGGGACAAGCTAAGCTTAGCCTGGGTTGTTCATGCAAGCACAGAGAGTCTTCACCAGGCTTGTCTGGGTTTTTTCTTTCTCCTGCTGAATGACTGATTAAAAAGCAATATCAAATCATCCGCCGTCCATTTACTTTTAAGAATAAGTTGTAAGATTAGTTTGAATTCAGTATGATTGTTGTCAGCAGTACAGAAAAATGGACGTGGGGATAGACAGTTTTGAAATATGCATTTGTTCCGGATACAACCTCCACTATGCCTGCTATTTGCTGGCTAGGCTGGAAGTGTTAAACTTGGTGTGCGACGGCCCCTCCCTTTGAGCTCTTCGATGTAATCAAAACGCCTGAGCATGAAGCTATTTTCTACCCAGCATGGCTGCTGTGCGCCTGTTGCAGAGGAGCCCTGTCGTTGCGGCTCGAACCGTCTGCGGAGGGTCGAGGAGTACGTCCTCCAACCGGGGCGCTCCGCAGAAGCCTCCGACGGTGAAGGATCTCCCGCGCGTCGGCGTTTTGGAGCTGCTCTACCGGATGGTCTTTCAGGGCTTCTACAGCCGGGCGCATGAGCTTCAGGTAGAAGACGCCCAATGTGTTGCATGCTGCGTTGAAATCACACCCAAGTAGGTAACACTCGCTCTGTCTGCCCTTTTCGCTGAGCTGAGTGGCCAACAAACCCCCTCGATTGATGAATGGAATATTTACATGGTACAAGACTTGACCTAGTGTTTCTCTCCATGTCCTTTTTGCTGATGATGCCCCGACATCGGTCTGTCGTCCTTGTATTCGCTCATCAGCTATACGAGAAGCAGCTCTACGGGTCCATCTACAGAGACGGCATGAAGAACGTGTCCCTGACCAGCCCCAAGCTGCTGGAACAAGTCTTGAGGAGCGACGAAAAGTTCCCTTGCAGAGGAGACATGTCCTTTTGGAAAGATTATCGTGACATGAAAGGGTTCGGCTACGGACCTTTCACAGTGTAAGCGCGAATGACGGGACGTGTTTCCGTTGCGCTGGAATGTGATCCCGTTCCCGTCGGTGCCCGAGCAATAGTAAAGTCCTGTCATGTGAGGCCGTTCTGTAAATCCAGGGACAGAAGTGGTGCCAAAAGAAATAAAAGGGGGAAAAAAAAAACAACCAATGAAAACCAAGGGACAGATAAGGTCTAGTTAATAAGTGTCCGCGGTTTATATGTGCCCTGCGATTGTCTGCTGACCAGTCCAAAGTTTTCTCACCAGTAGCGTTCCTAGCTTTGACGTTGGCCGCTATGAGACCACCTTTGCGGCCGTACGTCACCAGTTCAGCACTTCTTGCACGTGACCACAGTTTTAGCCACAAGGCCTGCAAATGATATGGACAGAATTATGGCCAAATGCGATCACGTTATTCTGCAATATTCAGACCAACAGCCATTAACACCAAGGGACAATTTCTTCAGTGAGGCTAACATGCTAACAGGTTTTTGGAATGTTTTTTTTTTTTTTTTTTTAACCAGTGACCTAACAGAAGGGTTGTTGTCACTTTCTTTGTGTTTCAAGAGAGGGGGAGCGCTGGTACAAGCTGAGGACTGTCTTGAACAAGCGCATGATGCTTCCCAAAGATTCGGCCCGATATTGCGGAATTCTCAACGCCGTGGTTGCCGACTTCATGGTGAGGCTCGGCTATGTGCGCCGCCGCAGCCCCACCGGAGATTTGGTGATGAATTTGGCCAATGAGTTCTATCGTTTTTCCCTTGAAGGTAAATGCTGTTCTTGCCAGTTTTGTCTTTCTGTGCGTAAACACGTAGCTGAACTATTTGCGGTTTTGCCACTCTTTTTTTTTTTCTGTATAACCGATCCTGAAAAATTCCCCAGGTTTCCATTTTTTGTGCTGTTTCTCTAACTCCCTATATTGGCACAAGATGGTGTCGAAGCCCTGTCCAAATAGAAAAGTACACTGGAGTTTTTGAGAAGTCGGCTGTAGCTCTGCCGCTTTCTGGTCTTGAGTTGCAAGTAAACATTTGAGTTGCGAGCGCTCGAGGGTAGCAGCGAACTTTACAACAAGCCGCAGCACTTCAACGGAAATAATGCGGTTGGTTCAATAAAGGCTGACAAAACACTGACTTGTTCCACATCAGCCATCGCCACGATATTGTTTGAGACCAGACTGGGCGCCCTGGAAAAGAACATTCCGGCAGGTACGCAGCAGTTTATCGACGCCATCGACAAGATGTTTTCCAACAGTCTGGCCGTGGTGATGTTGCCCAAGTGGAGCCGGAATCTGCTTCCGTACTGGGGACGCTACATCGATGGATGGGAGGGCATCTTCAGCTTTGGTAATTTGTGAAACATCTCCTCATAGCTTGACATGTAGAACAGCGTTGTGCCCAAGGAACGTTGGTCTTCACTTAGAGACAGAAGTCTTGTTTTCATGCTAAGTTACACCATGCCCCTCAAAAAAAACAGTCCACTTTCCACAAATACGTGTACCCTTGTGCGAATGTACGCAATGTCCGACGAAGTCTCAGGGACCCACGCCTGAAATTGAACAGGAAGTCAGACATTTTGGTTTGAATCACCCATTCTGGCTGTATTCCCTTTTGGTTGGATCCCCTGGAAAGTTAGAAAATACTCGCCTCTGAAAGCAGGTTCACTGGTCAAAAGGAAATTCCGAGGACATGTTTACCATAGCAGGACACATGCAAAAGTCCTAAGAGCCCATTCTTGAAATTGGAACAGGACAGCCACCATTTTGATTTGAAGCGACCATTTAGGACCGATTCCCACGGTAGTGTGAATTGCAAACTTCAAAGAAAAATTGACGCCAGTTTCACCGATCGACACTAAATGTCCATCATCACAAGACACACAGAAACGTTTTACGCACCCGGGCCCATTTTCAGCAAATTCCAGGCACTGTACATTGAGCACCTCTTGCTAAGATTTTTTCAACTTTGGCACAGCATGCCATCAAAGTTTGACGACCATTTTGAAAGATTTCATCATGGAAAACTTCATCGCTTCTGTTTATAAAAACAAAGGTGCGCATCTCTGCCTTTATTTTAGCCAAACCACTGATTGACAAGAAGTTGGTGGACATTCAACAGCGCATAGAGCGCAACCAGAATGTGGAGGGAGAGTACCTGACGTACTTGCTGTCAAACGCCGAGATGGACACCAAAGACGTGTATGGCAGCATAGCTGAGCTTCTTTTAGCCGGAGTGGACACGGTAATTTTTCAAAATTCTAAAACTGTGATTTATAAAGTGTGGTGCCGCCAGTGCACGCGACCTCCCTCCAGTTGTGCGCAAAGAATCATTCGGTTAATTTGTAATTCCTGTACTGTACTAACTAAAGATAAGAGCTTGTCACGCATGTTCTTTTCATGTTATTCCTACTTTTTTTTCCTTTTTTTGGGGGGTGGCGTAGATCTCCAACACTCTGACGTGGACTTTGCACCTGCTGTCCCAGCACCCACAAATCCAGGAGAAGCTCCATAAAGAAGTGTCCGGGTTGAAAACAGCAGATGGGACTCCGTCTGCAGGCGACTTTGCCCACTCGCCGTATTTGAGAGCCGTCATCAAGGAAGCCCTGAGGTACGGACGGGTCCTTGGATTTATTTTGAATGTTTTTTGTTTTTTTTTCCTTTTACCATCCTCGTAAGCTCTCTGGTTTTCATGCTGCTTACGCCATGTCTGAAAACTCACCAATTTTAATTTTTTTTGCCTTGGCTAGAGAGCATGGGGTTAAACTTTGAGCATTTGAGGGGCCATTTGGTCATTGCCTACAGTTTTAATTGCTGTAATTCCTTTTTCTTACAGGATGTATCCAGTCATTCCCTTCAACGCACGGGTCATGAGTGAAAAGAGCATCTGTGTTGGTGGATATCACTTTTCCAAAAATGTAGGTCTTACTCACATTCCTTCTCGTGCGGGGGCTCTCAAACTTTTCGGGTCCGGGGAACTATTAGCCCACACATTTACCCAAGAACCCCATTATAATATAAACATCACTGAATTACCGCATGTACCCCAAGATGCCATAGATGTTTTTTTCGTATTTCAACTTGCATGACTTTTTTGATAGGTAGGAACTTAACCAAATGTATTTGAATTAAATTCGTTATTCACCCATGTTCTACTGCAAATTACAAAAAAAAAAAAGCAACAATAAAATTATGGCTCATGGCATCCTAGTTTGAGAACCCTGCACTCGTGCCTATCATCCGTCCTTCAATTTCCCGCACCGCTGCCTAGAATAGTATTGCAACAAATGTTATTTCTCCAGACGGTTTTCACGTTTTGCCACTACGCCATCAGTCACGACGAGGAAATCTTCCCGGAGCCGTTCACCTTCAAGCCAGAACGATGGCTCCGCGACGGCCGTGAGAGGCCTCACGCTTTCGGCTCCATCCCGTTCGGCTTTGGTGTGAGAGGCTGCGTCGGGCGCAGGATTGCAGAGCTGGAGATGTATCTGGTCGTATTTCAAGTAAGTGACTTGTGTGTAGCCCGCAAATGTGTGCATAACCACTTCAGAGGCGTGACTGAGGCTGGCTGTAAGTCATGGAGCATGGGGTTTTCCAGACACTTGTGAATCCAGGTGGAAACTGTAGCACAATTGAAATATGAAAATACTTTCCGCAGTGAGACATGCGCATCCGTCTTGACACACTAAGCTTTGAAGTTTGTTTTTTCCCGTATGCGGTAAATACAGCCATACATAGACACAAAGCGGTTAAGAGGTTAAAGACGAGGACAACTTTATTCTTTGCTTTGTCTTTCAGATAATCAGGATGTTTGAGATCAAACCAGACCCCAGCGTTGGAGAGGTGAAATGCCTTAACCGCACCGTTCTCATTCCAGACAGACTGATCAGTCTCCACTTTGTGGACAGAGGATGCAAAAAGCCGGCCTAGAAATGAACGTGTCTGATGAAAATACAGCAAAGTTGCAGAGGAAGGACAACCGAGCTGCAATAAAGACAGAAAAAACGCCAGCAATTAATTCCACCTCACCCAGCAAAAAGCCGCCTTTAATTAGACAGAACTTTGGCACCATTTTGTGGCATTTTAGAAAGGTGTCGAGTTTTTCATCGAACAATGGAAAGTTCATAAGAGAGCAATTTGAATATCTCACCCCTCACACACATTGCATTGACAACTTCATCGACGAATCGAATAGTACCCTAATCCCATTTTGAAACCTCAACACAGTCTTGAAACTCCAATCTAAAAACCGAATTTGAGTTCCAAACTCCGACAGTACCCATCTTGAAACTCCAGCTCACCCCTAAAAGTGTAATTTGGAACCTTCAGCGTCAAGACAAAGCGTATATCAGAGTAATTAATTTTTTTGTTATTAGTTGTTTGTATATATCACCAAATATGTAAATTTTGTGTCGCTGTGAAGTTTATTAAAAAGGTTTGTTCAGTCTGTAAAGTTGACGATTAGCAACCATAGCAACCATTGGAATGACTAGACCACCAGGCGAACTACATTAACTTGTGTTTCCTTTGTTTCACACCTGTGTTCATTTATTTGAAAATTGGCAATTTTGAATTTGGCTACGAGAAACGCACCGCGCACACAATTACCCCCCCCCCCCCATTCTCTCTGTTGAAACGTTTCTTTTTGACTATTGTGTCTTTTACGCACGTCACCGCGAATTTCGCGTGTCTTTCGTATACTTTGCCATTTCAAATGTGTCCACACTTCAGTAGTTTGTTGACTTTCACGTGTGTGTCACTGTGGAATGTCACAGATTTGCCTTGCGGCGACTTGTATTGCATTCAAGTGCTCCTCGAATGGTTGAGCACCTCGAATAGTTGAGCTACGTCATAACCTGGTTTAATATAACCGTACAACACTTTGTTACATATTTAAATATATGTAACAAATATAGTTTTATTTCAACGTGGATGTGTTGTCTTCAGACTGGTAAGTCTTTGACCGGTGTTTTGATTGAACTGGCTACTATGGTAACGCGTTTGTTTTCACCGAGAGGTAAATGCATCTTCCACTTCAAACAAACAGATTCGTCAGTCATGTACGCTTATTAAGACGTTTGTTCGTGGCTAAATAACCCCCCAGGCTGTCTCTTAAAACACGCTTTTTTGATTGAACGTCGATGCGGTGGGCATGTTGTCTTCACACTGGTAAGCATTTGACCGGGGTTTTGATTTCCCTAGTGGCAGACCATTTAATTGTTCTGACTGCCACTCTACATCACGGTCATAGATAGATTAGGTGACCAAAGACACATTGCTTGCTGTAATAGGGTAAATGATGCATTGCATCTTTCTTCAAAGTGGCTGACAAAATGTTTCTGTAGACGTTCACGTTCCTTTTTTGCTGCGGCTATCCTGATGTTAAAGCCCCTGTAAAGTGAAAATAAGTGTAAACAACCCAAATATAAATGAAAAAAATATTGAGAGTGTAGAATAAGATTTCAAAATGGCAACAAAAAAAAAGTTGTCTTGCTGTGGGCGTGCCTGCTTTCCTCTTCTTTGTTACCATGCACTTCCTCTTCCTTGACAATTGTAACATATTTTTGTGGTTCAGATGTAATAATCCAGTTGAGTATATTGCATGAGACGCACCATCCGATACAAGTCCGCTTTATCCTCACAGGGGTCGCGAGGCATGCTGGAGCCCATCTCAGCTGTATTTGGGCAGTAGGCGGGGTACACCCTGAACTGGTTGCCAGCCAGTCGCAGGGCACACAGAGACGAACAACCATTCACGCTCACAATCACACGTAGGGACAATTTAGAGTGTTCAATCAGCCTGCCATGCATGTTTTTGGAATGTGGGAGGAAACCGGAGTACCCCGACAAAACCCACGCAGGCACGGGGAGAGCATGCAAATTCCACACAGGAAGGCCGGAGCCGGGATCGAACCCGTTACCTCTGCACTGTGAGGTTGACACGCTAACCACTGGATCATCGTGCCACCCTCCTAAATATTCGCAAAACTGAAATGGTAAAAAAAACGTTTAACTCTCTCCCCCCACCGATGAGTACAACGTAGTTCCCAGTCTTTGCATGATTTCAGCAAATCTTTACAAACAAAATGTAATGTACTCAAAACCAAATCTCTGAATTCACTTTGCATGGTCTTTAATTGATGAAAATTTGTGAGGCGTCCCACAAGGAGCCATGCCACCCCAAGTTCACACTTGTGGCCTAGTATGTTTGAAATTCTCTTTTCCCATTTTGGTGTTATCGGTCCCTAAAAAACATTCCTTCCAAAATTCTGAGGATGGGCTCTTTGCTTTTTCGGCAGCCTGGCCTTCTTAGCGCATAAAGTGCTATTTTGACATTCCAAAGATCTACCAAAAGGAGATGTGGATGGAATCCAGACCTTCATTTTCACCATGGCTGAACCTCAAGCAGGACCCTGCGGCAACAGATGGAGAAAGTTAGTTCAATGTTTACAAGATCGGGGTTGGATGTGAATGTGATTGAATTTCTAATTTTATTTAAATTTTGGTAGCGTGTGTCGACACCATAGGTGGAGAAACAGATTCTATTGCAAGTCTCGGAAAATGTCCGAATCTCATGCAAAAACCCTCAAACCAGGACCGCATGCTCCCGATTAAAAAACGCCGCAGCCTACGGAAAAGTCTGGTGAAATACATATGGTAAGTTGTTTTAATTGCTTATATGAGTCATTGTACATATCATTTCTGACATAAGTTAGTCGTGAGTGTCCGCCATTTTGTGGGTTGCTACAGCTGACCGAATAGGGTCCCTATTCGGTCAGCTGTAGCAACGGATGGTCAACCTTCCCCACCAAAAAAAAAAAAGAAACAAAACAAAAACAAAAAAACACTTCGAATTTGGGAATCCGCCAGTGCCGAACCGCAGATATGTAAAATCAAATATTTATAAATCTATTTTTTCTCTGTGGAACCCATCATCAGTTATTTGCTGTTTGAGCTTGCTGTGTTCTTTCTAAAAATTCTCAAAATTTCTTGTTTTTTAGTCAGCACGCGCAGCAACAGCCGGGAGAGAATGACGACCCTTCGAAGAGTGATTTTGAAAAGGTGATATGCGCGTGGGCACACACCCGCACCCACACACTGTACAAAACGGGTTCCGAATGGGGTTGAAGTCATAGTGCGATGGTGGCCACACCATGAGCGTTTCTCCGTTTATCTTTGATCCGTCCATTCCACCTCAGTTGGATTAGTGCAAATCCAGCCTAAGAGCACACACATAACATACTTGATCAATAATAAGATCCATTGTCCTAATACTGTCCTCACAGGCGCTGATTTTTTTTTTTTGGTTTGCAGAAATATTACCATTACATTCAAAACGGCATCAACCTGGAGAATCTCACCCCTCTCCAAGACTCTTGGGTGAAGAACATCACGGGGAAGGTCCCCGGTCACCTGAAGAGCCAGAACGAAATGCTCAACATTCTGCTTGATGAAGTCAGGGAGGACTACTTGCTCAGCATCAAGACCTCGATCTGTAAGTGTTGACTCACTCCCGCGCTCACCAAAACGGCTCACTTCCTGTTCACTTTCACGCATGGATCCTTGAGACTTTGCTGTACCTTCCGTCAACGTGCAAAACATTTCGAGACAATTTTGCGTTGACGGGTTGAATTGCAAAACGTTTCGGAGCCAGTGCTCTGTATTTCGGTCCACGTCATGTCATCCATCTTTCCTTCCTGCAGTGAAATACACGTTCTGTGATCCGGAGGAAGCGGACGAGGACTCTGTGAAAGATCTTCCTCTTCACAGACTGGAGTACGTTCATCTCACCTTCCATTTTGAGCTCGTGATTGATTGAAAGGACCCACTGAATCCATCCGTCATTCATCGCAGGTTGGTGCGCGTGCCCAAAGCATGGAAGGACTCCTTTGTGTTTGCGCGCAAGCGGATGAACAACTGGCTGCACTCCTTCAACCCCACCATGCAGCAGGTGCTTAACCTGTGGAACACCACGTACAGGTTTGCATTCTCGGAACATGCCACTCATGATGACTTGATCCTAAAACGGAGACTTTCCCCGCAGAGATTTGCGTTTGATCGATACGGCTGAGCTGCGCAGCAGAACCGAGTCGATGGAGTTGTCGGCATTTCAGCAAAATGCCAACGGTCAGATTGGTAACGTTCGAGGAACCCTTCAGAACAAGTGAGCAAGACCATCGCAACGCAACGAGAGAAGGCATTTGGTGTCAAAATTGCGCGAGAATGCTGAAGGAATGCGGCAAAATCTGGAACCTCTGTTTAGCAACATCTCCAGATGGTTCCCCCGTAATTACCTCAGCGTTGCACATTTTCTACATATTTGAACCATTCCAATTGAAAGTCTCCCATTCTGCATTTCATCGTTTCAATAATAACTACGGGCGGCCCGGTAGTCCAGTGGTTAGCACGTCGGCTTCACAGTGCAGAGGTACCGGGTTCGATTCCAGCTCCGGCCTCCCTGTGTGGAGTTTGCATGTTCTCCCCGGGCCTGCGTGGGTTTTCTCCGGGTGCTCCGGTTTCCTCCCACATTCCAATAACATGCACGGCAGGTTGATTGGACGCTCTAAATTGTCCCTAGGTGTGAGTGTGGGCGTGGATGGTTGTTCGTCTCTGTGTGCCCTGCGATTGGCTGGCAACTGATTCAGGGTGTCCCCCGCCTACTGCCCGAAGACGGCTGTGATAGGCTCCAGCACCCCCCGCGACCCTAGTGAGGATCAAGCGGTTCGGAAAATGGATGGATGGAATAATAACTACAGGCCAAGAAAAACAAGAAATGTAACAGAGTTATGGCCTTGGTACGGATTACTGCGGTTTTCATTCATTTCATAGGGAAACCTTGCTTTGGGTCATGAATGTTCGGAACAGTTAGTGAGCAGGGTCTTAGGACAATTTTTAGGCACATTGCCTTTTCACATTGCAACCCTTTGAAGCCATCCCACCCCCCGTCATGTCCACTTTTCAGCATGAAAATTCCCAATTTAAGAGACTCTTCACACACTTCTGCAAAAGCGGCCCTTTCTTTTTCGGTCAACGTCGGATATAAAATGCATTTGAATTGTCGCACTAGCTGTCGTTTGCTGACGTAGATGGCTTCCCGAAGTGCACAACATTTACTACCACGGGGGTCGGCGCAAACTGGTGCCCCCTCAAAGCCACATGGACAAGCTGCAGTCTTTCTTTAACTGCGCCGCCACGCTAATGGCCATCCAGCTGCAGAACCTGGTCTTGGACTCCATGAGTGACTACACCAGGCTCATTTGTCCCAATCCTGTAAGGACATAAACGGGCTTTGCTCCAGTTAACGACACATTTGTGCCGCGGTTCCTGATCGGCTTTCTTGTCTCAGGACTCAGAGCAGACCTTTGGCCACTCGGGATTTGTGCTTTTTCTGATCCTGGAGGATCGGGAGATCACATTGGAGCCAGACCTGAAATCCTTTGAAGACATTCTGATTAATGTCTACGAGTTCATGCTCAGGTCCGTCACCTTGCTTCCACGCGTGGAAACCAAACTCTACGCAGAATGGGTAGCGGTAAGTGAGGGTGTTGCAAAAGATTATTTTGTTATTATTTGGGGTTTTTTCAGCGACAACTCTCGTGATTGAGCAATGGATCATACAAATGTAAAAATACAAATGAAAGCTACAGGCAGCCCCTTTTGATGGCGTTTTTTTTGAGGCTGCTTAGTCCGAATATGACTTTCTTTGAATTGGCTCTAGTTTTTGAGGTATTGATATTACTGACAACGAATTGATTGATTATTGATACGCTTTGACAGTTTACGAAATGTCAATTTGATGATGCCGTCATTCCCATTCCCATTCTGAGAAACCAATGTCCTTTTGGATTCTGTGACATCCAAATACTCTCAATCCAGTGAAACTTTCTTGGCACCAAAATGTGTTTTGACCAGTGATATTCCTGGAATTACTTGACTAGAAAGTTAGAAAAACATTCAGCCCCAGACACCATGCAGCAAAAACAAAAACAAAAAAACAAAACAAAATCAGGTGGGCATGCCTACAGTATCATAACAAAACACAGCAGAAAGTCTCACGGAGCCATGCCTAAAAATAGAACAGCAGCAAGTCGGCCAACTGGGTTTGAAGCAGACAAAATTTCATAGCTGCTCCTCGATGGGAATTCTCTTTCATTGTCCTCTTTTCGCCTCTCCTCCCAGTCAAGTAGCTCCGGGGAGACCCTGAAACCGGTCATCCTACCAGAGATCATCGAGGCCCAGGAGACGGATGTTCGCAGGGTCATCCACGAAGAGTACGTGAAGCCTATGGCGTACATCCACGAGTACGACAAATACAGCACCTTGGTGAACAAGGAGGCGGAGGAGGCCATGGAGCGTTTCCTGGGGGAGGAGCACACCTTCCAGGAGCTCATGATGGAGGTGATCAACTACCAGCAACTCATCGACCAGATCCAGTACACCTCGCGCAAGGTATGCTGAGTGAGGGAATTCTTTTCAATTAAGTTACACTAAAAAGGACTCACGCTCTGGGTTACTTTCTGGTGCCGATGTCCTGCTTTAGGTGGTCAGTCTTGGCATGTTTGAGGTCCAGTCCCACAAGCTCATTCAGGCCTTGGTGAAGCGCGCCACGGACCTCCAGCAGAAACTGGTTTTGCGGATGCTCCAGGGCCATCAAGACATCAACACGGCGTCAGTTGGTTTGGCAAAAATTCAAACGTGGGAATCGGCTCACCGCTAGCGGTTCTGTCGCCAGGGTGATTAGCGCACGTGCCCGCCTCTCAAAAAGCCCTTCCTGGGTTACGGGGTTCGTATCTGGGCGACGGCATTTCCCATGCCGAGTTTGCACGTGTGAATGGGCTTTCGGTCGATACGACGGTTTTCGCCCTGGTTTAACAAATATCCACGGTAGCTTCATTGAAAAATAACAAAATTATTCATATTTGAAAGTGACTGTTTTTTTTTTTTTGTCCATGTGTGACCTGCGTTTGACTCACCAAAAGTTATGTTGGATTATTTTATTTTATTATTATTATTTTGTTGTGGACTTGTGCCTTGAACTTGGCCGTCGACCATTCCAGGGTGTATCTGGCCTCTCATCCAAAGTAATGTAGTCCTATCAACAACAGGTGGCTTCGTCAAAAAATATGACATCATTAAAAAAAAAAGCGCAATTTTTCTCATACCGAGTATGTTTTCTTGATTCCATAGGCTTTGCAATGAATTTGAAAAGATCGCGGAGAGGGCACTGAGCACGCCGCCTGACACGCACTCACTGATGGAGTTGAAGGTATCGACACGAAATTGGTACGAGTAGATGATACCCTGTTGTTCTCGATGACCTTTTTGGGAGCCTCAACATAGCTATAAACTAGTCGATGCATCCAAGCGTGTCCATACCGCAAAAACTGAATACATTTTAGGGGTCTGGAACATGACCCCGTACTGTGGAATTTGCCCAAATCGTATCCTCGACGGTTTGGCCGCAGGTGGAACATGGCATCAAAGTTTGATACGTGTGTGGGTGTAAATATCGACAAATGTCCCCGTCCCCCGCCAGGCCTTTGTGAATAAAGTGAAGATCACGGACCTGCCGCAGCTTGAGCAAAGGTTGGCCAACTCCAACATGCAGCTGTGCTCCCTGATCGACTTTGTGTCGCTGTCGCCGGCCGACATGGAGCTCAACAGAAAGACCATCCAGTGGCTCGGGCGGCTGCCCAACATCTTCGAGGAGCACGACCAGATCGTCTCGGAGAAGACCACGCAATATCAGAACAGCCTCAAGGTTGATCCTCACTTTTGTCTCCGTAAACCCCGGACTGAAAATGACAAGGCCAAAAAAACTGATAGTCTAAAATCGAGTTTGGCCAGCTGTTTTCAAATGCGCAGATGGGCCTTTTTCTAATTTCTAATAAGTTATTAATTTAACAAATTATTTCATCAATTTTAAAATATTTTTTACTAGGTAAAACAGTGTATTAAAATGTAAAGTTTTTTTTATTATCTGTAATTTATGAACCAATTGTTTAATAAAAATGAAACATTTTTAAAAATATATATTTATATTTTATCCTTAAAAATAAATAAACTAAATGATTTCATGAGCTAGGAATAGCAACTAAATAAGAGTCAGTACTTATAAGTGAATTTGCCAACACATCTGCGTTTGATGATTGCAGTTGTTCCGCGAGCTCTTTGAGGAGGAACTGGAGACGTACAGTGTCCAAGTGGAGGAGTTTACGAGTTTTGGCGACCTGGAGGATCTCAGCAAGTACCTCAAAAAGGCCCAGGCTCTCAATTCCAAACTGGACGCTGCCATAGAACGGGTAAATGTGGACATCCCCAATTTTGCGCACACAAAGGCTCATGGGAGCACCACATAATCCCAACATCAATTCAACATAACTACCATGTACTGTATACCCTTGAGGTCAATCTAATTGGTCAGAAGGTCTGCTGAGAGAGAGTGCAAGTCCAGCGCACTTTTGTTGCCACGGGCTTGAAAATAGATTTCAAACTCATTCTTCCATTGCTCCATTTAGCAGTGCTGTTTTGCAACCTTGCCTGAAGAGAGCGGCATTGGCTCGAGAATGAGCTCATCGGCCTGCTTGTGCCCCACGTCGAGTCAGTACTGAGCGTTTCCCAACCTTCATTCAGACTTTGTATCAACAACACAACCTTAACGCCACCACAGTTTACAAAGCTGACCTCCCAATGTACAACTTGACCACCCAATCAATCGACTACTTTCCTATCCCGGCCTGTCTTTAGTGACACCTTTTTAGAAACGGCACAAAAAATGACGCTCAACATCATCTGTGGATTTTTGTTTTCTTGTAAACAGATCAACGAATTCAACTTGGAAGAGGAAGCGTTCGACTGGCCCTCCTCGCAATACCCACTGCGCAAAAAGACTCAGGACAAGCTGACGCCTTTCCTGCGCCTGTACGAAACGTCCAACGACTTCCTGACCAATTACGAGCAGTGGCTCTTTGGGCCGCTGTCTGGCGTCAACCCGGACAAGGTGACGTCCGTCTCTCAAAGCGGCACCGAAACAGGCCCTTTGTGAAATTCTGTCATTTCCTGCACCTTTCAGATCGAAGGAGATGTCAGCAACTACTGGCGTTCATTGTATAAGCTGGAGAAAGGATTTGTGGATATGCCCAACGCTCTGAGTCTGGCCACCATCATGAAGGAGAAGGTGGAGGTCTTCAAAAAGGATGTGCCCATGGTGCAGGTGAGGCGTCAACCTACAGGCTTAGACCACTTTTGGGAATTTTCATTCGAGTTCCTAGTTTGGCTTTGACTTTTAAATGTTGGTAGTTTTTATTCATTTTCAGAGCAGGTTTGTTAGTTTGTATTTTGAATATAAACCCAGTCGGGCTCTGAGGTCTGCAGACTTGGGTCAATGAATGGAGCCCAGAGTTGAAAGTAAACATGGTGAAGCTGCACTTAGCTGTTCTGCTGCACGCAAATGAAATAAGTTGGAAAGAAGTGAAGTCAGCCCAAAGTATAAATTCAATACAGGTTAAAAACTTAGTCCCCCCCCCGCCCCCCTCACACCTTTGACCAAGGTCCTCTGTACAATTTGTAACTTTTTTTCTTAACTTTTCTTTTAATTAAAAAAAAAAGTTTTCCGTTAGTGTTTTCAAGTTATATTCAATTAAGTTTTGTTATCTACTTTTGTTTTCTCTGCTTTGCTTTTGAATGTTGTTAACTTTTGTGTTAGTAAATGCTTGTAGGTGTTGTGTCTTTTGCTTGTGTGAAGCACATTGAGTTGCCTTGTGTATGAAATGCCCTATAGAAATAACACTGCAGTTGTCCGGGGTATATCCTGGACTGGTTGTCAATCAACAGTTGTTGTTTTTTTTCTATTCAGGTCCTCTGTAATCCAGGCTTGCGTCCGCGCCACTGGGAAACGCTGAGCGAAATCTCGGGCAAACCCCTCAGCACGACCGACGAAGAGTCCGCCAACATGTCCCACTTCCTGTCCCTGAAAATGGAGGAGTTCCTGGACGAGTTTGAAGGCGTCAGCGAGTCTGCCAGCAAGGAGTACTCCTTGGAGAAGGCCCTGGAGAAGATGACCAGCGAATGGGCCGACATTACCTTCAAGCTTCTTCCCTATCGCGAGACGGGAACCAGCATCCTATCGTCGGTGGACGAAGTGCAGATGCTGCTGGACGACCACATCGTCAAGACGCAGACCATGAAGGGCTCGCCCTTCATCAAGCCTTTCGAGGTGGAGATACGGTAAGACCCACAAACACGCTGCTGGCGAGTCAAAGGGCGTATATGCCGCATCTCTTAAATGGAAGGGATGGAGGCAGTAAGGATGGTGTGGGAGGAAGGGAGCAAGGAAGGAAGGAAGGAAAGAAAGAAATTCATAGAAGGGAGGGAAGGATGCGAGGGAGCAATCCAGAATGGCTATTAACTCATTCACTCCCAAAGACGTTTTTAAACGTCTTTTCAGACATGGTCCAAGAATTGGCTGGTACTGAATGAGTTAATGGAAGGAAAGAAGAAAGGCAGGTTGAAGGATGGAAGGAAGCAAACCAGGATTAGTATGAAAGGAAGAAGGCAAGAAGGAAGTAGGGAAAGGAGGAAGGATGCACGGAGCCCCACTCAACAATCAAACCTGTGCCGCATCTCAGCTAACGCTAATCTGTTGCCTCCAATGAATTTCAATGCATCTTTGCTTACCTTTTAGTTTTGACGTGACAGTGTCTGTGAAGTAGTTTCGCGGTTGCTTGAAAGTGGTGGACCTTCACCCGGCCGATATCTCAAGTCATGGGCAGAGAAACTCAGTGTGGGGGTTGGGATTCTGGACATTGGGCAGAAATAAATTCATTTTATTAGATTTTTTTTTTTGTTGAAAGAAATAGGCAGAGAACAAAAGATTGCCTCTAAAAAGTCTGCTTTCCACCTTTCACGGATGTGTGATGCGAAGGTGGGGGAGGACTTTGGCCGGCCGTGATTATGTTGTTGTCCTTGCAGCAATTGGGAGGGCACGTTGCTGCTTCTCCAGGAGATCCTGGACGAGTGGCTGAAGGTTCAATCCACGTGGCTTTACCTGGAGCCCATCTTCAGCTCGCCCGACATCATGGCTCAGATGCCCGAAGAGGGACGGCGCTTCACCAATGTGGACAAAACCTGGAAGGACACCATGAAGCAAGTTGCTGCGGTAAGTGCGCACGGCGCCGTATCGCCCTCTCCCCATGCTAGCCCGAAGCTGTCCAAGCGTCCGATTCCCCATAACGCTTGTTAACCCGGAGCCTTTCATCGCTAACTTACGGCGACGAGTGGGCTACACCCTTGACTGGTCGCCAGTCTGTCGCAGGACACATACGAATGACCACTCACCCTTAAGAGTCTTTCATGAACCAAACATTCTTGCTTTGAATAGTAGTGGGAAAAGTGCGCCAGAAAGAATTTACAGATTTTCTTTTTGGGGGAATTTTTTTTTTTTTTAGGGTAAGCCAGCAGCTGGGATTGTAACACCTTCCTGGACTCAATCAATAATTGGAATCAAATTCCACAAATATACTGAGTAAAGCTTTGCATTCCACCGTGAGAGCCTCAACGTGATATAATTACAAAAGTTAAGGCATTACCCCCGACACTGCTGAAGAAGCCAAATGAGCCTTGAACTTGGCCAAGGTGACTTTTTTTTGGAACCCAAAAGAAAATGGATTCCCGAGCTCGGCCAAACCAGATACACATACAAAGACGTGATTGGGTGCGAATGGGCTATATAGTTTGATCGAATATGGCCATCTGATAAACAGATTTCATCAAACTTGTCTTTTGTTGTTGAGGACAATAAGGAAGAAGCTTGGTTTTTATGCATTTAGTCAGCGGAAAGCCAAGTGCTCATGCATAAATGGAAGCATTATGTGCCATAATGGTGTTTTTATGCAGCCCTCAGATAGTGGGGTGGCGCGGCGGGGGGCAGAAAATGGCCTGAGCTGATCGGGCGACGTGGCAATCTTTGTCTTTTTCATTGTGCCACACTTGTGCTCCACGTCGCACAGTATTGTCCACGTGAAAATGTGGGTGCGTAATAGAGAGCCTGCAATTCATCACGGGCTCTTATTGCGGCATTATTGAGAGCGCCCCATCACTCTTTTAGCAAACAATATGGCAGTTGGCATCTCATTAGGGTGGGTGATGGCATGCTCATTGTTAAAGTTAAATAGGTTCATGGGGGAAAAAAATGGCATGTGCTCCTATTATTATTTTCAATTGTCTATGCAGCAGTGGCTAAATGGCGTATTAGGAAAAGACAAATGCAAAATGGGGGAAATTGTTGCAGTGGTGGTTTGTTCTTATCACATTCTAGCGTTGGCGTACAGTATGGAAAAGAAATCGGCAAAAAATACGTCTTATTCCGAGAAATCCGACAGTACGCGGCCACTTGAAGGTGATGCCCATCGGATTTTAATGAAAAAAGCTTGTGTATAAAAACTTTATTGGGTTTTTGTACAACACCAAAGACAAAGAAATAGGCGTGGCCAGTCATTTTATTGTTGTGCTCCCATTGGCTCGCCGGCACAAAGTATTGAGGTCTATGTAGTTCACAATGCTGTGTTCTGCTGAACCATGTGAAAAAACACGTCGTAAGACTTAATATTGCGTCACTTACCCTTACTTGCTAATGCATGCACACATTGTGAATCGAGTTAAAATTTGTGGAGGAACTCAAGCATGTTGCGTTCCCCTTTATCTGGTGATTAGCATGGGTCTTTATGTCGGTGGCCAAAACGTGCCTAATTCAAATTAAATTGTACAAATAAACTAACCACCAGAGGGTGCTAGAACTGCACAAATGGAAAACCTTCTGGCCTTTTTAACACTTGTGATGCTTTTAATATTGCGACATGACAACAACAATATCTTGGCAACTTTGATATGGTGATGAGATGGAGGTTGAGATGTCGAACACAAGAGAGCCGAGAGAAGCTAGAATGTGACGGCTGCACCGGGTACCGTCCTCAAAAGAGTTTGCAAAGGGTAACAACGTGCTCAGTGGACCTGAAACCAGATGCATCAATTTCAGGCGAAAGCTCGGACTGAGCGTCAAATAGAAATTATAGATTTTGTCTGGAAGGTGCGCCGTTATCTCCACTTGCAAAGAAAATGAGGCCATCGAGGGACAGGGAGACCACACGCAAATGCGGTTGTCAGCATGCGTCTTTGTCATGGATTCGTATCATAAAATGAAGGAGATGCTTTCTTTTTTAGTCACTTGATTACTTTCATTGTGCTGGAGATAGTGTGCCATTTTCCACAGTTTCAAACAACCCGCACTTTTGCCGTAACAGCGGGCGACGAATCTTGAGGTTGAGCAAGACGAGTGGTTTCTCCCTAGGGAAGTGGAGCCTAGAGTGTGAAAAAAATAAGCGGCAGTATAGATAATAATAGGAATTTCACTCATGGCGGCAGAACTTCATGCCCTTCAAAGATAAGCATGTGGCGCATGCAGCGGACACCTGCCTTTTTTGGTTTACAAAAATACAGAGCCCAGAATTTGTCATAACATTCCCATGGCCGCCGTGTCAAAGTCCGGTGTCGTTTTTTTCCACTCGGCAGGACAAGCACGTGTTGGCCGTCATCGAAATCAATCAAATGCTGGACAGGCAAAAGAAATCCAACGAGCATCTGGAGATGATCCTCAAAGGACTCAACAACTACTTGGAGAAGAAGCGTCTCTACTTCCCTCGCTTTTTCTTCCTGTCTAACGAGGAGCTGCTGGAAATCCTCTCCGAGACCAAAGACCCCACGAGGTAAACAAGACAATGCCTTCGTCAAAAGGCTCAGCTTATTCATCGTGCGCAAACTCATTTTCCCCCGACGTCTCCCATGTTTTGAGCAACAAATGTCCAAACTCCCAAAATAACGTTCGCATTTGATAATTTTCCTAATCCTTGCGGTTTTCTCAACTGATTCAAACCATTCCAAGGCCAAATTCTGCCATTCCTTCAACATGTATGCGGCTTTTCAGACTCAGGTTGCCATTTTGTTAAATGTTAGCGTGTTAGCATGTGATCAGTTCTCCTTGTGTTTGTAGTCTACGGTCTACATTTTCCACAGATTAGCATTCTCCATGAAACGACGCTCTTCTTTGCTTGTATTCAGGGTCCAGCCATTCTTGAAAAAGTGTTTCGAGGGCATCGCTCGCGTGACCTTCACCGAAGACCTCGACATCACTCACATGAAGAGCAGCGAGGGAGAAGAAGTCCAGCTCGTCGACATCATTTGCACTCCCAACGCCCGCGGCCAGGTGGAAAAATGGCTTCTGGAACTGGAGAACGACATGATTGCTTCTCTGCATAAGGTGCCCTCTTTTTTTTCTGCCTTTTTGCCACCCGGAGCCGGACTGATTTGTTTCCCACCTCGATCTATCGCAGGTCGTCGGGGAAGCTATCGTTGCGTACCCCAAAGCTTTGCGGATCGACTGGGTGCGCTCGTGGCCCGGCCAGGCAGTCCTGTGCGTCTCACAAGTCTACTGGACGAAGGATATCCACGACGCCATTAAATCAGGACAGAAGGTGAGCCTGCGGACGGTGTCAAAAGCACAGCAGTCCCTTCTTTAAGCATGGGGGTGAAATTAGACAGAAAGCCCCCGAGGTAGTGAATTTGTCAATAACGAAGCGCCAAGAAACAGGCGATGACCGTACATCGCTGTTAAGTTGTGATGACGCGGCCACCTTCCTTTTGCAGTCGCTTTCATCGACTTGCTGGACTGTGGGGACCGCTGTTCTTTGGGTCACTCTGTCGGACTTGTTTGACCTCCAAACACGGCCGTTCGAGTGATCAACTTTGTTTTTCATCGGAGCGCCGGAACTCTCTTGAGGCAGTTGGATGTTCGGCGGCAAACTTGAAAGGATCCGATGAAAAGTCTTGCTTGTCTCGTGCCACTTGGGCACCAGCCAATTTGCGGGAGCCACAATTCTCGCTGAGCTGTCGCAGATGAAATAATTCACTCAATAAAATGCACGACACGCGACGACTTTTTACGGGAATCGGTAAACAAGCATGGCAATTGGAAATGTCTTTGTATGTGAGCAGCGTGGGATCAGAAGATTATTTCTCCCTTTGTAACTGGTTACACTTGTCACATTTGCCTGCAATTTTTGCTATTCGGCCCCTGGCAGCATGCTCTCCGCTTTGTGCAGCGAGACGGTTAACGGCATGAAGAGAAGGAAAGCTCCAGATGCATCCTCGATTGACGTTTCTTCTTATTTATCCCAACTATTGGTTCATTCGCGAGAGCATCTTGACGGTTACGGACAAATTAGCGGCAGCTGAACTCAGGATATGACTTCACACGGTCTGACGTCACGTCACGTCTCGGCTTAGTCTTGACCGTCTCCTCAGGCCCTGGACGCCTACCTGGCTCAAAATAACCGACAAATTGACGACATCGTGGAGCTGGTGCGGGGCAAGCTGTCCAAACAGAACCGAGTCACTCTGGGAGCTCTCGTGGTCCTCGACGTCCACGCCCGCGATGTGCTGGCCTTGCTGGTGCAAAAGGGGATCAGCGACGAGCACGACTTTTTGTGGCTCAGCCAGCTGCGCTACTACTGGGTGGTACGTAACGCGTTCATTTTTGAAAATCGTAAATGTCCAGAAACACCCAGTGGGCTGACTTGTGCTACGTTGTGCAGGAAAATGATCTGCAGACAAAGATGATCAATGCAGGTTTGCCGTATGGTTACGAATACCTGGGCAACACCCCTCGTCTGGTCATTACCCCGCTGACTGACCGCTGCTACCGGTAAAGCCGCCACCTTCTTTTACTAGACAATCCCTCTGTGACGGAGCTGCCCAAGTCCGGTCCTCGAGCGCCCCAGCCGAGCCCTAGTTTTAGACGGCGTCCTCTTTCAACACAGCCGATTCAAACGAGCAGGATCGCTATCAGGCTTTTGCAAAGCTTGATGATCAGCTGATCGTTTGAATCTGGTGAGTTGGAGGATGGAGACATCTGAAGCAGGTTGGATGGGGGCTCAAGAGGAGGACTTGGGTTTCCCCGCTCTCCTTATTGGCACACTAGCACGACCTCAGAATTCTTTTCAAATTCAGCCCCGACGCCGATGGGCAATATGAAATTTGGTATCCATGGATTTCATGAGTACACCCACGAAAAAGTTCAAAGAACCCATGCCTGAAAAGACGCGGCAAGCCAACCAAGCCTTTGGTAGGGGTTGCGTGGCCCACCGAGGCTGGCTCAGTAGCTTCTGATTTAGCTTCTGAAGCTAGTTCACCTTAACGTCAAGACATCGGGTAGGCATGGATGTCATGATCAGACCCATAAAAATGTCTCAAGAAGGCACGGCTGCAAAAACACAGCAAGTCTGCCGTTTTGGTGGGAAGCGGCTATTTGAGGCTCATGTTAGCCATTTCTTCAAAGACAAAACTGTAAACTGTCAGCCGCGCAAGGGGCAGAGCTTGAACAAACTTGTGAGGAAGACAACATTGGCTTTTTTATCACATTGACTCAATTCACCTTTTCGTTCAGCACCTTGTTTGGTGCCCTCCATCTCCATTTGGGTGGAGCCCCAGAGGGCCCGGCGGGCACAGGAAAAACGGAAACCACCAAAGACTTGGCCAAGGCTGTCGCCAAGCAGTGTGTGGTCTTCAACTGCTCCGATGGACTCGACTACATCGCGCTAGGAAAATTCTTTAAAGTGAGTACACGTTTCTCATGTTGTTCTATGTACATATTTGAAAAGGACATAATATGGAAAATGTACTCTTGCATGGCCTTGATCCAAATTCTGTAGTTGCATCTCTAGAGCTGGAGTCCCTGCTCACCTACCACATATAAAATCAAACAGTTAAATCCATCTTCTTTGAGCTGCCTATTTCTAAAAAAAAAAAAAAAAAAAAAGGTCTGGCAAAGAGCCATTCTCTTTTGCTGAGCTGTATTGTTGCAATTTGCATAATAGTGCCCCCGTTCCAAGTTCCCCATGATTTAGTAGCCAGGTTGGCAAAGATCTGTTATTTTCAGGTCACGGCCTGTCAGAAGCTCTCCCCTTTCAGGTTCATTAGGTAAGCAGAGCTGCATCTGGTTTTCCTGGATGCAAAAGCGTTAGCTTCTAAAGTGCTGCCCCCTTGGGTGAAAATGCTTTCATCATCTTGACATGCGCTAGTTTCCCTCCTTCCACATTGTGGGCTCTGCTTTCTCAAGTCAAAGCTGCTGGAGTCTCAAAGCCCAGGCCGGCACCCGGTTGTCATGGTAACAAAAGCCTGATTCCCCATTGGCCAAGAATTTCCCTGTCGACACACACACACACACACACACACAGGCTCATTTCAGAAAGACAGAAATAGGAATACATCTCTGAAGTGTTGTAAATTGTGAAAGAAAAACAATAATAACGTATGCGTCCTTCAAATTTCTCTGACATGTATGATATTGATATGATATTGATATTGTGACCAGGGCCTTTTGTCTTGTGGAGCCTGGGCCTGCTTTGACGAGTTTAACAGAATTGACTTGGAAGTGCTGTCCGTGGTGGCTCAGCAGATCCTCACGATACAGAGAGGTTGGTTTGTTTCATATGTCAATCATTTCCCCACTCAAAATTCAAAAAGTCTCCTTTGTGAGATTCCATCCTTACTCCAAAACGGAAGTTGAGTTTTTCAGTGACGAACAGAGGTTAGGTTGAGAAGCATTCCTCTTGTGCGTTATCGACGTATCGAGATGGTCACGAACCGCTGTGTCACTGCCACACTTCAGGAATCGCCGCCCATGCCAAGCTGCTGATGTTCGAAGGAACAGAACTGTCCCTGGACCCGTCCTGTGCCGTGTTCATCACCATGAACCCCGGTTACGCTGGGCGTTCCGAGCTTCCGGACAATCTCAAGGTATCTGCTGCTACCCAGGACTCGCGAGGCCCCGAACTTACCAATTTAAGGGGCCACCGCAGGGTTGATTGTCACGTTGCGATCTAAAATTGTGAGCCAAAGAGCCTCGGTCACTCGTCAGCCACGTGTCGAACGGGACAAACATTCAATCACACATATCGATGGCAATCAGGCGCTGTTCAGGACCGTGGCCATGATGGTGCCGGACTACGCCTTGATCGCGGAGATCGTGCTCTACTCGTGCGGCTTTGTGACCGCGCGGCCCCTCTCGGTGAAGATTGTGGCGACCTATCGCCTGTGCTCGGAGCAGCTTTCGTCGCAGCATCACTACGATTACGGGATGAGGGCCGTCAAGTCCGTGCTGACTGCCGCAGGAAACCTCAAGGTAGGCGCGGTCACGCCCATTATTAATAGCAAACACAATTTGTTGCATTTATTTGATTGGCAGTGTGTTAAAAAAACTAAAGCTTGAAACTGGCCCCTGCACCTTTTTTCATGTGAAACCCTCACAATGAAGGTCACATTTGAGATTCCAGCAGAAAAAGCTTGACAATTTAGTGTTGCCCATCTACAAACAAGCGGGGATATGTGCTTCCAATTTAGGCTGATGTGGGCAAAATGAATGGATCGCCAGTCATGTGACATGCATTGTAGGCTGCTGATTTTTTTTTAATTTTTTTTTTTTTGCACTGCAGCTTGCGTTTCCGGACGAGAACGAAGACACTTTGCTACTCAGATCCATTATTGATGTGAATCTTCCAAAGTTTCTGGCCCAGGACCTCCAACTGTTTGGGGTATGTAAAAAAACAAACAAACCCAAAACAAATAAAACTCCATCATTGCTCCACTCCAAAAAAAAAAAAAAAGAAGTTTATTCTTGAAAACCTTTTGTTGAAAATGTCCTGTTGTACCACAATCTGCCTATTGTTAGAAAGGAGATATTTTAGTCTTGCAGGGATATCTAATGGGTTCGCTGGCTTAATGCTAATGCTAACACATCATGGCAAGCCATAGACGGGTTAGCGAATAGCAAATGGTGGAGTCGCAACTGCTTTATTTGACACCAGACCGCGAATGTACAGTAGGCAGGTACTTTTTCAAATGGTATAAATTATTTAGCGCACCCCCAAGCTACAGTCTGGGAGCTTCTGGTTTGAAACCAAATAGGTTGTATGTTTACTACGTCCCGATTTCATTGTCCAGTATGTGTCCATACAATGACAATAAAAGGTGTCCATTCTATTGAATCGCTTGAGAGTTGGTGTATGTCGTATATCTCAAATACACTAGTCTTCCGGTTTTTGTCTTTCCGTCCAGGGTATCACGTCGGACCTTTTCCCCGGCGTCACGCTCCCGAAACGAGACTACAGCACTTTGCTGGAAGCCGTCAAGGAAAACTGCGACATCATGAACCTGCAAGTCACCGACTTCTTCATCGAGAAGATCCTGCAAGTGTACGAGATGATGATCGTGAGGCACGGATTCATGTTGGTGGGCGAACCCTTCGGGGGCAAGACCTGCGCCTACCGCGTGCTCTCGGCGGCCCTTCGCGACGTCTGCGTAAAGGTAGGGTGGCCGCCGAGCTGGAAAATGTACTCGCACTTTGGACATTTAGTAGAAGTACAGATACTTGATCCAAAAAAAAAAAAAAAAAGTCTCCGGTGAAAGGAGCAATGTTGATTCGACTCCTTTGCTTAGATACAAGTTAAAAAATGAATACTGAAGTACAGAAACAAAAAGTCAAGTTAACATGGAGGCTTAGGAGTGCGATCCCCCTATCTGACTGCAGGCCAGAGGCAACAAATGGCTGACTGTGGTGATTCATAGAGTTGTCAGTAAAGATGTTCTGGCAGAGGGCAAGTGAGGCCTGACGTGTGCTTTCGACCTTCCCCCTTTTTTTTTTTTTTTTTGTGACTTTTGACATGTCACAAAGTGTTGATCAATAGCTGATGTAAATGCCTTCACCGCTCGCTTGGTTGCTTTTCCCTTCTCATCCTCAGATTTCGACTCATGTATTCCACTGCCGTAACCCGGCCGATTTGTCAAGACCATCTTCACGAATAGTTTTTGATTGCCTGTTTATCAGGAAAACCTTCAACGCTTGCTCGCTCCCCCCCAAAAAAAATCTAATCAAATTGTTTTGTGCTCAATACCTCGTAAATACGTCCATCCAATTTGTCAAAGTTGTTGCGTTTGCCATCGCGATCAACTGGCGAGTTGTGTTGACATGGCTGAGTTGCAGCCCGGCGAGGAGACACGTGAAGGCCCGCTGATAGAACGTCAGGGAAAGCCGCATTCATCACTGTCTTCCTCTTCGCCGCGCAGCCACTTATCGTGTCAAAAACAAACAAATGCGCCCCCCCCCCCTCCCTCCCTCACCCCCGCAAAATACATTTTCTCTTCTCTTTGTGGAACGTGTTCTATCATGGCCTTGAAATGTTGTCTACTGTGTTGCTCTTTTGGCTTCTCATCCTGGATTTTTTTTTTTTTTTTTGTGTCAAGCAGGTGGTCATCCTGACGTCAAACCTACGACAAAAGTTAAAAAGCCCCATTTGCAATTGATTTCATTCCATGACCAAGCTCCTATCTTAATCTACTCATTTGAGTATTGCATTGGATAAACTTTATTGTCAAATGTATCAAGTCATTGTTCCTTATGAAGACATATTGAAATGCTGTTAATCCGTTCCAGTCGCCCTGGAAAACACCCATTTTTTTTTTTTTTTGGACCCGTGTGACCGCAGGGCCTGATGGAGGAAAACGAAGTGCAGATCACAGTTATCAATCCTAAATCCATCACCATGGGACAACTGTACGGTCAGTTCGACCCGGTTTCCCACGAATGGTCCGACGGCATCCTGGCTGTCAGCTACAGAAACTTTGCCTCCTCGCAGGTAAGACGGTTCTTCTAACGCGCACTGGTTATCACATCCACTTCCCGCATCTGCTCACATGGACGGTGACGAGTGGTCTGCCTTGAAGGTTTCAATTGCGATGTTGCTGCGCAATATTTCGAGTTTGACCGTATTTCAAGTGAGCAGCAGCGTGCGTGTTCGCTTGCGATGACAAAACTTCCCGTCTATTCCAGCACCCCCCCCCCCCCCCCCCCACACACACACACTAGATGGCTTCAGGTGAGCAGTCTTCTGTTGTCTTTTTGATGAGCACAAATCAAGATGCCATCCGCCACCCGATTTATCAGCTAACTTGTGTGTGAAGATTGCATGGGACTTAACGAAATGCGTCCGTCGAACTTTCTTATGCCACCGCCACTTGTGACTCTCCTTTCTTTTCTGACCTTCAAACAACGGAAAGACGTTGATTCAATATGCGCGAAGGATTAAAGGATTTAGTGGAAAATACAGTCGGCTCCTCTTGAGCTCTCCGAGTCTCTTTTTGGAAACTTTAAATCTCCATTAATACGTTACCAATAAAATCTGTGTGTTTTAACCCTCGTAGGAGGGCTGTGTGAGCTCGCTTGCTTCTTCAATTTCTTTTCACAGTTGATCCAGTGCCAGGCCATGCATTTGCTACTTGGGCCTTCGGTGAGGGTTTATCGACTTAATCGCGCCACCATTGTGCATAGTTAGCATCAATACGATTAAAAAACACAATATATACGATATAAGCAAGCACACGACTGTGCCACATGTCCGGAACACTTTTGGAACAGTTCGCGATCTCAAAACACGGTTATCTGTTTTTAAATTTCAAGAAAATAAAACACATCCAACTCGCCAAGCCGCTTGACATGTGCTGCAAGCTTAGTTAAAAAAGGTGAAGGGTGCCGTCACTCGGAATACATTTGTTTCGAGAGCACTAAAAGCTGCCGAGACTGTTTTATTGTCCACGACCTCACTAAACACAACCCGTCCGGTCCTTAACTTTTGACTGACGGAGAGCAATGCACGTGATACGTTGTCCCACCGTTTTTCACGGTCGCCAGACCCCCGACAGAAAGTGGCTGATCTTTGACGGGCCGGTGGATGCCGTGTGGATCGAGAACATGAACACGGTGCTGGACGACAACAAGAAGCTATGTCTGATGAGCGGCGAAATCATTCAGATGTCCCCGCAGATGAGCCTCATCTTCGAACCCATGGACCTGGAAGTCGCATCTCCGGCTACCGTGAGAGAGAGACCTTTTTCATAATTACTGCACATCCATCCATCCATCCATTTTCCGAACCGCTTAATCCTCACTAGGGTCGCGGGGGGGGGGGGGGGGGGGGGTTCTGGAGCCTATCCCAGCCGTCTACGGGCAGTAGGCGGGGGACACCCTGAATCGGTTGCCAGCCAATCGCAGGGCACACACAGAGACAAACAACCATCCACGCTCACATTCACACCTAGGGACAATTTTAGAGAGTTCAATCAGCCTGCCATGCATGTTTTTGGAATGTGGGAGGAAACCGGAGTACCCGGAGAAAACCCACGCAGGCCCGGGGAGAACATGCAAACTCCGCACAGGGAGGCCGGAGCTGGAATCGAACCCGGTACCTCTGCACTGTGAAGTCGACGTGCTAACCACTGGACTACCGGGCCGCCCATTACTGCACATATGTTGTTGTTGTTTTTTTTTTTTTCTGCGCTCATATCAGCAGAACACACATCCCAGAAAGAATTCAACAGAAAGGCAAACAAACGCTTGATGTTTGCAGGTGTCCCGTTGTGGAATGATCTACATGGAGCCGCACATGCTGGGCTGGCATCCTCTCATGCTGTCCTGGTTCAACGTCCTGCCCGGCACGGTCACGGCGGCCCACAAAGAGCTCATCGGAGGCCTTTTCGAACGCGTGCTGCCAGCCTGCCTGGAGCTGATTCGCAAAGCCACAACGGTGCCGTAAACTGGGGACCTTGACTCCATTGTAGTAGTCAGCTAAGCTTGCTTTGTTTTCGGAGCCCCGCCCCCTCCTGGCGCGGCGTCATCCAACGACGGCTGCTTTTTCCATTTCCGTTCTTTCAGGAGTTGTCGCCGACATCCGACAGCAACCTGGTCAAATCTCTGATGAATTTGATGGACTGCATGATGGCAGAGTTTCACGACGCCGCTGCGATGAAGCGCATAAATGACAATGACGTCTGCTCTTGGCTGGAGGTTCGTATGTCCCAAGATTGACACGCCTGCGTGCACCTTTGTGTGTGCGCTGTTCAACAATTTAGCTCTAATGTTTATTTGTCTGGCCTTTAATCGCAAGATCCATCGCAAGCTCACATTCATCTCACTTTAGCTGAAATTTCAGGTGCCCTACAGTAATACATTTCAAGCAAAGCACCTGAAAACGAGATGCATTTATTGGAAGATTCATTACAGAAAGAAAACGGCTATTCCAAGCGAAAGCAGCTTTTCTGTTAACTGCCATGTTGTATTCATTGTCAGTACAGGTGCACTTTGAGTTGCCATTTTGCCCTTTCTTGCACTCCCTGCGTGTTTTTTTTTTTTTTTTTTTTTTTGCCCCGGTCTCGTGTCTTTCAACCACTGCTTTCGTTTCCCCCCCCATGGAGCATGTCAGTGTAAAAAGCCAATCAACTTTGTCTCCGTGCTCCCCAGCTGGTCATGGTTATGATAATCGTCAATTAATCAACCCTTTAACGGCACAAACTGCCATGGGACTGTAATTTGCAATTACCACAGAATTCCCGCTGTTCTTTTCCCTCCGTACAACGAAAACGTCTCCGCCGGTTGTACGCTTTAATGACTGCTCTGAACATTTATCCGATATTAGGACTACAGTGCACTCATTTGAACAATGATGGCAAACTTTGACTCCATTATGGAACTTTGGAAGTCAATTCTGCAGTGTTTTGTGTCGTGGTTGCTCAATTATTTGTGGAATAGTCTTAAACACAACGGTAGTCTGGTTATTGGCTATCTGGAATGGAGCAATACTTCCAGTGGATATTTTAATGTGATAATTTTCACATTATTCAAGCGGACTTAATCGTTAAGTGCAACATCTGACACAGGGCATCTTCGTCTTCTGCCTGGTTTGGTCGGTGGGCGCCAGCTGCAACGATGCAGGCCGCCTGAAATTCGACCACATGGTCAGGGAGATACTGAGCGGTCCGCTTAGCGAGGAGACGCGCTCGTCCCACGCCATCCTGACCACCGTGGGGCCGCCCGAAAAGCAGCTGACGGTGCCGTTGCCGACCGAGGACACGGTCTACCAGTACCGGTTCATTAAAGAGGTCGGTCTTCCTTCGCCGGAGACGCTCGAAGGAACGTATCGAGGAAACTGACCAACGCTCCTGTTGGGTTCATTTGTTAGGCAAACCGAAAGTGCTCATGCATCAATGCTGTAAAATTAAAAAAAAAAAAAACCACACATTTTAAAATAATACACACAAGAAAATAAATTTTTGAAATATATATTTGTCTGTGTAAAAATAACACACCATAATATTAAAAACATGGGTTGAAAACAGGAAAACAATTTAGAAATCCTTTTAATAATTAGCCAAAATAAATACACATATTCATTAACTCATTCGGTACCAACCAATTCTATACCAAGCCTGAAAAGACGTTTAAAAACGTCTTTGGGAGTGAATGAGTTAAATGAGGAGGGAACAAAGTCGGGCCAGCAGAATAGCTTCCATTTTGCTTTGATGTCAATTCGTTTTTAATCACCTTGTAAATTTGACCCTCAACACAACAGAAAGTTAATAAAAACATTGAAAATGTTGTCCCATCTGGACTACAAGCCAATTCTATTTGGAATAGTTATGTTATGCAAATATACAAACCAGTTTTTATGAAGTATAATGAAGAGACAAATAAATAAATAAGCACAGCAGGAAAAGCTGACTTGAAAAAAAAAAAAAGAAGAAAATTCTGGATTTTCAAACTCTGCATTGGTTGATGTAACAGCAGGTTCCATCAATACATTTTCACGTTATTATTCGATATTTGAATCTATTGAAATTGCGAACATAAATCTTATCGTTCATAAAAAAAGTACTCAACTAAAAAAAAAAGGCAATGAAAACAAACAAAAATGTCTCAATGAGACGACTACTCTACTTGTTGCCGTTCTTGACGACAGATGGAAAGGAGGCTTTGCGCTCAATGCGGCGCCAGCATCTTGGGCGTGTCTTCGCAACCGATCAATGTGCACATTGTCCACAAAGGTGATGAGAAATGAACGGCCTTCCCCCAAACTCCTTCAGGGCCCGGGTAGATGGGAGCCATGGACGGAGGAGCTGAAGGGCGCCCCCCCGCTGTCCAAGGACATGGAGTTTAACGAGATCATCGTGCCCACGGAGAACACGGTGCGCTACATGGCGCTCATGAAGCTCCTGGTCACCAACCAGAAGCCCACCATCTTCATCGGCCCCACCGGTACCGGCAAGAGTGTTTACATCACCGTAAGTGCCGTCTCAATTACGCGACTGCCGCTCGGGTCATGCAACAACGTACGTTCCTATTTTTATATTTATTTTTGTGTGCATAACACGGCCTGTCTTGTTTTATTTGTCGTTTGTGTGCCTATTTGTTGTGAATGTTGACTTTCCCTGCAGGACTTCCTGCTGAATCATGTGGACAAGGAGGTGTACAACCCGTTGTTTATCAATTTCTCAGCCCAGACCACAGCCGCCCAGACTCAAAATATTATCATGTCCAAGCTGGACAAGCGGCGCAAAGGAGTCTTTGGTCCTCCCATGGGGCAGAAAATGGTACGAGTTGGCCGACACATCGGGCATTGCAAGTAAACCCGCTGCTGTCATTTACTGTGGTGAGGTGTGTTTTTGAATCAGGTGGTATTTGTGGATGACGTGAACATGCCTGCCAGGGAAGTGTACGGCGCCCAGCCCCCCGTGGAACTGCTGCGCCAGTGGCTGGACCACTGGAACTGGTACGACCTGAAGGACTGCGCCATGATTAAGCTGGTGGATATTCAGGTCATGTGTGCCATGGGCCCGCCTGGTGAGTAGTACATGTTGAATCCACTGAGAAACGTGGCAGGAGGAGGCGGTGGTATCGTATGTCACGCTCTCACGGAAAAAATGTGGAATACTAATTACGAATTTCCTTACAAATTTTCGAATGTAGGGGGGAAAAAAAAAGTTCGAAGGACGTCCTGAAATTGCGGAACAGTTTGAAGCCCGAAAGCCTTCAGTGTCGAAATTGGTGGAATGTGATAACGAGTTCACTGCGTTGTCCTGAATGAGCTGAACAATTTGAAATTCCTTGTTATCACGGTGATGTGGAATCCTGAAAAATGTGACAATTGGCGGCACGTTCTGTGTGTGTGTGTGTGTGTGTCATGAATAAACTGAGCAGTTACAAGTCGGAACGCTTTCAGTGCGTTGAGGGAAAAAAAAGGCGGAGAATGGGTGAAATATTCAAAGTGAACGATAATTCTCAATTGACGTTGCAGCTTTGACTCCTTGTTATCTCGTTCCCCAGGCGGAGGGCGAAATCCTGTGACGCCGCGTTACCTGCGCCACTTCAACATGCTTACCATTAACGATTTTGATGAGAAGACCATGTATACCATATTCTCCAGGATCATACACTGGCATTTTGCCATACGGTAACTACACACACATTTCAAAGCGAATGAAAGAAGAAATGAAAAGTCCGAAATGACTAAAAGACTAGTCTAGTGAAATTGATGGGAAATGTTTTTCAAAGACCTCAATCAAAGGTATGTTCGGGGAGAAAAACCTGGCATTGGCACTCACGGCCGACTTCACTTCTCTTGCCAGCTCGTTCCATTTGTGTGCAGCATAACCACGAAATGCTGCTTCACCATGTTTGCGTTGAACTAAATGGGTTTCTATTCAGTCAACATTTCTCAAACCATTCAGGGAATTATAGACCAGTAGCAGAATTTTAAAACGTATTCTGCAGCCGACTGACTGGGAGCCACCCGAAAGCCTTTGGGACTGGAGTCGTGTGTTCTGATTGCACTAGCAAGCTTCAAGCAATTTGCCAATGTTTCCCTTTTTAGGTTTTCTTTCCCGAAGCCATTTGCGACGCTGACCGCTCAGATTGTGAGGGGCACCATGTCCGTGTACAAGGAAGCCACCAAAAACCTCCTGCCCACCCCTCAAAAGTCCCACTACTTGTTCAACCTCCGTGACATTTCTCGCGTCATCCAGGGCATCTGCTTGTCGCGCCCCGAAACCGCAGAGGATCCGTCCATCATCAAACGACTCTGGGTGCACGAGGTGGGACATGACCGGAAAACGGAAGATCAAAAGTTTGCAAGTGGCCATATCTGTTTCCCTCATCCACCGCGGTCGTCCTTCAGGTCCTGAGGGTGTACTACGATCGTCTTGTCCAAGACTCGGATCGCTCGTGGCTCGTGAGCCATTTGCATGAGGTGTTCAAAGGTCACATGGAGGTGAACTTCCATCAGCTCTTCCAGAATCTGGACCAGGACCAGGATGGAGAGGTCACCGAGGACGACCTGCGCAGCCTGATGTTCTGCGACTTCCACGACCCCAAGGGCGACGACCGCAGCTACCGCGAGGTGCTGGACCTGGATCAGCTGCGGCAAGTGGTGGAGTCGCACCTGGACGAGTACAACACCATCAGCAAGGCGCCCATGAACCTGGTGCTGTTCCGCTTCGCCATTGAGCACGTCTCCCGCATCTCCCGCATCCTCAAGCAACCCAGCGGACACGCCCTTCTGGTGGGCGTGGGCGGCAGCGGGCGGCAGTCCCTGACCCGCTTGGCGGCCCACATGGCCGAGGCGGAGCTCTTCCAGGTGGAGATCTCCAAGACCTACGGCATGGTGGAGTGGCATGACGACCTGAAGCTGATCATGACCAGGTCCACGTCGGGCGAAGCTCACGGCGTCTTCCTCTTCACCGACACCCAGATCAAAATGGAGTCCTTCCTGGAGGACATTGGGAACATGCTGAACACGGGCGAGGTCAGTGAAAGGGGTTCATGTCAGGGTTAGGGCTCGAAGCCGCCTCAGCGGATGGCCGTCGGCCCCTGGTTTTGCGGCGATTCCAATTGCAGCCAAATGATGTCACAGAATTGCCGATGGAGCGGCCAATCAAAAATGCCACCTGGTCATATCGCATGAGCTTTCCCAACAGGATTATACGTTTCGGTTAGAAGCGAGACTCAGGTGGCCCGCCACCAAGCCTTACCAATTACGGATATTTTCGCTGACGGGTGGAATCCAATTTCTTATGCTGTCATTGATAAAAATGGTCCAGACACATCGCTGCAGCCAGCTGTAACCATCAAAAAAACTGCACTCACAATCTGGCAGGAACGCTTTACTATGTTTGTATAATATATCAACATTTTTATGTGTACATCACCCAAACAAATCTCTACGATGTGGATCGTAATAGAGAGTCTCTGTCACCGAAAACGCACGCAAGCTTTCACAACAGCAATCAAGCGTGTTCAGAATATATCGTATGTTTTACAATGTTACTTAACCGGTAACTATATTTAGAATCCCACATGTACTGTACCTGTGGATGAAAAAGCAAAGCGTGGAGAGTCTTTGTCGTGGATAGGCATGCGTACAGCCAACGAATGGGGCCAACCGCCGCTCAACTTCAATCTTCTTCCGTGAAAAGTAAAAATGTCGTAGAACACATTCTATGTGACTCCTCCAAATGTTTTGTCGTAAGCACACCAGGATCGCAGTTGTAAGGCAGCAGTTAAGAGTTTTTCTTTTTGCGCCGCCATGCCGCAAAATTAGCAAAATGTTTGACAAGTCGATGCGGTTTGTTCCCCCGGGTCGGTTTTCCAGGTGCCGAACTTGTTTGCAGTCGACGAGAAGCAAGAGGTGATTGAGAAAATGCGAGTGCTGGACCGCCAGCGCGAACGCGAGAAGCAGACGGACGGCAGCAACTTGGCGCTCTTCAACATGTTCGTGGAGCGCTGCCGCTCGCAGATGCACATCGTTTTGGCCATGAGTCCCATCGGAGACGCCTTTCGGAACAGGCTCAGGCGCTTCCCGGCTCTCATCAACTGCTGCACCATTAACTGGTTCCAGGTCGGCACTGCCCTGTTAAATAGACCTTGATTTCATGCGCGCTATTTAGTGCATCAATTGAACTCTTGCGCATCTGCGTTTTTGCTTTTGTCGAATGACTGAATTATATCGCGCCCCGCCCATCCAGACGTGGCCCGAGGACGCTCTGCAGGCGGTGGCCTGTCGCTTCTTGGAGGACGTGGAGATGTCGGACGAGCACCGGGAGGGCTGCATCGACATGTGCAAGACTTTCCACACCTCCACCATCCAGCTGTCCGCTCGCTTCATGGACGAGCTCCAACGGCACAACTATGTCACCCCCACCTCCTATTTGGAGCTCATCTCCACCTTCAAGACGTTGCTGAACGCCAAACGAGCGTAAGGTCACAATCCGTGAGCATATCCTGCTCTGCCTTTTTGAAAAAAGAGATGGCATCTACCATTGAAACGAGAGGCGCTTGGAAAAACAAAACAAAAAGTTCTAGACCGTAATGTACTTTGGTCCATAAATAATGGGACTTAGACAAAAAAGGCGGTATTATTATGTCACATGTCACACTGATCCTTCTCCTCCCCGTCCGGTTGTGTCCAGTGAAGTGATGACGCAGAAAAGTCGCTACGTGGTGGGTCTGGAGAAACTGGAGTCGGCGTCGTCGCAGGTGGCCACCATGCAGGTGGAGCTGGAGGCGCTGCAGCCGCAGTTGATCGAGACGTGCAAGAAGGTGGACGAGATGGTGGTCCAGGTGGAGCGCGAGTCGGCCGAAGCGGCCGAGACGGAGAAAGTGGTGAAGATGGACGAGGCCGTGACCAACGAGCAGGCCATGGCCGCCAAGGCCATCAAAGACGAGTGCGACGCCGACTTGGCCGTCACCATGCCCATCTTGGAGGCGGCGCTATCGGCGCTGGATACGCTCACGCAGAACGTAAGCGCGGGCGAAATTCACACCCGCGCGAGCCGGCACGTTCTAAATGACAGTTTGAGTCTTGAAAATGAAATATTTTCCATTCGAGCCAGATGCCTGCGTGCATGACATGACGTCTTTGTCTCCAGGACATCACTTTGGTCAAGTCCATGAAGAGCCCGCCCAGCGGCGTCAAGCTGGTCATGGAGGCCATCTGCATTCTGAAAAAGATCAAGGCCGACCGCGTGACCGACCCGTCCGGTAGCGGCAAAAAAGTGGAAGACTACTGGGGTCCCGCCAAAAAGCTCTTGGGCGACCTCAAGTTCCTGCAGAGCTTGCGCGACTTCGACAGGGACAACATCCCCGCCAACATCATGGCCGTCATCCGGGAAAGGTACATCAGCAACCCGGACTTTGTACCCGAGAAGATTCGGACCGCGTCCACCGCTGCCGAGGGCCTGTGCAAGTGGGTCTGCGCCATGGACAAGTATGACGGGTGCGTTCAACACACTTGCGTGAGTTCAACAAGCTCGCTTCGGGAAACCCGTCGGGCCTTTTGTACCTTGGACTCGTTCGTGGTTTTGTCTTTTACCTTTGGATAAATCACGGTCTTGTGCTAAATGAGAGAGACTTAACTCATTCAGTACCAGCCAATTCTGGACCAAGTCTGAAAAGACGTTTAAAAGCGTCTTTGGGAGTGAATGACTTAATAGGAATATGTTTACAATTGCTGGCTTGTTAGAAAGGATCGCTCTCAGCGCACTCCACACCGCAGGATAATCACTCATCCGATAAACTCGCCTTTGCTAACTTTGATCTGAAGCAAGGAATCGGGCTCAAAATCAGGCCCATTATCGCTGCGTGTGCCCCATTTGAAATACCGAATGTCTTTCATGTTTATAATGTCCGGCCCTGACACCTCAGATTTAGCACTCAGATTAAACTTTGATCTTTGATCTGAAGGGTCAAAGGCTCGGAAATGATCCCGATTATCTGAATGAGGGTACCCCATTTTAAATATTGAACTTCCGTATCACTCCGGATGACTGACCATGGGAAGAAATCGTCCCTTATTGTTGGCACGCGCATACTCCGGCTCGATGCGCGCTCGTCTACGGCCTCGGTCGAATTGAATTGACCTTAAAAGTGAGAAAATGACACGTGAGACGCGTGTGCCGTAGTGTGGCCAAGGTGGTGGCTCCCAAGAAGGAGAAATTGGCCCAGGCCGAGTCGGAGCTGGAGGTGGCCATGACGGCCCTGCAGAAGAAGCAGGCCGCCCTCAAAGAAGTGCAAGACGAAGTGGCCAAGCTCAATCAGATTCTGGATGCCAACAAAAAGAAGAAAATTGAACTGGAGAATCAGGTTTTTCATTTCCACACCTGCTTGTAAAAATAACGGCTTCTCCGCTCTCGGGCTGAGCGGATCACTCGAGCTAGCCTGGCGAGCGCTCATCTGTTCCTGTCGTTGTCTCACTCCCGCCAATGTTTTCCTCCAGGTGGATCTTTGCAAAAAGAAACTGGAGCGCGCCACGCAACTGATTGGCGGCCTGGGCGGGGAGAAGACGCGCTGGAACGAAATGGCGCTCACTCTGGGGAAACTCTACGAGAACCTGACCGGGGATATCCTCATCTCGGCGGGCATCGTGGCTTACCTGGGAGCGTTCACGTCCAGCTTCAGACAGGTGGCCGGACACACCAACACCCTGAAACTCACGTGTCCAATTTGTATTTTCACTTTATGGGGACTTAAACAGCCGCGCTTCCTTCCGAGGACAATAACGACTAACGCACTTGATCAGATGTGTATCGGAGTTGGAGACTTCGCGTACAGCACTGTGACATAAGAGGCGGCGGCCTAAATGGTGTCCGTGTGTCACATTGTCCAGGAGCAGATAGAGGAGTGGTCAGGACGATGTAAAGAAAAAGAGATTCCCTCCTCAGCCAACATGACCCTAACGACTTCTCTGGGGGAGCAAGTGAAAATTCGGGCCTGGACCATCGCTGGCCTCCCGACAGACAGCTTCTCCATTGACAACGGCATCATCATCTCGTGCGTATCCTCATTCGGGTGACAGGTGGCATTAAGTGTGACACGTCGCCAGTCGAGCAAGCGACGCATACGCGGACGACGTAGTCGCGTTCGCATTCAGATTCGCATTCGGTCATGCTAACGTATGTTGTTCCGGGATTGATCTTCAATATGTTACCATTCCGTGCGCGCGCGTGCGCGTACGCAGCAACGCCAGGCGGTGGCCTCTGATGATCGATCCGCAGGGCCAGGCCAACAAATGGATCAAAAACATGGAGAAGGCGAACAGCCTGGCAATCATTAAACTGAGCGATCCCGGCTTTGTTCGCACCCTGGAGAACTGCATCCAGTTTGGAACGCCAGGTGAGCGAGCGCGACGGACGCCCTTTCGCAGCGCTCGGCAACCCGCCGCTCCTCTTTTCATCCTTCTGCCGCGACTCCCGCTGTCCATTTAAATTCGGTGCTATTTTCCTTTGCGCCTTTCTCCTCGCGTGACGCTAAATTTGAAGGCCACGGTCTTCTCGTAGCATGAAAATAAAGGACTTTTTATTTTGGGCGGTTGCTCCAAATATGCCGCCTGGTGCCAAGACGTATTGTGCTGTTTGACCCCCGCGAGGTAAACACGGAGAACTCCGAGAATAGAAAAGTTGCTGAAGAAAGCGGAAGGAGCTATGTGAACTGTAATTAAAACAAGTCTTAAAAACTCAAGTCGTCATTTCACGTGAATACCGGACTCCCCTTTTCAGTTTTATGATTATTGTGGCACGTGTTTATTAAAAAACACCAATAAAATATTAACAGCCTCGATGTGTTGCCCTAGTTGAAGCAGCGAGGCAAAGCTCATCAACTTCTCCGCCGCGCTGTCGCTTAAAAAGCTTTGCGGGTCACCTCCAGGCATTCCGTCATTTATGGATAATGTTAATGTTCCCGACATGAGAACAGCATTATCATACTTAATCGGGATCCGCATGAATATTCATGTGATGGGAAGCGGTTGTAATAATTTATTTTGCGTCGCTGATTTCTCATTATTGCGCACGAATGTGAGCGCAGGCGAGGCTTCGCGTTACGAGAGGATACAAAGACACCAGAATAGTCACGATGGAGGTTTTGTTATTGTTTGGAAATGAGAAAAAAAATTAAAGGAGATGACGGTTTTATGCGTTTTTTTTTTTTTTTTTTTAAAATACACAATTTAAAACCGTTCAGGTGTCTATAATAACGTGTCCGTGATGAAGCTGGGGCGTTGCGACGAGGTAAGGAGCTGCGGAAGCGGAACCGGAGAGTGAGCGTATGTGAAGACAAAAGCAATTTGGACTCATGTTATATCGTCACACTTCATTCACCAATTTAATCAAGAGATAGTTTTTTGGGATGTCACATTTTTAGTTGAACTTAAAAAAAAGAGCAAAAATCATGATTTAACAGTTTTTTATTGCTTGTAATTCATATCTTCATTGTTGGAAGTGTTAACGGACAAAAAACATTGTCTTAATTTGCTGATTCATTGGTTAGAGGAATTTTCTTCTGCCTAATGGCAAAAAAGACAAAAAATAAACATATTAATTCGGCCCTGGTCATTATTTGTTTTTACTTCTTATTGAAGGGGGAAAGTGAAAATCAACTCATATTGGAAATCCGATTTTAGCAAACGCCCTAGTTTCAGTGTCATAAGGCCGTTACTTGAAAGTGGCCCCGGATCTTCACTCAGCCTACCTGTCGAGTCACGGTCAGGAAAACAATTATAACAATGCAATTAGGTCACTCGCAGACACATTTTCCCAAACGGACGGATAATAAACGATTGCCGCTGTTGTTCACGAGCTGCACAAAAGCCAACTCCAGCACTTGCATGCAATCAGTTAAAAGGTCGCTTTTAACTGAAATGTCCTCTCGAAAGATGACCGCAACATTTTCTCTTGCAGTCCTGCTGGAGAATGTCGGTGAAGAGTTGGACCCCATCCTGGAGCCTCTGCTGCTCAGGCAGACTTTTAAACAAGGCGGCGCCATATGCATACGGCTAGGAGACAGCACCTTTGAATACGCGCCCAACTTTCGCTTTTATATCACCACCAAGCTACGCAACCCGCACTACCTGCCCGAGACCTCTGTCAAGGTAAGCCGGGCGGACGTGACACCTTGCCGTGGCTCCGCGTATGACGTTGCGGCTTTTTGTAGGGTTGGCCTCGTTGTATGGAACAGCTCGGTGGAAAATGAACATTTTGATCGCGTATGTTTACAGATCTACTAAAAAAAAAAAAATCACTGTCGTTACAAGTCCTTTCAAGCCAATGTCAAAATGTACACAGGGTTGCTGATGTCATGTTGTTTTTTTTGTTTTTTTTAATTGAATGCAGCTGCGATGATTTTGTTTATTGACGTGACTTTTTGCGCCGTTCCTATCTCGGCCACATGATGGCGTTGTAGGTGACTCTGCTCAATTTCATGATAACCCCAGAGGGCATTCAGGACCAGCTGCTGGGCATCGTGGTGGCCCGCGAGAGGCCCGACCTTGAAGAAGAGAAGCAGGCTCTCATCCTTCAAGGAGCGGAGAACAAAAGGTACATTCACACCAATATTCATTCACCAGTCACCAAAATTTGGACTCATTCATTTTGCGTTCATCACCCCAAAAAGTTGCTGTTTTCCCAAAATGCCCTTCGGTGCCATGAGATGGCGCTAAAGCGAGAATGGGGACGTAGCACAAGGAATTATGTTGAAATGATACATCTCGACTGATAGACGAGCTTTGTGTGACCTGGGAGGAGCTAAGTTTAGTTTGGTGAGGAGCCTCTTTGCCGCATTTATTTTCCAACTCAAATAACACTACTGCCCTGCGATTGGCTGGCAACCGGTTCAGGGTGTCCCCCGCCTACTGCCCGAAGACGGCTGGGATGGGCTCCAGCACGCCTCGCGACCCTTGTGAGGATAAAGCGGATCCGAAAACGGATGAATGGATGGAAATAACACGACACTTTGTGAAATGAGTTGATGGATTACTTTCTCATTGCTTTTTTTTTTTTTTTTTTCAGGCAACTGAAGGAAATTGAGGACAAAATCCTCCAGGTGCTGTCCTCCTCGGAGGGCAATATCCTGGAGGACGAAACGGCCGTGACCATCCTGTCGCAGTCCAAGGTGCTGGCCAACGAAATCACAGAGAAGCAGGCGGTGGCCGAGGTGACGGAGGTGAAGATCGACGAGACCCGCCTGGGCTACAAGCCCATCGCCATCCACTCGGCCATCCTCTTCTTCGCCATCGCCGACCTGGCCAACATCGAGCCCATGTACCAGTACTCCCTCACCTGGTTCATCAACCTCTTCATCGGCTCCATCGACAACTCGGACAAGAGCGACGACTTGGAGGAGAGGTGAGAAACCGAGAAACCACTTTGGACGGCGGCTCGAAAAATCACGCGGCGTGTCCCGCGTTCTCCAGGCTGCTCATTCTGAGGGACCACTTCACCTACTCGCTCTACGTCAACGTCTGCCGCTCGCTCTTTGAGAAGGACAAGCTGCTCTTCTCCTTCTGCCTCTGTGTCAGTCTGCTGATGCACAGGAACCTGGTAAGAACCCCCCCCCCCCCCGCGCCCAAGCCGACCGATAACCACGGACACTCCTAACACCTGTCGTAGGTGAACGAGGACGATTGGCACTTCCTGTTGACGGGTGGCGTGGGGCTGGACAACCCCTACTCCAACCCCTGCACGTGGCTCCCCAAGAAGTCCTGGGATGAGATTTGCCGCCTGGACGCCATCGAGCAGTTCAAAGGCTTGCGTCGGGACATGGCCCAAAACAGGAACATGTGGAAGGACGTCTACGACAGTCCGGTCAGTGATGTCTCTCGAGACGTAGACTTAGTGATTTATTTCATTGGGACAGTGCACACGAATCAACACACAAGAATAAACGGCGCGAATGAGCCGCACTTAGCATAAATGCTAGTTTTCAGCCGTAGTCTCGAGGCGGGTTTCTAAAATAGCAGAGCCAGGAACATCAAATTTGAAGACCGCGCTGATGATTTCAATGATTTCACCATTTGTGAAAAACCCAATGAAGAATTTCACGCCCCCTGCCTTCCCCTTTTATGATTCTCAACTGTATTTCCAGAGCACTTTAAAAGAACCTCCGCTGTAGACAAAGTGCCGGACGTGGAGCAAAAAGAATTCATACGACCACCAACAATAAAACAAAGTCAATATCAGTTTTAAGACGAGTTTTAACGATGACCGGAGAGGGGGCTTGCCCAACGATCAGCGGGATCGTCGTTCCAACCAGAAAGGAAAAGGCACGACCCCCTCTCGGCCTCCGCTTAGGCACCAACAGCCTGCAATAGTGTGTTGTGCCACCCAAGTCGTCATTACCGATACTAATCGTTGAAATTGTAAATGGACCCCAATTGATGTTTTCTACAACTCCTCTTGTATCCTAACCCTTAAAAAGAAAAACGCCTTACCGCTGAGTTGATTTTGAAAATGCCCGTCAAGTGTGTGCGGCGTACAAGCGCGGCAAACGCGCTCTGAATTCCGCACACAGCCCATCAAGGTGCGCTAACAAAAGTGCAGAATTTAAGTTTCTTAAGAGCCCCCCCCCCCCACCCACGCGCCTCCAATAAAAAAAAAAAAAAGTTTGCCTGCGGGATTCCACTCTGGCTTTTTAAATGATAAAGGAACTGCAACTTTATCTAATTAAATCGCTTCATTCCCTATTTTGCTCCAAGCGTCTTTGCTATCTGGATGCGCGAACAGCTGTTAAATCGTTACGTGGCGCACATATTATACGACGCGCGCGCGCGCACACTTTGATTTATAATCAACACACCCGGCTGCTACACTTCTATAAAATTAAATCCGGTTTGTTCCGGTTGCAGAATTCAAATCGGTCGCCAGAGCAGCCGTACAGTCACGGCAACGCGGCGCGTGCACGCAAATGAGGTGTTTCCGTCTTGCAAAGGGGGAGACGCTAAGCATCGTTCGCTTCCCGGCAGCCGCATTTCCTCAGATAAATGTGTGACCCCCCCTGGCCCTTGAGCCAAAGTCTTCTTTCTTTTTTTTTTTTTTTTCCCCTCCCTGTTTGGCTTCATCATCTTCCCGCCCTTCCCCCTAACGAGTTTATTAATTTCTCTGCCCTCCTTCTCTTCATGCCGGCACGCACACATGACAAATCACCTCCCCCCTTTTTTGGGTTTAATTGCAATGATTCCTCTTGGAGCAGCTCAATAAAATAGCCACCTGCACACAAAGCCATCGTTCCGAAATGAGTTGACAAATAGTGTGGAAGTCAAGTGACCTCAATTGCAACTAAGTTGCCCAATTAGGGCTCGGCTCTCCCGTTTTTTTTTTTTTTTTTTACTAATGTAGCTGGCTTGCGCATGTTCCCCCGTAATGGCTTCTGGCCCACCCACCGTGCGTGAGCGGCAAATCTCTCAGGATTGTTGTGGGAAATGTAAACACTCCTAGAAATGCGATGACCGCTGCTACTGTTATTGCTACGAGGAAGAAAGGAAAAAAAGAAGTAGCTCTCAGTTTAAAAAAAAAAAAAAAGGCGAATCCCTTGTTTGGAACAACATCTCACCGAAGACGAGTAACATATTTGTTGTCGTGTGTGTGTGTGTGTGTGTGCGCACCGTGCACAGAATCCCCACCAGACTGCGCTCCCCAACGAATGGCAGGAGAACCTGACTCAGTTTCAGAGGATGCTGGTGATCCGATGTCTCCGGCCCGACAAGGTGACTGATGTAATTGTGCCTCGAGACACGAGTGTGAGCCCACTTGTGAGTTTGCCCAGATTGGAGCCATCGTTGGGCCCATTTTGTTTACTTTGACTTTCTAGCAAAAGCGGAGACACGAGTGCCGCGTGGCGGCCGCCGGCTGTTTATGACCTTCCCGTGTTTCAAAGGGACTGTCAAGTGAAATGTGAAAAAGTTTGTCACTCTTTTTGTGTACTGAAAACAACCACATAGCTCAGCTTCCAAGTCTGCTCAGCTTAATGCTAACGCGGAATGAGAAACAAAGCATCAATGCCACGATGGATTGTTCAACACACGAGCTCGACGAACACGTCGAGACGGATAACAACATTCGCAAGCACATTTTCTTTAGCATCTGCAAAGAGCAACTCTGACCACTGCTGCAACTGAAGTCACACGAAGGCCGAGCTATTTACTGGCTTGGGATTTAACCGCTGTGCACGCAAAGTGACTGTGTCAGTTGAGGCGCTCGGCAGGTTGGCGAGACTCGAAGATGTTTACTGTATTTTTTTTTATTTTTATGGGTCATTAGGTTGTAAATGATGGTGTTCAGTGTTACACTGCTTCATTTTCTTCTCGGGGTGCCCCCCCCACACACACAGATTATTCCAATGGTGCAGCAGTTTGTTTCCGACAGTCTGGGCCGCCCCTTCATCGAGGCGCCGCCCTTCAACCTGAGCAACACTTTCGGCGACAGCCACTGTTGCGCACCCCTCATCTTCATCCTGTCCCCGGGCTCGGATCCCATGGCGGCACTGCTCAAGTTTGGACACGAAAAGGTGCGCAAAAGAAATGATCTCGCGACAATCGAGCCACTGAGAAGTAGAGCCGGGCTGACTCCGATTTTGGTCATTTTGATTTTCAAGGTTTTTCCCTGCTGTTGTTCGCAGGGAGTAAACCTCGATAGAGAGCAACATTTACCTGATAGATGAAGATGGCGTTTAGCCGCTGTAGTTCTCGGCGGCTCCATTCAACAGTTGCAAATGCATCTCCCGCTCTCGACGTGTTTTAGGGCTTCACAGGGGACAAGCTGACGTCGCTTTCTCTTGGCCAAGGCCAAGGTCCCATCGCCATGAAGATGATCGAGACGGGTATCGCGGACGGCACCTGGGTGGTTCTGCAGAACTGTCACTTGGCCACATCCTGGATGTCCACATTGGAGAGAGTCTGCGAGGTTCAAATGCACCGCCGCGCATCGAGGCGTATCTCGCCTTGGCAAAAAGGCCCCAAAAGTTGTCGTTGTCAGCGACTTGACTGTTTTTCCTCCTCATCCCTTTGTGCAGGAGCTGAACCCGGAGTCCACGCATCCTGAATTCCGGTTGTGGCTCACCAGCTACCCGTCGCCCACCTTCCCGGTGGCCGTGCTCCAGAACGGCGTCAAGATGACCAACGAGGCTCCCAAAGGCCTGAGGCCCAATATTGTCCGCTGCTTCTTGATGGACCCCATCTCGGACCCGAACTGGTTCGAAACCTCCAGCAAGCCGGTGAGTCAGAGTGTGCGTGTTTGTGTTGTCACGCATTGAACGCAAACGGTGCAGCAGCACGCGTCGAAAAACAATGTCACAGTACTTATTTAGTCTTTATCCTCCGCGAAGAACGGCGAATATTAGCGCAGTACTGATGAGCCGAGACATCTCATTGAAAAGTATAGCCGTCTGTTTTCCCCCATACTGCCCCCAGGTGGCCGCGGTGGGAACGTCAGACATATGTTTTCACGGAGTAAAATATTCTGGACTGCGATTTCTCATTAAAATCCACCTGGCAATATTTTTTATTTTTTTTGGTTGGGTGGCCGGGCCAGATTAATGGCATTTCCACTGATGGGAAAGATGATTGAGTTCCTTCCTCCCGCTGCTCTTTTGTGGGCGTTTGGTGCTATTCCAACCCCCTCCCCGAGTATGTGTCACGGTGTCGGCTTCAGCTGTGGAAACATCCTCGCCTTTTCATCTCGGTCCACACCTTGCACTCACTCGGCCTTGACGTTTGTGTACGTTGCGTGTTTGCAGGCGGTGTTCAAGAAGCTCCTCTACGGTCTGTGCTTTTTCCACGCTCTCACCCAGGAGAGGAGAAAGTTCGGACCTCTGGGATGGAACATTCCCTACGAGTTCAACGAGACCGACCTTCGGATCTCTGTGCAGCAGTTACAGATGTTCCTCGAGCAACATCAGGTAGATTTCTTGGCAAGACGTTGGGATGTTTTCATCTCGACTGGAAACACTTCCCGGCTGTCTTGACATTTTTGGCGCTTCTGTGAGCCATTTTCAAAGCAGAGAGCATTTTGACTGCTCTTTCAAGACTTTTTTTTTTTGTTATGGGAGAAAAAAAACACCGTATTCTCCCTCATGAAAGATTTGGCGCAATTAGTAATTTCTTGTCTGGTTGAAATTGGCCCACTTTGAAGGGGCGGCCCTGTCTCATGCAAGAGAGGGGCCGTTAAACCCCGCCCACATTTACCGTCAACGTCTTGGCGTGACATCGTGACGAGATGTGCGGCATTTCAGTGCCATGTTAATGAAAGCATTTTCACCCACAAAGTCAGCACTTCACACCCCTATGCGCTTCCCATCTCTGGTCCTTATTTTTTTTTTTTTGGGGGGGGTGATAATTTTGCCACCTCCGATTGTTCGGTTATGTCCTCTCCGTCCGTATGCTAAAAAGTCTCCCCTCTCGTGAGCGCACATTAGTCACATTCCAAAACACCTGTTGACACTTTTACACTCTTGGTTCTGGAGGCCTTCACCGTTACCATGGTGACACAAATGTAACATTTATTTTCCTTTTAATGACGCGACTTTTTCGTTCTCAAGTGCCGCTGAATTTTGCCTCCAGGAAATGCCAAACCCGCGGCCTTTGTTCACCCTTTTTTTTTTGAAATGAAGAACAGCCTTTGAGGAGAATATGTGCGGCATATCATTGGGCAATTTCATCTCCTTTTCCATATTAGGAGGCGATGAGGCTACAAAGACGGTCGTTAGCAGCTAGCAAGCAGACAGCCACCACTTTAGAAAGTCCCGAGAAGGCAACAACTGACCGCAAAGTGTCAAATAATACCTTCCAAACCTGGACGACATGCTCAAGCATTTTGCTCCTTATCAGAGAACTCAACAAGTCGCTTTCGAGGCAGCATCGATTTATAATTTTTTTTTCAATCCGATGCCTTTGGGGCTGTTTTAGAGTGGCCCGCTGACCTTGTGTGTTAATTGACCCCAGGTGGCCTCCTCTTTTCTTCTGAGCGTTCCGACCCATCTATCAAGTCGCACAAAATATTCTTCTGTAGCGGTGTTAAGTACGCGCACGATATCATAGCCACGTGCGCTCCGACAGGAAGTGCCGTTCGACGCCCTGCGCTACATGACGGGCGAGTGTAACTACGGCGGGCGCGTGACGGACGACTGGGACCGACGGACGCTGCGCACCATCCTGGCCATCTTCTACGACCAGAAGCTGGTGGAAGACCCCGGCTACAAGTTCGATCCCAGCGGGATCTATTTTGCGCCGCCGGAAGGAGACGTAAGTAGAGTAGCGCCGCGCCGCGCCGCGAGCGCCGACAATCCGGCCCGCCCGACGATATGCGGCGGCGTAAGTGTGTCGCGTTCCGTTTGCCGCTTGCTTCTCAAGTGTGGCGGCCCCCCTCTGCGCACGCATCTTTTATTCATGGGGTCACATTAACATAGTCATTACAACAAATGTCAGCCATCCGACTTGTTGTCGAACCGGCAATCTTTTTTTTTTTTTGAAGTACGACAGTTACATTGAGTACACCAAGTCGCTGCCCCTCAATCCCTCGCCGGAAATCTTCGGCATGAACGCCAACGCCGACATCACCAAGGACCAGTCGGAGACACAGTTGCTGTTTGATAGCATCTTGCTCACGCAGGTACATGGCTTATTTTTATATTTTTTCAAGATGGCTACTTAATAGTAAAAGAAGAAAATGTGCACGTTAACAGGATCACGTAACGAGACTCGCCTCACAGGCACTTGCGGTGTTACTCCCACTTACATGAGGGGCGTGCGCGCATATACCGAAAAATTGATTCTGAAATTCAATAGACGCTGAAATCAATCAAGCAAGCAATTATTTATCGTCTGTAGTTTCTCATTCATTTGATAAACTTTCTGCGAAAGGTGATCTTAGGAAAATAGAGCATTTGAGGATGTGGGTGCATTTGGCTCATTAGCGCCCCCTGGAAAGCAAGCAAAAAATAAGAGTTTTGCCAATTAGCACAAAACGGGGGGGGGGGGGGGGTGCCCATCATAACAGGATGCACCAAAAAAAAAAAAAAAGCCTCATGGCCCCATGCTCCAAAATGGAATGGGAAATCATCCATTTTGTGTCAAAGCAGCCATTTTGTGCCAAAGCAGCCATTTTGTGCCAAATTCCAGGCCTCATACTTTGTTTGAAAGTTGGGGGGGGGGGGGGGGGGGAGATGAGGTCCGGACCCCATGTTTCTCCATTTTAGGCCGCCCAAAAAAGGTCTCAGCTTGAACGGAAAGTCGGCCGTTTGGTTTGAAGCGCGGCCATTTCGGACTAATTGCAGGGCTCACACTTTGAGCAAATCCCACTGGGTTGCAACATGAAAGGGTTTCATTGACGCAAATCATGAGCGAGTGAAACTCCGACCCTGCAAACATGGAAATGAGCGAGCGCTTTTGGCCTGCTAGCGTCAAGCGCGCCGCGTGCCAGCGAGGCTCTTGGACGGCTTCCCGCACGCTACGCTCAAGCTTGGCCCGCGTCCCGGGTGTTCATTTGCAGGATGCTCGCTTCCCAGAGTGAATATTTTCATTTCAGGGGAACCCCCCCCCCCCCCCCCCCCCCCGCATTCCAAAACAACAACAACCTGGCATGACGGCCAGTGTAGCCGCGATATGTGCCTCTGACCCGCAATCCTCACACACTCACAATCAGATTCAGGAAAAACGTTCCCCGGGGGTGTCCCCCCCCCCCCCCCCCCCTCCGTCTCTTTTCTATGTTAACTTGCCAGGCTTCAATATTTGATCGCGCGCTCTGCGGAAGTGTGCTTTGCAACATTGATTAAAGGGAAAGTACAACTGCATTTTTCAGCTGTTTGTCGAGAGACCTCCAAAAAGTACATCCGAATTCTTCCTTAAGAGGCTCGTCTTGCCTTTGACGTTGCCGAGACCCCCCGCCACGTGAGCTCACATCATTATCGCTCGCCGCCGGAAAAATAAAAGTTTCACCGTGTCAGATTATGTCTTATTCTGTCAGATTTCCAGCTCGGCTCATCTGCATTTCTCTATTTATATTCGCATAAACAGATCAAATCCATTTCGGCGAGATTTCTCCTCGCTGGCGAGCTTTGAGCCGTATGTTTTTATTGCGTGCAAGCATTCGTTTCGTTCTTCTCATTCGAGAGCGTCCACATTTCTCAACCGGGTGAAACATGCGAATACGAAGCTCAGCCCGTCGACTCTGCGTCACATTGCACATTGGGTCTTTGCGATCTGGCCCGCCTGACTCCGCCTCTCTCCCTCCGATCAGTCCCGCTCGTCGGGCGGCGACGCCAAGTCGTCGGACGACATGGTGTTCGAGGTGGCCGCCGACATCCTCAGCAAGCTGCCGGCCGACTTTGACCTGGAGCTGGTCATGCTGCACTTCCCCACCAGCTACAACGAGAGCATGAACACCGTGCTGGTGCAGGAGATGGGCCGCTTCAACAATCTGCTCTGCACCATCCGAGACTCCTGCGTGGACCTCCAGAAAGCCATCAAGGTGCGCGCACGCTGACACACGCGCGCACGATCCCGGGGAGGTGATGGAGCCTTTTCTGGTTTCCGCCAGCACAAGTCACAATTCTGATCGCCGGCGGTGGGTCGATAGCTATTAGCATTAGCATCTTTCTCGCGTTTGCGCGCAGGGCCTGGTGGTGATGTCGTCCGAGCTGGAGGAGGTGGTGAGCAGCATCCTGAAGGGCAAAATCCCGGGCATGTGGATGAAGAAGTCGTACCCCAGCCTCAAGCCGCTGGGAAGCTACATCAACGACTTCTTGGAGCGACTCCAGTTCTTGCAGGTATGCGTACGACAATAACAACAAGATTTTTTTGGGGGGGGGGGGGGGGGGGGGCTCGGCCCAGAAATCATGACTGAGTGCACGCGTTTCACTCTGAGGGACATAGAGACAAAATCAAGGCAACCCTTGTGAACTGCTGTCCTGCACACGTCCCTCCGAACTCCAAACAAGGTTCACAAAAACCAACAATCGAAAAAAGGTTACTGACAAAATAAAATAAAAATGCTTGAAAAATGCAAACATAGACTCGAATTAATTGGGATTGATCTAAATCTATGAGAAGAGCGACCCCAAACCCCACCGCGGTCCAAAGCCTTGCAGCCGACGCCCCAACCTGGTCGCCGGTCAATCAATCGCAGAGCACCGAAAGACCCCACCACCTTCCTCGTCTGTGGACACTCGAGTAGCCGCGGCGCGACGGGCGGCCCCACGAGGCAGACGCGCTGACCGCCGTTTTGTCTGTCCCCCCTGCAGGAATGGTTCGATCAGGGCACCCCGGCCGTTTTCTGGGTGTCGGGCTTCTTCTTCACGCAGGCCTTCCTGACGGGCAGCCAGCAGAACTACGCCAGGAAGCACACCGTCCCCATCGACTTGCTGGGCTTCGATTTTGAGGTCCTGGATGACGTCAAGTACAAGCGAGCCCCCGACGACGGTAAGGTCGCAATCGCCTTTTGCTTTAAAATATATCATTTACATCAACTTTTGATTTATTTTCAGAATACATTTTAGTTGAGAAATTGTCTCATTAAAACTGATTACCCTATTTTAAAAAAAAAAGTAAAATGGTTTGCATTTTACTTTTCCAATCCCAAACATTTATAGAAAAATAACATGCATATACAGTATATATTTTTTGTTTTTTTGGGGAAAAAGCGGTACGTTGAGGCGACAAAATATTTCCCAACGCAATAAATGGATGAAAGCCCACAAAGTTGACAAGAGATTTACTTGCTATATGTCATCACACAAATGATCGACTAAATCTCAAAATCAATTTCAATTCGCTCAGGCACGCTCGCAAATCTTGGAACGTCGTTTGCGCTTTGAAGCGGGAACGGGACGAGAGGTGCCGACGGGAAGCCGAAGCGAACTGACGATTGTCTGCCTGACTCTTAAAGAGAAAACGGGAAGAAGAAGAAGAAGAAAAGAAGCAGGCCGTTGCCGACGCCCCGTCAACGTCGGGGCCCCCCCCAGCCGGGCTGCGGCACGCTAACGCTCGCTCGGTTGCTAATGCCGTCGCGCCGACGTGCCATTATCTCTAAATGTCGTCTTCCCATGATGCGGTTTTGCCTCATTTGAGACCAGCGGCGAACAAAAAAAAAAAAAAACACGGTTGGCAGCGGGCGACTTGTTTCCAAAGAGTCTACAAAGGCTTTGCGCTGCGTCGATCCTCATCTTCCTCTCTTCAATGCCGAGTTGAGCGTTTTAGTTTTCGCTTTGCCATTTGGTTCGACGCTCCTTCTCGTGGGCCGGAGCTCGGTACCCGGAGGGTCCCGTCGGTTTTGCCTTAAGAAAACAAGAAGAGAGGCCGGCTTGGCGAGCGACATGCATTTACCCTAAGCAATAACTCGATGTGTGTGTGTGTGTGTGTGTTTGACTCTCAGGCGTCTACATCCGCGGCCTGTTCCTGGATGGCGCCCGCTGGGACAGGAAGACCAAACTTCTGGCCGAGTCGTACCCCAAAGTGCTGCATGACACCATGCCGGTGGTGAGTGATACGCGCCGGCGCCGTGCTCCAAGTACAAGCTCAGTGTGATGCGTTTTATTTGCGCTAGCGCTTCCTTCGGGACCGCTGTGGAACTACAACTACGGGTGAACGTGTTTATGGCGCGAGCGTGAGAAACTTTTGCGAGAAATGGCCAGTATGACTGTCAAATTGGCCACTTTGAGCGTCACTCAGAGCAACCCCCCCCCCCCCCCAAAAAAAAAGACTTGTTGACAGGTGATGTATGTATTTGTGCCATACTTTTAAAATACCCTCAAGAAGCCCCTTGAAGCAAGCTTGTGATTGTGGTGAAATGGCCAACGCTGCTTTCCCGCCGTTTTGCGTTGATGAATTAGCAGGCGCGAAGCTAATGGAAGTCGACGGCAGATTTGAAGTGCCGGCAGCAACTCATCAGCTCTTCCCGTGATTGTTTTTCCACGTCGTCGTGGCCCTGAGTGCTAATGAATAATGCACATGACATAATTAAAAATGTGTTTATTATTCACGGGGAACGGGAACCACAACAGAGGCGGCTTTGAAATGCAAATGGCGATGACTTGCGTTACGATTGTTTTTTCTCGACGTCGTCGTTTGGAGTGGCCCACTTGATCGTTTGATCATCGCCAAACTTGTTGACAAGCCTCACCTGTTTGCGTCGGCGAAAGTTTCGATTGGGGAGGAACCCTTGGGTTTTCCTCTCGTGGAAATCGTCACGCCGCCATTTTTCTTTTCTGTCTGGCTCAGATGTGGCTGAAGCCCATCAAGCGTCTGGACATTCCCGAACGGATGTGCTACCTGTCGCCCGTCTACAAGACCAGCGAGCGACGAGGAACGCTGTCCACCACCGGCCACTCCACCAACTACGTCATCGCCATGACGCTCAACACGGACGTGGACGCCGAGCACTGGATCAGACGGGGGGTGGCGCTCCTTTGTCAGCTCAGCTCCTGAAGAAAAACTTTCAGGGCTCCCATGTTTTCGCCATTGTCTGGATTGAGACGGCGCTGTCGATTGGTTTGCAACGTTGGCAAATGCTCCAGTTGCAGCAATTCGTCGGACCGAACCGGTGACTGAATCCTAATCATGTGATGGCAATTTGAAAACATGTCCCGGAAGGGAAAAAAAACGTGTCTGTGAGTCACCCCTTCATTTGAAAAATCCTTGACAGATGACTCAATTCTGAATCTATCCATCCATTCGCTGATCCGGTTTCCCCTCAGGAGGGTCGCCGGCGTGTTGGAACCGATGCCGGCTGCCTTTGGGCGACTATCGACATATGCAAACTTCACACTGGAAAGACGGGGCCGAGAATCGAACCCTGCACCTCCGCACTGTGACGCCAATGCGCTAACCAGTCGACCACAGGGCCACCTCTTAATTTTTAAAATACAGTGATCCCTCGCTACTTTGCGGTTTGTTTATCGCGGCTTCGGTGCGTCGCGGATTTTTGCTCGATGTGACTCGCTGTTGTTTTGCAGCTTTTCGCGGACCGAAAAAAACGACCATGTATAGTAAGGCGATTTTAGCCGGAAAAAACGACCATGTATAGTAAGGCATTTTTAGCCGAAAAAAACGACCATGTATAGGAAGGCGTTTTTAGACGAAAAAAAAACGACCATGTACAGTACGGCGTTTTTAGCCGAAAAAAACGACCATGTATAGTAAGGCGTTTTTTGATGAAAAAAACGACCATGTATAGCAAGGCGTTTTTAGACGAAAAAAAACGACCATGTACAGTAAGGCATTTTTAGACGAAAAAAAACGACCATGTATAGTAAGGCATTTTTAGACGAAAAAAAACGACCATGTACAGTAAGGCGTTTTGAGACGAAAAAAACGACCATGTATAGCAAAGCGTTTTTAGCCCAAAAAAACGACCGTGTATAGTAAGGCGTTTTTTGATGAAAAAAACGACCATGTATAGCAAGGCGTTTTTAGACGAAAAAAAACGACCATGTACAGTAAGGCATTTTTAGACGAAAAAAAACGACCATGTATAGTAAGGCATTTTTAGACGAAAAAAAACGACCATGTACAGTAAGGCGTTTTGAGACGAAAAAAACGACCATGTATAGCAAAGCGTTTTTAGCCCAAAAAAACGACCGTGTATAGTAAGGCGTTTTTGAGCCGAAAAAAACGACATAGTATAGAAAGGCGTTTTTGGCCCGAAAAAAACGACATAGTATAGTAAGGCGTTCTTGGCCCGAAAAAAATGACATAGTATAGTAAGGTGTTTTTGAGCCGAAAACAACGACATAGTAAGGCGTTTTTGGCCCGAAAAAAACGACATAGTTATAGTAAGGCGTTTTTAGCCGAAAAAAACGACCATGTATAGTAAGGCGTTTTTTGCCGAAAAAAACGACCATGTATCGTAAGGCGTTTTTAGCCCAAAAAAAAAGACGATGGATAGGAAGGTGTTTTGTGAATTGTTCCTTGGTGTGAGTGCAAAGATATGTCTGGAGAAGAGGATCAGAAAATGGATGGCCACGCTTGTTTCTGAAAACACACAAGAAGCCCGGAGCTGGAATCGAACCCTGCACCTCTGCACTGTGACACAGACACACTAACCATTCGACTACCAGGCCGACATGAATGCGTCACATAGACCCAATACAAGACAAAATACAAGCGCATGAATAGTCAAGCTTTTTTTTGTGTGTTGGAAGGCATTATTCACAATAAAAAACGACCATTTATAGCAAGGCGTTTTTTTTTTTACAGCCAAAAAGACGACCATGTATTGTCAGGTGTTTTGTGAATTGGTGTGAATGAGAGCAAAAAACGGATGGCGCCATATGTTTTTGAGAATTCACAAATCAGAGCTGGGATTGAACCTACCACCTCCGCACTGGGAAACAGAACCACTAACCACTCGACTAGCTGGCTGGACATGAGCAATCGACATTGTGTCAATATGACACTTTGTTTTTCAAGACGCCAGTTTTTTTTTTTTTTTAACCTAACATTTTTCGTCTAAAAACGCCTTCCTATACATGGTAATTTTTTTCGGCTCAAAACGCCTTCTATACATGGTCGTTCTTTTCGGCTAAAAACGTTTTACTATGGTCGTTTTTTTCGTCTAAAAACGCCTTACTATACATGGTCGTTTTTTTCGTCTAAAAATGCCTTACTATACATGGTCGTTTTTTTCAGCTAAAAACGCCTTACTATACATGGTCGGTTTCTTTGTGGTAAAAATGCCTTACTATACATGGTCGTTTTTTTTCGTCTAAAAACGCCTTACTATACATGGTCGTTTTTTTCGGCTAAAAACGCCTTACTATACATGGTCGTTTTTTTCGTCTAAAAACGCCTTCCTATACATGGTAATTTTTTTCGGCTCAAAACGCCTTCTATACATGGTCGTTTTTTTCAGCTAAAAACGCCTTACTATACATGGTCGGTTTTTTTGTGGTAAAAATGCCTTACTATACATGGTCGTTTTTTTCGACTAAAATTGCCTTACTAAACATGGTCGTTTTTTTCGTCAAAAAACGCCTTACTATACATGGTCGTTTTTTTTGGCTAAAAATGCCTTACTATACATGGTCTTTTTTTTCCGTCAAAAAACGCCTTACTAAACATGGTCGTTTTTTTCCTCCAAAAACGCCTTACTATACATGGTCGGTTTTTTTGTGGTAAAAATGCCTTACTATACATGGTCTTTTTTTTCCGTCAAAAAACGCCTTACTAAACATGGTCGTTTTTTTCCTCCAAAAACGCCTTACTATACATGGTCGGTTTTTTTGTGGTAAAAATGCCTTACTATACATGGTCGTTTTTTTTCGTCTAAAAACGCCTTACTATACATGGTCGTTTTTTTTCGTCTAAAAACGCCTTACTATACATGGTCGTTTTTCTCGGCTAAAAACGCCTTACTGCGTTTTTTTTTTTTGCATCAACTACAGTCATAACGGATTTTTTTTGAGGCGTTTCAGTTCGAAGAATGACGACATAATATCAATGAGAAATCTTTTTATTTTGTCTTTTTTTTTGGGACAACATGAGAGCACATGTTCACAGGTGGTTTTGAACAAACGAGCCACACGTGCGCTTGGCTTTCCCAATGGAAATAATTCGGCACACTGAAAACTTGGATTTGCCATACAAGACAGCTGACCCCACTGAATACAGCAGGCACGACGACAGAGAGACGACACATTTGACAAAACGGAAAATTACAATCATGTCTCGTGAAAGAAACCCGCCCGCCTTTTTCTGTCTTTTGTTTGATTTTAGTCGCAAAACTAATTGGAGGTTCGTCCTTATCGGAACTTGGCACTACAAAATCATTTTTACAGTCGACACAGAAATGTACACACTCGTTGCTGCTCATGCTATGGTTGGAGTGACCCAAAAAAAAGATGTCACACGGTGACAGGTTAAAATGGTCGCGCACGCACGACCACACACAAAATATTCTAGCAGCTGAAACTAACCGATGTAGCTTAGCCCGAGAGCAGCAGAACCAGCAATGGAATGTCGACGGAAAGGAAGGAGATGACGGATGAGGAAGCGTCATCAGCCACTGCGGTTCCACGGAGGGACTCATCAAGATTGGACGCTGTTTCCCCCCCCCAACGGAGAATCACTAACGGGGCATCCTTACGGTGTTGTGCAGATTTTAGCTTCAAAATGTTAACCCAAACTACGCAAAGATAAAAACTACGCAAAAGTACCGCTTGGTGTAAACGGAAATCAACTCTAAGCAACTAAAAGCGAAAAAGGACAACAGGTACGAGTGAGCAACACCTTCAAAAAAAAAAGAAAAAAGTTTGCCATTCTCAAGTCATTGTTCACTCAAACAAACATGAACGGCGGCCATTTTCTCAACACAAACGTTGAATTTGCTTTGGGGGCAAATTGCCTAGTCGGTTGCTTCCAACTGAAATGGACGACTTCCTATTTCATTTCAGGCACGCTTCAAACATTTTTCTATCGTCTTCCGCGATTTCAAGTCCACGGCAATTTCATCTCTCGTTCCGGGGTGAGCTAGCGAGCAAGGCCTCTGAAATACATACAGTAGATTTTCACCCGGATAACATGCACGGGGGGGGGGGGGGGGGCACAAATTGTAGAGCTTTCAGCCATGCCGAATCCCCCAAAACGGGCAAGATCTGCTCTTGTTTTGAGATGGCGGCTTAAAGAGCTGCCAAAATGAGTTTCCGAGGAGCGGTTTATCTCAAGCCGGGTAGACTGCTCGCTTGTGCTAAGTCAAAGTGATGCTTTGATGGAAGACGAATGGGGCTAAATGGGGGGATGGGGGGGAGAGGAACGGCGCTGTAAACACGACAAATGACATTGAGGTCACGAAATGCGACGCCGAGCGAGAAGAATACTGAAAAGCTCCACTCTTCATTTCCCCCCCCCCGTTGGCGTCGCCTTAAAAGCCAAAGTCAAAGACGATGCGGTCCTCGAAGATGGCGATGAGCAGCATGATGCCGAACCCGGTCAGCAGTCCCAAGTTCTGCAGCAGAAAGTGCCCCAGCTGGCAGCGCTTGTGCACCTCGCTGTCGCCGTGGAGCAACTCGGGCAACTGCCAACAAGCAGGCCGGCAATTAGCGCGGCGCGGCCACAAAGGCAACGAGAAAAGATCGCGCGACTCGGCCTCGCGTGGCAGATCGACGTCCGCACACTCTCGAAGTCTCCCCGTCAAAAAGCCCCCCCCCCCCCACCGAACACGGCCGTTATTGGGGGCCAGCGGGGCCTTCTTACCATGTCCACCAGAGCCACGTAGAGGAACATTCCGGCCGTGATGGCGAAGATCCAGCTGGTGACGTTGTGCGTGTACTGGCCCACGGCGGTGCCGATCAGCATGCCCACGTAGGCCATGAGGGCCGACAGCACGTTGTACACGATGGCCTGCTTCACCGACATGCCCGCTTTCAGCAGCACCGCAAAGTCGCCTGAATGCTCACACGCGCGCGCACACGGCCGTTTTATTTTCCTAAACGTAAAACTTTCATTTCTGCGGCTGCGCATAACAATGCCGTTGCATCATAAACTGCAAGTAATTGAATGCCCCCCCCCCCCCCCCAACTCCAAAAAAAGTTGTTGAATGTACATAAAACAGACTCAAAACACATGACTGTCATTGTCAACTGAATTTGAAGTCTTCAAAAGAAAAGCCTTGCACGGTACATTTTAAAGACGGGAGGAAGCGCATTTCGCCGCTCACATGCAAAATCGAGCAATAACGAGACGGTTGCCATCTGTTAGCTGGAGCCTTTTAAAAGCAGGGGGAAAAAATAACAAGCCGGGCTTAGGCGAGCCGCTCAGCAGCAGAAGGAAGATCTTCGGCAAACGGGATTTGCTTGACGCCGCCGCTTTGCTATTAGCGAGGCCTCGGCGCCATCTTGTCACATCTCATGAAAAATGTAAACAAATACAAAGCGTCACGAATGAACGGTAGCGCTTGCCGACGCCGCGTTGGGCGCGCGCCTTAAGGGGCGTCGCGTCGCTCACGTCATCCAAAGTAGGAGCAAAAGACGCTCGCACAAAGTCGCGTGACCTCGGGCGAGCTCAAGCGAGGCGGGTTTGGCATCTCCGCACGGTACGAATCTTGTTGTTGGGCAACGCGGGCAAGTTGCCAGGACAAAATGGAGTCAGCGGCCGACCGGCTTGACGCGAAGGCTCGAGAGACGAGCGCTCGCCCACCTGGGCCATCAAAAGGAGGTCCAAGTGGAGGCGGCGACTCCTCCCTTATGATTACGGACGTCGGGTCTCAACGGTATTTGTGGCTGGCGCGCCGGCCTACATTTGCCCCCCCCCCCGGCGCGTGTGTGACAAGCGGCCTCTCTCCCTGGCTAATCACCACCGTGAATAAATGAGCCCGCCGCTGTCAGCCGTCAATCAAAACGCGCAGTGAACTCTCGCTCGGCCTTTTTCCCGCCCCCCCTCGCTTGCCGACTCCTCCGCAATTAAAAAGAAGCCCTCGCCGCTAATGAGCTTCGCCCCGGGTGGTCGAAGAAGCCCCCCTTCCCCCCCCCCCCCTCGTCATCGGCGCCTTTTGCCTCCCGGCTGCCAGTCGGCCACGCCTTTTGCTTTTGTACGGCTGCGCCGGCGCTGCCTGACAGACGTGGGACCGGATTCATTTTATAGAGGGGGGGACGAGGAGGGGGGGGGGGTTCCTACTTGTATGCCACATCTGGATTCATGCCATCCTTTTGATGCCCTGTGCATAAAGTGACAAAGCGTGCTCAGATGAGAGGCCAAACCTCGATGAAGTGGTCGACTACGCTGGCGCGGGGCTCAAAAGAGTCTCAACGTGGTCTTCACGGGCTAAACGCAAATGTGACACTCGCGCCTCGTGTTGTATCGAACCCGGTTGGCCAATTAGCACGACATTGATCGGACCTACAGTACGTCTCAAGTGTACCTTTCGCTTCGCTGGCATTCCGACTCGTGTGGCGTGCCTGTTCCCCTTCTCAACTTCTCCGTCCAAACAAAGCACAGCTTGGAACCCCCCCCCCCCCCCCCTGAAAATTCCTCACTGCCACGGAGTGAAAACGGCGCACCGGCGCCTTTGTCGTTTTTGATTGGCGCCGTCATGAACAACAAGCACAAGGCTTCATTTCGCTGCCAGAGGGGACTCACTTTTTTGGGGGGGGGGGGGGGGGCAAAGGGAGGCGCCAACGGGCCCCATAAAAGGCGACGGGAAGCACTTTTGATTGCCATTCAAAAAGAGGCCATCTCGCGGCGAGGTCGTCCGTGTCCCGCAGCAAGCGCGAGACACGTTTTGTGGTGATTTCACGGGCGGTCTCGGCGCGCGGCACTTACCGAGTTCATGAGGTAGTTCGTGGCAGAAAACAGCCACGGAAGTGCTGATGCCTCCTGTGAGGTTTGCGCTGAACGCCGCGCCTGAAAAACAAGAAGAGTTCACGGTGTCGGCCGCGCCCGGAAGGCGCGTTCGACTCCGGGAGGACACAAAGAAAGTTGTTGTTCGCGGAGCTCCCAAAAGGTGAAATGGGGTCGGCACGTTGGGAAAACAAGCCGCGGGCGCCAATGGCAAATCAATCGACGGGCTTTCCGTCAGACGCGGCGCTCGGGAGTTCGGGAAGAGCGACTCGTACCGATGGCGAGCCCGTCGCTGAAGTTGTGCATGCCGTCGCCCATGATGACCATCCAGGCGATGCTGGCGATTCCGGCGTCCTTCATCTCCTGATCCGAGTGGCAGTTGCCGCCGTGGGAGTGGCCGTGGCCGTGGCCGCGCCCCCCCTGCGCGGCCTTGTGGCCGTCCGCCGCCGTCTTGTCGGCGGGGGGGTCGTCGGGCGCCTGCAACTCCGCGAGTTGCGTGTCATTGTGCTCGCCGTCGCAGGAGACGGCGCCGCCGTCGGGATCTAAACGCGACGGGGGCGAGGAGGGGGGGGGGGCGTCAGAAGCGGCGGGACGGGCAAAGCCGCGGCGGGCGCTACTCACCGTCACCGAGCGCCTTCAAGTGCACCCATTCGGCATCCGAGCGGCGATTTAATTTGTGGTCTGACAACTTTCGGCCAATCTTGCCCTCTTCGCTTGCTTTTTTGGCAGCCTTCCGGGAAGAAACGCGGACAATTAGTTCATAGAGGTGGCTAAATCACACATTAGCACTTTAGTAGAAGTAAAGGGGTGGGGCGGGGGGGGGGGGGGTCTGGTAACAATAAAAAAGACTTGGTTCTATATTATATTTATATCTATTGGGACTATATTTTGACACAAGCTGATTTTGACATCGAGCAGAAAGTACAGAAATGTGTTTTCACACGAGGACAGTCAAGTAAAGAGTCACCAGAAAAATATTCCACGTCCACAGAGCTGAAAATTCAGACAGTCGTGAAATAGGGCGAATCCTCGACCACTTGCCGCTTCAGTGCTTTGCGGATCTTTCTCTCAAAATAAAAATTAAAAAAAAAAAACAGAATGCAGCCATATTGCGGAAAGACGCATTGTTTGCTGTTGCTGCGCGACAGCGGACGTTTCCCCGCGTGCCCAACAAAAAAGCTGACGTGACTCCGAGGCTTTGCACGTGCCGTCACGGGGGCGTTTTCTGGCCCCCGTTCCAAAATGACTGTATTTCTTTGCCGTCATTATTCCCCACTCAAGATGAAGAATGAGCGAGCGGGTCTCCCCCCACGAGGGCCGAGCTTTAAAGGTGGTGGGGGGGGGGGGCGATTGCGGCAGTAGCGAGGGCGGCCTCGTCAGTCTGAGGCCCGGTGGCGGTTTCTCTCACCCTTTGATCCTTGTAATGCTTGAACATGCCGATGCAATGCTCGAAAATGAAGAGGAGGTAAATGCCGGCCAGCGCCGTCAGGCCCTTCCACACGCCATCAAAGTCGCTGGCCAGATCGCCGGCGCGGTCACCGTCGCCGTCGCCGCCGTGGTCGTGCTGCCCTTGAGCCTGTCGACAGAAAGCAAAAAAAAAACGCTCGGCAAACGGGAGACCGAGCGGACCCCCCCCCCGAAAGCGGCCGCCCGGACTCACGTGAGGCAGCAGGTGAAGGAGGGCGTCGCCGCTGAGGGTGCCCACGGCCAGCGCCACCAGGAAGGTGAGCAGGAACTTGAAGCAGGACTGATTGAGGATGGGCACCAAGACCACTCCCAGCAGAGACAGCAGGCTGATGATGGTGATGGACACAAAGCCCCACACCCAGGTCCACACTGGAGACAGAAATCAACAAAACTCATTTGGGAACCCCCCCCCCCTCCCCGCGACTTGCTCTCTCCTCACGGGGGAAAATCTACCAGGGGGGCTTTTCAATCCACCAAACCTTGCGATGACACGAAGCCCAAAGCAAGAAACTTTAAAACCGCATTTCAGCAGAATCCCACTTCATGATTTATTTTGTCGACGCCGTCGATGGAAAAGTCGCGAGGCGGAGCGGCGTGATAAAAAGCGACGCTATCCTTTAATCTGTCAAAACAGCGCGAGGCCAAAGTGAAAAAGTTGATGACTTTTTGGTCACAGAGGACAAAATGCTTAATGTGGTATGAAACTCAATGTCACAAGCGGCGCCGGCGCCTTTGCGAAAGCGCCGTCGGATCCCTCGCCGCTGACGTTTGCCTACCGGCTTTTTATTGACTGAAACGCCACGCGCGTGTTGGTGCGCAGGCCCTGCCGCCGCGAGCGAGCGGGAACGCCGACAACCGTCCGTCCGTTTTCTACCGCCTATCCGGGTTGGGGTCGCGAGGGCTTTAGGGGGGGAAGCCCGGACCTCCCTCTCCCCAGCCACTTCTTCCGGTTCTTCCCGGGAGACACGGTCTCTCCGGCGTGTCCCGGATCGTCCCGCCGGCGGCATGTGCCCCGAACGCCTCAGCGGGGAGGCATCCTACTCCGATGCCCGAGCCGCCTCACCCGGCAACGGTGGAGGAGGAGCGGCCGGACTCTGAGCCCCCCCCCCCCCCCCCGGATGACCGAGCTTCTCACCTCATCGCTAAGGGAGAGTTCGGACACTTCTGCCTGGAAGGCAACGAAAGACGAGGGAGTTTGGGCCGAGGGAAGGCATAAATCCGAGTGGCAGTGAGAGGGACCTGCGCTGCGCTCGTCGCCGAGCATTGGAATGCGCTCCGGTTCTGGATCGACCGACTTGCGCGGCATGCCGGTCCCTTCGGATGCCTCCGCCGCATTTTGATCGTCTCCGCTTCGTTATCCATAACCGGCAATCGCGCCGCCTCGGAGTTTGACGAAGCTTTGCCGGATGAATTCCGCTGCCTCGCGTTCAAGGATCCATCTCTCAAGTCATCGCCTCGCCGGAGGCGGAGAAATGACTCATAGCGGCAAAAACGGCGCCGCCTCTCCTTGTCGAATGGACCCCGAGTGGGGACGTCTGTGCGTCTCACGCCTTTGACCGAGTGGTCTTGAGAGGGACGGACGGAATCGAGCTGTCACCGTCTCGTTAAGCGGCTGTAGGATTAAGGAACACGCTGAAAAAGCATTTCCCTGGGCTAAAGGAAAAAGTTGCCTTTTGGGAGGGGGGGGGGGGGGGGGAAGGACCTCATTAGCCTCATTCCCGCTATCCCCGAGTCATTTTTAGCTCCATGTCAAAACATCAGTCTGAAGATTAAAATGTCTTTGCCGAAAACGCCATCTGGGTCATGGCAACCTGCAAAGGTTGAATGAGCGCCAGTGGACTCTTCCTGTTTGTTGATATTTTTTTTGGGGGGGGGGGGGGGAATGGCTGCTATGGACTTGCCACTGAAGCAGATCAAGCGTATCAAGTGGCTAACATCAGCTCATCAGCTAACATCCGCCTCTTCAAAGCAGCGTGCGGTTTCGAGGCCTTTAGCTCGTCTTGTTTGTGCCAACACAAACGCAAGTTGCGCTTGTCCTCAAAGTCAGACAATCCCGCCAGAGAGCGCAGCCCACCGCGTCGGCGCGTTTACGAGTTAGCCTCACTTTTCTATGCTGCGGGTGTCAAGGCACACTTCATTTTTCAGCGGGTGGCGACGGGCAGGTCGGCGATGACGGCAACGGAGATTTTTTTTGGGGGGGGGGGGGGGGGCGGACCCGCCCGTCCACATCTCACCGTGACCTTCCCGTGAGCCTCATCTCAGGAAAAATCGTGCGGGGTGTCACTTAAGCGCTCCTAATTGGCACAGTGCAAAAAAAAGAGAGCCTTTTTTTTTTTTTCTGGAAGCACGCAGAAGACAAGCGCACATTTTCCCAGCTCCCCCACTGATGCCGGCAGGAGGTAAACGGAAGAAAGCCCAGGCGGCGCGCGCTGATGCCTATGGATGAATCTTGCCGCAGCGTCCGGCGCCTCCGGTTTTTGTCACTAACGAGGAGCTGGCCTTGCCCTTTTCCACTCCTTCATGCCGTCTTCCTTGTTAACGTTTCCATTTTCGGGACGGTGACGCGGGGCTGCCGCGGGCACATTTGCTTTTTATCGTAAAAAAAAAAAAAAAAAGAAAAAGAGAGGGAATGGACCGAAGTGAAAACAGCGACGCAGACCTTATTAGCTCCTCCCACAAGGAAATTCAAATTCTGATCGCAACCCGAGCTAACACCCAATTAACATATAAATAACCCCCCCGTGGGTGGCGCCGCCCATTTGCAGTCTGCACACAAAGCGCTGAATGTCACCTGCCACGGGGGCCATCCCACGGTCTCCGAGAACGACGCTAAAAAGTCCCTACACGTGTTGCTGAAAAGAGCCAACTGAGTAGTAACGATGACTTTTTCTTCGCCGGATTAGGCGCGATTTGATCGCTCCCCGCTTGGAGAGCGAGGCGCAAGGACGATGCAATAAAAAACCCGACGGTCTCACAAATCACTCATCCGTGCATACAAAACAGGAAGAGGGATGACAAGTCGGCGTGAAAGCATCGGACATTGGCGACGCGATTGCTTTCATGCCCAAATGTTCTGTCAGCGACAAGCGGCCATGGAAATCTGCGTTCAAATCCAGCACGTGCGACGACCGACAAGGCCAACCGCGAACAGGTTTCAGCGTCATCCATTTTCACGACATCACATCTCGTAAAAGGAAGTCGACGATGACACGTTCTACGCGCCCACGCTAGCCGAAACACGGCCTTCTCATTTATATTGCGTTTGGGGACGTTAAGTCGTAGAGGCCGCCCAAATTTGTCCGTCTCAAGGAAGGGTAGTGGGGGCGGCCATTTTGCCACTTGCTGTCGACTGAAAATGACATCACAGTTGAGCCCCGGACAACTGTGATGTCATTTTCAGCCGACAGCAAGTGGCAAAATGGCCCCCCCCCCTGAGAGAGCTAAAATGGGGTGCGTTTCGCGACTTGGCTGGTATTCCCTCAAACGCAAGATGAATTAGAAGGTCGTGTTGAGACCAGCGCGGGCGTTTTGACATCTGAGAAAGTCGCCTCCGGTTTTTAGTTTGGTTCCGATCAGTCAGCGCTTCATGGCAACGAAAATAATAGAAAGGAGGGGGCGGGGGGGGGGGGGGGGGGTGAGTCAACGTTAAAGGGCATCTTACATCATCAGGTTTTGCCAGGAACTTCCCTCCTTCTGCTGTTTATATTCTGCGTCTTCCATCAAAAGATAAAGTCAGCACTTTAGGCTTTTTTTTTTTGCGTGTGCATGTTTTCGAACTTTTTGGAACAAAGTCTCGTAAAACTGCCCATTGTTCTGCCTGTAATTCATATCTTTGCTGTCATTAGCATCGGGTTTTTATTCACTGTAGATTTTTTTTTTTGGGGTGGATTGATCGGTTATCGGAATCGGCGCGCATTTGTTTTGTGGTCACAAACGGTGACTGCCCGTTCTTCAAATTTGCAGCAAACTTTATGGTTTAACGAACTTTGTTCCACGTCCTGTAACTAATTAACTCAAAACAACAACATCTCATCTTCATTCTGCCGGGCTTCCCGTCTGGAGTTTATAAAAAGCCATCGGGGAGTAAAACACTCCCCGGACTGTCACGGCTGTTCACGACTGTTAGGCGCTATTCGAAGCTCATCTGTAAAGAAAAAAAAAAAAGGTTTGCAATGCTCTCCAAAGCCATTTTTTCACTGTTCACGAACCAAAAGGTTTGTTCATTCTCGCGAGCATCTGCTGGCGGTTTCTCGAAACCTCTGAGCAGCAAATCACAGCATGGTGTGTTTCGCCACATTTCATCCAAGTCGCCAGCGCCGCCATGATGAATTTGTTCCCTTGTCTCCGGAAATAAGAGTTTATGGGGGGAGGGGGGGCACTCCATTAGTTCTGAATGTTTTAATTTTTTTAACCCTAATCTTTTTTTTAACATGTTGATTTTGAAATGATGCTCTGGCGAATTGTCATCAGTGCTCGGTATAACAGAAAATGAGAAGGAAAGAAAAAAGAAGAAGAAGAAGATGAACGCACAGCCAGAGGGAGACGCCCCCTTTCAATTTCAAGGAAAGGAGAAGCCGTTGCCGCTTCCTTGCGACATGTCTTCAGAACAGTTGCTGGGGGGTTGGAGCGCAGTCTCCAGCGGGTCGGGGAGCCCTTTTTGGAAGGTTTTCCCAGCCCGCTCGGTCAGCTGCTTTTAAGACGCGTCACAAGGAAGCAGTCACAGCAGCAACGAAACGGTCAGCTAGGTCAAAGTTTTTCTCGCCCCCCCCCCCCAAAAAAAACCAGAGCATTGTCTGAAAAAAAAAAAAGAAACTTAATTTAATCACTCAAGACCGCTAATGAGTCCCCATGAGAAGATGAAATCCGAATTTGCCTTCTGTCTCAACACGCAAAGACTTGATGTGATCAATGCGCTCCGTGCCCGAGAGCATTTACATGAGCGACGATCTGTGTGATTGTCTGTCTGCTTTTCAGCGCAGTTTTTAAATCAGGCTTAGTCTGACCACCTGCATTGGTAGCGTGCATTTTTGTCTTTTGCCACCACCCCCAAGAAATCAATAAAAAACCTCTTGTGAATTGAGAGAACAAAATACCTGCTCGGTCAAGTTGACAAAACCTGAACCGCTTCGAGTGCCTTATGAGAGTTGACTTCTCCTGGCCTTCTTATTCAGGAGCGAGTGCACTCCAAACACAAGAGCACGTTACGCTGTCTGCTACCTCTTGTGGCGCGAGGCTTCAGCTGGAATGCTTTCGACTGATCTTAGCGTTATTGAAATGACACGTCCCCCCCCCCCCCCCCCCCCCGGTGTGAGGCGGATGGATGACGCGCTTCGCACTTACCAGAACTGACATTGTCCAAGGCTTCCTGTTCAACGTCCTTCTGGTGGTAATGGCGGATGCACAGCCGGCTGTCGATCTGGTACAGCAGGGCCGGGCACAGGTAGGTGAAGTGGCTCGGAGAGATGAGCGAATCGGGACTCAGCCCGTAGTGGTGGAGGAGCTGGGTCAGGTTCAAACACTGCGAGAGGAGAGAGGGAGATGTGGAAAATGCACTTTTCAAGTTGGCTCTGCCCACCCGCCTCGAGTCTGAAATCAATCATACCCCCCCCCCCTCCCCCCAACAGAATATTGGAAAATCTTGTCATTCTCTAATTTGATCAAACAAGATTGATCAAAAATACTCCACATGCTAATCGGTCATTCAGCAGTTTGAAGCAAGCTCTTGCTAGCCGAATCGTATAGCGGCTAAGGTCAAGAGTCAAAACAGTCATAGGGCTCATGGTCATGTGTTAACAAAAAAAAAATGTTAACTCTTCTAGCGTGTTCACTTTTTTGTGTTCTTTGAAATGTGTCCCCAAAGCATCCCAAAATATGCTACTAGCTTGACCATACATAAGATAGCCAGTTACGTTAAGCCTGTACAAAAATCTCTACTTGAACGGGCATTTTGTCCGCCTGTGACGTGGCGGCTACACCGCGTCAAGATCTGCCACTTTTTCCAGTCTCAAACACGATCACGTCAAAGCAAAAAGTCAAGCAGAGCTACAGTCGGTGTTGTTGTTTTTCGACAATTAGCATTAGCTTCTGATAAGCGGCGCATACGCCTTTGCTCAGTTGAGGCTGTTGGGTGGTTGTCACCCATATGGATCTGCTACTCTAAGTGATAAACGGAATTCGTCAGCTCACTGATTAAGTGCTGCCTCCAGGAGGGAGAAGAAAAGGTTGTCTATGCCTGGCGGTTCATGATGGCTTTAGTTTGTTTGCTTGCTTGTTTGTTTGTTTTTTTCGGGGCTCAGACATGGTATCAAGGTGTCTTTGACCCGCAACACTTGTGGGCAGTATTTTGAGGCTCTACCTCCTCATGCTGGTGAGGCAAGCCACTGGCATGCGCAGAGAAAATGGGGCCCGGAACCGTGGCGCTGTCGGGGCCTCCCGGTGCTTCTCGCTTGTCTTTATGAGAATGGCCGTGGCCGTGGTCGACTCCGTTCCTGCGGTCGTGGTTTTCAGACAGCACCGCGGTAGATGAGAGGGTTTTGTTTTGCCCTCGGACCCTCCCCGGCTTCCTCGGCCTCTTGGACTTAGCGTTTGCGGGGGCGGGAGAAGACCGCAGGTCCACCGGGGCGGAAGACGAACGCTCGCGGCTGGCCGGAGCCAAAGCCGCGCCCATCAGAGCGCGTTCAGAATGACGGCCGCCGTCGTCTTCGGCGCGATGGTGATGGTGACCGTGCTCCGCGCCGTGTGTACGGTCGTGGTTATGATCGTGATCGCCATGATGTTTATGGGAGCGCTCTCCCGACGCGCCGGGAGGCGTGACGGAGGCGGTGCTCTGGTCGCACCGCGTGGGGCCGCGCTCCGTGTGCGGATGGTGGGCGCTGGGACCGTGATGCGGGTGGCTGCGGCCGTGGGCTTTGCCGTGCGAATGGAGGCCCTCCTGCACGTCCAGGATGTCGAGGTGAGCGACGTGGTCGTGCCCGAGGTCATCGTGGGCCACATCGACCACTTTGACTTCGCCGAGACCCAGGCTAACCAGCATGCTCTGAAACCCTTGGAAATCAAGCCGGTCCTTCCGGCCGTAGCGCCTGAACAACCGCTGGATGTAAAACTGCTGCTCTTCCTCTAAAGGCGCCCCGTCGGGGAGTGCCGACTCGGCGGGCGGGGAGGCTCTCGTCACATAGGGAGCCTCGGAAAGCTGCAGGTCGTTGTGGGCGTGGCGATGACCGCGATGCTGCTGGCGGTGGCCGTCACCGTGACAGTGGCTGGATTGATGGTAGAGGAAGGTGAGCACGCACAACAAACAAAACCTGGTGTGCACGTGGACTCGCATTGTGCCCAACTTCTGGTCCCCTGTACAAGAAAAAAAAAAGGAAAAACAAATCTCAAAACACGCCGTCTTTTTTTCCTCGCCTCGGTCGCCAAAGTTTTTGGTCGCCGAGTTCAATTGGACCTGCTCCATATTATTCAGATACTCGGCAATTGTGCGTTTTATCACCAAAAGATGCGAAAAGCAGGGAAACGGGGTCGGCTCACGGAGCAAATCACCACGCAGCGCCATATCGCTTCTGAATGCAATATTCAAAGCGTCTACATTGCGCTGAGAATTACACATCTAATAAACAAGACAAGCCTTCCGGAACACAATACGGTCTTGGAGAATTGAGCAACAAATTGCTCATCCCCCCCACTGTTTAAAAAAATAATAGCCCGAAGCCGCAATATCACCGGAGTCAAATGATCCTCATAAGGTCTCCCGTGAAGCCTGAGGGGCAAGCGGGGCCAAGAATGCCGGAAGTGGGGTTGAGGACTCAATCGGATGTCAGATGAGCACGGCCGCCGGCACGCGGCAAAGGCGAGACGGTCAAACGCAGGTTGCCGCCAGCCGGCTTCTTCGTCACGTTTACACACCATCGAAGATGACAAATTGAGACCGGCCCATGCCGCGAGCTTCAAATTCACACGGTATGATAACCGGGAGCAAAAATAATTGCAACGAGACGTGTAAAATCGATTATTTTGAAATATTGGGGCAAATAACGCGCTCTGTAGAGACAAGGTACCTAAGTGCACGTCAAAAGAAAATATTTTTTTCGAAATCAAATTTCAATTTAGTTCAGAAGTAAAAGTACCTCAAAAATGAGTATTGGTGGCTACGTCTCTGGTGTCTGAGTGACGTGCCATCGGAGCGGCAATGAACGGATGCTAGCCATGCGCGTTAGCTCGTCGTCCGCTTTGGCGGCGAGTTGAAAGTGTTTATTTCACGGTCAAATGCAAATGAAAATTTCGAGACGGCCTTAAAAGGGACAGATTAAGGTTTACGTGGCCTCGAACTGATCAAAGACGGATGGGCGGCGCTCTCGTAAATGAGCACTGATTCCGAAAAAGAAGGTTGGGGTGCGCGTTTCTCCGATAAAAGATGAATGGATAAATATCTCCAGACGAGTGATGAAGAGTGCTGAATTTTTTTAAAGAGTCACATTTTCACCAAAAGGCAACATTTGAAGTCAAATAGGCAGAAAGAAGACCAAATCTTCCACTTTTTGCTTTTTAAACAGGAAATCTTTCATTCTCATTTTAATATCCCATCCAGATATACTTGCAGACTATTTTTTTATGTTGATATGGCGACACATACCATGAACAAGAAGGGATTCATTTTAGGAAGTGATAGCAATTGTAGACACCCCCCCCCCCCCGCCCACCCCCCGCAACCCTTCTACATGCCTAATCTACAAGGGGGGGGGGGGTCATTCATCTGACAGATACTGTATCTGATAAGGCAGTTTTCCATCAACCAGCAGACTCCATCAAGACTTTCTCAGCTCCTGACTATTGGTGAAATATTTGTGAAAATTTCACATTGCCGAATGCAACCACATGCTTTTGCCCCCCCCCCCCCCCCCCCCACACCCCCCCGACACATTCTTTCCATTCTCTGAGTTGCCCATTCTCAAATCAAAGTGCGCAAAGGAAAAAGGGAAAAGGATCTACTTACCTTTTCGGGGCGTTGAATGAGAGGCGTGAACTCGGGAGCGACGGCGCGCCGACCAAAGGTTCGGCGTCAAGCGTGGCGAGAAACGTATTTCATGGCTGTCGGCGGTGTTTATAAACACAAGACGCCGGTGACCTATGAACCTCAGCGCTGATAGGATCGGGTAAAGGCAAGGCCCTGTTTGGAGAGCACACCCTCCCACTAAGACACAGAGCCCGACTGTGTTCACTTGATGACAGCAGCCGCCTCGACTTTGGGGAGGGAACACCAAAACAAAAGCCGCAAAGCTGCTATCTTTTTCTTATTGTGGCCGGAGGTGCCAATTGAATAGTGCTCAATTTCGTGGCCATTTGTCAAGATGCGAGAGATGACTGGACTGCGGAAAGTCACTGAAAATAAAACTGGGGGGCTTGAAAGAGAAAGTCCAGTACGAGGTGGTTGACATGTGATTCCCTGGAATTTGCCCAGAATGGCTGATTCAAAGCAAAAGGTCTGAATTTCTGATGACATTTTCGCCAGGTTTCCCCGAGACTTTTTCGTGCGGCCTGTTATGATCGACGCGTCCGCCGTGTTTCGCGTTGATGGGCGCAACTTTCCGGGGCATGCTACTCAGTCACTTTTGGGAACATCGCCATCCAGTCATCAATCCATAAACTGATCCGGTTTATCCTCAGGAGGCTCGCGGGCATGCCTGAGCCTATCCCGGCTGTCATCTCACAGTAGGCGGGGGACACCCTGAACCGGTCGCCAGCCAATCGAAGGGCACACGACAACCATTCGCGTGCGCAATCACAATTTCGAGTCACCTGTGAGCCCGCCAGGCACGTTTTTGGACTGTGGGAGCACGCCGGAGTACCCGCAGAAAACCCACGCAGGCACGGGGAGAACAAGCGACTCGATTTTAAAAAAAAAAACAAAAAAAAAACTCGGGGAGGCGGTTGGGATAGCGGTTGGAAATGAGATTTGTCGTACGTAAATAATGACGAGTTTGGATGACTCACGTGAATATGCTCCCTCCTGCTTGAGACCCTCCACTTCTGATTCTGCGAGTTTCCAGCACTTCTGAAAACTGTATTCTAGAAAGGGGGGGGGGGGGGGGGAGGAGAAGAAAATGCTGTTAAATGAAACATGTCAAGATTGGTCCGTTTTTGAGGAGTGACCTCACATTTCATCAAATTGAGCAGGACCAATGCGCTTTTTCTGTGACTGTGGTTTATTCCGGAGACGCGACCGTAAGCCGACGGAGAAAAAGGCGCTGGGCATTTTTGTTCATCGCTCTGATGGCCAAAGCGGAGCCGGCGAAAGCGTCCCGTGGCCGCGGGACGCTAACTGACGGGCGCCGCCTTCCCAATGAACCCGCAGATGATCATTTGCCGGGCGGAAGGTGAACGTCGTTGAGTCAGCGAGACACTTTCGCAAGGGTAATAAGGGGAACACGTGCGCACGGAATGGAGGCGTTTCATTCAGAAAAATAATAAATAAAAATCATATAACCTGCCACCCAACTGAACAAACCAACCTTTGTACAACGTCCATTAGTCAAAGGAAGACTCGAGGCTCTGTTTCAAGCCCTTTTTTTTTCTTTCAAGATAAATACATGAAAACAACTCCTCATGTTCCAATTAAAAATCCCCCCCCCCCCCCCCCCCCCCCCCCATGAGTCAACCGAATGTTTTTTTTTGACATATTTAAAAGTGTCCCGGTGCTGGATTTCTAGGAGGGGTGCTCAAAATGTTTCGAGGTAAAATTAAGATGGCGCAACAGTGGCGGCGGCAGCGCCCGTGTCAAATCCAGGTCACCGGTGACAGCGGGGGGGGGGGGGGGGGCCCAGTTATTTCTCTCGCGAGGGAATCGCCGATGCGCAAACGTCTGAGCCGCTTCATATGATTCCCACATGACCGATTCATTTGTTTCTCATGTCGGTGTCAAGCACGGGACGGCAGCAGAAGGGGAGGGGGGTGGGGGAGAGATCCAATGTGGGAACCCAACGCGGCTTCACATTTCTTACGAGAAAACAAAATTGCCGTATTGAGTCGGCGCACACGGAGGCGAGGCCGTTGGATGGCACGTCGGCGGCTCAACCGCTTCAAGCTTGAACGATGTTCAGCAGGGTGCTTCATCGGGGGGGGGGGGGGGGGGGGGGGGGGGGGAAGGTCAAAACGTGGAAGCGATTTGGGTGCACTTCCACTTGCATTTTGATGATCACAGCTTACAGCTAACGAAACCCTTCACGAAATGAGACGGCAGAAGAAATAAAATGACTTTCAAGGCACATACGAGTTGAAACACTGAAATAAGGGGAACTTTCCCACAATTTTTCAAATCCACTCAGATGCACGAGAGTCTTCACGATCCCAAACTGTACCAAAATACACAATGAAGAGAATCTGGCAAAGGCGCTTATTTTTGTTTAATCGAGCTGAGCATGCAAAACGGAAAGCAGACCGACAAGCCGCAAACGCTGTCGTAAAGTTTCAAAGGTTGCGCTACGTCTAGCATGGTTGTCAGTTTGTTGCACGGATCGGCAGTCGGGGACTTCAAAAACAAACAAGCCAATAAAAAAAAAACATGGCCCCCTTCATGCCTCTTATATATACAGTATATATATATATATATATATATTTTTTAACAACGACAAACCGTAACAAGAGAAATGACTTGCATTGACCCATCGGTTGATGAGTTGACTCTTCCGCACGTACGCGCTACTGTCCTGTTTTCCGACATCCATTTGGCTACCGGGCAAAAGCCAGAAATACAAGTAAGCAAACAAAATAATCACTTGAAGAAATGATTTGGAAAAAAAAAAAAAAAAAGTATTTCAACGGCAGGAAGTGGTCCTTACCTCTTGTCCAAACACGGCAAGCACATGTACACTCTGAGCCCAAGGTAAGACCACTAAATGCTTTCAAGTCCAAAGGCTCAAGTTATTTGGGGAGGACGTCGGGAGGCACGGCGTGCGTGCGTGCGTGCGTGCGTGCACGCGGGATTCAAAGCAGATACATTCCGCGTGACCTGTAATATGTGGGCAATATTTACAAGAGAATAACTGGCCAAGGGCCACGTCATCGTGGGCATCGATTGAACACGATACTGCAACGTCTGGGGTGCCCAAACTTTTTCATTCGAGGGGCCGCTCTGAAATTCTTCAACTTTTTGAAACGCGCTTTAAAAAGTCAGCCGAGAAATCAATCAAGGCGGAGCCTCGTTTGCGCCGCTCTAACGTCCACGTTTCAAAGTACCGATTTGACATCATTGATTTTCCCTTTTGCCACTTTGCCTGACAATGAACACGATGCGATTTTCGCCAAGAGGCCTCGGTGACGACAAACCGTAGGAAGCGAACTGCCGCCGCGGGATTCCCCTCCCTTGCTTAGCAACACTCCTGATCGACTCGGTACGTTGTACTCCCTGCCCGGACTTGTTGTTTTTAAAACTAAATGATCATTTATTGCAAATTAGAGAGCGCTAATAATTATGAAGCTTTCCAAAGTTAACATTAGCGATGGAATTCTCCAATCTGAAGCACGCCCAACAAGTGAGCTTTTGGCTCGCATCTTACCAATCGTGAGTACGCCGGCATTTACGGTCCGTCTATTTTTCTTTTTTGTTGTTGTTCAAATCGAGCCCAGCAGAAGGCAGAAGTGCTTACTTAAAGCTTGCGCGGGAATAACGATGTTTTTCCAACGGGCTTTTTAAGTAGCAGCTTAAATATGCGCTATTGACTTTAGACCAGGTTTTGCTCATTATGGGGGCGGGGCAAGGCTTCTTTTATTTGTGTTGCTTCATGTGACACATTTTAAACACTGAAAATAACAGTCAAGTGAATTGTGTTGATCCATGGAGAGAAATATGACTTGAGAGCATGTTTATGCTTTGTGAACACACGGTCAGATGATTTGGTCTTTATTGCACGAGTCAAGGGTTGTCCTATTTCACTCACCTGCAGGCTGTGGTGAGCTAAACATCACGAGTGACTGAAAGCAAAAAAAAAAAAAAAAAAAAAATGGCCACGGTATAGTCAACATGACAGTTACTCATAGAACATTCATTGTGAGGTACGGGACAAATAGAGGATATCTTATCTTAAGTTAGACTGGGGCCATCGAAACACGTTCGGAACCGAAGATTCAAGTCATGGAATGAAAATGTATTTTGCATTCTTAAGCAACAATACCAATATGAAAACATGCCCGTGAAGTGCAGGTTGAACTTTTTGACCACTTGAGTTGGCAATCCTCATGCTCTACACTGGCGGGCGTATCTGTGACTTCAAAGGTGTTCGGTTTTAAGGCAGGGCCTGGCCCGCTGAATGACAGCACACAAGTCGCAATCGCCAGGAGTAGCTGCGATTAATTGATCACGATAAACAAACTGTTGCGGTCGACTTCATGTTGTTGTTATATGGATTCCTTAAAAGAATTAAATGCATTGGAATACAGTAGGTGATGGAGAATCATTTAGCTCGAGAGTGAACCACTATCTACTTCTGAACCAAGTCAATAATGTTGTATTGAACTTGACCGGATTAAAACAAATCATTTCGATCAATTCCAGGCTGTGTAAACAGAGTGGGAAAAACACACTGGAAACCCATGACATTCATTCCGGTAACTGCCTCCCAAAGTTTGTTGTTTTTGTGTTTTGTTTTGTTTGTACCCCCGCATTTCTAGAAATCTGCCTTTCGGCTTGATTTCAGTGCGTCCACCGTGTTGTTTGGTGCCAGAACTAAATTTTCTGCGGGGTTTGAGAAATCCATTAAACTGCTCTCAAATAGCTGGCAACGGGCAAGCGGTTGGGTTGAAATGTATGAAAGACGCCACGGACGCGTTTCCGTGATCTAAATGTATTCACTTTGAAAACGTCGTTGTGGTTAGCCAGGGTATTGGTTCCACGGGTTGCGCTGCAAATGCAACCCTCGACGAGGCCCCGAAATAGACCGGCGGGACTCTGCCGACGTGCCAGACGGATGACTACTTCCCTCCCCAAAAAAGCAAGATGCGCCATCAGCCTTCTTTGTCCATAAATCATGACTACCAGTGGTCAAATAAAGACGCAGCAAAGAGAATGCTAGTCAACAATTCGACGTTTGCTCGCTTCGCCGCACGTGGCGAGGAGAAACACGCTCGGAAGCCTCCGTCAAAAAGAAAGTGCTACAATGAGCCAGTAAGACAAGAAAAGAGAAGATGCTGGCGCATAATGAGGACATTTCTTCCCAGCAGCCCCTTAGTTTACGTTGACGGGGAGCAGCTGCCTGGTAGAACGGCTAAAGTAGCTCGTAAAAAGCAAAGCAACACGAGCTAGCAGCAGACGAGCACGCAGGAAATGAGCGCAGCGGAGAAGAGCTTCCAAACGACATGCTCGTCAGTCGGGGTGTTTGCTAGTTGCGCTTCAACAAGTGCCGAGAATTGGCAAATATATCGGCGTGGGCGCCAGGCCACGCGATCGTGTCCATGTTGTTTTGTGGGAGTGAATGAAGAGGAGCGTAAATGCCTTTTTCGTGTCGTTACCTCACTCGAGTGCCGTGTGCAGCTCCTCTCCGCTCGGTACGAAAAAAAAAAATGCTTCCGCAAATATGACGTCACGCGGCGAGAATGAACCCTAATTCCCCAACGTTGCTTGCGCAGTATTCCTGCCGTTGCAAAAGAGGCGGGGACAGCTAGTTACGCTGTTGGCGTATAAATGGGGTTTGTAGTACAGCGGCGAGAAAGCGCAGTATGACATACCGACTTTATTTTATTTTTTTAAACTAAACTCTTAATTTCAGTCTACAAGATAAAACCAGAGAATATAGCTATTCCATGCGCACATATTATAATATTTTCATGACAATTTAGTATTTTGTGGTTACATATTAGATTTGTGTGCACACGCTATATCTATCATGAGGTCACAATTTCACTTCGATGTATGAAAGGTACAAAAGGAAACATTTATAGTTTCCGTGTGTCAATTTGAAAGCAGATAAGTATTCACATGAATGATTTTGTGCTTCATAAGTTATGGTCGCAGAATTTTCATGAAAAAATGGCTTTGGCATGGATTGTGTTAATATTGTGCTTTTTGAAAACAATAAAAAATGTGTCCAAAAGGAAGTTTTCATGATATTCACATCAGCCTGTAGAGTTAGGAAGACAGCTGGAACTCTGAAGAAAAACAAAAAAGTAACATAAAAGTCTCACGTAACATAAAAATGACTGGGCACAGTCTATATCGATTTTACCATCGGCATCGCCGCTCGCAGTCCTTTTTGTTTACTTTGGACTCATGATGTGCTATATCCAAGAAATCAATGGATTGACACGCGCTGCACCGAGCAATTTGTCAGTTAATACGGCGTGAAATGATTTTGCCTTCCTCGTTAGGATATGAACAACTGACTTTAGCTGTGGGTATCTAAAAATACGTGTGGTGGTGCCTCTGTGTGTATGTGTGTGTGTGTGTGTGTGTGTGTGAGGGGAGTCATATTCTTAGCAATTCAGCAGTCCAACTTTGATCCGGCAGACAATGGATTTATTAGCCAGGGCCGATAGCCACGATGAGCTGTCGGGTTTGACCAGCCCCTGCCATACAAGCAGCCTCGCGTTGCAGAGCAATTTCGGTGCAAAGGTTCCCCACAATGGAGATCACAATCCAGACACTGCGTTTTGTAAAGAGGGAATTTTTCGACATGTTTGGAAACTCACCAATTTCACTCTCATTTCATGCTCGGTTGCAAGTTAGAAAACAAACCAAAAAATAAATCTGCCCCCAACAAAAGTTCTATGGGTTGACATGAAATTGGGTGCACACGTGTATCACAGCAGGACATACGAAAAAATCTCAAGGACCCGTGTCCGCAATTGAACAGGTAATGCGCAATTCGGGTTTCAAGCGCAGCTGTTATTGTTTTATTTTCATGTAGCCTCTTGGCAAAATCGGACCCAATTAAAAGGAGATATCCTAGATGATGAGTGACATTAAACTGCAAACATTTACTTTTAGCTAACTAAGTTCATCCGCACCTAATGTGAGTATGGCGTTGTGTGACGATAATTTCGAGGATTCGCTGTGAAAAAGTGTTGTCCGTGAGCCTTGTTGCAGTCGTCATGGTATGTTGACAGTGGAATGCCGCCATGCTTTAGCACGGGATAATCCAACGGCGGCATCTGATTACGCAACATTTTCATACAATAATAATGATATAGCAGTTTTGATCAATTTAAAAACAAGTTTCTTATCGAATTATACATTTATCGCAAAGAGAACCGTCCTTATGCGTTCAGGGCAAAACATTTCACAAAAGGCACACAGGGGCCAAGGCAGGAATAAAATAAAAAAACAAAACAAAAAAAAAACCAATGAGATTTACAGAATGGCCCAGAACAGCGGCTTATACGGCTTACGCCGCAGGCCACTTTGCCTTTTTCACAATGAGAATAACTGGATAACGGAAAGAAAAAAAAAAGTCCTCAAGCACGACACTGTGCTTCAAAGTATCTTCTGATGTTGAATGACATTTAGAGAACCGGGTTTGAGTTTTATTAGAACTAGCGCGGTGACGATGGGATATCGCGGGGAGGTTTCTTTCAAAAGTTCAAGTGCTTCTTGCGCAAAAAATAAAATAAAAAGAATAGAGCATGCCAGTGATATCTGCAGCTCCAGTTCGTGAGCAAGTACAGCGGTTGCTGTTAACGCCCCCTGGCCGGACAAAACACAAGAGACTTCAAGTTATATAAGAGTCAAAGCGTGTTCACATGCAGGGGATGTCTGAGTGTATCGTGAGTTGTTGTTGTTCTTTTTGTTTTTTTTTAAACCACGACCAAGGTTTTGCTTTGATACAGCACCACATAAGACCACCAAGTAAGCCGTCCATTCTCTATTGCCATTTTTATTTTTATTGGTGACTTTGGGCAACAGGCTGCCGTCCAATCACAAGGCCGTCCAAAAACAAACGACAGTAATTTGTTGTTCCGTCCGCCTACCATTCGTGCTTTTGGAATGCGGGAGGAAACCGGAGTACCCGCGGGAAACCCAAGCAGGCACGGATAGAACGAGCAAACTTCACACAACTCCGAACCTCGGACCTCTGCAGTGTGAGGCGGTCGTCCACCATGGTGCTCTTTTAAGCAGCTATTTGGAGTCAATTCTGAGGCAAAATTCTCATCTGCTCCAGTTACAAAAATGCAGGCGGTAAACATTCAGGGCTCACAAATAAATCCCAATCATACGCAGGGGATCCTAGACACCCAATTGAAATCCTTTTTGTCCTACGCCATTACATTTGGAGGATTCGGGAGGAAAAAAAAAAAGCGCTCGAAGGTACGTTGCACCCACAATGAAAAAAAAAATGGAATGGAATTTTGGTGAAGGCTACGGTGCGTAAAAATGAATTTCAGACCAACGTTTGTTTAATAAATAATTTCTACGCCGGGTAACGGATTATTAGACCATAGTGGTCCATCCCCGCTTTGCTAGTCATGCGGGGCAATTAGGAAACATGTGGCTTGAGTTTGATAGATGAGAATTCCTGACAGAGACGTCCCTTATTTATTATACATAAACAAAGTTTTGCAAAGAATAGCTTCAGTGTGTCTCTGGTGAATAGAGCGAGGCAGAAAGATAGCGCCGCGCTAACCCACTTGCTTGAGGCCTTCGGGGGCTCGCTGCCTCCTGCGCAGATTGTAAGCCGTGGAACCATTTCGGGCCGTGCGAATGAATAAATCATGGAGCGCGGAATACAACAAGAGCGAGCCGGCTAAATATTTCATTGTCGCCGTTCGACGCCGCGGCCTTAATTTCTGACGGCTACTAAAGATAAGAGGCTATTGTACACCGTCGTAAAAGTTAATTACATTTCCCCCTGTAAACATCGGAAGATTGTAAAATGTGACAAACCGTGCCTGGTGGCACATGCCTTAACTTAAAAAAAAAAAAAAAGGGGCCATTAGCGGTAAAAGCTAGTAAGGACGTACAAATTGCTACTGTACTTAAAGGGGCAGTTTGCAGTTTCCATAAAAACTACTCATACCCCTTTTCTGCCCCCCACCAAAAAAAAACCCGGTGCTCATTTGGCACCGCGGCCAGCGCTGTGCTCGCCTGGTTCTTAACAAGTTCTGACGAAGAACGCGTTTGCCAAGTAGGAGCGACGTCCTAACGTCCTCGTAAAGCGTCCAAACGTCACTGCTCTTCCATCGACCGAGAGGGCCTGCGCTATGAATCATAATGACAATAATGCGCTGTGAGCATCTGCTAGGCAGCTTAGCATAGCATCGATTTGACTTGCATGTGTGTCAGGGACATGCAATGGGCAAACACTTTGATTTTTCTTCATCATCGGGGATGATCACGTGACTGGCCGCGCGTCGGAGATCGCACGCTCGATGGGCACATCCGCCATCGCTCTTCTGGTGGGACGCCATGGTGCCGCAGTTCACCGCTCAATGCTTGTCATTCCACGATCGAGGTATTGGGCACCCTCACTTTAGTGTATCTGACTTAAACACTCTCGATCCATCCGTCCATTTTCCGAACCGCTTGATCCTCACCAGGGTCGCGGGGGGTGCTGGAGCCTATCCCAGCCGTCTCCGGGCAGTAGGCGGGGGACACCCCGAATCGGTTGCCAGCCAATCGCAGGGCACACAGAGACGAACAACCATCCACGCCCACACTAGGGACAATTTAGAGCGTCCAATCAGCCTGTCATGCATGTTTTTGGAATGTGGGAGGAAACCGGAGCACCCGGAGAAAACCCACGCAGGCCCGGGGAGAACATGCAAACTCCACACAGGGACGCCGGAGGTGGAATCGAACCCGGTACCTCTGCACTGTGAAGCCGACGTGCTAACCGCTGGACTACCGTGCCGCCCACTCTCGATCCAAATGTTTTCAATTTTAGAACCCTTTGTGGGGCACGAGTCAAAAAGTTTGCCTACTCTTGTTGGACCGCTCACCCGCAACCCAAATGAGGACCTTGCCCATGTCCAATTGCTTGTTTGCCTGACTTGGGGGGGAATCTCTCCATGGATGACAAACACGCCAACCCTTTCAAACACAATTAATATTTCCGAGTGTGGCATTGGTTCATTACAAAGATCCGATGAGTTATAAAGAGACGATACAGGCGCAAACAATATGCTTATTTGTGTGTCATTGTCAACAGAAAAGTGCGTTTCTTTCGGGAGGCCGTCGGCAGTGCGCCACCAACCCGTGAATACGCGAGACGCCGGCTCCCTAACTGAAACACACTTCGATCCAATTCCTCGCGCTAATGAAGTCATTATTTTTGCCAGAATCAGATTTGGTAGTGTGAGGTTAATGGCTTCATTAGCCAACAAATCGCCACCCAGGGCCCGCGTAATGTGCTTTGCCCGCGCGGCCTGGGCTATATTTCATCATTTGCTGCCTATGAATGTATTAAATTACTGCAAAATAGATTATCCCCGGGTAACGTTGCAATGCTTTTATTGCGAAAAGCCATTCGCCGCAACGCTTTATAACTGCGGATGGGTTCGTGCCAATAAATTAACACCCATTCCCGTACAGATAGCGAAATGCGGATCAGATTTCGAAGAGGGACACGTATTGACAGACTCGGTCTGCATTTAGAGTGGGAGTTGCCATATCTCCTCCCATTTTTTTTCTTGTTTGAGGCTCATACAATGTCCCTCAAACGCCAACAACAGCCTCCGGAGGCCAGTTTTCTTCGGGTTCTGATCCGGTGTTAAATGAAAGTGTCGTGAGGCCACGTTTACACTTTGTCCCCGGCGGCCACAGTCGCCGCGATGGCCTGAAATGAACAAGCTGCTGGAATCTGACCAGTGGATTTATTATTATCTTTTTTTTTTTTTGGGAGGGGGGGGGGGCAATGTGTCTGTATCATGCACTACCTACCAGGCTCGGCAAATTAACTGAGTGTACTTTGTAGCGCTGTGACTATTGAATATTTGTACGATCAATTATTCTCTCAATTATCCCACCGATTAATTGAATGTGTGTGTAGATATATATATTTATACTAACTTAATTGATGCAGGAGGTATCGAATTTACGTGACGATACATCACCATGCCGGCAGAGCTTGTAATTGGCCCAACGCGAAGGCAGTGAAGAGTAATCGGTTTCCCCGGATATGTTTATCAAGCGCCTCGTAATTGTCCGTCTTAGTTTTGTTTGTTGATTAGTTGAAAAATGTTTGCATGAAAGCAAGTTCATCAGCGTTGAAGTTACAGAACGAATAAAGCTGCAGCGGGCGCTAACGTGAATACTGTAAACGGACGTGATATCTTTATTAACTTCATTTCTTTCCCGCAAGTGTACCTCGCGATTGATTTTTTTTTTTGACAAGGCATCCTCATTTCAAAAGGAATCAGCCCGGCCTCATTTTTCCACCAAGCCACTGTCAAAAGCGGCTCCGACATTGTCCGCCTTATTTGTTCTGCGGCCGGGCGGGGGCCGCGTCTCACCTCGAATGCCGCGCCATTCAATTATGCGTCAGATCCAGCAATCGTTAATTTGATTGCGTGTCGGGTGACCTGCGCAATGTACAAAGGCATTATCCTTGAGTGATGCTAGTTCATGTTGGCGCGGCAACTTTAATCACGACACTCGAGGGGAAGTTTTAATATTAGTTCCACATCTGTCACTGTTTTCGTTCCAGTTCCTATAATAAGGTGAAAATTAATCATTTAGTAAGGGCACTTTGGAACAATCCCTTTATCACTGCTGAATAAATAAAAAACGTGGGCATTATTTACGAGGTACTTATTTTCTGTCTGCCGCTCCATTCCACGGTCCTTAATAAACTCCTTCTAATTAACATGTACGGGTCATTTTTGAAAGACACTTACGGGGTGTCCCCGAATGTCACGATACACGTCTGGTTCTTTTTTTTCCCGCACATTGGCGACCCGAGTGAGGATCGGCGGTGTCAAGCAGCGGTGCCCGACCCAACCTTTTTTGCGTCACGGACCAGTTGAGACGAGTACATGCCCTTCGCGAAGCAACCATTTCTTTTCATTGCTTATAAATTGCCGGTTTTAAAGCGCTGGGACTGACAGCAAAGAATAATTATGGAGCCATTGAATATTTTATGACCAGATTTTTTTTTCATTCATTCCAAACAGTGTTATTCCACTGTAGGATAAAATAACACAGTGAACCGCAAAGAAATGGACCAATCAGGAATAACAAATATGCCTCGTCATGTCAACATAATACATTTTAAGTTAAGTCCTAAATATGGCTTTAGCATTCTTGCTACTTGCAAACGTGATTGGTTAAAAGATGACGCGATTGATTGCTGCTTTCATCCGGTGGCCGTCGGCTACTTATTAGCGGCTAAACTGCTAATGTTTACACGGGCAGGCTGTGCTCACTTTTTCAAGCTTTTCACTCGATCATTTGGGTGCTACGTGTTCAAATAATTCAACAGGTTTCTCGTGTTGTCTTGTTTTTGACAACATAGCACGCGCAACAGCTTCCTCCGAACCGTCGTTGCTCTGGAGATACCGCGAGGGGAGGAACTTCTCTGGTCCAAATAGCTTCCTCTTCGGAAGTAATGGCTGCCCATCAGCTGGGCGTTTAGCTAGCTGTACGTCGGGTCAATTTGCTCCTATTACTTTCTGCGTCCTGGTTCTTCTTTCATTTATTGGCGGATTCCGTTTCTCTCAACTTGCAAACCAATATTCGAAGGGGGACTACGTTGAGCTAGCGTCGCACACATTCCCGCCACGTCTGATCACGTAAATATGCTCACAGCTCGCCGCTGGTCACGCAATATCGCGATTCTCGATCATATAATCACCCGGCAAGGAGCTCGCCCCCCAACACGACAAACGGCTCCAGAAGGCCAATAAAAGAGCGATCCTCCGCTGGCGTCCAAATCGATCCTCAATGTTGTTAGCGCCTTAGAAAGACGGCGGAGCTGTTAAGGAAAATGATTCATTTGGGCAACGACGAGCTGATGTTTTTGCACTTGCTCATCACCTCGGCCCGCTCGGCGATCCCCCGCCATTCGGATTTCTGCTCCCGTCTCCAAATAATGATCTCCTCGGAGGCCCACATATGACTGGAGACGGGCGATTACAGAGAAAAAGCTACAATCGATGGATAATGAATGCCAATGAATCTCTAGCGGAGGAGGGGGAGTGGTAGGATTGCGGGGGCAGAGAAGGCCGCCGGGCTTTGATTAATGTCTCCCGGCGCATGGTAACCGGGACATCCCATAATGCATCGCACAGCACTGTCTGGAGACTTCATTTTCATCGGCTTCAAGCCTCTCTATCCTCTCATAGCTTTTTTTTTTTTAAAAACATTTTGCCGACGCCTCCCAGCTGACCGAGGCACTAATGGGACCATTAACGGTTTTGCCGTGGTCATTAATCACCCGCTCTGATGCGGTCAAATCTCATTGTGCTGTCGCAAATAATCTGCGAGGGAGTCTTTGTTGCCCTCCTTTCAATTTTAGTTCTCCAGTCGACCCGTGCGACAACGTACCTCGAGGGACGTAGCGAATCCGTACGTCACAACGGTCGTTCGTCGTAACCATTCCCGACAAAATGGCCGCCGACCTATGATGTAATAAGTATACAGTACGAAACATTTCGAGATGTAAAAACATGAAAGTGTAATTCAGTATAAATATGTCAATGACAAATACGTGTATATGAAGACAAAATGAATTTATAAGACATGAAACAAACAACTGTAGCGTTCCTACTTCATCTCTGAAAACATTCGCTCAGCAAACGATAGTCGGTGCCGCCGCCGAAGCCAACTGTGATCAATTCGCAGAGTCACGGCTGAGCTTCGTTGGGGAGATTCCCCTTTCAAAGGCGAGACACAGTTTCAGCCTTGTGGGAAAAATCGGGTCGCGATGACAAAGTTGACGTTATCGAGGTGCTCCTTGTCCGAAAAATAGGCAAATGTTTCCATTGATGTGAAATCGGGACTTTGAAATGTGAACGTGAACGGGCGGAAACCTTGTCGATGGGTTACGTCCAAAAGAGGTTTGACTGCAGTCATTTAGTTTCCGTTCACGTCAAAACTTTGGAGGTTAGGCGCTGAACTGAAATGGTTAGTCATGGAACCGCTAATGAGATCTTTGGGGATGTAACAATGAATGTCTACATGTCTGTCTTTTTCTTTTTTCTTTTGTTTGTTTTGTTAACCTAATAAAACATATTTTTCAGCTTTTCTTCCAGCTTCACCAAATTGTACCATCAAAACCATTTCTTGTGCTAACAGTTGACCTCGAGGGAAATGTGCTTAAGATCATATTTGCTGGGAAAAAAAAAAAAAGAAGACGTTTCCCCCACCCCTTGAAGGCTTCGATGTAAAATGGTTCAAATTGTGAGACTCGATCATTTCAAGCGCTCTTTATGGGGCCGGCTGCGCTTCTCGGAGGTCACAACGAGTGCACATAAGCGACGCCCGGATGAATGGGCAACCGCTGGCATCGATATGACGCTAATGTCATTTGCCGACGCATCCCGGTCGTTACTGGGGCCGGCAAAGAGCGCCGCCCCCCCCCCCGTCCCGCTCCCTGTAATGACTGGCATGCCAGGAAAACAAATGTGATTACGCGGCAATGGTAGATGTCGCCGTTATCGCCGTGACAGACGTCGGAGACGAGAGCAGTCAACAGATTTCTCACGGGTTGTTCTCGCTCGGCCAAAGTCAACTTCGGTTCGGCGAAGATGGAAAGTCGCCAAGACACTTTCATGGCGCCTGCCTGACAACCGCTACGTATTTCAACACGCCATCTTTAAGTCACGGCGCTTTGATTGGGGGGGGGGCTCCCTAGAATCCATCACAAGTGGCTTGCTTTTACTGCCATTTTGAAAGTGGTCTCCCAGCTTGTTATAAGAGCGCATCAACGTTCTAAGAGCCGCGTCTGATTCGCAAGACGACGGCGTCCTTCGCTTCAACTCGTCCCGGATCAATGCCGCGCGAGATGTCGGCCTCCTCCTGCGGCAAAGAGGAACGTGGCAGTGACGGGGGGGAGCGGAGCTGTCTTCAATACACTTGATGTGAGGCTAGCACGCGCTCCGTGGACTTAAACTGTCCACCGCAATGACAGCCGATGAAAACATTCAAAGCAGAGGAAGGAGCATGTTTTTGTTTTGTTTTGTTTTAAACTCGCCGTGTCTTTAGCATGCTAAACCAGCCATGTGGAAATCACCTTTGCTGTCACCTTCACATTGCGTTCGCAGGATGAAATATGGACTGAAAAAAAATGCCGTGTTGAATTGACTCGATTTTGTTGCACGCGATGGATGGAATCATCCGCAAGTACTTGAGAAACGCACCTGCATCCAGATGATTTGATATGGCGCAACCACTTGATGAAATCAAATGGAGTCAATTCAACACGGCCTATTTTTGGGCGCAGGCCACAGATGGTGCCCGCCTTTTCCCCCTTTGACTGCCGATTGCCTCTCAGTTTTATCTTCTGGGTTCAGGTGCAAAATTCTCTCTATGGGACGCATCCAAACAATGACTGGCAAACATTCCCGACGGCTTTTTGTGTGTCTCAAAAGCAACCCACACAGGGAAAAAAACGTTTTTTTTTTTTAAAAAAAAATGTTGAATTTACTCAATTTTAGTTGGTCAAAGTGTTTCAGATCAAATATTTCAGGTCGACGACACATCGATTGAAATGAATGTATCTGGATCCCGATGATTTCATTTTGAAGTTGAGTGGATTCAACAGACCATTTTTTTTCGGTGCATCCTCATTTGTTTCAATCCAATTAATAAGAGATTCCACAGTCTTCTCGCGCCCTCCTTTCTTAATGACATTAAAAAAAATTAATAAAAAAATTCTCTGAAGGCCCAAAGAGCCTTTCCAATATTTTCCGACCTTTTACCTTGCAGAAGTAGACGGAGAAAAGGTTGGGAAAGGGAGAAGGAACAAAGTACAAAAGCATCATTAGGATTTTTCCCAGCGCTAATTACGGGCGGCTCGAAAGTTCAAAGCGAGACGGCGGCGTTGCTCGACGTCAAAAAAGAAAAGCCGCCCGCTCGCTTTTCCTCGTCTTTGCCGTTTTTCTCGGCGAGGTGGATAATGAGCCACCTGTCTTTGCCGAGTCCTGCGATATTGCCCTCGGCGTTTCATCCTTTTGGGAGCGCCGCGAATAAAACGCTGAGCGGAGTGACGGCACGAAGGAAACAAAAAAGGAATCACGGGGCTTTTGGTTGAGTTCTTGAAAATACTCAGCAGACAATGCCCGTTGGAGATCGGACGGCGCGCCCAGTCGTTTCGTTCTGACTCACAGATCTTGAAGTCGCTTTTAACACAACGTCCTGCTGCACAATTGGAGAAGATTTTGCGTCGGTACCTTTTTTTTTTTTTCCTTCCCTTTTTAGTTCAAGTGTATATATAAAGTTTTCCTGATTTATGGGTTTATCTCTCTCAATACTGGCCAACTCAGTGGGAGGTAATTTCCAGGTGTTCTGAAATTTAAGTCATATTGAAAATGAGTAATCTTTTTTTTTTTGTTGAAATTTTGATTGCAAATAAGCATGAAAATACATCCATACACAACGTTACATTGAAAAAAAATCAGAATGCACAATTTAAAGGAGATATTTTCACCCATTTTTTAAAAATTCATCACAATTTACACAGTGCACACTTAACGTCCAGCTGTCACACTCTGGTTGAAATCACTCAGTTGCAGGGGGGGGGGGGGGGGGACGGACTGCGGAACCAACCTTCGATAGAGCTTCCGGTTATGGGGGAGGGCTCTCATGAGTTTGACACCAGAGTCTCAGACCGATGAGGAACACTAAATTGCAAAAGCTTACGATGACAAACGAAACAAGCATTTAACCTCTTCCCGAATAGAATGAATGTACCAACATGCCCCTTGAACATCTGAATTTGAATAAAGCAATGAATGTTGCTCGCCTGGTCTTACGACGTCCTTGCGTGTTTGAAAGTGGCATGCCAAGCGTCTGAGCTTGGGCGCAGGCAAATTCCAAGCCACCTCGCGCCCTCCAAGGAGGGAAGCTGCGGGCTTGTGATATACGAAATGCAAATGTGAACTTTTCCGAGAGCCCGGGAAGCCGTTTGATGCCTGAATCTCCTCGGTTAGGTGCGGGAAAACAATCGGAGCTGCCGGGGTGCCTTTGTGTCTGAAAAAGTGCCCATTTGTGGTTCCAGCGGGTGGCGAACATGACCGCGGTGACGGCTGGACCTTCAGATAACAAAATGGTGGCCATAATACGTTTGTGTGATTTATTTTTTTTTTTAACCTATCCTCTTTTTTCACATTCTTCCCATTGTTGAAAAATGAGTGATGAACTCATTTCCTGCCAAAATGTAAAAATGCACACGTGCTAGCACACGGATCCCTCATTTGCCACGTAAGCGGACCGATAGCTAGCTGGTATCGGCTCGTGCTAGCTTGCACGGGCCGTGTTGTAACATTTTGAACTTGCCAACTGATGGATGGATATATTCAGAACAACGGGGGGGTCGGGGGACGGGGGAACCCTCTGTCCCCACTAAAATGTCGCATCCCCCCAACAGGTGCCCCCCCCCCCCCCGGGTTCAAACATGTTTATGGGCATTTGACTATTTATTTAGCTGGCACAGTGTCACCACAAAAAAAAAAAAAAAAAAAATTCAATCGTTGTATTGACTCAACGCAACAGCTTGAACATCATCTTGATGGTACACCGAGTTATAATCGGCTTGAATTTATGCTCACTTCTTCCCACTCAGCAGCCTGAAAGCCAGTTAGGGCGCCATATAACTTTGGCTGACAGCAGCGGGGCTGACGTGCGAGCCATGCAAAGCGCTTTGCTGAACTCGACGCCGTCTCGGAATACAGATATCACCGCAGAGCGCGAAAACCACTTCACACGAGCTGTTTACATTGGCAACAACGGATGCTGAGCTCAGATGGCGAAAGAGGACTGCAACTTGTCGCCGTGCCAACTGGTTTTGGCACCGTGTTTCCAACGGCGTCATGTCCCGGTTTTCCCTTATTCTTACATGAAACTGCACTCTGTTTTGCTTTTATTGCGGTTGTGGGTGGGCTGGAACCGGAGTTAACTTTTGGTGAAAGCCTCAACCGGTTGCTCGTCAGTCACCGGTCGGGCATTTTGCCGAACGACCGCTCACACTCGCATCCGCACTTGTTCACGCGAGCCGAAATCAGGTCATCTTATACCTTTTACGCTAAGACTGTGTGTTTTTCGCACATCAGATGGCCAAACATGCCTTTGCATTCATAATTCACAGTCCCAACCGGGTAAAGCACATCGAGCAACATGAATGCATTATTGAATGTGCTGTGTTAAGCCATACCTCCCCACAAAAAAAAAAAACAAAAAAAAAAAAAAGTAAAAAAGGTGCACAGCTACCAAGGCCCTCGTTGAGAGAGCATGGTGGCGTCACATTCATTCTGTCGAAAAAAAAAAAAGCTCCTCCAAGAGCAGAACACGGCTTGTTCCCCTCTTTGCCTGTAGAGGGCGCAGTGGTTCTTTTCATTTCCTTGTCATTGGCGTGCTGCTGTGCATATTAAATCATTGAAGTCATTCAAGCTCCCGTTGATTGTTATTTTGTATTTTAAAAAGAAAACACATTACGATGAAATACCAGAATTTGACATTTGTACAAAGTCGGCCTTTCAAAATTGAGGATTTCAAGTTTGGCTTTGAAGCCTGATTTAAAGGCAGGTTTCAAGTCTGGGTTCGGGTTTCAAGACAGGGGAAAGGTTTCAAATTGGGATTTCGAGTCAAGTTTGAAACAGTCAATCATGCCATCGTCACATCTCGTCCGGATTCATGTTCCGCACTTGATTTAGGAGTGAGCCAATCCTCCGTGAAGCGGCTCCAGTTGCTCCAGAACGTCGCTGCTCGCCTCTTGACCGCTACTTGAAAGAGGGAGCGCATAACTCCTACTCTGGCATCTCTTCACTGGCTCATTTCTTTTGAAGATTCTCTTATTTGTTCTTTTCAAATCTTGAAATGGCCTCACCCGCACCTTTCCTCTCTGAGCTTCGATTTCCGTTGCCGCTCCCTCTCGCTGGTCTTTGGCAAGCCCCCTAGCCGCCCATCTTTAAAACGGGTCTTCAAACTCCTTTTTGTTGTTTGGCTTTTGACTCAGGATGAGAGTTGATTTTGAGTTGGACTGTTTTTGTGCTTTCGACTGTCTTCTTCATTCATTTATTGCCTAATTGTTTATTGTTGTATGAATTCTTTTTGCACCACGTCCAGAACTTTGTTGACAGCGCGGCTTGTTTTCAAGTGCTCAAGAAAGACGGTCGGGTTGAGTTGCGACAAACGCACACCGAGCAAGAGCATTCACCTTTTCACTAATGCGTCTCCATTTGTGTGTGGAACCGCAAGGTGAAGAGTGCAAGTGCAACTCAAAGTGCTCTCTTGCATCCAGGGACTCGCCGGGCGTCCACCTTGCAGGACGTCCATATTTGCCCGCAACTGAATTGCCGCTTCATTCCTTTTCCCGCGTCTTTAAGCGACGATGAAACAGATTATTCATTTCTACCCTCGAAATGAATGAAATACATTTAAGATCATCCAAATTTGGTTCCTGCTTTCTGAAAAACAAAATAAGAGAAAAAGAAAAAAAAAAAGACTCGGGCCATTATTTTAGGAGGGCGAGGATATGAATATTTTCGGTCAATGTAGGCAAATGGATTTCTGACAAAGTCTCATTTTCATTGTTAGCTGTAATGGGATTGTAATCAGAAGCGTACCGTGTTTTTTTTTGTTTTTTTTTCGATTCGTGTCTTGCGTGTTCTACCTTCGATGTTTTGGTACACATACTTAAGTCAGCATCACTCACATACTTAAAAAACCGGACATTATGATTTGCTAGCTCACATTCAGCAGCTATCACGGCTGGCTAGGAAAGCTAACATTGGGAAAAGTCGACATTAGCAGACACAAGTTTCACCTGCATAATAACGAGATGAAGAGGAAGCGACGGGGCGAGCCGGCCGCCTCGGCGTCTTTTGATCAAGTGTCGCGGCATCGACGGAAGTGACGTGGCTAATATTAGCTAACGTCTAAGACGTACTCTTCCCCAATAATGCGCCGGCGTCGCGGCTTTGTCCAGTTAATTTGAAAACGACATTGTGCCTTTCCTGTCTTTTATTTTTTTTCCAGGCAGCCATCCTCCATCCCTCCACGGGCGTATCAAGGTCAGGTGAAGGCAATGCGAGGGATTACGGGAGCTCAGTGAATAGCCTGTGTGCCCACCAGGAAAGGGTGAAGTTAATGGCTTAGAGAGGAGTGTGGGAGGTCTCCGGCCCGTGAAAACGGATGCCTTTTATTGCAGATTGACCCTCTGCTCGAGCCTCTCTTGATAGTCCGGATGAAGGCCCGGGAGGCGGCTGCGGAGTGGGGTGCGCCTGCCCGGATTTGCAGTTAATGTAGCGGCGTTAATGAAGTCGCTACGGTGCGGCGGACGCGTCCGTCCCCTCGTCGATCGCCCCGGGTCGACTGCCTCTATTGTGGGTCCTAAGCGCCGACTTGGATTGCGGATTTAACAAGCCTCGGGTGACTTTGGGGGACCGACGGCCTGCGGATGCAAGCGCGGGACGGGGAGGGAGGAGGCTGTGGGTCCATCATTGGCTTAAAGCAGAGGGCTTTATAAGCCCAACATGTCCCAGTAATTCCCATTAGCTGCGCAGATGTTGTTGAGTGACTCGAAATGGGACGATAAGAGGGGAACACGGTTTTCCTTTTGGGAACAACGAGTAGCTGTTTTTGGCAGTGGCGGAGGGGCTCAAGACCAGCGGGGCCAAAAGACTCTCACGGGCACTGACCTACACTATTGCTCAAAATTTCCGGAATTATGGGGGTAATTGCTTGAACTGCCAGACGTAAATCGACGAGGACAACAAAACAAGTAGGCGGCCCGGTAGTCCAGTGGTTAGCACGTCGGCTTCACAATGCAGAGGTACCGGGTTCGATTCCAGCTCCGCTGTGGAGTTTGCATGTTCTCCCCGGGCCTGCGTGGGTTTTCTCCGGGTACTCCGGTTTCCTCCCACATTCCAAAAACATGCATGGCGGGCTGATTGAACACTCAAAATTGTCCCTAGGTATGGTTGTTCGTCTCTGTGTGCCCTGCGATTGGCTGGCAACCGATTCAGGGTGTCCCCCGCCTACTGCCCGAAGACAGCTGGGATAGGCTCCAGCACCCCCCCCCGCGACCCTAGTGAGGATAAAGCGGTTCGGAAAATGGATGGATGAACAAAACAAGTAAGTTCGCCCAAAATTGAATCACAACGCAGGTACGGTACATGTCAGAATGATGCAAAAAGTCTCCAGATTTAAGCTGGTGTGCGATGAATCGGAACAATATTCAAGTGCCCCGCGTTGAAAAGGCTTTCGTTACGACGAACGGCTGCCACGAACTTGTTTACGAACAAAATGTACGGTGCGGGATTCCCCTCCGTTGCTTAGCAAATGTTCATATTGTATTCCACGGCGTGGTCGGCGGCCATTTTATTGGAAATGGTTCCAACGAACCACCGTGATAACGCGATGTCCTCGGAGTTACGTTGTCACCAGGTTCGACCGTTTACTAATAAAATCAAGAAAAGCAACTACGTTGCATTTTTGGGAGGTTGTCATGGCAACCCCGCTGCGATTTTGCGAATTGCACTGCATCCCAACAGGCGACGATTATGTTGTTTGTTATTACGGGCCGGCAGGAGACAAAGCCCATCTCCGATGTCCGTCGAGCAATTAATTTTGCCGTCGGCGTCGGGCGATGCGCACGGATCCTCGTTTTCGCACGATGCTAATTGCCGCGCGAGCGTCCCCCGCTGATATTTATGCCCGGCCGTAATCTTGCACGTCTCGCCGCCCGACGCGCGGCTCAGGCGGGGGAGCGTCTGGCCTTGGCTGACAGGTAGAGGTGAAAAGCAATCCGACAGGCAAAGCGCCATCACGCGTGCCTCACGCAAAAAGAGAAGCCGCACTGGCTCGGCTCAGCCCGACGGACTTCAATCTGGGGAATTTTCTTCTTTTTTTTTTTTTACCCCTCTGTTTGAAGTGAGATTCATGATTTGTTCAACAAGAAAAAAAAAAAAAAAAAAGCCCTCGCCATTTCCACACGTGCATGACCAGATGGTTCAATCCAATGCTACCGCATGTCCGCCTTGAGCTTTTTAACGACGGCAGAATTGGGACCGAGTGGGGCGATCCCACTTGAATGGCGAACGCCCGGATTTCATGACAATCCCGCCATCCGGCGGAGGAAGCGGCCAAGACAGGCTTTTAGCTCAATTCTCCAACTCCTTCCTCGTATCTGAATGCAAGGCAACACCCCTGGGACGCGCTTGCTTTCCTGTGAGTCTAATCACCATGAAAATTCCCAAAATAGTTCTCGCGTTGAGTGAAAACGTGTGGAAAGAGGCGGCCCGATTCAGGCCGACCGCTGTGTTCTTAAACGGCTTGTTGTGCTCCCTTTACATTGAGAGAGTGAACAGTGCCGTATAATAGTCGAGACTTTCATGCCAAATTGGATTACAAGCGGTTGCGAAGGCAAAGCGGCCCGGCACTGGCTTGTCTCTCTCGTTGTTTATTCGGCTGTCAATAAATCCACTGAGGATGAAAACTTGGTGCGTTGTGCGATGCATTTGGTAAAAAGCCAGTTTGCTCGGGATTAATTTTCCCGTAAAAAGTGTTTGGCATTTCGTTTAGTGTCACTAACATCACAGGCTCACTCCCCCCCCCCCCCCGAAAAAACAAACAACCCCCCCCCCCCCTCCTCCCCCTCACACACATTTAGAAGCAGAGTTTGTTTTGGAAACTGCCGATAATGCCCCGTCGTAAGTCTTTGTAGTCAAAAAGCAGAGCGGCTTAGACAGGTGATGAGACGCGCGCCGCACCTTTTGCATTTCAACGACGCCGTCACAAAACGACTGAGCTGGGTGCCCCCCCCCCCCCTCCCGGGGGCCCACCGCAGACTCCCCAAGTCATGTGTGGGACTCCGTCGATCGCCAAGAAACACATGAAAGAAATCTTTGTCCACCATTGCCTTTGATTTGTGTACTGTGCGCGCGTGCGGATTCCCGTGCGTCCTTTTGAAGCGATCCGGCATTTCATCACTTCGCAAACACGCCTTGATGCGCGGCTCTTATTAATGTCTTGGCTTGACGCGATAACCTCAACTCAGCCAAGAGTGCTGTCAAAACATGTCAAGGTAATCTGCGTTTCCAGATTAATTTTTCGTCTAAATCCGTCGCAAAATGATGCCAATGATCAAGGCGGGGGAATTCTCCTGGGCCGGAGGAGATTTTTGTCATCTTGCCTCCATCGCATCAAAATGAAGCACCGATCCTGCACTCAGTACATTATCGCTTGAAGAAGTGGTAATTGTGCAAAACTGTTTCATATGACGTGTGCCGGGATGCTCATAAACAAGAATTAAAAGATCAAAAGTTCAAGATGAAACATTTTGATTTGAATGTTTTGGGGGGGGGGTTTCCCCCAGGTGCCTTGCATTTGGCTGGCGGACAGTTGAAGGTGTACGCGGCTTCACTTGCCGGAAGACATGAGCTCTATTTTCCTGAACAGCAAGAATACCGCGCGCAGTTGGTAGACAAACGCATGCCAGCGGACTGAAGGAGGCACGGCTGCGCCGCTGTGGGAGAGATCACAGCTGACTTCAAACATGGCCGATCAAAACGGCTCCTCGCGCAGCCTTGAAATGCAGCGCGCTAGTTGTGCAACGGGGCTTTGACACGGAAGAGTGAAACACCGCCCGCCCCCCCCCCCCACCCCAATCGTTCATTCTTATGGACGGTGGGCAAAGGGTGCTGTCAGGTTGCTCAGCGCACTTATTTAGCACAACATCACCTCCCGCCCGATCCCCATTAGCGGATGCAGATGGCGGTCCTCAAATTACGGAGGTGCTCACAGTTTTGGCATTTTGGCATTTTGGCAATATGCGCAGCCGAGCAGATGGAGGGAAGGTGTGTCGGTGCGTGTGTGCAGCGCTTTGCAAAAAAAGTGGGAGACCCCCCCCCCCCCCCCACCACCTTCGATGCAGGCATTAAGAAGTCTGCCACACAATGGCCGTACTCTGGCTTTTAGCCAATAACGCACCATATTTAGATGGCTTCCACTCACACTGAGGTAACAAATGGCTTTATTTGAAAGGCTCAATTTACAAAATAATAAAGAAATAAAAAAAAAAGGGATATATTGTATATTCTTTTTTGAAAGTTGTGCTGAAGCGAAAAGAGGAGTGAGTGAATAACAATGATGGCTGGAAAATGAGTTCAACATGCAACGCTGGTGGCAGCACGATGAAGTCGCGGTTAACACGTCGGCCTCACATGAGAAGTTCTGGGTCCGAATATTAACCCAGTCGTCTCCCGTGTGGAGTTGTTCATGTTCTCCCTGCGCTTGAATCATGTTTTTCCCGGATGTATTCAAATCAACCATAAAATAAGTCCGGTAGCTTAATGCTAACACATAAGGCCAAACACCATCGACCAGCTAGCAAATCTAGCATTGATGTCTCTCTTGCAACCCTTGACAATTTGTTTTGAACACAGCCAAATGCAGAACTCATTATCCTCTCCCAAAATGCCCAATTTGACAGTTGTGACTCTCTTCTTCATTTATGTACGCATTACGGTACACCGCTGCCACGCGGCTGAGGCCCGCGCAGCAGAAGAATCCGCACGGGAATCCAATCGTGATAACACAACGTGTTGAATTCCATGAAGACGGTGTGTTTTCGTCAAGTCAAGGAATCGCCGCACCGCGCCAGGTTACTTGACGACCGTTGACAGCGTCGGGAAGCAGAAAAGACTCCACACGTCCAATTTGTGAACATCACATGTCTGCTCGTGTTCTCAATTGTATTTCTCCGGCACTTTCAAACAGCCTTCGCTGCATACAAAGTGCTGTACATGGAGCAATTGAACATGCACAATAAACAGTAAGACAAATCGGTAAGAAAGACGGGAGAAAGCACCAAACAGTAAAACCAAGAACAAATCGAAGTCATGCTGAGTCGAATGCCAAAGAATACGAGTGAGTTTGGAGGAGGGTTTTGAAGATGGGCAGCGAGGAGGCTTGCCCAATGTTCAGTGGGAGCTCATTCCAGAGAGAGGGACCAGCAAGTCCCACGCGATTCCCCCCCCCCCCCGGTTTCCTTTTGGGCACAACCCCGTGACTTTTCACTCGCAAATTATTTCATGACACATTGAAATTGAAATTGACCCGGCCCCCCCGAGTTCACGCCACCCGCGAGCCCATTTTGCCCCACTCCCTGGTTCCGGGTGGCTCGTGGCTCGGCGCGGAGCCGAGCCGCCGCGAGGCCACCTGTCACCGCGGATCAACGGCTGCACCCGCGTCTTGTCTCTGCGCCAGACGAGCGACAGAGGGGCAGATTTTTCAAACGAATAGATGGCGTTTGAAATGCCAAAATGACATTGACGGAGCACAGGGTCGCACGTGTGCGCGTGACTTGGCACGTTCGGCACCTTTTTTGGGTCCGCTGTGTTTTTGGGTGACGGAGCGGCGACCAACCATGAAGGTGACTGATGGATTTGCTCCTCGTCTCCCTTTCAAACAGTTTTTGGCACCGATTCGACAACGGTCGCAAACGCCGGATGGGTCCAGCGCAGCGCTCATTTAGCGACGGGCTCAGCGAGTTGTAGCTTGGCGGTCCGCGATGACTTCTCATCTCATCATCGTGAAACAAATAAAATGCACGTGTGGGGGAGTTTGGTCCCGGTCAAACAAACCTGTTGGCCTACTAAACAAAAAGTGAATGACTTTTTCTGTGTACAGAAACTAAAGTTGGATTCGAGCTGACCAGTCTAAACATCCACGGAAGCCCATCAGTTCATTGAATGAGGTGGGAGTCCTTGTAAAAAAAAATAAAATAAAAATAATTCTCCCTTCGCCATACACAAAAATTTGGAGAACCCTTCTGTAGAACCGATTTAGATTGTGAGAGAAAAAAAAAAGACACAATGTAGCCGTTAGAAGTTGGAAGAGGACTAACTCTGTGGCGAGGCCGCGGCAGCCTCGTTGGAGCGTTTTTTCCGGAGTGGGATTCCGCGGGCCGTTTATCTCCGTTGGCTTTGACGGTCTCCTTCATTGTCAGTCTCCAGATTGATTTGTCTTCAGCTCGAGGATATCATCAGTTGGTGTCCGGCGTTTTCAGGTGCCTCAAGGGCCTCTTTGCCCTTCACTTTCATTTTGCAGCTGTGCATAATTAAAAAAATGTTTTTTTTTTAAAAAGCACTTTTTTTCCCCCCTTTCTTTTCAAATAACACTGAAACTCTTGGAGTGAAAAGATATGTATTTAGATTTGATTAAAAATGCCTCTTTTGATGAGCGTTAAAAATATGACGTATTACATTGCATGTCGGGCGGCCCGGTGTGCAAGTGGTTAGCGCGTCGAGCTCACAGTGCAGAGGTACCGGGTTCGATTCCGGCTCCGGCCTCCCTGGGTGGCGTTTGCATGTTCTCTCCGCGCCCGCGTGGATTTTCTCCATTGACAACGCGAGCGTGAACGCCGTTGCCCGGTCGCGCGTCTGAAACGTGTGCCGTTTCGTCACGCGTGCGATTCGCAGAAGGACCGCGAAAGCAAAGCCGAGGTAAAAGCGGACGATACGCAAGTCGGGTCACGTCGTGTTGAAGTGCTCGGCGGTGCGACATGTCAGCCGCTCTCGGATGACCTTCTTAATTCCTGTCAAGGAAAAAAAAAAAAAAAAAAAAAGAAAGAAAACTAGCAAGGAAGATGCTTCATTACTTGGCTCAGCTGTCTCCATTTCAAATCGGTACAATTGTGAGGGGGCAGCCTGAATGCAGATCGAGTGTGTGGATCACAAAAGCCGTGCGATATGCGTGATTGTTTTTGAATAAACAATACCATTTCCTTCCTCTCCCCCGCATTCCATGGCAATCGAGGTCTGATTATGCCTTTATGCCGCTGTAAAGTGAATATTTATTGAGCACTCCATCAACTTTTGCGGTCCTGCGCCCGTCGTTTGCATAATGATGCCGAGGCCAAAAGGGCGCAGAGCTCCGGAATAAATATCGTGCGTGTCTTTGCCGTTTGCCCGCTCGGAGCCGAAATCAGCTTGGACCCTTTTAGCCGCTGCTTGCAAACAAATTCCCCTTCTGAATTGCTCACAAAGGGGGCCGCTAGACCACGGGAATACAAAAAATAAGCTTCGAGTCTTTCATTTTGCCTTGAAGATGCGACTGGAGTAGAATTTTGTAGGACCTGAAAATTCAATCATTCGGCTGTAGACACTTTTTTTTCTTTTTTCTTGCTGCAGCGGGTTACATCCGTGACCTATATTTGATCCGGGAGGCATGTTTGTCGAAAGTGTGGCAGATTCATGCCACTGTATATCCGCTTCAAGAAGTCAAATATTGACGGGAGAAAAGCGCAACTGTTTGAAAGGTTCATTTCCACTTGTGAAGTCAAAATTCATTTGTCACGTTGCGAGGTGGTGGTGGCTGCTTTTTGGGGTCCACCACCACCACCACCACCACGAAACGTGACACCATTTATCCATTTGATTTTGAGAAATACTGAACTGAATGTTTCGTTGACACTGCGGGTTTTGTCATGGAGACAATTCGGCAAGCCGTACAGCGACGAGACGCGGAGACTGCTGACATGAATCTGCGGTCCCTTTGCCAAGCAGACTACGGAACACAATGCACCGCAACCCCCCCCCCCCCCAAAAAAAAACGCACCGAACCCTAGTTTGGAAACCCTAATCCCTCGTTTAAAAGCCCAACTAGAAAATAGGGCTGAAACGGGTCCTCAATTCATTCCTGTACCTTGGTTACATAAAATCATTTTTTTTCGTAACCGCCGAAGTGCGCACTATCAGGAAGAAGAAGCCAAGCTAACTTCAGCAACAAGCTAGTCATGCAGCGTTGGGAACAACGGCGTTGACACGAAGACCAAGTACAGAGGTCCAGGGTTCGACGTCGGGTTCCGGCCTCCCTATGTGGAGTTTAGCGCCAATAAATAGCGGCATGTATATTTTCACGAGAAATTCATCCATCCCGTTTGCAAGCATGTTTGAGTGCCCTTGAAGTCAAGCGAACATCGATAAACAATTCCAACAGGGCCTCGAATGTCAAATGAGGTCGACGGACCGACGGGATCGCAGTAGCAAGAAAGGGAAGCCGAAAAAAAAGGCAAGCTATCACCGGAGCTACTGGCAGAAGTAGCTAGCATGCTAAACTATGCGGATGACCTCGAGCAAGTCGACACGGGCGTTCTGCTCCACATCACGGGACGCCCCCGAGTGTCTTTTGAGCTTGACGCGGAGTGACGGGGACATTTTGAAGATGCCGGCGGAGCTCTGAATAAATGAGCGCTCTCGTTCGGAGGCTTGACAAGCGGCCGCTTCGACGCTGACGAGACTTCGGCAGTGACGCTGCCTGACCAGGAGGCCATTGCGTCACCATCGGCCCTACGGAGGTTAAAAGCTTCAATGGCTTGATCCTTTTACGAGCGGCTTCCTCCAACTGGCACTGGTGGGAAATTGTTCCTGTACATTTGGAGATTGTTCCAGTAATGGCACCATTTATATTTCTGAGGACCGCTTACTTTTTACTCATCGCATTTGAAAAGACAACAATGTTTTGTTTTGTTTTCCTTCTTACTTTATCAAAATACGTTGACGACTTGGTTCAAAGTGCCTTAAAAAAAATCGGACTTGGTACAAACGATTTAATCGTATTTTACTCAGCCTGTATTTACAGAATGCGAGTACTTCCGTTCGTACACTTTGATAGAAGAAACAATGTTTTTTTTTTTTGGGGGGGGGGTGGACGCACATCCTCCCCAATGATGTTTGCCCCTTTTTTTTCCCCCGAGCATTATTTCAGCGCAGGACCCCAGTTGGTCCACAATTCCAAGCTTCTGTATGATGAGCAGTCAATATCGGAGCTTTGCAGCCATCAACACTTGAATCGGTGCCATTTGTTAGCCAAACCTCATATCGACGTCCGAGGCAACAAACAGCCCGCGCGCGGAATGCTAATGAGCCGATACAGTCAAATTAGGCTCGCGCGGTATCCGCTCTGAAAGCACGTCAATACCGCGGCGTTCTATAATGTGCCCGTTTATGAATAAGCGCTCCGAGGAGGTCCCTCAAAGCAACGGGCCGCACTGGGGTCCGCGTCCACATCTGTTACACCGAACATGATGGAAGACTTTGGCCATTGCGCCGACAGAACCGTTTAGCAGCTGGACCGATGAATCCTCGAGGCCTCCGCGGCGCCTCGTCTCTCCCCAAAACGTTTGCCACCCACTGAAAAATGAACTCCTTTCATCGCCAGGGATGTTGATCGGCTGGAATCCGACCGTTAACCGCACTTGGCGCGTCGCGGCCGACCGACGGTTGTAGATGGCGGCAGCGCTTCGTTTGATCGGATTTCAGTTTTATTTGCGAACAAAGATTTTGAGTCGAAAATAAGGATTTGGCCATTGATGATTATCTTGTCACGTCGACTACAAGGTAGCGAAATGCCAAGATTTTGACCAGTTATTGAAAAAAAAAATGCAATTAATCCATCGCAGCCCTTGAGAAAGCACCAACAATTATATATTTTTAAACAAATGATCAAACAAAATCAATAAAACCATGAAACGCAGCATCCGCAACGCGTGCCAGGGCCTGATTTATTATTTTATTTCTTCTCATTTTCTAGCGAGCGCTACCGAGTTGATTTTGGGTCACCCTAAAACGACATCCATTTTGACCAGGATCAAAAATTGCTATTCAGGCTACGTTTCATTCATTAACACCAAAAAAACCCCCCACCCAAAACAGCAATTCCAAGAGCGCCTTGGGCCCTGGTAAATATCATAGCAAGCAATCGGTATTTAACAGCTATGCAAATGGGGACATCGGCACCATCGATGACAGCCTCCGAAACATGAACATGAAGTGTGAAGAGACGTGAGGTGCGAAGAGAATATTGCCGGCGCCACGCATACAGTTAGCGAATAGAAAAAAAGGTCGTCTGGAATGCGGCATGGCAGCCATTTTATCAATACAGGGCCGCGCCGCGTGTCTTCAGGGTCATACATCTCGCCGGGTGCAAATGGACGCGCTTAATGAGTGAGTGAGCAGCAGCGCTTTGCAATAACTGTCTGACAAGAGCGCCTCGGGCAGGGGAGCTAAGTGACAGGCGGACAAGCCGACCGGGGGAAACCGTCGGGACACTTGGAGGGGGGGGGGGGGGAGGCGAGGGATGCGACGGCCAGGTTTGCTAGCAGTGCGGGCGCTGGATGAAGAATATGCGCATGTGGAGCTAAAAAAAATATATGTATATATTTGAAAGCAACATTGCTGTAGAGATTCAAAAGGAGTGCTAAACAGCTGACACTGAATTGTAATGCTGGGGTGTTAATGGGAGATAAGGTGAAAATGAGACTTCCAAAATAAAAATATAAATAAAAATTGTGAAACAACAGATGTGTAAAATGGCCTGAAATTGTTGATCCTTGATTGAACCAGACAACCAAAAGCACAAGCTGCTTCTTTTCGAAAGTGAACAGGACGAGGTTGGCCGGCCCGGTCGGGCCAGACGCTCGATGAAAAAGAGCTTTTGGAGCGCGCGGAGGCAAGCGTGAAAGCGGCGCCCTCGGCCATTGATTTCCCAGTGACACCCGAGCGGCTGTTTGGAAGCGATGACCTGTCGGGGCTTCTCAAGGAGAGAGCGCATTCTGTGAGCCGTCACCGGAGGACGCTCAAAGCGGGACACGGCAGAGGGGGACACGTAAGAGACACCCCCCCCCCCCACCCCCACCCCGGACCCGCTCTCGTTCTTCTTCTTTTTTTTTTTTCCGTTTGAAATGATCAATAGCCGCAAGTGGATCTACGGCAGCTCAGGAAGCAACGTTCTATCGCATGTTTTGTTGCGACATTCGAAAACATTTGCGTTCGGATGAAAAGGTCCAGATTAGGTTTAGAACTGGACTATTTCTTCCATAATCATCTTCTCCTGGCATTCCAAAGTGACTTTTCCACAATCTCAACCCCCCCCCCCCCCCCCCAGCAAGCGTTGCCGAGCCGGTGTGAGCTGACAGTATGATTTATTTCATCCATCACGCGGCGGAGTGGAGTTCATTAACTACAAGAATCTGTGTTGTGAGACTCTTAAGACATTGTACGGCTCCGTCGCCCGCATTCATTGTCCTCGGCCTTCCGGCGGCACGCACGCGCGCGCCCGTGTGTCGTTGCGCAACTAATTAAGTGTCACTTTGAATATGACAGATTGCTATCTGCTTATGAGAAATCTCCAAAACGAGACAGGAGCGGAGCGCAGGACGGGCTACTGAAGCGAGCGCGCGCCGTCAACGTGGCGCGTGCCCGCCGCCGCCTTCTCAATCATGCAAAATTGGAATCGTGGCGCCGTTGGGACCGCTGAACTCAATAGCGGCGCTCCAGTCCGCAGGAAAATGCCCCTTCAAAATAACGACATCTTCCAAAAAAAGGACCGCGGCTTAAAGACGAGGCGCTTAACGTTTCTTTCTGCTCTTCGATATCGTTTTCATCAAGCAAAATTTCTTTGCGTCGAATTGCTTTTTTTGCGCCTTTAATCCTGCATCGCAACAGCTGGCGCAGTGGCGCAAGAAGTGACTTCGGTGTGACCGCTGAAGAACAATCGCGGCATTTCCACAAGCTGAAATTGGATGACCGTATTTTTTTCACAACCCTACAGGGCGCATCGTATTAAAAGGCGCAGGCTCAGTTCCCGGCTGCTTTTGTTTCTACTTTGAAGACATACATAAGGAGCACCGACCGCATTCTAGGACGCACGCACGGTAAAACACAGAGATAGGCATTCCGACCCTGGGACGGAACGGTCCGGAGGACGAGAAGTTTATTTTTTTTTGAAAAAGGACGGACGAAGCAAGGACGCAGGTGGGTTTTTGTCCGTCCCTGTAATCGGCACAGGGACAAGGCCGGCATGTAGCCAAACAAGGTATTTTCTTTCCAGGCTATTTCATCTCAACCGTATTTCTATAGCAACACTGTCACCTAGTGTACAGTCAGAGAACATAACAAAGTGCCTACGGACACCCCATTTCGCTCGCTTAAGAAAACCGGCCGTGTTGGAAGTCTCTCGTTACCCGCCCACCATTCTGATGGCTAGCATTTGGAAAAGTTACGTTTTTATGATTAGTATCTTTTCATAGTCACTTTTTTGTGCGGTGAAATACTCATGTTGAGTTGCTCATCACTAAGACATTAAAAATAGAAAAAAAAATAGTGATGCCATTTTCGTTTGATCGTTGGCCAGTCTTATGGGCAACAGTCAATCGCGGCGTTCCTGAGAATAAGGTTCGGTAGGCAGGCGTAAACGCCGCGAATACGTCCACGTTGCAATGTTTGCGACGGAGCCGGAGGGTTGGCAATTATTGTTTCTCGGCAGCAGACGTGATGTTTTATGCCTCTTCCCTTCGTATTTAACCACTGGGCTGTCTTGGAGAGTGACTGAAGTGTTTGTTTGCCTGCATTAGCAGCAAGTCGTAAAAAAAACAAACACGGCCACGCTGCCAGTGACAGTTTGAAGAAGTACAATTAAAAGATTGTATTGATCGTCACCACTTTTCTCGGAAGAGCATGACATTACTCCGAAACTCAGAAAAAAAATGTGGTGGCACACACATTTTTCAGGCAATGGAAATGAGCTCAATAGCCATGGCAAAAAGCCCAAAAGTTGTACGTGGAGACTTTTGATGCATTTATTTTCTCAGTACCCAGATGTCAAGATCTCAAACATTTCTTCCTATAAAATACGCAAAGGAGAGAGAATGGTCCGGCGGTTAGCATGTTAGAGTTCTAACAGTGCTTTGGCGGCAAGCGCTGTTCAGGAACGTGTTTTAATGAAAGGTGCCCGATTGACTCAATTAAAAAAAAAAAAGAAACACTCGTGACCAAATCGACTTTGTGCTTTGATTCATACGGAAAGCATCGAAATGGGCACCCAAAATGATAGCACAGAAAGGAAATGCGGTCTCGTGACGTGAAATGATGAGACCCGGTTCTGGCGTCACGCCTCCAGCGAATATCTCCCCCGCCCCACTTGCGACTTTACCCTCGTAAAAACTTTGCTCAAACTTATTACTGATGGCAGAAGGGACAAATTCAAGACAAATGTGTCAATTTTATCTCAAGTGGAAATGCTGTCAAAAACAAAACAAAAACCCCTCAAAACATTGAGATTGACGACGGCGCGTTGCTCACGGGTACGTTTCATTCCTCTGTCGTCTGTCTTTTCTAATAAACAAATACAAGGTGTCATATTTCAAGCGAAGCTCTGCCGGCAGCTCGCTGCGGGAGATGGACGCAGAGTCGAACGAAGGCGTCTTCAGGATGCTTGATATTGAACAGGAAGTCGGCCATTTTGGTTTGAAGCAGGACACTTTAGAGCGAATGGAGCGCAGCATCCGAGTATGACGAGCTTTTGAGGATTCGGCCGCTCGCAGCTTTAATCCGACTGTTAGCGGCGCGTTTCAGAGGTGTCGAACAGCACTGCCGTCTGACGAAACGAGAGGGAGGCCAGATGACAACGCGGTGGGTCGCATTAGCCGCCATCTAAAGACAGACCTTTTGATCGGGCGCCTCCGTTAGCTCTCATTAGACGCGCGGCTAATGTTGCGACAGCGGCGGGCGTTTGATGGGATCCTCGGGGACCTGTGAGTTCAAGGCGGCCCTTGTCGTCGGCCTCCTTAAGAGTGATGCAACGGACTACAAAGAGCCGACGCAAAGCATGTTTGCGTATGCTAACAGGCGAGCGTCTTTTTCAATTAAAACGACGTCGGGTTTTAAAGCGTGTGCCGCCGGACTGTCAAACTTACAATGAGCGTTTGAAAAGATGACACGGTAGCCTTTTGTTTTACGATTGTTTTACGATTGTTCTCAGCGTTATTGTGATCCTTTGCGGTTTGACTCTGCGGCAGGGGCGGGCCACGTTTGGGTTTCTTTGACGGAAAGGTGAGAAGTTGGAGATCTGCAGCGTGCCTGCCTGCTGTTTCACCGCCGTGACGAGTCCAGCTGAGTTCATATGGATGATTAAAATTCATTTGGGAGTAGCGTGTCAACATTTTTGAAATCGTAAAATCATAAAAAAACGGTCACAGATGTGTTTAGGACTCTTTTGGAAAATGCGGAATGTCTTGGTCAAACTTTTACATTTTATTTACTTATATTTAGAATATTTTACAAGAAATCAACTCATCATTCGAGGAGAGTGAAGAATCCCCCCCCCCCCCCCAAAAAAATAAAACCTACATTTCAGTGAGGCAAATGGCTAAATTATGCAACAAATAGGACGCCGAATTTGATGATGTAAATGCTGGGTGGGCCATACTTGGCGCCCCCGTGCTGAAGAGCGTCGATTCCGAGTAGCCAAGTCACTTCGACCCCGATTCTTTCTCAATCTCGCTCTTCGGGAATAAATAAGCAAAAGCAGTCATGTCCAGATGGCCGCTTGGACTCGGGGCCGTGACTCGGCTTGTTCGACGGGGACGAAAAAGGAAATGTACTTTCTTTTCCGCTCAGTTGGGAAAAAAAAACTCATAAGAGACAAACAAACAACAACCCCCCCCCCTCCCCTCCCCACCCATAAACACAAGAGTCCATTATTTGCATTATTTGCTCGTCCGTTCCAAAGTCGGCGCATACGTTTGACTTTGCGTCTTGTTAATCCTTCCCCCCCTTCCGCCGTGACTCTCATTTCCGTCTCATTACTTTCCTCCGCGGTCTGATCAAAAGGTCCCCGGGAGTCCGCACTCGACCTCGACTCCGTTAACCCCGACTAAGCTCGGTGGCAGCTCGTGTTTTATCACCTGAAGGAGCGCCAACTTTTTCCTGCGGCGCACGCCGAAACTAATTAAAGTTGAGGGCAGAGAAAGCGTCTTGCGAGGAAGGGAAATGAGGAGAATCAGGTTGAGTGAAGAATGTTAGGGAAGGTGGGGTGGGGGGGTCGGGGTGTGGGGTGTGGGGGGGGGGGATTAACAAATGCAGGGAAGAGCTCTGTCTCTCACTCGTTAATCTATAATGTCCCAGATATGCGGTAAACTCGAGCCTGAGTCGGTAAAAGTCTGCCGCCTCTGACTCTTTTGTTTAGCCCCCCCCCCCCCCCCCCCCCCCTCCGCCCTTATCATACAAGCCTGCCCTCCTGCCCCAACTCCAGTGGTGGCAAGTACAAAAGCCAAGGCCACGTGGACTTGACTGCCTACATATATATGGATATATATTTACATATATGTATGTCTGTATCAATGTATGCGCACACTATACATACACACAACGATACACATTCTCTCTCTCTATGGATCGATCGATCGCCCCCCACCTCCCCCCAAACATCTACTTTTTGAATACACAAGCATCTGTCCTTGGACTTGAGTACAATGCGGCGATGGAGTTGTTGTGTCGCCCGCGCCTGACTCTTGCCCTTCCCGGGATTTGAGATCAAACGCGACTGGCTGCCTTTTACCCAACGAGCGGGCCGCCGGCGTTGAAAGAAGTCAGGCGCACAAGCCAGAAAGCGGGAGGCGCACCAAGAGGTGAATTTTCCACCCCAGAGTGTTTACATATCTCAAGATGACTTCAACTGATTTTTTTGTTTTGTTTCTGAGCTTATTAAAAAAAAAAAAAAAAAAAAGTTCAAGTGCAGCCCGGGGAGCGTGTGCGGGCCAGCGCGCTGGGCTTTTTACGGGTTGCGCGTAACAACCCGAGACTCGGATTTTCACGCAGGTCCACCTGGGCCTGAGATCATCGGACAGGCTCCGAGGAGAAAGCCCTTGAACTGCATCCGATACCAAGCGCACGCTCGCACGCACCGCTGCTAAAAAAACGAGAACACGCGCACACATTTTTGCCTGGGGATCGGGAATTCATTACGGAGGACTCGATCGACTACAAGGTGTCGAGAGCGAAAATGGAAGTTTGCGGCAACGGCCAAGACGGACGGAAGAGCCCAAAAGCGGCTCATCGAGTGAAGACGATTGATCAAGGCCGACAAAGAGATTGTCGAACGGCGCCGCGACTCATCATTTGACTCCTGCGATTGTGTTGCGACAAAGTCGCCGGCAGTCGAAGTGAGCGGCGCGAGAAAGCACCTTCGTCCTTCGGCGCCGTCGGTTTCGTGATATGCCGAGGACTCTCCGACGGGGCGGATAATCGAGGTCGTCTGAGCAACCGGGATTGAAATCCGAGAGTGCGCGCGCGGCGCGATGATCGTTTATAGCGGAGATGTTGCGGGCGGCATCTCGTTAAATATTCATCGCGGATCATTGGACATTCATACGCCGTCAGACTGCGAGTGCCACTCGGCCGTTTGTTAAATCTTTCAGCGGAAGGTCAAAACTCCCGAATAACAGCCAGCAGGCGTGATTGCGGCGCACGGCTCTCGCCGGGCTCGTCTGCCATTCGAGCGACAGGCCCGCTGCGGCGTTTTGATCTTTGCCGGCACAGCGTTCGGCAAACCCTCGCCGATCACAAATTCAAACGACGACTGCCCTTTTTATTTTTATGCTTTTTGTCACAGATGTCACGAGATGGCGCCAAAACCTCTGCTGATTGGAAATCGGACAAAATAGTATTCGAGTGATGCTTCTCAATTCGGAGAAGATCTTTGCACGCCAAGGAGGAAGCGAAGATTCGCCCGGCCTGATCGTTGAAGCTCATTTGTGGAATGCGAAGCCATTTATTTATTTCAGATTGAAACATGAGTTTGAGAGGAGAGGAAAGTGTGGGGCACTGGTGGCCGTTGGGGGGGGGGTCACAGGTTGTGACATCATCACGGTTTCAACTCTGACCTCATTGACCGAGCACGTTATCCTCCCACGATCCCACACAGCGACATACGAAACATGTCCGACGCTTTATGATTTGCCTCCCTCTTCATCAACGTGACAAGCCAAGATCCCCCCCACCCCCCACCCTCACCCCCCCTGGTCTTCTACCCGAAAGCGAAACCTCAATTTACAAACGTTGGCAATCGCACAAACAAAGAAATGAAACGAAATTTACAAATATAGTGTCATCAAATGACTGCTTCTTGTTTTGTTTTGTTTTTTTTTTTTACAGTCCACCGAGGGATTACCGTCGGGCAACTCTAAACATCTTCAGGCGGTTGGGTTGGCATCGATTACCGCGAGCGAGGGAAAGGCGCCGACACTGAACAGCGCCCCCTGGCATTGAATTCAGCCTTGAATGACTTGGCGCGACACGCAACGAGCGCTTGAAAAACAATGCCGACAGACGGCCATCCGAACAGGAGCGCGGCGCACTGCCGCGCATGGTCATTGGCGTCGCAGGCGCCAGACAAAAAGCGGCCGCGCGGGTTTCCACGGCGCTTCGAAATCGGACTGCTCCGTGTTCAACTTGCTATGATTTGGTGTGTGTCTGTGTGTGCGCGTATATAAATTGTCGGTATGAAAGTGCACAACATAAAAGAAGAAAGCCTTCAGCATTGAATGCTTGCCCCCCCCCAAGGTTCACTTTAGCAGTGGCCGTCGGTCGGGTTAAAAACAACTTGATGCTGACCCACATCGCTCGGGGGAGAGAAATCATTTTTCCGTCAGCGGCGATTTGGGGGCCGAGGCCGGTCGCGGCGCCAACAAGAGAAGGAGCGACCGCGTGGGCTGACCGATGTAGGCCGCAACCTTTTGTGCATCTGTCAAGTGTCTCGAGCGGGACACTTCGCACCGGGGGAAGCGCAGATGGAATGAAGAAGAAAAAAAAAAAAAAAAAAAAAAAAAAAGCTCCGTGGTTTTGCTACAGGCCAATGTCGAGTCTGGCATTTGTTACTATGCCGACCGGAGAGTCATTTACGACTCCGGCGGGCTTCAACTGGCCGAGAGTGGGGAACAAAAGTGAACGCCCCCCCAGAGAGAATTTGAAAAAAAAAAAAAAAAGAAAAAGAAAAAAACTTCCTACAGTACAAACTGTCTGCAGCGGATATAAAAAGTCAACACACCGCCGTTCAAATGTCAGGGTCTCTGGTAGAAGAAAATGACCGTTCTATGGATTCTGCCCCCCACACACACAATTTTGAATCAAACCTGTACAAGTAAAAAGAAACAAGGGCAATAAGGCGGTGCACTGGCGTGTCCTCCAGGCATGCCGCATTCATGATTCAAAGTGAGCCAAACGGCAGCACTCGGAGGCAATTGTGGCGATGGGCGCATAGCAGGCAAAAAAAGAAAAAACAAAAAAAAATCATCCCTGATTATTGCGCGACGGCTTTTGTGCCTTGAGGATGAAATGACATTTCTAAGCGTGGCCTTTTTCCTTCTGCCAGTTGAGTTATTAAGTGGCACTTTCGGAGATGAGCTGTTTGCGCTGAAAGGGGCAGCAAGTTTGCCAAAGTCCTTCGAAAGCAAATACTTTAATAAAAATGCCTTTCTAGCAGAGGTGGGGGGGGGGGGGGGCGACTCTAGTCAAAGTTCAGTTACTAATTTCGGAACTTGGGACTTGAAAGTAGGAGGAAGCGGGTGTTAAATTCATTTATAATGAATTTTAAAAAGTCATTTTGGTGGGTCCGAAAAAGGGCCGTCCAAATGATGATCAAAACACAGCGGCGGGCACGGTGGGGAGCTCTGTTTGGAAAACGATGCAAATTGTCACCATTGGGGGTCGCGCTTCAGTCGACTAGCACAAGTGAGTTTGGAATACGAGAAAAATGACGAGAGGGGCTGCTCGATGCTGCACCATGAGAAGACCTTGCGCAAAACCAAATTCGACGTTTGAGAACCTCGAAAATATTCACTTGGGCCCAAAGAGGCTGATTGGGAATCATTTGCAATGCAGCCTACTTTGAAAAGTCGAAGATGAGTTTGGAGAGGCCGCAAAGCAGAGCGACTCCGCGTTTGAAGGTCAAGTGCAGAGATGAAACAAAACACGGCATGAGCAAGTGATGACCCAAATAAGGACAGCCGAATATTCCGAAGAGAAGGACAGGGCAAATCTATTTTTTTTTTTTAAAAAAGGCTTTTTGGCGGGTCGGGGGAGGGGGGGGGGGGGATAAATTATCATCTCAAGTAAGGCCCACGCCAAGGTGAACTGGAGTTCAATCTAGTGCCGAATCAAAGCACGTTGTCAGTTGGAGGAGTTTGCGCTCACCTTCTTCTTTGCAGCCACTTGAGCAGATTGCAGACTTGCATGAATAAACAACATCCTTCAGATGATTTTAGCACCCGCTCAAAAGCAGACTTTTTTCTTTTTTTTTTAAATTACCGCACTTTGCTTTCATCATGCACGGAGATACATCCTCACGTACAAAACTAGCCAATGGATACGTCATGCTACATGCCTACAAGGAAAGGCAATTTTATTTGGACAGCATATTTCATGGACAAGCCGACTTCACGTGCTTTGCGCGATTCAAAGTACAACGTACACGTTTCACTTTTTGGATTATCCAGACAATTTCCAATCCGCTCATCCCCAGGTGAATCGTGGGTGCGCTGGAGCCTATCCCAGTCGTTTCCGGGCAGTAGGTGGGTGGAAGGGGGGGGGGGGGAGACACCCTGAACCGGTTGCCAGCCAATCGCAGGGCACACGGAGACGAATGACCAGTCGCACGCAGACACTCACACCGAGGGACAATTTCAAGTATTCCATTAGCCTGCCATGCATGTTTTGGGAATGTGGGAGGAAACCGGAGTACCGGCAGAAAAGCCACACAGGCACAAATGACCATTCGCGCGCAGACACTCACACCGAGGGACAATTTCGAGTATTCCATTAGCCTGCCATGCATGTTTTGGGAATGTGGGAGGAAACCGGAGTACCCGCAGAAAAGCCACACAGGCACAAATGGCCATTCGTGCGCAGACACTCACACCGAGGGACAATTTCGAGTATTCCATTAGCCTGCCATGCATGTTTTGGCAATGTGGGAGGAAACCGGAGTACCCGCAGAAAAGCCACACAGGCACAAATGACCATTCGCGCGCAGACACTCACACCGAGGGACAATTTCGAGTATTCCATTAGCCTGCCATGCATGTTTTGGGAATGTGGGAGGAAACCGGAGTACCCGCAGAAAAGCCACACAGGCACAAATGACCATTCGCGCGCAGACACTCACACCGAGGGACAATTTCGAGTATTCCATTAGCCTGCCATGCATGTTTTGGGAATGTGGGAGGAAACCGGAGTACCCGCAGAAAAGCCACACAGGCACAAATGACCATTCGCGCGCAGACACTCACACCGAGGGACAATTTCGAGTATTCCATTAGCCTGCCATGCATGTTTTGGGAATGTGGGAGGAAACCGGAGTACCCGCAGAAAAGCCACACAGGCACGGGGAGAACCCGCAAAAGCCATACGAATAGGCCAGAGCTCAGACTTGAACCCTGCACCTGTGAGGCAGACGTGCGAACCGGTCGCCCACCGTGCGGCGCCCTTTCGGATGATCAGACTGAAAAATCGTTTTGGTAGTCTAGTCTAGTTGCTCGAAAATGGTGGATGTTCACTTGGCTTAGTTTCCCGGTCATATTTTGGGGTGGTATTAGGGTCAATTAGCCCAAGCTGCAAAAAGCAAATGTGTGGACAGTCTGCTCTGGGCTTGGTTCAATCCGCTTCACATGCTTTGCGGAAGCCATTTTGTCAAGCTGGGTCTGTGGCTCCTTTGTGTGTGTGTGTGTGTGTGTGTTTAACAGATTCTATTGGAATAGACAAAATAAAACAGCAATTTTTCCCCACACATCCCCTTGAAAGTCATCGGTGCACCGTCCTACGCATGTTTAGCGACGGATTCGCCGGCCTGGCCCACCACGTTATGATCCCCTTTTTCTAGTTGTTGGTTTCCAAAAGATCTCCTTCAAGACGGGTTAACTTTGTGATTAAATGCAAGCGGGCTCGGAATGAGTGCGTTCTGGGTTTTTTTTTGACCGGCGGAACATTTATCAAGCGGCAAGCGGGCGTCCTTTCAGCCGGAGAGCTTTCCCGCCGCGTCCGCCGCTCACCTTTTTAAATGAAAGGAAATGAGACTTCCATTACTGTCTGGAGGCACCACCTGCCGCTTATGCCGTCGCCGTAATCCAAAGATGTCAACAACTGACACCTCAATCACGCTCACCATCTCCTTGGGGAAAATTGCCCCATCCACCTCAGGAAAGTGGCAAGAAAACGGTATTTTTGGCCCCGCTATTTTGATGCTTAGGTGCATTTAGGGCCCGGCGGAGTGCATTACGCCCGCTAGACAGATTTGATGCTATTACGAGATGGCTCCATAATTCCAGTATCAACTGCGGAGTGGAGGTGACAACGCCGCAGCCTTCAAATATCTCCGAAATGACGCCTTGCGCAGAATGAAAAGAATGGTTGACTCCGGCAGCGCTTCTCAAAGAGGGGCTGGCCGGAGAGCGAGCTTGGCTGAACATTTGCAAGAAATTTTGTCACGTCCTACATTATATATGAAGAGACTTGCACAAGCCTATTGAAAAAAAAACAAAAACGTAGTCAAGCAGTGACGCCTCCCCTGTTTGAGCTTTGGGCCAGTTCAAATTATTGCCATCCACAAATGCATTTCTTTTTTTTTTTTTAGTCCTATGTTGTGGTTTTTTGTTTTTTTTTAGAACCAAAGTCACATTTTTGTGAAGAACATTGAGCTAACTGTATAAAGACCCACTATTCAATAAATAAAGTTGTATTTTTGACATTGACTTCAAATGTCGCTTTCTTCCGGTGGCGTAACCTCACGCGGTCGTGCTAGCTTCAGGAGCTTTGCTGAAACTAATTTGGAATATCCACCTCTGTTAAAAAAGAAAAATGTCACTCCCTCGTTTGCAAACAACTGAGCATGAGATTCTAACGAGGAGCGGAGCAACATTTTAAAACAGGAAACTGCGTCTGTAATATCCCAATGTTTTGACTTTTTTTATATTCACTCGTCACTTTTTTAGTCCCCTTCAAAGACTAACGAATGCATATTTAGTCCAACAACTGTTAATGAGTGGCTCATCCTAACATCACAGGGGCGTACGAATGCAAATGAAGCACGGCTCGTCGACGTTCCTTTTGGAAACGTTTTCGCCAGTGCTTAATAATTCATGAACGCTAATGCAAACTGCTGATAAATGGTACCATGACTAATTCATTATTATTGTAATATTAGCTGAAATTGAATAGATGTGCGTCATTTGCGGAGGGCTCTATTTTAGGTTCCGACGCTTTGGCCAGACAGCAAAATTGAGCGGGTAGATTCATGCTAATAGGAAATAGGGAAGCGGGCTAATCGTTTTTTTTGTTTTTTTTTTAGCTCCACCGCCAACCTTGCCTTTCTTTTTGAAATCTATATTGATGCGCTTCCTTTTTAGAATCAAATATAGACTCCCAGAGAGTAATTTCTATTTGTATTTCCAATTACGATCACTCTCGCCTTAAGATCACGTGCAGACTAATGAGTCAATGGAGGCTTTTGTCGTTTATTCCAAACTGAGGAAGCCTCAGAAATAAGACCCCGAAAAGGATATTGATTCAAAACTCGGCAAGAGAGCTAACGCAGGGAGCAACATATTATTTTTTCAAAATGGCGTTTTTCCGAAGCAGGCCAAATTAAAATCCATGCAAACTGTTTTTTGTGTGTGTGTGTGTGTGTGTATGTATGGGCACCAGCCATTGCGTCGCTTGGTATGACAATGAAATCTAAGTGTGGTCACCAACGGACCTCCGCCATCCTGTTTTTCACCATATTTAATGTGTACCGGCGTCCGATTGGAGCCGATTTGGGCAAATTCACAAGCGGGACCAAATGGCTTCTTCAAAACAAAATGGCCGACTTTTCTCTGCAATTTTTCTGATGTCAATGTAAGATGCGTGCGCACAATTTGATGTTGATCAGTGAAACTGGTGTCCGGTGGCGATTTTTGGACCGTGCCTTTCGAATCCACCCCAAGGGCGGGCATTCACTCACAAAATGGCTACTCCAAAACCAAAACCGGCATGGGTCTTTTTACAGCATGTGCTGTATTTCAACATTTTTTGTTGATCGGTAAAATTGTAATCTGGGACTGTTCCCCTTCCCACGCCCTCAACAAATTCGAATCCAGTAGTAGGCTTGAAATGGCCACGAAATAGCTGCTGCAAATAAAATGGCAAACTTCCTGTTCAATATCGGGCATCGGTTCTTGTCCACCTAGTTTCTTGTTGATCTGTTCAAATGATGTCTGCAGCCGATTTTTGGGATATTTTTGGGAAACTGAATAGAGGCCTGCAATTCACTCCCAACGGTCGGTCAAGTCCCTTTTTTCGATTCCCGGCCTGGCTCTCTTTGGAGACATTTCATATCCGGGGGTTCAGTTGTTTGGATGTGTGTTGCATCTGTTGTTGTCCTCCGCGCGGGGTTGTTCCCATTTGGTGGCGCTTCCAGATGTTGCCGTCCGCCGCAGTCGGTCAGTCGGCGGCGATCGATCGGCGGCAAACGTTCATTCCTTTAGCACAGCGGACGTCCTGACAGGAAGTGGCAGGAAAACACGGGAGTTATTAATGGCATTAATTAAGACTCCGTGCCGAAGGAATAGAAGTCTCATTAATGTCCACGCTAACGCCGATGTTTTTCCCGCTTCTTCGCGGCAAGCGGCTTGAAAAAAGTTCAACCGCGACCCGCGGAACACATCGATCGTCCGATGCGACGCCGCTGCAAAGCTCAAACTTAAAAACAACGTGACCGATGCACAACCACCGGCGGTCGACATCGACGGCCCACTTTGGCTACATCAGCCCAGTTTGTGAGTCCAAACTAGTTTCTTCCTGGTGAAAGGAGAGAGTCTTTCATTTGGTAGTTTGGTGTGCGCATAAAATCACGGACCACGACAACCTGCGCTTCGCGAAAAGGTCAAAATGCTCAAAAAGGGCGAAACCCAGACGCCGCGAAACTCATAAATGCGCTCCGAATGACCCGGATGAAGGTTAGGGTGTAAAGGCGAGCAGTCGGCAAATTTGCTAAGGGTGGATTGCGAGCAGGCAAGATGCCGACAAATCCAAACGGGTTTGCGTGACCGCAGAAGGCTTCATCCGAGCGTGCGACTGACAGATCGCACCCTTTGGGCCCATCCACGGTTACACTCCCGCCTCCGCTTAGTTCGGGGCCTGCGCGCGGCTCATCCGCAGAGCCTATCGGTGTCTGCCAGCCCATCGGCAGGTGCGGGGGGCAAGCGCGTCATTCCTGCTCTAAGGAGCAGCACGGGGGGGACATGATGCATGCGGACAAGGCAGAAAGCAGGCGGTGGCCGCTATCAACGTGAAGACGCTCACTCGGGCTCCGCCAAGTGAAACTAAAACAAGTTGACAACCTGTAGATATTTTTAGCGAGGCGGGCGGCTATGATGTCCGAGTCCACCCGCGGTCTGGAAGAGCCCGCGTGGGCCTCTGTGCGCAACTTGGGTTCATTGAGCCGATGCTTGTCGTTTTGGATCACCTTCTCGCTCGGTTTTTGTCTCGGGGAGCCCATGCGCTATTCGAGGGTGACGGATGGTCGCGACGGGGCGACGAGGAGAGCGACTGACGGAACGCTGCTGGAATAGAGCGCAGACCTTCACCGAGGCCGAGCTTTAGACATGTCAGAAAGGCGCAAGACAACGGTGGCTTCTTGCAACTGCTCTCATTTTGTATTTCTCGGTGAGACTGTCGGTCCCGTTCAATCAACGGCGACGTACGTGGCCCACACGCGTTTACTGAATGCCCGGGAAAAACGTATGTTTCTCGTGGAGGAGGGTCTCATCCCATTTGTCTGTAAAATTCCATGGGTGTGAACTACCGTAGTGACGCCGCTTGATGGCATCGCTTTGGATTTGAGATCAGCACCGCTTTCGAGTAGAAGAGGAGGAGGAGGAGACCCCGAGGAAGACCCAGGACACGCTGGAGAGACTATGTCACCCAGCTGGCCTGGGAACGTCTCGGGATCCCCCGGGGAGAGCTGGAAGAAGTAGCTAGGGAGAGGGAAGTCTGGGCTTCCCTGCTAAAGCTGTTGCCCCCGCGACCCGGCCCCGGATAAGCGGTAGATGATGGATGGATGGATGGATGAACTACCGTAGTGACGCCACTTGATGGCATCGCTTTGGATTTGAGATCAGCACCGCTTTCGAGTAGAAGATTTAGGGGGGGGGGGTCAATGTCAGCTTGACGGGTCATTTATGGTACTGTGAGTTTAGCAACGGAGCTATAATTTGGCACAAAGAAGTCTCTCAACTCTGGAGTTTGAATTTCTCTCTACATTTTGTGTCACGGTTTTGTTATGTGGGCGGGGGGGGGGGGGGCGGAACCTGACAAATGCGATCACGAGGCACACCAGGGCAAGACTGGAGTGGCGTGAGGGCACCGATTGGTCAACACAAGGTTCAGGGCTGACGAAAACTTAACGAGTGGGCATGGACACGGCGAAAGCATGACAATACATGAAACAAAACTCAAAATCAGCAAAAACACAGGTTCTGACATTTGGTCCCTGACAAACAAACATGAAACCATTCACAACAAATTCAGGGGGGTAGGGGGGACAGCTGGTGGCATTTTGTGTTCATTAGGCCGCTTTGCGGCATTCACTCGACGGCATCAAATTCTGGCATAAATCAGGTGGAACGCATCTGTGAAATTAAAGCGTGAGAAAATTGGGCATGAAATGAAGAGAACAAGTGCTGCCGATTTTGTGCAAGAGAAGAAGAAGAAGAAGAAAAAAAAGCAAATGGCTACAGTGGACTTTTAATAGCTACTCCCATCGGGACGCTGTGACAAGCTGTCAGCAACAACTCTCCTGATACGGCTTGACGTCGCCTTAAAACTTTGAAGAGTTTGACTTTTTGAGTGCCGTGAATACTTGAACAGAGATTTTTTTTTTTTTTTTAGGGGGAGCAAATAAGAGTGCGAATTGTCTTTTTACTTGTTCGCCTCTTTGAAGTTTTTCTCTTTTACCAGCGGAGAGAACAGAGGGAGGGTTGGTTTTTGCGAAGGTATCCTGTTGAATTAAGATGACGACAAAGAAGCTACGCGTGCAATTTCACATCAGTTCTGTCCGCAGAACCGTCGCCGTGTTCTCGCAAACACGACGATATTCTTAATGGGCGAGGCGGGGGTGCGGGGGGGGGGGGGGAGTTCTGCCGCAAGCAAGGATACAAGCAGCTGTAGTTGCCCAACAGCTGGTGGCGGCATTGCCATTGGCGAAGAAGACCCAGACAGAAAAATGGCTTTCATTTCCTTGCCCCATCTCACCGCGTCATTCGGGCCCTGGTTGACGACTCACGCCAACATCTGATTGAGAACTACTTTTGCGATGAACAAAGCCTCTCTGAACGTGCGCGGAAGGCGGAGACAACAATGACGATCTTGGAAGCAAACTTAAGATGACATTGCTCATTTGCCGAGCGACCGCTTCATTACGACTCCCAGAAACGAGAGCGCGGGGGGACAGGGCGGACACAAAAGGGGGCAAGAGGCGGAGGCGGCGGCGGCGGGTGGGTGGGGGGTGGGGGGGCTTTGATTCACGCGTGCGGAATAACAAACAGCCTCCCGGAAGAGAGGAAGTCGAACGTGAAGGGCACAGTGAATTAGAGTCGAGATAAAGACAAGCAGGAGCTCCTCTGCAATTGTACAAATGTTCCCCGTCTGTCAGCCGCACGACAAACGCGGAGGCGGTGAGTAAGTAAAAACAACATCATGCGTACGGGGCGGCGCTGACTCTTGACGAATGGGTGCGACCGACGCCACACACACACACACACACAAACTCGGAGCTAAGCAAGACGGATGGAACGGCGTTCCAAAACCCCTCGCCATCCATTTTCCTAAACCTGTTCCGGGTCGCCAAGGGCCGGAACAAAATCCTCGTTGGCTTCTGGCTTAAGACACCCCTCACGACACCCCGGACCGGTCTCGAGACACCGGAAGAAATCCGGACAAAATTCAAGACGCTCTGAATGTCTTCGGTCAGTTCCAGACTTGGTTTTGCCTCTGGAGGCTACGTTCACATGAGGCTACGTTCACATGAGGCTACGTTCCTCCTCCTCCTCTCTTCCAATCAATTGGCCGGCCGGACCGCGGACACCCCGACACTCGCAAGGGACGATGAGCACAAGAACACGCCAGAAAGGCTAATAGTTAGCCTCGCTTCCATGAGGTCTTTCTTTGTCTCTTCAGGCAGGCCCGGATGGCCTGTTGCAGGTCAGTCTCGGTACCGCCGTGGATGTGGTGATTTGAAAATATGGAAAAATCACTCTGGGCCGCTGAACAAAGACCGGCCAGAATCAGAGCAGCCGCGTGGAAAGAAATAAATTACCGGTGTCCTAGGAAGGAAAACAAAGTTCGAAACATTGTGAGAGCTGTAAAGACCCCGAAACTAAGTGTTCCACATCACTAACGACCTCCAGGAGCAAAACACTCATTAGAGACAGAAAAGGAAGGCTCGGATGTAACATGGAGGAGGGGGCATGGGGGTCTTGTCCTTAGTCTTGCTCTGTTTGTTATAGTGAGAAACTTTAATTGTGCCGGAGACAACTGCAAATACACGAACCGAGCGGACACGACGGCTTCACGTAAACTAGAACCGACAAACAGGACGTTTGATCTTTTCACGACCTATTCGGACATACGAACACAAAGCAATCAAGGCCGCCAGTTGCTGACCTTTTGGGTGATTTTTTTTTTTTTCCCAGTCACTGGAGCCACTCAGAAATGCAGATGTTGGGCAACTGGCGGGCTGCAAATGGAAATGTTAAAGCCAGCGGGAACGCCGCTGACATTCCGCCTTCTGGAGAAAATATGAGGTTGCAAAACCGAAATTAACCAACATTCGTTACTATCGGGGCAAAGAAGAAGAAGAACATCACGAGACCATATCACGACGATGATTATCACGGTATTGTGGGGAGGTTGGGGTGGGGGGGGGGGGAAGCTCACGATACTGTATAAAAAGTCATATTGTAAAAAAATATATGTATTGCGTTTGTGTATATCAAGTTAATTTGTGGAGTACCTCAAGCGTGTTGCGTTCGCCTTCATCTGGCGATGAGCGTGCTGTTCTAAACGTCGGTGGCCAAAACGTGGCGAATGCAAATTAAACTGCACTGATAAACTAACCACCAGAGGGTGCTGGAACTGCACCTATCGAACAGACGTGCTACTTTTAAAACCTCGACATGACGACCATATCGTGGGTATTTTAATACCCCGATATTGCGATATCGCCGTTTTCATTACCGTTGCGCACGCATGTTATGTTGCGCAATACACACGAAATAATGACATAACATCACAGTGTGTCTGCATGAATGATCGAGTCGTGAACATTGTGAAAGCCTCTCTCTCTCTCTCTCTCTCCACCCCTCCCTTGTCTCCCCCCCACTCTCTCGGGGCTTAGCGGTTATCCTGAAGCTGATTACGGCCTGGCTCAGTTAACTCAGAGTTGTCAAGTGGAGCAAACGAGCCTGTGAGATGAAGAAACAAATTAAGAGCTGACAACAAACAGTATCGTATTAATTTCAGATCCCATTCAAGTGTGTGAAAAAACAATCTGTTGTTGCAGGGTAGAGCGTGCACTAAAATTACCCTCGGCCTCTTTCACACAATTAAAGGAACTGCAGAAGGGGCCCCACTTCACTTGTCATTTGATATTTTATGCTTGCACTAGCAAGCTGGCACATTGTGGGAAGACAGGGGGAGCCATCTCGAAATATAGTTTGTAACATTCATAGTTCACTAGCAGCGGACCTGAGCTCATTGGAGATTTTGTTCAATCTGTATGCAAACAATATTCGTCACATCCCGGCTGGTTTACTGTAACTTGGACTTGATTTTGGAGTCAGCCAATCCTCCATGAAACGTCTCCAGTTGGTCCAGAATGCCGCTGCTAGCCTCATGACTGGTACTCGTAAGAGGGAGCACGTCACTCCTATTCTGGCATCCCTTCACTGGCTCATTTTAGAATTCTTTTGAAGATCCAATGATTTCTTTTCACATTTTTAATGCCCGGCACCTCAGCTCTGCAGTCCAGACATTATTAGAGCTCGCGAAAACAAAGCGTTGCTGATCCCTCTCTTTGGAATGAACGTTGGGCAAGCCCTCTCGCTGGCCCTCTTTCAAACCCGTCTTCAAACTCATTTTTATTCTTTGGCTTTTGACTCAGCATGAGACTTGATTTTTTTTGCGCTTTCAACTTGTCCTTGTTATTTATTGATTGCTTTATTGTTTGTTGTATGAATTCTTCTTGCTCCACGTACAGCACTTTGTATACAACGTGGTTTGTTTCAAAGTGCTCTACAAATACGGCTGAGGCGTGTTGGTACCCCCACGTGAGGAAATCCACACAAAAGTCTCAAAAATCCACACCCCAAAAGACAAAGCATGTCACCCGTCGATATTTGTTCTGTAGCCAATGACTCCAATTTTATTTTTATTTTTTTATTGCTACCCCCAAATTTGAGCACTGCCGTTTAGATACGTGCAAAACAGGTAATTTTAAGCGAGTTCATTTTTCTCTTGACTACTCGAGCTACTTAATACAGAGAAGAAGAAAAAAAGCCCATCACCATCACTTTGCGCTCACCGACAAGCGTTGGCTAATATGATGGTTATTAGCTGACACTAAAGGCGTCATTTTCACTGAACTGAGGCTGACTGATGTGTGCGGTTGGACACTATGTGTTTAAATGAGTCATTGGTCTATGCACACGCGCGCACACACGCGCGCACACACACACACACACACACATTTTCAGACTTGAAATGTACACAGACAGCCTGCAGTGATGCGTGACCAGAGGGAAACATATCCTTCGGAATAACGACGATAAAGCTTTCCAAATACGGCCCGCCGTTGTAAACATCTCCTATTCAGCAAATCATTGAACTCTTTCAACACACGGGACTATAAACTTGCCGCCGAAAAGTAAAAGCTTGACTTCAGCACTTTAACTATTAGCTTCTTTAATGGACATTATTACGACACTTGATTACAAAAGCCAATTGGTGCTTTTAAAGCCTTCCGGGTGTATCAAGACTAAGAATGGTGGCAAAGCCATTAAACAGAGATTCACCTTAATTGTCACTTGGAACACGCTTCATTTATGGCGAGGGCTTCCCAGAGGAGACGGGGCTGTCTTTTCGCCACCGGCGCAAATCCAGCGCGGCTCTGGGTGTGACTCTACAAGGAGGCGGGTTAGACCGCGTGTTTGTAATTTTGCAGATGTAAATCAGAGGGCGTAACTACCAAAAAAAAAAAACCCCAGACTGTACTGAAATTTGTCTGTCAAAAATGGAGATGAAAAGTGAGTTGGAGGTTGACTCAATATGTTGTTCATTTTTCCATTCGTGTTTTTTTTAAATTATCTATTTATTATTTTTTTATTTTTTTGCAAGGCTTCATTGCAGTATCCATTAAGTCTATGAGGGTTTGCCTGAATTTACAGCCACCACTCAAACATGATTAGTTTCCTGACGTCTATATTAAGGTCGCAGGCAGCTGAGAATTAATCAAGCAATTCCACACAATTATCATCCTCACCTGAAGAGATGAAAAATCAGCGGCATTGTACGAAACTACTCGTCTCGGCATGTGAGCAAATCCAACGCATTGTTGCTGGAGCGAGCCTTTTGTAAAGATGTGTTAAATTGGTCAACAACACCGGCGCGTTGGATTTTATTATGCAGCATAATGTGTCCTCGTTCCATTGCGGTCCACATGAGGGCAATTTAGATTTTTGTTTCTGACACCGTGAGGACATTCTGTGACATGAATGTAAATCCATCTGCGCAAATCGGATGTTCTCAAAGAGGTGATTTATTCTGAAGTGAATCCAAACTTTCTGCGTTGGGCATGTTGAAGTGGTGTGATCAGGGAAGTTTCTTGTGCCCTCTTTTATTAAACAACATATGAAATGAATAAAAAGAAGGAATTGCTGAAATGCCTGCGGGGCGGGGGGGGGGGGGGGGGGGTAATTCCCCCACGAAGATGAGGAACGTTTTAAACAGTTTTCAGCTGTTAGCATTAGCTTAATTGGCATTAGCAAAGCATTGGGAAAGCATTGTTTCGAAGGCTAGCGAGCTTCTTTAGGCCCGCAAGCTTGCGCTGACCTCTTTGGTTTGGCTTCAGGAGCGTTGCTGACTATCTTAGATAATTCATTCACCCCTGAAAAAAAGACATCAGGTAAGCTGAGGATTCAGAAGTGATGTGAAATCAGCAGCATTTCGGATCGACAGGCACGTTCATCACCCATTTTTGATTTTTAAAATTGTTTGTACGTAGTCAAGAAATAATGACTCGATTTATCTCACTCTATTTTGAATACGTAACAACTGCGGCGAGCTAACGTTGGCTCGTTGACTTGCTAATGCTAGCTTAGTCTTGCTAGCTACTTTTGTCGGCGCTCAGGTAAACCGAGGACCCGCCGCGCTCGTTCTGCACACGTGCAGGACGAGCAGCATTTGCACTGACTTCCAGTCGCAGCTTGTCAGTAGCATGGACATTACTCCTTAGCTCATTGTTAGCTTCGTTTCAACAGCAAGGTCGAGGGTATTCGTAGGCACCGCTCTCAAAATATGATTTTATCACTCTAACAACCACGCAACCATGTTTTCATCGGATAAGAAATGCCACGTGGAAACCCCAGAATTGGATCCAATGAAGGATGGTGGCGATAAGCACTTGGACAAATGCACACAATGCACCATGTTATTACCTCCGTAATGGCTAAGAAGCTCATCAGCGCTATCACATTTGTTTCTGCCAGGCCACACGGCGAGATAACGTGACTCCTTTAATGAATCCCCCGTGCCATGTACTTCACTCCAAATCCTCCTTTACGGTTTTCAGATTCCTCCCGTACTGGCCAAATTGAATTATTACACCGGCGATACGGTCAGGGTGACTTTAAAAACCCCGCAAGTTTGTACTCGTCAGGAACTACTTTCCAAAAGGTTGTCAGACTTGTACAACACTGCTCTGAAGTGACTAACAAAATAAATAAAACAATAAAATAGAAGCCATAAATCCTTTTGCTTTAAGGGGAAGCCACCCCCCCCTGCCCCCAAAATTTCTCAACAATGATGTTCTATGTGCCTCTATTAGTCTAAACATGGCATTTATATTAAGATTGCGTTTGCGCAATATGAGTTAAGCAACAAAATATTGTCGTTTTGGTCCATCTCAGGGGGGCGGCCATTTTGCCACCGGACTGAAAACACAGTTGCTCAAGGGCTCCGGTAATAACCAATCATTGCTCACCCGTTTTCGGAGCTTTGCAAATATGCAAACGTGTAAATTTATGATGAGCGACAGGGGAACGCGGGAAAGCGCCGCGCTTGGAGTGGTTATTTCAAGCGTTCTCGATACTCGCCCTTAGACCGACTTCTCGAGTGTCTCTGCCGTCAGTAATTCAGAGTTCAAAGCAGTTGGCCTTGATCGGCGCGCCAATGACCGTCATCACCTCTGTTTGCGGCGCTATTACCGCCTGTCGGGCCGGGGCGGGGCGGGCCCAGACAATCACCGACTAATTGCTTTATCGGAGCCTTTTGTCGAAAGGGTTCGAAATTGAGTTTGAGCGCCGAGCGGGCGAGGGGGTGGGACCATAAATTGAAAGGGCTAAGGGAAGAGAAATTCAATTTGCACACAGCCCCTTGTCAGAAAAGCTTACCTGAGCGGCTGTTAGGGTGTCAGGATGACACAAGTGAGCGAAAAGGCGATAACTACATTACAGCGGGAACGAACACATCTCTGTCTAAAAGGGGCCAGCTGAGGAGAGTCATCGCATAGCAGCCACCGGCACGTCCGCTCTTTCCGAAAGGGTTGCGAGCGCCGGTCGCCATGGTTACTCGAGATCCAACCTGGATTAAAACACAGGTTTGACGAGTTTGAAGGCGATAACGGGCGTAGGCATGAACGAAATAAAGCCGTGAAGGAGTTGCTTCGCCGCTCTGTTTCGGTGTGTTGCGTCCTCCATGTTGCTTTTGTTTTTCTATTTGCTTGCTCCTGTAATATTAAAGCGGCTAATGGCCAGAGACAAGCTGATTGTATGTTTTTACAAAAAGAGGATTCCGGGAAACATTGGGAGCAATCAAAGTGCGAAATCGCCAGGTGACAAACTCATCTTGGTCGCGACCGTTTCCCTTGGAAGGCCTGTGAAACCATATCGAGGAGGTCAAGAAAAATCGTTTCCTGTAACTGCAACGAGGGTTTTGGCAACAAGAAAATGCCGACAATATCTGTCATTTATGACGTATCAAAAGCATCATGGGAGTTGACCCGTTTGATTTGCTTTTGCGGGCCGCATAAAATGATGTGGTCGGCCAGACTTGGCCCCTGGGCCTCGAGTTTGACATTTGCGTACCAAACAAAGTCTATAAAACATGGTTCAAAGCAACAACGATATAAAAAGGGATAAACAAAGGACGAATGCACAAAACTAAACAGGAAGTTGGACAGAACGGTTTGACAAAGTTATTGGCGGCACAGCTTTTATACATTGAGCACAAAGACGTTCATCTGGTCTACTATTGGTTCATTTAGATTGAAGGTTTCTTTTTTCCAGACAATGGTCTATGTTTGTAGGGTGCGGGCGGTGAAGAGGAAAACTCTGACCAGGCCGAAGACGAGGTTTTTTTTAGACACGTCACCAGCAAGTATGAACAGCTCCAATGAAGGCTGAAGCAACAGCTGAGACTCTCAGCCAGGTCAGAGTTTTTCTCTTAACGACAAAAAAAAAACAAGACAATTGTCTGGAAAGAAGAAAGCTGACACCTTTTAGTGATTTATTTTTTATTTGACGGCGAACGGGTATCCTAAACCCAAAAACATTTTGTCTTGTTAGCATTCACTGCATTTATTGTCGTTTCCCAAAAAAATGATTAAATGGGGGCTTTGTTATCCCACACGCACAATCGGCACATACGCTAATTCCTGCAACGAGTTCTACCCCGCGGCCGCGGTTTTTGAAGAGAAGGTCAAGATTCCGGGAAGTCCCGCGCTGCACAGACCGCCTCTTCAGCAAGGCTGAAGCGTCCTTCAACTAAGTCTTTAATGCCTTCTGGTCCATATAGAGAGAAAGAAAGAGAAAAAAAAAATCCTCTTGTTCAGCGTCCATAAAAAGCACTGAGTGGCTTTTTACAGGCACTCAGCGCAGAGATGCTCGGGTATTTTCACACATTGACGCAGGGGCGATGGAAACGGGAGTGCGACCTCGCCGTCGTGGCTCGCTGTGAAGGCGCCACCGAGTTCACTTTTACTCGTCCTCGCCGATTCACCGACTTGATAGCGGGGATGCGCCGCGTCCATTTTTTGCCTCAGCTAACCCTCCAGCACAAGGCTGTGGGCTCGCTGCTTTTGTTCACGTTACAATAATATCATTTAAAAAAAAAAAAAAACAATAAAGTCACATGTCGAGTGAGTGCAAAGGGATCAATCAATAATCAATGGACTCCTTGGTTAATAAGTAACGACTCTCTGACACTCAACCTCTTTTTTTTGCCCTACTCAGAATAAAAGATTGCTGGTGCTTTTAACAGCTTGGAATCTCAGAATAAGAGACCAAGGTGAGAATCCCGGGGGGGGGGGGGGGGGGCTCGTCCTCTCTCTCTCTTTGATTTTTTTAATTTTTTTTTTCCACATTCAAGAGTTGGCAGCCGCACACGCTCTGTTCCAAGATATTCTTCAGTGACAGCTTTGAGTGACAAGGGTGAGTAGGATTCTGGATGCGGGCTGACCTTTGGCACGCGGCTCCTTCTGACGGTGGCAAAAAATAACCGCCGGCACGGAAACGCGCTCGTTTCGTGATGCCGAGAATAGGCCGTTCAATTGCCTGGAATCAAGGCAAACGTGATTTTGCGCAGATGTGTTGCTTGCCTCCCCCCCCCCCTTGCGACGCAATGTGATGCCAACGGACACCGGCGCTGCCTTCTTCACCGTGAATCACCATCGCCCAATAATCCATCCATCCATGCATTTTCCGATCCGCTTTATCCTCACAAGGGGGGGTGCTGGAGCCTCGCCTAGCCGTCTTGGGCCAGTAGGCGGGGGACACCCTGAACCGGTTGCCAGCCAATCGCTGGGCACACAGAGACGAGCAACCATCCGCGCTCGCGCTCACACCGAGGGACAATTTCGAGTCAATCATGAACCTACGGTGCACGTTTTTTGGAATGTGGGAGGAAGCCGAAGTACCCGGAGAAAAGCCACGCGGGCACAGGGAGAACACGCAAACCCCACACGGGAAGGCCGGAGTCGGGATCGAACCCACGACTTCTGCACTGTGAGGTTGCTAACCGCCGGACCGCCCACCCAATAATTCCTCAGTCGGAATTTGACCGAGTACCAGCCCGGGAATATTCGGGCACGGGTCCTCGAGACTTTTTTCGTGCGTCTTGTTACAATGGACGTCCAATCCCGCATCAATTTGTGAAACAAATTGCCTGCTTGTCAGTCCGTTGCAAGTAAAAAATAAAAACGAGCCTTCACCTATACGGACATTTTTGAGCTCCTCGCGACCTTGTGGAACGTGGGAGGGCATTTTCCAGCTTGTTTTTGTTGATTTGACTTTTTCAACAGACACACCGCGCTTGTTTCTGCATGTGGAAAATGAAATGCAAGCACCTCTCGGGGCATTGCCGTGTAATTTCAGTTTCGCATTTGCTGCCGGTGCTCCGATGGATCCTCTCAGCCCAAGTGAGTAACGAGGCTCGGGTGAGAGGCCCCTGACGAGTCATTATTTCCATTTTGGTGACAGTGCGGGCTTGCCGCGCATTCACCTTGGCCCGCCGTGACAGCTCGCTATCCTTCCGGCAACGGTAATGGTCGTCAGCTTCTCATTATATGCGCCGGCGGTGGCAAGACAGCCTGCAAATAACGGCAACATTTCGCTCTTCACGCTGGAGAAATGCTCAGTAATTAAAAGTTCAGCTCGCACGGCTCGTCCACAGACGCTAGTTTGAAAATCACAGCTCTGGTTCTTTTCATAATTATTAAGATTTCTTTTTTTTTGTTCTTTCTTCTTGGATTGCAGCTCTCTTCTGCTTCCGCTTGCAAACCGGTGAGCAGCGAATGGGCCCCAAACATTCGTGGGCCGACTTGGCGTCCCCGTGGGAGGAAAGGTAGCATGTTCCCAAAAAGAAAGCCATTATGCTAATGCTAATTGAGCCGCAGGGCGTGAAGAACGCCCCGACGCTTTTCGTCGGGGCGTCATTATCGGCGGCACAAAGCATGTCGTGAGGGAAGGGAGAAGACGTCAGAATGGCATCGGAGTCGGAGGCGGCGCGGTGCTACCCCCCCCCCCCCCACCCTCCCGCCTTGACATCCGATTCGCGCCGTCACGCACCGCACGGGCCCACGGTGAGATCGTGACGCTCGAGCGTGTGCTGCTATTGTTCGACTTTGAAGTGAAGCCGAGGGGGGTGTGGGGGGGGGGGACTTCATTGACAAGCATCACTTGGATTTACTGCGTCGCTTCAGGTCAACAATTTTTCCTCTCTCATTTCTGCCGCGACGGCCAACTGGTTAGAACGTCCGCCTCGCAGTGCAGAGGTGCAGGGTTTGATTCCGACTCCGGCTGTCCTGTGCATGCCGTGTCCCCGTGCCGGCGTGGCTTTTCTCCGGGTACGCCGCTTTCCTCCTACGTTCCAAAAACATGAGCATGAGGCAAGCCCCCCCCCCCCCCCCCCTTTTTGGCTTTTGAGACTCGGTCCCGCTACCGTCATGCTAATGTACGCTAAATGCCACCAATTGACAAATTGCTGTCCACCCCGTTAAAAAAAAAAAAAATGCAAGACTTTAGCAGCACTAAAGTCTTGCACTTTAGATGCATCCCCGAACGGGGAGGCCTCTCATTTGTTACTGCGCAAATTCCAGCTCCGCATCTCATTAATTATACAGCGGCGGCAAATGTCACGGTAATAAGCATTGTCTGGCTGTCGCAATTGTCGAGTCGCGTGCTTACCGTGCCGTGCATTAGTCAAGAAGCGTCTCACATCAATTTTGTCTTCCTCTTTTTGTTTTTCTTCAACGCATCGCACGAACAGGCGCATGAGAGTGCATCCGCGACTCGTAAGCGCGTGTAATTGCTTTCTCACACGGCACGACTTTTTTTCTTTTTTTTTTGTGGTTCACGACGGCCGCTCCGTCACACGGATAAATATCGCTGGTCGCGCGCGTCCGTCAGGTTTCAATCCGTCGGGGAGGCGGGGGGGGCACGCCGCTGTCAGAGTTCGGTCGATGGAGGCATTGTGCGCCTTTGTTATCGCGGTCAAGACGTTCGGGGTTCGGATCTCAGCTCGACATTTTAAATTGCCCACGGGGGTGTCGCGTTCGTCCCGCCACTCAATGTGGTCACCACGTGACTTTCCTTGAAGACAAAATGCAAACAGCGATATTGATAATAAAACGAACATATTGGAAAACATTGTGTCTATTTTGGGATGATCGAGATAGATCCTGATTTCCACCGGGGGTGCGCAAATCGTTACCCGGACCGCTTCAGGTACAGATGGGACCAACAAAGAGGTCGCCGGCTTCCTCCGAGGACTCAAAGTTTGGAAGTCGGCGGAAAATGCAGTCAGTCAGCAAAAGATGATTTTTTTTTTTTGGAGGGGGGGGGGCCGAAATAAAAGACAGAATGTTGGCGTTTCGGCTTGTCGAGTCAAAGAAGTCCAAAGACTGCCAGCGAAGAGGGTGGCAATTAAAGGATTCACGGTCTTCAGTAAATCTGTGGCCCAACTCTTTGTGCTCATGCCAATCGAGCAGAACTGCCACGTGCGCCCCCCCCCCCCCCCAAAATGTCAAACCTAAATATTCATGAAACTGTTGGACCTCATGAATGAAGCAATATTGAATTCATCTTGATCCATCGTCGCAAGCCCACTTGCGCCGCTTCCACTAAAACCGCGGCAAGCTCATTAATAAAAAAAAGCCCCCCAAAAAAGCACAGGCAGTGTTGGCAACTTCTCCAATGCTGCACAAAAAGGAAGATTCACAAGTTTGAAAAACTACCAGCAGACCATTATTTTTTTTCAGAAATCAGCTACTTTTTATAACACGGTTGAGATGTTGACTTGCCGTTGGCGATTATGAAATGGGGGGGGGGGTCAAATGTGGGTGAAAGGGTTCCCTGTGGCCAAAGCGTTTGCCGGTCTAGCAGCTTTTTATAGATTTGATCCGATTGTTGTCAATGCTCACTTTACTGCTCGCTCGTTGCCGTTCGTCAACTTTTTCCGCCATCTGTTTCGTCGCCAACAAACTCTTTCATCGCTACGCCTGCTCTGTTGTGTTTTTTCGGCTTTTTAAGACGCATGAGATTTGGAGAGACTTTTTTTTCTTTTTTGTCACTTCTAAAATGGAAGCCCTCCCCCCCTCCCACATACGTTTGACATCGCAAGCATCTGCTCACGCGGCAGCACAAACACAAGAGTCAAGTGTGAAGCGTCAACAAACGCTACGCTACGAGGCGCACCGGAGTCTTTCTTTGGCTGCATTCGGGAACGGCTCATTCGCTGGAGGAGAAAAGAAAGAAAGACGTTCCGAGCTTTGATGGTACACGCCGCGGCTTCAAAGAGCGACACGGCCCGCCTATGGAAATGTTCTGAGAATGCGATAATGAACGCGCCGCGGGTTGATCTTTGGATGAGCCCTTTAACACCCGCCAGCGTTTCCGCCTCTACTTCCAAATTCACTTCTCCTTCTCACGCTCTTGCTTTTATTTCATCACCTTAAAAAAATTTTTTAAATTAAAATAAAATCACATCTTTCTCCGATAATGGCAGTCGGTCAGGTCGTCCGCTATGGCCCTCTGAGACCACGGCAAAGACGGGAAGCGGGACGCCAGCCGGCAGCTGATCCACGTTTACTGCAATTTACGAGCGGCCATAACATGGCCATAAAAGTTTAATCGTGTCAGTTGTGCGCGGCCTCGCAAATGGCTCCTGCAGAGACGGACGCTATGGCAATTATTTGTTTGCTACGAGTGGCACTGGGCGCTCACCTTTCTTCTCTGAAATGAATCAAAACACAAGTGACATCAATGTCCCTCAATCTACCGGAAGACTCTTCAAGTTACCTGCAAAGGTGAGCCACAACGTTGCTTTAATACTCCGCAAAAAGTTACTTCAATTCTGGTGACTTAATTAACTCATTCACTCCCAAAGACGTCTTGAGATGTCTTTTCAGACGCCACACATTTGATCCCAGCTCCTCATTTTATATCGACTGTACTTGAAAAGGGTCTGAAAGGGTCTGTAAATGCCATTTTCAGACCCTTTCAGTGTAAAATGAGGAACTGGGATTAAACGTGGGGCGTCTGAAAAGACATCTAAAGACGTCTTTGGGAGTGAATGAGTTCAATGCTCACGGCTGAAAGCGCACCCGAAAACAGGAGTGGGCAACTGCGGTCCCGGAGGCTCGCTTTCCTGCATGTTTTAGACGTCAGCGGGGAGGAGCGCAAGATTTAAGGGGCTACATTGAAAAGCGGTCCGACGGCACGACAGAACACGTCCCAAATGATGTCAGCATGCCAAATGCAGAAAAAATATAAGATGCCACAGATACGTTCCCATTGGTAAAATCTACTCAAACACGATCTAAAATGTCAACAAATGCTCTAAAATGAGAGGTGCCTCAGTCCAGTCCTGGAGAGACCCTATCCAGGCTGCTTTAGGGATCTCTCTCTCGCTCGCAAATCTGCTTCCGTCTGATCGGGGCTCATTGCAAATTCCCTCGCTGGAGTTTGTTCAAGACGAGGTGTGGCCGGAATTCTCTCGAAATGGCTGCTTCAAAGCAAAATGGCCGACTTCCTGTTCAATTCGGGACGTGGGACCTTGAAACCTTTGAGCACCAAGTGGCTCATCAAAAACAAGAGGTCGGTCGCTTTATCAACTCGTAAGGCTCAAGACCCTCAAATTGGATCTCGTAGATTTGTTTCACTCCAACACTACGCCATTAATTTCTCTTTTCCCTCTTCGCCCTCGTTTCCTGTCGTCTCCTCCCCTTGCCATTCCTTGCCGTACGCGTTCTCGTGACAGTCTTTCATCCTTTAATTCCACCGGGGAAAAGGTAAAGCATCAAAGCACAGCATGGTGGGAGCTTTGCTTCTCTGTGTTCTCATTCATTCGCTTATAATCATCCGCAGTGACAGCGGTGATGATTTCGAATTTTTTCAGTCTTTTTTTTTTTTTGGGTTGTTTTGTTTGACAGCCCGAGAATAGTCAGGTATGCAAATTGAAAAGCTTCTCTTTGGAGCGTGGCGTACCTTTTTCTTTTTTATTTTTCTTTTTTAAAACATGTTTATCATCTCAATGGCAACCGAAATGAACGAGGGGGGCCCGAATCTTTTGCAACATAAAGAGATGAACCGGGTCCATTTTAATTGGTACGATTGGAGCGGGATGAATGGGAAGCAAAAGAGGGCAGTGGAACCCAACGAGCAAGTTGAAAATCGGCATCCAGTTTTGCCCACACAGAATTTGGTGGACAATTCCGCTGGAACAGGACACACGAAGAAGAAGTTCCTTGCGCGAAATGGAAGAGAAAGGTGGCCATTTTGGTTTAAAGCAGCCATTTTAAATACAGTACAGGCCTAATACTTGGTCCCAAAATGAAGGGGAAAAAACAGTCCCTGAATCCGTCCCAGAAACTAATTGCACCGACGACACTGCGTTGACGGGTCTATCTTAACAGGACGCGCGAAAACAAATCTCAAGGACCCATGTCCCGAGGTTAACGGGCAGCCATTTTGACATAATTCCAGCCAGGCTCATCTTGAACAAAGTCCAGCTCGGGAATCGCACAAATGAGTTCAAATGAGATCGGGCTTGAGGTCCACACTCGGGTACGCCTGGTCAATGCCAAAGCTTTCCTGAATGCATCAGCGTCAACCCTGTGTGGTTTTTTTCTTTTTTTGGTTTCCCACAAAATTTCTCCGATCATACACACGATCTTGCTGCTGTAGACTGTAAATTTCCCCATTGTGGGACACATAAAGGATATCTTAATCTTAATCTTAATGCATAATCATCACGACATCATTAATTAATCCGCGGCGGCCCGGAGGATGACCGATTAGCACGTCCGCCTCACAGTGCAGAGGTACGGGGTTCGATTCCGGCTCCGGAATCAGAATCAGAATCGTCTTTATCGGCCAAGTATGGAGAACACACAAGGAATTTGTCTCCGGTAGAACACGCTGCACGAGTATCATCATAAATGCAAACGGTGTGGGGTTTGCATGTTCTCCCCGGTTCTTTGTGGCTTTTCTCTGGGTGCGCCGCTTTCCTCCCACATTTGAAAAACATGCATGGCAGTTCAATGGAACACTCAAAATTGTCCCGGGGTCCGATTGTGAGCGCGGATGTCTGTTTGTCTACGTGTGGCCCCCCCCCCCTCCCCACCTACTGCCTGAAAAAATCTGGGATAGGCTCCGGCATGCCCGATTAGAAATGGATGGATGGATGATGAACCCGCAAGGTGTGGTCAAACAAAGAAACATTAGTCCCAACCTCATTAATGAATCACTCACTATTCATGAGAGGAAAAATCTGACACTTGGTGGCATGGCTTTCTACTCCGGCTCCCCCAGGACCATCAATCACCGTCAGACAGCCGATGCGTCAAGGTGCCCCACCAATCCAAACCTCTTGTGACACAAACGCCTGATTTGGGTGGATCACTGGATTTGGCCGTGACATCTTTGTTTGGGGCAGCCAATATTGGCTTTCCAATCGCTCACCTGATGGTTGTTGTCACGTCGTACCGTCGCTGTTGAAATGGTTCCAAGTGCGAAATGGCTGAAAAGACAGCGGCCGCTTTGAGCGGGGAACGCGAGCTTGCTGCACCTGCCCTACGTGGATTCCGCTTCAGAAACGTACAGAGAAACAACCATCAACTTCTACGGACAATGCAGAGGTCCTGATTAGGGTGGCGGCCAGTGATCGGGAGCCTATCCCCGGCTGACCTCTGGTGAGACAAGCGGGTTACACCCTGGCATGGGGACAACTTAGAATACTGAATTGTCCTCTGGGGAGCGAAGTTGGCCAAGACGCAGCATCAGGAACAACTGACGGGGGGGGGGGGGGGGGTGTTCAGTATATTGCTAAAGGACACTTCCACATGGTCGCAATGGCCGGGGATCAAACAACCACTCTACCACCGAGCCATGCCGCCCCAGGGATAGATGACAATCTCCACACCCGTGAATTTTGAGTTATTGTTTTGTGCTACTGATGTAGCCTACCAACAAAAAACCCAAAATAAAAACAAACAAACAAAATCTGTATACCGGACACACTTTCTGCACAAATGAAAATCCCATAATTACGCAGGCGATTCACTTAAATGCAAGTTAGTTGGGGAATAGAAAAACGGCGGCGACCAAAAGAGAACTGGGGGGGGGAAATGAACGTCGGCCGCCAGAGATAGAAGGGAAAGCGTGTGTTTTCCATCAGAGTCAACCTTGCCAAGCAATTTGGGCCTCCATTTCAGAGGCCTAATGGGAGATGGACAGTGATGGACAGCGCGTGTGGGTTACTTATTAATCTGCTGGAGGCAATTGGAGAACCTCTATCGACCTGCAGTAAATGAAATAAGGCTTTTCCCGAAACTGCATTATTCTCCCCCAACTCACACCGCGCCGCCGCACCCCCCCACCCCCACCCCACATGCTCTTTGGGATTAGAGCAAAAAAAAAAAATGATGATGGATATTTGCCACACGTGAACTCACAGGCAGCCAATCTGTGAGCGAGGACCGATAAAGAATCAGTCTTTTTTGCCAGAAGGGGCTTCGGGAAATGAGGACTAAAAGCACGATTAGCATTTCCACAAAACTAAGCAGCCGATGTCGCGTACCTAGCGAGCAATTAAAGATCGTTCCGATTAATTAAAATGACATACGCACCAATATTCCGAGCGGGCTCCGATGATTTACGATGGGGGCCGCAGATGATTTCGGGCTTTTCGTTTGCTTTGACATCCGCGCCGATAGCGTGGGGGTCAGTTCCCGCCGAGTGACGCCGTGAATGGTCACCTGCGATTGGCCGGCGTGACGATGAACCGATTAACCCCCGATGACATCTTAAATGGATCGTAATACTGTTGAAAAGGAGGATTGATCAACCGCACGGTATTTGGTGTCCGGGAGGTGATGGGGACCAAGCCCTGCCGCAATATTGAAAACCACCTCCAAAAAGGTTGCTTTGTCTGCTCCCAAGTCCAGGTCCTGGAGAAGCCCGATGCGACCCTTTTTTCGTGGTCGCCCTCCTCCTCCAACACACCCGATCCAAACCATCAGCTTGTCAGCAAACTTTGTCGAATCAGGTGTGTTGGAGGAGGGGCGCATCGAAAATATGCTGGAGAGCGACTCTGGAGGACCGGACTTGGATACCGCTGGTCCATAACCACAGTTCAAACTGCATTTGAACAACAAACGTGCCCAAAATGAAATCGGTGACATCATTACAAATGAAATTTCCAACAATACGATGTAAAAAGAAACCAATGCACGACTTTTCTGTTTGGTCTTGGTGGCATCGGATCGCTTTTTAGGATGTATCAGAAATAGCTCCAAAATCACAAAAGTCGCACCGTGAATGGCATGGATGACTCTCGTTTGTTTGTACTTTGAGCACGCTAGCGATGCGATTCGAAAAGCACAAACGAAACCGATTTGAAGTACGTGTCGTTGCTTCCGTCGACCGATCGGAAGTTGGAACAGGTCTCAAAATCTGACCGGACGGTTCTCGGCACAAGGTGGCTCCGTTTTCATGTTGAACGAGCTTTGGGATGTCAACGGCCCCCTGCGATCTGTCCGACCGATGGCTTCCTCACTGTGCGAATGAGCTCGACCGACCTCACGCGGGTCAGCACGCGAAACACGGCCCGTTACGAGACGTAACGCGGCGAAAGAAAACGGTTCGCTTCCACAATGGGTTGTGTGGCGTGCATGCATGTCGGTGTATCTGGGGCGGAAAGACCACTCAATGACAAGAGATGCTGAAAGCAAGAAGCCCCCCTCCGCCTCCCCCCGCTCCGTGCCACCCCACCGCAACACTCCCGTCATTAACGCCACTAACTAATTCCTTTGGGTGTGAGAGGCGCACTCAACCTCTCACTGCGTGGATCCATTACCTCCACATTAACTATGCAAGACGGGGAACGTCCGGGGAATCGACTGTACGTTACGTTTCAGCGCTACTTTGAGAGAGACGACTCGTCAAATGTTAGCGTTCTGTTCAGCCTTGAGGTGAAATGAACCTCAAATGCATTCCACTCAATTTCATCTCCAAGAGACTTTCCGCGTCGAGGAGGAGCTTCACTTTAGCCCGAGTTGTAAGCGCACCGCTTTCATGAGGCAACGGCGTTCGGAAGTCATGTTTGCTCACCGATCACTTTACGGGTGCTAAAATTATCCTCCTTCCGGCCGCATTCGTGGCTAGCGGCGCTGGAGAGAGCTGTCGGAATAATTTCCAAAGGCAGTTTATTGGACGTGAATGACTTTGATGCTAACGGCCCGATACGGTTTCCGTTGCAAGCGATCACGGTTTTTACCAAACCAGGCTAACTCAAATGCCTAAATCTAAAAGGATTTCTTTTTCCCCCGTCTCCTTCCAAAACAGGTGAAGTGCAAGTGCACGAGCTTGATCAAAACAACGAAGAAGAGGGCAATTTTAAATGACCAAGACTGGCCATTAAAAAAATAAGAAATCATGATTTATAATTAGTGAAACTGGGGGTATTTCGCCTATTTGCAAAAATGCGACCGGATCATACAAACGGATCCCAGCAAATCAGAGTACCGTATAATACACAAAATCTTTTTAAGATTTATTTAGTTTGGGGGAAGAGAGGGGGGTGCTCTGGATTTTACGCTATTCTGTTGATGCCAAAAAATGAGGTGCCCCAACCCCGTCCCACTTCCAACATGTTGCCTTTTCTCTCCCTCTTGATCGACGAGGCAATCCGACGTTCACCCCCGTACGACCTCGCTCTTCCCCTCAAAACCTGTGCTCATCTCCAATCCGCCACGACGCAACACCGCCATCTACAGGCGCGCGCGAGCCATTCGAGCGCGCCACAAACCGGGAAATTCATTCGGGCGCACCAAACGCTCGGATCCCAGTTGATGAATGAAAAGATCCGGCAGTGTGAATGAGTTAATATCGGCATTTATAAAAAAGCTTTTAGTGCTTCGGTTCCTCGCTGTTGACAGATCCGACAAGAAAGAGCTGCGATTCCGTGTATTTTGGAACCAAGCAAAGCATACAAGAACGCATCGTGTAGCCTTTAGTCATCGTGTTCAATCTCCATCCGGAAAATATCGTTCGTATCTGCAGGCTGGCTAAGATCAGTCACACCCAGGCCGCGGCCGTTCCATCAAAATCCACCAGAGCGTTTGAGATGTTACGCAGTGAAATAGGAGATGCTGACGTAATGCAATCAAGGCATTAGCGGACCATTAGGCAGGCATTTCCTGCCTTCGGAGGGACACGCAGAGCCTTGTTTAGCCTAATACACGGCCACCCGGTTAACATTTATTTATGGCTTGGAGATGTCGAAGCACTTAGAGGCGCAATCGCGCTCGGCCCTAAAAGCAGCTGTCCGATCGGAACCCTCCGGGGCTCCATTTTAGGGCTTGAGCCGGTCCTTTTTCCTTCTCCCGCTTCCCAGCCTTACGACACAGGAAAGAAGCAAAGTCATTCTCGTTTTCTCGCGTTTGCGCTGTCGCGGGAGGGCCTTCGATGCGGTCAAGGAGGCCCGACGCGACAATTTTAAGGCCGCTCGTCGGCTAGTGTTCGAGCACTCGCGCTTTTGGTATCTTCGAAGACACACTTGCACGTTTTGCGAGTCACCGAAATCGGACGGCCGTTGCTCGGATGCTGCGCGAGCCCACCGCATGTTGATTCGGACGCCGTTCTCGTCGGCCGCATCGCAAATTTAGCGCCGCGCATTCAAAAGACAACCAACGGTTCAAAAACACGTGCCCTTCAAATTCAGTTTTTCCGGCCATGAATCACGTACACAAGATGATTTGGTTGCAAGCCTCATCATGGTATCCTTAAATCAAGCACAAAGGTCCACGCAAAGTCGCTACGCTTGCCGTGTGGGAAGCTCATCCGTGCGTACCCCCCTCCCCCGTGTCACACGCTAGGCAATATCGAACACCTACTGATACATACAGCACGGAATTCAAATGTCACCGCCCTAAGCAGGGTCCTGTCAATACCTCACTGACCTTTCCTAGCGTTTGCCTTTGTAGAATACCCGGCGAGGTGCTGGCGCGGCCCGGTGGAAGAAACACAGCGGAGTCAAGCTACGCTAGTTGGGCAGCTGTGAGAGGAGAGGAAGTATTTGCAATAACGCACGGCCTGCGTGGAAACTTCTTTTCAACTTTCATATCATCAAACAACGAATGATTCAATATTTGAAACCCCCGCGTTGTCTTTACATTGGCACCGAAAATGTTGAGCTTTGCTCTCTTCATGATCCATCCATATGGATTTGCGTTCCGTTGCGTTGGATTTGGCTCAGCGGGTGAAGCAGGAACTCGCTTTTCGGAGTGATTAATCCCCTTGATTGTGAATGAAATATAAGAAATTGCCTCGCCAAGGACTCGCATATTCGCTCTTTGAAAAAGGGACTCTTGTCCTATTAGCTTGAGCCGCGGGCTTTTGTTCATCTGAATAAGCCTTTTTTTTTTATTTATGAATTCCATTCAGTGACATTTTATGATCAAGCCCATCTTACTTTTGACCACCGAACGTGGGTACCACCTGGACAGGCCGCCAAGCAATTACACGGCACATACAGTCAAATAACCATTCGGACACACTATCACACTTGAGGATCATTTAGAGCAGGGATGGGCGACTTTAATGACAGATGGGGGGGGTGGGGGGGCACAGAGGACGTGCACTTCCTAACCAGATGTGACAAAAATGAAATTTTCAATAAAGATTAGATATGTATATCTTTTTTCAACCCATGCAAAGAACAGCAACTTCAAACATTTATTTTTCAAAAGCAAACAGAAAAGCTGCACTGCTCAACTACAAAAAAATGTTTCTTTGTTTTAAATATGCACTTTCTAACCAGATGTGACAAAAATGACATTTTCAATAAAGATTAGATATGTATATCTTTTTTCAACCCATGCAAAGAACAGCAACTTCAAACATTTGTTTTTCAAAAGCAAACAGAAAAGCTGCACTGCTCAACTACAAAAAAATGTTGTTTTTTTTTAAATGGAGCAAGACTGCTTAACAACATTGAGTGCCAGAACTCATATTGCGATTTTAATCTTATGTGTCTGAAGTGCATGGCATTCAAATCCCCGAAATGAGAGGTTGGCTCGCTCACCTGCGTGAAAAAGGAAAAATTGGTCCCGATGCGTCGTCGCTTCAGTCCTCGGCGAGTCCAACACAAACAGCCGCTTGTCCACTTCAGCCACCACAAGCGTTTGCAACACTATCAAGCATTGCACACATCCTTGTTTTGGCAGGACATACATTTACAAACTCGTCATGCACTTCAAGCGAACTGTCAACGCCGTGGCGTAAAAAAACAACAACAAAATAATAATCGCCGTCGATTGTTTCCGTTCTGCGTAGGCCGAAGACACGTTCTTCGATTCTGATTACAGTGTCGGTTGCGGGCGCTGCTGGGCGATGTCCGCCGTCTTGTGGTTAACACCGGTACTACGTCTTTCAACCGCTCAGCAAAAGTAAACGTTTTTTTTTGTGTTTTTTTTAATTAATCGAGCGTCACTGCGAGTGCAGCCGACAGTTGTGACATGAAGTGAAAAACTAAAACAACTTGCTTTGGAGTCATCATGAGTCACGTCATCCGCAGGGGTCATTTTTGGGCAGCAGGTTGTGCTGCTGTTCACTACCTACTGGGACACCAAAGAAAGAAGAGTGTGTTGAATCATTCAAACGCACACTTGATGGGATCAGAGTTCCTCTTGCTTTTCACCAGCGCACTCACACAAAGCGAGCGGACTTTTTCCTGCGGGGGCCACATACAGAAAGGATGCAAGGGCTACTTCGAATTTTTGGGACTTTACTTTATCAAATAATCAAATACAGCCAAATCATTTAGGACATTGCATATTGTTGATATTTTCGTGTTGTTGTTTTTAACTGCTACCTGAACAGCTTTCTCTGAAGCAAATAATTTAGGATTTTATAAGATTTTAGGGATGGTTGGTGACCCCCCGCAACCCAGCAGAACATATCTGCCCCTGCACAATGGAGAGATGTGTCCTAAGATGACCATTTTAAAAGCGGTGGCTTAGGAATCCTTCACATTACATCTTCACAATATGGACACAGAGCAGAAAGTGGAGGAAAACACGTTTGCTTGGAAAAAAATTCATTCTCTTTATTCGCCGCAGTGTTGTGAAGAGAAACGTGGTTGCTCGTTTATTGTCAATAGTTCATCTGCATATTTAGAAAAGCTCGACAGGATATGAAACAAATGCATTAGTAGCAAAAGGCATTTCCGGTACCGGTACACGGCGCTTAAAAATGGACGGCGGGCCGCAAATGGCCCTCGGGCCAAAGTTTGGACACCACCGCTGCCTCTTTGCGGCTCAACCAGCTAGCTACTGAATAGCTAGCGTCTCCCCTTTTCACCGAGCGATCGTCGAAGCGCTAGCCACAGTGGTACCGAGTTTGCTTGAACTTGCAAGCCGTTGCGCCGCGACGATGTCACCGTGCCACCTGAACAGCAGCAAGCAAGCATGTCGCGGCATCGCTCAAAACCAACAGAAAAGAGTCGAGCTACACGAGCGACATGAAAATAGGTTGGCAGGCAGACTGGCCGGCGCCAGGCGGGAGCAACTTTTTGAGTCTGCTAATCCCTTCGCTTTCAAATGACTTCATGCTCCAAATGAACCTTTGAAATGAAGACCAATCTCATCGGATCCAACGTCATTCGCAATATTTGAAGCGGGTTCGGATGGAGTGGCTCCAAAGCCTTCGCGCATTCCAACAAATAGCAATAAAAAATGGCTCTCGATGCTCACCTTATGAATCGGAGATCAAGTGCCGAGCGCAGCTTTTTTATTTGAGGTCTCTGACGTGGTGGACTGGAGTGTTATTGAGAGAGCCCCTCTCCCGCAAAGCCCCTTCCGAGCATGGCCTGCAACCAAATGATCAGACCGGACATGTGGCCGTCTGAGAAACCCGTCTGCCGCTTGAGGCGGCGTTGAATGAAAAAAAAAAAAAAAAAAAAACAAGAAAAAAAAATGTAGGAGGAGCCTATTATTGAAGAGTGGCGTCGGTCGGGTCACTCCACCAGAAAGGCGTGACGGGTCAGGCCAAGCAAGCGATGTGTATCGCCGGAGCTGTCGTCAGAGTGATACTCACATTCTTTGGCACATCTCCCCCCCCCCCCCCCCCCCACCCCAAGGGTTCAGTTTGGTCAACTTTTGTCCGCGCCCATTCTCCAACTTTTCCATGGCGAATGACGGAGCCCTGCAATCGGTCGCCGTTCTGCGCTTGGATACGACGCCGTCTGGTCGCGCTGCAGTTTCTTGAACTCGCCGGCTTTGTATTTGCTCTGACAGACGCCGTCGGCTGGCTGACTTCAGCTGCCTCGCCAGATCACATCCATTGATGGTGTCAATAAAACATGATCAGTTTTTTTGTTTTTTTTGTCACGTGGTTTTGTGCGACTTACCGCCATTGGTTTTTGTGTTTTCGTGACTTTGTTTGTTGGGGTTTTTTTTCAGGACTTTGTGTTTTGGATTTGGTTTCTCCAGGGTGCCTTTGTCAGTGTTTTTGTTCAGGACACCCTGCTTCCCCCCCCTGCCATTACACAACATGACGGAACGATCCATTTCAAAACCGGACCCGACAGCACCCGAGGCAAGAACCCGATCCCGTCGGCACCCGGCATCCCGCGGTCCTGGCTCGCTCACGTTGGCAGCGATCAGACGATCTTCACATCTACTCTGGTTTTCTTCCAAATCGGGACGTACTCGCTCCATTTTGGGCCGTCATGGCAAAAAGGGGCCGAAAGAACCGAGCGTAATCCATTTTCAACGAAGGCTGTAACAAAAATGCCAAAGGGTTCGAACACTCTCCAGATTGCACTGCAGGAAGAACTTTGGATAAATAGGACAAAAAGAAGAAGAAGGGGGGAAAAAAAAGACTTTTGTTCTTTGGTTCTCTTTCATCCCAATTTTTCGCAGGAGCCATTTTTTTTTTCCAGCGAGGTAGGAATCTTATTCGACGGTTTAATTGAGAACTGACAGCAGAGTGACGGACGCTGGAAAAGGAGCGCGGCGACAAGCGCACAAGCCGTGAAGTGAAAAGTTGCCAAATAGGAATCTGATTTGGGGAGTCGAAGAAGAGACCGAAACGGAGGGAGGCCAAGGAAGCGCCGAAGTCTGTCGCAAAGATGGATCACAACGATCGTAGCCGATGAATTATGATGGCAGGAGAGTCGGACGACATTTCCTTTCATTTCCCAAGACGCTTTTGTGCGGCTACGCCCGTGGAACCGCCGCGAAATCTTTTCCGACGAAGAAAAGGCCCATCTGGAGCGGGAAACCAAACCATCAAGCGGAAGCCGCTCTCCAGATTGCCGCTTTGTTGTCCCGCTAGCGGTCCACAAACAGCGCCGCTGACCTTCGGCGCCGCTTCTTTCAGATTTGACATTTAAGAAATGGTCAAGATTTGACATTTGGTGTCGCACTCGTGCGCCCCCCCCCGCCCCCCCCCCCACCTCTGCCTTTCGAAGATTTCAGTCATTAGCCAACCGCTTCGATCTCAAGTCGAAAACGGATTTTCAGAAATGGCGCCGAACAAATCTGGCGCCGAGTGAAGACGAGGGCAGGTGCAGATGAGGTCGCGCGTGATCGCCGCAAGATCGCGACAGTGGTCTTGGTGATGAAGTGCTGCCTGCTCAAGTGAAAACACAGTTGTCTCTTTATGGGGGGGGGGGGGGGGGGGGTAGAGTTGAATTCGTCCGTTTGGCTTCACACGACAGCCTTTTATTGGCAGCCTGGAAGCGGACGGCGTCGACATCAGCTGCGAGTATCCAGAAATGTCCGATAGCACCACCAAAAAGTTTGTCGTCAGTCAGCTTTTTTTTTTTTTTTTTTTTTTGGGAAAGGTAGTCATTAGTGGAGCGGCGCGAGTCGGCAACACGGAAGCGCCCCCCCCCCCCCCCTTTCTTTGCAGCGTCCTCGCGTCGACCCCCTCGGTTGCCATGGTAACGAAGGCTGTGCTCTGCATTTACAAATGTGCTGTCATTCTTGATTCTTGGTCGGGGGGGGGGGGGGTTGTCATTTTTTAATGGCCCTTCGTTAGATTACAATAAAGTGTGACATTCCAAAACAGACCTCAGAGTCTTTTTTTTTTTTTTTTTTTTAAAGAAACAACAGGAATGAAAACTTGGTGCTGGAATGTGTGAGTAGCTCAGTCGCTAAACGGTTCTGTGAAGTTCACGTGGAGAGACGAGTTCCGCTTCCCCCTTTTGCCTTTTCCACATTCTGGTGCTTTTCGTGGCCGGGAAGATGACGACATGCGTGCGGGTCAGAGTGAACCGTGTTGGCACCTTGAAGTGGTCTTGGTCCCAACTGAGACCCCCCCCCCCCCCCACCCCGTCTCCATCCGGAGCATCAATCAAATGGTGATTAAAAATGCTGACAATTCTGAGCTGGTTATTGTTCATCAGACGCGGTAGCATGCGGCTCGCTCGCTCGCTCGTTTATGGCGCCAAGCAGGATATAAAGTAGACGGAGGGATTGCCTCGTGGTCCTGGGGGGGGGGGGGGGGGGGCTATCGGTCCGGGATTTTGTCTGCCTGATGCCAGAAGTCACCGGCGATTGGCTCCTGGATAAGCGCTGCAGAAAAAGGACGAACAGACAGCAAGACAAATGCATGATCATCGCCGTGCCGCTAAGAGGGAACTGAAATGAAGTCGTTGGTTAAGCAAGCAAATTGAATTCCCATCCCCAACTTTCTCCAAAACCTTTTTGGGGAGTGTACACCAAGACGCGAAGGCAACCGCATCGGAAAGGTTTTCCTTTTGCGTTGAAAATAACTTCCTCGAATGGCAGAACGCAAGGTTGTTTTTACCCACTTGTGTCGTGCCACCTATTAGCACGAAGCTAACCGTGCTCTTTCCATCTTGGGTCTGGCGCGGAAGTTTGCAAACACCTTTGCCGGGACGGCGGACGCGAAAGCGAATATATTTGACCATCTATCGAGAGAAAACGCCAGCGAGCCAGTATTGAACGTGTCGCCTTTACAATGCCGCTCAAGTGCAGCCCCCCTCCCCCCCCTCTTTCGACTCATGCGTCTTGGCAAGCCGTGTGGGCGGACACGGAGTGATGCATTTTCACCCCGAGTGCCTCGGGCCTCTTTTGGGACCGATGTGACCTCAAAACAGAGCGGCTCAGCATTCCAACACTTTGGAAATGGCTGGCGGTGACCAGACTATTGACAGACCTTTTTTCGTGCTCGCCGTTGTGTGTGTGTCTGTGCCAGCCATTGAACCAAACGTTATCTGACGTTACCGATGACATTCGACGAAATGGAGACTAGATGACGTCGAAGAGAAGAAGAAGAATGAATGCGGTGAAAAGCAACGGGGCTTTTCAGATTTGCCTCCAACGTTCGAGGACCAACATGGAAATTGGCTAATTCCACCGGAAGTAGCGTCGTTTCATTTCGCTTCACCGGCGAAATAAAAGCTTTCCAATCTGTTGTGTACAAAAAGAACCCGAAACAGCGTTGGTCGCTGAACATAAGTCACCAACATGGCCTCAAGGTGGCGACACTGGTTGTCCGCAACGCGCTTCATCAAAAAGAAAAACAAAAACGGGGAACGAAATGAAATGAAGAGTCGAGCGGTGCCTTCAGATTTGATTGCAGTCAACGTAAAACGGCGCTGCCTCGAATCATCGCTTGAATATGACATTTTTGTCACCAACACTTGAGCAACATTTTCGAAGCTCTTCGGGCCAATATTTGCCCGCTTTGTATTGTCAAAAAGTGGCAATTTTGTTGAGCAAAAGGCATTGGCGTTACCTCCCGACTGGAAGGTTACGAGCCCTTTTATAATCACACACGCGATTCCGGGGCCGCTGTTTTGGAGATAACAGATCGTAGAAAAAAAAAATAAAAATCCCCCACTTTGTGTTCAGCGGCAGAAAGATGAAATGGGACGGACCCCCGCAAAAGATGAGCATCCGGTCATTTCCGGCGTGCAAACGTTGCTCGAGGATTCGGTGTTGACCGCTGGGCCGATTGGAGGTCATCAACGGCTGTTTTCACCCTCCAAGTCGGGCAAAGGAGCAGCGGTCGGAAGCCTGGAAAGTAAATCGCCGCCGTCTGCGACATTCACAAAGGTTTAATCTCACTTGCGAAGCGACGGCTCACTATTTGGCAAGTGTGGCACAGCGTCACCGGCAAACACGCGAGCCGTTCCCGATCTCCGCGCGTGGGCGGCTCATAAGCGACATCAACATCGCCGTTCATTTTTATATATCTTTTTTTTTTAAGTGAACGGTTAAATCATTGGCACCTTCCCGAAATACATTTGGCCGCAGGACGCGGCACGATGTTGTCGCTTGCGTAACGTGAAGAGGGAGAAAGCCGAGCAGAATGCGCACCATATTTCAGTCGGCGGAATGTGTGCAAACAACATGGCCTGCTTTCGGGCACGCGCGCCCCCGCCCGCGCGCCCCCGCCCGCGCAAGCGCAAATGAGCCCTTTGGATTGCGCGGAAGCCATTTCAAGTGGCATCAAAACGCCAAAAGGGGGTTGGTTGCTTTTCACATGATTTTACATGTTGATTGCTGATGGCACCGCCCCCCCCCCCCCCCGATGATGCGCATCTGAGCAATTTTTTTACCGTCGCTGCGAAACAGTCCTCAGCAGAGGAGAACACGCGCTTCATTAAAAGTACATGATGCAATTCGGATCGGATGTTTGTAAGAGGCCACATTAGCTTAGCCGAGAGGGAGTCATCCATTGTGACGCCGCGTGCGGTGTGCGCGGCGGGAACACAAAGTATCGCTGGCACATTAACCGCGTCGACCATTCATCATTGGCCTTCTGTATGATGAGCATTCGAGTTTTTCAAGCGCCTCCGCGGCATGCGGAGATTTTGTCAATCGTCAAATCAAAGGGGCACACTTGCCAAGTAACCCGCGTGCTCATTACATGCCGTATTTTGCATTCATAGTTTTCAAAGCAACAATTGGCATCATTTCACCTCAACTCGTTTAATGCCAAAACATAAAATGACTTTTTGGATGTGTTTTTATTTTTTTAACTATTTCAGTACCAGCCAATTCTAGACCAGGTCTGAAAAGACGTTTAAAAACGTCTTTGGGAGTGAATAAGTTAAGTAAAGGACTTTGTGTAGCGCGTCTCTGAGTAAGTATCAAGGCTGCGGGAATGATTTCAAATCACCTCGAGATGGCAAGAGCGGCTTTGATCCGATCTTGGTCCACACGTCTTGGCGTGTGTACGGCGCGGCGCTCCTACGTGGCACGTGAAAGCAGTCTGGTGGAGAGAACGGGGAGAAATACCGGCGGCTAACTCGACAACGGAGCGTTTCCAAAAATCCCCAAAAAAAAGATGACAAAGTCTCATTGTCATCCTTCATATCTTTGTACAAAGGAGACTCCTTTGGCATCTTACCACACAAATAATGACACACACACACACAAAGTTCACCGTTCATGAAAAGTTCATGCATAGCCCCCACCCCCCTCCAAAAAAAAATCAGCGTCGGAAAATGTGAAGTTTTGCTGTAGACGTTGAGCAGCCTGTTTTATTAGGCGGACCTGCGGTGAGGCCCAGCTTGCAATTTTGGCAAAGCGCCGCTGTTGATTTGAACACACAGCGACGCGAGATGATGCCGCTCGGTGATTGTCTCCCAGCAAAATGGCCAGCTTTCTCCCAGCCGACCGCGGCGTCGATAAAAGAGGACCCATCAATGCAATTGTGATTCCCCCCCCCCCCCCCCCCCTCCTCTGTTTTGCTTTGATTTGCTGAATCCATTGACATTCTCACATAATGGACCTGCATGTGAAATCGGGGCCGCTCAAGAAAGGCAAGAAGTCTTCCGCCTCTGCCTGTTTGCGATTTCTATTTATTTCCGGGGGGTCGGGGGGGGGGGGGGGGGACGAGGGAAGCCTTTCGAGCGAGCGCTAATTCCCACGGCTGGGCCTGCGGGCTTCCGGCGGGAGCCGCTGGCATTTCGAGATGCTTAGCAAGACAAACAACAATGGGATTCTCCACCTCGCAATGATTTTTGCCGGGGCAGGTGCAGCAAACCAGAGAGAAAAGCAGCGTTTCGCTTCTTCCTGGGAACGTCTTTCAAGATTCACTCGCGCATGTTTGCTGTCCATCGCGAACTCATTCACCGTCGCCAGCGGCGCGGCGTTTTTGACGGACAGAATCCTGTGCGCCGCCGCAATATAAGCACCAAATCGAGCCAACGAGCTGCTTTCTCTCTTTTTTTTTTTTCTTGGTCTTTAGCCAACCGCAGTGGAGAGGTGTCACCCAAAACACCGGTCTCTGACCAAAAAGCGGAGAAAATGAGCTTTGGTGAGAAGAAACCTGTCAAGCAGAAGCAAGACCAACCGTGCTATTAACAGGATTTGCTTTGGTGAAAACCAAAACCTGTTGTTTGTAAAAAAAAAAAAAAAAAAAAAAAAAAGGACAAGACTCACAGGGATCGGGATCATCATTGTGATTGCTAATTACCGAATATTAGCCTACGGCAGGATTAAATTTGTTGGGACTTTTTCCGAACCCTTTTCAGGCATGTTGAAAAGAGGCCCGTTAATAATGTAAATTATACGTTGATTATAATGTTTTGTTTTTGTGGTTCTTGTCAGGTCTGCAAAGAAAGAAAGACCGAAAGAAAGGGCACGGTCGTTTGATAGTTTACCGTGGTTTTATGAAGTCAAAGTTTCAATTGCCGTTAAAACTCTGTCACCGGTAAGGAGCGGCTTTTTTTTTTTTTCTCCATCCCTTCTCAGCTGAGCAGAGAGGGGAGCGCTGAGCAGTTGCACACGGGCGGTAGGAAGATTGCTACATCCATTTATTGTACACTGTACAAAAAAAACAACAAAAAATAGCAACAACAACAACAACAACAACACGGGTACTGGTTGCTTTTTTTCATGAAAGATTTCTTCCTCGGATTTGTTCCAAATCCGGTGGTGGAACACGACTTCTAGGTGTGTGGTGTTGCGTGTTGCCATTCTTTGAGCGGGCCACACGCAGTGCCACCTCAACTGTTCAATGCCGCCTATCTTTCTGTCTCGCGTCTACGACAGATAATCCCCCCCAAAAAAATGCCGTCGTTTCGGAATTGAAAAGTCCTTTGGCGCGTGCCGGACCTGCAAGTAGCAGCGCCGCCCGACTCTCGAGTTAGATTGGACAGAGCCCGGAGGCCGAATGGATTTCCAAACCCAATTTGTGCCTTGTAAAACATTAATGGCTGATATGAAACTGTAGTCCGCTTGATTTGAAAGTGGGGGGGCGAGGATAACCGCGTTGGCGGGGGCAATCTGATAACATAATCAGAAGTGAACAGCTCCCGGGCCTTGACAACCAGCAAGCTGTCTACGCAGCTGCGGCTGAAGACGACGGCTGAAACCAGAAGAGAAAGACGCACGCCCGCCCCCCGCCCGCGTGCGCGCATGACAATTTGGTCAGGGCGAGATAAGGCCTCAAGGACGAACGGCAAGATGAAGCCAGATGTGCGTTGACTGACAGCTTGAGGGATGCGTTTTCAGTATTCATCTGTCCATTTCAAGTTGCCCGAGCCAAAAATGGACACTCACTTCATTTCACGACACTGATAAGAAAAGAAAACTCGCGCGTAGGCGGCAAAATCTGATGATAGCCGGTACACGCGGCTGTCGCTATGAAACTCAAAACTAGATTTCCGTGTGGCGACACATCAATGACACCAGCCACTTTTGTTTGAAAGAAAACAAATTTAAAAAGTGAAAAGAAAAATGTCTTGCTAATTTGACAACAAATAACGTTCATCAATCTAAGCTCTGAAATGATTGTGATGTAACATAAAATCCATCTTGATATCAACCCATTATCCGAGCCACTTATATATATATATATACCGGCCCGGTAGTCCAGTGGCTAGCACGTCGACTTCACAGTGCAGAGGTACCGGGTTCGATTCCAGCTCCGGCCTCCCTGTGTGGAGTTTGCATGTTCTACCCGGGCCTGCGTGGGTTTTCTCCGGGTGCTCCGGTTTCCTCCCACATGGCTGATTGGACGCTCTAAATTGTCCCTAGGTGTGAGTGTGGGCGTGGATGGTTGTTCGTCTCTGTGTGCCCTGCGATTGGCTGGCAACCGATTCAGGGTGTCCCCCGCCTACTGCCCGGAGACGGCTGGGATAGGCTCCGGCACCCCCCGCGACCCTGGTGAGGATCAAGCGGTTCGGAAAATGGAATGGATATATATATATGTATGAGCCAAAAAATGAAATGAGCGCTTTCAGCAAGTCTCCTACTCACTTTTTTGAAAACATATTGGAGTGTAGCTCAACATGGGAAGGCATTGACTTCATTCTACAGAAAGGTTTTCCTTTTTTATTTGAAATAACTTCCTTTAACCTCCAGGATGCCTCGCTAGCCAACGGCAGAATCCGGGGTGCCTCCATATCGATTTATTTATTGATTTAAACAAAGTCATACTCTTCATCTTTCTTTGCACTCAATTTGTGAACACCATGCACCCCCCCAAACCACCCATAAAAAAGAAAAAAAAGTACTATTCTAATACTTACACTTAGTGGTACACATGGAAGTTTCAGTATTGAAATATATTGTGTAGGTCATTCAACGATATGTTTAATTGGTGTTTGGATCCCGATGAGGGAGCGTACCGACAATCCACCGAGCGTGTCTTTGGTTTCCCCCCTCCCCTGGTGTTCCTTCCGTGACCTGCTCCAAAACAGATGGCGGAAAAGAAATGAGGGGAGATAGAAGTTCGGAGGACGTTGCTTGAGAATTTCAGGAGTGAGAGAGGAAGAAAGGCGGCGGGACGTGACTTCGCAGGAGAAGTGAGGGAAGACAGGAAAAGGGTGGGGGGGGGTCCACGCAGCTACCTCCGATTGCGTTTCTTTCGAGCCCTCGTAAGGTAACGTGGGGCTTCATGCAGCAAAAGGCGCTTTTGAGGGCCAAGGCCACAGCTACGGTCATAGCACCGCTAGATTCGAAGCAAAACTGCCTCTTCTGGTCCTCGCAGAGATATTTGGGGGGGACGTTGTTGTCCGGGGGGACATTTTTAAGAAATTCGGGTTTGCAGCCACAACAATGATTGACAGCCTCACATCAACCCCATCAGGGTACGTCTTTCAAAAGAAGACATCATACGCGGACATTCGCCTTTGTTGTCCTCGCAGTAAACGGCACGTCTCAAGTTCATCAAATCTCCCAAAAAAAGTCTTCCCATATGGAAGCTTTCCTGCAGGTGTTGCCTCCAGGTGTTGGCCACTTGGGGAGGTCCAAACTTTCTTTTTTTTTAATGTAACATCTGCTGCTCATGCGGAGTTTGACAAAACAGCAGCACGAGACGAAATTGAAACCGCCGGGACTTCATTAGCGACAGGACGAGACGAGACGATACAGCGCGACTTCAACACTGCTTTCACGATGCTATCTCTGCTGGCCGTATCAAAACAATTGTATTTTCATCGAAACAGCTCGTTTACTGCGCTAATGCTAGCGTAATATTGTTAGCACCGCTATCGGAGGCCACAATTCATCAAAAGGACTCAAAGTTGCGCGTTCCCGCAACCTTTTCCAATTCCCTGGCAAACTTTCCACTGTTTTAAGTTCAGGTCGAAAAATTGACATTCAGGGGAGAAGGACTTGTGGAGCGAGAGGCCGGGTCACACTGTTGCCAACTGCTGTGTTAAAAGTCAAGAAGCAGAAGCAAGGGAAAAAACAAAACAAAACAAAAACCATTTCAGCCTGTTTCTCTGCCCTCCCAGCTTCCCGCGGTTGACCCTCAGCCAGTGGATGTCATTCAGTGTATCACTGCTTTTACCAAGAACTCATGATAGCTGATGTCTGGCTGTGTAGTATCATTAAAAAAAAACAAAAAAAAACAATTGAAATGAAAACAGATCCAAAAACCTCCGGGTGAGGAGGGCAGATGGGGATGAACATCATAAATAGTTGGACAGAGAAGATCGCAAGAGGCGACAGCCACTGCTGATCGTATGCCCCCGCCTGTTATATCCTACATACTGTACAAGTATAATTGCTGCCATGCTAAGTAGCCTAGCATATGCTAACAGCGCATTGGGCTTTCTTACTTGGCTCTTTGCCGGTAAAAAAAACCCCAAACTCATTCTTGGTAAGAACTTGTTCAGTACCAACGAAGCACAGCGCCGGCCCTGGTGTTTTTTTTTAGGGGGGGGGGGGGTGGAAAAAGGGTAAGAGAAGCCTTCTCCGTCATGACCCGTCAATCTTTTCCCCCAACCTGGGGGGGGCCTAAGCCAATTTCTCTTTCACAATTTAAAAACAGGGCACCGTGCCAGATGGGGACTGCAAAAAGGAATCTTCGACTGTCATCCACGCAGTATCCAGCCGTGTTCAAATTATGCACAGGGTAGTTTATAAGGAACCAACAAAAGAACAATTTGAAAAGCTCAAGTCAACAATACATGCTGCCCCTATTTCTTATTTATTATTATTGTTTTTTTAAAGCTGCCATCTGCTGAAAGTTTGTACTTTATAAATGTCATTTACAATGGGTGTTGAATAATTTTGAATATATTGTCGCCTGTTTACGAACACAAAGTTACACTTGTCTGATTTGACTTTTTCCTGCATAATCATCAGTCAATTTTTTTGGGGGGCTGCATTCCGAATGACTTATAAAATAACAAATTCATTTGGCGTTATTGTTGTTTCATCCCAACGCTGAGCATTCGGCGAAACAGTCGGTCCAGCCAAATGAAAGGCGAGCATATTTTAAATTCTTGTCACTTTCTCCCTGATTGGTGAGGAAATTGCAGGCAGACTCCCAAAGTGCATATTTACCTGCCGCCGCCGTGACAAGCTCTCATAAATCACACTTATCTCCCACCGGTGGCACACATTGCTTTTGTCCTTTGCACAATGATGGCCTTCCCCCAATGATGGCTGCAGACAGCAGGATATGCAAGGAAAGGCGGCCGCCGGAGGCTCAGACGCGTCACTCGGCGCACCCGCGCATCTGCCGCAAGGCAACGTCATCCCGCCCGTCTCTGCTCATCAAACACGCATTTGGACCTTCCTGCTTATTTTCCTTCCTCGATGCCTTTGTCGGGCCCGTCGCAATGCGATTGGCGCGGAGGTGAGCTCGCCGCCGCTCCAGAGAGAGTAAATAAAAAGCACGTAGGTACTGTACGTTGGGTGTCGGGCGCGTCGCGGAACTCCATATGGCTCCGAGTAATTAAGCTTCACATTCGGTGGAGAACGTCACAAAGTAGGTCGTTCAGAGTCGGGTCGATGCAATCAAAATACAGAAAAAGGTGCAGACTGCGCGCTTGAGTTTGAAGGTAAAAATGAATTTTCACTCGGCATTTTAATAACGATGACGAAGCACACGCCACTGATCAGACCTCAATTGGGCAGACAAGGAAATGCACTCACTCGTCCCCTGACCTAAACCCTATTGAGAACCAAAGCATGACGTCTCTGATCCACCGGTGAAAGGACGCTTAGGACGCTCCTCTTTCATCTATGACTGCTTCAGACAACAAAGTGTATGCAGAAAAGTGGTGAAGATTGCACGACTGTCTGTGTCCTATGTGTTGTGTTGTGTTGTGTTATTTTGACTTCAAAACGGCGCCGCGAGAGTGGCTGCCTTTCCAGCAGCTCCTATATTTTGTTGTTCTACTTCTTCCTTTCATAACTTTGCTGCTGTGAATCGGGAGTTTCTCCATTGCGAGACTAATAAAGGTTTTCTTGTCTTATTCTCTAGAAAAAGATTGATGTGGGTGGGCTGCGCTCCGCCTTCAAACGGCTCTTGCAGGAAAATTTCCGTTTGGATCGGTTGTAGCGCTTGAGCAAGAAGATCCCCTGCTTTTTTTTATCATCCACTTGCTTTGATGGCAAGGAATTACACATCCCTCACTTTCAAGTCCGCATGTCGGAGGTGTACTTCCCTTTGACACTCTGTCTTGCACTTTTTAAATTGGATCATGCTTCCTAAAAAATAAAAAATAAAGCAACCTTTGAAGATGTCTTGTTCAGTTACATTGGACTTTCAAGAGTGTAGCTTTACCTCCCTTATCAAAAGGTTGTGCTGTCAAAAGAAGCGATCACTCGCGTGCAGTATACCGCATCGTAATAGTCAGTTCAAAAACGACATCCTCATTGGCGCGTTCCACTCCCGGACCCGTTGTCATGGTTTGCGTGATGGCAAGATGACCAAAAAAAGCAGGGAGGTGGCAGGTACTGAACCAAATGTATTGACAAAAACACTGACAGAGCTACTCTGGAAAAATAGAATCCATAACACTAACAAAGTCCTCAAAAGACCCTAAAACTCAAAGTCACAACACAACGCCAGGAAATAAAACACGCCACTATGACAAACAAAACAACATGACGGCGGCACAGCGATCGGACCCCGGAGCGGTCGGTGTGGCGGTCCACATTGAAAAGAACAAATGACACGATGACCAACAGGTGCCGCATTGGAGGAGAAGCCCTCCACTGCCGTCTGCTGGTCACAAAGGGAACAAAACCTTGACGCGAACGGCAAAACGGTCGGACGAAGCGTCTTTTGATTGGTCATGTCCGCAAAGGTTTTTTTTTTGTTTTTGAAGCGAGCCGGACACAGAAAAAAGCTGCAAATCTTTATCGACTTATTTTTTTGGTTGAACTTCAACCTCGGGTTGAATATGTGTCTTCTGATGTTAAGTAAAAGATCGTCGCGGCGTTGTCTTTCTTTCGCCGTTAGTTGGATGCAAAATGGCGATTCTCCGCCCGCACCATTCTTCATCTGAGACGCATTTGTCATTCTCTGCGCATCGGCCGTATTTCCCTTGAGCCCTTTGCTCACGGTTCGGGTTCCAATTTGTATTTGATATTTTTGCCCCGCCTCCCTTCCGGCATCTGTCTCCTGCGGTTCTGCCCCTTGCCCCATTTTTTTTTTCCCCCCCGCAGTCCTGCCGCTGATGGGTGACCTCATGAAGTTTGGGTCTCTCACGGCTGGCTGCGTCCTCACACGTGTCCTTTCCTGTCCTGCCGCATTCAACATGGACCTCTACTGTCGACCGATGTTGCACAGTGGTTTGCTGCCCCGCATTATTTTTTTTTTTCCCCCCCTCCTGCGATGCCTCATTTTCCTGTTTCTCCTTCTTCACTCTGCACTGGCTCACGTAAAAACAGTGGCTGCAAATAATGTTTCAGGTATCGGTGCCTGACCATGTTTTTTTTTTTTGCACAACATTTGATTTTTATTCCCTAAATTTGAAGAGAAAAAAAATGTCAAAACTTTCTAATGAATCCTTACTTTGTTACTTTTTCCTATTTGTGTTTTGGTGATGCGATCAATGCGCCACATTGCTCACAATGCAGAATATAAAGCATAGCCCCCCCCTCCCACCCGCACCTTTTCTCCCACAGTTTGAAGATGCTTGCTTGCCTGTTTTTTGCCCAAGCTCTGCCCGCGGTTGTCAGGGCAACAGAAACGGTCTTCGCCATTGGCCCGGCAAAAAAAAAAAAAAAAAAAGTTTTGCAGTGTCCAGTCAGTCGCTTGCAAGTGAGATGTCTCCATTTAGTAAGACGGAAGGTGAAGATATTCAACGCCATCTTTGCCGTATTTATTCCCTCTTAAAGTGAACTTCCGAGTATCAGGCAAAGTCACGTGAGGAAAACAAGCCGTCAAAGAAAACTACAAAAATGTGATGAGCCGCAACTCAACCCGGAGACAAACTTTGATGTGATAGCAGCCCGTCGTCGCCTGTGGTGGCGCGGAAGACGAATCTGATGAAGCCAGAAGGCTTCAGATTTCAAGAAGTAAACATCCATTGGCGTCAACACAAGGCCATTTAAAAACCATTTGCTCCCACCAAATATTCTTTGGGATTATTATTATTTACAGCCGTTAGCCCGATGTAGCATAATCCCCGACTATGGATGGCTTACTAATGATGATGAATGGGGCTAAAGGGGGGTGGGATCAATACATCGAGGGGATGAGAGAAAAATGTATCCGTTTTGGCATAGCTTAAATGCTGGAGGGGTTGAACTGGGGTTGAACAGATTTCTGACGGGACTGGACCCCCCCCAGCCTGATATTGGTGCCTTGACTGATGAGTTGAATAGATTCCGTGACCACGCTCACAATTTGAAACGCGCTCCCATCATAAATAATCCTTCCCGACTGATATCTTCAAGATATTCTCGGCCTCCAAAGAGCCACGACACAGCGGATTACAAGAAACAAAACCAAATCCAATCGGAATAAAAAACGGCGACAAAAACGGATCATGACCAACGTCAACATTTAACGGCCGTCGACGAGTTTATCGGCTTTTTTTGAAGGGCGGTGAGAGCGGTGTTGCCCATCTGCTTTTTGTTGTCAAGTTTTGCTTCATCCATCTCGTGCTCGCAACACAAAAGTTTCCTTTTAACGCAAGATTTAAAAAAAAAAAAAATCTGAATGCGGCGGCTCCGCTTGGCAGACCCGTTGCTGAACGGCAAATCTACAAGGAGTAGAAAGGTGACCTTTCGGAAGAGAGAACATGTGGCTAGATTTGCAAAATAGAGGCAAGCGTGGCTGTGACGGCTGTTGGCCGCGGGAAGGATTCGGTGTCATGAAATGGCTCGCAGAAGCCCAACCCCCCCCCCCCTTATCTTTTCCCCCCGTTGTCTCTTTCGTAGCAGGCAAGACGAGCAGCCGGCAGCAGAAGCGCAAGGTAACCTTTCTCTAATTGATGTCTGCCTGCGCCCGGCGCAGCGGGTGGCCGCCTTGCGAGGGAGTAGGCAGTCGCCCGGGCCGACGCGTGCGGCTGCGCTTTGCACGAGGGGCAAGCGATGGCCACCTCAATCACTTGCTAATGGAAGAGACACACTCGGAACCGATTCGTTGCCCGAGCACCGAAATCTCCGTCCGCACGCTAGACGTGAATTCAAACAATTGCCGGCGGAATGTGAACCGTGTTTGTTGAAAGGCAACGAGAGCCAATTAGGAGGAGCCTTCGTCGGAGCCGGCACAGTTGAACAAATAAAAGCAGCAACTCGCCGTGATGAGAACTTGCCTCAACGCTTCATGACTCCACAGTGACAAATAACGTTTTCGAAAAGTGAATCGGAGTGTTTGTATAGCGAGGAGAAGAGTTTACAACCTTCGCGTCGAGTTCCCAGATAAACCAACATTTAGCCTGGCTTTTTCTCATTTCTCTTTGACAACTCCTCGACTTTTTGTCCCCCCCCCCGCCCAGTGCAGTTTGGTTGCCCCGTGGCACTGCGCCGCCTCTCAAGTTCATCAAATGGGGTTATGCAAATGCAGTCAATTATAACGAGGCGTCACAAGTTCCGTGTCGGTATTCAAAGCGTCACGTCGGCGAGATGACTTCGCTGTCTGCTGTCGCAGGCTCGGCGGCGGTCGGGTTATTTTTCACGCATTTCCCAGATGATGAGCGACAGGCCCGTCAATTCAAATCCTGAACCAGTTTCATTCGGATACCAATGCAAAAGCATCCCACGATTCGCGCCTCGGCGCTTTGTTAAGGTGCAGTCAAGTGGACGGCGTTCGATTTCCACGCAAGTCCCGCGTCACTCCATCTTGCGGATTTGAAAAGAGCCCGGCGGATCGATGGCGCTCTCTCAAAGCTGACCGTAAACGCTCTGTCGAGCCAGAAATGAAGAATGGAACCTTACAGATCAGTCACGAGGTTCATCAGGACCACTTGGAGGCAAAAGGGCGGGAGCGGATGGACTGTTGGATTTAGGCCAATGCCCCCCCCCCCCCCCCACACGACCAAAATGACGAATGGCTGGAGAAGGAAGGTTACAAGAGTAGAAAACGAGCCCTAACATGAGCATCCGGGGTTTGGAAAATAGACCCCCCGCCCTCGAAAGTCAGTTGCATTTCGCAACAAGACATTTGTTAGTCGTGTCGGTCCTGAGTAGCATCGAAAGGCCGAGCCTTAAAAAACACGGCAAGGCTGCAATTTTGGTTTCCGATTGGCCATTTGGGCTCTTTCCCAAGCTGGCGTGGAGATTTTGCCTGATTGCTGCCAAATTTTAACCTCACGTACCAAATCAGCGGCTCTCAGACTGGGGTCCGCAAGTCGAATCTTGGGGGGGTCGGCAAAATCATTTCAAAAGCGCATGCCGACATTTGGAGATATCACGAATAAACATTTGTTCATCCTGCACGGCGCAGAGACGAAGATGCTTTTTCCCCAGAGTGAGGTTGCATTTTGGAAATTCACTTGCTGGAATAATAATAATGGGAAACACGGCGCTCGAGCGGTTAGCACGTCCGTCTCACAGTGCGGAGGTATAGGGTTCGATTGCGGCTCCGGCCTTCCTGTGCGGAGTGCCTGCGTGGCTTTTCTCCGGGTGCTCCGGATCAGCTCATGGGTGGATGGACGGAACACGACTCTTCCCTCATTCAACTTTTGACTTCAGTCACAGCAGGAGCATTTTTCTCGGAAAAGATGCCGAGTGTTTATTCCGACAAATACTTTTTCATTCGCATGGCACAGCGGTCGTTCCGTTTGATTGGCATGAGGATGATTAGGGAGTCTTTGAAAAGAGTTGCCCCATCGAGAGGACAACGTTTTCGAAGCCCTGCTCTTGAGGCTAAGGAGTTCACGGTAATGAAGGAAAAAAAATAATAATTGGAGCACCTTTCATTAGGTACTGATGGTTTTCCTTTCTCTTCAAGCAAATTAGCATGAAAGCGAGTATTATGCCGGGGACAAAAAAATATCTCTACTGAAAGCAGCTAATGACGGCGTATTGTGAGAGTCGATCTGATCACGCGCCCGTGTGTAATTATCTGGGAACAAAAGCGACCGTCATTTGTCCTCAGATCCTCAACGGTGCGTTTGATTTTTCCGAGAGCGGCCGACACCTGCAACAACCAACAAACAGCTTCCCGGGATGCTCGTTAGCTGCTCAATGAGCTCATGAATGTCACGCTCCACAGCTTTTGCTCTTCTTTATGTGACATCCGCAGGTAGCCCGGACCGGCCGCATTTAATCTTAATGCAACCCTCCCGTGTCCTAATAAAACTCCCGAGCCGTCGGCTTCTCAAAATTGCTGGCCGAGTATTCACCGAAATCGAGAATTACAGCAAATTGGCCATTCTGACCGAATGCCTGCATCCAATGTCCATTTTCAAGTCACACGTGACGGACCGCACGGAACAAACGTAGGCGATCCGAAGCAATGCACGTACGGATTAGATTTGCTCGTCTGGTCAAAAGAACAAAAAGATTTTTAGCCTGACAGGGAAGTAAGAAGGGTGGCGGCGGTGGTGGAGGGAGGGAGGGAGGGAGGGTGAGGTGGTGGAGGGGGGCTGTGCCTCCGCTCGTGGAAATGCTTGCCGGCAGTCGTCTTCCCGCCTCCACCTGTCGCCGTTCTTCTTGAGCTGTATTCCGACATGAATCCAATCTTTAGCCACCTTTGGACTCCCATCTGTGGATATTCACCGACTTGTTTTTCCTCGATTTACGAAATCGACAGGACGTCTTGCCGATAGATGGATCGGCTCTGTGCCATTCCAAGGGCTGGCGACCAGTCCACCGTGCCCAAAGTCCGCTGAGATTGGCTCCGGCTCAACCGAGGATACCCGGGAAGGACAGTTGGGAGTTTTCAATCGAAAAGTTTGGGTGGGCGGGGTCAGTCCAAGCATATTTGCAGCGTCCGACAGGTGAAATGAAAGGAGATGGCCTCTCCTCAGGCAGTCGTCCAAACAGTGCGCGGGGTATCTCCAAACCAGCCGCCCGGGGGTCTTATCACGGCGCGCCTTTGATAAGGAGACGATTGGTGCGCTGCATAGCCTGAAGGCTCTTAAGCCTTGTCTGACACCTGGCGGGCCTCCATCTTTTTTGTTGGAGTCTTGCAAATACCACGTGGACAAGGTTGTGACGTGACAGATAAGAGGGCTCGACAACTTTCACGTAACACATCGACCGACATCATGCGGTACCAAGCCGAACGTACAAGACTCAAACTGTTTTTTCATCTACGTGAGCGGGTTTTACCGAGGGAGGAGACCAAGACAGGACGTGCAGATACATAACGAAGAAACTCGACAGCATTCAAACAACCAAACAAGACCGAGCGGAAGCAAAGCGACTCAATAGATTTCGATTCGGGCCAAACGGGACAAGCGACAGAAACCTCAAATTGAGCGACTGTGTACCGAAACGGCATTTCTGCGCGTCACTTGCCTTCACAGTTGACGATTGTTGGTGACGTCAGCGTTTGCACTTTAACGTGACAGTTTGTGAGTGCCTTCGACGCCAAGTCCCCAGTGGGTGAGGGGGGGGGGGGCGTCGTGGTTTCAAAAGCATTTAAAGAGCGTGCCAATCTTAAGGCTATAAAAAGGAATTAAAAGGCACTAAAATGAACTTTACGAGCTATTTCACTTTCAGAGATACCAAACCTCACGATAGACATTACGGCCATCGCATACGTGTCCTAATTTGCGCTGCATTGCCCCATCAGAAATGTGTGTAGCCCCACTTAAGCTCCCCCATCATTTGATATTCTCAAATATATTTAGGAAGGTTTTCCTCACCCCCCCCCCCCCCCCCCCCCCATGTATCTGTCAAGCCCCACCTTGAGCCACAGGAGAGATTTAATTCCCAGAGCTGTAACTGACCTCACACATGCTACAATTTCAATCAAGAATCCAGATTTCCTTGGAGTTGGAAGCACTTAGGGATGAAAGAGGACACAACAGCGCTTCTTCTCTGCGGTGTGTCAAATTTGAAAATTGTTGATTTTCCTGCGACTTTCGTATGCGGGGTTGTTTTTAGGGGAGACGGCTGGAAATGGAAAAAAAGGAACATCCAAAAGGTTGTACTTCGTTGGCAGTGAGTGTCAAAGTCAGATTGAGCCGTTTTGAAAAGTGGAGAGCAGATGTGTGGTGTGATACGGACACATCGCCGGCGCCGTCTTTCTCTGCGGCGACACTATTGGATTGTTGAATGCCATAGGGGAGAAAAACAACAACCCAAAAAAAAAAAAATAAAAAAAAACTAATTGCCTGACCTTTATCGACGCGGTTGGAGGAGACCAGCAGTGTGCAAGTCCCTCGTTACAACGGCATCATTAACATGAATTGATCCGGCTTTCCTTGGCTTTTTCTCTCCCTTGATGTGGACCAAAGCGTTGAGTGACAGCCGTTGCGCAAAGTGACGACGCCAGATCATTTCACGAAGCCCTTTTACGACCACGCCGGCGAAGACGAGAGACCGGGGGTAGGGGGGGGGGGGGGGGTCGGCGAAAATAAAATAAATAAATAACCCGGTTGCAATTCACACAGCTTGAGTTGGCCATCGCGAGCCATATTGATTGGTTGTATTAGAATATCAGTGGCTTGGCTCAGATGGCTTTTTCTTTTGTTGTCATTGTTTCGGTGGTGAACTCGTCGATAAGCAACAACAAAACAAAAACATTCTGCTCGTTAGGCTAACAATGATATCACAATCAGGTGGGCTTTCAATTCATATCGGAGTATTTTTTGAAGCAATGGCACGACATACTGCGGCAGGAGTACTGTATTTGGGCCAGGATAAAAACGGAAACGTAAAAGCAGAGTTGTTGAAAAACTTGCCATATGACAAGAGATAATACTTTATGTTTTCAAGGTTACAGTTATGTATTTGTATATTTTCTCATCTTTGAAGATGTTTTCGAAGCTCACCCAGTACTTTTGACCTGTCCGAAGGGGTACTACAGAAACTCTGGTTTCCTTTTGTACCATTTGCATAAACGGACAAGAGGTGGACACTCTGGGGCGGTGCGAGGCTCTCATTTTGTTTTGCGCGTGAATTGTGTCGTTTTGTGAGCGGCGACGGAGCCAAGTTACCTTTATAATTGCACGGCTCAGTTCCGGGACCACTGCGCGACGGCTACGGCAAAAGGCCAAAACAGACTCTTCGAGTTGGGGTCGCCTCTGTCTTTATCAAGTGACTCTCTTGCATGGCGACACTGACGTATCAAATCAGCCATTTTTTTCCCCCCATCGACTCTTTGATTCGCTCACCCGCGGTTCAAACGGCGAGTGACCTCGCCTCTTGTAATTTCATCGAAGCTGTCACACTCGATCTCCGACGCGGGCCTGTGGTCAAATTGTAGCTTTGGCGAAGAAATGGGAGTGGAATGAACCCGAAGCGACTGCGTTCTGTCGTCCAGCGATCGATGGAGGCCGAGCTTATTTCACATCTGAACATGCCTGATGAGCCGTGACAGTCGTTCATGCGGAGCTTTTCTTGTTGCCAGCACAGATGTGGAGTGACTTCAGCGGACGCACATCCTTCAACACGTACGTACATTTTTGTTTTCGGACAGTTAGACCACACTCGTCGTGGTTGGAGAGCAGGGACGTTAAATTCATTTTCCTCACGGTCAGCATTGTGAGACGGGATGATTTCAAACCACAGAGGGCCCTATTTTGGTTCCTAACATCGCAGTCTAACTGGGGACATGGGGGCTTTCTTCCTTTTCATATTTCGCTTGACTTTGCACAGGTAGAAGAGGGCGTATTGGAGCGTTTTACGCAGTCGAGGGATGGAATGAGACTTCTGCCGGCCAATCGCGACTAGTATCCCTCATCGGTATTCAAATCTGAGCCGTTTGAGCGCAGCACACCGGATGACGCCGAGCTTGACATGGCGGAAACGGAAACCGACTTGCTGGAGTCCGCGTGCAACATTGGCAGGTAAACTGCAAGCTCTCCCCTTGTGGATGACATCGTTGGCAATTGGAGACCTCCTTGCCTGCACAACCGTGCCTCCGTGTGTGCCCCCACGCCCCACCCAACCCCATCCGGCAGTAAGGACAAGGCTGCTAGTAAAATAGTTTTAAGATGATAATGATTCTATTTGGTGCAATGAGATGATTTGAACAGCGATCGTTACTAGTGTCATATTCATGGCTGAAATCCGGAGACATCCACCACACACGTCCGCCGACTGGCCAATTTGTCTGCCTGCGCCTCCATCAAAACCGCGTGACACCACCTGCGCCGCAAGTTCGACGTGGTTTTCGCATGTCTAAAATCGAGTCTATTTTTGTTTCCAAGTTTGCAGACTAGACTAGACTTGAAGTTGCGACCATTTTTATGCTGAACGCAGGGGTGCCAAAGGATTGGCTGCAGAACCAAAACAATGTGTTGCCGTGCTCCTATGTGTGACTCCACGTTCTCAGTGGGATTCAACTCGTCTTTGTGCCAAGAGTGCCATCAAGAAGGAAGGCCAAGCATGGCCAAAGGTCACAGGGACACAAAGGCCTCGCTCAAGTCCAGCATCCTATTGTGTGCCAAAGAAGCCTCATCGAACAGACAGCAAGCCAATTTCAACACGTGACAGTCGGCCTGGCAAATTGTGGGAAAAATATGACATTTACCTAATTGTGACATGGCAGGTACCAGCCCATCAACGATCACATACATTGATTTTTTTTTATTTTTTTATGTAACAGTCGTTTTCTATCTGTGCTACTAGATCTGTCCAGGAAGCGTGCTTTTGTTTTTTGTTTGTTTTCATGAGCGCACCTACTGCACCGTGTCGTTGTTTTTCACACGTGCGGTTCCGTACGTTCGACAGAAACAATTTCCAGGCAACATAAAACTGGAATAAAGCTTTACGAACAGATGTCGAACAAACAGTTCAGGTCGAATGTGAGTCATAAAAGCGAAACCTGCAAACAGCTGTGAAGAGTGCGGTGCTGTCACACTCGGGTGAGTCTCAATTCAAAATTCCGCACCGTGGTAACCGTTCCCATAGCAACGTGTATTGTGATGCGCAATTTTAGCATCGAACGTTAGAGCTTGTGCGCAGATGTTACGGCATTATGGCTATTTACTTTCCATTCAGCTTTGTTGTCCGCCTCGTCTCCTCGAAGGCTCGCGCTTCTCTCCTGTTTGCATGTCATTGGAGGTCGATGCTGTTCGCAATCGTGCCGACTTGTGTTGCTTTTCTGTCATCAATTGCCCTTCGGGTCAGCATCCCACAATTCTCACTCAGTGAGTTTTTGACATGAATTTTTGAAGGACCTTTGGCGACGCATTGTTGGGTTTCACTTTGAAATGTTGTTCTCATTGTGCCTTTTTACTTCATTGATGTAACCCACCTCAGACTACGCACACGTCACTGCGAGGTTCATCAGGAGCGGGGCGTTGAAGCATAAGACGGTGTTAGGACGTTTTAACTTTAAAAATGCCCACTGCTGTATACAAAGTCCCGTACGTGGAGCAAAAAGAATTCATACAGCAAACAATTAGACCATCCATGGATAACAAAGACATTAGAAAGCACAAAAAAGTAAAAAATCAAGTCTCATGCTGAGCCAAAAGCCAAAGAATAAAAATGATGAGTTTAAAAGATGGGCAGCCCGGGGGCTTGCCCAATATTCAGCGGGAAGACATTCCGGCAAAGGCTCAGTCCTCTCTGAGCCTCCGCTCAGTTCTCGCTACCTCTAATATGGTCGAGTCCGCAGACCCGAGGCACCGGGCTGGGGGCGGAGGAGATCAGAAAGGTAAGGTGGGGCGAGGCCATTTCAAGATTTGAAAACCAAGAAGTTGATCTTCAAAAGAAATCTAAAACGAGCCAGTGAAGGGATGCCAGGGCAGGAGTGATATGCTCCCTCCTCTTGATATGAGTAGCCGTCAAGACGAGAGCGGCACCGTTCTGGACCAACTGGATTCGCTTGATGGAGGACTGGCTGACTCCAAAGTCAAGCGCTTTACAGTAATCCAGTCACGAATGACTGTTTCAAAGTGCCCACCAGAGAAAGGCTTGACTTTAGCAAGCTGCCTAAGATGAAGGAAGCTTGGATTTAACAATGGCCCCGATTGGTCGGTCTAATTTAATATCGCTGTCCAGGTCGAGACCGGGTTAAGATAAGGTGCCCAACGGGGGGCCTCAAGTCCGCAGGATGGCATGTGCAAGGATCACTGGGACCAAACACCATTACCTCTGTCTTCTTTTCATTGAAATGCAAGAAATGTCGCGCCGTCCAGGTCTGGATTTCCTCCAGACAGGATCAAAGTGGCCTCAATGAGAATTTGTCTTTTTTGCTCAGCGGGGGAATCGATCTGGCAGTCAGCCGCGTAGCAGTGGAAGGAAATGCCACGTTTCCTTTCAATGGAAGCAGATACAGTGAGAACAGCAGAGGCTAATAAGGCAAAAAAATAAAGGTAATCAAGAGCATCTTTTCGGGATGCATCCCTATACCTGCTTTGTATCGACCCCCTTCCGATTACGGTGTTAACGAGAGTGCCGTCCGCGCATCATCGCTTTTACTCGATGCCGCGGAATGTCGTCTACAGCGACCACGTCAATAGCGCAGCAGCTGTTTTCACCCTGTCACCGACGCTACGGTGAACCCTTCCCATTTGCTTGACGTCGCGACGAGCGGTAGCAGGAGCTCGACAGGCGTCTTCCTCCGAGGTAGGAAAGGCTCATTATGGAAACAAACGCACAACACTCCTTTCCAATGAAGGCTGGATCATTGGCAGCAGATGATCCCATGAAAGCTCCCATCAGTCCAATTAAAACGCTTCCCGGCTTGTTTTTGCCGGCCTAATCACGCAACCATTATTGCTTTTTGTAGCTTTCCCTCCCCCCCGCCCCCCTTTCTTTCCAGGCACTTGCGTGTACCGTTAATGCGTGAATCTTTAATCTCTCTCTGGTTATTGCTGTTTTCAAAGAGCCCTATTTCAACCTCGTGTACGGGGACTGACAGTTTTATAACCCAGTAGCAATTCTGGCAAAAAGAATTAGGGGCCCAAATATTGGCATAAACGATGCAAAAGATGATAAATAGTGCTTTATCTGGGAGTCATTATTTTCCCAAATCTGTTCACTGCTATTTGATTGGCTTTGTATCGGAGGGGGATACCATTGTCTCAACTTTTGGAAACAAAGTCTTCTTTGTTTATCTTCTGGGGGCCACCACTTGTAAATGTCACATATCATTTCGATATGCTATATGTTATGTTTAAAAAATAAAAGATACTTGCTTCTGAGTGGGGCAGCTTATTTTTAATTTCATTTGATTGACAACGCTAAAGTACGGAAGCATATTGCTGCCGCACTAAGAAACTGAAAACAAGTTCATACAAATAATCCATGCCTGTAAACATTCAAGATGGAAAACTTCATCTGATCACACGCGCAAACTACTCGTTGGCGTGTTATCGTTCAAAGGTAATGGCAGCAGGTAGCCAGCAGAGGGCGTCATTTGATGGATCCATACAACTACAGTCTACAGTTGCTACAACGCGAACACATGCAAATGCCACACGAAACTATACATCTGATCAAACTCTACTGTCCGCGCTTCTATAACAACTCTCAAATGATGTGACTGAACTTACGACGCTTTACGGTAGATGGCGGCAAATCGTACTCTTGAGTATCCAACATGTCTGCTTCACGTACGCCATCAAACCGGAGAGACTAAACAGGAAGTGACGTCGACGAACGAGACGTCATCCATGACAGCGTCTTAAATGACTTTTACGAACACATTAAACCCACAGATAATTATTATTCTTTCTTTAATCTTTTTTTTTTTAACTGCCATACCAAGAGAAAGCCTGTTAAAGAAGAGATACGTAGAAAAAACACAAAACTATTACCGGACATTACGACACACCTGGTCAGACAAGCAACAAGTGTCCAGAGGGGGCTGATTGGTCGTCTCAAGGAACAGGCCTGACTAGAACAGGAGCAAACGAAAACCGAACGACCAAGACAAGAAAATGAAAAAAAGGGACAGAGGAAAAACACGGCAAGATTTTGTCGTGTGGAGTGCTGACGTGACGCAAGAGGAAAGGATCAGTGGGGTGGAAATGAGCACTTATGATGTAATGGGTGCGAAATAAAGCCGTTAGAACCCGGCCATGTCTTCTTAAAGAACTTTTGTCCCCTGCCAATTTTCACGTGACTGCGGTGAAGGGAAACGGAGAGGCTATTTTAGTGCCCCGGGGTAAGCAAGATTTGACAATTTGAAACAAATCCAAATGGAATGAAAACAAAGTCAATGGAACACAGATCACCACACAACTGGAAAAGAAGTCGACTTTTTCCGTCCAATTGCAGAGCTTTCCAGAGTGGGGTGGGGTGGGGGGGGGTTTAAAGCGGTGCAAAAACCTGTGCGGCCACTTGACTTTCTATCTCCTCGGGGCCGTCGCCGCCTGCTGCCGCTTGGCCTCATTATACCGCGTACGCACGCGGTGTATATTTTGCTCATGAAAATACATTGTTCACATCTGTCTTCCTTTTCTGCCAAATGAGGGGATTATTTGAATAAAACATGAATTTAGTGGCACGTTGCCTTCTAACGGGGAGGAGAACAAAGTCCCTCCTACTGTTCCGGTACACCATCTGGGCTGGTTCTTTGCCCGAGGGGGGCAATGGCTCAATCTATAAGGACACAATTGGCAGACGGGAAACATTTTAGAATTCCTTTCAAATCTCAGCATTCCCATAACGAAGAGGAACGAAAGGGGATTCTCACAAATATTCTTTCTTCATCCGATAGAAAACATTGCGGGCTGTCGGAACAAATCAGGACATCCCGTGTTAATATAACGAAATACGATGCGAGTAAATGTTCTCAACGCAAGCGTATTTCGAGAGCACTTTAAAACAACCACCGCTGAATACTAAGTGCTGTACACTCTTATGAGTAGCAGTCAAGAGGTGAGCAGCGGCATTCTGGACCAACTGGAGATGCTGCATGGAGGATTGGCTGACTCCAAAGCAAAATGCATGACAGTAATCCCGCCGGGATGTGACAAAGGCTGTTTCAAAGCGCTCTTGGGAAAGGAGAGGCTCGACTTTTGCCGGCAGCTGAAGGTGGAAGCAGCCAATTTAAAATCGCTGTCCAGTTTAAGACGCAAGTTCGAGACTTCTGGCTTCGGATTAGGAGCCAGGGGGGGCCCAAGTCCGCAGGATGGGATGCGCAAGGGCCACGGAGACCAAACACCGTCACTTCTGTCCTCTTTTACGTCTCAATACGTTCACCCGCTGCAGAATCCAAGTCTACAAATTGCCGCAGATTGTCTGCTGCTGACGTGCGGCGTCAGATTTCATTTAGTCAGAAAGATGCGGCTCAGTGAAGTGAATTTGGAAGGATTGACATGATTTGGGCTGAGAGCAAGGTTCACGGGCCGGTCGGCCGTGGTGGGTGTCTCCCATTTCACAGCCTCGGCGGCTTTATTTACAAAGAAAAAAAAAGATCACATCAAACTGCATCAGCACGCCGTGATTAACATTCAGCGGCTCGTCTTCCCGAAACAGCCATGAAAGCGGAAGGTGTTCTTTGAACGGCACGGGGGCGCGTGTAATTGCAATCACTCCCATAAGTCCACCTTGCCGTCCCAATCAAATTCTGATGTTTGCAGTCCCCTTGACAAATCAGTCCACCGGGGGCAGATTCTGGCACTCCACCTTGATGACCAGAGAGAGGCCGGAGACCTCCAATCGATGAGGTGGCTGGCCGGGCCATCGGGTCACGGGAGTGGGGGGGCGGCAGGCCCTGACCTTCAGTCGCCTCATCAAAAGCTTGATTACATTTAATCACCTTCTCGGTGAAGAAAACTTTTGGGCTGAAGATGTTGGTGCACTGGAGCTGAAACTTTAGCTTTTACCTCCGACAAGGTCGCAGAAAGAAAAAAATTACACCGGTTTTGCTATTCAGTGCCGACATTTGGAAAAACGTTCGAACTTTGGAGGAAGATTTTCATGTTGACACTTGGATGGAGGAATCAGAAATAGTAAAAAAAAAATAAAAATCACTTCTGATATCAAATGAAGTTTTGTTTGTGCTCTTGAACATTGTGGGCGTGTCCACCGAATGCACCGAAGCCACGCTTCGCCCAACTGTCAATCAAACATATCACCTGCAACCGATAAAAATGGATGCTACTTTGTTTAGCATCTCTCTTACGCTAGCACGCGCGAGCGGTACAAAGAACCAACGGGTAATGTGTGCCGAAGCAAATCTCTTATTTCAGGTGACAAGGGTCTTTATCGTCAGAGGAGTGGTCCTTTTTAACGCCAGCGTGGTGGAAATAAGGATGAACTTGGGACGAACGTTTTCAGTTACAAGCGACTTGAGAAACAACACGGAACGCGACTTGAATATGAAGCAGCCGCTCAAAAGCCACGCTTTTGGAAAAAGGCTGGCTGTAAAATTAGAATAGTTGGGAATGTAATTAAGGGAACAACTGGTGGGGGTTTTCAAAGGTCATATTAATTACAAGAACAACCTCGGGGAAAACGACGGCGGGTCGGCCGCGCGCGCAAATGAACACGCTCGCAGACTGTCAAAGCTACCCAATCGACAACTCGCCCCGCATCATTAAACAGCGAGAAGCCGCACATTTTCGCTCGGGGGTTAAACCTCCTTTTTTTCTTTTTTACCCTGACAGCTGTTGAAATAAAAAGACGTCTTACTAACTGCCGTCGCCAGCTGAGTATTTTTTGCGTTTGAGTCACTACCCCGACGAGCACAACGCGGGGACCCGTTGACAATCACACACCAAGGTTCAATTGAGAACGGTCAATCAACGGCGGAGAACACGCAAACTCCACACAGGAAAGCCGCAGCCGGAATCGAGCCCTGTGAGGCCGCCGTGCCCCCCCCCTCTCCCTCCCCCCAAAATGATGAAATCAAATTAATTGAGTCAATTCAACAATTTTCCAACATTTTTCAGCGCGGGTGGTGTCCAAGCTACGGTTTGAAAAATGCTCACCTTGCTACCGTTTGTTCTTTTTTTTTTTTTTTGGGCTTGTGAATGTAGAGACGGCATTCGTCCGCCATTTAGCGTTGACCACCCCGAAAACTTGGAGAAAATCCTCAACTATTGTCCCTCACGCCTCGAACGGAAATCTGATGAAATGAACTCGACAACGCAAACGACATCGAATCGCGTGCTGACGGCCTCCGATGAGTTTCGGGCAGAACAAGTGGGAAGGGGCGGAACGAGCGAAACGCCACATCGCACGTGCCCTCTCCTTGAGCGCTGCCAACGATCAACACAATTGATGGGCCCTCAGCATCTCGTTTTGATTGCATGTCATCAATCAATTAATCGGAGCCATTGACCCGCTTTCATGAAGAGCCGCGCTCGCCCATTCATAGATCACGCCCAGCTCGGCTCCATTTTCAAAGTCCTAATGAGTTGTCACTTTTGTCCGGCCGCCACGCACGCAATGTTGTGTGCGCGCGTGTGTGTGTGTTTGTGTGTCCCGTGCAACGGGGGGAGTCTGACAAAGCAGACAAGAGGAAGAGTGACAGTGAGCGGCCATCTGGAGGTTAAGATCATGTAATGAGCGCGATTGACAATAATTAGAGGAGCAGTGCGCTCGCTGGATAGGGTAACAGTTTTGGCTCGACAAACATCTGTCAACACGAACAGTGGCTCCCGTTTTGAGTCCAGTATGACCCGTCTTGACGTTGGACAGCAAGAAAAATATCCTAAATGTCACATTTCAAGGCAAAGAAAAGAAATCGGCACCAAAGATGCCAGCCGGTGACGGAGTCTGTCGCCTTGGCGACTCTGCCGTGTTTTCATGAATGACGTGAGGAACAATTGGACGCTCTTAGTATTGAAATTTGCAAGACATCTGGGAGGAGGGGGTTGGGGGGGGGGGACTCAATGAGGAAACGCAACGCTTGCAAACGCAACAGTTGAGGAAGCAGATGAGGGTGTTTTTTTTTTTAAAGGGGGTTATCATGGCTGCAACTTGACATGTAATTACATGTAATTAGAAAGATTACAGAAAATCCTCTGATTGATTTTGATGAGAAGCCAAGGGACATATTGACACCCCCCCCCCCTTCCCAATCTGTCAAAGAAGGCAACACAACGCTGTGTTTGCCATTAATGGAATTGATGCTTGAGTTCTTCTTATTGCAAATGCCAAACAGATTGCTCCAAATCTGTTAAAACAAACGAACAAAAACCATCCAGTAAGTCACATAACGTGCTGCGCCTTGAGATACGAGCGACCTGATATTACGAGTGTTCCGAGATGTGAACCGACATTGAGAGATCGAATAGAACTGGAATCACAGTCGCATATCTATAATCAGATTTTATTTATTTTTTGTTATCCTGTGCGAGGAGCTGCGACGCTCGATCGACGTCTCTGTCTCAACACTGCCCTCCGGTGGCCAAGGTGGGCAAGCACAACAGAGACAGCGAAGCTAACGTGAATTGCTCACTCCAGCCCATCTCTGGATGACGTGAGCGAGCAATTGCATCTTCATCTTCTTTCTCTTTCCCCGAAGCAGCTGAGCGCGTCTTATGGTTATTTCAGTCCGTAAATGCAGGGGATAGATACAGCATTTATCCAGAGGCAACATTCCTGAAAAAAGCAGACTTGTAGTAGTAGTCTAGTACTCATGAATAGTGAATTCGACACAATCTTGTCCGAGCTTTCGTTTCCTCTGAGGCGGCGCCTTGAGATAACATCTGGTCGGAGTTGATGCTATCTTTGCACGGGCGATTGCAAAAACATCGTCAAAAAAGACGTATCCAGATGTCTGCAAAACTGCTCATTGGTGGATGAGAATCAAGTAGCCACAGGAGAAATATTTCCGTTTGCAACCGAGCAGCGGTTGGGGAAAATATCACGGCCGTCGACGTAAGCTGTGCCGTTTGGACGCTACCCCAAGACGTCATGACGCCGCGCCTACTTTTTTTCTTTTTGGGGCGGGGGCGCCCAACTAGCACCAAGTTTTTTTTTCTTTTGGGGGGGGTGGACAAGGTGGGATTTATTAAGTTGACACGCGCTTAGAATCCATTCGGTTGTTTGTAAATAATCAAGAGGAAGCAGACCGCGAAAGCCGGGGGGACTTTCGGTTGAGCAAACTTTGACTTTTGCGTTAAGTGGAGCCAAACGTTTCATTTTCAGCAGACGAGGGACACAGGCCAGACGATGAGTTCAAGTCGCGAGGTAAAGTTAGGACTGTTCCTGCGCGGCGTAGGACCATCAAAAGCGTGCTCCGCAACCATCTCGAAATAGCATTTTACCGCACCGCTTTGCGTTCCAAATGCGCGTAGGCAGCTGCGCGGGAATAAAGTCGGAAAATGGCTTCTATCCCCTTACGGCGAATTTGCATGTCAAAGCGCTGCGTGTTTTGATATCGTTAGGGTGTTTGAAGTAGGCGAGCGTGACCGGATTATTTGAGAAACAAATCAATGGGACTTTCAATCTGATGTCAAGTATCGGTGAGTTTTGTTGGTCTTGAGCGTCGGCCGCTGTGAGAATTTGCATCACAACAGCCCGCCCGCCTCACTGATTGGAATTGCGCCGGCGAGAGCCAATTTAGGGAAGCGATCATGTGGCGAGACGCTGTGTCAAAATCAACACTTCATGCAGAATTCATAAGGCATTCATTACTCAATCCGCTGAAATTCAACATCATTGTCGGCGGGGATTACAATGGGACAGGAAGAGTACGGCCGCTTCGCTGCTAAGCATGCGCGCCGCAGTTAAGCACAGCAAACCATATTTCACATCATCGAGTGCGTGATTCAAATCGATCCTTCAAACGCACAACGCAGTCCTTGACGCTGGCCGACTTCCGAGTCGCTTCGAAACGGCCACGCTTCGGAAACGGTACGCTGCTCGTCGGCCATTTTGCGTCGGAAACTCACGTTTGTCACGCCTGCGTTGCCCGTGACGGCCGAAGACGGCGCGGGTGCTCAAATAAGCCCCAAGTCTGAATCTGGAAGTCCCGTGTCGAGGTACTAAAAGCATCAATTGTATTTTTACAGTTTGCTAATCGCTAGTTCCAATTTGTCTTTTTTATACTCCTGTTACCGTCAGGAGGTGCGTGATGGCAAGTGGGCAGGAGAAGCAGAGAAGCAAATGTATTGACGGACCAAACTCTCACACGGCATACTGAACAAACGAAATTAAAGCAAACCCCCCCCCCCCCTCCCCCAAAACTCAAAGTAACAGCAAAACACACAACTACGACAGTACCACAACGATCGGACGCCCAGCGGTTGGCGTGACAGCCGCTTTCGACAAAAAGGAACTCATGACATGACGACCGACAGGTGCGACGCTGGAGGAGAAGCAATGTCGCAACGCAGCAGAACCGGAACTTGACGGACGAACACCGAAACTACCGAAGCAAAAGGCGCACCGAACAAGAGTTGGACAAACCATGAGAGACCAACATGCCGCAATTTTGAAAAGGAGCATTCCCTGACCGGAATGCTTGTGCCGTCGCGAGAGGGAGACTGGAGGAGTCGAGCTGCAGGTGTGTAGCGTGAAAGCATTGGAAAATTTGGAGCTGCGGAGATGGCGAGATTGGGAGCGGCAGGAGTCCTGGCGGGAAAACAGTTGGAGGACGTTGATCGGAGGCAAGGTGGGGAGGCGTGGCGGAGCGCGCCGCGCCGTTGGGGATGGAATCAAAGGACGCGGCTTGTTTACAAGTCGGGGAACAGGCTTGCTCTGTTTCCCAACGGAAATGCCCCGTCTAAACGTACTCTTCAAAAGTTTGGGCTTTTGTCCTTTTTTTTCCTTTTCAAAGGACTGCACTGCTTCCTTTTTTCTCCACCCAATGGAGGTAACTCAGACGAGGTGTGGGGGAAACAAATCGTACTTTTCTTTCAAAAATAAGGACATTAATTTCGAAGCGAAGCCGCAGCGCCGAAGGCGTCTCCCCGCGGCCTTTTCATCTTCTTCAATGGACTTTGAGATCATTCCAACAAGCACAATTGTGCCCGATGTTGCCCACCGGTCATCCTGGAAGGGGGATTCCCCCATTTGCGGACCCTCCTCAAGGTTTCTCATTTTTTGGAATTTTTCCTTGCAAACTTTTTTTTCACTCGTTATTGTCGAGAAAACATCCAGACTTTCAGTCTTGAGGCGACATAACAGGCTTGACAGCGCTTCTCTGACAGTTTAATCATTGCGTGAGAGATTTGTTTTGAAGCAATTTTCAACACATTGAAATGGGTTCGTAATAACAGATGACAGTGGAATAGTATTGATTTGTGAAAGAATCCGAAACTGACCATATTTGGACATCTGGGGCTTCGTCATAACACGACATATCCTTTTCTTCACTTTCTGTTCATTCATTTGAGGATTGAGGTGATATTTGGGCCGATTGTCTGTATTGGCATTAAAAAAAACAAAACAAAACAAGCGAGCCCTGTTATGAGCGCAGGCATTCCGATAATTGGATTTCAAAGGATGAAATCAATTGATCGCCGATATCGAGTCCGCTGCAAAGTGCGTATTAATCACCGTCGTAATTACCTGTAAGAAAAAATGCCTGGCAAGATGAATGAAATCCTGGCAGTGACCTCCCTTTTTGTTGCTTGTATTAATGTTTAATGCGATGTAGCCACAGGAGACTCGTATTGGGCTGGCAGCGCTGAAAATTGCTGCTTTGCTTCAGAAGCCTTCCCGGCAGCCTCGAGGATCTTATTTCCTGTCATGGCATGCATTCTCCACAATTTCTTTTTCCCAAAGAGAACCTCAAGTTTTGTCTTTTTTGTTTTCTGCTACAGTCGCGTGCTATTGGATTTATCCGAAGGTTTTGATGACGGCGCGTACGTGAAAAACAAAAACAGTAAATGCTGCAAGCTTTGCGGCAACAGTCGGCTAGGCCCCTCCTGTGCCGACATGACTTTGCAACGGGGAACAAAGCCGAGGCCATTACAAACGCGGATGATCTATATTTTGTTTGCTGCGGACCAACCGTGGCAGAATATTTCTTCGCCGATGGTGTACGTGGTTCACTCGACAGACTTGCGTGCGGGCAGCGCGGGATCGGTTCCCACTCAGTGACGGTGTGGATGCGGGTGTGAGCGGCAGCTCTAGCATCCCGTTCTTCGCAGAGGACAAAGAATACATGCCCATGGGCATTGCCATATATGTTTGTGTTCAAATCTCCTTTCCTTGGATAAGTTGCGTTCTTCACGACTGTAAATTTCCCGTTGTGAGCCCGAAGAACGAGACAAACGAGAAGCATTTTTGTAAATGGCGACGATGGGCCAACTGGGGAATCGACAGCAGGCAAACGTTGAGGAAGCAAACGGCGAGACAGATGGGCCGAGTTGGATGGCGGCCACGGAATGGCCCGTAGGTGCGGGAGCAGCGCGCGTCGGCTGCGAGAGGAGGGCCTCCGCTAATTGACTGCTGTAGAACAAATTTGGACGCCGAGCCGCCGAGGTTGGAGGTGCTCGCGCCGGGGACGTGCCGAGCGCCAAAGCGCAAGCCTTTTCTGACATTGAAGATCACCGTCTTGTACGCCCGCCGTTCTTGATCAGGCATGAGCGGCGTTTCGGGAAATCGTCTGTCAGCTGCTGCGGCTGACCGATTTTCCGGTGCTATGCACCTGTTCACATCCGGGGCTCCAGACGGACACCGATTTCAAGATTTGAAAACAAAGATATTGTTCCAGAAATGGCGTTATTGCGACAGGCCTAAGTGACCGGCACCTTCGCTCATCGGATTTAGACTGGAAATACAGCAGTGCCTCATTTTTCGCGGTTGATGGGGACCAGAATCCCACCTTAAAAGGTGAAAAGCGGACAAATAGGAGCTCATTTGGGCAAATTTGCTCATAGAAGGAAAAGCGCTTCCCAAAATGGCGGGATGGAGGTCAAAGTCCAAACCCTGCAAGTCACCCCAGGTGGCTGCTCCGAGCTCGCGAAAATGGCAAACTTGCGCTTCCATTTTCAGCACGGCTCCTTGGAGCTTGATCGGACGTCTCGTGACGATCGAGATATTCGTGAAACTTGCGCGCGGGGTGGGCTCATCGCACTGCCCATGTGGCGCTCCAGGTTTCGGGAGCCCTCCGAAATACATTCGTCCCCAATCGCGAAAGGTATGACAAGCATCAAAGTCGCTGGTGGAAAAGGGGCCGCGTTCTGGCCCAAGTGATTCCGGATAAAGGCGGTTTGAAAAGAAGAGTGTGTCAAGAAACAAGATCGGTCGTAAGCGTACGTCCGCCTTCTTGCGTTTTGGACTCGACATGCTGCTGTCACGAATCCCATTCGGCATTTGTCCGCAGTCACCATGCGCCAAGATGAAGAACATTCCAGGGGTAATTAAATGGATATTAGCCACAGAAATCAGTTACATTTCCCCGCGAGAAGACCATTACCGTCTTGCAGCTGATCAATAGGTAATTTATAATAAACAAACAAGCGTGAGCGGGGAGGAGGGGAAAAAGCAGAGATTAGGAATTTGGTAAATGCGAACCAGGAGAGGAGAGGCTGGAAATTCAGTGGTGATTTTTTTTTTCCGGGGGCCCGAAGCGCCGCGAAAGGAGGGCAGGCGTAATATATTGGCTCACCGAGAACACGCCGGCGTAAAAGGCCTGTCAGATGAGAGCGCGCAGGGCTGATTACAGACGCATCCCCCACACCTGAGCCTCCCCCGAGCCCGGCGCGCCGGTTGCCGCAACACGTAAAGGCGCACGCATCCAAAATCGTTCCGTAATCCTTCGTTTCACGAGGGATTGGATTGACATTTCAGACCACACAATACATGCACGCGAGTTGCACGTATGACTTTTTGCCCACACGGGGTTGTCACTGTGACATTCTCCACACATGAGACACAGACAATCGTGCACTCTTAACCACTTTCCTGCATACACTTTGCTGTCTGAAGCAGTTCTAGATGAAAGAGGAGCGAATCAAAGTGTCCTTTTCACCAGTGGATCAAAGACGTCATGCTGCAAGGTGCACACGTCTGCTTACAAGCTAAGCTTGAAAGCAACAAGAAGCTGTAGCATCCATTAACGAAAAAGAGAGATTGGCCCTCTTCTGCTGTCCCATGTAAGTCCGCTTCAATTCCAAGCCGCGACCGCCAGTTCCACATACCCACATGATGTTGAAAGCGTCAAATGATTCCAAACTTTGGAGGTTCTTTCAATTGAGAACTCTTCAGCGAGTCGATAGCAACCGTCCTCGTGGACAAACAATCGCAGCAAAATCCCGCCACAATTTTTAAAATCGGTAACGCACTCCTGAAGCGACAAAAAGTGAAGCGCGATGAAGCGAGGGAAGACTGGAATCCACCGACATCTCACAAATGATCTTGAACAACCAAAAATTTTTTACAAGCTATTAAAGCTTCATTAAAAAAAAGAATAAAATAAAATACAAACATGAGAGTGTAAGCATCACACGATTCAACCAACCATATTTTGTTGTTTTACAAATGACTGGGAATATATCGGCATTTTTTTATTTGGCAAGTGATGGCACCAAAGGTGTGGTTTTGATGATAACACCGGAGACTGATGGAAAAAAAAAAAAAGAAAAGAAGTCACAGACTTGCACAAATGTTATTGGTCAACCCACTGGCTTATGCTGCTGCTTATGTTATTGTCTTTTTTTCTCCATTTTTATCATTCCATTCGGTTCTCAGCTTATGTAAATGAATCTTTAATGAAGCAAATACTTCCAGCCCGACAAGATATGCGCACGTGCACGCACGCACGCGCCCGCGCTATCTGTTCCGGTGTTGGAAATTTCTCTGAAGTTTATTCTCCTGGAAAGCAATTATATCACAGCAGCAAATTAGTCAGCACTTGGGGCCGGAGCGCACGTCAACGGGGGGAGGGGCGGGGGGGGGGGGGGGGGGGGGAGAGGAGAGCGGGCCATTATGGAACTCGTGGCCCATAATCGCAGCGAGCTAGTTCTTGTCTGTGAAATTCAGGTTTGAAAAGCATTGTGATGACCAAAGCGCTGGGTTGCTTTGGATTGGAGCAGCAACACAACTTTTGAGTAGAAGACCGAGATAAGGGGTGAATCTTGGCTTGCCACGTGGAAGTCGGACACCTTGACAAACATCAAACGGAGCTGTCGGGATGTCCGCATGTCTCGGGACAGAATTGGACTCTCCAAACGCAGACTCCGATGAGAATTTAAGACAAAGAGTTATGTCCGCCAAAAGGTGGGCGGACCGACAAAGTACAACAAATGACGCCGGTTACAACAAACTAGGATGAAACGAGAAAAAAACAAAACGCTGGCAAAAGTAGTTGTGCAGAGGCATAACAAATAACGCTAGGCCAAGTCGCATTTATTTTTCCAAGTCGCGGTGGAGGTGTTTGATTGACAGATGAGAGGGGCAGGACTTCAGCGCATTCAGCGGAAACGCCCGCGGTGCGTCTTCCTTCACTTTATTGGGACTTTGAAGACTCAAAGGGCATCGCAAATGCAAGCGAGAGAAGAAGGCCATTGCGAGTTTTGGGCTAATCGGACACGACAAGTTCATCAGTGACAATCTACAGCGACCACGAGCCGGCTCACTTTGTCCTCATTGATTGCGTTCCGCTTCGCGGGAAAAGCGAGACTTCCTTGGGGATGTGAGAAGGCTTGATGCTTTCGACCAAAGTTTGAAAAGTCATAAAAAAAAGTTTTTTCAATTACGCTCAAAGGTTACCTGATTTGACCGTTTAACGAGGTTGTAAAGTTGTAATCGCCGCAAGAAAGGACCGGGTTTCGCCCGTTTTTTTTTTTGTTGCCATTTTTATCCAGTTGATTTGAGTCCGGCTTTCCATTCCAGCTGCTCGCCGGATATTTCTATGAACGGCAAAGTGGATGGAAGGAACCTTTCTTTTAGTCAAAGGTTAGTCACTTGATCGTACTCCCTGCAATGGGAAATGGGAACAAATTCAATGACCCTCGTCTTTGGCGTCGCATATTGAAAAATGTTGCCAAGTGAAATAATGGCTTTCGACTAAATGAATGGTGACCGGATTTACGCCCCTGGCTCTATCACGGTTCACCATCTGCAGGTTCAGTGCATCACTGCCACCCCCCCCCCCCCCCTCCCCACAGTGCAGTATTGAGGAGTTACTCAAGCGCAATTTTCCCGTCAAAGGTGGTTAGCTAATTGAATGTAGCCTACCGCTGCTAGCTAGAACAAATTGTAACCCATAACCGGCAGTCTGATGAGCGGGACACCATCACGGAGCACCTCAAGACCTGTTCTGAAAAAGGGCTTGCCGCTGAGGGGACATTGTGATTTTCTAGGGGGCATTTTGAAATGTCAACACTGGCTGAGATTCGGCGGATTCACTTTGGATGACGGCAACAGTGAAAACTACTGTTCGATTTTATATTTGTACTCTGGTAGGGTGCTAATGAGCAAATTGTCATCTGACTAAATTGTTGCATTTCAGGACCGCTGCAACTGGAGTGCGAGCATCTCATGAGTGAGCGAGTGAGATGCTGCTGAGGCTCCAATTTAACGATCGAAACTTGGGTGTCAAAACCTGCGCGGCGTCACACGTGCTCACCCTCAAAACTATTCTGACCCCCAAAATGAAGACAAAAACGGGAAGGGAAAAGCCAAGTTGATTTTCACACAACTGCCATGGCAAAAAAAAAAAAAAAGGGCAACGCGCATCAGGATTAAAAACGGGGTTTCCTTTGCCATTTTGAGCAAATTTGTAGCTGTTGAAAAAAAACAAAAAACAAAGACTGCGTCTGCTTTTTGAACCTCGACTTTCTTCTACCTGTTACGAGAAAACAGCCCGAATGCAGCTCCGTTTTTGTTTTGCTTTTTCAGGGAACGATAATAAAATGTGAAGCACACCAATCAATAGGGTCGCTTCTTTCCTTGAAGGCGCTTTGAAATGTAGACCAAGTTCCACATAAACAGTCGCTTGAGAGTCACTCAAACCTTGCTCGGGGCAAAGAGGCTGTCTGACTCTTCGGTGAAGGTGACTCGCTGTTGCATTCCTCTCTCGGAGAAAACAAAAGACCAGCGGATAGAGATGGCAAAAGTTCTTCAACCGTTTCAGTGTCTGCACCAACATCCGACTTTTTTTTTGGAGGGGGGGGGTTGTTTTTGCGATTTCCAGCTCTTGTCTCCCAATGGTGATGGGGCGACATCACATGAGCTGGCAAGAGTGTCGCAGTGCCTTGAACAAAGTGGAGCATTGTGTGCACAAAAAAAATAAATAAAAAGGCAGCTGGGCCTGGCAGGCAAAGCAAATCACTCTATTAGCGGTTCCGAAGCATACTTTGAGATTTGCTCTCGAAATATCACGTTTCCACCCCCCCCCCCCACACCCCCATCCTCCCGCGCTGAGCGGAAGGAGAGCGGTCCAGATCGCGGGCCAACGCTGCGCTCGTTTGCTTCCCCAATATGGCGTCATCTTGTACTCTACGCGTCCCTTTCAATTTCCGGTATACGTCGCGCACTCGTATTTATTTTTAATGCATCCTGAATACTGAATATGACTTTTGCAAAAGTTGAGAGAAAACGTGATTGCTGTCTTCAAGGACTCCATTTCCACAACATTGACAGAACGTGCCATTTATCTTCCTTTCCTCTCTACGAAACTGCAGCTCCGCTTCCATTTTTGCGTGTCAGCGTCACGCCTTCCCGAGCCCAGAAAGACTCACATGACTGACGGCAAACGCGGCGGCGCCTTGAACAACAAAATCAAGCATTCATCTGCACAACAGACGGTCCAGTCAAATTGCAGCTGGGCCGAAATAAGGCGAAATGCGGCAGAGCAGCCGACAAGGACTTCACTGTCAGTAGCTCCAAGACAAGACAACTCGAAAAGAAAAACGAAAAAAAAAGAAATCATAATCCTAATGATAAAAGAACCCCGAGTCAAGCTTCCAACGATGCAGGCAAACGGAAGGCTCAATGGGGAATCGCTTGGCGGTCTCGGGCGAGCGAATGGTTGGCTCCAAACTACCGAGTGACTGTGACTTGCACCACTTTTCTTTCCAGGTCACTTTTGACAACAGCGCCGTGGCCGCCGTTGCAGTCAATCCAAAGGTGAAGGACTCGCTTCCGGAACACATCAAACTATGAATGATTTGGCGCTCGTGACGTCTTTGTTACTTTGCCGCCCGTCTTATGCGGAAACACCGCGCCTGGACTGATTGAGTGCTGGGGGCAATCATTTCCTTTGTGAAGTTGTACAGGCGCACTCTTGGCCCTTTTCCAGCACGCTCGTGCTCGTTCCGAGCCAGTGCCCAAATCAGCACCGCTTCCTCCTTTTTTTATTCTCTGGTGCTTGAAACTGGCGCTGGAGCTGGCCCCGAGGGAGTCTGCGTCGCCATGACGATCGCAGACTCCCTGGACTCCGGCACCATCGCTTCCCACCAGAAGAGCGACGGCAGATCGCGGCCAGCCTCGTGATCATCTGCGGGGATCGAGAAAGATTTGCCAATTGCATGCCCCTGACTGTCATACAAGGATAATCGATGCTACGCTAAGTCGCCTAGCAGATGCTAACGGCGTTTCAAAGTAAAGACCGACGTAGGCAGTGACGTTAGGACGCTTTACGATGATGTCATGATGTTGCTCCGACTCGGTGGAAAAGCAAACCCGTTCCTGGTCAGAACTTGTTCAGCACCAACTAAGTAGAGCGCTGGCCCTGGCGCCCAAACAGCAGCAGTTTTTGGGGAGATTAAGGGGTATGTGTAAACTTGGAACGTCAGTCAGGAGTGACTTTCTTCTCCTGGCGGTCACGTTGATTTTCATATCATGTCAGATCAGGATCGGCCAAGTCTTTCCGTCAAATAAAGGCAGCCAAATACTCGTCTGCGTGCGAACGCGACATTTCTGGCTTCTCAAGGGAATATTTGATGCTTAGCAAGGAGACAAATTAATTACGCAAAAGAATTTGATGCAGTGAGATAGCAGCGATTCTTGACCATCAAAGAACCGCCAAAGAGGCAAGATGTACTTCAAGGCTCTCTTTGGCTTCCCTTCAGCATTTAGCGAAACTATATCGGAGGGGGAAAAAAACCCCAACTTGTCATAAATTGCCGCATAGGTTTGTGCAGCGTGTTTTTCTTTGTAGTTACTCGTGTTGCTGTGCTGTTAAGCACATATTTTGAAATTGGCGTCAGAGTTGCCTTGACTTCTCTGCCATGCTGTTTAGTGCAGGAAAAAAAAAACTAATTACATTTGGAATCTAATTATGGCAGCGGTAATGAAATTTCCAAATGGGGAAACTTGTAATCTGCTCATTGAGGTATTTAATTATGAGTGGGCCTGTGCATTGCAGATACGTTGCACCTTGTGGAATCGCTGCGCCGTCCTCCGTTCAGCTAACAACACACTCGCTCTGTTTTTCCCTTTCTTGCTTTTGTTTGGCGAGTCAAGTCATCTGCATTTGTAGACGGTTTTAGTTGTCGGCTACATTTTATATTTTGGCTTTCAGAATGCGGGTCCCCCCCGCCCCGAAATAAAACCCAAACAAAAAAGGCAGAAAAGCTTTGTGGTAGGATCAAAACATGAAAGTTGCGAAGAAGCAAAGCAAACGGGAACACGGGCAACAGGCCGTGACGACGCAAACGAAAGCAAAGAACTCAGTACCAACAAACGGATGAGACAACGATGCACACCGGGGCAAGACACGAGTGACTGGAGGGAGCTGATTGGTCGACACAAGGTACAGGGTGGGGCAAAAAATAAAATAAAAATCATGGAAAAAGAGACGGCGAGAAACAAAGACAGAACAACACCAAAAGTACATCTCTTCAAAACAATGCGCGAGTCCACAAAACAATGCGCGAGTCCACAAAAAGACGGAAGCTGCAAATGCTGCAGAAAATCAAAACGTTGTGAGATGAATCACTTTTAGGATTTGAAGAAGTTTCATCATTGAAAAGCTGACGTCGCGTGCCGAAAAAAAAGAAATCCATAAGATGAAGGTTCTACCGGAGGAAGGCATCGTCGATCCGTCACTAAATGCCCGTCAGTGTTTCAAGCTCCCCGGCCCGTCCCTCGTCGGCTACAATATTTCCACCTCACGAGAAGACGTGCAAACAAATCAAGGAAAAAAAAACAAGACAAAACAAAACAATACAAACGCTGAACTGCTAAGTTCTCAGGCGTCCATATTTGATGGTGGGGTTGCGCCGCTCTCATCTTCCTTTGGAGCCTCTTTGCGAAAGCCACGTTCAGTCGCAGTTTTTAATTACTGTCCTTTTCCCCACCGGCTCGCCAAATCACTGCGCGAGCCGAATGGACTCGGCCAAACCAATTAGGCGGGTGGGCTGCTCGAGCAACCGCCATTAGTGGCTGCTTCATTGCGGGCGGGAGCCTCGAGGTCCGCGCGATGCCTCCCTCGCCGATGAGAAGATTTAAGAAGCATTTCAAAGGGGGCCGAGGAAAATGACGTCGCCTCGCTGTCCCGCGGGGCCGCCGGTGAATCGCTTCAACGGGAGACGTTGCCGGAAATTTAAATCGAGCCTACAAGACCGGTAACGCGGTCGTCTAGTTGCGGGCAGGAACGATTCGGAAGCTTTTGTTGATGATCACATGATGACATCACCTGATGCAATTCCACATCAAGTCAAGAGAAGAGGACGGCGCGGCTTTAACGAAGTCAATATTTTGGCGTACGTGGATGGACGGGGAAAAAAACAGAATGACCAAGTAAGTCTGTGTCTCAGCTGGGACATTTTAACATCGAACGACATTTTTCTCGACTCAACTCAAGTGCATTTGCAGAGCACTTGAATACAACCAGCGCCTGATGCAAAGTGCTGTGCGAGGAACAAAAATAATTCGTACAACCCTAACCAACAATAAAACAATAACTTTATGACAAAGACAGTAGAAAGCACAAAAACAATCAAACAAAAAGTTACATGCTTAGTCAAAAGTCCAAAAATGAGTTTTCGAGATGGGCAGTGAGGGGGCTTGCCCATTATTCATTCCAGAGAGAAGGAGCGGCAACGGAAAAGGTTCCATCCCCTCGGAGCCTCCGCTTAGTTCTCGGTACCTCGAGTCCGGTCCACGGACCTGAGGCACCTGGCAGGTGCGTCGGAGCTCAGAGAGGTCAGGTGGGCGAGGGAGGCCATTTCAAGATTTGAAAACAAACAAGAGAATCTTCAAAAGAAGAGAGTCATGTGCTCCCTCTTACGAGAACCAATCAAGAGGCAGCATTCTGGACCAACTGGATATGCCTCGTGGAGGATTGGCTGACTCCAAAGTCAAGTGCATGACAGTGATCGAGCCGGGATGTGACCAAGGCATGAATGACTGTTTCAAAGTGCTCCCCAAAGAAAGGAGAGGCTTGCTGCCAAAGATGAAAGACATCAATTTGCCGGTCCAATTTAAAATGACTGCCCGGTTTAAGACCCAAGTTTCAAAAGGCTACTAGAATCTGAATTGAACATTTTGTTGCGACTCTGCCGGACGTGATCTCAATCTATCAATCGGCACCCACGTTGTATCGTACGGATGTCAAGATGATATCCATCCGGAATGACGTGTTCGAGGTCCAAAATTGTGCTTTGGAATGGCGCCCAGCGCATGCAAACTGGGACTTGGCAGAACGATCTGTAAAGCGAAGGGAGCAAAGTGTCGGTCACCCGATTTCATTTTGCTTCTGTCCACGGGAGGGTGCGCTTTTGCACGCGTCAAACAAATGGCAAAAGAACAACGCGGAATATTTTTGAATGGCGGTGTTTCATGTCGGCATTTACGCTCACTAAACGATCCGTGTTAAAAAATAAAGGTATCTCACATTTGATCCTCACCTAATTCCACCTCATCCGAACCCGACTGACCCTTTGCGATCAACATGTCAGATAACCACGAAAGCCCCGAGTGAGGAAATGACGCGGGAGGAAGCCGTTCATCTCTCCGAAAGGGTCTCGCAGTCTTCACATTTCATCTCCAAGCCAAGTTGTTCAGAAGCCTCGACATGACTCGGGTGGGGTTTTTTTTTTTTTTGCCTTTAATCATTTATTCAGGTTGGCTTTTCTGATCCCATCCAGTGATATGTATCGACCCCCGACCAGCATCTCTGGATTGCATTCAAAGATATAACTTCCTTGCGAAATCAAATCCGGGTGAATGTGTTTCAGTGATTACACCCCCCCCCCACCCCCCCAAAAAAGGGAAGACATTTGCAGGTTTCTGAAATAAGTCCCCGTTTATATGCGTGATTGTCAAGCATCCAACTATCGTGCCGTGTGGATTGACAACCCAACCTGTAGGCTCCTCCGCTGCATGAAGCCTATCAAAGTAACTGCAAAAAAAAAAATAATAATAAAAACTCAGTGGGTGGGGGATGGTAACACCCCGTTAATTGACTGAGCCACCAGAAATGTCAGAGGAAAGACCAGCTTGCCTAACCTTTGGACAAGAAAAAGGCCACCGACTTGTCGTTTCTACTAAACGCAGCAATTAGTTGAAAACATTCGGGAAACGAGTCGCCAGCGAGCGCTCTGCGCGCGCACGCAGAAAAATGAATAAATAAATCATTCAAACAAAATGACAGTCAATGCAGATTTTCAAATGGAAACAAGCAAAGCATGTCCACTCATTCGGTTCAAGTCAAAGTCAAGGGGAGTCGACGAGGCGCTTTGACGGTTGACCGCGGTTTTAAAAAGTTTCAAAGAACGCCAATCCTGACCGTCTTGCAAATGTAGCCCGGTGTTTTCGTCAAGGGTCGTTCGAGGTCACAAAAGAATGTTCGCCTGACATTTGCAAATGCTTTCAATAGGATCCAAAACTTCTCGCCGACCAGAAAAAAACGGCTTGGTTTTCTTGCCCCCGATGAGACTGGTTCACGTCTGCTCCGCTTCGGAACCAAAGACCGGAGGGAGGTCGTGACGGCGAAGGAAAAGGGATGAAGGAAGGAGTCAACCGTGTGGAGGTTTGCGTTATCCGCCGGACCCAGGAGGTGCGCGGCAAACAGATTGGATTCATTTGTTTGTCTTACGACAACGCAACAACGATTTACTCAATAGACGGACGGCCCGCCGCTTTGCTGCTCGATCAGAGGAGGGAAGAGCCGCGCTTGCAAAACAAGACAAATGCTCAAACAGGAAATAGATCGAAAAAGGAATTTGAATGTCGGCCAACGGAAGCTAAGTGGCATGTCGCAGCAGCCCAAATCAATTGCGAGGACGGGGTTAATCCCCCTTTTCCGCAAAGACATGCGGCAAAGGGGAACTTTCATGCTTTGAAAGCATCCTTTGGTTCAGGACAATGTGACATCCGTGACTCCAAAATTACCGCTGTGCACTTCTGGAGCTTCGACTTTACTTAAGGCCGTAGCTGCGTCCTTAAGCGAGAACAAAAAAAAAAAAAAAAAAAAAAAGCCGTTTTTAAAAAAAAAAATCCTTGAACAGTCTTCAGGCATTCGGCGCCGTCGCTCCATCTTCCAGTGACAACCACGCACATTCCCTTCATACCTTTTCATGCTTATTGTGGTGTCATCCAGCACACAATTCTCGCGGCTGCAACCCGATGACCGCCCTGGCATTTCTGCTGATATTTTATGATGACATGCATCCACTTGGAGCAATAATACATGACATTTTTCTCATCGCTCACTTTTTTTTTTTGATGCCGCACACTATCGATTCAGCCTATTGCTGATCCGTCAAGGGCTTGACATTTACAGATACGAGTCTGCACAATGCTGCAGTGTAAAAGTGGCGGAAAGAAAGTTGATGGACAAACAACAAAAAGCAGCCCAACGGAGTGTGCGGCACCAACGCCGCGTGCATGAAAATCGGCGCTTTGTTTTGTGGCCCCCCGAAATTGAGAGAAGAGCTGTCGGTGTACGGCGGCAGTCGACTCAAGTCACCTCACATGGATATTAAAACGTGAACTTTGGACAACCTGCTTGGCTCGATGCGAACAAACAATGCGGAACGCCGTCGATGCCGCAATGTAAAAACCCTTTGCCCGCCATGGACGTCGATGTTCGTTATTTGAAACCCAAACATTTGCTGCCTGTTTGCCATGAAAATCAAATTGGGGTTAGTTAACTCATTCAGTACCAGCCAATTCTGGACCAAGTCTGAAATGACGTTTAAAAACGTCTTTGGGAGTGAATGAGTTAATCACCGCGATGGCTAACGAAGGACGAGAAAGGTCGTAAGAAGGTCGAGAAAGGTCAACGCGTTGGAGGTGGAACAAGTTGAGGCACTGGACCAGAATCTGATGGCGTACGGTCGTGCGTTACGGGAAAGTGTGTGTTACCGTGGTGAGAAAAAGAGTGAATGACAAACGCCATGTCAAAAAGCCAATGAGGTTCGCTTTTGGGAGCCATTTGCGCTCCTTTCTTAGCTGCATGTGTCTCTGTAAATAAACTACTTGGCCATCAAAAGCGTTTGCTCTGTCTAAAATCAAAGTTTAAAAAACTTGTATAACCCCCAGACCTTTGACAAGTTGCGAATACAAGCAGAACGTATTGACGTTAGTTGTTCCCTCTCTCTTTGCTTTTTAAATTGGCACGGTTGCCTACTTCAGCGCCGATCGATGAAACGACAGCAGCGCGGGGGCGCGCTTTTGCCGCCGAGGACTAAAAGGTACAATGCAAGCGGGGTCGGCGCTTCCAATTCAGACGCCGACTGCCAGCGAGGTCCCGGAGGTCGGCTACTCATTAGCTGCGACTTTTCTTTTTTGATCGCTCGCTGCCCGAAGATGTCGGATGTCGTCAACGTTAGCATTTGAGCTCCCGTGGATGTAAAAGACGGACAGTTCCAACACGTTCGCCTCCACTGTTGCGCGACGGCGTTGTTCGGAATGGATCGCGATGTGGTGAAACATTTGCGTGGCCGATGTGTGAGTAAAATGCAGATTTGCACTTTGGAGCGTAAAAAGCCATACGCCACGGAACGCCCGCTGACACTTGTGGGCGGATGCCTCACTGCTATTTTGCACACTGGTGCACACCGGTGTTTTCGGGGGGGGGGGGGGGACTTGTGGGCGGATGACTCACTGCTATTTTGCACACTGGTGTTTTCGGGGGTTTATACGGCGCCCACAGTCACAATCATCATTTGCACCCACAATTTGAACGGGCAACCGAGAAGAAGATGAACCTCAAAGGAAACGGAGGCCCCTTCTTCAAACTCGTTCCTAATCGGATGCTCTTGCGTCAACCCGATTGCAACGTCACATTTGATTAACACGGACGGGGCGAAAAACGGCATTCGGTGCCTTCATGTTCGACTTCTGAAAACTGTGGTGGCCAAACCAGGGCCCGGGGGCCATTTGCAGCCCGCCATCTATTTTTCTGTGGCCGGCAACGGGACCACAAATAAGTCCATCCGTTTTCTCATTCGCTTCTACTCAGGAGGGTCGCGGGCATGCTGGAGCCCATCCCAGCTGTCTTTGGGCAGTAGGCGGGGGGGGGGGGGGCACCCTGACCACAAATAAATAAATACAATAAAAATGAAATGTGACATGGGCCGCCAGCTCAGTTCAAAAAGGTGAAGGTGGGCAGAGCGAGAAGGGAGGCTGTCGGAAAAATAGGCGCAATGACGACCACTACGTTTGTTGATATACTGTCGAACTTTTCTCGATACGGTAGATCCAAGATACAAATGATCCACTTAGGATGAAAAGAAGAATGGACCAAAGCAGTGAATGAAGGTGATTCCATTTTAGAGGCCAAAATCGTCTCTTCCATTGAGTTTTTGATGGCTGATTTCTGAAGACTTCACACGAATGGTCCTCGAGTGACTGTTTGAGTTGCTTTTTGAATGCTTTCTACTGTCGTAGCTCTGAATTTTTTGTTTTGTTTGTTGTATGAATTATTTGGGGGAGATTGGGCTTGTTCTCCATTTCAGCTGTCAAGCTTGGTAAGATTTTCTCTTCACAAAAAATAAAAAAAACTTAAAGCGACTTTAACGAATAGGAAGACGAGATGAAGGTTGCATTTTGCAATATTCTGGGGAAAGTACACGAAAGGCACTGCCACTTTAAGTCGACGTGTTGAAGGGGAACGACTTGCTCTCAGAGAGTTGGAAATGGCCCATCAATTATTGAAGAAATAATCACGCATCAGGTCAGATATCTGCAAAGATCTGGCCACAGCCCGACCCCAACATTTGGTGTTCCGATGCAACGCGCACGATGCTGACAAAAACACATTTTCCAGGTGCACTCGAAATTTTCAACTTTTGGCATTAGCCGTACAAACGCCAAGAAACGATTCCGTGATAGAGATTTGCAAAACAAAAAAAAAAAAGGCTGATTTATTAATGCATTAGCGAAATGATGAGGTAGAAAATCAATCAGGAGATATGCGATAGGGCTTTGAGTGTTACGGCCGAATGCGCTCTCAGGAGACGGTGTACATTTCAGCAAGTCAGAAATGTAATTAGCCTCTTGCCGGGGGGCCACCTGCGCCCACAATTTTTTATTTTTTTTTGTAGTCATGTAAATCACGTCGAAGTCACTCACTTGAGGAAATGACGGCAAAAGTACCGTTGGTCAGGAAGAAAATATTTTGTTGCCGTTCACGCTTTTGGAAAAACATTCCGAGGTCGCGCGTCAGGTGATAGCGTCCAGATGGGGCCGGGTACTGACGGAAAAGTCAAGGCGGCGAAAACATACGCAGGGAAAGTCACACGGGACCGTCTCTGCTCTGCAAGCGTCAGAGCTACTAAGCGCCAAAGGTCCGCTGTCAAATATATCAAAAAAACGGGAAGCCAAGAGTATCGGTCAGTCACGGCGCACGCCTTCGACACGCCAAGCGCAACATTGTTGTGTCGTGAATTTCGTTCCCAAACTTGTCTCTTTCACTTTCTGCAAAAAAAAAAAAAAACATTCTTAGCACGTCTAGTCCTTGAGATGTTTTCATTTTTTTTCCTGAGTTTGACCCATAAAAGCTTGCGCAATCTGAATCTCAACATGTGTCTTAATGTAAAGAGGTTGCAAAAATAAATGCCCCCCCCCTCTTGCTCAGCTTAACCCTCAATTCACAAATTGTCAACTTGCGCGACGGTAGACGACCCATAAAAAGCAGGGAGGCAGGAGAAGCAGGGTGTACCGAGCAAAACAGGAGGGCACACTGGAAAAACTAAATCCAAAACACAAGCAAAGTCTTGAGAAACCCCCCCCCCCCCAAGAACTCAAAGCAACAAACAAACAAGAACCCATGACAGCAGCACAACGATCGGACGCCGAGTGGTCGGCACGGCGGCCCTTTCAACCGAAAAAGAGCGACCGACAGGTGCCGCTCTGGAGGAGAAGCCCTCCAACGCCACCTGTTGGTCACAAACGGAACAGAGCCATGACGTCAATCTCACGAAAGATATTGTTCGATTATTGTTGTTGTCATTATTAGATGGATTGTTGTTCTGAAAAGCTGACGTGCTCGAGAAAAAAAAAAAAAAAAAGAAGATGGCAGATTAAGAATCAGCGCAACTAAAGTTTAGCGCTGATGAAAATCGCGAGGACGATTGTGTGATGACACACATTTTCGGGGGTCTCGCTGCAATTGGCCCATTTGGAGGGGGCGACCCTGTCTGATGCAAGCGAGTCATCGACAGCCCCGCTTGAGCCAACGCGAACTGCCGAGCGCCCGCTGATGATCTGTCGCAAATCGTAACATTCTCCGCAAAAAAAAAAACAACAACGCGAAGCTCATTTAAATGTTGGGCCGGCGAGTGGTGAAACGTCTTTGCTGTTTCTTCGTGTTATTTTCTTGATATTGTCACAATGCTAAAACCACGAGGAGCTTGGCCCCAACAATGAGAAGAAGCAAGAGAACAGTTTAAACTTGCCCCCTGTCCCTCAAAAATAAATGAGGATAAAAGATGCCCCAATTAGCATCGTATTTCTGAAGGGATGTCATGGGGGGGGGGGGGGTTGCGAATACGCAGCATGGCTGCTCATGCACGAACACTTGCGAGAAGTGCATTGGACCTTTTGAACTGCTTCACAAACTTTCGTTTTAATTCTTTTATGCGCGGGTGGGGGAGGGGGGGGTCGTATCAGGTCTTGCGGCGTTAATGATCACATTTGGGTTGACGGCACATTTTGGATTGCGAGGTATGCGTTGGCAAACTGGACCCGTCACAGAAACTCGCCTTTTTTTTTTTGTTTTTTGTTTTGACTCCCCGTGTCCAGTTTGACCGGACGGCATGCGGGTAAAACCGACAAAAGGCCTTGATACCTTCGGATCTTCTCAGTTTTAGGTGCTTCGCGGTTACGTTTGCGCTCACCCGAGGGCATCGATATGCAATTACAAACCCCTTTACAAAGTGTGGAGATTTAACGCAACTGCTGGGGGGGTCCCCATTCCCTGAAAAGTCTCCTTGAAACTTGTACGAAGAACCCGGGCTAAACTTAGCTCCCCCTACAACATACAGTTGTGCTTTAAGATATCCTTTATTTGTCCCACAATGGGGAAATTTACTGCCTTATGAGAATATTTTTGTGCTGAGAGAAATCAATTCAAATGTGACCCGAAATGACCTGAAATAGAGCAGAAAAAAAAAAAAGAATCCGCAACGGAATCGAGAAGAGATAGTTACACTCATACTGTGTGTGTGTGTGTGTGCGCGCAGTGAAAATTGGCTGGCCCGGATGGAACCCTGCACCCCCCCCCCCACCCCTCCCATAGCTGAGATCAATTGTAACGGCCATTTCTGTGAAATTGTCTGTGAGAAGTGAATATCAGGCCAAAGGCTCGTTTGTTTACGGCCGACTTGGACCTTTCTTAGTTGGCCTCATGACGTGAAGTGTCCTTAAGCTCTGACGGGGGCTCAAACAGACAGTCCTTTGTTTCGTTTATATAAGGGCTTTTCCATGCACATGTCTTCTCTGTTCAAAAAAATAAAAATTAAAAAAAGGTTCATAGCCTGATTTTGGAATCAACCTAGTTTGCTTGTGCTGTCCGTTTTTAGAGCTTTTAGAGCATTCGTGGTCAAAAATATCTCAATTAGCCACACCCTGCCCCTTGTGACAGCAATCAATTTTGCCCCCCCCCCCCGTCCTCTCAAAAATGCAAACGTTATTGTTTTTATTGTTGTTAAAGGGAAGCAGAATGGCCTACGTGTTGTTTGGAATCAACTCAATTATGCTTAGCCACGCTAGATGGATGGATTTCTGTAGCCTTTTTGGGGGGGGGGGTCCATATTCTGAAAATGCCGCATTTTGTTGCACGTGGTCATCCCTTGACATAAACATCTGCCACCAATCGAGGCCCAAAGCTTCACGTCTGCGCAAAGGGATCCCTCAAGCTCAAACTGCTATTTGCACAAACACAACATTGCATGACAGCAGCAAAAAAAAAATAAATAAAAAAAAAATCAACTAAATTGTGCTTTTATTGTCTTTTAGCCCTCGGTTATTTCTCAGAAACTGCTCCTGGTTCAAATTGACCAATAGTGTCAGAAATGACAAACAAAACAAATCTTGCTTCTGTTTCACCATTCGCGAGACAATTTGTATCAATATTTTTTGTGCACTTGAATAAATGCATCTAACGCCTTCATTATATGCATTTTCCAGTCACACCGGGGCGTAAAGTTTTTTTAAATGCAAAAAAAAAAGTGTTGAGAGCTTACCTGTTCTGTCCTTGCCACCTACCTCACCGTTGCGTCTCCTGACTCCTAACTCTTTCAATGACCACATCTGTCGATGTTTCTTGCAATTTATTCACCGCAAAGGCGAGTCAAGTAGGTGTAAAACTGTAACACACACACATAAAAACACTTACATGCTGTTGCAAAATAAAACGTGGCAAAACGATGTGCCCCCCCCCCCCCCCCTCGTCTGGTACGCGACGAAGGCGTGAGTGCTAGTGATGTGTCGTTCGCGAACGAGCCGGCTCTTTGAAGTGAACGATGGGAGCCGGCTCCTCGTTGGGAGCCGGTCCGAATAGGAGCCGACTTTTTTTTTCTCCTGTTTTTTTCCCCCCCTTCGGTTAAAGCAGCACGTGATTGGTCAAGAACCGTGGTAGAAGAGGAAGGGGAGGGTTTTACACACACACACACACACACACACGCACACGCACACGCTGCAGTTTAGAGAATGGGGGAAAGGGGGGGGGGTTAGAGAAGAGACACACACAGCAGCACACTGAGCAGCACGCAAACAAGACAAACGAGGAGACGAGAGAGTTAGTGAGCGAAAAAAACAACACGGTGGAAAATGGATAGGAAACGCAGTGAAATTTGGACTCATTTCAATTGAATTGATAGTTCAAAGGCAGCGTGGAGACTGTGGAAGGTTAAAATATCCCATCCCATTTTACGCATAATATTACGTTATTTTTGGTAGTAAATTAATTTAAGCAACAAAAAAACTGAGGAGCCATTTGGGAGCCGAAAGAGCCGGCTCTTTTCAGGGAGCCGAGCCAAAGGAGCCGGCTCTCTAAAAGGAGCCGGAATTCCCATCACTAGTGACCGCGCTCGTATTGCTAACGTTCGCGAGCCATCGTGCTAATCGCTATCGCAAATGCTAACAGTAAACGACTGCAACATGCCTCAAATGCAAATTCACGGCGAACACACCCCACGAATTAATCATGCATAAATGTACAAAATGCAGACGTACGGGCCGTGTTTGGCTCAGAACACGAAGCTGTAGTCCATCTTTCGGAGCTACCCCGTACAACGCAAAACATCACGTAAGCCTTTCACAATAATAAATTGACTTTACAAAATAAAGTTGCTCTGTAACTATAGAAACATACAACTAATGTTACATGGATCTTCAGGAGCCAGAATATGACCTATAAAACAACTTGCAAACACGTGGAATGAAGAATTTTCATCGGATGTGTGCAGTCCACTTGCACAGTTAAAACACAAAACTTCCTATGTGGAGCTTGCATGTTGTCACCGTCCGTGCCTGCGTGGCTTTTCTCCGGGTACACTGGTTTTCTCCCACACTCCAAAAAAAAAACCCATGCATGGCAAGTGAATGGAACACTCGAAATTGTGAGTGCGGATGGTCGTTCGTCGATGCGTTCCCTGCGATTGGCTGTCAACCAGTTCAGGGCGTACCCCGCCTACTGCATGAAGATGCCTGGGATGGGCTCCGGAACACCCGCGACCCTCCTGAGGGGAAGCGGTTGAGAAAACGGATGAATGGATGGTCCATCCAACATGAAAACCACAAAGCCACGGAAGCTTTTTTTTCCAACTCAAACGGATGCTTTTCTCAAACCTCGCTGCTCCATCCTAATAATAAATCTGTTATATCATTTTCAGTGGCGAAATTGCTGTTGTTATCACACACTCGATCCACGTGATCATCAGAGCGAGAGAGAGCGAGAGCGAGAGCGAGAGAGAGAGAGAGAGAGAGAGAGAGAGAGAGAGAGAGAGAGAGAGAGAGAGAGAGAGAGAGAGATTGAGCCGCCAAACTCAGAGCACAGTCACCAATCTCGCAGGACAGCAGCGTGCGCATCTTGCACCCGTGGATTTCCTTCTTCTTGTTGATATTGCCGTGCTGGGATTCTTTCCACAACCGCATCACTCGTACAATTGTCGCCTCTGTTTTGTGGGATCACACTCTCGCCCATCCGTCTCCTCCCTGCCCTCCTTCCCCGCGAGCATCACCCTTCCTCGGATAACTTTTCCACCCCGAGCCGAGCCCCGTTCGCAGGTGGTTGATCTCTGGGAAGGCAAAAAAAAAAAAAAAAAAAACATTTTTTTTTTTTAAAGGGTCTCTTTGATGGGGCGCGCCGTGCGGTTTGGAAAATGCTCCGCAGTCGGCGTGTGAGCGCCCCGCGGAAGCAGCCGGGATCGGAGTCGCTGTCGTCGGCGCGCGTCTCCCGCTGCTGCCGCCGCCGGAGCGGCAGCGGCAGCGGCAGCCAGTGAGCGGCCACAGCGAGCGCAGGCGGCGATGGCCCGTCCCGCGGCGGCGACGGCGACGGCGGTCGAGCTCGGGCGGCCGCGTCGCTGGAGCGGCGCCAGTGGTGGCTGGCTGCGCATCACGCTGCTCTCCTTCCTCGCCACTTTGCCCGTGGAGCAACTGCGCGCCTTCCCGTCTTCCCTCAGCGACTGCCAGACGCCCACCGGCTGGAACTGCTCGGGTGAGGAATCGCTGCGCGCACGAACCGAGGAGTTGAATCGGAAGGGCGACGGCGATGCGCGCGTCGCTCGGCGCGGGCTTCGGGCTGCCGCCGATCGGCGCTTGGCGAGGGGAAGGCGCGATGGGAGCCGCCGCCGCGCGCTAGACGTCACGTCGCTCGCCATCCGTCGACATGTCGGGCAGTATGCCGCATCCAACTCCGCTGTGTTTTTCTTGCGGGTCAAATTGACCCGGAAAATATATTGGGGAGTTGGTGACTCCGGAGATCTTCTGAGGCAGAATCAATGAGCGTTTCTGGTGTGGTGGGGGGGAAAAAAAACACAACAAAGAAATAAAAGTGGGTCACCGTGACCCGTGAGCATGTGTGGAGTAGCCTATCCAAGAAGCAAACTTTTGTGGGCGCATGTGTGTGGAAGACGCAAATTAACAGTGGGTCAAATTGACCCATGAGCATTTTTTGGGGGGGGATGAAAGTAACCAATTCGTCACTTGGACCCATGAATATTTTTGGTCGTGCAAAACAAACAAATGAACTGGGTCACATCCACCCATGAGCGTTTTAGTGTCGCTATTAATGTAACAAATTAGCAAGCAGGCCGCATTGACCCAAGAGCCTTTTTTTTTTCTTTCTGCACAAAAGATACAAATTAACAGCGGGTCACATTGGCCCATGAGCATTGTTGGCGTCCGAGTATTCCACCGTGCTCGGACAGTCCTATTTTGCAGCTCGCATATTTCCCCAGTTGCCCGTCGGAAGCCTTAAAATAGCCCCGGGCCCATTACACGCCACGCCACTATTGATATCGCGGCTCATAAGTGGCGCACGTCAATATGAGCGGATGACTTGCAGCCTGAATCCGAGCGTTTGCTTCTCTCCCTCCCCCGCGGACTGATTGTTATCCCGGTGCACGCGGGCCTGCACAAGCAAGTGCAAAAAAAAAAAAAAAAAGCTCGTAATTGGATCTGGAAAATGTGCGGATGCTGTGAGACCAAATGGCTGACGTGTCCATTTGGGAAACTGACGGGCAGTTCATATTCGTCATGTCTCAAGTTTTCTCTCTCACGCCTTTTGTCCTCATCGCCGCACTGATTCATCTTGGTCGTGTTTTGTTTGTTTGTTTGTTAGTTTTTCCGATTGCGATGAGTGGTAACGATCGCGGTGCACATCCTGGCACGAATGCACACTCGCCGCTCTCCTCGCTTCCTTTCACACTCTGGTGTGCATTTAGACAAAAGCTTTTATCCGACACGCCTTGCGGAGGCTTAAGTGCAGACGAGGAGGAACAAAGCGTGCGTACGTCCCTTCCATCCAGTGGAATTAAAATAATTCTCTCTCTCTCTCTCTCCCCCCGCAACCCCCCCCTCCAAAAAAAAATCGCATGGATTGAGCTGCATGTTGAATGGTGCTGTGGATTTGAATTCCAATTATGGCAAAATTCAGCAAATATTGATGCCCCCCCCCCCCCTCCCCCGTCCGTTTGTTTGAGATAGCTGCTTCTTATCGGGGCTCATTTGGGCAATTTCCTGAGCTGGACTTCTGAGTTCTGAAACGAGGCCAAAATGGCCACTTCCAATCAAGATGGCTGACTTTCTGTTCCATTTTCGACATGGCTCCTTGAGACTTTTTCGTCATGGTACACATATTTGCCCAAAGTCGTCTCATTTGCCGGTATCGGGGGCTGTTTTTTTTTTTTTTTTTTGAGGGCCTTTATGACGTTTTCATTTCACGGCAAATCACTATATCGTTGTCATCAGTGAAGGAATATGTCACGGAGGCACAATTCATCACTTCACAGTCACAAGTGTGCTGCATTTTTCAGTTTCGGTTTGGCGGAGATAAAGCTTTTATTTGGACTGGGAAAAATAAATTCAAGTTGGTGACAATTTGAGGAAGTTCTCTGCCGTGCGAAGAAAAAATGAGATGTTTCGGTGGAAGTATACAAATGGACACAGTTGTAGTCGCCGGCTCCCTCTACTGCGGGGCCGACGCCGACCACAGCTGTCGTCGTGGAAACGCAGCTGCGAGCGTCGAATGAGACTCCCGCGAGGAATGAGATGATGGAGGTCGAAATGTGATTGGAGTTACATTTCCACGCAGTTTGCTTCGCACTGTTCGAGTGCTCCGGTGGAAAGCTTCATTCAAGCAAAGGCTTTGTTTACACTTGACACATTTTCTTCTCCGGAGAGATCAAGTGCCGGCTTTGCGTCGTGATTTCGTAGAAATGCAAACCTGCGATACCGGCGGGGGCACTTTGCGATCGTGTTTGCATTGTGACGGCCTTCAAGACGACATCTTATGTGGTTTGCACTTTTTAATGGCCTGTGCCCAAAGAGTTGAGTCCCCGCGAGTGTCTGCCCACCCGTCAAGTGTGAAATGACACAATCACCTGTCGTCGTTTTTTTTTTCCTACCCTCAAAAAAAATGTGTCTTTTCGTGCTCTTTCCGTAATGCGCCAATTCGTCAAAAGATGCCACAAAAGAGTGCTGAGTGGGCAAGTCCTGCGAGCAGGTATGGGTAAGGTGCCGAGTCACTCCTTATCGCTAGCAAATAGCTACGATTCCCTGCAACTATTCTAATTGTGGCTTCATTGTTGTTTATTTCATTGTGTTCAATCATGAAACTTAAATTGGTTAACAAACAGACTTTGGGGGGGGGGGGGATTCTTTTTTTTTTGCCATAAGGCAAAATGCATTTTCATCCCGTTACTCTGCTAAGTGACGGAATAATCGATAAAATGATGGATTTCGAACATATTTGATGGTGTCAGCGCTCGTTTCCAGAATGGGATAACGGGTTCCACTTGGTAGCGGAAACGAGCCCCAACATGGCTTTTTACAGTCAATTCTGTTGCTCTGATAAGTTTTCTGACCAAATCCCGCTCGAGGCAAGGGCAAAATGGCCGAGGAGTGCTTTTCGAAGGGTAGGCATTCCAACTCTAATTTGGCTTGATTCTGCTCTACCTTGGAATCAACTCCGGAGATGTTGTCGCACTCTTGCAGCGAAATGTGTCCACAAGCTGGTCATTAAGTGGAGACCGCTGCACGGCGCTGGTCATTTAGCGCGTGGATTCATTAGAGCCGTCTCGCAAAACAGCTGCCTTCTGCTGCTACTATCGCCGCTAATGAGTGTGGCGAGCACGGAGTGGAAAATGTGAAAAGCTGTCGGTTGTTTGAATGAGACGTGGGGCATGCATGTCGCCAAGATGGTCACAGATGCGAAGGCTGAGCATTATTTTCAATGGTCTTAAAGATACACGCGCAGAATATTCACAATACGTAATGACATTGATGTGAGGATACCGATTATGTTTATGATTTCTCACAGTAATGGAATGAAGGAAGGCGCTCGCTCTTGTGGTGCCCACTTCACAGCAGGATAACTTGACATCATCTCGGCTCCTTATAAACGTACTTTGACCTTCTGCACAGACTCCAGTGAGTCTTTTTCTGCTTGTGAATTGTCTTAGAGGGAATGAGGGGAGCCGGGAAGCTAGTCGGCTGTGTTCACGCCCACAACGGCGCAATCAACTATGTCTGTATCTGTACCCGTCTGCAAAAAGAAAAAGAAAACTCCACTCTCCATCCAGCCATTCTTAACTGCTCATCTGGGGTGGGGAGACGTTGCCTCTCATGGTGGGACATGCCCGGAACACCTCACCGGGGAGGCGTCTGGAAGACATTGTAATCAGATGCCCGAGCCACCTCATCTGGCTCCTCTCGACGTGGAGGAGAAGCGGCTTGACTCTGAGCCCCTCCCGGAGGATTGATAACATAAATCCTGAGAAATCTGTTGCTGCATTATTATTATTATACGGGCAAAAAAAAAAAAAAAACCAAAAACAAAAAAGGGGCGATGCAGCCGAGAGGTCAAAAACGGAATGACGCCTCGCCTCGTTGCTCGTCGGGCTTTCATGATTAATTGACTTTGCTGAATAATTCATCGGTGCAATGCCAGAAACGGTCCTTGCGAAATTCCAGGTAGGTCGGAGTAAGACGCACTTGGCTGACAGGCGCTCTCTTTTTAGACAAGTAAGTGCTTCTCTCGCCATCTTAATCGTTGCCATCTAAACATGGGCCGTTTGAATATTTGATGTTGCTCGGCTTGTTTTCTTTCATTATTCAGCTTACGGGAACGTCCTCCTGCTGCGGCGGGGCGGGAGGAGCCCGAGTGTCAATCTGCCCGCCTCATAACACAGCAACCGCGAGCTCATTCCTACACCCTCGTTGTTGTTCTTTTTTTTTGGGGGGGGGGGGCAGAAAAAAAACAACAACAACAATCATTTGGCTCTTGTTTAAGTGCTGCTTAAAAGGGACACCTGCTGTCGCACAAGCACGCCACCTACTCACCAACAATAGTCGCGTTTGTGTCACCGCTGGAGTTGCTTGTACCTGACAAATGGAAGCATAAAACTTGACAACTTTGCCAATTGGAAATGCATTTTTAAGCCGCGCGCGCAGAAGGCACTAAGTAAGCAACAAACTCGTTTGAAATGAGGGCATTTTTCACCACGGGAATTCGGGCACGATGACTTTTTGGCGAACGGAAGAGAATAAAAAATATAGAGTGACTAAAGTATTGTCGAGTAGAAGTCCCATTTTTTTCATCCACGCAGTGTGAACGGTACAACTCCAATTGAATTTCTCTGGTATGCAGATATATCTCGATATGTTATGTGAAGCGTCTGCGGTATGAACGCTCACCCGTCGACATCCGACCTCCACGTTAGCAAAAGTCCAGCACGAGCTCGGCGCAAGCGATGGGGATGCAACCGATGGTTGTTGTTTTGAGCGAACATTTGTTGTCTTTACGTTTGACTTGAACTGAATCCCAATTGAATACGAAGCATAACGTTTGTGGTGATTGTCGTCATTCCAGCATGCAGACGTTTCATTTATTCCGCGCGGCAACGGCGTGACATCATCTTTGGTGGGCGTCTCTCATGGAATAAATTTTCGGTGCATCACCACCGCCGCCACCAAATTGTGTGACGTTTGGTGAAACTGCTTTTGGGTCTTGAAGCTAACGCTAACGCGGGCCCCTCCAAGACTTCCGTACGTACGCCACGTAAAATGTAGCACACGCCGAGGATCTCAAAACGGTCGTCAATTTGTCGGAAAAGTAAGCACAGGGATTCCGAAGGACGCAGGAAGCGGTTGGTGCTCCCGTAAGGTCATCGTCGGTTCCACGCTCCGCCAGTGTAGCTCATATGTCTTTGTCTTCACATTCCTCTGTGTCCTCCCGTATTCCGCGGAAACACGAGCCGCGCCACCTGACTCCTCTTCTGTTTGTTTATCCGCCCGTTACAAATTGCTCTCAGCTTTTTGTACTGCCAAGGAAATGATGAAACGCGTCCACGTGAAACTCACATGCGAGATAAGAAAAACCTCCGGAGGGATACTTGAGCCTCGGCGGCGGTGGGTGGGCTCGCGTGTTTTCGGAAAATTCATTTGTACAAATATTTTACCCGGATTTAAAAAAAAAAGAAAAAAAAATCCAATCACTGTTCAGCCTAATTTGAAGTCAAGAAAGGATGCGGCTTTACGGGGAAGCTGCAACGAAGATGATGCTTGCAAAGATTTTGTCATCATCATTGACTCCTCACAATATTTCCTAGCCCCAGTAAGATTGATAATTATTAGTATTTTTTTTATTATTATTATTTTTTTTTTACACATCGCAGGGAAATCAGCGCGATTGCCGGAGCGCGTTGTGCGATCTTGACATTTGCGCTCTTGCGAGGCAATCGTGGCTCCCTTACTGCGTTGATGAATCACATTTGATTATGAAGTGGATGCGCTTGCCAGGCGATGTATAATCATGTAAGGGAAGGCCTGCTGCCGCGCTGTGCACAACATCAACCCCTTTGACAGGTACAAGAACTAAACGCTCCACCGCAGCATTTTGTAAGATTGATGCTTGCTTATAGCGCAACACAGCACCATAGATTTTGGAGGCCCTTCTGCAAATACACATATATACAGAGAGAGAGAGAGAGAGGTCAGTGTTGCGTAATCTTGATTTGGCCAAAGTACGTTTTACATCGGAAAAATTCTCACGGCACGCCACCAAACGAAACGACCGCAGTCTTTTTTAACTGCTCTACAAATAAAGCTCAGTTGAGTATTTGGATAAAATGTATTTCTGCTCAACAGTTATTGTTTTATGAAAGTGAGCAAGGCATCAAGTTGCGTCGTCTGGGTCTCGAAATATCGGCGTCGATCTCAGGGGCCCGCGGGACGGAGTGACGTCAGAAGCACGGTGGCGCTTTCGTCTGCTAAAAGAGAACAGATGAGTGCGGCGGGTTGGTTCAAAACGGATCGGTCGAAAGAGCGCTCATCAGGCTGTCGGCATCAAAGTGCGCAAAGGGCTGTTGCGGGCAGGCGCTGCTAGCAGGGAGCTGCTAACGCGTGCAACGTGTGCGTGCACGTCAAAATCATTTTTTTAAAGCAAGCAAGCGAGTATGAGTCTTTCTCGCCACTTTTGCCAAATATTTGGTTTTGTTTTGGGTATGACGCCGAGAGCTGGACCGTGTAACAGATGAGTGGCATTTCCAAGCAGCCGACGGCCCTTGATAGTGGACTTTTTCAGATTTCCTCCTTTGGTCCTCGATGAGCGGAGAGCTTTGTCTCATCCCAGACACTCCAAGCGCCTCTTAAGTCTGCGCTCTTGACTCAGCGACTGTATATTTGCTCAGAGAGCTCGCGCTTTATGGTCATTTACGGCCCTGGCAAATTGCAAGTTGATTTCACCGTCGGTCTACCCTGCTGCGCGTTTATGACTGCTTGGTTGTCATGAGTAGGAGTTTTTTTGTTTGTTGTTTTTTTGGAGGGGTGGTGGTGGTGTGAGCCCTGTGTGTAGTCCAAAGAGGCACAAAGGACTCTTAATATCTATTGTCCAAAGAAATCTATAAAAAGAAAACGGCAGATCACCACATTACTTACATTATGAATGTTCCCGTGAGCGGGGACCGGTCTCAAGCAGCTACAATTATCTAGCTTAGATTACCCGGTTGTATATCTTGCTCAATAATTTTCAAACTTAAAACTCAAACAATGAGTAAAAGCATCATCACGCCGTTATGAGTAACCATTAATTTGGATGATGTATTTTTTTTTCCCATTTCCATGCCGCAACCATGAGGCGTTCTAACGCGGTCACACCAAGCCGAGGCCCAGGTTCACACGCTGGCTGTCAAATTGGACTTGGAAAAAAAAAATCAATCAATCAATCATTCTCCCCTCATCGCTCTCTCGCCAACATTGAGGCACTCTAAAGATGCATTTACTTGTTGCGTAGCTAGCTAGACAACGTAGCTAGCTACACAACTGCAAGCTGCAATGATCGGGATATCCAATGAGGCAAGCGAAGGCGCTCAAGTTCTTAGTTTCGAGTGAGGAAGGGCCAACTCGTGCCGGTCCTCGAAATGCGACCCTGAGCACCGTTTCAGCTATTGTGGTCCCACTAAATAGTCATATCTATTTGCCTCGTTTGCAAATCCACATTCCGATGCAAGCGGAACGCCAGACGATAGAGACTCCGCTTTCTCAACACACTTTGTAACGCGACGTTGTCTTCGTCCAATTGAAACACGCAGACATCGCGCAGCGAGTGCAAAAAGTATTTTGACGAAAAGCACGGCACAAACAAGCGCGTCTACAGAGGCCGATGCGACATCTCAGGAGGATAGCCGCAATCCCTTTGAGGTTCTCATCAAGCGGCTATTCATCAAACAAACTCGGAGAATAAAGATAATGGCTTTGGGTTTGGAGCATAAAAGGAAAAATAATGACAACGGGGCTTTTTGGAGGAAGCCTTTTCTAACGAGATTCTGTCCAACGGGCACGATGGCCCGTCTGTCTTGTAACCGTGATTTTGTGCCGCTAACACTTGCGCTTGCTTACACAGGGAGGCTCGCCGCGTGCCATCAGTTGAGCTCGGCTAATAGCCTCCAGCGCAGGCTGCACAATTCTGACTCATGTTGCTCTTTCATTTCATTCGGGAGCCTTTGATGGAGTCTTTGGAGATTCCCCGCAAGCGCACTATTCCCATCACACCTGCCCGCGAGGGTACATTGCCGGATACGAAGAAAGCATTCAACAAGTATTCATCTGAAAACTACATTCCAGAAATTTGGCATACTCGCATTTAGATTCAAATTAGTTTTCATGTGCATTTAAATTCTGTTGCCGACCTCATTCACATTCAAAATTTGAGTAGAGCGTCCAGTTCCGATTTCAAGCCGCTTTGTTTGCTGGGTAAACGAGCCACGTGCGCACAGAGTCAAATCGCGCATCAATGATAAGGCCACCAAAATCTCAAAAGATCCACCAATTATCTTGGACGGACCGAAATGCCGACGGCTTCTCCAAAATGACCGTAACGATTCAAACAGCGTCACCGGCCCTAAAAACGTGGTCGAAATAAGTGGAACAAATGGAAGATTATCGGGTGAGAGGAGCAGCGTGAGCAGCTGAGATTTTAATTTGTTGGACGGTTTCAGGGGCGCGCAAGTTCACATTTTATTGCAGCACATTTGACGCCAAAGTTGGAAGAGGCCATGTGTTTCTTTTGTTTGTGTTTTTTTTATTCTGACGTTGTCGTGATGCATGTCCCAGATGTCACACAAAATTGACACAGTGTCATTATTTGAAACTCGCGTCGCACAGACCGCCCGAATCAGGTCTGCAGCTGAAATTGGTCGTGGCCTTACATTTGTTTCTGGTTGAATGTGATCCTCGCAGGTTTTGATGAGCGAGACACGGACCTGTTTTTGTGCGACACCAACACGTGCAAGTTTGACGCCGAGTGCCTACGAATTGGGAACATGGTGACTTGCATTTGTGACTTCAAGGTAAGATCCTGAACCGGCCCGCTTTTCTTTTCCTTTTTTTGGGTGGGTGGTTATCAGCATGTTTTGTGACTTTGTCTTTTTTTGGGGGGGGGGGGTGTTTGCATTGGATGCAACTTCAAAGGAAGTTTACTTTGACCACTGTCACATGCCTCAATGGTGAATCTAAAATTGTTTTTTTTTCCCTGCGTGGATTCGCACAACAGCTCGGCTAAAATTCTTTGTACGCAATTCTCACTCACTTGTGTCTCATGAGAGAAAAGGGGAAGCAACGCTTTGTCTCTGTGCGGCCCCGGACACAAATGAGCCGAGGCCCTGTATCGGGCCGCGGACCGGTGGTTGGAGACCCCTGCCCAAGTCGCTCAAAGTGCTGCATTTAAATGGAACCCAGTGTGATTGAAACAATCCTCTCGATGAAAACCGAAAACCCCCCCCATCCAAATAAAATCTATTTCAGTTGACCTCCGTCACTCCGTCCGCAAATCAGTCGGATCGAAAGCCATCGCCCCGGGTGGAGATAATCACCCCTCGGAAAGCCAAGCGACGGTATGAAATGAAGCCGGTTTATGGCTTCTTGTGAAGCCCCCACGTCGCCGCCACGGAGCGCCGTACTCCGCCGCAGTCGTAAACAACCTTGACACTGATGAGACCGAAGACTGAAAGGAGCTCGTTAATAACATAAATCCTAGGAACTCCGCTATTCTTGATAATGGCTCGTACTTAACTTTATGACCAGATCTATCATGGGGGGGGGGGGGGGGGGGGAGCATGGAGCTAGTCTGCCGACTACTGATTGGCACAACGCTTTCGTGTTGAGATAGGCAATGAATGCGCTCAGATAAATGAAGATCTGTGGATGCGATCCGTACGACGGATACAGTACCACGGTGGCGCGCCGACACCCGGTTGCGGTCACCTGCCTTTTATCTCACTTTTGTACTTCACTAAGATCGACATGAAGAGAGAGCTGTAGATAAAAGACGTTACGTCGCCATTCGTCTTCGGGAGCTCGTATGCCGATAACGCTATCGGGCGGACTCGGGCAATCAGGAGACCGCATGAGAACGTCATAGTTGAGAGCACGGGTTCACGTCGGTTGCTTGGGGAAGACTCAAGCCGACGACTTTGTTCTTCTATTCGAATCACGTGGGACCTTTTTTTTTTTTTTTTTTTTCTCCGAGCTTGCGTTGAAAATAATCAGCATGGCATAAAATCGTTCCAGACCTTTTTTTTTTCCCCAAGTCAACGGTTCGTTCAGAACTGTCAGATAAGATATTCAGCTACTGTCGAGATGAAACGACAACGAATATGATTGCCGTGACCAAAACGATCACGTTATCGCCGTTAGTGACAGCGGAATCATTTGGACAAGATTGAATCAAAGTTCTGCAAGGTGGACTTTTTGCAGACTTGTCAACGGCGACGACTGAAAATGAATTTCCCTGCATGGCAGGTGACAAGTATCGTCACGGGACGTCATAACAGGAACAACTTTTGCTGGACGGACTCGCAACTGGCATCCAATCGAATCCAATCCAGCTTTTGAAACAACAGTCGAGCAAACTAAAATGCTCCAGTGGAACGTGGTGACAACGCACCTCGAGGGACATCACCAATCTGAACCATGAATTGGAAAATTGAGCGGGCCGCAACACGGCGACACCCAGAATACAAAGAGGAGCCGTTGACAGAACCGTTTAGTGTGCGAGACGCTAAAGACACGATGAAGGCCCATGAAACATTATAAACCTGCCATACGAAGTGTTTAATATTTTACCCGAGAGCCGTTTCATCCCTTATATCCGCTATTAGTTTGTTTCCTATTCTGGATTCGTTCACGGATGAGAGCGCTGCGTTTCTTTCACGTGAACAAATTCAGAAGAAGAGACATCTGAGGCACCGGCTGAAGAGAAAGTGAGTTTGACGTGGCGGAATCAATGGAGGTCATTCATTGCAAAGATGAATTAGATTCACGTCACACTGAGCCCCGCCACACTTTCTACCCCGCTCGGGTCCACCGCGTAGCAGGAGCCGCCATCTTGCCCACTTTCAACTGTCCGGCTCCAGCCAAACCTTCCGCGAGTGAAATGTTTCCATGTACCCCGAATGATGCCAACATCAGTCAAATATGAATCCCATGTGTGAAGAGTTCAAACCCAAATTTAGGGGAATTTGGTCGAGCGTTTTTTTTTTTTGTTAATTTCCAGTTTAACGCTAATCCTTTTTTATTCGGGTTATTCTAAGTTATATCGAGGGCGGCACGGTGGGTGACTGCTTCACACGTCCGCCTCGCAGTGCAGAAAGTGTAGGGTTCGATTCTAGCTCGGGCCTCCCTGCGGGAGGTTGCGGGTTCTACCCGTGCCTGCGTGGCCTTTTTCTGGGTACGCCGGCAATTTCCTCCGACGTTCAAAAAAAAAAACATGCACGGCTGGTGAACGCAGCACCCGAAATTGCGATTGTGAGCGCGAATGGTCGTTCGTCGACGTATGCCCTGCGATTGGCTGGTAACCAGTTGAGTGTGTACCCCGCCTACTGCTCGAAGACAGCTGGAATAGGCGCCCCTCCTAAGGATAAACCGGATCAAGCTATGGATGGAAACTATACCGATGAAGCAATTGCAAGGCTACTCTAATGTCATTCCATCAGCAGGTGAATGAAGAAATTGTGTTTCAGGTCACAGCCAAAGGCTGAGAACAAAACAGTGGCCCAGGGTCAACTGAAATGTGTTTGTTTTGGGTACGTGAGGTCGCAATCAAGTCCATTTCAAGTGCTCGAATACTTGACAAAGGCGACGACTGTTTCGGTACGCTTCCCCAAACCGTCAGCGCATTGCCCACATTTGAATAGCAGACATCCAATGCGGAGCGGTGGCCCGTGGGCGGATTAGCGAATCCTAATTTATGTAAACCCTCTCGACTTTGCAGTCAGGGGAAGTTGAATGGGAGCTCCCTTGAACATGGCTCCGCGTGACACCCGAATACACGTTCAGCATGTTAATCCGCACGCGCTCAGCCAGTCTTCCGTCGGCACAGATCGAGAATCAGAGATGAAGCAAGATTTTGGGGCGGGCGCATGTGGTGGCCCCGTGTGTTGTTTAGCTGTGGCCGCCGTCCCCCACCCCTCTGAAGTCTCATTTTCTGAAAGCTTTGTCATATCCGGGTTGCGATGTCTGGAGGACCGAAGCTCTCTGCGCTTCAAAGAGCTCGTGTTGCTTCATGTGATGTTGATGGCCGGGAGTGGAAGGCCAGTGTGTCCTTCATCTCTCATTGAACAAAGGCTCGGGGAGGGGGGGAAACATCACTACATATAATGCTGAAAAGATCATCATAATCATAAAAAAAAGGCAATCTACGCAAAGCCCGTGGGTTTATAACACCTCATTTGAAACAATAAAACACCTCCTATTAAACAGTTTCACACGGGCCTCACTGACGGGGGTAGCAGCCTCTGATGCAGACCTCATTCCATATATTTGCATTCATTTATCAGCTGTTTTTTCTTTTTTTTTTTTTATCTGGACTGAGTGTTTGTGCAGCGGGGAATTTATTACCTGGGCCAGGCCCATAAAAATGTCTCATGATGGGACGGCGAGGAGCATGGCAAGCACTCACCTCAGATGACATTGTGCTGCGACTTGCCTCTGACGCGAGAGAGCTTTACTGTCGGCGGATCTTAGCTGCCAAGTCAAGGGCGGAGAGACCACGTGTGTGTGTGTGGGGGGGAGGGCAGTTGCTTTGTAAATTTGCCTCATTGTGACATCGCAATCAGTCGAAATTCAGACGCACTGTGAGAAAGAGGCAGGAAGCGAAAGTCTTCCTAATTTATGACAAGCCATCAAAAAAGCCGATTTGCGACAAAAATACAGCCTTGAGACACACGTCTCATTCATAATTAAAATGAGTTGCATCTCAAAATCATGCTTCCCCACTGAAATGAATGGAAATACAATTTCCAACCCCTCCTGCGCCACCCCCCAAAAATTATGTAATTTGTTCTTAAATAGTTGAAATGAATCAAAATATCCCACACTGACAAGTATAAAGAATGTAAAGAATTTTATTTTGGGGTTTTTTTTGGGGGGGGGGCACACTTTTTGCCTCAATTCAATCGGTCTACATGTGATGCTCCAGCATTTGCTTTCGAAGATCCAAGGGTCGAATCCATAGGATTTGTTCGCATGGCATTTTGCATTGATTGTTAGCCTCAGGCTAAATGGACTTCAGAACAACAGAGCGTTTGCGGTTGTTTCCAATACGTGTATGTATCATTTGTACAGACAGGGTGAAGCCTCTTTTTTTGGGGGGTGGGGGGTAGATTGCTCACTGACTGCCAAACCGCTGCCTGATTTGAGTCCACGGATTACCCCGTGGGGCTCGTCTCTCAAAATTTAGCTTCCAAGTCCAAGCCCAACTCCTCGTATCTCAAGGCACCACTGAAATCCAAATCGACAACAAAGTTAAGCTCCAAGAGCTAATCAGCAGTTTCATCCTGTTCAGTTAGAAGACGTTTCCACAAGCACTCACATAATACGTCCCTCCAACTTCATCTTTGCAACTGCAAAACTCAAAGTCAAGAATTAGGACTGTAAAACCCATTTGTGTCATCTTTGAGATCCCTGATCATTTTGGAAACACCTCCAGAAACTAATCAACTGTTGTTTTATTGGATTGAGTGGACGGCGCAGGACATGAACAAAGCAAGCGAATGCATTTGAGAGGCGTTGAGTTGACTCATAAATCATCGTGTTGTGTTTGTCTCGGTGAGATGAGCGGTCAGCACAGCACAGAACAGCACAGCCCGTCGTCTCTCATCAGTGGAGCCCTTCTGGCGGTTCGCCGTTTTCTCGATGCTTCCTCCCGCTGTTGATTGTGCAATTATCATTACTTGGGTCTTTGATTAAAGCCTTTCTCCCGTGATTAATTAATTCGAGAAATTACGCTGTGAAAATTCCACTCCGGAGCCAAACAGGCAAGTCAGAATCTCGAATCAGCAAACACATCAGTTCTACCTCCAAAGAACAAGTCGCGGTGCCGTTGTGACGGAAGATCACATGGCCCAAAGTTTTTCAGCCGTCATTGGGATGATTGAGAAAATGGAGATACGAGCGCTCGATGGGGGCGGTGGACTTCACACAAGCAGCACGTCTGTTCGCTTTCTATCGCCGCTTGCAGACGTTTTCCGGGAGCAAACTCAATCGAAGATGAAGACAATCACACGTTGCCTCCAGAAACAAAGCAGACAACGCGGCCTTTGTAGAGTCTGCTCGCTGAATGCTACCACGCAATGCAAAATTATTGTCAATTTAAGGAAACAAGTCAATCAGTCTTCGTATATGTCTATGCAAAAATGTTAATTCTTGACATTCTTTTTTAATGATGTTGTTAATGTATGTTTGGATAGAGTACAATGTTATATTTAAAAAAAACAAGTGTACCAGCAGAAAAGTGGGGTTTTCATGGACGCTTGAACGGATAAAGGGTGTTTCCATTCATTTCAATAGGGAACAGTGATTTGAGATCCAAGCAAATGAAACTTGAAACTCAAGGCACTGTATTGTACGGATGGATCCTGAACACGACCAAGAAAACTCACTCACCCCTGGAAATTTTTGGTCCCCCGAGGCCTGTGATACGGAGCATGGTGAAATTTCGTGGACATGTTGATTATGAGTCGGCCATTTTTGTTTGAAGCGGACTTTTCAGGGCGTGCACTTATTCTTTGAAGCCTCACGAGGTAATTCACCCAAATGAGTGCCCATCCGAAGCAGGCGTCCTCAACATTTGGGCAAGGTGAGATGGGCCCTCCAATGCGGGCGGAGAGTGGCGTCAAATTGGGTTGGTCATGAAAACAGGTGCGGAGGGGCCCCGTTCCTCACTGCTTGCCTTGCGGCTTTCAGTCTAATTATTCTCCAGTGATGGAGAGAGGCGACGACAAAGACGGAGAAGGTGGAGAAAATTGCGGCGAGCGTTTTTCCTGAAAAGGTACGGCAAGTGTGTCAGCTCCTCCGTGACTCCGAGCTGGCCTGTCAGACACCATTACAGAAAAGCTCGTCTCCCGTGACTCGGCCGGGGAGATTCCGCGGGGACCGGCGGCTCGGGTCCTAATCACAAGAAGACTGCCAAAGCCATCAAACGGCAGAGGCGCGTGCCAGACAACCTGCGACCGTCTGTCTCCCCCCGTTACTCCCAACCTGCGACCGTCTTTTCCTCCGCCTCGCTCGAACAAACGGCTCGTCCTCACCGCTCTCTGCCGCTCGCTTCGCCTGCTGTGACTTTGTCTTTGCCTCCATTGTGATCAGTGTTTGGAAACAAGACGCCGTCGAGTAAGAGTTTGTCACTTCGCCGGACAGCACGTGCAATTCCTCTGTCGAGGGAAAAGGGCTTGGCGCGGGCTCCACAACGGGATCCACGGAGGCAGTCTTTGTCTTTTTTGCTTGATGTTCTCAAAGTCAGAAAGAATTGGAAGAGTGAGATGAATATTGTTGCTGACCATTATATCAGAAAGAATTCCCTTTGTGGGAGGCAATTTGTTTCCCACTGGGAAGAAGGGAGAAGGCCAAGCCTCAGAAATACGACGACTACAACTTTTTTTGGTTTTGTTTTGGGGTTATTTTTGAGCGGTGGTTACAGCAACATTTTCCATTGTAGATTTCTTGCCAACAAAAAAGGAGAAGCACTGAAAGAGAGCAAATACAGGCCAAGGCAGTCTCGCGTTGCCCATAGAACCCGTAATATCCATAATCCTGTTGACAGGGAGGAACAGCTAACCATGTTCAATTGATTCTGCCCATTTTAATGGTCTATTTGTAGGCCAGTATTTCCGTGCATTCATCCATGTCCTTATTAGGGTCAGGAGTGATCTGGAGTTTATCCCAGGTGACTTTGGGGGGGTGGGGGGGTGGGGGGGGCAGGATAATCCCTGGAATCATATTTGATACTCACATTCACATCTATGGCCGAGACTATTCAATTCATGAGAAGCAACAAAGAACCAGAGCTGGTGCAGACTACGGTCTAGGACAAGTCTTTGACCAGACTAGTACCCTACTAATAGCGGACTAGAACTAGACTACATCCAGACTAATTCTATACTCAGAGGAAACTCGGACCAGAATACAATCAGACCACTACCAGGCTAGAACCAGACGAGCAACAAACTATAACCATAATGGAAGTAGATTAGTACAAAACTATAAGCGAAATAGGACCCAGCTAGGACCGGATTTGAGCCGGGCAGGACCAGACTAAGACCAGTCAAGTATTAGACCAGAACCATACGAATCCATCCATGAAAACTGTTTTTGCCTCGTACCAGACTAAAACTAGATTGGTACGAGAGTAGAACCAAAATAGTTTCAAACTAGATTCCAGAATACAATCAGGCTAGCACGAGGTACATACGCAGAAAACAAGACCTTAGCAGCAATGGTACCAGAGTAGGATAACTGGATTTGGTGATTTCACTTGACATGGAAGTCACTGAATTGTGCCTCAGCATGTTTTGGAATCTGGCATTGAGAAAGAGACACGCATGCCTACTGCCCGTTTGTGCCGTGTTGTCTTACTGAGATCGTGAGGTTTTGAAATATTGAAAGGAACTCTCCAAACGTTTCCGCCACAGGCGAGATGGTGGAGCCCCTCTGGTACTCCTTCCTTCAAGGTGATTTTCATTGTCAAGTTGACGACTGTCTGACCTTTCTCATGTGAAATGTCATCCATATTCGGATCGAAATGAAGACACTGTGTTCAACACGGAGCATATTTTTTGCGGTTGTGGTCAAAATGAATCCTGCGAGGTTGCGGTGTCCTCGCTCACAGGATAGGCCAGATGAGTAGTTTCATGAAACCCTTTCACAAATCGGCAGAGAAAAGAGTCGAGAGAAGCGCTTTGAATAAGGGTGATGGTTTGTTTTGGAAACAATATATTTTCAGCCAAATAGAAAAACAAAAGAAAAGGCAAATAAACATTTAGTAGTTTCCAGCGCACATCACACACAGATCCTCGAGCTGCTGCCTCGTAACCTCCCGCAGGCCTTTTTGATTATTTTTTATTTTTTTAAACGAATGCAGTTGCATTACAAAGTTTGTGTCCTTGAACTTTAATCGGTTTAAATGGACATTATTTAGAGGTTAATGGAGGACCTCGAAGGCTTTTACAAGGCTGAGACAGATGGGTGTTCAGTCTTAAAAAAAAAACACCTCACGCTACATCTGTGGCCACACTGGAGGTGTGCGGAAATGCGAGCATTACGATCCTCGTGAATGGAGGATTTATTGCTTGCTTCATTCGTTCTACTTCACAGAGTTACCTAATATGCGGGGGACTGAGTTAAAATTAATGACGGTAGAAAGGTGGGGGTCATCTCAACTGGGATGGAATGTCATTGGGTATTTCTTTGACGTGGCCAAAGCAGAGGAAACAATCAGTCTGGATGCAGATTCTGTTCAATAGTTGACGTGGCAGCTTCGAGGTGAAGGGGGACACACACATTGACGACAAATCTGACATGCGTTCGCGAATTTGAACTTTTGCTGGTTGGTTATTTCATGTGCTACGCTAATGTAAACACAACGGTATCACTTGGAATGGACAAGAAAGTGAACAGGATTGGACTGAAATGGAACCGGACACTCGGCGGGACCTCTAGTGTGAATTCAGCCTTTGTGGGGACCAAGGACCGCCATTGATCATTCAAAGAGAACAAAGGGTTAAATCCCAGCTCCCAAAAGCCTCCCGAGCGCCATCCTCCAATCGGAGGCCTCTCGGACACGAGGGTGTTTAAGCTTTATGCCGAGGCGGTGTCCGCGCAACTCGAGAGCACTCGTGGCGTGGAAAAGATGATTTTTTTAAATGCGTTGTTCAGAGCGAGCACACCGAGAGGCTCATCAGAAGTAAGAACGTGCCGGGGCGCTTCCGCCTGCAATCCGCCGAGGCTAGCCCCAGTTTTATGGAGAGATATTTATTATTGATAGAGGTGGATGATAGCCATGGGAGGAATTGCATAATCCGGAGCCGCCTCTAATGGCTCCAGGAAATGGATCAGGCTGTCAGTCAGGCTGCTGTGTGCAGAAGGAACATGTGTGTGTCCGCGCAAGAGTGTGTTTGGCTGAAGCGAGCGAAATGATACCGTTTTGGCAGTAACAGATGGAGCCGCTCGCTCACAGTGCTTGATATGCCACCCGGCTCCTTATTTGGTGTCAAAATATGAATGTGTTCGCGTTTGTGAAGAACGAGACGCACATTAACGGCCGCGGATGGGGAAAGAAAACTCTTCCAAAAAGGATTCGTCTTCATTCCGCTCGCTCTTTTGGCCGCCACCCCAAATGAAGTTGTGATCTGTTTTATTTTGCGTCTTTGCACGTCTAGAAAAGCTCAGTGGTCCGGTATATGGAACCAATTTATTAAGAGTGGTGGTCGTAGCCATCGACCAAAGATTAGGATGATGAGGGCGTCTTTGGGGAAACATTTTTTTTTCCCCCGTTCGGGCTGCCTGGACCCAAAAGGTTCTCGGGTGTGCAGCGGTTCCGCGTGAGTATCTAACCAACGTCCGCTGCAATTAATTTCCAAAGGAAAAATGGAGCGCACACTGAACCGAAACAAAAACTGGCATCTCTTCTTTGTCAGCTTCATTAAAAGTTGGTCTCGTCCTTGCGTGTGTTCTTCCCCATCTCCGAGATCCACTTCCAGGAAGTTCATCAAGGCGGCTCGGGGGTTGTTTGTGTCGCGCTTCGGGATCGGTGCGTTCCCATCCTTTCCAAAGAGTTTTTCTGCAACGTGGGGGGAAATGCCAAAGTTGTTGCTGAAATTCTTTCTCGATATGCCACACATGCTGATGCAGCGATAGCAGTGCAGCGAAGCATTTCATTCCCCCCCCCGTTTTATGTCAGGGTAAAGCCTGGGAAGCTGGAGCGGGAAGGTTCCCAAGAGTGTCCTTCAGCTGAATAAAATCTCTTTTCAGCAGTTCTGAGCCACTGGCTCTCGGTGTGTAGGAGGATCGCGAGCGGGCCCACATGCGCAATGAGCCTCCGGTAAAATTGCAATTTGTTTAGTTGCTCTTCGGTCCACTCGATACCTCGGATTCTCTTTTGGCATCTTTGCATCTTTTGCTCGTGTCAGGTTGGACGTTCAAGTTCATCTTAGTTCAGATGTGAGTTCCCATGGCGTGCAAACGTTGCTCAACGCCATCAGAAAGGAAATCTGGGTGGAAATGAACCAAATATATATTTTCAACGTATCGCAAATCTGTACGTTGTAAGGGTACTTTGCTGTAACCATTTCCAATAAGATGGCCGCCGACGGCCATGTATAATGCAGTACGAACATTTATTGGTGTGAAACCCTCAACATGTAAAACAGTATAAACATGTCAATTCCAAATACGTGTCGACAGCATGAAGAAAACATTCCGTCAGCAAATGAAAAGTGTCGCCCCCCCAAAGACGTTTATGATCTTTGAATCTGTTGGCCTCGAACTCGGCCACGGTACTGTTGCCATTACGGACGATCGTTGAAATTGTTGACTTTGCCAGTTTGTAATATCGGCTGCGCTTCATCCGGGAGACTCCAAATTCCAAAGTGAGAGACAATTTCAACCTTTGCAGACAGCCAGATTCGCTTCCCTTCACCAGACGTGTTTTCAGACGTGCTCAGGACTGTGCCGCGCCTCCAGAAGTGCAACAATGTACGAGCTAATCTGTAACGTTGCTCAGTGACAAGAGGGGTTTGTTCATAAGCGAGGTCGCGGCGGCAGTTAGCTTCCCACAGTTCGTTGTCACAAAGGCATTTTCAACATTTTGTGGGAAAAATGTGGTCGTTTTGATCAAGTAGTAGTATCAAGGTGTTCGTTGGAAGCTAAACCGGCAAATGGAAAATAAATGGTGTGAAATGTCAACATGATAGCGGTGACAACGTTGAAAAGAAGTTCGATTGTATTCACCTTGACAGTGAAGTTAATCGCAGACTTGCACAACCTTCCATCAAAATCCGAACGACGGAAATAACATTCGTTCAAATATGGCAACGGAAGTTCTCTCGCTGGCGTAATTATTTTTTTTGCAGAAACACGACAAAAGTCCTCCGTTGTGGCGACATGGACTGCGCCTTTTTTGTTTCATATCTTGTCATCTAAAAATTCCCGCAGTTTGAAGAAAAACGCTCGGTTCCGCGGCCAAGCGTGCCTAAATGTGCCGCTCGCTGTCGGCGAGCCTGAGGATGCATCGCCCCACTGTTGCCGGGATTCATAATTATGGATGTGGACTAATGAGCTCGGAGTCTCCAGCAGCTTCTTGTTTGAGGCGCATACCCGCAGATTAGCAAAGCATCGGAGTCATGTGAGCGTCTTGCGGGCGTGCGGCTGCTTGTTTATGAGAAGGAGTCGAAGCTGTTGTGATTTTCCTAATTTGATTGATATTTGTGCGCGGCTGTTGCAACGTTTTGCTTGTCAACGTTTCTCTTCTGCATCGGTTGGAAAAGTGCTCGGCGATCAAAATCGTTTGAATTTGGTTCGCAGTTGGCGGGCGACCAGTCCGGGGTGTAACCTGCCTCTTGCACAAAAGTCAGCTGGGAGGGACTCCAACTCATTCGCCACACTCAGGAGGATAAGCACGATACAAAAAGGGATCGATGGATAGACGGAATTTGACTCAGATTGTGAAGAACAAAAAAAAATGGTTTCTGTGCGAGCTAAATGGTGAAAAAGTATGAGATACACAAGGCCAAAATTCTCCATTTAAAATAAAAAGTACCAGTTTTTTGCAAATGCAAGCAAACGGAAGTCACTCACTAGCACCCCCTTTTTTTCCATCTGTTTTACTAAACATAGCAGGAGCACATGAAAATGGTCTCAAGGACCTTTGCTTGAAACCAAATAGGAAGGCAGCCATTTTGGTTTGAGACAACCATTTTGGGTTCATCCCATCATTTTAATGAGACAGGCAGGAATAAAATTCATTCAATTAAATTGCTCCGGAGACCAGTTGACTGATTAACATGAAATTGTGTGAATGCGTCGATCATAAACCAAAGGATCCATGTCCGAGAGCCAACAGCGGGCGAGCAGCCCACTGACGGCTGCTCGCAGTTGCTCATACCTACATGTCAGGTTTCATGTTTTGCGCCGTGAGGAGGATTTGCAACATGACCGAATTGTCTTAACGCTCGCTGATGCTTTCCGCTCGGAATCTGGCGTCCATGCGAGCGCATTGTGTGAAGAGAAACAACAGGTCCTCGGTTACGGTCTTGTCTCTAAATATAGCCCGTGTAAACGTGGGAAGGGACCGACCGGTAGAACCACAGCAGCCCCTGCAGGAGACTTGACGAAGAAATTCAACCTCATCATTTGTGCAAAAGGATATGACTGAGAAGAGTGCGCCTCAAGGATCGAACAAAGCGTGACAGCGCGGCCACACCAGGGATGGCAAAACCGTGGACGGACGTGCGCGCGTGCGCCTTTTGCAGTTTCCTAAGCCAGCAGGCGCATAAGGCCGCGCCATATGGCCCTGGCCAATAACCCCCCGCTTCCCTGTCTGGAGAGAATTATGGAAGATCAAATTCTCCTGCCCTCTGTTGATCCCAGCCCCCCCCCCCCCCCCATCCCGCATGCAAAACCGCATAAGTTTGACAAAGTTCAAAAGCAATGTGGTGTTGCGTAACTCCGCATTATGAGCGTCCTCAGCCTCTGGAGTGCGCCGTGATAGGCAGGCCTTCGTAATTGTAGCAGTAGTCATAAACATTCACGTATTTTGCGTCGTGATTATCAAGAGCAACATCTTCGCAATTATCAGTTGTCGGCGAGGCAGTTTTATTGATGAGGCACTTTTTCATGCGCAAGGTTAACGCAATGTGCTTCACGGAATTCAAAGCCAAGGTGGCGACAATTCGTCAATTCATCAACAACGAATTGAGGATTATGTTTGAATCCTTTCCGTATCTTTTATTTATTTTTTTAAACATTTAAAACTGTCCAAATGCTCAAAATTGCAGCTTCTCATACGATCTGTCTCGTCCGCCATGAAAGTGGACTGATTATCTTTGTGTTGTATCAAAATCAAACTTGTGTTTCATTGTTTGCATATTTTCTGACATGGACCAAACCAGTGACTAAATCCCAGTTTTTGTTTGGGTGTTTTCTGCAAAGTCAATTAATTGGAAATGTCATGTTTTTGATTAAAGGGATGGGAAGCAAAACACGATTTTTTTTTTTAAACATCCTAACCATTGACATAATAATGGATGGATGAATCGATGTTTGACAAAGTCCGTAGATACACATTTCGAAGCATTTAAAGCAAAAGGGTTGAAGACTTTTTTTCTTTGTTTAGATTTGCTTTGATCTGCGAGTACTGACATGAGAGCCGAGCGTCGTATGGTGGCAGTGAACTCAATTTGAATCGCTGTTATAAATGAGGGTTCAAAAATAACTCGGTTAGGCTACAAGAATGCTATGGCTGAAATCGGGTTAAGTAAAGAGCAGGACGGCTGATCTGATTGCCGTACGCTCTCATCAGTCAAAAAGAGGCGAGCCATTAAATATGCCGCCGTCGTTCTCTGTCAAGCCAAAACGGTCTCGATGGAAACGAGCGAGGTAAAAAAGGGGGCTGACGTTTTCAAAAGCGCGCTCCGCCGATTGAACATCCGCGTCGTCTGTCGCATCCGTTCAGCGGCCATCGGATCGGCCGCCAGCCCCGAGTCGACTCCAAAGCGCTTACTCGACAAGCGCTTTCTTTCTTGAAAGCATTTGGGAGAATGGCGCGTAGGCACCCTCGCCATCACAAAACTTTTACCATAAAGCCAATCAGATGACAGCGCTGAAAGAAAATCAATGTTCTGCAGCCATCAAGAAAAATGCGGCGATCAAAGACTGCGCCGCTTCTGACACAGACTATTACACCGACACCTTTGTTTCTATTTTGGCACGGTGTGCGGCTCCTACCGTGGCGCTCGTACGCAGACGAGGAGAACAAAGACCGGGACGGGAACAAAGGGCGGCCTCATGAATACCGCGATAACAAGGTCAACGGCATTTGCGAGGAATGGCAGCCAACGAAGCGAGGGCGCGCGTGCGAGGCACACTTGTCGACGGCGGAAGACAGTGAGAGATGGGCAAGCCGGCCAAGAGCCGCTCGGAAATTTGCATCGAAGTACAACAATACGAGGCCGGGTCGTGCTGGCGGCATTCGGGGGCCGCGAACGCGACTGAATCCAAAAACAAACAAAACGACCCTGGAGGATGGAAAATTCACATCCTGACCGAAATGGAGCACATTGATCTGGATTGGCACTAGAGGATATTAAAAATATATTGTCCGTTTCTCAAGATGAAGCGAGTAAATACGGTCTTCCTCAGAACGTACGTGAGAAAAAGGGGAGCCTCTGTAAATTGCAACGGCTGTGTACTCATGTCGTTCGCATTTCAAAGTCCCAATTACACCTCATTCGTGATCCGTTTGCCGATTTTGCTGACAACAAGCACCTCGATCGCGTAAACGTCATTATCACGACCCGATTTTTCCCACAAAATAGCAAAAAGGCCTTTGCGATGACGAACTGCCGCCGCGACCCTCGATTATGAATAAAATACACAGCGCGGGATTCCGCTCCGTTGCTTAGCAACGCGACCGCTCGACTCGGTACGTTGTGGTACTTCCTGCCGTCACTCACGGAGGCACGGGCGGGCTCTGAAAACAACGGGAGCGAATGTGGCTGTCTGAGAAGGCGGAAACTCTCTGTCTCCCGGACAAAGTTCAGTCGAGACGACGGGAACCGACGACAGGTGGCTTCGTCGGCGGCACCGAGTCACATTTGCCGACGGAATGTTTTCAGAGATCAAGTTGGAACGTTCCAGATGTTTGTTTTATGTCTTATAAAAACATTTGGACTTCATGTACACGTCATTTGTCATTGACATGTTTTTACATCTCCGGATGTTCATACGGTATTATACTGTACATCGTCGGTGGCGGCCATTTTATTGGAAATGGTTCCCACGAACTGCCCTTGCAACGTACGGATCGGCCATGTCCCTCGGGGTAACGCTGTAACGAGGTTCGACTCTATTTCGCAGACCGAGACCGTCTTAAAAGTCTCACGCGGGGTTGCGTTGGGCAGCTTGCCCTGGCGTTGCATCACGCCTGGCATAAGCGGCCGGCTCCGGGTTAAGAGCGGCGCGAGCCAGATGGGCGAGCGCGTGAGCCGGCGAGCCCCGCAGGAAGCTTTCCCAGCGTCTTTGTGGGCTTGCCATGTCTTTCCGTCTTATCCGCCGCGTCTCTCTTGTGCTTTTCTTCTTTTCGCTCTCTTTCTGGTTTTGTTCCCCTGCAAACTTCGGGCGTCATTCTTTTTTTTAATCGTTCATTGAGCCATCTTCTCTCTCTCACTGTCTCTCCTTTTCTTTCAGGCCTCCTGCAGCACACATTTGATCTTCTCTTTTACTTTCGTTAGCCTTCATTCTTCCGTCTGCCTTGCCTCCGACTTTGCTCCCCTTCAGCCCAATTTTGCTGGGCGTTATTTTCGCTGTACTCGTCTTCCCTACAGCCCGGCGCCTTCCTGCATCCAGTCGCTTTGATCAGAAGCAAGTGTGCTGTTTCGCTTTCCCTCCTTCCACTCCTCCCACTGCTTTGAGAGTGTTTTGTTGTGCAGTTCATCTCGTCTTTTCCTGCCACCGCGCTGCTTGAAAACAGTGTTTGCAATTGATCGTTATGATGCTCCGGGGGTTCCCAATCAATGCTTAGGTTTGCCTTTTCCCTTTGTGTCCTTTCGCTCGCGTGCGTGCAAGCGTGGTCATGCGTGTGGCGGCTAACATTAGCATAGCATTCACGCCACTCAAACCGCGAATTATTTCATTCATGAAGACGTGCGGATTCTTACCATGAGCCGTATGACTCGTTTAAGTTGCAACGATCGTATTAAGTGTCTCAGAGAGAGAACGGCTTAGCATTCTGCGTAAATTGGAGGAAGTCACAAGCAAGCCCCAAGTTACTGTGTGGGGGGTTACGTCTCCAGTGAATTTCGAGCTCGTCGTTATTTAAGTTAGGCAGGTCATAAGTCAAATCATACAATCTTACTTAGTCACAGGAGACAGCCGGGGTGCTTTTCAACAGTTTTCTGTACAAATTAGGTCAGTAAGTTATGAAATGTCAGAGCGTTTAGCACTGAGATAAGAGATTTCAGATCAGTTCCTTGGAGGTTTAACGGACCCAAAAGTGAAGAAAAGGACAATCGGGGGCCTCTTTCCTGTGGGAACGAACGCTGCAATAAGCCTTGGTGTTCCAGCCGCCTCACAGCCGGAGAGTTTGACGGACCGCGTTATTCCTCAGTGCGTTACGTTTAATCACGCCATGGCCGCTGACCGTGAAGTTGCATTTTTCTCCTAAACCGCTGATAACAATTCTAATCCGGGGAAACAGCCTGGAATATTTTTCTGCTGAATGCTCTCATTTGTTAGTCGTGCAGCGTTGCGGCATCAGATCAATATCAAATCATATTAATATCTTGCCTGTGAGAAATTTTCCAGCCACATATAAACTAGAACAACAAAACAGAGATGTAGAATAGTGCCATCGATCATATGAAAAATCTGACGTCTCCACCGAGGCAACGGCCCGTGTGGGGAATTGAAAGGAACGTTTTCGTGTACAGCGAGTCACTTAACCTGAAACCGCTCCAGTGGAGCAATGGTAGCTGAATGAGATTCTGACATAACTGCGCGGCACTGCAAGGCTTGGGTCCTGTCCACTTCCGTCCTGTCCGGTTTGCTACTCGGCGCATCCCTTCCTTAACGGTTGCAGCACTACCGGGATCACGACTCCCGTCCTGTGGCTTGCCAGACCGGTCCTGCCTCATCGTATTTAGTACGAGTTGTGTCACTTCCTTGCAAGATTTGGCACCGTCTGCCTCAACACCTCAGTCCCGTCCTCTTCCACTCTGTCCTGTCCTGTGTTTGCTGCTCCCAAAATTAGACAGGTCGAGCCCAAAGAGATCCGGAAACCCTTTGAGGCCTGGTGGAAAACGGCGTGGCAAAGAAAAGCAGACACACGAAACATGTTTTGTTTGTCGAAAAGAATAAGAACAGACTAGCTGCCAAGTGCAAGCCTGCAAAGCAACCAACGTTCTCTGTTCTGATGTGACCCTCAAGTCATGTTTTATCTTGTCTATCTATTGTATCGAAAAGCTGTCATTCAAAAAGATGACAGCGTTCAGTTTCGACACAGTTCAAAAGGGATTCGTTTTCATGTTTTGAAAAAAAAATGTTCATCTTTGTGGTTCTACTTGGCAGTGGTGGAGAATTTTAGGAACCACAGAAACATTTTTCATTGTCCTGAATCCCATATTTAAAGTTGCGTCGCAAGGTCTCCGTCGCCGACTCTTCTTTTGATGCAACATGTTTACACTTAGCGCAATGGCATTAGCGGTGATTGATTTGCAGTTGAGCATGCTAGCGTTGTGGTTTCACCTCGCAAACGAGGATAATGTCATCAGCTTGAGCAATTGAAACGTGCTTGGCCTGCTAGATTAGCCGGTTAATGACGACAATTATCCACAAAGGCCAGTTTGGTGCTGCTTTATTCGCGCACCACGCGCACAAGACACAAAAGAAATCAACCGATTCAGGCAACATCTTGGGGTCCCGCGTGCATGAACATTCATTTTGTTTGCAGTTGTTGTCCGATTGTAACGTGCGAACCGTACACAGGGTCATAGAATGGAGATCTTTGCATTCAAAATGTGTCCGTGTGGTCCTTTCTTTTCTACTCGGTGTACCTCTTGAAGTTGTTGAATTTAGATGACCTTAATATGACCCGGTATCCCGTTCCTCCCGCCCCTCTCTCTCCAGTGCAACAATGACTATGCTCCAGTTTGCGGCTCCAACAATCAAAACTACCAGAATGAGTGTTATCTGCGAAGAGACGCCTGCAAGCAGCAGTCTGAAGTACTCATTCTGTCGGAGGGCGCTTGCCCCGTGGGTGAGTACGGTCCTTTATGGCTCTTTCGATCCATGCGAGCAAGAAGTCTCTAACGCCGAGACCATCTTGAAGTGTGCCGAGACAAAATCTAAGCTAATTCAAATGGATTAGTTCTCCGTTTGAAATTGAAAGCGTCCCAAAAAGAAGAAATACGTTGTAATGACAAGAAAATGACATTTTACTGAGCAAAGTAAAAACATACAGTCGACCGATGTAGAAATAATGAAGCCGTGAGAACTCGGTGAGCGATATATCGCAGTATTATTTTAGTTTTACCTAGTCCTTAAAACAAACAAAAAAAAAAAGCGAATGACATGATGACCAAAAGGTGCGACGCTGGTGGAGAAGCCGTCCAATGCCACCTGTTGGTCCCAAATGGAACAGAACCATGACAGTAAACTAGGAAACAAAACCAAAACAGAATCATGGCAGCGAGGTCTATGGTTGCTTGCTGCTCACAAAAAAAAAAATTAAAATAAAAAAGTTGATGGTTCTGTCCGCCTTGTCTTTTGTGACTGGACCCCTGCGAATTTTAATTGAAGAACCCTGAGCCGCTGAGCTCCGGCCCACATGGAATGTAAGAGGTATAGAAAATAGATGGATGTTATTGGCAAGCCATTAATGCTCGCATCTCTCCATTTTATGTTCCAACGGTTGGCAAAGGCTCACCTTGGACAAAGTAGAAAAAAAATGAATCTGATGAAATCACCGGAAAGCATTATCCAATTAAGGCGCTTCAGGATTTTTGGATGGAGGTTTGGCCCGGGGACAAGGCTCGGGTTTCCCATTAGTGATGCAGGGCGTCCATTGTTGCCGTTTGAAAAGGCGCAAATCATCATCGGCAGGGTCGGCCGCTTTGAAAGCAATCCAACAAGTATGCGGTCTCGCCTCTTGAATAGGGCCAGCAATTTGCTGTCAATGAGTCACTCTGCTAACAAAGTCGGGAGCTGCTTGGAAGCTTCCGCCGTCGACGCGGGCGGCGGGGAGGCAGGTTCGCAGGTCTGGAGGAAACGACCATGGAAGGGGGAGGGGCAAATTGAGCTCTTAATGCAGTGTTGAACAATCGTGTTTCGATGGCTCAGCCGCCGAATAAACAGCTTTTGACTGCGGCTTGCACGCGCGCCCTCACGTCTCGGGTTACCCGTACGGACGCGCGTGGCGTTTAAATAAGGATGGCGGGGAGGAATGACCCGGCTCCAAGAAGGTTATTTCAAGTCTGATCAAAGCAGTTCCGAAAAAGTGAGCGTGAAACGGAAATGTATGACGCGATACTAACGCCCCTGATCGGATTACTCAGTGGAGTCCGACGACATCCAAGACCAACCCCGTGAGACCACAAGCTCTGACTTTTCTGCTTCCAAACAAAAACAATTCTTTGAAAAATGAACTTTGGCGACTTTTTCCGACGCGACCTTATTTCTCAGAGCTCCTCCACAGCTGTCCCGTGCCTCGGGCGTGAGTCTTTTCCTCAATTTTATTCTTTGGCTTTGAGTCGGCATGAGACTTGATTTTTAGTTTGACTGTTTTTGTGCTTTCTACTGTCTCTGGGGGTTTTTTTTGTTTGTTTGTTGTTCTATGAGTTCTTTTCGCTCCATGTACATTGCGCTTTGTATACGGCAGTGGCTGTCTTAAAGTACTCTAGAAATACAGTTGAGTTGAGTTCTGGGTCATTGGAAGATCATTTGACTGCAGACTTCATTTCCCCACATCGGTTAACAGCCCACTTTTCTTTGCATTTGAAGAAAGTGTCAAGATGCTTGAAATGTGATCGCTTGAAGACATCCGCAAGGACCCCGCACAGTTTTATCTTGTTTGCTTGCAATTATAAAACGTGCGTCACAAGCTCCTTACGTAACCCAAAGTTCAACGCAGCTCGCTCATGCGGAAAAGCCCGGCAGACGTCTTCCCTCCCCTCACGTCTTGGCCATCGAGTCGCTCGGGCCAGCTTAACGAAACGCCGAGTATGTTCAACTCACTCCGGCGGCAGCGCATTACGCCGGCTAACCGTGCGGCTTATCCGCTTCTTTTCTCGCACCTGTGCCGCGAAGGAGCCCTCCGCGTTTGCTGCGTTTCTTCTCTTCTGCCTCAATTCTGCCCGGCCTCCTTTCCCCGCTCCCTTCATCAAAAATCCCATTAGTGGCAACCGTGTCGAATGAAATGGATGTTTGTCAGCTCGACAGTGCCAATACTTGTTTACAGGCCCGACTGGGAAATATCATGAAAGCCATATCCCCGGGCGCACGCACGGCCGACATACCCGAATATACAACGTGTATGTTGAGATGCGGTCTTTGTGATTTTTGTTTGTTTTGTTTTTTGCATATGTCCAAGTAAGCCTCCGTCGTCCCTCAGTGGCTGTTCTACAGATTGGCAGTTAAATTGCAAAGAGGAGCCCGGTAGATAAAACTGCGTTTCAGGATTCGCAAGACCAATGACAGACATGCACAACCACAGCGCTCGATTGGAAGACCACACCCAGTCAATGCAGAGATTCTCTATTTGCCAGTTCAACAACATACACGCATCCTGAAAAACAGCGACCAATTATCATCACACACAACCCCTGCCCCACCCTACCAATTTGTCGGCAAAGGTGCAATTATCTGTATCGTATCTGTGATCTGATCTTAGCCTCACGAGGGTCGTCGCCAGCCAATCGCAGGGATCGCATTGATGAACAACCGTCTGCGCTCACGATTACACCCGGGGACAATTTCGAGTGTTCCATTCCCCTGCCACGCATGTTTTTGGAATGCTAAAGGAAAGCGGGGTCCTCCATACATACATCATAGAATACATGCAAGCTGCGGCACCCCCCTAAGGTGAATGAAGGGGAGAACCGAATGCATCGCAAATCAAGATGGCCGCGACAGCATCAAAACATCACCACGTACGTCACGTAGTGCAACACGGCCTTCGCATAGTTAGAGTCAAAACTATTCATATGTATTCCCGCTGCCCGTGTGATATCGCTCTGGAGCCCATTTGAAAAATCATTTCTTGCAATGCATATTTTTTACTAACTGCGGGCGGGAAGTGAAACATGCATGGAATTGATGCCGATTCCCTATTGCAACGCATATATGAAAACATGAGGGAGCAAAGCCGCTTTTTTGGGGGGGGGGGGGGCTGGGGGGGGGGCTTCTTGGTTTTTAGTAAATCCGTTTTACCAGGTCATATGTCAAATTGAATACGAGGCCGCCGTGTACGATGGAAGCAGGCGGCAGTTCCATCAGTACCGGACTACAGGCGCTTTTCACACCGAGCCAGCTGAGATGGGCTCCGGGATTAGTGCGACAGAAAATGGAGGAATGCAGAAATAATGTGTGTCTATCCTGAGAACAAATCGTGAACAACTCACTGCTCTTCTCAAGATGGTGCCACGAGCTCTAGCCTGTTTTAAACGAACGTGTTGTGATATTTTCCCTGGGTCTGTTGAGTAACTTGTGCTCTTGTCTTCACCTGCAGATGCCGGTTCGGGATCAGGAGATGACGGTAAGATTGCTCATGCATTCCTTTGTTCTTGCACTGGTGGGAATCGCGCGCGCGCATGCGCTTTGCGTTCCTCTGCACTCACTGTTCACAGAAGCTGTAGTTCATATAGGCCGGTAGCACTCATGGCCGCCAGCATTTAAAACGTTTGAATCACCTTTCTGCCTCTCCCTTCCTCCCTAAACGTGTATGGTGGAGGGTTTGGGACCCACTCCTTGGGGTCCACCAAATAATTTGCAATCAATGATTATGGCATTTTGTTTTCTCGTTTTAAGAAAATAGCCCATAGGTGCATTTTTCGAAGCATATTGTCCGATTTTGGGGGGAGGGTTGGGGGTTCATACAGGTGTCTTTCCCAGAGTAAAGGTTGTGTTCACGAAGCTTTCGTATTTGGAGTGGGACCTTGGCTAAAAAAAAAGAAATCCGCCGTGTAAGTGGTCCCTAGACTGGGTGCAATAAGCATTGGCAGGTTTTCACCTGACACTTGTTTGTATTAATTGATGTCACCTTTAGTGACCGAGGAAAGGTCATTGAGAACAAATGCTCATTTGCAACGCCGACCTGGCAGCAAAGGCAAAAAAAAACCCCGCAAGTACATGGACAACAAGCCATACAGTGCGATATGGCGGCATAACACATTGCGGGACATTTCATTTGTCACGCGGTGACTAAAATGTTCGAAACAGGCTAACCGCAGGCACAAATGACCATGTAGTGCATTCCTCAAAAACTTTCAAAAGTGGGGCAAGAAATTAAAGAGGAGATGAGGCAAAAGTGCAAACTTTCACAACAAATTGGAATGCGGGTTGTGGTACGCACGGCGAGCACAGAGCGACGGTCGAGCTTCTCCTTTCCCAATGCAAAACCTTGATTGAACTTTTGAAGCTATTGCGGTTCACTATCGAACGTCTGCTGGGTTGCTTGGATTCAAAATTCCTCATTTGTTATTGGCCACAACCGCAACAAAAAGGAAAACAGTCCAAAGGATGCCTTTGGGGGAAACGGCGAGACATTCGTCGACGGTGTCAAACAATTTGTTGATGATTAAGACCGATGAAGTCTTGGTCATTTTGGAAGGCTTCACTAATCACCTGAAAAGCCTCGCTTATTACCAACGTGTCATTCGACTAAGCCCTCCATTTGCTGGCTAATCGACTCCGAAAGAAATGAAAAAGCCGCTCCCGACGCTCAAGTTGCCCGCGCGCTCTCAATAATGGAGCCCATCTGTCTGCGCGTTTGCACACGCGCATATATTTGCGCCTGTCCATCTCTTGCTGCCCCTTGCGCGTGTTTACCATTCCTTCATTAGGTCTGCTTCCATCGGCGCCTCGTAGAGTACATATGAGGCGGAGATTGGAAAGGAGATTATTACACCCCCCCCCCCACACCCCTCCTCAGCACGCCCCAAAAAAAGATGGCGGATGAAAGAGTGGAAATGAGAGAGAGAGAGAGAGAGAGAGAGAGAGAGCGAGAGAATGTGTTGACAAGAAAGAGCGCAGGGTGAGATGTCGCGGACAAAAGAAAATGGCCTGGGGAAAATGGCAAAAATAGATAACAGAAGTGAGGAAACGGGGGGCGGCAGATGAGCGAGAGAAGCAGGAGACGGCGATAAGGAACCCAAAGTGAGGCAAGAGCAGATAACGGAAGACAAGACAACGCGGCCCGTGAACACAAATGCGTACATTTGTTATTCGGTACGGTGCTTGTTCGAGACGCGTGCGGCCCAGATGCGTGACGTTCGGCGTGCGGCGAATGAAAAGAATTCTCTCTTTTGGTCAGCGCTACCTGAGAAATGCAGTTCCTTGGGATGTAAAAAAAAATAATCCTGTAAAATGAATTCAGAGCATGTCAACGACATTATTCGGCGCTTGAAGACAACTTGCGCAGCGACTGTGCTAAAATCAAGGCCAATGACCCACTCGGGCCTTGGATTGAGTCACCCGTCATATAAGAAGACGAGCGCCTTGGTTGCATCAGCTGCCGCTATTGTGAATGACGTCAGTTAGCAAGCGACACCGACACATGAAAATTGCACGTTCCCTTCAGATAGTCCGCAGGCGTGGCCGGTTTGGAACGCCTCGTTGTCGACCGCCAAGGTGGGAAAGGGAGTGGCCGGATTAAAAAAAATGAAATTAAATCCGATTTGACAGCCAATGCGTGGACCAGAGTTCATTCCAATGAGGTTTTATTTCATTTCAACAGTTTTTTTCCGGTTTTTAGTTCGCATTTGTTATTCATTTGAAAAGGAAGTCCGTTTTAGCATCAAGTGCAAGATTTAAAAAAAAAAAAAAAAAGGCCACAGAGTCTTGTGCAAAGTCAAGTACAATACTGTGGCTCAAATGTTTGACCTTCCTTGTTGTGTGCCAACATACAAGGCCGAAATGAATGCACATACAAAAGAACACCGAAAGCATAAAATGCAAAGCGAGAGCTACTTACACCACATTTGTGGTACATCTTAAAAAGATGGAACCCGATCAACAAACTCTGACTCGGAATAAACCCGTTTAGCAATAAACTGTGACAATTTTTTTTTTCTTTTTTAGCATATTTGTTTTACAGCATCAAGTTGTGAATCCGTTTTTACTGTTGCGGGCACAAAAATAGATAATAAATGATGAGTGACAAGTGTAGGACACGTACGCTGAGTTCATCGAGTTTGCCAGTGAAATAGAACGAGAGAGAGTATTCGACACGGCCGAGCGCGAGGATGCGGGGGATGCGGTCAGATGGCAAAGGTGGAAGGGAGGAGATCAGAGCTGCTGTTGTTTTATGCGGCGGGGCGAGAAGGTGGAGAAGGTTAAAGAAAGCGCTCGTAAAAAAAAAAAAAAGAAAAAAATGCCGGCAAACACGAAAGGGCCGTCCAAGGATAAAATCAAACGCGTTTTAACGAGCAATGATAAATCTGCACACATAAAGCTTCGCTCAGCTGGGGAGCTGCCATCTTTATTGGCCGGATGCGTTATGCGCGAGGTCCAACGTGTAAGCGAAAAACACACGCGCACACACACACACGCACACGCACACACACACACACACACACATGTGCATTCATGCTTGCGCTTGTTTGTTTTTTAATCAGACATGAACAGAAGTCAGCTGTGCAGGGAAATGCCCTCAACTCATGTGTCCTGTTACACGGTCCCTTCAGTCAGCATCTGACATTTGTCCAAATTCAAATTGTACCATCGGGAGGGGGGGGGGGGGGGGGGGGAACTCACACGGGCATAGAAAGACAATTCGTTCATCCCATCCAATGAAGTTCCCTTCATGGCCTCGCAGACAGTTGGAACTTGTAAAAGTTCAACAGCAGTTCACGGAACGCAACATTGCGGCTCACTACAGAGAAGCCAAATGAGTTGTGGATAAGACAGAAAAACTCCTCCGGCGTATTGGAATCCTAATTGGCGGGCTTCGGTCCAAATGTCTGCGAAAAGCTCACGTTGTTCCGAGTCACGGCGTGGGCCAGCGCGTACCGTAACTTCCGAATGGCCCGACGGTATCGAAAGCAGCGGCGGCAATTTGCTGGTGCTCATGGGCTCGTTTGACTCGTTTTCCATCCGGAATGAAATCAACCGTGGACAAAATGAAGTCAGCCTTGGAGATGCATTTGTGGATTGACAGATGGCTGTGACTAACAACCCTTGACGGTCATGGACTAGCTGCTAAAGGGAAGGGGGTTCAAGGCCTGCCACCCGCCAACCCCCCCCCTTCTCCCGTCCACCACACAAAGTCAACACCACCCCAGTAATTCTTTGTTTCTTTCCATCCATCCATCCATCCACGCACCGCTGATTCATTCTTGGCAAGTTCCGCCTACTTGCTCACCTTTGTAACTTGTGCAAGTGAATGTTCAGCAACTCTTGGCTTCAGTCGCTCTGCTTGCTCGCTTTCACACATTTGGGATAGTTTGTTGTGTCCGCCGGAAACGTCCATCAATTGAACCGATAGGAAGAGCCGTCCAGACTTTTAAGGTGGACGCTGATCAATACTTCATGCGAAAAAAACATAACGGAGGTGGTCAAGAAAAGATCCTGGTGGCCAAAGATCCACATACAAGTCAATATCGATCGTTAACGGTGCGCCACCGTGATGTCTCTGGGCTTGACGCGATCCAGCTGTAGAATTTGACGCAACGCTCCATCCTCGGCGGACAATTTTTTTTTTTCAGCTGAGAGGTAAAACCAGAAATGTCCAAAGTCATTTTGACAGCGGGAATCCGGCCTACCCGCGTGAATTGCGTCCCTGAAACCAAGACTTGTGAAATCTCTCCGTTGAGAAAATCCTTTGGCTTGCGGCAGCGGCTTCCAAGGGACTTTGGATCCCGCCCGCCGCTCCTCGTAGGGGCCGCCGGCATTCAAGTCACCTCGTCCACGACACTTTCCAAGGCTAACTCTTATCGAAATGAAGCCATTTGTCAAGGTCAAAAGGCCGTCGTTCCGTAACTTATCATGGCCATTTTCTGCCCCGAAAGGGACTTTCATGATTCTGTTCGGAACAGGACGAGAGCAGCGTAATTGCGCTTGCTTATGACGTCTGAATGTCTGTCCCTCTTCTGTGAGTCGCATTCGCAACTAATCTCGACTAGGACAAGAAAGACGATCACAACGTCCATCGTGTGGGCCGAGTCAGCATCGTCTGCCTGTTTTTCTTAAAAGGTTGACTGGTAAAAAGATCAACAGTGGCCCTAATTGAAATACAATAGCACGATTGGGGTAATTAATCTAATGATCAGAGCCTCCGACATTATGGATCTGCAAGCACTTCATTTATTTGAATTAATTAACTGCACTCGTCAATCCAATTGAAATTGATCTAGCTTGGTCGGGGTGCACGGCGGTGCGGCCAAATGATCCGCCTGTATGTTGGCACACTTGCGCCTCATACACCGGCTCAAGATCAGCAAAAGGGTTTTTTTTGGACAACCTTTTCAATTTTCTTTTAATTGCATTTGCCCAAGTGTTGATATTATTTGACGGAGAGCCCAGATTGCCGAGGCCAGATTGTGATGCATTGTGCCAATCCAAACATTTTCATTGGGGGCTGCAGCACTTCATCCGCGACACGTGGACACGTCAACGTCAACCACTCTAAGTTGTGCAATTTCACACATGACGAGTGGGGCAGTCACTCCGGAGAGCAAACTATGAACATGTGACGTTTCCGTAAGATGTCCCCTTTTCACAATTACTGATAGTGGCGAAGAGTTCGGGACTAGACGGCGGCCTCATTTATCTCGTCTGACTTTGAAACTATTGGACCAAGAATAGATGAGGAAAGAAATATCTGGATGACCTACGGTTCCTCTGATGGTTTCATCCCTTGACGACCCCCCCGCCCCCGGCACTCTCCCTCCCCCCCCTCCACACACACTTTCCCCACGCAACGCCATTCCTGCTCCAATGGCTTCTACAATGACGAGTTGCTGCCCCAGTCGGCCTGCTATTGCCATGGCAACCGAGTTGGAGGTTTATAGAAGTGAGTAATCTAATCTTCCCACTTTGCGGCTTCACGATAAGGTTCACCACCGCCAGCCCGCCCACGTGTCTGTGTGTATTTATGCGTGTGTGTCCTATTTGGTCATTGGATGCCACGCGCACAGAACCTATCTGGGCAATACGTTCCACCCTAATAGGCAGGTGGAAAGCGAAGGGCGCATCGGCTGCCGGCCTCATTTGGAAGCCCGAGCCCGACTGAAGTTGACGTTCGGCGCCCATATCCGCAAGTTTGAAGAAGGACCTCCGCTGTACTGATGGCAGCCGTTTTGGGATGCCACGGGGAAAAGTTGCAATTTCTTTTCATTATTTCCACTGCGGGTTAGTTTGCCGGGAAGAAAGTGAGCGGTTTTCCGTTCCTCCTTTTCTGGTCGAGCCCCAGGGAACTGCGGAAGGACGTTTCCGCTGAAATCGTTAGCCATTTTATGTTTTTGGAACGAGTGGGTGTACGTTCATCCGACTGCATTTTGTAGTGTTGATATTGCGGCAACAGAGAGGAGCCGCATGCAGGATTTAACTGCGATGTTTTCACACCACGACACAGCCGCAAAACATCCATTTATCCAAAATATTGTTTTCGCTCTTCTAAGAAAACAAAATATACAACTTGTGTGATCGTATGGTATCTTTGGCTTGAGCATTCTGGTAGAAATGATTAGATTCCGAGCAATCTATGTTTGCAACTATACACAGTAAAAGAAACAACACAATCGCTCTTGTTTACCAAGTGCCTTTGAACACACCACAGTCACCAGAGTCCTAATTCAAACCTGAACGGCAGCCCCGGTAAACTGCGGGGGTCGAGCTAATAATACAGACGAATAAATAAAAAATAATGACACGAGCGACAATATAGAGCAAAATTGACGAGATATACACATTACCTGCAACACAGTTTGGCGGGAGAAATCGCAAACAATGGTGAAGCCGTATTAATTAAGTTCCGGGTAACTATTACACTGCATTCCTCGCAGCTCTGCCTGACTAACAAAATAATGTTTCTACTCTTAAAAGAAAACAAAACAACGTGTGTGATCGTACGGATCGTTAAAAAGAGCAATTTGGTAGAAGTGATCAGATTTGTAGTAATTGATTTTTGCAACGATACACAGTAAAAGAACACATTCGCTCTCGTTTACGAAGTGCCATTGAACACACCACGCGCTGCAAAGACGTTCCGCGTCGTACAAACTGCGACATTGACGAGAAATAAACTTGACCTGCAGCGCAGACGTGACGTCACTTTAACGAGAGCACGGAGAATAATGTGGGCGAAGAATAATTAAGGACAACTACTCGAGGACGCCACACAGCACCATTACAAAAACGAAATGAAATAGTAATACGGAACTATTAATTGATCCGGACTATCGACGAGATGCGACTCACCCGTCTGCGTTCCTCGTCGCTTTTGACTGCCGTCACTACGGGAAGCAGGCATCACGCTGCGTGCTGATACGTCACTTCCGCCCCATTTAAATAGTTTATGCCTCACCCCCGTTAACTCATTCAGTAGCAGCCAATTCTGGACCAAATCGGAAAAGACGTTTAAAAACGTCTTTGGGAGTGAATGAGTTAAACTTGTACACCCCCCCCCCCTGTTTTTCAGTGTGGTTTGTGCGCTTATTTTAAAAACACTATTGGAGCCTTGAAAATATGTCAGCAAGGGGAAATGAAAAGGGCTAGAAATGCCTTTCATAATTCCAATGTCATGCAATCGTTTACTTAGGCGGCCCTCCAGCGCAGAAGTGTGATCAGGTTTAACGTGAACTCCGTAGATTCCAGAGAGTTCGCATGAAACCTGATCTCTTTCGCAGAACACGCGTTTGGCAGATAAGCCTTTATTTCGGGCCGGGGATAATGTTGTAATCTCGAACCGAGAGGGAAGGGATCCGAGAGGGAGAAAGAAGCGAAGTGGGCAGATCCCTTCATCCGTACGCGGTGGCTTCCTCTCACCCATCCGCCTCGCGCTTCTCCCCGCCGCATCTCGGCGGGGACGCTTCCAATCACACAGCTCTGAAATTATTATTAACATTTCCATTGCCCTGTTGGAGCGGGCGCTCAGCGGGGGGCTTCGGGGGGGGGGGGGGGGTGAGGCTGATGAGAACGGCGGGGTCACCTTTGGGCCAGGCCTCCATCTCAGCGGCGTTAGGGATTGTTATCGCCTTATATATTTTGTCATCTTGGAAATAATGCAGCGGAAGTGGAGGCGGGAAAGATTGCTTCGCCCCACGGGAAGGACGGCCGACGAATATCGCCGGCGAGAGTTGGGACGATGTGACCTTTTGCCGTCATGGTAGGATTTGACTGGGATTTCGAGGGGGACGGAGCAACGGGAAACGCTTGGTCACTTTGGACTTTTAGACGTGCTTTCGGTGTGTGTTTTTTCTTCCCTATTCTTTTATTTTGGAAAAATATGCCTTCATTCCTTGAAAGAGATTGTTTAGGGAAAAAAACGTTTTTTGTTTTTTTTTAAATGTCACACATGACAAATTCTTCCTAGACCGCTGCAAAACGACGTCGACGCAACAAGCGGTCGTTTCGGCTTTTTTGTTGTTGTGTTCTTTCCATGACCTCGCTGCTCTCGACTCGCTCGGAATCAAGCTTGAAAACGGGCGCGTGTTTTTCCTCACTTGGAGTGCGAATGAGCTTTTCTCTCTTTGGAGACGATCCTCTTAAGGGACGTTCAACAGCCCCACGCTCCATGTGTGCTCAAACATCTGAAGGCTGTATATTTATGGTTTTCAATACTCATCGGAGTGGCTTGAATTTTTAATGTTGCCGGAGAATATGCGCGGTTGGAAAATGACAGCGTCGAGCTCTCGGTTCTCGGTGGGATTTGTAGTAGGAAGGCAGTTGAATGGAACGTAAGGTTAGCGAGTCGACAGAAGTGCGATAGTCACACTGTATGAGTAATATTTTTGCCCCCCCCCCCCACCCCCGGTGCCAATGGGAGTTTTTGCCATTTTGCTACGCATTCTGAAAACTGCAAAGTCTCCCTTTATCATCACTCACTTGCTCCTTCTCAACGACCTAACCAGGCTCCGCCCTAAAGAACGACATGCAGCTCTGTTGAAAAGCCAGCAAATCATTTGCGGCATCTGACAACCAACGTTTTAGTGCGACGCCGCTCAAGTGAAAACCGTCGTCTTGGATCGGCCCCCCGCGAGTAGAGAAAATGAATGGACCGATTTTGCCCACAGGTATTAAAAAAAAAAAAACAAAAATGAGTCTGTATGTGGCCTTGGAGTGACTGTCCAAAAGTCTTTTGGGAAATGATTGTTCACCCGAGTCGTTATTTGGTCTCTCTTTTTGTGTGCAAGTGCGATCGAGATGATGTCTTGTTTCTGCTCAGACTGCATTGAGAGCTTTCTCTGCCAGCGGGAGAGAAAAACAAAAAGCACCAACAAACGGGAGGAAAGCTGCTAATGACCCCCCCCCCCTCCGTTTCTGAGCACCGACTTTAAAAAACACAAGTTTGGTGGGTTTTACTTTGGACCAACAGACTCCATCAGCTGCTTCAAGTATCACAAGAGCGGCAGGAAATGGGAACTCGTTATTGGCTTTCCCTTTTGGCTCCGTGCTTCATTTCTCTGTTGGAAAATTGCCATTGCTCATTTTTCGCGTCCACAGCCTTGAGGAACAGAAAGATTTGTTCCAAGGAGAGTCTCCCTCTAATGAAGTGGCAGAAAGCAGTCAGAGGTTTTTATTCAGGGCCTGGTGTGGAACCTCTGAAGTTGCTCTTCTCCCCAAAACGCAAACGTGTCACGTTGAAATCTGCAACGGCCGCTAACCTCCAAGAACCGGCGTTTGCTTGGACCGCCGTGAGATTACTCCTGTGTTGTTGTTGTTTAAATGAAGCACATTAAAGAAAGAATGCAATTTATCGGATTCAAAAATGACATTCATATGAGTGCAGAAAGACGATTATTTTTAATTCACAAAATGAATTAAAAATAAATCTCAGGCAATTGCATTTGGTTGTTGTGTGTTTTGAAGACAGCTCTTTGTTAGTTTCTTGAATTATTGTTGAAGTGAGTGTAAATAGGGCGACGATTTCATTTATTACACATGACAATTTGACAGCTCGGTCCAGATTTTAGCAAGTATCATGCAAGTCGATACACATGATTTGCTTTTGGGGCCACATAAAATGATGCGGCAGGCCGGATCTGGCCCCCGAGCCTCGAGTCTGACACCTGTGCTTTAGCGTGTACGAAGCGCATGGAGTTAAAAAAGAAGAAGAAGAAAACATGTTTATCTTGCCCCCTGCAGATTTTTGCCACTGCACTGTGCCGGTTTATGTGCCAGCAGCTCCCAGCTCTGGTCCCCCCCACCCCCCGCCTTGCTTGAGCTGAAATCCCGGCGCCATTCATCCGGCATGGGGGGGGGGGGGGGCGCCTCTCCAGCTCTCAGTGGCGCGAGATTGGCCCCTCGGGCTGCTGGCGAGATGAAGTGTGGCGTGGAAAGGCTTAAAGCCGGCACCCAGCTGACAGCGGCGAAGTCGGTGGCGCGCGGCTGCGAGGACGAGGTGGGCATTTGACGCGTGGCGGCGCGAGCAGGTGACGGGCACAGAAGGTGTGAGCGCTTGCCAAATTGTGGCTTTGTCCAAGGACGCCGAGCTCATCGTGGAGGGCGCGAAGGAAAATCCGCTCCAAGACGCTGACGGAGTTTTGGTGCGGGTGACGACATTTTTGGTTGCCCGTCCGTGATTACGTGCACATGAAGAGCTCTCACGTGTGGCAGGGGCCGTCTTCAATTTTTTAAATGAGTTAAGTTGTTTTATGTGTGCGCCGGGCTTTTGGTACGGTGGGATTTGGGCGATCTGGGTGCATACTTTCCAAATCCGTTCAACATCAAAAGCGAACTCGTGTTTTGCGACCATCAAAATTGTCTGCTTGGTCTCAACAATACCCAGAGTGAAAAGTATTCTTTATTTATTTTTATTTTTTTAAGGAAATCAAAGAATGTCTGAAAAGAAAAATCAATTCCAATCACCTTTTTTTGTCAAAATGTCCTTCAAATTTGCGCTTGCCTGTGAAAATACAGTCGATTACACAATCGGTATTCAACCGGCAGGAACCTCAACGTTGGATCCTCCCGTGTTGACAAGAAATGATGTCAATCACTTGCAACATTGTGATCACCGCTGCTAACAGACAGTCAACCCTCGTGACGCCGTACGTCGAGGGACATAACGAATGTGTACGCTACGACGCTAGCTCGCCGTAACCGCTTCCAAGAAAATGGCCGCCAACTACGATGCATAACACACAATGAACATTTCTAGATGTAAAAACATGAACATGTCAATGACGCCAACACTCATCACGAGATAAAGATGCAGACTGCGATTTGTGTTTTATAAGGATGAGGCTTACAAGCCATTTTTGCTAAAGATCGGGAAGAGAAGCAGAGAGGATGTTTGCGACTCTGCGCACATCTCAGCATATGCTTCGCATCGCGATGGGGATTTCTCAGGAAATAGACCAAGACGAGCGAGTGCCAGCTCAGAGGGAGAATTAATTGGATTTCAAATACCCCCGTGGAAGATAAGAAATCCAAACACTAAAAAAAAAAAGCCTCCGATGCCGGAAGGTCTCTCAACCAGGCATCTATTTCAATCCCTCAGACGATTTGTCCGTAACCACTCGTGCTGCCTCTACTAGTCCTTTTTCCAGATTCAATGTCAACACCCAAATGGAGCCGCAGAATCAATGACATCCCGCATCCACCAAAGCTACAACCACGGGGGACATTACCCAGTCCTTAAAAATCCGGCGCCGCCATTACTCGGGGCCCCCACTTTGAAGGTGTAATCATGAAACTTTTCTTCTTTTTCTTTTTTCAACGCGTGCCTTTTCCAGCCTTCTGGCTGACTGTAGATAGGTGGCTGAATTGAAGGGCAGACGCTGAGCCATTCAGGCGAAAAAGAGAAACATAATGCGGGGACTAATCCTGGCAAAGCTGGGAAAAAGCTTTTTTTTTTTTTTTTTAGAAAGCCCTAATTCCTTGCTTTTAATCCATTCAAAAAGGCTTTGACCCAGCTCGAAGAGCGCCTTGATGGGCCGGTTAGCGGCTCCACCTGGCAGCGGCCGGGCACGGGCTACGTTACCGGAGAGACGGGCCGGAGACTTTGGGTCATCGTTGACGGGGGCTACGGGTGGGACGCGAAAAAGAAAAAGAGGTCTGTCCGTCTTCTTCTCTTTCCATTTTTCTTGACACTGAAGAGCGACTTGTTTTTTTTTCCGGTTTGAATGCCAGGCCTGCCCGCGAAATCGTCCGCAGGCTGATTCTTTTTTTTCCATTTCGATGATCGCACTTAGTTTGATCTGTAGCACGCAGCAAGTCACCGATGATATCATAATTGATGTCAGTCATTATTCTTTAGTGCCTAATTCATTTCGCCATTTGCCTCATGGGAACAACTGCCCTTGGCTCACTTTTTGGACGAGGCCGCCTTCTCCTCGTTTCGCCCGGCGGCTGACAAATGACTTTGTGAGCGGCGATGTGGTCTCACGCACGAACAAAAAGGAATAGAAACTGAATCCTGGCCTCCAGCGGCAGTCCCATCCGTCATCTTTTTCAATATCGATATCTATTAAAGTGATTGATTTTTTTTTTTTCTTCCTCTTCCCCCACTTGGGTCGTGTTCAGTTCTCTCGCCTTGTGGGGTCTGCCGCAACGGGGGCACTGACCCGTTGATGGCGTGGCTTTGATCGATGGGCTTCATTGTTTAATTGTCAGAGCGGTCCTCGCGCCCACGTGACCGAAAGATTACATCTCGGCCGAGTTTCGCAAAAGGCGTACGGGGGTGCGCCGCGATGCAAATGCGACGCCACCGTCGGCCATTGATCCCGCATCGTCAAGCGAGGCCATTATCAGCCCGTGGGCTGGTGTTTATTTCTTGCCGGATCATCTTTCACGGATCGCGTGTCAGTTTACGGGAAGATAACATCCCCGGGTCACGTTTAGCTCTTATAGACAAAAGTTCGCCTCGGTGGCTCGTGGGAGGTTCTGAGGGACGCTGATTGTGTGAGAAGTTATTCATGTGGCTTCCGCTTGAACGGCTACAATGCAAAAAATAAAATAAATAAATAAAAAACCCCAAATGAAGAAGAAATGAGATTTTCATGAATCGGACTTGGCTAAGCGGACCTCAGAAATGACAATGAGTCAATGTGCTTTGTAGGCAAATTGGAGAAATGGTCCCGTGAAATTTAATAACACCACAAAATTGCAAACTTGAAAAATATGCGTTGAACCTTCGTCTTTTCAGGCTCTGCTATTTGCAAATTCACTTAGTGGATCCGACCGCAACCGTCCAAAGTTTCGCATCATTTCACACTCAAAGCAGAGCATTACAAAGTGCAAGGTGTCACGCAAAATGCAACCGCGTCCGCTGAAACAAGGTCACATAAAAACTGAAGAGCTGATTCCAGGTAGCCTCCCACTGCTAGTTACGGTGCATTGTAATGCACTTTTAATTGTTTTATTTCACCAACTCAAGTCAAGTGTACTTGGAAACAGCCCTCGCTGCGGTACAACGTGCCGGATATAGAGCAAGAATAATTCATTCAACAAACCAACTATAAAACAGTCATAACAAAGTCAGTAGAAAGCACAAAAACAGTCGAACTACAGATCAAAACTCATGCGGTGTCAAAAGCCCCGAAAAAAAGAAAACAAAAGTTGGAAGACGAGTATGAAAGATGGCCCTCTCATTCCAAAGAGCGAGAGCGCCAACTGAAACGGCTCGGTGCTCTCGGAGCCTCCGCTTAGTACCTCCGAGGAGGAGCTCAGAGAGGTCAGGTGGGCAAGGCCATTTTGAAATGAATAAAAAAATAAGAATAATCATAGGAACTTCAAAAGAACTCTCAAGTGTTCCAGTCAAGGGATGCCAGAGTAGGAGTGATGTGCTCCCTCTTATGTGTGGCAGTCAAGAGGCGAGCGGCAGCATTCCGGACCGACTGGAGTCACCTGATGGAGGATCGATTGCCCGACTCCAAAGTCAAGCGTGCGACAATAATCTTGCCGAGATGTGACAAAGGCATGATAACGGTTAGCCGGCGAGCAGCCAACTGCTATGCTGAGCTCACAACAGCCACACTCTCATTTGGCTCCCACGTCACTCACCGGACCAGCCCTCGCCTTTTTGAAGCCCTTCACATTCATTGTCACTGACAAAGCTGGTTACTTTCGGGGCATATATGCACGGTTAAAACATTTATTTTCTGTATGTGTGCCATCATCTATTTTTTTAATGGATTTTTAAATCACAACTGTTATATATATTGAAAAAAAAAAAAAGGGGTTCTCGGATTTGGCTGGGAGTGCAATGTAATGCATTCAGCGTGAAAACAGTTGAAACTGTCAAAGAGAGTACAGTGGGGAGCACAAAATGTTCTGCTAAAAGCCAATTTTTTTTTTTTTTTTTTTCTTTCACACAAGCTGTCTCCAAGCTTTTTAATGGCTGGCACAACCGAGAGAGGCTTGACGTGGAGCCGGTAATTTGCCGGCTCGGGACGCGGCGTCGGATGCGCTTCTTTGCGTCCGAAGCGATTGTCATTTGTTGCCTTCATTCGCCGTCGTCGGGGAAAAGCTGCGACCGCCGTGCGCAGGCACCTTTTGTCTGAACGGCGCGTGATCTACGGCGAGCGCTTTTGACGCCGCCGATGGCCCAGTCGACCCGAACGTACCGCCGTGCGACCGTCGCAGCGACCGTTCGCGATTCATCACTCATCTCGCCGGCGCGTTTCCAACCAAGGTCGTCGGCGTCTTTTTTTTTGTCTGTTTCCCGGGGCTCTCGCGGCTTTCATTCATCATTTGTGCGAGAGCCCCGTGCGGCCGTCGTGCTCCATTTCTTCGCACTATGCTGTCTTTAGGCCTTGGTATGTGCTCGTTTTTATGGGTCTGGGAAATTCGAGAAAATTGCTTTGGATGTTTCAGTCAGAAAGAACGTGAATTTGGACGAGCGCGACGACCCAAGCGTTGTCTGATGTACTGAGTGAACATGTCGGATTTGGAGGCCAGTCATCCAGAAGTGTATTTGCAAGGTCACAAACACGCACAGAAGATTTTCTGATGCCTAAAATCGTCCGTTTGTTTTGTTCTAGCCACCATCGTATTTGTTGGAGTGGATTTTTCCCGAATGGTTGAAGTAAGAATCTGAAATTTGACACCTGCAGCGCCGAGAACAAGTGTAGGCTTTTACCGCCGTGACACATTTGAGTGTTTCGGCAAACAATTGCGCCGGTGTTGGCCCCTCAACGGTTTGTGCAAAACCTCCGTGTGTCCTGGGACTCGTTCCTCTACATCTGCGATCGTCACGATAAACCTGAGGTAGTTGGTGCCAGAGTCTGGCCCGACAAATCATTCAGCCCCGGTTTCAAGTACGAGAGCTCGAGCCAATTTGGCCGAATGGAAAAAGAACCGAGTGGTATTAACCTGGGCAACGGCCCGGAGCGAGCACGAGCACGAGCGCGGTGGGTGGAAAAGGGCCATGCGAGGCAGACGTGCTAACCACTCGACCACCGTGTCCAATCCGGCTTCCTTAAGGTCCACTTCATATCGTTTTTGCGAAGGCTCTCGCGCAATCAAGTCATCGCTCGTCGAACGTTTCCTCACCCCGAGTGTCTTCAGATGCGGACTTTCGTGCGGCCGGCACGACCGAACCCCGACGGCAGTCGGAGGATTAGAGACGCTCTTGAAGCACCGCAGGTCCCCCCCCCCCCCCCCCACCCTCACAACCTCTGCGTCCGATTACCATTGGCTGCTCGGCTGCCCTTTGAATGTTTATCCACCTCATCTCTTCTAATCTGGTGTCATGTCGCCCTAATCTCCTCCTCTGTTTTCTCAAGAAACCTGATCACAACTGAGGTGTCGGGAGGGGGGGGGGGGGGGGGGGGGGGGGGGTTGGTGTCGTCTTGTCCTTGCTTGTTGTTTTGAGAGGAAAACAAGGGATGGAAGGCGGGGCACGTCCAGGCGTGGATCGATACGACACGATGTAGCGCTTGTGTGCGCGCATTTTATTGCGAGGGCGCTATCAGGGCTCATCATGTCGGTCATTAGCCAGCGCGTCTGTTGATTCGGCGGATTTAGCGGATGTAAGGAACGAGGAGGACGACGCCCCATCGGGGATTTGAGCGCTCGGAAACAATGTCCGCCTCCGTCACGGGGGATAATTGTTCGGGTAGTACGGAGATGTGAGGAAGAGAGAGTGGCGGACGGCTTTGCGGGAGAACCTCGTGTTTGCACTCCCAGCGTAAGCCTCTTTGACTTTTCGTCAAACGCGATCGTATACACGGAACAAAGATATTTCAATGACGCGCATTTGTGTTTGCGCTTCCCGAAGCGCTCCGGGCTGAACTCAAGGATATTTTCAAGGCAATGGAAAAAAGTTTGTCAAAATCTATGCTGGGGGGTGGGGGGGGGGGGGCGGTACTCCTCGGCCGAGATAAAGAGGTGTGGGTTATCCAAGATGCTGATCGGACCGCGTGGTTATTGCACAAGTGTTCGTGAGGCCCGGAGATAAGCGGGCGCTTTTCATTCGGATTTTGCCCCCCGTCCCGACCAAGGACGCCGAACGCCAAACTGCCGTTATGTCTCATGTGATTAAAGACTCACCGGGTCTGGCCGAGATTTCAACACGCTCTTTATCGTGCAGCTGGCATGGAGGGGAAAAAAATAAAATAAAAACCAAAAAATGAAAGTGAACTGACTTTGACCTTTTGAATTTCAAGTCAAAGCCAACTTAATCCGATGGCGGGAAATGGGGCCGCGCGCCCACCACTCGTTCCCACCAGAAGTCTTTGTCCTTCATCCCGGCTGCGTCACAGGGGATCGCACCAAATAACGCACGTTTCCAAAGGGGAAAATGAAAGAGGCGACACGAGGGGGCGATGCGCGACAGGCGGCGGCGGCGTGGGCGTCCGCGTGTCAGGGAGATTAAATACAACGCACGAAAAAATGATGCCAAGTTCCACCTCTTCGCCGTTATTTCCGTAGCCCAGCCCCTCGTCCCGCCGCCCCCCCCCCCCAGTGCAAGTTTAAAAATAGAACGCGTCTGAGGAGGAGGAGGAGGTCTGCAAGGAATGCGCGCAGGGACCGGCGAGAGCCGCGTGCGCGTGGAGAATGCAATTTGAGATCATACAAATTGCCTTTTCTTTCAGCTCTCCACCCCCCCCACCCCCCCCCCCCCCTCCCCGGCTTCACCCACCACCCACCTCAGCCACTCGCGACTCCTCATACGCGCCGGCGGCGTCCCTGAGCCAGTGTGAGCCCGACGCCGGTAACCACGCTGTGAGAAAATCAGCAGGACGGAATAAAAGAGGCCGTCCAAAAAGATCAGCGGGGTTTAGAGAGTGATAGATGAGGAGAGGAGAGGAGAGGAGAGCGCGCCGCAAAGCCGGCTCGGAGGGAACCAAGATCTCTTTTCCGATGGCAACCCACCGGATCTGTCACGGGGGGGAGCGCGTTGTCGTTGCTTGCCGCTGATGGGCACCGCCAGAGATTTGCCGCATTGGAAGCATTTTCCACTCGTGTTTCTCAATCGCTGATTTTTTTTTTTCCATTTCATTTTCATATCAAATCAATTTTCAGAGACGCTTGATCCCGTAGAGGGTCGCGAGCGTGCCGGGCGGGGCCAGTCGGCGGGGGGGACGCCCTGAACCGCTTGCCGGCCCCATCGCGGGGCTCACCTCGATAAACAACCGTTGGCGCTCACACTCACACCTTGGGGGAGCATTTGGTGAGGCGGGCAACAGTTAAGTTTTCTTGTTTTTTTTTTTTTTTTTTGTGTCCCTTTCAGGAGCAGAGGGCTCAGCCGAAGCGGGTCAGAAGGAAACATCCACCTGTGACATTTGCCAGTTTGGGGCCGAGTGCGACGTGGACGCCGAGGATGTTTGGTAAGTTGCCAAATGGCTCCTCTTGATATTTGCTGACGCCCTGTCGGGTCAGCAAGCACGTCAGCAGATGACCGCAGGAAGCTGCGGTGATGCCAAAAAACTCTTTGCTCCCTTCCCGATTTCACACGTTCATGTTTCGGATGAGCAAACCGATTTTGACGGCTGACGAAGACAACCCGAGGAAATACAAATGCAAAAAGAGGTTGCAAAATTGTTTTCATGAAGGAGTGATTAAAATTTTTTATTTTTTTTTTTAAGGAATTGTCCCCCTTTGTTAAATCTCAACTGTCACTGTTTGAAATGCGGAGCTCAACGGTAATTAAAAAAAAAACCCAAAAAAAAATGACGCATGTTACACAATCTAAAGAAATTCAAGAATGAAAGCGAAAGTAAAATATTTGATTCTGGAAAAGGACACAAAGCCCCCCCCCCCCAAAAAAAAAAACATACAGCAATTTTATCCTCAAATGTAGACGAACTCGGACAAATGGTGAACCAAAAAAAAAAAAAAAAACGCAGGACTCATCCATGATGTCAACAAAAGAACTCGGAAGCGCATCCAAAGAACTGCAGACCTTGCTGACCTGAGCTAAGGTCTCCCCCATAGGAAAGAGGTCAAGATGGCCTCCAAGAGAGGGTTCCAAAGCTCACAAATACAATCAGTTTGAAATGTGAATGTGAAAAACGCGACTAGCAGTTGGGAAATGAAGGGATGAAATATGCAAAAAAAAAATTCAAAATTCATCATTTTGAAGCAGGTACAAATACTTTTTCAAGCCACCGTCGTTTTGGTTTTTGTTTGAGCCTCCCAGCGCGGTTCACGAGTTCATCTTTCCTTCGTATATATTTAAGAATACATTTTTTGACGACGCTTTCTATTTAGCTCCGCAAATTTGGACATCATTGGGAGTTTTGAGGTCCTCTTTGTCTTTTGCTCTCGCCGGGTGGCGATGACTCGTGCTTAGCGCGCTAGCGTGACAGTGCCTTTGAGATTGTAGATTATCCGGTTCATCATTCGAGTGAGCGACAATTGTCCGTTTTGTTTTGTTTTGCGCTTCTTTCATCTCTTCTTCCATCGTTTTGCTCACTGCGAATCCCGATGTTTACTTTTCCAAAAGAGCCGTCTCCACGCGTGGCTTATTTGAAGCAGTTTATGATATGGAATAGCCTTCATCTGCCCGTATCCCCCCCCCCCCCCCAGCCCTTGCGACTGTAATTTGAACGTCTTTGAAGGGTAAGCGGGGAGATGAGAAATGCTCATTTTTCAGCACACTCTCGCCACTGAACATCCGTTGAGGGTTGGTGCGCGCCTGACCATTTCATTTAACCTCAATTACTATTGCGGGGCGCGCAGAGAAAGCCGACTTTGCCTCATTCTGGAAATCCAATTACCATCCTTACAGGACTCGCCAATGTCAGGGCAAAATGAATTTGGCGAACACAAAGAAATGTAGTTCAATGGGGACGCGCGCGTCCATACGTTGGGACTTCTTTGTTTTTGGCACAAAGCGCCTCGGGGTGCAAAAGCCGCAACACTCCACCGGCTGAATGTTCGGCTTCAAGGCTTGCCGGAAACAGACGGTACGACGACTCCGCGTCGGCGTCCGAAGTGGGGTACGGGCAGCGATTAAAATGCAACGGGTCGAATGCGGAAGAAAATCCGCACGTGCGGGGCCGACTGCGCGTGGCGCGGCAGGCAGAAGTGCAATGAAGACTTCAAACCTTCATCACAAATACACGGATGGGGAAAAAAAAAAACGACGACGAAAGCGCGCGATCAATTGTACGGCCCGCGCTGCTCTTCTCACGACTCGCGTTATATTTTAAGGCAAGGGAGACTTGGAGAAGCTCCGAAAAGTGCTTTGCTGGGTATCTTGAATTGAAAGGTGCCCGTCAAGTTGCCACAAACGGCGGCGGCCGAGGATCCCGTTGAATGGGAGACAAGGCGCTCCCATTCCTCCGAATGCGGGACGCCGGGAAAACGTGCCCAAAACATCACCCGAAAGGAAATCTACTTGAAAGTCAACCAAAACGCAATCCGAGAAGGGCTTCCCTACGTAGCGGAGGAGATAAACTGTATGTCGCGTTGAAACAGTTGCCACCGTCACATCTCGTCTTTGGAGTCAGTCGATCCTCCGTTCAGCGTCTCCAGTTGGTCCAAAATGCCGCCGCTCGCTTCTTGACTGGCACTCGTCTAAAGAGGGAGCTCGTCACTCCTTCTTCACTGGCTCAGTTTTTTTGAAGACCCCTGGCCCCACCGGAGGGGTCAAAGCTCCTCCGGCCCCGCCCAGTGCCTCAGGTCTGCGGACCGGACACAATGAGAGGTGCCGAGAACTTAGCGGAGGGTCGGAGGGGACGGAGCCTTTTTCCGTGCCCCTCCCTCTCTTTGGGATGAACGTTCGGGGCCAGCCTCCCTCGCCGCCCGTTTTTCAAACTCGTCATTTTGATTCTTTGGCTTTGGACCCGGCATGAGACTCGATTTGTCGTTTTGACGTCCTTCTCCTGTCTTTTCCTGTGGATTCATTCAGTCTCATTGTTTGTTGTCGTGTGGATTCTTTTCGCTCCACGTCCCGTCTTCAAGTGCTTGAGAAATACTCTTGAGTTGAGTTGAGATTTTCATTCCAATCCAAATCCGCTCGGGGCGATTCGACCCGCCGCGGCGCTTCTACTCGAGTTTGGAGGTATTTTTGGACCACTTCTTCCGTCTCAAAAAGGCCACGAGAGCGTGACTCCCGATCAAATGGCCCGATGCGACGGAAAGACAATGCGCCGCGGTAAAAATAACTGGAATGCTCGGGCTCAAATGCGTCACGAGTCCGGTCGCATATACCGAGCGGACTCTCGCCAACGCAACCCGCTAAATGCGCCGTTGGTTGAGAATTCACGAGGGTCCGCCGTCAAAACAAACAACGGCGTATGGCGCGCTCGCTTAGGTGCGAAGACGACCCAAACCGATCACGCATCGCTTTCAAACACGCTGCGGACGCAAACACAAATGTGTAACTTTTTGTAATGCGGGAACGAGTACCCTTGATTTTCTCCGACGCGCCCCAAACCCATCAGCCCGATCGATGCATTGCGCCGAGAATATTTGCGCTGGATATTCAGACGGATCTTTTCGAGATTTTCATCAGGAGGCGTCCATCCGCCGTGCAAAACAACCTCATCTTGATTAAAATGACAGGTTCTTCCAATCAAGACAGCAGCTGATTCCAATCATAGCAGCTGCCAGTTAATCAATCCGGTGGAGAGCAATTGCCGCCGTGCCAAACGGTTTCATGCGACATTCCTGTTTTTCAATGGAAAGATTTGCGTACGTGCGTGCGTGTTTGCGATCACGAGCGGGCGGGGCGTTCTGGGAAAAAGTGTCCCGTTTGTCGTGACGCGCCGACCCGGCCGGAGCCCATCCGGGTCTGCTTTCTGTTTTCTAAGAGCGACTTGACTCGAATTGCGCGAGGGCTCAACATCAGAGCGAGAACGTGCGCTTTCAGACCGTGGAGGCATCGCGTCACTTCTCAAGCCTGTGATGGAAACGCAAGCCCGGTCCGGTTTTCAAAACGGCGTGCAACGGCAGAAAGTTCAGCTCGGCTCTCCGCAGCCTCTCCGATTGGGTGATGGTTACCCGCCCCCCACAAAATCGAAACTAGTGAAACTTGTGTCAAATCATCTTCAGAAGGTTTACCAGAGATCAATCTTTGCCGCGCTTGATGGCTTGTCATGACTGCAGTGAGCAGCCTGCAGGTGACCCATTTTTCTTTTTTGCCGGTGCGCCCGCAGACATTGGGGATGATTGGATTGCCTTCCCTCAGCAAAAAGACGGCTGGCACCGCGACCCGATGCCAGATAAGCAGCCGTAAATGGATGGATGGATAGCCCGGGGGCGGCGTTTCTGACAACTTCTTTGCCCTACTTCTACGGCGGCTATATTTAGCGCCGTTGGTTTTTCATCCCACTTGTGAAATGAAGCCAAATTCGGGCCCGTTTTGACGAGACAAAAGACACTGACGAATGCGACGTTGACGGTCCTCCGGTCAATTCCGATCGAGCGCAAAATCTCCAGCCCGATCAAAGGAATCCGATGACATGATGATTATTATTAGAACGTGGCAATTAAAGCCAATGCGTGTTTGTCTATTTGCGCCTTGTGATTGATTGACCGACGACCGATCCGGTGTAGGAAGGGGCCGCCGTCGCGTTCCGACGCCGTTGCGGGCGTTGTCCCATTTCCGGCTTTCGAGTTTGATAGAAATTCGGAATAGAACTCTCTTTGCAGGGTACAGTATTTTATTTTTCAACAATAGATGGAATAAGTAGCGCAGTTGTCAAAAGAAAAGATGTCCGAGCGGAAAGTAAAGTGAAGATATGAAATCCACACCAACGTAAAAGACGCTTTTTGTCGGGTTCTTTTGGCCACACTGAAAGATTTTGTCTCACCGCCTGGAAGTCGGTTTGCCCGCGACCCGGCCTCGGCACGAGCCCGCCATCCTTCCCGCCGCCGTCAGTAGATCACTCCGCCGGACGGGGGCGAGCCAAATGAGCAATTTATCCTCGAGGATCAATAGCGTATCCTCCAAAAGCCGTTTTGTGGCGCGAAACTGTAATTACGCCCAAAGGCTTTTTCCGGGAGGTGGATGTACGGTGACGCTCTGGGACGCTTGCTCTGGCGAGTTCGCGCATCCTGAAAATAGCACCGGCGGTTGTCAAAAGACGCCCTTTTGGATGTTTCAGCATACGGGGCATTCGCAAATAGAAATCCCAGGCATCTTTCAAAAAAATTGCTCGATTAAAAAAAAAAAAAAACATATATAGCGATGCTTGCGCGACGTCACAACTCGGTGGTTGCTGTTACCGTGCCAACCGGCGGCGGAGCCGAGGGGACGGCATCGTTTTTGTTTTTGTCGCCGGCGACGAGCGACATAGTGACATTTGGTGATGATTTCCGGGGACTGGTGGAGACGTTCGCCTCTTTGCGTCGGGGCGGCAACAACGGGACCGCTGTGTGTCGCCTTCCCAAATTGAGGTCTCGTGTCGGTCTTCGTTGCAATTTTAAAATGACAATGAGGTGCTTTCCGCTGTTAGTCGGGTGTCTTGATCTTATTTAGACGGATCACTCATTCCTTGGGCGGCTGGCGGGACTCTGCTCGCTATGCGCGCGAGGCGTAACAAAAGCCGCAACGATCTCGTTTTCTTTGACTTGCGCTGATCCATCATCACGAGGCGATGCCGCCATACTTTGCCAAAGCCCGCCATTTCAATCAACATCGACATGAGCCGTATCATCGAGGCCGACGCCCGAGGATATTTGTCTGCGCGTGTGCGTGTCGGACGGCCGAATGCCTTTTGCGAGAGCCGGGAGAAAATCAAAAGGCTGCGAGAACAATGACAGATTTATAATTACAGTGTCTACCATCTGCCTGGCGGAGGCCATCAGCAAAGTTAGTCCTAATAAAAGCTGACACGCAGCGGAGGCCCGCGCCGCGGGCGCTTCTCTTATTACGGAAAGGTACACAGGAAACGGCCGTTCGTTGGACAGACTTCAGACTCGCGCTGTCGATTAGAACCTTTGCGTCGGGTTCTCAAATTGGCACGGCTGTCCAATTTCTTTCATTTCTGTCCTCGCTGAGGTCGCAGCTGAGCTGCGGCCAATCCTTGCCGAGTTTTGCAAGAAGCGGGCAGGATAATGCCTCATAAGGCCGCCTGCAGAATTTATTTTGTGAATACACAACAAAGGAATAAATAAACACTTCTGAGACAGTCCAGTCTCCTACATTTTAATGACATCTGATCGTTCTGTTGGAGCTCGAGGAAATGTCAAGTGGGGCTATAGAATTTATTTTGTCATTTCCTCGTTTGATTTTTTTTTTTTGTTTTGATGCATTATTTTCAATTTTCGTAGTTTCATTGAAGTAATCGTTAATTTACATTTTTCGGAGGCGGTGAATGAATGCCTCTTGAGTCGAATGGAAGGAGCGTAGCTCCATCTAGTGGATGCATTGTAGATTGCGCCTTATAATCCAGTGCGTCCAGTATATGAAAAAAAATTAAAAATAGCCCATTCATTGAAGGTGCGCCTCATAATGCAGTGCACCCTTTAGTGCGGAAAATACGCTACTCTGAGTCAAGTCATTATTTGGAGGATGACTTTTTCCTTTTACTCGGGTGATGTTATTCTGAAGTCTTCCTGGAGTACGATTTTTGGCCACTTTCACAAGCCCTGCCCAAGACGGAAAAACTTTCAGCATATTTTCGTTCCGGGTGAAAATATTCACCGAAGCATATGATTTGAAATGCTTAGTAGATGGATAGCATTACCGGGGAGATGGCAACAATGGATTCCGAAGCACCCTGGGTCAAATTGACCCAGGAACGCGATCGTTATTATTACATTTGAGGATTCGGAGCTGTAAAGAGGCCCTGGCTGACATTTTCAATCATCAATTTGGTCACACGGGGAAGACCTTGAAGCAATTGTCTGCCATTTAGTGAGAAAGGGAAGCTTCACGTGTGGCCTCCAAGTCTCATGGAGAGAAGCGGAAGGCACGTGACACCACCCGCCCCCATCCCCTCCCTCCCTCCGCCAGAGGCTCCGAAGGGGACATTTGTATGTTTGTTGAAGAGCATTTAGCTGCATAAACGGCATTTTAATATGCCATTGCCTATGAGGGCAAAATGAATAAATGACAAGTTTAATCAGTCTGTCTCACGGGAATTTAGGACAGCTTGGAACATTACAGCCCGATAATTAAAAACATTGTAGGATGTTCTTTAACTCAGAGAAGGAAAGAAAAAAAAAAAGCTAATTATGACAAAACTGATATTTATTTTATTTTTGCTACGCACTCCTTTTATCTTATGGGTCAAAAACTAAAAATAACTTGGAGGCAATAGTAAAACGCAGTTTTTGAGAGAATGTAACTTCGTTGTTTTGTCAAGCACATACAAAGAAGATGGTTTATGCCTTTGGGGTCATTTTTTGGAGCCTGAGCTCTTTTTACCTGTCCAAAACAAGAAATATTTTGAGAGATTATTTAGATAGACAAAAAAAAAAAAGGAACTTCCTAATAGCGTGTATAAAATCTCGCTTTTGGTTTGATTTACTGTACTGAGTCAAAAGCAGTGGCGGGCCGTGCATTTCAACCTTAGGCCTTCAGTGACGTCGCATACATGAACACAATATCGGCTCGTCAGGCAGCACTTCATTTCAGGAGCATTTAAAACCATCAAGTATGCATTCACAAGTAAGAGCAGGAAACTAAATTGACAGATATTGTCAAAAATAAAAAGATTTTAAAAAATACTAAATAAAATGTCACCCAAATGACGCTGTGTGATCATAAACAAGTCTGTCCAATACATTGCGCAATGTCGCAGTTTCATATAAGACACCAAACACACAATAACAAAACATACTTTTCTTTGAAAATAAAATCAACAGATCATTTGCATTTTGAGAATCGGCTGTACAACAGCAAATAACTGAAAATGTTGAGCAGCTGAGATTGAAGGAATTTTAGTGCACGAAGCTGACTACAATGCACCATTATAAATGGCAGGTGAGCTGATTTATTTGATACATTTTTGCATCTTTGTCATTTTATTTAATTAATACTAACGAAATGAAATAACAAGAAGAAATGTAAAATAAAATTCATTTACTCACCAATGTAGTGCCTGTTCACTGAGCTGCAGATCTACGCGAGTGTCCCCAAACGTTTTTAAACGCACCGTAGCTTGTAAGTGCCCAGCCGTGCTCCGATGTTTCCTTGCTGCCTTGGTAAAACAACTTCAATCGGTAAATCCGGTGGAAGGTCCGTCTTGAAAATTGTGTGGAAAGTAGTCCTGCAAGCAGATCAACGTCTTCTCCTTCGGCCATTTTGGGTCAAAATGCAGCAAAAGCTCCCCCTAGCAGGTGCTAATCCAATCACCGAACGCGCACGTCCAGTGACGACGTAAGGCCGGGGCAGACTCGTGATCTGATTGGCTATTGCAAGTTGACTGTGCCCGTTCATTTACAGCGCACAGGGGCCTGCTCTGGTTAATCTGAAGGCTCCGAGCAAGTTTAGTTTACCTGGCAACACAAGCTATCTGAAATATGATTGGTTAAAAACTCTACCATAATAAATAAGTTATTTATCGAGTGTTATTTGAAATAACATTGAAAGCACTCGACTATGTGGAAATAATATGACGTAAAGAATACAAAGAATCCTTTTGTTGACATATTTATGAAAATAAAATAAATTAAATTTGTTATTCTCAGAAAAGTAAATGTATTAAATTTGCGGCTGTTGCCGCAGGTGGACGATGGACGGCGACGTCGTCCCCACTCGAAACTCAGCCGGCCGTCGTGGCGTGCGCACGATACACTTTCAGCCTCATCAAGATAGCGTCACGGTGTAGAGGGAAGTAAACAAACTTTTTGGCATCATGGCATGCTAATGCTGGGATATTATCGGCACCCCCAAGTTCGTACTTTCCATTCAGAGCTGTTTTCAAGAAGCAGCGAAATGCGCGCTTTTCTTATCTCTTTGTTTCCATTGTGCGCTCTTTTATCGGGCCAGCCTTCTGTGCGGCCTGTTTTTTTTTTCTTTGTACAAAGTTTCATCTATTTCGCTATTGTGCCACACTGAATATATCAAAACATCATTTGAACGGGATTACAATGGACGCCCCGATGTCCCGACCGAGTAAAAGCTTGACTGTGTGGTTTCCCTCGAGTGTAAGAAGGTGTACTTTTTGGAGGGGGGGGGGGACATTTTTAATCAACATCTGGCGATGAAACAGCCACGGCACGGGTGTTCGACATCCTGTACAATGGAGTGACACAAACAATGGTTGTGTAACTGCGGCAGGTGCGTGTGCAACATCGACTGTTCCCACATCAGCTTCAATCCAGTGTGTGCCTCGGATGGCCGTTCCTATGACAACCCCTGCCAGGTGAAGGAGGCCTCCTGTCAGAAGCAGGAACGCATCGAGGTCAAGCACCTGGGCCACTGCCAAGGTCAGACTCAAGATTCCATCAACATGGCAAAATGTCACAAATTAATTGAGCCTTTCCTTGTTCTTCGGGAGTTTGGAATTGATGGGCCCGCTGCTTTGCGGACTTTTTCATTGGATTCTGTCCTTTTTTCTTGTCAATTCTGTTGTGCAACCAGGTCGAAGCGATATGTCAGCCCATCCGCCCATATTGTTTTGTTTCGGTCATGTCAATGTTTACATGAGGTCAATTCAGGTTTTGAGTCAAAATTCCCCTTCGGGAAACATCCGGAATAACAACAGAGCAAATGTTGACTGACCAAGAGAATTGATTAGTGAAAAAATATTGAGCTGCTATTGCATATTTTTGTCATAATTAATGGTTCATATGAAATCTTTTCTGCCAAATAACAGCAAATTGATACCAAATAATTTTTGGGGTGTGCATCGTGACCACGTTATATCTGCCCGCCCCCATTTGCAGGAGCTGCCTTTACCGCCCGCTTGGCAGCTCCTGCACCTCCATCCACTCGACAACACGTTTGCGCTAATCACAGTACGGAAACGTCTGCAACGATAATCTGCCACCCCCGACATACGCTTAGCTGGCGTCGCGTGACAGCATTACCGGCCATTAATTACCTTTTAGTCTAACGTCTTCCATTTGGATTCCGTGTTTGTTTTGTTAACGTTCCAGGCATTGACACGTTTTATTAATCAGCGTGGTTAAAACCCATGAAGTGATGCTTCCCCCCCCCCCCTCCTGCTATTCCATGTGGTTGAATCTGAAAATGTGCCGATTTTTTGTTGTTTTTGCGGGGGCGGCGGGAACGATCCTGCTGGATTTTAAATTTGTCGACACTTGGGGTCACTCTGACGGTTGAAATCGGCGCTAGGCGCTGCCACGTGTGCTTTCCGGAACAATTGGGCAAGCGTCGGCGTCGCCTCCGCGGGGGACAATTGATTAGGGACGGCAGACGAGAGCTTTAAGAAGTCATTGGGGGCCGCGCGATCAGCCCCTTAAGGTGCTTTGGGACCTGAGTTAGACGGCTGCATTGCCACGCGCATAACACGCTTTGGGGCGGAATAACTCGCCGGATGACGACGCACTTGATGCGGTCTGTCGCAATCAAGGGGAAGCGAGAGGAAACGGCATCGGCCGTTGCTGTGAAAATGCAGAAAATGCTTTGCTCGTAGTGACGGTGGGAATACAAAGTCTTGGCCTTTGAAAAGAAAACAGCCGCAATATACTGAAAATGAGTGGAAAGTGGCTGCTTTGCGGTTTATTTTCCAAGGAGCAGCAGCAGCAATAAAGCTCTTATCTTCCGTCCCCTTCAGACGCTTCTCCTTTCGAACCTTTTGTAGGGCGTTTAAAAAAAAAAAAGAGAAACTTTGAGCCTCAAAGGCAGTGTCCGCATTGATATGCATTAAGTGGCAGGTGCGCTTGCTCCGTGCGCCCTTTTGCTGAGGTGAAATCACACCGAATTCCCGGGCTTCCCACTGTGGCATTTGTTCAAACGCGTATCTGCTAATGGCTCGGGCCAGAGGTTCCGGCCTGGGATCAACGGCTTGCTCTGGCCTCTTTCCAGATGGGAACAAAGGCGGAGACGGACATTTCGCGCCCACCGACATCACCGGTAAGTGTGCGCGTTTGTCGCGGGTGCCAACCAGCGCACGGTGATCTTCATTATGCAGTATGTAGATCTCCGTCATCCCTCCACGATGGATGATGGAGATCTACTCGCGCTACTCGTGGCTTCAAACGTGCACACGCGTACGCGGTGGGTTTGTGTGTTGCTTGCACGCATTATGACGAAGGCTCCACTTTCTCACTTTTTCACTTGTCAGGAAACGGACAGGCAGATGGCCTGTACACGCCGTGTCCGGATCTCTACAAGAACTATTGCGTACACGGGGAGTGTCAATTCCCCAGTATACCCGCCCAGCCCTCATGCAGGTACGCGCACGCGCGCGCGCGCACCCGCGTACTGCCGCCGTGCATTCCATTCACACGTGGTCTGTCGAGAAGAGAAAAAAAAAATTACCTTCACAATGACACTCCGCATTATGGCCTTAACGTTCCACATTCACACGTCTGAAGAGAGTACAAATGCAGAATTGTGCGTATTTACAGCATTATTTTGAATTGCTGTCATTCGTTTAAAATCGCTGCATTGTGTTTTTTTTTTTTTAATTTCTGTCGAACACACCGTCCCAAAATTTGTATCGCTCATGTTATGTTTACACGAGCTACGATGGTAAATATTGTGATGTGGCGCCGACTCGTCATCAAGAAGAAGGAGCCATTTTTTGGCAGCTGCGTCGTTGGCGCGGCTGAGCCAAAGAGAATTTAGAATCCACTCGTTCAACAGTCTTGGGTTAGCGGCCAAGTACGTTTTCACGGCTTTGTTTATATTTGTCCGGTGCTACGGCTCTGGCAGTCTCACCCGTTGCCCAAAAAAAATGAAAATAATAATAAATCAATACAATACAATACAATACACAACAGCTGTAACAAAGCGCTTAACAAAACATCAAGTAAAATAATAATCACAACACATAACCCGAGCCACTTTTCCCTCATACGCTTTGTTGTATGAAAGCGGTTTGAGAAAGAAGATGAAAGAAGAAGGGGAAAAAAAATGGAAAATGGGTGGTAAGACTCTTTGGGATGCTGCCGTCGGGGGTTTGGTCCTCCCCTGGGACTTTGCAGTGTTTGACCTCCTCTCCTGCCCTTGAAGACCCCATTTCAAAAGCCTTTTCTTTGATGCGCCTCTTTGGCGGCACTTAATTCACATCAGAAAAAAAAAACAACAACAACAACAAACAAATAAACAAACAAGAAAGAAACAGAGTTCCGATTTAGAATGGCAAAGAAGACTCGGCTCCAGCTCTCTGAATGTATTTGAGCGCAGCACTGGAAATCCTCGGATGCCTTCTTTTCTTTCTTGGGGACATCCATTTGCGGCGCGTGCACGTTCAACGCACTCGCGCATAATGCGAGTGCCGGCGGACACGCTTTAACTCGGATGATTCAGCTTGGATGGCTATTTTTTGCAATTGGCTTTTGTTTTCGCGAGCGAGCAAGTTTGCCTTACCTGGGAGGCTTTGTTTCTTGCCCGAGGAGACGCTAATGTGATGCCGCTGCATTCCTAGATCCACGTTTTGTTTGGGCGCCAAACAACAACAAAAGCCCAAATATTCTCTGAGAAATATTATGGATTTTTTTATTTTGTTTTATTTTATTTTTTTTACAATTTCAAACACTTCCGAGGCATCTTAAAAGTTTGAGCGGCCCATTTCTTCTTTTGCTGTTTTGAGGGGGCGGTCCTGTCTCCTTTAATTGAGTGACCGTACACCTGCCCTGAACACTGCTGGGCCAATAGAGAGTCGAGCTTTTGTTACCATGATGCCTGTGGGCGGAGCTATGGTGTCGAACAAGACAAGCGGCTTCAGCCGAGAACGATAAAATAGCAGTGTTCAGCCCGTTTTGGGTTTTTTTTTTTTTTGCTTTGACATGCCAACAAAAATTGGAGTTACGAATACTGTATGGTGGCAGTGAACTCAACTCACTTGCCAGCAAACAGCAGTTGGGCATCATGAACAAATCTTCCAAACAGGCTTCAAGATGTTTCCTGACATTTCCAAATGAAATTTACCTAATTTTGAAAGGTTTGATAACTTTGTGTTTTTGGAACAGATTAATGGCATTTGCATTCATTTCAATGGGGAAAGATGTCTTGAGATTAGTATAAATTACGATTGTGGTCACAGACTGAGTTTGACTGATTGCTCACGGCACCACCGTATGCACCCATCAGAAGCAAGCGCTATCTGAGCATCCAAGAAAACTCCCTGCAGCTCCGCTTACCTTTTGGCTTTGCGGTGACCGCTCCAGACGGTGTCGACTGGCCGCGGCTTGAAAATGGCAGGCCTTTACCCAGGCGAGCTGCCAAGTCATGGGCGGAGAAACTCACCGTAGGGGGCGGGGTTACGCAAATCAAACAAAGTGTGACATCATATCCAGCCGAATTCAGAATTGCTCAGCCACATTTTCGGACGGAGAATTAGAATCTCTGGTCGGCGGGTAAAACACAATTGTCTTTGTTCTCTAATGTCACACTTGATGGGTGGCTAGTCACTCCGGTGACCAAACCCTCCCCGCAAGCAGTTACAATGTAAAATTCCGATATTCCGTCGCCTTTAAGTACATTTGAGTTTTAATATAATGACCAGTCTTCAAAGGTCATGTATTTAGCGCAGTTTCTAGTGCTTGGTCCTCATTAGTGATGAAGCCCAAACTCAGCACCAACTCCAACATTTTTTGGCAGCAGCAGTGACACAGGCGCTAATGAGCCTGCGTGTGCAACTGCACATTATTCTCTCCGCGACACAAAAATAACACTTGAGCGCAGACACCGGAGACTTGCCGTCTGCATAAAAGCACAATGAGAAACGAACACGGAAGCGCAACAACAAGCACGCAGAGGGAATGTGTAATTGTACGGCTAACACTTCCATCATTTACAGCCTGATAGTGGAGCAGCCAGAGGGTCTGGGCGTCTCTCTCAACTACTATCTCCCCCCTCTTCTGCTTTCCTCCCCTGCTTGTCGAGACTGACTTTTGTGCTGTTGTTGCAAGAGCTGCGCGCTCAAAGATCTTTGCTGCCCCCTGCTGGCCGCGGGAATCAACATTTTGTATCCCAATGTGAACCCCCCCCACCCCCCCAAAGAAAATACGGCAAGGTTGAAACGTTCGCCTCACTCTGCGAGATGGAGGGTGAACTGTGACAACTGTGACTGTGTGCGTTTTGTACCAAACAAGGACCCACTGTTGTTTGCCGGGTAACAATCCCCCCCTGAGACCGCCGCAGCCAGAAGGCGGCTAAGTGGAAGACGAGATGGCGAGGCAGACAGGCAGGACGATAAAAGGTGGAGCATTTAGCTCCTCATCCGGATTGGGCTCTGTCTGTCGCGGCATATATCTCACGACCGCATTGAACGTCGTTGCAGAAAGCAAAAAAATGGCCGCCTTCGTCAGGGCTGCACACCGACCTCAGACCAGAGAAGCGTCACCACGGTTCTTGTCTGGTTACTGTTGGCTTTTTTTTGCGTCGTTTGATGTATTCACTATGTTCGCGAGAGCAGCCCCCCCCCCCCAAAAAGGGGTGGGGGGGTGCCCAGTCAGTTGATTCAATCGTGTCCAATTTATCATCGTCAATACTTTGGTTTATGACGAGGATCCAGCGACATCATACAAATGTCTCCGTAAATCGGAACACACGTAGTCACTCCTACGGCAAAATATTGTATGAGAAACACTCCCGGGCCACATCTGCCTCATAAAACAAACAATCAAAAACACAAATAACAAGCAAATTATTTCACAGATCTTGTTTTTTTTTTCTACCACAAAAAAATGTTGACTTCAGAGGAATTACGTTATTTGATCGAATGTTACAATGTACGAATCGTGCTCGCGTTAGAATCATTCACATCTGCGTCCCAATGCATCGTGCGTGTCAAACGCTTTCCCCCACCCGCAATACGCAATTGCAAGGCCAGATTTCCGCAGCGCGCTGCTATTCCCCACCGTTGCGACCTTCAACCCATGTTTTGATCTATAGTTCAATGGCGGTTGTCGCTTTCACTGATAACAAGACAAGCTCAAACTGTGAAGCGGCTCGTTTGCGCACTCTCATCGCCATGTTTTGCATTGATTATATTCCACCTAACTAGAAATTAGGATGAGTAAAGGGACAAAACCTGGGGAAAAATCCGATTTTTTTTTTAGTTTCTTTGTATAATGTGCTTGCTCGTCCTTGTCTTTGCCACGGATTGCCTTGCCCCCGTTTCCTCCAGAGAGTCCATCAAATAGAAACAAGGCCGACTCTCAGCTATTCAAATAAATGTGACTTGCTAAACTATAGAAGCGTATTGCTGACACAGCAGAAAAACAAATTCAAAATGGCGTGATAACATCATGGGGCCCTATTTTCGTGCCCAGTGCGTGTCAAGTGCAAAATGCGATGTTAACTGTGCGCGAGAAATTGGGGGTCGTACCTTTGTGGGAGTAAACACAGCCGACTTGGTTCCAGGCCGTTCAAAGCGGTTCCCGTCATTCCCTGTCGAAGGAACTGCAAGATCTCCCCTTTGCGGATGACGTACAGTTGGCCGCTACAAATCCATCCACCCCCAATCGCGTGTCTGTACTCGAAATCTATCACGTTCTAAAACGACATCCAACTTTTTTTTTGGTCTGGCAGCCATGCGCTTCTTCCGCACTAAACATTTGTTGTCGGCCTGCGTCGCAGTTGCCACTCAGGTTTCAGCGGACCCCAGTGCGACACCAAAGAGTACAACGTGCTCTACGTGGTCCCGGGCTCCGGCAAACTGCACTACGTTCTCATCGCCTCCATCATCGGAGCCCTGCAGGTGGTCATCATCTGTGTGGTGGTGCTCTGCATTACAAGGTGAGTCACGCGCTCATACCCGAAGCGCTGAGCCTGACTAACGAGCGCAGGCGGGGCACCCCGGTCTCACAAAGGGACTTTGACCCGAAAGGTCATCTTGTTTGTGTGCTTTCCTATGCAAACGCGGATGCAAGCGCGTCTGATCCCAAACGCTTCTATGAGAGTCATCTGTGTGACTGACAATTTATTGCACCTGAAGTGAGCCTAATAAGATGAGCACTTGTGAAATGTCAGCGGGACAGGGTGAAAGCAGTAAAGAGGGGAAATACATCCCACCCCCCTCAAAAAAATTAATAACACTGACTACTGCTAGGATATGATCATAACGAGCCTTGTTGCCTAGTGACTCTCAGTACGCTGCAAAGTAGAGCCACTTGTCTTTTTTCAAGTGCGCCGAACTTGTTTAAGTGAATGAATTTGCACCCTGCTTTAGCGGTAGTAGCATCCATCGCTTCCACATCCTGACTCGTCCGCCCACCGTACGCACGCCGTGACAAGTATGCACAACCTCAATTAAAGCGATCGGTCAAAACATTCGATCCTCATTCTTCTCTCCTCCCGCCACGTTCGTTTTGGCTGAGAAACATCCGTAAAAATTGTCCGTAGGTGTGATGGTGAGCGCGGATGGTTGTTTGTCCACGTGTGCCCTGCGATTGGCTGGCGACCAGTTGAGGGCGTAACCCCCCCCCCCCCCCCCCCCGCTGTACGAAGGCGCCTGGGATAGGCTGCAGCACGCCCGTGCCCCTGCCGAGGATAAAAGGGATAAAAGTTATGGATGGGTGGCGATTCCTTACTGATAAGGTTTGTTTGTTTTTTTTCTCTGTGGTTCCCCACGCAGGAAGTGCCCTCGCTCCAACAGGATCAACCGGCAGAAGCAAAACAATGTCCACTTCAGCTCCGAGAACACCATGCGCGCCTCCACTCGACTTATCTGAGCCTGCCGGACGGAATTTGGCCGTCTGCTTTACGGGAGGCTCGTCTTATTAAATGTGCCCCCCCCCCCGACCGCCCACACACACTTTTTAGAGCAACCCCCCCCCCCCCCCCCCCCCCCACACCCTCAAAATGTAGGATCTGCTTCCCCTTAGTGGCTGGGCCCTCTCTCTCACTCTCTCGGCCGGTACGTCCTCCCACAAATACCCGTTGGAGGACGAGGAGCTCCGAGAAAAGACAGAGCTGGCGCAGCGGCAGACTCACATACACGGAGAATGTGGAGGACAGCGTCACTTTAAAGGTTGTGCCAGAGAGCACCATCAGAACTTGGACGGGAAACAGCATGGAGGGGGAGGGGGCGGGGGCGGGGGGGGGGGGCGCTGAGAATACTGAATGTGCGTATGTATGTGTGAGTGTAAATTAGAAGTGTGAGTTTTGGTAGATGCGGGTTAGCCAATGTCTGTCATTTGTAGGCGAGGGGGCAAAGCAGTAAATTGGGAGTAGTGCAAAGCAGGGTAAGGGGACTTTATTTGAGGATTTTTTTTTTCCCCATTTGGGGGGGGGGGGGGTGGGGGGGATGCTACACGTGATGCCTTGCACCTTGTGTTATAGGAGACCGCGGAGGTCACAATGTTATTCTAGAGCTCTTCTCCTTCTTCTTTGGTTGTGACAATGACTTCAGCTGCAGTATCTTGGGTTCCATGAGTTATTACTACGTTGTCTTGATGGAGTCATTTTTTGTTTTTTTCTTCTGTAAATGTAAATAAATAATTTATATCATGAACCGAAGCGCCGTGGCTCTTTACTTTCATGTTGCGTCAATACAAGCTGTGCATATATTTTGATATGGACCCAAGTGACTGCATCGGGCATCTGTTGGAAGAGGGAAAACCTTCCATTTCAAACATGGCCGCCACAAGACAGCACACAGCACCAGAAACTGGCAAAGTTCAAAGTCGGGCGCCCCGATGCTAATTAAGACGAGGCTCCGGAAGTCATGCTGTCGAATCACCCCCCCCCCCCATGTCAAGCAAATTTAGCACGGTGGTCACATTTGGACTGTATTATTTTCGGGCACTCTGTTCTTAAGGCCAGAAGAGGGTGCCGTTACAACACAGCAGCAGTTGTCGTGGCCGAGTGGTTAAGGCGATGGACTAGAAATCCATTGGGGTCTCCCCGCGCAGGTTCGAATCCTGCCGACAACGTAGAAATGTTTTACTAATTTCCACTCGTCTACTTTTGTGCTCAAGAGACAATACTATGGGTGAGGTGCTGAACCCCGTTCCGCGTGATCAAGCACCGAGTAGCCGGACAATATTGAACAGGCCTTACAAGAAGTCTCAATGCATGAATGAGTGTCATCTGGCTCTTCTTTTTTTCTCTTTGTATCGGTCGCCAGCCAATAACGGCACACACCGGCAAACATTCCATTTCCCGTTCTGTCTCCCTCTGTTGGTCATTGTTTTGCTTGTGTTCCTCTGGACGGATTGTAACTGCGAAAGTAAATTCCTTTTATGTTTTCCATACTTGGCCAAAATAAATCTGATTCGGACTTACAACCACGCTGCATATGCAAAAGCTTTCATAAATAAATGAAGTGTATTATTATTATATTTTTTTTAAACATATCTCACATGGAGGAACGACACGTGTAGACAGATAATATAACAGTACTCACTCAAATGAAAACATTATATATATACTGTAGATCATGTACTAATACAGTAGAATGAAGGGTATTTTTTTTTAGACCGACAAGTGTTGTTTTGAAAATGCGTTGCAGTTTCCCTCCAAGTGGAAGGGGGGCGCTGCGGCGGACACCACAGGCTGGAATTTCCTCTGCATTTTCTGGCCTATTCCGCTCGCCGCACAACCGACAAAGCGAAAACCACCACAATGGACATGGTGACTGCTCCAACAAAAGGACCTCGATGACGAGATGTTGCATGTTTTTTTTTTTTGGGGGGGGGGGGCAGGTGGGGGGTGGGGGGCGCTCCATACTTTGAAAACTATGGTGAAGAACGATTGGCCAGTAGAGGCCACATATTGATTTTGCCATCAACAAATTGTAAGCCATCCACTTGGGGGAAAAGATTGCCCCCCTTTTACTTTGAGAATGGATGTTTTGGCACTTTGAGAGAGCGTATCGTCGCAACGCATCAAATAACAGCAATAAACAAGACGGCAAAGCGTCCCTCATTGTACTCTATTGGCTTTTATGATTGATACGACCGGAAACACGCACACACACACGCACGCACACACACACACACACACACACAGACGCGCGTGCGAGCTTGCCAAGGCCACATTTAAGTGAACATTTGTCCCGACGCATGCTGTGTTGTGAAAAGAGGTCATTTGGAGATCGCCCGCCACCCGGCGGTCCATCTTCCACCCCTGCAGGAGCTTTTTTGATATAGCGATGAAAAGATGCCGATGCCTCCTCCCGAGTGCGCACTCGACCGACGCCCCGCTCGAGCCGTTCAACAATTCAAAGCGTTCTGAGCAGAAAAAAAAAAAAAAAGATGACACCAATAAAGCGTGATCGTTCAGCATCACATCTTATGTGAAAAGGTCTTGGTTTGCTTTTCCACATGAAAAAGTGGATGATCACCTTGGAAAAGACAAAAAAAAAAAAAAGAGTCCAAAACATGACAAAAGTACTTGCTCTCTGTACTTAAGTGCGGGTGTTTGTGTCAATAAAATAAAAAAGACTGACTGAAAAGAAAGTTGACTGATTTAACTCAAAAGAAAGTTTTTCAAAAAAGTGTTTCAGATTCTGAAATCCAGCCTATTTTGACAGCGAGGCCCTGCACTTTCATGCCTTCACCTCTAGAGAGCGCACAACATAGATTGGCCTTTCCAGCGCATGACCCGTCAGCGTCTCGCCCCAGGAAGAGCAATCGTCAAGTAACCTTTGGTTAAATGGGAAGTATTCTTTCATGAAATGCGCAAGGCGTCCGTCTCTGCACTGGGAAAACATTTTGAAGGTTTGGGAAAAACCAGGACCCAATGCATGGAAACATGTCAGACAATCTGGGAGCAAAGCCTGCACGCGGTTGTTTGAAGCGCCGCGTACTCGATTGCTCAACGGAGCGGCGCGAGCGGATATTTGTGTCGGGCCAAAATTTGGGCCGCGTGTGCCGAATGGCACCGATCCACACGCCGAGACCTGAATGTACTCACCGAAGTGCCCTCCAGGGGGGGAATTTCCACAAGGACATTTGAAATACTGTGCGTCGCCCGAAAGAATAGTTCAGGTTGTTTTCAATCACCGCAGTCGCATTTCACTTTTTATTGCAACTCGGTGAAACCTTTGCAAGGGGTGGTGACAAAAAAAAAAAAAAAAAAAAGCCCAGGATAGCCTGTGTGGGCACAAATGAGCTCATTGTTGTGACAGGGATTTGCACTTTTCCATGTCAGAGTGGCCCGTGACACGCAGCTCTCAAACGAGAAGAGAGCGGAAAGCGGGGGCCACGGGAGACACACTTTGGAAACGTCAACGCGCGCACAAAGGCAGCGACGTGCAGGAAGGAAAATCATCCTGCGTTGATCCAGCATGTTGGGGGGATGAAACAGCAGCGATTCTACTTGTATGTAGTTTGTAACAGTCGGGGACATGCACGCTTCGCTCATTTTTTTTAAATCATTGTAGATGATGACGAAGCCGGCCGCCGCTGGGAGATCGCATGCTAGCTGGGCACGGCTGCCATCGCTCTTCCGGTGGCGCCAGAGCTTCAGCACCAGTTTCAACCGGAGCTCGTGCCAATTTCACTGGTGGAGGAAGAAAGAACCGGTGCTAACCTGGGCACTGGCACGAGCACGAGCGCGGTGGCAAAGGGCCTACAAACACCAGCGGACGTCACTTTCCCCGTCTGGGCAAAGCCTCCGAAATGAACGACAGTATTTGGAGACATCGTTGAGGTTACGGGAAAGACAAAGAGGACTCCTCCTCTTCAAAGGAAGCAATTTGGGACCCCGATTAGCTTCCAAACGTCGACGAGCGCGGGCTGAACTGGAGCGGTCGGTCTTGAAACACGAACAACACGACGAGCAAGCACACAAGGACGACGCTCCTCTGTCAGTAGGGCAAGGCCTGCGGGTTGCCATGGGGAGCGAGCCCCTCCCTTTGGCTGGCGGGGGAGGTGTTTTGAAAGTTCACAGCATGTTTGTGCTTGTGTTTGCGCAGAGAGAGAGAGAGAGAGAGAGGGAGGGAGGGAGGGAGAGACCGAGACCGAGACCGAGACCGAGACCGAGTGGGGCGTGGGTGCTGAGCTAAGTCACTGGCAAAGTTGACTCCCCTCACGACAGGAGCTCGTCGCGTCGCTCCACCGACCACACCACCTGCGCAACCATGGAAGAAGAGCCCCCCCGCGCCGAGGCGTCCCACCCCGAGACCAGCAGCGTGACGGGCAGCGCCCACACCGCGCCAGAGCCCGAAGCCGAAGCCGGGCCCGAGAACGCCGAACTGCTCATCCCGAGCGTCGGCGCGTCGTCCGCCCGGTCCTCCCCCACCCAGACGGGCACCCTGGCCCGGCTGGGTTTGAAGGTTGCCGCCGGCCCCTCGGCCGCCGCCCCCGGCAGCCCGGTGGACCGCGGCCAGGTGAGCGCCATCACCGTGGTGGCCCTGCTGGACAAGCTGGTCAACATGATGGAGGCGGTGCAGGACAACCAGCGGCGCATGGAGCAGAAGCAGGCCGACCTGGAGGGCGCCGTGCGGCTGGTGCAGGGCGACGTCAGCCGCCTGTCCAAGACGCACGTGGGAACCTCCAACGGCGTCTGCAAGCTGCTGGAGCGCTCGCGCAAAGTCAGCGGCCATCTGAAGGAGGTGCGCGAGCGCTTGGACAAGCAGGCGGTGCAGGTCAAGAAGCTGGAGGCCAACCACGGCCACCTGCTCAAGAGGAACCACTTCAAAGTCCTCATCTTCCAGGTGAGCGTCGACAAACTGAAAATGGACTTTCCGGACCACCGCCGAGCATTTGCCATTCCCGAATCCTTCTTCGCCGGAAACGTCTCCCGGCCCGTTGCACTCTTTCATATCTTTGGAGCGAGACTTATGATGTCTTTCCTTCTTTCCGTCTCATACCTTCGAAGCGATCTAGTTGCATCGTGGTGCTGAGGAACTGCGGTGGAGGAAGGGGAGGAGCTTCTGTTCGATAGGCCGAAGCCTTCCCCGATTTAAAAGTCGTGCCGCTTCAAGGTACCGAGTGCGCGCGGTTAGATATTTGTGGCGCAGGTGTCGGCAATCACCGGACTGAAAGGCTTCTCGGGCCTTCGCCGCCTGTCCCGTCCCGTGATTGGGCCACTTTGCATTGAAATTTGCCTGCGGCGGCAGACGCTTTTGTGTATTTGTATATTCAGAGTCTCGCTCGGCGCTGGCGCGAAACCAATTGCATGCGAGCTCCATTTAACGTTCCTCAGAGCTGTTCAAAACTTGTCGAGCAGGAACCTGCAGAACTGAACTGACTAATGACTGTGACAATCGTCCCCACCGCGCCAATGACTAAAACAACATTCGCAGCGTTTGGTTGTTGTACGCCTTAGCGGTTAAGGCCTCGCTATTTGTAGGGGTGGGGGGGGGGGGGGTGGATTTCAACTCGGTGGCCCTGCCACAAGCAGTTTCTTTGTCTTTCAAGCTCATCTTGAAACATTCCCTCAAAAATCACTCGTGCGAGACTCTCCGTAACTTCCACGAACCACCCGGGCAAAACCCCAACATGAACTTTGAATTTAGAACCACTGTCCGGTGGATTAGCGTGAACAGAAGCTCTCTGTAAAGGTACCCAGGTCTCAACGGAAGGTAGAAAAGAAAAAAGAAAACGGGTGTGTCTGGGAATGGAGCATTGCGGGATAATAGAAGAGGGCTCTCGGGCTCCGACAGGATCTGCTTTCACCCCCCGCAGCTATTCGGACGGACAGACAGACGGCTCTGCCGTTGGGGGTAACTCGAGACCGCTGCTGAACGTGACATACGCTCTCCACCTTTTACCGTCCCTAAAACTGAGCAACGGGGAAGGACAAAAATCAAGAAACGTCCGTTGCAGAACGCGCTGCACTTCGCCAAGCCAAGATTTCCGATAAAGGGGAAAATCTCAAGAGGGGGAGGAGCTCCTCAATTCGAGCAAATTTGAACTGTATACGAATAGGCGGATCCCGTGTGCTTGCCCACCCGTCAGGTGTGAAAATAACCCGAGTGCTGTACTGAAATTCCCGGACTTGATATCATACACACCCCCCCCCCCCCCCTCCCCAAACCAAAATTCAACCCCCACGACTCGGTCGCCGAGCCGCCGCGCAAAAGCTGTTGTCATGACGGTGTTCCCAGCTCCTGACTCTCAACATCTACTTGAATGAGCCACCAAGTCGTCAATGTGAAGGCCAGGGCGGTATTTGCGTTTGTCCATGTGACTGCTGCATGCGCCACATACGCAGATCCACGAATAGATCAAGTGTAAATGGGTGCTATGGGTCAATTTTGAGCGAGTGCTGTTCAACTGCAGTCCGGACGTCGAGTGGCGAGCATCTCCTGCTCTCAGGAAGTCTCCAAGAACGACGTTAAAAAAAAGTCTATTTTGTTGCCCGTCACTTTTGGTTTGAATTTTTTTTTTTTTTAAATTGGGAAATGAGGAGACGGAAGACGCGGTGGTTGTACCCTCTGTTGTCATGGTAACATACCCGGCATTTCCATGAGACTGACCGATTTCAACCAGAGCGTGACAAGGGGATATTAAACGCATGTGTTGTGTTCGTCATCGTTGTACTGATTGTGATGATCGTGCCGGGGAACCTTTTTTTTTACGAATACCCCCCTGGGAACTTTGCGAAATTAAAAACGGTGCCTTCCTTCTGGCGGATGAACTTACACTCACCCAAACATATCGTGCGCATTTAGAAATACCCGAATGAGTTCCCATGAAGAAATGCAAGTGCACACAAGCGTGTGGCCAGGAAGGGAAGTGTGGGGGGGCGGGGGTGGGGGGGGGGGGGGGGATATTGTTGACACAGCCGCAGCCACCAAGTGCTCTTAACCATCTTGGTTATCTGGTTTCCCAGGTACCGAGGCTCTGTTGTTCACGTGCAGCAGGTGCCAAGAGCGCGGCAACTCCACCGTGTTTTGCTCGCCGGCGGTCAAGGATCAATTTTATTGAATTCGGAAGGGAGCGACTCTTGCTTTTGAGTGACTCATGTTTGTCGACTTTCAATTTATGACTGAATTCCGCGGGATAGCTGGGACAAACTCAAGGTCTCATTCGACTTTGAAAACGGGCACGGACACGGGGGGGGGGGGGGGGGGTGTGTGTGCACGGTGTTGCAGAGGTCACATCAAACCGTGAAAAAAAAAAAAAGTCAATTCGCCTTGCAAAAAGACTCAATGGATGCTTTGGAAACCTCCACTTTGTCTTGTCAATTAGCGCCATGCTGCTAATAGACACTTATGGGCTGACAGTACGCTTATTAAAAGGATGTGTGTGTGTGTGTGTGTGTGTGTGTGTGTGTGTGTGTGTGTGTGTGTGTGTGTGTGTGTGTGTGTGTGTGTGGTGGCGTGTGTGAGCATGCAGTCGTGCAGGTTACCCAATCGCTATTATCATGATGCTTTGGGTCAGGCTTATGCAGTTACAGAGCTGTAAATGAGACTTGGCAAGCCTGAGGGCGAAACTTTAAGTGAACAGGGGGCGGGGTTAGGTAGGAGGGGGGTTGGGGTTGGTCTCGTTTGTTCGTCCCCTTTTTTTCGCCCCTCCCGTCTGCTGCCCAGCTTTTATCACCGATGGTTTTAGTTGGCATTTCCCCCCCCCCCCCCCCAGGTCTGATTGTTGCGTCACATGCCCCGATGGCACACCTGGTTTTGATAACGCCCGGGTATCAAATATGCGGGCCGCGGCCCAAAACCTGGCCCGACAGAGGGTGGGGTGGGCGGTTCCAAATCATATTTCTGTCAGGTTTCCGGAAAAGTTCCCGACAGAATCGTTTGTTCACTTGCCCTGAAGCGACACGCTCGCGGCGCGTCGAAAACGCCAAAGGATGGACTCCCCTCTCCGCATTGATGCCCGAGGGGGGGGGGGGGGGGGGCTCCCTCTGCCGCTCTGCAAAATGGATCCAGAACACTCGTCAGCCTGTACGCGGCTGCTGAAGTGGAAACACTGAGGGCCCCAGTGTATGTGGAAACCACCACCGGTGTGCTGTTGACTGCGCTCGGTCAAACAAAAAAAAATTATTTGACAATGCCCTCTGCTGCTTTACTGCATTCTCTTACATAATGAGGACTAATGAGGGCCTTAATTAGTGCCGCTCTTCCTTCTTTGTTTGCTTTTTATTTTTTTGCTTGTTAGTGTTGGAGGGTTGCACGCACAATACAGTGCAGTTGATACCAAAAGTCGATGCACGGCGGATCAAATGCCACAATACACAATAAGCATTTTATAGCTTTTTTTTTTCACAATGAATGTGACCTATAACCTTATATAACAAGCGGAATAAGTTTGAGAGTGGGAACGGCGATTGAAACCACCTTTTTTTTTCTTTTTTTCTTCTCCAATCAGCCAAACGTGAGAATCGGCTCGCTGCGCACGCAGGTGGTTCACAAGTCAAACATGACGAGCACATACGAGAATCAAAAACACTATCAAACTTATCCGCTTAACCGCTAACCCGGGCTGTGTCCAACCTAGGGCACAGGGGCCAATTGCGGTCCGCCATCCGTTTTCAGCAGCGCGCGACGTAATAAAAATAAAATCAAATTGAATAAGAATATTTGTCAGGGGCCGTAAGGGTAGTTCAGAAAAGGTGAAGGTGGGCAGAATGGGAAGTGGGGAGTCAGAAAAATAGGTCACATTACAACTAATAAATTTGCTTATATACTGTAGAACTTTTCTTTATATTTGAAGATAGAAATAAACCATCCATCCATTATCCCCTTCTCCTCACGAGGGTCGCGGGCGTGCCAGAGCCTATCCCAGCCGTATTCGGGCAGTAGGCGGGGGCCACCCTCAACCGGTTGCCAGCCAATCGCAGGGCACACGGAGACGAACAAACAATAACACCCGGGGAAAATTTTCTGGAGTGTTACATACACCCGCTTTGCATGTTTTTGGAATATGGGAGGAAACCGGAGTACCTGGAGAAAACCCACACAGGCATGGGGAGAACATGCAAACTTTTGCCCCGCTTTTCTTTTTTTGGTCTTAGAAAATAGATCTCTTGAAATTCAAATTCATTCCTAACCTGTGTCCTGAAAACAGGAAACCACTCAAACTCTCAGTGGTGCAGTTTTGCCGACTACTGATTCCAACTTCAGTGATGGCACCGCGCCCATTTTTGAAACGCTTCTCTCTGGGCGGCTTCGACAAGCTCGGACTCGACGGGGTGAACGAGTTGCAACTGAGTCACTGATTAATCTGCAGCGAAAAGACTTTCTTGAATTTGACACCGATGAACGCTTCGAGGCGACACGGGTTTTTGAAAGGAATCGGTTCTCGGTGGCCAGTTCTGTCTCTAGCGAGGGTCAACAAACTTGCCCGTCTCGAGGACATCCAAGTTGTAAGAACCTGAATCCCTTTGTTGGTCATTGTGTTTCGCTGAGGTGTTGTCATGTCTGGTCCATTTCGTTGCACCTGGCGGTCCAGTGACAAGAAAGCTCTTCTTATTGGGATGACAGTGGGAGCTCAGGCTAAGTGGAATTAATGCTGCAGCTTCGCAAACATGAGAATAGCGGGTATTCATCCACCCTTGCTGCCGAAGAAAGTGGAGGGAAGGGTCGGTTATTTATTAGCGGCGGTGTCATGTTACAATTCAGTCGGGGCTTGCTCACAGATAAGCAGCTCACATCGATTGACTGCTTGTTTAATGGCACAAATATATGTTTGCCATTCCATCAGTCATTGACACTGGCGTGCAAACAGGTGTGTGTTCAGCAGCCTCACCCTGGACCTCTTTTGCAGTTGGATGAGTCAACGCAAAGATGTGCCGTCAGAAAGTCCAACAATGCATGCAAAGTCTCAAATATGTCATCTTTACGACAGTCACAGTCAACACTATTCCAAGCAAATAATGAGTCAGATACTTTTGATAGACCCAAGAGCACTTTGAAACTGTCATTAATGCCTTTGCCACATCTCGGCCGGATTACTGTCATGCAATTTATTTTGGAGTCAGCCAATCCTCCATGAAGCGTCTCCAGTTGGTCCAAAATGCTGCCACTGGCTCACTTGAGAGTTCTTTGGAAGATCCTCTTATTTGTTTCCAAAATCTTGACATGGCCTCGCCCCATCTTACCCCTCGGAGCTCCTCTGCCCCTACCCGGTGCCTCGGGTCTGCGGACCAGACACCGTGAGAGGTAGCGAGAACTAAGCGGAGGCTCAGAGGGGATGGAGCCTTCTCCGTTGCCACTCCCTCACTTTGGAATGACCTCCCACGAAACATTCGGCAAGCCCCCTCGCTGCCCATCTTTCACACGTGTCATTTTTTTATTCCTTAGCTTTTGACTTGATTTTTAGTTCTACTGTCTTGATATGAAATCATTGTTTTATTGTTTGTTTTTGCATGGATTATTTTTGTTGTATACAGCGGGGCTTGCTTTCAAGTGCTCAAGAAATACACTTGGGATTGGATCCTTTCCCAGGTCACTTTGACCCAAGTCTGTACGGAATGGGGAAAAAAATGTTTCTGTCATTTTTGACACCTTTACTAAAGATTTCAATGACGATTTTGTGCATTATGATTCAGTGGCTCGTTGATGCTAAGTCATCCGAAATAAGCTTGTTAATGTCTTATGTAACTCACCTACTGACAATTATATTGTAAATCTGTGAAATAAAGCAACTACGAGAAACTACTTTTTCAGTCCATAATTCTTGCCTGACTTTAACCCGCAACAGCACAGGGGGGCTGAATCCACAAATCAGGTACGTGCTCGAAAAGCCAGAGACGTCCTGGGTAGGCTGCAAATAATGAATATAATGCACTATTTAGAAACAACACCGCAGTTATCAAAACACAGCGACATACTGCAGAGGTTGAACTGGCGAAGATGGCACTCTGAAAATGTGCCACATTAGACCAAGTTGCATATACAAAGATAAGGCAGGCTTACCTCTGAAAACAAGTATTTATCCTCCGGTCTCTGGAACTGCCGAGGCGACATACTGTGCATATTTTGCATGTTAAGCCTGTCAACACGAAAACGACGCCAGGCTCGAATGTGCCACTCACACGGTTGACATTTTTGCAGTTTTCATGAATTCTGAGTAGCGCCCCCTTGGCACTTTGAAAAAAAAAATGTAATTCCGGCACTCGTTTCACAGGTTTCCACAAAACTGGGTGGAGGCGCCAATCAAAACCGAACACGGAAAATAGTCTCAAGGACCCGTGCGCGAAAATCGTCCATTTTGCTTTGGGCGAATCAAAAGCCTCCTTGCTTGACTTTGAACAAGGGAACTCGTCCGAGTCAGAAACTCACGTGTGAACCGAGCAATGAACAAGAACCCATTCTGCACCTTTTTTTTTTTTTTCCAAAGCCGGCTGCTGATGAACATTTTGTACTTTGGGCTTTGTGAGAAGCTCCGCATGACACATCTCTGCGCCTAACCGGGCCATGACATCCAATACAGGACAAAAGGAAACATTCAAGTTCTCATTTTCATTCAGAGGGCAAAAAGAAAAAAAGAAAAGCCCGCCCAAATCAAACATGTCAGATAACTAGATGACTTCCCGGGTTTATCTTTGGACGCTGTTACGCAACAGCCACTTCACGCTGTAAACATGACGACAATTTGTGGCGCGGCCTTATCAAAAAATGTTCTCCCAACAAACAATGGTGGCATTTATATTTGCTGATTTGAACGGTACTGGCGCTATCGCTTGAGGCGGATTGAAAGAAAACAGCTCTAAGCGATTGTCCGAAACACAATAATAGGAAATGTCGGGGAATGTCTTGATTATTCTTGATTTAGTTTTTATTTTTGCATCCATCGTACAGAACATTTGCATCGCTCGGACCGTTGACGTGATGAACGCTCTCGAGGACACGCGGTATCAGATGATTCCATTTCCTTTCCCTCTCTTCCCATTTCCTTGCAACTCTCCACTGACGAGCATGTTGGGATGACCTTGAAAAGGACTTCCTGAGACTGCGAACAGGATCCACGTCCGTGACATACCGTATACGCTGATAAGGCAGATTTTCTCAATCACTTGAGCTCAGTTCCGCTTCCACAAAGGACAATGAATCGAAATGGTGAGTTAGGGAGTCACGACGAAGTGAGGGCTGCCGTCATTTGGCAAGTCCGCCCCCCCCCCCGATTCGGTGTCAAAAACGGAGCTGGTTCTTAACCTGAAAATCTGGCTTCTTTGTTACGTTTTTTTCCCCCTGTTGTGTATAGTGTGACATCAACAGGTGTGTCCCTTTTTTTCTTTTGTGGTTGCATTGTGCAATAGTCTGTCATGACTTCCTCATGCCCAACTGCCCATTTGTGCTGCATCATTCCGCCCAGATTGCACTGTTATATTTGGTCAATAAGCAACAAGCAATCATCTGAGTTCATTCATCCCTTCGACTCCGTCCTATCCTGTCCTGTCCCACCCTGATCGGTTCAATTTGAACAATACAAGAAATGAAAACTCTTACATAAGCATTTTCTCACTCGGCTTAACTTGCTATTCATGCAAACGACGCCTCCGCATCGGAAAATCTGGATCGGAAAGCTTGCCACGTATGATGTAACGAGCGCGGCCGGGGAACAACAAAGTTGTTGTCACATGAAATTATCTTTGTTGTTTGGCTTCTTTCCAAATTGATGTACATTTCTCTTCAATCGGAGTGTTTCTAAAAATGTCTGACATCGAACACGTCTGGTCATGAATGCGGAGACAAAAAGGGGCGCGCATTGACGTGTCACATCGCATCTCATTCTGAGTGGCTGATAACTATTTGTTTTGAGGCTCATTTCAAATGCTGCGCTTCCGGTGCCAGACTACCCGGCCTAACTGCACCTTACCAACCTGTGAGCAACAACAAGATCTGTTAAGGTAGCAGGGACAAGGTTAAAATAATGAGGAAGTACCTGATTACTTGTCGTTATATTCCTTCATTTTATAAAAGTAGTAGGGCGGATAGACAGTTGGGAGAAATGTTGCATTCATTGGCATGTCAGCTGTCTGTTATGGTTCTGTTCCATTTGTGACCAACAGATGGCATTGGACGGCTTCTTCTCCAGAGTCGCACCTGTTGATTATCATGTTATAATTAAATGATTTATTTGTATTTTTTCTGTTGAAAGGACTGCCACTCCGACCACTCGGCGTCAATTGTTGTTCTACTGTCATGGGTTTTTGTTTGTTTGTTTGTCTGTTACTTTGAGTTCTTTGGGTTTCCAGGACTTTGTATGATGGATGTGGTTTTTCCAGTGCGCCACTGTAAATGTTTCCGTTCATATACTTTGTTCAGGACTCCCCGGTTCTCCTGCCTCCTTGCCGTTTTTTGGGTACTCAACCATCGCCCAACCTGACACGATATTTCCACAGTGCGATGTCAGTGTAGCTAGTTGGCGGTAGTTTTGTAACATTCTGCCCATCCTTTCCTTCCGTATTTGTCCTGTTTGGCTGAGGAGTCGTCCATTATGGTCACCTTGAGGGGTTTCGAGGTTGTCTTTTTGCACCTCTGATTTTGTTTCGTTCGTCGCTGTAGTATATAGATTATGTATGGGCCAAAAGACTTCCAGAGCATCTGGTCCGGCCGGTCTTGGAGTAGGGGTTAATAACACCCCGTGGAAGGCGCGTTGCACAGTTCCTTAAGAACCTTTGGCATCCCGTCCCTTGAAGCACTCCGAGAATGTCTCGCGAGCGGCCCTGCATTCTTGGAGAGGCAGCCATTCCTACACGCGCCAACGATTATTTCTTTACGTTTTGATAACCGTCAGAAGGTTACTCGTCTCACTTTGTGGCAATTGAGATTTTGCATGCCTGATTACATTGATGGACTGACTGACAGATGGGAGAAATTGATCCAAAGCGATGACTCTCTGGGCACGACGTATTCTTCAACTGGCACGCCCTTGGTTCGTGACTCCACAGTGATTTTGATCTTGGTTTACGTCCAGATCAACTGACGCGAGACATTAAAACAGACATCCAATTGCAATGGCCTTTCTCATGTAAAGAGAGCCACTGGATACTCATGAACCACTGGGGCAAAGCTTGTTACGGATTAGCATTTGCAGAACAACAGAGTGTGAACCATGAAAGCAATGCAAACAATTTTCACCTGTCGGGGCAGCATTTCAGACACGACACTTCATACATGTCATTCGTGTGCGGATTTGCGCATGTCAGATGCCAACGCTGTTGGGTTTTTATTGTATCCGTGCATTCGCATCAACTCAATCCAACAATGATTGTCTTTGACGTGGTCGTTTTTCTGTCTGACTCTATTCAGTTATTTCATTTTTTTTTTAAAAGACTCCTGAGCGGTTTGTAATCCTCTTTGCGTTTCATTCCTTTCTGAACAGGAAGACAATGAGATACCTTCCAGTGTGTTGGTCAAAGATTCCCTCAAGACTCCACAACCAAGCCAGTATGACGCAGAGTCCACTCAGCCCGACATGTCCGTCGCCAGCTCCGTTGACGGTCTCCAGACCATCAGCCTTTCCTCAGATGAGGATGTCTCCGTTGACAGAGCGGAAGGAGAAGAGCTGGAGTGCGGGGCCGCAGGGGGGAGCTCCTATATGTTTGAGCGAAGGTCTGACAAGTTCAAGCGCTCCAGTCTGAAGAAGGTCGACAGCATCAAGAAGGCCTTCTCGCGCCAGAGCATCGAGAAGAAAATGGCACAGATCACCACCAAGATCGTGCCGCCGGAAAAGCGCGAAAAGATCATCAGGACCCTCAGTCCGACCCACCCCAAGAGCCCTTCCGCTAAAAGCTCCACATTCAAGGTGTCGCCCATGACTTTCAACGTCAAGAAAGTGAGAGATGGCGAGGCTCCTTCGCAAGACCTGGCCTCCGGGGAAGAGGCCCACGCGGAGATGGAGCCACTGGAATGCTTGGCCGGAGATATGGCATCGGACGAGAACGCCGCACGGAAGAGTCAATCGATGGCGAGCCAGTCCGCCGCGGGAGGCGTGAAAGCGGAGCTGACGATCAACGGAGACCCGCCTAGCATCCAGTGCGAAACAAACGGCAATCGTTCCGCCGGTCTCGCCGTCTCCGAGCGCGACGACGACGTCGGCGAGAATAAAGATGACGAGAAAGATGAAGAAGCAGGGGAGGCCCGCAATCATGAAGAGAAGCAGCCCCTGACAGCGGCGACAGAAACGGCTGCTGTCAAGCAAATGTCCTAATCACTGCTCCGGGTTTTCCTACGGTCACCGAGTAGGAGTCAAAAGTTTCTCGCTAGTATACAGGAGTAGAGTTGGTCCAAACATACTTCGATTGTCCAACTGCACTGTCCTCGGTAGACAGGGCTGGGTCGCCATTTTGGAAGTTTCCCAAAGAGCGCAAAACAGAGTTGATGTTAAAAAGGAAACAGTGAATTTGTGAATAGCGAAATGAAAATAGGCGGGGATTTGATTTCATAGGAGAAATAGAAGAAACTAGGATATCCGTTTGTCTCGTAACTACTGTACGTCACGATTGCAAAATCTTGTCATTTCTGTTGCGGTGAAAGTGGCTCAGTCTAGGCGTCCACCAGTAGCCCAAGTTTCCGGTCGCGTCCCACTTGGACATCACGCTCACGGAGTTCGGCGATTGGCCGTTGACTACACACGCAGATTTACAGATCAGAAATATTGAACAGGTTGAATGTTTACGATGGCCCCACCTCAGAAAAAGTTAGCCGGATAATCCTTAGACGTCCGATTATTGGACCTTTGCTGACTTTGATCAAACTTGAGCTGGGAATCTGCCCGGTTTATCGGGAAGGTAACGTTCCAAACGTCGCGCTAATCGAGGCTTCTTGAAAATGGTCCCATCAGCTGCTGCGCACAACTTGGACAGCAGCACATCGCCGAGGCAGTGGTCCAGGTATGCCCCTCTCGCTGGGCTCATCTGTCTCTCTACTGAAAAACAGCCTTTGTTCTGGCCTCTTTTGTTCCCCATCTGAAAACGAGTAAATCTTTGGCAACAAAACTGTGGAGGTAGTATGTTGCCAGGTTATGCAAGAGCAGGAACGGGGAGCCGGGGGCTTACGTTTGGAGACTCTCTATTCTCTTTTCGAGGAAATAGGTGCCCAATTTTACACTACTGGTCGAGAGAGCTAACTGGTCAGGTATCTCAGCAGTAACTTCACATCATCCCCAAAGTTGTATCACCGCTAAATATTGGTTGCGCATTTGCAACACAGACGAATGTTGTAATCACACTTCAGAAAATAGAATGTTGAAAAAAAAAAAAAACTAAAGTCCTGCAGATATGTATTGAATGATGACTTGCTCCTGGGCGGATTCAAACCTCGAGTCGCTCTTTTTTTTATATATATATTTTTAGCTTATCTTTTAAGTGACTGCCTCTCCTGCGGTGACATGCAACAGCATAGTCCTGCAAGCGTCTGCAACGTGCACAAGCTGGTATGAGTAATTGCACTCCTGAAGGAGTGGATTCCTGTGATTTGAAGAGATAAGACCAATGGTAAAACATGCCCCCCCCCTACCCCCGCTCTCTTCTTCTCTTCTGCGGGGTTCTTTGACGAAGACCGTCTTGCAAACATTTTGCATTGTCGAGGTTAAACACAAAGGCGCTCCTTTTAAATCTACTTTGCTCCCGTGAAAATTTCAAAATAAACAGATTACGGAAATTTGACTGGGTGTACAAATAGCTGCGAAATGACCCAAGTAAATATTTAGTTCGCGACCTCCTGTATTTCTGAAGATGTGTCTGTTTTTACATAGCATCTGGCTAAATTGTTGACGTGCAGGCGGGTGGGTGTGGGGGTGGAGGTCGCATTTGGCCAAACGTCTGAGGCATGACAAAGTGTGTTTCCATCAAGTGCTGCTTCTACAAGAGAAAGTACAATCAAATCTTTATGGCTGCTTGCTTTCTGGAGTTTGTGGGCTATGTTTAAATTAGCCAGCGGTGGCTTTGCGCGATGCATTTGCAGTCTGGACAGGGAGAGGTGAGCTTTCTGCTACGGGCGGGGGGGGGGGGGGGGGCGGCCTCTAAAAGAAGTGAAATTTGTTATCGGTCACTTTTTTTTTTATTTTTTAAATTTGTCTCAAGGCATTTGAAAAGTGGCTTAGGTGGCAACATTGAGCAGCCCTCCCTTTGCGGCAATGCCAGACCTTCGCCCCCGGTTGTCATGGTAATGAAATCATGAAGCAGAAGCACCCACCCAGGACAAAGCAATTTCAACCAGACTGCGTTCAGGGATGTTCAATGTGCTGTAATGATATATTTTGACCTTCAAATGTCAGAACTTTTCATTAGGACACCTAGGAACTGTTTTATTTTGTGAAAAAAAAAAGTACAGCATGTCTCCTTACACCTGTATTTCTCCGTTTGCTCATCTGGTATCGAATGGGATCAAATAAAGTTAGACTTGCAGCCACACACTGTATTATTCTCTTTTTCTATTGAATATAATCCAAGTTCAGCATGATATCTCTTCTTTTCTTCAACTAATATGTAACACTTTTCTCTGTACAATTGGTGCGGTCCAGTGGTTTGGATCTTACATAAAAGTAGGATATTCTCTGCTTCTCATCCTTGATTTAACTTTGCTGTCATTGTTTTCGTTTGAAGAAAAAAAAAAAGTGTCTGTTTTTATATATGTCGCCCTACTGTTGGTCTGAAAACCAGACTTTGTAATCTTTGTTCTTAACATATTCAGTTCTAAATAAATGTATTAAAAAAAAATTTAAAAAAAAGAAATACGGCCATGGTGTTGCTTTTCTACCTTCACTGGATAGAAGTTAAGCGAGTGGGAAACCAGCAGCGCCTTCGCTCCCGTTGCATACATCTTGTGAACGTTTTCTTTCAAACATTAGCCTTGTCTGCCACAATAAAGGAATAAAACGCAAAGGTTTTCTTTGTCATCTTTGCACACTTTTCAAGTCAAATGAAGGGCGTTGCTTTTCACGCTGCAAATACCATCAGGGATCAAACTGGCTTAAATCATCAATGCAGCACTCCTTAGCACTACAACGGGCGCTAACATGTTTGACAGAGTAGCGAACAAAACTCCTTAATATCCCTTGAAGTTGGTTATGACTCACGTCTTGACTAAATTCAGCGATTTGTATGTGAATCCTTGTGAAGGCGTCTGCATTTTCATAACGCAACCCAATGCCACCGTATAAACTCGGTGAGTAACAGCCCCAGGAAAGTTTGGGAAAATGTGCTAAAAACATTCCTGTCAGTTTCACAGCCAACAGGAAGTTGTGTGGACGTGTCTATCATAACAGGAAGCTTCGAAAGGTTTCATGAATCAATGACTGAAATTGAACAGGAAGTCGGCCATGTTGTTTGGAAGCAGCCATTCGGGTAAATCCGGGGCTTGTTTGTTTGTTTATTGAGCATATATAGTACACGCAATAACAGGTTGACAAAAGTCAAACAAAAAATTATGAAAGGAAAATTAGAAAGTAGATAAAAGAAGAAAACACACATCATCACAGTTGTATGCTCAAAGGAGTAGGAAGAAGTAAGTAACTTATCTAGTCCTACCCCTTATTTTGTAGCAATTTGAATTGATCATTTTTCAAAACAAAGAAGAAAAGAAAAATCTACATATCATCAAATACTTTTACCCTTATGTATACTATACTATTCTATTTATACACCGTTTGGTTTGTATATATATAGTTGTTGTTCTTAAATGATGAACTTCTTCTAGGGAATTCGGCCGAATCGGTCTAAATCTGAAGGCAGTGGCGGGCCGTGCATTTCAACCTTAGGCCTTCAGTGACGTCGCATACATGAACACAATATCGGCTCGTCAGGCAGCACTTCATTTCAGGAGCATTTAAAACCATCAAGTATGCATTCACAATTAAGAGCAGGAAACTAAATTGACAGATATTGTCCAAAATAAAAAGATTTTAAAAAATACTAAATAAAATGCCACCCAAATGACGCTGTGTGATCATAAACAAGTCTGTCCAATACATTGCGCAATGTCGCAGTTTCATATAAGACACCAAACACACAATAACAAAACAAACTTTTCTTTGAAAATAAAATCAACAGATCATTTGCATTTTGAGAATAGGCTGTACAACAGCAAATAACTGAAAATGTTGAGCAGCTGAGATTGAACGAATTTTAGTGCAGGAAGCTGACTACAATGCGCCATTATAAGTTGCAGGTGAGCTGATTTATGTGATACATTTTTGTATCTTTGTCATTTTATTTGGTGACCATTAATACTAACGAAATAAAATAACGAGAAGAAATGTAAAATAAAATTCATTTACTCACCAATGTAGTGCCTGTTCACTGAGCTGCAGATCTACGCGAGTGTCCCCAAACGTTTTTAAACGCACCGTTGCTTGTAAGTGCACAGCCGTGCTCTGATGTTTCCTTGCTGCCTTGGTAAAACAACTTCAATTGGTAAATCCAGTTGAAGGTCAGTCTTGAAAATTGTGTGGAAAGTAGTCCTGCAAGCAGATCAACGTCTTCTCCTTCGGCCATTTTGGGTCAAAATGCAGCAACAGCTCCCTCTACAGGTGCGAATCCAATCACCGAACGCGCACTGCCAGTGTCGACGTAAACCCTTCCAGCTGGCCCTGGTACGCAGACTCGTGATCTGATTGGCTATTGCAAAGACATTTGGGTGAGGCTAAATTATGAAAGATTTGTGCTCAGTCATCAAACGTGAGCATTATAAAAATGGCTGAGTTGAATCCGTCATGAAAAAGAGTGAGAAGGCTCCCTTCGTCGCGGTTTATCTGGTTGAGTTAAGCCATAGGTGTCAAAGTCAGGTCCTGGAGGGCCGCTGCCCTGCATGTTTTCCAAGTCTCCCTGTTGCAACACATCTGATTCAAATGAAGAGGTTCAATGTCAGGCTTCTGCAGAGCTTGCTGATGATCTGATCATTTGAATGAGGTGTGTTGCAACAGGGAGACTTGGCAAACATGGAGGGCAGCGGCCCTCCAGGACCTGAGTTTGACACCGACTTGAGCTTTGTATAAAAGGCATAGGAGGACGATTAAAACGGTGTGCGAGACATTTAGAGTTGAGGCGAGTGGATTTATTTTGCGGTGCTTGTCTCCCTCCTGCGTTCACATCACAGCAGCGCCTCTCGCACATGTTGAACAATTCACCGAAATCATCGTCTTACTCCACGGAATATTGTGTGATTATTCGTGTATATTTGCACGTTTTGTATGTGTGTGTACACGCTCAAACCCCCGAGCTGTGCTCGACTTGGTATGGGTTTCCAGGGACGCTGGCTGTTATAAAATCAGCATATGCCGCGCTTCTACATGCCGTCACGGTGGCCGAGAGGTTAAGGCGTTGGACTCGAAATCCAATGGGGTTTCCCCGCACAGGTTCGAATCCTGTTCGTGACGTGAAGTATTTTATGTTGCTTTGTGTATTCTATTTTCATGTTACGTGCGTGACTTGCTTAAGAGACAAGGTTCACATTTTCTCGTTTAACGCAAGCAAACGACTAATTTAACGACGTTTAACTTGTGCTGAAATCGTGTACTGTGATATGGTTGGTTGAAGCATTCAGTCAATGTGTCAGAAGCAACTCCATCCACTGTTTATCTTTGTGTGCGTGTGTGTGTGCGTGTATATATATATATATATATATATATGGTTTTTTTTCATGTTACTTTCCAAAGACAAATTGGTGCTTCAGATTTGTGATGGAGTGTTTGCGCTATTAAACATTTTGTAACTATGTAACCAAAGTAACAATGGATCTGTCGACTGGACACGAGTAGAAAATGCATTTAGAAACTAACACCCCCTCTGAATGAGGACAATGGAACATGCCAACCTGTATAAATATCCGACAGCGCTGTGTGACGTACGACCTCCCAAAGCATAGTGGAAGCATGGCTGTCTGTGGCCACGAAAAAACTTGCTTATCTGTCCAGCTGCGTATTTAGGACACATTTGTCGAGAAATGAAAACTTAGCGCGGCAATTTACTCGATTTACTGCCAACTTTAGCTGGCTGCTTATTTATAGAGAGACACACATCGGTTTGGAACACAACCGCTCGTTTGCTTAGACCCAGAAAAGGCAACACAAAGGAAATGCGGTCGGTTAGTATTATCATGTAAATTATACATTCCCTTTTTTTTCAGAGCGAGACTTCAAAACTCATTTAAGCTCTTAAAGGGCAAAATATTTGACTCGGGTTTTGGGATTTTCCAGCCCGGTAGTTACATTTTCAATATAGTATGGCCGTCGCATTGCTAAAAATAGTAACTAACTCTTGATTTTTACATTTATATAACTAAACCCAGCTGCCAATGACGTTTACCATGAAAAGAAACCCGACTCGAAAAATGAAAGAAAGTAGCTAACAACGAGCTAACTGTCGTTGCAGCCAAGAGGGGCTAGTTAGCATTAGCAGCAGACCTATCGCCGTTAAGTTCGAAGTTGGTTTTCTTTTCATTTCGCTCTTGTGACCAACGTCTGTGATTTAACATCGAGTCGGTAATTGTGTACATAAACGAGCGCTGTGAGTGCTTCGGCGTTTCCCATGCTAATATGCTAGCTGGGCTCCTGGTAAAGTAGCCGGTCCCGCCTGTGGCGCTTGCTCGCTCGCTTGCTTGCTTGGGTGGCATCGACACGGACAATGGCAGCGCCCTCGGCCGAGGCGGTGTTCTTGATTAAAGACGTCAAGCCCGGCTCAAAAAACCTCAATATTGTATTCATCGTTTTGGAAATAGGTAAGTGTGAAAAGTGTTGGCCCGCACGTTGGATCTTCCATGTCCTTTGCTCGGATTGCTTGTGTTCTTAAAGGGACAGGCGCGTTTTAGTCATGTCAAGTGTCGAATATTACGTCGAGGGGGTCCCGAGTCCTTATTTTACGTTTAGTTCACACGGCCGTCACGTAACTCGGATTTGTTGGGAAGGTAAGCTTACCTAAGTAGTGAAGTCAGGATTGCAGTAAATATTTGTATGAAAAACTATTCCTGGCCGTCACTGTGAAAAATCTGAAAGGGCCTTTTTTAATGCCGTGCCATAATTTTACATTAACTTCGTGTTTAAAAATATCTCAAATAAGCGAAAAATGTTAAACAATAAAACCACCTCATAAATACGCGAGTAACCAAGGATGCCTTCTTGTGCCATCGTGCACCTTTCACACCCTTGGAACTTAATTTTGGTAAACAAATATTTGTTTGAAAAAACACTTTGCGGTGATAATTACAGCAGTCAAATGAAAAACAAGAGTGGTAACTCGATGACCAAATATTCTTGCACCACTGCGCAAACTAGATAACTGCGTGATATTTGCAACATAGAAAGGGCTAAAAATTACAGTACATATCGGTATGGAAAATACTCCCATAAACAAATTGGAAAACGGTATATGTGGTAGTAACCGGGTGTGCTTTATTGTCATGAAGTGCCATTATGCTCCTGAGCAGGCTAGTTAATTGTGTTGCTTGTCACCCCGAAATTAATTTAGAGTATTTGAAAGATGAGCACTTAGAAGGTCATTAAGTAGACCGCAATGTGGAAAAACTCAAGCATGGCGTTAACTTGATCATTGTATTCTTATTCCACTGTGCCGTTCATGAATAACACCAGGAAAACCCCTCCCTCCACCCCCTCTGAATTATTTTGTTGAAACAGGACGAGTGACCAAGACCAAAGATGGTCATGAAGTGCGATCTTGCAAGGTGGCGGACAAGAGCGGCAGCATCGCCATCTCCGTTTGGGACGAGCTGGGCAGTCTCATCCAGCCTGGTGACATTATCAAACTCACCAGAGGGTAATAAGCCAGCAAGCGGCGGCTCGCCAATTTGTTCTTCGGTGGAATGTCAACGCGCGGCTTCTGTCTTTAGATATGCGTCCATATGGAAAGGCTGCCTGACACTTTACACTGGAAGAGGTGGCGATCTGCAGAAGATCGGCGAGTGAGTAACGGCAGTCATCTACAGAGTCATGTGAGGGACGCACGGAAAAGCAAAACGATCACTTTGCTTTGTGAGGAGTCGTTTTTTTTGTGCCTCGGGTAACGCCCGGAAAAAAAATGTTTTCGACATTAGTCGTATTGTAAGAAAAAAAAGAATTAAGTATTGCAAGACTCGCCATCTGTGCGTATGCACGTGCACCCGTGTGAGCATATGCGCATGCGTCCGTACGTACGTGCAGTATATCGGAGATTAGTACTAAGGTTACAAGAAAGTTGGATAATTGTGAGAACTAGTTTGGCATTGAATATGAGAATAAAGTTGTGTACTTTAAGGATACATTTTGTGCGGTAAAAATAGTAACTACGACGAGATGCGAAATTCTACGTCTTGTCTGGACTGCCGCTTGGAAATATATTCTTTGCAGCCAGTCTTTTCCAGCTTTTCTGGCTTTTGAAGGCGACGTTTCAAGAGCGTTTTCTTGTTCCTTCCAGGTTTTGCATGGTCTACTCGGAAGTGCCCAATTTCAGCGAGGCAAATCCGGAGCTGCTCGCTCAAACAAACCAGCAAAACAAGTCGGTGAGTGACGGCGAGTGACCGCAGCGGAGTTGACCTTGAATTTGCCTCGGAGCGATTACAAATGGAGTACCAGCAAATGGTGCAATTAGAAATATAAATTGAGGGGGATTATGGGGAACAAGACTCCAGTCCACAAGTGCATCCTCCGATTACCGGTGTCAAACTTGCTTTGGAGTCGCGGCGTTGCTCGGATGCCCGTTAGGGCAGTGAATCCACAAAAGTATCGGATCGTCTCATCTCATTATGACTTGTACGCAACAATTTGAGGGATTACTAGTTTTGAAATCAATCGAGTCTAAACTAACTAAAAGAGCTTGTTCAAGTGAGTGTAAAGCGGGGCGCAAAGGGGTTGCAAAATCTCAACGTTGTTGTCACCCATGACAAGTTGACATTTCGGGAGAGATTTCAGCAAGGATCATGCAAGCTGCCACGCCTAATTTTTTCTGTAATGCTTTGAATGTTTTACGCACTTTGAACTTCCGCTCTACAAATAAACTTGCCTCGCTTTTGGCCAACAGGGGAAACCTGACCAAAATCAGAGGGGAAACTCTCCTCCCAATCAGAATTCAGGGACACCATCTGCACCAGGTAAACGGAAATGAAGTACCCCGACAAAAAGAGAATGTAATGATGCCCGTCTCACCGCACAGGTAATGGCGCCATGCCACCGTTTTCCAACAACGGCGGCGGCGCGACGGGCGGCGCCCGCGACTCCGCGTTCGGGAGGCCGAACGGCCGGTCGCCCGGGAACGGGGCGGCTCAGTCTTCTGCGGCCGGACCCCCGTCTGCCACGGCCAAGTCATCGGTTAGCATTAGCAACGGCAGGGACCCGCGACGTGCCAAAAGATGAACTGGGGCAGGGACTCTTGACATGGTCCCGCCTTTTCACCTTCACTTCAACTCAATATTGACTGCTGCCACGGCCACGTGTAGAGTAGCTGCATCGCTCTTTAGCGCGGATGAGATTGTGCCCCTAATTGCTTGCGAGTCTGCGGTTGAGCTGTTTGGAACTCCTTCAGTTGACTTGAGCCCCCCCCCCCCCCTCCCCGCGAGGAACCCACTAAATATTAACAAACACCCCATCCCTGTCCAATTCGGGCAAATCATGCACCCGACTTTTTTCCACTTACAAGTTTAGACCGCTTGCCACAATAGGAGCAATATTAAAGTGGGACCACTCCAAGCTTGACGGAGAAAGTTCACCAAATAAAATTTGCAACTGTTGTCAAACATCGTTTATTTTTTTTATGTACACTTCCGACAGGGGCATTTGCTTCCCGTTGAAGGCCCACACCTCACTGTGCACTGTTTGAAGCAGTTCACTTTGAAGCAACGTATGACCTCAATGTTGCAACGTACTCATTTGTTGCACCAAGCACCTCGCATATTCGCTCTTGGCCTCGCTCCATTTCCTCTCCCACACTGTGACTCACTTTGCATTTCAATGGCAGTTTTATGCGCCCCACAGTGCGCCAAAACTGGATTTACACTGCGGCTCCAACTGCCCAATTCATATTGTGTCTGACGTCGGAAGCACATGAGTATCGAGTAAGGAAATGGGATGTCCGGCACGTGTCGACACAAATGTGACCGTCATGAGCCTCAGGCTTGCCGGTGAGCCCGGAATCATGTGCTGCCGGAACAAGAACAGTATTTCAGTTTCACTGTGTGTTGACACTGCGGGGCCCCGCATGTCAACATGATATTCCGAAATGATCATCTGAACACTTAGTTCCCCCAAATGTACCCACCCCACCCTCCAAAAATATTGTTTAGCAATCCACACGGGGGGAATTCAGGTGTTTCGGCAGGGTTTCAAATGTTTTTTTTATGAAGCCAACGCTCTTTCAAAACAAAACCGGCCGGTGAAATGGAAACATTCCAGGAACGCCTCCCGCCTGAAAGTTTCGACCAAACAGACCTTGTGTTGTGCGCCTCACCTGCATTTCCACCTGCGGCCTGTTGGTGGTCAAGATTCCCCACAGAACAGAGAGGACGATAAAAAAAACGACTCCACGCTCCGTTGCCACGCAGGACTTTTGTTGAACGCGTTTATTTTCTCTTGTTGAAGTGTGCGCGTTGTGTGAAACGTGTGAGCCAACTGAAATACTCCCAATAGGTGATTTTCTTCTTTGGAAAATTACAAAGTACGCATTACGCCATAGGTGTCAAAGTCAGGTCGTGGAGGGCCGCTGCCCTGCATGTTTTCCAAGTCTCCCTGTTGCAACACACCTGATTCGAATGAACAGGTTCAATGTCAGGCTTGCACACCTGATTCGAATGAGGGAGACTTGGCAAACATGCAGGGCAGCGGCCCTCCACGACCTGACTTTGACACTTACGCGTTACGCAGAAAATCAGTCATTTGGGGATGAAATCAGGCCAGGGAGTTGCTCCAATTGAGCCGCAGTCGTACGTCGATCACCTAAAAAGATGGGCAACGCTGCATGGTGATGTTTTGTGTCGTTTTGTTTTTTGTAGGTGATGTAAGTAAGAAGATGTAAAAAAAAAAAAAAAGGTATTGCAATCCCTTTGATTTAAATTTGTTGTAATTTGCTCAGTCAGTCTTTTTATAAATCATCAAATGTTCTGTAAAGTCCCCGTTTCTCTTTTATGTCCACAAACAGCGTGACGGCGTACATCTTATGACAAAACATTTGGCCCGCATGTCAAAAGGGGAAGTGTTTTTGGGGGCCTTTTTGTTCCTTCTTCTTCTTGGGTTGAAGAAAAGCCCAACCACCTGATTCAGTGAAATCGCAAAACGATTCAGCAAAGCACAAAGAAGCCAAGCTGAGGACCAGCCACAAGCATGAGCATGAGTAAGTAACACTTTCTTCAAACTTGAGACACATTGTTACTCGAATTACAAAATGACACGACGGTCCTTTGATTAGCGCGTGAAGTCTGAATTGATTTACGCAAATGGGTAAAAAAAAAAAAACGGTGATGGGAGGAGTGTCCAGAAAGGCCAATTTCTTGTGACACACTTGAGCGCATCGGCTGCCGCACAGGAGCCACCAGAATGACCGGCAAGTACTCAAAACCTTCAAAATGCTTTTGCGGTCCGTTACTGCCTTTGGTTGAAAATGGAAAGCAATTGAGCCACAATTCAATTGAAGGACATTTAATTCCATTGTATGCAGGGGTAGCACGGTGGCGTAGTGGATCGCGCGTTGCGGGTGTTTTATCACTGATAAGCAGAACTGGCAAACAGTCCGTAAAGTAGCCGAATACTCTCGCCTGAAATCTTGCTTTGCCAAAAGTCTGCTGAGATTAATTCAATAAAAACTGTTCGCTATCCAAACTACGGCCCGGGGGCCTTTGGGAGGTTTTTTTTTTCTCCAAATGGTCAGCTAACTTTGCTTTTGTTTCGGTTCAAAATGTGCTCACTGCTCAGTGCGGGGGTTTTGGATCTCATCTGGTGGCCACCCAGAAATCTTGACAATCCAAAACGATTGTCCTTTTCAGTCTTTCAAAAATAAATAGAAAATCGACACATTGGGCACTCTTGCTCTCGGATGAAAAAAAGTGATTGGTTATTGAGTGGCAAGCAGTCCAGGCTTGAGGTCCCTGCTTTTGCTGAAAACCAAGCCTCGAAATGGTCCCAAGTTCTCAACGTTAGCTTATTTGTCCCTACATGCAACGTGACCGATAGGAACCGAAGTCTGACTCGTGCGCAGGCCGTAAGGCACAGGCGTCAAACTCAAGGCCCGGGGGCCACATGTGGCCCGCCAGGTCATTTTATGTGGCCCGCCAAAGCAAATCATGTGTGTCAACTTGCTAAAATCTGTACCGAAAAGTCAAATTGTCACGTGTAATAAATCACGTTGAGATTGTTGCAATAATTTTGTTATCCTGTTTACACTCACTTAAGCAATAATTGAACAAACTATTAGAATTGACTTGACTGTTTTCAAAACTAGTAATCTATGAATTTGTTGTGTACAAGTAATAATTTTGTAGTTTCACTGTCCTAACGGCCCTCCGAGGGAAGCTGGAACTGCAAATTGGCCCGCGACGAAAATGAGTTTGACACCCCTGCCGTAAGGCCGCACGGATGTTTATTGAGATGGACTTCTTGTCCACCCCTCCAGATCTAAGCTCGGCGTCCTACACCATCGACTTTGGCTCGGCGTACGACGAACTCAACTTCACTTACAATGACACCGACTTCGTCCTCAACCCCGAGACGCAACCCTGCAGCCCGTTCACCATCCCGGAGGCCGCCGCCGTCTTTATCAGCGTCTTTTACGTGGTCGTCTTCCTTTTGGCCATTCCTGGGAATCTGGTGGTGGGCCTCGTGATCGGTCTGAGCAAGCAGGCGCTCCCGCCTTCGGACCTCTACCTCCTGCACCTGGCCGTGGCCGACGTGCTGCTGGCTGTCACGCTCCCGTTCTGGGCCACGTCCGTCACCAAGGGTTGGGTGTTTGGAGACCAACTGTGCAAAGTGGTCACCGTCGTCCAAGAGCTCAGCTTCTACTCCAGCATCCTCTTCCTGACGTGCATCAGCATGGACCGCTACATGGTCATCGTCCGAGCCATGGAGGCCCGCCGGTCCGACCGGCGGCTGGTCAGCTGGGGAATCTGCGCCGCGGTGTGGACCGTGGGAGCCCTCCTGTCCTTGCCGGGACTCCTGTACTCGTCGTTCTCGTCCTCCGGTCACTTGGTGTGCGCCGAGTACTACGACCCGCGCAGCGCCGACGAGTGGCGCCTGGCCACCAGGGTCCTCCGCCACTCTCTCGGTTTCATCGTCCCGCTGGCCGTCATGCTGCCCTGCTACGGCGTCACGATCCAGCGCCTCCTTCGCATCCGCGGCGGGTTCCAGAGGCAGCGGGCCATGCGGGTGATCGCGTTCGTGGTGGTGGCCTTCCTGCTGTGCTGGACGCCGTACCACTTGGCCGTGATGACGGACACCTTCTTCCGCGCCAAGATCGTGCAGTACGACTGCCCCGCCCGCTTGGCGGTGGATCGGGCCATGCTGGCCACGCACAGCCTGGGCCTGCTGCACAGCTGCGTCAACCCGGTGCTCTACGCTTTTGTGGGAGAGAAGTTCAGGAGGAGGTTGCAGCAGCTGATGAGGAAGGCGGGCGTCCTGGAGAAAGCGTCGGTGTCCAGGACCAGCAGGTCTTCGCTCTCGTCCGAGATCACGTCCGCGTTCATGTAAAGAACTCGGAAGGGACACTTGCGGAAATCAACAAACTTGTAAATATTCTACCATTGCAATTTCTGTCATCTCCTTTTTTTATTTTATTTTATTTTTTTACATTCTTTCTTGGGTTTTGAATTTTGAAGTGCTTGGATACAAATTGTTGCTTGTGCGAAAATTGAACACGTCAAGTCATTCTGATCATGACCATGAAACCAAAATATTTCTGGGTGTTCATATCATGCTGGGGTGGGAGAGACATGATTAAATTATCCATTGGTGCCTTCGCGCACGTGACATTCACTTGCAGTCTGGACGCAGAGACGTGAACACCTTCTCCAGAAAGACTCCCCCAGGAGTCCCCCCAAAACACAAGATTTGTTGCAAGTCACGTTTGCTTGGAAAAGCTCTCCCAGGTCGTCATGGTAACCAAAGCTCAACTCAACTGTATTTCTAGAGCGCTTTAAAATCACCACCGCTGTACACAAAGTGCTGTACGTGGAGCAAAAATCATTCATAGGACAAACAATAAAACAACACATTGATAACAAAGACGGCAGAAAGCCCAAAACCAGTCAAATGCATTGTACGCCGCCTATACGACCAGTCCAGTGACATCCAATTACATTTCTACACAATTTAACTTCTCTAGTGGAGCTAAGAATTCGGTTATCAAAGGTGGTGTCATGGTAAAAGAAAGACCTCGTTAAACGGCGGCTCAGTTGGAACAAATGCACGGGATGATGCAAACGTAGAAAGAGTACAACGTGCCAACCGACCTTCCGATTACGAGTTGGGAGAGAAACGTGAGAAAATGTGTTTCTCAAGTTTTGCAACACGCGAACGCATGTCAACATGATGACAAAACAGGATGTTTTGTACCACCTCAAGACAAAATGAGCTTTTTTTTTTGTTTTAAATAAGATATCCTTTATTTGTCCCACACTGGGGAAATTTACAGTCTGCAGCAGCAAATTTGGGGGGGTAGAAAGAAGAAAACCACAAAAAGAAATATAGATAAAGAGAGCTGTACACAGTTCAATATAAGTGCAATATAAATACAGATATAGATATATATATAAGCATACATGCAACTTGGTACCTTTGCATTTTAAGTTTTCATGCACTGGTCATCGATGGGGACGATTAACATCCAAGGCATTTTATTGCCCCCTAATGTTCAACTGCTTGTATTGAATCACGAGTGACGAGCCGATCCTTTATTTACAAGACAATACAAGACAACTTTATTGATATGGCGCTTTCACAACAGCAGCGGCTGTCACAAAACGCTTTACGGAACAGTTAACAGATAGGTGTCAAAGTCAGGTCCTGCAGGGCCGCTGCCCTGCATGTTTTCCAAGTCTCCCCGTTGCAACGCACCTGATTCGAATGATCAGATCATCAGCAAGCTCTGCGCAAGCCTGACATTGAACCTGTTCATTTGAATCAGGTGTGTTGCATATATGTTTGAAAGTGCTCGATAAATACAGTTAACTTGACTTATAATTACAATGAGCCTACAATAGTCATACTTTGCCATTTCATAACCTCTTAAACGCGATAGCTGTCCTGTACCAATGCACCACCCTGCGTTCTGCCAAGTTTGGCTTGTCGCACCACCTCCCATGATCGACTGACCCGGGGCTGGCTAAAAACGACAAAGGGGGTGGGACCCTTCGCCGGTGGCAGCTGCCATTGTCAGGCTTGCTGGGCCCACGTTAGTGATTTCCCCCTCCAAACAGGCGGCAGCGGAGGTGGTGGCGGCGGCAGTGGTGGCGGGGTGGGGGGGAAGGTACGCATGGGGTGCATTAGCTCATGGGAAAAGGAAGGCGGGGGGCACTGTCCAAGCCACGGGACGGTGGCTTGACGCTGAGCAGCAGAAACCAAGCGGGACTTGCAGCCTATCAAAGGAAAACGCAGAGAAGAGTCACACTCGCTGGGAATGGTGACCGAGAGCTCGAGAGCAGGGCAAGAAGAAAAAAAAGGCCACGGTCGTCACTTTCAAGAGACACGAGTCAAAGGCGTTGTTATTGCAACGTGATCCAAGGGGTCTCGCACTAAATATACCCCTGTGTCAGAGACTGGCACCCAGCTCCTTCTCCTGAATCAGCAGGTAACCTTTTGGGCTTTACTTCAGCAGCACCGAGGGCATCTGAGAGACTTGAAGGATCTGGAAATTCCAAAATGTGACATCAGGTGTCTCCAAAATTCGACAATTAAATTCGTGCCCCAGCCATAACGATCACTCGGTAACAGAATGAAAAAATATGAAGGGGACGCGTCCCCAAAGAAGGAGGTGGGTGAAGCGCCCCCGAGTGCCGTCGTGCCGCCCAAGCGCTCCAAAGTCAGCCCGGAGCGAACGCTCGCCGAGCCCCGAGGACCTTCCTTTCCCAGCCCGACTCCGCCGGTTTTCACGCGCAAGATGCGGAATGCCGCCGTCGGGACGGGCTGTGACATCCGGCTCAAGGTGACCGTTTGCGGAGACCCCCAGCCTTCGCTGTACTGGTACCACAATGACGAGCTCCTCAACATGGAAAACCAGGAGTACGGAGGCCTCTGGATTCGGGATTGCAAGCCCGGCGATGCCGGCCTCTACACCTGCATTGCGAATAACCACCTGGGAGAGGCCCGCAGCAGTGCCGTGCTGGCCGTCTTGGATCTCGGTGAAGGTGAGCCGCACGTGTCGCATTAGTTCTGACGGTCTCGCCGCGGGAAGTAATAATAATAATAATAATACATTTTATTTATAAGCGCCTTTCAAGACACCCAAGGACACTTTACAATAACAAAAAACACAAAACAATGCGGGTTGAGCAGCGGCAGCCAAAACGCGCCAGCGTTCACTCAACCCGAATGTCAGAAAAGAAACCACAGGGGAGGGAGAGAGGGAGAAAAAAACCCACGCTCGAACTACCCTCATTTTGAGGATAATTTGAGTGAGGCAAAAAAACTCCTGCACAAGCATATGACAGTTACAACAGGTCACAAGACATAAACAATGAAGATGGTGAATCAAGAGAATGTATGAGGGAGGGGGTGATGGTGGGGGACTAGCTTCCGTGCATATTTTCATCAGGGGAAGGTCGAGATAGCAGATGTTGTTTTGGTAGCAGGCTGCCCAAGAATTTAAGACAGCCTTCAGTCCGTGGCTTATGTCTCTTTAGTGGCGTCGATCAGCCAAATCCATGATTTCAGTCAAAATTTCACTGTGTGGCCGAAGCGATTAAACATGGTGGCCACCTTCGGTACTCTGGGGGATGGCCAAACGACAATGGCTGGCCACCTGGTCCATTGTGGTCATGGCTTCTCGAGACATTTGCGCGTCATGACGGACGGACCCGTCCCCGATTCCATGTTCCTCGGCAAAACTGTTGACGGCAGTTCAGATTTCCCGAGAATCCTCGGAAAGGTCAATCTTTCACACAGGCTTGAATTTTTCACAACCGACATCCACCGTCACTCGTTTTTTTTTCAAGACCCAATCTTAGCTGATTGAAGTGTTCGTCAGCGTCGAGTCTGGCCAAGGCGTTTATCATCGACCCTCTCAGCAGAGAAAAGCACGACTCATTTGAAAAGTGAATCTCTTTTACAAAGTCATGCTGAGCGCTGCAGAACATCAACAAAGTGCTGGAGCTGATACGCGCCGGGCATTTTTGTCCAGGCCAAGTCATTTGTCAAAGCAGCAGCTCTGACGCTGTCGCAAAAACGGAATTTAGTGCGACACTTCCCAAGATATTTTGCTGATCGGGCTCAGCTTGGCAGTGACATCATGACAAAAGCCAAAAGAGCAACGTTGACCGTGAAATCTTTCGTTTTTCTGTGAAGCAGCGAGAAACAGATTTCTAACATCCAAACGGATTTTGCCTTTGACAATCCCGAATGATTCAAAAACACAATTTTTCCGAATGCAAAAAAAATGATCTAATACTGCTAGCAGTGATAAATAAAACCAGGAGTGACGATTGCCTTGGATGCTGTAGAAAAAATCCAGCATATGTGAAGTTTATGCTCTTTGCAGTTGATCCAAGGCTATTGGAAAGAAAAAAAGAATATTGTTGCAAAGCAACCCAAATGTCAAATGATCATTCATAATTCACATCTCTCACAGAGTTCTTGCAATATGATCTAATTTTTTCGGCCACAACGGGATGCAGGTTTCTCGTGAAGGGAAGCCATTTTCAATTAAAAAGCAAAACTTTTCCAGCCCAATTTTGCAACACACAGATGAGGGAACAGGAATTTGGGGTGTGAGTCCGAGCTCTCCTGTTCTTGGACTGGTCATCACTCCGTTGCAGGACGCGTACATAAAAACTACCGTCATTCACACTTAGCGTGCATTGACATCTATAGACAATTTTATAAGTTTGTTTTGTAGAGTGAGAAGCGGAGTTCACTCCGGTCCGATCACCAGTCAATTGCAAGTCACATCTCAACAAACGACACCTCACGCTTACATTCACACCAACGCAGCGATTTCATCCCATTATAAGCCGGCAAGGCAAAGATCGCACGCTGCAAATGCGCGGCTCAGTCTCAGTGGTCAAGGCTCTCAACATCGTGCCATTCGTTTTCTTTTTACTCGTGAGTGATGAAACAACAATTTGAGCGAAGTCCTCGGCGAGCCCCCACCTTGGAAATAAGGTCGGACAATCGGTCTCAAAAGTTTCCTCCACTTTAACCCCCGAGTTTGAGCGAGTAGCCGGCTGATTTGCCGTGTTGGTGCTCGACAGCTGTCCCATCACTCAACCACGCTGCCTCAACATTTCTCTCTCGCTCTCTCGCACTTCCAAAACGTCTCTACCGGCTGCCCCCGCGTCCACCGACTCTCTCGTTATTTATATCGCGGAATGTGCCAGGCCTTAGATTTTCTGGATGTTCGCAGGCCGGCGTCTCTCCTGTTACACGGGAAGACATCAGCGCTAATTTTATCACCGCCCGGTCCGACTGCTTCTCCCTTCTGCCTCTCACTATATTCCGTACAGTGTTAAATTCTTCGATTTGCTGAAATTTATTCCCCACCCGATGCGATAATGTCGCCGACCCGCGCCAGTCCAACGTCAAATCGGCAAGACTTTCCTTCTATTTACGAGATCGTAAATATCATTTGTGCAGACTATTTTTCAACGCTTGAGTGGAATTCGAGGAGTCGGAAGCGTGAGGTCAGACGAATCATCGGTATACATCGCAACTGGAGCACCTTCTGATCCGAATTATAGGATATATGCAAAGACTGACTTTCACCAAGAACCCTTAAAAGACAGACATTTTCACCAGGAATGTTTCCGGCAATCAAAAAGTGACCGGGAACGGGTTAAGGTTTTTGCGCAGGCAAAAGTTGAACCCAATGCAGAGAAGGACGAGAGACGAGGCAGTGGAACAGGAGTAATCTTGGGGAAAAAAAAATAATCGACCAGGAAAAAGGGGAAAACTCAAAGTACTGGAAGAAGACGGAACAATCATCAATGAGCAGTCCAAAAGTCAAGATACAAAGAAACAGCGGATGGACTTTAGCGTTTCGTGACGCGACGACGGAAACACGACGTACAACAAAAATGACGCAACGAAACCGGGGAACTAAATCGAACCAAATTGATGAGACGGTGAGGCACACCTGGACGGGATGTTGAAGAGAGAGCGAATTAGTCGACACAAGGAACAGGGCTGATGAGACCGGGTGGAAACAAAGCCCCCGTGAGCAGACAAGACACAAACTTTTACCCATTCACGCCCGCGGACAATTTAGAGCCCTCACTTTGCGCAACAAGTGTGTTTTGCGGATGTGTGAGGGAAAAGAGTACCTGGAGACATCCCGCACTTAGCTGTCCCAACCAAGACTCGAACCCAAATTTCATGGTGTTGAGAAATTCTTGCTTGACCGAAAAATCCCTGGACGCTGGCATATATTGTGACAACTGCTCTCATTGTACTCTGAATTTTTTCTAGTGGCGGGTGGTCGGGCTCTGGTATGAAAATGTTAGCGTTGCTCTGGGCCGCGATGGCTCCTCTCCAGCGTGGTTGGACGCCAGCCTCAACACGGCCTATTCCTCTGGGGTCGTAAGTCGGACTCAACAGGTGGGGCTCCTTTTACACCGTGGAAATCACCCTGCACTGGATTGATCCACCCGTCTGTTAAATGGTCGCGCTTAGCGGTGGTGGTGGTGGTGGTGCGCAAAAGACACCTTTGGGAAGCAGTGAGCCAGTTGCTTTGGAAACAGGGAAATTCTTGATTTGGAGCAGGGCGGGATTATGTGGGATGGGAAATAATCTTCATTTCGGGATGTTTTGGTTTTTTTCACCACTATATACAGTATATTTTTTGTTTGCTATCATATTCTTCACAATTGTAAAAGAAGTTACAGATGATGTGGCCAATTGTAAAAGTTGCTCGTTCGAAGAGAGGCGGTCAAAAGTTGTGTGTCAGTATGAACATTTATATTTACAGTATATAGATCCATTGTGAGACCAAGAAAGGTTTTCTTATTCTTATTCATAGAGATGTGAAAAAACATCAACATGTAATAGTGTCCAAATCGTCGACTTGGCCAATTCGTAGTCTCGCCTGAGCTTCGTCCGGGAGACTCCAAAAGTGAGAGACGAGCTCAGCCTTCACCCACAGCGAGATTTCCTTCTGCTTCCGTTTACCGGACGTATTTTCAGGCCATGTGCGCCGTGCTTGGGGAAGTGCGCCAATCTACCAGTTGATCTGGAAGCGTTGCTAAGCAACGGAAGGGAATCCCGCGCTGTACAATTTGTTCAGAAGCGCGGTCGCGGCGGCAGTTCGCTTCCCACCGTTCGTCGTAACCAAGGCCTTTGCACTATTTTGTGGCAAGTCGTTGTCGACAATCTCGGCAAATGGAAAATGAATTACGTGGAATGTAATGGGAGTGAAAACGTAAACGGGGTACGTTGACAAGAGGTTCACCTGTGTGTGTGTGTGTGTGTGTGTGTGAGATATATAGATATGTTTATAAGTTTACACTTGTCTAGGCAACCAAGTTATCAATGCTCCATCTTATCAGTGTTCCATCAAGGCAGAGAAGCGTGGAGCAGTGTGTAGGTTTTTGCCCATGATTTGCCGCCTCTCTCTCTCTCTATCTCTATCCCTTTGATAACGCATCTTCGCCGCATCACACTAGATGAGGAAAAAGCCGCAGATGCCCGGCCAGCAAGGGGTGGGGGGACAAAAAAAAATTTAAAATCATGAGAAATATCAACCAATGCTGTCGATGGCTGGCTCCCTCCCACTGTTCTCCTGCCCGCCTGTGGATGTTTGATGCCTGGAGGTTGGAAGGCAGCGGGGGAGGATGCTCACACCGTCGCTGGCCGCTGTGCGGACAGGGGGCGACCGCGCCGGAAAATTTGCATCCAAGCAACATTCCCGCACACCGGCGGAGGCTTTTAAAGAAGGCTTTTCACCAACGGATTCTCCCAGAAGAAGGAATGCCGAGTGTCTTGGGTGGAATTTATGACATAACGAATCAAGTGCCTTCTCGCCAGCTGAGCATTTTGTCTTCAAGTTGATTTCCGCGAAGGTTGCGGGGAATTCCTTGTAGTAGTAGTAGAGGCGATGCCGGGAGTTTCCCTGAAAAAAATCCTTCAAAGTAGTGATCAGGCAAGTGATTTGGAATTCTGTTTGATTTTGTCGCCTTCATTTTCGATGTGGTACTTCTGTGCCGCTTTGACCGTGAGCATTTGTAGCTGTTGAACAGTTGAGTTCATTCCAACTCACAGTTCTGAAGTTGCAGGTTCGACTTTCCTCTCCGGCTTCCCCGTGGGGCGTTCATACGTACTCCGTGTGCTTGTGTTGATTTCCACGAGGTGCTCCGGCTTCTCTGCCGTGCTCCGAAAGCACAAACTCATCTCTTTTCGTTGCCGTTGGCGTTTGTAAATGCGTTGCCCAAAGTGGGTTGCCCGCACGATCCGTGCCAGGCGTAGTTAACAGGTCACCATGACAGTTCGAGTCTGTGGCCAGCGATAAAGTCGAGCCACTCTTGTTTGTCCAGCTTCCCATTTTGGCTGACTGGGCAGATTTCTGTTGAAACTCACTCGCCGATGCTGTTCTGATCGTTGGATTGAAGCACTTTCAGATAGGACTGGGTTCGAGTTACCGCCGTGCCTCATAGACAGTTCAGCACAACGCATCCCTGCGCATTCCTCCTCAAAATGCTCCCATTCTCACTTTGGACTTTTAACGCTCACTAATTTTCTTCAATGCCGAGAACAGATTTGAGCTCACAGTTGGAACTTAATGGCTACAATTCAATCCCAAAGTATTGGAACGGTGAGGCCGCTTCCTTCACTTTTGTCATCGCCTGTAGACAGTTGGTTTTCAAAAACTGAGCGCGAGACACCAGATCAGCATTTTCAGCTATCTTTACGTTTGGAATTGACGCACAACTCCGCAGATGGCAACAAACACAGTTTTCATTTCGAAGACCAGGTTGGATGAATAAAACATGTCGACGCTCACTTTCAGTTTTGGGTGACAGTTCGACAACTTGAAAAGCAGAGTGTGGTGATGTCAGTGACAATCTGCAGAAGACAGGAAAGACGCTATCGCCATCTCCCCGTTTTCAGCAATTGAACTAAACAAACAAAGGAGTTGATCTTGGCCAAGAAATGGAAGGTTATGGACGTGCCAGGTCCATTTCCAGACTTAAACCCAGTCAAGCATGCATTTTTTTTTGCAGGGATGAGGGAGACCAAAGAGGAGACTGAGGGAAGTAAAATTTCTTCCAATGCTTTTGCTCACATCAAGATGTGGTCTTTAATTCGATGCAAAAAGGATTAGAAGATAAATTGTATCCCAAAAGCAGATCCAAATCCATGAATGAAAGATGAAAAGATGACGTTGAGTTTGGCGTTATTGCAAAAAGGTTTCACCTTTGAAATATGAGCCCTCAGTTCAGCATCTTTGAAGGGATCGTATGAAGGATTTCCCTCAAATCTAAATAGTAAAAGGATGCGCGGCTTATCATTATGAAGCATTCGGGTTGTGTCCTGCAGACTGCGGCTTCTGGATCGTCGTATGCCAAACACCATAAACTAATTTTATTGTGCTGTTCTGAGTTGGAGAGTGTCAACGTTGGTTCTTTACCCTAGCATGCACATTGAAGCAACGTGTGTGCTGTTTTCACTGCTGGTGAAAAAGAAATACCTCCGTTTATGTAATCCCGCCTACTATGAAGCGAGACGCCGCGAGAGCAGCCAATGACTCAGCGCTTCTTTCTATTTTAAGGCCCGATTGTGTCTAAATTCCCTCTCCTCATGAGCAAATCAGAACTAAATGTGGTTTTCATGCTACTATTTCTCTGTTCATACTTATTGTATTTTAGAATCAGACAGCAGTGAGGACGAAGGGGAAGACCAATTTGAGACCAATGAAAATCGTGTGGAAAGTGAGGACCGTGCAGTGCACCCAGGTATCCATCCGCCTTGTCTTCATTTATACGTTCTCTGAAAACTTGCATGACACACAGATGAGAGGCTCCTCATATCCAATCAACGTTTGCATTTTTTGAAACGCAGTGATGGACAAGTGTGCAGATGATGAAACCAGAGCATGCGAAGATTTCACGAAAGCAAGGCAAGACTTCTCTTTGTACTTGAAGTTCATTTTTCAGAGATTTTAAATGATTTGAACGGTGATCCAAAATCCGCTGGACTCTTGTCTTTTAGGAGCCAGTCAAATGATTGTCCAAGAGGTTCTCCACGAGAAGTTCTCCCGCCCCCGTCCCCAAGACTCGTCAAACGTGCCTCCACCTCTCCAATGCCAAGTCGCTCCGGTTCGACAACACCTCTCAGCTTGCGGAAAAAAGTTGCTGCACCAGCTGAATACCAAGACACGGTGCCTGCTGAATTTGAAGAAAAGGTTAAAATGCCCAAATCCCCAAATAACACCCAAGATTCACGCCCGCAAACTCCAGTGAGCGAGTACTCCCGGAAAGACTTGACTCTGAGACCATCACCGAAGCTTACCAGAGCAAGTTCCAAAGTTTTTGAGAAGGTCCGTGACTTGGAAGAGAGAAGGCGAAGCCTGGACGAAGGTTCCGTATCAGGGAGATCCTGGGCAGGGTTCAATCGAGCGGGCTCCGTCGACTCGGATGACGGTGGTAGCCGTCTGGGTATTTCACGAGAAAGTTCCAGGGAAGATCTGAGAGAGGCTCTCAAAGAAGACGCGGCCGAGCGCAGATCAATGTTCAAACAGAGGGCTGCCTCGCTCGAGGAGAAACCTCGCTATTCTCAAAAGGTACAGGACATAGAGAACAAGTTCACGCAGGAGCTGCAACGTATCAAAAAGCTTGTCGGTAAACCCCATTTGAAGAAATCCTTTTCAACAGAACAGCTCACCTTGAAGGCGAGGCAGCGCCAGCCTTTCAGGAAAATCGAACCTATTCCCCCGCAGGTCCTTGAAAGACTTCAAGAGAGGGAACGATGTCAGTGGGCAAAAGAGCAAAAAGGACTCCATCCGGGACAGCAAACGCCAGAGCAGCGGCATTCCCTAGTTCAAAACAGCACAAGTACCGGTATCACAAGAGTAAAAGAGGCCACTGAGTCAATGCAGTTATCGGACTTGGCGGGAGTACGATCACTTTGGGACCTGAGTCGAGTCAGCCCAGTTACTGAAATAATTCAGAGGTCATCATCGCCGGCCTTATTCCAGCAACAAACGGGAGACTCACAGAGTTTGACGAATCTGGAAACGACTGCACAAAAACTTGAAATGAGGCCCCCAAGTCCGATGGTACAAAGGATTTCAAGGAGCCAAGAATCTCCGCGTAGCCCTGAACTTCCAACGCCAACGCAAGGTCACGATACGGCAGGGAGAACGAAGGCGACAGAAGTAACGTTGAGAAAAGTTGAAAACAGGCCTGATAGTCCACTCGTAAAAAAATGTGCTGTCCCTGCTCAAGATACAAGTCATCAAACAGCCCCAACACCCACGGGCAGGGTACGAGCCGATCCACCAAAGGAAAAAACCGAGGTGGCTCTCCCAAAAGAAGCTCCAACTAGAAGCATCCCTAAAATTGTTGTGGAAGGTGAAGATGTTCCCAAGGAGACAAATGAACCCCGACAAGCCAAAGGACAACAGCCGAAGACCAAAGTCAAACATCGTCGTCAACGAGCAGCGTTTCCTGAAATGGGTTGGACATATTTTCATCATTTTGCAGTCTGCATGTTGCCATAGAAGTCACACTTGAACCTTTGTTTACCTTTCGTGATACTGCAGATTCCTCAGATGATTCCTACGTGTCTGCCGAAGAGGACCCAATGGAAGCACCCGTCTTTGACTTTCCTCTTCGAGATACGATCGCCAAATGTGGCTCGGATGTGCTACTCAAATGTAACATCTCCGGCACGCCTATTCCTGAAGGTATCAGATGAAAAGCTGTCCTTGAAGAAGACATTAATTCAGTTCCCAGTTCGCAGACATTCTTTGGTCATTCAGGTCCTCCGAAGGCCACGTTTTCGGCCGCACAACGTCACTTCCGGCGCGACCTCGACCGCATGTGGTGTCCAAATTCACGTTAAGCCCGTCCAGATTAATCAAGGTTTATGCGGTCGACGGGGGTTATATGAGGAGGACTCTTTTCAGCCATTGAAGGAACCAACCTTCGTTCCAGACTTTGGAAAATACCCCCGTCGTGCCGGAAGTGACGTCGTGTGGTCAAAGGACGCAGCCTGTGAATTTGGACACAGTTAAATGACCGTGGCAGTTACTATATACGTTAACTGTTGAGAAAAATTCAGAAGGGCTCACTTAGAGACGCATTTTCAGGATAACAAAAGATTTGTTTTGTTTTCATGCTAGATTTGGTGAGCAGGCACTGATTACATACAAATAAAAAGACTATTTCCATAGTTTGTCCTCTTTGAGGAATGCACACGAAGCAATCTAACATGCTGAATAATGCCTGATGCAATTGTGTTGAAGTCACCTGGACAAAAGACAGCGTGGAGGTCACCGGCCTTTCAAATTACGCCGTCAAAGTGGAAGGCGAACGACACAGTCTACTCATAAAATCGGCGCAGATGTGCGACGCTGGAAACTACGGCGTCACGGCTGTGAACCAGGAGGGCAAAGTGACCAGCAATGCTACACTCACAATCAAAGCAGGTGTGTGCTATTTAAACCTTGAGCGCCGTCAGCTGTCGTCAGTTCTTGTGGGCCATCAAAGCCTCTTTAATCAGACATCATTTTTGGAGAATGACTGCGCATTAAGAAATGCTCTCCTCAACGAGATAACGAGACAGTGGTGATGTGCAAATACGTTTCGTCTGCCTTCCTCTGCCACTCCCGCTCTCTTCCTTCCTTCAGCCAGTTGTATGTGCAATATATTCCAGCTCAACAACCGTACTTATAGTTACCATAGCAACAAAGAGCAAAACTGAACCTATAAATTGCTCACTGGGGCTCAGTCGCTTGTCTCTGTGGATATCTGTTATTGTTTGGATTTGACGTTTCACAATCGCGTTCATGTCAAGGGGTTCTGAAAACAATCAGAATGTGTTCGTTATTATCCATCCACAAGAAAATACATCAAAGGTTTTACCCCTCATCAGATTTCACCAATGTGCAATTTGGCAGAACCCATTCAGGAACCGAAGAGTGTCTTGGGTCTTCCGATGGACATCAGCAGCCCCATCACGTCGGACGAGGAGTACCTCAGTCCCTTGGAGGAAGCCATGGATTTTAGTTCGCAACAGCCAAGAGGGACGCTCGAGACCAAGTTCAAGAAAGCTCCTGCATTTCTGGTGAGAGCGGACAGCCGACCTCAGCGGTTTAACATTTTGGAGTTGATCACATGCGGCAATTTTGTTTCACATGAGGCACGGGAATTTGCCCAGTGTGTCTGTTGCCATGCATTGCGATTCCAGAGTGACATTTGGTTGCAAATCTCAACTGCATTCCGAATTGTGTTTTGGTCCGTGTTAAACAGGAAACAATGACTGATCAATCCGTTGTTGAAGGACAGGAAGTCACCATGTTTGTCCGCATAAGTGGTCAACCAAAACCTTTGCTGTATTGGTACGTGTCGCCAATCATTGACACGGTAGTTGCAGAGTTGAAGTTGATGATTGATTTATGTCATTTCTATTTTATTCCTGCAGGTTGAGAGACAGAGTTACGGTCAAAAGTGGCCCACGCCATACTGTCCGGGAGACAGAGAATGGCACTTTTCAAATGACCATCCATTCGGCCCTGAGGTCAGACTCGGGGATTTACACCTGCAAGATTATCAATGAGTTTGGAACCAAACAGTGTGAAGGGACCCTAGACGTCAAAGGTAATAATACAAAAAACATACATCAGAGCCGCTCACCGCTCCGATCCTCTTCTGTCCTGTCCTCCTGTATTTGCTCCTTGTAACGTTGCTTTCTCACACAGTGTAGAACTGTCTTTCCAGATTGGTAAATGCAGTTCAGCGTTGCTTCTGTCCTGTCCTGTGTCCATCCTATTTGCTTTTGTGTGAAATCCTGATTTTCTCAGTGGCACTGCATAGCCACTCGTATACACTCGTGGCTCACTGCTCTTGTCCTGTCCCTAATTGCTACTCACCGCATCTTGAGCCCACAAGGTTGCAGATTGTTTCAAAACTACTGTCTGGCACACGTTTCCTCTCCTGTCCTGACCTGTCCTATTTGACCAAGGGTGGAGCACTGCCTTCCGAGTAGAAGACACTTTTTTGTTGTTGTTGTTGCTTTGTTCAATGTTGTCTTGTTCTTTCTTGAAAAGATTTAAAGAATCTGCTTTTATTTTAAATCCTATCTCTGCTTAGTACTACCCGTCGAGCCGGGCTTGGCTGTCATCCGCCCAGTGAAAGACATCACAGCCAACGCGGGCGAAACGGTGCTGTTTGAGTGCCACGTCATCGGGCCGCAAGACACAGACGTGGACTGGCTGGCCAATGGGAAACTGATCCAACCTGCATTGCTCAACTGCAAAATGCACTACGATGGAAGGAAATGTCGCCTGCTGCTTAATTCAGTGCACGAGGATGATAGCGGGACGTACACTTGCAAGCTGAGCACAGCTAAAGGTATATGTATGAAAGGAGACACTCCGGTTTCCTTCCACATTCCAATTGCCCATTGATTGGGCACTCCAAATTGTCCCTACGCGGGATTGTGAGCGCAAATGTTGTTTGTGGATGTGTGCCCTGCGATGGGTTGGCAACCAGTTGCTCTTTTATTTATATATTTCAGAGGAAATTACTTCATGTGGGAAACTAAGAGTGATTCCCTCAATTGAGCCACTCTTTACTCGCCAACTGGATGTTCTGGAAGTCATCGAGGGCCGCAATGCTCGATTTGACTGCAAAATCAGCGGGACCCCGCCCCCAAAAGTCATCTGGACTCACTTTGGTAAGTTTCCCCCAAAATGTCTTTCAACATTCCATGGGTCTTGCTGTCTGTTCTTCGAATTTCAGATTGAAGAAGGCTGATGTATAGTTGACAGTGTTTCCCAACCGAGGCACATATTTGACAGGCTATTCGAAAAATCGTTCATCACCGATGGCGCTAAAAGTATTTTTGTATCTATTCAGAGAGAATGATTTTCTCAGTTTGCTCACAAATCGACTTTGTGATTGTTAAATCTGGACCATCCATCACTGGCATACTGTGGCTAGAGCCCTGAAGATTGGTCACGGCACAGCAATGTGGTACAGAGTTTGGCAATCAGTGGTAGAACAAAACGCCCTTTCTCAGCAGATCACCCGCTCGCTGAGAGCGAGGATGTGCGTATTCTTCGGGAGAACGGCCGTCACTCCCTCATCATCTCTCACGTGACCAATGACGATGAGGGCTTCTACACTGTGACGGCCACGAACAGTCACGGCGAGGCCGAATGTTCTGCTGAGCTCTACATTCAAGAGCCACGGCCGGCAATCTCCTCGCAGATGTACGATCACGCGTCAAAACATTTCTTGGATGTTGTGGCGTCAACTTCCATTCGGGACTTGGGTATGACATTTCGCCTTCACGCAGGGCGAAACTGGAGAAGATGCCATCCATACCGGAGGAGCCCGAGGTCCCTGAGAATGAAGTTGAGCGTTTCACAATGCCCGACTTCATCAAGCCCCTTTATGATCTGGATGTCATTGAGGGGAAGGAGGCTGTTCTCAAATGTAAAGTGGCCGGATTGCCGTATCCCGCGATCGCCTGGTTCCACAATGGCAAAAGAATCGAAAGCACGGAGGACAGGAAGATGACACAGTGTAAGCGTTTCGCCCCAAAAACCCGAGACGTCAGTGTCATACCCTCTCATCTTCGCTTTGCCTTGTCAATTCCTTTCAGTTCGTGATGTCCACAGTCTGGTCATCCGCTCAGTGTGCCACGCACACGGTGGGGTCTACAAGAGTGTCATCTCCAACAAAATAGGAAAGGCCACTTGCTACGCTCATCTCTATGTCACGGGTAATCTCCTTTTGAAACATTTTTACAAATATGCCTTCAATCAGAGTCACTTTTTCAAGATTAGATATAGCTTTTTTATTATTTTATTTATTATTATTTATTTTTTTTTTACCAGATATAGCTTTATGGATCCCACTTTTGAATGCTTTTCAGATATCCTCCCTGATCCTCCTGACGGGACTCCAGTGATCGAATCGATCACTGGTAAAGTGATCACGCTTAGCTGGAAGAAGCCAAGGAGATTGGACCCTTCCATTGGTACCACAAAAACATTTTGTCACGTAGAAAGGACATCACACTCCCGCTGAGATGTCTTTTTGCTGCCGTTATCGTCCACATTAGATTTTTTTTCTTTGCACGCAGAGTCAAAGTCCTTGATGTACGCCATCCAGCAACAAGCGCTCGGCTCCATTCAGTGGACAATTATTGCATCTGGCCTGAAGGAGACCACTTATGCCATCAGCACACTGTCCAAAGGTGTGCGCTATTCTTTCAGGGTTTTGAGCATCACCTCCAAGGCATTCAGCAAGCCCTCAGCCGCCACAGACCCCGTGCAACTGTTGGACCGAGGTACAGCTTTCCTCACTTGTTGTGACTGTTGCTTTGACTCAGTACCCTGTGCTTTGGGTTCAAGGTCCCTATCTTCAAGAAGCTCCCGTGATTATTGATAAACCGGAAATTGTACATGTGATGGAAAACCAGTCAGTAACCATCACCATCACCATCAATCATGTCAATGCTGCCACCATCTGGAAAAGGTATCGTCACTTGTTGTTTTTCCCAAGATGATATGTAAAATATTTTATTTTGCCCTAAATGAGATATCGATGTTGGTGGGGTTGAACGAAGCAAGAGACTTCTCTTTGCTGAAGCGGAACCCAGAGCATGGAAAAAAACCCAGCTTAAACAATGACAGCAGAACCGTTCTCATTGTTGGAGGCAGCACTTCATATACGATTAGCGTGCAGATGAGTGCATGTGCTGCATGATCAGGCTATGGGTAACTCCAGCTCTGTTCTACTTTCCAAAATACGCATCTTTGGTTTATTGAAGAGTCACATTTGTCCACCGGTGTGAATGTGCACTACCGAAAATGGATGCATATAGAGTTGCTCCCCTTATAATGTCTGTGTAGCTTTTCAGTTTCCAGTTTACTGTACCTAGGGTACAACACAGATTATGATCTTTAATGATGTAAACTATATCGACAGGAGGGGAGCAGTCTTGGACAACAAGCGGGGCGTGTACGAAATGGCAATGCCAGATGATGATCAGCACACTCTGATGCTAACGAAAGTGAAGCACGCCGAAGTTGGAGAATTCATGTTTGTGGCATCCAACAAGCATGGAAGTGATAGCTGCACATTCAGCGTGGAGATGGCAGGTGGGCCGCACCTTCCTCACCTCTCTTGTTCATGTAGACCTCCTGGTAGTCTTGATTAGATTTCACATCAAGCAAGTAGTAGCTCATTCCTGTTTGTACCGGAAATTTGGGTTTGGTGAGTTTCGGCTTATTTCATAAGTCCCCTGCCCCTCTCCCAAGGTCCTCTAGGATAGTTCGCAGCTCCCCCAAGACCCGAAAGTAGAAACGCGCCCACGATTTTTCCAACTTGCTGAAAGTCTACACTGTACCAAGCGCCTCATAGTATTTTCCTAATGTCACTCTGTCCACAGCTCCCCCAACATTTGAGACGATAATGGAGGATATTGACGTTTGCTCTGGGGAGTCCCCTCGCCTTGCTGTGGTTGTGGAAGGCCGTCCCATTCCGGACATCCTCTGGTTCAAGGTTTGTAGCGTTCAGTCTTCAGTCCGAGATGAAGACCAGCTGACCTGAAACAGAAGTGGTCAAAGTCATGTCATTTTGCTGCGCTTGTTTCAGAGCGATATTTTGCTGTCGGAGGGGAGCCATTTCACATTTGTGTACGACGACAACGAATGTTCACTGGTGGTCCTCAACGCTTGCCCTGAGGATTCAGGAGTGTACACCTGCACCGCCAGAAACTTGGCAGGCTCAGTGTCCTGTAAAGCCGAACTCACCGTTCATGAAGGTGACCTACTTGTGCTCACATTTATTTGGCCAATCCCTGCAATGATCCACACTCATTGAGCCAATAATCTCACGTAGCTTTAAGTAAAGAGGAGCCGATGGAAGACGAGGCGAGCATTTTGAGGAAAATGCGGCAACTGACTGACCATTATGACATCCACAAGGAAATTAAAAGGTAAGGCATCATCGAAAAGCATACGTCACATATCGGCAATTGGCTGGCAACCAGTTCCGGGTGTGCCCCGCCGACTGCCCGATGACAGCTGGGATAGGCTCCAGCACGCCCGCTACCCTCGTGAGGTGAAGTTTATCAGACAACGCATGGATAAATCACATATGGGCAAGTCATAAATCGGTCTTAAATTTGGCACTGTCGTCCTTTGGCGCCGAAAAGGCCTTTAATCTGAAAGTTTCAAGTTACTGTGGCCAAAATCCAGCAGGTCCAGTCATTATGTTGGTTCAGCAAGTCATAAATTTAGGCGTACGACAGTCTTGCTTCGTCACAACACGTACTTGGGCTTCGGCCACTTTGCAGATACTGTACGAGTTAGTTGTACTTCTTCACAATGACCTTATTTAATGGTCCACAATCTGTCACTGCACTGTCTCTTCTGTTTCTTCTCGATTGAACGCGTAGCTGACATGAAGCTTGTTTTTGAACTCCAAACGTTGCATGTTTACAACTCACTTCTCATTTCCCCTATTTGATCAAAAATGTAATCTGCCAATCGAAACTTCGTAATGTCGTCAAGTCGACGCTCTCATAAGTTTTATCCAAGAAAGTCCCAAGTCCTAACATTGGCGACTTAAGTTTATACTCAAGTCAGGTCCTGTGACTTGAGTCCTCCACCACTGATAGAATCTCAGCCCGGTGGAGCCAAATTGGAACCAGCCAATTAAGGTATCGTGATTTACATTTTGGCATCTTCATAGGTGTCAAACTCAGGTCCTGGAGGGCCGCTGCCCTGCATGTTTTCCAAGTCTCCCTGTTGCAACACACCTGATTCAAATGATCAGATCATCAGCAAGCTCTGCAGAAGCCTGACATTGAACCTGTTCATTTGAATCAGGTGTGTTGCAACAGGGAGACTTGGAAAACATGCAGGGCAGCGGCCCTCCAGGACCTGAGTTTGACACCTATGCATCTTCATGCTTCCGCTGACTTTACTTCACAATAGAAGTCAATGCTGAAACATTGTTGTACTCCACCCCCGCCGCATTCCCCAGAGGTGCATTTTCCTATGTGAAGCACGTGACCCAGAAAGTAGACAAAATGGAATACGCCGCCAAGTTCATCTCCACACGAGCCAAGAGGAAGACCTCTGCTCTGCGAGAGATGAGTCTCCTCTCCAAGTTGGACCACGAGCGAATTGTCTTCTTGCACGATGCCTTTGAGAAAAAGAACGCAGTCGTCATCATCACTGAACTGTATCCATATCATGCTCCCTTTTATGTCCTTCAACGGTTGAGGGCATGCTGCCAGATGAAACGCTGATGTTCGCGTTTTGACATTGCTGTTGCCAAATGCATCTAAACTGCCAGATTATTGACCTAAATCCCATGTAAAGATGCCACGAGGAGATTCTTGACAGATTCACACGGAAATCGACGCTCACTGAATCTGATGTAAGCTTCCTGTAATGTTTCGTGACCATACAGTGAGTAACATTGAAGAAATTACAGCTGGCATCCTCGTTGTACCTTAGGTACGTTCGTGTGTTAGACAGTTGCTCGATGGAATGGATTATCTTCATCATCTTAACATCATGCACCTGGATATCAAGGTAAGCATTTATGCAAGTCCTGCCAGATTTGAATCATATTCTTTTGGCTGTTGTTTGTATTTTAAGCCTATCCGGTGTCACATGCTCACTTGTAAAATGACGGAAATGATTTGCTGAATGTGGCACGGTGGTTGACTGGTTAGCACGTCCACCTCATAGTGCAAGAGGCGCAGGCTTCGATTCCGGGTGTCCCCCGCCTACTGCCCGATGACAGCTGGGATGGGCTCCGGCACGCCCGTGACCCTCGTGAGGAGAGGCCGATTATCAAATGAATGGATGGATGGATGATTTGCTGAAGACAAAAGTGTTTTTTATACTTATCTAAGATCTTAAAATATCCTGAGGACTACTGAAATGATCACCGTTAGGTTTGCAATGGCCGTTTGTGTATTCAGGGACAGCGCAGTAAATAGTGGTGACAAGTTGAATAACAATATGATTTACTCTCCAGCAAGAGAAAGACAAAAAAGTTTCTGTTTTTAAAAGACTATTTTTTTTCCTTTCTTTTTTTTGAGCCTGACAACATCCTCATGGCAGACGCACACAGTGATCAACTGCGAATCTGTGACTTCGGCAATGCGGTGGAGGTCACCCCGGATGAGGCTCAGTATTGCAAATACGGCACACCAGAATTTGTTGCGCCAGAAATTGTCAACCAGACCCCGGTGTCAAAGGCAACTGATATCTGGTATCTTCATTCGCTATCTGAAGTGTGTTTCAATTGTCCGCAAACACTTCAGGCTGACACTTGTCTTACCTTTCCCTAGGTCAGTTGGAGTTATTGCATACCTGTGGTGAGTTATGTGACTTATAAGATTTGAAGAACGACCCCGTTCCGAAATCTAAATGTGACTGTTATCAGTCTGACAGGAGTGTCTCCATTTGCTGGTGAAAATGACCGCAGTTCCGTGCTGAACATCAGGAACTACAACGTGGCCTTCGAGGAAAGCATGTTTGCCAATCTTTCTCGAGAAGCTAAAGGTTTCATCATTAAACTGCTCGTAGCAGAGAGACTGTGAGGAACCACATTTTCAAATCCTTATGTATCATCGTCTTCGCAAAGTCGCCTGCGTTAAAATGTATATGCGATGTACTTTTGCTTTTAGGCGACCAGATACTCAAGAATGTCTCCGAAATCCCTGGTTCAAGGTACACACAAATGTCTTTAAACCTTTATTAGTCGAGTGTAACCTTATTCAGCTTTGATTATCTTTGAAATGGCCTTAAGAAAATTGAACTTTTTTGTACAGACTCTCAGTAAGGGGTCAGTTATCAATACAGACTCACTGAAGAAATTCCTATCTCGCAGAAAATGGCAGGTAATGAAGCATTCCATTTCATGTCCAAGTCCGGCATATATGAAGAAACTGTAACATTTTGTTTGTTTGTTCTGTAGCGTTCAATAATCAGCTACAAATCTAAAATGGTCATGAGGTCCATTCCCGAGTTGCTGGATGATTCCTCAAGTCATATCTCCATCGCAGTTCCCAGGCACCTTCAGGACGCTTCGCCTTTGCCTTCCTCATCCTCCGATTCAGATGAAGACGTCGATGAACTTCCTTTTATTCCAATGCCGCTCAACATGGAAGTCTCTGGTTCAAGGGTGTCACTGAATGACATCCAGACTAGTGAGAAAGACTCAGTCAAACAGAATGGAACGTGTAAACAGTTTACATCTGCTCTCCAAGAGACAGCGGAACACGATGCAGTTGAAATGAACAAAGAAAAGCTTCAATTGACGAGTAAAAGCCGGCAACACGAAAGAACAATGAAAGATGATGACATGGGTTCCTCAGATGAAGAATTACCTGCTGGGCTGCCAGAGAAAATTCTAAAGCGAAAACCTCTGCAAAGGGGGTCCAGCGTGGAGTCCGACAAACCTGAGACCATGAGACGAAAAGGGGAGCTGAGACGTGGAGGATCAGCTGACAGTGCTTTGCTACTTCGGATCAGGCCAGAAGAAGTACTCTCAGAAGGAAATCAAGAGGGCGGAAGAAAAGTTCTCAAGAAAGCCGCCTCGATGGAACTACCAAGGCGGAGCACCAGTCCTGGGACTGCAACGATGAGCCAAGAAGATTACGCTCTGAAGCTAGAGCTGATGAGGCAACGGTTGCTTCGCGGAGGATCCCTGGACAAAAAGTTGAGTGGACTGCGAGGGCCTCTATTAGAAACATTAGGAATGGGTGATGACAAAGGTGCAATCTCCTCAGATCGCCATTCTCGCACTAACCGACTGGCACCCCCTTCGCTGACGAGAGCGGCGTCGAGTGACTCACCCAGGGATGACATTTCCAAACCCAAGGTCCTGAGCAAAAGTGCTTCCTTCAGTCAAGGAGATTCCGAACCAATAGCCTCACACAGAAGGTCAGGAGCCCCCCTTGAAATTCCTTTGGCACAGGTGGAAGAGCGACGACTCAAGGAAGCTATATCCATGTCAGCTCTCACTGAGCAAACCAAGCTCGACTCCTGCCCAGCGACTCCTCGAGAGCCTTCACCAAAACTGCCGACACCAGATATTGTCCAATGGGACAGTTCCATTAAAACGCAAAGCCAGGAATCATCAAAGGAGAAAGAGACAACGTCGAATGAAACTACCAGTGGAAAGAAAGAAGCGGTGGTTACAAACAATCATTTTGATGAGAAGTCAAGCACGAGCGGCTTCACTGAGAAGGACTTGAGCATATCACAGGAAGTACTGAATCAATCAGAGGTTGTGGACCACATTACTTCTTCACCAGCTGCCGCAGTCCAAAGCTCTGAAATTGAGAGTAATTTGGAGAAAGATGTAGGGACAAAAGAACAAAAAGAAAAAGAACCGATAGGGAAAGAAGATGAGGAAGGAAAGGAAGCTGTGAATGAAGAAAATGCATCTGAAGAAACGTTACAAGAGAAAGAAATAACACCTGGTAAATCATCCGAAATCATGACTTTAAACTCAGTTACCACAAGACAGGTTCCGTCTTATTCAACATCGTCTGCCCCTGCACAGGTTCTTCTTCCTGATGGAAGGACTTCAGCATATGCTAGTATTATGCAGACAATCATGGTCCCTTCCCTTCAACCTTTCAATGGCACACCGCTCGGCCCGTCTACCCCTGTCGATGTCCTCGATTCCGCATCAGCCCCTGCAGCATCTGATGAATTTGTAACTGCGTCATCACCTTCAACTCCACGCATCGTGTCAACTACCGAGCATCCGGCCGTGTACTCTCGAGTGGCCTCACCCGAAACCATAGCAAAGGAGCCTAGTCCGTCAAAGACGACCACACATTCCTCTCCTCCATTTGTAGGAGTGGACCTAGAAGACATTTCCTCTGAAGAGGTGTTTGAGGCCCGCTTCAAAAAACGTGACTCTTCCCTCACAAGAACTTTGAAATTTTTATCCCGATCAAAGAATGGGGATAAATCACCTGTAACGTTTTCAGATTCAACTGAGTCAGGTGAGGTGGTGTACAGGCCCGGTCCGATGGGTGCCCCACTGGAATTGGCACAGAGAAAACTTGAGAAGTCCAAATCAGTCCAGGATCTTCGTGAAGCTCAAAAGGACCAAGGTTTTATGAGGAGGCTTTCCCTTCGGTTGAAAAGAAGTCCTTCAACGGAACGCAAAGAGGAAGTGACCAAAGAAGAAGATTCAGGGTCATTAAGACGTAGGTTGTCTTGGAAACTCGGAAGAAGAGGATCACAAGATTTGAAGGAAGTGGAGATGATGCGCATGGATGGTGGAGCTGATGTCACCTTTCAAAAAGAGGAGAAGGAGCCTAAAATGTGCAATGAATCTCCAGTCTTGACGATGCGGAGGAAGATCGAATCAACAGTGGCCGGTCTGTCGACCAGAATTCGCAGTTACTCTGAAGAAAGAAAAGCGGCGGAAGAGAAGGAGCCAAAGAAGACGCCAATCCTGTCCATGCTTCGTCGCGCAACATCAGAAAACCGTGGAATAAAAGTTACCAATGTTCCTCAGAACCAGCTGGTATCTCAGGCCAGTAATGGAGCCTCATCTGAGTCACTGGACTCAATGTCCAGTTCAAAGTCTGACACGTCAAAGGGTATGATGCAATGTCATCTTCATTATGAATATGTCATCTTCATTATGAAGCAAAGGGGGTTCTCGGTTGATGACAGTCCTGAATTTTGACGCTTCAACACCGTCATGCTGTTGTGACCGAGAACGTCTTGTGTCAATTCTTGTTCGTGGGCGGTAACATAAACTTTATGGTTCTTGGATAGTTATCGAAGGCGAGCGAAGATCTCGTTGGGATCGATGGGGTCTGTCCCGAGGGAGACGATCCAAGGCCGGATCACAACCAGATCTACCCACGGCCATCGCCAGAGAGACGGGTTCCCACCCACCGCACCAGTACTCCAGACTGGTATCCGGTAGGTCCAGAATGACATTATGCTTTACTTTTACCACACATATGTGCTTATCCATTTGGACTGTATATGTTCAATCCATGTCCCGCAGATTTTCCTCCGGTGTTCCATATTAAGCTAAGAGATCATGTCCTGCTTGAAGGGGATCCAGTGACACTCAGCTGCCTGCCTGCAGGAAGCCCTCAGCCTCACATCACCTGGATGAAAGGTGTGACCCAACTATGAATGCTCTCTTGTCACAAGATGGGACGGAATAGAAACCATAAATGTACAATATGCAGTTTCTGTCTGCAATGACTTTTATACGTCTTTTTCTTCAGATAAGAAACCCTTGGACATAGACGCGAGGATGAACATGATAGCCTGCCCTGACGGCAGGCAGCTTCTGATGATTATGCAGACCACCAAAAAGGATGCAGGGGTTTATGAATGTGTCGCGACAAGCCCCCTGGCTTCTGCTTCCAGTTCTTGCACAATTTCCCTTGCCCGTAAGAATATTTGTGTGCGTTGTAGCAAGTTGTTAGGACTACAAAATGAAAAGTTGAAAGTTTCGTGCATAGTTTGGTTCAGGTTTGGAGGGGAGTTGGATTCACATTGTTTATGTGAAAAGGTCTGCCCAATCGCCCCGGAACACCCGAGATCCCTCAGAAGTACAACAACACCGCTTTGGTGCTGTGGAGACCGTCCGACACTACCGCACCTTGCACATATTCTCTGGAGAGGAAAACTGAAGGTTAGTATGAAAGAGGTTCTCGTGAGCTTGTCTCAGCTTCTGTTTCTCAACAGTCCTTTTAAAAGAACCATAAATGAATAAGCTACATTGGGTAGCTTTCGCTAAGTAATGAAGATCATGACTTCTAAATCGGTGAGACGTGTCCGTGCGTACGGTAAATGTGAACATGTGAAACAGGAAGTAAAACCAAGAAAGACATTGTTCAAAGATTATCACGCAAAAAACGGCCTGACATTGACAGCTCCAAGGTGCAAGGCATCTATGTGATATGAATCAAAAGTAGTATGACCAACGGCCAAAAAGTAGTGAGAAATGACAAAGTATGTATACTGTATTCAAATAATTTGCATAAAACCCAATCACAGTGTTAGTAATTTAGCGTACAGCGCTGAATATTTCAGTCGTCACTTTTACCGCGAGGGCGTAATATAAAATGCATCTTTCTTTTGTCCCTCAGGAGAGAGCAACTGGTTGATTGTGGCCACAGGAGTGGCCGACTGTTACTACAACGTGGTTGATTTACCAGCGGGAGGCTCTTTCAGATTTAGGGTGGCTTGTGTCAACAAGGCCGGCCAAGGCCCATACAGCAACCTCTCGGAAGTTGTGCGACTGGGGCCTGCAGGTACATGCAAAATATCTTCATTTGAATCGAGTTCAACTAGTCGTCTCTGAGACATTGTGGTTAAAATGACGGAATTGGAGGAAAATATTGCCGTTGTGCGGTCTGCAATGAAACACATTGAAAAAAGTACTTATATTGTAGCACACAGTGAAGCCTCATCTCGTCGCCATCTGGATGTCGGGAAGGAGCAAATTTTTGCCAGGGCTGTTCGTGGAAGTAAAGGAGAGTTATTGCCGCATGTGTGCTTCTGGTGCATTTTTTTCCCCCCAAAATAAATTCATCTTTGTGCCATTTTTGTTAAGGATTTCGTTGTAATTTCATTTAAGTGCTTTGGGATCAGAGTTAATGGACAGCCATATTTGCTCAATTATTGATAAGGCAATTATAAAACTTTAAGGGTTGACATTCACTGACTGTATTTGTGGTTTTATGTTCCAGCAAATACTCCTCCAGTTGTTTCCCATTAATGTCACAAATCCAGTTATGGCTTTCATGACCCTGTTGACCCATTGTCGGAGTTAGGCCTTTGCGACGAAGCGAGCGTTGACTTGTTTTTTAATACCCCCGTTTTTTACATCTCTCCTACTTCTTAGAACCAGTTGACTCCAGTGCCCCAGTGGTGGTCAAGACCAGCCCGGCGCCAGGTCCATCAACCCCTGTGCTGATGATGTCATCCATGAAATTCCCACCGATGAAACTGGCTCCAAGTAAAGCCCCAATGCAGACACGGGCCCCGACGCAGACGCCCACCCCGACACAGACGCCCACCTTGGTCCAAACGCCCACCCCGACACAGACGCCCACCTTGACCCAAACGCCCACCACACCTGCATCTCTAAATTGTCCTGCACAGTCGGCAAAATCCCCATCCCCAAAAACCATCCGGCCGACGGCGCAAGTTGAAGTGAAGCGGACGCCACCCGTGAATACGGCCCCTTCTGGACCAGCGCCGGCTCAGACCAACACAACGGTACAATCTACAGTGGGCAAAGCAAAGTCCACGCTCAGCATCAGTGTGGGCAAACCACAAGCCAAGACGACAGCTCCGCCTGTCGTCCCACCCAAACCCCAGACCCCCATCAAGGCGATTAAGACCAAGGCTCCCTCTCCTGTAGCTCCACCCGCCCCTGTCATCGGGAAGCCCATTTGCTCGGTGCCGATGTATGCACCGTCTGCCAGTGCTCGGGTTACACCATCATCTCAATCCGCCATCACACCAACAGTCACCACGTCCTCCGTCTCTGCCGTTCAAGTCTCCGCGCCGGCGGTGATGATACAAAGTTTGACGCCAGTGCTGCAGGGTGGGGACAGTCGCGGTACCCCGTCGGGGCGGATCACTCCATCAGGACGGATCACTCCGTCGGGACGGGCGACACCTTCTGGAAGACGTACACCTCTCGGCAAAGCTGGAGAGGGATATCTGCGCCAGGGAGTTCCTCAAAAACCTTATACCTTTATGGATGAGAAAGCCAGGTACAAACAAGTTCTAGCCATCTATTTTCCACAATGTTTTAACGGTTAAGGGTCGCGGGGGAGCTGGAGCCTAGCTTTGGATGTGAGGCAGGGTACCACCATGCTGCCTATAAACAAGATAAGACTTATCTTTAAAGAAGATTGGTGGAAAATGACAACTCATTGCCCTGCGGCCATTCTTTGTGACACAGGGGTCGCTTCGGCGTGATCCGAGAGTGCCGGGAAAATGCCACGGGGAACCTGTTCATGGCCAAGATCGTCCCGTACGAAGCCGACACTAAGCAGGCGGTGCTGCAGGAGTACGACATCCTCAAGTCGCTTCATCACGGCCGCATCATGGCGCTGCACGAGGCTTACGTCACGCCTCGCTACCTGGTGCTTATCTCAGAGTACTGCAGCGGGAAAGAGATGCTCCAAAGCCTCGTAGACAGGTGACAACTGTAGAACTGTGCTCGACTCCGCAACAGACTGGTAATGATGGAGGACTTGTGATTATTAGGATTTGCCAGGATAAGCGGCTGCGAGCCCTGCTGGTCGTTTTAATTCCTTTTAATAACTGTCATATGTGTTACCTCTTGAGGTTCCGTTACTCAGAGGAGGACGTGGTGAGCTACATCGTGCAGATCCTCCAGGGCTTGGAATACCTCCACACCAGAAGGATTCTCCACCTGGACATTAAGCCCGAGAATGTCATGGTCACACATATGAACGTCATCAAGATCATTGACTTTGGCAGTGCTCAGAACTTCAACCCGCTTTTCCTCAGGCAGTTTAGCCCACCTGTTGGAACGCTGGAGTGCATGTGTAAGACCGCGTCCGGCAGAGTATTCATCCGATTGAACCTAAGATGCTGATTCATTTTCAGATCAATCATGTGAAATTTGTTGTTACTCGGACTTTGTTCCAACTTTATTCAGTTAGCGTTGCTAGAGAAACACTTCCCAAGTATGATAAACTACATCGTCTCAAGTGAACTACACATGAGAATTAATTTTTACGTTAATGACCAAATCCTATTACCCCCTTGCCCCCCCTTGTCCCTGCAGCTCCAGAGATGTTGAAAGGGGATGTGGTGGGCCCCCCAGCTGACATCTGGAGCGTGGGTGTGATCACTTTCATAATGTAAGTGTTGCATTCACACAGCTTCCAGCCAACACATTCTTTGAATATTGTCGCCTGCCTCTGTGTTCCATAAAGTCTGCTTAACCCTGTGAAACAAGCGCCTGCTGTGATGCTCCTTTCATTAGGCTTAGCAGAATCTGAATCATTTTAAGTGACCAGGAGCAGTAATTGTAGTACAACATTGGGTGTGCAACTATGCAGAAAGTCTTTGAGCACTTTAATGTGTCTGGTGCTGTGGAATATTGACAATTGTTCAAGTACGCCGTCGGATTTTGTCCGGACTTTTTTCAGGATGGAGTTCATGTTGGCCTCCCACTCCATTTCCTGAGAGACTGTGATTGCCAGGAACTTGAAGGGTTATTAGCTAAACCCGTGATCAAGCATGTCTGACAATGACATCAATGATCTCAGCACAATGGGAGAAACACCGTACTGTATGCAAGATCTAATGTGTATTTACCGCGGATCCTAAACGCATAACAATGTCGAACACAGTGCAGCACAGTCACGACCGTATCGGCCACATGAAGTCATCTTTGATGGATTTGTTGAAATCAATAAGGTTCTTTGACATTGCGAAATCAAAAGATCTGTCGGCATTTGTGACAGGTTGAGCGGCAGGTCGCCTTTCATGGAAAATGATCCTGAGCAGACCGAGATGAAGATCCACTCTGCAAAGTTTGATCTCGCCAAACTCTACCAAAACGTGTCCCAAAGTGCCTCGCTCTTCCTCAAAAAGATCATCTGTAGCTATCCTTGGTAAGTTGAATTTCAAGCAGCACTTGGCCTTGGACCGGTCATGGGCTGCACAAAGAGACGGAACAAAGCCTACATTACTAACCAGAAGAGTCTGAAAGATGTTTTCAGGTGCGCCCGTCTGTACCTCCAGATCAGCGAGTGGGGGAAGGACAAACATGGCCAACATGCAATTCAACAAAATGCACGAGTATACAATGAGTCAAAAAAGTTGGGTTGGAAACATTTCAACTGAGGTAGCTGCTCTCATTTGCGCGGCTCGGGCATTCCAGAGCACTGGAGCCCGAGCAGAAAACGCTCGAGAACCTGCAGACTTTTTTTTGGGCTCTCGGAATCACTAAAATACCACAAAGTGTTTGGGGGGGAACATCCGGTGCCAAAGTATTGCTTGACGTGCTAACTCCAAACCGGTTGGCGACTGCCGCGATCCAATTTTGCCCCATTTGGCTTCCTCAACAGGGCCCGTCCCTCGATCAAGGACTGCTACAGTCATTCTTGGCTTCAAGACGCCTACCTGATGCGTCTTCGTCGGCAGACTCTTACCTTTACAACCACCCGTCTCAAAGAATATTTGAGCGAGCAGCAGCACAGACGAGAGGCGGTGGCAACCCGGCATCAGGTTCTCCTTCGCTCCTACCAGAGCTCTCCGCAAAGCCCCACCAGTCCGGTCGCACCGGCTCTGCCCGCTTCCCCCGTCCCCCTCTAAAAGTAGGCCTCTGAACACGAGACGTGGACGACGCTGAGGAAGAACACGAGGGGCATCCACGGCGTCGGACGTTGAGCCTTCAAGGCCTGAGTTGCTGAACTCAGTTGGCAAAGGGACATGAAATGCCAAGCAACGCGTCGCCTGGAATCCGACTGAATTTTGTTAGGGACCTTCATCTATCGCAGGACGTTACCTCAGTGTTTGGAACTTGGCTGAAATGGTCTTGTACCTGAAATTGAGCAACACGTGAATTACACGCCATAAACATTGCTTCCTTTTCACGCGATAGCAAATCCTTCATCCCTTTATTAAAAGCCTCACGTTTGTGCTACCTACGAACAGCGATTCGAAGCTTCGGCACAGTTTTAAAGACTCGGTCTGTTTTTTTGAGCAAAGAGATGCATTTGTTGGCGTGCCACAAGGGCTACTTCGATCAATACTTGGACTAAGATTCTCAATGGGAAGGCAAGGAAAGAGTAGTTGAATCTCAGGAGATGCATTGATTTTGAAACTATCGAAAATAGAGGACAATTTGCTCCAGGAGAGGTGCCTCCTTGTGGGAGTAGAACAAAAAAAACCTCAGTGGCTACCAGCTCACATATTTGCTTGTTTTTCCTGATTATAGACCAGACTGGGTTCTCACCGCTCAAAGTTGAACAAGCCATCGCTTTGTTCCCAGACTCCGTGATTCAAGATCGAGTGACATGGAGGAAGAAAAAAAAAGTTGCTCATGAAACTTTCTCATCTGAATGAGAAACGTTCTCGTCCCGACGAAGAAACTTTCTCATTCCGAGGAGGATGCTTTCTCCTCCTGACGAGAAACAAATATCTTCTTTTAGCTGGTAAACTTCACAGTGCAGAGGTCTTGGGTTCGATCCCGGCTCCGGCCTCCGTGTGGAGTTTGCACATTCTCCCCAGGCCTGCGTGGGTTTTCTCCGGGTAATCCGGCTGGCAACCGGTTCAGGGTGTCCCCCGCCTACTGCACGAAGACGGCTGGGATAGGCTCCAGCACCCCCCGCGACCCTTGTGAGGATAAAGCGGATCAGAAAACGGATGGATGGATGGATGATGAAAATGGTTGTTAACAACGGTGAGTAACTTGTTCGCAAATCTGTGTAAGACTGCCGAGCTTTTGGGTTTGAATGTCAAGCTTCGGCGTCATTTCGCAAGATTGTCGGAGTTTCTTTTATTGGGTCTACAATAAGACCCAATAAGGCGCCAATTCAGCAAGCGAATATACTTTTCAGTTCCTCTCTTTCCGCCTTTGCAATGTCATGATTGAAGTATTTACTGTAAAACCAGACAGCAGGGTTTTCTGAAATATGATGATACCTATTTTGTATGAAATGCTCTTCTGTATTTTGTGAACAGTGCATTGCGGTGCCTCGTGATGAATGTTAGACTCCGGAAAAAACCAACAAAAAAGAGTTCCTTCCACGAATGGAATGTTTGCTACGATGACTATTCTGAGTGTGGCGGCGACTTCTCTGCGTGCGTGGTTCACATTTGTTTATTTATTGAGTGACTGTTTGTTTCAGCCTCCGCTTTTTCTTTTTTGTGACTTGCTTTGGCATGGAAAATGGCATGATAGGTGGCTATGCAAATAAAGAAATTGTGACAAATAAGATTACAATTTGATCGTAACGTGAAAAGTGACTGCGGGATAGCCCTCGGATGAGACAACCAACAAATTCAACCAGGTTTCCTCAAAACATGCTTTTGTCCACTATCCCAAGGATCAACTTTGCACAGCCAATTTCTTCAAGGGGTGGCCCAGGGACCAAGTTAAAAAAGTGAGGGCGAAATTCAAAGCGCACGAGAGGCCCCACAAGTCACCACGGATTGTATTTTCCCTGGTGGAGGCTACCGTTGCTTATAATTAGAAACAGCGCAGCGCAAAGGCATGCCTTGGCGGGAGGCCTCCCGCAGAAGAGCCACTTTCAACGTAGCAGGCTAAAATCATGCCGACGTGGCGCGAGGTCGTCGCTGCCCCTCCGGAGCGCTGTCGTCTCATTATCGATGCGACGGCCTCTTGGATCGACACCAAGATCCCAGCCGCTGCGCACGAGGTTCCCCGTGAACAATTCTGGGAAAGATTTATCACGTGACACCCAGTTCACTGCACATTTTGCTCGCCATTGCCCTTTGACTGAAAGGCATTTTGCAGTCTTGGTCCGTGTAAGTCCGACCCGACATGCAACGCGACATCAGCGGATGTGGCTTGGAAAGGACAGAATTGCTTCATGGGGCGGGTTCTCGCTTTAAAATGCTATCGACATCCACCGCTCGGGAGTTCCAAACGGTTTGTGCAGTGGGAGGCGTAAGAATGTCGTCAGTTTACTGTGTTGTTTTGTTTGTTTGTTTTTTGTCACGATCTGTGTTTTTTTGTTTTGATGATGTTGACTTTTACTTCATGTTTTCATGTGTCCCTTTTTCATGTCTTGACTCCTCGTTCGGTTTTCTTCCCCACCTGTTCCTCGTATTGACCAATCAGCGCTCTCCAGCCATTCATGTCTCGTCCAGGTGCGCTTCGTTGTCTCATCCATTTTTGTTTTCTATTTAGTGCCCTGCCCCACATAGTCTTCAGTGTTGTTTGTTTTGGTTTTGGCCTTCGTTACTTGCCGTAGTTGTTTTACTTGTTGGTTTGATTTCCAAATACTTCCTATAATTAGGACTTTCAAACTGCGGCAGCATAGCATCAGGGTAGACTACGTTGTGTTCCTAGTCCAAATTTGGGTGATGTTGAATTGATAGCAACCCGTTTTGTCATCAACCGAGCACCTTTTTGATATTGTGTTGTGTTTTTTTGACAACCCAGCACACACAGACAACGCTTGAAAAAAGCATCACGTGGTGACACGCAAGTTCGACACAATGCAGGATTTCAGCATTCCACCAGAGTTGGAGTGTTTGACATCTTCATTTTCTCTATTTGATAAATGCAAATGAAAAAGCAACTGAGTGGTTTCTTGAATGTTGGCCGGTCCCCTCCCACCTCCGTTTGCCGACCAGGGCGAGGGCCGAGAGCGGCTCGAGAGAGCGTGTGTCTCATCGTTTACCACTCGGCGGCTCGTACGGGCTATTTTGAACACACTGATGTGTGAAACCTTAGACCAGGGGTCCCTAACGGCCGGTCCGCGGACCAGTACCGGTCCGCAGGGCATTTGGTACCGGGCCGCACAGAAAGAACTTGCCTTAATTCCGTTTGATTTCGGAATACGAAAGATGTTTTATTTTGAAAAATTACCGGATTCTCCGTTACATCCGTCTCTGTCACGCTTGACACGCGTCAAACCACGCTTCTGCGTCAGTGAGCGATTAGATGATGATGACGATTAGATGGCCGAGATCGCCGCAATAGCACTGTTGCTATTTCCGACATGCTACCTGTGTGAGGCGGGGCTTCTCTGCAGCAACGGCGACTAAAACAAAATTACGAAGTAGACTGGACATAAAACACACACTTGAGGTGTCTTTGTCTCCTATTACCCCGAGATGGGACCGTCGAGTTGCAGAAAATAAAGCTCGGGGCTGTGGTGAGTCGTCATTTTCATGCACTTTGAATTTGCGTTGTATCGTATTTTGAAGGCATTAAACATTACCATCGCAATCAGAGTGTTGCGGCCAGATTAGACGCTCCTTGTGTTTATTGTTATTATATTTCGAAAACGCCACCGTTTTCATGCAGCTCATAGCATATTATTTTGTTGTATTATTTCCGCTACACCTTAAATGCCGGTCCCTGAAAATATTGTCTGACATAAACCGGTCCGTGGGGCAAAAAAGGTTGGGGACCAAGGTTTGTTCTGCAGGCGGTTGGCTTTTTCTTGTACTTTAGTTGCGAACTATTTTCGTTTGTGTTTTTTTTTCTTAAACCATGAGCATGAAAAATTATGCTTCAACTCAATCAGACCGATGTATATCATTTGTTCATTTATTGAAATCGGGACATCGAGACATGTTCACGCACACATTATTTACATGACTTTCCCCAGTGCTTTTTCAGTTCCTTAAGTTCCGAAGAAGACGAAATGACACACGAAATGCAACACAGTTTACGCAAACAGAATTGTTTGTTCTAAATCGACTTCAAAATAAAAACACCATTTGAACAAATGACGTTGTATCACTGAACAGCCGGCAGACAAGATGAAAGCAAGTCTGAAGGTCGACGGCGCCCACATCACTCACGGACCACCTGTCAAGTAGCGGCACACCAAGTTTAAGACCTCAAAATGAAACGCAATCTTTTGACTCAACAATTGAATTCATTTTAATGCCGCTAAATGCTTCGATTGAAAAAAACAAACCAACAGGTTTTTCTTTTGGTTTGTTTTGCCAATGCGGCTTGACAAGCTCTTTGCACGTTTCCAAAGCTCAGGGTCGCGTGAGCTCTTCGGCGCCTGACCTACATTGTCCACAAATCGAGCACAGCTTTTTATCAGCCGTTACAATCCGCAAAATGTGCCACTCGCTCAGCCAAAACGGTCGCCCTATTTAGAAGCCCCGCAATCGCACTTTGACCATTTCCTCGCAGGCGTCTTTTCACTGAGCGTGCACGTGACATTTCTGTGGCGTGAGCAATTAGTCTTTCTAAAACAAAACGCGTTCGGTAAATTGTTTTATTTTGAGTTGCTTGTACAATCTGAGTTACATGCGGTGAATAGGAAATAAGCCCGGCGGCCTATTGCAGAAATAAAAACAAAAACATTGAGCGCCGACCCCTCAATCATTTCATAAGTGTTCTACATTACATATAAATCAAATAATGATCATCAGTATTCTCCAAAACGGAGCTTTTCTCCTCATGACTTGGCAACTAAAGCTGGGTTCAGTAAATTGGGCAGTCGTTCTTTGGGATACCACTGCAGTGGGTCGTGTTTTATCTGCTTTGCTCTGGTATTTAAAAACAAACAACAACGAATCAGAGAAACCGTGTCACTCACTCAAGACTGTGAGCCGAGCTGAGCTTTTGGCTTGTCCGCAAGCAAAGTCGACGACTCCGCTCATGGCCGTGGACGTTTGCCGCAGGGTCAGCCTGTGGACGCTGCCCAGCTTCTCCAGGCGCACTTGAGGCCCGGGCGATACGGGTTCCCCGTTCAGGCTCCAGGTGGGCGGCTTGTGGACGGGGGCGGACACCTCGCATTCGAAGCGGGCTTCCCCGGGGGCCACCACTTCCGCGTCTCGCAGCTCTCTCACCATGGCAACAGGCTGAGCTGCGTTGGGAACACCAGTGAGGGGGCGGGGTTTTTTTCTCTCATTTCAATAGAGTTGGCACTGACATCTAGTGGTGAAAAACGGAACTGTTTCGCATCCATCCCTGAACAACTGCAGAAGCAGATACTGAATCTAAATGGTCATCAATCAATCAAAACCTTTTTTTTAACCAGAAAATATCAACCAATAGATCGTGAGGTACATTTGAAATACATCAATACGCAAGCCTCAGAAATATTCTTCTGGGCCTTTCGTGGCCGTATAGGCAGCCGAATATCCGACGAGATTTTTAGCAAAGCCACCGACGGGCATTTTAAGCAAGGGAGAACGGCGACATTACTTTCTACTTTTTATTTTTGAAATGTTCTTTCTTTTGACATGTTGGGATCATGAAACTAATCCGTCCGGGAGGAAATGCCCTGTCAGCCCAGCCCCCGCACCAAATGTTCAACTTTGCGCCTCTGCCCTAAAATGACCGTTGCCTGGTTACGATGCAATTGATGATGTTACATCCATGCTGTTAGTCAAACAGAGTCGTCGATGCGACATACCGGCGACAAACGCCTCTTACCCTCCACCGTCAGTTTTGCCGAGCACGTGTACTCCCCGACCTGCATGCTGTAGGTGCCTTCGTCGTCCAGCGCCACGTGCTGGATGATCAGTTTGCGATAGCAGCCCTCGCTGCTGATCTCGAAGCGCTCGGAGGGCAGGATGACGTTGCTGCCTTTGTACCAGCGGATGCTGCAGCGCGGGTTGGACACGGTGCAGTCCAACATCACGCGGCTCTTCTCCAGCGCCGTTTTATCCTGCAGAGGCTTCACGATGCTCAGGGGAATCTCTGGAAGATCACTTTTTTGGCTTTACTTTGGCTCTTTTGATATTGGAAAAAGAAAAAAAAATGGGAGCAATTTTACCTTTCACCTGCAACTTGGCAACTGAGTCCACGTGTCTGGCAACAAATCTGATCTCCCCGGAGTCCTCGGGTCGCACGTTGCACATGAGTAGAAAGTGTTTGGTCCCTGAAACGTCAAGAAGCTTGATTTTAAACCTGAACGCTTGTTTGAAACCAACTTGTTGGTTGGGGCTGACATTGCCATAATTCCAGATAAGTATTATTTGTTTATGTTCCGAATCCCCCCCAATGTAGCATGCGCTCCATCATCAGCAGTTCCACTGACCTTCCTGTCGGGTCTTGATGGTACTGGTGGGATGAATCATCTCTCCGTTTTTGTACCATTCTCCCGGCACATCTTCCACTGAGATCTCGCAAACGAAAACGGCGTTGTGATCTTCGTCGATGCTTAAATCCTCCAGGCCCTGGACAACCAGCAGCTCCCGTTCTGCAAACGGATATTTCCGTATCACGTCCCGTTATGCTCATGATGAACATATGATTCCTGTTTCGTCATCGACAGTCCACGTTGCATTTCGCGGACCGGAGCAGCGCACGGTGCAGCTCGCAGTAGCACCACCGCGATTTCTGTACCGTTTGTTACTGCGGAGCGGAAGTCCCAGCAGATGGCAGCGGTGAGATGGGCTGCAGTTTTGAATGCAGTTGAGCATGTTAGCTGGTCATTGGTGAGGTGTACTCAATGGAAAGCAAAGCAATTAGTAAATGGCGCAACTAGCTTTGTTTCATAAACGCGCGGCCCATGGGCCAATACCGGTTGACATGATGTCTATTTTTCCATTTAAAAATAAATAAATAATGCTACTCAAGATTTGACACGTGAATAGTGTTGCACTCGATGGGGCAAAAAGTTGGCGAGTTTCAGGAGTAGAGGAAGCGTCCTTGCTCTGCCCCTTTTGCACTTGTGTGTAAATGAATACCGGCTGCAGAAATAGTTCTGTGACTATTGAATGCGGGTCAACAGCTTGAGTTCTAAAGAGGATGCTTTGGTGGAACCCTTTTGGGATTTTTCTTTTTTTTTTTCACTCCCGCATACTGTTTGTATTTGGAAAACTGCAAACTTTCTGAAGAGTTTCCGCTTCAGTTCATGTGGTGCGATGAGTCGCTGAGGTTGTCGAGATTTTCAGATGGAATGAGACTTCAGTCTCTGTGGGTTTTATTTTCTGGTTGTAGAAAGGTTTTGATTGAGGTGGATTGATACTGCCTTACTATTTGTCCAGATGAGTTTTCCTCTTGGTTTTAAATTCTTCCCAGGCACGGCACCAGGATTTTAATTTAATTTTTTATTTTTTTGGTCAATAGGCAGTTGGGGGGAACCAAAGGGACGGGGGTAAATGAAAGAATGATAGACGGCACAAGAATGTTCAATAAAAGTACTTTGAACTGAATTTGGCCAAAGTACATTCCACAAAAACGCTTCAGCCCAATATAAAGGACCTCGGGTCATTGGCAAAATCTGTCACCAGAAGCACAAACGTCGAAGCAGGGATTGGATTGGCCTTGGGAATTTCTTCATGTTTTTAAACGGAATTAATTGAAAACAAATTGGGGCTAAACGGGGGCTACACCGATGTCCAACTCGCCCCGGTGTGGCACCGTGCCCGGTCCGGCCAATGTGACACTTTATTGAGGACCTTGAACACCAAAAGCAGCCAGCCAATGTCGTGTTTGGACGGACAGAGATTGTGCTCCCAACTTTAAACCACCAAATCCCCCACACTTGTCACCGTAGACCACCCTACCATAGACCTCCACGGTGCCGCTTGTCGCCACTTGTCCCGCATCGCAGGTGTACATGCCAGAATCACTGACGAGACATTTGCTGATCTGAAGAAATCGCTTGCTTCCGATGGCGTAAATCCGCACGTTTTTGCCCGGCTTGACCTCGCTGCCGTTCTGAGAAGGATGGACAAAACAACAACTTCAAAAGATTGGGGCAGGGGAAGGAGTTCTACTCCTATGGCAGGGATTCAACCAATCTTCCGGCTAATTGCATAAATTGGGACTCTTTCTGTAATACCGAATGACACCACAAGATGGCAAGAAAGCTATGGCAAATCGGAACTCCAGTCGCAATTTTATGAACTAGTGAGCCTCATGGTGTAAGAACGATGGCTCGCTTAAACACACGATGCGTATCATTTCATTGTTTGATATTTAAGGCCAAGGAGCTTTTTTTTCATGCAACTACTTGTCGGAATTGTGATTAGAGATGAGGTTACATCACTATTAACCTAGTTTGACAAATTTGGGTTCCTGTCAGTCAAAAGGACTTGAGAGCAATACTCGCCTTCATCCATTTCACGTCCACATTGTGCCTCGACAGTTCGCATTCGATGGAGATGACTGAGCCCTCGGGCATTCTCTGGTCCTCTAATTTTCGGAAAATTGTCACTGGAGGTTCTGGGGAGAGACAGCAAAATCATCTGATGAAATATATGTTTGGGTTTGGGTTTCGGTATATGTTTGTCCGTACATATACCGAGTGGCTGACATAGCGAGGATGTGCACCGTTTAAAGTGGGTTAATTCATCTCCGCAACTGATCAATTGCGAAAATAGTTGATAACGGTTGATTGTTGCACCTGCTAATGTGATGAAACATTGATCTGGTTTGACAGTCATAACAGGCCTCTGAGGGAAAGCCGAACTGCGAGGTGGCCTGTGACAGGAAGGAGTTTGACACCCCCGCTGCACTAAAATGGCCTCTTAGGCCAGCAGTGTAAATCCAGGCTAAAAGGGTTCCTAATCTTCAAATGGCCTACCCCTGACAACAAGCCGCGCCGATGTTTTCAGCTTCTCGGCACAGAACATGAAGGCGGCCGTGTCGTCCCCCGAGAGGTTGCAAATAGTCAAGCTGTGGACGTGTCCCTTGGCGCTCATGCGGAAGTGGCTCGTCGGCTTGAGCTGCTTTCCATTTCGCCACCAGGTGCCGGCCACATTGGGATGGGACAGTTCCACCTCCAAAGAGGCCGTTTCTCTCTCCATGGTTGTCAGGTCGCTCAGGCCCTTCTTGATGGTGACTTTTCGAGCTGGAAAGATAACACTCATTGAGACAGAGCGCTATGATTGTCATCTTGTCTACTTATATTAGGTTGAAAGTTTCTTTTTTTCAGACAATGGTCTTTTTTTTTGTTGTTGTTTTCTCATTCACTCCCAAAGACGTTTATAAACGTCTTTTCAGACTTGGTCCAGAATTGGCTGGTACTGAATGAGTTTGAAGAGATTCCATGTCAAGTATTCTGAAAAACTGGGGCCTCCAAATGCCTGAAAACTCAATTTTTTTGCAAGAATGGATCCTGGAGATGGCTGAAAATGAGGTGGATTCAACATTATACATTGAAAGTGCTCTATAAATATAGTTGAGTTGAGTTGATTAAAGGCAGAGGGGACACACAGAACTTATTATTACAAAGAACACTGACTGCAAGGAACCGCGTCCACTGTCCTTATTGCTGGCTCGGATTCTGATCTGCCTGCAGCGGTCTTGATGAGAATTCGACTGATATTTTGGTCATCCGAGTACAGGGCTTTACGCAAAAGCCGACTTCGAATCTGCCAACATTTTTCATCGATTCTAACATAGAGGACCATTCCCGCGTGGAAAAAAACGAGTGTTTATTTTGGAGACCCGATGACAACAACCTTCGTTTTGAAGGCCAGGGTGTAAATTTAGAAGCAACGAGGGGAGATCCAAATTCAGTGGCAATGCCAGCCGCCTGAGGGCCTGACTTTCCCCCTCCCGAGTGATGATAGAAAAGATCTCAAGTCAGTCAACGGGCAGACGTTCAGAGGAGAATCTTTTTTTTTTTTAAATCACCTTTACAGGGCACATGCGCTCCTGGTCATCGGCGAAACCATCGTCGGCTCGACTTTTGATATGCTCATCACGTCTTATAACCGGTGCTTGGATGTATCAAAGTACAAATACTTACCCTACATTGAGTATTTACAGTTTTCTGCTGCTTTTTAGAGCAAATGCGCTTTCCCTGGTTTTGATGAGCTTCAAACAAAAAAAAAAAGGATTGACATTGTCTCTTGCTTCTTTTTTGAAGCTGTTTCCAGGACGTCTGTTGCATTCAAATTATCGTTCTTTTTTGAGATATTTTTCAATATTTACTGGTCAGATATGTTGATTAGCGTTGTGCATTGTTTGTAACACTGAAAAAAAAAATCAACTCAGCCATGGACTCTCATTAGCATTTGCTTCATATATAATTGCGCAATTGCAGCTTACAGTCCAGTGTAGTCAATAAACAAGGTGAACAAAATCTTTTTCTTCTTTCAATTAATGAACGTGCGGTCAAAAGTGCGTAAAGTATGCCAGCGGTGGCACAGGCTTCCCGAAAAACTGTCGGTTTATCCAGCGGCCGTACTCTCCAAGCAGACTCATTCAAGGTGGCAGTCAGCTGTCAGTTGCAATACCAGCACCCCCTCCCCAACCCCTCGACGGTCCTCGCTGACTCAAATTACTCTCACTCAGTGACTGCTTCCACGACATGTGTGGACGGAGCGTGCGCAAGACCCGGCGCGGTCGACAACAGAGGTAAATAAACAACCGCGGCGGCATGGTGACAACATGCGCACACTCACGTTCCACCGTGAGCTGGCCTTGCGTGCAGTCGTGAAGGGTCTCGCAGCTGTAGCTGCCCCAGTCGGACGCGGTCACTTTGTGGATGGTCAGGCTGTGCTTGGGGCCCTGCTGGTTCAGGGTGTATTTGGCCCCGGGGTGGATCAACACCCCTTGCCTCATCCACTGAACTTCGCTGGAATCCAGGCTCACCTCCACCTCCAAGGTCGCCTCGCCGTATTCCTCAGCCGTAACCGGCGCCATCTTCTTGGTGAACCGCACCTGCTGTTCTGAAAAAATAAAAAGACCAAAAAAAGAATGCATGACTTCGCCGAACACGATCAACTCAACTCAAGTGTATTTCTAGAGCACAATTAAATACAACCACCCCTGTACACGGAGCAAAAGGAATTCATATAACATTCAAGAGCTCATTTACCTGCCAGTTGAGTAGAAACACCTTTGGATTAGTACAAACCATGGCAGGGTATACTCTCTGGACCTGGATTTGACACCTCTGACAGATTGGAGGATTTGCATTTTGGTGGTCGATATATTTCAAACAAGTGCTTGTATTTAGCGCGAGAACGCTTTGATCTTGATCAATTTCCACCGTTCACAATAGCAGTGCGTGCATGTATCAAGTGGCGTGAACAGGAGATCTGCGAATGTGGTTTTAGCTCAATTTGTTGAGGCATGGGACACTCACCTTGAACGTGGAGCTCCGCCTTCGATAGCAATCCCTCGGCATCGGCCGTCACTGTGCCGCGATCGGAAAGAGTGCAGTTGCGGAGACAGAGGATGTGGCAGAGTCCATTGCTCGAAACAACGGCGCGCTCATTCGGGGCTACCGGTTTGCCGTTCAGGAGCCACACCAAATGAGCGTCCGCTGGTGAAACCACACACCGAAATACCGCGTCTTCCCGTTCGCAAACCGTGATGTTACGGAGTTCCGCTATGAACTCCACAACACGGGGGGCTGGAAGCAGAGAAAACGGTTTTCAGATGGCATTTTTCAAAAACGGTTGAATGATTTTTACGCCGACTTACTGGTTACAGTGACCGTCGCTGAGGTTCTGTCATCTGCACTTTCGCAGGCATAATTGCCGGCGTCGTCTTCAAGAACCTCAAAGATCGTAAAACTTCGCTCTCGACCTTGCGCTCGTATCCGGTGACGTGGACTTGGTGAGATCTCGAGGCCGTCTTTCAACCACTGGACGTCTCCTTTTGACTTATTGATCTCACATCGTAACATCAGGCTGCTGCCCTTCAGGGACGCGACGTTCTCCAGCGGTCGGATGAATTTCACCTTCATTTCTGACGGGGAAGGAACGTGGTGACGGAAATATTTCAGGTGGACGCGGGGAGCTCCTTTGGATGAGGGGGTGTCAAATTCTTACCTTTGACAAAAAGACTGAAATGCATCTCATCTGTGTTTGCATCACAGACATAGTCTCCGGAATCTGACAGCTGCAGGGGATTAATGGTGAGCTTGTGGGTATTCCCCTCGCCGGAGATGTGAATGTTGTCCTTGTTCAGGAGTTGGCCATCTTTCAACCAGCGCACATTAGCTTTGTCTCGGCTCACGACAGCACACAGCGTGACGCTCTCGTTTTCATAGGCCAACATTTTATGAGTTGCCTTTTTATTCACAAACTGGACTGGGATCTCTGCGGTGGGAACAAGGAGAACTTTGGATTCATCTCAACGCCATACGTGCTCTTCCCATTTTCACGTTTTAAAACACGCAGATTCTCATCTTACCCTGCACCTCCACAACGGTCGTCAGCTTGTCATCTGCGGCATCACAAACATATTTTCCAGAGTCCGACGGCTGAAGTCGAGAGAGAACAAGCTTCCTCGTGACGTCGTGGCAGTAAATTTTAACGCGGGTGTCCGGTTCCAGGATCTCGTCATTCCAGAGCCACCGAACGGTGGCGCTTGGCCGAGACACCTCACACTCTAAAATTAGGTCTTCTCCCGCCAGTAGTATGTGATGCTCCGGGTGACCAGAATTTCCAACGATCTTGACCGGGGGCTCTAAATGAAAAGCAATCGATGCGCTCAATGTCTTTCCGGGTAAATAATGTGATCATGGAATTACCTGCGACTGTGATATGGAAGACCATCTTATCGTCCGCTGCATCGCAAGTGTACTCTCCTGAATCCGCCGGCGAAGCGTTTAGGACCACCAATGATCGGAAAACGCCCTGCTCCTCGCAGCAGTAGCGCCCGCTATCGTCAATTGGTCGATTGTTTTTGTACCAGCTGACAGAAGCGTTTGGTCTGGACAGTTCACACACTAGAATGATGTCATCAGAAACCAGGAATTGCTGTTCGGTTTTCGCAGCGGGTTTCCCAATAATTTGCACGGGCAGCTCTGAAAAGCAAACGTGAAGAGACGTTGAACAGCCAAACTTAATAACTTGATGATGACTTGAAAATAAGACCTACCTTTGACTTTAACGTGAAAATCCATCACGTCATCTTTTGCATCGCAGACATATATGCCGGCATCTTCGGAAGTCAGCGAATGAACAGTGAATTGACGCATGACACCGTCTTCCGCGACAGTGACATTTTGGGAGTCTTCCACCTCTTCTCCGTTCCTCTTCCAGAGAACCACAGCGTTCGGTCTGGACACCTCACAGTCCAGGACCAAGGATTCGCCGACTTTTTTTTCGAGTCTGTTCACGATCTTTCGGGGACGGATAAAGCGGACAGGAGGCTCTGTGGACGTATGCGATGTGGTGAGACGCAGTTGAAGGCCTGTTTAACTTTACATCTTTGTCGAGTCCGGACTTTCCTCACCGGCTATATTTACAAAGAACGTCATTGAGTCATCGGTTGTGTCGCAGACGTATTCAGCGGAATCTTTGACAGTCGTCTCAGGTATAACGAGGCGTCTGTATATGCCGTCTACCTCCAGTATAAGGTTGTGACTCTCCTCTACCTCAAGTCCATCTCTGTACCAACGGACCACCGCATTTGGCCGTGAGATCTCACAGCTCAGTACCATCCTCTCTGACACTTGCTGGCACAGTTCCATTTGGGACTGACTCGGAGATATAATCTGCACCGGAGGTTCTGTATGTTGATACAAGGAAACGCTTTGGTAAAACCATGCAAAGGAGAACAAATCATGGCATGCTGAACATTAACTTGAACCCTCTCTGACGTTCTCATTTCAAAGTCCAGATTTCACGTCATTCATTTTCCATTTGCCGATTTTGCTTACAACGAACACCTTGATTATGTCGATTTCATCATCCTACTTTGTCGCGTTGGCATTTGAGTGAAATGTCAAACGAGCCAAGCAAACAATCTAATGCACAACATGCACGTTCATGGATTGTACCTGTAATGCTGAGGTTGAAGAATATGGAATCGTCGGCTGTATCACAAACATATTCTCCGGAATCCTCGACTCTGCTCATCAGAATCTTCAGTCGCCGATAAGGGCCTTGGACATCCAGTTTGATATTCTCGCTCATTTGGAGCTTTTGGCCATCTTTGTACCAGCTCACCACTCCATTTGAACGGGAGAGCTCACAGCTGAGAATAATTTCCTCGGGTACGTGACGCTCAAGGCAGACGTCTTCTTTTGGGTATACGATCATCACCGGGGGTTCTTGGAAGAAATGATCAGAAATTTGCCGCTCTTATTTTTTAGACTGCATTCAGGCAAACTCAGACATTTTTCTCACCTCGAATGGTAACCTTGAACATGACAGCGTTGTCTCCTGCGCGGCAAGTGTACACGCCCGAGTCAGACAGCTGGGCTGACTGGATTGCAAGATGTCTCTTTGTGGCTTCGGCTCGCATTGTCATGTTGCTATTGGGCCGGATTTCAGCGCCGTCCTTGTACCAATGGACGACAGCGTCCGCCCTCGACACCTGGCACGAGAGGCCCAGCTCCGACTTCTCCACCACGCTCTTGAAAAGTTCCTCCTCCGGGACGTTGGCAAATGTGACCGGTGGGGCTAAAGGCACAAAAAGGATGTTGACATAGATTTGACGCTACTCTCGGCCTCCTATCATAACTCTCGTTCACAGCAGCCGCATGGCAGTTAAGACATGCGGAGATCAATCTTTTTTGCCGTCCACACTTTGTTTTGTTTTAAATGACCACTTCACATAAACGTTAGAAATGGAAGTTAATTACATTTGAAGCAATGTGGCAATGGCGGCATGTGAAGCGCTTCATCTTAGTTGCGGCGTGCGATGAAAAGGAATTAGAAGCGTTGTGACGGATGATTTTACTTTTGCGGGTGATTAGAGGTTGTGGCATAGAATGGAACTCCACAATCACATCTTGACGAGAAAAAGCTATGCGTATCACCTTTCACCTCTGCAAAGCAATCATTGGACTCGGGCTCATCGTCACTTTTATAACTGTACTCCCCAGAGACCGAAGACACTGCCGAGTCCAGATCAGATGTCCTCGTGAGCTCTTCCGAATCGATCTTGGCAGCGGATTTGGGAAAGCGTTTGATTCCATCCTCATACAAGACAGGGCGGCCTGTGGCGTCTGAGCCCTTGCGCTGCGTTTTGTCAATATCGCCTGCTTCAAGCGCCTGTCTGGCTTTAACTTCTGGAACAGCTGAGAATAAAATCAGGGCTACAAGAGTTGCGGCGCTTTTGCCACACTCACTTTTGTCACATACATCGGATGACAGTTAAAGCGCTGTCACCTGTAATCTGGTGAGTGAGCACGCTTGTGGTTTTGGCGAGCATGCAGTCCATTGATCTGAGATTTTGTATTGGAACCAGGGTTGATGACACTGGTTAGACCAGACCAGACCAAACCAAACAACAGATCACAAAAGTGAGAGAAAAATTGAAGGACACTGCAGGTTTTTCACTCCTGGGCATGAAGCATCTTTCAACCTACCGTTATGTATACAGTCTTACAAATAGTCTCAGTCCAAATTGTTTTAGTTGCACAAAGAAAAAAACCCCCAAAAGGTTAAAGATTTGAAAGAGACGTAAATCACCTTCAACTTCCACCTTGAATTCTACGTGGTCATCTGCAGAATCACAGCTGTACACCCCACAGTGTCTGACTTGTGCAGCTTTAATGACCAAGGCTCTCAATGTGGCTTCAGATTGGATTTCAAAATCACTTTTTGGAAGCAGCTGCCCACCATCCTTGTGCCACTGGACTCGGGCACTTGGCTCTGAGACTTCGCACTGCATCTTAACTGGGCTGCCTGCCTCTACCAGTTTGTTCTTTTCTCTGTCTGGAATTGCTGCGAATCTTACAGGAGCAGCTGGTAAGTGGAAAACATTGGGAGATTGGAAAAAAAAATTAGATGAGATGAGAAAAAAAAGACAATTAGGGGTCAATGAATTGGACACTTTTGACCTCATTATATGCTCCTCAAACTCAAACACAAGGAAATCCCACCTTGGACATCCACATGGAACGTGACAACATCTTCCGCCAGTTTACAGCCGTAGAGGCCCGAGTCCGACACTTTAGCAGAGTGAATGAGTAATTTTCTGAGGTTGCCATCTCTTTTCATGTCGAGGCCAGTTTTGCAAAAGAGGTCGGCCTCATCTTTAAACCAGGAAACCTGAACAACCGGATCCGATACCTCGCACTGGAGAATGATTGGAGAACCCGCCGCAATCGTCCGGTGTTTCTCCGATTGCGCAACAGGCATAATATGTGGCAATCGGCCTAAGAGTAAAGAACAGTGTCGGTTTTGAATACGCAAACGTTGATGTACATAAAAATACTGATGAAAATCATTTTAATACGGGTGGCAAATCAAAAGAAGATGACGAGAATAAATCGATCACCTTTTACATCCACTTTGAATGTGACGGCGTCGTCGTCTGTTGCACATTCATACGTGCCGCTGTGTGCGGTTTGGGCCAAAGGGATGACAAGAGTTCTTCTTCGACCTTCCGTTTGAATCTCCAAATTGCTCTGTTGGTGTACTTTGAGCCCATCCTTGTACCAGTCAACGGGCGAATCTTGAGACAGTTCACAGCTGAGGACAATGGCAGAGCCCTCTTGGACGATCTTGTTCCTGTCTGCCTCTTGAAGCTCTGAGAACTTCGTGGGGAATGCTACATCTTTAAGATATTACAAAAAAAAAAGTCTTAATACGGTGATACATGTGTTCAGTACCCCATCAACTTTAGTTGACTGATGAGGACAAATGATTGAAAGAATGATTGCAAGAAAGACGGCTCATAACCTCACTTCACATGATTTTAAAAAGAGTCAAGGTCAGAGTGTAGCCAAACACTGTACTTTCTTAACAAGCTATTTCATCGCAACAGTATTTTTATAGCAACACTGCCACCTAATGTATAGTCAGAGAACATAAAGTGCCTACAGACACCCATTTCACTAACGATCAATCCATGGCAGCCATAAACTCTTTGGAAATCTAAAACAAATGTAAATATTTTTTCCTTTTTCTTTTCGATTCTGTAGTAGACAATTGTCGAACCGGCTCGGAGCCGAAAACATCACAGCAAAGGAAAACTGAGAAAAGGTAGTCGTATTTGTAGGCGGAGGGGTTTTCGAAGATGTTGTTCCATGTATCTGTACATCTTGTTGGTGAAATTATACAGACTGCTTTAGAGAGGGTATATTCGAAGAGTAGCACACCAAATAAGGTAGGGAATGGATGAACAGCTTTTTGTAAGTTGGTTGGAAATATGAACAGCCGCTGTTCCAGTTAGTTGGCAGTGCAGAACGAGCTAAGACTCGTGTAGGCATCACCTTTTACTTCCGCAGTGAACTGGACGTGGACGTCGTCATCCTTTGACTCACAATGGTTTACGCCTGAATGAGCCACCTGGGTACACGGACTGACTCGACTTTGCAAATGACCCTTTGACCGGATGTCAATTCCAGTTTCCGGTCTGAACCTTGTTCCATCTTTGTACCACATGACTTGTCCATTGCCGTCCGACAACTCACAATGGAGAGCAATCGGAATGCCTTCCGTGACTGACTGTTTCTGTTCAGCCTCTCTTATAGCTGACAATGCCTGAAGTGGAACTAGAGGACGGAATGCAAAATGCAATTAGTTTTAAAAACCTAGGAGTGAAATATCTGAAAGTACAATAGTAAAAAGAAAACAAAATCCTAGTCCCGGCATCTGCATTTGCCGTCAGGAAAGTGAAACAAAAATATAACGACCATAACCATGCTCGTTCTGAAAGACTGTTTGCAATGACCTCTTCCGAGGTCCAAATTATCAGTAAAGGTACCGTGTTTGGGTTGACGTATTTGTTGTTTGGATGATTGGTTAGTTATGAAGCCGTGTTATACAAAATCTTGAAACTAATTCAATTGTAGCAATGGTTTTGAGTTGTCCATGGCGATATATGAAAGAGCTCAGAGAGTAAGTCCTGTTTTCGGGCTTTTCACCGGCACACAATTCATGTCGTATAAGCAAAGACAAAAAGACTTTATGCACTGTATCCGATTCAATTGTGTGAACGCAAGACATTAGTAAAAATTTTCGTACGTGTTGAAAAGGATATCATGAAAGATGTTTGTTAGTTGGCATGCTCATTCAAGACGGGGAGCAAGCCGATATGCTTCTTGCGACTTCGGGGCAGTCCATCCGGCAGAAGGGGACTACCTTTCGTTTTTGGTTCTCATAGGTAAGAATGTCATACGGTTTTAGGGTATGGTTTGGTGTTAAAAACGGAAGGGAAAACAAAGGCAGAAGGGCAAGGTCTCAGGGTGCAGAGGAAGGACCAGAAAAAGTCATTCAAGCACTTTGTCAGTTATTCCGCCCGTAAGTGATAATCAAGACAAATCATTGCATTTGTACAGTCTATCCTGACTGAAACTGCGTGTCACCTTGAACATCCGCTTGAAATGGCACGGCATCACCTGTTGCCTCACAGCTGCGAACCCCCGCATCGGACGGCACCGCAGAACTCACAGCCGCTTCTCTTAGGGAACCATCCACCATCGGGTCATGGCCGGCCTCTTTGTGTTGTTTTACTCCGTCATCGTGCTGAGAGATGACCTCATTTGCAGTTGATGGCTCACACGGTGGCGCTACAGGGAGCGCTATGGGTTCATCCACTTCGGCAGACTCGATCCTCTCAGTCTGACACGGTGTTGAAATTGCTGAAGGTGGAGCTGAGGGTGTTTTGAGGTACATTGAGGGGGAAAAAAAAAGGCATCACTATCAGTGATTCAAGAAAACAGTGGAGCAAATCAACACCATCTTGAATTTTTTTTTTAAAAGGCCTTTACACGGTGTACTTATGTTTGAGCTTTCGGCAAATGGCAGTCCAAATTTACATTGCCCGAATGTAGTATTACTTAAATGCAAATACCAAAATGCCAGTAATCCCTAAAAAGCATCTGATTGCGCTCATGCCAACCATTTGAATCACCTTCAACAGCCACCTTATTTGCAGTGACATTGCTGTGAGTGCCACATGTCCTTGACGAATAGCTCTCTTCTGATTGGACACTTGTCTGCTTGAAACAGGCGGAACCTGAAAACTGCAATGACGATCTTTGTCCAGAGTTCAGCGTGTCGTGCGCCAGGTCCTTTGGAGCCTCCACATTGTGGGGATGAGCGGTCAGGACAGTTGTTTCCAGCATGGACTGATATTGTTGGGTAGTCGCGACCGATTCTGTTTGACAGGCACCATTTGGTCCAACAAATAGAGCGTGGGCAGGTGAATTCTCCTTTGGCCGGACCGTTTGTTGAGAGTCATGCAGCCCCATCGATAAACAAGGTATAGTTTGAGCAGTGTCAGTCTTTGCCGAGGAGACAGTCAACATCTCCTCTGATTGGGAGATATCAGGCTGTATGGAATTACTGTGCTTGTCTGAAATGAGTAGTTTAGTCTGGATGCAATTAAGAAGATTATTGGTCAGGAAGTCTGAAATCTCTGCGTAATTGCGGGGATCCTCTACCCGAAATCTTGTGGACTGCATCGCCCTAAAAGGCTTCTCTGTGTGGGGGCCGCTTACAGAGTCAGAGCATCTGTCTAATTGGACCGACACAGTCTCTATTTGTTTCGTAAAGCACCTTGACTGGGGGGCAGAAGTCTTTTGGTGGTTATCGAGGTCTGACGGCGCAGCAGTGGGCGCCGGGCCATATCGCTCTTCGAATTCAACAGATACATCCCTCAGATTAGATTCCTCTGATTCAAGATTTGAACTCGGACGGGAATTACAAACCTCTAATGGGACAGCTGTCTGCAAGGAAGTCATAAATTGTTCAGAAACCTCAGGATCTTCTGTCTTCCGTATATGGAAAATCGATTCCTCACCTTGGGATTCTGTAAAATGTCTAGTTTGAGAGCATGGCTTAAGCTTTATGATTGACGGCTTGATTGCGTTGCAGTCGGGCAGAGATTTGACAGTCCGTTTTTTTTCCTGACCGTTTTTCTCGTTTTTGTCTTTTGTAAAAATCCCTGCAGTTACGTATTCATGAGTCGACCGGTGAGTGCTCTTGTGCGTAGAATGTGCTCCGCGTGTCAGAGAATCTTTCCTCTCGCCACTGGAGCTGCCAGACTTGTGCTTTGAGGGAATGCCATCGGCATCTGTCGAGTTGATCTTCTCTGGTTCGGAGGCAAATCTTGGGAGTTCGGCTACAAGCAGAAACGTTTTCAGTGGTAGTCTGTCTCAACGGTTCCTCTCAAAACAGAATTTCATCAACATCATTGTGGGTTAGGATGGAGTTACGTGGTCATCCATTGCAAAGACAAACAAGATGGTCGACCGACCAGGTTTGGTCTGAAATTGAGCTCTTAAAGTTGCCCTACAAAACAACCAGACACTAAATTACAAGAAATACCTTTGTCTTCTTTTTTTTTTAAGATGCACATTGCATCGCTTTCATAAGAGTTCCTTGTCATTGCAACGGGGCTAAACTTTGGAGGATCTGGTGATGTTTGATGAAACACATGGAATGAGCTGAAAGAGCCGCAAGCGGTAGGTGAAGCGCAAAGATCTCTGTTACTGTGGAAAATGGAGTGACAAACAGCACATAGGTTAGTTTTGAGCCAGGGCTCAAGTCAACTCAACACCCGCACATTGTTTTCAAGAACACCAATTCCAGAAAACAATGCACTAGAGAGGACAAGATGGCAAAAAAAAAGCAATTCTGAAGGGCAAAAAAATGGGCGGGTGCCTCAGATGATCGAGCTAAGAGTAAAACACCACCACTGTTAGTGGCATGTATCGGCTGGGTTAAAAACGGATGAGTGATGTTGAAATGTATGAAATCACCTTGGACATTCGCAGTGATTTGGGCAGATGCATCAGAAACCTCAGCAATCTCACCACTGCGGTGACACTGCCGTGCTGTTTTGACAAAGCCAAAGAGAAAACAATGAGCGTGGTCATATCTCTCGACATGAAACAAAATACAGTAGTTGAATTATAATGGGGGTGGGGGGGGGGGACACCTTTTACGTCCACATTTAACTGCGTGTCGTCAGATGTTTGGCAGTGAAAACTCGCAACAGCAGGCGTGTCAAGCGTGACTGGAAGTGGACAGACTTGTTTGTCGCTCTCAGGTTCAACAAGAGTTTCTGTTTTTGGAAGTAGACATGCTTGGATGCTGCTTTCAGGTTCAACAAGAGTTTCCATTTTTGGAAGTGAACAGGCTTGGCTGCTGCTTTCAGGTTTAACAAGAGTTTCTGTTTGAATACAGTTGAGTTGAGTTGAGTTGAGTTGAGTTTCCATTTTTGGGTAGAATGGAGTTCCGTCTTTGTACCAACAAGCTTTGGCAACGGGGTCTGAAATTTCAAATTGTTGCACAATCGGGCAGCATTCTTCAGCAGATTTGGCCCTCGCAACATCTGGACCACGTGTTTCAGCCGGCACTACGGACAGTCATTGAGGATTGAAGTATTAGAACAAGCGTTTTGAGTAAAAGACGTCGTATATTGGTTTTTGCACACAAACCAGAAACATCAGTCGAAAACACAGATTACAGATGCAATCACCTTGAGTTTTGACAACTAATGGAGCAACATCATCCGCTGTTGCACAGTAGTATGCTCCAGAGTTTGATGGATGACTTGGTCCAATGACAAGTGTCTTCTTGATGGCTTCCATGACAAACTCTTGTTCTGAAGTTGATACGGTGGCTTTCGCCTTCTGCAGTGACGCCTCGGCCTGGCGTGGGCCATGAATCCCGGTGTCTGAAATTTGATGTGGCTGTTCCAAGGAGCAGGCGTCCTCAAGTGATTGATTCTCTGCGAACTTCGGCGAGGCTGACAACGGCGCTAAAGGTCATGACTCAAATCATAATTGTGGAAAAACTGTGCATTTCCATACTCTGATTGAGAGAAGGGGTTAGAATGTTCACCTTTCCCTAAACGGTCATACGTTTGATCAAGGAGAAAGTCAAATAGACGAGCATTTGTAATGTTTGCGAACAGAGATTATTTTGATAACGATTCAAGAAACTGTTGTAAGACCATCAAAACACCATTTGACTCGAGTGACAAATAGAATGTCAGTTAGTTGCTTGAGTCAATCAATGCATAATCACCTCTCATACCCACAGTGAAGTGGACTGTCCCATCTGATGTTTGGCAGTGGTACTGGCCCTCGTGCACAGGCTCAGCAGAAGGGACAACGAGTCGCCTCAAAGTGCCGTTGCTCTGTATGTCCTGCTCTTTGTGCGGAAAGAGCTTCACGCCATCTTTATACCACTGTGCAGGCAACACGGAGTCTGCCACCTCACATTCCAGCACCAAAGGTTCGCCCATTTCAAAGGACTTGGCTCTCTTAACGTCAAGGTGATCGATAGGCTTCACCGGCTTAGCTAGCATTGGAAATTCAGAAAGGTGAATGAATACCTTCAAAAATTATCACTTGGAATTTTCAATTGCTTTGGAAACATTGGTTTCATTGCGGACCACGGTTACAGTAAAATGAAAGTCTGAAGTTATCATCCAAACTACATCAAGTTGAATCGCAGGTTATTAATAGCATCTTCAAGAGATGCAAAGTCAATTTTTGGGGGGGGGAGGGGGGTGGCGCAGAACACAAAAGAAGTCACCTTTTATCTCAACTTGAAAGTCCATCGTGTCATCCTTTGTTCTACATTGATAGACACCAGAGTGGTGCATCTCTGCATACCGAACAACCAAAGTCCTTGTGGTTCCATCCAATTGCATTTCCAGCTCTGAGGTCGAAACGAGCTGGGTTCCATCCTTGTACCAGCAAACAGGGGCCTCAGGATCAGAAACCACACACCGGAGTACAACGGGGCCCCCCACTTCAATCAATTGTGTCCTCATTTCTTCAGGGAGCGGACAGAACGTCACCGGTGGAGCTACAGGTACAGTTTAACAGCTAATGTCAAAATTAAGACAACTCTGAAGGTCTGTTATCCATAAGTTGAGTCTGACAACTGACAGGGCAGCCACTTACATCATCTAATCGAGTCAAAGAAATGGTCAGAGTGGAGAAACAGCTCACGCGTAATAGTTGCGTTGCTTTGCATACAAGTACATTTCCATGTTGCAAAATCATAAATCACCTTTGATGTTCACATTGAACGTGACGGTGTCCCCCTTTGTCTTGCAGCAGTACAACCCTGAGTGGTAAAAGTCGGCCGAAGGGATAATCAACTTCCTCACCAGTCCATCTGCTTGAATATTTACTCCATTGTGAGGAAAGAGCTTTGAGCCGTCTTTGTACCAGTGCACCTGGGCATTGTGCTCTGACAGCTCGCAGCGTAAAAGAATTTGGGAGCCTGCGTGGATGGTTTTGTTCCTCGCTGCTTCGGGAATCGCTGAAAATCTCACAGATGGGGCTACGGACATTTGAATATACGCCATTCATAAAATGTAGAAAAAGAGGTCATCCAGCAAAGGTTTTGCAAGACGACCGCTTGATAAAGAAGAACTCACTCACCCTCGACTTCCACATTGAACCTGATGACATCGTCAATGGCGTCGCAGCAATACACTCCTGAATGTGAGAACTCTGCTGATTGGATGACGATCCTCCTCATTGTACCCTCTGACTGGATGTGAAGACCATCTGTTGTCTGTAATTCCACCCCGTTCTTGTACCAGTGTACCGGAGCGGCGGGGTCTGAGAGCTCACAATACAGCACGATGGGGTTCCCAATTTCGACAAATTTGTTTCGATCCATTTCTGACAGCAATGAAAACTTGGCCAGAGGCGCTGTTGATTGGAAGGAAAAATCCATGCCCGTTCGTTATGAAAATGGTCTGCGTTTTTGTCCAGTCCATCCGAGATGGAGGACATTTTGAGCCGCTAGAGACACACTCACCTTGAATGTACAAAGCAGCTGAATCCCGAATGCCGTATGCAATAAAAGTTATTTCGGCTCCATTTTCGGTGTCTCGAACCCCTTGGATCCGAAGAGACTGGTGTGTCCTCGAGCGGCGCATGGAAAAACGCTCATCGTCCTGAAGCTGCGTGCCATTTAAGAACCACGAGCCGATGACCGATGCGGATAGTTCAATAGTGAAGATTGCATCTTGTCCTTCTGGAACCAGTGCATCCTGTAAGGGGGTTTGTATCCTGGCTACCGGAACTGGAGGGGTACAATAAACAGGCGTGAATGACATCAGAAATGATCAACCGTGACATGAATCCATTGATGAACTCAACTCACCCAAATGCACTGCTCGAGGGAACTCCACATTGTTGCTTTTTCCATATTTGTTGACACTACAAATACGGAACCGATAATCGGCCTCACAAGGCACGCTATCGCCTAGGATCTCCACCGAGGTAGCCGAGTCGGTGGTCAGGCACTGTAACCACTCTTGTGAACCCGTACCCACTTCCTGTCGTTCCAGTACATAACCGGATGGAGGGTTCTTGCGCGAGTCCTGCGCTGGAGTCCATGAAAGAAGTGCCGCATTTGCCCGCTCTGTGTTGATCTGCACTCCCACTGGGACACTCGGAGGACAATGTCTGGCCGCTGAAAGCAGATTTATGACAGAAATGATGATAACGTTTTGACAATCCTTTCTTTTGTGTCGTGACACTGTCATTGACCGGACCCTACCCTTGACTCTGAGCTGAGAGGAAGTCTTGGATCGCCCCACAAAGAAAGTCACAAAGCCAGAGTCTTGAGGCATCGTGTTGACAAAAACTAGAATATGAGTCCGACCAAAAGACTTCAAGATGGTCTGATGCGTTTCACGCAACTCCACGCCATCTTTATACCAGTGTATGTCCATCTCTTCTTTCTCCACTTCAACGCAAAAGGCAGCATTTTCACCTTCCAAAACATCCACTTTCCTTGGAAGCTTTCGCATAATTGGACCTAAAGAGACACAGTGTGGTGAAAACGCACGTCAGATTGAATGACAACACGACAATCAAACAAACAAACATTCCTACGGTGAGGAGGAAATGCAAGACCCAGAGACCAAATTGAAGCCGAACCAGAACGGATTGCAAGCAACAATGATTACCTGCCGTTAGGTTTTGCTTCTCCATGCCAACTGATTGCGGCTTACCTTTCACTGCCACCTCAGCGATGCTTCGTCCCCCATCTGGCATTTCGCACAGGTAAATCCCGTCATCATCAACACCGATGTCACGGATTGTAAGCCTGCGCTTTGTTCCCCACTCCTCCATTCCATATTTGGCTCCTGGTTGTAGTCGTCGATCCTCCAGGTACCATGTGATTGGGACAGAGTCCTCTGGGACTTCACACTCAAGAACAGCTAAGTCCCTCTCCCATACCTCCAGATCGATGAGCGGCTGCTTGAACCGCACAGGTGGCTCTGGCACCAGAAAAAAAAAAGTGGGTACGGCGTTGTGCGAGCACAAAAAGAGCAACATTATCAGACTCATTTTGATGAGGAAACTGGAAGGTCATCGACACATTGTGCTGGACGGGAAATAAACCAAACAATGTGGACAGCAGGTTCTTTTAAAGCGGTTCGGAATTAAGCTGAATGCTACCAGTAACCACTCGTGTCATGGAGAAGATTCTTTAAAATACCGTACATTGCAGTGTGTGCTTTTCAACTGTTTTGAACTCCACATGAGAAACATGATCCCCCGTCGCATGGTGATCACACGCTTCCTCCCTTGGTGCCTCCTCACAAGCTTCGGAAGTGACTTTGCAGACATGATACCACTGTTAGAATTTACCTCCTGATCTCAGTGTACCTTCTTGGACCTATGTCCCTGACATCGCTCGAGCATCAAATGGCGGGAAATCCTATCCAAGGACACACGACACCACCCCTTCCCCCAAGCGCCACCCCAAACACACATGCACTCACGCACTCCTCCACTACTGAAATTGTCACAGACTGACAGTCGGTAGACTCGAGTTGTATGGCTTGACTTTCTGTCCAGCGCTGTGCAAACGTGCATCCCGTCTTTATACTACGATACGGACTGTGAAAGCCACTTCAAGAACCGAAAGGAGAAGGGTAATATGCCAGGTTTGCAACTCAAAGATGAGAGACATAAGTACTACACCGAATCTACTCTCAGGCCACCTGTCACTTGACAATCAACTAAAACATGTGAGCTGCGTCCACTGGACGGTTGAGCTAACCAGGAGCTCGTCAAACTAAGCGTCATGTCAGTTATGTGTTTTGCTGAGAAGACAAAGTAACACGGAAAGGGTTTTGAAAAATGAAACCAAAGACTAGATGACCGTCAATGCTGTGAGCGATCAAGACGGTACGACTTCAAGTATGACTTGGTTAGGCCAGGTCATGAAATGACTTGACTCGCTTGAGTTCTGCCATAGTCACTTGGAACTCGCGTGAAAGGTTGAGACTGACCCGTGACTCTCACATAAGCGAGAGACTCCTCATTCCGACGAACTTACCCTTGACTGAGAGGTGGACAGCACTGAGGGTTTGGCCCGCCGTATTTGATGCGGCGCACACGTAGACACCGTTATCCTTCTGCTTGCAGTACAAAACCTTGAGTGTAAAGTATCCTTCTCGATCCTCGTACAGCAAATATCGCCTTCCAGACAGTATCAGTCTTCCGTCTTTTCTCCAAATGATTTCCGGTTTGGGTTTTCCTGTCACAAAGCATCGGAATTTTGCATGCTTCCCCTCCGTCACCGCAAACATTTTCACTCTCGTCGACTTGGTCGTCATCTGGTCTTTGTGCTGATTGGGCATCTGCCTGCTGATCCTCTGTTTGCCTTGGTGACTTTTTCTGTTCCCGTTGTTGTAGCCGTTGCGGTTTGCGTCATCCTCGTGTCCGGGGCCCGCGTCGACGAGCAACACGGCTCCCGCCAGCGCTTCCCCAAACTCGTTCCTCGCCTTACAGGTGTACACGCCACCGTCCGGTGCGCGAGTCTTAAAAATCTTCAGCTGGAACCATCCGCCGTCCTGGTAACTCACGCTGAAGTGAGTGCTTTCGAATATTTCGCTGAGCTTTTTGCCATCCTTTTCCCAGGTCACCTCTGGTCGTGGACTTCCCCAGAGCTTACAGGAGAAGACAGCGTCATCTCCGCGACCGGCTCGGGTGGATAGAGGTTTGATCAGGAATCGCGGTTTGTTCTCCTCTCTTAACTCGAGCTCTTGCGCCTCGCCTTCGACCTTCAGTGTGGCCGCTGCATACGTTTCGCCGATGCTGTTCTTTGCTTTGCACATATACTGACCGCTGTCCTCCATGGTCACAGCGGTTATGATCAGATTGTAAACATTGCCATCCTCAAAGACGCGGTATCGTCCCTGTGGGTCAATTTTCTCATTGTTCCTCTCCCATATGACTGCCGGTCTTGGATCTCCGCCGATCTGACACTTCAGCACTGCGTCGGTCCCGCTCTGTACACCGACAGGCCTGGGATAGGCCAGGAAGCGCGGCGCGCCACCAAATACGTCCATCTTTGCCCCGTCAGCCGAGCTTCGCCTCCAGCAGTTGGAAAAGGCCAAACTTGACAGTTATTCACACGGGCCTGTGCAGTCCTAATTTTTCAAAGGTAATTTCTTGAAAGGAAAAAAAAAATAGATATCAAATGGGACAATTTATGAGGAAAACAATGCTCCCTGATTTCTTAAAATGGATAACATTTCAAAGAGACACATGGAAAAATGAATTTGAAATGGCCTCTGTTCAAATAGTTGCATCTTTGGAGCGCTACCTGCCCATTCAGCGTGATATGAAACAACCAGATATATCTGCCTATTTCTGCAATGTGCTGTCCTAAATACATGCAATACTCTTTCATGACATTTGGGGGTTGGGGGGGGGGGGGGGGGGTTCTGTGTGCTTTTTCCTAAATCCGAAATGGAAAAAATGTGAAATTGGTTGGGGAAGTCACTGGTATCTATGGAATGCTTGAACGTATGGTTAAAATTAGTTTTACAAGACAACAACTTCTAATGATCCGCTGTGAAATGCATGCTTGAGCACAAGCGGATGGCATGACCATTAGGGTTAATTGAATTAGAGCTGTCTGCATGACAGAAAAAACACGAGCCGGCAGCGTGATTGGCGGGTTGCTGGGGGTGGGCAGCCTGGTCCAACTGCAAAGGCAGCCACAACACGCAGCGAGTACAGCTGGTGCTGTATTTCACTGGGAAAGTGCTTAATATAGTTCAACCTAATATAGCTCAACCTAAGTAAAGAGCTGCAAGAGAGAGAGAGAAAGTGTGTCCGTGTGTGTGTGTGTGTGTGTGTGTGTGTGTGTGTGAGTGTGAGTGTGTGTGTGTGTGTGTGCGTGTGTGTGTGTTTGTCAGATATCGCAAAGAAGCTTCTGAAACACGCAGGCTCACACAAACACGTGGAGCCTTTTGCAGTGTGCCCACCCAAGAGACCTCATAATCAAAATATGCCAGGCCTCCGTCAGAGCCTTCATTGTCGACATGGTTAGGAAATTCCACGGGTACATCGTTTGAATTGCTGTTATGATCATTCGGGTCAGAGCAGCAGGCACACTTTTTTACAAGTGCGTGTCTCATGGTTGAAGATTTGCATATTTTAGGGGTCCTCAACAGGTGGTTTGCCAACCTCACTCAGTAGCGGGGGAAAAAATTATTCCCCTACAGTCAGACAGATCAACAAAAATTTGGGTGGACAAATCTATCATGACAGAACAGGCGAAAAAGTCTCTTGGAGGTACCTGAAATTCGGTGGGCAACCATGAAAGGATCATCATAAAAGTCGGAAGGGCTCATGACTGAATTGCGCACCGTGTTGTCCCACTAGGTTAGCGTAGCTTGCGTGTGAATTTTGGGTACATTACCACCACAGCTACGGAACCCAGGATCCCCTGAATAGAACTAAAAACATGTACAGGTCGAGGAAATGTAATCTATTTCGATTTAGTTGATCCCACGGTGTAGTAGTTTTGGAGTTGACATTATGGTTAGTTTTTATTTTGTTTTGACATTTGTTTTTAAATTTAGTGATTTAATTCTAATTTGTTTCGAGAGAGTTTTTATGAGATTCAAATTTTTAGTTTGGTTTTATCTGTTTTGGCATGAGTTTTAGGTTTTTTTTTCATATAAAAGGAGTATGTGTCCAATGCAAGATAAAAAAATTGGTAGATATAATAACGGTAATGAAGTACAGTACAGAATGCCATTGCTTGCCCCCCCCCCCCCCTCTCCCACACACACACACACAGAATTGCCTTCAAAGCAGTTACTATGCCGGCCTATATTTTCAATGCCTTGACTAATGTAGACTTGAAGTTAAACTTAAAAGTTAGCTTTGGAGACTAGATCTCCGGAACACAATGCCACAGTTTGCACTTTGCATGGGAAGTGTCATGAATATTCCCACCGGTGTTTGAAAGTGAGCAGATTAACCCCTGTGTTTACATATCTGATTTAATTGAAATGACCCCCGGCCCCGGTGACTCTGTGCCGTGCACCCCTCAGACGACCTACCTCGCTTCAGTCGCCAGTGATGACCGTCAACATACATTCCACAGTCGCGACCAGTCTTTGAGTCTAGAAGCAGTAGCGCGGGTCTCGTGAAGGCAACGTCCCGAGTCCGCTTCAAATTCATGTTTTCCTCAAAACTCGGGCCGTACTATTCCGGTACATGTTCGAAGCTTTCCTTTTGGTTCAACCCCACTTCAGGCTCCTCGGTGGTCTCGGATTCAAAACGGTCTCCCCCACCCCTGGCCCCGATCTCTGCGGCGTTCAGCCCTTAGACACCCCAAGTGCCATTGTTCGCGGAATACCGTTAAATGCTTTTGCAGCTGCTGCTGTCCCCTAAAAGTACTGGCAGCCTCGATGACAGCAAGGGGAGATAAGTACGGCACTTCCATTCACTTGCCAGCAGGGGCTAAAGATAGCGCGAGTGATCAGTACATGGAAGACTACTTAGCTTACGTGAGGCTTTGCATTAAAAATACATAAGAGGAACCTTCCGGTAGTTTACTTCAATCTGTACTACAGTTTCAAGTTGCCAATTTGTTAGCATACAAGTAAGTGCCAGTATAACCGGACGCTAACCAGTATGTATTAATCAGTCTGAAAAGGAAAACATCAGCAGTAAATGACGTAAAATTTGTGAGAGCCGTGCAAATAAACCTCTAGAGGAAAGGAGGGAAAGTATCCAAATTTGACTGAATGAACCGAAAGTAAAGAAGCTTCAACCAGAAAATGCAAACAACTCTCTGAGCAACTGTGATTTTTTTTCATTAAATCTTGTGTCATATTCATCTGTTGATGTCTATGCAAAATGTTTTCAGGCAAAAATAAAGGAATTTGTTCTCGCTTAGGGGCAGGGGCAGGAAGGGGGTGGGGTGTCACTGTACACTCCTTGCGGAATGGGGACTTGTTATTTTCTTAAGCTGAAATCAAACACAAGGTGAGAAGCTCGGTCATCCGGGAGGACCTCACAGTAGAGCCGCTTCTCCTCCACATCGAGAGGGGCCAGATGAGGTGGCTCGGGCATCTAATTAGGATGCCTCCTGGACACCTCCCTGGTGAGGTGTTCCGGGCATGTCCCACTGGCAGGAGACCCCGAGGACGACCCAGGACACGCTGGAGAGACTATGTCACCCAGCTGGCATGGGAACGCCTCGGGATCCGCCAGGAAGAGCTCGAAGAAGTGGCTGGGGAGAGGGAAGTCTGGGCTTCCCTCCTAAAGCTGCTGCCCCCGCGACCCGACCCCGGATAAGCGGTGGAAAATGGATGGATGAAATCAAACACAAATGTGTTTTAAGTCGTCCACCCGCAAAACCCCAATCAGTGCTGCGTATTACATGATGTTGGCGTTCCAAATTGCCTCGCCCGCTGGCCCACTCATGGGAGCGAGGCTGTTTTGTGGCTGTTGTTGGCCGACGGGTCCCTTCAGCTGTTTCGTGGCTCCACACAACCTCCTGCCTGATTTCAGCTGTTGGAAGTAATCTGAGATAACTCAGAGACATGCAGCCGGTTATGAAATCCTTTGCGCTAGAGGAGAAATACCAAGGTTCGTTAAACATGAATGCGCTACGATATTTTCTTGTCCTAACTGAGGGGTCAGTTTTGAATGTGTTTTTTATGCTACCCTCTGAATTCCAATGAAAGGCTTTGGTTGACCGCGACTAAATAGTTTTCGGAAAGTTTGTCTTACTTTGTTGGGATTCAGGTGTTTTTCTCATGTTGTATGTGGACAAATAACTTCTGAGTGTCCATGGAAGCATGGAGAACACGCATATTCCACAGATTCAAACCACCAACCTCAAAGATGAGCATAATTCACATATGAACCTGCTAAATGTCGCAGTTTGCAAAAGTTCGACTTCTCCAGCCCCTCTAGAGACTTTTTTTCATTACAATACTATATAAGAAAAGAAGTTGACGGAGCAAGAAATGCTGCGCGCGTGCTGGAATTTCAGCCGTCCATCACAGTCGAAATGGACTGCGAATAATTTTGCCAACCCCTAAGCAAGAGTTCATAGACCTCCAAGGGCTGCGGGGACCTCAGTTTGAGAAGCTCCACGACTCTCTGTCGTGTGCCGCTTTGCCTTTTCCAGACATTTTTACCTTTGCCTCCCCGTGACACTGGAATGTGAGCCAAGAAGTCAATCGCAGGGACCCAGACATGTCCAGACCTGGCAGACAACCGCAACGTTGAAGCGATCGTGTTGCAGGATAGAATCCGTACAGGCAAATGAATCCCAAGCAAGCTGTATGGACGTGTCTCTTGATGAATTTTAAAAAGCCTCTCTAAATGTGCATCCCCCCCCCCCCCCATCTTTGTGTTGCTTATGTGCACCCTCCTCCCCCATCTTTGTGTTGCTTCTGTCAATTGATGCTGAGGAGGTCTTTTCATCATCTGTTCTTTTGTTTTCAGTACACAGTCATTTGTTCTATTTTGGTTGAAACGTGTTATTTCCGGGTCTCCGTCGATTCCATATGGAAAAGCAAATTAGGCACCACAAAGTTCGCCCCCTGCCCTCTCCCCACCTTCCCTCAACTGATCTGATATTGAAAATAATAGCAACACTATCCTCTGGTGGCCATTTAGTGTAAGTGCAGCATGAAAAAAACATGACAATCTGAGAATTAACTTTGTGTGTTTTGTTGTACCTTCCTTGTTCAAGGAGACTTGTACAGTTTGTTTTATGTGTATCATGTTATAGATTTATACTGTATTGCCGTACAATTTCCAAATAAGCATAAAAGTGAGATGTAAAGGCCTTCGTGGAGTCACCAATTTTGTTGTTGTTGTTGTTATTCTTTTGATAAACATAAACTCAATAATTGTTGCAAGGTTTTGTATCCTGTTGACATTGTATGCCGTTGAAGGGTTCCCAACGCTCACCCAAAACAAACAAACGTACTCAACAGTGCCCCTGGAAAGATAACAAGGTATACTCTGACACCCATTTTTATCTAAAGACGTCGAAGTGGATGAAGCCGACATGTAACGGGAGCCATGAGAAAGTCTGAAGGACCCAAGTTCCCGAAGATGAACAGGAAGTCGGCCATTTTTGGCAAATTCCGGGCCTTGTGTTAAATGCCGACTTTATGCCGACCAATGAGCAACAGCTGTGAGAAACCCCAACTGCAAATCTTTTTTTGATGCATAGGTGTCAAAGTCAGGTCCTGGAGGGCCGCTGCCCTGCATGTTTTCCAAGTCTCCCTGTTGCAACAAATCTGATTCAAATGATCAGATCATCAGCAAGCCCTGCGCAAGCCTGACATTGAACCTGTTCATTCGAATCAGGTGTGTTGCAACAGGGAGACTTGGAAAACATGCAGGGCAGCGGCCCTCCAGGACCTGACTTTGACACCTATGGATTAGGGCATCGAGCTGATGATTATCTCAAGGGTTTGTCATGAAAAGGTTCTTTTTTGTTTTTCTTTCTTTTTAAACAAAGGCGTTGAATCAGTTGACTTTGCTTCCGCTTCAACCAAATTTTTTTAAACACGAGTATCTGCACTTCTGCTCTCATCCATCGATTGTGCTTCTGCCACACTTGTGGAGTCGGGATGCGGGACACAGCTCGGAGCCCACGCGCTTGGAAAACGCAGGAAGCCGATTCTCTCTAGGACCTGGCGGAAGTCCCGGGTGGGCGCTGCGAGCCGGTCGGGGGTCGGCCCCACACACGCCGCTCACTTCTCGCTCGTCGCGCATCAGCTGGAGGAGCGGCGCCGGCCGGGAGCGAGAGGACGTTCGGGCACCGTCAAAAACTCCATGTGGCGTCTTCTTGGCTCGGCTGCAGCGCAAGACACACGACCATGAGGTACACGGCACAACTTTTGCAGCTTTGCTGGATGAAAGCTAAGCGTTATTCTCGACGTATACGCCATACGGTATGTAAAGCTTGCTGCCTTCTTGCAGGTGTTTCTCGGGGCTGGAGCGCTTTTGGTGCTGCCTCCTGGTTTTTGCAAGCCGCGTCGCAGCGCAATGGCCCGGTAAGAAAAGCGTGCAAATACAATTGAGCATTGGCGCAAGTAGCTAAATGCCCCCCCCCCCCACCACCACACACACACACACACACACACACACACACACACACGAACGCACACACACTACTTGCATGCTGTGGCTTGCGTCAAACTGGTTGTGATTTTTGGAATATTAGTGAGCACTTCTCGCAAGTTGACGGATGAATGGATGGATGGATGGATGCTTCATCGGTAAATCAACAAAAGCTCACTTCAATTATGAGTTGGCCTGCTCGGCCCCTTTGCTGTTGACTGAAGCAGGATTTCCACTGTGCCCAATTCCACTTGAAAGCCACCCAAGATTTTTTTAAAAATCAGTTTCAGTCCATTCCCACGTTGATTTCATCAAGTGACACATTTGCCACCAGGCTCTGTTTGCACTGACGTCACACATGAATCGGCTCGCGTGCGCAGACATTCAAATTGCATTCAAACAAAGACGCGAATGTCCACAACAGCACTCGGTCACCGCGGTTACGTGTTTATTTGGCTTGTTTGTGCAGACTTCGTGTTGTGTTTATTTCTGGCATTGACGGGCGTGTATCTGATTTGTGCACCCCAACGGCAGGGATCCAGACACAAGTTTTTCTTTGGAATTGTCCATTTTTTTTCCCCACAAATATGATACTGCCGCATGCTCCAAAGTCCAGTTTGCACTCCTTGTCTTGACTGAATATGACCACAAATTGCTGCTTGTCGGGTTTTTATGCAAGCTGCAGCCCGTCTAAGCCTTGCGTTGAAACGTCCCAGGACGCAGAAAGTAAATTAAAGAATGAAAAGACCCTCTGCTGCCCTTGAATAATTGATTTGCGGTCCGTGTGTTTGATCTGGCCGATGTTTTGTTGCATTGTCAGTCGATAGGCAGAAGACATTGAGAGGATCTTGATTAATATTTGATTGATAAGTGATGGGGGGGGGGGGATGTTCCTCAGATTTCTATCTCATGATCCGTCAATTGTATTTCGTCGGGGAGGCTTGTGGATGTCGGCGGTCAGAATGTTGCCTATCGACATCCGGAAGGGTTCCATCTCTGATGCGAGGACCGATGGATCCCTGTCAAACTGTTTTCGAAATCGTATTCGCGCTTCCGCGAGCACTTGGTGACAAAAATTCTTCCTTAAGATTAAAAGACGCTCAAAAGGTGAGTAAAGATTCTTTGGGAGACCCCGTCATGGATGCAAACGCGAGTTGAGTTGCCTCGGGTCAAGTGAGCCGACGCTTGCCTTGGGCCACTCGTCTGTCGTGTGATGCGTCTTATACCAAAGATCCTTCACGCAAAGTTCTTGCATTCCGCCCCAGGCCGCATTGGTGTTGAGTGCGTGCGACATGCTGGAATTCGGGTCCAATTCATTCCCAGTCCCCGGCTGGGTCAGGAATCCCTATTGTCATGTGATCTTTGACATGTACCCAGCGGTGGTTTTGCCTGAAGGGGAGCAAGATGAGGAAGGGGGGAAGGGGCCAGCGCTTGTAAGGGGACACCCCGCTGGGCCATTTCATGGCTGAATTAGATGCCGCATTAAAAATCACAGTTTGGCTTGGGAGAGGGGTCGGGATCTGGGGCGGGGGTCTCCGCCATTTGAAACATGGTCAAGGATTGCGGATGCAGATCAAAGTTTACGCCTCCAAAAGCCAATGGCAGAGTCACAAGAAAGCGTTACAAGCGGCATTTCCCGCAAAAAGACAATCTCAAAATGTTCCTTTGCTGACGACTTGGTTCGGCTTCTCAGAAAATGTCGCCAACAAAACCACATCGAACTTTCTCGATACAGTCGAACCTAATCTGTACGCTACAACGCTCGTTCGTCGTAATCATGTCCGATAAAATGGCTGCCGATTCTGTTGACCGGCTCAACCTTGTGATGTCTAATCCCGGGATTTGCTGCTCAGTCGAGGCACTTATTCACCATCGACCACCTGATGAGGTGCCACACGCCGAGGCGCCATCTCCGGCGCGTGTATTCGAAAAGCCTCTCCTGTCTCGGAGGTCGCCTTGTACCGAGCAGCGTCGGGGTTAGCCAGGTCTGGACTTGTTGCTTGGACTGGAGGTGGGTGGGGCGGGAGGTCATTCAAAGTGTCAAGTGGTCTGCACCTCCCTTATTGGCTCAGTTCTCGCCACATTTGCACAACCTTGACGCGAGGGATTAACGCTCCCTGTTTCCATGCGCTCAATCCAATCCAAGACCCGTTTTGTGCGCGTGTGTGTGTGACTCACCAAGACCGAGGTCGGTTAACTCCTGACGGTTGGGAACGTTGCTCATTCTTCTTCATTTATAGGCTTGCGATTGTTTTCGAAAGACTGCCTGCCTGCCTCTCGTAAAAAGACGCGACCACACATCCGTTTACCTTCAGGTGGATGCGATTTTATCAACACATTCTGCTTTGGATACTTGGATTGACCCATCTGGAGTTTGTTCCAAATCTCTCCATCGGTTCAGGACAAACAAGGCCTCGTTTCAACCCCCCCCCCCCCCAACCCCACCCACACACACTGTTTAAATTAGAGTCCACCTACTTGGAAGAAACATTTAGAGAAAGGCTTGAGTTGTTAGTCGGCGAGTTTTCTTTTTCCCCATAAGTGCCGCCATTTTATACATGTCGCAAAAAAAATCCTTCACGGGGGACAATGGAAAAAAAGCAAAGGCGCAATATGTCTTGTATCGACGGCTGTTCTTGTATTTTGATGTGCCGTCGTCTTGTTGTGGCTCATGTCGAAATGGCCGTTCGGCCGTGTGAAAATACGGAGCTCCAGCAGAATTGCGCCTCTTGTCGCGAAGGGAGCCGGTCTGCACGGCCACTTTGCGCGGGCCCCCCGAATGTCTCCGGCCCTAATGGCTCACCGAGCGCTCGGCCAGCTCTCGGCGCCTCTTTCCTGTTTGGGGCAAAAGCATGACTTATCGGCTTGTCTTTTCCCAGCCACGCTCGGCGGAGGCGGGACACCTGCATTTTATGCACGTTGCGCAAGAACAGAAAGAAAATAAGGACACAACCGGAGGCAAAGATGACTTTGTCGTAACTGTCATTCATTTTCGTATCGTTTGTCGTTAACGGCGACAGGAGACCACCCCTCTACTATTTGACGCGGTCTTGAAAAATCAATGTCACCGGATTTTCCTTCTTGGGACCGAATCGGCGAGACTTGAGTGATATCCCGTAAGCTTTTCTGCAGATTTACACATGAGTGGAAGCGTATTCCAAGTGGCGGATGTGAACGAGGGTCAATAGAAGCAGCAGCGACCGCACTCGATGCATTTTTGAAACGGAGGGTCCGGATCGTTTGGCGAGGCCCCACCTTGGAATGCCTTTGTCCGCCTCCAACTTCACTCTCTGTTCTGTATCCCTCCTTTTGCTCTGCGCGTCGTCTTATCTTCTTATTGACTCTCGCGTTTGGCGGGGCGCCTTTCAAAGCGGCCGCGGATTCCGCTCTTTCACCCGTCCCTCAAGAGTCGCCGCGTTTGTAAGGCGCTTCTTTTTATTTTCCGCCCCTCTCGCAAATCTCACGCCATGGGGGTGTGAATTGAGGAGAATCCCACGGGCCGGCCAGATTACCATCAAGTCTGGAGCTCTTGTGACAAAAGGGGGATTTGCCCAGTTCTCCTCCTTGGGGAGAAGTAAGACTTGGATCATGGCTAGAATGCTTGCGATGATTCTCAAACTCGGGTGCCCGGTCCTACGACAAGCGCAACAAGAGTAGCTTCAGGTTATTCATGGACAAAGAGTAATAAAAATAATAATAATGATGGGAGGGTCCTTCGTAGGTCGTGAGAGTCAAGTGGAGGATGGAGCTCAGGAGTTTGTTGGAGGAAAGCATTCAAGTGTGGCGTAGCCTGATGATCCATTTATGAAGCGGTGGGAGAGGACAACAGTTGGAGCTGGAGAAGTCGCGAGAGCAGGAGTGCCCCAGTCCGGCCCCGGAGAGCCCCGATCCAACCTTGCTCCGGCACACCCGATTCAAATGATCGGGATCGTGATCAGGCTTCTGCAAAGCTTGCTGATGAGCTGATTCAAAACGTTTTGACTTTCCTTCTTTGCTCTCAGAAGTAGTCCACTTTTGTATTCCTGGGGGGGGGGGGGGGGTGCACGTAGTCATGTTTGGGTGACGGCAGGATGGCGGGGGGGGGGGGGCTGCCTTTCAAAGAGTGCCTGCACTCCAAATGTCGAGAAGGCCTTTGTGGCGTCGAGTCTCTTTTTGTGGTTTCGCATGTTGAACGAGAACCGATACAGTAAATGGCTGTGGGGCGGCGTGCTGAGTCTACATCAACCCCCCCCCCCCCGTCAAATGAATGCCTCAGTTGCTCATAACTTGTAATTGTTGTGTGAATCCTGAGTTTGCAGACAATAAAGGGCGCCCTCTATTCCCTCCGCGCCTGCTTTGGGCTAGGTGGCACGGTGCCATCCATTGAGAGGCTCAGATAGAGGGAGGGAGAGAGGGAGCCGGGGGTCAGCCATGAGGCCGTATTTCAAGGTCCAGCCGGAGATTTGCGGGGGCCATTCATCGGCCGGTGCAAAGTCCTTCATTCTGAGGTGAAGTGACTTCTCCCCTTTCGCTGAGCGTGTTGAAGGGAACCCCGTGGTTTCAAAGCCCCAGTTGACCGTGCCATGTGGATCGATCGCAAATCGTTTCCTGTCCCGAATGTGGAAAACAGAACAACAGTGCGACTCTGTTTTCAAACTGTAAAATCCCATCTGTTGCGTTCAAACGCTGCGCTTGTGTGCGTTGGACTGCTTCGTGCCTTTTTGCAATCCACGATTCTGTTGATCGCGGTCATCGGGTCAAAGGTTACTTGCGTGAAAGTTGAAGGCGAGATCATTTTTGCCTTTCCGAAGTAAATTGTCAACTGGCGTCCCCCCGCCTCTGCTAGAATGTCAGCACACGTTCAGGACACATGTTGGATCACGTCACTTCACCTCCCCCTCCTCCCTTCTGGTGAAAAAAAATGACGCCACCCTCAGTTGTCGCCGAGACTCGAGCAACAGCCGCTGGCTGCCACATTGGCCTTTTTCGAGAATCAATAGCTCGCAGTTGTCTCCGTGCAAATAAATAAAGACTTCTTGAAACCTTCCAGATTTCTGCTTTCATTCGTATTCCTGCCGACTTCCAAAGCTCAGCAAGAACCCTTAGCCCCCGGCTGCCTTATCATTCTTCCATCCGTGGAATTCCGAAAGTACAATGAGGTCTCGAGTCCACGAACGCCCGAGGGCAGGAATACCGACAGAAGTTTACCTGGGCGGAGCCCTTCCACTTCCGCGTCTCAAGAAGCGGCGGTGCCGCTTTGAGCTGGCTTACTTTGGACCCGTGACGCAATATTGACACAGCGCGGCGTCGGGCTGTTACTTTTTAAGCCGCGGCATTGCGTAGTGTCGCTGCGACTGCACGTCTTGAAACGGCCGGCCTCGGCGTCCCCCGCGTGGGGCCGGCGGGTTTCCCGGCCGGTTCACCGAGTTCAGTTGAAATCGGGTTGCTGCGCTCGCTCTCTAAAGCCCCTTCACGTGGATTGGAGCAAGAGCGTGATTCGATGCGGCTTTTTTGGGTGCCCAAAAGGGCGGGGGGGGGGGGGGGGCACAATGAATTCAGGCACCCTGGACTCTAATCTTCCCCGTACTAATTGACGGCCCTGATATTGTCTCGTGGATGAAAGGCCTCTTTGTCACTCTGGCTTCTCTTCATCTTCCGGGGGTGGGGGTGGGGTGGGCTTCTGATATCCCCGACGGCATCACGTCACCCTCTCGCATTGCTCCGATTCATTTAAAGGAGATTAAAGTGTCAACGGAAGGTGAAGCGAGTTCACCGGTGCGCTGTCGCCGTTCACGTCTTCAAGGAGCCTCATACATTGGGGGTTTTTTTCTCTCTCATTCAAGCGCTTCCCAGGGGTCTCAACTTATTCACAGCCGGCAATGTTTCTCTTTGTTGCACCCCCTGCGGATTTACAACAGGTCCACTTCGAACTTGCCTCGGCAACAATCGCCGCGGCCGTCCGAAATACCGTCCAAGTGGCCGCATGCGTGGAACGTACGGCCCAGTCCCGAGTGGATGCGGATATGCCTTTGAAGGTTTTCCGGCTTGGAGGCTGCGGAGGCGGGCCAAATGTCCGCATTCATCCACGGCTGCGTCACAGCGTAAATTCGGGAGAGAGATCTTGAGCTCAAATGGTGACAAAACGGCCTTCTCGTCTTCCTCTCGAAAGCCGTATTTGCACCTCTTGCCTTCCAATCGAAGATTTGGCGCGCGTTGCAAACGCCGCTGTGAACTCAAGTACGAAAAGGGGCGAATCAAGACCGATGGACCAAATTACCGATGGTCGCTTGACGCGGACGTAAATGCTTAATTTGGAGGCAAAGAGTGGCTTTGTGAAAGTGTCACCTTTGTCTTTTTTTTCCCAAATGGTCAGTCAATAAATTGTCCCGCATGAGTGGCAGCAGAATCTCAAGAATGCCGCTGGCCTGGGAAGTTTGTCAGTGGACAGCGTGCACGGCGAAGCGGCGGGCCTCCGTTTCATTCGATATGAGCACGTCTTGGAATGTGACCAAGACGTGCCTTTTGATTTATGAAGCCACCGAGCCGCAGCACGTCCGGGGCTCCTGGTTCCCCTTTTTGCAACCCGTGACGCGCGATGGGCTTGACCCGAAAGGTTAAGTCTTTACTTTCCTCCTCCTTTGAGGAAAAAGGTCCCAGTTCGCAAAAGTCAGAAGGCCTTGCTCCCAGATACACTTTTGGCAACAGACGGCCAAAGCGGCGACTTGGTTGTTGAAGACGCGCCAATTCCAAAGTCAGTTTTCCATCCTACGGCCGCTTTAACCGAAAGGACGTCGCCAGCACTGACTGAAGCCGTCGGGAAGTCGGTCAGTGTCGATGATTGACGATTGACTATTGTTTTTACTTTGACTCTGCTCATCTCATTTGTGTTTTTGTTGCATGCTTTTTTTTTTCTGAATTGTCTTTGACAAATTCAGATCTGTTTGGAAAAGAAAATATCAGTGCTCTGCGTATCAGCCGCTGATTTATGACTGGCACCTTTATGCCGGTTATAAAATTCCCACCTCGGCATGTCAAATTGTCATCAGTGAACTTTTTACCTCTGAATTGAACGTTTTCCCCGGCGTTGTTGGCTCGTTCGGCTTTCAGATGAAAGAGACGGCGCACTGAATATCACCAGACATAACCTGGAACCCTCCGGGCCAAAACTCAAGTTGATGGCTAATTATTTCCTCATCCGCTGCCGTGGACGAATATACTCGTCAAGTGGACTCGAACAGTCTACTGACCAATATGTTCCTCGGTCACGGGTGCCCGAGTCCGGACCTCGAGAACCCCTCCCCAACTCCATGTTTCCCTGCTCCAACACAACCGATTCAAATGATCAGCAAAAAGCCCGCTAGCGATCCCGCAACAACATTTGGCGGGTCTTGAAAGGTCAGTCCAAGGGCTGTGAAACTCCAGACGGGGATAGGAAACTCTGCTTTGATGGCAGTGAATGAGAAAGGAGAGAACCCCTACGACTGCCCCCCCTGCCCCCCAGGTGATGTTGGATTGACCCAGATCAGACCCTCCCGACGAGCACGGTCGTGTGCGGTGTCAGTCTTGAGGCGGTCATCCCTCTTGTTGTCATTTTACGGGCTCGGGCTTGTTCCCGGCTTGAGAAAACCCAATAAAAGTCTCGCGCACGCTCAAGTGCCTTTGAAAGGCTCGCCGGCTGCCGCAAGTTCTGTGCGAGCTCATCGAGTTTACCGTCTTCGTCATGGATGTTTTCTTGCTGCTAATTGCAGTCATTGCATTTTTTTTTAATAAGAAGGCGTAAAGGACAAATGAAGTTGACGTGGGGCCAGAAAGAGAGCGCCCAGCAGCGAATGTTTTTTGAATATAGAGACTTCAATGGGAAGTGCTCTTTTGTAAGATGATGGATTGAGCTTTCACCCCGCACGCTGCAGCGGCATGCTAAGCCCGAGGGGGGGGGGGGAGACAAAGCTCTCACTTCCCCGCCCTCAAAAGTCCAGGTTTCGGCCCCAAGGTCTGTCTGCATCTGAAGCCAAAAAAAAAAAAGTACAAATTTCCAAATGCATGTGCGCAGGGCGGCCACAAGATCTTACGGGATTGAAAGTTCTCCTTCGGCTCTCAAGTAAACTTGCAGCAAAATGCTCTTTGATCACTTTTGCCATCAAAACACAGAATTGTTCCATATGGGGTGCGTGGTAGCTGCTTTTGATACGGTGTTTGTACTGCGAGTTACCTTTTGAGCCAGCGCATTCCCGACGTGCATTCCAAGGCTGAGCAGCAAGCGCCAGCTTTCTGTACTCTTACCGAATCAGATCTGCAAAGTATCGCTTGATATTCAAGATGGATTTGTCTTGTTTTTTTCGTTCTCTTGCAAGGGAAAGCAGCGGCCGACCACCCTTTGCTCCGCGTTTGCTTCCATCTCTTCGCGGAACACCTCGGAAATGCTCGTTTGCAAACCAAGAACATCACCTGCCCTTGAAGCAAATTTCTCCCCAGCTTTGCGGGGTCTTTAAAGATTGGAGCGACAATCTGCCATCATCTATTGTTCAGGGGAACCCCACCCAAAAGCACGTCACGTCAGGCGTCACCCTCAAGTACGAGAAAACAAAATACGTCAGTAATATGATTCATTTGCCTGAAATCTGCCCCAACACCAACTTTTGACTTCATCCCTACGCTCTCCCCCTCATCGAAATGGCTGAAATTGAAATGAGGGAGGGGGGGGGGGGGGTCACTCACTCACACACACACACGCTCACGGTCGCTCGCTCACACGGAGACAGTGACGTCGCCTTGGTGAATGGTCACGGCTTGTGGAGAATGCTCCTGTGCGGACAATGGCCGTCTATCCCTTCTTACCTAGCAGTCAAATCAAGCGCAGATCAACTCGAGCTCGTCTTTGTTTCGCCATCTTGTCAAAGGGCCACAGGCAGACTCTTTTTTTTTTTTTTTTTTTGGCCACGTTGTTTGCCATTCACTGCACGAAATGCGTTCTCGCGATCGCAACGCACACTTTCTACCAACGACCACCGCACGTGTGCTTCGTGTCGCATATATGAGGCATCTGAACTCGTCCAGCATCCCATGCGTCGGCATTTCTTTTTCTCACAACGAGCGTGATGAGCACTGATTCTCAAGCGATGTAATGCCACCATCTACAAGGATGTGCTTGTCATGACCGTTTTTTTTTTTAACAATGGAGATTGGATGAGAGACTTTTTCAGGCCTAACCAATGAAAAATATTTTTGCTGAAGATATTCGTCATTGGTAGTGAATGGTTAGATTCCATCGGACAAATATAAACGTCAATGATGCGGGGAAAAATATCTAAAAAGGTTTTTTGTTTTTGTTTTCTCCCGGTATCAAAATCTGGCGGTGCAAAAGAAGAGTTTTGAGGTCCGCATGAATTACCAATAAAAGGCGGCAGCATAACAGGATGCGGAAAAAGTGAAGGGCGGCAAATATTTTCCCGGATGTTTTCCTGTGGATGGCAGGTTGCAGGTAGCAATTTCCTCGCCGCTGGTGCGGCTGCTCCATCATTGACGCCGGCGCTTGTGGCTCTTATGTTTGATGTGAAGGCATGAAAGGATGTTGCCGCGTGTATGTTTAAGTGTCCCTCCACAGCCTCCTCAAACCTCGCATTTTCTCCCCAGACCCGAAAGACAAATAATGAGTACGAGTAGCGCCAGCGATTATTCAGGTGTCCAGGCGTGGACGCCGCACCCACACTTGAAAGGCTGGCATTGCGACGACATGACACCGTCCTTCGGGTGACTTCCTGTTGTTTTTCATCACCTTGTCAGGGTTGTCCCAGTCTGGCCCCCCTTTGAACAGCTTGAGTGACTGCATCGGGTCTATTGGAAAAAAAACAAAACTTGTCCTCATTTCTCAGATGGTGTTTTGCTTGCCGTAAAAGTCGGCACGCAGCAAGAGAAGATGCAGGAAATCTGCGGAAGAAATTACGGGCTCGCAGATGACGCACGCTATCACAATCTCGCTCGCCTCCTACACTTTCTGCACTTTTCGGAGTGCGTCATGAACGTTGACACATGCGAAGTCCATCACGCCCCCTTGAAAAACGCCTTTTCTCCTTTTTGTTCCAAACCCACAGGAATCATTTGATTTGATTCTTTGTTTTTTCCTGAACGCTCCTTTCTGTTGAGTCGTCGACCAGAAAGTCCCCGGCTGCGTTTTATTTCAATGACATTCTAATGATCCCGACTTTGTCGTTGGTGGGATCCTTGCATTCAATGGAGGAAACTCAAAGACCAGGACTAGCTGGATCTTCCAATGGCTTCTGCATCATTTCCTCTCCGCAATCGACGTTCTTCCTCCAAAACCTGCTGAGTTCCAATTCCCTTTCAAGTTTCCTTTTTGGAAATGCCATTCTATTTTTTTCCCCCGTTCCCCTCGAGGCTGCGAATCGAACATCTTGCCGTCACATGTTTTTTTCTGGGGTAGTAAGTCATGTCGGGGAAATGTCAAGCAACGTCTGCGGCGAAGCCTCAAAACAATCGGCTCGCTTGAATCGGTTGCGCTTCCTTCGCGTGGCTTTCAGGGGGGCAACGTGTCACGCAATCCCATCCCCCTCCCGAGATGAAAACCAGACTTAGGACAGGAAGCAAAAGTGGAAATGTATGCAAATCCCCTCGGAGTCAGCGGCCGTTCTCCGGCATGAGTGGGCCGCAGGCAACATCTGGATTTGCCCCTGCGTCTGTTTGCAAGTCGAGAGAGCTTTCCGATTGCTGATTCACGCTATTAAACTGCAGAGCAACACGTTACTCATCTCGGCGTGCGTTCCAGAACTCTGTCGGAGAGTTCGGGACATCAATCGGGCCTGCGAGCGCAGCCGTCAAAGCTTTGTGCGGATCTCGCTCGGCTGTGTGGGCGTGGCGCTTTGGGGCGAGAAAGATCAATTCCTCGATAGGCGTTCGGTCGCGTTGCGACAAAGAGATTCTGGTTTGTACGGCGGCCAACGTTCCCGAGCCCCGTCTGCAGCGGCCGCTTCAGTAAGCGGGCCAAAGTCCCTTCGTGTGCGTGACAGGAAATTCCCAATCATGTGGCGAGCGAGCACAAGCGCCCCCGTTTGCGGAGAAAGAAGTCCCATCCCACATGAGAGAAGCCGACCCCGACCTTTTGGGATGCGTTATCGTGATAACTGCCCCGCAAGTTGCCAGCCAAGACCGCAAAGATGTCTCGGTACTCCGAGAAGGCTCCGGTCTTGAGGCATGAAAGTGGGATTTTCATAAACGTCATCTCCGACGTGCCTGAAAAGAATCTGGCACGAAGCGTATTTCTCACGCTGCTTGCCCCCCCTCTGGGAGTGGGGAACGAGAATTTAAAAATAAATACGTTGGTGACTCTGGAGACAGTCAATGCCATGACGCAGTTCCCAGGAACACGTTGAATGGAAGATGCATCGATAGCCTCCCTTGTGCTGTATGAAGCCCCCCCCCCCCCCCCCACCCCCTTATGGGCAGCTGTGTTGCATTTTCGGCCACCTGGGAACTGTTGCCGCTTCTCTTATTCACACCAATCATTTTGGGGCCTTCTCCGCTTCATCCTCGAAAGCAGGGGTTGGTCACACCTTTTCGTTTGAGGGCCGCCGAGCGAAAAATGGAAGCGTGAAAGAGTCGCTTTAAAACAGGCTCGACTTTTGGAAGCGCCCTGAAGTCAGTGAAGAAAGCAAAGCGGTGACTTGACGATCGTTCATGCCATGTCGTCGTCAACCGGCCATCTTGCACCAAGTGGCAGAAAAAACGATTTTTGCCTCCAAAATGGACTTGGTTTGATTCACTGTGGTGTTGAAAGATCCATTGGGTTATTCTTGTAATCATCGAATTTAGGGAGAAGTTCGACAGTCCACCTTCCCTTCTGACCACTTTTTTTTTTTTTGACTAACCAAGTCAAATGTCATTTTTAGTGTGTGCGTGTGTGTTTTTATTTGGGGTCATGTTGTGGGCCGCTGAAAAAGTCAAGAGCTTTTAAAGCCAAACTTCCAATGGCCACGCTTCATTTTCAGGAAGGGAGAACAGACAGACAGCAATGTCATCAGCAGCTGTCCAAACACAAAGCGGAAGGTCTCCAGCACCTGCCGTCAGTCACCAAGTTCCAACAGAATTGTCTGGAAAAAAAACGAACACGAATGAGTACGTTTACGGGCATGTGGAAATGTTGACTTTCTTTCTTTCGGCGCATGTAAACATGCCGACTTCCGTCATTCAGTCGCCGGCTGCGGCAGAAAAGCATTTTGTTGCGCTTATTATTGCTGTTGACAAATTTATGGGCCGATAAAATACAGGTCTTGGCGCGAGGCCCTCAAACGGGAGCCGGTGTCGTCTTTCATGCGTGTCGGAGGAAAAGAGGTTTCGACCTGTCTGTCGGGGGCTCTCGGGAAACCGCGGCTGCCTTTGCAGAGTTACGACTCAGCTAAGCTCACTTTAACTCGGCGGTCGTTGAAATCCCCAAACGAAGAGACAAAATAGGCGTCGTCTTTCACTCTTTTGCCGCTGACCCGGCGCTAACTCCAATGGGTCGATTGCACGCCAAGTGCTCCCATAAGTCGACCGTGTCTGGATTCCAAGTGTGGGAGAGTCCCGCTCCGTGAAATGCAAAAGCAGGTAAATGATTTGTCAAAGCAGCATAAGCCTTGGCTGGAAGAGTTCAAACACTCTGAACGTCAGACTGATTTGAAAAGAATTCCGTGCAGGCGTGATAAAAGTCAAGCTATTGAAGGAACATATTAACCCGTTTCGTGAAAGAAATAAATTAAAAATTGGGTTTGCGGAACCACCTGAAACGTCACCAAAGGACGCGGGAAAAAGTGACATTGGACTGAAAGGCTGTCAGAAGAAAAGGCAGATTGATTGAAGATTTTTTTGATTTTTCGCACTCTCTTCCGGTATCATTTCTCATGAGACTTGGGGAGGAGGGGGCGGGGCGATGCTAACATGCTACAGTGTTACAGGATTGCAACCTCGCTAGTTGATGTTGTGATTTTGTGGATGGTCTTCGAGATGGGTCTAGTTAGCAGCTCGGTAAGCTTCAGGAGTCATTTTCACGAATGCGCAGTGGAAAACGCTTGACAAGTCTGCCAATTGAAGCTGCGTTCTCCGAAAGCGCCACTAGGAGGCGACTCTTTGCCACTTCATCTTCTTCAGTACCTCAAGGCTTTGGGAGTCAAGAGGTGGGCGGCGGGTGGGGGGTTCAGGGGACTGTTTTCTTCCATTTTGGGGGGGGGGGGATTTTTATCATCTATTTTATCATTTACAATTCTTTAGGGTTTAATCTATCATTATTACTTCCACCCACAACCCCCATGTGTGTGTGTTTGTGTGTGTGTGCGCGTGTACACACTTTGTACATCTCTATAATTAGGTACGTCATTGTTTTCCAAAATACAAGCATATTTTATTTTGATTCAGTCAGTCTGCTACATTGATGGAGGATGCCAGAAATGGGATCAACAATTACTGTGGAGAAGCTGAAATTCCGAGCACTGTTATACATGAGAATTTCGGATTGGACTGAGACTTTTGATGTTGGGAAGAGGCGCTATTATAACGACGCCATTTCACTTGTTTGTCAATGCGATCGATATTAGGGACTGTTTCGGACCCATCATACGGCATCATTGAAGAAACCGAAAACCTTTCGGCGACACGTGTTTGTGGTTTCCTTTGAGCTGTGAGATCACGACGCAGGTGCAAGCTGACAGCCTTGCCGACGGCGAGGCCGCCATATTGAGAGCACTGACCGTATCATCCGTTTATCGAGACGACAATCACTAACGGAGGGATTTTGCTCCATTCCTCTCGTCTGAACACAACCGAAGACATCCGAGCACATTCGCATGATATCGTTTTGTATCTTATCACGATTTTGACCGAGCGCTTTATCGGCCGTGAGCTGCTGCTCGGCGTTGACGGGCCTTTTTGGGAAACGTCCCGTTTGATTTTCACCAGCTGTGTTTTTGTTTGGCGACCGCCACCTGTATAAATTTGTCTTTGACGTGCAGCCAACGGCGAAGATGAATGTGAGATAGCATCAGGCAGCGTAGCGCGTGCTATTGCCGCCGTAGCAAGTTGCCACATCATCCGTGCCACACGCAAAGCGGTCTACTTACGCCTTCAACTGTGGTCGGTTAAAAAACAAACTATAAAAAACATTCTTTAATTCACTGACTCACACTATTTATTACTTTTGAAAATATGTTTGTGCTGATTGAAGTACATAGTGAATGAAGTAAATTGAAGTGTTGCGTCTTGATCTGTGAGACAAAAACAAGTCAGTGTGTATGGAAGGGTTGTTCAGAAACCGTGTCTGTTTTGTGCAATGTTATATGGTGAGTTTGAAATGATTATAAAATGTCTTGGGATTTAAGTTTGTCATGTCCAGTATAATCTGATGTATGCGGCAAGGATGACAATTTTTTAGGAGGGTTTCAATTGCGGCAGAATAGCGGAGCCTTGCTGCATCGATCATTTTTAACAAGGTCAAGCGGGCATTTCCGGTGGTGTACTTGAGAAGGGCTGGTTGTGAACAGCAGAGGGCGCCATTTCCCCACAGCACCGCACGCATCAACTTGCCTTTGTGCTTCAACTGTCACCCCGAGACGAGAGGTTCCTTTCTTTTTCCTGAGCCAAGGCAGCCGTTTTTACATTCGAAAAAGCTCAAGCCGCAGCACCGAACTCAACAGCTATTTCAACTGGACCCAAATAAGAATGATCGCGTCTCATTGTAGTCCCACATTGACGGTATGTGATACACTTGAGGGGTCGCTAGTTTGTCAGTTGGTACGGATGCTTTAAAACCGACGGTTTCAAACAAACCAATGGAAAAAAAAACCTTGATATTTGAGACTGGACGATATGAAACAATATATGGGTGATCATTCTTTTTTCCCCATTTGGCCCAATGCTAGTTTGGACATGCTGTGGCAAATGACAGTGTTGCACGCTGTTTGGTCCCTGCGGGGCCGCCGTGTGGGAAAGTGGAATATTTCTTTCATTTCCAACATGACTAAAAAACAGCTGTTAACACTGCGAGGGCTCACCCGAATACAACGCTTGTCCGTCAATCGTCTCAAAGCCAGCGGGCGCCGCTTCGACAAACATCCTCTTGTCACGTCACGTACTTCAGTCAATCAGCTTTTTGTCTTTGACCGCCGTTGACGGGCTCGGACGGAAATAATGACATGGTTGGATATTGTTTGTGAAGCCTTTTCAAACACGGGCCGCCGTCTTGTTGTATGTGGAATGAATCTCTTGAGTCTGTGGCCGCCATCTTTGTGGGATTTTCTCATCATTTGGCTGAACTGACATACTGCCGCAGACGGTGGCAGATCTTCACCTTGCCTAGCTGCCAAGTCCGAGGCAGAGAAAGAGTGAGAAGATTATTTTGTCACAGTTTTGATGAACGAGGAATGTTTTTCATCGTCCAGAAAACGCACGCCATTAGCCCTTCCTCTTTGCTGCGCCGTCCACGCGGTTTGGGCACCGCAGGCCGCGCATCCCCCTGTTGTTCGGGAATGTGTCTTATTCACACAGACAGCCAAGCTGTCGCTGCTTGTCTGAGCGGGACCGTGGGGGAACCCTGCGGCGCTCCGTCTCTTCCCAACAGGATGGGCCCGAAGGACTCAGTCTGGTGGTTTCCAAGGGCAATGCCCCAGGAAAGCAAGCGGCTAATGAGAAAAAGGGCTCATGAGTAATGCGTCATTTGTCTGCAACGAGTTGTTGAAGGTTCGTTTTCATTCACCAATGACTCACGATGTTACTCCTTCTTGTGATCAAATATTTGAACCCTGCTGTTGTGTCCGACGCTTTGGAACGGCAGTGATGTTCCTGGGTTACTTTGGAGATTTTTCATTTCATTTAAAATTGTTATTTTGTCCGTGAAACAAACTTTGAATGAGAATAATAGAAAAAAAAAAAGGTATGTGGCAACAGCTCTGATCGCAAGCTGAGATTGCAGCCTGCTAGCCGCTAACAACTTGTGGTGGTGCAGATTCTGCGCCACCGTAGGGTAAAGGTGACCTGCTTTTTTCGTTTCTTTTATTTTGGAAATAGTTTTTGGGGTGAAACTGAAACTGATGGGATGCTTCGGGTGCAGCGTGCACTAACACAAAAATAGATCATATTAATAACGCACGCAGACACACGGATCTTTTTTTTCTTCTTTCATTTCCCCCGACACCACTACTACACAATTGACTTGGGACCAAGACAACATTTCCGAACCGAGGACTCGGGACTTTCCAAACGGACGCGTGAATCTTTTCCAACAGAGTCTTTATTTGATGACACCGATGACGTCTTTACAAAAGTTGACAATTTTGGACCAAGTTCCGCGTCTGGAGTCCAGGCAGGCGTGTGACGCTTTGTGTTGCAACTTGCAAGCATATGGTCCAAAAACGCTGCCGTGAGTCAGTGTGGACTCTGCGCCGCAGCTGCGATGTGCTGTTGGGCTTTTGTTTGTGCGCCTCTCCGTGCGGACACGCGCGCGCGTATATCGGCCGCTCGCACGAGTGGCTGCTCGCGTGCGTCATTTCAAAGCGCGAGCCTCGGAGCTCGTAAAAGGAGGTGATTTGGCGCAAGAGGTCGATGACCTTGGCTTGCTGAAATAACAGCGCTGATGTTGCAGGAGGTCCGGGGATGGCCCTAAAGCTTTGTGGATCAAGTGCCCCAGGGATTTGGGGGATTTGCAATCTTCGTAACCTCTGTCTAGGTTCATACGTCTGTTTCGGTTTGCACAGCGGTTCCTCTTGTTGAGTGCAGGACACTTACTGAAGAGGGTGCAGATGACAATTTCGAGTGCTCCATTAACCTGCCGTGTATCTTTTTGGAATGTGGGAGGGAACCGGAGTACCCGGAGAAAACCCGCGCAGGCACGGGTAGAACATGCAAACTCCACACACATACTGTATATACATGCAGTACATACATACATGCAGTGCATTGTGTGTGTGTGTGTGTATGTACAGTATACACATATATATATATATATATATATATATATAATGATAGATTTTTTTTTTTTTTTTTAACCCTCACGGGCCAGATTGGACCCCCGGAGCAACAATTTTTCTACAGTACAAGCAAGTGAAGGTAATATGTCCCCTCGATGAAAGATGTAGTGCAGTTGAGCTCTTTCAATATGAACTCACCATCTGAAACATCATCCCCAAATGACACTTGGGAATCGAGTGTCAAGATGAGCTGGCGTTCTGGACCTCTGCTGGATGATCTTGGCGAGCTTCTGTTGCTTGTTGTAATTAGCCAGTCATTGACCGCATCCAGGTTCTTAAGTTTCCGGAGTTTTAGGCCAATCATTACCAACCGAGCAGTGTACTGCATTTAGTACCGAAAGGTTTATTAACTGGTCCCACTCTTCGGCGACTTTGTTGATTTAGGTTAAATCACTGACAAATGATGCTGCGGATCATTGAGTGTGCCCACGGGCAAGTTGTGCTGACTGGTGTCTGTTTTCCCTCACTCTTGCCCAATTGGAAGTCAGCCGCCAGCGTTAAAAAAAAAAAAAATTCAAGTCATCCATTTTCAAAATCAACATCTAAAGAAATAGCTCAAACACCAAGAACCATGTATGTGATGATGTTAGTGGATTATGTTATATGTTTCCAGATATCCTTGTTAAGTCAGGATTTCATGAGTCCATTTTTGACGGTTGTGGAATCGTTATTGCTCAGTAGAATGTTGTCTCATGATTCCTTTCAAGTATCCGAATCTAATGAACAAAAAAAGGCCTGATCGTGCAATTAAAACCAAGCTAAGATAGTTTCTTTGACATTTGCAGCATTGCGACATCTCACTTGCTTACGTGCCCTCATTTTATTCAGCTCTGCAACAATCTTCAAGTCATTCCGATCATGATCGACCCCAGACTGAGATCTGGAGGACAACCTGGCATTAAAGTCCAGAGGCTGGATTATTCCAGCGGGTCCTGGATGTCCAATTGAGTTCAGTTCCTATCGTGGCCAATTTGCGCAGAAGTCAATGTTTCAATGAAAAATGTCCCTCGCCAGCCAGGACTGGCAGAATCCGAGGGGCCCCTTGTACATGATCATGCGTGTCAGCATTTGCGTCTGAAAGCTCACAATTCCGATTCATGTGATGGAAACATTTGCTGAAAGGAGCTTCAGATGGCTGGAATGGCCGATGTTGAGGGTCTCTGTCAACTCCTCCCAACGGCCGCATGAGAAACCGGTCCGGACAAGAACGTGGGGCCCGCGTTACATGTGATGTCAGAGCACTTCAGACTTGAATGGCTCGATTGGACTGTGTTGCCTTTACACCTCCAACAGCAGGAAAACACGAAAGACATTCCACAATGAGCGTCCGTTGCAGTTGGAGTTTTGTCTTGCTTCTTAGTTGACATTTTTTACCACGTAGCTTTCAAGAGAGGGATTCAGGGGGAACAGATGCCCCCTTTGCTTTCAGAAATGAGAGCATCAGTAGTGCTGCCATAATTGGAAGGTCGAAGAGCTCACTTTTCATCGCTTGGACAAAAGGAGGAGGAGTCGCGAGAGGAAATACGGTGTGGGCAGCCAATGAGGAGCACAACTCCTCCTGCTCTCTCCCCCCTTGACTATTTTGAACGGGGTGCCCTCTTCACTGGTCTTCTCTGCCGAGTCGTGCGTGAAGAGACGCTGGCGGGTGTGTGCTCGTGTGTGCGGTTTGCGCGCGTGGAGCCGAGAGGCTGCCGGAACATGTCACGGTTGACTCAGGGAGTCTGAGGATCACAACAGGTGGAGGTGCTCAACAGTGTACCCGAGATGAGGACCCATTGTAACATGTTGGTTTTGTTGACCCTGTGTGTGGTCAACTCTGATGCTTGGTTTTGGTCCTGGACCGGGACCACCACTCCGGCCCCGCTAGCGGATCGCGAGGGCTCGGGCACTCCCACGGGTAGTGGGGAAATACCAGCTGAGAGTCTTGCAAGTACTGGGCCGGAGATCATGGAAGACCGACGTGGACGTGGTCAGCAAAGTGTCGAGAGGACTTGGCAGGAGACGACCGAAGCTCTTCAACTGCTTACGGTTGCACCCACAGCGGAGCTTGAGCGTACATCAGCCGATGGCACGACAGAGATCTCACCCAGGACAAGTAAACCTGGCCATGAAATGTCTTCGCTAACAGGTACGCCTCTTGGGGGATCGAATCATGAAGGTCTTACAGGAAATGTCGAGCCCGCGTTTGGACTTTCGAAATCCGCTCTTTTGTCTGAATCCGAATTTGCAAAAACAGAGGGAATTTGTGAGGCGTCTGCATTGGAAAAGCCAGGCTCTTTTGTGGGAAAGCCCAAAAAGTCGTTCATTTGTGGATTTGACAGTAGCGACAGTGCACTTTCGCCAAAAGTGTTCGTACTTGAACCGAAGAAGGCAATCATCTCGCTGGAGGTAGCTTGAGTCCCACCGTGTTGAATCGTCAACCACATACAAATGACACGAAGTCAAACGCAAGACTTTTCGTCCTTACCAGCCAAGGCCGGCTCAATACTCGGGCATTAACGACGAGCCAGTCTGTCAGACCTCGCCATGCCGCGACACAAACTTCGAAACGCAGTCCAACTTTTGAAGCTAACCATGCTGAGGGTTGGACGCCAGCAAAATGTTTTGCAAAACCATAGATGATTGCTCAAAGCCCACGTTGCTTAATGGTGGATCCTGCTCTTCCGTTCTGCTCCTCCGTGGCTGGCGAAAGCTTCGTTGTGCCTAATCATCTCAACCAGACCGGCTCGGACCAAATCCAAGACCTCCTGAAGGACTGGGCTTGGCTGTTGAGGTCAAATTGAGTTCTTCTGCCTTCTGTTGCTGCCCAAGTGCGGCTCTCCGATGACTGTACTGCCTTGCCGAGGCTTTTGTGAAAGTTTAAGGGACAGTTGCTGGATGCTCCTGGATGGGGGACGCCTCCCTTTGAAGTGCCAGTGACTTGCAGGAGAGGACGACGTTGGCTATCAGTGCTTGTCGGTTTTTAATCGCAAAGGTAACGGCTGGCTTGAATGAATACCGATTTGGGCATTGATTTCAACCAGGTTTCAAAACCTCAACCTCCCCAGTTTGTCTGCGATGATAACCCAATATTCACACGCTTCCCACAAGATGCATGATGGAAACATTTTGTTGGAAGTCATTTTTGTTCTGCAGGTTCTGAGTGCAGCCGCGGGTGTCTCTGGCCGTTTGGAAGTGAGCCCACTTCATTAACGTTTGAAATATTAGCTCAGGATGAGGCGTCTGGGTTGATCTGTGGCAACTTTTCGTCATCACTCTGTTCTTTGTGGCGTAGTGCATGAATTCCATTTCTAGGGTTAAGTCGATTGAAGACCCTCATCGTCACCAAATGGAAGGCATCTGCTGGTTGGGGGTCATGAGTGCCGCTCATTACATTTTAGAGCGGCACCATGATTCAGACCATTGATGCCAGTTGACTGATGTTGGGTTTCTTTTATTTGGAGGGGAGGGGGGGCACATATACATTCTACTTGAGTAGAGTCTGTTTCTGTGATGAAGATGTGCCTCCTCTACGAGCAGTCACACAGCCCCGCCCTCCTCCTTCACTTCATATCAGTGAGTGTTCACGAGGGGCTTTTTACAGCGTCGGTATCATTGTGACGCCTCGCCGTGCTGACAGACCGAGCGGTCAGTCCGTTCCTCATACAAGACGCTCAAGTTTGGCAATACCTGTTGGTGTTGTCCGAAAGGTCTGTCAACGTCATTGATGACTGAGATGGAAACGTCCGAATTCAAGTTTTGATTTTGATAGCAGGCATTGTTTCACTCTCAACAGCTGTGTAGATGTGAGGAGTACGTTGTCGGCTCTCGGGCCTTAATAAGCACCTAACGCGACATCATTTAATTATAACCCATCATGGAAGAATGTGACCCGATAGGCGTACCTTTTTTGGGGGTCGACAACTATATCGTGGGGCCACCGAGAACAAACCTTTTTTAACAGTCAGTCTGCAGATGTGGGAGCGTTATGATCACAACAATATTCAGCCATATGTTTAGATGGCAGTCGTAAGGAATCTGCGAATGTGATCCGTTTCCTCTTGGGGGGGACTGTAAAACAGGATGTTTAAGTAACCTGAGCTTTTAACACGATTTTTTATGTGGTGTCTCGTGTGTTTGAAAGATGGGGAGTTCCTCAGATCTTGCTCTCAAGGTACACGTTCACCTTTCTGAAGCGGAAAACTTTTATCTTGCTGAACTCAGTCGCCCGTTGTCATTTTTAGAAGGTGCTTCCTATCCGTGTATATATTTTGTAGCCAGGACACACTGGACATTGTCCCACCAAAACCCCGGGGTGAGGGCGCACGCACGGTGCAGCCTGAACTTTTTGCTGCCAGAAACGCATCTGACCCCAGGGCTCATGTCGCAGTCATATGACAAGTGATCTTGCTGATGAGAGTTGCCTTTATTTTACTGATAAATCAACTGGGTAACATCCACCTCATGTTTCCTTTTGTCTCACAATTATCGGGCAGCAAGGAATCACCAATTTTTGGTATTATCCGTGAAAGAATTATTGCCTTTATCAGCAGGTGGTCACCATATTTTCCACCATATATAGATTCATAATTCTGAATCTGTAAAAGCGCAACTTTGCCGCTGCTGCGAGCTTTTCCCATGTATTCGGCGTCGTTCCAACGCCGCTACGTATGCACTCTCGCGCCACAGGCATCTTTTCTTCACTTGGTGGAGCCCCATCTTGGAATGTTGTCAGAATAGGAAGAGGCTTTATCGCCAAGATAAACGAGCGCCATAAACCTGGCACGACCCCATTCAATGACCTTGGGCCTGTCATTGGTTAACAAAGGGTCTTGAGAATGCAAGAATGTGGTGAAAACGCTTCTCCTCACAAGGTCGTGCCGCCCTGGAAGACATAGATTGGGCTGAAATGTGTTTTGACTTTAGCATCTGCGTCTTAGCTGGTGCTGCGGATCCATCAATGATATATTTTCTTTCCCGCTGTGTTTATAAAAAGAACAAATTGTCGGACAGTGGGGGCAACGGTATCGCTTGATAACAGCAGAAAGGGATTTTTGCTCTCCTGTTCAAGCTTGACTTGATCCAAAAATTTGGTTTTGGAGCAGCACGCGAATATATTGCGACTCGTGTCGAGGGCAATTGAGCACAAAGCGGGACCCCCGGGCCGGGCCGAACGCCTCGTGTGTTTAGGCTCTCAAAGCAAGCCTACCGCCGGCTCGGCTGATCTTCCGCCCTCACAGCGGCGGGGAGGCTTTGAACCCGCCGACGGAGCTTGAAGACCAGTCAACGGGCGGTAAACCAAAGCTTGTCTTCAAAGAAGGAGACAGCCTTCAAGTGCAGCATGTTTTGGGAAAACACGGGGAGGCATCACTCCTTGTAACGAGTAATACCCGTTTGTTTGAAGTCTCGATGTCAGACACGTCCACGCTATGCTCGCTAAATATTTTGTTAGCTTAAGCCCACTTCATTTCTGATGCCTGAAGTCACCAGTCACCCAGGGAGATGAAGGAATGAGGTCACGCGCGCAAGGGGCCTCCGCTGATGCACTCTGAACAATGGTGTCGTGTCGTTCAGTCGATGTTGCGCCAAATCTGGGGACTCATTTACTTAAGTCTCGAGGCAACGGTGTATTTTCTTCGGAGCAAGTCAGCCGGCAGTCTCCTGCGTCTGTTTGCATGACTTGAAAAGTTCCAAGAACAAAAGTCGTTTGACGTTGCGTTTCTGCGCCCCGCAACGCCGGACCGATCCAAATGTAAAACCTTCGGCCTGACTGCAGCTACCCTCATCTCGCTCGCTCTCTCACTGAAACCAGTCCTGATTTTGACGTGAGCCTGAACATCCTCAAACATGTCTGCAGTCTTGTTAAAATGGTTCCGGTCGTGCTTGTTCCTCCATAAATATGCGCTTTGGTTGAGTTTGCAAAACCACAGACGACCTTTCGTCCTGACACAATTCCACCACAATACCAAAACACCTGATCAAAGCTCGATCCTAACATTTTGCCCTGCCATGCTGCCCTCCCCTTTTAAGAAGGCTTTCGCGCAAATTGTGGTCTCACTTCGGTATTTTTAATTGCATTTTTTTTTTGTAGAAGACAGCGGCGTCTCCCTGCTGCAGCTGATCGGGGACCCTCCTCCAAATGAGATCACGCGAGTTTACGGGCCCGAGGGCAGTCCCGGCTACATGTTTGGCCCCGACGCCAGCACGGGCCAGTTGGCCCGCGCCCACCTGCCGAGCCCATTCTACCGGGACTTTTCGCTCATCTTCAACTTGAAACCCACGTCGGAACGGGGTGGCGTGATCTTCTCTGTCACAGACGCCACGCAGCATATCATGTATGTGGGCGTCAAACTGTCAGCCGTGCAGGGCGGCAACCAGAACGTGATCCTGTACTACACCGAGCCTGACTCAGAGACGTCATACGAGGCCGCCAGGTTCCTCGTACCCTCTCTGAGGGACACCTGGACCCGTTTTGCTATCGCGGTAAAGGATGACATGGTCAAGTTCTACCTGAACTGTGCCATCGATCCTCAAGTGAAGCGCATCGAAAGGTCCCCCGATGAGATGGCGCTGGAAGCCGGCGCCGGTGTCTTTGTTGGGCAGGCTGGAGGCTCGGATCCCAGCAAGTTCCTGGTATGTATGAAAGATCTTATGTCAGAATCCGGGATTCTAAATGTGAAGGACAGTCATGGCCGCTTTGCGCCGGGAGTAAAATGAGCTTGTCGACAATTGAGATGTACCACTGTAACATACAGTCGAACCTCGTCACAACATACCTCGAAGGGTCATCACGAATCTGTATCTCATAACGGGAGTTCGTCATCAAAAAGAAAAAAACTGGAAGGTGACCCTTTTCTAGTGGCTTGAGGAGCATTCATGTGATATCTTCATAAATCAGCTATCGAGCAAAAATGATTTTGCCTCTAAAATTGAATTATCTTTATTCACGACTGTGTTTTGGAGATAAGTTATTTGAATCATAAATGGTTTATTTATTTCCATGTTGAATAATGGGGTTTTTTTCGGGGGGGGGGGGTTGTCATGTCACGGACCGCTGAAAAATGGCAGACGGGCCAAAATGGCCCCAGGCCCTAAGTTTGGACATCTCTGGTTTAGCAGATAGCGGATAGTGGATTTTTTTTTCTTCAAGCTTTTTCATTGGTACTCGCAGTTGAAGTGTAGCATCAAGCTAAACTTGAGAAGTTCACAACCTGTATCTAAATTTGTTTTTCAAAAGCTTGCTTCACTAACACACAATGCACGACGTCATAGTCAGGCTAGCGAAGGGCAATCAGTGAGGCGGTACAGTATATAACTAAGGGCAAGTGTCTCATCACATGCCTAAAACGTTTCTCTCATTGTCTTGAACCAGAAGCAACTTTTGGTGTCGCCGCAAGCGCCGGCGCTGGTTTACGCCAATTTTCAAGCGCGCGAGACTTTGCAGCTGAATAGCTCATTTGATTTCATTGCTCAAATTGGCCCGATCCAAAGCATCAGACCACTGTTCTAAATCACCCCAGCAGCCCCCGCTGCCCCCCTCCCCCGAACATTGTCTGCAAGAAGTAATTGGATGTCCTCGGCGCGGGCATATAATGGACGTCTTTCATTTGTCTGGAGCAAATCACCTCATTTGACCCGGCCATGTGCATGAACTCAGTTGTTGGGCAGTTACTCTTCCGTTGCGCACCCAAAGGTGGACTTTCAGCGAGTTCAGTTCAAGTTTATTTCTCTGAAAAGTGAATGGCTGAAAGAGAGTCAGGTTCTATTCAGATTCCCAATATCCTCAGTAGAAAGTCAGTGTTACAAAGTTGCTTTTTATTTGTATTTTTTTACTCTGTTGATTATTTCTCATGGGGTACATTGTGCACATCAGCCCCGGAGCTTTGCCATTGGTCATATGACGTGTGTGCCTGCGTCTGTCAGCGATCGAGTCTGCTGATCACATGACATGTACAGTTTTTTTGTAGCCATGCGTGACGGAGTGTGCCATGGATTTCCTTTTTCGGTCCTCGTTTTCGTCATCTGTGATATTCTGCTGTGACTCAATCATCATCGAGCGTCAAGGCCTTGTGCGTCTGTCTTCTTCCCAGGGTGTGATCAGCGAGCTGAGGGTGGTGGGAGACCCCCGTGCCGCTGAAAGGCACTGCGAAGACGACGACGACGACGACGACGACTCAGACATGGTGAGCGTTAACGCCAGCCGACTATTTCATGTGCCATTCTATATAACATTTCATGCAAAAGCAAAGCTACAACTGAGGGCAAATCCTCGTCAAAGCGGTTTGCCGCATGTCTTTGGACAAGTAAGCCATGGAAGTGAAAATAATAACGAGGCCAGAGTGTAGCCAAACATTGGACTTTCTTAACAGGCTATTTCGTCTTAACAGTATTTTGATAGCAACACTGCCACCTCGTGTACAGTCAGAGAACATAACAAAGTGCCTACTGACACCCATTTCGCTCACGATTAATCCAGCCGGTTAAGAAAGCCAGCTACGTTTCTCACTACCCGCCCACCATGCTGATGGCTAGGATTTCGAAAGGTTTTTATGATAATTATCTTAGTAACTATTTTTGTGTTGTGCAATACGAATGTTAATTGCTTATCACTAAGACGTTAAAAATATAAAGAAACAGTGATGTCTTATCTGCAATTTCTCAGCCATTTGCAGCAACTTTTGCAGCATTCTAGTCGGCGTTGACCACCCAGACTCAAACACAGATGCCTCACTGCAGGCTGCCAATGAGCTTGTTTGATCAAACTGATACACACACACACACACAAACACACACGCCCCACAGCCATTTGGAGCACTAAACGCAGCACTTGAAGGTCTAAGGAAGGGCATGTCGAGCGAGCTTCACATGTTGTTTGTATTAGATCGCGTGGGGGTGGGTGGGGGGAATCACATTCCGAGCGGAAATGACAGGCTTGGGATTTACAGGATGTTTCTTTCATTGACTCCCAGCTGTTTTCCAGGAGAAGCAACGTGTTCCACATCGTGACTTTCAAAACTCTCTCCTGTCTGGCAGGAGTGTCTTATCGCAGCAGTCTGCTTGCGCATCATTTTAGAATCAGTTGGGAGTGACAGTGGCAGCTTCCATTTTAGCATTATGAAGAAAAACTGCTCGCTATCACCATGGGGAAAAATGCATAAGCATCGAACCTACCAAAATAAGTAATTCTTCTTTCATCAAGGAAATAAAAGCACAATTCTACGTTTTACCATTCTTGAGTAAACAGCAGTTGAGCATTGGTAAACTCGTTTCCAAGGAAAAGTCTGAGAAGAGCTTTTTGTGAAAGGATCCATTTCGGGCAGAACTTTCACTTTGATGCTATTTTTTTGCATTTGTGATACCTCAAAGATCTAAATAACGCTTTCCTACTAAATAACAACATAAACAGATCACAGTTTTTTTCAAGAAAAACACTGCACTGATGCATGAACTACGCATGAACTTTTCATGGACGTTGGACGTTATCCATTTTCTCACCACCACACTGCTTTCGCACGCCACCTGGCCGCGTGGGATCGGGCACTGGATAACACACACACACACACACACACACACACACACACACACACACACACCATGTGTGGACCAAGATCCGATCAAAGCCGGGTCTGCCATCTAGTGGTGATTTATCATACTGACATCATTCCCACAGCCTCGATGTGTGAAGCCCTTTTTTTTTTTTTTTTTTTAAATGTACGCTTGTTTTTCTCAGACTTCAGGAGAGGGAAGTGGTGATGCGGAAAGCAGACCTTCTAAACCAACTGTAGAAAAACACACATGGACGGTAAGGGCCCATTTTCATTTGGTATGGAGACGAGATGAATTGGATAACCGTGGTCATCCTGCCTGCGAATTTTTCGCAAGCACTTTGGTATTTTATATTGACATTGTCACAGTGAGTTCAAAAAGGCTTTGCAAATTAGACAGCTTGAAACCCATTGCAGCAGACATGGTGGGCGGGGTTTGCTGTGCCGCCAGAAATCTTCCAGTCTGGACATTAATGACTGGGAATTGATGTTCTGTCACTTTTACAGGTGGGGTTTCCCTCCGTCCAACATGTGTTTATTCGCGTCATAATCAGCACAGGTTGTGTTCAAGGCAACAGCTGGTACCAAATACCTGCCCAGCAATTTTTCCACACGTCTGTTCACAGGCATTAGAACCGATCCAGTCTGTACAACTCAGACGTGTCGGGGCAAAATGCAAAGTCGAGAGGGCAGTCAAGTGAAACTTTCCATTTTGGCATGCAGGTATTTGTTGGGAGGATCGCTCGCTTGTGACATCTTTGACAATGTTGTTGAAGTGTCCACCGCAAGAGGAAGCCCCCCCCCACCCCCCGCCCCCATTTTTTTAAGGGCCACAGGGGGTGAATGAAATGAGACACATTATGGAGAGAAAAACCACACTGAATGTGAGCATGGTTTCATGCCTAATGAGGACCACCACATATTCATGATTTGCCTTGAGATTCACAAACCTTCACCAAGGCCAAACCGGGATTTCTGTCACCAAGGAAACTGGATGTGTGCTTTTAAACTTTGGAGGTCATATGGTTCAGCTCTGCCAGTTGGCACATCGAAGGGCCCCCTCTGACCGCATGAAGAATGCATGGATGAGTCGCTTATCGTGTTAGTAATTGTGTGTCAAGCTTTGTCATTAATTGTTATGTGGAATTCTTAGTGTAGCCGTTGCTACGCGACACAGTGGGGGGGGGGGCAGCCTCTGAGAAGACAACTGGTTAATTATCAACTTGGTGTTGCCGCCTTGGGCTGCATGCACATTCTTTGCAGGTGACACTCAACTGTGTCATCGGTCAAGAATGAGCTGTCTGTCTGTGTTTGGGAGGCGGGGGCCAGGGGCCGTGGGGCTCCATAATTTCCACAAAGGAGCCAAAATGAGTCATCGGTTGCTTCTGTTGCTGGCAGGCTTGTTTACATGAGGCTGATTTAAATTTCTACAAAAAGGTTTTTTTGGTTTCATTTTGTGTGTTTTTGTGGTTGCTGCAGCAAAGTGTACATGTACGAAATTGTCACTGGAGTGACTGTATTGCATTGCAGTGATGAGAAAAAGAAACTTCATGAAGCACTTGTGATATTTTTTGACTCGTCGAGATGGTGCTCTTGTTTTATACATAAAGGTTAGTGTGAATATTCCGCCGCATCTTTACACCAAGAGTGCCATCTAGAAGACTCAAAAACTATCACAAGTACTTCATGACGCTTCAGTTGGCCAGCACTATTGGTTTAGTGTACCCTGACTGTATGTGAGTTGTATGAGGCATTAGGACAAACTGTGCACAGGACGTCGTCAGGTGAACGGTGATGCGTTTGTTTGATTGCAGCAAGGCTTCGTAATATTTATAGTTAAGGCTTAGCTTTAGCAACAGGTGGATTTTTTTTTTCCTGAAACATCCTAAGCTATGAATGACAACGCATCTGCATTGTGAAAGCTTTCACAGGTCAAACTTAAAGACAAAAAAAAAAAAAAAGAGAATATCTAAAAATCCGGCTGTGCTAGAAAAAAGTCGAGCCGCTTTCACAATCTAGCTTTAGGGACACATGAAGCCATGTCTGATTCAAATGACGTCATTTATTCAAATCAAGGGAGCTGAGGAACTGAGAAGACGCTCCTCAGAATGAATTGTTATTGCTTGATCGAAGGCCTGATCCCGTTTATCTGTTGTCACTAGACGGCTCCGCCTCCTTTGAGGCCCATTCAGCAACCACCGGTCGCCAGGCAAGAGGAGACGTCGACTGTGAGACACACAGGTGAAGCGCGTCCTCGCACGACCACGCCCAAACCTTCACAAGAAGGCAGAACGCGACTCTTCACATCGACCCTCGCGGCGCACGCTAGTGGCAAATCTCTCCATCTAGTGGGCAAGACGATTCTTGCATGTAACCCTGAGCAGATTTTTCAAACACTAGGCCAAAATATTTGCCAGGATCGGGCCGAGCCCCGCTACAATAAGTGAGTCAACCCTTAAAATGTTTCGAATGGCATAATTTCATAGTTTACACCACAAACTGTGATTCCAAAGCACTTGAATCTGACTCTGCACCCGTCTTGCAACATTACCGCTGAAAATAAAACGCTCACAGACTACTTTGAAAGAAACACTTTTCCATCTTGTTTTCTGCTGGATAATAGCAACATCTTTTTTTCCCCTCAATATCTTGTGCAGCCCAAGTTGACGGTGTGCGATGTGATTGTCCCATTAGCATCCGTCGGGGCCAAAGGAGAGAAAGGAGAGCGAGGAGAGAAAGGGGACCGCGGCGTGGCGGGCCCAAAAGGAGAGACCGGTTACAGCACGGCAGTGAGCTCGCAGGGCGGTGCTCGAGGGGGGAAGGTGGGAACATGCCATCATTCGTGCATTCTTTGATATATATATATATGTGTGTGTGGGGGGGGGGGGGGGGCTGCAATTTGATGACTTCAAACATGAACATTGAAAAACGAAGGAAGCCCTCAAAGTCCAAGCTTGTGTGTGATGAAGAGACTCAACAGCGCCCCCCCAGTCACATTTAGAAGATTTACAGTAGTTGATCGTTATTGTCATCGTGATGATTTTCTACACGTGCTTCAAACCAACGACAGTGTTTTGAATGTGAATGCTTTGTAAAAGTGTTGGATGGAATTGAGAATGAAACATTTTCAAGCGTGATGCAGTACATATTGCAAAGAATCGATCCAAAGCAACTACTATTCCGTATATTTGCATCAATGTCAATGCTGTTTTATTCTTCTTTTTTTTTCAGGGGGAACCTGGAGAAAAGGGAGCGAAGGTGAGTCGAATCTCCGCTCCACACCACCTTTCTTCTCATGTGACCGGCACTAAATGTGTCTCAGGTTCTTTGTCTCCTCACCACAACAAGTATTTGTCATTTGCTCTGTAGGGCAACGCTGGTTTTGGCTACCAAGGAAAGAAGGGAGAACCGGGCCCCCCCGGACCACCGGGGCCCCCCGGGTCTGCAGGACTGCCGTCAGACGTCTCTGTGTGCCAAGAGGGCTCCGATGCTTCCTGCGTTCCGGGTGCTCGAGGACCACCCGGACCGCCGGGTGTCCCTGGTGCCCAGGGACCGCCGGGAGAGGACGGAGAACCAGTTAGTGCGCCGTCTCCTGAATATTTCTCAAGAGAATCGATTTGGGGGGACACGAGGGGAAATCCTCTGCTTTGCAGTCCAACAATGTACCAAAAAGCAGTTGAACACAGATAAATAGGAGTTGTGAAACGGAAGGATAAAATTGCTCCAAGTGGACACTGGAAAGCTGCTCCGTCAATGCTACCTGTTAAACAGAAGTGGGCGAGTCCAGTCCTGGAGGGCCGCCGCCGTCCTGCATGTTTTCCATCTCTCCCTGTTGCAACACACCTAATTCAAATGAGAACAAACCATTTGCAGACACGCAATGAAAGACTCATTTTTGTCATCAGCTCTCCACTTTCATGTTCTTTGTATCGGGCCAAATGATGCGCGGCGCGGAAAATGATCTGGACCGCTATGTTTTGTGTCATTGCACAGGGCGATCCTGGTGAAGATGGCAAACGAGTGAGTTGCTTTGTCCAAGGCGTGCGGCATATTTCGCCCCTCGCTTTGCATGGATTGACCCCCCCCCCCCTTTGAATCCCCTTTTCGCCACGCAGGGTGTTGATGGACCCCCGGGCTTCCCAGGAACCCCTGGAGATCCCGGACCGAAAGGAGTGAAGGTGAGAAGAGCGGCGATCGAGTGGACCTGGCGTCCGCGCCGTCGGTAATAAAGTTGAGTGGAAACTGGACAGCTAATGGGAGCGATGCACGCAGGGAGAGCGCGGCGATGGTCAGCCCGGTGCCAGAGGGCCACCGGGTCCTCCTGGACCGCCGGGACCAGGAAGCAGATCTGTGAGTCAAGTTCCAGTTTTATGCTGAGGAAGTGACAATTGGTTGGAACGGAACTGTGTGCCATGGATGTTTTACTTTTTTCAGACTTATGTGGACATGGAGGGCTCAGGATTCCCTGATCTGGAATCAGTTCGGGTAAGTGCTAACTGATTAGCTTGATTGACTAGCGGCTGTTTTCCGAGTTCTCCAGCCCGTCATTGGAGAGCGTTTTGACGGATCTTTCCAGACACACACAATATCGTGTTCTGTGACGCTATAAGACAGTGTGGACTGCCGTCTGTCACTTCTTTTTCTGTTCTTGAGTCATTAACAGTAGAACGTGGCTTGGTTTAACCAAAAACTGTCGTTTCTGACCAAAAAGTACAGAAAATGAGCTTTTTTTGAAAGGTGACTCTGAGAGTAATGCATTTTTTCTTTTTCACTTTTGTGACGGCTCAAACTATAAAACAAGAAAGAGTAAGGGCTTTTGATGGTTAAAAAAAAACCCCATTGATGTATACACATACGACGACATGTGCTCCGTTGTGGTGTGAGGTGCCTAAACTTGTCTGACTTTGAAAGCGTTTGCGTTTCTCTCCCTCATAATGGAGGTGATGAGCAGAAAACTCACTGCCCAATCTTCTTCATCTACTCAAAAGCTGTGCAGGTCTTAAATCCAAAGCGATGCAACGCCAGCATCTATGGGGATCGGTTAGTCATGACAGTGGTTGACAAAGCTGAATTTCACCGACAAGCTGGGCGAGACACGACTCCACGTACTTGACAAACAAAATATTTGTCGAAAGCAGTCAACAATTGGGTTCATGTTCAACAATGGACGACGATGGGTTGTTGTTTTTCCTGACATGCTTCACTTGTCGTTTGGTGTTTGTTTTTGTTTTAGGGCCTGCCAGGGCCACCGGGCCCACCAGGTCCACCTGGGGTTCCCGGTCCTGCTCCACCAAACACAGCTTCGAGCTCGGGAGCAGTCGGACCACCGGGACAAGATGGGGCGCCTGGTCAACCTGTAAGTGACAACGTGACGCTTTCATAATTGGTTTCCACGTTGGTTATGATGATCCACGCGTGACCTGAGCTTCTGGCCCGCAGGGCTTGCCCGGTCTACCGGGTGTCGATGGCCAACCGGGAGCGCCTGGCCCGAGGGGAGAAAAGGTCATTTCCTACACGTTTACATTGATGCCTCCATTTTTAGCATATTCGAGCTCATGGTAGCAAGTCGCCACTGCATTCAACCCACTTTTTTTTTTAATTCAACATCTCATACAAAGTGATCACTTGAACATGATTTGTTATATTTTGTCTTATTCTAGGGTGACTCCGGTGTGCTTGGTCACCCAGGACCAGTTGGACAGAAGGTGATAATTTTGCCTTTTTATGCATGAGTAATTGCATGTTTCCTTTTTTTTTTTTTTTTTTTTCATTTCCCATTTCCTTTTGTCCACCGCAAAGGGCACTCAAGGAGATTCCGGCTTACCCGGACCGACGGGAGAGCCCGGATTGGCTGGTTTGCCCGGACCAATGGGACCGGCTGGGCCACCCGGACCTCCCGGGCCTCCTGGACCAAGATACCGTGTTGGATTTGTAAGTTGTCGCCAAACAATACTTGGTGCTTGTATTACTGCAGCTCATTGATTCTGATCAAAATGTGATTTTGAATTCACTCCATATCCCAGCGGCTGCCACATGACACGACGTGCCCCTTCACTTGTTGCTGGTTTTCGTTGCACTATGGATCGTTCAATATTTTGCAAGGATTGCCTTTTCCACGCTCCCGTGGACTTTAGTAGCAATAAGCATAAGTCAGGAGGAAAGCGAGCGCAAAAGACACAATGTCCGATGGCTGGGCTCGACCTGCCGACCGCCTCGACTGACCTGTTTGAGAACGGTGACGCCAAGTGGCCCAACAATAATAGTTGTACTGCACATCCAAATACTGATTTGATGGGAAATTTTGCTTTTCGCAAAGCTTTAGAAAACACAGAAATCATCCAATCAATACCTGATCGTGACTTCTTGGATTACGCTCGATGTGCAAGAAGGAACGCTTGAAGGTTTTATCGCGGTTTGCAGGATGACATGGAGGGATCTGGTGAGATTTTCTCCAATGGGCTCCCTGGCATCCGAGGACCTGAAGGAAGGCAGGTTAGTCGCTTGATGCATTTCAAAAAGGCATAAAAAGTCTACGAATTGAGCGGCGCACCATCGGCCCAGTGTGCCCACTCCCAGTCGGGCTGATTTGGGTGAATCAAACTCCAAGTTTACAACCCCGGGAATCGGCTCATAGTGACTGCGTCAATCAACTTATTCACTGCACGAAAATAGATAGCCTAGATGCAAGGTGGAATGTTTTCCGGTCTCTCTAACTCAATTAAATGTGTGCTCTTAGGGTCCACCTGGCCTGCCTGGACTTCCAGTAAGTAACCGAGCACCTGATGCAGTCATGACATAATTGGGATGGACAGCATGCCGTCCTAAAGTGTTCTAAATTCTAAATTGAAGGCATAAATCCCCCGCAGGGTAAACCAGGCTTGCCCGGCCTCGCCGGTCAGAAGGGCAGCGAGGGTCCTGAAGGAAGAGACGGGCAACCGGGATTGGACGGATTCCCCGGAGTTCAGGTCTGGAACCCTTTTGATTGCTCTCGTGCTAGCTAGCACCTGCGTGGACATGCTACGAAATGTATCGTTTGTTCCAAATTGCCTCCAATTTAGACCGTGACAAGCTTATACAAACAGTCGCTCCCATGAATCTTCTCATTTTGAGAACCACATTGCTCAACGCGCCGTGCTTCCAAGTGGTAACGACGAGGAGATCAGAAGCCAACAATCAGCAAATCCAAACAGTGCTAACGATGCAGCTCTGCTTACCTTTTGGGTTTGAACTAGAATTGCTTTTTGACGTCTGCTGTCTGATTCTTGGATGTTACAGGGACCAAAGGGGGAAAGAGGGGACAGAGGAGAGAGGGTGAATATCATTTTCACATGCTATTCGTATCTTGATTTTGTTCACTGCCAAATAGATCCCGCATGTTGTTTAGATTCTTCAGTGAGTTGACTAGTCATGATATTTTGGATCGAACGCATTCTAATCATTTCACACGTATGCTTTGTTTAAGGGTGAACCAGGCCGCGATGGAACCGGAGTCCCCGGACCGCCGGGCCCGCCTGGACCACCAGGACAAATCGTCTACCAACCATCAAACAACGTATTGTAGATTCCCCAAATGTTGCTGGCAAATATGCAGGAAATTTGCATCCTTATCTTACCTTTATTCATTTTTTTTTCTGCTGCTACAGTTTGATGGTGTTGTTGGCAGTGTTGGACATCAGGTGTGTATTCAAAGTAAAATGTTCACAAGAGTGACTGGAAGTAGGAGGTGGTCAAGATGTGCCCTAACATTGGTTGATAATCAGTCCAGGGTGTACCTCATCTAATCAAATGTTTATTATTTTTTTTCTGGAAAGGGAGGACCTGGTGTTCCGGGTAGAGCTGGATTCCCTGTAAGTCCCTTCAGTCACGACTAATTGGCTTCTTCCCAGCACCCCTCCCTTCCTCTATTATGGCGCACCTGCAGAAGGGATGTGGTGGCGCCCTGTTGGCTGTTAATGCATGCCTGTTTGCTGAAGGGGGGGGGGGGGGGGGTTCTGTCAAATCCAAACTGCGCTCCCATTCCAGGAGCCCAGTCTGGGCATGAATGACTGTTTCAACGTGCTCTTGAGGAAGGAGAGATTTGACTTTAGCCAGCGAATAAAGCGACAGTGATTCTCATTCTGATGTCAACACACTCTAATTGTATTTCTGTGGTCCTGTTAGGGTCCTATGGGTCCAAAGGGCGACACGGGGCATCCCGGACCTCCAGGTTTTGGCATCAAGGTGCGGTCAAAGCTTAATGCTGCGCTTAGCCTTGGATGTGGAGCTAATGGCGGTTTTCTCCGCAGGGCGAGAAAGGCGAGCCTGGTCTGGTCATCGGCCCCGATGGGGGGCCCCTCTTTTCGGCGGGGCTAACCGCTTTCAAAGTAAGCATCGGTGCATTTGACAGTCTGCATTTGTCTCGAGTGAGTTTTTGCTTTGCTTTTCTGACATTTCTACTGTGCCATTAGGGAGATCGAGGCCCTCCTGGACCTGTGGGACCCCCTGTAAGTATTTGCGCAATTTTCGAATATCAACAACAATCCTTTCCAAAATGTCAAAAGTTTGTTCTACAAGCCAGCAATAAGTCACGTCTCTATATATATATGATATATATATACGATATGTTTTCCACGTAGGGACAATATGGACCTCACGGAATCAAGGGTGAAATTGGAATGCCTGGGAGACCTGTAAGTAAAGTCCGGTGGTTTTGGTTTTTGTTTTGAATGCCATCTGGACACAGCCATTCAAAGAAATGTCACTTCCGTTAGGGTCGGCCTGGTGTAAACGGTTACAAGGGGGAGAAAGGAGAGCCAGGCTCTGGCTTTGGCTACCCAGTAAGTCACTTTTCAAGCCATCTCATGAAGATTTCTCCGGTTGAGATAGACAGTCTGACTCTTTTCAGCGTTCTCAATTCCAATCCATTCAGCACATATAATGACCAACCAACACTTTTGGTTGGTCTGTGATTTGGCTGGTCTGTGATTTGAACCGTTAGCTCAGTTGGGAGACTTGTTACATACAATGTATGAGTCTCCTTCTTCCATCAGGGGGTTCCTGGCCCACCGGGACCACCAGGGCCACCCGGACCGGCCGGACCCTACGATCGCTTCAGCGTGAGTTGACCAAACCCGTTGAAGCTACAACCGGCTCACTAACTCGGCTGTCTAAGGTCAATCTTGTGCTGTGTGTCGTTCACAGCACTACGATGGAACCTCCAGGAACTATCCAGGTACTGGATGAGACCTTTGCCAGACACGCATATCAACGGACTGGCTGCATTTCAGCCATTTCGCTCAAACTGTGATGTCACGTTTTGTTTTCAAGCAGTTTGCTTACACAACCTTTCAGGAACAGGCAGCTAAAGATGAACTTGGTTATTTGGTTTAGCAATGGTGGGTGGGCAGGCGCGCCGGGGGGACCCAACTATTTGCATACAAGACATTAAAACATCAATTTCTCACAAGAATGTACATCAGGGGTGTCCAACGGTTTTTGGTTTCAGGGGCACCTACAGAAAAATGGAGGGATGAAAGGGACATTTTTAAATTCTTCCACTTTTTGAGAAATGCTAAAGTCAGTTAAAAAGCAATTATTGATTGTTTGTATCGTCTAGTTAATGTCATCAGCTTTCTGCTCAAGCCGTTAAGGCAAATCATTCGGGATTTTATTTTTTTGTGGGGGGGCAACAGCCCTCTGTCTCACAGAAGAGATCTTTTGCGGCAGTCCTCGTGAGGGATATTATATGACGGAAGTTCAAAATGAGCAGGTTCTCTCATTAGGCAGGCGTAAATGCTCCTGTCAAAGAAGTAAGATTTAAGAAAGCTTTAAAGTTTCTGGAGACAAAAACGTTCCTCATTTCAGCTTCTTTCAGGTAGCTTCGCCTGAGGAGAGGGAGGAGGTAGGGGGGGGGGGGGGGGGAGTCACCATTGTCGCAAGATTAATCCGTCGAGTCTTACTAGATTTGAGAAAGGAGCTGATAAAACACAAAGTACGTGACGCTGGGAAATGGCAATGCCAAAGTCAGTTCACCCGGTGGACGGTTCTCTCATGCTGCAGTGTTTGTGTCTTGTTTTACGACAGCAATCAAAGGAGAAAAGGGTGAACGCGGCCTTCCGGGCGTCCCCGGTAAATCCTTGATTTTATATGCAGATTAGAACATTCTTGATGACCGCCTCTTGAGCTCGTTGGTGTGTTCACCAAAATGCATTCTTGTTCTCAGGAACGGGCTCCAATTTTGACATTCACACACTCAGGGTAAGCGCATGAACTCAAGGTTTGGGATCTGAGCCATCGACCTCATTTCAGCTCTATTGTAGAGCGATCAACAGGTCGGCATTTAAGGCAACGCTGTGAGAATGCCAAACTCGTTTATTTTTATTTTTTTTAACAGAATGACCTAAAGGGAGAGCATGGCGACCCGGGAGTGAAGGGAGAAAAGGGGGAACCCGGTGGCTATTATGACCCTCGATTTGGAGGACCTCTAGGCCCACAAGGGCCTCCTGGCAAACCGGGTTTACCAGTGAGTTAGAGAATAGGACGTGAACGTCCCCCATATCACGCTCGAGACAGGTTGCTCAGGTGCTTTCTTTGCATTAGGGTCCAAAAGGAGATTCTGTCAAAGGTCCACCTGGACCTCAGGGTCCAGCTGGTCCAGCAGGGATCGGTTATGATGGCCGGCCAGGTCCTCCGGGACCGCCCGGACCACCCGGACCGGCGACATCCCCCTCGCTGCCCGGCGCCTTTTGGCCCAGTCAAAGTGAGTCGCTTTGGTTCTGCGCCTCAGTGTATCAAAATGAAGCAGAGGTGTGAAAGTGATACAGTCGAACCTCTTTTCAACGTATGCGGTTTACGTTTCCGCCTCCAGATGAAATAGGAACACTACAACACTATGTCTTCTAAAAAAAATTTTTGTCTTCATATACACAAATTTGCAATTGACATGTTTATACTGGATTACATGTTCATGTTTTTTTACATCGATAAATGTCTATACTCTATTATGATACATCGTAGTTGGTGGCCAATTTATAGGCCATGGTGAAACGAACTACCGTTATAACGTACGGATTCGTTATGTCCCTCGAGGTAGGTTGTCACGAGGTTCGACTGTAGCAAAGCTGTCATGAAATCGTTTCCTAAATCAGATCTTTCAATTGAAGCTGCCAATGTACCGGGACCTCCTGGTCCTCCTGGCCCACCCGGAAGTCCTGGACACTCATCTGGAGTAAGTCTTTTATCTTTTTTTTTTCTTTTGCCTGCGTGAAGCAGCTCATTTGGTAGCATACCAAAGCTACTGCTTGGTTCGCCTTGCACAGGTCACAGTTCTCAGGTCCTACGACACGATGCTCGCGACTGCCAGACGGCAGGCAGAAGGCAGCCTCATCTACGTCATCGACAAAGCCGACCTGTATTTAAGAGTCCGCGACGGACTGCGGCAAGTCATGGTAAAGTTCTTTTGCTGTCTCTCCAATCCTGTTCAAAAAGCGTTTCTCGAAAGGTCAACTGTGAACTAATTTTAGAAAATCCCAAACGAAATATTTTTACCTCACAAGTCAAGTAAAAATGTTGCCCGATCGGCCGGACATGGAGTAGAGACGAGACCCATCGGGATTGGAAGAACTGTAAACTCCATAGGCTGCGGTTATTAGCCTAGCGTTATTGTTTGCAATCGGATGCCGTCCCGTGCTGTAAATGCGCACGATGGGAGGAGCTACTTGGTGCACGTATTGCCGCTAGCACTGAGAGCGCACATCGTAGTGGGTTGGCGTCCTACATCGTCATTGCTAAGGTAGTTCTGTTGCATCGTTGGCCACCGCGCACATTATATCGGGAGCATTCTTAGTTGCAAACCACGAAAGTTGGATTGCTTCCATGCACTCGTATAGTTTGGATTCTGAGAGTGACGTCCCTCGCCGGAGATTGCCCAACAAAAGCATTTTCGTTGTTGAGCGTGTTGGTCTCACTATGAACCCGGTTGGCTTGTTGAAATGATTTTAGCTCGATTACTCAAAAATGGTTGGCAAAGTTTACTTCAGCCTTGACCTTTCAACGACCGCCGCATTCAGTTGTTTTGACGAACTGCCACAAAAAGGTCAAATGTGAAGTACCGGCGAAATCCAAATCGTTCTTTTTTTTTTTTTTTTTGTCCTTTCGCCACAGCTCGGAGATTACACCCCCTTCTTCCGAGATTTGGTGAGTCAGATGACCCAGAATGGACCGAGCTTAACCGCTCTCTTGAAACTCAGTCGATCGTTGTTTACGTTTCTTTCAAGGAAAACGAGGTGGCAGAGGTTCAGCCTCCGCCTGTCATCTTGTACCCGCAGTCCCACGACAACAACGGAGCCGGCCACTACTCCCAGAGCGTTTCCGACGTGCGGCCCATCGAGCCGCCTTCACGCCCGCCCGCGGAGCCCCCGTACCCTTCGCGTTATGATCCCAGGTTCCCGGACCGGAGGCAGTCGGGTCAGACGGACGGCAGACGGGCGACGGGACAGGCTGAGAACAGATACCCCGTCACTCCCCAACGACGACCCAGCCCACCTTTAGCGCAACCTGCGGTCCACGCCGACAAGTCGGGGTCGGGGGTAAACGCTGCCGAGCAACCGGAGGGCAATCGTTTGTTTCTTTTCAAGGTCTTTGACCAACACGCGGATGGTTCTCTCTTTCGGCCGTTGTAGCTCCATCTCATCGCCCTGAACGCCCCTCAAAGTGGGAACATGCGAGGAATTCGTGGGGCCGACTTCTTGTGCTTCCAGCAGGCCCGTAGCGTGGGCCTGAAGGGGACCTTCAGAGCCTTCCTATCCTCCAAGCTCCAAGACCTTTACACCATTGTCCGCAGGTCGGACAGGGACACCATGCCCATTGTCAACCTTAAGGTGAGACACTTGAAGGCAGCCCGTGTCCAAACTTTTGGCCACTCCAAAGACCCGGGGGAAAGAAATCATCTCACCGACAGTATTTGCCTTGCCACCTTGAACAGAAAGATGAGGAAATTAAGCAGACAACACAAATAATCTAGAATTGCTTTCTTGTCCGACTTTAGCATGTTTCAAAAAGTGGACGAATTTTAAGGTGGCCCTTTCGTCCTTGCATTTTCTTTGTAGGCGGCCCTCAAACGAAAAAGTTTTACGGTCATATCAAACCCGTCTTACGGCATTATCCTTACCCACTCGTGGCTTACAGTCAATTTGTTTTGGATTAAAAAAAACGCATCAGCTGTCAAATACAAATGCATTTTTTGGTGCGGGGGGGGGGGGGGGGCGCTAATTCCAAATCTGCCTTCATTTTTTTCTCTCACAGATCAGATTTTGAAAGTATTTTTACGTCAATATTTTCCATTTTTAGTCATATAAAAATAGGTTCCCAACAGGCACTTGGTTGTTTTTTTGCCTCTTCCAGTAAAACCACAAAACAGCTAAAACTGCTTGTAAGTGAATCCTACCACATCCGTGCTCATGTAAAAGGCAATCTAATCGGTACAATTCAGCACTCCCGACATTTTTGTTTCTTTCTCTCCCATGCAGGATCAAGTGCTATTTGACAGTTGGGAATCCATCTTTGATGGCAACGCCAGGGAAATGAGGAGCGGCGTACCAATTTACTCATTCGATGGTAGGGACGTTCTCAGGGACAGCACGTGGTGAGTGTTCCGACGTCGACGGACGGCGAATGTCCCGCACGTCCTCACGCGCGTCTCGCGATCTACCCCGTGCGCTTCACCAGGCCCCACAAAATGCTGTGGCACGGCTCCAGCGACAAAGGTCACAGGCAAACGGACCACTACTGCGAAACGTGGCGGGCGGGCGAGCAGGCCGTGACGGGGCTGGCGTCGGACCTGCAGAGCGGCCGCCTCCTGCAGCGCCACTCCCGCAGCTGCTCCAACGCCCACGTCGTCCTGTGCATCGAGAACGCCTCCATGTCGCACTCCCAAAAATAAGGACCATTCTCCAGGTTGTCGTTTTGGGTTTTTTTTGTATCATTTTAATTCTCACCTAATATTCTTTGGCGTCCAATGAACTTGCCCAGCAGCTTTTTTTGGCCATGCTTCTTCCCTCCATGAAGGCCAAAGAGATTGGGTTGGACGGAGGGTTCCTTTTGTCTCGAGGGCACATTTTATTTTCTTCTAAGGGTTGAACGAGTGTTTAAAAAAAAAAAAAAAAACAAGTCAATATGTTCACAATTTGTATCCCTTTTTTGTTTCACTCGCCATTCTCATTTCTGCTGTGAGTGATTTACTTTAATGTATTGATCATTTCCACTTTTGTTCCAATTTTTTTTAGGGTTTTTTTTGGTTGGGGGGTACTTTTGGGTACAGCAAAGACTATTTGAAATCTAAAGAAAATATTTATTTTTAGATGAAGTTATATAAGGACAAACAAAGAGTTGAGTGAAAATACAGCTTGCCCAAATACTCCCAATTTATTGAGAATGTTTTTTTTTTAAATTCCAAAGGGGCTTTCCACTCCCGTGCCTTAGAATAAAAGCAGGCTGCTTTCCACGTAATAAGCGCGCATGACGCAACGGACCGCTTCCCTCTTGATATCGATTTCTATTGTAGCCACGTGCTGTGCTGCTCCAAGTGCTTTCCCAGGCGGCGTTCGCCTTCATTGTCCACCGCGCGCGGACAAAAACGAGACCGAGGACCGTATTTCTTCAGTGAGATTTAACCACCAAAATCATTTACTTAACTGAGAGTGTACGGCAAGTGATTGACTCTAATCTGTGTTGAGATTTTGTATAAAGAAGTTTTAAAAAGTTTTAAAAAAAACAAGCAATATTTTGTTTATAAGCCGACTTTAGTGCAACGGATGCGTGACTGAACCTGCGGTTTTCCTTCTTCATTTTCATCTTGAGCTGTACTGATCTTCAAGGCACTGAATAAAAATCTTTTTAAACGCCACTGTAACAATTTGATCTCACTCGATGTAACTAAGCACAGATATTTTTGGGGGGGGGGGGGGGGGGGTCATGTCGCGGGCCGCTGAAAAATGGATGGCGAGCCGCAAATGGCCTGCGGGCTCTAATTTAGACACATTGCTACTTAGCTTAACTTGTGGTGAAACAACTTTGCGTGCTGATTTCATGGCAAGCAAATTCCTCCCGAAGACGGCAACAGCAGCAGCAACGCGCTCGTCAATTTGTCTGTAAATCTCTCCAGTGATCTTCGCGGAAAGGCCGCCCGTCTTCAAAATGAAGTGGATTTTCAAAGAGAACTGAATTAGGTCACTAGTCATTGGCGAACGCCGACGAAATCCCCTTAAATCTCCACTTAAAAGTTGGTAGGCCTTCCGTGATCATATTTGATTAAGAAGATTAATTTGAATTATTCAGAGGTGGCCTCATTTGCCGGAAAACTTGAAGACGACGTCGGCCGTCACGCCGACGCATTCACGTGATTACCGGACTTCTCGGTGGCTTTGGGTTTGACGCCAGACCCATCCAAACGATTTCTGGAGACGAATGCTCGCTGACGTTGACCATCTCGCGAAGAACAAAGGAACTGAACAAAATACTGAGTCGGGTGGCGTTGATGAAGACGTGACACTCCATCTCAAGGAGCCCACGGGCAGCAGCAAACAACAAAGTCGGGAATATCGAACAGTTTTTCCAGCTTTGCCATCCGATGTGGGGTGAAAATTGAGACCCGGCTGATCATTTTGAGGCTGCGCCGTGAAGAAGAAGGCGCGGGCGGTTCCTCCTCTCGAGCTGCGCTAGCTCAGCTGAGGCTCCGGTTTCAAGCTCCCTGTCATGGGATGGTCCGGCGTGCGCTCAAATAAATCGGTCAATAGGCGTACGCGTCTTTCCATTTCATTCGACGTGCCGATCAAACATCTCCAGCCGGCGGGAAACCCGATCAAGACGGCGTGGCTTATATTAATTGAGTCGGGGTCTCAGTGTCACAGCAGCATCACAGCTTCTGAAGCATTTCTTGAGCGTCTTTGCTTACTTCAATCTTGAGGAGATGCAGCACTCGCCGAATGGCGTCTTTTAGCTTTTGACATGGTCTCAACCGGCTGGGGTGAGAGAGCGGCCCCCGTAGGCTGCCGTGTAATCGCCCACATCTGGCTTTAGAGGGAAGCGTGATCATGCCGACGGCCTGGGGGAAAGCTATATTTAGCGGCCGCTAAGTAATGACTAAGTAGAGAGAGAGAGAGAAAAAAAAAGGCCACCAGAGCACAAGGTGACAAGCAGATACTGGGGGAGTTAATTACAGTAACGGAGGAAGCCAAAAGACGAGCTTGTCAGCGCTGCGCTTTGTGATTTACTGTCACCCCCAAATAGAAAAGGCAAAAACATTACTCCTGAAGCCATTTTGTAGAGGTGTGTGTTTAGGGGGGCCAGGGGGGGTACAGAGTGGAAAATTCACTTTTTGTGGGCGTGATTATAAATACAGCAGTGCCCTAAGATAGGCTTTAATTGATTCCATGAACATCTCAACTCAAAATATTGAAAGAGTGCCCCAACCCCCACGCCGTTCATCTTCCATGGATACAGTAATCTGCAGTAATAGTAGTTGGGGGGGGGGGGGGGTCGCAGGAAATAAAAATATATTTTCCGGTGGGTATTATGTTACCTGTCTACATGTGTTGATGCACCGTTTGTGTCCGTATAGCTCTTGCTTAAAACTACTGATGGGAAACGGAAGCACTTGTGAAATGTTTTTTTAATCCTCGAGATGGCGGTCTTGGTTTAAAGATCAAGGCGTTTAAAGATAACCTACTCAATTTCCACTGCTCCTTTAATCATCAAGATGAGGCAAAAAGGATCACAAGTGCTTCGCGAAGCTTCATTTGGCCAACGTTGTCACAACACCGCAAAGAAATGGGAAAACGGGCTCCTTTTGGCAATCATCATTCTTGAGCCTTGAAGTATTTTGGAAATGGTTTGATTCGTGGAAAAAAAAGGGCCGGAATTGATCTCCTTTCAACCAGGATTTGTGTTAATTACGTGTAGAATCCTGACCGTACGATGAATAAAAATAACGTTTAGCAAATGGCCTTCTCAGTGACTTCCAAATGGCCCGATGTGTGTTTGGACAGCGCGTGGATTGTTTGGGATCTGTGAGACGCGCACATTTCACTGACATTTCGATAGATAACGAGTAACACTCGCCCACTCGTTAAATCCGCACGTGATCTTCTGGCATTTAAGACCCTTTTCTCTCTCTCTCTCTCTCTCTCTCCTACCTTTAAATATTTGATGAGCGGAGTGTGACGGAGAGGAGATATTTCCGGCAATGTGAAGAGAGGCTATGAGGTGAGAAGAATGTGAAAATAAATCAATGGACCGATTTGATAGAAAAGCAGCGGATCCTCTTAAGTGGACGTTATATCACTGAAGGATTTTCTAATTCCCTGAAGATCAATCTTAAGCTTTTATCTGGGAATGAAGAAATTTGTGGCTTGCACTTTTTGAAAATTATTCCGCCCATTTGTTTTTTAACTTTGCAGGACAATTGCATACGATTCTGGTCATTTGATAGCAAAATCTCGAGCTTTGTCATTTGTAATGAAAACATTTGCTGGTAATGACGTTTTCTTTTTTTTTACATGTGGAAAATCATAATAATAAGCTTGCTTTGTTTTTTTTTTTTTTAGAGGGGTGGTCACTTGTCTTAGCTGTTATTCGAGACTCGTGAAACAGTGTCGCTCAGTCTTTGTAAAGGAAGGAAAATAGATCGGGTCCCCGCGACGCCTAATCCGGAAGCGTCTCCTTAACCTTCCACGGCTCACTAGCCGCGCTCATCAGTGCGGCCGGCAACATATTGGATGTGACGTCTGCCTCTATCTTGCCATGAATTTTTTATGACTCTGGCTGTGGCACTCGCACGCGAATGGGGCGCGTATCAGCCTCGCGCTGTAAAAACCGCGCCGCCGGAAATGACAGGGAAGCTCTCTGACCCTTCCGCCGCCGCGTTACGACGTTCGGTTGTTAAACGTCACGCTTGTGCCTCCGCGACGTCTCTTGGCAGCACTTTGCTAAACGAGAGGCCGGCGGGGGGGGGGGGGGGCTAGCTCTGCCATGCGCGCTTTGCTTTTTCACGCTTTGCGTACAAGTATCGGGGCCAATTAGTGGGAACCCCCCCCCCCCCCCCCAGAGCTTTCGACACAGAAGAAGATATTGAAGCCAAACTGCACGAAAGGCTTCCGCAGTCCCCTGCTGAGAATATTGACCGTTTGCGTTGCTCTTAATAGCAAGCTATCATTGACCGCTCGTGAGTTTGGAAGCTTTCCGGCGGCGCGGGTACCCGCAGCGGCTCCGCTCTCTCTCCTGTGGAAAGAAATGTCATCTTTGCTTTATGTTGCACGTACAGCATATTTGACAATCAAGCTGACTTGACTTTCCAGGTTTCTTTGTTCTCCAAAGTGCTGTACGCGCAGCAAAAAGAACCTGAGGCAAACTTCTTTCTATTTACTATTCAACCTTAAAATAAAAGCTCTCTGACATTTTTTTTTGGTCAGTCAAAATGCACAAAGCAGACTGTATGGCACAAACGGTATGTGTCGCAGTAGCTAGTGGAACGATTCATCCAAACAAACAAATAAATAGATACAACCAGAGATAAATAAATAACTCGTTCTCTCTGCTTTTTTTTGTTTTTGGTGAAACCAATTCATGTTCTAACCAATGATGATCTCGGTAAGAATGAAAAAAACCTCGACATGCGTTCCATCCAGGTTTGCGCAAGAGAAGGACTTGCTTTCACTCGCATTGTGCTGGAGTGACAAAAGTCATTTGAACACCAAACGGGACCGCGTTTGATGAAACGATGCCTTTAGCTCATAAAAAAGTGAAGATCCCTAACTTGGCTTTTTCAGAATTCGGATTTATTCGATGATCCGTCGCAATCGAATCGGAGCTTTTCATGGGCACAAAGCCAAATGAAGGCGCAGTTAGTATTTTGGTTTGCATTTCTGAAAACAAAAGAATCCTAATCGAATACAATAGTAATTGTATTGCAAAGCACTTTGTGGACCCACGGACCACCGAGGACCCCACTTTGAGAACCGTTGTTCAAAATGATTACGCTCGGTGATCGATGCTTGAAGGGGAACCGCGCGTGACCCCGTCCATCATGCCGACGGCTTCCCGTCTGGATGCGAGCGAGCTATCGCCCGCTCTCATTGGCTACGTGAGGGACAACTCTGCGCCCGCTCCCATTGGCTGCCCTGGAGGTGAGAGGGAGGCGGAGCTCGCCCCATCCTCCCTCCCCGTGGCCGCGTGCGTAAATGTAAAGAATCTTTTCGGCGCCCGTGATGTGAGCGACTCTGAGCGCGGAGATCAAGCGCAAGAGGGAGAGAAAGAGAGAAGAGGAAAGAGAAGCGACCGCCGCGTCTTCTCCCCCCTCCGTCTACCCCATCCTTCTTCCCCTAGCGCGGAGCCGCTTCGAGGCCAGACCGGCGACCCCCCCCCCCCCCCCCGCGTCCCCCTCCCACCCCTCCTATCGCCTGGACCGCCCCAGGACCCTTTGACTCTCCTCACTTCTTTCCCACAAAGTGACACTTTGGGCAAGGTAAGATCCTGCTTTTTATTCCAACAACTCTTTTTCAATCTTTCCGTCCCCAAAGCGGTTGAATGAAGTTTCACCGAGTTGCCTTTGCCGTCTGGCCTCAACTCGGTGCCTCCATTTCGAATTGTGCCTCTAGTACCGGTGTTGCTTTCCAAAACCGAGAGCGGGTTGCGGGCGATTTTTTTCTTTCGCCACTTCTTTCTCTACTTTGCAATCCGTTTGTCTGATCTGGTCGCTTCCGGGCAAAGCAGTCCGTCTTTGATTCTTATCCGGGAACGCAGGTGAACAAAGACGGCGTGTTCTTTCCGCAAGAAAATGGATTTGTTATGCTTCAGAGGTAGTTGGTGAAGGCTATTTATAGATGCTGACAGGCCAGCCCCCGCCGCCCCCCCCTCCTCCCCATGCATGCTTTACCCCCCCCCCCCCCCCCCCCCGACCCAGCGGTCACTTCCTCCCCAAATGCCGGGCTCAGGACAGAAGCACATCCACTGAGTGGAGAAAGCATGACATTGCAGCAAGTGCGATGACTTAACAAGACATTGACGAGCTTGATTGAATCACGGGAAAGGGAAGTCGGCACGGCCCATCAAGCATTCCTGGCAATCGCAGAGGGGAAAACTGCTTAGTCCTCCATCCGCACATCCTGTACTTTACCAGGAAATGTGTGTGTGTGTGTGTGTGTGTGTGTTAGCGAGATAGATTCTGCTAAAGTGGTTGAGACATCAATACCGCCTTGCCGGCACAGAGCTTGAACGCCATTCTGTCAAACATTTGGAGCTCACCACATGTCAACAACTCGGCAAAAGGATTTTTTTTTTAGTACGAAAGTAGACATGCTGTATCACCCCCCCCCCCCCTCCTCTACCAAATTTGAAACAAAAACCCCATCTGTGGAAATATCCTTTGGGAATATAAGCAGCATCCAGTCTCGTTGGTGAGTTCCAAACCCAGCACTCCCTGACACGTTTCGAAAGTAAGCAGGGTCGACCGTATGGTAAACTGCCGGCATCTTCTTTTACCGAACGTCATTTCAGGTGAACCGAGGGCTCTAAATTATCCAAAGGTCTTTTTTTTTTTACATAGCGGCTCTGATTTTCGAACCATAATCAGCAGCTGCTATTTGACAGATTCTCGAATGCACTTGCGTAACACAACTAAGCTTTGAAGAATGTACCCAAAATCTCCACCAAAAGGAGATGTTGAGTTGACACATTTGCACTCTGGTGCTTGTGCATTTTGGTGCACTCGAAATCCACCATTACATTTATACGTGTGTGTGTGTGTGTAAGCGCAGGCAACGAGTGTGGTTTGCCACATTGAGACAGTTTTGCACTGTCTTTTCAATTTGTGCCACGCGCGCACTGCACAACGAGAGCAGATGCGATGTGATTTGATGTTGGAAGGAACTGACCGGAACAAAATGAATGAAAACAGATCACATATGCACACGTGTGTTGTCAGCGTGTGAAATGAAAGTCGACCTCGGCCTGCACCCCCACTTCCCCGCAAACAATAGTGACAATTATTTTGCGCTTCTTTACACAAATGCAGTGTATTTACATGGATTCTATGACTATGTTCGGTGAAAATTTTGCACAAAGACTAGCGTAGTTGTCTCCCAAACCAGAGGTTGGTGGATCAATCCCCGGCCATTGCGACTGTGTTGAAGTGTCCTACGAAGGTGCACATGTTGGCCAAAGAGGAGAAAGAAGTGGTTGAAACTGGACAAGGTTGAATCTCCCCCCCCCCCCACCCCACCCCCCCTATTGCTTCCCTGGGCTGGTTAAGTGTGCTCATAAATAGGGCAGCCGGTTGACCCCTGTGCGAGTGCTATTTTTATACGCGCTAATACACGCTGGCGCGTGGAAAAGACTCCAGCGGTAAAGTGACAAGTCAATGTTATTGTTGCTTCCAAGACGAGATCAAAGAGCTGCACAAGTGTGTTCCGCGGCAGAATCACTGACGCATATTACGGCCTCCAGTCCAACGCCGCACTCCACAAATTGAGTGTGCACGTTTACTATTTTTATTCCGCCAACGGCCAAACTGACCAGTGTTAAGGCTCCAACACGGTTACCTTCGTTGAAATTAATCCAAGGTAATTATGCTCGTTTACTGTATATTTAGTTGAAAACGAATCGCTAATTTTAAAGTAGCATCATATTGTCGTTCCAACATTTCTCCTCGAAACAGATTCAGGTAAAGACGCAGTGTTAAGTGTGGGTCTTGAGTGTTCAACGACACTTTCAAATAGCTGTTCTAACTTTCTGTATGAATTTCAAGGTATGCTGAGGGAAAACATCGACTGTGTTGATGATGAGTTGCGTTGACTGAAATTGGACTAACACTAAAATACAATCAGGCGACTGATTTATGACTAAAACTTTAATTAATTGTGGTCTAAACACTATAGCGAAAGAAAATGTGTAATTTATTGTCAAAATCAACACCGGTTGGGACTTGCTTGAAACGTGAGATTTAAGACTTGCTTTTAAATTGATGAGCAGGCAGGAGTAACCCCCCCCCCCCCCCGCAACAGCAGGCATATTGTTAATCATACAAATTGTTCATCTGAGTCGTCCCCAAAAAATCCAGGAGCCAAAAGCGATGATTCGCTCGTAACAAAACTGGGAATGACGCGCGTGCGTGTGTCTGTTAGCTGCTGACAGTGAAATCATGTCTGATGATGTCAGAAAAAAAAAAAATAGATATTGAAAATGTCGGCTCTTGGCACCCGCCGCTGCCTCTCTGCATTTTCACTTGATTAAAAAGCGTCCGGGAGTTTGTAAGCGCGCGGTGGGTGAGCGCGCGTACACCCTGCCAGCTTAACATACTGATTCTTCAAGCCTCTTAGGCTAAGCCACGGCGCTCGAGTGATGAGCGCCATCTCCGTTTCCTCGCCGTTCCTCTCGCTTTCTCGTTCATTCCGTCTTTCAAAGAGCGGCGGGCCCGGTGACAGCTCGCACAAGGCAAACCTGTTGTCTGGCGAAGCAGAGACGGGGATCAGTGACACAGTGATTCAGACGGTGCCGTCCGAGGCTTAATTTCGACGTAATCCGCCCAGCCTTGCGTTCGACTTCTTTGATGGACTTTCAGAACAGTAGCCAGAGTGCCGTTGTCCGAAACCACCGTCATGTTCTGTTTGTTTTGTTTCTGAGTTGCAGCTCGGTGAGCGTTCCCTCCAGAGGCGCACCTGTCTTGCATCATGATCGGCTCACTACTTAAGGACCGACAAACCGGCAACCCGGTGACGGATAATTCGCCTTGCTCACGACAACTTTGTTCCCAAGTGCAATTCTCGAGAGGCTCCATGTTTTTTGCTCCGTAGCTTTCTTGTCACGTTTTGTAGTGGGGTTTTCTCCCCCCTCATGTGAGTGGTGTTTTAGTTTCTATTATTATCCTCGATTCCGTGTTTTGGGTCCTCTTGTCCTTTTGAGACGAGCTATTTCCATTGATCTATTTCTTGCCTCTCGCAAGCGTTTTTGGTTCCTCCAGTTTTATCCTGGTCTATTGGAAACCCGCGTCATGAGTTGTACTTTTCGATGGCCTTGCGGCATTTTTTTTTTTTTTTTGTGTAACTCGATATTTTTGTCAAAACCTTGATTTGTAAAGTCCGTTCCTGTTCGGGTCTCTCCAGATATCCTGACAACCACAAGGCGTACGACGCCTTAAGTCGCACTCGTGTGATAGAAACGTGTCCTCTCGAATGCGGCAAACGAAACCCGGTCGTGTCGAAAAGTCCCCCGCGTGTTTAGTTCTGGTTCCGGGCAAAGACGGGCAGCCCCAGCAAAACCCCAAAACACAGTTTAATGAGGCCCTCTGCCATCTCGTGGAAGCGCACCCGACACGTCAGCCACTCACCAAACAGTCGAAACGTTCGTTGTGGTAAATGCTCATCATTTGCGGTTGATTTTCAAGCCGCCCCCCTTCCTTTGTCCATGTGTTTGGGAGTCCTCACAGCACGCCGGCCAGGCTATGGAGGCGAGCGGCGCCCGAACAACAGATTGGCCCCAGCAGGTCCCCGAGAATGCGAGCCACAAAGCCGGCCGTTCTGGCCGCTCGCACGGTGCAGCGGCGCACGCGACGGCCGCTTTCTTTGTCCAGGCAGGAACGAGGCTGGCTCTCGTGCAACAGTGACGTCGCTCCACCTTTTCACGTATCTCTGCGACGTCCCGGTTTAGAATTTAGTCAAACCGTATGCGTCGCCGAACGCTTGATGGCGTCACTGCTCTCTTCAGTTTGCATGGCTCGGTTCCTTTTTCACCGCGACGGACCTACACAAAGTCCGCATCACAGCATTATTTTAGCGCTGCTATTTTGTTGTCATGGACTGGCAAGATACACACGTTTCTATATTTTTCCTGATCGTCGTCGCATCTCACCGGCCAAAGACACGTCATGAATCGCTGAACCGAAAGAAAAAAAAAATCGCCCTCTTATTTTTAGCCGCCAAGTCAGCAAGAGTGCAGCCGCGTGTGCTTAAGCAGACGTCATAAAAAGCCGCATGTGTACTTGGGGAGGCTCGAGAAAAACGCTCGCGCTCGGAGCCCCCTCTGCTGTGTAGTCAGCGAAGGGGAGCTTAAAATCCCATTAGCCCCCCCCCCCCCCCCCCCGTGTGCGTCGTCTAATTCATCAATCACTAAAAAATTTCAGAGACGTGGCTCTGGGGTGCGTTTAAGAAATCTTGTGCGATTAGGAGCGCTGTTTGAATGACGGGATTGGCCGAAAATCATGCAGACTTCTCGTCGTACCGTTTTCTTGTTTTCTTGCATGGTTTTTCTCCACCTGCTTGCTGTGATCTCTTCTGTTGTACTTGGCAAAATAGAAGCTTTTTTTTTTTTTTTTTTTTTAGCCACCAGCCGTTGCACATGATTAATTGAAGAGGCAGAAAGTGTGTCAGAGCTGCCAGCGAGGTATTGCACGGGACCTTGCCGTGCAACGCTGCAGCTTTGCGCCCGACCCTGGAATTTTGCTTTTCTACACGGTGCCATTGTCCACTTTATCAAATGTGTCGTGAGTTAAGGCAGAACCGTGCGGGGATCGAAGGCCAGGGGTGGCCGATCAATTTTGGACAGTGGCCGCGCGAGAAACGAGAACTCTTGCCGAGGGCGAAGCCAACATGCTAATGTCAACGTTGTTTTTCATGCATTGAGACAAAAAGCAGATGGAAACATAACCAAAATATAACTTGACAAAATAAAATGGAGTAAATTTCCATCACTTGCTTTCCTACCTCGGGTACTCAACGCGCTTCAGCACTGTTAGGTCATTCGCCTACCGATGACGCCCTTGCTCGCGGCCACTTCGATCTGGTGAAACGACCACTCTACCACTGAGCCATGCCGCCCCAAAAGTCGCAAAGGGCTATAACACGGGTGTCCAAACTTTTGTTTGAGGGCCGCCGACAGAAATCTTTTGGGGGGTTTTTTGGTTGGGTTGCAGAAAAATGGATGGCCGGCCACAAATGGTCCACGGGCCGTGGTTTGGACAGCCACGTCTATAACCTGAGTCCATCCTGTCAAAATAAAACATTTGCATGTTGGAGGTTGCTCATGTCTCCCCCCCCCCCCCCCCCCGTCTTTGGGATTAAGGGGTTTTAAGACTGAGACTTCAAAGCCGAGTCGTCTCTTTACTGAAGGTGTGAGGATGTCAAATGCTGCTTAGTCGAAAGGGGATATTAGGTTTCCCCTGACACACGCACGCACATGCACACTGAAACCCATCATGACTTTGTGCCATTTTCTTTTTTTCCCAACACATTTGCGGTACATTAACGCTCAAAGGGAGAAATGTTATCAATTGGAAACAGTCCGCAGGTTATCTTACAAACGTCTCTGTTCATGCTTTCGTCACATTAGCACAAAGATCAAAATTCTGAGTCAACTTCATACGCTTGCCAGAACCGTTGGTGGCGGCGCGGGGGGGGTGGGGGGTGGGGGGGGGGTCTCCTTAAAATAAGCAACTGTTCATCCCGCAGCGGAGTACAGTACGTCACCCAGGCAACCGGGCTGAAAAATGTAAGCAGCTTTTCCGGGCGCAAGGAGATACGGCGGTCGAAACAAAAAATCCAAGTAACCATAGAAGGCAAGGAGAGCATTTTCACTTGCGGTTGCAGCACTTCATGCAAGTGTCGGTTGCTGTGCGGATCTTTGCACGCGTCATGTCTGTGAAAATAGCCAACTTTTGATTTTCTTGATATTATGAGGATTTTTTTTTCAACAACCCCTACCTTGCGTATCTTTAAAACCCTTATGCCCTTCGAAAAAAACTAAACCGAACCTACGCGTTTTACAATTTTTGAAAATTGTGTATATTGCATTATTCCAGCATGTGTTTTTTTTTATTTTCAATCACTCAAAATGTTCAGCGGCATCTGTGCTATCCATACATATATAGTTTATATTAATTCCTTGGGATTTTTTGCCCTTTATGGACAATAAAAGCAGTTCTGTGCTATGACACTTCAAAGAAATATTGCAATTCTTTGTAAACGGTCGACCATGAGGGATAATTATTTAGGCGATAGTTTGCAGTTAGAGGTCATCATGTGGTGCAGGAGCATGATCTTTGCACCGCACTTAAGACCCAACCGCCTCCGCCCCCCCCCCCCCCCAAAAAAGAGCTTATGGGCTCACCTCTATCATGATGTCATTGGCAGAAGACGCCGTAAAATAGCTCATTGCTCGCATTAACCCCGGCTTCGGGTAACTCGGTGACCGTGATACCTCCTTTGACTTGCTCCATGCGAGCCAACAGAACGTCGGATGTGAACATATTACGAGCAATTTGGGAAACATTCTGCAAGCTTCTCACCTAAGGACGTATCTGGTCGAAAAAGGACGTGTCCAAATGAGCGAAACAATCCCCGGCTACCGTGTACGACGATTTCTCAGCAGGCGCGCGCGCAGCCGAAGCGCAATCCCGGACGCCCGCTCGCTCTTGAGCGTTAGCCGCTAGCTGCGATGAGCCGGCACAACGAGGCAGCCTCTCCCGGGCATAAATGTGTCCGGCATCAAGATATATAACTGGCAATTCCATCCACGGTTGAAGCCTGGCCAATTGCTTTGTCGCAGCTACGCTGACGCGAAAGACACACGAGCGCAGGCGCAGCCCCGACCGGCGTAGATGCATGGCGCTAATCAAAGGGTCACAGAAAGGAGAATCAGTGTTAAAAACGGAGGACATACAGAGACTTTGGTCTCATGGCCAAGCAGTACCAACGAGTACTTCTTCTTAGAGAGAACTTTGGCGCCATCTAGGAGAATCTTGGTCTGCGACAGAGTATGTGGCGAGCTGCAATATACATTGAGGGTAGGTTCCATAGATTAAAAAAAAAAAAAATCCGCTGCAGGTTGAACGTTGTCTAGGTCAGGCCTTTATCGTCGTTTATTGAATTTCGAGTTGACTTGGGAGGCGGTTGTGACTTGGAAAGCAAAAAAAAAAAAAAAAGTCCTTCAAAGCCAGCAATGTGGAAAGCTGATGCATATTAAATCCAGCATGACTAATGCCTCATCATCAGCGACAAGGCCCAGTCATCTTGTGCGCAATCAATCTCTTCACTCCCACTGACTTCAAAGCAGACAGACTCTTAGGCCACGAGCCCGACTTGAGCGATGCCCTCCGTGCTGCGCCCAGGGTTAGAATTCGAGCGGGCGCCATTCGCTCGGCTTGATGACTCCGGCTAAGCTCCCGCGAGTGGCCTTTGTGAGCGGAAAATGGCCGTGAACTGCTGCGTGGCTTCTTTGGGATGCGGTTGGTAGACGACAAGCACCTTTTTTGCCCGTTTGCTTGCCCGCTCTCAGCTTTTGCTTGGTGTGAATGTACTGCTGTGTGCGCACATATTTGCCTGTCTCGCGTGGCAGGCATTCTTCTGCGCGGCGTGAATCCATTTTTTGCTAAATACAGCAATCCCTCTTTCATCGTGGGGGTTGCGTTCAAGATGCCCGATGCAATCCGCGAAATCAGCCATTGATCAAATGATCACAAATTTGTGACATTCTATTTACTTTACACTCTTTTCAAACAATGCGCGCAATATAAGTACGATGCACTTAACCCGTAAAATGAAGTGTGATAGAGCGATGGTCCATGTCGTGATAGGACAAAAAAATAATTCAATTTGGGGTCAATCCATTTCAAAAAAAATTCATGTGAGAACCCCACAGATGATGACAAAGGAATCGTCACACACCGGGTTTTCTTGTACTGTGTGTCACAGTACCGAGACTGACCTTTGAGAGGCAGTGAAGAAGCAGGCTAATTATCAGCTAACTGGGATCCGGTAACGACCTTGCATTGCAAGTTTTGCGCTTTTCACGAGAATGTGTGTATTTGGATTGGGGGGGGTGTGAGTGAAGGGCGCAAGAGCTTCAAGGAGACGAAATCTGAGGTGAAGATACTGTCAGGAGATTTAATGAGAGCATAAGAGCCACGCTAAGGAGAAGGAGCATTAGCCTTTTTCATCATTAAATATTCAAACTGTGATGGCACCGCAGCGGGGGCCCTTTCCATTGACTTTCCCGCTGCGTGATAAGAGACTTTTTTGGCCCAGAGGGACCTCCGCATGCAAACCACTCCTCTGCTGCAGCGCTAAAGCTGAGGGCAAATCAGATTGCTGCTTCTGAGGATTATTTAAAGGGGGGGGGCAGGGGGGCAAAGATTATTCTCGCCTACTGTCTTCTGGTTTTGGAGGAAAAAGGTCACAGTGGACCAGGAGAAAGGCACTTCAATGCTTATTTCTGACTTGACACCGGGATTATGTTGCGGGTCAAATTGACCCATTTGATTTAAAAAAAATCTAACATTTTTTCCCTCTGTAGACAATGAACATAATAGCAATACATGAACAATATTTTGGGAATCTTTTCCTGTTTATTCCACATTTGGATTATCAAATAAGCCCCGAGGTCAAAAATACTTTTTATTGCTCTTTCAGAGGAAAGAACATCACGTGAAAATTAACATACAATACAATACATCAAAGGTGTCAAAGTCAGGTCCTGGAGGGCCGCTGCCCTGCATGTTTTCCAAGTCAAGTTATCCTATAGATGGTCTTTGGGGTCATTTATATTGTTCATTTTTTTTTTCTCGGTAAAAGGGGCTAGAATACACAGTATGACATGATTACGTCACGATGAGGGAAAAAAAAAGTCAAAGTTGCGTTTTTGTTAAAAGGCCAAAAGAGGGCAGCAAGCTGCCGCCGCAAAATGCAAAAGGCTTCCTTCCGTGTTGAGAGGATGCCGCAGCAGCCGTGCAATGTGGAGATTCGACACTACCGTACGTGTAGCTTCAAAGTGGGCGGCAGATGGCGCTGAGACGAAGGCATAAATTGCAAAGTGCTCTTGAGAAAAAGGAAGGCCTTGCCTTTTGCCAGCTGCCTAAAATGAAAGAAGGCGGATCGGACAAGGGCACCAATTGTAGGAGGGAGAGCAGCTGAAGGTTCCCTTTTCTTCATGTGGTCAAGGAAAAAAAGGCCCGAGAGCGCTGGGTGTATTGATCTGCGGAGTTCATATGGGGGGTGATGTTCTGAAAGGCCTAATCTGCAGAATCCTAAAATCCACATGGGTCATCCATTAAATCTGCCCAAGAACAGGAGCAATTGCTCGCAAATTCATTTCAATGCCGCAGATAGCGAGGGAAAAACAATGAAAGTCGAGCAAAGCAAAACGTTTGGAATTGGACGCGGCGGGCTGCGAGCGCACTCGTCTACGAGGATCGCTGTGTGTTTTCAGGTGACGGGCGTCAACATGGGCTGCTCGTCGACTTGAGAAGAAGAAGACCGCCGGCGGATGGACCAGTCGTTGTCAGAGTGACATCCGGTCGCCTCTCCTCTGCTGCCCTTTATGACCTCGGAAAACACCACCTTCAGAACATCCGGTGAGTAGCGGCGTTGCTTTGAGATCTTTTGTGCAGCAAAGCGACCACGCGCAACACGGCGCACGCGGCCGTCCTGTTGAGTTTGAGCTTTTCGGTCCAAGGCCTATAAATAAAGGAAGAGAAAATACGTACGAATAAATGAAAATCTGTCGCGAGAATACAAAAGGGAAGTCATTATCTGTGAAGGATTTCCACTGGCCCCGTCCATCAAAACTTTCAATTGTCGGAGAGGATGCGAAAGTGAGCTAATTTGCTTCCTAAACATTTGTCCCCCGTGTGATGTTTGGCAGGTGGCTAGCCGGCGTATTCCATTTCCTTTTGAGGAGCCTCCCCCCTCCTCTCCTGCCCTCGCCCCGATTCCAGCATCGTCATCCGGTCTCGCCATGGAGTCCAACCAAGTCCAGTCGGAGGGCGGCCTCAACGTCACGCTCACCATCCGCCTCCTCATGCACGGAAAAGTAAGCAAACACCCTGAATAGGACTTTCGTCGGCGCCCGCCACATTGCAGATCTTCTCGCTATTTGATGGGTGGATGAAGCGCTGCTACTACAAGTGAAAACGCTTTCATCGGCCGTGGCCGGCCTCTTGTTTGTGTCGTCAATTTTGCATTTGAGGGTTTACCGTGGAGTTTCTTGTCTTTACCGTGAGGTCAGACCGTTCAGCTTCCTTCATGCAAACGAGGTGCTCGATATGCATACCACACGCTGACGCTGACGGGTGGGCAACAGAGGAAAGAAAGAAGCGGCAGGCGGCCGCGCACGGAGGTCAAAGGTGACGGTCGGGGGTAAAATGCCTCCGCCTTGGCGTCTTGTTCTTGAGCAGACAGACTAGAGTCACTTCTCGTGTATTCGACTAAAAGCAGGATTTGCCCTTCATTATTAGCCCCCCCCCCCCCAAAAAAACACGCTAATCACTTTCCATTCCAGATTAAAGATAGAAGATGGAAATTAAGAGCCCCCCCCCACCCCAAAAGGACATTTTTTTGGGCTGTATAAATGCCATCTTTGGGATTTATGTTAAAAATAATTTATAGTCTATTTTACGCAAACATGTACTTGGAAATTGCCAGATTGAGAGAAGCGTTTCGGGGGATTTTTTTTAATGATGTTTTTGCCAGTGCGTATCAGTGTGAGGTCCTCGCGGATGAAAAACTCTTTATTTTTTTTTATTTTTATTTTTTTTCAACCGTCCCGTTAATGAACTGACCCAGTGGCCCAGAGTAAATTCCGCTAATGCTCGTCCGGCTGAAGCTGATGGATGAGCAAAAATATTGGTCCTTCCGCCCCTGCTGCGCCGTCGAGTCCAGCGGATCACGTTGAGGATGTTACTCGATCATCTTCCGACAAATTGTCATTGGACTAAGCTCAGTCTTTCAGCGAGCGCGGCTGTCTCTTTCGCCTTCCAAAGTGATAACAGTTCAAATAGAAGAGTCAATCTGAGTGGAATTGCTCGTTTGTCAAACGCGCCGGGTCGGAAGCGTGCTCTGCATTCCGCTGCGGGTTTTGGCCAAGAGCTGAGGTCGGTTGTGCTGACATCCCTCCGTTGAGCCGTCAAGCCATCTTTCTATCTCTCCATTTCTCGCTCCTCCCGTGCAAGGTCACGAGGAGCTCGTGACCGTAGCAGCAGGTCGAGCCCCTGCCAATCACATCCAGGCAGACAAACATGAACTCTCACATTCTATGCGTCAACTGAACCTTACACTGAAACCAACTTTGGCAATCCTCAATCGTTTTGAAAAAAAAAAGGAAACTCAAGGACTTGTAGTTTGGCAACTTTAAAAGGAGCCTGATGGCTAATTTATGAATATTAATATTGACTCGGGGAGCGTGGTGGCCTGCGGCTTTCAAGTGAGACTGGAAATCCACTTCGCAAGGCGTTGGTTGGTATGTTGACACGCAGCCAGAGACGCTTCTCCGCTTCTCCGCCTTTCCCCACCGCGGCACCCAGAGCTCATGGAGAGTAATTGCGTGCAAATGGCCGGTGGACCTCAGCGTCCCCCGTGCGACCACTGCGGCAAAGCTTCAAAATCCATTTGTACTGACACGTTTGTAGTGAAACACTTTTTAACAGTTTTGTGTGTTTTTTTTATTTTATTTTAGGAAGTAGGAAGCATAATTGGAAAGGTACGTTCCTTCACGCCCTCCATACATCCTGGACCTTTGATGCAGATCATGACTTTGTTGCTTTATTTCAACCAGAAAGGAGAAACGGTGAAAAAAATGCGCGAAGAGGTGAGTTTGGGGAGTTTGGTGTCACATTTCCATTTCTCGCCATTTAGTCATGGACAAAATGTATTCACTAATTGTTCTCCTCATGCAGTCGTGCGCAAATGTTTTAGGGGCCATTGTACCAAATGACTGTCATCTGCACCTCTGGGATATAAAATGTATAAATGCCCACTAAGATTAACTGTAAAATATGTTTTTTTTAATTCAGCAAAGCGTCCTGCACACCGATCAGAGTGCAAATTTAATGGATTCAATTTAAAAAATGCAATTAAAGTACCATGAAAATGGGGAAAAATAACATCAGGCGCCTTGCCCCCGCTGACTAAAATGACATTTTGCCATTACATTTGAATGAATCCCATTTTTGGATTTTTATTTATTTACTTTTAACTTTTTTGTGTTACTCCAATGACTTCAGAAAGCAAAGTTTTCCACGCGGATATGTTTCCAACTCTTGAAAAACAAGCGACATGAATGCAGTCCAATGACGATTTTCTTCTTCTGGTCTTTTCACGAATGTGTGTGTTTGCGTTCCATTGATCTGCATGTGTGCACGACACTGCCCCATAGAGGCCAAGCCCAGCACAGCGAGAACAGCACAGTCCACTGTTTATTGCACATGCAGCACAAACCGGAGCGGTATAAAGCCCATTAGAATGTTGTGCGTTAATTGTGTGTGTAAAAAAATAATAATAAAGTGTTTTAGTTTAGCTTAATGTGAACAAGGTATTAGCATAATCACTAGGTGGCTGTATTTCATGGTGCCGTTGTTAAATCCAGCCCCTTTCAACTCAGGCAGCTGGCTCAAGTCAAGCCTCTCCTCTCTCAAGAGCAATTTGAAACAGTCCTTCATGCCTTCATCACATCCCATGCAATTGACTTTGGAGTCAACCAATCCTCCATCAAGCTTGTCCAGTTGGTCCACAACGCCGTCGCTCACATCAATCCTACTCTGGCATCCCTTCACCGGCTCATTTTAGAGTTCTTTTGAAGATGCTTTGATTTCTTTTCAAATCTTGAAATGACCCCGCCCCACCTGACGTCTCAGAGCTCCTCATTCATTTTTGGGATGATACGTCTGACCGTTTTATCAGTGCCGCTGCGCTTGATGGATGGAAGCGGCATGATGCAACGCGCTGTTTTTTCCAGAGTGGCGCGCGAATCAACATCTCCGAAGGCAACTGCCCGGAGAGGATCGTCACCATCTCCGGACCAACGGACACGATCTTCAAGGCTTTTGCCATGATTGCCTACAAATTTGAGGAGGTAAGTGTGTCGTGGCTCAAACAAGACGCTTGACACCCGCTGTCGATCAGGTGTGAAAATGTCGATTGTTGTTTTCCAGGATATCATCAATTCCATGAGCAACAGCCCGGCCACCAGCAAGCCTCCGGTCACCTTACGGCTCGTCGTGCCAGCCAGCCAGTGCGGCTCCCTCATCGGAAAAGGAGGTTCCAAAATCAAAGAAATGAGAGAGGTGGGAGAATCTTTCTGTGCAATATGACACTTATTAGGAAGTAGCAGAAATCCGAACCCCCCCCCCCCCCCCACTCTCAAAGCAGAACAGCATGAGCAAGATTTGATCAAAATGACTTGGGAGCACTTTGCCGTCGGTCAGCTAGCGACAATAAATCGCCACGGCGCATTTCTTTTTCCTTGCCGTGAGATGGAGTTCGGCAACGGACCTTTTGTGTGGTGTTTGTCAACATTAAAAAGGCCCTCTGGCATCTCTAGTCCACAGGGGCTCAAGTTCAGGTGGCGGGGGACATGCTCCCCAACTCCACAGAGCGCGCCGTGACAATCTCCGGGACCCCGGAAGCCATCATCCAGTGTGTCAAACAGATATGTGTCGTCATGCTGGAGGTAAGAGAAGAGAAGAGAAGAAAAGAAAACCTTTAAAGTCTCACAATGGAGAAATTTGCAATGTCCAGTAATGGCCGTTACTTTTGCGACACCTTCTAAGATGGAAATTTTGGATTGGCCGCTCATTAAAAGGGGTCGCACTTCACTCGCATCTTGGCCGCGTCACTTAGTAAGCCCGCAGTCGGGATGCGGCCGAACCCGACCGTCCTCTTGCGCAGGGCGCCGCGTTCGGCCACTGCAGTAGCGTGATGTCGTTCCCAGGGGTGATTGAGAGTCGGACGCTCGTTTTGCGGCCGTTCAAACCCGGGAAAGATTTTAGGGATGCTTTGATGTGATACGCGCACGTAAAACTTTCCTCTCACTTGGAGATTTGGTCAAACCTCTCACTGTGGTTCTCGCTCTCCTCTAGTCGCCGCCCAAAGGTGCCACGATTCCTTATCGCCCGAAGCCTGCTTCCACCCCTGTCATTTTTTCAGGGGGCCAGGTAAGCTCGTTGAAATGGATTGTTTCATCCCGAGACCATAAAACTATTTTAGTTTTACGTGCCGGCACCGAACGAAAACACACAGCAAAAACGATTGCAGCTGCAAGGAGCAATAAACGGGACCCTTCGACCTCATTTGGAAGGGTCAGTCCTCAAACTGATCAGGACGTTCTCGGCCATTTGTTGGCAAAGGCGACCAAAACAAAACAAAGTGTCGGTTTGGATCCGTGTTTCAGATCGGGGAGGATTTGGACCAATTGCCTCTGCCCTGCAATTTGCCCCAAATTGCTGCTGCAAACCAAAAATGGCTGACGTCCTGTTAAAGTTTCTGCACGGTTGGCTCCTTGAGACTTTATTCGGGTGTCCTGTTGTGACGGGCCTGTCGGCCGAATTTCATCTCGGTTGTTGAAAATGTTGCTGGTTTCCTTTGGGACCCCTTCAAGTACGGGCAACATTTTGAATAATATCAATAAACGCAAAGGTTCCAAGAGCCCGTAGTCCAGTTCAGTGGTTCTTAGACTGGGATGTAATACATACGTATGCAAAATACAAACACACGAAAAAAGAAATCAGTCGTTGCTAACGTTACAATGCATTTCCGATTCACTTGCATGTCTTCTTTTTCCCACGGCCTCAATTAACGACATCTCTTTTCACTCTTCCCCACAGGCCTACACCATTCAGGGACAGTATGCCATTCCACACCCAGATGTGAGTTTTGATTCTCTTCCTAGAATAAAATCGTGAAATAATCCGAAAGATTGAGGATGTGGGATCAAAAAAAAGAAAAAAGTGACACCTCACCTCTGACATTCTTGAAAGTCAGTTGAAGACCTCATTCGATCCTCTCAGATAACAAATGTGCGAGTGCAAGCCCTTCCTTTCCATCGTATCATATCGCGGCCCGGTCCTAATCCGCCATCATCTTATCCTTGTCGCCAGTCCATCTCAAGAGCTCGCAAGCGAGCGTTAGGTTGACTGATCCTGAGTTCGGCGCTGATAGATGCGCTTGAAGGTTCAATCGCTCAAGAGCAGACTTGACATCGTCTTTGCCCCTTAAAAGTCTGTCAGGAGGGAGAATCTGAATTGAAAGCACACCGTGCTGTCCTCACGACACGTAGATTATCTGCGGCGAGCGAACCAGGAAAGACAACTCCGCACACGCCGCTTACTTTTCTTGCCTTTATGAAGTTCTCTCGTCCTCGCAGGCAACAAAATGCAACAAAAAAAAAAGGATACCCGGATGTGTGTGTTTTGGTAAAAAGACAAAAGTCTTCCAAGGCTCAAGTGTTCGGAGTCCACTCACTGCAACTCAAATTTATTTTACAGATGAGAAATACGCCAAAGATCTACTATCAAATGAGATGCTCTTACATTACTAAGAAGTCAAACGATCAACAAATACAAGAGGTCTTATTCAGACTTTTTTTTTCTCCATCCACTATGAAATAGTCAATCCTAAACCAACTTAATTCTGATCAAATATGATCTTATTTACATCTTTTCTCTTCCCGCCAAGACGTGACACGCATGCCCTCCCACTGCCGCACCAGAACGATAACCCGAACCCGTGCGTGGAGCTCTTATTCCAATAATGAACGACCGTTCCTGTTTTTTTTTTTGTCATGGATTAACATGTATACACTGAGTGCAGTTATCACGCAAATCAGAAATCAATGGGTTGTTGCGAGCTCCGTAGCCAAAAGCAGCCTCCTCTTCTCTCTGTCCTCCTCATGTTTATTTCCTCCCCCCCCCCCCCGCCCCCCACCATCTTGGTTGTGTTCCCACCTATCCTCACCATCTCTTCTTCTTGAGTTGACTACATTCTCTTGGTGTAAAGAGTAACCTGTTAGTTGTACTTTCCCTCCTAACCCTTCAGCAGCTGACCAAGCTCCACCAGCTGGCTATGCAGCAAACCCCCTTTACCCCTCTCGGACAGACCACCCCCGCTTTCCCCGGTACGTACCCACGAGACCCTCGTCCACGTGGCCGGCTCTGGCCTCATCCTTCCCCTTCTCTCACCTCCCACCTTTTCTCCTTCCCTTTTCATTTCAGCGCGACTTGCTCTCTGCACTTTCTTTTTTTTTTTGGTTTCCAGAGAACAAAGCTATTTGGCCTGCGAAACGCAACGCGGACGCTTCATATCGCCGCGTCGTCGGCAAAGGCGACGCGTCCGTCCGTCCTTGAAAACACTTGAGCGTCTTTCGTTTGCCATATAGGATGAGGGTTTAATCGCATACTGGAATCACTTAGGGTTCAAAAGTGAGGCATAATGCATACAAAATGACACGTGCCTAAACGGCCGGTGCTTTGTGATGAATAGCTAAACAGCGTGCAACGGCGGTCTTGTAGCGCTTGCTGGAGCTGCTGCTGTGTTCAGACCCATTTGATCACGTACAAATGTTTTCTGATTGCCCTGATGGTTGAATTTTCCGTCAAACGTTGACCGTCGCGACATTGAGCAAATTTGTCGACGGCACCCTAACACGCTGCCGCACACATGGCGCCAAAAAAAATTGTTTTTCATCCGCGAGGACCTCACACTGATACGCACTGGCGAAAAGACGCCTTTTGACCCGAGGTATGTGCATCCAAGATGTTGCAGAGGTGGCCACACAAGAGCGTGAGAGCGACAAATACTTGCCCATGTGCCGGGATGGCAGTTTGATGTGCTCAATCATGATTGGGCGTCACTTTGAAACGTTGGCTCACAGTCGCATTTTAGGAAGTAGAAAACGAAAAGGGGCTTGTTTCATTTCACACCGAATGCTTGCAGGCACTCCAGAGAACCAAATAGTTTGAGATGAAAAAGTTTTCATCTCGCGTTTGCGTAATTTGCTTAATTTGCCATCATACGGTCATATGATGGCAAATTAAGCAAACGCCGCCAGCCTCCATTCAGGCTTTCAGCAAGTGAAGCGAGAACGTCGACATCATCAAGCAAGCAAGTTGCAGGCCAGGAGCAACTTCCTTCCCGGGTTTGCGGCCTGAGCAACGTGACCTTCGTTATTCGTCAGGCTACAAGCATGTTATCCAAATGTTCAGTAATGCCTGGAAATCCAAACGGGAAGTTGACATTTTCAAGCATTTCTTGTATTTTTGTTGTTGTTGTGTTTGATCGCTTCAGGTTTGGATGCCAGTCCAGCAGCCAGCACCCATGAGCTCACCATTCCTAATGATGTGAGCAAGCTTCAAATGTATTCGCTAATCCACGGGTGTTCCTTTTGCACTTACGGCAGGGGTGTGCAAACTTTTTAGTTTGAGAGCCTCCTACAGAAAAACGGAAGGATGAAAGGAACACTTTTAGAAACACGCTAACGTCCGTCTCGAGAGCATTTCTAAATTGTTTGTATTGTCCAGTTAATTTCATCAGCTTTCTGTTCAAGGCGTTAAGGCAAATCGTTGAGGATTTTTTTGGGAGTTTTTGGGGTGGCCACCGGCCCTCTATCTCACGGCATAGATCCGGCTCTGCACTTAGCATCCCGTCTCATTCAGGCCCCAAAATGAGAACAAATTAGACTAAAGTGAGCATTTTTCATACCGTCACTTGAGTCTCGTTCCTGTGATGTCTTCAGAAATCAGCCACGGAGCCTAAAATGGAAGAAAGTATTTTCAATTTCTCCCGCCCGCTGTCGTTCCAGCTCATAGGCTGCATCATCGGGCGTCAAGGAACCAAAATCAACGAGATCCGACAGATGTCAGGGGCTCAGATCAAAATCGCAAATGCCACGGAAGGCTCGTCCGAGCGCCAGATCACCATCAGCGGGACGCCGGCAAACATCAGCCTGGCCCAGTATCTCATCAACGCCAGGTAACTGCGACACTCGCTCAGGCCCGTTTGAACAAACCCCAAAGACACCGAGTGATTCTTTTTGGAACCTAATCAAGCAAAATAAAAACGTCTCACGCGATGACGTCATTTGATTTGTCACACAATGACAATGTTTCAAGGGATCGCATATTTCAGTTCAAAGATATCAGGGGAGGGGGGGGGGGGGGGGTTGTCAACGCTGACATCCGAGAGGCTGCGATTTTCTTTTTTCTTGGCGTGACCAATAAAATGTTAAAATAACCCGAAAGACAGTTGAGCAAACAATGAACTGGCTTCTGTTTTCAAAACTTGTCGTGCAAAAGTGATCAGATCGCAGATCAGGCGATCGCAAGTGGAAACGGGTTCCAAGTCACGACGGCCCTCCGAGGGAAACCGCGACAAAAATGCGCCTTGACGCCTTTGGATAATCCAAATGACTCCGGGTCAATTTGACCCAGTGACATGATTGCTCTCTTGAGAAATGAATACGACAGGGGTGGGGGGGGCGGCGAAGGAAGCACCGGACGAGCTGCTGTGTCATTATTTTCTCCTCCAATGCACACCTTTTTTCTTCCGTCACACTTGTTTTCTGTTTTCTTTTCTTCAATTTCTCTTGTACTCTTCTAGGTTGACATCGGAAGTCACCGGAATGGCCGCACTCTAATTTCGACCCATCTTGCCATCCCGTGACTCACCTTGAGATGCACTTGTCGATCGGCTCCTCTGTATTAGCTCGTCTTGATATTTCCAGTGAGTGATGTCAACGTTTGCCGTCGATGCCACTCGACTCGACTCATCTTTTCTTTCTATCGCGACTTGAGGATGAGAAGATTCACGGCCATGATCCCTTTTGCCTTGGACTTCACCTTTTTTCTTCTTTCCGTTCACTTGACGTGCACAAAGAGCCATTTGCAGTTTGAGAGCTTTTATTGGGTCTTTTCCTTTCTGGATTTGCATTCAAAAATGATTTGATAGTGTGTAGCTGCAGATTTTTTTTTTTTTATATTGAATGGTTATTGTGTTCTAGCTGTGCACTTTTTGAAGAGGTCGCTTTGCCTCGCGACACAACGGGAGGGTTTCGCGACACCGACAAAATGCCGCAGCGCAGACAGAAATCGCAGCGCACGTCAACAGGAGCCATTTTGTTCAGCCAAGAACACAAAACAACACCGAGTCGTGTTGCTGATGTGACAGAAAAAACAAAAAAAACAAAACAGGGCCGTGTACGTTCCAACATTGAAAGAATTCCATCCGCTGTCAAGAGATGGAAAGACGTTTTTTGTACATTTTCAGGTGTTCGTATTTGACAAGCCATTCGCCGATTTTCAACCGCAGGTGACGCCAGACTTCTATGCAAGACTGTAGCAAGCGTTTCGATTGGCCTTTTTTTTGTTTTTTGCACCCCAGTGGATGCCCCTTGATTGCTTTTTCGAAATCCCCGAGGCTGGATTGACACGGCGGGTCCAAGTGCCCGATTGCCATCGAACATCTGACAGACGAGGATGTGGCGAAATGTTACGCAGGAGGTCTTGGTATTGGAATCCATATCGGAGATCTCCGTTGCCTTTGCCCGCGCGTTGACGTATATGCAACACCCGCCCTGCTTTTGTCACGTTAGCCGGGACGCGTTCGGTCAAAGCGAGCACGACCCAAGCGACCGTGTTTGAGTCAACGTGAAGGTCTTTGTATTGAGGTTGACGGTGGATTGTTTCGTAAAAAGAAAATAAAGTTTCAGATCCTTTGCTGTTCCTCTTATGTCCTTGTGATGTTTGCGCAACACGGAAGTGATTCAAGGGGCGCCTTTCAGATGTACACCCACAAAAAAAGTAAAAAAAAAACAGGACAGATATTGTACGGCTGACATCTTTGTCAAAGTAATTCCACATCACAGGGACGTCCAAACGTGACAGAAAAAGCTTCCGTATGCACCCGAGGCCAATCGTCCTCAATGGCACCGAACGCTGAAATAAATGAAGAAATAAATAACCGTCCTTCTGCGAAAAAAAAAAAAAAAGGAAAGCTATTTATCTCCTGTTTGCCTCACCTCTTCCGGGCTCAAATTTTCAATCATCCGGCACTTTTTGAAAATGCTTCAAGCGGCGACTCTGGAAGCCTTAGCGGGCGTTGCAAAATGAACATCGCGCGGGTCACCTTGCCCGGCGCTCTCGTTGAATTGCACGCAGCCGCGCGCGTACTGCCGGGCTCCCTGATTGCATTTAGTCACAAAGCGCCGCATGACGGAAGAGGACGCGCAATCGAATCAAGTTTGGATGTCAGAGCCGCAGTTGAAGCGCACAACCAAAAGGACGCTCCGCAGCCATTTTGCATGTCAGGATAACTTGTGCGAAACCTACAGAAGAGGACCTCCCACCCGACGCCAAACGACGGCTTTTTCGTGGAGAAATTCCGCATTTTGGTGACGCGGGGCAAATCTGGCAAAGGAAAAGGTTCCGCTTGCCTCAATTTGACCTGCTTTGAATGAGAACCAAACCCGAGCATGAAGAAAATCGCCATTTTCAGCAAGAACGCTCAGAACGCTCAGTTGAAATAAGACTTGTGGTTAACAATACATACGCGCGTTCCAAATAGATGATTATTTCTGAAAATAAATTTCTGAATTTATGGGCGAGCAAATGTGTGAGCAAGTCTTTCTTTCCCGGCTAACGATGTCACTTTTTGTGGGCAGCTTTTGCTTTCCTCGATGCGTCACTTTTACGGCCACATAATCACCTCTGTGTTACCTGTAAGTGGGTTTTAATCATTACTTGTTGCACGCTACATTTCTGTCGACAAAACAGCCTTTTGTCACCATATATAGTTGAATCGCTCTGTTTTCAGCCCCCCCCCCCAAAAAAAAAAATTGGAATTGTTAAATGTTGCCTTTTGTGAGCAAAACGCGTGAAGTATTACCGGTAATTAATGGACGTTAGCACTCGGCTAGATAACCGCTGCATTTTGGTGGAAAAAGTATGAACCTTACTTGTGTCTCAACAAAGCAAATCGTGTCCGAATGGCTCAATTATTCATGTTTGCGGGGGAAGCAATGTTCCTCCATGAACAGCATTTTGCTCCTTGTCGGTTTCTGTCTACACATGAGTATATTTTTTTTAGGCGGACATTTTTAGGCTTTATTAGGGCGGCCTAATTTGATTTTTGCGCCTCATTACAGAGATGAATCACTGGCATCGTTTTCAGGTCAAGGAGAACCGGGAAGTATGACGCCGCCTTTGATGTGTGGATCGCTTCTGTGACATGCCAAATACAAACATCCGGGAAATAAGATCCAGAGCTGTCCATCGATTGGAACGAATGAAATCATTTTTTTTTCACTTTTGCTCTGGACGCTTCTCCCGAGTTGTCAAGTTGACGATCGCGAGCTTATGCGATTCAAATCGTGTGGCCGTCCGCGATTGGCCGCACGGTGACCAATCCCCGGGTGACCTCCCGTCCATCCCAAGTCAGCTGACTTGGGCTCCAGCTGCCCAGCGCTACGGGAAAAAAAAAAAAAGTGATGGATGCGGATTGAGTGCCATCTACGGTGGTCGACGGCTTGCGGCTATCGGGACATCGGCGGCTATTTGTAGTTGCGCGCGGCGCAGCTGTGCATCGATACACAGGAGGGAACGCGTCCATTCTTTCTTTGGATCCGCGCCGGGAAACAGCTGGCCCCTTTCGGCTGCCGGGGAGCATTTCGTACGAATGTTTTCAAAAAATGCCGCGACAAATGTTTGCGTCGCTTGGGGAGATTGCATGCATTCATTTTCCTCTCTTATTTATTTGAGGTACCAGAATGACTGAAGCAGTCGAAGGAGTAGAACAAAAAGCAAAGAGAGAAATAGAAATAGGCAAGGTGCGGTCGGCTCATGTGAAGTCCAGCTACACTGTGAAAAAGTCCCGCTATGCCAGAGGGGGACTCGGGACTGCTGCGTACTCTTCCACTTAATGCGCTGATAATCCCCCAATGTCAATCAAGCCTCGAGAGAGCGCAGAGAGAAAACAATCGACTCCCGAGAAGCGATGCCAAGCCAAGCCGGCATTCTCATACCTGTCAACTCATACGGTTTAGCCATAGTTCATACGGATTTTGTGGTGAACCTTACGTATATGGCCGTATCGCACAAATCATACGGATTCTGAAAATTTCCGGGGGGTTTTTTTGGTTTTTTTTCCCTTAACAGGTAGTTCCGTTTGCTTTTGCCCAGAATGGTGCTAGTCTACTCGAATGCTTTCATTTCCGGTAACTTTCCAGTAAATCACGTGTATTATGGAGATCTACAATAAATATCATTAAAAATTTAATGGTTTTTTTTTTCTGCCGTTATTTTGACATATAAAATGCTTTGGTATGTTATAAGGATTTTTTGCTCTTTATAAGGATTTTTTTTGGTAGTTTTTACAGGTTGGCGCTCCGAAAAGTTGACAGGTATGCATTCTCAAGAGCTGCGGAGTCCGCACGCTAACCCTCCCCGTTCACGGTGCCGCCCCCTTCGGTGGACATCGACGCGCCAACATGTTGATGCAGTCGGCCGGTCATTCATCAGTGGCTGAGCACCCCCCGCCCCCCCTGACTCCCCACTCTTGAGTTGGATGAATGTGTTTATCAGTTTGGTGCCGTTGTTCGTCGTCCCTGTGGGGACCAGTCGAGTGTGTTCTCAAACGGAGCATTAATCGAAACAAATTGGGGGCGTTCAGGCGCTCGGCGAGGAAGTTAATTACGTGACACGCGCGGAATGACGCCAGCTCATTTCAAAGTACGAGCCGCAGAAAGGCGACGGTCGTGGAGGAGGCGCGAGTATAAAAGAATCCCTCCGCACCGCTCCGGTCCAACAAGCCACTGAATGAATGTCAATAAATGAAGGCGGCCACGCGCTCGCTGCTGACCGGCATCCAAGATGCAACCTTGGGCCCTTTTGTTCGTTGCCTTGAAACGGACTGAAGAGAGTTTGGCCCACGCCGCTGACGCCCGAGGTCGCACGATGTCGTTGGCAGCAAACGTGAAGTATTTCGTATAACGTTCCTGCAACAGATGCGCGCCACTTGTCCGACCTTGGCTCTCTTCTATCTTTGCCCACCGCGCCTCGCCACGCGAAGCGCCGACTTCCCCCGCGCGTGTTCTGCCGTCAGATAAAACAATCTTGGCCATTTTTACCCTGAGAGAAAATTCATTTGGGATTTTTTTTTCTATTCGTGAGGCTTTGCGCGTTTGTAGACTGATATGAAACCCACGAATGAGTACCGTATTTTGCGTGCACCTTATCCACCCCCCGTGACGGCCACGTCACGTGTTCGCGAAGCGACGGACGGCAAACGTTAACGGCCGCCGAGTCGAAGTGGACGGAAAATGTAGTGATGAAATCCGAATGTGAAAGTGCGTCCAGGCGTTTTGGCGCGTACCTGCCGGGTATACATTATTGATCCTCAACATTGATCCGACAAGAAATGTGATTAGATGAATCAATAGTCTGCGTGCCGAGTTCGAGAGGGCGCCGTCTTGACTCGGTCAATCGATTTCAATGAGACGGAAGGATCAACTTGATGACATCTCAGGACAGCTCATTCTTGACATATTGCAGCGTGTTTTTATTTTTATTTTTTGAAGACCTCCCGGGTGTCCAAATAAGATAAGGATAAAGAATCGACCTCCAAGTATATGGCTTTTGTAACCATTTTGTGCCACATTTCGGCGACATGAGGGCTATTCGGTGTTGCCAATTTAGCATGAGTGTTTTTTTTTTTTCAAAAAGCGACTTGCAACCATCAAAGTATTGACAAACTCTGAGGAGCTGTTGGGCCCTCTGCGTCCAGACCACAAACGAATCGCGCTCACCGTACGGCGGCCCCATAAAAGGAGCGCGATTCATGACTCGATTGTATTTTCGCTCGTGGCGGCAGCACTTCGTCACCAGGCTGCCAAATGAGACTTTCTCAATTCGTCCAGCAGATCCGCGCATTCGGCGCATGCGGCGGACAACGTCGCAAAGCCAACTTGTGCCCCCCCCCGCCCCCCCCCAGCTCCTCGTCAACTGCTTCGCCTCTTCGGGGTCAACGCTGTTGAAAATGGACGGACGGATGGACACCGAAGCGAGCTCACGCGTCTGCATTCGCCTCAATCGGGGACAGATTGATTGTTTGTTGATTCCCGCGCAGGCGTCCATATGCGATCCGTTCATTGGGCGCCGAGCCCCCGAGGAGGGGCGCTGGCAGCGGGGGCCACGTGGGAGAGAGCACGTTGGGTGAGGGAGGGAGGGAGGACACGCTCCCTCCATCCAGATGCGGACGCGCGCCGGTGAGACGTTCGGCACCTCCTCCTCCTCCCCCCCCCCCGAGCGGCACGCTGCTCATCTTCACCAGACAGGAGGAACAACTTACGGTATATCACACACCGGCTTTTTACTTTCTATTTCTGAGTCAGCTGCACTTTTGCCAATCTCGTTTTGTTTCCCCATCCGAAGACGAGCTCCTCCCCGCCTCTTTCCGCGTGTGATCTGTCGAACTTCTTGGACAGCCTCGTTCGACGTGAGTAGACGCGAGTATCTCATTCATTCCTAAAGGGGAAAAAAAAAAAATGTCCAGATGCTAAGTGCCTTGATGAATCAATGGAAAAAGCCCATCGCGTTGCATCACAGCAATCATTTGGACACAATGCTGAATTCACCATCGTTTTCTTCTTTCGTTTGTTTCCCATCTATAGAGACGCAGATCTTTTTTTTTGGGGGGGGGGGGGGGGGGGGTGTTTCTAATGGGATTTTAATGACGTGGTCATGCCACAAGCTCCGGGCGACGTGTGAGTCCTGCTGAGCTGCCGAGAAAACAAACGCGCGGAGCTTATTTGTCATCACACGTCAGTGACCGTCGCGGTGGGCGACCTCACCCCGGCGAGTCCTACCAGCGTGTGTGTGTGAGATAGAGTCGCACAGATTTTGGGCTGCATGACCAGGTGGATTTGCGGGACCAATGAAGCCCACCAGAAGGTGAATAGACCCCAAGTGTTTGTCAGATCGGGGCTTGTCAGACCACTAAATCCAGACCTTTTGCTACTCGTAAAGCGAACGCGCCGTGTTTGGCGGCGATGAATTGTAAAATCAGTTGAAAGGAGGAGCGCTTTGAGCCGGAAGGACCTGCGAGCGATGAACCCCTTCGGGGACTCGTCGGGGCCCGGCGGGTCCGGCACATCTCCCAAAGGCTCGGCGGCGGCGGCGGCGGCGCGGGCTTTGCTCTTTGAAATACTTTTGGCAAGCGCCTCCAGCTGTCCCACCGGCTGCAACTGCACGGAAAAGAGCGGCACGACGGCGGTCCGGTGCACGTCCGGGAACTTGGAGGCCATCCCGTCGGACCTCCCGAGAGACACCGTGGCTCTCCTGTTGGCCTCCAACCACATCACCAAGATCCCGAACTACGCCTTCCGACGGCTCGGCCGCCTCCAGGAGCTGGACCTGTCCGACAACGACATCGAGGCGGTGGAGGCGGCGGCCTTCCACGGCCTGGCCGACAGCCTGCGGGCGCTGGACCTGGCCAACAATCGCATCCAAAGCGTCCCCAAGGAGGCCTTCGCTCACCTCCGAGCCAAAATCAACCTCTCCAACAACCCCTGGCACTGCGAGTGCGACCTGCAGGAGGTTCTGCGGGAGCTGCGGCTGGACCCGCGGTCGGTGAAGGACGTGGTGTGCCGCACGGCCGTGCAGGAGGAATACGCCGGCCGGTCGCTCATCCAAGTCCTGGACTCGGGGATCAACTTCTGCAACTTTCACCGCAAGACCACCGACGTGGCCATGTTCGTCACCATGTTCGGCTGGTTCGGCATGGTGATCGCCTACGTCGTCTACTACGCCAGGCACAACCGGGAGGACGCCAGGCGCCACCTGGAGTACCTCAAATCTTTGCCCGGCGGAGCTCGCGTGGCAAAGGATTTGGACACCGTCAGTACTGTTCTCTAGCAGGACGCTTGGTCATCGTGACAGAAACATTTCTTTCGAAGGCTTTTTATTATTAAATGGTCACCTGGTGTGGATTGTCTTCGCAAATTGGCCACTGACAGGAGGGTTCTCGGTTTCGGTCAGAGTTCCGTTCTTTGGGCCAAGGACACAGAAATCGGGAAGGGGGCACGCGCGACTTCACAGCACGCTACTTGGCAGAGATGTAAATAATCCACCCAGAATCCTCACAGCCACCATCGAGTGGACGGCGTAGGCCACGAACGTCGTTCGCGCAAAAATTGACCCTCGTCCGACATCTGCGTCCCATTGGGGCTCGTTTCGATCAACTCAATAAACGGCCCCACTTCCTGATCCACTTTGTGCATCTCGTTACGGTCGGCATGAAGACCAAATTTCATGTTTATTGGACAAAATGGTGATATCGAATTTGATTGTTTAAGTTTTAATGGGGTCATGTTCAGCATTAATCGATTATCGACACATTCAGCAAAGATTGCAGAGTGCAAAGACTCAATTATGCCAGTGTGTGTGTGTGTGTGTATGTGAGATCCACCTCGCCACATAAATCTTGAAAGCACACACGCGGCCACTTAAGTTGCTCGGCTGGCCGTGCGACTCCATTCCTCGCACGTTGGTTTTACGATGATGTGAATGCCGAGTAATTTGGTCAAGCGCCCCGTGCGGCTTTCGCTTTGATTAGGATGCATTGTGCGCACGGCCGCCTCGGCGATGTCCGCCGGGCTTTGGGCTGGCGGCCATTCCACGCGCGGCATCGCATTATAACATCCTGGAGACGAGCCAGCGAGCTCCCCGGCTTGAATTGGCTTGAATCGAGAGCAAGGGGGCCCCCAAAACATTGAAAGGTTTGTCTCAACGTTCACAAATTCTTGTTGACAAAAGAAAAGCATTTGATGGTTGTGCAGGGTGGATGATGGATTCCATTGAAAAAAAATCGAGAACTACTTACCGTATGCATTTTGTAGAATGGAGAATGCCTCCGCCATCGGTCTTTGTTGAAAAAAAAAAAAATCCCAAAAAGCAGCCATTTTGAAACCAGGAATCAAATGTTTGGGTGTCATTCAGACCACGCGAATGTCTTGGTATTACCCAGAGAAGAGTTGGTCTTTGTGCAATCCTGTGATATAACCGAAAGGGCTCAATTCGTTTTCTCCGCCTGATTTCAATTACAGAGGACATTGTGCTAGTGTTTATCAATAAAGCATACATTCCAGAACAAATCCAGACATTGTTTTTTAAGGGTGAAAAGGTCTCTTGTGACATCATTTTTAACCATCCCCGCTTCAGTCGTTCGGTTTACACGCCAAATCACCGGTGTCCGAGTCATTTTTGTGACGGGCCGCATCATCCACTTTCCTTGGGAGTGCCGTGATGACTATCGGCCCAAATTCCGGTCGAATCAACTCATGATGTGGAGGCTACGTGACAAATTGGTGAATAATGAGTTTTGAAATCAGTGGCCTATAATTTTATTATCATTATTTTTGAACATGATGACATTTATCTTAAAAAGGGGCGTGGCATCAAACATGCTTACGATATCTCAACGTTTTTTTAAGTGAAGACGATTTGGCATTTGGCAAGAAACGCAAAGACGAAGCAACCGCATCTGAGTGCAGTTTTGAAAATGAAAAAATGAGTTCCCGAAGAATGGACGATGATGAACCCACTTGTTTTTAATGTTTCAAATGTTGGTGCGCGCCGGCGGCGAATGAAACGGGGCCGTCTGTCTGGAAAGACTCGATTTGGTCTGACAGAGAAGAGTCGAGCGTTCCCAAAGCCGGCCCGGCTCGAGGCGAGCTGCTTTTATTTAGTCCGCTGACATTGCGCCGTGACACCTGTTGAAATGTTTCTCGCCGCCCCTGAAATGTTTCACGCCGAGGGCCATTTTCAGATCACGTCGGCTCTGACCGGCTGCTCGTCGCCGTCGCAGAAGCGGCTCCGGCTATCACCTTTATAACGGAGGCCTTTTATCGTGGCGGTTGCCACCGTCCTAACTGTCCGTGGCAGGCAGATTTTGACCAGACTGTGTTCAAGGAACACAGGACTGATTCGGTTTTCTCTCTTTCCACCAGATGGCAATGGAAACTTTGACTGACTTTGTCTTCCTCTAGTGGTGCAAATGAGGTGATGCGAGTCATTTACTTGAGTTTCGATTTTGTAATGTGGGTCTAAATTCGGCTTCCTATCTTGTTCAACCGCGTCCACCGGAGAGAGAATGCGCACATATTTTGTTCGTGTAACAATATGGCAGGAAGAAAAATGTCTCAAACCTCAAAATCAACACCTTGATACAAAATGTTCTCAATGGGAATGAAGAAAATAACGTAACACGACCAACATACTGTATTGTTGATGATGATGATGATAAAACGACTGCAGTACAGGAACTGAATGAAAATAGAATTCAAGTGAAATAGAAAACGTCCTCGCGAAGCCTCGAGGGGCTGAGTGCTAATGTAAGCTTATATTATATTATTAAATATCATTTTATGTTTGAGCATCATATTATTTCATGTTAAGCATACCTAAATTATATTCTGTTGTTTAATAATTGCTTAGACGTTTTTTTTTTATGTTGATAGGTTCTGATTGGCTGGTAAAGTAAGAGAAACAGGAAGTGATTTTAGTTAGACATTTTTTTTATGTTGATAGGTTCTGATTGGCTGGTAAAGTAAGAGAAGCAGGAAGTGATTTTAGTTAGACCTTTTTTTTAATGTTGATAGGTTCTGATTGGCTGGTAAAGTAAGAGAAGCAGGAAGTGATTTTAGTTACGGGGGGTTGTGTTCTCGGACATGCTGCGGTGCAGACGTTTTTTTCCCCTCATTTTATGAAACTGCATTGTAGGATTCCATCTCTCCATCTGTCATTCGTAAAGAAGAGCCATCCACTGAAAAACAACGAACCCCTCAATTTACACTAATGACGCCCCCGACACTCACACACACGCCCCCTCCTTCCCTTGGTGGCGTCCCAAGCGAAGCTGACAGCGAAGAAGATGAATGCCCCACGGAGAAGTTACTGAGGACGCTTGTGGGTTCGTTTTGTGGCTGAAAGCATTTGCTTTTCTCCGTCTTCTTGTTTTGTGTTTTTTTTCCCCTTTTTCTCCAAAACATGTTGGTGTCGTTTTTGCTCTCTGCTGTGATTTTATGCGAGAGCGAAGCTTCGGGCGAGTTCGCCCCCACCGGAGCCGGGGCGAGAGTGCCAACATCTCGCCTGCATGTCGATGAGGAGGAGGACGGCGGAAACTATTCCGCCCGGCGAGTCGTCGAGCCCTCCGCAGGTTCGTGTTGGAAACTGCTTTGAAGCTTTTTCATTTCATTTCCACAATTGTTCAATGACAGTGTATTTACTTCCATTGATTAATGTTTCTTCGTTCATCCCATTAAATCGTTCATTTATTCATTGTGAATCCACGATTTGACAAACCGACACATTTGCATGATTCTGATTGAAAACATTTAAAGAATAAATCATAGTCTCATGAACGAATGAGCTGCAATTAGTACAATCTTAAACAGAATTTTTTTTTAAAATGTTGTCAGCTAATTCCCCCCCCCCCCCCCCCCCACGCCTTCCATTGTCCTGTATGATGTCTCTCAATGGCGAAAAGTTACAGTGGCATTGATGTAGTGGTGCGACTTCTTTGGTTGTTCTCCTCGACATTCCCCCCCAAGTTTTGGCTTCAGCCAGTTTAATGTATGCGCAATGGGATTCGGGTCTGGTGATGGACTCGGCCATTACGTAACACTCCGCTTCTCTGCCTTGAAAAGCTCCCCGGTGGCTTGTTTGCCTCGGGTCGTTTTCTATCTGCAGCGCCAAGTGCCGTCCACCGAGTTCTGAGGCGTTTGGCCGAGTACAAGCAGAGAATCGGGCTGGCTCAAACACTTGAGAGGGAATCGAAAAGGAGCAAAGCGGACGAATCGGAGGACCGATATAAAATAGTTGTCGTCATTCCCAGTTACCGTTTACCATCAAATTCAACATGAAACAAAGACCTATTTAGAACAAGCACACACTGTTGCCTTTTGCTACCTTAATGCTAACATACAGTTTCATTGAACGCGCCAGTTACATGCTGACGACGTGTGTCGGTAGTTTAAACACAGACAATTCCACATGCATTTCAAACAAGCGCACAATTTTGCCTTTTGCTAGCTTAATGCTAACATACAATATAATTGAAGACGGCAGTTACATGCGAATAGTTGATGTCAGTAGTTTAAACACAGACAATTTCACGTCTTAACAACAAGCACATCATTTTGCCTCTTGCTAGTTTCATGCTAACAAAGTTTAATTGAACGCACCAGTTACATGCTCGCAGTTTGTGTCGGTAGTTTAAACACAGACACGTGTTTTAAAATTAGCTACTCAACTTTGCCTTCTGCTTGCTTCATGCTAACATGATGGAACATGCCATTCACATGCTAACAGTTACCATCCATTGTATCAAACACAGTTGGTGGAGCAATGGAAGTTGACCAACAGTTTAACCATACTCACAGGCATATTTTCTTTATCCTCTGCCAAAAAAAAGGCTATTACAGCAGTTTACTGAGTTATTATTTTTTAAAAAAGACATTCCAAATGACTGTTTCAAACAAAAATGGCAGACTGTTTGATTGACGTTACGGGTTTTTGAGACATTTTGGTGCCTTCTGTTATGGTAGACCCGCCCACTTAATTTAATACCCCTCGATCAAGGGTTTTTTTGTTTGGGTTTTTTTCTCATGGGTCCGACTGGTGTTCCCCATCCCATGCATGTCGCGAGGCCCCCCAAAAGGTTTCTAATTTGTCAAAGAAATAAAAGTAAACAGCAATAGCCTCCCAAATATTCAGCCTATTTCCTCATAATTACTTTGGCCAAACACGGTGAAGCCTCTGCAGCGATACGCTTAAAACTGATTTGGCTACGGCTTGCGTTTTTCCTCTTTCTGCGGAATGTATGACCTAATTCCGACACAAACAAGGCTGTCCATGTTTATATCAGCAGGAGAGGGCGAGGCTTTGGCGTGTGTGTGTGTGTTTCAAGAGCTAAGTCGCTTGAGGCCCATCTGTTAGGAGTGTCTGGTGGTCGCATAGAAGCACCCAATGGTGATTGTGTTCTGTTTAATAGTGTTTTTTGCTGGTTCTCGGTCCTACGTTTCGCTTTCAGACGATTTGGGCCCCCGCAAATGCACAAATGCGTGTGTCGAAGCTGGAACATGCAACACAACACGAGGATCCATTCCTGATCCACATCATTGGCCTCACATGTCCCGTTTCAATCCTCATCATAAACCGCTTTGGCCAAATGGGGGAGATTATCGTAATCTGGCACGGGACACCCCCCGTTTCACATTTATTCCCCCCCAACCCCCAAGAGCCTCCTTATGTTGATACACAGTGATGATGATGATGATGATGATCACAGCATGCATCATCTTCCCTGCAGGTTCAGAGTTCAACCTGAAAGTGCAGGTCGCCGACAGGCTGACTCGTCAGTACCTGAGCCAGGCAGAGGTGGCGCTTTACGTCAACTACACCAGAACCAAGACGGTCTTTACGGGGGAGGACGGCGGTGTTTTGCTGCGAGTCCCTTTTCAAAGCGGCTCACCGCTCACAGTCACGGCGTGCAGAGACGGCTACATTTGCGCAGTGCTTCCCTACGCAGCTATCAAAGCACCAAGTAAGATCACCGGTCAAATCGGGGCGAGCCGATCTCCGACGGCGACGTTTCGCTCTGTCTCAGTCTTTTCCTCAGTGACCGCGCCGCTCGTGCGTCTGACGCAAGGAAACATCTGGCTTTTTGAAGACTCTCTGCTGATGACGGACAAAACATCTGGTCAGGTCGCATCGTCGGCGCCATTTCACGATTGCGTCAGTCTCAATGTGACGAAAGCGTTTCGTTGACGGCGCTGCAGATGCGTCGGGAGAGCCCGCGGTCCGGTTCCCTCGCAGCCTGCTGAACATGACCGAGGGCAGTGACGTGGCTTCTTTGAAAGCCTACTTGACCATCCTGAAGCCGGCTTCAGACGAGAGAGGCTTTCCGAAGACGCTGGGCGTCACGAGGAGCGCGGCAGGTATTGAAGTGCGGCCGTTTTCGCAAGGCCTGGCGTTCAGCTGCGTCAACGGTTTCCCCCTGACAATGTGGATGCTTCCACCTGGCGCCAGCATCCGCGCGGCGCGACGGCAACACGATCGCCACTGTGTGTTTTTTGGCTTCCCGAGGACACACCGGCGTGGAGTTGAATCCAGCGGCGGCCGTGAGCGTGCGACTGTTCTCCGGAGACGCGGAGCTGCGTGTCCGCGGTCCCATCAAGATCAGCCTAACTCTCCCCGACAACTGTGGACTGCAGTCTTCAACCGCGCTGCCGGCGTGGTTATATAACCGCACCACCGGTGGGTAGAGCGAGCCGACGCGCGCTCCGCGAGATCGCTTCACGTCTCCTCGCATTCCACTCGGTCTCGGGAGATGCGCTTTGGATTTGATCTCAACAGATAACCCGGACTCGGAAGTCATCGTTCATCTGGAGCTTCGCCGCCTCACGGGGCCGAAAGGCCACTTCCGTCGTATGACTTCATCGAATGGGTTGTTGTCATTTAGGTGGCTGGATGAGACGGGGATTAGGGACGGTGGTGTCAGAAGGTGGAAAACTGAGTTGGACATTCACCGCTCCTCAACTCGGCGACTGGATCGCTGCGCCGGTGCCAACCGCCGGAGGTAAAGCGCTGACCGAAAGCCGCGCGGCTATGACACGTCACCGGAATGAGAAACTCCCGACCTCTCCATCTCTCACCTGTGTCAATCTTCAGGTGTCTTTGGAGCCGCCGAGCTCCGTGACTTCTTTGTCCGGAATTCATCTTTGCTGCTGGTCGTCTTCGGAGGAACGCTTTGTGTCGTTGCTTGCCTTCTCGCTGGATTCGTGTCTTGTCGCAGGTAAGAAAGGGCTCGTCATCGCCGAGTTTCCGATCTTTGAGCGCATCCTCGAGGAACGAAGCCGAATCGAAAGATTGCATTTAAAAGAATAAATGAAGACACGAAGAACTTCCTCCAATCCACTGAACGCACTTGCGCCTTTGCCGTTCCCTTGCCTCCGGCAATGCAACGGACACGTCGATCAACGCAAATGACGCACTCGTGCTCGCGATGCACGCAGTCATCGAGTTGTGTTTGCGCTGCTTATCATCCGACAAAATAACTGGCCGACAGGCACGTTTTGCGAAACGGGGGCCGTTTTAAAGTCTTGTCGCTCTCTTCTCTTGAAGGCGAACGAAGGCGACGCTACCGCTGACAAGAAAGGACCAATCCACCACCACCGGCAGCAATGAAGACATTGAAGGATCGTCTGCGTCTCAACACTTCTTGACCCAAAGGAGGCTCGACCAACACAACGTCACCGTTTCCATATTGAACGGCAACGGGGTTCTCGCCAATCCCAAGGCGCCGGCCGCCGGCGCTGAACCCGAGCACGTCGTTCCCCCGAGCAGCGTTCCCGCGTCTCCGACAGTCGCTCTGCTCTATTACGACCGGCCTGTTGCCATTCCGCACCCGTCGGCGTTTTTCCATGCGGACGACCGATCGCAGCGCTGGACTAGAGCCTCGTACGCCGGTGGCGCAGAGAAACCGAGGGAAGAAGGCTCCAGCCTAAAGGTGTCACGAGGCTCCTCAGCCACTGGGAACCGGGAAGGGAATACGGGAGGACACGCCGACAGCTCCGGAAATGCTCCGGTACCGGCAACCAGAGGCCAGTGTGGTCTCCTTGAATCCGCGTCGGTTCCGGAAACATTAAGCAAAATGGGGAGCGGTCGCCATTCGATGGACGCCGCGACCGAACTTTCAAAGGTGCCCTCATCGCAGCCCCCTCGGGCCTGGTTTGTGAGTCTCGAGGGTCAACCCGCGGCCGAGATCCGTTACGCCGTCGCGGAGCAACGACAAAGAAGAAGAGTGGCCGAAAGTCGAGAGACCAGCCTGGATTCGGGCGTGGATCTGGTCGAGATGAACCAGGTTGGCGGGAGGAGAGCCGTCGCTCTGGAACGCAGTGCCACTTTTGTGAAGAGCACATCAGGCGGCAAACCGACGCCGCGGTGAGATCCATCCGGGAGCCTTGAAGTCAAACATCGCGTCAGAAGTGATTCGTTGCAGGTCGTCTTAGTGGTTGAGTTCACGTCCGCATTCCATCCGCATCTGCAATTTCACACTCCCTGACTTGAATTGTCCACTTGGGATGTGCTCTTAAAACACATCTCGAGTGGACAGTGCACGTGATTCTGTCTGCCCAATCTTTTAGGAGCTGAGTTTGTCATTTGGAATCAGCGACTTGATGCCTCAAAAAGCCCCAAACTTCACCAATATTGGGAGGTGGTGGGAAAAAAAAACAGTCAGCAAAGGCATCTGGCCCGGGTTCGGCATGAAGCTGGCACAGCTGGCCTTGAGTCGGCACTGGCATAATGCATGTGGGCCGAACACGGCCCAGGAGTGGCAAAGGAGGCACTGGCTTGACTCTGGCAAACCAGATGAGGGCCAGTTGTGGAGTGTAGTATTTGGGCCAGAAATCAATTTACAACTCCGACCCGTATATGGCCAGCCAGTATTGAGCCACCCTTAAATGCAGTTTCAGATTTATTTTTTCAACACACAGCCTTATTTTACAATTGCACACCGATGCGGAATTCCATTCATCACACACACACACAAACACACACACAATCAATAGGACTCTCACATTTAAACAGTTAATAGCACTCTCCTTAGTTTGTAAGGTGTAGGCAGGGATTACATTTAGATTTTATATGCACGTGTAAATGGTTTAAAACTTCCTTTCTTTATAAATCTTGTTTAATCATAAAGTGCATTGCTATATTTTTCAATACCAATTACTTGTTAAAGTTTGGACAATCAATGGGGATCAGTTGCAATGCATATATGTGAATGTACTAAATTGCACATTTGTTGAAGGAAATGTAAGGTGCTTCATGAAATGTTTCGTGAAAGATACGTTCATTAAATTTCAACATTTTCCAAATGTTCTTGTGCTTCTTTATACCAAAACAAAGGAAAGACATATTGTTTTGGTTGTTTATAGCAAAGTATGTTATCATTTTAATGGTCCGGCCCACTTGACATATACCGAGGCCGTATGTGGCCCACCATGTGAAATGAGTTTGAAACCAGCGATGTATAGTAAAGCGTTTTTAGACGAAAAAAACAACCATGTACAGAAAGGCGTTTTTAGCCGAAAGAAAACGCCATGTGTAGTAAGGCGTTTTTAGCCGAAAAAAATGACCATGTATAGTAAGGCGTTTTGAGCCGAAAAAAACGACCCTGTATATTAAGGTGTTTTTTGACGAAAAAAACGACCATGTATAGTAAGGCGTTTTTAGCCGAAAACCCCCCACCATGTATAGTAAGGCGTTTTAGCCGGAAAAAATGACCATGTATAGTAAGGCGTTTTGAGCCGAAAAAAAATGACCATGTATAGTAAGGCGTTTTAGACGAAAAAAATGACCATGTATAAGGCGTTTTTAGCCGAAAAAAACGACATAGTATAGTAAGGCGTTTTTAGCCCGAAAAAAACGACATAGTATAGTAAGGCGTTTTTAGCCGAAAAAAACGACCATGTACAGTAAGGCGTTTTTAGACGAAAGAAAACGCCATGTATAGTAAGGCGTTTTGAGCCGAAAAAAACGACCCTGTATATTAAGGTGTTTTTTGACGAAAAAAACGACCATGTATAGTAAGGCGTTTTTAGCCGAAAACCCCCCACCATGTATAGTAAGGTGTTTTAGCCGAAAAAAATGACCATGTATAGTAAGGCGTTTTGAGCCGAAAAAAAATGACCATGTATAGTAAGGCGTTTTTAGCCAAAAATAAACGACCATGTATAATAAGGCGTTTTTAGCCCGAAAAAAACGACATAGTATAGTAAGGCGTTTTTAGCCCGAAAAAAACGACATAGTATAGTAAGGCGTTTTTAGCCCGAAAAAAACGACATAGTATAGTAAGGCGTTTTTAGCCCAAAAAAAAAGACCATGTAGTAAGGCGTTTTAGACGAAAAAAATGACCATGTATAAGGCGTTTTTAGCCGAAAAAAACGACATAGTATAGTAAGGCGTTTTTAGCCCGAAAAAAACGACATAGTATAGTAAGGCGTTTTTAGCCGAAAAAAACGACCATGTATAGTAAGCCGTTTTTAGCCACAAAAAAAAACGACCATGTACAGTAAGGCGTTTTTAGACGAAAAAAACAACATAGTATAGTAAGGCGTTTTTAGCCGAAAAAAAATGACCATGTATAATATAGTAAGGCGTTTTAGACGAAAAAAATGACCATGTATAGTAAGGCGTTTTTAGCCGAAAAAAAACGACATAGTATAGTAAGGCGTTTTTAGCCCGAAAAAAACGACATAGTATAGTAAGGCGTTTTTGAGCCGAAAAAAACGACCATGTATAGGCAGGCGTTTTTAGCCGAAAAAAACGACAGTTTAAAAAAACGACCATGTATAGTAAGCCGTTTTTAGCCACAAAAAAACCCCACCATGTATAGTAAGGCGTTTTTAGACGAAAAAAATGACCATGTATAGTAAGGTGTTTTTAGCCGAAAAAAACGACATAGTATAGTAAGGTGTTTTTAGCCGAAAAAAACGATCATCTATAGTAAGGCGTTTTTAGCCGAAAAAAATGACCATGTATAGTAAGGCGTTTTTAGCCCAAAAAAAACGACTATGTATAGTAAGGCGTTTTTAGCTCCAAAAAAACGACATAGTATAGTAAGGCGTTTTTCGCCCGAAAAAAACGACCATGTATTGTAAGGCCTTTTTAGCCCGAAAAAAACGACATAGTATAGTAAGGCGTTTTTTTGCCAGAAAAAAACATGTATAGTAAGGCATTTTTAGCCCGAAAAAAACAACATAGTATAGTAAGGCGTTTTTAGCCCGAAAAAAACGACCATGTATAGTAAGGCGTTTTTCGCCCGAAAAAAACGACTCAGTATAGTAAGGCATTTTTAGCCCGAAAAATACGACCATGGATAATAACGCATTTTTAGCCCGAAAAAAACGACAGTATAGTAAGGCGTTTTTATTTTGAAAAAAGGACATAGTATAGTAAGGTGTTTTTAGGCCGAAAAAAACGACAGAGTATAGTAAGGCATTTTTAGCCCGAAAAAAACGACAGAGTATAGTAAGGCATTTTTGGCCCGAAAAAAACGACAAAGTATAGTAAGGCGTTTGTAGCCCGAAAAAAACGTTTTTACATGGTCGTTTTTTTCGTCAAAAAACGCCTTACTATACATGGTCGGTTTTTTTCGGCTCAAAACGCCTTACTATACACGGTCGTTTTTTTCGGCTAAAAACGCCTTACTATACATGGTCGTTTTTTTCGGCTAGAAACCCCTTACTATACATGGTCGTTTTTTTTTCCGGCTAAAAACGCCTTACTATACATGGTCGTTTTTTTCGGCTAAAACCGCCTTACTATACATGGTCGTTTTTTTCGGCTAAAAACGCCTTACTATACATGGTCGTTTTTTTCGGCTAAAAACACCTTACTATTCATGGTCGGGGTTTTTTTCGGCTAAAAACACTTTTCTACTGATGGTCGTTTTTTTTCGGCGAAAAACGCCTTACTATACATGGTCGGGGTTTTTTTTCGTCAAAAAATGCCTTACTATACATGGTCGGGGGTTTTTTTCGTCAAAAAACGCCTTACTATACATGGTCGTTTTTTTCGGCTAAAAATGCCTTACTATACATGGTCGTTTTTTTCGACTAAAAACGCCTTACTATACATGGTCGTTTTTTTCGGCTAAAAACACCTTACTATTCATGGTCGTTTTTTTCGGCTAAAACACTTCTATTGATGGTCGTTTTTTTCGGCTCAAAATGCCTTACTATACATGGTCGTTTTTTTGGGCTAATAATGCCTTACTATACATGGTCGTTTTTTTCGTCAAAAAACGCCTTACTATTCATGGTCATTTTTTCCGTCTAAAAACGCCTTCCTATACATTGTCTTTTTTTTTTTGGTCTAAAAACGCCTTACTCCATACACATGGTCATTTTTTTCGTCTAAAAACGCCTGACTATACATGGTCCAGATATGGTTTTACAATGCGGCTCACATCTGGGCCGAATGCGGCCCACATCGTGGATGCCAGACGTGGGCCACTGCAGGACCGTCATTCATTGAGGTATGTGGGCCGAGTGTACGTGCCGTGTCTGCCCCAGAGCTGGGCCAGACCAATTTTGCTGATTGGTAAAGCTCCCCCTTCAAACTAAATTGAAATAAAATCAGACCAAAACAAAAGATCCTGGATAGCCGAATCCGTTTGATCTTAGACAGATGGCCAATGTTAAGTAACCAGTGAGGATAACTCACTTGTGCTGGCAGATGTTGGGAAAGGTGAAATGTTCAGCCTTGAACACTTGAGAGACAGGCCAAACACTTGGAGAAGAATGAAACAAACAATTTAAGAAACATGCCCATGCCAGGAGACAGTTCAAAAATCCAACACGACGTGTGGAAGACGTGGCTTCCGCTTCGGTGACGTCACAGCCTGGCAGCGATCGTCCGCCTCTGCCAACTGGCCCGCCCTCCAATGCGGACGCGAATAATGCAAAGACCCCGAAACACGAACACGCTGAGTTGGATCTGGATGCAAGTTTTGCTCTGTCGTCTCATGAATCGGATCATTTCTTCATGCAACATTTCCTTGTTCTCCGTTTTATTTCTTGCTTATCTTCGTTATTCTAATTTTTGTCATCTACTAAATTAAATGTGTGCAATTAAAGTGCTGCGCCTGGTTTCTCTTTTGACATTTTTTTTTTTTAACTTAAGACTGCTGCAAGATGGCATTTTCTTAGTCGGCTTGCGTCATCAAAGGGTTTGGATGTGCGCTGCGTGTTGGAAGAGAAACCACTAGAGGTCAGACTTGCACCAACTTTGTTTCTTGTGTCAGAAGTTGTTGATCGTCAGCACAACCACTTGGATGGAAACGCCCACGTGTGGTCTCTGGAGGAAAGGTATGACAAGATCAGAATTATATATTTATACATTTTTTATTTTATTTTAAAGTACGTGTTTAATTAAAGTTGAGGGATGGTGCAGGAACGGAGTCCTTCTTGAGTAATTAAATACTCACAGCTGCAGGAGCACCCTGACATTTATGATAGGATCATCCCCAGATGATTATGCAAATACTCACCAAGCACAGGATGAAGTTGAGTCCTACGAGGGAAGAAATGCCGCCAGGACACTCTTTCTGAATGTGCAACCGTCAATAGCAGTTGTGCACAAACTGTACAGACGAGCGCGCGCGTGCGCTCCCTGTTGAAAATAGAACGGCTCGGTGTGAATGGGTTCGGAAATAGCTTGCGCTTGAAAGGTGCTTGGCTGCCAGCCAATGGCTGGCGATGCCCAGGCCCGATTCTCTTCCTCCTCAAGTGACATCTCATTTGCCACATTTTGTTGATGTACCTTGTTACAGCGACGCGGGCCTGACGCCTCCTCGGTTTCTTGCAGCCAGCGGCTCCCGCTGCAGAGATTGCGTGTCGGATTTCAAGTTCACGTTCAAGTCAAATGTACTCCCAGTGCAATGCATTGTGGGTCTGCGGCAACAACATTAAGAGCCCGGAGGAGGATTGGGTACAGCTGAGAGGACGCGGAAAACATTTGCGACTCTCTACTTCCAGATTCGCGTTTATGCACGATTATAGCACAAAAGAGTATTTCTTGAATTACTGGATCACTGTAAGGCGCTTGACTTTGGAGTCAGCCAATCCTCCATGCAGCGTCTCCAGTTGGTCCAGAATGCTGCTGCTGATCTCTTGATCGGTACTCGTCAGACGGAGCACATGACTCGTACTTTCGGCATCTCTTCACTGGCTCCCGATACATTTTCAAGTTCTTTTGAAGATGCTCTGATTTGTTTTCCAATTTTGAAACGGCCTGGCCCCACCTTTCCTCTCTGAGCTCCTCCGCCACTACGCCTCAGGTCTGCAGACCAGATGCCGTTCGAGGCATCGGGAACTAAGCGGAGGCTCAGAGGGGATCGAGCCTTTTCCGTTGGAACGGGCACTTGGCCATTTCGGTTTGATGCGGACATTTCAGGTAAATTCTTGCGCTCAAAAGTTGAATTCAAGGAATTGGACTTCCTGATTGTTGAACGTTTTGTCCTGCATCCAAGACTTGATCATTTCCAAATTGGAGGTCCGAGCCTGAGGTCGGTCGCTTTGAGAAGCCTCTTATGTGCAATGAAAAAAACGTGACACAAACGCACAATGATGTCACAGCGCGCCCTGGTGTGTACGACGCAAGACAAATGTTGCTCATAAAGTTGGAATGTCTTTCGGTGCCTGCAAATGCGGAGCAGCTGTTACTCGCGCCGCTTCAACTTGAACGTATGTCACACTGAATGCAAGTGAAGGCGTCTGACTTTCAACTTTGCCGTTTGTGGGCTGCGCTAGATTCCGTTGTGTGATATTTGTTTAGGTTTTGGTGGATTTTGCTTGACGTGAACTTGGTTTTTGTGTCTTTGTTGGTTTTGGGAACTAAAGGAGATGCGTGTGTGTCTGTGTGTGTGTGTGTGTGTTGCAGTTGAAAGTGAGTTAGTGAGGGAATGCAACAGCAGCGCACGGCTGAAAGCACAGCAAGCAGAAGACCGGCGCGGTTCGTTTGACTGTGTTTTCCCATGCGGATCAGGCTGCGGAGGTCTCGTATGTCCCGGTGAGCCGAGTACACCGCCGCTGCCCTGGAGACGAGGTGACCCGGCTTGCCTCAGCTGCGCAAATAAAAGGAAGCGCTTTCCATGCCGCGTTCCCGTGTTGGAGTTGCCGTGTTTATGCTTCGCCACCTGTACGCCGAGAGATAAGGGTCAGGCTTTGACAACGTCGGTGGATGTCGGCTAACGTGTTTGCTTGAAAGGGGATGGAAACGGCAGGAAAAAAAATTGACTTCAAGAAAAAAAACAACAACAAAAAAAGCTGATTGGCAATTTAAAAATGGCGAAAAGGCTCCGGGAGTGAAGCGCTAATTGGGAGCTTCGGACGCACGCAGCCCCTTTTGGACATGGCACGGGAGACTGCGGCAAATGTTCAAATGTCATCTTAATCGAGGCAAATAATCTTTGTCGAGGTTGCGGCGAGGTCAGGAAGACGGGGGGGGGGGGGGGCTATCTTTAGCGCTCACTAATGGAATAGCGGTGAGGGACTTGGATGCAGTCGGAGCCTCGAGGAAGCGTTTGCTGGAAATTCAAAACGAGAATCGGGCTGTCGGTGCAGCGCAAGGGCATGCACGTGTTTGGAATCGGTTCTACGCGACGAGAGAAAGAAGACTCTGCTATTGACATCTACACCAGCAGTGATGTCACTTTCACTTAGTAAGTCAGAAACGAAGCTAATTCTCAGTCAAACGGCTGCAGGCAGCAAGTGATCGCGGGAGAGAACGAAAAGCAACCCAAAATGAACGTGCAATACTTTATTTGCACGACCCCCCCCCCCCCCCCCCCGCTCCCCTTCCTAACTTCAGCAAGCTTTGCTTCTGCAGGGACGAGGCCCCAACGTGGGTTCTTGGCCCGGGCGCACGTTTCCCTCTGCCGTCTTGTCTGTTTTCATCATCGCCACCTGGCGCACAAATGCGCCTCCTTATGTAACGCCGTTGGCCGCCGCGCCGCGCTCATCAAGCGTGTCAGCCTCTTGACCCGCCCACTCAGCCTTTGCATCCATGCGCGGTAATACAATCCAATGCAATACATCCTGATTTAAAGAGCGCTTTCACAACAGCTGCGGCTGGAACAAAGGAAAACAAAGGAAAAGAAATCAGGCCGCGGGCTGGTGCCGCTCGAGTCTTCCGTGCCGTTGGCCTGAAAAGCAAAAGAGGCCCGCTTCCGACTTTGAGCGCATCGTCCGCCGCCCTCCTCCAACAGTCTGAGGTCTACAAAAGGAAGAAGACAAGCATGCGGCGCCCAAGATGGCTTCCCGTTTTTTGCCAAAATTTTGAGCCGAAAAAAACGACCATGTACAGTAAGCTGTTTTTCGCTGAGAAAAACAACCATGTATAGTGAGGCGTTTTTGGCAGAAAAAAACAACCGTGTATAGTAAGGCGTTTTTGGCTGAAAAAAAAAAGACCATGTATAGTAAGCCGTTTTTAGACGAAAAAAACGACCATGTATAGTAAGGCGTTTTTTGCCGAAAATTTTAGCCCAAAAAAAACGACTATGTATAGCAAAGGCGTTTTTGGCCCAAAAACCCAACCATGTATAGTAAGGCGGTTTTGGCTGAAAAAAACAACAATGTATAGTAAGGCGTTTTTAGCCAAAATTTTGAGCCGAAAAAAAAACGACCATGTATAGTAAGGCGTTTTTGGCTGAAAAAAACAACAACCATGTATAGTCAGGCGTTTTTTGCCGAAATTTTTAGCCGAAAAAAACGACCATGTATAGCAAAGGCATTTTTGGCCCCAAAACACAACTATGTATAGTAAGCCGTTTTTTGCCAAAATTTTGAGCCGAAAAAAACGACCATGTATAGTAAGCTGTTTTTCGCTGAAAAAAAACGACCATGTATAGTAAGGCGTTTTTGGCTGAAAAAAATAATGACCATGTATAGTCGGGCGTTTTTAGCCAAAAGAAACGTCCATGTTTCGTTAGCCGTTTTTCGCTGAAAAAAAAAAACGACCAACGACCTTATAGTAAGGTGTTTTTAGCCTCATTGACAGGATTTTTCCTCAGTCATTTCCTTTCAGGGCCACCCACATCCTGCTTTGCATGTTGCCTTCAGAATACCTGCACATTGAAACGTGTTGCGTTATTCGTCTATGCAGGGAGATGCAAATGAACTGGAGGACAGGTGTGCTTGTGGAGTTATGGGGCACAGTCCAAGACAAAGCAAGGGACTGGTGTTGCGCGCACCCACACGCACACACTGCTTGAATGGCTGCGCCCGCGGGGCAGGAGTGGGGTTACTTTACATACTGCACTTACAGCTACCTTTACCACTGGGGTATAAAATGGAAAGCACGTCGGACAGAAATAGCCCCAAAGTGAGACTCCAAAGTGGAAGCAGAGGACGCATAGCAAACACCAGGAATGTCATGAGCGTGCGCAGACGCTGGACCCGAGCGTCGCTGGAAGTCATCCAACCGGGTGAACCGCGAGACGCAATGCCATTCCGTGCAGGAAATGGGATTTCCCCATCAAATGAGTGCCGAGTTCAAACGTCAGCACGATGATCAGAGCTCGCCCGTGAGAAGACCAGATGTCGCGACGAGTCCAGTTACACTCTATGAAGTGGAAATGCAGTCGGACGCATTGATGTACGCGGTACACGCAAAGTTTCAAGTCACATCGTGAATGCAAGCGCGTGCGCCGCATTCCTCGGTCGAGGGTGTCGTCGGCCAAAGACGTGGAGAAAATGACGGCAAAGCCGTCCTGAATGTGCGACATCTCTGTCATCGGTGACCCACTTGTAACCCTTCCCCAATTCCTACTGGCCAAATCATAACAACATGGCTTCCTTCCTGCGCCGAGCTTTTCCTCAGACCAGGTCGCAAGATAACACATGTTGCAGCTGCTGTTGTTGATGACTGGCTTCATTAAAAAAAAAAAAAAGAAAAAAGAAAAAAAGAAATGAAAGCAGTATTTTTGAGATCCTTCTTGGTTTGCATGCCAAAAGTTTTTTTTTGGTTCTAAATTCCCCCAGATGGATCACATAATTCCCCAGATTCCATACTGCTTGTTTGATATAAAGGTGTACCTCAGGGATCATTACGAAGCCTGAAGCCATTTCAGAAACTAGCGATGAAACATTCTTATTCCTAACTTGCAATATAGCAAATGGAAATCTTCCCATCGCTCGCTGTCTCAACCTTGGCCCCAAATGGATTTTGTGCACCGATCTTGTTTGTCGTGTATTTCAAATGAACTTTCAAACATTTGGAAATGGGAGGGGAAGCTTTGTTTTTGAAACTTGGGCTACTTCATTGTATTCATTTTGGGCTTGTGTGCAGCATCAACGCTGTCGCGACCTTCTCACATGGAGCATTGGAGCGTTTTCGGGTGTTGCGTGGGCCCATTTCCCAAAGCGTTGCTTCTCAACCGTCCTCCCCCTGGGTCACGTCTTTCCCTGTTGCTCGTCAGTCACAGAAGTGAAACCGAAGCATATGACGACTCGGGCTTACGGGTTTCACGTGGCTTTTGGCGCACTTGATGGCGAAACTGGGGATGAACATGACCCCGTGTAGAAAGACAAATGAGTCTCTTGGCACCGAGCTCTTCCGTTTCAGGAAATGAGGGCTGCAGACCCGAAGCTTTCCAGAACCCCCCAAACTTTCCAATTATTTCGTCACCATTGGAATCCTTTCTCAAAATGCAGATTTAGCGTGATGCTGGTTCAACTTGAAATAGAAGTCAGCCCGAAGAGATTTGCAGCCATTTGTGTTGTTGGCATTCCTTTTGTTTCCTCCACCGATTCATCCATCCGAGGTGGTATTGTTTTATCCAGATGCAAAAAATAGCTCGGAATGGTTCGAAGCATTCTGTGGCACGATATTAATACATCTGGTCGCTTAAACAAATCTTCAGGCTTCCCGGATCCGGTGCGGTGCCCTTTTGTTCTTCATATTGTGCGGCGCGTAACGTGTTCCTCGACCCTCCTCGACCCCGAACGCTTGACAGGAAGCGGCGTGACAAAAGGTTCAGCAAACAGATGCCAGGAGGTGCTCAGCTGTTCCGCAAGGCTCAAGTTCAGCAGCCGGCCGCGTGTGCCGTTTCATGCGGACGCTGCAGTTGCAATGGACTTAAACATTTTTTGGGGGTCCAGTCTGCGTAGGCGGCCGTGCTTCCATCTGGGATTCGTTTGTTTGGATTGCTCTTCGATCACAGGCCGGACATTTCCCCTTGCAGGAGTGGGTGACAAACTGGCTGGTGAAAATGTCCTCCCCAGTCAGGTTACACGCTGACATTGAGCGACTTGGAGGACAGCCAATAGCTACTTTCCTTACTGAGGAGTTGACAACACTGGGCGGCCCACAAAAACTGCAAAATGATCTAAGCACGGTGAACCAAACAACACATTTACAGGAAATTGGTTCAATCTGAGGGGCCAAACGGGGGCTCCTGCCCTTTTTCCTGGCATTCTACATTTCTGTCTCGTCCCCTCACTTGACGCCATTCAAGTCATTTTGTGACGGGGAAACATTGACCGGCGACAACTCTCATTTGAGGCTAATCGGGTTTGCTAATTGGATTATCGATGGCAGGGATCTCCGCTCGACTGGATGACTTGGGGAGCAGGCCAGGAAGACGGCCGCCACCGCGACTTCCTTCCTCTCTCCGTGGGCTCGGCCCTTTTTGACTGTGACTGTGATCGATGGGACTCGAGCGACTCGTCTTCAAAGTAAACAACCGGCTGAGCAGACGCCGACTGAGGGTCGTCGCTGGCATGCTGCAGCCAAACCTTTCCCGGCCACGCGCCAGTTTCATGGCGCTCCGATGCAAATGAAACAGAAATGAAAACATTGATGAACGTTCCATCCATCCATTTACTCATCCGCTTCTGACAAGGGTTGCGGGCGTGCTCCTAGCTTTTTTGGGACAACAGGCCCTGAATGCATACATGTGCATATAATATATACTGTATATGTATATACAGTACTATAGTGCAAGTGATGATGTCGCCGGGAGTGGAGAAGAGTCCCACCCCCCGCCCCCCCCGCAGCCTGTGTTGACTCGACACGTAGGTGGCTGCTGCTTTTTATATCATCGCTCCAAATGTTGTTTTGTGCGAGTTGACTGTCACTCGAAGTGGGCTCGGAGGTCATGTGACTCACTGTTGTGATGACTCATCCGTGCCGACCGCGTTGCGAGCGCACAGGACAAAAGAGCTCGGCCTCCGAGTTGACTCCTATTTTTAGAGCAGCGACCCTCCATCCTCGAGCGACCGCAACGCTCGCCCTTCAGCGCGCTGATTGGAAGATGGACGGCGGGCGTTTTGAGCCCTTTTTGTGGGGAGGCATTTTGTGCCGCCGTCCTCCCAAACAATTTTAAAGAGCTGTCTGTGACATGCCTGAAATACCCCGAATAAAGAACGCGACATTTCGCGTTCTTTATTCCATCTTGGGGCGGCCCGGTCTCTGCAAGGGTGGATTGCATTACCATAGCGACGAGATGGAGATAGCGACGTTGAGTGGTAAGACAGTATTTTCTGTCACGGAGGCGGCGCTTCATCCCCAAAACAATACTTGGCCAACATTCGGAGTTGAATGCCTCTGTGATTACCGCCTGCCAGTCTCCCTTCCTCTCAAAAAAAATTCTGCTCGTGCGGCATCTTTGCAAGAATTAGCCAAGCTGGTCCTTTTTGTCAAGAGGATTTCTGAAAGCTTTCAAAGAAGATGTCATGGAATTTCCCAGCGGGTCCTTCGAACGGCTCCCTGGACTGGGAAGCTTGGAGCTCTTGCTGCGGGGGGTGGGGGGTTCTCTTCCAATGGAATGTTTGAAAGCCAGGCGACCGTTGACTTTGCTCGCGTGTTTTTCTTCAAATGCACTCTGGATGACAGAGCGCTTTGAGTTACGTTTGGGCGGAGAAGCTCCAGCAAACGTTGAAAATCTCCAGGACAATTGCAGGAAGACGTCCGAGCGGCCGTCGGAGCCTCTTAGTCATTAGCCGAGCCGAGCCGGCCAGACGTTTCCTCCGATGATAGCGGCGGCTCGCCTTGACGTTTTGTTTTGGTCTCCTGATCAGACGCGCCGAACGCCGGGCTCCGTAAACAGGCCGCCTCTTCCCCGACGGGAAGCTTTCGAGGCGACGCCGGCTTGAGTGGCTCCCTGGTGCTGACGGAGAGAGAGGATTCGTCACACCTCGCCACGGTTTGAAGGACCGGCCGCAAGCCTCAACCGACTCCAGCTCAGGTGCGCATCTGGCAACTTTGGCAGAATGTTGAAGGAAAAGCAGGATTCTTCATCCGTTCGGCAAACATACACGTTTATGGATCCGAGTCGCTCAGGTGCCCGAGCAATCCAAACGGGGGGGATGCTGGTGTTGGGGTTTTGAGTTAGGCCTTGGATTTGAGATTACGGCATGCAATTACATTTGGAAACTCAAGGTTACAAAGCAGCGTTTCAAACAACGGTTTGGGGTTTCAAACTAAGGTCGGGGTTGAAACAACGGTTAGGCTCTCAAATGTGTGGCAGGCGGGTCACGATTCAAGTCTTTTCTCGGGTGTGCCGCTACACCACGCTTGTCGCAGACGTACTTTGAGCAGGGCTCGTCGACGGGCGCTGTTGCAATACATCAACCAAAATGGAGTCGCTTATGTTAGTTCGCACGTGGCGGGCGGGCTGCCTGCCTCCAAAGGGACAAGCATTTTGATACGAGCCACCAAAACGTCACCTTTCGCCAAACGCTGCTCCATAAGGGAAGACTTGAGGCCTCCGATTTGCTTGGAATAAATCACACGTTGTTGCTGTGTGTGTGTGGTCCGAGTCTCGGCACTTTGCGCTGTGCCAGAATTACGACACTTTTGTCATCAAAGCCCCCCCAGCAGCTCGCCGCCCGCAGGGAATTCGCCGCTCGGCTTGCCGGAACCTGGTCGAGCCGCACGTCGACTCTCGGGTGCGGCGCGGACTCGAGCGGACCCCGAAACCCAAACGCAAAGCTGCCGGTCGCTGACGCAGAGCATTTCTTTCCGGAGCCGAGGAAGACATTTGGAAATGAGAACACGTCCTTAAATAAAATTTATTATGTATTATTATTAAGCTGTTGAGTTTGATTGGCTTGTAAAAAGCACGTTCCTTGGGCAACCTCAAGCGCTTTTTCACGGAAACTCGCGATTGCTTTTTTTGCATACGGAACAAACGCCGGCGAGCAGTGTGAGTGATTGATGCGATTGGAGCCCCCTAAACTGTCACTGCAGCGCACTGAATGTACTTGTGGTTTCAGGCAACATTTTCCATGACTTATTTCACGGACGTGGGAGAGAAAAGCCGCACGGACATTTCTATTCCCAAAGAACAACAGGAAACATCTTCACTGACCCCTTCCACCAGCCCCCCCGCCCCCCCTGCCCCCACTACTCCTTGGGCCTCTTCCCTCCCAGCCGCATTGCTTAACAGCTAGATAAGGGTCAGAGGAAATTCTGCATGGGGACGAAGCGGAGGCGGGAGGCTCTGTTGGAGGTGCGTGAACAGCTGAACCCCTGAAAGCAGCTTCGACTATGACGACCTTTCGTTGCCTTGCACTTGGGAGCAGAGAGTTGGAAGCGGGCTCTGAAATACAGAGAGACAAAGTTCCCAACCGTTTTGCAACCACTGATAGTCATCCGTGGCGCCCCTTGGGATGGCCCAAGATGGCTCCCATGGAGTCAGGCAGTCATTGCTTCGGAGGGCCCTTATCGAGACACGTGGCCATTTTGCGGCGCGTTTGCGCTGGCGGCCGTGCCACTGCCCAGGTTGGCACCAGTTCTTTCTCTTTCCACCACCGAAATGGGCTCAAGGTGGAGTGCTATCAATCATTTATCGGGCTAGACTGGAGCACAACGACGTCAGGGTGGGCGTGGTTATCATGACGATCGCAGATGGAGAGGAATGAGTCCCTGGACAAGCGTTGACGGCAAATGCGCCCGTGATGTTTGGGCTCAATAAGCCTACAACAATGAGCAGAGCTCATGGCTGAAGATGAAACCATTTCATTCAACGTAAATCGCTTCGAAAAAGATGAAAAAAAGTCACGTGGAGCAAAGACTGTGTGCAAGAGTACCGAAATGTCCTCCAACAACACGGACAAGAACGACAACAAGAAACATCTCTTGGAGTTGACCTTTTATTCGGTCAGTGTAAGAAAGTGGTGCCGCGTGATATTCCTTCACAATAAAGTCAAGAAGCGAGACAAAATCTTCATTGCTAATTCTGCTCGGAACAACAAACACGTCATGTGCTATACAGTTCAGTGGAATCGGAATAAAAAAAACAGACTGTGTATGCAAATCGACATTTTTTTTTTGTCACGTCACAGAATTCGCCGCCAGTTACATTCAAACAGCAGAATGGCCTCTTCAATTCAAGTCCAATACAGTACAGTATCAAAAAAAAAAAAAAATGGACGACAGACCGGATGGTTCCAAATGCTTCCAAAGGTGGCAGTTTTTTTCTCGCCATCATATCAGAAGAGTCGCCGCGACATCGCAACCCCTTTGTCGCGTCATCTAAAACGAGTTTAACTGCGCAGAAAGACGCAAGCGCGATACGTAGCCCCAAATGAAAACATTGACTAGATAGCCTGTAAACATCTAGCGACCAATGAATTGCCATCCCTTGGGCGGCACAGATCAAAACTTGTTTTTATTTTTTCATTGAACACTTGAAGAGCAACTCTTTTGTTTTGGAATTGTGTCCAAAATAATAAATTAAAATCTCTCTCACAGTGGAAGGTTGGGATAAGTGACAGGAGTGAAACTCAAGGTCCGGGGAGGGGGTGTCAGATTATTTTTCAAGTGAGTCGTTTTGTACCGACTGGGGTACAAAACGAGTGCAAAACCTGAATGGTATTCATTGACATGACAATTTGAAATCTTGGTCAGTTTTTTTTCCAGCAAGATTCAAAACAATTTGACAGACATGATTTGCTTTTGCGGGCCACACTAAATGACGCTGCGGGCTTCGATCTGGCCCTCGGGCCTCCACTTTGACACCTGCGACTTCGAGGATGTTGCCCGAGAAAATGGCGGCCCACGGAGAAGCGGCGAGAGGCCCTTCATTCAACATGTGAAGGCCGCGGCAAAAGCACACGGCGGGTGCCCTCGTCCCATCGCGCTCGCCGCTGCCTGCAAGGCTTCACTCGGAAATATCGCAAGTGTAAACCACAAACGCACGAAAACACACACATATCCGCGCTTCCATAGAAGAAACGATATGAACGCTTGCCGTTTTTCTTTCTTGTACGATGTCAAATATAAAAGGACATTCTGCGATCCAAAAGTCACGTGTATGGCAAGCTATTTACAAGCGCCTCTTTCATCATACGGCGCATCAGTGCGGCCTTCGACAAAGAATCACAAACTTTTGCTCATTCCGACGTGGCGACTTCCTGCGAGCGTACATGACTGCGTGAATTCAGCGGCACATTTTTGTCCCTCTGCGGTCGTCAAACCGAGATGACGAGGCAAGCGTTGCTTTGCGCGCGAAGACTTTGGCGATGAGCATCGGTCCCTAGCCGACCTTCAAGATGACCATTTTGGCCAAAAATGGAGTACTTCGGCTTCTGAGCCAATACTCGTGACAAAATCTGGCCGCTTCGTAAGCGTCGATGCTAAGAAGGTAGGCCGTATACCGTCGCGAATGAGAAAGCTTATCGACTGCGCAAATAAATACAGTAATGCTATTTGTATCAACAAGAATAACCAGGGATAAATTAACATGAATATATTGATATATGATATCATACGAATATATTATGACATGGAATATCTGTTCTGTGCGGTGCGCGGGAAAGCAAAAGAAGAGCTAAATGGCGAATCCTTGAAATGACACCACAAAAGCAACGCGGGCCCAAAATGGCAGCGTCACACCAAAAGGACCGACTTTGTCTTCGGTTTCGTGGATGGGTCAATGAGCCTTTTCTCTGCCTCCTGTTCTGAGAGAAATTCCTCATGGGAAAATGAAGCTTGAGATTTGCTTCTTGAAGCAGTTGTTGTCATTTTTGACCACCCGAGATGGCACGCTCTGTTCACTTTCCATTTCTTCTTTACTTAAACCAACAGTGCCATGAAGAGGAGTCCAAAATAAAATAAAACACAACAGCCTGTTCATGAAGCAAAGTTGAAGCTTCACTTTCCCCTCTCCTAGAAATGCTCACACCATTGGTCCTATCTCGTCAGGGGATTTTTTTTATTTCTTTCTATTTTTTATTTTTGGGAGTTGTGTGCGATATGCTCCACTTTCTGTGGCAGTAAATGTCAAGTTGAGCTCGCACCGTGGAACATGCCTTGCAGGCAACAAATCTCGCTCAGCCCATCTGTCCAATTCGGGCGGGCTCATTGGAGCAAATTCCCTCGTAGGAGTTTGTCACAAGACGAGCCGAGAAATTTCTCTCATGCGCAGCAAAATGGCCAACTTCCTGTTCCATCTCCCGCATGGGCTCTGGAGTCTTTGACACGTGTCGTTGATGATGGACACGCCCAGCCAATTTCACGCCGATTGGTGAAACTGATGTCAGGGGTTTTTTTTGGTTTTGTTTTTTAACTCTTGCAACAACAAAACATGAGTGATTTGTCGGAAGAAGTCGATTCAACAGCGAGGACCTTCGCACTCGAGGCAGGCAAAGGTTTGGCACTATCCAGGTCAAAAGCATTCACGGCGATCGATGCAAGTCAGCCAAGGCTTTGTGGAAATGACATGACTGTAAATGGGCCCGAGAGTGGTGAGTAGTATGTCGGGGTTCCCCCCCCCCCCCCCTTCATCTCCGAACAAGGTCCCGTCTCAGCGGTCGCAGAAGAGGCGGCGCCAGAGCCGCCGGGGCGGAGCGGCAAGACGCGTGGGGGTCAGGCAAAGGTGTTTTCTGACCTGAGGACGGCGGCGTCGGCGTTGTGGCTTTCTTTGCCGTTCATGTAATCCGAGTGGCCGTCGATGCTGTAGCAGCCTTGCACCTCGGTGATGGACGAAGCCGTGTAGGAGGCCGAGCGCAGGGCGTCCGAGTGGTTTCCCACACTGCTGCTGAACTGCAGGTTGTACTGGTTCCAGTGCCGCCGTAGAACCGCTTGGACCTTGCCGGACAAATGCGGGAAGGAATCGGTTTGCGCTTCGTCACTCGGTATAGATGAGATATGATTGTGATTGAACCTGAAGTCCATGACTTCCAATAAGATATTGGGAAACTTTGGCGGCTCTTCCGTCATTCTATTTAGCTGTTAGCAAAACGACATAGTCCGTAGTCCTCTGGCAGAGCGCCGATCGGGAAACAACGCCCAATCGACGCCGTGTCGGAGGTCATCCGGATGGACGCGGTCTCGTGCGTGTCTTGTGTGCAATATTCTTTTGAAGTAGTATACAAGAAAAGGAGTCAACTCTTACTTCTCCGTTGAAAAAGCAGAAGATGGTGGCGACCAGCAGACCCTGAAACACAAACAAACGAAAAGGCCATGAGAAGACTGGTAGGATAAACACACCGTCGGGTGCGATAACAATCGAGATCTCCGGCAGCGACTTTGTTTAGGCCATTAAGCTTCTTGCATACGAGGCGCTTCCTGCACCGCCCCGACCGTCCTGGAAACGCTCGGGGTGATCAGATAACGAGTCGGCCCGGAGCCCGGCGACTTCAACGCTTCTCGGCTCGCATAATTTCAACCTTCCTTCCTGCTGCCCATGACAGAAACAAAGGACATGCTTGACGTGTACTTTGAGCCCAAAGTCCATCGGCAAATGCAAATGCAAAAATAAAGAAAGAAAGAAGCCTTCGTGAACGAGGTCAGGTCACGTGACCCCCGCCTATTTTCGGTTCCCTGTTCATAATCTTTCTGAAATGCTCTCAGATGCCGTATTGCGGCGCCGAATCCCCCGGCTCGTAAAAAACGTGTGTCAAGGTAACATGTTGAGCCCCACTTACTCTTTCCTTCTCTGACTGGTCTCGATGTAGACCTTGATTGGAATGCTAACCGCTGCATCCAGGAGTGAAAATACAATCGATTGCCGTGTGTGTGTATGTGGGGGGGGGGGGGGGGGGGGCATTTTGACAACAGCATGTCACAGAACCTGTGGGTCTTTTTATTTTGAAAAGTACGCGACCAGACAACATTCGCTGCTACAATCCACAGCTCGACTTTCAAAGACGAGGAAACATACAATACAGGAGACTCTACTGTGCTTTGCTCCAACCCAAGGCCCGCGGGCCACATCTGGCCCGCAGCGTTATATGATGCGGCCCACAAAAGCAAATTACAGCGTGTGCATCAAGTTCGTGTTTGGGGTGGTGGCAAGGGCGTCAAAATACACGGCATTCAAGCAAAAGACGTTTGAAGAAGCCAAGAGAGACGCAAAGCCTTTCTCTTGCAGGCTCTCACCTGGTAGTGCATCAGGATGTGCATGACGTAGTCGTAGATCTCCGAGGAGACCCGCCCGTCCGGCTTGTAGGGGAGCAGGACGTATTGGATGCCCAGAAGCGGCACCAGGATGAGGGTGGCCCTCACGGCCTTCATGTAGAGGCTGGACTCGGCTTGGTGGGTCACCTTGAGCTTGGTGATGAGCACTCTCACGATGTTCAGCAGAAAGAACAAATTGACCTGAGGGAGCAAAAGCCCGCTCCACGCGCGTTAGTCGCCGTCCGATTTGGACCGCTCGGCCCCATCGAATCAATAATACGCGTCCGTTTGGGCGCACCGTTGTTCAGGTATAACAGGGCCATTAAAAAAAAAACTGAGCGGACTGGATCACTCAACGGGAGGATGTTGTTCTCTGCGGTTTTGCGATTGAGACGATTAATCGACGAGGTCCTTACCAGGAGAGCGGCGCAGATGGGACCGTGGATGATATAGAGGAGTGATGTTTTGGAGCTGATCCAACAGCTAATGTGCACAAGACACACAACAAGGGAAGGGGAAGCATCATTCACAATTGGCGCGGCGTGTGGCGGATGAAGCCGCCGAGCACGTCGTCACCGTTCTCGACACTCGTCGGCTTTGAGGCAAATGCGATTTTGTGAGATTGTTCGAAGGAAAAACACTGAAGGAGGAGCATTTTTCATGGCTGTTAAAAAATAGGCAAGAGCCCCGAGGTTAAAAACCAGAAGAAAAAAAACCCTTCAGCTATCCGTCTGTTTTTTTTTGTTTTGTTTTTCAATGGCCAATTGGGATCCCGAAGACAAAAAAAACAACCTCCCAACCCAATGGGAAAATGTATTTTTGACACATCCGCCGCTATCTCAGGGCACCTTGGTGGACTGTTACAGCTCATCAGCTGTGCCAGGGGGAAACGCTCCAGTTTGAGCGAATGAATCCAAAAAGCAGCGCCATCTATCCACGTCGGCGCCGTATCGCGACAGGCAGAATAGCGGCGATGCTCTTCCACTACAATAACTGCGACCTGTTGCCTTTCATTTTCTTCAACTAAACAGTCGCAGATTTTCCCTCGCGTCGGCCGTTCGCGCCATCGATCTCACGCCAAGCACAAATTCTGCAGCTTACGAAAGAAACCAAAGCTTCCTCCCTTACTTGTCGTTGTAGTAGTAACTTCTGGCAATGGCGTGGATGGAAGTAGGAATAAGAGGGAAACCTGGGGGAGAGGGGGGGAACAAACAACGACAGTTGTTGCAGCAGTTTCAGCAGCGGGCGACGAGGCAAAAAGCGTGCGTGGCGACGTACCCCAGCCCAGCAGATAGTACCACATGAGGTGTTGCTTCTCGGCAAACACGGCCACCACGATGAGCGTGTGCAGATAAATGCCCTCGCACAGCATCCAGAAGTAATTGCAACCGAAGAGGTAGAGATGAATGAACAGGGACACTTTGCAGCTCGTCTGACGGGAGAAAAGCAAACGCGTCAAACGTGACGCAAGCCACGTCGTTCTCTTTGGGAGTCTTTGCGCAAAAAAGGCTCCGGCGTGAAGAACGCAGCGAGTACAGCTTGGATTGATCAGCAAGTGGGATTCCAAATAACGCTCGCTCTCTCGGCAGTGTCTTGGGAGGGAATCTGGGCCAAGTCCTTCTCAAGCGTCTGCCGGAATCCGCCCGCCTGTCTTCACGCAAACTTTACCGAGGCAGAAAGCGAGCAAAGCCGAGTTGTACACTGGAGTGGCTTGCTGCCGAAGTGCTTCCCCAGTGAGTGAAAATCCGGTGGCTTCCTGCTCATGAAGACGGTCTCCAAAAGGCACCGCAAAAAGTCACAAGATTTATTGCGAGTCACTTTTGGGCCAGCCGGGGAGACGTGGTCTCTCCGCCGCGTATGCCCGAAACACCTCACCGAGGAGGCAGATGCCCGAGCCACCTCATCTAGCGACGTGGCTGAGGAGCGGCTCCGCTCCGCACTGTATCACGCGTTCACGTTTTGACGCTTTGCAATATTCATGACTGTATTCGACATCATTTTATTGGAAACGGTGACGATGGTCGACCGTTGTAACGTATGCATTTGTCATGTCCCTCGAGGAACGTTGTAACCAGGTACGACTGTCCTGTAAGTTGCTTTGTCACAACACCCTTGCTCTGCCCCCCCCCCTCCCTCCCCCGTTGTCAAGGTAACAAAAGTTGACTTTCACATGAGATGAAACAGCCCCCACCCCCTGAGTGCTTTCAGCCAGAGTGCGACATGAGCATGCAGGCTGGACCGGAATTCATGAGCAGTTTTTTAGTTTTTTTTTGCAAAAGACACCCGGGATTTGTTTTCCATCGTGTAAACATTGCGTAATACGCCATCTTGAAATACGGCACCCACATAGAGCACAGCTGCGAGGGGCAGCCCTTTCGGTTATTGGCGGCCAGCGCTGAGGGGGAGCCAAAGTGACGCAAACGCCCGTTTGAAGACAACCGTGAGCGTCGCGTTTGACTCACCGGATTCCTCTGCACCAGTTCCTGGTTGTTCGCCACAGCCGTCAACCAAATGATGGTGATGACGGAGTTGAGGACAAAGGAGAAGAAGAGGTTTTTGTGAAGCGTGATCCTCTGGCAACTGAGACTCCTGCGTGGTAGTGCACAAAAAAAAAAAGGGGGATTCAGTTCACTAGATGCGCGCGCCGGCGTCGGCGTGAGTCCAACCGAAGAAACGATGACACACTTGAAGTGGAAGAAGATCCCGAGAGAGACAAAGAGGGAGGTCAGGGAGAGCCCGTGTCCGATGAGAGCCAAGTAGAAAAGATTCATCGCCGTCTGCGGGGGAAGGGAGGCAAAACGGTTACTTTCAACGCGACCCGCCGACATTCAAACGGATTCGGATTTTCGCCCGCGAAAAACAAAACAAAGCTTTTGTTTTCTTTTGAGACACCTTTCACAAAAAAACAAAAACCTGAAGAAAAGGCTTTTGCTCGCAAAGTAAATCATGACACGCATTGGGAATGTTACTCATTCACTGCATAGCTGGAGTGGGATATCAGTGGCTTTTTTTAACCCGGCGTCCGCCATTTACCGCATGAACTACGTCATCACCTTTCCTCACACCCGGGACGGTGTCTTTAGCTCGTCCGACTTGCAACATGTCGGAGAGACTCGCCCTAATCTTTCTCTTCCTCTCAAAAGCTGTGCCAAATTTATGTCCGGGGGATTTGCTTTGTCATGACGGTGCTGTCCACACCCGAATTTCACAAACAGGCTCTTACATGACTACTCGATGAAAAATGCCCCGAGGACAATTTACATGGGTGGTCCTGGACCCAAAAGATTGCGGACCTTTGCAATCGAGTGGATTTTTGATTTATTTCTTTCCTCCCTACCACTCTGCCTTCGCTGGTGTGTTCATTGCAGCGCGTGTAGTTGGTCCATGTGCGATTGCTCTCTGGGTGCAGGAACCACTGGCCGCTGTCGGTGCAAATCTTTGTCACCATCTCTGCAGACAAAAAGAGGAAAATACATCAGCATCCATCTATCCGCCCCTCCTCAGTGTCCATGGACTCCATGTAACAAGAAGAAAAAAACGCCGACGACTAACCGGAAGGATCAAAATCCTGGAAGTAGTCCGGGCAGTGCTGCTCTGAAATGACGCCAGCCTTGGTGTCATCCCAACACAGCCAGCCGTCCCAAGTGCGGTTGCAGGTGGGCTCTGAAAATCACAAGGGAAGACGAAAAAGCCGCGGTTGGGCTCTGTGCCGTCCCTTGGTTGGAAAACGTCGAGCTCGGCGGCCCTCGAAGCCAGCCGGCCGGCCGGCTACCTTGTTGGTCGGAAGGGTTGTCCTTCATGATCTTTTGATAGCACTCAAACTGGGCCGTGACGATCTTGTTCCTGGTGTGTCCCATGTCGTGATACACGTTGGTCGGCTGCTGCTGCTGCTGGCTTTCGTTGACCTCCAGACTTGCCGTCACGCGTACCTGCAAGGAGACGAAAGCGCAGCGCGCGTTCCGGTGCTGGATGAGGGACACGCACGACAATGACCGGGACGAATAATTCCATGTGCGTCCGCGTGAGGCCGGGCTGTCGTCGAGTCTGCTTTGATCCGGTCCGAGTCAAGCCCGAGTCCACTCGGTCCGAGCCGCGAGTAAATTTGCTTCACCGGATGTGGCGGAAATTAGCGCGGCGCTAGCCCATCGGAGTCCCGCTTGGAACGTCGCTTTGCCAGTTGAACGAAACAGAAGCCGCCGAGAGATGAAAGAAGGGGCCGCAAACACAAAGTAAGAGGAACCGGTTGAGCAAACGGGCAGCTCAACGCGCAGCAAAGATGAAGCTATTTGCCGGACGAGAGAAGTTCCTCCCCTGGCGACGTGGAAGACGAAGCTGTTGCGCATGCATTGTCGATTCCAGGAAGCCGTTCAATCGTTTGAAGACGTCGCACCCGAGTGATCAAATGGAAAGCATGAAAAATTGCCCAGCTTGCCCACGTAAACATGAGCACTTTTCTTGCTCATTGCTAGCCGGCCGCCACCGGAGGAAAGCGGCAATCGATCGTGTCTTGTATTCTGTATTTTCACGACCTTTTTGGAAAAACAAACAAACAAAACAAGTTGAACCATCTGAATCCCATTTTGAACCATTTCGGCCACGTGAATGAAAACGACATCAAAATCGCCACGCGTGGGGATTTCTATCCGATTTTGTCATTCCCAAGCTTCAAATGTATAAATGCTGCTATGTGACACTGCCGGCGATGTTTTCTTTGTGTTGGGCTAGCGACGTCAAACAAAAGTCGCGGGGTCACGTGGTCAAAGATCCCCGAGCGACGCGAAGGCGTGTTTTGCGGTCAACCCTACCGCCGTGAGAGAGCACAGGAGCACCAGGGCCGCCAGGCCCTTCTTCCCGACGCGCGCCTCCTTCCTGTCGGCCATATTGAACGATTTAACAGCCGCCGATCTGGAAGAGAAGATCGCAAATTCCAAAGTGAGGTCAAAAAAACTGGACAGACGATTTCAGAAGAGGCCAAGTTTAAAACAGGAGACTTCCGTCACATGTCGCATATTTCTTTTAGCCACACACAACCGTGGAAAGAAAAAAAACCAAAGAAAACAAAAAACATGTCGCTTGCCAGCTGTTGATCATTTCGTTGCATCGCTTTTGCAAGACGTTCGAATGAGAATATTTGGAAAGCAAATATCATTGCGCACCGCCGTTTCCAAACTGTGGCTCAGGGGCCATTTGTGGCCCATCATCTGTTTTCATCATCTGACATATACCAACGTTCAACTATGAAATGATTTCTCCCAAACTAGTCAACATTTTTCTCCATAGAACTGCGGTGAGGAAAGACAATTCATTTTTTACAAGCAAAATGCTTTCCTCCTTTTTCTCCGTGCCAGCCAAGGTCCAAATTGATCTCAAATCCACAGCGATGCAACACTGCCTCGGCTGGCACCCGTTTGTCATGACGGTGGTTTGCATTTGCTTTCAGCTTCACACTTGATTGTTGTTCTAACACACACACACACACACACACACACACACACGGGCTTGGCTGGTTTAATTTGATGTACCATCACACCTGCAACTCAACCCAAATCTTTTTCGAATCAGGAGAATAATCCACGTTCAAATGTCAAAGGCTTCACGCTGAGCTGTTGAGCTTTTTATCTGACGCTCCTCCCGCGGGGTCAGACCGAAATGTTTTCCACGCGCCGCAAAAAGAAAGGACTCGGCCTCATCGTTCCAAAACTTTTGAACGGGGAATTTTGCTCTCAGGCGCGGGATGTCGTCATTTCTGAAGGACGAAAATGGATTCTTCATGAACGCCGATTCCAGAATCGAACTCCGGCAAACCAGCCCCTCCCGATTGCAATTCACTTCAGTCAAGTCAAAGTCCACCAAAACATCACTCGAGAGACGATGTGAGCGCACAAAACCGCAAATAGAGCGGCGGGATTCAATCCAAACAAAAGATGAGTGTCCTCAATTTAAACAAAGGCAAATCCCACGCACGCCGAGCGAAGCCCCGAAAAGTCCGAGAGCCGCGCTCGTACCTGAACATTGATCTTTCGGGGTCAAGTAAAGCCAGGCGCGACGCGCCGGCAACCGTGGGCGCCTCGCACAAGTGCCGAGTCATGATGCAGAGCTGACGTCACGCGTCGGCGAGCGGCAAAACGCTGCGCCGTCAACGTCCTTTGGTTGCAAGGATGTCAAGGAAGCCATCGCAAGGTTTTGGGGTGGCCAACACCCCCCGTCTCCCAGAATAGATCCGGCTCTGCACTTTGAACAGCGGCCGAAGCTCCGCCTTCAGAACCCTAAAAAAGAACGAGCTGTCGACGCCTTGCGACGGCGAGTGCGTATTTCATGCGCGGGTGCTCCGACCGGCACGCGCTTGTCGCGGCGTGGAAACATCGGTCGGCAATGCCCCACCCCGACACCCCCCCTCCCTCGGTCGTGGTATGAAAAAGGGCCATTGGAAGGACCTTCGCACATCCCCGCCATCCCTCAGGCACTCCGCCGCAGGGGAGAATCTGAGGACGCCACCGTGGAAACGCACTGGAAATTTTTCCAGTTTCGGGCACAAAGAGATCAACGAGCAATTCGGACAAACTCACAACACGCGCCGGAAAAGCGAAGAGGAAGGATCGGCTTGGAAACACCCTCCCTCCGAGCGTTTCCTCCCCGCCAAACATACCAAATATAGCGAGCGGATAATTCCCCCCGGGGTCGGCCGCACATGTGCTCATCCCTCCCGCATGCCTGCGAAAAGACTAAAACATACAAAAAGTATATCGGCATCCGCCGCGCTCCAAACGCCACGAGAACACGTGAGAACGGAGCCGCCAGATGCCTCGGGGAAACAAAAAGCCTTCCCGCGCAGATGCGAGAGCCACGCCTCCTTCAACTGTCCGACGGGCCGTTGGCGGCCGTGCGCCCGTCGCAGAAGCTGATCAAAGACGGCGGCCATGCGATCGATCGTGGAGCGAACTAGCTCGGCCACGCGTTCTCAACGTGCACGCCACCGTGGAAACGCAAGAGCGGAAAAGACCGCACCGGTGGTCTGCGCCGCTGACGGGAAAATCAGGCGGCGGGATCAGGCGGCGGCTGGTGATAAATCTTCTTTCTGGATGCGAGGGATTTCCCCCAAGAAACCGTTTGATTCCTCCCCCAAAACGAGATGGAATTGCAATCACGTTTTTCACGTCAACCGTGAACAGTTAAACCACGTCAAAAAGTCAGCACAAAATTATCAGTGGGCGGCATTCCATCGCAGGCGATCGCTCGCCATGGACGATTTTTCAGTGGACGCCACTTTGCGCTTCAAGTTTTCACCTGAACATCGAGCGAGAGGACGACATCGGATTTGGACGGCGCAAAATTTTGGCGACCTGTCGAATCTTTGCCCGTTCGGTGGAAATGGCATCGGACACCAAATGGGCGTGGTCAGAAGGAAGTCCCGATCTACCGATCGCAATCATTTGTCGACATTTGCTGGATATCGCAAAGCCTTAACAGGTGCGCGAGTTCTAAATTGTTGCCAAAACTTCTCAGTGCCGTGGATGATTTCGCTCTTTGAACGAGACCGTCGCGGTCGTCGCGCCGTGTGATGTCACCGTGCCGAGCCGGTCGACGACGTTAACGGGCACGCCGCCGCTTGCGCGCGCACGTTTCCCAGGCCGTGGTTCCGTAGTCCGTATCGAGAGTTGACTTTGGAGGGCTTAAGAGTCCCGAGGTTTTTCTCATCGCGAAGGGATCCTGTTCCCGGGGCCTCTCGTCTGCGCAAGGGAAAAATTATACAAATGGCTTGGTATAAATACGCCGGTTAAAAATAAACCCGGCCCCATCGCGCGCTGCACCCGCAAAGCGGCTCGTCGCGCGAATAGAAAATGGCTTGAAGTGGTTTTAGGCCGTGTTGAAAACGGCTTTCGGTTTCACTCCTGCAAAAAAACAAGAAAAAAAAGGGTGTCACCTTGAACCAACGGTGTCGCATGCTCTGCATCAGCGGAAGTCGTAAGCGCTCAGCGGTCTGTTGCGCAGTGCTTCTAAACCTCCTTGGAGGTGTGCAACCCAACCACTTCAAATGCAGACTCATTCAACCCTTCAGGAGTGAAAACTAAAAACGAGATTTTTTTACTAATTCAAGACATAAAATTAAACGCATTCATTAAAACCTGAAAAAAGTCAATCACATTTCAAGACATAAGGAAACTTTTTTTTTTTTAATTCTGCACAAAACGAAGCGTGCATGACGTCCTGTCACGACAGTCGCACGTTGACTACGGAGCGAACTCAATTTCCCGCAGCATTAATTGGACAAGCGATGTCATGTGATCATCTGCCGCCGCCATCCAACTTTCTCTCTTATTTTTATTGTCATTCAAAGTTTGTTTTGTGTACAAAAATCTCCGATTTGGCAAAGAATGTCAATCTGGAGTGCCAGGAGAAGCATTTTCAATCAATGCTGATCTTGCACTGAAGATGCTGCAAAGGTGATGGGAACGGCTCGATCGCGGGAGGTTGTTTGCTTGAAGAGTAGGTCAAAACGGGGTTGGTTACCCCCCCCCCCCCCCCCTCTCTGTTTTAGGCCATGCACAACCCTCCCATTCCACATGGAACCTTTTCCACATTCATATGGAATTGAGTCAAAAAAAAGGGACAGCCCGGTTGCTATCTGTTGATTCCATCCACCCGGTTTGGGCTTCATTATCAGCCGTTTGTCTCCGGGCTCTGAACATTTCCTGGAAGCCAAAACAAACACCCTCATCCACTCCCCCTCGGAATGTTCCCGCTCAAAAGAAAAGATAAGTCCCCCCCTGAAAACCGTGCGAGGTAATACCGAGCCGTTATTGGGAACCCGTCATGGCGTCGCCCATGACAAGCTTGCTCCAGTCCGAAGGAATGCAAACGGAAGCCCGCGCGTCACGGAAGCGGACGCTACGCTTGACCTCCGACGCGGCTCTTCACTTCATTGCTAAACATCGCGCAGCAGGCCGCACGCTAATATCCTAAATAGTTTTATGGGGGGCGGAGAGGGGGGGCACCAAAAAAAAAAAATCATACAAAAGATCCCGATTTCTCTCAAGCCATCCAGTGTGATGGAATCCGTCCCAATATAGATGGGACTGTGGGGCTGTGGGGGGGGGGGGGGGGGTGCTGTTTGTTCAGCTTCAAACCAATTCAAAGCAGTCCCTGGAGCCAGGCATGTCTTGCCCATCGAGGCGTGAAAATCATATTTTTACACTGGGCTACCTTAGCTAATTGGGACCCCGACTGAGACTGCAGACAGGGTTTTTCGCCCCCCCCCCCCCGCCCTACATTCTAATGACCGTCAATTCTCCGCAAATGTTAGCGATTGCTGGCCTGGTCCAGTGCCAGTCTCCCAAAACTCTCAATTTCGACTTGCCAGCAGTCTGCTGCAGAAAATAAAGAAATACTTGGGCCGGCTATACTTGTTACATTTTGCGAATCGAAGGCAAAACTAGCTGGACGCCACCCAACCGCAAAGCAATATTTGCATCCATTTTGCCTGAGGTGCCGAGTGGCCAGCCGCGGGAAAATCGGTCCCGCATGAATTTGTCATGCAAAGTCAACGCCACCAAGCAGGACAGATGCATTGGGGGAAGGCGGGGGTGGAGGGGGGGGGGGGGTACTTTTTTTTCCTATGTGCTCTCTCTGCCAGGTGACCCCTCCCACACCGTAAATCAGGAAGCCCGTGTCAAGCCGGCTGCTTTGTTTAGCTCTCACAAACACAGAACACTCGGAGAGAGTTCACGGCCCCTTTCCACAAAGCCCCGCTTGCCCGTGAAGCACCTTGCGTGCCCGAATTAACCGGGATTGGAAAACACGGATGAGTGGAAATATTGACCTCAACGAGTTGGAGAAGCCCAATCTCTCTCTCTCTCTCTCTCTCTCTCACATTAAAGAGTGAGACTTGCGTGCTCGCTCTTACGAGTAGCAGTCAAGAAGGTGAGCAGCGGCATTCTGGACCAACTGGGGACCCTTCGTGGAGGATTGGCTGACTCCAAAGTCAAGTGCGTGACCATCATCCGAAAACACAAACGATTGTTAAAAAAGTGCTCACGGGGGAAAGGAGAGGCTTGCTTGATGTTAGGCTGCCTCGAATGAAAGACGCTTGGATTTGAAAACAGCACCATTTTGACGGTCCTGTTTAAGAGCCGACGTCAAGAGCGTTGGCTGAAGATAAAAGCCAGGGGGGCCCAAGTCGGCAGGATGGAATGTGCGAGGGCCACTGGCGGTAAACACCAACACATTGAAATTCAAGAAATTTGCCGCCATCCAGGTCGGGACATCGACCTGACAATCATCCGCATAGCAGCGGAAGGAAATGGCGCCTTCCCTTAAGATGCAACCCAAAGGGAGCAGATACAGCGGGAAGAGCAGAGGCCCCAGAGTCGTCGTCCTCGCGAGCTTTTCCGTCGGCACGCGTGTCGCAGGCCGCCAAAGTTGCAAATGTGCAGCTTATGTAACGGCGCAGCCGAGTTAGCAAAGCGTGACCCGCATCTTACACCAAAGCCCGCTGAGCTCCGTCACTCTCTGACATTCGGCTTCAAAGGCCCTCCGCGAAAAAACAGCCGAGGCATGCGTTTCCAAGCCGCACGGCATATTTTGTCTTATTGCGTGCACCTACGGAAAACAATGTTGCCATTCCCGCACATTGTTCTTTATATTCCAAGAAATTGTCATTTTTGATCTGGGGTAAAAACTACGCTGATGTAAGGTCCTGCCTGTAGCGATGCGATAAACAAAACATAGATATTCAACTACACCACTGCAGATAATAAAATAAAAAAAAACTGACATTCATGATCATTATTAATTTCACTATTTCCAACATACACTACAAAAACAAGTACGAAAAAAAATCGACAACGCCTACACCGAAATGCCACACACTGCTAAAAAAAAATACAATCAAATAAATAAAGACATAAACACAATCCAAATAATAATCGTTCACTTCCGTCAATTGACTTTTCCTCCCAACACTTGAGTCCATTCAATATCGGCAAATTGCTTCTGCAAAGCAAGCGGATCCTTTCAGACTTTGACCCAAGTAATAAGACTCCACAAGGTTCTTTTGTCTTCCCACGCTCGTTCTTTTCCTCGCGGATCAGCCAACGCGACGTGAGAGAAATGATGCGCTCCATCACAGTCCGAGCAGATCTCGGCCGGCCCGCTTTCATCTCGTTTAAAAACGCATCGCCCGAAACGAGAGAGTCTCGCGATATTGCCATCAAATCCCAGCCCCAAAGTATGCACGAAGCAAACATCGAGCGGCGGGCAAGCGCAATTCGGTGTTGGCCATTTGTGAGCCACCCAGTGCGCATGTCAAGACTCGGCATGAAAAGCGGAATGCCTGGCCGAGGGGGAAGCCCAGCTGCGCGTTCCCATGTTGTCATTAGACGTTAATGGATTGAGGGCCCGGCGCGGCGCGGCAGGCGTGCTGGCCGGCCGGTCGGCCGGCCGGTGCCGTCCGTGCATTACGCATCAACACGCACGGCTGAGCAAACGGCAACGACGCGCATTCATTCCGCTCTGCATCACTGCGATGCTCCTGCCGCCGCTGCTGCATAATCCCTTACCGGGAACGTTCCGTCCGAAGTGGGAAGAGAATCCCGTCGGAGGTCCAAGGCGTCCTGCTTTTGGGTGCAGTCCAAGGCAGAGAGAGGAGATGCGCGCCCACGCTGAGCGCCGCAGAGTAGAACAAGACCGCCTGCCTGCCTGTCCTCGCCGCCGCCGCCGCTGTCAGATTGGCGTCGGGACTCAACCCACCGCTTCCTGTGACGTCACAGCTACAGCTAGCCCGCAGCTGCCGCGTGCACGCGCGCCGCGTACTCACGGCGTGAACGCGCACTCGCCTGCTCATTCATAAATAACGCGCGCGCTTTGCCGTGCCCTTTTTTCGATGAAAGAATACGGCCAAACGTTTCAAAATATTGACGTAGAGAGAGGCAGATTGCTAGCTAGCTAGAGAGGGAGATAAAGCGATAGAGAGAAAGAGACAGAGTGTAATGGATAGATTGTAAGCTAAGGTTCAATTATTATTTTCATTTCATATTTGAGCATTATATTCTTTTGCCTTACAGTTCCCTAGGTTATAATAATTGCTTAAACAATTATTAAACGGGAATGGAATTATTAGATGGAATCAAAGGATTCCGTCTCTCCTTTTGCCCGTTCTTAAAGTAGAGCTATCCACTACAAATCTACCAACCCCTCAACTTACAAGATCATGCAATGAAGCGCTGCCTGGTGTTCATTCGCTCGAGTAATCACATTTTCGGGCTCCTCGGCGTGCCCGGAAACTGATTTCTTCTTTTTATTTTTTGCAAACGGGCGGACCCGGGTGGACATGTATGTAACCTACTTGACGATCATTTGGGCGATTTGATATGTTTGAACTGTTCAGCACTTTGAGTTGCATTTTGATGTATGCAAAGGGCTATATCAATAAAGTTTGATTGATTGATTTGCCATGAAAAAGTGGGCGCCAAAAGGTCATTGGTAAACACTTACCAGCCCCCCCCCCTGAGACCGAACCGGTGTCACGATGCCAACTTTGAGCAACACCGCCCTCTTCTGCGCTTTTTAAGAACTTCGCCAGACTGGTTCAGAAGCAAGCAGACGCGGAAGTTGTTTTTGAAAAATGGATTCCATGATATTTTGTGCCTTAAATGCCAAGTATTCCAGTTTACTGCTGAACCGTGACGCGCTATGTCAATCTCCTCTTAAATTGTGCGTCAAATTTAAATTGTAGGAATAAAAAAAAAAAAAAAAAATCGATATTTTTAATCAGTCTTTTCGGGTGGCCTATTTTTTTCCTTCATGATATAATCATTTTCATGGTCACCATTTTTGATGATTAAACAGAGCGGATGACATTGAGAATAATTTGGGCTAAGAAACTCATAGCAGAAGGGTAATAATAATGATTATTTAATCTGTCAAATGAAAAAAAAAAACTACAAAAGTCAAGGTGAATCCGTGAGATCTGTTCAATTAGATCATGCTGGCAAAAGGACTTAATGAAATTGCGTGCGGCGACTACGAAGCAAAAGCTGAACACTTCTTTGCCCAAATAGCCTACAGGGTGAAAGGCCTGCAACCACGATACAAGCAGATAAACGGTGGCGACTTTCCCCAAGTTGCAAATGTGGCCGACGTCTTCAGACTGAACCATGAAGAATGCTGGGGATATTTTTCTTCCGTATTCGAATCATCTTCACGCCACGATCTGCAGAACACACACACACAAAAGTATGTCCAATTCAAACAAACAAAATGTGTGCAATTCAGCTTTTGAGAGGAAGCACAAAACGTCACTTGAAGAAGAGCATTTCCGACAGTGAAATGTGACTTTTTGGATGCTCGGACGTCGTTGGCTTCCTGGAGTGTTTAAGCTCGCCCGTCAAATTGAACAATTTAACAAGCGCGTCCATCTTTTGCGCGCTGCTTATTTCGGAAACGTTGCGATGATTTGGATAAAAGTCGCGGCTTGGAGTTTGAAGCGGATTACGTGGGACGGGAGAAGTGAACTCGTCTCTTTTTCGTCAATGGACGCTACAGCTTCGTGTTTGCTTTCAAAACTTAGCTTGTAGCAGACGCGTGCACATTTTCAGCACGACGTCTCTGATCCACCGGTGAAAGGACGCTTTGATCCTCTCCTCTTTCATCCGGAACTGCTTCAGACAACAAAGTGTGTGCAGAAAATTGGTGGAGATTGCACGACTGTCTGTGTTGTGTTGTGTTGTGTTATTTTTGTTTTTTTTTTAATTTCAAAATGGCGCCGCGAGAGTGGCTGCCTTTCCAGCAGCTCCTATATTTTGTTGTTCTACTTCTTCCTTTCATCACTTTGCTGCTGTGAATCGGCAATTTCTCCATTGCGAGACTAATAAAGGTTTTCTTATCTTATCTTAAATTCACATCCGAACCACCCACACAAAAAGATTTTTTTTTTCCTGTGGAGCCAAAAGATGGCGCCAAAGCCCTGGCAAATAGTCAAGTCAACGGTATTTCTCCAGCACTTTCAAACAGCCATCGCTGCATACAAAGTGCTGTACGTGGAGCAATTGAACATGCACAATAAACAGTAAGACAAATCGGTAATAAAGACGGGAGAAAGCACCAAACAGTAAAACCAAGAACAAATCAAAGTCATGCTGAGTCGAATGCCAAAGAATACGAGTGAGTTTGGAGGAGGGTTTTGAAGATGGGCAGCGAGGAGGCTTGCCCAATGTTCAGTGGGAGCTCATTCCAGAGAGAGGGACCAGCAACCATCCCCTCTGAGCCTCAGTTTAGTTCTTGGTACTTGTAATAAAGTCTGGTCCACAGACCTGAGGCGCCGGGGCGGATGAGCTCAGAGAGGTAAGGCGGCGCGAGATTATTCAGAGATTTGAAAACAAATAAGAGGATCTTGAAAAGAACTCTAAAATGAAGGAACTTTGGAATTGAGAAAAAAAAAATACCCTTCTGACTTTTAATGCACTTCCTGATACACTGTCGCCGGTGCTTGAAGTTGTTGTTGTTCCCTCCGCAGCCGCTGTACAGGAACTCGTGACACCTCTTGGCCTCGGCGCGGTAGGCAAACCTGCGCACGCTGCCGTCGCACGTTCCTTTCTCCGCGGGAGCCGAGCACACATCCGGCAGCTTGGCATCTGGAAATCATCGCCACGCCTGCCGTCAAACTTCACCCCGAGATCAACCGCCGGGCCGAGTCGCCATCAAAAGAAAAGAGCGAGCGCGTGCTACTTTGATTCTGAAATTTAACACATCATAAAGGAGCATTGAGGAGGGATCGTTCATCGGAATGCGCACGTGCGTGCGAGCCTACGTGTTTGTAAGCGACATGCAATTGTCACGAACGTGTAAATGTGCCTATCGTGCAGTCGCATATTCTTCACTCTCGTTTGATCAAGGAGTGCAAATCGAAAAAAAAAAAAATTCCACGAATATGGCTCATGGCTTCAGTTTGCGCGTGTAGTTGTTGAAACCACCGCTAGAGGTCAGTGTTTGATGTCGGCTGATGATGAGGACAGGCTTGGCTGGCTCACGTGTTTTGGAGCCGCATGAGACCATTCGAAGCTCCGATATGATTGGGGCTTTTCATCACGTCAATTGGACATCCGTTTTTCTCACAAAAGGACCTATTCGGAACGGAATCAAGTGCTACACGTGCTGGCTGCGACTTAATTGGCATTGGGATTAGGAGGGGGAGGCAAAAAGAGCAATGAATAAAAAAAAAAATATATATATACAGTATATAATCCTCTCTTGTCAGCAGGAGTCGTGGACCCCAAAAGTTTGACACGCCCAACTTCAAAATTTGCATTTGCTCGTCAATGTTAGTTGGAAAAAAGAAAATCACATGCGTTTACCTTGGGAATGGTCCGGATCGGTGTCGTTTGTTTGCGCCGCGGCCATGTTGCCGGTTTGCCGGTCTAAGAAACACACACAGGGCACGTCAATATTGGAGAATTACGCCCTTCGCTTTTGGAACCAAGCCAACTAAGATATCGGTAGAAATACAGACATATTTCCCCCCCCCCCCCCCCCCCCTCCTGAAATGTTCATTCCAATATGAAGGTGTGATGAATTTGTGTTCATGCCCTTGTGAATCGCTCGTGCGCTGAAGGACCCTCATCGTCGACTCCCTCTTCACAATGTTCCCTTTCATGCGACGTGACGCCGGGTCGGAGTCTTACCGGTCAGGGCGGTCGATGGCACGTCAACGATTTCTCCGGAACCGGTCTGGACTTGGACGCTTTCTAAAACAGCCCAGAAAGCATGAAAAAGGGACACGACAAGAGAAGAAGCAAGCTGCAAAAGGAAGCACGCGTTGCAACGGCGCTGCGAACCAAAATCGGGAAAGCCCCCCCCCCCCCCGCCGAACGTTATTACATGCAGAGCGAGCAGAATTAGTCCCAGCCCACACATTTTTCAACGTTATTCCCCATTCTCGTTGACGAACGACTTCTTCGCCGCGCCTCGGTCCGGAGTCATCGAGGGCGCTTCGAAGTCGTTTCAACGCTAAATCGTTTCAACGCTAACCGGCGACGGCGCGACGCACCTGGCTGGCGACATTTGGCCTGGCACTCCGCCATGCTGCGGAAATTGTTGGCGTTGCCAAAGCAGCCGCCGTAATAGAAGCGCTTGCACTGCTGACTGCCGTTGTCGAAGAAGTAACGCGTCAGCAGGCCGCGGCAGGGACCTTCCGCTTCGGGTAAATGACAGGGGTTTTTATCCTCTGCAAAGACAAAATAAAAGACCAACGAGTAGAAACAGAGAGAGAGAGAGAGAAAGCGAGACGGTCACAACAGAGACACCTGGAAGGAACGACTGGATGTACGAGAAAAGTGACATCATTTAAAAAACATTTTTTTTTGGGTGCGCCCGAGTGTCATCATTTGAGCAACGGGTGGCGAGAACTAAGCGGAGGCTCCGAGGGGATGCAGGCTTTGCCGGAATGACCTCCCGCAGAACGTTGGGCGAGCCCCGCCCCCTCCGCTGCCCATCTTTCAAAGTCGTCATTTTGATTCTTTGGCTTTTGAGTCGGCACCAGACTTGATGTTTCCATCGAGCGTTTTGGATTGGTGATTCATGTACTATTCGATCGTTTGCCGTCGTACGAATTCTTCTTGCTGCGCGCGCAGCACTTTGGAGTCGAGGATACTCCCCGTCATCCGGCGTTGTTGCCGCTCCACTTTGTGGCCGGCGTCGTTGGCACGCGTTCCAGGCCCGCGCACAAATCAAATGAATAAGGGGGGAGGCGAAGGGTTCGCAGCCTGCACAAAATGAATCGCAGCCCCCCCCCGCTTGACCCACTTCACGGCCACCGACCGGCCCGGTCACGGCGAGGCCATTTCCCGTGGCCGCGGCGATAGCATCGCGTTTCCGCATCCGCGCCCCGCACATGGAAAAGCTCAACATTTCCAGCGGCTCGCTTTGCCTCTTCTGCGGCGCCGCGTTCGCTCGATGGCGCTTCCCAAAACTCCTTTCGACTCCAAGATGCATTTCTGCGCGACGACAAGCCGACGGCGTTTGCCGTGCGGGACCGACTCGAACGAGGCGACGGCGAGCGTCATTCTGCGCCGGGAACGTGATTTGAATGATTTGTTGGAGTTGCGGCGGTCTGAAAAACGAGAATTGCTTTCCTCTCCACCAAAATTGCAAATTTCTCTGTTGTGGGACAAATAAAGCTTTTCTTCTCTTAAACACAAGAAACGGGCCCGAAAGTCGCTGCACACTTGTTGAAAGAGGAACGCGAAATGGATATACATTTGAACTGAGCAATTTTACACCCAAGTTCAAGGTTCAAGGTCATCTTGAAAAAAAATCCCCCGTCTTTCCGGCACTCAGGTCGTCCGAATGAAATGTGTCCGTCCCGCTATTTATCATTTCGAGTTCTTTCATCGCAAATATCTTCTCAAGCTCTGACAGCACATCGAGAGCATTTGCACAACCTCTTCCCCGCCGGGTGCGTTTTTGCGCAGGTAAACTTTCTCGTCATCGTCGCCAAAACTGATTTGTATGTAAATTCTTCAGCGTGCCTCCGGTCTCTTTCCGATGGAAATCGACACAACGCGGCAGGCCGCAATCAGTCTGACGAGCGAGCGCTTTAGAAGAACGCACAATCTTGAAAAAAAAACCAAAACGGCGAAGAGCCGCACGTGCGCGACTGGCCGATTTATGCAGATCAAAGGCGCCCGAGTGCCGACGGGGGTGTCCCATTTGCATATTTCCCGCTGAACCGGGCAGAAAACAGCACATCCTGTTGGTAACCGTTTGGGGGACGAAGGGAAAAAAGGGGCCGCAGCGGAAGCCAAGAGCTCCGGCTTTTCAACCCGCGTTTCCCGCAGCGCGACGAGCGGCATCGCGTATTCCGTCGCGGCCGCTCTCGTCGCACAGAGGAAGCAAAGGCGCGGCCGCTCTGACGGTTGACCTTTATCGGTGTCGGGGGTGAGCAACGGCGACAACCTTCGGCGCTCGTCGTTGCCGTCGTGACCCGAAAGGCGCGCCGGCGTCGGGAGAACGCGAAAGCGTCGTCGCGCGGCGGCCGCTTCGAACGTGAATTATCGAGCGCTGACGAAACGAACTCCGCAACCTAAACGGCGGGTGTCAAAGTCAAGGCCCGCGGGCCAGATCTGGCCCGCCACCTCATTTTACGTGGCCCGCGAAAGCAAATCAAGCATGTCAAGTTGCGTGATGCTTGCTCAAGTCTGAAGCAAAATTTCTTAATCGTCGGATGACATCCACAACGGCAGTCATTCTTCTTGACTTCTGATTTGAAAACGAGTTATTCATCCATTTGTTGTGTGCTGTGTATGTCACATCTGGAGGGGATTCAACATGGAGATGGTTTTCCAAAACTCATAACGGCCCTCCCAGGCAAACCGGAACCACCGCGACAAAAATGAGTCCGACACCCTTGACCTAAACCCTCTCGAATTGCTCCGCCGCGTCGTCCCTTTATGAGCGGTCGGGCGGCGCTGACCTGAGACCAGGCACGTTTCTCTGCAGGCCTCCAGCGTTTCAAAGTTGTTGGCGTTTCCTCCGCAGCCGCCGTATTCAAACAGCTCGCACCGACCCGTGTCCACGTTGAAGAAGTACTTGTCCCGCAAGGCCCTGCAAGGCCCCGGATCCTCCTTCAGGGCGCACAGCTCATCGAAGATGAAAAGCTCCGGTTGAGCTCCTGCCTCTGAAAGCAGATACAAAAATAAATATATACATTATATGTACAGTATATATGACACAGCATCGTCATGGAAATCCTTCCCCTTCAAACCAAGAAATGTCACACCTTGAATCAAAAGTAAGAAAAGACGGCGCATCGGCAGAGAACGTGCGCCTCGGCAGTCGTGACGGGATGATGATGATGATCGCGCTTTCTATAATTGTCCTCATTGTGCAAAATCCGTTGCTGCGATTGGGCGGCGCTGAAGGGATTTGTGCGGCAACAGGCGCCTTTTTTCGTAACTGACCCCAAATTAGCCCCGGGCAATGACTCATTCGGCATATTTATGAAATGTGAATTCGCCACCGAGTAAAATTGCTTCACTTTCCTTTAACGGAGAAAATAAATGAGTCCATACTGTTCATGTCAACGAACGACACACTTCTCGATGGCTCGCGTCGGGGTTGTGAAAAACGTGTCGGCAATCTTTTCGAAAGGTATGAGCCGTACGTGCAAAAAGGAGCGGACCCTCGCTTTTCCCGATTAATCTGTCAATCCGACCCCAATCAGAATCAAACGATATCCAAAGTCAGCGGCATTTCAACCAGCCAGAAGTCACGCCTTCAACATAAAAGCGAGCGAATAAAAGAACAGTTACGCCACGTTTTCTTTGGGCCCCCGGTGGCCTATACTCCTCCGACTGTTTGGTGCGCGTCTCCTGCGCGCGACTGTGTCAACATCAAGTGGGCTGAAAATGTTTTTACTTTACTTCTTCTTTTATTTTGAAGGTCTGCTCTTTGACAGGATGTGTTCCGCAAATGTTGCTCAGCATACCGGGAGCGTTGATAAGAACGCGCGTTGCTGTCTGGTGAACCCAAATGTTCCCGATGAATGCGTATCTATTGCGAAATATGAACGGGAGAGTCACGTCATTTTTTTCCCTCCTGAAAAAAAAAACGAACAAAAACCCGGACACAATTAAGAGGATTAAAAAAAACCATCTAACTGAATGATACAAAAATTGAGGCTCCTCTGTATCATGAACGCTTTGAGGCGGTGCTGTAATCTTTTTTTTAAAAGCGCTTTTTACATTGCAAGTCTTTCTCCCCTGAAAATGTGATCGGCTTCCGTTTCAGCCGTTTATAATCCAAGTTCTTGCCCTCGGTGCTCCTTGTATTTCACTTGCCTCCGTTATTAGTTTTTTTGCTGAGACCGTGCTTTTTATCATGCAACCCTGGAGGAACATCTGGAAAAGTTTAGGAATGAAGTTTACCTTTCTGCAAGGTACACAGCTGAGACAGACAGACAAGAAGAGAGAGAGAGAGAGAGAGAGAGAGAGAGAGAGAGAGAGAGAGAGAGAGAGAGAGAGAGAGAGAGAGAGAGAGAGATGGTTCTGGACAACGAGCAAAGCGGTCACTGAGGGAATGAGGGCAGCATTCGTGCAACCTGTCCCAACTTCAATTTATGACCTTGGAGTCTTTAAATCCTCCCAGTGTCGCCCCCTTTTGCCTGCCTGATGGAATGAGTTGCATCCAGTTGGCCAGATGAGACCCTGCAGGGACTTTTGCTGATAATTGAATGATGGGGATTGGGCTTGTCTCGCACAGGAAAGCGAGCAAGGCAGACAATTTGGGGCCCGGCGCCGATCTCCGGTCTCTTTTTTTTTCACGTCAACAATTTCGCTCATGGCAACACTGCTAGAATTGTTTCGGGTCTCAAAAACAAGTTCTGAGGTCCCTCAGAAAGAGAGCGCAAATTACGGGCAAAATGTTTCAAAGCTGGAAATGATTGGAGGACTTCCACAGAAGATGAAACGTCATCGTGTATTCCTTTTGTGAGTTTTAAAAATGTAAGCGGTAGCGCGGTTCCCTTTTGTGATGAGAAAGGGTTACGGGTGAGACGGAGATCGTCCGAGGCACTGCCGCGGTTTAAAAATTGCAATTAAAAAGAAAAACTGAACCTGAAATTCACCTTCAGGAAAAAAAAAACCTGCACTGGTAAAAGCAAACGATATTTGAAAATAAAGAGTTTGAACTCCAGGGCGACGATAACCTTTGAGTAACTAATCTCATCTGCAAGCCAATGCGGCCCAAATTCATTTCCAGAAAGAAGGCGGCCCTGTTTGAAAAGTGTCGCGTGGTTTGGGAAAAAGGATGGCAGAGGAACGGACGGGCGGCTTGCTGCTCATCGGCGGCCTTTGAGCAGCTGCTCTCTTCACAGCCGATGCACCTGCCCGACACAAAGCTCGCCTAGCCACGCCTTGATAGGAACAAACCCCGCGCACAAAATGTCAAGCGTTCACCTTCCCCCGATTCCATCTCGGAGTTCCGTGGCTGCGCTTGGTATTCCGTGTAAGTGTGCTGACAAGACAAAGACGGCCGGCCGAGGGATTATTTGCACTCCTGGCTAAAGACACGGGCATCAAAGCGCTAAGAGGTAGAGCGCGTGGCTAACCCGTCAAACGAATCACAGCATCTTCAAAAAGAACTCGAAAATGAGCCACTGAAGGGATGCCAGAGTAGCGGTGACGTGCTCCCTCTTTTCTACGGGTAGCGGCCCGGAGGCGACTCGCGGCATTCCGGAGCAACTGGAGACGCTTCGTGGAGGATTGGCTGACTCCAAAGTCAATCTAATCGACAGAATGTTGACCACATCGCCACCCCATCGTCCCCTCTGACTTCAAGATCAAACTCGTCTTCCGTATGGACTTTGGTGGTGAAATCTGAAAGCCTGAAGGGAAATCGGCGATCCACCGCGAGGCCAGACGCAAAGTCGGGTCGGCTTCGGACGGTTTCACAGACGACGATACGTGCCGCTTTGCCAAGTATGATGTCGACGAGGGGGAGGGGAAAAAAATACACGCCCACCTCAGAACGGTCTCGGGAGCCGCAGGCAAATCTTGTTAATTAACTAAAAGGCATGCGCCGCGGATTCATTTTTAATCAGCGCCCGAATGTGGACGTGAGCGGTGAGCGAGCAAAGACGGCACAGAGCGGAGTCAATTGCGGCGGCTCCGATCCAGAGGCGACGTCCGGACATTCGTTCACGTCAAGTCAGATTTAACGCTTTGTTTTTACTCCCGCGAGCCACGGGAGAGTCTTATCTTGTTCTTATTGGAAAAGGTAAACAAGAGCCTCTCCCTTTGCGGCAGAGAAACGACAAAACGGCAAGAACAAGAACTTTGTGGGGTCTCACAGTGTGTTGCCCTGAAGCCAATAGGTCATCTTTTCTTCGATTGATCTCTTCTTTAACAGGGTTTCTCTCTGGTATGCAGTTTTTGACATAAAGCCACTGCTGTGGTGGCAAGAGTTCAAATTGAGCAAAATACGCAAGTGATGCCATTGTTCGTTTGCCCACTTCCAGAGAAAATGGGACGAACCGTTATCATTCACCCGCCGAGTATCCCGTGACGCTCAGCACTTCCTGAAAGGGCTTCCCTTCGGGCCAAAGTCGGACTCATGCCAGAAATGTTGACGTAGAACTAATAAGGGATTCTTATTTCGGTTAAGCAGGGGGAAAAGAAAAAAATAGCGAAAGAGAGAGAGAGAGACACACACACACACACACAGGTTTAGTAAAAACGCGGCTACTTTCACCAACAGATTTGAGTGGAATGAATGGTAAGGGCACACACACAGTCCATTGGTCAGTTTTGGCGGTGGGGTTTTGTGGAGAAAAGCGTCTCTCTGAAAAATGTTTGCCAAAGGCAGGGCAATTTCGGATAGCAGACTGAGACTTTGGCCTCTGTTCCCGTGAACGACATAAATCTCGTGCGGCGTATCCCCGGCGTCGGTCCTTTCGCAGGCAAGCGCGACGCCGGCGCATGCGAGAGAAAGGGGGGGGGCTGCGCTGCTGTGGCAGTGGTCACAACCGGTGACGGCCCACGCATCTATTTTGCATCCCCGTGAATATTTAGGCTCCGAAAGATTGGTCGACACCCCCAAAGCGTTTCCTTTCGCACGCTTGCCGTCCCTCTCTCTCTCTCTCTCGCTGCGACAAGCCTGAGCGGACGCGCGACCCCCCCCCCCCGCGGGGCTCTTATCCGCCGCGTCTTGCCATGCAGCCAGCCTTTGATCCAGAGCCCGAAGAACAAATTTCATGGCCATAACCAATTTCCCTGCAGCCGCTCTGCTGATACACCTGCGTGCTGAATGTGAGGAATAAATAATATAGTCTAGGAAAATGTGTTGTGTGGTATTTTGAATGGCTGTGCTTCCAAAACATGTTCTTTACTCATTCGTCACGCTAACTACTGAAAAATGTTTTCGTCACAAACGTTCCTCTGTTGCAGTCGATTCCAAAAATTGCCTCCTGACCAACCGTGTCACATGAGGTTCAATCATGCCCACCCCCCCCCAAAAAATGTTTCATTAGTTGCAAAGAAATGGTTCATGTTTTGCCGGCACCGTGTGCTAAATGATTTTGTCAGAATTTAGCTCCAGGATGATTTTCTGGTGTCATACTAAGAAAAGTTTTGGGCGTGGCGCCCGAGATATCTGATTGGAAGCCGAGTCGCCGCGCTCTCATTTCACCGACCGTGTTCAAACAGGCAGAATGAAAAGTCGAGCCAAGATATCCGCAAGGTTTGGCAAGCTCTTGATCCATACGCAGAACAAAACGGGAGGGAATAAATATAATAATAAAAAATAGTCGTGACAACTTCAGTGGCCTCCAACCTTTTGTGTGTCACGGACCAGTTGAGACAAGTACACGCCGTTTGCGGACCGGCAACATTTTTTTTCTCCCCTCCATTGCTTTTAAATTGACAGTTTTAAAGCACCGCCAAAGAACACTGTAGAGTCATTTAACATTTTATTGACATTTTTTTTCTCATTCCTTTCTAAACAGTTTAAGTCAACCGTACAAATTTGGGTTGGACTCCAGTGGTCAGCTTTTTGGGGAGCTTCCGGCAGGGCGCACGAGGTGGAGGGTGCAGGCCGAAAGCCCCCCCAACATGAGGCTGCGATGTCCTCAACGGAGTCATTTCCCAAACCCAGGACAGCACCCATCCATGACATAAAGAGCACGTTTCCGGGCTACGCTAATTAGCTTTCGACAGCATGGCGAGGATACACATTGTCATTCGGAATTTCTGGGTCGCTTCGAGTACACCTGGTGCATTTTATGAAGATTCGAACGCTCCACATCCCACGCGCGGTATCTGAATTTTGAGACGGGCAAAAGTCAACCAGCCGCGGCAAAGGAACAGCCCGCACGACGTTCAACCGGCCGCGGCAAAGGAACGCCCGCACGACGTCCGCCTCAACTGTGATTGCGCGTATGCGTGTGCCAAGCGTTTGCCTGATATCGCATGCCGTCGTTAATCATCCGGCTAACAATACGAGCGGTCACGCCCAACGGCAAGCGCGGAAAAGCTCCAACACGCATCGCTCCGAGCGCCATCGCCAGGATCCCATTTCATGAAAACGGCACTTTTTGCGTGGGCAAGCAAAACCCAAACATCGGCCGGGGGCACGCGAGCGTATTTACTCGATGATTGAATTATTCTTGCGTACTAGGAGCGGTAATGACAATTTGGCGTCAGCGGATAAAAACAAGAAGCAAAGGCAAAACAGCGACATTTATGTCGGATGATTTCATTTGACTGCTTCTCGCAAATAGCGAGTGAATATATGACAAGTGCGGCCCGAGACTTCCAATTGGATGTCCCGACGAAACGGGACGCAACACGCCACAGCGGGACGGCGAGCCGACTCCATCGAGGCTCCGCGTACGTCCCGCGAGAGCGCAGATTAGCATCTGAGGAGCAAACAGCAAGACGGTTGACGGCTGCCCATAAAAACAAGTTGGTGGGAAGCGAGGAGCACAAAGCAAAGCGCTTCGTCTTGAATTTTATGCCATGGGAGAAAAATAGATATAATAAACAATTTCGACATGGATTCATTCGTTTCACCGAATGATAAGCGATGGTTTGTCTTGTTTTGTTTTGTTTTTAATTATGCAAAACTGGGGCAGGTGAGGTGCGTCAACACGTCACGGATGATGAAATGAATCGACGAGTATTTTTCAGCCTCTCAACAGGAACAATTGCGCAATTTCGGTCGTCGTCCAACAAAGCCAACTGGTGATCAAAATAAGACCATCTGAAAAGAAAAACAGCCATCGACATTTCGGCCGATTCTCAGACGTGGTCCGGAGCAAACCACAAACCATTTGATGTCCAATATCTGAAATGATGTGTGGCTGTTGATTAAGTGTCGCCCTTCCATTTTTCTGTAGACGACCCTCGAGGGAAAAAGTTTGGACACCCCTGATTAAATCTCTCCCGTCTGACCGGCGGGCTCTACTTTTGCTCGCCGCTGATGGAAAACCACAGATGAGCTGTTCCCTTTTTTTGGGGTTTTTGGTTTTAATTTGGAGTGCACGCGAGCTGATATGAAGCTACAACGCCCGCACAACTTCCTTGCAAGTCAAAGCTGTTTGCGGAAGGCGGCCCGCAAGTGTGTGGAAATGAACTTTGGAACAATGAGCGGCCGTCAATGTGGGCTCACTAACTCGCGCGCTGACAAGTCTCGTCTCGCGGTGCGCGTCGTCTTACCTTGCGCGGCCGCGCCGCGGGTCCCCAAAAGGCAGACGCAGAAGAGCCGAAAGGCGCACAGAAGCTCGCGGGGAAGCATGCCTCCAGCTGGCCAACGGCAGGCAGCCTGATCCGCAGCGAGCGTTGGGAAGTTTGGAAGCGGGATGGGCCCGGGGGGGGGGGGGGGGCGGTTTGACTTGACGCGAATTGACGCGCTGGAAACTTGTCAGGCGCTGTGGGCGGATGATAGTGGAACAAGTGCTCGGTCATTTCCTGTCCACCGTGTGATGTCATTATGTGACAAAGAAGGAAAAGTGGTGTTTTTGTCGGCAATGAAAACACACCGTTGAAGTCTACAAGTGCAATGTGGGGGTGGGGGGGGGTTGAACAAAAGCAATAAAAAGACATTTCAAAGTAGCAAACCTTTCGAACAGCGTCGTATCCAAAAAAAAAAAAAAAAAAAAAAAAAAAAAGCCTCGACCGACCGGATCCGGGTTTGCCTTTGTCAATCCAAAAAGTGTGTTGAAGCAAATGAGTTGCGTGGAAATGTTCGATCAGATGCAAGTGAATCACACCCTGAGCAAACTTTGACCATGACACGTCACCATTGAAAGGCTGGATCCAATGCAGCGTTTCTGTCAAGCTCTCGTGGAGATGCCGGATCCTTCAAATGCCCTGCTCCAACAGTGACTTCAGAAAAGGTTGCAACTACCGTATTTTTCGGATTATACGTCGCTCCCGATTATAAGTCGCACCAGCCAAAAAATGCATAATTAAGAAGGAAAAGTCTCATTTTTGGGGGAAATTAATTTGATAAAATCCAACACCAAAAACATACATGTCATCTTCAAAGGCCATTTAAAATCTAAATAAAATAGAGAACAACAGGCTGAATAAGTGTACGGTATACTAACGTTACATGACTGACATGCCTGGTAATGTCAGTAACGATGTAACATATTAAGAGCTATTCAGATCGCTCTAGCATAAAGAACATGCCAACAAGTTGACCAAACTATCAGTTTCACTCCAAATCACTAAATCCAATGAAATCTTCATCCTCGGTGTCACTTTTAAACAAGTCCCCCAACTCGGGAGGTCGACGATACGCCGCTTCCTCTTCTACGTCGCTTACATCAGACTCATCGTCGATTTATCAACACAGGCCGAGAGCGACCTCTTGTGGTTTAATGTGAAAATAACATGTGAAATTACATAATCATGTGTTAATAATTCCACACATAAGTCGCTCCAGAGTATAAATCGCACCCCGGGCCAAACTATGAAAAAAAATTGCGACTTATAGTCCGGAAAATACGGTAGAAACAGGGGACTCGTCAAATCCACTCGGACTACAACTGAATAAACGGGATTTTCTGTGTGAAAGCACACGACATTGTCATAGGCGTGTGTCACGTACTCGCGCGAGGGTTATCAGCAGACAAGAATGCGCCTGCCGGTACGATTATTCAAGCCGCACTCTTACTCACGTTGTTCAGGGAAACGGCGGGCCGGTAATGTGGACAGTCATCGCTTGACACGTGATGGAAGTCAACCTTTTGGCATTTGCACATGACAGGCGTGGGGGAATGCGGGCAATCTGCAATGATGGAGTTTCACCACATGAACAAAACTAGCGGCGTCGGGAAAAGAGAGAAAAGCCAACACCGGAGTTCGGCGCTTGCCGAGGTGCGGTCAATGCCCGCTCACAGTATCGGACAACTTCGAGAATACACGGAAAAATGAAGCGGTCGGACCCTCTGAATGGCTCAACCGTGCTCTCGCGCATTTTTAAATATGCTCCCATTCAAGTCGCTTTCACCGGGGATGAAAGTGTGAGCATCATTCAACACTTTGGGAGATTTGACTTTTGCTCCAGCTGCTTTTGAAGTCATCGGTGGCGCTCGGGGCGTCCCGAGGGGTGTACCTGGCGAACGAGGCGGCACGCCTTTGCCGCCATGCACGCGCGCAAGCCGAATGAAATCATGTTGCCATTGATTAAAGGCGGCGTTCGTCACAGCGACAACAGCAGCTGTCTTTAATGGCATTCTCTGCGGCTGCGGTCTTAACCACCCGCTACGCTCCATTACTTCATTCGCCGTCGCCTTTGTAACGGGCTGAGCTTGAGTAGCAAATTCCGCTGTGATTCAAGTTCAATCGGGAACGCTTTTAATTGGAAAGCCTGCGAAGTGAGAAAAAAAATGTCCATTTATCACACGTGCCTTGCAGTTATCTGTGGACCAGACCGGGGTCTCGTCTGCCTTGGGCCCAAGCGGGCTGTGGCTGGCTGACGCGTCTTTCAACCTCGACCCACGATTGGCCGGGCCGCGAAGTTTTGCAAACAGGGCAACACATTTTGTATGCTCAAAATTCTTGCGCCCTCCACAATAACACTCAAACTTATGCTGGCGGGATTTCAAAAGCAGCAGGCAGCCATTTCAGGCTTGAGAGTAATTCAAAGCCAAAACAAAGGCTTAGCTATCAGATCCAAATTCCAGCAGGCCTGTTCAAAAAGCTCCCTCCTCCTCTCGGCAACACTTTCAGCATGCAGGTGCTGCGGTGTCAAAGTTTAGTTCAATGAGAGGCTCTTTTGGGGGGTTTTTTTGCACCAAATTCACCCAGAAAACTCAAGCGCAACAACTATGTCATCTACGCGATTAAAGGAAAGTCTACTGGAAGCGCAAGAGAATGGATCTATGTCTGGAGATGATGCCGAAGCTCGAAGAACTCCACCCGCGACTTCATACAGAAAGAGTTAAAAGGCTGTGCTGCAATGAGAGCTGGTGTTCCGCGAGGATCCTCTTATGGTTGGAGGCTACGATGGATCTGTCGGGGAAACTGCGAGTGGCTGGCAACCACTCCATGGGGTACCCCGCCTCGCGCCCAAAGAGGCTCACGCAAGTGACAGAAAATGGGTGGATGGAAGTCAGACAATAGAAAGCCGAATCGTCCGCGCAAGCTTCTGTTGCTGTTTGGAAACAAGCAGAAACGTACGCTGACAAACGACCGCTAATTCGGCTTGCTCAAGCGCGCAACGGCTCTCCGCCGCCCATCACGATAACCAAAGATACGCGCTACTCACAAATGTGCTCGCGGACAAACCTCAAGAAACACTTTCCGGCGATTCCAAAATATGAAATACTCCACTGTTGGCACTGTAGGGGAATGTAAACTATCAAGCGTTTTGTTTTGTGAAGATCGATCGCCTTGATGCGTGGCCGTGCTCCGGCGTCCGCTCGGCGATTCATATTCATTCGTGGCTGGTCCGGACGCGGATGCAGAAGAGGATCCTAATATGAACAAAACGCAGGCACGCGGCAAAAATGGCATGGCGAGCGGAGTGAGTAGGCGGCTCCACCCCAACGGGGTGGCTGACGACAAACCACCGCTTGACATTTTAACTCGGCACGACATGTCAAATTGTTGACCGACAGCCACATGAATGAGTCCATGAAGACAAAAAGTCTGAACGTTGCGTCTTCATCAAAACGTTGCGGATTGACCTCACTTTGAGGGAGGGTGTCGAAGCCTTCTGCCGTTGCTTTGCCTTTCTGCTTGGTTTCTGGTGCACCAGCTCCTGGACCCTGCGGGGGCCAGGATAAAACCGTACACGCTGCTCCAGTGCCATGATAAAGCCCTCATCTGATCTTAACAGCAGTTGAGGATTTTGGTGTTTTTATGTGCGAGTGGCTGTCAGACAGGCGCTATTAGCGAGTCTTGTCTCATTTCCATATTTGACTGAGTGATTCTGTTTGGGTGCACATTAGCAGCACGTTCACGCCGACGACGGGGCTCGTTTTATGAATAGTCTGAGTCCGTCGGCCCTGAAGGTGTACATTTATTTCTTAACCAAGGACAAAACGACAGCGTGACTTTGGTTGCGTGAATGCATTTTCTTGAGACCAGAAATAAATTGAGCTCTCTCTTTTTTTCCCCTCTTACTCAAAATACCCATGAACACCATTCAGCGAACATCTAAAATACTGTCTGAACAAATCTTTGTGGGTTTTTTCTTTTCTTTTGAATCTGTTTACGGATCCCCAAGGAGAAATTCTATTTCCACAACATCGGCGGATGTGAGAGGCAACGCGACTGTTCCTCGCCCAAAACGCAGTTGGGGATTCAGTGCAATTTTGCTGACTCTTCTCGCTCCACAGCAAGTCCGAAACCTCCCACAAGCCTCCAGCCCAACGCCGAGCTGAGCTGGCGTGCTCGGGAATGTCTCCTCAAACACATTTGACCTTCACACACTCACCAAAGCAGAATTCCCCCCCCCCCCCAACCCCCGTGCCCTCATTTTACAACGATTTCTCTGACATTCCTTGCCCAAAATACACAAAGGATAAACTGATGCGGATTTTGCGAACGCTTCGTTCTCAGACAAACATCGCTAGCTAGGTAAAAGGTTCATTTCCCACTTTAAAGGCAGGCAGGCGCTCCAGACAAAAAGCGCCAGCGGTCTCAGGGTGCCGCTCAGAGGCCTGCGCTTTCGATTCCTGCGCCAACGTGCCACACCCCACCGTGGCACTCATGGCAGCCATGTTGTTCTGACCCCCCCGCACCCCCACCCCCCAAGCTGCTCCCCTGACGGACTCGCAAACAAAACCGGGTTGCTGTAAAACAGATGTCACTGAAATATTGATTCAGGCTGAGCTAAGCGACCCTCTAGTGGCTCAACATCTGCATGACAAGCGTGATGCAGAAACAGATCCGGGGTAGCCTCGGACGGGTTGCACTCCATGTTGGAGACCGTCGTCTGCTGTACGCTGGTGCTTTCTGTCCATTTCTCAAGTTTGGTTTTCCGAGATAACACGGTGTGTCAGACCTGGTCCGTGCTATATGGTCATTGGGAAACTCTGAGAGAGAAGAAAATTGCCTTTGTCCGTCCCTTGAGAGAAGCAGTGGAATGAGATATCCTTCCACGCTCCTCTTAGCGGCTTACAAATGCGGGCGGCTATCGATCAAGCTCCTCTGGAACTGAGACAAGCCGAATGCCCGACTGCCCCCCCCCCCCAAAAAAAATAAAGATCGGAGTGTGCTTGGCCTCAGATGATAGGGAGTGCTAACGGCTACATGGTTACTTCGAGCAAGAGGCGAGGGAGGAAGAAGCGAGTTGGGATCTGGAAAATATCACAGCACACCCGCAGAAAAAAAAAAAAAGAAAAATGGACGAAAGCAAAAGTTCGACCCTGAAACAATGAGAATTCCGATGAATCATAACATGTACTGTCGATACGCGGGCAACTTTCAAGTGCGTGCTTCTGCCCTCTGCACATTTTTTTTTCATAGATTGGTTAGAGGAGGCCGAAATACTGTTTCATGCTTGACCGCAAACCTTTGGTGGACTTGGGGAGTACAGACCACAAAAATGATTTTCTGGCAAGGTCTTTCTTTTCTTTTTCTTTTTTTTTTTAATTCCTTTTGCAAGGCACTGGACTATTCCCAGATTTTTCCTTCACTAAGCATAAACATGGCCACTTGCTTAACAATGCGGAACGCCCCCCCAACTCCCTCAAGTCATTTCCATATCATTAGGTGCAGCTGGGAAAGTCATTTTCAAACCTGATTGAAATTTACATCAGTGATCTAAACAGACAGGAGAAAATGCATATGCAAAAACATCCCGATTAAGTTTAGGGTCAAATTCAACATCAAAGAGAATTACACGTTCTGCTTAAATAAATGCTAACAAACTGGTATAGAGGGGCAAACAAAGAGCATCCGTGTAGTGTTGGCATAAGCCTTCAATTAGTGGCTACTTGACCACAAAGGGCGGAGCAACGCAAGTAGACAGATAATATAAAAACTCACAGGCATATCTTCTTTATCTCTTGCAAAGAACAACGACTATGACTGACATACTGAGGAGTTTTGACCATTTCCATGAATATCCACATGTCCGTACTATACTGCCACCAGCTGGCCACTGAATTATGTGTGTCTGAATAATGTCCACTGAATTGAAACTTTTTTTTTTTTTTACATTTAATTTAATTATCAGCTATTACAGCATGCTTTATATAGTGCTTTGTTTCTTATTAAAAATATTTCAAAATGTGGGTGTGGGTGTTTTTTTTTTTTTTTTGGTGAGGATGGATTGATCATGAATGATCAAGCACGCCGAAATGCTGAATGGCACAAGTCATGCACCTCTCATGCGGGCTAAGCGAGCGTCGCATAAATGCTTGGGGCTGCACGCCATCATCAGCCATCATAATAATAATAATAATAATACATTTTATTTATAAGCGCCTTTCAAGACACCCAAGGACACTTTACAGTAACAAAAAACACAAAACAATACGGGTCATCGACTGACCGACAAGGAGGAAATCAAATAGGATTTTTCTGATGGAGGTTTTCATTATGGCGTCAACAGCGTTGCCGGAGAGCCCCCCCCCCCCCCCCCACCGTTCCCTCCTCCTCCATTCCTTTCTGCCTTCATGGCTTGAGCACATATTTCGTTTTGATTAAGTCGGACACGCTGATTACTCCTAATGAGACAATCCGCTGGCAGCGGGGGGAAAAAATGGCAGTTGATAATGCGAAGCACATTTCGGCTCTTGCCGAGCTGGAGGCCACACTGAAGTGTTTGAATATGACCTGGCTAATATTTTTATGTCACCGTGCAATTGAAGAGCAAGAAGCGATTCGACGATTTTTCTCGTGTGATTATTCAATGCAGTTTCCTCATTTTCACTTCAGTAAATAAAGGACATTGCAAATGTTTTTAGTACGACTGCCTGGCTAGCAAAGGTGAAAAAAGTCGCCGAACACGCGAGGACTTTTGGAAGACTGTACGATGTTCTAGAATGAAAATTGGTGCAATATTTAGCCGTTCATTGGTGTGGTGACGTCCCCCCCCAGAAATGGTTGTGATTAAGATGTGTTCGAATTTGTGTATGAAAATGTTCAATGTAATGTTCAGAGGCGGCCCTCACTGCCGCCATTATGGCAGGTTGAGAGCAGATTTCATTAGCACGGGGAGTTCTCGTGCCTGCAGGCCTCAGATAACAAGAATATAATTGCACATGTGCCTTGCAAGTCACTAAAAACGAAAACGATGAGCGTTCTATGGAAGGCTCTTGGTATTACCGTATTGGTATTTCATCTTCATAGCAACTGCAAGACGTTCAAACCAAGCCTTGCCTTGGCGAATCTGCCCAGCGGGTGAGAGTCCGGAGACGCGCTTTTAGTTTGACTACTCATTTGAAGGTTCTTTGCTGCATTCGCACCTTTCACTGCTGGGGAGGCTTAAAACGTGAGCTTGAAAAAAAAACGTCAACTTTACAAGTCATATAGAAAACTAGTCAAGATTAGAAGTCACTGGACTCACAAAAACAGCGCTGGGGAAATAGTTGCAAGCAAACAGATCGAGATCGGTGACCCGAAGCAGCAGGTTGATATCCTGCGCCCGCTCGCGCATTCACCAAGTTGCTGCGCCGTTGTTGGCTGAGTGACGTCACGAGCCGCGAGCGCAGGAGCGAGAGGGAGGAGAGAGAAAGAAAAAGAGGAGGAGGAGAGTGACGAGAGACACTGTTGGTTGGATGTGCCTGCCCGGCGAGCAGCGGCGGGAGACACCGGACCGGACCGGACCCGAGAGGCTCGCTGGGTTTTGACCGCCGGGATACTCGATCGGGCTCGTCCGCGCCGCAGCCAAAGTAAGTCACGAGTCGGACGAGCCTCGCTCACTGCCAGCGCGAGCGTGGAGGCAAAAGATGAAAAAGTTGTGCTCGCTCCCTGCTTGTTTTTGACGAGCTCGAGCGGTGACCTCATTGGCGGAACCGGGGGAAAGTTCTCTTGCGCAAGTCCGGCGGGGGTGGACGACAGCTGATTTGGTCTTGATTTTCTTTCACGCGCTGTCGAATTGCGGCTTCGCGGTTCGAGTGCTTATTGTGGAAAGCGGTTGAAGCGTATTGCTCTCCCTCTCGCTTCTCTCCGATTGTGTTTTTGTCGAACTTGCAAAGCGAATCTTGTCTGTGTGATCACCCCCCCCCCCCCACCCCACACAAAAAAAGGCTATGCATGCGAGTGCGACGTGCATTGCGTGTCATTTTGCCCCTTGTTATATTTTCCATTTGCGCTAGGCTCGAGGGTGAGCTGGAATTGATCCCAGCCGACATTCGGTCAGGGGAGAGGTGTAAACCCTAGATTGGTCACCGGCCAATCGCGGGGCACATCAAGATAAGCAATCATTTACACTCACGCGCACACATGGGCAATAGAGCCCGAAAGAACACAAGGACTGTCATGCTAGTTTTTTTTTTCAGTTCGGAAAACTAGCACACAAATAATTTCCTTTGTAGAAAACAAAGCAGATCATGATTTGATGTCGCAGTTCGACCAAACGTTCACTTTTCACTGCTGAAAACATATCAAGAAATAATGTATCCCTTGAAAGTACCTCAGATGAAGCTCAAATCAGTATCAGCTGTTTCTGGGCTTTTTCTGACACTTGGCTCTGGCCCAGGCGTGGGAAGCAACAAGAACCCAAGCAAGATGCCGCCACCGCCGCCACGCCGCACCGTTGCTTGGCGTGTTGTTCTTTTGGTGGTGAGCACCAAACAAATTTGGAATTATGACCAACCAGAACACGTTGTCCCACTTGCATAATGGGAGATTTTCGACGATGCAGTTTGAACGCAGCCTCAGCCTGATTTTACCCGTGGCATCGCGATGGGTTCCTTCGGTCCGATCGCCGTTCCCGTTTCCCGTTGCCGGCTGACTTCACCCGTCAACGATCGCACAGTGAGTGATGACATTGTTGGAAAGGAGCCCGCGTTCACCATTTCGTCACTGTCACCCGAAGCTCTGTCGCAACGCCGACGGCGTTCCGCCTGAAGCGGTTCGATGTCGGCCGACTGAAGCCGCCGTTTGTCGAAACGGCAACATGAAAGAGCTTTTAATCCGCTCAGATTTCGCATTCGTTACTTGTGGAAAATTAATACGTCAAGATTAGAGGCGAACTGATTATTGCCTCCGTTGCTTCAAGTCTAATCGTGGTTGATGTCAAATGGCAACCCGCTTTCCCCAAGTTAAACGCCCCGCCCGCGTCTGGCCCAAGTCAAGATAATGAATTTTTGTGCAAATTCTTCGCTTGTCATCTGAATTATGCCGCCTAGCGCCGCCAAATTGTCAGAGGGCGGCGCTGACTCAGCACGGGCCTGTTTGGCCGCTGACATTGTGCTGGAGCTTTGCATGCACGGGCCCTTCTCTGCGCAGCTCTGGGCCGACTCATCGCTTCTGTGTGTGTTGAACAAAGGCCATGTTTAAATGGACCTGCGTGGTGTCATCCGCTAATCCCAGGATGGCGCGCAGTTCATCTTCAAAGGCAATCTGCGGAAACGGTTGCGGCGCAGCGCTGGTGCTTCGTCACAAGAATGACCTCTCAGCTGCGTCTTTTGCGGCCTGGGCTTCGTGTCAGGCTGGCTTTCCTTCCCAAAGCGTGGCTCTTTCCAGAGGGTTTTCGAAACCAAGTGACTGGATGTGACCATTAGAAATGACCTTCCCTCGCCTCCTTTGCTGTTCCACAGGGTTCAATCGTGGGGCCTCCGTTGTTCTCACTGTATCCGCTCCCTTCGGGTTCCATCTTAAGGAAACGGGGTCTTTTCCTTCGACTGCTATTTGGACGGCTGTCAGATCAAAAAAGACGATTTCCACTTTGATCTTTATTCTTTCCATCTAGTTTGTGGCCACATTTACCGCCACCGCTGTCGACGATGCGTTGCGTTGTTCTTTCTGCTGGGTTGTACAGAAAGTGTGTCCATATACAGCATCTTTTCAACGTTTTCGACCGCCAAGCCCCTTTGTTATTCTCTTTGGTGTCACGTCAAGCGGAGTCGCTAAGCGTACTTGCTTTTTACAAGACTGTCACAGATTCGTGTCACTATTTTTATGCTGGCATCTTCACGAGACCTCTTCAAAGTAAATCACTGTTTCAACCTTGTCCAACATGTTGCCCGTTCACTTCCTGTTGCGGCTGCTAACAGACTGCGTTTGATAGCTCGTGGGCTTGATTTGTCAGTTCAAAGGAGCTTGTCTAGTCAGCTGGAAACTCAAGATGACCGCGACCGCCTTATCATCCCCGTAGCGAACCCTTGGGGGTTCATCGGATTATTACTCAGTTTATACCGAAGCATATCCGCATCCTTATTGGCTCGAACTGTTTTCAAGTGTTATTTGATTGGTTAGCCATACGGTGTATTCATGGTACTAACTATCAGAAGGAGCTGCCGCATGCACCTCAAGCTGGACGGTGAAACGCGAGCGAGCGTCTCAATTGTACTTTTTGCGTCGTGCAGTTTCGAGGCTGTTACCTGTTTCGTGAACCTGTTCAGCTTTCACCGGTGCGGGCGGTCGATTGCTAACACACTCAACAGCGGGAAGTAAGACCTTTGCCCGAGGTACGTATTTCCTCTTCTTGCTGACCTTTAAAAAAAAAATGGTTGCACGTGTTTCAGTCGACTGGGCGGGACGAGCTGCCTCGCGGCCTCTCCGGCTTTTGCTGCCTCGCTTTGCCATTTCAGCCACGACGGTGCGTAATTCATCTGTCACGGTTGCCCCTGCAGTCTGGGAGGAGCGGACAGTGATGGATGCAAATCACTTTGCCTGCGAGTCCATCCAACCTCAGCTCAAAACAGGCTTTTTAGATAGCGCTGAATCTTAGTGTGCAATCGTGCCAAGTTAATAACAATCCCCAGGAAATTCCATCTTTATTCACTCGGATAGGAATGACAAAAAGGACATTTTTGAGAAGATTAAACGGTTCATATAACATACCAGCAGATTGGTAGGCTCAAGTTTGTGCATTAAAAAAACAAAAAACAAATCAAAAACAGACAGACTGAGGCCACTTTATCGCAATCCACTCTGAACAGAGCTTGGCGTATGTTAACTGCTACTTTCCAACCAGTGGTGTTTGTTTACCAGCCCTGAAAGCTGTTTTCAAATTCCGGCAGATCATCAACACATGACACTTGTTGGGCATTGTGCAATGATAATGTGGAACTTGATACATTTGTATCAGTTAGATTGAGTCGTTGCTTTGAAGTAGCCGTGGCTCCTCGCGGTTTTACTTGGATGAGAAAATCGAACGCGCCTTCTTTCAAAGTTGAAAGGTCAAAGGAAAGCTACGTAACGGACGGGGACAGCGTGAGCGAACTTTATTTTCGTTAGAAGGGCATCAAGCTCGGCGCTGCAAGGAGCCAGCATCGGCGGGAGACAATGGAAACCTTTTTGTCATAATATCACGACGAAACATCAAAAACGTCAGATGCAATCATTCGTGGCTTTTTGAAGGCACCGACCGGTTAGATCAGTGAGAAGCCAATTTGTGAAGGTGCGCTCCATTTGTTTCCCACCTCGTATGATAAGGATCAGCGCTAGCTAGTTCTTGTGCACACTCTAATGATGTCAAAATAGTCATTGGTGGGCACAAAATAGTAATTAGTGGGCACACAAAGCAGTTTTATTTTCAAATGTCATGTCTGGGGCTGGATAAATAAAGCACGGCCTGATTTGCCTTCAAGTTCATCATCCTGAAGCCTCTTTTCGAGAACGGACTGTGCCGGCTGACATCCTTTCGATATTAGGCCACTCTGTTTTTTTCTGAACTTTGTAATTTTGTGGCAGAGTTCGAAGTAGTAATGAATACGAACTTAAAATGCAGATTACAGACGATGGCATCTCATACCAAAGCATTTCCATAATGGTGTGTTTAGCGGCGACGTGAGACTCGCCGTTGCTTTTTCGAGGAAAAGAAACGTGGTTCATCGTTTACACAAGTGCCCGTACCAAGCAAATTTTGTATTCAGTCGGTTTTTGGCTGCGCCTTTTCAGCCCCATCGTTATTTTGAGCTATTTGTACAAGTGCAAGGCTCCCGACCTCTGCGCTGAACCACTTCATCAAAATGAGCCTCGGGGGAGTCTGAAAATGCGTTTGGCTTGCTTAGTTCCTCGCATGGGCTATTTGTCTGTCCCAAGTGTGACAAAGAAGGATCGCCCCTCGCTAAAATTGTTTTGGCCCGTGTCCCGTACATGCGCGCGAGTGCAAAGCCGGTAAGCTCCAACCGAGGGAAGTGGCAGTATAGATCCGACAAGGCGCCCCCAAGGCGCAAACGTAGGACTTGATCCATCCATAACGTCTTCGGCGTCACCTTCCAAACACTCGGCCGGCACGCGTGTCTTTGACTGTCACAGCTAGCGCGTCAATCGATGCTAACTTGGTCTTGTGGCAAGTGAATGCGCGTTCTTACGAGGAATGAGGCATCCAACAAGAAACGAGGCATCCGAGCAAAGCAAAAGGAAGGCGTTGGCGTGCTGCTCACTTTTAAGGCCACGTTCGCGCAGAACCAACGCAAAGAAGCCTACCTTTCCGCTCAATCAAACCCTCAAACAGCAAAGCAAAAAGTCAGCCGCTCAAGCCAATTCCACTTCAGTGCGTCCGATCGTGGCCTATTTCCCAAAGATGCCTTTCGGCCAAAGGAGCTTCGCAATTCTTTTTAAATCAACATTTGGCCCCGAGGAAAATCATTGACGAGGCAGGTAACGACTCACTGCTGATCAGTGTAATGATTGACGCGAATGACCAATCCTGCTGTCCGCAATCGACAGTGACCGAGTGGACGGCCATTGAAGCAGGAGAAAGAGCCCCAAAAGAAATGATTGACGAAAACTCGGGCCACCGAAAAGCTCTTTTTCTTTCTGTCGACAAAAAGACCGTGTCCGCAGAAAAGAGCATGCCCGCCAAACGGGCGTCACACGGCCAACTCACTTGAAATCACGTTGGGGAAAGTTCAAAAACACGTTTCATTAATCCACACCAAATTCTCCTAACATGATGTAAGCAGGATGTCTGCCATTTTTTTTTATGAAATGAAGACCAAAGTGCTTTCTTTTTAAAAATAAAAAATAAAAAAACGGAGACGATGTCTTCCGTTAATAAAGCTAACTTGAATCATCGCAAACATGCCTTTGTTGTCCGAGCTCATTTGAATTGTTTTGAATTCGGTATTGCTGTACGTCTCCATAGAAGAAGGAAGGTGAGTCCTTTGAGAAATGCCGTTTCATGTGTGACGGCGCAGGCCGTTGTGTCTTTCTTCCTTGTTTTTAATTGACTGTACTGTGATGTACGCACACCGCTTTGAGGCGGATTCAAGCATAGGTCAGCCAAGCTGGGCCGACATAGCTCTCGCCACTCTCGGTGGTTGCCTAGGAAAGAAGGGGCAGGGGGTGGGGGGGGGGGCATTCTTTCCACTCAGAAGATCCTTTTGTCGAACGGAGCTGGCATGAAGGACAGCCTTGTCACGAAAACAATGCGCACTGTGTGCGCTCAACTGTCAGGTCAGTTGGGCCGCACGAAGAAAAACAAAACAAAACACCAAGTTGTGATATTGATGCGATGTGGCCGGATCAATATCAGGTAGCAAGGACGGTCCTCTGTTCCCGCAGAGAAGTTTTCACAAAACTGTCGTTTGATTGTCGGTTTAGCTCGTCACGAAAGGCAGCGCTCTACAAAATGACCTCGGAAACGGTGTCTGATAAAAGAATGTATCGAGGCTAAGAAACCTTAGCCTCGATACATGCCTACAAATCGCTCCTCGGGCTCCAGCCGATGGCTGCGATAACGCCATCGTTGTTTAAAGCGGGAAGGAGACGACGGCAGCGGTGATGCAAGTGTTTTTTTTCCCCCCACCGGTACAACCGCTGTCTGGTGTCATGTGGAGAATGTGCGCTGCCCTCTAAACTGGAGTGATGGGATGTTGTTTTTTTTTTTTTTTCCTGTCGCTTGTATGCTGCGCCTGAAATTGAAAGACAAATCGTCCCGCCAGTGACATTTATGCCTCGGAGGAGAATGGCTTCAGATTGCCACAAGACATTTCCACCACAGACTAATCAGACGGGAAATGCATCACGACCACGCCGGGCTTCTTTTCAGTCTTCTCGGAAACGATGCGGATGGATGGATGGATATTCTTCTGACATTCTATTCTATTCTAATATCAAACAAGCTTGCAAATAGAACCCGTCGTCGCTTTGTTTTGTTTTTTTAAGTTCCTTCGCACCTGCCAGAAGCTGTGAAATACGCGTTTGGATTTGGATGTGAAAGCTCCACCTCGATTTGGGCCAAAAACGAGGCCCATCGAAACCAACGACTTTGTCACAATGATTGAAGTGGCATTTATATTGCGTGTGAATCGGAGGCCATTGCGAGTGTAAATTGTGACGTTGTGTCAACCCCCCAGACAGCTCGAGTTAGCCTCTGTCGGACAACAAATTGGAGAAAGTTGAAGTACAATGATCGAAGCCTTTGAACTCATTCAGTGGCAGCAATTTTCATTCCCTTCCGTGTCGGTTATTACGATGACATGTACCTTACACCCGACCCTCGTGACAGCGTATCTCGAGAGACGGAACGAATACGAGCATTTGAACGGTCGTTCGTCGTAACCGTTTCCAATTAAATGGCCGCCAACTACGATGTAGATTACGGCAATCATGTAGCCAGTCAATCGGGAGCGTCGCTAAGCAACAGCGGGGAATCCCGCGCCGTACGTTTTGTTGGGAAGCAAGGTCGCGGCGGCAGTTCGCTTCCCGCGGTTCGTCGTCACAAAGGCCTTTTTTGCTATTCGGTGGTAAAAATCTGGTCGTTATTATGAAGTTCACATGATCAAGGTGTTCGTTGTCACCAAGTCGGCAAATGGAAAATCAATGACGTGAAATCTGGACTTTGCCATGTGAACGTTATAGCGGTGAATACGAGGGTCCGTGTGGAAAAAAAAAAAGTACAAATACTTAATAGATGTACCTTGGATGAAACAAGAACCCCCCCCCCCCCCCCCCCCGTCTTTGGCATTGAATGAGTTATTCTGGAGTCAGCAGACGGCACTTCCCGATTCAGATTGGCTGGTGCAGAAGCAGACGTGGGAGCAAATCACATTTGCTGTCCCCACAGAAAAAAAATGTCAGCGGTATTTGGCTTTCAGGTGAAATTACACGCCGAGCGCTCAATGCACCTTAACCTTGACAGGTCAACTTCATTTGACCTTCTCCAAGCTCCGTTTAACGTTGCATCTGACTAACCCGAACAAAGCAGACGTTGTTTTTTGCAAGGATCAGCCAATGTTTGATTGGAGGCTCCAAAGTCCAATTTTTAGGTGACTCAAGTGAACGGACCGAAACTGGCACATTGACACGGAGTGACTCTTTTTCCTGGCTGGTTAGCGAGCAAAACCAGACTTGACACTTGGGAAGATGACATGACAATTGACGTGCTTTTTTGCTGCCACTTTTTGATGCTATCGGTTGTGACCGCTGGTTCCTGGCCAAGCATGGGGAAGAGAACAAATGAGATGAGAGGTGTCGAAGCAACTTGTGAAAACACTTTGATTTCCTCTCAGCGGAGCGCAACCCTCACGGCCGTCGACCACTTTGCCTACAGCCAACCAACGTGCCTCGTGCCAACTCGCGTCCTTATCTGCTAGAATCCAACGGGCATCTGGCCCTGCCATTTGACTGAGCTGCATCCGCCCCAATTTTGCATGTTAACATCCTGGTGGCCGCTTTGAGTCACGTTGTGGAAAGCCCATTGAAGGTACCGCATAATAATAATAATAATAATAATAAATCACAATGTCCCAGTCGTGGACAGGCCGGCGGGCGACTCGTGCGGTCCCGGCGGGCTCACTGTGCAGCGTCAATGCAGCGCACCTATCTCGCGCTTTCTGTTCTTTCCCCTGCGGATTTGAATCCGGCGCCTTGGGAGGAGAGGGAACATCTAAAACATGCAGGCCCTGGACGCGATCCCTGAGCGACACCATCCGGCGGCCAAAATTCAAAACGATTCCTCTTCACGTTGTTCGTGTCGATTACATTGATTTTGGTGTTTGTTAGTTTTTTTTACTTACGTTTTATTTGCATGCATTCATAGCAAGTGGATCGAAAGGGAGAACGAGATGGATTTCCAAAGGCATTTTTCATTTGCAATGGAACCGAGAGGGCACAATGTGAATGCGGCTCCTGAATCCACTGTAAATCTCGTTGCAATAACGACCCGACGCCATTGTATCGTAAAACATGCCACTGTGTGGCTCCGCAGACGAGGGAGAAAGCCATACGGCCGGGACTTTTAAGCTAATTTATTTTGGACCCGATTCCCTTGCGAGAGCGTTGCTGTGAAACGCAGCGTTGCGTTCGTCTGACCTCTGATGAGCGGATCTTTTTATGTCCCCCAGGTTCCCGTTGCTAAGAGACTTGAGCTGAAAACAGATGAATTTAAAAAAGAAAAAAAATTGTGAATTCACATTAGCCGTGCGCGGGTTGTGCAAGCGGGGGAACGCTACGTCCTGATGCCCTCCTTCATTCTTTTTGTACCTTTTGATGTTTCCTTTGCTTGTCGCTTTTGATTATCTACTACAAAAAAAAACAGCATATTGCGTCCAATTGACAAACTGTTGATTTGAGCGGTGGAAAACTCTGACTACTGAATAATTTCATTTCATCATATTTTGATGGAGAAGACAGCAAACAGAGGCTCTCTCAGCAAACTTAAAATCAAAGGGGGACGTTGCCCGCACAAATCGCCTAGCTCCGCCTCTGGTTGTCAAGCATCAAGTTATTCGGCGAGCTCTTACCCTTCGTTCTCTTTTATCACTGATTGTTTGAGGGATCAAACGATGGCTTCTTTGGCGTGTTTCATATTGGGGCTAGCTGGGTCGTATACAACGCGCATGCATTTTTTCCCGTGCCCACCAACACGTGCGCAGGCCCAGCAAGAAGTTCAAATAATTGGCGCTGGAATTTGTGTAAACATGGCAAAATCAAAGGTCCCCAGCTGATCTGTGAGGCTGTTTGAAAAGAAACATTTCGGTACATATTCATCAGGAGTCTTTTGAAATTGTGCGTCCTTCACAATCAAAATCGTAATCAAAGCGTTTCATGCAACAAACCAATTGGCACGTCTCCTGATCATGTTAGTTCAGCGGATGGAAAAAAAAAAAAAGAGTTTAGTTAAAATAACTCGTGGTGGCTTTTGCACAAAGCAGCGTTCAAACGCTGTCTGGACGTCAGCTGTCAACCAAAGTCTCCAATAACCCCACTAAAAGTCATTCAATGGACTTTATTTTGGGGGGGGGGGACCAAAAAAAACAACAAAACTGGCCTTTGGCAATGCTGAGTGTCCCCCACCGCATAAAACAAATGAGGTGTGCCTTTTGACTGCGTGCTAAGGAGCTGGCCTCGCCACAGCTGCGCAAACACGTTTCAAATGGGCAATAATAGCCCATTCAAATGAAATGCTTCCTCGTGCAGAAATCAATGTCAAGCGTGCCAAGCAAAGCGCGCCGACGCCCGATCCCAAAGCCCCGCCCAAGAACTGCGTTGCAAAGTACTTGCCGCTGGTGTTTCTCACGCGTTGATTGGACGCCATCCTCTCACATTCCGTTTCCAAAATATGGTCCGGGGGCCATTTGCGGACCGTCGAACTTTTTTCAGCGGCCCGCGATGTGAACCCCCCCCCCACCACCACCACCCCCACCCCAAAAAAGACATTTGACATAGGCTGCAAGGTTAATTAAAAAAAGTGAAGGTGGCTGAGTGAGAAGGGAGGATGGTCAAACTTGAAAATGGACGGCTGGATGGAAGGACAACGGACAGCCGGGTTGAGATGCAATTTGTGTCCTTGTTGTTTGTGTCACAAAGGAGGTCATGTTAAAAAAAGAAAAAAAATAGCTCATCGTTGCAATGATGGGCCAAAAGCAAGTTGATTGAATGTGATCATCACTCCTAACATGTTTGGGATGGTGCAAAAGATCTTGACAAAGAGCTGCTGCCGTGGAGTGGAAAGAGGAATCACTCTTGGGAACAAAACCAAAAAAAGTCAGAGCGCAACCTTTGGCACGTTGGCTTTTATAGGTCAGGTCTCAGTGAAAGGGGGTCTCTTTTTCGCACATGCGGAACTCCACAAGAATTCTGGAGCGAGAGTGGGCGGAGGAAGCGGAACGCAAAGTATCGCGTGTCTGGCCAAACGTTTCTTGTTGAGTTTGCAAAGCCCGTCCCGTCCCGTCGGCTGCCCTGCGCCGCCGTCCTTCTCGCGCCGGCATCTGGCCAACAGCTGAAAGGCATTAGCTTCGCTTCCTCTGCGCTCCTCCGCCCGCGTTTCCAGGCACGTAAGTTGCTTCGAGCTTCGCCGGCTTGTTTGTTGTTTGCCAGCATCGGTGCCGTCTGCGTCTCCGTCACGTTTCCATCGGTCAGGTGCTGCGTGTGACCTGGTGCCGGTGTCTTTGTAGACATCCCGTCCTGTCGAGAGAAAGTCACGTTCTTCTCCGAACCAGTCGCGTTCCTTCGGCGAGAACGGAAAACAAAAAGGACCTTTGTTGACTTGGTTTTTTGTCCCCCTCCCCGCTTAGAATGAGGTCATAACCTCAGCGCACGCTGTTGATGTTTGGACGTCCTGTTAGTGGGCGGGATCTCCTCCAGATTGCAAACGTTGGACTCACCGGAGTTGAATTGTTGGACTTTTCCTTTGTTTTGTTGTTGTTGACATATCAGTCATGTTGGGAGTGTGAAAGTGATTCATGATTTGTCATAGTTTTGCGGTTAACCCCGATGGCACATTTCATGTACGAGTGGATGTCACGGTAGGCGCAGAGCCGCCACGAAGCGGCGCCGAATGCCGTCCACCCAGTTCAACGCTGCAATTTTCTTCAGCGGATTCAGAAGAATCAAAGTCATTCCCACAATTTTCCAGAGTCGCTCCTGACGGGAGGTCCGTCCGTCCGTCCGTCACCGACGACGCCTGTTTTGCCGGCGCAAAAGAAATCATCAGCTGCCGCGCGCAGAGGCGAAAGCTTGTCTGTGAAGCGGGTCCGCTGGCACCCATCCGTCCATTTTCTCATCGGCTTCTCCTCACAGGGGTCGCGGGGCGAGCCGAAGCCCATCCCTTCTATCTTTGGGCAGTAGGCGGAGGACGCTCTCGCTTGCGGCCTCCCCTGGAAGGGGATTGATTTCGGTTTTTTTCCCCTCTGACAGCTTATTAGGGTGAAAACTAAATCAGAAAAGAGGATGGACAATGTAGTTCAAAAAATAAAGAAACGTCCATCGGCGATCTGGCGTCTAGCACTCGAGAGCACGTGGAGGGTGCAGGGGACAGCCCGCTCAAGTCACGTCTGTTCCGAACATGCAGATGGGGGATTATTCTGAACACCAAAACGGGAAAAGCAGATGTTGATCCAACTTGACAGTACTGCACCGTCCATACCTCGAGGCCGCAGGGACACTTGAATATCCGTTTTCGGGATCGGCAATGACTGGCACGGATCCAAGATCTTTCAGCCGAGCAAAGTCCGTCGGCGCGCCGCTTTCTTTGGGCTGACCCGTCCTTGCCGAATGCCTCCAAGGAGCAAGAGGGATCCGGAAACGGCGACAGGGACGGGCAGCCCGCTTTGTCTTCAACCTCGGTCGTGCGCGTGAAACATCCCGACAGCTCCAATCCTGGATTGATAAACCAGTCTCGAGACAAACGAGCATCTGACTGGGGAGCCCAAAATGAATCCCTCACTCCCAGAATTGGAATTGGTGGGGGATAAATCCAGATTTTTAGCTTTGCGAATGATTTATGAGCGCCCTAAGTGGAGTACTTCGAGCAAAGGCTGAACGCAAACGGCGTGTTGGCAGAATGTGGCCTGGCCAAGAACCAAGCGAGTCAAGCTGGAACTTTGCTGCGGTCGCGAAACGCGGCGACCGGCCCTCTCGAAAGTTGGCAGAGGAGTTTCAAGTCTGCGAGTGTGTGTCTGCGAACGTGTCGGGGGGCGGCGGGGGTCACCGGACAGGATACCCTGAAAGCAGACCAAACATTGCGGCTGCCGCTCATGCCAAGTGCAATCACAGCCCGCCGCCACGAGAAGCTTCTCGCTTCCCCGTTTGTGTGCCGCCAATGCGAGGAACGGCTCGGCGTTTCTTTTCGCTTTCGCAGGTTGCTTCGAGGTCAAGTGTGAAGTCAATTTGGCCAACCATCTTTTGAGTAATACTTTTCGGTTTTTTTACACAAGCCACCCATCGTTAGACCAACCAAAGGAAAATGTATTTGTTCGGCAATCTCATTTTGTCGACCCATTTTTACATCTGCTCATGGTCATACTGTTTTATTCATGGTAGTTGGGGGCCATTTTATTGGAAATGGTTTCGACAAACAACTGTAATAAGAGACAGGTTCGTGATGTCCCTCGAGGTATATGGAAGTATGATTTTCGGTAAGCAGGATATGACCGAGTTGGCCCTTTCGGACTTTTTCCCGGTAAATTGGACCCGCTAATAACTAAGACTGCGCCTGATAAATTGGAAATGCCAGTCAATGCTGAACACATTTGCATTTTTTTCTTTTTGAAATTGCCAGGGCAAAAGCTCATTTGTTTGCAGCAGCGCGCGCTCAGATCGGCGTGACGCGGCCGGCTCGGAATATTTCCCCGCAGTCAAAGGATCGACAACATTGATCGTAGGCGACACGCGGCGGCTGACGGCCACCCGACCTCGTCCTGCGCACTTGGTCGCTGCAGTCGCAGAGATTATGGAGCCGTCGTGATAATTGATGGCAAGATCTGAAATGGTTTGATTGGAAGAGACGCCACGTCGACGGACATTTGTTGTGACTGGAAGGAAGTGCTGCGAGGTGGAGGACTTGGGCAGTCGCAGACTTGGGATCGCATCCAAAGAACATCACCGTCTACATTTATGACGCAGGAGTTCTGAAGTGCCACCTTTATATCTTTTATTTTTAAGTGAGGGTTAGGCCAACCCTTACCCTGATTTCAAGGGAATTTTCGGGGGTTGTGTTCAGGATGTCAAACACATTCATCCTTAGCGGGACAACCAAAAGTCTCAAAGAAGGAACCAAGCTTCCTTTTGCGCAGTCTCATCAGCATCAACTTTCTATTTTCGGGGGCAGCAAAGTGCTAGTACATGCACCCCCCCCCCCCCCGCCACCACCACCACTCTGTTTTAAAATGATGTTTAAATATGAGGCGGGCCAGTGGTAAATGTAAAAGGCCCTGAGAGGAAGAGCGGGCTTGCGCTCCTGTTAGATGGGAAAGCTGACAAACTAACGTTTGAGCTTGATGTGTTTCCCTTCCGCTCTCCTCTGCTAGGAGGAAGATCTGAATCCATCCGGAAAGGAACCGCGGCGCGCACTTTCCAAGATGAATCGTGCCTTCAACAGGAAAAAAGGTGAGTGGCCACGGCCAGCCAAGTTTGAAACGCACTCGCTCGTCTCAAATGAATCTCACATGGCCAACTTTGGAAATTGGTTGCATTACAAAACCTCGTTGAACAATTCATTTTGCTTGCCTCATAGCGTGACTCACAATTGAGACCAAACCAAAGATAGCAGCCGAAATGATCAAGCAACATAAAAAGTATTCGCGCAAGGAAAACAAAGCGGGCACCGAGGGAAAAAACCCCATCAGGGCTGATTCTGAGTCACGCAGTTTCGAGGTGACCCTGCCCAAGGGCACAGCCAAGGAAAATTGGGGGACTCCACTTTGGGCAAAACAGCTTGATGCGTTTACCACCATCTGCTCCTCAGCTGGAACTCATCAGGCCAGGAGGATTTTTGGAGAGTGTTGTCGAAATTGCGCAGGGCCCAGGTGGACCGCCAGGTTATAATGATGTTTTGGGTGTCAGGATTCACACCTCCCACCCAAGTTTCCCCATTCCTCATCGACATAATGAGTTTGCAAGTTTTCATCAGCGCCATTTTGTACCTGCCCGTACTTTGTCAGAACTCACATATGGGCGCTTCCAACAGGAGGGTCAAACGCTGAGCCACTTTGAAAGCCCCCCCCCCCCCACCCTTCCCTTTCCCGGCTTTGCAATCAGTCACCAGATTTCACTGCTTACAGTTTTGCGCGTATACTGTCGAGATAAAAGAAAGAACTTGGCTGAGATTTGCGCCGTCATTTGCGTAGTTTGAGTGGCGGTGTCAGAATGCCGAAGGGACGCTGGCAACCGGGGCTGCCATTTTCTTCTTTTGCTGTACACGACTGCCCGGTTAAAGCAAGTCGTTTTGTACGGCAAGCGATGACGCAACATGGTTAACGATTCAGCGTTATTATCTTGGCTGCCTTTCTAAATGAAGAGGTGTGCGCTTGGACTAAAAGTAACCGTCCCCACAAAAAATGTGAACTTAACCGACCGTCGTGACCGAAGCGGCCCCAACAGTAGCCGCGTGTGTGGCATCACTGAGACTACAATTAGTTGCCCGGAACGAAGGGCAGATAGTAATTCAGGAAGCCGAATGCCAGGGCACAATGGGAGGTCAGTGAGTCTGGAACAAAAATAAAAACGAAGACTTCAACCCCGGGAACCACACTGAGGAAACAAAGGATCCGCACGGGAGTCCGACCGAAACAGCAAATTGCCGCAAACAGAACACAAACTCGTAATAACGTCGAAGACAAAGCAGATGAGTGGATAGAACCATTTCTCAGCTCTGTTGGTTGGCGTGCGAGAGGAGACAGCGTCGTCGATGCGTGAGTGCGTCCCTGCTGCCCTCTTCTCTTGATTGCTACACAGTACTTGGCCTTTACCCAAGATGGAAGTCAACGAGGAAAAACACATGGAGTCCCACTGTGACCTTCTTTCCTTTTTTTTTTTTTTTTTAAACGGTCTTGTTTGGCTGCTTAGTCATGCCTGGGGTGGATCGGTGTGCCTTTTTACATGCCGCAACAGGAGGAAGACGTATCGAAAGAAAGGCCTCCGTGCCATCGAGTATTCAAAGGTCTGGATAATGGCTGGCCCTGGCGTCCAACCAGCACCAAGTTTTCTTTGGGGTGGAAAAGGGGTATCGGAGGCCATTCATCTGCATTTTGCCGACTTGGATTGGCGAGGACAATAATGTTGCAATTTTCAGATTGCCATTGTGCTTTGACGTCAGCTAAACGGTTGCCAATGTCAACTCCGCATGTGTTTTTGTGTTCAGAAAAATCATGGATGCACACACCCGAGGCGCTGGCCAAGCATTACATAGCCTACAACGCCAAGGTACGTCTCACACCTACTTGTGTTCCTTTTACACGGCACGCAAACATGAAATAAAAAAAACAAAACGACAATAATTTGCTTACATTTCACAACTTCAAACTGAGATTTGGACAAAGTTTCGAGTCGGTCTGGAGTAAACTGATCTCCCGTCCCTTCACAAGGCATTTTTCACGGTGACGCTACAAACTTTGACTCCGATAAAAGTTTTGACAACAAATATTTATTTCCACAAAAAAATAGCGCAAGACGTACAAAGTACAAGTCATGACGCCCGTTACAATAAATCAGGATAAAACGAGAGGAACCAAAAACGCTTGCAAAAGGCAAAAATAGATCAATGAAACTAGCCTGTCTCAAAAGGACAAGAGGACCCAAAACACATAACCAAGGACAATACCAGAAACCAAAACACGTCTTTCATGAGAGTTGTTAGTGGAAGTGACAGTATTTTTGCCACAGGTGCATGCCCATGCGCACTATTGAAGCGCTGTCTAAAGTGTTTTGAGCTGTATTTTTATCGTATTATTGTGGGTGTTGTCAATTTCACAGAAAGATGTGGGCGGTTGAATGTACTCCATTTTATTTTGGTTGCACGTCATAAAATCAGTGGATCCAGGACAAAACATCGAACTTAAAAATATATATATATATATATCCACAGCACGTGTTTCAGTACACTCACATGTTTTTGCCGCCCCCCCCCCCCCCCGTGAACAAATCACTCGCTCGTGGCTACGAGATGGCAAAATGTCGCTCCTGCTTCAATTGCTGATGATTCTAAAAGGGACCAGAGGACATCATAAAACGCTCGCAATTAAGCAGCGCGAAGGCCATGAAGACATTTTAATGGGCCGTTAAATAATTTCCACCTCATTGGTGCGTTGATAGCAGGCGATCGCGAGCTGTTGGCCGTGACGATGTGCAGTGAGGGACGCTCTTTTTTTTTTTTTTTGCTGCTGAATGAGTCAGTGACGGACGGATGAGCCTCTCGTCTAGGTTTGCCCCCCCCTTGAACCAGCCTCAGTTGTCGACAGCCGCCGCTTCTCCTTTTCTATTCTGGGCATTTGTCGTAGCTTCCTGCCATTTCTTTTTCTTGATTTGTGCACCGCGTGTGGTTTGTGTGGATAAAAAGTCTTTGCAGGAACATGTTCCCAATGCGCGTTTATGACGTGGCCGGTTTAATTCGATCTCTTAGACCAGGGGTGTCAAACTCAATTTTGGCGTGGGCCACATTGTAGATACCGTTTCCCTTCGAGGGCCGTTATGACTGAAACCAAACAAAAAAGTCAATAATAACGATTTATTACTTGTTACTGAAATGAGAGGTTTGGTTACTAGAAAATGCTGACAATATGTCTCTTATTTATTACATATGAGAACTTCCGTATGGATTTTAGCAAGCATCATGCAAGTTGACATGCTTGATTTGCTACCGCGGGCCACATAAAATGACGTGGCGGGCCGGATCTGGCCCTCGGGCCTTGAGTTTGACACGTGTGTCTTCGACCGTGGCCTCTGGCAAGAATGAGGAATTACTGTCGGAATGAAAACAACACGCGTTTGGCAAGGGTATGGAGGCATCTTTTTCTCGCGTGAAATGAGGCACGCAAGACGAGAATCCGCATCAAGACTGTGTGGCTCCATGCCTCATGAGCGCAGGATCATGAGTTGGCAAGCCGAGCAGCAAACAAAACCAAGCCCCCTCATGATTCACGCGGATTGCGAAGCACGGACCCGAGCAATCAACGTCTGCTCAAGTCGTGGAGACGTGCGAGTTTCCTTAACGGGCCGACGCCGGCGTTTATGATGCCTGATATTGGAAGGGAGCGAGCGGTTGGGCTCGAGTGTTTGCTGCTTCCCCTGCCCCCGTATGTTACGTGGCTCCATCTGTTGGAGAATGATTGAACTGCTGCAGAAGTTTCTCTTTGGTCTCTTTCGCGCTTCGGGAAGCGGCCGTAGGCCATCTGCGAGGGGCAAATTCAACTGCGAGATGTTTTCCAAGCGGCGCGTCGAAAATGAGATCCGGTTAAAAGCCGAGCCTCGAGGACAGGACGAATGCGACTGCCGCTCGTGTCTGTGCTCGCATCCCCCCTGCCCTTCATTTTCTTCCTCATTTGGGTCGCGGGTGAGTTTGAAGGTGCTGGCTAACGTTGGGCGACAAGCGCCGTCACTCGCCCTCTTTGACAGCCGGACAACAGAGCATCCGGATACAAAAGTATACGGGGAAGCGGCGCAGAGAGTTGAGGTCGCAGGCGGACACTTCAGGACAGAAAACTTTGAAAGTTTGGGTTTGAAATGGATCGTTGGTGACACCGGCTCCGGCCCACCTCGTCCAAAATGCTCATGTAAAATTCAACTGGCTCTTCATCACACGCGGCGATAATTCAAATGATCCGGAAAAAGAAAGCAGAGATGTTTTTCCATTTATGACTTCATGAACGTCTTGTAAACGGGACCGTTTGGGTTTAAGCGTAACTGGGGGGGTGGGTGGTGGTTAATGTGACATGTGTTGTCTTCCAGTTTCTTGGTAACACTGAAGTGGAGACCCCAAAAGGAACGGAGGTTGTCAAGGATGCCGTGAGAAAGCTCAAGGTAAAAGCGCAAACTCCAGACCAGAAGAAAAGTATCCGGATGCAATGAAAGCTAAGATCAAGATTAAAAACTCAGAGCAGACGCTTGCCGTAATAAATATTAGCCCGTCAGCCGCTGGCAAGGTGCCTTTGCACTTTAACTCGCAGCCACGGATGATATTTCGCAACTCGATAAAAGTCATGATTTATCTACCGTCAAACTGTTTTCACATTCTCAACTTGAATCCCAAAGTGATTTTAAAAAGTTACGGTGCACACGGTCGAGGCAACCGATCCAACGGGTGAAGCTACGGGGCTACGTGCCCGACGGAAAAACGTTTTGTAGCGCTTATCTCACTGCTCGGCATGCTTTTGTCCGGACGGTAGAGAAGAAGCTTGCCGTTCTCTTCCGGAGTGCACACTCAAACTCGGCGTCGTTTCATTCACGCTGTCGTTCGTGTACAACGGGAAGGTGTGAACCAGCTGTTCCGAGGGCCGTGACAACCAATTTGACCGTCTTATTTCCACCGCTGCTCGTTATAGCCGACGAGCTAACGCGGGTCATTCACCTCTTTAAAGTTTCAGAGGCACATCAAGAAGTCAGAGGGACAGAAAACCCCAAAGGTCGAGTTGCAGATTTCCATTTACGGCGTGAAAATTCTCGATCCCAAGACAAAAGTAAGTGCTTGAACGTGGATTTAATCTCGCCGTTGTACTTGTCTTGTTTCGGTGTTACACTTTGCAATGCGAGCCCGAAGATCCTTTTGCATCAGTTGAGGTTGAAGGAAATCCTCCTCCTCGAAAGCAGTTCTTCATCAGAAGACTGCGTTCTGACGCAGCCCTGACCGTACCGCTCCATAGTCGCCTAATCTGTGAAAGACTTGCAATAGTTGGGCCTTTCTTGGCTTGGATTGGAGATATAGTCGCGTGGCCCTCTTTGCTAACTTGTAACCCCTTGCGATCCGTTTTTCCAGGACGTGCAGCACAACTGTCAGTTACACAGAATATCCTTCTGTGCGGATGACAAAACAGATAAACGGATCTTCACCTTCATTTGCAAGGACTCCGAGTCCAACAAACACCTGTGCTACGTGTTTGACAGTGAAAAGTGTGTAAGTGGCCGAGCTGTTGCCGAGCGGACGTCTTCGCTTCTTGCCCGATTGCCCGTCGACATTTAGTTGAATATCACAGTGCGGCGTTGCAGGCCGAGGAGATCACGCTGACCATCGGCCAGGCCTTCGACTTGGCCTACAAGAAGTTCCTGGAGTCGGGAGGCAAAGACGTGGAGACCAGGAAGCAGATCGGAAGTCTGCAGAAGAGAGTGCGTCTCCCGTCGCCGTTCTTTCCGCTCCTTTGCCGTTCTCAATGAGCCCCGTTGACTTTGATGTGCGAGTCCATGCGCGAGGGCGAGGCGCCATGCCAGTCCACTGTTTCGTTAGCTCGTTTGGCGGCTCAAACATCATCCGTGGAGAAATGAAATGCGGTGTAGCGCGGCGCCATTTGTCGCCATTCAACTCATTCACTCCCAAAGACGTTTGGAAACGTCTTTTCAGACTTGGTCTAGAATTGGCTGCTACTGAATGAGTTTAAAGAGTCGAGTTTGTCGTTCTGTCTCAACTATTTTCTACAGATGATTTGGTTGGGCACCGGGATTCCTGGCAGCGCCGCCCGCCTGTTGATGTACGTTGTGCTTTTCATGCAGATTCAAGAGCTGGAAACAGAAAATTCTGAGTTGAAGCAGCAGCTCCAAGATCTGGAACAGCAGTTGATGACACACGTGCCCCCAGTAAGGACATCGCCGCCGACTTGGGTTGCAGAAAGCAAAGTTCACGTGACTCCCGTCTGGCGTCCGGCGATGTTTTTGCATCTCCCGACTAATCCGACGTTGCGTCTGCCGTCTTCTCTCTCAGCCGTTCTATCTCAACGAAGCTAACGACGCGTACGCGCTGCGAAGGCCTTCTTCTCTCTTCTGGTGTCACGACCTCAACTCCTGTCTGGAGATCTCCTCTGTCACCCTCACGCCTATGAGCTCGCCAGAGTCCAACCTGTCTGCCGGCCTCCTAACCCCGCCGCCTGCCAAATGCACTTTCCTTCCTCCTAAAGCGCCCGAGGGATGCGGCGTCCCCCGACCTCGCGTAAAGCCGGCCCTCGATTCTCGCGGTTTCGCCCTCACGCCTTCCCCGCCTTCGATCGCGATCTCGATTGATGGGCTGACACTTGTCTCCGCCACTTTCGACAGACGGGGAGCGTCTCGGTGCAAGCGCAGTCGACAGACGTTTTCGACATGGTGCCCTTCTCCCCGGGGACCGCGCTGGTGCCCACGCAAGCCAGCAACGGCTGCCCGGTACCTCCAACCGCACTGCCGCCAAACATAGGTGCCCACGTGCTTCCTTGTTGTGTGTGTGTGTGTGTGTGTGTGTGTGTGTGTGTTGTTTTTTTTCAAGTTCACGTTGCAGTGGGTGAATGTGTCCGTGTATCAAGTCGCAGTGTTGTCTGAAGGGAAAGACCTGTTTGGGGCGGAGCCATTTGATCCCTTCACCTGTGGGTCAGCTGACTTCCCTCCAGATATTCAGTCGAAGCTGGATGAAATGCAGGTGAGCGGCAATATTGACGCAAGCTACTTTGTTGAAACGAGAATACAGTGAGAGCGTGTCGCTCTTTCCTAACACCCTTTTATGCCACAAGATTGGGCCAACTCGAAAAACAATTGGGCTCCAGGGGAAATGCTAAAATCATAATAGTTTGAGATGTATTTAGTGCTCGAACCATTAGCATTGACTTCAGTCACTCAATTAGTCCGCCCAGTTTAGTGTCGATGTGTTAAACGGGTGAGCAGAGATGGATTTTGTTCTTCTCAAGTTTACTATCCAGCTCAAGGTCTGGGGTCCACCCAAGATGTTCTGCTTCAAAGCAAAATGGCCAACTTCCTGTTCAATTTCAGAAGCGCCCCCCTGCACATCCGAGAAACGCCACTTTTATTTGTAGACATTTGCTCGTCAGAATCAGATCATTTCCATGCGTTGTTTATATCCCCAATCTGGAACTTATCAGGGAGAAATATAATAACAAGCACAGAAATGTTGAAACGATAAACGCAGCACTGGAGCGGATTTCAGGGAAGCAAAACGAGCGCACGATTCATGGAACGACGGTGAAGGGCGGCCACATTCAAAGCAGCTGCCAGCAACGCGCACTGAGCTCAACCGGGCCGTTTTTCTCGCCCTTTTTTTTGCTGGCTGCTCTTCGGTGATTGGCTGTCAGGCTAAGTAACCGACCCACCAACCATATTTAGCTCGTGATCGGCCAGAACTCTTGTCCAATCCAAGCGGCACACAAACCAAACGGCCATCCGCTTCCCGAGCCGAAAATTGCTTTCATGTCGACAATTTCCACGAGGTGGCGACATTTGACCACTTTTCTTCCCAAGGCAGCCTTTCCTCTGAACACTCGTTTCCTCATTCTTTTGACTTTTGACCGTTTTTACGACGTTTAAACATTTGTCTTTGTCTTCTTTGCTTGCAGTGTCAAAGATGGTTTGTACTCTTCTCTCTTTGCCTTCGTGTCATCTGCGTTCTCTTTTTTTGTACGCGATGCTTGACGGCCGCACAATGTGACCGTTGCACTTTCAATGCAGGGCTTCTCTCGGGACACCTTACATTGGAGGACTTTTTATTTTAACGAGCACGCCCTCGAAATACTAACTCCCATCTGTCTCGTTATATGCCATAGGAAGGAAAAAGTTGCCCATTTACAAGACAAAAAGGCCAAACGTTCAGATAACATACTGATTTGGGTGAATATAGAATGTATTTTTTTTTAAAGAAAAAGTTGTACTCTCACGAGAATAAAGTATTCTTCCAAGATGAAATCGTCATGTGATATTTGAGTCAAACTACTATTTGTATTATTTTTAATATTATAAAGTCTTTTGTTGGCCTTGTTTTGTTACTATTAGGTGTTTAATATATTCACCCTGAAACGTATGTTTTAGGTTGTGAAATAACTTGACAGGAGGACCAGATTCAGAGTAACAACGAGTCAATCTTTTACGGTGTCTCTCCCAGGCAGACCCGGTACATCACATGGGACAAATAAAGGAGATCTTATCTTATCTTATGACTATTCTATCCGGGTCCCTTACACTATGGGTGCCCTATTAGCTCACGACCAAGAGGGGGCAGTGTTGGTGTTTTATTTTTATTTTTTACCCATTCGCATTATTGCCATATCTGAAAAACAAACGTAACCGAGGGCTTGATTCTTCCTGCATGAAGACAGTATTTACTTTTCCAGTTTCTGCTAGCTGCATCTTTCATTTGAATGCATGATTAAGTCGTACAGACTTTTTTTTTGTCAAGTCATTCCCGTGTTATTTCAGTTCCATTTGCATGAGCCCAAACGTTCTTTCCATCCCGTGACACACGTCCATGTGTATTACAGGAGGGGTTCAAAATGGGACTGACCCTAGAGGGCGCCGTCTTCTCTCCGGACCCGCTCGATGGCCGCTGCTGATTGCCCCGGAAGAGGGTTTGGGTTTTTTTTGGTCATTTTCTTTGAGCCCGTTTATACGATTTTTGTACAAGTGCTAAAATCCACTCCCATGTTCGAGTGGGGATGTCACCCTTTTTTGTTTGCCCCCCCCCCCCACCATCTTGAAATTTCTATATGCATTTACATTTACATTGTTTTGTTGTGTTCAAATTTTTCAGGTCCCCAGCATTGTGGGAAGAGACATATTTTTCTAAAAACTGGAAAGGATAGTTTTGACGACATTTGCTTTTGTACAGTGCATGAGAGTTGTGCGGGGGTCATTATGTCACACGGTACACTCACTTTTGAAGTTAGACATCATTTCAATTGTGTTTTCCAAATGCCAGCTATGAAATACGTGGAATGCAGTGGCGGGCCGTGCATTTCAACCTTAGGCCTTCAGTGACGTCACATACATGAACACAATATAGTCTCGTCAGGCAGCACTTCATTTCAGGAGCATATAAAACCATCAAGTATGCATTCACAAGTAAGAGCAGGAAACTAAATTGACAGATATTGTCAAAAATAAAAAGATTTTAAAAAATACTAAATAAAATGCCACCCAAATGACGCTGTGTGATCATAAACAAGTCTGTCCAATACATTGCGCAATGTCGCAGTTTCATATGAGACACCAAACACACAATAACAAAACAAACTATTCTTTGAAAATAAAATCAACAGATCATTTGCATTTTGAGAATAGGCTGTACAACAGCAAATAACTGAAAATGTTGAGCAGCTGAGATTGAACGAATTTTAGTGCAGGAAGCTGACTACAATGCGCCATTATAAGTTGCAGGTGAGCTGATTTATGTGATACATTTTTGTATCTTTGTCATTTTATTTGGTGACCATTAATACTAACGAAATAAAATAACGAGAAGAAATGTAAAATAAAATTCATTTACTCACCAATGTAGTGCCTGTTCACTGAGCTGCAGATCTACGCGAGTGTCCCCAAACGTTTTTAAACGCACCGTTGCTTGTAAGTGCCCGGCCGTGCTCCGATGTTTCCTTGCTGCCTTGGTAAAACAACTTCAATCGGTAAATCCGGTGGAAGGTCCGTCTTGAAAATTGTGTGGAAAGTAGTCCTGCAAGCAGATCAACGTCTTCTCCTTCGGCCATTTTGGGTCAAAATGCAGCAACAGCTCCCTCTACAGGTGCTAATCCAATCACCGTATCCAGTGACGACGTAAGGCCGGGGCAGACTCGTGATCTGATTGGCTATTGCAAGCTGACTGTGCCCGTTCATTTACAGCGCACAAGGGCCTGCTCTGTTTCATCTGAAGGCCCCGAGCAAGTTTAGTTTACCTGGTAACACAAGCTATCTGAAATATGATTGGTTTAAAACTCTACCATAATAAAGAAGTTATTTATCGATGTTATTTCAAATAACATTGAAAGCCACTCGACTAAGTGGAAATAATATGACGTAAAGAATACAGAGAATAATTTTGTTTACATATTTATGAAAATAAAATAACAAATTAAATGTATGTTATTCTCAGAAAAGTAAATGTAATAAATTTACTTTTCTGAGAATGTTTAGGCCAGCAGAGAAGGCCTTGCTGGCTCTGACGGAACGCCACTCATCACTACGCAGTGAAATGTCCATTATTTTTACTTTTGGGCTCTTTGTTCAGTTGTGTCACACATATTAAAAGTAAAACGTTCCTGTAAAAAATAAAATAAAATAAAATACAACCCCCCCCCCCTCAAAAAAATCCTTCCTCTTATGTTAAATTGTGCCAGCTTTCAAGTTTTTTTTTTTGGTTCGTTTTCTACTAGTATTCCTGAATGCTGACAACTGTCCTGTCATGATGTCGGCCAGTTGAGCTGTTTAAAAATCTAAAAAAAATTATATTTCTTTAGTTTGAATTAGAAATGATTCCGATGACATGGTATAAAAACTACTGGCGGTCTGTGGAATCCCTCCCGTGGCACTCAAAATAATCATTGACTTTCATCTTCAAACTCTGCATAATGTTGAGGTGTCTTCAACTGTTTGTTTGTTTTCCTTGTTGGTTGTTTTTTGTTTTTTCAAATCAGTTGAGTAGATCTGTACAGGTCAATGGCATTTAACACTTCAGGAAAAGAATTTTGCATTCGATTATTTACAATTGTTTGTTTTCAAACATTTATCCGGGTACAATTTGTATTTTTATGTGCAATACATTTTGAACCGTTATTTAACACAGTCATTATTTTCCTATAATTAAGTGCATTCCAACTGTGCGTAATGTCACAGTGGCAACACACACAAAAAAAAAAGGAGAATAAACATACTTTTTAGGAACACAAATTATGCCTGGTTTTTGAAGAACACTTGGACCTGCTACGCAACTGTATTTTAATTGTGTTGCCTTTTTGGGCGTTACGCATAGTTTGAGAACTACCGAGCTAGATTATATTGAGAATTAACCACTGATCAAAGACAAACAACAGGAAGGTTAACTTGTCACATCAACTGAACTCAGATTTTGCGAAATACGACTCGCAGACGTCGATGCACTCGAAAATGACATGCTGGAGGCGATCTCCAAACATACATTTCGACTCACGACGACGCCACGTATTCTCGCCGTCATCACAAGGCATTTGTCGCATCGCAACAGGTCTGTTCCAATTCAAACGTGGCAGGTGGTCGTGGATAATATCGCAAAGGCTTTGCCATCCCACAACAACAACAGGCAGAGTGAATGAGTTGCACTGTTTATTTCAAAGGATGAAAACTCAAATGCATCCAGTGTGGAAGGGGGGCGGGGGGGCGGATGGTTTCGTCCTCCTTTCGCCTTCACTGCCTTTGGGATCGATCGGGCAGTCAAGCCTGACAAACGTTTGAATAATAATAATAATAATAAACTATAATAAATATACTCGGAATGAGCACCAGATGATCACAAAAGAATGACTTAAAGGCACATTCAGCAGCTCGAGTCACAAAAAAGTCAAACTATTGTACTAAATACAAATTGGCATCAACACAGTTTGTCAATTTGTGTGCAATCAAACAAAAATGAACATTTCAACAACAAACTTGCTATTCCGAAATTAACATGACAAGAGCTTGGGGGGGGATTAACAAGCGTTTCGTTTAATTTGTTGCATAGCAGGAGATACAAAGCAAACAGTCACTCAACAGCCACCTCCGTCTATAAAAAACAAAAATAAAAATAACAATGATTTCAAGGTAATATATGAACCCAGGATACTGAAAAAGGAGAATTGACATGCATTAAAAAAAAAAAAAAAAAGAAGAATCTGTGCTACCTTTTACTGTTTCAGTATTGCAAAAAAGAATGAGGTGTAAACAAACAAAGGAAAACATGACAAAGCGCCGCTTTTTTCATCATCTCTCAATTGCCTGCGCCGTGAGAGTTTGGAGGAGCTGGCGTCATGCTACGTTAAAAAACAGCACCAACATGTGAAAGAAAGAACCCGATACACGTCGCCTCATGTATGCGCGGATGGATGCCGGTCTCGGTGACGAGGTAGCTAACAAGAAAACGTTTCGGCTGGAGTATTTTAAAGACCTACTTTTTTGATTCAAATGGAGGGGGGGGGGGGGGGGGGGGGAATAGACGCGCATGTTAGCATCAGCCTCTGATGCTCGATGAAGGGAGTGGGAAATGTGCATTTGGCAATGCATGAAACTTCCGAGCGCAATCGACAAGGCGCATGAAGTGCTGCCTCAGTGAGTGAAAGTGCTCTTCTTTCCACGGCCGGTCACTAACCCCCCCCCAACCCTAATACCGGGCCCTGCTTCCGGAAGTAGAAGTCGGTTGCCGCGTCCGAACACCACCCCCCTCGACAACGAAAGCTTTTCACCACATCGGCAGTATTTCACGAGACAGGACCGCCCCCTCAAAACAGGCTAACTTGTGAGACGTTTTCGATCCATGAGCTATTTTGAGGAAAAGCAAACCCGGGAACTCCTTTAAGGCGGCCCCCCGCTGCATATCTTATATCTATGTTGTGATAAACAAGGTAAACATTTCAAATTGGTAAATCTTTATTTAGACATTGACGTTTGAGTGGAGGAAAAACGTTGGACCTCGGTGAGGCCGAAAGGCAAGACAGACATCATGAAACAAACAAAAGAAAAAAACCCCGGGATGAGTCGTGTTTTGAATGAAGTCCAATTTCAAACATTTGACGTGTCACTTTGAAATGTTTGGCTGGGGTGTGAGTTGAAAGGCACAATAAATATTTCGCCACAGGGCCAGAAAAGTCCTCAGTACTGCTCTGTACAAGGAGGCTGCTCGCGGTCAGCTGTCAGTTCAATAGTCTCGGGATGTGCATCTGCTCGCTGACCTTTGGGTTTCTTTCTTTCTTTGTTTTATAAGAAGCACACGGGCCCGATATCGATGCCAAACTCTTGATTGGGGCCGCCAATGTCCACGGAGGCGAGATCCACAATGGGAAGTCGGGCAGTTTTCTGTGTCCTGTACTCAAACACTGTCTTGCCCCAGTTGCCGTTTGCTTGCTGTAAAAAGACAAGAAAAGGGTCATAAAGGCTGCACGTGCTTTTTTTAAAGTAACATGAATGCAACACACGCAAACACGATCGTCATCTTTGGAGCTCCTAGAAAATACTCTTATTATTCATGAAAAAAAATTGCCCATTTCCATTTGCTGCAAATTTACCAAACAGTTTTTTGTTGTTGGGGTTGTTTTTTTGGGCGCTCTTTATGTAATGACCTAAAAAGCCACAAGATGGCACCAAAGCTCTAACTTAACATCCAATTTAATATAACTGTTGAAAAAAATTGACAGTAGAGGGAAAAAAATGCGACCATATTGGCAGCCATTTTTTTAATCTCGCTAACCAATCTCCAAAATGGTTCATACTGAACGGGAGCACGACAGGATTTTTTTTTTTTCTTCTTTGGGACTCTCACCCTTTAATTTTGACCAACCTCTTTGTATTTATTTCGAGTCTTGCATGTACTGCACATCACACTTCCCGTGAAATGTTTTCAAAACTGAAATTCTCAGTAGCCCATTTATTTGATGGTACTCAAGTGTCATTTTGAACAAACATTTTTAGGGGTTGTCAATTACTCGCAGTTATTGACTTTGGCAATCGGGTGCTTTCCTTCCCATTTCCTGGAATTAAACTCTGGGTTAAAATTCAACTTGAATTGCGATTCATAGGACTTGGCAGTATGGGGACACTTTAAAATTTCAATGCGATGAGGAAAACTTACAGCGCAGGAGTCTTCCACCACGGTGTATCTGAAGCGGTTGTTTCCCTCGGCCTTGAGCTCCAGGTCGTTGGAGGCTTTGAGGATGACGGCCTTCTTCAGGTTGCCCGCCTTCTGGTCTTTGTAGCCCACCGAGTTCTTGCAGTGGTAGGTGACGGTCTGAGACGCTTCTTTGGACAGCAGGCGAATGAAGGTCATCTGCACTCTCAGCGCGTTTGCCACCTGGTCTTTGTTGCTGTAGGTGAACTGCAAACATTCGCCACAGCACAAGGAATCGATGCGGGCCTACAGTACGAACATTTTAACTGAAGGCTGAAGGAAATAGAGACAGGGTCTGCCCCGTCAAAACGGGCTCATTTCCACAATGCAAAATCCTTGGGATACTTTGACGAAGGCGATCCGAAAAAAACAAAAGGCAAGATATGCCTCCTTTCAAACGTAAGCACTCACTTGCGTTCCTCTGTTGATGTCAGCTCCAAACCACACAGGTTTGTTCTTGGAAGAGCTCCACCAGTTTTTGCGAGGTAGGCTGGCCGGGTTGGCGGAGATGCACGTCTCCCCGGTGTCCAGGTTGCAGTACACTTTGATGGCATCTTCGGCACTGCCTTGGTTGGGGTCCACCCAGAATTCCCCTGCATCACAGAGAGACACCAATGGTAACATGCAGTAAGTGGCATTTCAGGCAAGTTTCACTTCAGTGTAGCTTCTGTCAAACCACAAACATAATTTGAAGTCTGCAGAAAAATACGTGAGGGACGTAAAACTCTAAAAAGAGTCTCTTGATGATTGGCTGGCAACTGATTCAGGGTGTCCCCCGCCTAATGCCCGAAGACGGCTGGGATAGGCTCCAGCACCCCCCGCGACCCTAGTGAGGATCAAGCGGTTCGGAAAATGGATGGATGGATGGATGGATGGAGTCTCTTGATTTTGTTATGGCTTTTTTTTACTTTGCCGGTTTACCAAAACATCATCTCAAATCATCTTTTCCCATTGAAATGAATGGAAATGCCATTAATCCGTTCCAGCCTTCAGCCCCACAAAAAACACAAAGCGTTTGTTGGGAGTCCACTCTTGGCTAACTCACCGCTCTTTTTGGCGGGGTAGCATCTCTTGAGGTCATCGCAGGTCCTGGCGGGGTGCTTGCGGCTGCCGTCGGGGCTCTTCATGCTCTCAATCTGGCTGCTGAGGGCTTTCAGGGTGGCCTGCACGCCAGGGTCCACCGGTGGGAGGGTGGAGGAGTTGGTGTTGGGTAGAGCCTCGTCCTCACTGAACTCTGGCGGAGGAGGGGGGGCATCTTCGTAATCGTGAGGGCCTCCAAACAGATCGTCCATAGCTGCCACGGGAGGTCCCGGTGGTCCAGGAAGGCCTGGGGGTCCAGGTTCTCCTGGTGGGCCCTGCGTATCAAGAAAGTATCATGTTATTTCTATTTTTTCTTTTTGAATAAGTAAAAGATGCACAAAAAAAAACAAAAAACGAACATCTGTCGAAAAGATGTTCAGTGATTGAATGTGTCTTGAGACTTTGTTTTCATTATTTGCCCCCAGCACCAAATGCAAGCTGGGCCACCTCTCTTTCTTGACTTTCTAATGAGACAATACCTCTGGTCCAATTTCTCCTGAGATTCCACGTGTTCCGGGGGGTCCCATAGGCCCGGGCTGTCCAATGTATCCTTCTTTGCCAGGGGGCCCGATAGGGCCAGGTGGCCCCTGAAATATTATTCAAGAGCAAACTGTTATTCTTTATTTTTTTGCACTAATATATAAAACAAAGACGAAGACAAGAGCACAACGCTTGCAAATAATCTAAGAAATTTGAGAAAGTGTGGCATTTACCCGTGCACCATTTGGTCCAATGATTCCGGAAGCCCCCTGTTCACCTGTTGTACCCTAAAAAGAGAAAGCACAATGTTTTTGTTGCCTTGCTTTGAACATTTTTTTTTCTAGATACACATCTCAAATGGACACGATCCAAATGACTGCGCGTGTAATCGGTAGATACATTTTGCTTCTTGCGGTTGTCTTCAAACACTTGGCATAACTGTGTTTATCGACAGATTGAGTGTGATGACTGCAGTGGGCTCTGACTTACGGGAGGTCCAGGAAGACCCTGTAAACCAGTAAATCCACGATGACCCTTCTGCCCTCTCTCTCCATGATCACCCAAATCACCCTTGTCTCCCCGTGGTCCTTGGGGTCCCTGCGATACAGGGCAACAAGTTGTGGCTGCTTGAAATCCGCAACGCTACGGATCCTCAGAGGTGTCGTCCAACGCCCATCCAAGGTCAGGGAAGAACTCACCACTAGTCCTCTCTTTCCAGCTGATCCGGGAGGACCAACCGGTCCTCTGGAACCCTGCAAAACAAAGAAAAAGGACTCAGGGACCAAACGTGTCTGCCAACGCCTCCACTCTTCTATCTTTAGTTGACGAGCGCTTTCAGCGTGCGGCGTTAAGTTCCTTCAGGCTCCAACATGTCCACAGAAAGTCTTATTTCATTGAAAAGGTTGTCAGGCTCATAACATGACACATTTCGATCGTGCTGAGGAAGAAAAATGATTACCCTCCGGCAAGGCAAACAAGATATATGAAAGGCCATCTTACAGCATGTCCTCGTTTCCCAGCTTCTCCGGCGACACCAACGGGACCAGGAGGCCCAGGAAGTCCCTGAGGACCAGCCAAACCCTCTGGACCGTGATCCCCTCTATCTCCCTGTAACGGTATCGACAATTGGTTTCGTACCACGTTTACAGCCCTTTAGAAACTCCGTCATTACCCGTTGTCCAAGAACACCTTCTTTCCCTGGCGGACCGTCAGAGCCGGCAGGGCCCTGAGGAACAAAGAGACGCATTCACGCATTAGAAAGACGCTCGGCGTGAAATGCAATGGCAAGCACAGACGCAGATTTAAAAAAGACTAACATCAGGACCGGGATCGCCACGTGGTCCATTGGCACCTGGAACGCCAACTGGCCCTGGGGGCCCTTTGTCTCCAGTTGATCCAGTAGATCCCTGTTTTCCTGGTGGTCCCTAAAAGCAAAGAGGGCTCTTACAAAAAATATGGAATGCAGTGGGCAATTTCGATGTGTAAGGTCAATGCATGGAAGAGTCGCAGCTAAAAAGGAGACTGACCGCTGGCCCTGGGAGACCTGGCATTCCTCGTTCACCTCGCACACCTGGAAGCCCCACAATACCTCTCTGGCCTGTAGTTCCCGGTGGGCCCGGAGGACCGTCAGGGCCCTAAACCAAAGTTGACAAAACCGATATTTAATACTGAGGAACTCCAACCTTAGCTCAAATCCTGGATGGCATAAAGATTTAAAAGAAAACATGTGAAGCTAATCTGTCCATCACTCAAGAGCATTTTCTCAACAACACTACAACCGTTGGGCCGTCTTCTCCAGAATCGCCCTTGTCTCCCGGGCTTCCTGGAGGTCCCGGTGGCCCTCGCTCTCCCTGTCTTCCATTTGCTCCATGGTCACCACGAAGACCGGGAGGACCCTCCTTCCCAGGGGCCCCTAGTGGTCCAGGTTCACCAATTGGACCCTGAGCGAAACAATTGCAGTCATGAAGGGGAACATGTTCATGATTGCATCATCAGAATATCTCTTTCTCTCTCGCTCTGTCTTTATACATATCATAGGGCTTCACACACAATTTAAATGGAGTTTTCTACAATTTAAAAGCATAACCATGATCTTTGTGCCCTTACTTGGAACTAGTATCAAGAAAATCATATGCGCTATACAATAAAAAGTTCTGTACACCCCCACTAGTCTAACGCTGGCATTCTGATGAGTATCGTGTTTGAGGAATATGAGTCAAGCAGCAAAATACACCCTTTTTTTGTCCATGCTAGGAGACAGCCATTTTGCCAGCTGCTGTCGACTGAATATGACATCACAGTTGCTCAATACTGATCTAGGGTGTCTGAAATATGGAAGATTGATGACAATACTTACAGTTGGACCTGGTGGACCAACTCTTCCTGCAGATCCAGGGAAACCGGTGGGCCCCTGGCAACAAAACGTGACATCAAGTCATGCTTCCACAGGGGAATTGTTTTTAACTTGGTTTTAAATGTGTTCCATAATATCCATCCATCCATTTTCTAAGACCCTTTATCCTGACGAGGGTCACGGGGCGTTCTGGAGTCCATCCCAGCCATCTTCGGGGAGTCAGCGGGGTAAACCTTCAACCGGTTGCCGGCCAATCGCAGGGCACACCTCGACCAACAACCATCCGCATTCAGACTCACACGAGGGACAATTTTGAGTGTTCCATTAACCCGCCATGCATGTTTTTGGAATGCGGGGGGAAACCGGAGTACGTGGAGAAAACCCACTCAGGCATGGAGACAACACTGTGCCGCGTGTTAAATAATAAATTGCTCATTGATGGCTTGATGTTCTCTCAACAGTCACATGATCAAAGCATTTCTGTCATTATGAAATTCCCATACCGGTGCACCCTGTGTCCCTCTTCCGCCTTTTAGTCCAGCAACACCAATAGGCCCCTATAAGGAGAAACAAAATGAGCTCTCTCCTCTCCAGAAATGCTTTAGTTAACATTAAGAAACGCTGTTGCAAGACATTTTTCCTGCAACCTATTCCTTATTACAACATACAGGAGGACCGTGAGCTCCAGCTAAGCCTTGAGGTCCAGGGGATCCGGCATCTCCTTTCTGGCCAGGTTCCCCGGTCTCTCCTTTGACTCCAGGTTGGCCATCAGGACCCTGTGATGGAATAGTAGAAATTGTGTCACAAATAATTGAAAACACTGCAAAGCATTCATAGATCGCTCATAGGATTATGTCACTGCATTATTGGTGCAACAAATGAGGACTTACAGGCGGTCCAGCAAAACCAACAGAACCGATGGGGCCAGGGTCACCTCTTGCTCCCTGCAGAGGATGATCAAATAATCAGTCACGATTGTCTTCAATAAGGAGGACTATCCGGTATATTGCAATTCAAACATTGGCCAGGTATACTCACATGCACTCCTCTTGAGCCCGCAGGTCCAGCGGGTCCTTTTGGTCCAGGTTCTCCCTGAAATGTGTCACGCACTTACTCTTGATTACTCTTGATATGTTGTTGTTTGAAAAGCAGTCTTGGGTTGTAAAATGCCCTACCTTTTCACCACTGGGCCCCGCGGGTCCTAACGGGCCAACAGGTCCAGGTGCACCCTGGAAACACAGGAAGCACACAGACCTTTAGGTTTAATTCTTTGGTGGTGAAACTCTGGCATGGCTTGTGCTTGCATGGTTTCTTCTGGGATGGGCTTGCAATGGTTCCATTTATGGGAACAGCAAAATGAACTCTGAAGTCGACAAAATTATGCCGTCTGCCAATTTAAACTACGATGGAACCAAATTCGATTGGTAGCTCCTTGATCGTGTCGCAATTTGACTTGTCAAGCGATAAAGGAGTTCTTCGGTGTTACGTGGGCCGAGAAGCCAACTGCTCACCCTTGCGCCGTCATTTCCAGGTGTACCTTCTGATCCTTTCTCGCCAATGGCTCCCTGCATAAAAGACACCGCAAAGTTGGGACTGACCATGTTGCGTTGCACACTCACAAGACGATTGATTCGAACTTCAGACTTCAACACTTGTAAAATTGCTTCTTCCAATTTCACTAGGGAAATCAAAACTAGAGAACGACAACCCCCCCTGCAAAAAAAAAAAAAAAAACTTACCCTGTCACCTTTTGGTCCAGATGGACCAGAGATGCCCCTTTCTCCTGGCATTCCCTGAAGACCTGGAGGACCCACATCACCAAGGGCACCGGGAGGACCAGGACTACCCTTCAGGGACAAGCAGAGATTGTTACTTATTTGTGTGTTTGAGCTCAAGGAAGGGCAAGGGCTCTTCTCATATCCGATCCCAATGACCCTTGCTCAAATGTAGGTTTTAAACTTGTTCCTACAATGCCCCCCCGCCCCCCCGAAGATTTTATCCCTTCACTCAGAACTCCACTATATTGACGAAGCCCCTTTTCAGCAACTTGACATTGCATATTGAGAGCACTGAAGTGTGTTACCTTCGGCCCATCTGGCCCAGGAGCTCCGGGGATTCCCTTGGGTCCCTGCAGACCAATTGGACCCAGTTCGCCTCTCTCTCCTGGAATTCCACGCTCACCCTGCGGAAGAAACCCCACAAGCTCTAATATTCATAGTCTACCCCAGATCGACGTCATTCGTAAAGGTGCACTCCACCTACCCGAGGTCCAATTTGACCAACGGCACCGAGCTCTCCAGGGATGCCCTGAAAGAAAAAGACCACATGCTCGCTCAACAAACCCGCTCATCACTCAAGCTGAAATCATTTGAGGGTGCATCAATTTCTAACTTAAATTATACTCACGAGGTCACCGGGTTTCCCGGATTCTCCAGGCGGACCTTGATTTCCTGGTAAACCCTGATAAAACCATAGATGCATCAAAATCGAAGATCCCAATATCTATTCTGAATAATAACATATCTTTGGACATGCAGCGCCGTCATAGGCCCGTGTGATGTCTCCTGCAGATAAATGTGGTATTTGGACCAGTATAATGACACACCTGGAATCCATTTACACCTGGAGGTCCCTGTTCTCCTCTGTCACCAGCAACACCCTGTTGATTGAGTTAGCCCTTTAGTCAGTTATGATGCCGGTAGAGAAATCAAATATTTGCTCATATTAAAGGTGATGGCTCTTACGGATGGGCCAGGTGGGCCAGCAGGCCCAACCTCTCCATCTTTTCCAGGAGGACCCTAGCGTACAAAAAGACAGATCATATCACTCCTACAAAAATCTGAATTGATGACTGAAGTTCTGGTTTCGAGTCGGGCAAAAAAGCAAAATGCGACCCCGTCATTCCGGGTCACTCACCCTTTGACCAGGTACTCCTGCAGAGCCTTGTTCCCCTGTCTTTCCCGGATCACCCTTTTCAAGGCAAGACGCATTTGGAATTAGAGACGAACGTGTGGGTGTCGAGGGGGTAGTTGCAAAATGGAACTTACGTTAAATCCCTTGGGGCCAGGTATTCCCATTGTTCCTGCGGGACCCCTGTTGCCGATGGAGCCTGCGGGGCCTGGGCGACCATCTTCACCGGGCGCACCCTGAACGACACGCAAAGCCAGACCTTGACTTAAGCCGATTCACGTATTTTATGTCAAAATAGGTCAAGGACATTCACATACCAGTGGCCCTGGCTTTCCCTCTGCCCCCTGTACTCCAGGGGTACCAGTGAGGCCCTTGGGAGAGCAGATTCAAAGGTTAGCGAAAGACGCATTTGAGATAGCAGTGCATGAGCTCATGGAAATTGAAAAGTTAGAAAGTTGAATGCCAAATGTGTCAGTGTTACCCTTGCACCTGGTAGACCAGGTTCTCCTGTACGTCCCGGGTCACCCAGTGAACCTTTTGGTCCTGATGGCCCTGATATTCCACGGTCTCCTTGAGAACCCTTCAGGGATGAACACAGTTTGGATGGTATATTATACTTGGTAAATACACCGCACGGACTCTTATCCAAGTGTGTGAGTAAAGCATCTTGTAGCGAAGCCATACGATAAAAGAAAAACTAACTCTACCTTTGGTCCGGGCAGACCATCAGCACCGGGGAATCCTCGATTGCCTGGGGCTCCCTGTAAACACAGCCAAAATCACATGACTTTTGCTCCTCAAGTGCTTTCCAGGTTTCAGATGTTTCCCTCCTCCAATACAAGACCTGAGTCAAATGATCAGTGTTGGGGGAGGGAAACATCTAAAACAAGCAGGAAGTCGGCCCTCAAGGGCCAATGCTTTCTTAGGTCATGAACGATGTGGTGGGATATTTACTTGGGAGTAACAATACAGGTCCCTAATATACAGACTTTGAAATGTCAAAGGTTACGGCTTGAAGTGGAACGGTGACTCACTCTCTCACCAACGGCACCAGGGGGGCCAACGGTTCCGGGGTCTCCTCGTGGTCCCCGCTTTCCTTCCTCACCCTGAGGTCCAATCACTCCCTGGGATCCTGGGGGACCCTAGAAATGTGACACATGGGATAAAATGAATGACAGAAACTTACTTCTCAAACAATGTACTTGTCAAAACAATGCAAATAATGTAATTCATCTTACAACTTCTCCTTTGGGTCCAGCTTCACCCTTAAATCCTGGTACGCCAACATCTCCCTTTCACAAAAAAACAAAACAAAACAAAAACAAAAACAAAAACAAACAAAAAAACCCAATGTGAATCAACTGTGACTGGCAACAATAGCGAAACTGCAAAATCCAAAGTGATGGAGCCAAGGTACCAGTTGTCCTTTGATGCCAGGCTGGCCGGTGCTTCCCTGAGGTCCTGGAGGGCCGGCGGGTCCAAGATGCCCACCCGGGCCTTGTGGGCCAAGGTTTCCCTATAGTCATTCAGCCTCGTAAGCCACGCGTATTGCCACTTTTTATTTCAACTGTCTTATTTTACATACCACTGGTCCTTTGGCTCCGAGGCCACCATCTGTACCTGTGGGTCCCTTTGGATGCAGAAAATGATGACGTGACAGTATTGTACATGCATTGACAGTATGTCTTTATCGTTGACTAAATAACAGGACATTAGCAAATTTTTACAGCGATGTGAATCGGCTGTGTGACATGATTACCCTCAGGCCAACTGGTCCAGGTCTCCCGAGATGACCGGTCTCGCCTCTTTGCCCCTGAGGACCCTCCGGACCCCGAACACCTGTGGGGCCTTGTTGTCCCTATGATACCCGAGCACAGATAAAATACAGTAGGTATCACAATGTGTAGAGTTATTTGTTGTTGTTGGGGGTGTTTTGAAACCAAAAATCGAATCTCCTCAAGCATGTTGTTTGAGAGACACTTGAACCATACTTGCCTTCATGCCTGGCGTTCCCGGATATCCAGGAGGGCCACTGAGACCCAAGGGACCCTGGAAACCAGCAAAAATCGCAAACAAGGTGATTTGATATCATTAAGTGTGATCTATCAGGCACGGTGATCAATCATTCCGATAAAATTGAAAACCCCACTGTGAAAGCTTTTCTTTGTTATCAGCTTCCTCAATGTATTCGTTTTAGCGGTTTGTCAATTCAAACGGGTGAATGGTGACTTACAATTGGACCTGGTTTTCCAATGTTACCGGGTACACCACGTTTACCCTAAGAGCAAAGAACAACAGGACAAACAAAACCTCTTAGAATTGTCAAATTCTTTTGGCCTCATAGTCAGTAAGGCCCGGCGCTCTGGCGTTTTCATGACAGTGAAACTTTTCCCAGGAATGATTTGTCGCATACCGCTGTACCACCAGGCCCAGAGCGGCCCCTTTCCCCGGGCATCCCGGCAGGGCCCTGTAAACACACAGCGTGATTGGTGATAACGTCCTCCAAATCCTACAGACACTTTCAAAAAGGGCGGGGAAAATTAATCGCGCAAAATATGAGCAGGAATCATCACCAATTCATCAGATCAGTGCGCTTGATTATTCATTTGAGCAGAAATGCACTTTTTATCGCAACTAGAAATATCAATTGCCTAAGGTTCTCAGACAATTGAATCGAGCGCAACTGGACCATTGGCGCTTGCCTCCGAAGACCAGACAGCCAGAGCTGTCCAACCGTGATCGATTCAATGGCAGATTTAACGCGAGAACACAAGAAAATACTGACCATTGGTCCAGGTCCTCCCATTTGACCTGGTGGGCCTGTGGCGCCCTGGGGAAGGAAGTATTGGAAAAATATCTCTCATGCTGTTGTGGCAGTGGAACTGAACATGACATTTTAGGTTTTGCTTTTAAAAGCGAGACCACCACCAGCCTCGTTTTACCTTGGACCCAACGGCTCCATGTTCTCCTTTTTGTCCCAGAGGTCCTCCGTGTCCCTAATAAAAAATGGTGATACGTTGTCTTACTTGAGAAACATGCAGAAGCACAACATATATTGCAAAATGTTAACTTTGCGTTGAATTAAGTGCTCACCCTGTGACCTTTTAGCCCAGGAGGTCCCGGCGTACCCGGAAACCCTCTTCCTCCCTTAAATGCAAATCCGCTACAGTTAGAAAGGATCCTCCAACAAGACCATGGCACCGGACAAATGATCTTACTTGGGAACCTGGGAATCCAACTTCTCCAGTATTTCCTGCCTTGCCCGCTTCACCCTATGTGAGGACATCACAGTTCAACAATTACCGGCGACGCTGCTGCACTTTGCAGTGAGATCTTGCAAAGCCACGGCCCAGGCTTCACGTACGTCTTCTCCTGGTTTCCCCGGGGGACCCTCGGGTCCTCTTTGCCCCGCCGGCCCCTGAAAATGCACAATGGCATTCTTAACATCTGGACAATTGCATAGCTGGTCATGCAAAATGCAGACGACGTCGTACCATATGCCCTGGATCGCCCACGTCCCCGGGATCTCCTTGTGCTCCAGACTGACCCTTTCAGAAGCAAGACAAACAAAGTTTCACAAAAGCCGCAAGCAACCAATGAACATTTTTCACGGGAAATCCTGGAAGATGCTCATCATCTGTAAAAGGACTTTGTCACAGGTTGGCATTGACTTTGTGTCTACGAGACCGCATGAGGCTCCGATTGTGGTTCATCGCCGAAAATGCCAAACCCAGAATTTGAAATTTGAGACAAAAGTGGCCGAACTCCTGTTTATCCGGTTTTCCGAATGTGGGTCCTTGAGATTTTTTCCACGTGCCCAGTTAACAAACAGATTCACCACCAACTTGGTGTCATTTGGTGAAACAAGCGTCGGTGGTTCTTATCTTTTAACCTTGAAAACTTCCAGGGGGTGCCCATGGGTTTCAGGTGTGTTGTGTTTGACACTCCCAGAAGAGCTACGTCACCAGGACACATTTGAAACAGGCACGTGGAGGCCCTGAAAGCCATTCGTTGGACTTACAGGGGAACCGGTCGGCCCAGGAGGTCCTCTTGCTCCAGATTCACCCTAGAACCAAGAATACACCGATCTGAACTTCATGCGAAAGCCATCTTTTAGTTTCAGGGTAGATGCTTGACAGTTTCAAAACAAGCCGAAATAGTTTGCCGACACCTTACCCTCGTGCCGCTTAACATGCTTTGAGGTGCATTTTTTCCTTCCAACACTCCGGCCATCTGCGCACCAAGACCCTGCGATTGAAGCGGGTAACGTGTTTGAGGTTGCCAAGAATAAGGGGGACACAAATACGGCTTCTCGGAAGCGTTCTCATTGGCGTAGGCGGGTGGCGGTGATCACTTACTCCGGGATGGGTTGGGTGTCCCGGGGGTCCGGGCTCACCGGGTTGACCCGGAACTCCCGGCTCTCCGTCATAACCCTGAGAGCCTCGCTGTCCCTGGAAGCGAAAGAAAGACTGTCCTTACACCGTTTGAAGTGGTGCCATTTTGTGTGCAACAGACTTTCTGGTCTGTGATTGCCGATGACCAGTCCAGGGCACAACACCCCCCCCAGCACTCGCCGTCCACACGCAACATTGCCCGGTGTTTTCAGGACAAAGGTGTCAAAGGCGATGGAGAATCAACTTGGCCAATAACGATGAATGTGATTCTGAAAAGGGATGGCGGAGTTTCCCGCGTTTTTTAAATGAAGCAGTTGGGGTCCAAACATTAACGGATAAGCGGTGTCGACCATACGTAAATGGATGGGTCGCTGACGAGCCAGTGTTTTACACAACTTATTAGCTATCGATCTCTCTGATGCGTTGGCCTTTGACTGACTGTCAGCCGTTCCAGGAGACAAGGGATGGAATGAAGTGGGCGCAACTTACGGGCCTTCCTTTGTTTCCTCTGGGTCCTCTTCCTCCCGGGGAACCAGGAGGCCCCTATGAAAACCAAAGACATCAACATGAACGAGCCGACGATGACCATTGAGCAAAAGAAAGGCGTCACACGACGCAGTGTGCGTAGAACGCAATGCCAATCTGTCGCCAGGTCATCAAAATGCTCACCGACGGTCCGGGACGGCCTCGAATGCCAGTCACCTGTCGATACAGCCAGTTAGATTGTGCTTTTCTTTTTTTTCTCTTTCAGGAGTTCTGATGAAACTGAGCATACTCACAATCGGGACATCGCCAGGCTCTCCCTTCGGGCCCTGCAGTCGCAGACAGATGGATGAGACAAATCAATCAAACCAAATTTGTGCTATGCTCGTATCGATGCGGTCGCCTACCTTGTAAATTCTGGCCCCGCCTAGCAAAAAAAAAAACAACAAAAAAATTATTATTAGTTTTCCATGAATGCATTGTTAGTCTGGATGTGGAATTAAAAAAGTAAATCAGTGGGGCATAGCAACCCATTAGTTCATGAATTGAAACTGACCCAGAAACAACCAAATAAAATAAAACTAAGAATCACTTGCCGTGAAAATGGAGTGCATCGCTGTTTGAACAAGAAAGAAGCAGCTTATGGTTCTTCAAAAGTCTTTGTTTCCGGGTCAAGTTGACCAACTTAAAAATTTAGATTCATTATTTTTTTTAATGAGTTTGACCCCTGGTATACATTTTTTTGGGGGGGGGGGGGGGACGCACTGGGTGTGCGTGTCTACTTTGTATTTGCACATGCTGTCAAGACTCTCCGTAACGTCGCCTGACAACCCAAGCTGAACTTCTGTCTTCTCCAACATACAAAGTTTTGTCTTTCAATTGACCACTTCATCATACTTCCTTGACACCGATAGCAGCTTTCCGATTAGACGTGGCTTTGGCGCTTTCTTCTGGCATCTTTGGGCATTGCCGAAAGAAAGGCAGAATCATTTTGTTTGAAGGGATTAATTGAAGGTTCTTTAATGCTCACCATAAGAGCCGCCGCCGCCTCCACCGCCTCCACCGCCACCGGTTGAGGTTTCGGTCTGACAAATGGGGCAGCATTCTCCTTCGGGGACGACCACCTTCTCACAGTTGGTCAGCTCTTCGCACTGGATGCTGTCGCAGAGGACCTGGCCGTTGTCGCACACGCAGAGTCGGCACGGCGACGGCTTCCAGATGTCCCTGTTGGGGTACACTTGGCCGTCTGCCTTGCAGCTGCCATCGCCTCCTAAAAAAGTGGATGAAAGTCATCATTTATCAGCCGGCACGAGAGAGGAGGACTACTTTGATCTCTGGGGTGCATTCCTTCCATTCCACACGTGAAATTAATTCACCACAGAGTATTTGCCTGTTGTGCCAACTCGCGTCTAATTTGGACTTCACAATTGAGTACTAGAGATCAAACCACAGCCAATTCAATAGTTTCCGTCCATGACCCTGTCATCATGTCAATATCAAACGATGCGTTTAATGGGCACATACTCAAATGTTTTTGGAAATTGTCAGCGGTGGGTTCGCATTCGGGGACACGTCTGCTGCTTGCACCACGTGCACGAATGATCTACATGAATTGAAGGTGGCTTGGTGATGAAGTGCTGCCTCCACGAATGAAAATTGACTTCTATTTCTGCTCCTTTTCTGTTCGCCTTTCTCTTCAGCTGTTGGAGAAGTAGGAGTCGCTCGCGAGGTTTCGCAAAGGTTCGTTTTGGCATAGATGAAAACCCACCCACCCCTGTCAAAAAAAAACAAAAACAACCCAAAAACAAAACAGTCATTACAAGATGAGGGTCACAAGTTGATGTTCGGTGTGCTATAACTGGCGTGCTGAGTGTTTGCTACTCAAGTACAGAAAGTCAAGACTGATGCAACATCGCTAATAAATGTTTTACAATTGGAAAATGATCAGAGCTGACAAAATGATACCGATGAGCATTTGTTCTAGTTTTCTATTCTGACTCATTTCAGGTTGGTATCGGATGAAGAGCAAAAAGTTCAAAACCAGAAACAAATGGTGGACAGATTTGACCGCTGATGCTCAGCTCAGACAAACCAGACTGAACCCGGCTGCAGTCCGCAACGTCACAAACATGACAGAAAAAAGTTCTGGAAAATGTGATACTTTGTTTCAGCAAAGTCTCCAGCCGTTAGACATGACATCATTTCCTCCCGAGGCTTCGTCTCGAAACTGAATTGATTGAAGTCCACAAGAGAAAACTTGCTGAGGCGTCCGCAAGTTCACAACTTCACATCACCGTCGTCAAAGAAAATAGACATTTTCTTTGTATTTCCAACGAAAAGACTAAGGCTAGTTATGCAGTGCGCACACGCACACACACACACACACATACAGCCGCGCACACAGCTAAGTACAACAGACTCCTCTCCTTGCCAAAAATGCCGACATTCTGACTTAGCCGGACTGGTACAATGCATCCAAAACTTGGAAACATTTCCAAGTAATTGTACTCAACTTCAAATCTTGACCAAAATGAGCAAGTAATGGTGTTGATGAGATTGGGATATTTTTTTTAATTGGTGCAGACACTTTTGGATCACGGGTCAAAATGACCCAAGAGAATTATTCTTGTTTCCGAGAAATGATCCAGGCAAGATGATGTGAAAACCTACATCAGACTTGAACTTGGCTTTGCTATGTTTTGACATTGAAAATAAGAAACAGCTCGCTGAGGAATGCAAACGTTTTTTGTGTGTTTGTTTGTTTGTTTTTTAACCCCCGAAGACCAGATAAATTTTGCTAAATCAATCCCACTTAACTTGTTTGTTGTTGTCAGTCATTATTTAATACGCGCTACATATTCCCACAGATATGTCACAAATGCCTTTCGTAGGCAAGGCGGGCCTCTCAATTGACAAAATGAAACATTTCTGACACAAGGCAAGTAACGCTTGGCACAAGCAAACCTCCAAGCAGTCGCAAACACAACCGTGAACGACATTCCGAAGCAAAGCAGAGAAACCCAAAGTCAGGTCATGTCAAGTCACATTGCTTTCTGAAGCCCTTCATAACAAATGGCCCCAAAAGGCTTCGCACGGCCACAGTTGACAAATATTCATGACATCCCATGACGTGAAGCCCCAGGAGGGCAAGGAAAAAAAAAAGAAACCTTGAGAAGGGGCCGCAGATGGGAGAATCCCCCCTTTCCTGAATGAGCAGGCTGCAATGGATCCTCAGTGGACCAACATTTGACACAATATTTGTCCTAAACAAACAGTGTTAGCTCAAATGCCGTCAGAGAGCCTGTCGATGAAAAACATCTTTGCAGCAGTGCCTTCGAGTGCTCGACTCAACTCTTGTCCGGCTGCGAATCATGTCCACATCGATCGGAGCGGAATCGGTACAGCGAAATCACGCTCATTATTTCAGGAACTTAAATGACAACATTTCAACCCACGAACAGAAAACGATGTTGATCTTCAAATTGTGAAAGCGAAACGTCAAAAGAATAAATCGGCTGAACATTTTTTAAAAAATGACATATGCGACTCGATTTCCATTGACAAAAGGCGGGTGGGTCAGCGTGGCTCAGGAACCTTTTTAGTGTACCAAAGAAACACATAACAGGCCCAAATATTTGTCTGCTAATCCCCCCAAACGTCAGGATTGTCCGATCCAATTGTGGCAGGTGTGGGAATGTTTTCTTTATTCTAATCGAGTCACCTTGACTGCCATCAACCTCACGCAGGAGATGTCTCAGCGCACAGTTGGAAAGAGATTTTTCCTTTTGGCTTTTGAGCGATGCTCGCTATTCCATGGCAGTTGAGATTTCATGGAAGAGTTGCGCAGTTTTCGGTGGGGGGTCTCAAAACCCCGACCGCAAGTCTGGAGGGATGAGACGTTAACCCCACCACACTCCCTCCCTTCTCCATACGAGCTTCCCTCACTTTTCCGTAAACGAAGGAAGCACAGCTCGCTAATGACAAAGAGCAAAACCCGTCCTCCTTCCCGTGCGTTGGCATGATGCGGATTTTCCGCAGTCAGCTCACAGAGAAGCCATTTTCCTCTCCAAACATGGAGTCTGCAACATTTCTGCGTGACGTGGCGTCTCGCTACTTTCCATGAGTGTTGAGACGCTATTTATGGTGCACGTCAGGGCGGCGTGGCCATCACGAATTTCGGGAAAAATATAATGATTGTATGGATGTTGCGGCGACCGGTTAGCATGTCCGACTCGCAGGGTTCAATTCCGGCTCCGGCCTTCCTGTGTGGAGTTTGCATTTTCTGCCCATGCCAGCGTGGGTTTTCTCCGGGTACGACGCTTTCCTCCCACATTCCAAACACATGCACGGCAGGTTAATGGAACGAATGCTTCTTGGTCGTGATTGGCTGGCAACCAGTTGAGGTTGTACCGCACCTACTGCCTGAAGACGGTGGAGATCGGCTCTGGCACGCCTGCGACCCTTGTCAGGATAGAGCGTCTCGGAAAACGGACGGATGTTGCATATTGACTCTTCGGAGGTCCACATTTGGTTGTATTTAACTTGAAGTGGATTTTCACCTTCTCACATTAACGTGCCAGATACGATTGATTCGACTTCTTGCAATCATATTCTCGAGTCAATTTGATCGGGGGCATGATGAAATCTCCATAAGTTTCAGAAACGTCAGAAAAAAAAAATCCTCATCCCCATCACCAACCGCAGTCCAAATTCTTCTTTGTGGCGAGCCCAACGTTCCCCGATGACCCCGATGGAAAAGCGCAAGGCGCACAGCACAGCGTGATTCCGATGACTTACAGCTGTTGCCGGGTGGCTTTGCACCAGCTGCTCCTTCCTGCTCTTAGCAGACCCGAGGTGTCAGGGCCACACGTAAATCTTTCCTCTGGCAGGGAAAGATTCCTCGGGCCAAAGAGTGGCCCACTCCCTCAAAGCTTTCATTGCAGACAAGGACGTTTACCCCGAGGCGAAGTCGCCAAGGGTCAAAACCAGCTTGTAGCAAAGTCAGCTGTTGCTGACATTTGCTCACCTCACTGCTTTGTTTTCAAACAAGAAAAGCTGCCGTCCGTTTCGGTCGCTAATGCGTTCGGGATTTGCCGCATTACCGTGTGTTGATGAGGCTTAGAAGCTAAGGGATGGCTCCTCTCCTTGGCTTCTTTTTAAACAAAAGCTCCGAATTTGAAGGAAGAGAGGAGCCGCGTGCGGGCTCCGTCCGGGAAAGTTGAAATGGTGGCCCGCTGACATGTGCGGCCATTTCCACATTCCACATCGTAACTCGAGGGTCATAGCGGATCTGTACGTTACAACGGTCATTCGTCGTAACCTTTTCCAATAAAATGGCCGCCAACTACGATGAATAATAGAGTAAGAACATTTATCGCCGTAAAAACATGAACATTACAGTCCAAACATGTCAATGCCAAATACGTGCATAGGAAGACAAAATGATTTTCTAAGACATGAAACAAGCAACCGTAGCGTTCCGACTCCGTCTCCGAAAACATTCCATTGGCAAATGTTACTCAGTGCCGCCGGCGAAGCTAACTGTCGTCAGTGCGCCGCGTCTCCGTGAGTTACGGCAGGAAGTACGACAATATAACGAGCCGATTGTCAGCAATGGCGGGGAATCCCGCGCTGTACATTTTGTTCAGAAGCAAGGCTTCAGCGGAGCTTCGCTTGCCGCGGTTCGCCGCCACAACGGTCTTTGCCCTATTTTGTGGGGAAAATCGGGTCCTAATAATGACCATGACGTTATCTTGCCATCAATCCAACCATGATCACCCATCCACGCATCCGATGGAACCACAAACATCAAGACCTCACGCTCGACGAACGTAGATTTCCGATCCCTCGCGCCTTGACGCGGTTCCGTTTCACCAGGACCGTTCCTACTCTTTCCCTTTTCTGTTCGGCTTGTGCCACAGCTTCATTCCTTTCTTCTCTTTTTTTCTTGACAGAATCATTTTCGTTTTTTGAGGAAGAAAGATAAACGGGAAAGATAAACGCCACCGAGCGATCAAGACTGGGGGGGGGGGGGGGGGGAGATGTTTGTCGGTGAACTCTGAAAGTGTGTGAACAGCCTGCAACCCGGTGGGCACATCTGGCCTAACAGGGATGCACAAAAAGTCTCAAGCACCGAAAAATGTCATCAAAAAGTCGTCTGCTTTGAGACCGTTAAACAACTCTAAACGCCGTTGGCACACCCATGAAAAAAAAAAAACAACTGAAAGAGATGTCGGTCTCCTGAACATGCCGGAACAGCAACAGGGAACACAGCCAGAAGCGAAAACTTAAAGCGAAAGATTCCTTCCACGTCAAAGTTGCACAACATCCTTTGAAAATTCACGTCGGAAAGGACACACATCATAAAGTACGACGATGAAACAAATAAGAAAGAGCGAATGACCATGATATGCCTCGAAAAGAACAAATTCCAAAAACCGCACTTAAAGACCATCAAATCAAAGCAAATGAAAGGTGCAAGCAGTAATGAGTGCGTCACCGCAGCTGCAAACGTGGGCAATCCGCGTTTTCAGGATACGTTTTCATACAAATCCAAAAAGCAAAATGGCTGACTTCCTGTTTCATTTCTTGCATGGATCCTCTTGTGAGCTTCCTGTGATGAAGCTGCCCATGTCATCGGGTTCCGCCCGGAACGGCGGGTTGGAACTCGTCAAAGGCCCCCGACGCGCTACATGTTTAGCTAGCGTCAGCTTTCGGGATTCGGAGTCCTTTTTACGAGGAGGGAAGATGATCCCCGAGGCTTGCGCATTTCAGCTGACCTCACTGCTACATTTTGCTTTTTGTCCGCATCGCCATCAATCTTCCAGAACTTTCAGTATTCCAACACACATCGCCCCCCCCCAGCCCCGCCCCGCACGAGAGTGCCTTTCACCGCTCATTTTCTCCTTGCTGTTTCTGTCTCCCATTTTGTTATTCTTCCAGTTCTGAGAAAGAAAGGCAGCAGCTGTGATTTAGTGCTTCTATGCACCGCGTCGTATATAAAAGGCCAGGAATGTTGTCGGTGACGATCTGTCCTTGGGAAGCGGGAGATTACCTTGGCGTGGCGGACGTTGGTATTTGGCTTTTTACCAAGCAGTTTGTCATTGACGTCGTACAGGCGTAAAGCCACAATTAGTACTAGATGACACATAAGCTTTCACAACACCATTCACGATGCTCTGAAACAACATCCCCCCCCCCAAAAAAAAGCGAGGACCACAATAAATGAGAGTCCATCTCCTCTGAAAGTCAAGCTCAGTGTTTGCCACGCTTGTAGAATGTTTGTCCGAAGCCCCCGATGATCCGACAATGTTTAGACAATTATCACAGCTCAGCCAGGACATGAATTTGAAAGATTCCCAAACACAGCCTTGCGATCAACAAAAGCTCGTGCGCTTGAAGGGATTCCGTTTCCGCAAAAGAAAACAGCGAGTGGATGCTTTGGCTTGAGTCGGCGGGATCATCCCTCAAATGGAAACGCTCAACGAGAATTTGATCAGGTTTGAAGTTCACAAGCATCCATCGTAAATTTCCTGGGGAGCAAGAGTCCAACAAAAACTGAACTATAAAAACAAAAAAAAAAAGAACTTGGAATGATCTCGTGATCCCATTCGGCAGTCAATAAAGGGGCTTGGGCGTCCCAGGGCCCGTTTCTTAAGCCCGGCTTGCAATTTGTTGTCAATGCCGGCGACAACATGGGTGACTCGCGTAAACAATTGACTTGGCTCAATATGAACAGCACAGGCAATCTTCCACCTGACATTTCCAAGCCATTTTTGTGATCAGAATGTTTTTGGGTTCATTGTGATCAAGACCGCACGGGTCTCTCGCACACACACACTCACACTCACACACACACACAAAGTATAGAAAATCCACAAGCATAATGTCGGTGTCTCGTGTGCATGCAGGCCACGCGGCCTCGTATTTCTTGCAAGCCCCTCCCCCATCCTCGCATACTTGACACAACACGTCATCCGCATCTGCGCGCGCCGCAGCGGCGCTTGCCTCTCTCCAGAATCAAAGCCAAGTGGGCGCAATCGGCCAGAATATAGCCCGATATTTTGCAATATTATGAATGAAGAGCTAATGCAGCAATAGTGGATATTTTTTCTTAAACGTCTTCGCGACAAAGGGCGCAGTACAAGGCATGTTAAAATCAGCATCTGAGTCCAAAACAACAAAAAAAATTTCCAATCAGTGTGAAAAATCTGTTTCGGGAGCCATCAAGCCATCTGCGGCTTCAAACGTGCTGTTCACCGGTGCCGTCAAACAGACCGACTAACAACCAACCGACCGGCTATCAAAGCATGCGACCACCCGAGCAACTCACTCATTCACTCACTCACTCGCTATCGGAAAGCAATGAGCAAGTCAGAAACGAACTTAGCCCAGCCACTGACCTATCGACCACGAAAATAACCAAGTAGGCAAACGGACCATCCGACCAACCGACAGACAAAGCAACCAACCCAGTGACCAATCCAGAAACCGAAATCAAGTACAGTCCTGAGCTAGTTCACTGCGAAAAGCCCAACACATTTGCATTTCAAAATCTCAAAATATATTTTAGAAAATGCAATTGAATGACGATGGGAAACATTTCGCGTTCGGACCGCGCTCCACTTCGGCGCGCCGTTCGCGTTCCAACTGGGACAACCATTGAGGTGAAGGTTTTTGATTCGTCTGCTCTTTGCGTCGATCGTCTTGCAAAGACGTCGGCAGGAAACGAGGAAATCCTTCGTTTGAACGCGGCCCCAATGGCTTTTGCACGTGTTGGTTGGACGCGTCGGAACATGTGCAATCTGACGGCGGCGCCGTGACAGAAAGGGAAACGCGGTAAAGGCTCACTTTTTATGCCTTCTCTGAAGAAATATGAAACTCTGGGGGATGCTGCGACGCGTGCTCCACTTCTGTCAAGCAAAACAAAAAAATAAATCCAATTCAGTTCCACATCTCTGCAGTGCACACACACACACACACACACAAGACGAAAGCGGAACGGTACGGATCTGTTTCAACATGCTGTTGCCGTGCCGCGTTTGAGACTTCGAAAGGGACAAATGGTCACTCCTTGATGAAAAAAGTTGTTTGTACAATTTTATCTACTACTCGGCGGCCCTCGTGAGGAGAAGCCGGATCGGCTGATGGATGGATTGATCATTTACAATAAACATTCATGCGCTAGAAAAATGAAGAAAACAACACAATAAGATACATTTTAATCATCCGATCATAGGAAAAAAATGAAATGAATGCAAGAAATAGTCCAAGGCCTGGATGAAAGAACAGAAAAGTTTGCCCAGCCATTGTCTACTACCACCGATGCCTTCCCCCTTGGACAAACTTTGCTCAAAAGACAAACATCGGGCGGGCCAAAAGCACACCTCTTCACTTTCGTAAATAGTTTGTCCAACAAGCCGCAAAGACACGGCCGCATCGCAAACCCTCGCCGGCCGCCGACACGCCGCCCGCCGCTCTGGTTCAGCCTCTGCAGCGGCCTCGCTACAACCTAGAATTGAACGTTGGCCGCAACCTGCAATTATGGCCGCCGCTCACCATTCTGCGGCGTTCGGCAAAGCCGGCTCGACGTCTTCAGCGACCGCCGGTGGACTTGCACCAAGTACCTCAAAAGGCCTTTACGTCTGATCGTCGGCTCGGGATTTTTTTGCAACAACAACCCCCCCCCCCCCCCCCCCAATCGCAAAACAAAACCGTTCAACGATTCCATTAAGTGATTAGTGCCAGGAAGACTTCCCCAGGTGGAACATGACCTCTTGTGAGATGGAAAGGTTGAGAGCAATTAGAGCAGCGTTTGGAATCATCAGCGGGGGGCGAACGTGCAGCGAAGGGAGTGCAGGATTACAGGAAGAGCGAGCAGACCTATGGAGGATAAACTGCAGAGGGCAAAAGCCGCGACATGACCTGGCCAAGCAGAGCCAGCTGTCTCAACAGAAAAAAAGAGGGCACGTGTTCAACTAACTTGTTTTATGAGTTCCGCGGAGATGAGGTGAAGGTGACGTCAGTTTGACGCACCACGTGCAACCCATGTGCATTTGGTCCGCACACCTTGGCGCTTGACACGTTGACTGCACTCGTTCTCAGAGGCTCCAATTTGCATTTAGATCGGATGGCAAGCGCTCCGTCGACGCCTCAGCTCGTATCTGAGCGGGCTTCATCCATTCGGGCGACAAGGCTCGGTTGGGACTGCGCCAGAACCGTCCTGTTGAAATCCATTCAACGCCCTTCGATGGAAACGAGCCGGACGAATGAGAACGTTCGCAAGCATCCTTGTCTCTGCTTTGAGTCACCGTTGAGAGCGGCTTGACCAAAGTGCGACGACTCCTTATTGAAGCCGGGTGGCATTTGTGCTGTCAAGCTCGTGTGCAAGTTTGGGACAAGAGCCCGTTAAGGCCAAACTAAACGATCCACGGACATTAAAAGATGACCGAGAAACAACATCCTGCAAGTTGTGAGCTCAACTTCTGCTCAGTCAGTCAGTCACGGAGTGCGTGGGCTGAAATCGTCCATTTCGAGTCACCCTTCTGCATATCAGCCGGCGACGGGGGCCCATTCCGCAATATTTTCCGAACAGGGCCAAAGCGATGAGTTCTAACATCTGGAAAGCATCGCCACCCCCCTCTCGCAACCCCCCCCCCCCATCCCTCCTCCCCTTCCACGGGCCTCCATTTGCTGACTGCAATCCTTTTCATTCCTGAGCGGTTCCCATGAAGCCACGCTCGTCACGGCCGCCGCTCGCGTCGACCGATCGCTGGCGCCGCCGCGAGCAGCGACGCGACCGTCGACGCGTTTGGGTGACGTGGCGCCCGACGTGAAAGTATGCACCGAGACCCCCTTCGAGATGCATGAAAACGAGTCATGGCTGAAAAATGCAGCATGTGGTTCTAATGGAAGCCGTCTTGAGTTCTCCCGCTTGGACGCGATCGCTGGTGCAAAGCGGGCCGTTTTGTTGCCATGTCGCCGATGTGGCGAAAACAACTGGAAACAATCTGCGAGTCCAAGTGAGCTCATGTGCAGTTACTTGATTTGGAAAAGCGTTTGCGAGCCTTTTGGCGGTTTCGGGTTTTTTCTCGGGCGGCTTTTCAGGTAGCAGGTGATGCCGAGACCCGCCAAAGGAGGCCACGAGTTGAAGCCGTCGCTTCGCTTTGTTTCGCTGGGACGGCGATAAAAAGCCGGGGGCAGTTGGACCTGGCGCCATTAGCCTCTAGTGTTTGAAAAGGAAAATAACAATTCAAATCAGCTTTGTTGAAGTCAGTGATTCTCAAAGTGCGGCACAAGTACCGCCTGTGCTATGTGGACTCTCTCTAGTGGTACGCAGAAGTTCCATCTCAACGTACACCTGGTCAGACTGCGCCTAAAAGCCGGCGCCAGGTTGACCCCCGGTCGAACGCGAAATGGGGTCAATTTGATCGGGTTGCAGGCAGGCGGAGTCTGAGCGTGGCGGATGTCACGTGTATCGTTGGTGCTTCATAAATATGTGAAGAGCTGGCATCAAACCTTGTGAATCACTGTGTAAATCAGTTAACAATAATGATAATATCTTTTTTTTTTTTTTTTTTTACATGGGTGGCACAGCCTGGGGGGGAGGCAGGTAAATGATCAGGTGCGGGAGGCCATCTCCTCTACACTGAAATAGAATGAGAAAAGCCGCTTTGTTTGGCTCAGACGAGAGTTGGCTGTGACCACTCCCACAGCAGCGCAGACCTCCTAATGTGCAAAATGACCAACGCCGAGTTGAAGCCCACGTCTTTGGCAACGTCGGGCATGTTTGACTCGGTGATTGCCTTTCATCGGGCTGACTTCCTGTCGGATGTGAAAATCATTCCGCTCATCCTGCGCTCTGAAAAGCTGCTTAATAAGACACCGACTCTGTCAACTAGCGCCTCCTCACGTGCAGCCATGCTGTTCGTGTCCGGCGGCTAGCAACGATGGATAAATATCAAAAAAACCAACACATTTCATTTGGTCGAGCTCTTTGATGCGCAAAAGGTCATGGATATTGAAAAGTCGTTGATTTTACTGAAGTGGGAGAGAAAATAAGTTTCACCCCCAAATTTGCGGTGTCATTTTCTCCTGTGAGCTTTGAAGTCTTTAGTGCGATGCCACTTCTCCACGTGCCTTGCCGCAAAAGGAACAAAAAAAAACCGCAACAACAACAAACGGCTCACGTGCACATCAAGTGTCCGCACGTGTGTCGACACATCTGACTTTCATCCGGCGCTTTGTACGTGTACGTGATCTGAGCCTTCAAAGCATCTTGCTCACATTCCACCGGCTCCCTCGCAAACCTTTCCTGCAAACCCATTGCCCTCCTGACAACTTTTTTTTTTTTTTGGATGACTTTTCTGTCCAAAGTGATTCGTACAGAGATGCAACAACTTTAGTCACGATTGATCCTGGTACGATATTAGCAAGGTTGCCATCCCATAAGAAGCGTCCACCATTTAGAAGAGCCTCGACTAAAAAATGAAATACATTTTCCTTTCGGAGAAAAAAAAAAAAAAGGCATGAGGGAGATTTCAATGCTTCTGGCCACAAAGCAAATTTCCGCGCAACCATGACCAACAAGCAGAGACGGAGGCAGTTGTGCTACAACGTTGGAAAAAGAACATAAGAGCGATCACGTCGGCCATCTTCAATTCACTAAAATGTAAAGTCTCAATACAAATGGACATTTTTTTTCTTATTTCTCCATGAAGGTGTTGCGTCATCACTTTGCCATTCAAATATGCGCGTGGCCGCGCCTCCGGAGAATATTTCTATTTCCACGTAGGTCAAGGCCCCAAAACGACCACTTTTCAGAAACAAATTGCTGAACAAGAGCTTTCTGACACTTCACGTCAAGCGTTCAGGAATTTATTCAAAGAGCGGACAAGAGGATGGATCACTTCAAAGAAATGTTGAAACTGACCACTTTTAGAGGTTTTCCGCCAAAGAAAAATGAGAGAAGGGTTTTTGTGTTTCGGGTACCAATTGGCAAACTGAAGACGAGGGTTAATTGAACGGCAATGTCGTCTCGTTTTATAGTCTACATTTACCACCGGGTGGCGCTCTATCTGCCGTGTCCAACAACTTCACTGAAATCAACGCGTCAGCTTAATGAAAAGACAGTAGGAGCCATCAGATGAGCCGCGGTGCTCAGAGAGAGCAGTGACATCATCTGTGGCTGACGTCTGTCGGGAGATCGGAAAAAATAAAAAAAGAAACAACAGGGGAAGTCCAGGTCAACTAAAACAAGACCACTCAGGTGTTCCACCGTCTCGGATAGCCAGCTGAAGACTTTAGCAGCCCCCCCCCCCCCCCGCCACCCCCACCCCCGAGTCCTCCCGGGCCTTCCCGTGACTCACGGACTCCGTCAGGCAGGCTTGCTGCCCCCTTTCTCCCTGCCCCCCCCCCCTCCTCCCAATTCTCAAGTCTCTTCACATCTGCCCCAAATTAACATAGCAGTGAGTCCGTATTCCCTCTCAGCCGCCTGAGCAATGAAATTGTCTTTGCAGATGTACAATGTAGCACAACGCTGGAAGATTGCACGCTTTGCAGTCAAACATCATGCAGCTTCCATTGGAAGTTGCGCTGGAATCATGGAAAAGCGCAAAGCCCCCCCCCCTTTCCCCACATCGCTTTGCACTTCTTTTCAATGCCTGAGGGTGACATCACTGGAAATCACTGACAGATGTCCGCCCGCATCTGCTTACATGCACAAAAGTGGGATCCTTCACTCCCATTCATTTTTTCCTCTTGTCCGACATGCAGCAAAAAAAAAAAAGCCAACAATTGTGCTACTTTGTGCACACAACTTGAGCCCAAGCATCTCTCGCAGTTGAGATGTCTCATTCCAAATGAAAACAAGCGCACGCTCGCTGAGTTCAAAGAGCCACCAAAGAGCTTCTTCAGTCACACAGCAATCAGGCGTGTCAATAAACAGCAAAAAAAGAGGAAGGACGGGAGAATGGCGGGCGAGGGTTGGGGGGGGGGGTCCACTTACCATCATCCTGGCATGTAACAACCAAAACCTGAGCGATGGAGACCACCAAAAAAAGGAAAATCCTTAAATGCGCAAAGTCCATCATGTCTACAAGAAAGACATGAGACTGCCTTGGGAACGAGAAGGGGGGAAAAGGGATGGAAAGAAAAAGAAGAGGGGAGAAAAAGCTCAGGTTATCACTGCATGAATAGCAACGAGCCTCTCCTTGTAAGCAGCAAGCAGACCCAGCCCAGACTGCCGCAGTGTTTCTCTCTTTTTTTTTTTTTTTTTTTTTTTTTTTTTTGGGTGTAGTTACAGCTTTAAATGAGAAGAATGCCGGCCAGCCTCATTTTCCTCCCCCTTTTTGTCAGCCCTCTCCCATCCCTCTCACAGTGGCTGCGAAAACTACACCCATGTTCGCAACTCCAGGCGTTTTTTTTTTTGGTGCGAACACGTGCACCTTCACCCCTCATGACAATTTGTGCTTCAAATGGATCCTTTTAATCAATGAGAAATCCACAGCACATAATAGTCATGATTATTGTTTTTTTCAATATGAAACGTGTGCTGCATGGAGCAACGAAAGTGGTTAATGTCACTTATTAGTACATGAAAAGGCAACTACAGTCAAACCTCGGTTTTCGAACGTCTCTTGTTCTCGAGCAAATCGGTTTTCGACCAAAATTTTCGGGCTTTTTATGCCTTGGATTACGACCGAAAATCGGTTCTCGACCAAACTGAGCGCACTTGAATGCGCCACTTGACTCCTCTCGCCTTCCTTGCACGAGGAAGTGACGCTTCCTCGTGTAGCGTTCCATTGTGAGCAGACGTGTTCAATAGAGATTTTTTTTTTTTTTAAAAAGAGCGTGTTTCGGTTTTCGAACAAATCGGTTCTCAAACAGTCTTCTGGAACGGATTATGGTCGAAAACCGAGGTATGACTGTATATCCTACTAACTACTAATGAAGGGGTTTCTGAGATAGAAATTAGGCTTGGCACCTTTTAAGGTTTGTTTCTGACAAATTTGGAGAGCTCAAGTGACCCACTGATCCCGACAAACCAATGTAAGCAGACATTGAAGGTTTTCAAAAGGAATGATGGGGCCGACTTTGAATTCAGACTACCCGACAAACAAAGTGTCTCTCGCTGATGAAACCAAACTTATTTTGTCATAAACAATAGACGTGTGACACAGAGGACAAAAAAGGGCACGTTAGTAACTGTGAAGGTTTGAAAGATGCGAGAAATTCTGGCTCTTGCCAGAAGGAGCTTCTACACGAGACCAGACAAGAACTTTTTGATCAGAGTTAATGGCTGCACCAAACAACCGGCAATGAGCGTTTTGTTATCTCTCCTCGAGGCGGTCATAAAACAAAGAATACAGTTTACAAGGCACCATCTTGTAACCAATAAGAAGCGCGCTTCCGTGCTGACCATCCTGGGTGTCGTTGAGTTGGACTGACAGAGGCAAACCTCGAACTGACAAGAGGTGCAATAAACACGTGGGTGGCCATCAGAGTAGGTGGTCAAGACGAAGGAATCCGGGGCAAAGTCCCCTCCTGACTTGAGAGGAATGGAGAAGCGGAATCTGCTTCCAATGACATGTTGACATGAGGAAACGCCAAATCTATTCATGACGTGCTCTGAACCTAAAACACCAAATTCCTTGTTTTAGTTGAAAATATTCCGAGAGTTAAGACATAAGCTGTTTATTGCGCCACCTGGACTGATAAGGCAGTTCTGGCAAGCATGTCACAGCTTGCCAAATTGACCTTGATTCCTCTTTGGTTGCATGACCGAATGCTGTTGAATTTGCTTTTCAAACTTACAAGGGAGACAAGCGGGACTTGACCAGAGGTGGGACGAAGTCACATGTCGTATGCGCGAGTCGGAAGCGGCTCTCCGGCGTTATCCTTCATGTTGAAAGAAAGTCTCGTGTGAGTGTGGCAAATATCAAGCAAGTCCAGTCAAGTTGCCGCGAAATCTCAAACAAGTCTAGTCAAGACATTTACTTGGGTGAGGGAAGCAAAATAAATGTGACGCCATCTTGAAAGTGCAGCTTTTCAAATGAAAACGAGCGAGACTGGTCAAGTCTTGTCGTTCGAGTCTCAGTCAAGTCTCACGGATACCACATCTGCGTAGTCGAGCCTTTTCGGGAGTTTTCGACAAGCACATCATGAAAATTGGAAACTCAAGTCTGACTCAGGTCGAGTCACGTGACTGGAGTCCCCCACCTGGCTGGCGTCCTGACAACAACAATAGGCTTCTGTCGAGGGATCCACCGATTCATCTGACATCGATCCAAACAATACAAACGTCTTGTCAAAAACCTCTCGTTGGATCTTCCACACTTGTGCCCGTCGACAGGAAACAACTGTTTGCAGGACTGCCATAAGATGGGGCGTGAGTGGGTGTTTGTGTCAAAAAAAAAAAGAGGAGGGGCTTGAAGCGAACTCCTGAGAATGACAGCTGTTTCTCTCGTCGGCCCAACCCACAGCGACCAAAAGTGAGCCAACGCAGAGATCAATGTCTCCGTTTTCATCAGAAAGAAGATGCAATCAGCAGGGAAAGCACCCGGACATGACCCAGTTTCACGAATCGCTCCAAAGCTTCTTTGGAAAACTTTTGCGACCCACGTCGTGCCTACGGGCAGTCATTTCCGACTCAAATGACGTGTTTATGCAAAGGAGAGGAGCACAAAGTTCACGCCGACAGCCCGAGTCGGCCCCAGGACAGTCCGGAGAGTCAGCCATGAGCAGGAAGGAACTGGAACCACCTGCAACTGAATGTGATTGGCAAAAGCTCTGCTCCAATCCAGAAAAGAAACCCTGCCAAGGGGGGAAGGGGGGGGGGGGGCAGGAGGGGGTCTGTTCCCTATCTGTTTGCTTGAGGCATGCGGGGGCCAGACTGCCGTATTTAGCCCCGTTTTAAACAACTGCCTTTTCCAGCCGTGGTTGAAGGGATATCCGATCAAACCATCAGTTACCTGGACCGTATTTCACTCCTGGTTTTGGTTGACAGTCACTCTTCCAGCGGCCAAGACCAAACGAGTGGCAAGTCTGGTCAAAGGCACGCCGGCATGCGCTTGAGAGAATGTAAGCTGTGACTTCCTCCTGGAAACTCTCTGCCGTGTGTGCGCTCTCTTTCTCACTGGTGCGATCCTCCCTCCAACTTACATGCTACGCGCAGGTTCCGCTGCCAAGGATGGGATTTCTGAACATGCAGGTTCTTTCCCCTCATCTGCCGGAGTCATCTCGCTCCCATTCGCCATCTTCCTTCGACGCAACAAGACATCCGAGGCCCATAAAATCGGGACACTCACAAAACACAACTTGGGGAAACGAGAAACGAGCAGTCGCTTGGAATGCGCAACGCAAATCCAACATGTTTCCACTTGCGGGTCATAGCTTTGACACCAACCCCCGTGGCTAGAGTGAACGTGTCCAATCGGAGCGATCGGTGTCAACGTCATAACCTCAACCTACAAACAAAGCACTCGGGCTGCACGCCGCGGCTTTTGCACGAACGAGATGAGATGAGAATCGGACTTCAGATCCAATTCCGTTCTTGGTTTTGGGCGGTGAGTCCCTTCGGTCCCCTCTCGAGCTGGTAGAAGGCATAGAAAATACGTGGCGAGAAATGACAAGGCATGAACATGAAGTGTTTCGCACATTCGAGCGCTTGGCTACAGAGTCGTGAGCAAGACGAATTTTCCGACAGCAGTGGTCGGCGCGGCGTGGCTTTTTAAAGATGATAGGTAACGAGACCGGATTCGTGCCGGGTGCGGCTCGTGGGGAAACGCACGACACAGATGAGCTTTTATGTCGGCACAATCCTTTTCTGGTCCAAAGCTTTGGCCTTTCAGTGACTTTTATTCAAGGTTTGTCTCATCAAACCATAAAATCTTGATGCTCCACTTCTGGAAGTCTGCGCTTCCGAGCAATTTCCAGCCTGCCCCTTCCCGTTCTTCGTTTGGCTAACAAGTGTTTTTCATCTTCTGGTGTTGCCTGTGTACTTTTGTTCAGGTCTCTGGGGGAGGAAGATGTCTTCATCCCATCGGAAGCACCAAATTCATATAATTGTTGCTCAAGGCGATCCGCTTCCTGTCAGTTTCTTTGGGTTAAAGTCTGAGCTTCCTCTTCCCCTTGAAAATGCAGCTCCGAGGAGCGACATGGCCTTCTCCCGCTCACAAACTCATTTTCGTCAACTCCCATAAAAAGACATTTGCATGCAGCTCGCCCCCGTTTGCTTGGCCCCTTTCCCATTCCCAACGCTCGGAGCTTCATCTCGAACAGAGAGAACGTTAACAGAACAAGTCCCAGCATACTTCCCACTCACAGCAACAAATAGGAATGCCGGGTGACAAATGATAAAGCAAAGCCCGCCATACGACCGCAGTCCTCGTTCACGGACTTGGGAAGCTCCTCCAAGCCAGAAGCAAATCGACATTGGAATGGATTTGCTCAGCAGTGAGGGAGGAAGAAAAGGGAAATGAGCAAAAGAGCCCATTGCTCCATTTTGGTGTCAAACTCATGACGCTAAGAGGTATTTTGTTGCGACGATGAAAGTCGTAGCATTCCGGCGCATTACATTGAAAGCTGCGTCTTCTCTTCCGCCCGTTCAACAACAATTAGCAGAGGGTGTACGTCTTCCTGCTCTTTGGGTTGGTGAGTGGATGAAAAGTAGAGTATATGGCCACTTTGGTAGCACATCCAGTCACGGACCCGCCAGGCAATAATCGTCAAACGCTTTGACGAATGCGTAAGCACGTGTAGGTTTGTCTTTACATGGTCGAGAGGAAATGATTTTCACCTTGTGGAAAAAGTGAGGAGCACTGTGGCCACAGAGCGTGAGTCATCGGCCAGCTATCTTTTGAGGGGGGGTGGGAGGGGGCGGGAGGCTTGCGCTGGCGAGCCGGACTTGTTTACTTTCCAGACAGATGACTTGGGAGGCACGAGAAGGGAAGAAAGCGTGGGTCGAAACCAAAGTCCTTCCAGTGGCATCGTGTCGCATTGGAGGACTTTGGGAGAGCAACACGATGACATTGCCGCTTTCAGCACATGCAGCTGAAATCTTGACTTGGTCGGATGCTTTGGAGTGGAACGCGTGAACACAGTCCTCGTGTTGGAAGCCGCCACTGTCCCACGAGCACGTTATGTTATCGAGCCGGTCCTTTGTGATACTTTGTGTCGTAAAACCAAACATAGAATGACAGCTTCCGAAATCCCGGAAGCCGGAACGGAAGCGCTTTCAAAGGATGAGGACGGGCGGGGACGGAGGACGATTAGTGTCTGAATAAGGTTACCCAGGTCGCGGAGTGGCAAAATAGGGTCAAGTGGCCATCTCCGCTCATAGCGGCGTACTCGTATGCCGACATGAGGCACAATCAACCCAATCGCAGACTTATTGCTTTCTTTTCATGGCTTAGGAAGGTTTTGTTGAACACCAATTCCTGTTGCCTTGTTCACAAGTCAACTTTGACGATGGTGCATCACAACCGCGGGTGCAAGAGGCCACCATAAAGCAAGGACCACATGCAAAATCCTTCTTTGGACTTTTTTTTTGAACACTCGCATCTGAAGGACCTGGCGGCAAAATCTTGAACCTCGGCCATAACAAAACCTGCCATCCAGTCTACCCAAATTTCAGCTTTCACTCACTTGAATTCAACCCCTTTCCCAAACACTCCAACAGCTTCTGCAACGAGACACTTTGGCGCAACGCTGGTCCAATTAGTTGAAAATGGCGGCGTAGAAAAGGCAGAACTCATGCGAGCTCTTTCAACCACAAACTTGGAAGCAATTCTGCAAACGGAGGCAGAAAAAGTCCAGGCCTCATGGAGCTTTTGCAATAACGGCGTCTCGTCTTACAGCGCATTTGGGGATGAGCTCAAACCAAGTCTGCAATTTTTGCTAATGTATGCACTGGATGCGCATTTCATGCAAACGCTCCAGTTAACCGGAGGGAAAACAAATGACACAAAAACACACCGCAGTTTTTCAGGTGACTCAAAACGTGGCCAGCGACAAAATGGAGTCCTCCGCCGATGTCATGAATTTGTTGGTTGGCTCTTGTGTAAGATTCTCGAAGGAAAGGTTCTTCAAATCCGCCATTGCTCAATGCAAAAATACAAAGCGGCTTCTGTACAAAAAAACAAAAACAAAACTATGTGGCATAATTATGCTCTGTCATTGGCAGAGACTCAAAAAGAAAGTTGAAACGGCTTCCGAGCCACTGAATGCTTGTTAATCCAAAAGGATATCGAGCAATTTGACATTGATCTCTTCCGCCCCCCCGCAATCGCGTCTGCCGCAACAACGGTACACACATATCAACGTTTGAACGGAAATGGCCTTTGTTTCCCGTTCAGACTTCCATGCGGGTCTGAAAGCTACCTTGGTCATAAAACCGACAGGTACTGTTGCAAATAGCCGAGAGATGAGTCATGACAGCTCCTCGCAGAGGCATTCGCTTAACCCCGCTGGGGTGCAGTTGCCACAGGTAAGCGGTGTGAGCAGCGCCTGCACTGACGGATGCGTGCAGCTCATCGTTTTAGTTTCACTGGTGTGGCACTGACAGTTGACAATAATTCATGGAGCTCAGCTCCCTGTTAGGACTTGTTAGCCGCATAAGGAAAAGCTAGCGTGGGTCGAAGTAGCACATTAGCTTGTTCGGTTTCAATAGCTGCATTTCATTTTATTCATTTATTTGGAAGTCAGGGGCTTTGCACTGCAGTGGCTGTTTTAGAGAGCCCCGTTGTTGTGGCGCGGAAAAAGCCCCCCCGTCGGGATATTCACAGCATTTGCCTCGTGCTTCTGAACACTCTTCTCGGTGGTGTGTCAGATTTAAAATACGTTTCACTTTACAAGGGCTTTGATCTTCAGCTACAAAACAGAACGCTTGCACGAATATACGGCCCGATGTATAGCGGACACTGCGCTGTCAACAGTGATTAAAAGCAAACGCTATCGCGGCTGTCGTCCGCTGAAGCTCAAGTCAAACAATGAGCTCATTGCTGAGAGCCGCTCGCCACATTCGACTGGGAAGGCAGAGTCATTAGCGCCGTTTCCTGTCGATGCAACCGGCCTGGAATCCCCCAGACTGCTCAGATGGAATCGCTTTAACCCTTCAAACTGCTGAGTCATGCCCCCGAGCGGTGGCCGAACGCGAGCCTAATGTCGTGGAGATCCGCACGCCCGCAATTCAACTCCTTGTTTAGCTTTGCTCAGCCACAACCGGTCACAAACACAAAGTCATCCGGACGCAGGGAAGGTTTGCCGCAGTTTACGCTGGTCCTCACTCGCAGCCGCCCAAATTTTCCCTTCGTAGAATCGCGCCCGGTTTCCTCACATCTAGGACACTCCCATTCGGGATCACAACTTAGTCACGTTTACATTGTGGAACTGTTCCTTCAAGAAGTTAAAATCAGTTGAGGTGAGCTCCCGCGTGTTGGGATATTCATCATTCGAACACTCGTGTTCTCCGGCTTGCCAACTTCTCTTCAAAATGTCTGCTTTGGCTTCGGCCTGCGCCGTTTTCCAGCACGGGCATGTTGACTTTCAACATATTAGCTTCAAATGGTTCCGCTGCGAAATCTGGACGAGCATTGGCAAAAGCTGCGCCTAACTGGGTTTCAAACGGAATGAGATGAACCTCCCTTTCCCTCATTGGACTGGTGGGGCTCATCCATCATGTGAACGCACACATCGCGTTTCTGTACATTTCAAAAGCTGCGAGTTCCAACCGGCCCCAATTGATTGATGGACACTTCTGCCTGATAAGAGCGATGTCATTTCACAGCCCTGAATCAAGGGTGGTGAAAGCCGAATTAACTCATTCAAAGCCAAAATGTAAAAATAGGTTTGGAAAAAAGACAATCATGTGCTGTCAAAATGTACAGATAAGCTGTGTGTTTTTTTTAATTTCAAAAAATGAATGACATGATCTTTACGCACCTCTTCGGTCAGTGTCGGGGCTGTGGGAATGATTTCAGTATGATGAATCACCACTAGATGGCGCGTGTGGCTTTGATCAGATCTTAGTTGCGCACAGTGTGAGTGGGTGTGGCACAGCGATCATACGTCACGAGGTGACGTGGGGAAGAACAGGGATCAATACCGGCAGCTAGCTCTACCACAGAGTTTTTTCTAAAGCAAAAAAAAGAGAATCAAGTCCCATCGTCACCCTTGACGAACACGCGCATATGCACGCAGGGAGGCACACAAACACACAAAGTTCAGGGTGAAAACTTTTGGCAGGTTGCATACTTTGCAGCGACAGAACTCCGTAGTCTGTAGGCCTTGGAAAATGAGTCAACATGGTGAAAAACGGCCGGCCCCGGCTCTCCCAATTTGAGAAAAAGGGCTGGCATTAAATGAGTTTGAAAGAGAATTTCAAAGCAGCCCATACCATCGTTCACGACAATAGAAAAGCTCAGCGGCCAAAAGTTCCCAGAGCCTGCAAGAGCGTTTGGCGCGGGCCAGTGTTGAACCTTCGGCTCGGTCCAAACATTTTCATGAGAAACAGCTGCCGGCGTCTTCGGGGTGCCAGCTAATCAAACCAGCTCGCTGAGAAACACACGAAAAGGAAGCCGCGCCATCGACTCAGAGCCGTAGGGAAGAAAGTCTGGACGCTGACAATGCATGGAGGCCATTTTGCAACCCAGTGAGACACAACGTTACATTACGATGCAACGCAAAACATAATTGGCCATTTCCAAAATTGACATTCGGGAAAACATATTCATTTCGACGGAAACCTCGTAGCCTATAATAGAGGGGTTTAAGATAAAATAAAATAAGATATCCCTTTATTTGTCCCGCAATGGGGAAAATACAGTCAGAGTTCAGAAAGGAAAACGCTGGGTAGGGAGAGGGAAAAAATAATAATAATTATTATTATTATTATAGATTATTAATTTGATTTTAATCTAAGATTATCCTCATGGGCGGTTAGGAGACCGGAAGAGACAAATGGGATCAGAAGAGGGCGTTGCTGCGCTGGCAATTTTTTATTTTTTTTTTAAAGGCAATTTTTGACACTAAACAAACTCATCGTTCATCGTGTTCGAAGTAATCGCGCTATATTGCGTTGAATAAATATTTAGGTTCGCCTGCCACAGGCACTCAATCAACATCTGAACTGCGGTTGACTGTTGTGTTTTGTTTCACGTTGTGTCGTCATCTGTTGACGTGTCAACAGATGACGTGCCTGTGATGACAAAGTAAGTACAGACAGGAAGTAAATGTCAAAAAGTCATCAGAAACTTACTTCAGTTAACTCACGTTAAGTACGGATGGCTGAAAAAGGCACAGGAGGGCACTCGTGAAGTATTTGTCCGAGCAAGATCGCCAGAACCGGAAGTGGTTTTAAGATGAACAGCACATGGTCCAATGACTCGGTTCTTCTTCTTTTTTTTTTTTTTTTGCCAGCTAAAGAATTGCTCTTGCCGACGGAAATTGGCAACGGAGTCGCACGGCTCTTATTCTAGTTTGAAAAAAAAAAAACAGTGACGCGAGATCCAGCTGGGGATGGATGTGTTTGCTCTGCTTTTAAACAACGCCAGGCTTTGAACAATAACACTTGTTTTCCACAGCAACGGACATGTACCTACATTGGTGGTTAGAGGTTGTTGTTGTTGTTGTTGTTGTTTCAAAGTGTGTAATTCCAGGAATTCTGTCGAAATTCTTCGCGGTGCAGGACTGCACATTCGATGAAACATTTTCAGTTTAAATGTATTTTTGAAGTTAGGCTGACCTCCAGTGGAAGCATGAGGAACTGTCATATGTCTGTGTCCATTTTTGCTTGTTTCATGACATGGCCCACATCTGCACAGGCATTGTGTTTTAATTCGGCGGCTTGATGATGAAGTGCTGCCGTCACCAGTGAGAATGAAGTGCGGCTTTGTTCTTTGTCGTCACATGAATGAAGCTCTCGCTTTACATTCGGTCGCGGGGCTCTCCGCTTCAAATGAACCAGTTTGGGGTTGGCGGAGCTCGGAGGTAGCAAAGAGGCGAGCGGCTACTTGTTTCTCAACGCTCAGCATGAAGCGGACCCATCAGCAGACACAAATAACCTCCAAATTTGCCCAACAAGTAATCAAGTGTTTGAACTCCGCTGACGCAAATACGAGTCTTTGTTAACACCGCAGCTCTGCTTACCCGCCGTATAATCAGATGATAGTTTCGTTACTTGAAAAGTGAATTGGGATATTGGTTGTCCATCCATTCGATTCCTGAACCGCCTTCTCCTCGGGAGGGTCGCGGGCGTGCTGGAGCCCATCCCAGCTGACTTTGGGCAGTGGGGGGAGGACACTCTGATCATGAATTTTTGACAGTTTTTTCCCCCCCAAAGTTTAGATGTTTTATTTTTTTTGCCTGAATACTTGGATCATAGGTGTCAAAGTCAGGTCCTGGAGGGCCGCTGCCCTGCACGTTTTCCCAAGTCTCCCTGTTGCAACACACCTGATTCAAATGAGCAGGTTCAATGTCAGGCTTGCGCAGAGCTTGCTGATGATCTGGTCATTTGAATCAGGTGTGTTGCAACAGGGACACTTGGAAAACATGCAGGGCAGCGGCCCTGCGGGACCTGAGTTGGACACCCCTGACTTGGATGGTATGAAGAAAAAGAATGTGTTCCGAAATTAAGAATTCAACCTGCGATGGCATGTACAGAGCCGAATTCCATAAACATCCAACATGGCGGCATGGTGAGTATGAAATAAGCAATTGTTGACGTTTATTATGATACCGTCGTCGTTCTGATGCACTCGAGTATTTCGTGCTGTCGTGTACTTGCATGCATGTTGTCGAGCAGGTTGTGCTCCACAATCACGTGGTCACGAGGAGAATCTTTTTTTTTTTTTTTTTTTTTTTTGCAAACCCATCCAAAAAACAGCCGCGTGCACGGAGGTGATTTTTCGGAGCAGGAGCGCTCCATTCATTCTTCAATTTCCGTTCCCCTCCGGATTGGCCCGCAACGACTCCAGGTTTGAAGGCGAACGCATCTTGTCGTGTTTTGGTTTGTGTGCACGCTGGACGATCTTTACAATGCTGAGTCGCGCTTTTTTTCCCCCTCGGTGCAAAGGAGGGGTGGCGGGGGAGTGTGGAGGGGGTGGGGGTGGGGTGAATGATGAACAATCCAATGTCAGATTAAAAATGTATCATCAGGGAGATCGCCCTTGCGCGTTGGTCTCTTGTGGAGCTCGCGCACAATGAAGAAAGCACCATCGCGCGTTGTTATTGTTCGGCGGAGGCTCCCAAAAGGCGGTGGCGTTCTCGCTTTCCTGCGTTTATCACAGCTGGGGGGTTTTGGGGGGGGGCGGGCGAGCGAGCAGCCTGCTGTTTACTCATGCAGATGAGCGCGAGCCCGCAAGCTCCCCAAACAGGAGCGGGAAGATGTTGCTGGAGTGATGCCGCGAGGCAGGATGCGGTCGCGCCGAAACTTCCAGAAGGAATTGGCACGGTGACGCCACCTGTCGTCGTGGGATGTGTCGAGCTCATGTCCGATATCTGACCTCCCATTTGCCGTATCGGCGTGGCTGTTGTTCTGTGACTGCTTCGTGAAGTGGCGACCGCCTTTTTTTGACTGGACGTCATTGATCTCGCTCCTGTCATGCCAACCCGACAGCATCTGCGCGCGAGATGCGGACATTTCTTTGTTTCCGGTCTCTTGTTTTCCGCGCATAACGGCGTGATGGATTGCATTTCGTTCCATCGAGCAACGGTGGCAGGCCAATTTCTATTGGCTAACGCGCAGTTGTATACCTTAAGACAGGGGGGGGGGGGGGGCACTTGGCACTCCGGTGTCTCTTGTTCCTTGTCACCTGATCCCAAACTTTTGGATCTTGGCTGTCTTTGTACACTCCCCCCCCCCCCCCCCCCCCCGCTGGCTCGCGCTTCCTCAAGATAGTCGCTGAACCCCCCCCCCCCCCCCCCCCGATGGAAGCGCGCAGTCAAGAAATTAGCGACACAAAACAACGTGAGGGGTGATTATGGCGAGGCAGCGGTCGTCATGGTAACAAAAAGATGTGCTCTTCATTTGCTCGGGACAGCGGGAAAACAAAACCCGAGCGTGACAAACGAGCGTTCGTGCAGGGGCGACTGTTTTCATTTGTGAAAACAAAAGGACTGCACGAATAAAATCGGCATTGGCCAATAATGGCCGCGTGACCGCATTCTTTTTTGGTTCTTGCTGCATTTCTGCACTCGGGTGCCTGTCAACGAAAAAAAAAAAAAAAAAAAGAAGGATGAGCTCATAAGAAGTGAGGCCGATGTTTTTCTCTGTGATAGTGGGGAAAACCAGCTCAAAGTGGGTCGACATGTTTGGTGTCTTGCTCGCCTCAAGCGCACAGCCAATTCGGCGACGTCGCTCCTGACGTCCCCTCGCTCAAGGTTTGGCACTGATTTTGCGGTCCACGATTTTGGCATCCGTCCAATAACGCTTCTTGTCACGCCTCAAAACGGTTCGGCCATGATGAGGCACCAAATGGGTTCAATTAAAAATGGTCATCGGAGGGGAGAAGAGCTGCAACCACCGCCATCAAGTGACGCAACGTCTCGGCACATCGATGGAATATCTCATCATATCGTTTGGCTTCAAATCTTGTATTCGGCCTTTATTTTCTTGTGTGTTTGTCGCGTTGTGCGTGAAGCGCGTTGAGCTACCTTTTGTATGAAATCCGCGACCTAAATAAAGCGGCCTTGCCTCGGCTCGCCGAGTGATGTGGCCTTCACGATGAATGTATTTCCGAGTCCATGTGCAAATGGAACAGTTTCATGATTGTCAAGGCGGGGGGACACCCTCACCCAATGGTTGTCCGTCAATGTGTGCCTTGTGCGGTGGCCCCCCCGCCTACTGCCCGGACAGGCGGAGGCACTCCAGCGCGCCCGCGACCCTTTGTGAGGATAAACGGTTCAGATCATGGCTTGGAGGTGATTTAGGGGGAGCCCTTTGCATTTGTCGATCTTGCCTTTCATACGTCGCACATTTGGGATGTCTTGCAGGTCCTCCTTTTCATTCTGCATCGGTCAGCGATCGGGATATTTGCCACGTGTGGACTGCGGCACTTTGCGGCTGCGTCTCGTGACAATGACGTCAGTGTTTGATTGTGGCGCAGGTGATGCCGGCCCAAAAGCTTCCCGGGTGGCCGGCTGTGAAAGAGAAGGGCTGAACGGCGCTGTCCTCCCATCAAGTTCCCGTGCTTGCCCAGCCCAGCGCAGCGCCGCTTCCCTGCCCTTCAACCGCGCCGTTTCCATCCAGCCGCGCCCCCGCAGCAGTCGTCAACTTGGTTCGCCCCCAGCCCCCTTGGTTGAGGGCCACATCCGATGGCTGCGGGTGGTCACGCCCCTGAGATTGACGTTTTGATCAACCCGCATCAGGTAAAATTCAAGTTCTCCTGAAATGCGTTTGGGGACAACTCTTGCAATTTGGTTGCAATCGAAATTGGGAATGAATCCTGACAAGCTGAGACCGGACTCAAATGTTGAGGGCGCCAGATCGGGCTTAACGACAGAGGTACCTTTGACAAAAAGACATTAAAAAAAAAAAATCAAATGCCATGGTGAGAGAGAGAGAGATGCTTCTAAAATTGGTGGTCTTTTTCACTTTGTGATGAAAATGTCAGAAAGGAACAGATGGCTTTTCACAGTAGGTGGTGCTAGTGCACTAAATGTTCAGGCTCAACTTGATTTGAATGTATTTATTCCCCAGGCCAGGGAGGATGAAGACAACCAGGAAGAATCCTTGGCCGTCAACCAGAAAGAGGGGGAGGAGGAGGGCTGGGAGACGGAGCTTTCTGTCACGTACTTTGCCGACATCCTGCGTGGCTCGCCATCCACCAGTGGAGGCCGGATGGGCCCAAACTACACAGAAAAAGATTTTGAGTGTAGGTGCGCATGACTGCGTGGTAAATGCGTTGCCATTCCGTCCTCGTGGTTTTTCTGGGCTCGGCTGCCGTTGGCTTCGGCGCGTTCAAATCTGATTTACGATATGAGAGAAAATGGGCGGAGGGATCATTTGGATGACTGCCACGTACGTTTGGCCTAATACGCGTTTGTCATTCCTCTGAATCCAGATCACAGGCACACGATTCATCACGTCCACCACCCGCTCTCCACGCGCTTGCCCGTAACGCAGTGCTTCTTCCGCAAGAGGGCGCACGGCCCCGAGCGCAGGCGCAAAAAGAAGCGAAAGAAAAGGAAGACGTCCCTGCCGCCCTCCGACGGGACGCCCACCATCCACGAAGTCGACGAGGAGGAGGCCCAGTCCGAAATCGAAAGGCAGGTGGACGCCGAGTTGCCCGGCAAGCAAGCGCAGGTAATATAAGATGAAAAAGACGGAAGGAGATTTTGTGTAGCTGGGACTCCCGAGCCACGTTTGATCCATGGTCATTCGTTAATCGAGTCCAAAATTGTCAAAATGTCAATGCCAAACATGTAAACGGAGGTGTCCAACCTATGGCCCGGGGGCCATGTTTCGTCCGGTCGTCCATTTTTGATCGATTAAAAATGACGTTTGACATGGCGCACATGGCTCGTTAAAAAAAATTATGTCAAGGTCCGATTCGTGATATTGTGAGATCCATGGCCGGTGGCAACCCTCAAATCAAGAAAAATTTGCCTTATCACCTTGAACAGAAACGAAAAAGTTTGGACACTCCTGATGTAAAGGTGCTATGTGTTTCTTAGCTACAAGGTTCACTTACTGGGTCGGTCTGTAACGTATCAGAAAAGCAGACCAAAACCCCCCCCCCCCCCCCCCACATTTGGCTGTTTTCCAAAGTAAAAGCATCTATTTGCCAATCTGTTGTTTCGCTTCGACGCAAAGGACCGGTCGGAGATGCGGAGCATCTTCAAAACCACCCCAAAATAGCTCAAAGCGATTCCCGATCAAAATAGTTGCTGATGAAGCAATGAATTGCCGCGCCTCAAAAACAGAAGCTCGATGACTGACCGCAACTGAACTTGTGTGGATGAGTTCATTTGGCCCCCGTTGCACCCCTCTCACCGCCATCTCGTCCTTGTTCTCAGTTTAGTTTGGAGAGCCAAGAGCGCTTGGAAGAAGCTCTTCCAATCGCCACCGTCCGCACGGAAAATGAAGAGCGGCGCCGGGCCCAGAAACACATTCCGACTCTCAACGGGGATCTTCGCTCTGGACAAAACGACGTCATCGAACACCGTGAGGACGAGGAAAAGGAATCCTGCGACAGGTCGGCTCACGTACCATTCTTGTGCTGTTGGCTTGGCGCCGAAGGCCGCCGTGGTCATTTGAACTCATTCGCAGTCAAAATGGATGTCGAGAGCCGTCAACGGCAGTGAACGAGATCATAATGGCGACGACAACGACAACAAGACATTGCCGTTTCTGTCAAAAATACTGGCGAGTCCGTCACTCCGTCTCTTCTGAAATCCCGCGTTTTCCTTGTCAGCATCAGCCCAGGACGCGCGTCCCCCGCCACCGCCGCCGCGACGCCGAGCTGGTTCTGTCGAAGGCCCGCCCACCACCGCGCCGCAGGCGCCCAGCGGTGCAACTACGACCTGAGGGAGCGGATTTGCATCGGCAGCATGACGGCAGCGGAGACCGCCGTCTATCGACGGGTGCCGACCGACGAAGCCGAGGCCCGGATGTTGGCCACCGTCGATTTGGATGGCATGAAAAGTGAGTGCGGCGGAACGGAGGCCCGTTTGTTTTGGGATCGTCCAACCCAGTGTTACCCGACCTTTCAAACCCAAAGAGATAAAAATGATCTGCTCTCCATTTCGTCACATTTATCTGTACCTCGTTTTGGCGGTCGACTGAGAACATTGCAGCTGCACCACAAACTCGGATGTTTTTTTTTTTTTACCTTTTAGGAATGTGTCTATCACATACCAACAAACTAAAGCAACAATAATGGTACACAGAGTAAAAATCTGCGTGGTTCAAAAATTCCTATTCAGAGCACAATTGCAGTTTATTGATTTCTACTCGTCAAAGGTCGAATGACAGCTGCTGGTTCGGATTTAAATAAGCAAAGTGAATTGGTAGTGAATTTTCACTTCATCACCAAAGTCTTTATTCTGCTGAAAGATGAAACAGCGATCTCTACAGGTCATATTCAGTATTACATTCATTTCATTTTGTCTTTTGATTATTTTTTTTCAGCTCAGACATGACTTAATTTCCTCAAGCATTACAAAATGCATCATAGTTGTTTTGATTGGACAATATTTAATATGGATGGTGGTTCTAATGATACGGACTCACGGCTTTAATTGGAGAGTACTTTGAAAAACAGAATAAATAATCCGAATAAATAATAATAATCATAATCATGGTAGGGAGGCACAATGGATGACGAGTTAGCACATCCACATCACAGTGAAGGGGTTTTGAGTTCAAATCCGGCGCCGGCCTTCCTCGGTGTAGTTTGCACGTTCTCCCCGTGCGTATGCGGCTTTTCTCCGGGTACTGACAATTTGTGGGGGATCACTGCAGTGTAAATCCAAACATGTTGTATAATTAATGGTTGATGTAAATAATGATCGTTAAAAAATCACACCGACGCAATATGGAATTAATCCAGCATTAAACCACAAAGCAAGTTCAGTGACAAAAGCAAGAGAGCGTGAGAAAGTAGAAAGCTGCATTGACATTACACCGACAAAGAAAGAAAACGGATGAAAGTGGGTGGGGGGGGGGGCGTTAGCGGCGTACTCGGTAAAGGGGGCGGTCATTAACTCAGCCTGCAGTCGATTCCCCTTCACCGGCGACCCTGCCTCTGGCCTTTCCTGCTTTACCAGACTGGAGTAATCATTGACTGCGTAGAAACACAAAACAGGCCTACTAAAATCACAGCTGCCGGCTAGTGATGCTTCACGGTGACAGGCCGTGCATGCCGCTGGAACCCGGGCTTTCCTTTCTCCGGCGAATTCAAGTCCTTCCAGAAGGTCGGACCAAAGGTTCAGGTGAAAAGTTCACAACATCCACAACGCAACATCCAGGAACGGCCGACAAGCAACAACCCTTGACGGTGAAAACCAATGGCCACAAATTGTCGCGACACCCTTTGCAGATGTTTTTGTGGTATGTTTGGCAAAAGGAGGAACGATGGATCACCGAATGGACCCGGCAAACCAAGTGCAATCGAGTAGGAGTTGTTGAGCCAAACCTGCACGCGAACGTGAAGCGTTCAAGAACTCAATCCCGAGAAAATAACACGACCGCAAAAGGCCATCCCGAAATAACAACTCCGTGCACAGAGGTAACCGAGCCGGACAAAAAGAGGTGGACAGAACCACCGTGGAAGGAAACAAACAAAACAAAATCAAGGTCGAAGAGCACAAAACCAAGGAAAGGTTCCGCCCACCCGCGCCCCAGAAATCAACGATGGAGAGAAGAGAAAATGACGTCATAAGCAGGGAGAAAGACGCAACGTGTCAGGAGGATTTTCCACATCTTAAAAGACAGGAAGTCAGGCCTTGGAGCAGTTTTGGGTTGTCCTGCGTGTGAGGTGTGAGGTGAATTTCAGGGGGGAAATAAAACCACACACCTCAAGATGGCGTTCCTCTACCAATCTCCAACCTTCTCTCCCCCTCGAATGGTAATGCAGTCTACCAATGACAACATTACATCTTCTACTCTGATTCACTCTGCATCGATCATTGTAGCACAGCCTCAAAATCAATCGCCTGTGTACGAAACCCAAAACAGGAGTGGCAGGCAGTGCAATTGAGTTGTCACAAAGAAGACCACGCCTGTTCTGCCCTTTGCCGCGGTGGCCAAAGTAAACGTTGACAGCGTTGCTCGCTCTCCTCGCCCTCCTCTGACCGTGTCTTCCGGCTCCCAGATTTGACTTTGCTTCGCTTTGCTTTTATGGTACATCCAATGTGGACTCGTGACTTGCGATCCAGGCAAGGCACCGCAGTTGAAAAGAGTTGGCAGCCCCTGGATGAGCAGTGAGCCCACCGGGAGAGGGGAGGACAGGAGGAGGTACCAGCCGCGGAGATGACGGATCTCGACGGACAAGACAAGGGAGCCGACGAGGAGCGCGATGGCGCCGCGCGCCGGTGTAGCGTCCGTCGAGGCTCGGGCACTCCGGAGCGGCGCCAAACCGAGCGCTGCGGCTCGCTGTCCGTCGTGGAAGGCTTGGAAGACTTTGAGGAGTTTGTTTTTGATTTTGACGACTACGACTTGCTCGAGTCCATCCACACTCAACTGGGCTCTCCGGCCGAGTCGATCCGTAAGTAGTTGGGAGAACTTTTCACGGCGTTAGTTCTTAACTTAACATTTTTTTTTGCAAGCTTATGATTGGATTTCTATGCACATAAGCAGCGGGTGTGAGTTTCCATTGCTTCTCCATAATGCGATGGGGCAGATGTCAAAGAGGACCCCGTTGGCACGTGCGATTTATTGAGTGCATTGACAAGCCGCTGGAGCGCCGATGCCGTTTCCTGTGTTTCCATTGATCTGGTGGCCTCCATTTGGCTTTGGGCTCAGCTACAGCTGGAGCGGAAAGATATTTCATTGACAAACACTCTGGCCACTTCTGCTGTTTCTGTCCACATTTTTGGTTGCCTTTTCCGGCCTTTTTTGAATGTGCCCCTCTTCCAACGCACCTGATCCCAATGATCAGGATTGTTCTCTTAGATCTTGCTGATCATTGGAATCAGGTGTGTTTCCTCCCACATTCCCAAAACATGCAAGGCAGGTTAATGGAAGTCGAGCGAGCGCAAATGCTTGTTTGTCTCTGCGTGCCTCGCGATGGGCTGCCAACCAGTTGAGGGTGTTGAGGGAGGATAAGCGGATCCGATGGTGGATGGATGGATGGATCATAAGAACCCTGTTGGCAAGATGATATGCTGATGAAAAGGTGTCGGCTTCCTGCAGGTCACAGATTTGAAGACAACCCCGGAGTGAGACGCCACTTGGTGAAGAAGTCGTCCCGCTTTCAGGTCGGCCGAAGCAGCAACACTTCCACGCCACTGTCCAGCCTGAAGAAGAAGAAACGAGCGGCGGACAAGAAGACTCATGAGGTTTGCGGCACTCTCACTATCGGTCTTTTTTGTGTGTGTGCACTTTGCTGGCAAGTACAGACACTAATGCTAATACGAAGGATTTATCCGACTTTATTTCTGACTTGCATCAACCATCGTGATTTGAACTTGCTTGGGGGTGGGGGGAGGGGGTGGTGACAAGGGACTCGACTTGATATGTTTCAGACTTGCACATACTGCATGTGATCTAATGTCCAGCCATGTCGTCTGTACTGATGACATCTCCTCTTGGCTTCACTTCCAGCTGTTTGTGGAGCTCAACGAGCTGATTGTGGAGAAGGACCATGAAATGCGCTGGAAAGAGCGCGCCCGCTGGATCAAGTTCGAGGAAGATGTCGAGGAGGAGACGGACCGCTGGGGCAAGCCTCACGTGGCTTCGCTCTCTTTTCGCAGCCTACTGGAGCTTCGTCGCACGATCACGCACGGTAAAGGGACTTTTGCAGCATCTGTCCAAATCACAGCTCATTGTGTCATTAAAATCGACAAGGGTTGGTTCAAATAAAAATTCTATACAAGTAAAGAAACTCACTGGCAGCATGGTGGAGAAGTAGAGTGTTTGAGTTCTGAGTTTGGGAGTTGTATGTTCAGGTCAGTGAAGACTAAACGATGAATGTAGATGTGCAAGAGTTAATCGATTCGTTGACATCTAATCGATGATCAAATAACTCGGTAACAATGTATAGATATATGACCTGGAAGTGCTGAATGGCCTAACTAGTGCTTCAGCGTCGGTGGGCAATAGCCTCCGCCGCATTCCACCTCCTCCACTGCCGCCATTGGAGAACCCCAGAGAATCATATCTGGCACGAATGTTTCCAAGGTGCAATCCTTCTGGACCTGGAGCAGAACTCTCTTCCGGGAATTGCCCATTTGGTGGTGGAGACCATGATCATCTCCGATCAAATTCGAGCTGAAGACAGATCCTGCGTTCTGAGGGCTCTGCTGCTCAAACACAGGTTGGTTACCAAGCCCTTTCTACGATCCTGTAGTTCTGGCTAATGCTGGACTTGGAACAGTTCAACAGTTGTGAAAAATCATAATGATAATAATAAAATACCGTACATACCGCACCAGGTCTGGCACCCTCAGCGACTGTAAGTGCAGCCGATGGCCATTTGTTCCCGAGTGAAGTGAACCGTCTCGAGATTGACATTGTAATCGTGTTCCAATACCGCAGTACTACTTGAAGCGCGAGCAGCCGAAAATGGATGTTCCTTGGCAAGCGTGTTGGTCTTGGCTTTGTTCATGACACCTTGAACAGCTTCCCATCATAAGCAATCAGTGCGCCGTGAGTCTCGCTGAGAATCTGATCCCGAAACTTCAATCATAATCCCCACCCGCAGCGTCCATCTGTGTTCTTCCAGCCTTGGCCCGCCAGAAGCATTCATTGGATGGCAGCCTTAATCTCCAACTTTCATCTGGATGATTTTATATATATTTTTAACTTCAATTGTACTCATTTTTCTTCGACTCTTTCAATGGCAGCAGTTAACGTATGTACGACGACACACGACAAGATCCAAGCTCCCGTCTTCCTTATTCTTCTGGTTTTGGTGTTCGAAAAAGGCTGACACAGGGAAGCCGCAGAGGGAATTTCCAGAATGTTAGCGTTTAACAAGACTTGGCTCATCATCTGAACTTTCCTGCGGCCGACAAGGCTGCAGATGTTGAAGCTGTACCGTGCTTGTGCCCGGTTAGAAAAGCCAACACCATTCTCGATGGGGCTTGGCTGAAGGCAGCCGTGGCCTCGTGATACTCGTTAATTCTGAACACACCAACGTACTTTGCAATCCAATAGACATCGCCCCCCCCCTCCCCCACAAAAAAAAAGAATGTACCCACTCTGATGTTCCGTCACATTTTCCATGTGTGTGAGTCTTAACACAAACTCCCCGAGCATCCCTTGGGCCACGTCGTGCAACATCAGACATGCACAAAACAGTTTCACCCTTGTCCAAAACCCGCAAGATCAAAAAAAGTTACACCATGCCCATAAGTAACAACATTCTAGAAATTTGTGACTCGAATAAATACCAGCCCTAGTTTGTCATTTGAGCATGTACAATGGAGTCTCCATGAAATCTGGAACAAGATGATCCCACATTGCCCACGCATAAATAATGTAATGGCAAATTTCACAAATTGTCATCTGAAAACTAAACTGCATCTTACGTTCATAAAACTAGCTAAAACCGTCTGTCATGGCGGAAATATCTTAAAACCAATACAACCTCAAATAAGACAAAGCGTTTTTGAAAAATCTAAAACAAATTAAAAACCTGCTCATAAAAACGAAGTGAAAAGTCAAAACTAAACAAAAACGAGCTCTACTGAAAAATCTCAAACGATCATCACCTTGATTCTGATTTAGCCAATGAGCCGGCACAAATTTGGGCATACGAAGGTAATTTCGGTCTGAAATTTCTCAGTGGATGGTCGCATGCCGTTTGGCAGGACGCGACAGCTCGTTAACATGTGTCGCTAATGTCATCAACACGACAGTCCTGAGCTCTCCCAAAGGCCCTCGAGGCTGCCTTTTGACTTCGACCTATGCCGCTCAAAGAAAAAAAAAAAAAAAAAGAACCCGCAAGGGAAATTGATTCGATGTATAGATTTGAAGGATTACGTAATGAAAATACATTAGCCACATGGATGCTGTCAAAAGGAACGAGCGGGGACGGAAACGACACACGCCCGTCCAAATGCAACAGCTGAGTTAAGGGGAACATGTCACTTGTGTCGTAGAAAACGCAGGCCTTTTGCTTGCCAACTATTTCCTGGACGCGTGCCCCGAGTGGCTCATTCAGAAAGGGTTTTTGGAGAATTGCGTTGCCCTAATTGAGCTGAGCGCAACGGCCGAGCGCACGCGCAAAGCGGCGGCGAGACCAACGCGACTCCAATGAAGCCGCCCTGCCAAAAATTCCAAGTGGGCCGTCGTGCGGTCATTGTCGGCCTTTCCACGTAAATTCCCGGCATAGCGCTGGCAGCGTCCGCAGGGAAAGCAAGCCTCCGTCATTACGCTCATTATGAGACTGACATCAGATTTACAACGTGGAAAGAAACACATCGAGATGCCGTTAGCATTTGGCCGCTCGCTCGGGCCACTTGAAAGAGTCGTCAGGAACGGCTCGGCCGCCGTTTCTCTTTGACAGTTCCGCCTCCTTTTCATCAAGAGCTTGTTTTGTCCAAGTCTGGTACCATCACACCGGACCATGTGGTCCTCATGAGTCGGGGTGGCTGATGTCAACATTGGAAACGGCGGATGGCAATCAATTTGAGATGACATGGGAGGGAAGGAAACATTCTTGTGACACTTGCGGTTCACTATTCACACGAAACACTATTTGTAAGTTTTGTTTTTATTTTATCTTGCTGGAGATCTTATCCCCTCGCTCCGCCCCCCCCCCCCCCCCAAAAAGAAATCTCAGCTTTTGGTTGCTTTTTATGAAATGCCCTGAGAAACCATCAAAGCACCGTCTGACAAGGAATCGGTGCCAAGGAAGTATGTTGAAGTGATACATCTCGACTGAGTTGTCAGTGGAAGTTTGTAAGACTCATCTTGTGCATTTTTCTTTCTTCCCAAATCGAACCATCTGTAAATTGTTCATAAAGGCATCGCAAACGGCTAACTCCCAACCCCCCTCTTTTTCTCTTTTTTTCAAGTCATCCAAGTGACATGAAGCATCGCTTTCACCGGCACCACTCATCGAGCAGTCTTCACGGCAGCGTCAATCCCGCCCGCGTCCAGGACACCAGCCTGCCCCTCGTAGCCGAAGAAATGGAAGAGCACCAGGATGGCAAAGGACCCCTCTACGACCCCAAACAAGACGTCTTTGTCAGCCTGTTTGTAAGTTGCCTCGACATGGAACTCTGTAGATCTGCGGTGACCAAACTATGGCTCGGGGGTCATTTGTGGACCTCTGTCAGTCTTTCAGCGGTCCGGCTCATTTGTCGAAAAAAACCAATGCAATTATTTCATATTGCATACAGCATACAATATACATACCTACATACTGTACATACTGCGTATATAGCTTCCGAAATAGATTGTATATGCTGGAGTAGCCATATATGGTCTCTGCATATGTTCTAATAGGCGTTTGAGCCAAGGGAGGTGTCAAAGAGGCTAGAAAGAAGTCGCAACATTGCAGGCAGATACCACATCATCCACATGCAGTTGGCTTTGTTTTTTTGTTTGTTTTTTGTTTTTGTCATAGGCTTCAAGTCCCTTTGGGAGACTCAAAAGTCACCTCGAAATGCTCGCATGTTGCTGAGGTATCCGCCGAAGAAGTCAGGCGGCCCGTTTGCCCACATCCGTTGAATTCTTTTCCGAGTCGACACACCGGCACTCGTTTGAAGGCCTCTTGATGCGGCGACTGCAAATTTGGAATGCTCTCGATGATGTACAATGTTGGCGTTTATTCGTCAGAATGTGTTTTAAATTCACAGAGGCTGGACCTGTTGCTCGGAATATTCATGCGGCTAATCTATGTCTCCAACTGTTCTTCCCCCAAGAAATCTCTCCATCCCGTATCTCCCGAGAGCCATCCGGCGGCCGCCAGATCTTTGAAACTTCTGGCCAAGATACCAAGAGATGCCGAAGCTGTCATTGTTTTAGTCGGTAAGCGTTTGGACCAAAATGCCGCTTCGTTTGTTTTTTTGGCCTTTCATATTGCCTCAAAGAAAGAAAAAGATGATTCAACGCATGCCTTCATTATCAACGGTCGACGTCAGCTTGGATTTATTCACACCAGCTTTTGCTGCATTCTGCCTAGTTTTTTTATCAACTCAAGATTTTGCAGCAGCTTCAGCAGATTCTTCTATTGAAATAGTCAATAGAATAATCGATTCAAAAATAGTGGCCAGCTGCAGATGTATCCATCCATCCATCCTACTATCCATTCTCTCGCACTTATCCGGGGTGGGGTCACAGGGGCAAGAGCCTTAGCAGAGAAGCCCAGACTTGCCTCTCCCCAGCCACTTCTTCCAGCTCGTACCGGGAAGGCGTTCCCAGGCCAGCCGGCGTGTCCCGGGTCGTCCCCGTCGCCTCCTGCCGGTGGGACGTGCACGGAACACCTCACCGGGGAGGCATCCTCATCAGATGCCCGAGCCACCTCAGCTGGGGAGGAAAAGCGGCCGGACTGTGAACCCCTCCCGGAATTCCGAGCTTCTCGCCTTCGCTCTCAGGCAGAGCCTGTGGAGAAAACGCATTTCGGCCGCTCGTATCCGAGATCTCCTTCTTTCGGTCACGCCCCCCAGCTCGCGACCAGAAGTGAGAGTAGATCAACCGCTAAATTGAGAACTTTGCCTTCAGTTGAATTGTAAATTGATGTTATCTATTTATTTATTTTTCAATCAAAGCAAAAAACACAAGGCTGGCAGAATACGCAGAGGGAGGTATTTGAAATGAGAGCTTCAGACCTCAAGAACAACAAAACATCCAAGTTGGATAGGATTTGAAGTCACAGCAAAGCCAAGTAAATAGACAAAGAATCTTGCTGGAACATGCATTTTGTGTCCTGGCAGGCTGCGTTGAATTCCTGGAGCAGCCGGCCATGGCTTTCGTACGGCTGAACGAAGCCGTGCTTCTGGAGTCGGTTTTAGAGGTCCCGGTTCCAGTTCGCTTTATTTTTGTCCTGCTTGGACCCAGTCAGTCCAACGTGGACTACCACGAGATTGGACGCTCCTTCTCAACGCTCATGTCTGACAAGGTGTGAAACATTCCCAAATTCTCACGGTTTTCAGTCCAGACACTCTCCGGTAAACGAAGGATCTCATTTTCCCGAGATTCAAGAAAAACTGAGAATACCTCATCATTTCATGTTCTTTTGTCATCGAATGGTCTTGTATGTTTGTGCATTTCAGAACTTCCACGAAGTGGCTTATTTCGCCGACAACAGACAAGATCTCCTCAACGGTATCAACGAATTCCTGGACTGCAGCATCGTCATTCCGCCCTCCGACGTGGAGGGCAAAGACCTGCTGAAGACCGTGGCCGACTTCCAGAAACAGATGCTGCGCAAGCGCAAGGAAAGGGAGCTGAAGAAGCACCACTCGTCGTCCGGCATGGAGCAGAACAACAAAGGTAAGCTGTCAAATGTCATCTGTCAGAAGACACGCTGATGGGGAAGAAAAGAAAACAAAACAAAACAACTCGCCGCATGTTCCATCCAGACATGATTCAAGAGGAGGAGGAGGAGGGCGACCAAGAGATTGACCCACTCATGCGTTCGGGGATTCCTTTCGGAGGTTTGATCCATGATATTCGACGTCGCTACCCCAACTACGTCAGCGACTTGAAAGATGCTGTGGACATGCAATGCGTCGCTGCCGTTATCTTCATTTACTTTGCTGCGCTGTCGCCCACCATAACCTTTGGAGGCTTGCTAGGTGAGGCACCTTTACAACACATGGACACGTCCCGAATCAACTCGAATGGGGTACTAATTGTACTTTTGCCAAAAAACACATCATAGTCCACAAATATGAAAAAGCCAATTCAATTATAATGGCAAGTGGAGTGCACTTAAATACCAGCGCGCCCCATATTTGCTTCTTTTGAAAACACATTTGAATATGCACGGTGGATTGACCAAAATGTATTTAACAAAATATACACACAGCAGTACAATGGAAAAAAAACACTAAGTCGAAGTACTCAAAAAAATGCCTGTAAATCACAAGTATCAAACCAAACTACAACAGCAAACAAAACATGACAGGAGCACACGTATGCTCACATACTCCCAACAAAGACTGACAGAAACCCGGGGAACTAAATACAAGCTAAGTGACGAGACAACGAGAACCACCTGGACAACACACAAAGGCTTGAGGGAGCTAATTGGTTACACACAAGGAACGCTGATAACGAGAACAGGTGGCGAAAAAAGGCCACATGAGGAATCGAAACCAAACGTAACCAGATCGAAACATAACATTGTAGTTTCCAACAACTTCCTTGAACCTCCAGAATCCCTCGCTGTATGTATGCAGACTGGCAGCAGAACCCCGGAGGTTTTTTAGCTTTTTGTCCAGTTTTTAATCCGTCCGTGATCTGTCCTAGCAGCTGGCTAGCGCTATGCTAACCCCTTCGTGCTGGGGCAGAGGCCAGCAACAAAAGTAATAGCAAAGGCGATCATACACTGCATAGATGGAATTTAGGAACTGATTGCTGGCGTTTCAGACATTTTTGGGATAATTCGACATGTCGGTTTGTTCCAGAGAGACATAATTGCCGTTCTTGAGAAAAAAACCTAGCAGGAGTTGAACAGGTGTTATGCCTCCTTTGCGCCTTCCCATGCAGGGGAGAAAACAGAGGGCATGATGGGAGTGACCGAGCTGATTGTTTCCACTGCGACACTCGGAGTTATCTTCTCGCTCCTGGCTGGTCAGCCTCTTCTCATCATCGGATTCTCGGGACCTTTACTGGTGTTTGAGGAAGCGTTTTACAAGGTAGCACACACCACGATCCATCCTCTGCAAAAGCTCAGGTGGAGAGGTCTTTTCCAAAATCAGAAGAAAGACAAATCAGCTGTGTGAGGAATTGCTAGACGACACCCCCACGAATGCGAGTGCCCCGCGGCCTCGTCAAGGGAAAATACCCACAGAGGAATTCCCCCAACCAATGTGATGTGGCCGGCTCTGATTTATGTCCCGTTTTTCTCACGAGGGAGGGCAGATGGCGCAGGGGGGGGGGGGGAGTATTGCCTCACGCGAGCTATTGCGACTGTTAGCATCTCAATGCACTGCCCGGTTTGCTTCCACTGGGCACCTAACGGCCAACGATGTTGTCGCTCAGTTCTGTCAGGCCTACGATTTTGAGTACATGACCGGCCGGGTGTGGATCGGCTTCTGGCTCGTCTTCATCGTCCTGCTGATCGTGGCGGCGGAGGGCAGCTTCCTTGTTCGCTTCATCTCACCCTTTACTCAAGAGATCTTCGCTTTCCTGATCTCCCTCATCTTCATCTACGAGACCTTCTCCAAGCTTATCAAGGTCGTGATGGAGATGGCCTTTCCCGAAAGAGCTGTCGGATTGTGTGTTTTTCACGCGAATCGCTTATTTTCCAGGTGTTTCGAGAACATCCGTTGATGGCGTGGTACCCGGGGGACGCCACCCCTCCGTCTGAACTGCAGGACATCCAGAACCAACCCAACACTGCCCTGCTGTCTCTCGTCCTCATGATGGGCACCTTCTTTGTGGCTTTCTTCCTCAGGAAGTTCCGAAACAGTCGATTTTTAGGTGGCAAGGTAATCGTGGGGAATCGAGCGCTTAAACCTCCTCTAGCGTTCATTGGTCAGCAACACCATGAATGAATATCCCTCGGTCAGTCCGACCAACTTTTTTCAGATTTAGCCAAGCAGAAGATGGTTGATTCCATTCGTTTTGAAAAAAAAAAATTGATTGTCCGTGGTACCACCTCTGCCTCAATTTGAGCCAGGAAAAACTCTGCATGGAGTAGCATGAACTAGATCCGTTTGTCTTCTTTTATTGATTTCTTTTTTTCTCCCCTTCCTGCAGGCAAGAAGAATCATTGGGGACTTTGGTATCCCCATTTCAATTTTAGTTTCCGTGCTGGTGGATTACTGCATCACCGACACGTACACGCAGGTAAAAGAACCGTACTCATTGATGCTTCCATCACTCAAATCTCAATTGTGACACTTTAGCAAGGCAGCGTACGAGAAATGCGGCCCAAGTGGTCTTTGGCAGTTTGCCGCTGGAACGCGGAGGCGTTCTTTCATCCCTCGCGTTGTGTTTGGTCTCCTTGTAGAAACTCGACGTGCCGTCCGGCTTCTCAGTCACTTCCCCGAACAAGAGAGGCTGGTTCATCAGTCCCTTTGGTGACAAGCGGCCTTTTCCCACCTGGATGATGGGAGCGTCCATTGTACCCGCACTTCTTGTATTTATCCTCATTTTTATGGAAACGCAGATCACTTCGTAAGTGCAGCATTTCCCTCTTTGTGTGTTGTTGGTTTTTCCTGTGGAATCTTTCTTCAGCTTGTCATCGGTCTCGCGGAATTGCTGCGAACTCCCGAATATTGGCGGGTCGGTATACACAATTTTGCAGATTTGGGGGGTTTGGTCCGCTGACAATGACGTGCTGATTTCAAGCCTTTGCGGCAGGGCGTCCTCCCCAGCACCCTTCACTGCAAACTATGTTGAAGTGACATATCTCGCCGTGGTGGTTAGCGCAGAATCCCTCCCGCTTGAGGATGGGTTTTTTTCTCTGCTGAGTGGCTATAAAAACAACAGTCGAAGCTCATAAATCAAGACGGTGTTTTGACAGTCGCAAATGGAAATGGGAGTACATTCTTTTGGAGGGAGCTGATTGGACGACCCGAGGAACAGGGCCGCCGATAACAGTTGATGATGAGAATCGTGTACACGCGTAGCTACGTTTCCTGGAAAGAAGGATAATCTGTGGCGCACTCTTCTGATTCACCTCTTTCAGCCTGATTGTCAGTAAGAAGGAGCGTCGGCTGGTGAAAGGCTCGGGGTTCCACCTGGACTTGCTGCTCATCGTCATTCTCGGCGCCTTCTGCCCGCTCTTTGGCCTGCCGTGGCTGACGGCGGCCACGGTGCGCTCGGTCACTCACGTCAACGCCCTGACCGTCATGAGCAAAGCCACGGCCCCTGGAGAGAAGCCCATGATCCAGGAAGTCAAAGAGCAGAGGCTGACGGGACTTCTTGTGGCCGTGCTTGTGGGTAAGAAGTTATGAAAAACGCAGGCCGATGCACTTTTCACACCCCAGAAAACATGCCGTCAACAAGATATATGGAATGGGACGGACCAGTACCGATAGCAGGTATCCTATGGCTCACATACTATTCTTACGTCAATGTATCGAGTGAAAGTGAAGGCTGATATCGGCCACCGATACTTGTGGCCATTCTACCATCAGGAACTTTAGTTTGAATAAATGCTGAATGCTTAGCTGGAAGACGATGCGGCTTCATTGAAATGACTGTAGTCACCCATTGACACCATATCCCATATGTGATGATCCAAATTGGCTTCTGTCCGGCCCGACCAGGTATGTCCATCGTGATGACCGATGTGCTGCGTCTCATCCCTCTGGCCGTGCTCTTTGGCATCTTCCTGTACATGGGGGTGACCTCTTTGACGGGGATCCAGCTGTACGAACGCATCACGCTCATGGTCACGCCGGCCAAGCACCACCCCGACCACATTTATGTCACCAAGGTAACGCACATGACGGGCGGGAGTCTTAATCTCTGAAATGAACTGCAAAGCTGACTTTTGCCTTGAGAGGATGAAGTTAGCTGTTGTAGTTGTTCTGTCCTTTAGTTTTGAGGTGCAAAGCTTGCGTGTTGTCGTTCTATTTGATTCCCTCCAAATTATAGCGTCTCATGGATGAATCGACAATTAGCAGATTAAAGGGCCAATGAATTTGACAATCGATGAATGTTTCAGAGAGCTTATTGAACGTAAAATTGTCCATCCCCTCCAACTTTCTGTATTCCTCCTTGAAAACGGATCACCTTCATTTTCAATCAAAATAAGGCATTTTCAAACTTGCGCTTTGACCATATCAAACAATTGTCCTCATTTTGGCTGATTTTCCGACATGTCGCCGGCCAAACGATTCACGTCTTATTTGTTTGAGTATTTTCTGCACCGATAATTTCAAATAATGTCTTGATTTTGAAGAAAGGGATTACAAATCGAATTTTTTTTAGTAAATATTTGTATTGAAATAAGATCGATCTACACTTATAATAAAATGTCTTTCCAAAACAAAAGAAATGGCTCACTGAAAGGCCGATTCTTAAATGTAAACAGGGCAGACTCGCCAAATCTTGGCCAAGTCCTAAAATTGAATCCGACCGGAGTCAAGTCATGTGACCCGGTGCGCCTCCAACCTGCGCGCACGCACTTGCGATACTCGACTGACACGCGCAGACAACAGCGCGAACATCGGCAGTCCCTGCTCTCACTGGCGCGCGCTGTCATCCGGCCGTGCGCGACTGCAGCCGAAAGCCAACGCGGGTCCATCTTGCCAGGTCATGTTGCTTCGCTAGCTCCGGAAATGACAGCCTTGCGGCGTTTGGGATGTTACGGATTCCAGCGCTGACGCAGATGCTCAGAAGCCCGAGTAATGACAGAGTCACGCGCGCAATCTTGGGGCTTCCCCCGACTAAAGGACACCTCTCCGTGCTGACGTCGATTTGCCTGAGTTCATCGGAATGATTTATTTGAGGAAGCCGGTTCTCAAACCGGGGTCCTCGGACTCAAAGGGCTCCGGGGTCCCCAAAATTAATTGGAACTCGACTCCTTGGACTGGCGCAGAAGGATTGAGGCACACTTTCTTCACCCTGAACATGAGACTGTCGAGCACAGTATCGGCCACGAACCGCTACTGGAATGTCATCAGTGCCCCTATCAAAATCCGCCGCTAAAACCAAGAATATTGGCGTTGGTGGTTCTGCTTGATTTGTATCATCGCATCCAAAACGAATATTCTCCATTTTCAGGAAGAAACGGCAGCATTTTGTAAAACCTTCTTCTATCCTACTGCTGACTACTAAAGGACAGAACAGGTCGAGCCAAACTTCATTCCTGGGGTTGTCTATTCTTTGGTTGAGTAAATAAGGTGAATATTTCCTCTGGGTCAAAATGCTCTTGTCAGATGTCAACGTGAGTTGGGGCTTTTTGAAAAGGGATGGCTGGAAGATCAGTCCTTGTCCACAAGATGGAGCCAAAAACAGGAGCCATCCGCTTGAAGTCTTTTGTCGAAGCGGAAAGTCCAGGTGTCAGCCTTTGAATGCCTTTCTCTTGTCGGCAGGTGAAGACGTGGCGCATGAACATGTTCACCCTCATCCAGCTGGGCTGCATTGCGGCCCTGTGGGTCGTCAAGTCCACCGCCGCCTCCCTGGCATTCCCCTTCGTCCTCATCATGACGGTGCCGTTGCGCCGCGTCATCCTCTCCAGGGTTTTTGAGGAACGTGAGCTCCAGGCGGTAGGTGCCGTGCCGCGGCGGGGGCTTTCCAGTAACGCGCTCGTCCATCTTTGCCACTTCACTCCATCGGATGGACGTGAACCCCTTTTGGCTGCAGTACTCACTCCTCCAAATGCAAATATTGAGCTTCAAATTCCTTCGTGACAAATGTCAGTGTCTCATGTTTCTCCCTGGAAATGTTCACGTTTGGGACTGCGTCATGTTTTTCTGGTTGGCTCAAAACGCTCAGGCTTTTTTTTTAGGGAGGGAGGATACATTTGTCCATCTCAAAGTGAGATTTTAGAGAATATTCTGCCCGACAAAGTATTGTATTACATGCAAAAAAATGCAATTGGACTTCATCACTACAGTACATGTTTCGGTGTTAACACAAACCACAATTTAGTACGTCTATTAAATTTCACGTCAAAGGGAAATCGCCATGAAGTCATTTCCAACTCTAAGGCTAGAATTACACTGCCGCTTCAAGTGCTCAATTTTTAGTGACTTGTTATGGAGCCTTTACACAAATTTCATAAAATTGCAATTGATGCGTGCCCATAAAGTTTTTCTCCCAATATCATTTAAAACTCCACTCAAAATCATAATTTGCCTTATCAATTATTTGAGTCTGTTCAAAATACTCGCCAATTACGACTTTGCTGTGAGACAAGCTTTGGCCACAATCTGGTGACATCTTTTGGCCTTTTAAAAAGACCCACAAAAAAAAAATCTGCCTGACTTTTATTTTGAACTGAAATGTTGTTCAGCCAATTGAATGGTCTCGCGCTATGCTTTGTCTGTCTGTGCGTTCCATTTCTTTTCTATTCATTGGGAGATATGCAAGACCAATGGAATTTTTGGAAAAGGCCCCATCCCAATTGTATTTATTTATTTATCTTTTACTCTTTTTTGACTAAAATTGTGCCAAATGAGATCTGGAGGGAGAGGGGGGGGGGGGGGGGGCAAAAACCGCCCAACTTAAGTGAAGCTCTCCATCTTCACAGCTGGATTGCGATGAAGACTCGCCCAACTTTGATGAAGATGGCCGGGATGAGTACAACGAGATTCACATGCTCGTTTGAAGTTGAGCCAGCCAAAAAGACCACCTGCTTCTTCTTCTTCTTCTTCTCCTCCTCCGCCTCCTTCTTCTCCTGCTTCTTTTTCTTCATGTTCCTGATCTCTTCAGAGTTGACAAGGATAAATGTCATAAGGCGAAAAAAAAAAACATTAGCAAATATGTTACATCAATAGATAATATATATATATTTTTCCTCAAGTTAAAAAAAAAAAAATCTAAAAGCAAGAACATGTACAGAAAGGGTCTGGGCCTCGCATAGGTGGCGCGGGTTGAACTTCCCTGAAATCATATGCGAGTCTCTAGCCTGAAGTCATGAAAGACAATGACGACATCCATCCCTTTAATTACTTGGCAGGCTTTGGGCAATTGTGCAATGCTGATGTTCACCCCTGAGACAAACAGTGAGAGGTTGGTGGGTGAGTGCCAGGAAGTCGTCGGAAAATCTGTATACTTCATGAATAGGTGATTTTTTTTGCCCCAAAAGCAAAAAAAGCAAAAAAAAAGATGTTGCGGGAAAGAAGCCAAATGATATTTAATGCTTAGAATAGCTCCCTTTTAGACAAAATGTCAGATCTTCTAAATGGATGTGCAAAAGGCCTTCCATACAGTTGTGATCAGGTCTTTACTTGGACTCATCGCTAATGTTTTCGTACCGACTGCACTTGTGTGAATGCAGAATGCTAGCCACATCCTGACGGCTCAGAGGCAACAACATCATGCCGCTTCCTCCAGCGGACGTCAAGGCTTGAGTCTTGAGTGACATAGGAAGGCCATTTTGTCAAAGTATCAAGAAAAGGAATACATAAGACGACAAGATCCATTGAGGTTCATCTTCACCCAAAAGGCATATTGTGCATTGGGGGCGGGGCATCCCTCCATCCATCCATTAGCGAATCCGGTTTATCCTCAGGAGGGTCGCGGGTGTGCTGGAGCCTATCCCAGCGGTCTTCGGGCAGTAGGTCCACCCTGAAATGGTTGCCAGCCCATCGCAGGACACACATGGACAAAGGACCATTCGCGCTCACACAATTTAGAGTGTTCCATCCACCTGTCATAGATGTTTTTCAGAGTGTCGGAGAAACCCAGAGAAAAGCCAAGCAAGCACGGGAGAACATGCAAACTCCAAATTGAGAAAAATATTAAAATAAATAAAAACAATCTTAGAAACAACTCTTGCCTACGGGATTATAACAGCTGCCAATAATTCAGATCCTGATATCATATCAATTTCAAACTAAAATTCTGTAGCGTTACTGATCGAATCGTATGAAAATGAACCCTGCCACTCCAGAGAGCCGACAACTTGTATCTGAGAAATTCCAAATTTCCATGATGTCCTCTGTGAAGGTTTATGTAATGATTGCAGCCTGGAATAAGAAGGCTTCGAAGAGCCCAGATGAAAAAGACATGGCGAGTGGATGTCAACTTGTCAGCACCACGCTCCGCGGGCCCTTTGTGCAGATTTCAAGCACTTTGACCGGCAGGCAACGTGCCCCTGCCAAGCAAACGAGCTCCATGGCTAAGACGTAAACAGCCATTGAAGCCAAACTTTTGTACTTTTGTTGGGCAGAAGTACCCGACACAAAAGGCCACTCACAAATAAGTCACTTCTGTTGTAGCTTCTTTGTTTTGCCAACCTCATTTTTTTTCCCATTTCGACTCGATGCAAAAGCTGTTGATTCGTCATGTCGAAACTTTATCAGCAAATAAGGTGTTGGCCCGGAGTTAAAAGGACATTGTGTCATTTGCTTCAGCCTCCACCACCCCCAAAAGAAAAAGCCCTTTTTTTTTCATATTGGCTCTTTCATCTTCTCAACAAGATTTCCAGTACACATTACACATATGTCATGAATAATATAACAAAACACGTCAGCTGAAAAGGCCGAGAAACTAAGCAAACACACGTGTTGCCAACACGCCAGGGAGCACTTGAACGTTGGCAGGGTGCATGAATGATGTATACGATGACTGGGAATTCGAAATGTAGCATCTGTCTTGGGTCATTTTCGAGCCGACTGGCTTTTGCGAGCTCACTATAGAACTCGCGAGCATTCGAGCATTTCCGGCGTTGCGATTCAATTGAAATGCAGTTGGCGCTTTGGAGCGTGGTGGATGACACGTTTCAGAAAATGGATGGATGGATGTTTTCCGCGTGTCGCCTCGCGGCGGCCAATCGGTCTCCGGGGTGTAACGCGTCACACACGAGGCGGGCTTTGTGACCGCCTTTGAGAGCACAATGGAGGAGGAGGAGATGATCTTCGCGGTCTAGGACACCCCCAGCGAAAGAATTCGGCCAACTAGCATGACCGCGACAAAGATAAACTTGAACTGGCTTGGGCGTTTGGTGAGCGAGGAGGTTGTCATACCTGCTATTTACTTGATTATTTGAACAACCGTTGAAGGGTTCCAAGTCTAGCATTAGCCAGAACTCCGGTATCAACCACATGGTCCTCGCTGGCTGGTTACAAAATGGCCGGTACGACATCTAGCAGGCGAAGCCCCTCCCCTTCTTCTCCGCTGCGCGCGAATGAAGTCGCTGCGTCACCCAGCGACTCCCGCCGTCAAACCCGAACAAATGAAGCGAGGCGCAACGTTGCCAACGGATTTGCTGTGTGCCTAGCATGAGTCATTACGGTAGTTTCCAAGCCTTGAACTCGACACGCAAGCTGTGTTCGACACTCTTCCGGGCGGCGCCGTTGAAAAACAGATTTGGCGAATATATTTGTGGGTGGCAGGAAGCGGTTGGAGTCCAGTTGGCGAATAGAAACGAGCATAATTTGCAATGCAAGTGTTCCGATTATTATTTTTTCATTGTCCCAAATCCCTTTTTAATGATTCTGGAGTATATTTTGATATTTCGGAAGCACTGGTGAGATAGCGATTGCACTTGCTTCTTGGTGCAATGGGCTTTTTTGACAAAGCAATCCATGCATTTGTAAGAGTTGACGTGTAGCTAAAGATCGCCAATTCTTATTCTTTTCTTGGATTGTTTTTCTTTTTTCTAGCTGCAGAAATACAATCAAGAACCACCCCCCCCCCCCTCACAGACCCCTTTCCGCACCCTCCACTCCCCTTTAAGTGCTTGAAAGTGAAGAGCCGATCTTTTCAAGAATCGTCAGTGAGTGTACAGTATTCAAATATTTGCTAGCCTCAAGAATGACGATGCGTATTTACACAAACATGTCCGGCCTACAAAGCGAGCCATAGAAGAATTCTCTCAGGGTAAACTGACCTTTGAACTGTAAATTCCCAGCCTTTAGTTAGCTGAGACATGTTTGTACAAAAAATAAGATATCGCTTGAACGATATTGTTGAACGATGCATGCAAGGTCAAGAGGAAGTGATGAATGGTTTGGTGAATGATTAGGAACTTTTCCACCTATTTACATCAGCCCAAAAATTTAATTCGGCAGCCCCACGCTGCATACGTTTTGTTTTTTTTACCGTTTTCTTTCATTCGGGCTTTGCTGGGAAGATTTTGGAGTCTCTCGCTCAACGTGGAATAGCACAACACAAACATTTGAGTGCAAGCGCACGCTGGTCCGCGCATGATTGCCATTGAGGAAAGTTCACCAACAACACAGACAACCCCAAATTGTACATTTCTCCCCAAAGGTCCCGCAACATGACTCTCATGTTTGACATGTTGACACAGTGCCGCGCTTGGGCAATTTGTGTTGGGACAGGTTGCGCACAGTCGCTTGGTGGCACATTTCTGTCCACAAAAATGAATGGCCGGAATGCCTCCAATCGGGTTTGATGTGGGCAGCCGGAGGGAAGCAAACGCTACAATTTCAGTCCCAAACAGCAAACAACGGATTCCATTGCTACGACGACGACGACGACCAAATGCTCCACCGGTGGCGTGTTGTACGGTCACGGGAGACAGAGTTCAGTGTTTTGTTCACAATTTGTGTTTTCTCGACCGGTAGACCGGCGGCAGTAAAAGTTGCTGACGGGTTGCCGTCGCAGGTCGTCTGTTGCACACGTCCACGTGCTCTTGTAATTGTTCTGTGTACAATTGTGCGACCGGAGCCACGCGCAAACGGCGAAGCACGTATTGGCCTCTGTTGACACAAGGAGCGAGGAGCAATTGTGGCTGCGGTTTAAGACAATAAAATCTTCGAGTGCCGCAAATCTGTCCCGTCTGGCTGTTTGATGTCGAAGCGCGCAGGTTGAAAAGAGAAAGGGTTGCCTTTTGGTTTCTCAAAAATGCCAGCCCTGTCGACAGTCTTTTGTTTGGCGCTCTTTGTCGCCTCCATTAGTGCAGACCACCCACATTCGCTTCTTTCATTTCAAAAGTCTTTCATGGAGTGGGGCCCAACCTTTTTTGACCCAAGAAATACTTTTCAAAGCAACCACCTTCCTGTGATCGACCTGCACACACGCAAACACACGCGCCCATTCCATAATGAGCAACGGCCATGACGGCCTCGAACGTGAATGGAACAGAAACATTTAGTCGTAGTTTGTGAAAAAACTCTCAACTCAACTCGACTGTATTTCTAGAGCACTTTCAAGCAGCCACCGAACGTTTGTTTAACCTCGACCGCGAGTTCAGATGTCTTGTCGTGCACCACAAACAATGCGAGGGCAACGAGGCCAGTCCGTTTGTGTATTGTTGTGCAAGTTTGGCTTTGTCCGTCCGCAAGATGAGAGAAATGTTTGACTTTGGTCGATTCGGACCGCTCCCTTTCCCAATTTCTTATTTACTGCAACAGACAGATTCTAAGAATTTGGAATGTACGCAGGACAATGGCATCATGTTCTCTTTATAGCGAGACAAACCACCGTGTCGGGGAAAAAAAAAATGAAATGAGAAGCTTTCAGTGTTTCACGAGCTGCGACAAATCCAAAGTATTAGCAGCCAGAATACAAAAAAAAATGCTCTGTCTATTGCATTTATTCAAGTTTATTTCATCTGCCGGTTGCACAAAATTAAATTACTTGGGTCCGGATACTTTTTTTTTTTTTTTTTAAGTCAATGTATAGCCTTAAAAAGATGCATCTGGATCTACATGATTTTATTTCATTCGACCACTTGACGAAATAAAATGGAGTCAATTCAAGAAGAGCTTTTTGCAGTGTACATCGGTTTGTTGTTCTGCCGCTGTTCGACAAACAAACAAAAAAAGAAACTGAGTGTACAGCATGATTATTGTCCGAAATAAACGCGTTTCAAACATTCCCGGCTTGAGAGGGCTTCTCCTCCAGCGTCGCACCTTTTGGTCATCATGCCATTCGCTTTTTCCGGATGCTTGTTTCACTGTCCTGGGTTTTGGTTTGTTGTTCCTTTGGTTGATGTCAAATTGTTTTCTTTGTGTTTCAGCCATTGCAGGACAGGAAGGTTCAACCGTAGGCAGCTTTTCTTTGATCCCACTCACAGTCAATATCACACCAAGCAATAAATCACACGTCGAAAGAGTTCAGAGCTCACCGCAAAAAAATAAAAATAAAAAATCCAACGAAACGTTTTGTGAAAAGCAAACACTTCCAGGCATCTTTTAAGTTCTGGATGGTCTCGAGGCTTGGGGAGATGATGGCGTTTGGCTTTTCATTACAGCGACTATAAAAAGTTGTGCCAAATTTAAAAATACAGTTATTACGCCGATGTACAGAATGACACACCCAGCCATGAGGAAATGTTTGACGTCTTTAAAAAAAAAAAAAGCGACAAACCCGAGCCAGGAATAAATGGCCCGCCTGGATGTTACCCCCGAAGAAACGTCAAAAGCGTCACGCATGGCCGCTTGATGTATGCTACTGACACAAGCCAAACAATTACAAAAGGGGAACCGAGACGCAAAAACAATTGCCGCATGTGTCATCCCGGGCACGAACAAAAACAAAACAAAACCCCAAACCCAAATGAACTATTGTGTTGCTTCTGAAAAGCTTCCATTCTCAATACCGCCTCGTTCTTGTCATTTGACTCACTTGGCCGAACCCGCAGACCCTGGAGCCGCCGCGCTTTCGACACCTGATTTACGCGTGCGGAATATCAACAAAATCCCTGCCGAGGAGGACGCTAAATGTTCGGCGAGAACCATCTGGGTGGTACGGCGTTCGTGTGCAAACGAAGCCGCAGTGTGTTGGCGTCAAGGCGGCGTCTTGTCATGTGACGTGACGTCCCAGATGCCCTTTTTGCGGTGGTGCCACCTTCTCGCTCTGTTTGGCCACTTTTCAGACCCCTCGAGCGACTCCCGATTCAAAAAAGCCACCAGCGACAAATCCAGCAACTTCTTCTGGCTTCATTGGAGACTCTGATGTGTAAGCGCGTCTCGCTCTTATTGTTCTCGACGTGCGGCGGGCGCTTCCGTCGGCCTCTCATCCGTCCCAGAGCACTCACACCCCTTTGCCGCCCAACAAAACTTGGTGCCGCTTCGGCGCTAGGGCCGATGCTGTGCTTCCTTGGTGCCTAACAAGACTATACTGGGGTTGTTCGAGTTGCCGGGATATATAGCAACAATCAGCATTTTCTAAAAATAAGAGCAGAGAGCAAGTCACGGTAGGTTCTATGAAGCGTGTGCCAAAGCGATGAGGTGAATGAGGAAGGCGCTTGTCCCGAGCCACTGATGTGGAACACAAGCAGTGCGGTGAGTCATTGTTGTGCACGCCGCTTCTTAGTTGTCTACAATAAATCAAAAAAGAAAAAAAATCTGTATTTTTTTTTAATAGTTTGAGGCGTTGGAAAACAAAACAAATCTGAGCATCAAAGTTCTGCCGAACATTACGAAAAGCTCATTTTCACGTTGTGACGGGACACGATTTTCTCTGCAGGCCTTGAAACATCGGGTCCAAGTGCTGTCAAGCGGCTCGCAATGGAGGGGAGGAGCTGCTGGTGAAGGACTCCCATCGTCATGTTCAGCCAGATGACAACAATCACGATTTCGTACAGTAACGCTCGAGGCAGGAAAGAGAGAGAGCAATGCCACTCGGACACGTGAGTCAAGACTAAATGAACACGCCGCGTGACTGGAACATATCTCGGCATCCGCTTCAGCCTACTGGGCAGACGTCGATGTCCGTGTTCCACGTGGCCAGTTTGACGAACAGAAACGGCATCAGGACTGTGGCCACGATGACCGGCGCGATCAGCGCGACGAGGCCGCCGACCGGCGGGTCCCGGACCTGCCCGCAGGAAGCAAAGTACTTGCCATGCACTTCCCTGAAGAGGTCGTCCACGAGAGAGCCGCGACTCTGACACAAAGACGCGATGGCCCAGCGATCGACGCAAAGCTTCAGATCGTAGTAGACGCTGCGGAGGAAGACGAGGTCCATGTAAACGTGACAAACTCGCGCTGGCCGGGTGCCCGTCAACCGTCCCCCTCAGATGACTCCCAAGAATGTCCACGTTACCGTTTGACAGCCGGCCACGTGCATCCTCGCCGGTAGCCGCTCGTCTCCATGCTCTGGTTGAAAGCCGACCGGCAGATGTGGACGTTGCTCTCAAACATGCGCTTGTCGCACGGGTGGATCATTGTCTGTGATGACCCCGGAGAATGCGAGAAAACTTTGGAAAAAGCACAAAACACGAAGACGCCGGATGTCATCGGCAGCGAAAAGCGATGTGCGCTTTCCTCGTTGGCGTCGTCTTACCCGTCCAGAAGAAGACCAACGCCATCGTGCGGGAAGTCAACATCCTCTGCCGGCAGAAGCGAAAATACTGGACGTTAAAGCGAACGTCGTATACCTGAGAAAAAAAACTTACCTGGTTGACATGAGGACAGTTAAGTTCGAAACGGCCGACCGGGTTGGAAAACCCTCCAAATAAGGCATCCCGAGTATTGACAGTGCCCAGGAAGGCTCGAGCCACGAATTTTTTTTTTAAAATGACAACCGTCTGGGAAAAAGAAGAAACCTTTCACCTAATTTAACCAGAAGTCACCGACAAGATGAAGGTCGGGCAGCTGTTTTTATTTCTCTTTCTGTCCCAAACGCACTCCACTGCTGAACCTGTTCCGTGGTGCTGAGCCAGAGAGAGGCGTTGCACCATCGCTTCGCTTCAAAGATCCTCCTCCTTAAACATGCTGGACGTTTGTTATCTAAACACGCAGTCGGGATAGAAACCGCATCTGCAATCATTTGGAAGACCGTCGATAGGAATCGTGGCCTTCCTGGAAATTCCCAAGGATTCATCAACATATCCACTGGGAAGCCGACAGTCAAAGCATATGCGAGTGGACAAAAGGGTTAAGGAAAACAAAACAAAGAAACAAACGCTACACGCCAGTTGTTTCAACTGTGAGCGGATGCACCTTCCCCAGTGACGGAGTCGCAGTGGTTCCAGTCTCTCGAGCAAAACAAAACAAAGCCCGTGTTTAGCGCGCACGTCATTGCTCAGAAGCGTGTCGATTCCATTCCGGCTGCGCGTGTGAAAGTACGGCCGCGGACAAGAAATGGGATTGACAACGGCTCAAAGACAAATGACAAAAGTTGTCCGTTTGCTTTTTGGACGGGCTAAAACGGTGGCGATTGCAAGTCGAGGTGCCACAACGAATTCATTTTTGCGAAGCGATTCATCATTAACTTCCAACTGTCCAAACGATCTGATTCTCAGCCCCTCAACAGTGACTAAACAAAAATATCTGGCGCCTCCAAAATAGGTGGCGTCGCACGCTTCATGTTGATCCGAGTCGTTGCGCCCTGCCCGTTTGGAAGTGGCCGGCATTCGAGACGTCAAGCGCGGCTGACTTGACATCTTGATCTTCATTTGACATGTCCCGCAGCAAAAGTAGAATTGGAAAAATCCTCCGGTTGGTGAAAATGGAAGAAAAGTACCTACCATTTGCGGTGTCGTTTTCACGGGCAACTGCGATGTATCGATGCGTCCTTCAAGGAACGGCGACAGATGGCCGAGCGGTCGCAGCCTGTGTGCTCCTCCGCTCTTATCGCTGCACCTCGGAGCTGATTTGATTGCGCAACAGCAACGAACGGCCCGCTTCCTTTCCCAGACCGGGCCCGACTGTTCCCATGCTACCCAAAGTCATGTTCCATATGCGCTCCCTCCACACGCCCCCCCAGCCCCCCACCCCAGAGACACTTGAGTGTCAACAAGCCAGCACGATCCCATCTCGTGAATGGAATTACGTCTCGGGTTGGGGCCTATTTGCCTCGTCTTTCCCACCGGACACAGATTTAGCCGCCGAGTCCCGGAGGATATCTCGCTGGCATCACAGTACGGAGGTTCGGGGTTCAAATCTTGCCATCTGGCTCCTCCAACCTCCAAAATCCAATCTTAGCCTGACGCTCGCCGCCCAATTCCGATCGTCTTTTATTTGACTTGAACGGCTCATGTGAAAGGTTGTTCTTTCTGAACAACATCTCACTCATCGCGGCGTCGGATCCTTGCGCCTCAGCAGCGCAGGGTGTACGTTTCCACTCTTATTTGGCTATTGCCCGTTTTTTTTGTGGGTGGGGGGGGGGTGGGCGTCGCCGAGCAACGCGCAGCCACAATATCGCCATAATGCGTTGATGAGCGGAGAATTTTTTGCACGGCGGTCATAAGAAAACATTTCCATCGCCCTTGAATTAAAGGCTAAGTTGAGGCAACGGTGCAAACCGAAGAGCGTTAAGTGACGTACGCCGCGCACTCTCACGTGGTCGCGGAAAACAGTTTGACGGGGAACGAGACAAATCTCCCGCAAGCATTTTCATGCAGGTCAGCATTGCGGGTTCAAATCGAAATTGAGCCTCGGTGTGAGTGCGAATGGTTTTTAGTCGATGTGTGCCCTGTGGCTGGCTGGCAACCGGTTCAGGGTGTCCCCTGCCTCATGTCCGATGACAGCTGGGAAAGACTCCCCGGCATAGAAAATGCATGCATGGATGGATGGATAGATGGACGGACACGTAAACGGCTACGTCCTGGCGTGTGGCCGGAGCGTGAGGAAGTTTCACATCTCTTACCGCATGTGCGTCAACATCATAAACGGCCCATCATATGACATCGTTGTTCCTGCATTTGGTTCTTATCCTCTGATTCTTTTGAAAATTGGTGAGAAGCTTTTGCAGGCGGAGGTCCCGATCAGAGTTTGACTTTGAGAACCGTGATCTGGACCATCCAAGGTCGCATGACACTCATCAGTTTGATATTCGTCAGTGTCTAAAACAAGTTAGCCTTAGCGTGTTTCTGATCAAGAATCCGGTAACCAAAGTTATGCGATCGCACAAATCGCTACCAGATAGATGGCCCCGATGTTCTTTGAGTCTTGCCAACACCACCGCAGGTCATAGCGTTGTATAATAATGATGCCGGCAAAAAAGATTGCTTTGGATCACACCCCTTACTGTTTATAAGGACCTCAGCGGGAAGGCGCAAAATCATGACAAAAACAGCCTGCTTAACACTTGGTGTATATTCACACGCCAAAATCATCAGACACTGAAATAGCTTCTTTCTCCTTGCTAGGAGCGTCATAAACAGTCGTCGTGTCAGTGCTTTGTGACACATTTGTCATTTTCTTTGCACTTGTCTTATGATGAGCATTGACACTTTGCCCTCATTTTCCGCACCTCTCTTGTGCCAATTAATGATTCCGATTGCAAGGGAAGGAGAAGAAACAGACACTCCGAGAGAAAAGCAAGTTTTATACCGCTATCGGGAAGTCAGGAAGTCAACACTTTCTTGTCCCAACTCTAAGAAAAACCACAGCGTAATCACTTTGTTTTTCCACACGCTTTTGGTGGAGCACATCAATCTCAGGCAAAACAATATTTCATGCACTGGTGCTACAATAGTGCAAAAGTAGCAATTGTAGTCGTCGTCGTTGAAATAGCCAAAGAGGTTGGCGGTTTTCGCTTGTGTAATTTGATGAAGAAATGCTGAGTTGGCTTTCGGCAATTATTACGGTCTCCAATAACACTGAATATTGTCAAAGCAAGGCCAGTTTCTTTCAGGCGTAATCCAAACCAAAAAATCCGATTTGACAGAAGGCAAACGTGAGGGTGATCCAGTGCAAAGGCCAATAATGTTGCTGAAGCACGGCAACGTGAGCCGTGCGGGCGGCCAGGACGCAGTCACAGCTGTCAGGATGTTTCCCTTCAAGCAGAGCATCCCCAAGTTCAAACTGGACTGTCCTTCCAGAGGGCGCCGCTCTCCAATGAAAATTCCTTAGCGGCAACCTCACTCGGGCGCTCGGTGTTCCGATGTCCGGGTTGCACATCCCCGAGCTTTTGGATGCGTGTCCCGAGGTGACCTTCGCCGTGAACGGAATTCGTGCCCGACCGGAAAGGGAGCCGCGTGAGGTCTACGCACCGAGGTGCTCCGGTGGCCTCAGGTGCTACCCGAGCACTCGGACTGACATGCCATTGCTGCAACTGCTTCAAGGCTTGGGACGGTGTGGACGACAAATGGATACAGACTTTGCAGAGAATCAGGATACCGCCAGGATACACATGCTAAATACTTGGTGCAAGACCCGTGCAAGAAATCCGACAGAATTCAAAGTAATTTCTTTGACAGACTACTTCCTGGAGATTCACCCAAAGGATCCCCCTCATGCAAAACTGTCTTTGCATCTGGGATCAAATGTGTCCACCTCACGGCATAAAAGTCTCTCACTTCTGCGGCACACTTGTCGAAAACGATGGCCCCACCCATCATGCCACTTGGAATAGCTACTGCATCATTCTTCACCTGTCGACTTGCCTTCCCTCTTGCTTGTGCTCTCTGCGCATGATCAATTCAACAGCGCGGGACGACTTTGTCCATTTCATCCTCCCATGTGCTCAACTGGACGTGTCTCGCCTGATCTCCACCGATCAAGCGGATGTCCATTTAGCCAGCATCTGGTTCTCATGGAAACTGGGCTAACTCTTGAGTCCATTGATCGGCTGGTGAGAGAACAAGGACTTTGATGTCCTCAAATGCCCCCAATATCTTTCGGCGGCAGGCCCGGCTGTGAGAAGTTTCACGCTTGTTGTCAAAGGTACTTATTGGCACAAGTCAGAGGGAGATGTTCCATGTGTGTCATGTTTCGGTTTGTGACCAACAGGTGGCACTGTGGGTCTTTTCCCCTGCAGCTGCACACCTGTTGGTCGTTAGATAATTAGTGGCTTTAAAAGGACTCCCAGCCCGAGCACTAATCGTCGGGTCATTGTTGCTGTTTGCTCTTGGCTACTGTCATGTTGGTTTGTTGCTGTTTGTTCCCGTCAGGTTTGTTTCGCTCATGTTTCTGTTATTGAGTTTTTTGCTTCTGCCGTGGTTTTGTTGGTTACTTTGGATTCGTTTTGTTCTTGGGACTTTGTTTTGGATTTAGTTTTCTGTTTTAATACAATTCATCAAGTACAACCTGCTCCTCCCTCCCGCCTGCTCTTTGGGGTCCACCATGTGGCAACATTTGATGTTGCCGTTCGGTTTTCTGATCTTGTGTCAAACATCTTTCAAATCCTTCACGTTTGGATTGTCTTTCTCAAAATGAGCCCGTTATATTTTTACAAACTGAGACGTTCAAAAAGCATCTGTCTGGTCTGAAAAGAAGAAAAAACGGACGGGCGAGGTGTACTTTTGGCAAACGTTGCATGTTTTGATACTTTATGCACAGCATTTGCAAAGCTTGGTCGACCACTGGGAGGCGCTGCTAGGAAGATTCTTTTCATCAACCAACCGGAGGGGGACCCGCCTCTCCTCCGAAGGTGTCTCCCTGCAGCCTTTTCATCTGGTTCACTGGACTTTGATGTCATTCGAACCAACGCTGTATCATACGAGATTGTGTCAAATGTTTGCCCACTGGGCATCCATTGCAGCCCGCTCATCTTCCCATCTGCGGTCCCTTCTCAAGGTTTCTTATTATTCCCCAGATGGGGTTTTCGGAGTTTTTCCCTGCCCTCCTGGCAAGGGATGTCATGATTTGTCCACTGCGGGCATGCCAAGCCCTTTGAGACTGTTTGAGACTTTGAGACTGTTGAGACTTTGAGACTGATTCAGGGCTCGAGAAGTAAAGGTGACTCGACCGGACGCGACGATGGTAGCGCGTTGTTTTCGAACGCTAGCCAGCTCTTAAGCGGCAGGGGTTTTTCTTCTTCTCAGTGCGATCTCTGTTAATACGCTCGAAAACCGTGAAGTTGTTTCTTGGTTTTACGCAAATGCGCAGCCAATTGTTGTCCAGCCGCGCTCCGAACGAACCCCAGCGCCACCTTTAGTGAGTTTAACGGTAGCAACAGGATGCCATTTCCACAAAGGTTGCAGCAGCGTCACCCTCGGCCGAAGCGAGGCTTATTCTGTGGCCTGGCTTGAACGCATCATGTTTGTTTGTCACGTGCCACATCTCGGCGTCCACTCGCATGCGCCCACAGCGCAAATGTCAATCAGAGAGAGGGGAAAAAACAGCAGCCAAGTCGGGACCTCGGCTAACCTCGCAGCTGGCGTCGCCGGTTGGCGCTTGCCAGCGTTGAAAACGGTCCTGAGCGACCAAAACTGGGACATCAGTTGAGAGAAAGTGCGGTTTGTCCTCAGTTCACTTTATTTGATTTGGCTTCGCCAGTGAGTAAGCGCCGATATCGCGTTCAATTTGAGGTTGCTGTCTGTTGTGCGGGCCGACACGCCGTTCACCTCAAAGCTGCGCTGCGCTTGTAAGCCGCGCGCTCTCAGGTTGAGCTCGCGGTTTTCCTATTTTGAGCAGACTTGCGCGCTCAACGCAATTCTTCGGAACGGTGGGCTTTGAGTTCACGCTGTACAGCTGCCTGCCAGTGTAATCACTGCGGGATCGTTCACCTCGACCAAATCATCAAACCGTTCTTTTTTGCCGCAAGCTTTTTCCTCTACTTGAGCGTGATTTATGATGGTCCTTGAACGAAGGTGAAGCCCATCTTGGAGTTGCTTTTGGGAAGGCCTCAACATGCTAAGAAACTCGGCAGATTTTGCAAGCGTGCGTATTTCGGCGAAAGGCCTCCTTGACGCCAGTTTCGCTGAAATTCGGAGGACATAACATGATGCACGAAACCAAATGCCATCGCTTCTGTTTTCTTTTCATCGAAACTCCCGGTCTTGATTTCATTTCGACAGGATCAAAGTAGTCATCCTGACATGACACGGAATTTAGCGTCCATGTCCATCGGAGCGAGACGCACAAAAAAGGAAAATCCCTCCGACCCAAGCCAAAATCTGGGCAGGACTCGTGCTTGGGAACCCACCCACCAAGTAAAGCCCCCGTCGGGAGCAGATATCCGCTTCTATCACGTGAGCAGAGCAAGGCGTCACAGTCTGGGACAAACTTTGGAAAGCTGAGAAAAATGAGCCCCTCTGACACCGTTCACAATTTGGCTGGGCGACCTCTCCGACCAGGATGCACCTTTTTCATGCATCGCAAGAGTTTGAACAGGAAGTCGTACGTGCCGGCTCGAAGCGGCTTTTGGGGGTGAATTTTCTCTCTTTGAAAAAGCCCCAATCAGGAAGTTGGCCATTTGGGTTCGAAGCTCAACTTTTTGGCAAATCAATGGCATGATGAACCCCACCCCCCCCCACCCCCACCCCCACACCCCCAAGTGTGAGAAGCAGCTTCAGTCCCACGTCAAGACTTGCGATTCCCGGTAATTCATTCGGTTGTTTTTCGGAATCCCATATTATTCCGAGTACTGCCGTGGCAGAGTATGTTTTGATATCTTGTCAGTCACTCGATCTTTCCACGTCTCCGCTTCCTTTACTGCCGTGGTGTTGGAAGGAGCGCGAGGCGGCCGTTGCCCTTCAGCTCGATCGCCTGCTCAGACTTGCTTCATCGTCGGCAACGGGCGACATTGACTTTTCAGTCATGAGGATGAGTTCACGTTTGTGTCTGCGATTCTGGGAAAACTCTCCCCGAGGGGCGGAGAGCGAAGCCCTCCTCCTTTTTCACCCCAACAGTCATTAAAAACAAAAGCAAAACAAGCTGCACAATTTGTTCGCAACATCAAGCCACAGGGATTCATTGTACTCAAATGGTGGCTCCAAGTGACACAAATTATTCCGCTCAGTGGGTGATCAAATTCATGGTTGTTGGGGTAGAAGACATGTGTTCTTTGTAATCCAGATATTCCAACCCCCCCCCCCCCAAAAAAAAATACAATTTGCGGACAAATTCAACCAGAGCAGCTGAGCATGAAAGCGATTCGACACTCAAACGTTGCCAAGAGGCGATGGAAGAATTCAGGAAAAACTGGTCAATTTCTTGAAGTATTGGTCAATGACGCAACACGACATGTTGATCTAAGCGCACGAAATATGACACACAACTAATACGTACCAGCAGTATTTTGTCAGTCATGATCATGTGAAGAACGACTTGAGAAGCGACACCGCATACAGCTCAAGACTTGTTTCTCATCTTCAGCCCCCGGAAGCTTGTTAGCTGGCGAGCTAACGCCTCTCGTTGCGGTCTGGAAAGCCCTGCGACGACCCGCCGGGATAGACTCCCGCCACTAGAGGCTTGAAGCGCATATCTTCTTCTGGCTCAAACATGCAACGATGCGTTGGCCCAAGACAAACGCCCAGCCTTGACCGGCTTCTTTTTTTTTTTTTTTTCCCACCATTTGAAGGCCTCATCTCATATAGGTCATTCAGTTTTGGCCTGGTTGCATCCATTTTTCAAGGCATACTTCTTTCACTTCACGGGGACGTTTTGCCTGGTGCGTGCTGTATTTGTATGGAGTCAAAACATCGTGAGCAAAGAACGCATTTGCTTACGTCGGCATTTACTCAAGAGCGCCGAATGCGCCGTTAGCATCTGCTAGACAAATTTAGCCTAGCATCAATTACACTTGTATGGAGTATATTAACAGTCAATCGGCAAATGCTTCTGTTTCCTCGTTGTCATAGATAATCACGAGACTGGCCGCAAGTCGGAGATCGCATGCTAGCCGGCCACATTAGCCATCGGTCTTCCAGCAGGGCAACAACGGTGCCGGAGTTCAGCGCTCAACACTCCCGCTGGGAAACTGGGCCAGCTTCAGCACCAGTTTCAAGCACCAGAGCTCGAGCTGGTGCAAAGGCAACTTCCACTTCCTCGACAGCTGCAAGCAGCCACTTGCACCCGAATCCACGCACGAGCGTGTTTCAGTTCACATTTCGGTTGTCATAGCTCAGCGGTTGCTTGTCCCGCTGAGGCTTGTTCAATTTACAACCCAAGATGATTGCCTCTGTTTTTGCGGGCCTAATTACAGACACACACGCACACGCGCACGCACATTGCACATAGCCGGCGGCTGATAGCTTAGGTTGCTTTGTCAGCATCGCACGTCTTCATCATGAGTCCCGTTTCGGCCTATTTGCAATGTTTGCTGTCAGCTTTTCTTGGTGACTTGATGTTGGAATGACAAAACGGCAAGCGCGGTGACAGAGCGCCTCTCCTGCGGCCGCGATCGGGCGGCCGTTCGGCGGGTTCGAGAGGACGGAGGCGATACCCAGTGACAGGCCAGTACACGAGGGTGGCTGGACATTTTGGGGAAAGGGGGGCGGGGCAGGGTTGTTTTTTTTTTTTTTGCAAGGAGGAAGAGCACGACCAAACTCCAACTGATCGTCATTGCTGAGGAGAAACGGAGTACAAATACATGCCGCTATGAAGACGATAATCGGAAGTTGGACTTAAAGCAACCTTTTCAAATCTGACGACCAATATGAGATCCATTTAAAACTGTGATAACCTCGCAGAACTATTCGTCCACTTTTTCCGTTCGGTTTGGAAGAGCTGCCGCCGTTTGGTTTTTGGTTTGACATGAAAACAAAGTCACGTTTTTCAGCAAATTCCAAATTTGAGACAACCGATTTTGCTCTCCAAGTTTTCATTTCACGTTTTAAGACATCGTGATGACCACCGGGAGCGCCTCAAATAAGAATCTTCAATATTGTGCAGAAATATTGAATATCCCCTGCAGCTGCACACCTGTTGGTCATTAGGTAATTAGTGTATAAAAGGACTCCTGCCCGAACACTCGGCGTCGGGTCATTGTTTGCTACTGTCATGTTCGTTTGTTTGCTGTTCCTTTGCTGCTGTCAGGTTTGTTTCGGTCACGGTTCTGTTTTAGCTTCAGTTGCTATTTTTGTTTGCTACTTTGGGCTATGATTGTTTTTGGATTTTGTTTTCTCTGTGTTTTATCGATACACTTCTTCAAGTACACCCTGCTCCTCCCTCCTGCCTGCTTTTTGGGGTCCACCACCACCTCGCATACGTGACAGACGCAAGGACCAGGACTGACAAGAAAAGCTGGAAATAAAATCCTCACAAGTCACCAAGTCATGCAGACAAGAGCCACGCAAAAACAAAGACATTGCACCAAGCCTAAACTCAAATCTAACCGGGGCGATGCCAAAGTCAACAACGTCGATTAAAAAAAAAACATCAAGCATGAGACTTTGGGACATCCGCCAAGCTTTTCTCGTCTACTTCCATTTCATGCGGAATGAAAACCTCCAATCAGTGCTTGTAATTCAATGCGGTGCGTCGACATGAGAATGAGCTTGGGCACGAGAACCCGCGAGCAGCTTTGGTCCAGATCCCGCTTTGAATCGCGGCTTTCCGAGACTCCCACGACGGCGCTTTTGACCTCGCTACTCGTTATCTGCGCCAAGTTCGTCAACATCAGACGGTGTCGGAGCACGATGGCCTCGCTGCAGTCACTAATGAAAGACAAAGAGCTGCGCTCATAAAAGATATTGTCGTGCAGATGTTGCGTCCTTGCCAGGCTGTTTCGATTAATATTGCCGACTTTGCATTCTTGCTCTTGAAATGACACGTCTGCGCCAGTGTGATGTTTTTCTTCGAACTCATGAGGAGGAGGAGGAGGTGGTGGTGCTGGTGCAACCCTGAGGCGGTAGTTTCGTCCCACCTGAGAAGTTCTTCATTAGTTGGTTTGTGTGTGCGTGTGTTTCTGTGCGTTGAGAAATCTGCGACATGTCTCCACGTGTCCGATCCAACTGCTTTGCCATGACCGAGACATGTTTCAAAGCGGTGTTGCGATTCTGAGATGGATGATGGGGAAAGCTGCTCAGAAGAGTCCCCCCCCCCCCCCCCCCCCACTTCCAAGGATGTGTGACATCATGGTTGACGGTGCATTTTTCTATCGATCTGTTGCCCATTTACTTGCGTTATGTGTCAGGAAATTCCACATTGATGGTGGTTGGGCAAAATAACGCGAATGTCGATATAATCCATCGAAGGATTCGCTAGCCCCAACCCTTCAACAATGCCAGCATAACTAATTAGCCATTTATTTAATTAAAAAAAAATTTTTTAGCAATAAGAGCTATCATGCAACTTGAATGAAGCAGTGTCTGGGGAACTCAATCGAGCCGAGCATTTGTTTTGTTTTTTTGGATTCCCGTAAAAGTTGTCATTTTGGCAGTTCGAAAATTCTGCCGGACAGCGACGATATATCCACGCGCGATGCGGGTGTTGTTTTCGTCCACTCGGGATCGCCTCCTTACGTTCACCACTGTCGTATCGCTGAAGCTGTATGCATGTGCGCTTTAAAAGGCGGGCCTGGGACGGGCCGAGGGACGTGGAAGTGAGCGATTGATATTGTCGAGTGCGCTGGCTGCACATGCAAATGCCGCTACCGTTGATTTAATAAAGCGATTGAAAGCGCACCAGCGTCTCTGTCTTTATTCTTTGCTGAACTCGGGTGAGGCCCGATGGCCCACACGAGCCCCAGTCGGAAGCAGGTACCCACCCCAGAGCGATGGCCAATGCTAAATTGGGAGCGCGCCGCCTCTTGTGGGCGGAGCCGAGCCGAGCGTCGGAGTTTGACAGTCATTTCTCCAAAGGCGGCGACCGCTGACTTGTTGACTGGTTGGGGCGGCTTGGCTCGCTCGCGGCGATAGCGGCGCTTCTGCGGCCAGCGTGAGCATTTCCAAGTATTCTTGAGCAAGACATCGACAGTTGTAACCACACGCCGTCAAGAAGAATGGGCTCACCATCTGGAATTCGGTGGCTCCGCTATATATTTGCAACCCCGGAACCCACCGCTGCGCAACTACACTGTTAAAGTGCGGTCACGGGGGGCCTTTGTTTTTTTTCCGTTGGGGGGTTGACAAAATGTGTCGGCATGATGCGGGACAGGAAATACATTGCAAGCCCGAGTGTGGGAGTTCGACCGATTCGTGGGGAAAACCGCATCCTCTGTATGCATCATGCTGTGTATTATTATTATTATTATTATGATTGATTGACTATGTTTGAGGACGTAATTTGCCAGTCGGATGGAAGTGAGTGTCAAGACTTGCGGTGAGTTGAAACAAATATTAGTGAGCCGAGCGGCACACGAAGGCCGCATGCAAAGAGTCGGCTTGGCCGGTCCGACGTCCTGAGGCAAGCCGTCGTAAGACGGCGTCTCTTTCAGCCCGCTGGCTGGCTGACACAAGCCGCTTGGTGAAAGTAGGCGCTCGGACGTGCATGGCGTAGGTCTGGCCGACATGGGAGCATCTGCTCAGTTTGCGCCGAATACGCAGTTGCCAAGTGGAGCCGTCTCCACAGGAGACTGGCAGCTTTGATATGTACTGTCATGATTGGGTTTGGGACCAGACCAACAGGTGGCACGGTAGGGCTCCCCCTGCAGCTGCACACCTGTTGGTCATTAGGTAATTAGTGCTTTAAAAGGACTCCCGGCCCGACCGCTCGTTGCCGGCTCATTGTTTGCTTGCAACTGTCAGCTTTGTTTCTGTCATGGTTCTGTTCCTGTTCGTTTTTTTGCCACAGTCGTGGTTTTGTTTTGCGACTTTGGATTAGTTTTGGTTGTTAGCACTTTGTTTTGGATTCAGTTTTCTCTGTTTTATTAAATATAATTTGTCAAGTTCACCCTGCTCCTCCCTCCTGCCTGCTTTTTGGGGTCCACCACCACCACCACCTTGCTACGTGACATGAACGGCTGCACTCGGTAAGAGTCTGAAGTGAGTTGAAGGCGATATGCTGACATTTGAGAAGCATAACGTCCTCCGTTTTCCTCGGTGTTTATTCATAAATCTGTCCACAAACTGTAGTTGTCTTTGTAACGCAGCTGTTTGTCAAGGCTTGTTGCTCTGCGCAAAACGCTAAATAGCAATTACGGGCTAACTAGAGCACAGGTGTCCAAGTCGAGGCCCGGGGGGCCACATCTGGCCAGCCATAGCATTGAAAGCAAATCGTGCATGTTGACTTCCATCAGTCTTGCTAAATTCGATTCATTTTCTGCCTTCTGTTTTCGACGTTCAACTCCGCCGAAATCTCTCGTTGTCGTCACTCAAGTGTCTTCGCCGGGGGCGCTTTTGCCAAGGAAGAGGCCGGCGCCCCGTGCCGCGGCTGCACGCACAAATGTTTGCTTTTTGATTGGTGGATCTCCGGCGATGATTTGAAGTATGACTGTTTTTGTGCTTCCTCCTGCCTTTGTTGTTTATTTTGCTCCGTTTACAGCGCTGGTTGTTTTCAAGTGCTCGTGGAATACACTCGAGTTGAGGGGGGTGGGGGCATTGTAACAATTTGGCGTCGTTCATGGGAAGGCTTTTGTGAAGAACAGGGCCTTGAATTTGAATTTAGGCAAACGTGACGGAGAAGGCCAAACGGAGTCACCTGTCGAGTTGTTTCTCGTGAGAATACATTTGAAAGGATGCCAGCGTTCGCTCAGGCAAAGCTCTCAACCACTCGGCCAATTTTCAACAACGGCGCTCTTTCCGCCGTTCCCAACACTCACTCGTCTCCCTTTTGGACTTGTCCTTCCTTCTTGCGGGGTAATTACTGTAACTGTCACTTTTTTGTTCTTTCTCATCGAAGGAAGAAAATGGAAAGTCTTTTCTCCCCCCCCCCCCTCATCCCTTCATTCTTTTTGTCATCCCCTTCCCGACTACCTGGGGTGCTCGGCGTAAACTGTGTCCACTTCAATCACGACCTGCTTTCTGAGTAAACGTCAGCTCAGCTGGGGACTCATTCGGTGGGGATGCGGGGGGGCATAGACGGTTGGTTGGAGTAAATAGTGAGTGCAGGCAAATGTCTGTCACGTGCATGTATGTCAGGAGATGGCTCGGAAGCGGGAGGGCGGGGGGGGGGGGGGGGATGACCTACGAATGGCTTGTTATTGGGTGAGGCCGGTTCCAACCAATCCACTCGGCCGACCAGTCGTCCATCCGACACCAAGCGCGCTACTGACACACCCACTTCTCAAGCCACCGTGCGCTCTGTTTAATTGACACCTCCCCCAACGTCCTACTGTGTGCCTTTACCCCTCCCCTCTTTTTTTTTTTCCCTGACTGTCTGAAATATGTTTTTCTTTCCTCCGCCCCAGTGAAACATCTCCACAAACGGCCAGCGGGGCGAGTGTTGGTGCGTCAATCCATTAACCGGGGTGGAAATAAAATTATGGGGGGGGACCCCAACTGTCAGCAGTTTCACCAAGAGTTCCAAGCCACACGCCTCCGCTAAGCCTCTTTTCCACTGCACGGTACCTACTCAAGTCCACACGGCTCTACCGGGTACTGATTCCTCTTCACGGGCAAAAAGACAGTACGGTGCCGATTTTTGGCAAGGTGTTGGGGTCTTGCGCTTGAGTCGATTAGAGACCTGTTGTTTGACCCCACTGAGAGTGGAGACTCGACTTGGACTTGGGCCTGAAAGACTTTGACTTGACACCTGTTGAAGATTGGAGTGAATGCCAAGTTGATCAATTCAATGAGGATTGTTTGGACCCGAGTTGTGAAGTGATGGTCATTACGTTGAGAGGGGGCGTGGCCTGCCGATGAGACATTATCCGATGCATCTCCATATGTTGAAAATATCAAGGCAGGCGGTGTCTGTCACGGTTCCGGAATGGTATGTCCTCTTTGGCAGCGGTAAAAGCTCGCTTCTCCTCCCGAGAGAAAGCTAACATTTGCCCGGCTTTGCAACCCTGTCACTGTGATTACGGTGACCGATATTGGAAAACGCCAAATGAATCGGGTCAAAACATTTGTACCGTCGATCTACGCGGAGCCAATCAAGCCTTGGATAGTTGATTACCGTTGATTGATGAATATGCAGCAGAAAGTCAGAGAAGTGACTACAATGACCCGTGTGTTGCCATCATTGGCTGGAGTCGATGCGAAAAGTTGACCAAGGTCTCCACCTTGGCAGGAAATTCCGAACAATGTGCTGAGGTCCCGCACTGCGGGAAACTGCAAGGCGCGCAAGACAACAAAAGACGACTTCGTTGACCTGCTTTGGAATGACTCGTCCAATGTGGAGACCGGAGGCGCACAAATCAGACAGGGAATCACAAAAGAGGATTGGGAAGAAACAAGCCCCGGGTTCCCGTCTTTCTGATACCCTCAAACCAGAGTCAACATCTTGTTGAGAAAAAAAAGAAACGGGCAAACTGTATTTCCACTCTTGGTAAATGTCAAAACTCCTTGACAGTGAAAACATTTGGAAGACCTTTCCACCACAATTGCTTGAAAATGCTCAACGGGCTCATGTCGTCAAACTCACCCACAATATGGACAAAAGACAGGCCTGAAATTTCATCAACCATTGCTTCTGCTCGCAAGAATCCTGACCCGAGCACGAAAGGGGACAGACCGTATTATGTCATATCGACTAAAATCGCCTGGAAACCAACAACACGCTCTGTGAAGTGCCCACTGAGCCGTCAAGTCGGAATGTTACGCAACCAAGAAAATCATTTGTTGATGAGCGCAAGCCGGAGTTACTTTATTACCACTGGAACGGTCCTTTTGGGCCAAAAGTTCGACCAAAGCTTGGCCATTTACATTTATGGCCGTGCGAACTAGCGCCCCCCCCCCCAACCTCTCTCACACACACACACACAGAGCGCTAAGAGCCATGAGCTTCTCACTTAAAACTGAAGTCGGCGGGACCTCTTTCCTTCAACGAGCCAAATCTGGAGTCACTCTTCATGTCCCCTTGAAGACCAAGAGTTTTTTTGTGGCCCGCAAATCTGTCGCATTCACAAGTCCGTACGGAGGAAAAGATGAGCAGACACCTGCATACAAACATGAAAGAGGGGCAGCCATGAAGAGGACGTCTGGACATTGGTGAAATCGATGTCACGTGGTTGACCCACGTCCACCAGGGTCATCGATCCTGGCGTTGCTTTTGGTTAGCCTTCCTCAGTTTTGGGTGATTGATTTTTTGTTTTTTTTGTTTTTTTTTCAAAATGCTCTTGATTTAGTGGTCGATCTCCATTCCTGCCCTCACCTATGGTCGTGATCTGTGGCTCATGACCGAAAGAATGAGATCCCGCATACGAACGGCTGAAATGAGTTTCCTCCGTGGGGTGTCCGAGCTCTCCCTTAGAGAGAGAGGGGGGGGGGGGGGGCAAGCTCGCTCATCCGGGAGGTGCCCACGGGAGGGCCCCGCCTGCTTCCCCTCCACGTCGAGAGGAGCCAGATGAAGTGACTCGGGCATCTGATTAGGATGCCTCCCCGGTGAGGTATTCCGGGCACGTCCCACCGGCAGGAGGTCCCGGGTACCACCCAAGACAAGCCGGGGAGTCCATGTCTCCTGGCTGGCCTGGGAACACCTTCCTGGGATGAAGAAGTGGCTGGGGAAAAAGAATTCTGGGCTTCCCTGCTAAAGCTATTGCCCCCGCAACCCCAACCGGATACGCGCTCGAGAACGGCTGGAAGGATGGGCTTTCTTTTGTGACTGCTGCGCTTATCCCGGACAATACGCCCCCCCCCCCACCCACCCAAAAAAGCCAGAAAGATGGGAGTGAACCACAGACCGCAATGCAAAGAAAGAGACGTGAAATCCCCCTAAAAGGGAGAAAATAGCTCAATCCCAAGGCCTGCCGTCTGCGGTTTGCATTTTGGGCAGGAACGGATGCACGTTTGGGGATCTTTGGAATGGCGATCCTGTCATGACCCCCCGTCCCCCTCCCCACTGCCCTTGAAGTTGAAATGCGTGTGAAATGACTCCCTTGTTCCTGTGCAATCTGTTTTGACGACGCGGTGTTGCGAAGCAGGTGAGTTGGCCCCAGGCGAGGCTTCCCAAAGTCGCATCCTGCACGCCTGATGATATCCTTATTGGGGAAGCCCTGATGTCTCAGACTCAAGTCTAAGAGGTTTATCAGCTCTATCCTCGGAGATTAGACGCCGCTTACTGCAGGGATGAATCCACTTTAAACTGTGCATTTGAAGACAATCTCAAGCTGCTTATTAGTCCTCTTGGAACCAAGGTTTATCATTATTTTTCCAACGGTTCAGTCGCCTTGCTGGGGCCCAAAAAAAGCACCCCTCTTTTTTTTTTTTTGCACGTGGTGGATCCTGTTTGGAAAATATCTAACAGGACTGCGCCCTGCAGAATTGGAAGAAAAAGACCGGGGATTTTGTTCTTTGGAATAAAAGGTGTATTATTACAAGAATGGAGTGCATGTTGAAATTTAGGATGAACGTAGGATATTCTTCTCTCGTTAGACGTTGATGTCAAAATATTACGGCTTTGCACTGTAGCGGCTAATCATTAGCCGGCAGCCTGCGGAAGAATGCGGCGCTCGATCGTGTCACCTTTTGATCGGTCACGTTGGCGAGTAGCAATAATGCTAATGCCGAAAGTAGCACTATAACTGCAAAATTACAATGTTTACATGATTATTCCGCAGTGGTCCATTTCTAAGTATTTACTGTGCGCCATTTTATAATCATCTTTTGTTGTATGATTGAATCAAAGTGTTTGAAATGAACGGAAAAATCGGCGTGAACAAAATGGTTAATGGCTCTCTAATTATCTTTGGTTGGCGGATTGCGAAGAGCTTGTACTTGTCTCAACCGGTCCGTGACACACAAAAGGTTGGGGGGGGGGGGGGGGGGCAGACTACGCCACGTAATGCGGGTGCAGCTTGATGATCATCCTCGCTCGCCACTTTAATTTCCTGCATGAGTCGACACCAGAAGGAGGTGGGGGGGGGGAAAAATTCTCACCCGAGTGCGTAAAGGAATACATCACTTTATTTAAATAAATGCTTTGCCATTAACAAAAAACAACAAAAAAAAAGACAAAAGGTTATAAGAGTACATATAAATTACAAGTTGAATAAATATTACACAGTGATATTCGCTTGAATAATTTGACTTTTATTCTTATTTGTCATACCAACGACTGACCATACCAATCCCCCACCCCCTCCCCTCCGTCCTCGGTTTGTTTCGCTCCTCCAAATTGACGATAACCGATTGTACTGTATCGTTACATCCAGAATGCGTTAATGTATTCGGGAAAAAACAAAAACAAACGAAACGACAGTCGTTACTGTACTAGCCCAATATGAAATGTGAGTTAAGAACCAAATCGGGAGATGCAAGGGAAAACGTGAGGAACCGACCACTGACAACCAGCCAATCGCATGCACTTCAACCCGGAACCTCGACAAGTCCAACGGGGCGCCGTCACCCCGTTGGACGCAACGTCCGATCTTCCAAACAAACGCTGGCTGCAGTCTCTCCGCATTTCATTGCCTCCCGTCATGCTGTCTGACTAACGTGTATCTAGTGATATGCAGTCTGAGACCCCGTGCGGGGGGCCGCGTGGCTAGGCCCTGAATATGTGCCCCCCCCCCTTACACCCTCTGTACAAGGTACCTTCCTATGTCGCTGCCTCTGGGGGAAAAAAAAAAAAAAAGTCAGCAGCCCCACAAGCTCTGGAGCGTCCTTCCCATCTCTGTGAAAGAGAACGCACGTTGCCGTGTCTGATTTCACTTGTCCTGTTTTTTTCTGTAGCGGAGGTCCCCGGCGTGGGCGTGCGGCGCCCCCGTCAACAAGCGGTACCCAAAGTCGACCTTGAAAAGGTGAGCACGACGTGACACCACGGTACGTTTTTTAAAAAAGAATTGATCCTCCACTGACTTCATCACGATCAATAGTGGCTACGTGAAATAAGTGCAAGCTGCTTTGATGCAGATTATTATTTTTTATTTTTTTAAAGTGGCAGTGGGGGGGGGGGGGGTGGTCGGCTCCTGGGAGAGGGAATAGTGCCTGGACGTCTCACATATTCACAACTGGAAGCCTTTGTTGTTGTTGTTGTTGTTTTAATCCCCGTTTGAAGCAGAGGGGAAAGTATTGCTTGACCTCCAAACAAACATCCTCTTCTCTCGGGCAATAATCTACGTAGGCATTTGCAACAACAACAACAACAAAGAAGAAGCTTCCACAAATCGGAGCCTCTCACTTGCGAAACAATGCCAAAATGGCGCTCAAATTGCATGGGGAAGGGGGGGGGGGGGGGTCGCGCTTCCAATCGAAGCGGACAAACGGGTCGCTTCCTCTGGTTTGTCCTTGCGAGGGGCTGTCGCCTTTTCCGCATCGACGTCACTCACGCTTCACAATTGAAATGTGTTTATGGGAAGGAAGGCACTGAGGGCGATGTATTCACAGACGGAGAGCAACGTGACCATTGCCGTTCCGGGCCGCAGAAGATTTGAAGATTTTCCAAGTGATTTTTTTTTTTTGTGGGGTTTTTTTTTCCCCAAGCTTTAAAAAAATAAAAATAAAAATAAACACACACACATATTCAGCTACTAGAATTCAAAGATGGGTCACGTCAAGGGGGGGGCAAAAAAAAAAAAACCCTCGATAAAAGGGACATGGCTCGGGGAAAAGAGTGGGCTCTCACTTCTTCAGCGAAGGCAAATCAAAAAAGCACAAAACAAAAGCACACCTCACACACGCCACACAATGACGAGGAACCGCCCGTTTGGGTTTTTTGTGCCTTTGAACGCGTACTAGACTCAAAAAGTCAAAAGCGAGTCCCGTCAGACGAACAGCATTCCCCCCCCCCCCTCTCCCTTGCCTTTTATTTCACCGTCGGCTTGGCAGCGTCTTTTCAAAATAGGCACAGTTGGCATATCAGGCTAAGCTCAAAAGAGCCACTTGTCCACCGCTAACGATCGGCATCCTTTATACGTTGCCAAACGCTGCGCGTCAAACACGGATGTACAACGGAGAGACAACTCCGGGCAGTACGTGCGGGAAAAAAAAAAAGAAGAATCAAAACGAGAGAAATAAAAGGACATTCTTTTCTTTTTTTTCTTTGTTGCCGTCTTGGAATCGTTCAGCAAAGCGGGGCCACGACCGAGCCCGCGCTCACACGGTAAACATGTGAGCTTTCAAGCACTTGCTTTGGTGCACGTCAAAGAAGTTTGCTGCTTTTTTTTTTGTTGCGGTGCTTTGACAGAAGCGCACCCTCCCGTGCCTGCTGTCTTGTGTTTCAATCACGCTGATTGACGGCTCTGACGGATCCGCCCATTTGCCCTCGCTTGATTTGTCGCAGCCGCTGACGTGACATATGGGATATACTTTTTTTTTTTCTTTCAATTGTGGCCACAAAAAAAAAAAAAAAGCTCCGTTGTACTCCCAAAATACTGAATTGCGCCCGCAAAAATACAGAGGTGTGGCTTTTAAATCGATCTCATGAACAACTTTGGAGATTTGGCTGAGCAAGCGCAACACACCTGCTGTGAATTTAATGGCCACACCCAAAAAATAAAAAGTCAATCCCTCATGACACGTTTGTGGCTTTTTGCACGCAATTTGTGAATTAGATTGGCTGCACTGTCCCGACCCCCTGAAAGCCAGCAACCCACCCCCGTCCCGGGTATAAAAATATATCCATTCTGTTCATATATTTTCCATGAATGGTCAGCCCGTGTACGTGGCGTGTACAAAGGGCCCCGTGAGCTGCACTCAAGGGATATTTTGGGACTTTCGACCCCCCCTTCCCCCATTTGGAGATGAGTGTTTGGTCAACAACAGACAAGATAAAAATGTACAGGTGTTCCTTTCATTTTGCGTCTTCCAAAACGAATTTCAACCCTTCTGATATGTCACGGGTCAAATTGACCCATGTCAAGACCCCGCTTGGCTTACTAAATGCAGTCCATTCATTTCACGTGCATGCAATTGAATGATTCGAGGTGGAGGTCAGTTTGTTTGTTTGTTTTCATTTCACACGACCCCGGGTCAAATTGACCCAGGAACATTGCCGCTGCTCCTGAGAATGGAACGAATCGGGAAGGTGAATAACTCTTGAGGTGAGACGGGAGCATACTGTCCACGTGTCGCTCGGAGAGGAAATGTGGGCCGTGCGCCTTGCAGAAGTTGGGATTTGGGCTGGGGAGGCGGGGGGGGGGGGGGTGACGTTGGATTGCGGCCCCCGTATTTCTTTTGTCTTTTACTCGTTGTTATTGGTGCTCTCCAGGTCTTTACACTGAATGTCTCCACCGCTGTAATCTGTGCCGGGGAGTTGAACGCCGTACTTGTCCACGCACCAACAGATTCCCCGCTTGCGGCCGCGGGACGGCTTGCACTGCGGGCCCAGAAGCAAGATTGGACTCGATTAACCGACAGCCGCGCTACGTACAACAACGGGTGGCGGCCGCGCGTCTTCCCTAAGGCGAATCGCTTTGCCCGTGAAAGTGCACGAACTGGAACGGAGGTGCCGAAAAGAATCGGGTGGAGTCTGGCGCGACAACGTCGCCGCACGAAAGACGAAAACGCACCTGTTTGCGTTTGAAGAATCCTTTTCTGTCACAGTTGGGAAGGTACAGAGAGAGCGCCATGACTCGAGACGTGTCTTTCATTCCCTGAATGATGCCGTCCAGTTTTCTCCGGCAGGGTCCCTATCGGGATGACGCGGCCGAGATTGACAAAGGCGAAGGATGACTCGGCTCTCGGACAGACTGGCGCGATACTCACAAATTCCGGTTCGTGTTTGTCCACGGGCAGCGGCGAGTAGTCCACGGGGGAGCCCATGGAGCGCTGCTTGCCCAGCTTCCTCTTCAGTTCCTTGCGCATGGCGTGCACCTTTTTACTGTTCACAATGTCTTTGGTCAGAAGCGGAACTTTGGCCGGCTGCAGCTCCTCCGTCATGTCTGCGGCCGCGCTGTCCTCGTGAGACTCGCGGTCTAAAAGCAAAGCCCCGACAAGAAACGAGAAATCAATAAGTGCACGGCGACGATCGTATCTTTCGATTACGAGTCGTGGCCGTCATTGGGCCGCGCCGCGAAAACGTGCCGACGAGTAAGCGATGCCCCGAGGAAACGGGTACGACTCATTCTCCTATTCTTTTCGGAATAACAGTTAAGCGATCGACATCGGTCAATTTGGCCGTTGGTGTCCGAAACGAAATGTCACGTGATTTGAAAACGCGAACTCCATCATGGGGATGTTTCGGAAAGCAGAAATCTGCCGCCCGCGCACCCTCCTTCTCCTCGATCAAGAGAAACGTACGTTCCAATTGCCGCGGAGGCGTCTGTCTCGTTCACGAGTGAAAGGACGCTGCGCAAAGAGGCTGCAAGGCACGCTGTGGTCGGCGCCCGGCATTTGGCCGGCACAACAAGAACCCTCCCGGGATGTTGCGGGTCAGATTGTTTGAGAGACCGTTGCCGGTGTGAAAGAGGGGATTCATTGAAGAAGGTTCCTCACGGTGCGTGCACTTTACGGCGGTCAAGACAGCGCAATATCGGACTCTGCAAAAGGTGTCAACCGACCCCAGCGTGAGAAAGCGTTCATCTCTGATCAGTCAGTTTCAAAGGGAGCGGCTTGGCAAATTTGATTCCGCTCATAATCAAAGGGTGGTGGCAATCTCGAGGGTGCTCGGCCAATTTGCCGAGCACCTTCGAGATTGCAGAAAATGTCGGGATACGATAGTCCTCGATCCCAAGCCTAGCGGTACCCCCGGTCCTTAGGGCTCAGCTTCTTTAAGCCAGGAGCAGAATTGCTTTGAGGCCGCAAAAAGACGCCCCCCCTCTCGGCTTAGTTGCACCATAAATTGTTACTGTGGGGCCTTTGCCAGACCTCGACTAGCTGGAGCGATGGTGCCAGCGGATGACCCCGCTTATATTTATCTGACAAGGAAACCCGCCGCGGTGCAAAGGGCCAGACGCACTGAACCGGACAGGAATGCTGGCTGCGGGCGGATGGAATTACAATTTTACTCGATTTGTTGAGGGCCTACGGGAGCGAGGTGATAGGTTGCTGCACTCTGATTAATCGAGTCGCCCGCCGGAAGCCGCAGGGCCGCGGTGACCGCGCTGAAAGGCAACATGGACACAGGCCACGAGGAACTGATGTTCAAAGAGGCCGACGCAGCTTGAGTGTCTGGAGTCTCTGGCCGAGGAGAGGGGCCTGTGGGCCGGCGGCTGGGGGCTGGCGGCTGGCGGCGGGGCTACAAAGGTGATGACCGGAATTGGGTCTTTGGCTTCTGCACAGCTATCTCTTTGAAATTCATCTGGCGACTCATGACTTGGCAGGCCTCGAGTTTGTGTTTGGATGTGTCCTTGTGTCTCGCTCCCAGACGACGGAGCCGTGACTTGCTAAATATAAATATGTCAAACAAACATTCCCATGCGCACCGGCCCCCGACTCCTCTTGAAAACCTTATTGCGATTTCTCCCGGAATCCTTTCACACAGCCGATTCGACACGGAGTCGGACGGTCGGTGTTGAGTGCGACTGATCCAGTGTGGCAGAATTGTCTGCCACAATCGCGGTGCCGTTGCTCGTGCCGATGAGAATGGCCGTTAGTTCAGTGTTTGGAACGCTCGCGCTGGAGTCAGCTTGTCAGTTTGCAGGTAAGCCCTCTTCACGTGCTATCGTGCAGAGAAATGTTGACTGCCATCAAAAGCTTTCCCGCTTTGTTTTTTCTGAATGCAACCAGAACAATCGCATCCTTAGAAATCGTGGGACACAAAATACACAGAGGATGTGAGTTATTCCACCGAAGGAAAACCGCTTTGTGGAAAGCGAGGCTTTGGACCTCTTCTTACAGCTGCAAATAAATGTTCCATGTCCATGTTGCGTTTAGTCATGTCCAAAGGACATTATCAGAAGAATGTGGATCGCCCTTCAGCTGCACGTTCCAAATTTTGGTCTTGAGGTCTCATCCCACATCTAAGTTTGGCTTCCTAATGAGCTACACTGACGGACAAAACCTCTCCTTGGGTTAGCCGTCACCGCAAGACAATTACTGGGTGCGACCAGGCGCCGCGCTATCACGAGATAGCGCGGCCGTGCCACAGCACATGTGAAGGACATTTTCGTTCCCCCGCCATAACCGTGCATCACCACATTTTAACCCTTTTACGCACGACTTATGATAAGCTGCAGTTCGGGATTTGGGTTGGGGGGGTTCATTCGTGTAGGAGAGAGGAACCTTTGAATATCTGTCCACTGTGCTGCCCGCCATCCCGGAAAGGGTGAACATCTGTAAACAATCTTTTGGGGCACGTTGTAGTCCCTTCAATTCATCTTTTATTGGCGCGCCGGCCCAAACAATGACAACAGCATCTCCGTTTTATTTTGAGGCCCAATGTTTGAAAGTAAGTCAGTTGTGGGTTTTTTAATCAACCCTTCACCAATGTCGTCAAAACAGAAGGAGGCAATACCGTTTGGGTCTCATATTGCTATAACGTTCTAAAGACACCGCACAACGTGAACATGGTCCAAATAAGTTCTGACCCGGGCTTTATGACTTTGAAGTGAGCAAATCCGCCACGGACGTTTGCCGACAACTCGCGCATGTCGAGGGGGACGATTTGTGAACCGTTGACAGTCCCGGCAGGGTCGGGTGTCACCGTGATGACAGCGTAACTCAATATTTAATATCGCCGTCAAACGCTCCTCTGTATGGCTTCGGCATGACATTTTCCATGACTCGTACTCCCCACACCCCCCACGCCCTCCAATTTGAAGACCTTTTGAAGTCTTTCTAGCCCCCGCATGGGATCTGCAGCAGCACACTAAGCATGCGCCGCTCTGTCTTAGGTGCTCAAGGTGAGACGGACGGAAAGCCACATCGAGTCTTTCTACCGGGACGTCACGAAGCTGTCGGGCAGAAGGTTCCACGCGAGGTACGAGGTACCATAACGATCATTTCAAACTCATTTGACAGCATCACTCTGGCAAATCAATGTCTCGGATCACAGCCCGTCGTGGGTTCCGGTCTGGCCATTTCACCATTTTTTTTTGTTTTTGGTCACTCCACTTTGTCCTGCCTCGTTCTTATTTTGGGTGTAATTCCACTTCCAACCACTTGTCGGTGGCACACGCACGTGTGGTCCTCAAGAATTTCCACGAACAACCCGGGCGAAACTGAACTCCTCCCCGCCATACAGCAACCCCCGAGTCTGTCAGTCGCTTCAACATTCACGTTTGACACGACTACTGCTTTACTTTTTAGCAGTGCAGAGCAAACTGCAAACAGTTTGCCAACAACAAATAACAACGATATTTGGAGGATTCCAAACGAGGGTTGACACAGTTGTTGTACCGCACGACAAAATCTGTTGTGTGTGACTTTTGAGATCTTTTTTCTTTTAATGTGGCCTGTGAGGTGATTTGTTGCCTACTTCCTGGACTTTGGAGCTCTGTGTTTGTTTGAAGGCAAAATATGTCAAAATGCAAAAATAGGTTATTTTCTCTGGCAGATAATGTCGGATCCGGACTTGCAAATGACTTGGAATCAAAGAAGCCACGTCCCAGTTTAGGTCGGGGTCAACTGATAAATTGGACTGGTTGCCAGTGAGTCACTGGCGGGGAAAAGCTCTCCGGTTTCGACGTCTTTCTTTTTATCTGCGAGTCAAGTATGCCGCATTTGGAAGCGCTCCCAAATCATCTTTTGTTTCTTGGCAAAGCGCAATGTGCGAGAGGTCCTTGCGGAAGCTTGAAGGATAAAGTCGCTCGCCGCCACGAAGTCATATCTGTTGGCGAGCGATCTGGCGGGGGGGGTTATCACGGGGGACCGAATCTACTCTCACCATTTCCAATTCAGAGAAGTCTTTGGGCCGCTGGGAGGAACGTGCCCCCCCCCAACCGAGCCAAGTCATGAAGTCATGCTCGATTCTTCAGGCCAAACGTTTGGATGCTGCCGCCGCTGCTGTCGCGGCCTTCTCGGGAGGGCTGCGCGCCCCTCCCCGGCTTCAACTTGCTCCGCTGGGATAGCGGACCCACAGCTGCAACCCCTCGCGGCATGAAAATAGAAGCTGGCCTCGCCACTTCCCGTCCACTGCCCTGTTTAACACTCTTGTTCTTTTGACACCCCCCCCCCCCCCCGCCCACACACACACAAAGGAAATGCACTGATGATGATTATGTTCTTTCGCGCATCGCTGGTTATTTGTGGTTGGCTTTTCACAAATTCACCAAGATGCCACGAGATGGTGCCTAAGCCCTGGCTAATAGGAAAGTAGTAACTGCATAACTCACTTTTTTTTATATGTTGGGGAAAATTTGCAATGATTTAGCCTGGCTCCTCCTATTGGTCGAAGGAGGCAAGGGAAATCTTTTTTGCGTGTTGGATTCACCTGGCGCTTTAAGAGGGGCGGGGCCGCCACTGACAGTTGACCGTTCGCGCGAGTTTGTTTCGTTCGTTGAAAACACTCACTTCGTCGTCGGCATGGCCCAAAGGTGCGTGTCCGCTTTTCTCGACCAGATATGTCAAGTTACCTTTTTAGATTCGATCATTATTCGGTGGCTTTGTTTGTCTGCTTTGCGGTGTGTCCGTTGTGCTTTGTTAGTTTGCCGCATCGCAATGCAATCGGTCGGTTAGCGTTCGCAATCGGCAGTTCGAAAGCGTGGGTTATAGTGTTGCTGGAACAGTGGTGTCTATTTTGTTTTTTGTTTTTTTGCATAGTTGTCATGTTTGTCCGGCTGCACTGGGAGTTTAAACTGTGTATTTTGCATGACGGCTGGAATTAATCATGGCGCACTCCACTTCCGGGTTTGACCGTTGGGACTTGTAGTTCTTTTGTTCGATTCCACTTGATATGTTTGTGTTGTATGGTTTCTTACGTTTAGAATAATCCATAATCTTGACGATAACAATACATAGGGAAATCATGGTTGATTAGATTATTTATCGAACGTACTATTAAAATAAAGGTATTGATTAATGTCAATTATAGACATATTTACATTGTGATGCAGTAAAAAAATGAATACATCTATGTGTGCTTGAGGTTATTACCTGCTCCTGCTTCTGTTACGACTGCTACTACTTCTAAATACCGATTCTGCTGCTGCTACGACGACTGCTTCTGCTGCAAAGTGCTCCAATAAATGATCCGAAAAGTACGGAACGATTAATCCTTCCATGCTGACCGACGATCCCTATTCAGAGAGCGGTGAAAAACCGAATTAACTGAACAATGACTCTCGTTATGTATTTATTTATTGGTTTGTTCACATCACGGCGGTACAGTAGAGGACTGGTTGGCACTTCCGCTTCACAGCATAGAGGTGCAGGGTTCGATGCCGGCTCTGGCCTTCCTGTGGGGAGTTTGCATGTTCTCCCTGGCGCCTGTGTGGGTTTTATCCGGGTGCTTTCCTCCCACATTCCAAAAACGTGCGCAGCGCGCTAATGGAACACTTGGAACTGTGCTTAGGAGTGTTTGTGAGCGATTGGCTGGCCTGCAGTTCGGGGTATGCCCCGCCTACCGCCTGAAGAATGCTGGGACAGGCACTCCACCACGCCCGCGACCCTCCCGAGGAGAAGCGGAAGCCCAAGTGAATAAATGTCTACTTGCTGGGGACATTTGTACTCGGCGACTCCTTCGTGTAAGTTTGAGGTTATGGCATGAAGTGGGCATTTCGAATTTAGAGACGAGACTGAGGGGCTGTGAATTGCTTTGCAAATGGAGGCAAGCAACGCACTCGCATAACGCGCAACACCAAAACTCGAGGCCACGATCCTTCCAATCCACACGGCCAAGTGTGGTCCGCTGGCGTTTTACCACAGGACAGTCATCGACAAACGTCCTCATCATAAATAAGTGCCCGGACGCGGATGTTTCTGTTCCTCAAGGGGAATGCAAGCGTCTGCTGCCACCTAGGGACATTTTCCAGAAGGTCTCGCCCAGCCTGCCCGCGAAGCTCGCGTTAGCACAGTGCTGTCATGACTCACGCATGCCCTTGTCGATGGCAGCATTGAAATCGCTTTGGGGTTGAATTCAGCACCGCTTTGGAGTTGAAGATCAAGATTAGGGGCTGGATCACTGTCACGGTTTTTGTTTGTATTTTAACTCCGGCTGGATCGGAGGGCCTGACCCTACACTCTAATCAACCAGATGTAGAAGGACTCGGACTTCAACCTCGCCTCGTCGGATTAATGACTTTGCTCGCCGTTCTGCTTCGAGTGATATTTCCTAGACCTCACGAGCACGCTCTTGTTTTGCGAGTCTTTGGGATTTTCAAGTCACTCCCGACTGATGAGAGAGCTACGCATGTTTGGATTAACGCAGTTTCAGTTTGTGCACTTTCGGGTGTCAAATTTACCTTGACGTTTGTTTTCGCACCTTGTCAATCACGGCCTGTCACGTAAATTATGAGCAAGTGAGAATGAAAAGCGTTCCCAGCCAGACGCGACTATTAATGGCTGGACAGCCGACGGCCGACCAAATCGATCCACAACTCTTTTGATGCTTGGACCTTAAGGCCGCCGGCAGCGCGGCCGCGCGCATATTAAATGCTTTTCCGACAGCTTTTCTCTTCCTCGCGGTCAAGCAAGTGAAGCGGAAAGCTGTCAATCAAGCAGCCCCGTGCGCGCCGAGATTTTGGCCTGCACAGAGACGGGTTAAAATCAAATTACGGCGCTAAATTAATCAGGTGGCATCTGTCAAACTCGCATCTACTTGCTTTTTTTTCCCTCCATTTGAACATGAAACATTTTCACAGCTTGTGTTGATGACACGTTCATTTGTTTACAATTGAAAGTGGGTCGATTGGACCCAGGCAATGTTTACTTGGAGGGGAAAAAAAGAGATCACCATTTGTTATTGACGGGAATGCCAGCGAACAATCGTGATAATGCACCCGACTCCTTTGTTCGGATTTGACGGTGATCTGCGGTCTTGCCAGAAGATAAGATGAGATTGACTTGGGTCACTTTGACCCAGGCGTCTCGTTACCAAGTCCGTTCCGAGCCATTTTTGAGATTCGGCAACCGTCTCGCTGCTGGCAGCGAATCGGATAGATCGTCTGGAGCCAATTGTAAAAAATCCAATCGACATCATTTGTATCTCATGATGGGCTGCATTACGAATCATTGTTCTCATGCATCTGGCGACTTTGTTTTTTTGGGATTTGACGACCATCTGGGCTCTTGTTGGTGGAGAAAATTGGATAATTATTCCCCAGTCAATTGTAAACATGCCAGCGAACACGGTTTGCGTCTCGTCATTTCAGGAGGCAGCCGGCTATTTTGAGGATCCGAGTCTCCAAATGAATTTGGCACGGGACGGGTCGCGTCGGACGGATGCCGGTCACTCGTCTGGGAAGCGTTTCGGTGCAAATATGTCAGCGTTTGTGTTGATGGCGCACTGATTGGATTCTGTGAGATTTCCATTAGGAAAATGCCCACAAACGTCGTTGGCGTGCCGTTGCCAATGCAAATAAGTGAGCGTTTTCATTGTATTTGACTTGCTCCCTCTGACGGGGGGGGGGGGCTCCGATTGGACAAGCGCCAGTAAACGTCATTCGCCAGTCATCGTTCGGCCGCGTTGTACGTCTTTCACGAGAACACGGGTCACTTTGACGCGCAATACAACAGGAGGGTTCGGGCGGCTTTACGTCGTCCCCCGCGGCGCGCGCGCGCCTCATGAAATGAGGTCGGAAGACATCCTCGCAGTGCCCAAAGCGCACACAGGCAAAGGCAGGCAAGTACGCGGGCAGGCGCGCGACGCCCTCCACCGTCTCGCTGAGCGCGCGGCTTCTCTTACCTAGGGGCTGGTGCGCGGGTTTGTATCCCTTCTCGTTGCTGCACGCTCCGCGGCCGTGGAGGAGGGCGTGCAGGGGCTTCTCTTCGCCGCTGCGCGGCAGGCATCGGAGGCCCTGCGCGCACGTCCCCGTGTACACGCCGCACGCGTGGCCCTCGCTCAGCGCGCAGGTCAGGCAGCAGCCGCAGCCGGGCTCCTTGACCAGCTGGCAGCCGCTCGGGATCGGCGGGCACATGGACTTGGCCTTGTCGTCGCACGTCTCGCACGGCACGTACGAGCCCCAGCAGCAGCAGCCGCGCAGTCCCCACAGAAGCGTCGCCAACAGGCACAAGGTCCCAAACATCGTTGTCGTCTCGCCTTCGGTTATCGCGCACGTCAAAAAAAGGGGGGGGGGGAGGGGGAGGAGGAGGAGGGGGGGAAAAGTGGAGCGCTCTAATGAAGCACAATGCCTCGATCAGATAATCCAGTCTTAAAAGCTAAAGGCAAGAGTCTTGATCCAACGGGGGTTTCTATCTCATTCAAAACAAAAGCCCCCGCCCCAAAAAAAAGCACCTTAATTAGAAGCTCGGACAAGCTCTCTCACCCCGAAAATGAGCGTCCGCTGCGAGAAGACCCCCAGCCCCAAAAAAATGTATAAAAAAAAAAAAACGTCTTGGCATGAAACGAGGGCGACAAAAGTCCAAAGGCGGCTCGCCTTCAATGAGCGCGACTTTCTCCAGCTGACGATCCAGAGCAGACTGATCAACTTGGGAGCTGCTTTGGCTTTTTAAAAACAGCCCGAGCAGCAGCCGGGGAAGGGAGGCGCACTTGTTCCACCGCTTGGAGCCACGCCAAAACTTCTCGCCCGCGCTCGCTCTCTCTCTCTCCCCCCCCCCCCCCCCTGCCCCCCCCCCACAATCCCCCGCCCTCCCTCTCTGTCTCGCTCACCCACTCTCTTCTCCCTCTCTCCATCCCTCCCTTTCTCTCTCTGTCTCTTCATCACCCTCTCTCTCTCTCTCTCTCTGCCCCCCCCCCACACACACACGCACACTGCTGAGCTCATGGTGAGATGCAAGACAGCAAGAAAGAAAGTCACCAAAGTATGTGATAGCAAAATGGAGCGTTGCAACATTCTGATGACATAAGTAAAAGTCAGAGTGAAGAAAGACCTCGCAACTTTTCACCCTCCCGCTGTATTTCAAGTGACCCTCTGCATGTCGACGCCCAAATTTGAAAAACGGTCGATCTCTAAAGAGAAGGTACGTATGATGTCTTTGTGCAGAGGGAGCCCTCCCCTCTTTGCAGTTCTCTGTTCACAAATGGAGTCATTTGTGGCTTTTGTTTTGTTTTGTTTGTTTTTTTTGGCGTGTGCATCATTCATTGCCGCTACTACCCCGGGCTAATTGTTTCCGAATTTTCCAGGGGGCGCTACGGAGTGATTTTTATGGTTGGTTCCTGACCAAATTGCCGTGCTTTAGGGTCAGTCAGTACCCCCCAAGGTCGCATTAGGTCCCTGCTTCAAATACACCCGTTTTCCCCCGGGATACACAAAACCTGGATGTGCATTCCACTTGCTTTTGCAATGTCAACTGTCCATAAGTCAGCCACACCTGTTGCTTCCCATTTGTGGTACATTTTGGCCACTTTTCTCTTCCTGTATAACACGAAGAGGCCAACAAAAATCCAGATCCGCACACACAACGTTTGGTGAGAGGCTGTGTGCGTGTGCGTGTGCGTGTGCGTGTGTGTGTGCGTGTCGCATTTGATATATATTTTTTCTGCCGGCAACCCGCCCGACAAGTTCGAGCGAGGGCCTCGTGCTGCCATTGCAGGCTGCATCTCACAATCACTCGGGGCTGATTGTTTCAGGGTGTGCTGCGCTCGCTGCGCACATGTCATCCCCGCGGCCTGCCAAGCTCAAGGCTGTTCTTTCCATCTCCGCTGCGCTTTCGGGGACACGGCGAGTTTCTCACTCGTCCTTCGCGTATCACACGGCCGCGTTCGCCGTCCGACATCTTGCCATCGATCCCGCCTTAATTCCATGTCGGACCGGCCGGCCGCTCTCTTGGGATATTGTTGGTGTCCACCAGAAGGCAGTGTTAGCAACGCGAAAGCGCAGGAGCGACCGTGTGCAGCTGTATAGCAGGCTGAGCGTGATGTGAGCGCTGGGTGGCGATGGGATCGTGCCCCAGTCAATCCAAAAATAGATCCTGCCGTGTTTGTTTTGAGCAAGAGCCTTTTCCCTCCGGAGAGGCTTTCGAATAAGCCGGGCTGCCACTCAGTGTTTGCAAGAACTTGTATGTTGACTTTCGATTGGGCAGGCCATTTTGACTTTCTTCTGTCTTGCCTTTTGCATCCATCCACCCAGTATCATTGGGTGGATGCCACCCGCAAGGGGGAAATTTTTCATTTCTGTGGATTTTTCTGCCCCTGAACCATTGACACTCCACCCGGCCCCCCAAAGAAGTATGAAGTGCGTATTGAAAGAGTAAAAATACAATTGATTGGCATGCAAAACATCCTGACGATTTATCGGTGAACTGTGATCTCGAGATGAAATCGTCAGAAAATTCCACATGCCGACAACAGGCCTGATTCGCGACCACTCTCGACCTCGCCGCTTTACAAACTACGTGCGGTGCACTAATTAGTGCAACATGACTTGCCTACGTACTTGGGGATTTCCGTCCGATGGCTTTCTGTTCATGGCCTCCAAGTGTTTGTCTGATAGGCCTCGACTTTGACTCCGACTTCACTATTGCATTGGTTACGACGCAAACATTTTCCGTTTTGGAACATCACTTTGTGCCCCGTCGTATTGGTGACCCGCGAGGAACAGTCGCCTTGGGACAAGTGCTGCGCTTCAGTTGTCGGTCAGGGATTCAGCGTACCGTACGAGGCTCATTTGACGTTGTGGCACTTTCTTCGTGATGTCACCGTGGTTGCCCTCAAACGCCCCGCGGTAACCCTTCTGTGACATTGGTTTCTCGGAAACAGCGCTAATGTTCTTGGGTCAGTGTGAGTCATGATCCAAAAAGAGTCAGGAATTGAAAATAGAATCCCGGTGAACACTGATGAAACCGCCATCGCTCACTCCTCCACATCATCAATTCCAAGGTACGACGCTCAATTCAGCCTGCGGTGTATCAGGAGAGGTGATAAATGCTAAACACACATCTGCTCTGATGAGCAAAAAGAAAAAGGCCAACAACTAACTATAGAAAGCAAGGTCCCCATAAAGATAAGACAACACACGTCGGCCTCGCTCAAAATTGCAGCGTCATTTCTTTCATGCTCTCGTTGTTTGCTCAGTACGTGGACAAATTCCAAAGATCCGCTTCATGCGTTATTTGGCTTTCAGGGAGTCCGAAGATTTAACGGCAGTTTATGGTACGGTCTCCAGAGAGTGGTTGTACCGCATTCTATTTTTGGCAAGTACAACTCAGAAGCGAGTTCTGTGGACTCCTCGACTGACCCTGCAATTTCCCAGATTCAGTCCACTCCAGAACTGGACCATTCGACTGCCAAAGTCTTGATAGAGCACAGAAATGCATACTTGGCCCTCGCTTGGAGCGAGGCGGTGCCAGAAAGCAGCCGTTAAAGCAATCGAGCTGGATCTCAGGTATTAGTTTGTGTTTCCAGTCATTCGATAGTTTCACTTGTTGTTCTTGCTGCTCCAACCCGATACGAGGAGAGGTCAGTCCTCGCAGATGACGTAAACCCGCAAGCCCGGGGGCCCTTCCGACTCCAGGTGACCGTTGGGTCACCCGGCCAGTTCAATTGGCTTCGACGTCGTGGCCGACGAGGGCTGGGAGCATTCGTTTTCTGTGATGGTTGCCATGCGGATGTAAACACTTTTTGAATGAAATGATTTTGCTACTGTTGGGTCTCCAGAGTCCCGCACGTCTGCATGTCATCATTTTTTCACCATGTGAGAAAATATTTAGCTTATCTCGACGAGGAAATGCGTAGCCATAGACGCGCCAACATGGGAAGCCATCGAAGTGAATACTTCCATCCATCCATCCGTTTTGGAATCGGCTTGTCCTCAGGAGGGTCGCGAGCGTGCCAGAGCCGATCGCAGCTATCTTCGGGCAGTAGGCGGGGGGCACCCAGAGGCCCTTGCCCATCAGTCGCAGACAAACACGTAGACCAGGAATGTCCAGCTTCGGGCCTGGAGGGCCACCGTCCTGCCTGTTTTCCATCTCTCCCGGTTGCAACACACCCGATTCAGATGAGCAGCTCATCTGCCAGCCCTGAAGCAGCATTAAAATGATCCTGAGCATTTGAATCAGATATGTTGTTCCTGGGAGAGCTGGAAAACGGGCAGGACAGCGGCCCCAGAGGATCGACTTTGGACGGCCCTGACGTAGACCAACGACCTTTTGCACTCACAATCACACCTAGGCCCAGTTTCAAGTGTTCCATTAGCCTGTTGCGCATGTTTTTGGAATGTGGGAGGACAACGGAGTACCCGGAGAAAGCCCACGCAGGCACGGGGAGAACATGCATTCTGCACAGAGGAAGGCAGCAGCCGGAATCGAACCTTGGATCTCCGTCCTGTCAGGCGGACACGATAACCAGTCGACGGCCGTGCCGCCTCATATGAGAATACTTGTCACAGACAAATACAAATCCGATCGGATGTCATGTAAGCCGCTTCTCTTGGCTCCTCTCGGTAGCACAATGAATCCGCCTTCAGGTGCACTGCACCAATGTTCTGCGATGACAGGAATGCATCTGTTCTCTAACCCCAAAGACAGCTTGACAGAGATGCCTTCACTGATGTCCCGTTTTATGTACACAAGAGAAACGTGTCAGATACTCAAACGCTCTTTGCCCACATAAACAATCCCGGTCAAAGCAAAATACAGCGAGGCGTTGTTATTGTGTCCCGTTCATCTGCAGAGACAGACCGCCGCGCTCCAGGAATCTTGTTTTGCTCCCAGCGTTGGGTGTCGAGCAAAGTGAGAAAACTTTAGCATACGCTGACGTGACAAGAGGCATCATCGGAAACTTATTGAAAATCTGTATTTGTGATCACACCCCCTTTTCAATGCTCACGACAGGGCGTCGACCGAGAAGGACGCCGATGCATGCGCACGTACCGGATGTTGTAAGATTATTTTTCACATCCGCAATATTGATGAATCAATGTTCTGCTGGGAAGCTGCGTTTCTTCTGTAAACCACTGGAAATCTTAATCAATCGTATCACGTATCTGCCCCAGATATGAGTCATGGAAAACACTGATCTGAGTGTCAGCCTTGGAACTCGCAAAATCGCTGCTGACTGATGAGCTGTTCTAAAATTCATTACGAAAAGGATTTTGCGAGTCGTCTACGCAGTGACTCGCCAAAAATGAAAACCACGTCATACAAACACAATTTGATGTCTCTGTGAAGAAAAGGAGTCGATAACTCACCTGCTTTTTTTTTTAACACGTTTCGTATTGCGGTGTCGCCCAGTTGACGGTGTTTGCCACAGTAGCAGTGTCAACATACAGCACGGACAAACTCCCTGGAGATTGTGAGCCGCCAGCTGGCAATTACCGTCAAACTGTCTGGATGTGACCAGGAGAGGACTTATCCCAGCGCTGGGATGGAAAGGCTACGGATTGAGATAAGACGGCTGTTAAAACTCCACGCGCGAGTTCGTCTTTTTATAGACGATGAATGTATGCTTGGCCGAAAGCGTTTCCAAAACATTTAAACGCGCGCACGAGATGCTGGCGAGTGCGGTGGGATGGTTTTGCTTTGTAACCTGGGCCTTGGCCAAACATTGACACACTTTGTTGCAACAGCGAACCATGGGTTCTGTTAAATAGTGATGTATTTGGGCTTTGTCTTCCCTGCAGGCTTTTATTTCTTACAGTATCACTTGACCCCGCCCCCCCACCCCCAACTTATTTTTACTCATGAATTGAGCCAGAAAATATTTTTTTCCAAGAAGGAAAAAAAACGTGTTTGGCACAGAATGGCAATTTAACGGTGCAAAAATTCATACAAGGAATAATAATACGGTATATCCTCACAACAAAGCCTCGGAACATAACTGTCCATTTTGAAAATGTAGGAGTGATATATATATATATATATTTGTTTGTGTGTGTGTGTGTGTGTGTGTGTGTGTGTGTGTGTGTGTGTGTGTGTGTGTGTGTGTGTGTGTGTGTGTGTGTGTGTGTGTGTGTGTGTGTGTGTGTGTGTGTGTGTGTTCAGGGAGTAGGCGGGAGAGACCCTGAACTGGTTGCCAGGCAATCTCAGGGCACACATAGACGAACAACCACTGACGCTCACAATCATACCGAGGGACAATTTCGAGTGCTCCATTAACCTGCCATGCATGGGTTTTTGGAACGTTGGAGGAAACCGGAGTACCCGGAGAAAAGCCACAGAAAACATGCAAACCCTACACAGGAAACCGAAGCCCGAATCGGACCCTGCACCTCTGCACTGTGAGGTGAACGTGCTAACCAGTCGATCGCTGTGCCACGGTTCGCCCCGCTATCAAAGGCACACAAATGGCTTTTGCCATTTCCCTACCACGCCAACAAACAACAGACTTTGTTGTCGTTGATGATTATCCTGTGGCCTGAGGTGTCTTCAGACCGAACTCACACCGACATTAGGGTCCAAAATGACCTTGAATGGGAAATGTGTTCAATATTTACGACCATAAATCCAACGTTTCCTGAGTCGGAGAAACATCCGTGTAACATATAAGGTAGCTTTTCAAATCAGGCCTTCAAAATAAAAGCGTTTCATTAAAATAGCACTGATCACACACCCAAAACACAGATGATCAGAGCACACCAAACCCCGGCAAAGGTCAGACGTATATCTCCTCGAGTCGGGCTGTGACAGAAAAACGATTTTTTAAGATTAAAAACAAACAAAAAAATCCTTCTGTGTGCACCAAGCTGAACATGGTCAGAACATGCCATGAAAGTTTATCGATCATAGCCATGAAAGAGGAGGCATAAGCGAGCAGCTTTTATTTTGGAACTTTTCTCGACTCGGGTTGTCAACGGGGAAAGCAGCATTCGCAGTGGGATCTGTTCTTTGTTTGGTCACGTACCGCAGCGTTGGACTTCATATGAGCGTGAGGCCATGTCAAAGTGACCCCGTCAGCTGGAGGTCGTCACCAATCACTCCCTCCAATGCGAGTGTGGCTTAGTTTTGGGTTTACTTGCATTCCGATCTGCTCCTGCTTGTGTTTTTATTGGCTTCAGTGTGCCAAGGGAGAGCAAGAGGCTTCTACGCCATCATCACACATACAAATATGCATTCAAGCTAAATAAATTTCAGCATATGTTCTATAATTTACCACATGCCAACGAGGAGGTCGTTCTATTTTTTTTTTCTATGCATTTCTAAATTACTGGTTGCGTCCCATCAACCGCAGCGGTGATTTTGCTGCAATATATTAAGGAAGGTTTTTCCTCTCAAAACCACTGCCAACTATAATGATGGGACATGTTTCGTTAAAAAAAAAAAAAAAACCTGCGGGCTTTCAGTCGAGTGCTATTTTATGGTCGCTCAAATGTAAAAGAAAAAAAACATTTGGCTGAGTTGTAAATCAGAAATTACACCCCGTTTGTTGGCCCAAGTGTATTTAGCAAACGACAGACATAAAACTTTGCCTCTGAATGCGAGGCCCTCTGGCTCTTTGATTAGAGAGCGGGTTTGAATTTTGACTTGGTCAAGGCTCTGGTCGTGACTGTAACGCGACGGGGAATCCTGAACGGGGCCGGGCGGACAGCGAAGCTTTTGCTGGCTATGTAATTACGCAGTAAATTATTCAGTGGCTCCAAACCATAACATGAAGGCATTCGTCTTGAAAACCAGCTCGCGAGGAAGCCTCGAGTAGTCGGGAGTCAGAGGAGGAAGACCTTCACATTTGGTGCACCTGAAAACGGTGTCTTGGTTTGGACGTCTTGAAGAAGACGTCACGCAAATCGAAGCTGTACGGACAATCGCGAGATCGCACCGAAGTGAAAAATTGGAGCGGGACGGAAAGGGAGATTTGCGAGTCTGATGTCTTTGGCTCTGACCTTGAATCTGCATAGGCAGATCCAATGAATGTGTTTGTGTGGGCGGATAGGAGCCAATGAATCTTGAAAGTTTAAGACAACACACAAGTGACCTTTGCTGAGTTCAGCATTTTTCTCGGTGGAAAAAAAACCCCAAACAAAAAACAACTTTTCCTTTCATATGTGTAATAATTAACTGACGATAAACCCGTATCAGGTTTTGTGCAACTCACCGCTCGCAACTCCCTGCTCATTCTTTACAGAGGCAGTCAAAATCTGCCGGCTCATTAATTTTGCAAGCTCAGCGTTTCGGGTCATCCAGTACAGAACGAAGAATTGATTTATTGTTATTTGCATTTGCAATGATCCCCAAAAGCACTTTGTTGGCGCACGTGCTTGTTAGTGGCGGGGAATCGCAGTTGCCGCAGGTTGTGACAGGAGAGGGGGTCGCTCTTGATTTGTAGCAAGGAGGGTCCCGATCCATCGACATGTGTGCCCGCGCCAAGCGTGTGACTGCTGACCCTCGCATCGTATCACACCGCACTCAATTAAAAGGTGAAGCCCCAATGCAACCTGGTGCCTTTGGCCTCATGTGACATTTGACCTCACGAGGACGCTTGCTCCATTTCAATTATTGAACAAAGAGGCCCGTTCTGAGCCGGGCAACCTGTAGAACATCTGGTTTTTCGAATCACACACTGGTCCGTGCGATCAGGGGGTCTCAAAATTCGAGGGTCTAAAAGACTAAAGGAAAAAAAAAAAAAAAAAAAAAACGGTTGCATTGTTGTGATAAGAAATTGGTTCCGTTCCGAGTAGAGCAGGCTGATCTTTTGGTGACTCCGATCGCTAAAAAGAAGCCCGTGGGCTCTCGAGCCTTCTCTTGTTGGGTCCGGTCCTCAGGAACGCCCGCCTACTCGCGTAAATAAGCGCAGCGACCGTTGACTTGGGACCCACACACTTTGGCATTTGGTTCAAGCCACACTTAGCAATCCGAATTTGGGTCTGTTTTACTGCCGCTTCTCCCTGCGCCTCTCCACCTCCTAACTCGGCGCTGTGTAAATCAATTTGACTTGTCGCTTTTAGTGATTCCCAGCGTCATATCGTCCAGCCCGTATGCGTGGACGACTTGGGTCATGTTCTTCCCTTTCAGGTGACTTCTCAGGCACCCCGCGTACTTGCGGCCCAGGGTGTCCATTCAGTGTGCGACGACTGATTTCTTTTGGATTTGGCTGCTTTTTGTTTCAGGCGCACACAACCCAAACGTTTGAAGAAAGATGTGTCATCGAGTGTGCAGATTGACGGGGATCACCCGCCCGCCCAAATGCTTCTTTGCTCGGATCAGAAATGTTGAAGCTTGAAGCAGCGTGAACTGTTGAAGCCGTCCATAAGCAACATGCTCCAGGACCTCTTCAAAGTGAGTACGCGTCACATCTTGAACTAAGGCCACAGTATGCGAAAGGGTTGAGTGGCGACAGAAGGGCGTTTACTTTCACACGATCGCAATGTCTTCAATTTGATGTTCTGTTCTGTATGTAACCCATTTGACTTTTGTCTATGTCAGTAAAATCTTCAATCAAAACCAAATATAGTATATGCATCACAGCCAGTCAAATTGAGGGCACATCCCATTCCTATTTGGCCATGACCGAGATCCTTCCTCGTGCTTTCCATTTATTTCCCACCGTTGTGCACGTTGTGATATTGTTCCTCCCTTCACGACCATCCCGCCACACCCGCTAAATCAGGTCGCCCGCCGTAGTCGCCGTCTCACTTGATGTCCGGCTGGCATCGAGCGAGATGTCATCCACGTAGAGGAGGTGGAAGACAATTACTCCGCAATGGTAAAAAAATGAGACAAAAGCTCCGGCGTCTTTGTTGGTTTTGTCTGTTGCCGCTGCGGCTGCAGCAGTAGCATGCGCATGTTGTGCCGTGCGTATCCAGTTACGAGCGCGAGTCAAAGCGTACGTCTCTCGTGACAAGCTTTGTTCCACCTCAGGCACTGCAAAGTTGGCCGGCCTAACTAAGATGTGATGGGCCGCTGACAAAGTGCTGACTCGCTCATTTCTCTCCCTCCCGTCGTCGTTCAAGACAATTGCCATTTTTTCGCCCTCGATGAATTCCGATGTTGTGCTTTCAGTGTGCCACAAAAGACATTAGTGGTTTCTGGATTTCTTTGCACAAGATTTGTGGTTCCTTCAGTGGTCGCTGATGGACTGTAACATCTGCCTACCCGAAAAGAACTGAAACCACAACAAAAGGCACAAAATAAATGTTAAAAAATGCCTTCGATCTACTCTGTCACTGACTTTCTTTCAGCGTGGTCGTAACCTCCATCCAAGCATCCATTTTCTAATCCGCTTCTCACGAGGGTCGCGGGCATGCCGGAGCCTATCCACGCGGTCTTTGGGGAGTGGGCGGGGGACACCTCAGAACGGCTCGCAAGCCAATCTCAGGGCACATGGAGACGAACGACCATCCGCCCTCACACTCCGGGCTAGGGGCAATTCAGAGTGTCCCATTGAACTGCCGCGCATGTTTTTGGAATGTGGGAGGACAACGGAGTACCCGGAGAATAACAGCTTGACAGAGACGCCTTCACTGATGTCCCGTTTTATGTACACAAGAGCAACGTGTCAGATACTCAAACGGTCTTTGCCCACATAAACAATCTCGCTCCGAGCAAAATACGGCAAGGCGTTGTTATTGTGTCCCGTTCATCTGCAGAGACAGACCGCCGCGCTCCAGGAATCTTGTTTTGCTCCCAACGTTGGGTGTCGAGCAAAGTGAAAAACTTCAGCAGACGCTGACGTGATGGGAAACGTATTGAAAAGTTGCGATACCACCCCCTTTTTAACGCTCACGACAGGGCGTAGACCGAGGACAATAAATACGGCTAAATGACTGGAAATCTTTTGCTGGGAAGCCAGGTTTCTTCCATAAGCCACTAGGCAGCTGACAATCATCTCCATTCCTTTGGCTTTCTGGGTCGCGTTAACGTTGTCCTATTGTACAACTTCAGCTTGACATTTCTTCCAGGAATGACGCTACGACGAAATCTTAATCAAGAGTATCTGGGTGGGTATCTGTCAGAGACACCCACGGGAAGAAGGTGCACATTTCACGGAGGAAGGCCAGAACCCTTTCTTTCTTTTTTTGTCCAATTCTCTGCGGGGAAGCGACTGCAGGACACTGAAAGTCGGGAGTCCAACAAAAGCCAGGATGACATAATCGGCATGCCGGTATGCCATGTCTGCGAACAAGCGGCATATTTTGGCGGCTGTGGGCATCTCTCTGCTAAAGCCTTCCATGTGTCGTGAGCTTGGCCGGGCAATTCATCAAGCACTCCGAGTTCATGTCACACTGATGCTGATCTTCTCTGTCATCACCGGCCTGCATCAAAAGGGAACGACATGCTAAATTATTGCCTGCTGAATGGCCTGCTTGAAATCATCTTGATCAACAACAATTTCAGAATGCTTACGCGAGACCCTTCCTGAAACTCCCTCGCATGTTTTACTGTCACAAAATCATTTGTTGGCAGTCCGGCGACGTTTTTACGGGCTAATTTCTGGATGATGCGATGAGACCCATCAAAGAACTTTACGAGAAAGATCCGAATGTAAGACAATGGTGTCATGCTCCTCACAGAGGGGCCTGCTGATCACGCCCGCTTCTTTTTTTTTTTTCCAACACCATTGCCGCGTGGTTCGCATTGGTCCAATTATACGCGTTCACACCTGGGAGACATGCAGTAAAACCGCCGCGCACAGCGATTTCAGTGCAGCATCTGGAGGTTAACGAGCCCCCAACAAAACTTCCCAGCAGGTTCTTGTAAAATGGTGATTGTGCACTTACTTCACTGCGCTTGCACTTGGAGCTCCAATTTCTCGCCACGGAGTGCCAAGACACGTCATCGTAGCTGATGTGAGAAGAAATCAAGGAGAAGATTTCAGTGATAAGATTTCTGACTCTCCGGACTAAAAGGCCAACATGTGGAATGATGATCTGTCCGAGTTCTTGATCTTAAAAAGAGCAAGTCACCACCGGAGCAAGGTTGTGACTCACCTGCTCCCAACTCGCCTCTTTCAGGGCAGATTGACCTCAATTGAATGGAGATTGACGCTCTGTGCTTTTCTCTGGGTCTCTTTTCAATCCACCACACAACAGTCATATCCCAACGGAGAGGAATCCTGAGGCCTTGCAACCTCAAACGTCTTCATGTATGGGGTTCAAGGCAAATTAGCTATTTTTGCTGGGGGGGGGGTAACAAAAAAATAGCTCTCTTTTTTCGCTGGACTACCACCTGCTAAATCAAGGAGTTAACGGCTACGTTTTGCCACAGGAATCGGAAAGGTTCATGCCACACCGACGACAGGCATCAAAGTCAAGGACTGGGGGACAGACTCGACCGGCCGCATCATTTTATGTGGTCGCTGAAAGCAAATCATGTCGGATCCTAGCTCAAATCTGGACCGAAATCTCAAACGGTCATGTGTAATAAGTCCCGTTCAGATTTTGCGATCATTCTGCTACCAGGTTCACACTCACTTCAACAATAGTTGAGCATACAGCATACAAATTGCAGTTTTGAAGACGCGTCGCAAGGAAGCGGCAACAGCGCCGACGAAGGCCGACGAAGAGACAGCCCAAACTGTTGACCGCTAACAACTCCCTGCGGTGCAGATCATGCGCCGCCAGAGGTTAAGGTGACCTGAAAGTGAAACTGACAGGATGCGAGAGTGCAGTGGACATTAACAAAAATATATCACATCAATAGCACGCAAGCAACCCAATTTCCCAGTACCCACCTCGCGAACGACTTTGGACCAGTCCGCTGGCTACCGGTCGATCACGATGGACGTACTGGGCACCCCCTGTTGTCAACAGTATGACGTCGTTTATCATTTGTGGTTGCACTTCCAAAAAAAAAAAAAAAAAAGAAAGGGCCCAGAGTTGAACGTCAGCTTTTGTTGAAATGTGAGCTTCCAAGGCCTACATTCTTTGCACTCAGACAACACTTAAAAGGCCAAGAGAAAGTCAGGGTGATTCATCGGTTGACAGTGAGGAGATGTGCGTCAAAAAGGCCCGCTTGACATTTATGTTCACCGCACAGCAAATGACATTGGGGTCATTAAGGCGCCTCTGCTGTGTTGTTTTTTTTCTCTCTCTCTCTTCCGAAACTACAATACAAAAGATGACTGAACCCGATGTTCTCAAGTGGAGAAGAGCAGACCGAGGCGGCTGACCGCAACCCACACAAAGCATTCGAAATGCCAGAACAATGCACTCGGGTTTTTGTGTGGGACTGACGGTGTGGCAATGTGGAACCAACTGGCAGGAATTAACAACGGAGTTGAAGGTCAAAAAGCTTTGGGACAGCGGGGGAGAAACAAGAGTCCGTTCCTGTGAACGGAACTGACTGCTGCGAACTGGAGACCATAAACGGTTCACCGCGGTCCGAAGGCTGGCGCTCATTTGACTTGAGCGCCATCTTTTCCTGACCGAGTCAAGTGGAAGTCCCTTTCGTATGTGGGCACAAAGTCAATTTAGCGCTCCTGTTTGTTACTTGTCAACATTCATGGTCAACGGCAAGGGTCTGCGGACCGCTACCGGGTCTCGGTCCATTTGGGACAATGAGGCCTCATTGACGGTGCACAATTCAAGTGACATCATTCCGATTTTTTTTTTCCTCTCAAGTAGCAATCGTGAATGCGCGTGAATAGTAAAAACTAAAAACTAATGGAACGGGCTATGGTACGATCAGTGTCAGGCCTCTTCTAACTGTGGCTCAAATTCTGAAAGGTATCGGAAATGTGCCACCACACAGAGCGGACGTCCCTGTTCAGCTTCGGTCATGACTTGACTCCACTTTGCGTTTCTGGAACTGACTTGGGCCGGCTCCGTCAAGAGGGCAGGAGGACTCAAAGTGACTTTGGCGACCGCATCTCGTCATGGCGACCGCTCACTTTTGTCGTCGTCGTCCCAACACCCTTTTCCGGCGGGTCTCCGCCTCGTCCCTCCTTGTCTTGTTTTTGTGTGCGTTTTGAAGCGAAGCCTGCGTTTGTCCGCCTCGCCGGTTGCCACGGCCGCACCTACTGCTGCGCTTCAATCCACATCTGCCAGCAATCAAGCCATCACTCAGCCGCTTATGTACCTGGAACTCGGCACCAGCGGCGTGCCTTATTGTTGTAGCAACCACGCTGGTAGCTAATGTCTCAAGCCGCAGCTCAGCTGTTTAATAGCGCGTCTGTGTGTTTTTCCCTTACGCATCCAAGCTGTGTTTTCATCTGCTCAAGATGCCTGTCCGCCCTCCACTGCCTTGTCTATGTCATCGCTGGAGCATACCTTCGCCATTCCCTCGCTTCTCCTCGGACCTTTTTCGCCCCGTCACAAAACTGGCCCCATCTTGCGTTTGGGTGTCCCTTCGACAACGACATCATGTGTTACCCCGCTGTCACGCTGCATTTGGGAGCGAAAGAAATGCCATTTCAAAGGTTGAAAAGTAGCTTTTCAAGATGAAACTGCACAAGAAGTTCTCTTTCCTGCCAGATTTCCAAAACATGCGGAACAGGTAGATTGATTGGGCGCTCCAAATTGTCCCGAGGTGCGAGTGTGAGCGCGAATGGTTGTTCATCTGTGCGTGTGCCCTGCGATTAGCTGGCAACTGGGTCAGGATGTCCCCCGCCGACTGCCTGAAGATAAGCTCCGGCACCCGTGCGACCCTTGGCCATCGGATTGGAAAATGGACGGCTATTTATTGTTCTCGGTTGTGTCAAGCTCAATTATTCTCTAGTTGGCCAGTGCCCCTTCAACCTCCCGCTAGCTTATGAGTCAATTCGACCCGTTGAAAAAAATTCTAATAATAATACTTCAGTGTAGGGGAATGCAACTTCAACTTGGCGTACTACACGTCATCATCAGTGCACCACAAACTGTCATTCATGGCTTTTAAAAAGGCGCTTTGACAAAGTTCATTGGGACTTCTTCCATTCCGTGCACCTTTTGGATGACTTGACGCAGGAAAATGTTTTGCTGTTGCTGAGAAAGTAACATCAGAGGAGGCTGAAGATCAAATATGCGCCTCTTCATCGCTCACTCGGGAGCTCCACGTCCACACTCCGCATCGGTTCCCGTGCTTGCTGAAAGTCTCGCTTCCAAGATGAATTGACTGCAACGCGAGTGCTGCTTGTCGGAGCTTGATTTGTCGTTTTGCCGTCCGCGAGCCTTTCTCCGACAGACGAAAAGACGAGGCTCAACGCGCGTCGCACCGTGCCCGCTACTACGGGTGCGATTGTTTGGCATGTAGATTGCAAAGATATTGCGGAAATATTGTCCAAAGAGGAGCTACTTGAGTGGCATTTTGTTATTTCTCAAATACAGCCGAACCTCGTTTCAGCGCACGGATGCCAGTGTCGGTTTTGGAGCGGGCGGATCCCACAAAAGGCCTTGGAAGTTTGAAGACATTTTATCGAATGTGTCAGGAGTTTGATGAAAAATGATTTGGGGCCGGAGAGGTGATAAAATTTGAGTGCAAACATATGAGGAGGGAACTCATGCGCTCACCGTTTCTCCGCAAGGTCGCCGTTCTGCCGAGAAATCGTTCAAAGTATGATTTCAAGTATTTGAATGTGTGTCACTTATTGAGCCCGACCTCCAGAGAGCGATGCGGTTTGTCCACTAAACAGAAAAAACAAAAAATGTGACCCAAAAGAAAGCATTTAAAAGACGGTGCTGCTGCTCTGCTGTGTCGTTGCGATGGTTCCGCTAGCGTTCCATTCCTGTCATCATGCTGTCAAAGCGACAACGCCTGAGCAACAAATGACACCATTTGAACAGGCCGCTTTGGCTGCAAGTTGATACTTTTCCCTTTGGGCTTTGACATGATCAGATTATTATTTGTTTTCAATTTTATTTTGCATCATGGCGCGAAAACACCAGATCATAGCGGTCTTACAAAGACTCCCTTGTAAAGTTTGACATGCTTGTTCCACAAAGCGCTCCTGTCACTGTGTGTCACAGCTGCTGCAGATTTATTTCCTCTTTCCCAAAGTTTGTCAACAATGTCCTTTTCATAGGCTTTGAGTTCCCGTTGTCACAAAGATGCGTCGGGCATGCTAATATCACCCCTAGCTACCGCTTTTTTTTCCTTTTTCTTTTCGAAAGAACAGAGCTGTTCGAGGTCCGTGGAAACATGTTCCCTCCGATGTAATCCTTGAGCAAACATCTGAGGAGCATGGCCCACTTGATTCAAACAACCATGACGCCGCAGACGAATCAGATAAGACGGAGCCGATTAGGCAGTCGGCTGCTGCTTTCCAGCACGTTTTACAAGCACCTGCACCTCGTAAGCCTCCGATTAGCTCACCTCTCCTACCCCGCTGCCTGATGACGGCTTTCTTTCTCTCGTCGCCGTTTCCATGAAATGAGCGGCCATTTCGTTTTGGAGGAGGCTCATCGTAAAACCCAAAGCCCATGCCAACATTCGCGATCACGACGACAGACGAACGTGGAAAGTTGTAAACGCTCATCATCGCTTCACATGATGCCTGGGCCACACTTTGTGGCTTTTGGGAAGACTTTTTGCAGGCTTAAGGAGTGTGTTGATGGGAAACTATTGATCTTCCAGGAGTGCATTGGTGAGGCTTCACACACACACACACACGATGTTGGATGAGAAGCCCTCGCTCTCTAGTTGCCGCTGACATTCATCCCAGCGGTGTTGAGGTCTGGACTCTGTGCAGGCAAGTCAAGTTTATCTGAATCACACTCTCTCCTCCATGACTTTGTGACCCTGGCAGTGTCGTGACGGACCAGCGAGGCTCACCTCTCAACGGTTTGAGTGTCCAGAATCCCTTGGTAGGCTGAAGCAGTCAGATTTTCCTTCCCTGGGACTTAAGGGCTGAATATTTTGGACAATTCCATGGCCGTCGACTTTGCGGGGACGTGCTTACAACGAAACAAAGCGCTTAAGGGTCTGTTGACGTGGTGTCAGGCAGGGAGATCCAGGACACGGGAAGATACGATGCTCGTGTCTTCTTGCGGTCAGGGGAGTAACCGGTTTAGAGTTCCGTACACACAACACGAAGAGCCGAAACACTGTCAAGGATTACGTGATTTGACTTGCTAAAGAGTGCCCGCATGAGCTAACATACAGTAGATAATAATAGCTGCAGTAGGTTTTTCCTGGCCTGCGAGGTCAAGCAGTTGCTTTGCTGATGATACAATCTCGCCGTTCCGACTGTGTAATCATATATGTGAGCAAGCCCGCGTGCTTTGGTGATTGATGTCTGCTTCCTCCATCTACGCACCAGTCCTGTTTTGACACTCCGCAGTCCGGCACCCCTGTCCTGCGGCCATTTGATGAATTTTGCAAATATCGGTGAACTTTCTTTTGCCTCTCATCTTGAGCTCTCTCGATTTGGCTAAAATGGTAAGCCGTGCGTCCAAGTTCAGAAAACACATTGGCTTGATTTACACGGCATGAGTCAAGAGATTCCGATTGGCTCATCGTCACGGCCGTGTAGGAAAAAAAAACATGGAATCGGATATCGTCAAGTCGAAATCGGGCCTCTCCCAAAAGTAAATACAAATAACGAAGACAGCGGAAAGCGCAAAAACAGTCAAACTAAAAATCAAGCTCCATGCTGAGCCAAATGCCAAAGAATAAAACTGAGTTGGAAGACCAGTTTTAAAGATGAGCAATGAGTAGGAGTGAGGCGCTCCCTTTTCCGAGTACCGGTCTAGAAGGCGAGCGGCAGCATTCTGGACCAACTGGAGACCCTTCATGGAGGATCGGCAGACTCCAAGGTCTAACTATGCGATTGAGGGGCATGCTGAAAATGAAATGAAAAGGTAGTGGAGGTTACCCCCATTTCAATAAAAATAAGCAATTGTTTCCCCCAAAACCGTCTGATTTGTGAGCGTTAAGTCAAGCAGATTTAGGCCCGCATGGTGGCAAGAAATGATGTCGACCGGAACAACAAACAAAACAAGCTAGCGAATGTTTACCATCACCTCGTCGGCAACTCCGCTCCCATTTTCATCTGGAGAAACCGGGTCAGTGAGCATCAATGCAGAAAAGCCGGGGGGGGGGGGTCGACGTGATGACGCTTTGCTTTCCAGCGTAAAGTACAAAAAATACTTGAGGGACTTTCATTGACACAGAATTTTCTTTTGTGTTTATTTTTATCCTTCTGGCATCTACTTATAGAATCTCGTCGTTGAGGCTCAAGAAGCCTTCACGCTGGAGTCTGTGTGCATGCGTAAAGCCATACATAAGACCCATAAATGAAAGATTATGCAAAAGTCTTGCGGCCGCTTTGGTCGAACTGGTGATTAATTGCACAGCTCCAGTGGACTGCGGTGCAGGCATGCCACTTTAATGTTGCAGCTGCTTGCTTTCAGCGTTTGGGACACACAGTCAAACTGGCCTTCTGACCGCATACCAGAGTGCCTAAAATAGGCTTTGGATTTTTCTTTTTTTTAGCACGCAAAGCACGAAGATGACTTATTAATCAAGTGTACTCTGGCTAAGATCTTGATTGATATTTTCTTTTTGAATGTTCCCTTTGATTAGCTGTTATGCTAATAGCATAGTTGGGCCTAAGTATTGACGGCTCCCCCGGAATCCATAGTAAAAAATTTTTTTAAAACAAATCTTTTGTTCGCTGCCATTTTGAATTTTCGCAGGAGGACATCACTATTTAGCAAATTTGTGTAATCCCACCCCCACACTAAGATTCCCTATCCACGACCTGGAGTCAACAGCTGACTTGCGATTCTGCATTTGAAACATGTCAGGCACTTCTTTGTGAGTCTGTCCTGTCGAAATATGTAATTGTTCGTTGTTTTGTTTGGGGTTTTTTTCCCTCTCGTCCATGTCAGCGTAGCGAGGGACTCAAGCCAACCGGGCACGAGACAGAAAGCGTTTGCCGAGGCGGCATCTGCACTTCATCATCCTCATGTCGGATGTTCATGCAACGCTCGTTTCATCCCCGACCGATGCGACGGCGGCAGATTGTGGAGAACAGATGCACTTGTCAATTTGGATGTACTTTGACAGCAGACAGATACGGGCGGGCGTTACAAGCCATGACGGTAGCCCCGCAGTAAAATGATCATGTCACCTGACACATCTTCCATCAAAACGTGGACTTTGTTCCAACTGTTCTTATAGCCCGACAAAAAAAAAAGAATGAAGTCCATGCAATCTGTCAAATCCAATTAAAAGATCCAATCTCACGCCGACATCTTCATGTGACTCGTTAAAGGTGAGCGAGACGGGCCCCTCGGGGATGAAGCCTCCATACGGTTTTCATAGTCAGCTGCTGGACTTACTCAGAATTTGACTTGCTAGATAATTCAAAGTGATCTGGCAAGGCAGGGAACCACTGCGGGCTGTCGGGATGCTGGACGGCCGCCAAACATCTCCGTGGCCAGCTTTGCGCCCGCGTTACTCCGCTCGGCGCCGCGCCGCAAAAGGTGCGCGGTCGTGGAAAGCCCTGTCTGCTGGCTCCGCCTTCCCGTCCTGGCTCTTTCATGCAGCTTGAGCGTCTCCTCGCATGAAGTCACACAAACGTGTCCGCCTGGATTCAATCATAGCGCGCTCATTCGGGCCACTTCAGGCTCTCGCCGAGGAAAGTAGAAGGCTCGACCCATGTGGATTCTTAGGAGGGCCTCTGGGGTGGGGACGAGACTCAACATGCATGAAAACCCAATTTTGACAGAAGCCGGGGTACCTCCTTTAAGTATTACCAGTGCGGCGTGGCCTCCTGATACAAAACACAGTACTCGGCTGCATGAGAACGCTGTGAAGTGCGCATTTAGTCCACCGTGTTAGTTGAAAGTCTTCGTCTTGAGTCTTTTGGCTTGAAATGCGGCATTCGGAAATGTCAAATCGTCCTGTGCGATAAGGCACATTGAGACTCTGCAATCATTTTTTCCCCCTCTTTACACTCACTCGAACAATAATTGAACAAGCTATTTTAGTTGACTTGATTGATTTGAAAACGAGTAATCCATGAATCGGCAGTGTAATAATGCAATGAGACGATGAAACCAAAAGGCACACCAGTGCTCGAAATTTTCCATTCAAGTTCCTTTCGAGTCTGATGATTTTCCACGGATCATTTCCCTTTCAAAACTCGGCTCAAGCAGGTTCAAGTTCAAGCCGATGGAAGTCTAATTCAATCAGAACTCATTAGCATAATGTGCAACGTTTGTTGTGGCCCGAAGTCCCGTCACATCAAATCATTTGATGAGTCGACGAGGCGTCAAATAGCCAGGCTTGCTTTGGAGATGCGTTGGCAAAAAGACATTTCCGAGGCCTTGTGGTCAAAGTCCAACGTGTCACGCCACATTTTTGTCTTTTTCAGCAATGCCGCCGAAGAAAAAAGTGAATGTTGAAAGACGGCGCACTCTCACTTTGCAGAGAAGTTGAATTTGTCATGAGCCGTGCGTTCTTTTCGAGTTTGCATTTGGTTGTGTTTGACGTCGCGTCTTGTTTTCTCGCGGTTCATGTCTTGTCCTGTTGCTTTTGTGTCCAGCCGGGCCGATCACGCCGGTCCCTTGAGTCTCCCGATCATCGTCGCCCATTTGAATCTTGGCCTGCTGCTCCGCATGGTCTCGTAAGTTGGCTTGCGTTGACTTTCCTGGTTTCTTTTTGTCATTGCCCTATGTTGGCTTTTTTTTTTTTTGGACTTAGTTTAGTCTCATGGATTCCGCATGTCTCGTTGGCTCTTTCTTTGTCGGGTCGTCCACCCTGCTACACCCTGGCAGAATTGGCGGGACCTTTTATTTATTCGTAATATTTCATCAGCGATAGCACAAAGCTGAGATTTGTGTCTGGTTTCTCGAAGTATCTTCAACGGCTTAGCCACTCACCTATCGAATCAGTCTTGGCATGTTTTATAACCGCAAGGTTAAGTGCCCCCTCCCTTCCCCTCTTTCGTCCACCTTTTCTAGTTGGCCCTCAGCGGAAAAGGTTTGCGCCTCCCCGACCTATTCCTTTTGCCGTCCTGAAATCGATGGCCGACGGGCTCAAGACGTTTGCAAATACCCCCAAAATGCCAAGGAGATCTGCGCCTGTATCCGTCCCGTCGCGAGAGGTGAAGGAATTGATTTCTCGGTATCTGGAGTGAGACTGACGAGCATTTGGAGATCAACAAGTGTGAAAAGGGGGCCTGGCTGCAGCCGCTCCCCCAGCCAGACGTCAGAGAAGCGATTCACAAGTTCATCAAGTAGGATGTCCAGGGGCCAGCGGTGTGATTTGCAACAGCAGCCCTCTCCTCTCCTCTTCTCTCCTCTTCTCTTCTCCACTTCCCAGTTTGCCGTTTCCCCCGTGGAGCGCGCTGCCATTTAGAGTTGGATGCAGAACGGCGAACGAGGTTCCCACTGACATTTGCAAAGTATCAGGGTGTGCCGAATGCTCGCGGCATGCCAAGTGAGTCTGAAGCTGCGGCTGAACTTTTGAACCTGCCACCTTGCCTTTCTTCTCCGCAACTGCATGTGAACTTTGCCTGCCTTTGTGTTATGAGCTGAAGATGGACTCTGGGTGAACTTTGTCGTCGTTCCCGTTCCCCATTTGGGCGCAGGCACAAATGCTTTCCTCAACACGTGACGTGTGACAAACTCCGACAGGAATTCATTCCTTGTTTTAATCCTCCCGTGACCTTCAAACTTACTCACGTTTTGCCCCGAGGGCCACTTGGACGCTTGGGCTTTGGCAAATTAAGCGTCCCCCCACCCCCAATGATTCCGAGTAGAAATTGGATCCAACGTTTTTGTGTCACGTTTTGTTTCTTTGCAGGTGGCCTCAGTCGTCCCTTCTGCAGGGAGCCTCTGAATGAAAAAGGAACTTTACTCCCTTAATTTGGAAATGCATCTGCACTGTCCGGTGCTTACTTCGTCCAAATAGTCTCGTTGGCTTTGTCGATGATGACGCCGCTGAATATCGAGATGGCAACCGCAGTTTATTGTTGCGATTGATGGAGATGTTGGAGACTTTCAAGGTGGAAAACCGGATCACCGTAACATGGCGCAACGTACGCTAAGGAACATATCTTTTTTTTTTTTTGCCCAACCGCAAAAACACGGCGTGATTGCCACAAAGAAAGGATCGATCGACCCATTTTTGAGTGGGCTTGTCAACCGCAACTGTCTCCGAAAAGTTGGCCGCGCGAAACCAAAAGTGTTCCAGTCTCGATGCACGATGCGCGAAATCTTGCCAAACACCTGGGTCCTCATCTTGCGGCCTGGAAAAATCCTTGGGCGAGAGTCCCTAATTCGGCTCCCTGTCGCTCGGCCGCACTTCCCAGCTTGCTTCCATCTGACTGGAAAGTCTTTTTCAGCTGCTGGAAAGTGAGACGGAGGCTGCCCGCCGAGCTGAAATAAATACCGGCGTCTCAAATGTCTTTGCGTGCGTCGCTCTGCTCGAGGATGGTTCAATTAAGCGTCGGGGCTCATCTCATTCGACTCCGGTCGCTGCAAGTGGTTGGAGGAAGTTCAAAACTCTTTCACCTTTGATGTGACGGACAAGCTGCACAATTTGCTTTGGCCAAAAAAAAACCCAACACAAATGCTGCTTTTAGAGAGACATGTTCGGCAACTGGAAGCAAATGTCGCCGTCTGCGAAGGCTGAAATTGTGTCTCCTTTTCGAGAGGGGAGTCTCGCGGACGTCGGCGGGTAACATTTGTTCAGAGATGAAGTTTGTTTCATTTTCTGACAAAATCACTTTTCTTCATATGCACGTATTTGTAGTTGACATGCGTGTACTCTGTTCATGTTTTTTTTACCTCTCTCAATGTTCATACTGTACTAGATCGTAGTTGGCAGCCACTTTATTGGAAATGGCAACGACGAACTACTGTTAGAACGTACAGATTCGTGATGTCCCTCGGAGGTACGTCGTAACGAGGTTCGACTCTATAGAAGCGCTTTGAGTGGTCCCAAAGCTGTAGCGGTGATTGCAAATGATTTTGCAGCTGGCGGAGGCCCGGCGTTAAGACCCACTGCAGCAAGTCCATCTGAGCCGGACAAAGGTGAAAGACGGCGCGTGCCCTTTTGCTTTCGACGCAGCAGAAGACTGCCCTCATGTCCCCGGGCATGACTTTAAAAAGCTTCCAGCTCAAACGATCCTCTCTCTGCGGGGGAATATTTCAGCGTGCCCGCTGACTGGCAAGCCAAAACCTCCAGCCCGCCAATCTATGGTTAAGCATAAACCAATGAGGTGATTTGCCGGCGACAGGAGCCGTCCCCGAAATGGGGATGGGGTTTTCCATCACTAATTGGTCTCCGGTGAGTGACGGTGGGATTACGTTCCCAGTCCCCAAAAGTTGCAGCCACGAGCGACTGGGATGCTTGGATTTCGGACAGATGGGATTACTGGGTGGGGTCAGCGGAAGCGGGATCTGCTGCTCAGTCCTGGTGCTGCTGCAGCCATCTGGAAAAGTGCAATCCAAGCCCTGATGATGAGGTGAAGAAAAGTGCTTTACCCTCTGGACCTTCAGCACCAGGCAGTGATTTGTGCCATGGTAAGAAAAACAAAACAAAACAGCCACTTGGAGGAGCGTCTCTTTCCAGCTGTCCTGTGATTCGTTGACCGTTTTTGTGTGCCTGCGGCCAGCTTCCACTCAGAAGTGCCTCGGATTGGCTGGGGTGACTGTGACAATTTCTACAGGGCCCCAACATGGATGGGTACGCACGTGGGGTAGTCGCCCGCATCACTGTTACGTTGTGGGTCTCGGAGAACGTCAAGTCAAAAGGTGGAAGCTGATTTCCTAATGGCGATTCGATCTGGTGAAAAAAGGCACAAAGAGACTTTCGAAAATCGGATGATGTTTTCGTCCTTTTCCCACTGCCATGAACGCCACAGGAGGGGAACAGAAACAAATTTGCTGATCACCGCCGACACTGGAAGTATGTCACAGACCCGCTACACGTAGTCCATCAGGCAGGAAGCCACCGCATCCAAATCCTGGATTAGGAGGCGGGCACGCAAAACACTTCGCCAAGGATTGGGACCAGAGGCCTCCGACCCCGAAACCCCAAAGATGTTCCAAGAATGCCCCAAAAAAAAATCAATCAAGTATTCAGTGGCTTCAAATCCAATTAACTTCTAGAAATCAAATCAGGATATATCGAATTCCATGACAAGTGTGCAGGTGTGTGTGTGTGTGTCTATTTTTTGGTAACCAAACCAAGTGTATTAGTTTTGGCCTGATAGCATAGCGCGCGAAGGCTTTTTTTTTTTTTTTTTTCGTGTTTGGAAGCACTCGAGGGGTCCAAAATGCTCCCTTCAACCGCTGGAGTCCATCCGCCGCGCTTGTCTTCAGCGGTTTGGAGGCCATAATGTGAGAGTGGCGGGCTTCCTATTGTCCGCTCGCACAGAGAGGCTCCTGTTGATGACTTATTTTGGAAAGGAGAACAACAGGCCTCTCTGCGTCGGGGACAAAATGGCCAGCAACACAGCCTGGCTGGCCGCCGCTGGAGTGTGTGCAAAAGGGAGCCCCATAACATGTATTCTGTACTTTACGAGAAACTGCTGGTGATGAAATGAGAACGCTTCATGTGTCGCCACAGGCAGTGGAGAGGCTTCCCATTCTGTGCCGCGACGGTGGAGGGCGTGCATTGCCGTGTTTGCTGCCGTCGCTGCTTGAAATGGGAAGAAAAATCGAAGTGCCGGCACTCGCCTTATTCGACTGTTGCCAGGTAAATTACGGCGTTTCAAATGCTCCAAGTGACAGATTCTCACTTGAGTTTTAATCTCCTGGCATTGACGCTCGCTCGTCTTCATTTGAATCGGAAGCGAACAGGTTACATCAGGCTGTGTTTCAGTCATTCACACTGGACAGATGGAAGATCCATTTCGCCAAATCACATTTGGAAGGCGATTCCAGGAGTTCAGCGGTTATCAATGCAAACGACCAACGAGGTCTTTGCATGTCTTAGCATTTCCCGCTGCGGGTGGCCCCGTTTGCCGCCACGCTCGTAAGTAAGCAAATCTGTCTCTTTCGGAGCGCGCTCGGCGCTGCGTGCGACATGGATCTCCAGATGGCATTTCCGCTCTCGGTCAGATTGTGAAGCCGTCTACTTTCCTGCCCTTGACAAAAGCGAAGTGACTCCCGTGCGAGGAGTTAAAATGCAAGCGAGAGTCAATGGGCGTCAATATTGTCGGAGGATAGGGAAAAAGTTAGTGTCGGGTTTAATCACGGGTTACGCTCTTGACGTGCATTTGATTTCCCCACTGCCCACGTCTGTTTATAAAATTGCCAAATAAGGCCCGACGTTATTTTTCCAGTGATTCTGCCCTGCCTCCGAATCATATCCCCTATATCCTTCTGCCCAAATAGTGCAAGAGGAGATGCGTTGCGCATATGTGCTCTCTGAACTCATATCCGCCAGTGCACTTAGCCAAGCAAGTGTTTCCATAGGGAGAGAATCAAATGAACCAACACCAACAACGGGAGGGAACATTTTGGCCACGTGCGAGAAGTCGATCCCGTTCACCGAGGATCCTCTCCAAACAACGCATCAAGCACGTCCTGCTCGTTTTACACACACGAGAAGGCACCGAATAAACAACAGTGTTTGTCAGTTACTCGCACAGCCTCCATCCCCGAGCACTCGAGAATCCGATTACCGACGCGCTGGCATTCACTCTCAACCCACTTTTTCCCACTCAAGGAAAGCACATATGGCCGATATTTCTTGTCTGTACGTATTTCTTTCATGAAGAAAATGAAACGGACAGTCGTTTCCAAGAAAATGAGAAGAAAAAAGCAATCGGCAAAATGTATATTTTGTTGATTGTCAGTTTTGTCTGTGTGACGTCACCGACAAAACTGGGGGCTAATTTGCCGCTTCAAGCCAATGTGGACAAAGAAAGGTTAAATTAAAAAAAAAAAAAGATCTAGATGACTTCATTGCATGATTGTTTGTCGCCGCGGTCCATAATGACTTGAAAAGTAATGACGAGACCAGGGCGTGAAGTTGGCCGTTAGGTCCGTTTGTATTGTTGCACGCACTCTTCTCTTCCGCCTTCTCTCTGCGTGACACCCGTCTACTCGAGGGCTATTCAAAGGGCAAAATGCATCCGAGGGCGTAGCCGTTGCTAGCTAGTTCCCGTTTGCGCTTGATAGCTGCTGATGCAGCACGTTTGTTAAAGAGTGAGGTAGGGGCGACTCATGCCGGATGGCCAATTGCGTCGCTGCGTGCCCTTTCAGCCAGGTAAAAAAAAACAGTTTACTGCTATACGTTTTCGATTCAGTAATAAGTAGTATTAGGCTCCTGCACGCCCACGACCCTCGTGTGTGGAAGCGGCTCAGACAATGGATGGATGGATGAATGGATGGATGCTTTTGTGTCAACGTTCCGACTGTTCCATCAATGAGTCAATGTAGTTCAGCTAAGGGACTTTGAAGGTTTGAAGGATTTATTAAGTTTCAGAACTGTTCTGCTCCAAGGTGCCAAGTCAAGTATGGTGAAGCCGGTTAGCTAGTGAGAATGCCCTCTCCCCCCCCCCCCCCCCAAAAAGTCCAGCTCTAAAAGAAATGAAAATCCGAGGCCGCGAAGAGAGTACATCAAATGGGATTACTGCCGAGACTCCCGGCTCGTCCATCAGAGCAGCTGGGAGCAGTCGGCGCAGACGGTTTTTCGCTTGGCTATCGTGACAGCGCTGTGATGCCTCTCAAATGATAGAGGCGCATATTTTACTCGAAGTGGCAGCTGAAAAGTGTATTCACGGATATATAGTCCCAGGGAAAGATTCACGTTTGGTATCACTGGCCAACCGTGGCTCTTCAAGTCGGTGGTCCATCATCCATCAGCGCAAATATTCCGACTCACCGTGTGCCGTTATGTTGCAAGTCAAGCGCAGCCTTTTTGAGTCAGGCCTTCTGGGTAGGAAAACGACTGACTGCCCAGTGAAGTGGAGTTGATCGGAAGGAGATCAGACATGTTATTGAACAAAGCTCTAACCGAATCGTCAGCACTATTCCCCTTTTACGTCCTGGTTTTGAATATAAGGATGGAAAATGCTCATCTTTTTTTTTTCGACAAATGAATTAATTATTCAAACGACATATCAGAGTCAAATGAAAAGTGTCTTCTGTGTAATGTGTGTAAATCCTTGAGTCAATTGCTGAAATTTTCCACACAGATGAAGAGGCACACATTAAGGCGGAGCAAATCTTGACCTTTTTTTTTTGGGGGGAGCGTTTAAAGGCCAATAAGGCATTGTGAAGCATGGCCCCACATTAGGATGTTTTGAACTTTGATTGAAGAGCGGCCTCCAGGCTTTTCTGTGACATACAGGCACACACAGCAGATACCTTCCACCTCATTCCGACTGTCAAGCTCCAAGTTTTGGTCTTTCTTACTTTCTCAAAGGAACACACTCCAAGCTTGTGACAACCCGTTCTGACGTTTCCAGTTGACGTGCCTTTATTGGGTGAGATCTGGCTTTGGAGAAATGTTGTGTTTTTTATCACCAATCACAAAGAAGCAAGTTACTCGTAGGCTGTTGTGAGCTTGTGATAAAACAATTTCAAACATTGTATTTTAACGATTGGCCACGAATCAAAATTGGCGTATTGGCCTGGTAAAAGTCAAAGGTGCAAATTGCAAACACGGATGGACAAACATGGACAAAAATCGTTGGAGTAAACGAGACAGATCACAGATCAGTGCACGCATCCTCGATGCACCCCCCCCCCCCCCGTTTCCTCCGCAGGGTGTCCGGGCTCTCCTTTAGAGATAAGGTGAGACGCTCAGTCATCCGTGATGGACTTAGAGTCGAGCCGCCCCTCCTTCGCGTCGCCGGATGAGGTGGCTCGGGCATCTGATAAGGATGCCTCCCCGGTGAGGTGTTGCGGACATGTCCCCCCGTCAGGAGAGAAGCCGCAGGAATGACCAAGGACACGCCGGAGAGACGATGCCTCCCAGCTGGCCCAGGAACGAATGCCCTGGGATCCCCCGGGAAGAGCTGGACGAAGTGGCTGGGGAGAGGCAAGTCTGGACTTCCCTGTTAAAGCTGTTGTTCGGGTAAGTGCTAGAGAATGGATGGATGGATAGATGGATATTTTTAAGGGAAGCATTGCAACGTTATGAGATATGAGATATTTGTTTGTTCTAATTGTTCTTACTGAGTGTGCAGTCACTTTCTTTCAAAGTGACAGGACTTCCTGGTAAGTGGAGACTATGAAAGAAGCTTCCAGGAAAAACAGATGCTTGCGTGATGGAGCAATGACAACACGCGCTCGTTGCTGCTCCCTCTCGATCCCCGATTGATTCGTGAGTATGATGGTAAGGCGTGAATGAACAAATGTCGATTTCAGTGTTCTTGACACGGCAGTTGAACTCGAGTTCACCTAATATTGGTGCCATGACCGTTTCGGCAGCTACTAAATTCATTTATGGATGGCTGCGCTTTGTGATTACCGGGGGAGCCGCAAGCGACTAGGTAGGACAGTTATTTTCAGACCCATAAAGTCTGGAATAACCCGGCAGCCCGTGGGCCTCCCGGTCTCTGGCGCAAAAACAAAAACAAGAGTCCGGCCTTAAAAAGAGTGGAAGGGCTGGAACTCTCATTAGAGGCAGCTTGTCCACAAACAAGGCACGTGTGCACCTTCAAGGCCTGAAAAGGGGACACTTTGTGCTAAAGGGACTTTTGAACAGCTTGCGGACAAATTGTTAGGCCTGAAACACCCATCAAGTGAGAAATTATGGAACCAACTTCAGATCATTTCATCAGTAACAATCGAGACGTGAAGTTTCATTTTGCAAAACAATTCATCGTTGAATTATTGGCGGTTATTGTCATTCAAAAGGTAGTCATTGCCCCCCAAAAAATGTTCTAAAATATTATATTTTCACACTTTTATTCCCAAAAAGATGCCTATTCCAATTTGGGATCCATACAGTCCCTGTGACCGTGAAGAGGATAAGTGGTGTTGAAAATGGATGCATTGTGGATGGATTTTAAGTGTCTTGGTTTCTTGTTCACGAGTCAGGGCAGGAAGGACCATAAGATCAACAGGTCGTGATGCGGACGTTGTATCGTTCTGTCACGGTGCAGTTACCGGTCCATCTACATTCCCACCCTCACCTACGGTCACGAGCTACGGGCCGCGACCAAAAGAACGAGATCCCGGATACAAGCCGCCGAACTGAGTTTTCTACACAGGGTGTCCGGCCTTAGAGACAAGGTAAGAAGCTTGCCAGATGAGGTGGCTCGGGATGCCTCGCAGACGCCTCCCCGGTGAGGTGTTCCCGGCATGTCTTACCGGTTGAAAGTGCGCAAAAAGGGTGTGTCAGGAATGGACCGACGAGCGAATGGGAGAACATGCCCCTAATTGACGAATATGTTCAGTTCTGCCTCCGCGAGTGGAAAATGTTCTCGTCTTTCCAGGCTCAGAATTTCGGGTGTGCAGCAGTTCTTGATCCTTGAAGCGGTTTGATGCAAACATGTCAGAGACATTGATAAACAAACGGCAAGACAGACGGAGAGACAAGAATGCATCCGGGACTTCTTTGTCTTCGAACGCTGTTAGCACTGAGAAAGTTTTCGGGCTCTCTGACAGCTTTTTCCCAGTCGCAGAAAGTCTCTGCATGTGTCAGCCTTCTGGGTGGGATCCCGAGTAAACCGAGTACTTCAGCAGATCTGCATCGCATGTTTAACGGCTTTCGCAAAACGCCATGAACAAAACAGCCGTCAGCCGGTGGCTGGTTCCAAAACACGCCTTTAAGATTCCGCAACATCCACGTTCACACCTATGGCACATGCCACATACAGCACAAGTGTGTATTCTTGGCTAGCGACAACGTGTGTGTGTGCACTCCTTTCAAAAAAAAAGCAGATGCATCTTGCCTGGCTGGGACAAAGTGTGATGGGCGTCAAAGGAATTGCGCATGACGTTGATTCGGGTGTGCTCGCTGACTGGCCTTTTGCCGCCCACACTTGGGAAACTGCTGAAATCACAAAGACAAATCTCCAGTTAATTCAGTCATAGGACGGCAGCAGGAAGTGACTGCGCGGACGGGATGTTGACATTACTAAACATTTGTTTCTCTAACCTTGTGAATTTACTCATCCCTCACTTCTTTTGCGGCAATGACGTGTTTGGCCAGTGATCTCATGGTGTGCTCCAGTGCCGGGCACCTCCAGAATAAATATACTGTACTCTACTTCACATCCGGTGGTGACAGTAATGGCTTTGTCAAAGAAGGCCACTTTTTTTTTTTTGTCACCGAGTAACAGAAGTGGATGAAACAATTTTGCGAACTGAATGCATGCACATTATGTTCTAAAGTGGAACTACTATGAAGCCGAGTCGCAAGGCGAGCCGGGAGGCCTTCCTGTCTCCGGGAATGATGTCCCGTGTGTGACAAATCACGTTTGAGCAACTCTTTTGATGCCAGGATGTTGCAAGAAGCCGAGCTAGCTACGTGTTGTGTAATAAGAAAAGAAAAGAAATAATCCGGAGTCTGAAGAGAATGCGAGTCCCCATAAAGCCAAGCGAAATCATTGTTTGAATTTTCATTGGCGCAAGCAGCACTTCATCAGCAAGCAGCTGAATTACACATGCTAACGTATTGTATGGTTTGCCAGGGGTTTCCGCAATTCAGGGCAACACATTCCGGGTTTTCCGTTGCCAAGAGTCCTGCTGAAGGGAATGGCCGCTTCATACTGAGGAGCCGCTCACTCAGCACCACAATATTGTCCGTTTTAAATGTCTTTGGCACGGAGCCGCGGCTAACTGGTTCACATTTGGACCAAGAATGAAGCCCGGGCCCTGGTCCAGAACTTCTCAAAGAAATAGCCACGGCAGCTGACAAAGTGAGATTTGTTTACATCTGCAAATGCAGTTTCCCCCGTGCCTGGCGCGAGACTTCAGGGACATTTCTAATGACTTGGATTCCGCCATTCAATCCGTCTGGGAAATGTGGCTTTGGGTGGCGAATCTCGCGCTGCCCTCACAAAGCAAGATCATCGGATTCAGAGAAAGTTTCTATCAAAGACAAAACAACAAATGTCAGTGCAGCATCCTGGTGGTTAGATCAGGTTTAAGGGTTGTATTTTTTCCACTGATCTACGGTATGCTAAAATACCGTAGATCAGTTGGTCATGACGGTGGTATTTAGGGAGCTAATTATTCTTTGAGGTGGTCCTGGGTGTAAAAAGTCTGAAAGCCTCTGGTTTCAAGCAGCACTGAACAAGCTCTCGCTTGAATGAAAATAAGGCAAACCAGTGATAAAAGACGGTCAGCTCTAAACACTGCCTACACAAAATAGTTTGTAAAACTCCAAGTGTCATGATGAGCTAATTAGGCACAATGATTTTTTTGTTTTTTCAAAAGAAAATCCCACATACGTTACTGTCCAGTTCAGTTCTATAACATGTTCAGTGAGAGAGGGGTGGAGGGCATGTCAAGGTTGTGCACCGCTGTCAGATGACAGCAAAATACCAACGACTATTAGCTTCGGGTTAATTCAATTATAGGATTACAAAGAGGAGCCCCGGCTCTGTTTGGCCCGCTCGAGTCGCCCGCAGTGTTGGTCCTGATGCGATGCAGATACTGTTCTGTAAGTACCCGACGTGGCAGTCAGGCCCATCGCACATGAAGCAACGCAGCCAGATGCAAACTGGGGAGAGCACATTGCAGTTGATGTCATCAGGACATCCACTCACCTGCCGTTTCATTTTGACCCGGTAGCTAGCACCTTATCATTGACGAATGGTGGCAGTGGTGCCGTAGTCAGGGAGGCATGTATGGCCGCCAACGGAGCCGCTTCACTTCTATTTCCCGATTGCTGTCAAAAGAACCAGAATGAATTCTGAGGCGTTTGAACAAATTCACATTCAGCAAACGCTCCACAACGGCACTCGACTGGCCAAGACGATCACCCGACCTTAATCCAATCGAACGTGCTTTTCGCTTGCTGGAGACAAAACGGTAGGGAAGCTGCCTCAGCAAGCAGGAACTGAAGACAGCTGCCATCGAGCATCACCAGAAAAGAAATGCCACGTCTGTGCAGCTTCTTCCCACAGATATTGTTCACAAATCTGTCAGAATTTATGCGAGGGAGCACTCCCCTTTTGCCAAGACAAATCATCCTCTTCACAGGTGTGGTCTGTTCAAAATCATTACAAAGGCACAGTTATTCCTTTGGCTGGCCGCAATCAAAGGCCACCCTAAAATGTGCAATTTTTACAACGACACTTTTTACTGCACAAGTGCTTACAAACACAGATTTAGACTGATTTGTTATTTTGAGAGAAACAGCCCCGCGAAGAGGGTGGCTCATTTGAGATCTTGATATCCCTGAGACAATTGCTGAAGGTTTTTTGGGTTCAGGCGAGTTCACGTGAATGCAAACGATATACGCTGGCATTCCAGATAACCAACTAAGCCCGACAGTGAGCTCTCGGTGTTTTGCCACACAGGGGATATCTGCGGGCTGGTGTTGCACCCGTGCAGGCGCGCACGACTTCAGCTCGCCTCCAGCGTTTCATTGCCGTGTTTGGTGTCACTGACATGACAAAGATGAAACAGTGAAATTAAGTCAAATGAAAGTGTGCAGTTAACATACATAACAGGCAGGTAGGGGCAGGCATTTTTCATCTGTTGCAGCCTCCAAGACTCCGTTGTCAGTTCCAAAATAATGATCCAGAACAAACGGGGGCTGCGTGACAAAAGCCTGCAGCTCAATCGACCGAGGTGTCAGAATGGAGTCGCTTCAGAGCCAGTTTAACTGCACCCTGCCCTCCCCCATCAAAAGATTTAACAGAAGGTGAGTGTCTGTTTAAAGGATGCAATTTGCTCCCTCTAACCCGCCTCTTCAGTATCTCTGCAGCACAGACTTGGCTGTTGCCATCGTGGTTCATGTAGCCAGAGTGGAAACCAAAACAAAACTGGCAACTCATGCAGAGGATCATAGCCTGGCATCCAAAACCCATAGTGACTGTCGATCGCATCAACAGTTCATAAAATCAACAACGCCCCATGGTCTAGACCTCTCAGCCAGGCATGGAAAAGCACAGAAAAAGAAATGGGAGAGACCATCTGGGTCAGAGTTCTCCTCGGGACCTGTCCCGGGCAATCGATCCAAATTCCCTATAGCAATATCTATCTCCCTGTCCAAACGGGAGAGTGGAGATGGAGAAGTGGCAGTCAAACAGGCCAAAATCCAAGCCGTGAGATAGGGCAAGAGGAAAAGTTCCGCAGGTAGGGCTTTGCAGGATACTGGAGTCCAAATAGAGAATGCTGGCTCTCAGAGTCACCAAAAGACCAGCATGTTGTGAGCGTAAGCCTCAGGATGAAACATGAGGTACTGCTCACTCACCTTGAACTCACCACGACTGTACCGGGCATCTGCGGTTGACAGACCGGTGATTAAGATTCAGATTTCGTAAACCTGGCTTTCCACACAGTGGCACGTTCACAGGGAGCTAAAAGCTAGCTGCTTTGTAACTCACTATTTGTACTTTGGTTCACACTCGGCACGTGCCATGGTGGGTGGTATTTTGGATTTTCTTTTGTTTATGCATTCTTGGTCAGAGAAAGAATACAGTACAGTATACCGAATGTACTTCAGCTTGTGGTCATGAAAAAATTTCAAACTTGACATTAAAATGCAATCTAAAACAACCTCCTCTAATTTGACAATTACGTGCCCCCAAAATGGAATCCCACTCAATCATATACCTTAATTGAGTCCTCGCGGTATGTTTTGGATTCCTTTGTCATGACACAGGAGTAGTTTTCCCAAAAAAGATCTACTTAGCAGTCATTACATTTCCACTGTCATTATCATCATTATAATCTGCTAATGATCAGGTCGTATGAGTGTGTCTCTCCTCGCACACATGCAGACACACCTATCAAGACGTACCACATCCCCCTGAGGCAATCTGCGGAAACATGCCCCAGACGACCTTGACCTCATCAGCAGAGGTTTGGCTCTCTTCTGTCGGGGCTTGTATCACACAAAGTCCCAACAGAAGATGCTTCAAACATGACCTCATCTAGCCGAACAAAAGCAAGAGTGGGGGTGGGGGAGCGAGGGATGACGGAGGAGGAGCGCAGATGCCTTGGGAGCGAACCTGAGCTCGGGCGGGCTGAGCTCCGACTCGTGTTTTAGGGATTACCATTTGGGTAACTGCCGGTTTAATTGGGAGTGAAACTCGGGTCGAAAGAGAGGTCGATGAAAGGCAAACGAGGCAAGTCATGGAGTGACTGCAATAATAGGTGAGAGAGGGACTGGCCTCGGAACCATAAAAAAACAACAAACAAACAAAAACAGCCCGACTGCAAATGTGCCCAAACGGCCCGCTAACACAAGCAGAGAGAGTGAAGACACACTACATTGTGACTGAGCAACATTGCGTTGACTTGACTGGGCTTGCTAGAAACGAAGTGGTGGCTCGAGCTGACTTGCTCGAAAATTGGGACTTACGCTCCCGCCGCCGCACAGTACCATACTTGGCATCGTAGAAGCTAGCGGTACTTTTGCATCAGCCCATTCGTTGATACTTCATTTGTGGAGGTCAACTACTTTTAGGCCTTCGAACTGAAAATGTATCTGGTGTAATAATGCTCCTAATACTATTTCAGTGCGCACCAGCTTGCTTACACCGGTGCACTAAGACATCGGAAGGAATGAGAAAGCGACACCAAAGAAAACATTCTGTGACAGGGACCTGCTCATGCTCAGCCCGATGTCCGCGGTGTTCCCAGCGGGTCAGCTCGCGGCTGTTTGAGCGTATTAGCGTTGTCCTGACACGGCAAGGCAACCTGACACAAGAAAATGTCTGTGGAACTGTAACCAGAGAGGGCAAACATTTATGGGAAGCAGGTTGCTGCTAGAGATGAGTCGACGTCATCTTCCTCCTGTAGATTGTTCACGACAGAGATGGACAGTCACCATTTTGTCTATGCTTAAGCATGTTTTAAAGAAATGTGGGAAACACACTTTATGGTCCTACACAGATTCGTCGGGCTGGTCGAACCCTGATTTGTTGTGATTTTTCAAACAGGAAATAATTGGAGTCTTTTGCAACAGCCTGCCCACTGGAAGACCGGAGACTCTGAGGTACCTTCGACAGGACCACGCTGGAGACCTGGGACTCCTCGGCCTTCTCCTGGTACTCTGGCTTCCTCCCACATTCCAGAAACATGCACGGGAGGTTAATGGAAGACTCTAAATCGTCCCAAGATCCGAGTGTGAGCCCGAATGGCTGTTCATGTATGTGTGCCCAGCAATTGGCTGGCAACCAGTTCAGGGAGTACCTCGCCAACTGTCCGAAGACGGCTGGGATAGGCTGCAGCACGCCCGCGACCCGTGTGAGGAGAAGCGGATTCGAAAACGGCGTTTTTATAAGTTTAGTTGTCCCCAACCTTATTCATGCCAGACACTGGTTTCTAGTCGCGCAATATTTCGAGGACTACATTAGAAATGGATGTCAGCATTCCACCGAATGTGGTTTTTGTAATTAGTTGCAGCCTGCGACACATGGCACCTAAAGTGTCCAGTCTACTCTGCGATTTTGTTCTGGTTGTCTGCTTCACAAATATTGGATGTTGAAAATGGGAATGCGGTACTGAGGGCTTTTATGGCAGTGTTTGAAGGCTTCATCGCCTCATTTGTGAGCCTGTCGCCACATGTTCCGCAGAGCAAACTCGGTGCGTGCCGACGGCCTAAAGTGTTAAACGTGTAGCACTGCTTCTATTGTCTCTCAAATGTAGCTTTCTTTTTCTTGGAAGTCAAGTCCTATCATTTGGCCTTTGCCCCTTTCCAAAGATGTTTGCATTTTGACTTGTTTCTTTTGCTAGCTTTCTTCATTACTCTGGCATACTTGTGCACAGAAGCACAGTGGGGGATTCACACGACTTCTTTCTGATCATCAATTTTATTCAGTCTTTCTCTGCATCACGGTACTGAATGGCCCACAGACCATCGAGTGGCGCATCTTCCCAAGCTTCGTTGGAGAACAAGTGGCACCATCCACGCGAGCACAGCATAGGAATGGCTGGCAGCAATTCTCATTTGTACCAAAAATAGGAGGGATCTTTTCTTCACCGATGACCTAATAGCACGGAGATGAACGGTGGATAAGATGGTAGCACCCTCATTTCGACAGAAGACTCCCTCCAGGCTTTTGATCAGGACTTGCCAGGTTTCGATATGGACGTTCCATCCCCACCCAGGTCTCCATGGAGATTGAGACGACAAATAGAAAATGTGTTGCCGCTGTGTTTGCACAGAGGCGGCTTCGCCCGAATCTCGTGCCAGTCTCTCCATCACATGATAACAGGCGGATTTGTTGTCTTGTTTTTCGATGGAATTTGGCTCTGTAATGCCTGCGTATCCGCAAATGATCCTCTTTTTTCAGGTTACAGTTGCAGAATCCCCCTGATGTTTGTAGGGGGGGGGGGGGAAGAAGTTTCTCTCCTAGCTGGCATACTATGACCATGAAGAGGGGCCGCATCGCTTAAGGCGTAAGCTCCGGGATCCTCTGTGAAAGTGAGCTATGAGGTGAAACAAGTGGAGACGATCGCGCTTGAGCGGAGGCCCAGTTGGACCTGTGAAATGAGAATTGGGGTCAATGTGATCCCAACGCTGGGCAATTTTGGCTTGTGTGCTGCAGTCAGGCATGGAGTTTCATGATCACAAGTATGGCTGGAGGTTGATCATTTCAAAACATTCACCACAGTCCAAGTACTCATGTTGTTTTCATCCCCCATCAACACATCCGTGGCACTAGATGACTTTGCGGCGCTAAGAGCTGCCGCTTCCGTTCAAGCTCGGCATCCTGGCTCAAAGGTCAAAAACGCGATGGGATGCGCTCATCTGAAGGCTCGTCTCTAATTTCGAGTCGCCACCTGATGAGACTTTTTGGGGGTGAAACTATGCGGAGATCATTCCAGCAGGAATATCAAGAACGCCGCTACTCAGAAAACGAAAAGGCCGCCGAGTCGTACAAACCTTGCGGCAAGCGGTTGTTGGAATCAAGCAATATTGTTGAGTAGCAGCTAAATGCCGCTTCATCAACCCCTTGCTTTGGGAGGAGCGAAATTCAGTTTGGGACGATATAGTTTCATTAGAATCCTCCAGTTGGAACTTGTGGGAGCTTGAAATGATGCGCCTGACCAATCTGAGCGCAGTGAGGAATAAAATGGCAGGAGTTTAAACCTTGAACTCCAATCTCCCTGTTATGCGTCGCCACTACGTTCGTTGTTGTTTCCCAGTCTGCAGGAAGCAGTGTAAATATTCCATGGCTTTTTGGAAAATGAAAAGTCTTCATATACTTGACAGACTAAACAGGAAGAGCAAGCGAGCCAATAACGAGCCAGTACTGAATAGGTCCAGGGTGCAGTCGACTGCCATCAATTCCAGCCCTCTGCAACCAGGAATGCCCCTCAATATGGAAATACTCTTGCTGGCATTTGCTTATGTAAATAGTTGGCAACATTTGCATTCGATTTGTGCCTCTTTGGCTGAGCCATGAGAATCAAAGTGTACCGGGAAGTACCATGATTTCATCTCCATTCTTCCAACAGCAGAAGAATTGATGTCCCGCAAAGCTTCAGACATGGTCATATAAAGCCTGGGCCCAAGCCACCTTTTTATAGATTGAGAGGAGAGCTACGGGGCAGTAAATTAAAATAATTTACTCAAGGGCTTTTGCAGGATTCAAAAAGCTTCGCTTCTCTTAAGTCGTACTGTTCTGCAGTGGCGGTTCTGGGGGGGGCAACGGGGGCCAGTGCCCCTGTAGCACCGATTCTGGCCCCCCCTGTGGCCCCCCCTCCGACGCGAAAGGTGGAACCAAAGTGCGTGATTTAACATTCTAGTCGGACCCTTTAGTGCGCTGCGCCATTTAAAAATGAGAAGCAGTCCGCAGAGAAGGAAATTACCACGACACGAGTGCTATTTGCGTGTGTGTGTGCGTGTGTGCGTGTGTGTGTGTGTGCGTGTGTGTGTGTGCGCGTGTTTGTGTGTGCGTGTGTGTGCGTGTGTGTGCGCGTGTGTGTGCGCGTGTGTGTGTGTGTGTAACTTTTTTAGTCTCCCTTTTTATTTTAATTTTTATTTAACAGGATCAACTGCGATTGGCTGGCAACTGATTCAGGGTGTCCCCCGCCTACTGCCCGGAGATGGCTGGGATAGGCTCCAGCACCCCCCGCGACCCTAGTGAGGATCAAGCGGTTCGGAAAATGGATGGATGGATGAACAGGATCAATATATAAGACATTGCCTTTTAAAATTTGGATAATTATATGCATGTAAAACATCTAGCTTCAGTGTATTTGCAATTTTTGTCCCCGGCAGGCTGGTACCATATCATCCCCTGGCTTGAATATTCTCAACAGACATATTGTTACGCTTGCAGACATTTTAGCCCTCCTAATACTGTTTTTTTCTCATCACTGTAATGTTATGACTACAATTTCAAAGTCTGAAGAAATAAAAAGTCAAATAAGATTTCGAATCTGTCTTTTTAGCCCTGGGTTGAATGTGCCCCCCCATCAAAACCCCTGGCCCCAGCCCGGCCCCCTCAGTGAAATTGATCCAGAACCGCCCCTGCTGTTCTGTCCCCAATTTACAGTTCATCTAAGTTTGAATGTTTTATTTAAGTTACACTGAAGTAACGTTAATATTTCTATGCATAGTTAGAAGTATTTCTTTATGCAACGTAACTTTAGTGATTTCATTGCAAGCAGCGTAGTTCACAACCGGACGTGACGTCATGAAAGCGGAACACGCGTACGCGGAAGCAGAAAGTAGTGCGATAGAGCGTCACCAAGAGAGAAACGTATGGTAGTCGATTCTAATCCAGCACAATCCACATACATCTCACGCCTTTGGTAGCATCGTGGGTATGTACAAGTTTGTTTTGTTATTGGTGAACAGTTCTGTGGCACTTTATGTTAGAAATGCTGCTCTGCAATGTGAAAAAAGAACATGTTAGGATTTGAGCTAGCGCTCGCTAATTGTGTTAGCACCATGACGTCTCGCTAATCTCGCGGTTGAGGTAATGTTATTTCATTCCGTTGGTTGTGAATTCAAAGTAATATTGCCTTGTATATTATGTTACAGTTTCACATTTTTCTCCATCATTAAACCTGTGGACTAAGAATAACGTCTTCAGAGTCGTGGTGTAGAAGATGAGTTTAGCTGACTGTCCAAATCTGGCCGAAACAGTACACGTACACAGCACATGATTCGTGATTTTACACTCTTGTCTTGTCAAGGCCTTGTCATCGGATGACGGCCTGCAAGCGCTGCTGTTTTGTGCCTAAAATGCTCCAACCAATTCATGGGAAACCCCCCCGCCCCTCCTTGGGCGTGTCAGTCCTCTACAGAGGTTTCCATTGAGCGACAGAAAGGTGAGGACGTTGCCACAACCTTTGGGAGCACCTGCAGTTCTCGGTCCAATTGGTCTCCTTTCGCTGCCGGGGGCCGTCGTAGGGCAGTTCCAAGGAGTTGGGCGTGGTGCCAACCACGTTTTACAAAAGGAACTGGCACAATATCAAGTAAAAAAAAAAAATAGAGAAGCGAGAGAATAGGTCCCCCTTTTTGGGGTTTGGTAACCAATTATAACAGTTGAGGGTTGTCCCAGGTCAAGCAATGCTAAAATGAACGACGGGCCTTTAACACTTTTGGCTAACAGACCCAAACAGTCCCCCCCAGGGGTTCAGGAACTGCTTTTAACTCAGTAGACCATGAAATCATATTCCAGACTGAGCAGGGAAAAAAATAAAGAATGAAAAAAGAGCACAGACAGACATCTTTGGGCAAGTTGGAGTGTCGCTGAAGATGGTCCTATGCATTCTTAATCATTTGCATCATGCACAAACGCAAAGACCATTGGTGGTTATCGGAAATACTGCCATCATCGATTTGACGAGGAAGAGAAACTGAGAAACGGTCCTCGGCATTTTTCTTTTCGTAGCGTTCCTTACTTTCCGAACGAAGGTGCTGGAAATTAAACCCAAGCCGCTCATTATCGCCGTCTGACTGCGCCTCCATCTTCACCATATATTATTTATCATGCGGTGACGTTATGTCCATAAAAAGATACGACCTGGGACTTGGGACGTGTTTCCATCACAGCATAATTTCAGAACCTTTCTACATAATACATGAGTGCTACATCGTTACAAAATATGTCCTCTGCATTTGACGCATGACCATAGGGAAACACATCTGGGAAACACGTGATGCTGGAGGCCCCCCCCCCCACATAAAAAACAAAACAACAACAAAACAAAAAAAAACCCCAGCACGCCCAGTTTCGGTTTGACACGCCTGCTGTTTTGGTGTTTCTCAAGAACAACAACAATGTTCCTGGGTCAATTTGACCCACGGTGGTTTTCATCATCCCAGCGTTGTGGCACATGAAAACAAATTGTTTGTGTGTCATCAACGTTCAAGTACATCAAACATCCAATTTCCAATGTCAATTCTGATTGCAGCTCATACCGAAAACCTTCTCAACTTTCCGAATGGGTCGCTTTGAACCGCAACATGACGGGCGGGCCTCGGGGCGTGTCATAACTCCAACGTCGAGAGCTTCTGAGAGCAAATGGAAGGAAATTCCCACCAAGGATTCATTGTTTGTTCACCTGCCATCAGCTGTTTCCATCAACGAGGGTGGAAGAAGTGTTCCTGAACAGAAAATCACATTTTTTTTGTCCGGGGCCTCTCTTCTGCCAACTCTGTGAGTCAATGTGCCTTGCAGCCATAAACAGCAATCTGTTTTTGCGGACACTGACTCTGGACTACTTTGGCTTGGCTGTGTTTGACAATGGACAGAGCAGCATAGCGTGAGTGCATAAACATCGGCCGGGCTGCCTTAACATTGGGATTGCGTTGAAAAACAGGACAGGACTCTGCCACCTATTTGGAATGGAACCCGATGATTGGCGTGGCAATCAAGGTTGTCATTCATTTTAGTTGGCAATGCTAAACGTACTGCATACATCTCCGATACGGCAAAATGACAGACCCTGTATTTGTGGTTACGAGAGAAGATGTCTCAATGGCAGCTGAGAAAATGATGTGAACTAAAAAGGGCCCTTTCCCGTGGCGCTTGGGCGATTCAGAAAAATAGAAGCATTTGCCGATTGCATGTCCCTGACTGTTCTATACCACATACAGGTGCCATTGATGGATGCTAAGTTGCCGAGCAGATGCTCACAGTGCATGATCATTATTATTATTATTGCCGACGGGAGCACCCGCTCCACGTCGACAGCAATAAGAACAAGACCTGCTCTCACATCAGATCTCCAGTAACACTAAATAGAGTGAGGAAGTCGCAACATTGGCAAGACCGCCTTCAACCCAGGTCATAGCGTGAGCCTTTTCTCTCAGTCTACAGACAAATGCAGAACAAGATGAAAGATGGTCAGTCAGCAGCCAGAGTAAACCGAGCCGATATTAGAAGAGCGTGCGCGCCAAAAGTCACTTTGAGAGTGACCGAATCGCCTCGCAAAATTTCCATGGAGCAACCTGGTCTCCGGTGCTTCAGCTGTATCATCCTTGGCTCCGCAGGAAAGAGCCCCCACCGGTCACACCATCAGATTGTTGAAGGATTAATCGACATGGCATCCAAATCGAACATAATACAAACTGGGAATGCCTCGCTCTGAAGCTTTTTCCAATACGTCACTGTGATTTATGTCTGGGGAGTTCCAAAAAAGAAAAAAGGCTGGCAATATCAATTGGACATATTTCCACTCTGAGTCGTAGCAAATTTCCACGTCCTTGCTCAGCATTTTTAACAGATGTCATCAACAGAGAACAGCGCAGGTGCAATGGAGTGACCGCAGAGTCCAAGTTCCTGAAGATAACTCAACAGAGGTTGTTATCATGTCATCGACACGACCCGAAAGAAGGTATCGCTCTCAAGAGTTTTCATTCAAATGGCATTGAGATGAAAAATGACAGGATGACGAGATCGCCGTGATGTCCCGTGAGACGTTGTGGTCATATGTCATTTGTTTGAGAACGTCTTTCGTTTGAAATTGAACCACGCGTCTCCATCTATGAAGTGTAACGGACAAAGACGTCATCCATCTTTGTCTGTGGTCCGTGCGAATATTTCGACTTTCGTGTCAGACTTTGCCCTTTTGGACTTGTGCGTTATTTTTACCCCGCAAGGAGACAGCCCTTCCCCAACCTTTAAACACAATATTGTGTTTGCAGTTTTATCGACTCATTGGTTCTTGCTAATGTGCGCGTGAAGGTGTGCTGCGGCCTAAAGCTAAATATAGAAGCCGCTGGTTGTTGGCTGGCACGAGAGTCTATGATGAGAAAAGTCCTACGCTGCGCTGCCAAAAAATGAATGCCTCTGGCCTGTGGCAGTGAGTCAATGCCTGCTTATGCGATTGCTTCTGATGTTACTTCGATTTTCTGTCTGTCTGTCAAGCATGAGATTGCGTGTCCTAAGTGTTGCACTCCAAATGTTGAACCGGGAGCTGATGGAATGAAGGACTTAGTGTTGCAATGCTCAATTTCCCACCTTCACTCTCATTCCTCTTTATTATTGCACTTGAAGCCAGATTCCTACGTTACAGCGGGAGTTCGTCGTCAACATTTCCAATAAAATGGCCGCCAACAACGATGTATAATAATACAGTGTGAAGATCTATAACTGTCAAAACACGTAATACAGTACAAATGTGTATATCAAGAAAAAAAAGAATTTGATAGGACACGAAACAAACAACTTCAGCGTTCCGACTTCATCTCTGGAAAAAAAATATTCCGTCAGCAAATGAAGGGCCTTCTCCAGTGCCCCGAAGCCGTTGACGATCGCCTTTCAATCTATTGGCCTCAAACTCGGCCACGATTTTTATTGCCATTACGGATGATTGTCCAAATCGTCGACTTTGCCAATTCTTAGTCTCGGCTCAGCTTTGTCTGGGAGACTCCCTTTCCAAAGTGAGAGACAAATTATACTTTCACAGACAGCGAGACATATTTTCAGAGCATGTGCGCCGTGCCTCCGCAAGTACAACAATGTACGAGTCGATCCCACGCTGTACATTTTGTTCATAGGCAAGGTCGCGGCGGCAATTGGCTTTCCACAGTCCCTTGGAACAAAGGCCTTTTATTTTGTGGTAAATACCTGGTTGTGAAAATGAAGTTGACATTATGAAGGCGTTTGGCGTAAGCAAAATTGGCAAATGGAAATTGAATTGTGTGAAATTACGACTTTGAAACGGGAACGCTGTGAAGGATGCCAATGAACTGAAGAAAGAGACCCCATCAGGATGGGATGGGCTGGAGCAAGGCGTTTTGAAAAGCATCAGTGGTTTCTAAAACAAAACCCTGGGTGTGGGACAAGTTGAGTGAGGCCATAGAAGACACTGTAACTGCCGGGCAACTACCAACAGGTAAGGACGAACTGTCAGCTATCGCAGGAAAGGCAAGTTACATTTGCCTCCAGAGTTACGATAGACAGTCAAAATACTATTCAACTTGAGATGACTCATACTGCCAGGTCTTTTTTCTTTTTTTTTTAATATGGTCCAACCCTTCTTGTCGGTTGAATCTAATTCGGCTCTTACGCTTCTGACTGCCCATTCGTCCAGAAGAACATTTGTGAAGACAGACAATAATGTTGGACTAAGATGGCCTGGTCTGCTGGGGTTGAGGTAAGGGCACTGGGGCATACGGTGCCAACCTGATCTGACCAAACCCACTGACTGATGCACTACTTAATGAGTGTGTGTGTCCCAGTCCCTGGCATTGTAGCGTGATGGTCTTTTGTGGTAGCTGCAATGGAATGGCACGCCACTCAGTGGCTGCGGGTTGGCGGTCTCTGTGAATGACTGCTCACCAATCCGGGGTGTAGGCTGCCTTTCGCCAACAGCTAACCGGGACAGGCTCCAGGATACGCAACATAGAAGCCTCCCTCCCATTTGGGAAAAGGGAAGTAACCTTCGGAATGAGTCACGCACTGAGGGATCCCCCTTCAGTGATGACCAGGCCACAATGAATGCCGAGTGGGAAACCTTAACCATCAGTTGGGATGAATAAATGCTCTCAAATGTAAGTTGAAACAGCAGTGAGTTCGTGTGATGGAATGAAGCATTAAGCAGGTCGATACGTCCGGCTAAGTGGTTCTCCTGAGGTCCTGTCCCAGTAAGTCGATGCAGACTGCTGCGCGGCACCAGCGATAGCCTCACTTTGCTCATCGCCACCAGCGTAGCCAAACAGGAGTTGGCGGGAGAGAAGACATGCGGCAGTTAGACAGGCCAAAATCCAAATGTCAGCGGGTTGGGCAGGGCATGATACCGTTTGCAGAGTTCGATGTGGTTGAACCGAATGCGAGTGTAGAGATGAGTATGAAGTTGAGATTGAGCCCAATTTCCTTGGGCACAATGTTGCAGAGTAGGGGAGCCCGCACCGAGAATGACCGAGACCCCGCCGGCTTCCGAATGACACCAACACTCCAGCGTGTTGCCATCGTAAGCCTCAAAATGGAATGCAAGCTACCACCAAGTCAGCAAGGTTCTAAGCCAGGGGTGTTTTGAATCAGGTGTGTTGCAACAGGGACACTTGGAAAACATGCAGGACAGCCGCCCTCCAGGACATGAGTTTGACACCCCTGTTCTAAGGCATTAAGTAGCAAGACCTTAAAATCACGTCTCAACCGAACCGGGAGCCCATGCAAATTGGCCCATGTCGAGCTCATAGGCCATACCAAACTTAGGTAACAAATTACCTGTCTGGCTTTCCCGTAATTTTTGTTGTGCTCGAGCCTACAGACTCGCAGGTTCTAATAACTCCAAACAAACCAGACGCAGGCTCAATTCCCTCCAGCAAAATGGCCGTCATTTTTGACATTCCCCGAGTCATTTAATAATAATATAATAATAATACATTTTATTTGTGGGCGCCTTTCTAGAAACTCAAGGACACCTTACAACAAGCAGTTAAAATCACAAACACAATGTTAAAAACAGCATCAAATAAAATAAGAAAAAATACAACAAAAAATAAATAAATAAAAATAATGGCTTTATGGTCCGAGTGAGTAGGCTTGTCTAAACAGATGTGTTTTGAGGCTGGATTTGAAATGTGTTAATGAGTCCGTATTACGAAGGTCAGCGGGGAGTGTGTTCATTTAACTGTAGGGCAGATTATGTATGGGAAAGAAAATGGAACCGTGGCGTGATAAGACACTCCAACAATGGGCGAGGAGCAAGGCAAAAGTGGATAGCCAATACAAATTCAATATTTACTAACGTCTCCGTGGTGTGTCTCTCTCGTATCCATCTGGTATGTGCCTATAGGAGACACATGAATGCATGCATGACATAGAATAATAAGCAGGGATGAATTCAACATCATTCATCAACCGCAGGTATTTCTATGAGTGTCCTCCAGTGGCGGTGCACTCAGCCAAGAGCAGGAGAAGCGTGGAGACATGCCACTTATTGTTTGGTCTGTCTTGCAATGGGCTTCGAGGAATGCAACCTCCCTGGAGGCATGGCAGCGATCTGTCTGACACTTTCTGAGGGAAACGATCTCAGCTTAACCATTTGGGTGCTGGCGAAGAGCCACGACTGTCAAGACTGACTGCACCGCCGAGCAAGACCTCGGATCCTCACCCTCCTATGCAACAGCAAAAATGTCCCTGGGTCACATTGACCAGAGGGAATGTTGAATGCATTGGCAAATTGGTCAGGAAAGTACAAATTCCAATCAACATGGCTTGCACCTGATTTTCAACACAACTCGCTGATATACGAAACTAACCCTTATCGTGCATCTTTTCTGGCATTCAGAGGTTTCATATCTAGAAACTACTCAGACTTCACAATAGGTCAATTTGACCCACAAGGTGAAATGCCTCTTCACCATCTTCAAATATATATGGTGTATTTCCAAACCGCAGTGCATGTTATTGTTGGTGCGCAGCGGATTGACGGTTGCCTCAGTCAGCGTTCACTCTTGAGAGAGAAATTGAAATTGTCCAATCATTTCCACTCCACCTGAAGACATACGGCTGTGTCAAATGGATGACAGGTATTGACAGACGCACAACGGCGTGACAGCTTTTGCCTCGGGTCGTGAATTTCACAGGGCACGCTGTCGACACTGCGGGACGGTAATTGGAACGATGAAGGGTGGGCGTGTCTTATGCTAAGCCTCTGTCCAAAACGGATTTAGACTCAACATATATTCACTGGTGTCAAATCCAGATCCAGAAAGGAAAAAACAACAACTTTGCCACGCTTTGGCTTCAGCCACAGGTGCGAGAATTCTCCTCAACCGACAGTTAAAGGAGAAGCACCCGTAGCTCAAGCTGAACTGCGGCAGGCTTTTTATTTTCTGCTCCTGGATGTGGGCACCTCTGTTTGAATTGCAGCTAAGTCCCCGTCAGTGAAGAGACGAGTGGATGCACAGTCGCTGAAATAAAAGGACCTACTTTAAAAAAAAAAAAAAAGCTCAGAAGACATAATTATCCTGAAAAGATAGACTGCATCCATTCTATCCACCCATCCAGTCGTCCATTTTCAACACTGCCTATTCTGAACAGGTGCTGCTGCCTATCCCGGCTGACTTAGGGCAAACTACACCCTGAACTGGTCTTCAGTCAGTTGCAAGGCACATAGAGAGGCAAGCGACCATTCGCACCTGCATCCACGCCGTCACTGAGAGGGAACCGATTCCACGCTGCCCTCACACAAGTCAGGTGACTAGCGACTTGCATACGTTTTTGTTGCATGGAGATAAATGTGTGTGTGTGTGTGTGTGTGTGTGTGTGTGGTAGTATGCCAGCTAGAAAGAAAATTCAATAAAAAGCAGAGCCAAATAATGTCATGGCTATAGTTACAATGCGCCTTGGGCTGCGACTTGGCTCAGTCGGCATTGTGAAAGCTGTCAGTCATCAGCTAAAAGCGACGTGCCAAGAGGCAGATGCTAGGGCTCCTGGAAAGATGGATGTGTTCTTGGTAACCGGCCCGAGAGCAGTTGCAACCTGTGCATTCTCGCTGGAAGATGGCGGTGCCGTGTTACCTCCATACGACGCATTGGCAATATTCTCGCCCGTAAGACGCATCGCTGAGATATAGCGCGATTGGAACATTTGGTTTCCAGCAGAACGTTTCTCTTTGTAGCCGGCCATCTCTCTTAATCAAGAGGCGACACCTTTTCTGATGGCCGGATCACTCTGCCGGCAGATGACATCGAAAGGCGATTCCAAATGAACCCGGCATCGGTTCCAAGATGGAGAGAAATTGCAGTGAAGCGCGTCCAAAGAAATGGCCTGCGTCTGCTGGTCAAGGGCGATGAAGGAAGATTCACGATTTTAGCTTTGTTTGGACTGAAATGGGAATAACAGGGACAATGAACACAAATCCAAGTGCATGGATGAAAGCGAAGAACGTTTGCCATTCAGCTGTACAATGCATTGTGTTGAGATTGGGGACTTGGGTCTCCTTGCTTTTCGGTTCCGAAGCTCCCGCCTGCCAAGAACTCCGAGCTTTGATTCCTATGTGACATCATTTTAGGAGCGGCTTTCTTACTGAGGCTTTTGGAGTTAGCGGATGAGTCCTAAGAGGAGGACGAGGCCTGAAATGGGAAAAGCTTTCTGACCTGTACATGATGTCTGTAAATGTCATTTTCATGGTTTGGTACCGGTGGTTACCGACCGTGATACGAAGTGATCCCCCCCCCCCCCCTTTCCAACTGAAAAAGTGCTGTTCCAAAACATCAAAAGCTCAACTAATTGGACACACTTTTTGAGAATTCGACTGTGCATCCACATTTCTTTCTAGACTTTTAAATCGACTCCAACTGCCCCAGTGTCAATAAATAGGCTGCCTATATCCCCGGAACACCGCAACCTCAGCAATTGTTTTGTCAGGCGTCGATTCAACCTCTTCAATCGTCATCTCTCTGCTATGAGAGCAACCTGTCAATGCCTGCCTAATATTGACAACACTTGGCTGGTGTCTTGCTTGTAAAAGACAAAAAAGAATGCTGCAGGTGCTGTTTGACAAGTGCATCAAATGCACTATTTTTGACTGGATGTTTCGACACGCTACAAATCTTTATTTGGGTACAGGGATGCACGTTAGTGTCTGCCAGTCTGTGGACATGTGACTGACTGACTCTGTTTATAAGCACACATTTTTTGGACCCATTCTCTGCTGTGGACGGCCATATTCGTCGAGATGAAATTCCAACCCTTGACGTCCCCCAAACATATACAATTGTCAAGTTCTGCATGTTGCGTGGGAGATGGCAAACAGATCCCCGTCGATAGTGGCCTTGCATGGCTTTGGATTGAAGATCAGACTGTTGAATTTTGGCTAGTCACGCCCATTACGAAGGAGCGAAATGACAACGTCAAACACGTTTAGGTACCTCGCACTGGAACGCGATGATGAAAAGAGGATGCGCAGCATATGTTCGGGATATAAACAGGCAATGTCGTCCGAGGTGAGTGGGAAATACATGCGTTTGTGATGACGTGCATGCAAAAAAGCCAACCGACGTTCAACTCGAGCCATGCTCACAATATGTCACGCTTGCTTTTGTTTGTTTTCCAGTTTGAGGTGTTATAAAAGGAACCCCAAAAAATATGAGCGCTTTTTGTGGTGCAAGAAGAGAGTCCTCTTTCTTTTGGAAGGTTTGGTGCTTGAATTGTCACGAGTTGGTTTTCAAAGATCAGTTGAAAAATTCATATCGGGGGGAACTGTCACAATGAGGTGTTGAATTTGGTCGAATTTCGAAGAGAAAAAAAAAACATCTCGTCCATTTTGCAAGAAGGTTGGAATGCGGCATCATGTGGAAAAATGGATCAGCCCTTTCCAGATGGGCTGTATTCTTCAAAGGCTTGCCCTCAACCCCAATCAATCATGCTTTTCACTCGGCGTACTTCTTAGAAAGTCCCTCTCTTCTCCTTTTTTAGTGAGGTAAGCATAATCTTGTGGCAAATGACGTCGGGCGCGGGATGGCCCTTTTTTGACCAGCGCTGGAATATGAGACGAGAGCTTTGGTGGCTTTGTCGTGGCTTGATGGGAGGGATGGCGTGAACGTTGATCTTGATCATGACTGACTGAACTCTTCATGTGCAGTTTGGTATCACGTTGCAGCGCTGCGGCTCACCTTAACTTGTCATGCGTTTAATTGTGTGAAACGGCAACGTCGAGCTGATGGCAATGCGCGTTTCACATTACGCCCACTGCGGCGCGTAAAACAATCCTGTCGTTGACTTTAAGATTAGGAGGCGGCTGAGCGCCGCATTCGTGGATCACTTCAGTTGAAGAACACAACGTACTCCTTGTCTGCGATGCCGCGAAAAGGCATTCGCTACATAGAGGGGCGGGAACTCAATCTGTACTTTTGAAGGAGACTTCTGCAGCAGTTCACCCCTCAGCACACCTTTCTCCCTGTTTTTGGTTTTGTTTGTGAAAGTGAATCTTTGCCCAGCCTCGCTTCTGTTCAAAAAGTGCGAGTGGATTCAGCTGACGAGCGCATGACCACGCGTCCCTTTTCTATCCCCTTGGGTAGCCCAGACTGGGCGCCAGCCAGTCTCACTCATTGAGAGCAAAGAAACCCGTCCATTTTCTTCAGCGCTGATCCTGAACGGGGTCGCATAGGTGCCGGAACCCATCCTAGCCGACCTTGGGCAAGAGGTGGGATACACCCAGGACTGGTCCCTGACCGGTCGCAGGACACCGAAGGACAAAGAGGCATTCACACTTAGATGCTGATCTCAGTCCCACTCAGTCTTCATTCAACCTCCCTTGCACGGTTTTGGAATGTGGGCGGAAGTAGCGGCAGAAAACTGAACCTGCAAACGGCACACAGAAGGAGCGCAGCCGGAATGGGAAGCCCGAACCTCGGAACTGTGAGGCAGATGAAACTCAAGTCGACTGTCATGAAAGCTCCCCTGCGGACACGGCACAATTAATTGACCGCACCCAAGAATCTGCAAAAACCAAAACACCAACACCAAGAAAGTCTTTAGCCTTTCATTTTCATCTTTTCAATTCAAATCTGACTGATCAGGATGACGAGATCACTAGAGTTAAAAACCAATTTAAAAGAGGAGGGAGGGGGGCAGCGTTTCAACAGCTCAGAAATGATAGATATCGTGTTCGGCCCAGCCTGGACAGAGACTCCACTCGTTGTTGAATAGGTCTATTGTTTCCAAAAGGCAGACACGACACAGGCCATTTGATTAGAGAATGAGCAAGGGCACGGGGGAGGAGACCGTGGTTTCCCCCTTCTCTCTCTCTCTCTCTCTCTCTCTTGCTCCTGTCAAAGAGCACCATTCTCTCTCCCGCAGGCCTACCTGTATGGGGAGGAAGACAGCGATATGGGCGACGTCCTCTCCAAAACAAACAGATAGCTCCACTATCGTCCAACGTAGACAGATAAGTGACAAGACGTAGGGAATTATCTCGGCTCTGGTGTCGTTTGCCACATCTCTCTAGTGACTCGGAAACCATCAGCAGTGAAATATGTGCCACTATCGCCATATCTGCCTTTCTCTTCAACAGAGGCGCACAAGGTTGCATTTACCTTTCATTGACAACCCGCATTATTCTTTTTTTTTGGACTTTGTTGCAGGCCCGAGCCCTGGACGACAAGGATGGATATGCACTATGTGCTTTCAGCGGGCCAATTCTGATTTGATTCAGTGAAATGGCCCATTTTGGTTGCGTAAGCAAAATTCAAACACAAGGAATTCAACTGGCCTCAGATCCATTTCCGGCCCGGGTCCAAACGGGAAATCTGCCAATGTGACTGCAAAGTGAACGCCCGGATTTGTCCTGACGCGCCCACTTTTTTTCCAACTTCAAATCAGCATGTGAGCGGGAACTGGAACATTTTCTGGCCTCTCAATCTTGGACAGGAAGACCGTTGAAAAAGAAGTAAGCATATGCACCCTTTCAATCATGTAGGGTCAAACAAATATTATTTTCCGGTTGGCGTAACCAAGTATTTGGTTTTCTTTGCCACCCAGGAAACAGACAGCCTGTCAGTAAATAAGGTCAGGGACTGTCGTTCCCAGCGGCAGTCAGTTCTCGTACCTCTAGTAAGTTCTTTGCAAGTGAAAATCAATAGCTAACGATTCCAGAATGATTACTTCATCAGTCTCACACAAACGTGCAAAAAAAAAAAATAATAATAAAATGCCTAGCTGAGAAGAAAGCAAATCTGCCTCCACATTCTCAATCAATCTATTGGACCACCCAGTGTTGCGACTCCAGCCTTCCAATTTTCAAATGTAAAGAACTATGCTTTTACAAAGTTCGAATCTAGATCAGCAAGAGCAGCCCGAGATGAAGTGTTGTTTTTTTGTTTGTTTGTTTGTTTTCTTTGTGTGCGTGCGCGTGTGAGATCTTGCCAAAAAAATGAAATAACTAAATGAAAGGAGCAAAAGCAGACTTGGTACTGTCATGTATACACGAGCCAAATGCAATTCATTCAAAAGCATGTTTGGACAGTGACAACTCTGATCTTTGTGAGTAAACGGGCTTCACTTGTAGCGACTCCCCCCACAACCTTCGAGGTACTCGAGGTGCTTTTGCAATGTCGCCTCGCTTGCGTCCCTCCGTTCAAGTCGACGGACTCGGACCAAGCGGCAGCGGGAACAGCGTGGGGTTTTGTAGCTCCCTCAAGGATTCTTCAGCTTGGCTGCGAGGGAGCAAACTCAGAACATTCAGGTGGAGAGACGAGATCTCTTCCAGCTAAAGCAAGCCGGATCTCTAAAAAACAAGTTGCTGTGTCAAAAACATCTGTGCAAGAAGACGGGTTGAATGCAAGATTCACGTGGCCTATTGTTCGGAGGATTGCAGTGTTCCTTTACATCTGTCAGTCTTCACCAGTGTGAAGCCAACAGACCCGGCGATGTCGCCGTTTCGCATATGTGAGGTTTCTGCTGCCGTGACAGAGTGAGCGTCGCCAGATAAAGAGCGCGCACTCGGGAATTATGACTTGTGCTCTGGCTCTCGGACATCGCCAGTCTCTTGCTATGCTTTGACTGCGATCCTCCGTCTTCGCTTACCTCCAAATCTCCCTGCAGTTCCGTTTCATTTTCCTCCTGTCTAATCGCCGAGAAAATACATCCATCAGGATTTCCCCCCGAAATGAGGGTAGGAACCAAATGACGGCATGATACATCCCAAGGCCCGAGTCCCCACCGAGCGCCTGGCGGTAGGACAGGCGGGGGTGGGGGCTGCGTTTTCGCATTCTCTCCAGGCAATTCCGCATGCACAATTTGTCTTTGTAGCAGGAGAGTTGGCACGGCCCTCGGCTTCAAGATGTCACGAGCGGAGCAACTTAGCACGCAGCAAAAGTGCTTCTTACGCATTGTGTACTCATTCCTGACACAGGGGAGACTGGCCTGACTCACATCCCGGTGATCGGGCCCAAGCTTTTTCTCACCCGGGCAGTTTAGAAGCGATCTGGTGAATTTCCATGAACCTCGGCGTGAACTCGACCACTTAACCATGAGAGACTCCTCGGTTTGGGAGAACCGGAGTTGGATAAACACCGGGGGAAGAAAGGGAGTGTTGCTGGGGGGGGGGCGGGAAAATGGAAAACAGGGTTGGCACCTCGAGCAGGTTTTATTTGAGGCCGTGACGGTGAGCTCTTGAAAAAGCGAAGGCGTCTGAGGCCCGGGTCCACGGATGGGCGGAGAGGGGACAAAAGGGGTCGTGACAAGTAGACATGGCACTTCTAAGCCCCTTCGCTTCTTCTTTGCAGTGTGAGAGAGAAAGGAAGGAAAAATCGGATTATTGTACTCCCCGGATCCTGAAAATTCCGCAGGGCACAGTGAAGACAGTGCCTGGGAACAATTTGGCCAGCCATTATCTCGATCTGTGAAGGATGAGAACTGCCTGCCACGCTCCCGGCTCCGATGTTCCTTCATAAGAATGAAAAGAGTGTTGTGCAAGCGCTTAGCTGCTCGCCCGCAATTTGCATTTTAATCTGTTGATTGAAGGTCGAGAAGAGAGGAGCTATTTTCAACTCAGATGTCATCGCAGGGCGTCCGAGCTTAGAGATAAGGCCAGAAGCTCCGTCATCCTCCCCGCGGTCGGACTCGAGCCGCTTCTGCTCCGCAAGGCGAGGAGCCAGATGAGGTGACTCGCATCGGATTAGCATGCCTCCCGGACGCCTCCCCGGTGAGGTGTTTCGGGCATGTCCCGCCGGCAGGAGGCCCCGGGACACCGTGTCTCCCGGCTGGCCTGGGAAGGCCTTCCCTGGAAGAGCTGGAAGAAGTGGCTGGGCAGAGGGAAGTCTGGGCTTCCCTGCTCAAGTTGCTCGACCCGACCCTAAGCGGTAGAAAATGGATGGATATTTCTCAGATCAAGTCAAGTTGTACTGCCGCATGAGAGGCAAAGTGGAGAGGTTGAACGCACAGCATGTGCTTGGTTGTGCTTGAATATTTTGTTTCACTTGAGCTCACCCCAGAAGTCCAATGTCCAAAACTTTCAGTCTCCATATTTCCTCCAAAATGCCTTGAACTTAACCAGAGTTTATGGCGTCATTTTGTCAAAGGGATACGAGTTCAAATCCTTATGCATTCAAATGTTTGTCCAACGTTGTCCTTGTTTTTGTAAAGGGGGGAGCAACTGTATGAAGCTAACCAAATCAATGTTTGCTTTTGTGTTTTGTTTTGTCCTGGTAGTCGCTTCCCAAAGCTCCGACTCCAAAGTTTAAATCGGCCTCACTTGCGTGGTAATGTCATGAGCGGCACGGGTCGATTGAAGAAAGAAAGAAAAGGTGTTAATTTTCCAAAATGTTGACGGACCGATCCCAAGGCAGACACAGAAAACACATTGGAAATAGCCACACGTGAAACATAGCATGAAGGCACATTAAGACTTTACACCTTCCACCGAGTCGTCTCAAACTGCAGCCAGCCTGGGAGGTCCCGAAAGTTCTATTTTGGTGAAAGAGACGAATGGAAATATCTACCCTAGCACACACGATGCCAAACTATCCCGTCGGGAGTCACTACACGCAATGGCATTTATAGTCAAATTCAACTTCCTTTCCCAGGATGGGGCTAGGTGCCTCTGTTGCCCTTGGATGGCTCGTCTTCAAGTCCAACTTGGCAGAGAAATGACGACGCTTTGATGGTCTGAACGTCAACCTGACTCGCTCCATAAATCCTGACTGGAAGGCGTTGAAAAAGAGCAACACTTCAAAAAAGGCAGGTACTGTGCACACGTGCCGCCAGACAGCATGTGCATGTGTGGGGTATCGCATGAAAAGTGCTGTCACACAAAAAAACACACATTTGGATGTCACAAATGCAAACTTTTGAACGGCGACAAGCATTTAGGCATGTGTGGGTCCGGCGTTACCGGTAGGAGAACCGCTAAAGTTGCCGACACGTCGTAATACGCTCTCACATTCACACTCAGGGACAATTTAGAGTGTACCGGCAAGCTGCCATGCATGTTTGTGGAATGCGGGAGGAAACCGGCGTACCGGGAGAAAAGCCACGCAGGCACGTGGCGAACACAGAAAAGCCGCCGCGGGAATTAATTCCCCCCACCTCCGCGCTTCCAGCCAGGCGACCGTGCTAACCGCCCTGATAAAATTGATTTGAATGCCAACTGAAAGAGCATTCGATTCTCTCAGTTGGTGTCAATCAAAATCATGACTTTCACACCATAGGAAGCAAACGGCATGGCCAAACGTTGTTTGCCTATCACGCTATTATTTCAAAGAAATTCCTTGAAGTGTAAAGAAAAAAAAATCTAGCCAGTGTTTGAGCATATGCAGCATGGAAAAATGTTCCAACTGAACATACTTGACCACAGCTGATTTACATTTGCAATCCTGTGTATTGTTGACTCTGAAAACATCCAATAAGGGTGACTCGCCGCCATGTGCTGTCTCAGTGTATGTGCAACATCGGGATCATTTACCACCGATGACGCGTCTGCTTGATCGAACCCATGTGGACGGACGGTCGCAAAAGATTTTTTTCAATTCGCTCCAAGCGGGGCCCCTCGTGGCAGCTTTGGACCGGGGCCCGGCGTCGACTTCAACGGCGGCACAGCAGAAAATCAACAAACGCCGCGCTTTCATATCATTGTTGAACGGAGACGTCCGCAACATCTGCCTTTGTTCAAAAGGTGCCGCAGACCTTGACTGGTGACGTTATGGATTTTCAGTGCCGAGTAATTACTGCCATAGCTCATAAAATTGCACCATCATCAGCGATGACGCCTCTCGGGGGACTGCAAATCAAAGTCACTCATTTGGTTGCCCTTTGCCGCAGTGCAATTCAACAGTGTCCGGCTCGGTTACGGGTCAGGTTGACCCATTCGAAGAAGAATCTTTTAGAGTGCTGTTCTCGCTGAATCTGCTCCTTCAGGGTTTTAAGGAAACGTGGTAGTGAATTTCTGGAATTTCATTGAAAAGGACACAAGTGTTTGGTCCCATCCTGCGGACTCCCCCGCCCCCCCTGGGCCCACTGGCTCTTTCTGTCAAGACAAAAGTCTCGAACTTGGGTCTTAAACTGGACAGTGATTTTGAAGTGAAATTGGACCGGCAAATTGGTGCAAGCATCTTTCAATCGGAGACAGCTGGCAAAATTAGTCAAGCCTCTCCTTTCTTTGGCGAGCACCTTGAAACAGTCATTCATGCCTTGGTCCCATCTCGGCTGGATTACTGAAAGATACTTGACTTTCAAGTCAGCCAATCCTCCATCAAGCGTCTCCAGTTGGTCCAGAATGCTGCAGCTCTCCTTTTGACTGGTATTCATATAAAGAAGGAGCACGTCACTCCTCCTCTGGCATCCCTTCACTGGCACATTTGAAGAGCCTGTGATTTGTTTTCCAATTTGGCAATGTCCTCGCCCCACCTTCCCGCTGCCCGGTGGATCAGGTCTGCGGAGCAGACACGATGGGTGTTACCAAGAACTAAGCGGAGGCTCAGAGGGGATAGAGCCTTTTCCGTTGCCGCTCCCTCTCGCTGGAATGACTGTTGGGCAGGTGCCCTCGCTGCCCAGCTTTCAAACTCTTTTTTTTCTTTGGCTTTTGACTCGGCATGAAAGTAGATTTTTAGTTGGGCTGTTTTTGTCATTTCGACTGTCTTTCATAATAATTTAGTGTTTTATTTTTTGTTGTTGTTTGAATTCTTTTTGCTCCATGTACAGCACTTGCATACAGCGGGGGTTGTTTTAAAGTGCTGGAGAAAGACACTTGAGTTTGAGTTTTCTATGCGTCCATCAATTTTCCGCCTCACTCGTTCTCATCGGCATCACGGCCGTGCAGGAGCCGATCCCGCACACCTCGGCCAAGAGGTGGAGTACACTTTAATTCCCAACACCGAGATGATCAGGCGCGCTGTCGAAAATTATCCAATTACACTTATTGGTCAACAAATTGTTTCTTTTCGACACGTACGATATATTTGCTCATCAATTTAGGCCAACAGCAGATTGGGCTGTATTTTGGTCGACGCTTTTCTTATCTTATAACTTGATTTTGTGTGAGTCTTGCCCCTTTCAGTCGCCTCCCATCCACCACGCGTCCTTTCTCTTTTTGGAAGCACTACCGTGAGAGATCTGCGCCGGATGGACGTCGGAGGCAATCCCATGGGAAACATTTGGCACAATCCATCTTGTTGTTAATTAATCATCATATTTTCTGTGGTCAGCACGGACGGCCCCGAGTCGGGGCTGGGATGTCCGTGATCAAATGGCGGTTATCCTATTGAGCGGTATTAGGGTGCAAACTGTGCACGTGTTCACATTTTGCTTGCAGGACAGCGACTGTGACGCCAAGATTTCTCAGGATCTGACTCACGGAATCTGTTCCTTTTCTCCTATCGTGGCTGAGGTTGTTGTGATGTTTATTGCTTGATATTAAGTTTCGACAAGCTCGAAACCAAAGTCCAAGACCCGAGAGAGAACTTGGGGTGAAGCCGTTGAAGAATTTGGCTGCGATTTGGAGGGCTGTTCCAGAGCTGCAATCCACTGATTTGATTGAGTTCATTGAATTGTTTTCAATTGCTGAAATTCACAAGTTAATGACTTAATGCTGACAAGTTGCTCTTGGCCAAAGACGTTCCCCGGGGCAAAGGAGAATGCCGAACCATCTCTCCATTGTCCTCTAAGCGACACGACTGACCTCAATTTAACATCGACAAGCCAAATCCCCCACCCCCCACAAAGCTCTAAAATATCGCTCCCCCATCTCTCAGCTTGGAAGCGATCCCCGTTATTTCATGCCAGACCTGTGAAATGAAGTTTGAGATCGCTTCATCTTCCTGGTCTGTCCTCTTAGTTGCACTTTGGAGACACGTTGCTCATTGCTCTCGTGCTCTCCTGTCCTCCTTGCTACTTGTCACGTTGTTATCCACTGGATGTCATCCACACACGGATGAAGCCCAACAATACAAAGGGAATGTCCAAGTCTGGTCCGAGTCACAAAGGTCAGAGTCCAGAAGAGATCCAGACCCGAAGACAGAAAAATACTCTTTTTACGACCACGGAATGAGAGAAATTTCCTTCCGCCCTTCTTAGATGGTATGGAACCTTTTGCTTGCTTAAGCTTGTGTGCAGATGAACAAGAAGAACATTTTCAAAAGCAATGTTGCTTTATTCAGGGTGTTTGGCTTCAGGGGAGCGGCAAACTGCCCCGAGCTGTGAGAGGCAGCTGCAAAAGAAAGCCAAACTCGAGCCGATAAACAGGAATGTGTCGCTGGGGCGGGGTTTGCTGTCCCCGATTCCCTCGTGGTCAGGTATACCAATCGGATGGCTATTTTGTTCATCTGGGAAACGTTATTCAGGCGGAGGTTAATTTTCAGGAGATAAAACCGTCGTTGGCATTGGTTGAGTTGATAAACTATTTTGCCAGTCAAATGCAAAAGCGTCAAAGTCACATCCATTGTCCGGATGTCCAAAGTTTTTCATGGGAATTTGTGTGTGTGTGTGTGTGTGTGTGTGTGTGTGTGTGTGTGTGTGTGTGTGTGTGTGTGTGTGTGTGTGTGTGTCTCACATCTGGCCTCTGTTAAATTTGGTGACCACACGGGGAAAAAAGATCCATTTTATACAAAACTTTATCTCACAACATTTGTTTTAGTTTTTCCTGCTACATTTTGTCAAGTGGGGAAATTGCATGACTGCGGTGACAGGACTTGGGCAAGCAGGAGCTGAGAGCGTATGTTTACGTAACCACAGAGTCAAAGGGCAGCGCCATAAAAATACACAGCCAAAGATTATGGCACTCGTTTCTCTTCACAAAGGGTTTGTTTAAAACCAGCTAATTGTGTTTCACTGACAACATCAAGTCTCGCGACCAAGCGAGGAAAGCAGCCACAGACTCTGGCCGAATGTTTTAGCCTAGTTCACGCGATCGTCGTACACAACCGAGGCTGACGCCGATTTCAAGCAGTGTCTGCTTTCCGGAGAGACCAAAGAAGGGTCGCCTATCAAGTAAAAGCCACATCCATTGCTGAAATGGGCTTTTATGGACAAGGCAGGTTCTGTCGTGACACATCAAATGAAAGCGCCTTGCAACATCACAGCACGCTGGTCAACTCGGCACAATCTGCCGGTGTTAAATTCAGCAACCCAGCCAAGGCTATAGGAAGCATCTGACTCTACATTTGATCCTTTCATCAGGTCTTAAAGGAGGCAGTCCAGAGTTCCCGGGGTGCCTTGATAAAAGGTCTCACATGAAAATACACAAACGATTAAGAATGACAGTAGTTCCATTTCTTTCTATAGGCCCTAATCACAAACAGTCTCAAAGAGCTTCATGTGCCCGCAGTTGACAAGTCTTCGCGACCTGAACCCCCAGGAGGACAAGGAAAAATGGGGGAAAAAAAGGGGGGCCGCAATTCCACCTCCGGCCTCCCTGCGCGGGTTTTCTCCGGGTACACCGGTTTCCTCCCACATTCCAAAAACATGCATGGTTGGCAGGCTGATTGAACACTCACAATTGTCCCCAGGTGAGAGTGTGAACGTGGACGGTTGTTCATCTGTGTGTGCCCTGCGACGGGCTGGCACCCGCCTACTGCCCGGACACGGCTGGGACCTTTGTGAGGATGAGCGGATAGGAAAATGAATGAACGAATCTTGCTGCATGTGGAGGATGCGGCATGATTCGACGCTTTGCGGACTTCATGGGCGCCTGTGACATTGTGGCGCTTGCATTAAGTCCAGCTTGGAAATGACAAATGTTGGCCTGCCTGCCTGCCAAGTCAAGGGCAGAGAAACTCTTTGTGGTTGTAAATGACACACATTTTGCCAAATGACATCACAAATCACTGAATTCAGAACGGCTCACTCGGAGACATATTGGTGGAAATAGATAAAACATTTCCTCGCTTGATTAATTTCATACTCGACGGGTGGGCGGGCAAGCCGGATGCCCAACGATTTCGAGACAACACATTAAAAATAATAATAATAATAATTCACCCTCCATAAAATGCTCCCCTTGGGAGATTTGTTTCATTTCATTTATTTGTTGCAGCCAAGCACTGCAACAGAGAATAAAACCCACATTGGGCAGGATCTCAGCTGGAAGAAAGATTGAGGTGACAACGCTGCCCACAGAGCAGTTCCACTTTCTTTACATCGCAAAAATACACATTGACATCTGGGTGGATTCTTGTTGAGGTTGCAGTCAAGTCCGATGCTACTCTGTCAAAATACACTCAAGGAAATTGCATGCGGAGCACGCGTGCCATGGTCAGTTTCAGGAGATTTTATGACTGTTGAGATGAATGCGTTCTTGCAAATAATAAAAATAGAAAAGACCCGAACAGTACGTCTTCAATAGCATTCCCGTCACAATTTCTCACTTCCTATGATCTCCGCTCCCACCCTTAAAATAGCCTCTGAATCATTCTGTGGCAGCCGCACGATGTTTACACTTTGCCTTCTCCTGACTGGAATATTGTACCTTACTTCACACCAAGCGCTCAAAAATGTTCCGATACATTCAACAAGAGAAACCCGAACGAACGCTGGCTTTGAGTGGATTTGAGTGGAACGTGTTGGAGCGTGGCTCGTGTTCTGTTTTCTCTAGGCTAAAAATAAACGTGCGGCTTTCAAACCTACCGGAGAAAGGTGGAAGAGCAGAGCTTGTGGTTTCCATTCTGAATCAAGACGACGAGTATGTCATTACATCATAAGTCTGCTTTTTCTTACACGGCGCTATTGAATTCGAAGCCATCACTGGGCAAATCTTCGGGTGTCCTGATACTTTTGTGTATTATAATATCGACTGGCGGATCGGCGCCGCGTCTGGTGTGATGCGGACTTTGTCTCCGTCTGGCGTGGTGAAGAAGGAGCTGAGCCGTTCCAACCCTCACCTTTGGTCACGAGCTACGGGTCGTGACCGAAAGAACGAGATCCCCAAATGAGTTTCCTCCCTAGGGTGGATTCAAACCCAGAATTTGACTTGGCCACTCCAAAACCATCTACTCGTATCTACGTTCGCCCGGGGTTCATCATAGCCTCTTTGTCTTTTATTCAACTCGTCGATGGCGTCTCCCAAGCGTGGCTTTGAGAGACGCGGCCTCTAATCGAAGCAGCCAAGCGGCGGTTTGAGCTCTTCCGCCGTGGTGTCTTCCACCTTTGGCTGTATGTTGGACAAGGCATCGTTTGTTTCACTCAAAGCAAATTCAGGGCTGACGCTGTTGATTGGAAAACAAGCTCGGAAAGAGAGCAACCAAACGTGGGGGCTTGCCTGCCTGTACTTGAAAGGCCATAAAAGTTGATTCATTTGCATGGGTTTTGCGGTGGCAGCCAAGCCTTTTTACAAGCCGACAACTGCAGGGAACGGCATACACCAAAATACCCTGGCGTTTTAATTTTAGAAACTGCAGAACGAATAACCTCAAGAGTTATGTGGCTAATTGTCATTTTGTGGATGTACTGACGAGGTTTTCATTTGACAAATTGGCCCATTTAGTACATGAAACGAAAGCCCAGGTAACCAAATTGTGTCGTTTGCAAGTTTGATGCTAAAATACGAGCCGCTCGATGAACCGGGCGTAGCCCGGGGTTGGTGTTTTGTCTATATCCTTGTAAATGTCGACCATTATTATTCAGCGCCACGAAAAAGAAGAAAGCGCTTCTGTATGAGTCCATTTACGGTGATGCGATTGCCCCTCAAAGGCTGAGAAACTCATTCAAGTACTGAGCAACCTATAGCAACAGGTCGAGAGTCCTTGCCGTCTTTATGTCTAGACTGTCGAGGTTATCCACAAATACAAGCGAGATGTGTGTGAGAGCTTATAAGACTGCCTCAGCATGGAGACATTGTTCCACACCATGCTAAAACCCTCACAACAAAAAGTTCTTTTCGACTTGTGTTCCAAGACCCGTCTTGGGTGTGGCATATGTACATTTGGAGAACCCTTTGGCACAAAACGGTGGTCTGCTTGTTGTTCCTCCAAAGCTCGCTACAGCGGTACCAAACTCTCAAGTCCTTGCTGCAAGTGTGTATCAGCGGCTTAGCGGCATGGAGTGCCCCGGAGCCTGGTGTCCCGCCTGCTTCCCCTCCGGTGGCCTTAATGACCCTGCTCTGCCTGGCATCTCTGCCCGTCCTGCAGGCCGTGCCCAGTGACTCATTTGAGCCGGCGGGAGGCCCAGACGCTATACCCCGGCTGTCCCCCAGACTTGTCTTGTCGAGCCCTTTGGGTCTGACGCCCAAACTATGCCCCGGAGAGTTCTTTCCTCCTCCGCCCCGCACTGGGCTTGCCCACCAGTACCGCTATTGTCGGACCTCACCTCACAACGTCCACTCTTTCCTGGTTTCTAGCACCAGATCACCGACCGGCCTTCTCCACGCACCCTTTTATTGGTGAATGTGGCCCAGTGTCGCCGTGAACCCACATGGAAGTAAAGGAAGGTGACCGCAGTTTGGCACCTTGGCACTGAATTTTAATCCGACTTTCTTTCAATCAAGGGGAAAAACATCCAACCTCGGCTGATTGCTCGGCGTATGAGCCTTCGGCCTTGCTTGTGTGGTTTGTTTATTGGAATCGGAAAGGCTATTTCGCAGTGCTGCGAACTGCGAAATAGAAATAACAAATTGAAGAATGGGTAATGCTCTGCCTTCCTACGTTTGCCGGAAAAGTCAAGCCGACCATTGTTCAATGACACAACATGTCTTGCTGGTATCTGGGACTAAAACTTGTGCGATCGTATTGTCTGAAAGGCAGATTTCCAGTGATGTTGCACGGAGTCGTGTTTGCATGTGTGCTGCCTTGTTCGCTAATATGCATACCCAAATTCCATTCAAACCATGAACTCCACAGACGGGGGCGTGACTGTAACACAGTTCTAAAGTTCAAAGAGCGTTTCCTCTAAACGACAGTTTTTCCTCCGCCCTTAATGCCTGCTTTTTTTTTTCACATCCCCTTCCTTTTGAAATCACCCAGCCTCCACAGCGGTTCTCCAACTCAAACAAATCTGCACAGATAGTTGGCTCTTGCCCTGTAACCGGAGCACACAACCCCGGTTGAATTGCGAGAAAAAAAACACTTGTATTGCCGTGTGGCTTTTGATGTCACGCTTTTAAGCGCGGATGTTTTACAGGGTTCCACCAGAAGGGCACGCATTCAAGGCAACTCGTGAGGCAAGCAACAGGGCTCACTGAGCAAGTCCTTGAATGCGGCGTGTTGTTCGACAATGAAACGAGACTGAAGTGTTGCGATGAAGCCTAAAGCCATCGCAACAGGTGTCAGCTCCTTGCGTGCCTGAGTTAAAACTCTTCTGGGCCGGAGCTGGGGCGCCTGTTTGGATGTTCGTCTTTGTGCGTCATGTTCAACTCAATATGATTCGATGCGTCGTCCACCTTTTGCCGCAAGTCATCTAGGATGAAGCTTCAACTGACCCGTGAGCCTCAACAGCATCAGAATGAAGAGCAGATGCGCTTGCCATGATTTCCCTTGACAGCGCAGTTCAAAAGGAGGTATGTCACCATGCCTGTAACTAGTTTCTGTCATGTTTTGTCATGTGACCAACAGGTGGCACTGTAGGGCTCTCCCTGCAGCTGCACACCTGTTGCTCATTATGTCGTTATTGCTTTAAAAGGACTCCCGGCACGACCACTCGGTGTCGGCTCATTGTTTGTTTGTTTCAGTCACGTTTCGGTCACGGTTATGTTTTAGCTTTAGTCATGATTTTTGCTTGCTACTTTGGATTCGTTTTGTTCTTAGCACTTTGTTTTGGATTGAGCTTTATCAATACACCTCGTCAAGTACACCCTACTCCTCTCTCTTGCCTGCTTTTTGGGGTCCACCACCACCTCGCGACGTCACAGTTTCACAGTTCAAACTGATCCACTGACGCAGAAAATGTCAACTGTAAGCTGACCTCCTCCGTGGGGTATTCTGACCTTGAGTGTCTGCGCCGAAGTTGGGGTGCCGCGTTTGGGGCGAGTCTGACTGACTGAATTCATGAGCCACATACAAACAAACCGAACAAGTGGATCTCTATCTTCCCCGGCAATGCAGATGCCTCGTCCGTTGCCAGGACTATGACAGCAGCGAGCATGTTCTCACAGACCAAACACGAACATGTGTTGATGACGCAGCGCTCTTTCAAAGCCATGCCAAAATCAATTTCCATTAACGGTCGGTGTGGAATCGTATCCCAGCATCCCATGGAGAGGAGGTTCGTGTATTTTGGAGGGCAAATCCATTCAGCCTCCATTTCTACACCCCCAACGGTAAACACCGCACACAATCCTCGGATGCGGCGGGTTGAAGGTCGGGAGGCTGGCAGCGGGACTAAATGGCGAAAGAAACGCAGCGAGCTACGTTCCGAATTGATCAAATGAGACAAAGATTCCCACCAAAGTAGGTGGGACTCGACAGCGACGTGAGTCACGACAAAGTAAAGAAGACACCAAGCAGTCCACTGAAACTCAACAGCCAACCCTTCTTTTTTAACATCAATTTCACTCCGGGCGCTAACAAGCTCGCTCTGAGATTTCGAGAGGTACGGAATGTGCTCAGAACTTGACCTTTGAAGACTGCAAAGTAAACAGCTAACACTCGTTCCAAAGTTCAATGGAAAAGTTGGACATTGGACAACAGCTCTGGGATCTCAGTGGAAGCCTGAGAGTGGGCGATGGCTCAGTTTCTTTTTTCTACTTTGCTCATCTACATTTTCTCCCCACGGCGAGCTTGGAAGCACGTCGGCTTGTCTCAACTCCGTCTGAGGAGGTCACTTGGCAAGTTGGCTGAGTAAAACGGCAAAGGCATTCGGAGACTGAGAGCGTGAACAACTTGAAAATCAGCAAGCAGCGATGACTGGGCCTCACACCACAATTTTATGACCAATCCCTGTCATGATGTTTGACTTCTAAGGCCAACCAGTCAGAGACTGAGAGCAATTTTTTTTTCACTGTGTTACTGCAAAGAGCCACATCATACACACGGGCACACATTAAACATCACCCCGTCCCTTCTTCTCACACACACAGACACACAAAGAGCGAGAGAGAGAGAGAGAGACCTCTTCTCAGCCAGATTGATTGTAAATGTCACACATCAACATGATAATGACAGAAATGGACTTCTACAGTCATAGGGACCGCAGGCCAGTCATTTTCAACACTGAATATTGCGCTCACTGTCCCACGCACACCAACTCTCAGTTCAACCGAGTCCAAAAACAAAACTATCATGTTTTTCTCTTCCGATGCATGTCGCTTCGCGCCTTCGTGCAGGGACTTCTCTCGAACAAAGCTCTTCCAATCTGGCTTGCATTCCGTTGTTGCCACTCGAAGCGGGCACTGTCTGCATGGGAGCTGCAGCGGTTACTGACCACTTAGGTCAGCTTGACAGATAGTGCGAGTTTTTTTGACCAAAGAGGGACTTTTGACGTGACCGACCACCCGTTAGCCCAATGAAAAGCTGTTCTCGATTGTATTTTCCATGTGACCGTGTACCGTTTTATATGATTTTTTTGTTTTGTTTTTTCTTTCTGTACTTGTTATAAATGGACTTGTGTCTTCAGTAAAGAATTTTTGTATGCTTGACCCGGTTCCAAGAGGGCCTTGGCACTGCCCGCTGCTCGAGTCCAATTAACGCTCCTTGACTTATGAAAGAAAGGAAGGGCCCAGAAAGTACAGCTGCATCGTGTTCCAGCTGCATCATCTTTTTTTTGTTGGTTTGTTTTCTGCTGGCCGTCCTGATTTGTTTCTTATCGGAACATTTCAAAACAAAACGTTCTGTTGACACTCAGTCAGAATTCAGTCAGTCCAAGAATTGTGGCCGTCCCAAGCAGAAGTGCAAAGCTAGGCCATATTTTGAATGCCACGAGACCGCAGGACGCTGGGAAGTTGCCCCCCCCCCCCATGTTATTGGCTGCCATAAGCCTTGTCACAACCCTGACGGGAAACTGTTTTCCAGTGCGGAGAAAGAACGGCACAAGCCATGTCGTTGCAAAGAGCGACGCACGGCGTGGATAACGGTGTTGCAGGGCAGTAGGAAGTCGGGCCGGCTTTCTCAAGAACTGAATGTGGCATTCCAACGTCTCTTTCAGTCATCTGTCTTTCAAGAAAAGCCTGAGTCTCAGAAGAAAGACATTGGAGGCAGTATTCAGCACCGCAATTAAACCAAACCCTAAACTACTATAGCTTAACCCAAACAAATGAAGCAGCGTTCTGAGAAGACAGACGTGACAGTGAGTTGTCATTTTGAATTCTATTCCGAACATCCGTCTTTCAGGAGTCGATTCGGAGCAAAGAACTGAATCCGAGCACTCAAGCCAAAGCTTTTCCCTCAAGGTAAACATGGACTTCCAAGTGGTTCTTTAATATCTTTTCAATCCCATTTTTCAAGAAAAGACTTGACTTTCCCACTAAGGATTATAACTGAGAATATGGGCGTGAGATTGTATATTCCATGTTTTTTTTTTCTCATTTCAAACATCTGTCTTTCGAGGGTTTTCAGAACAAAGAAGCCAGCCTAAGCCTCAACCCAAATCACAGCAGCTTTCCAAGAAGGTGGACTTGGAGTTCCGCTGTTCATTCATTTCCTTTCAAACATCTGTCTTTCCAGAAAAGATTTAGTTTCAGAATAAAGCCGCTCGAATGAAAGAAGCAGTATTTAAAAAGGGAATGGACCCGAACCCACCCATCCATCCATTTTCTGTACCGCTTCTCCTACTGGCGCTTCTCCTCGCTGACTCGGAGTGCTAGGCGGGGTGCACCCTCAAGAGTTCGCCTGCCAGTTGCAGAATTGACCCGAACCCAAATCAGCCAACGTAATCAAATCAGATGGAAGGAAAATATGTAGGGGGGGAGCATCAGCCACATGCACAATTAACCCTTCAACGGCTAACACTACCCCAAAGCCCAAACCTTGAAGCTGTTTGAAACTGCAGATGAACTGATGCTTGCAGAAAATGGTTTCCCCTCATTTCTCCAGTTCGTGCAGGAGGAATTTGCGTCAGATTTGTTTTGGCCGCTCCGTTATCCTTGCTGTGTTTTGACACAGCGGCTCAAGCTGCGCACTGCCCCGATGTTTCTTGAACTTCACACTGTTGTCTTTGTTGGGCTTTCCCACCGTGCCTGTTTTCGAATAAGCCGCTTTGCGCTTGCTGCGCTCGCACAGGTTTTATGATGACATGTTTCAGAGGCAAGCCCCATCCTTCCTTTCTCAGCCAGTGTTGCACACGTCATTTGTTTTCATTTTTTGCTTTTGCTTCCTGCTCCATCTTTTTTTTTTCCAGAGTCTGTTCTTTATCTCTCTTTCGGGGCGTCTTCATCAGATGCCGCTCGGGGTGAGCGCAAAAACACACAGGTTATGCCATGCTTCTTCTGGGAGTGGATGTGGGGGAGGGGGAAAAGAGCATGAGTCATTCTGTTTTCCGTACGGGATGATGTCATCCTCCAATGTTGTTGAAAAGTTACCTGATTTGAGGCATTCATTGGCGGGGAAAATCCAACTGTCGTGGTTGGCTCCCGGAAAGTTTGCTTGTTGGTTGGAAAGGAAGAACGGCAGGCAGAAAAAGGCCGTCCCTTTGGGTTGTCGCATCCGAGCGGGAGGATTTCAAGAGACTGGCGCCGGATTCATGTCCAAGAGTGAGCCCATTCCGGGGTCAAAGGTCATCCGACATACCTGTCGTGCGTATGGGCCACGCGTGAGTTGCTCAACGGCAGCTGTGTTTACGTTCAGAGAGGAAAAACGGGACAAAGTCTTGCCGCCGTGCCCTCCTCGTCACTTTGGCTTTCATCTCACCCCCATGCCAAGTGTTCCAGAACGGCGCTGGCTGAAAAGTTTGAACCCTGCGTTGCGCCTTGAAGGGTTCCACGTTCGGGGTGATGAAAGGGAGCATCGCCCCTACGGTCTCCAGACTCTGCCTCCTTCCCTTTGAAACACCTGCGGGCGGAAGTGGCATCGCTCGCTCAGTTCACGTTCGTTTTCGCCAGATTTGAAGTGGCGCAGCGATGAGCCGATAGGCCGCTAGATAAATAAACAGCGAGGCCGGTCGGAGTAGGAAACGCGCTGTCGGGCGATGGCATCGCTTTATGCTGTCATACTTCCTGCATTGTCTGGAAACGAGCCTTTTTGTGCAATGAGAAGATGCTGGTTTCTTCGGGGAGGGTTGCCGTGCACGTCCTCTCCCTCCCTTTGCCTTCGTTGGCTGCCGCGACGACTCATGAATTCTTTACTTATGTTATTTGAAGAAGGCAGACCGGACACAGAGTCCATTTTTGTCAATGTCCATTGGGCTGTGGAAGAACTGTTCAGCCAGATGGCACATGAACTCATGAAAAGCTCTTTCATATTTCACTGGACAAAATACGTTTGACTCGCCCCATGCGTCTGGTTTATGTAAGATGTTTGACTGTGATAACGTACGTTCCCTATAGCCGTGTTCGGGCTTGTGCACACAAACACCCCCGTCTTCAATATGAAGCGCTTTCAGCGATCCCCCTTCACTATTTCTTAGCAAAACAATCTTCCGGGGGTGAGGGGGAGGAGGAATCCGCGTTGTCGCCTCTACCTGGCGGCTCATCAACGAATCAGTTTGGTTTGCGGGCGGCAGAGGGAAAAGGCCACTCGCTGGATCAGCATGTTCAAGTTCTTTGGAATCAGGGAATCATAACCCTTCCGAAATATCTCGATGAGAAAATATAAGCGAGACCAGCGAGGTCAGCTGCCGGTTTTGCGGTTGGCACGCTTCAATGCGTATTCATTGTGCTCGCGAGAGAAGCTACGAGCAGGAGGACTTTGCGACCCATGCGCAGTCTCTCAAATGGAGCGACCATACTCCACCGCACGGCAGCCAAAGACACGTTTGGGAAAGGTAGACGGCCTGTCGCTAGTATAGCGCCTACTCAAAGCGCTGATGATGCAGCAGCAGGAGTCACTGGGGGGTTCAGTGTGTTGCTCAAGGACACTTGGTCGAGGTCGCAATGGATTGAGCGCCCAAACATTCGACCACGCCCCCCCCCCGCCCCCTCCAAAAGGAAAGGCCGCTCCGCCTGGATGGACAGATGTGTGTACAGATGGTAATGCTCTTTGACTTTGCTTTACAAGCAAGAGAACAATTTCCCCCTTGGAAAACCTTCAAGCGCAGCCATTGAGGGAGGAGTGATGAATGTCCTCATAACCGCGCTGCATTTCAGAGCCCGGCAAAAGGAAGCGCAATCAAACCAAGATGGCTGAAAAAGCCGACATGAAGTGAGAGCGCGGCCATTCGTGGCAGAGCCAAAGAAAGTATCATTAGAAACACTCACCATGCGACGTCAACAACTTGAAAGCACAGGTCGCTGGACTTTATGACGCACCGCGAAGACGGGGTTTGTGAGGGGTCAACGGGAAAGCACGGAGCCTTAAAATCTCTTTCAAACAAGATGAATTGGGAAAGGGGGAAAAAAACCCCCAGAAGCAATTAGCCTCTTTGGGCTCTTCCAGTTCATGGTTTTGTGTTTCCAGTTTTCTCCTGGTTTCATTGGCAGGGTGTGGATTAGCGGTTAGCATGTTTGCCTCCGATTCAAATCTGGTCTCCGCTCTTCCTGTGTGGAGCTTGCATGTTCTCCGTGTTCTCCAGGTACTCTTGCGTTGAAAAACGTGCTTTCCATTGCGGTGCTTGCAAGGCCCCAGCTCACCCGCGACCAATCACGTGGTAGGCAACTTCGCCACCCTTTTTGTGTGTGTGGCTCGGCGTGTCAACTAGCAGGATCGGAGAGACGAGTGGCGCTGTGGTGGCGTGCAAACAATCTTGAAGTGAAGTAGGGACTCCACCCGGTCGCCCGATCAATGCACTCCATCACAAATTTGTGCATCCATTTCTTTCCCCCCTCGTCTTTCCAACAAGTGGTTTCACGGTTGCGACTTGATCCCTACTTTCTAGCGATCATTTGTCACCCGGTGCCCTGCTTCCCATTAGATTGTGTTCCTCGACCTGGAACAGGTTTCGCTGGACTGCTGCTACCACCGCCAGTGGCTTTGGACCAATCAAATCCTCACGTTTTCTGCCAAGCTGTCTTCATCTCCACAATTGGGCCTTCCACAGCCACCCGGCGTTTGAACGGAAATGGGTGGAGAGATGTGGACTGGATACACTTTTTTATTTATTTATTTATTTATTTATTTTTTGTGGTGTGCGTGGCATGAAATTTTTCTCATGTAAATACAGTCTGCACATGGGCTGAATAAAGTTGCCGGTAAAAACGTTTTCCACATGACGTTTGTCAAAGGACACTTAGGCAGGTCAAAAATCAACCTGAAATGAAGCGGCTGACTGAATTCTGGATCTTGACGTCACGGCAGCCGACACTTTTCTTTCCTACTTGTGTTTCCTCCTCTCGCTTTGCCGCACGGGCGGCCGAGGCCAAAGCGGCCCATCCCCGCAGCTCCTGCGCCAAAATGCCTTTTGCTTTTGCAGCTGTTGCTAATCATGCAGGTGTCATGTTGGGTTACAAGCACAGCTGTTGGGAAGGCCTGTGCGTGTCCTGCTGTGGAAAGGAAGATGGACTCGGCAAAAGGAAAATGTGATAATCACGCCGTTATTCCCCCCCCCCCCCCCCCAGCGCTCCAAAACGAACATACGGAACATACGGCCAAGACTTCCCTCGGATGTGCTTTCAGCCCCCACCACCAATTCTTCACTCACTCATCGTCACTTATATCATTTATCTGAGTGACCGTAATGTACAAGCCCGCCAAACTCTCGACTCGCGCCACATCGCTGGATCTTATTAGGCTTGAGTGTCGTCAGAACCGAGTCGATCCTCCGCCGGCCTATAATTTGTCCCGGCATTTTTTTTAAGGACACTATGCCGTAGTAGTTCCCACCCTTCTGAAAAGAAGGCAGCAAGTTTTGCTTCGGAATGCCTTGCTGGGCTTAGGCGTCGTCATTCTACTCTGCGGAGCTTCAAGATACGCCGTGCCGCATGTCGCCGGGCAGCCCCGGAAAAGCGAGCCCCCGCAAGAAATGAAGCAGAAACCATCCTGGAAAAAGATGGAGGAGTCCGGCCGGCTTCATGTTCTGGGGCCGCATTGCCCCATCAGGAACAATTGTCTGGAACAGCAATTGTCAAACACAAAACGGTTTGGATATTTCTCGGTGGTCGTCCGGCCACGATGCTGCGTCTGACAGTCGGGCAGCGCTGCAAGCCAAGAGATTTGACGTTTGCCTTGAAAACGAACGAATGCGCCCGCCCCGTCCTCCGAGCGTTCGGCTCCTATTACTGCCCTGAAATATTGACATTGTGAGTCCATGAAGCTCTTGAAATAGCGCAGTCGCACCTCATTTCTTCAAGTGCGGGTGGACCCGGTTGGAATTACTATCACGTCTGACGTGTTTTGAATCATCAGAAGCAAACTCGCGTCCCATTGGATGCAGCTGACTGAGCAAGAGCAAGAAGGGGCAACTCTGACTTGCCGCCGCACCCTTTGGGCCCATGTTGACAGTGTCTGTCTGCACTTTGGGTGTGCCTTTCTTATTCTTGCCTATTGATCAGTTGTGTTTTTCCCAGACCCATTCGCGGTGGAATTAGAAGCAGCTGCTCAAGTTAAGTCCTCTGTCGGATGTGCTTACAGGATATATTCCGGGAGGTGTCCGTGTTTAGTTACCCGGCAAGTCCAAGAGCCCATCATCTTGTCCAATGGCAGTGAATTTTCTTGACTTGATGATTCATTTTATGGCCCAGGTCATCTTCGGGTTCATAAATCACCCCTTTTCCAGGAAAAGAAGAACAACTCGCTCCTTTTACCGCTGGGTTGTGTACTGGCCTTTCTCCTGGTATCTTGTCTAAACCCTTGACGCCGCCTCGGGGGGCAACGGGCGCCGGAAATATCAGGATCCATGCTGGCGGGATGGCCTAATATTGCAAAACCGGAGCCCAACTTATGCAGGACAACAATCTCCTCCAAGCGCCTGTAAAGTGAAAATAAATGTCTTCTGGATTTGACACGCCACAGAGAAGAGGGTTGTTATCCACCTGTCCAAATCTGAAAAAGAAATCTTGGCCCGGCACATTCAATTGAGGCTTAAACATCATCGGGGGAAAAAAAAAGAAACATTGCTCTCTAAACATTCTTGGCCGCGGTCCACTGAAGGCCACGCCCGCACAACGGCCAACTGTCAATCAAATCTGCCCATTCTACAACGTGGAAAACTGGAGTCTCTTCCTTCCGTCTTCCATCTCATATGCATCTCTCCATCTTCCACCGGGTTGGTGCTCGAAGGCAGCTTCACCGGTACGGAGCCACGCGCCGACTGTCAATTCTTTCAAATTGCTTTGATCTGGCACTTTGGGCCATGTTCAGGGTCTGTTTTTGACTTTCGCAATACTCCGGATTGCTCTCGTTGCAGCTCTTTCACGATGGCTTTTTTATGGCATTAATCATTCATATAACAGTCACGGGTAGTGTCGTGGTAAACTCGCTGGCTTTGGGTGCAGGCAGCCTGGGATCGAACCCCGTTCAGTGACGTGTGAAAATAAAAAGAAAGACTCCAAACACGTCATCATTCATATATCATCAGACTTGACTGCAGGTGTCTTGTGAACATGCCAATTTTTGCCAGTGACCCCCAAGGATGCGTGGATGAGTGTCATTTTCAACCCCTCACTCGGACACGGTGCCTTGTATTTTCCCTCGTTGAACTTGATCACTGAGCTGCCGAACTATACCCGGAGCACGTCACACTTGATTTGCGGGCAGGATTTGTATACACGTGATTTAAAGCATCCCCCCCCCCCCCCCCAAGTCTCTTCATCTCGTATGACTTCAACTTGAAGATTTCGGACTTTAGTGCCCGGAAAGTGAGCCGTTTCCTTCCTCCGGATGTGCTGAACTTTGATTGTAGAGGAAACAAGGGATGATCATCGGCGTAGGTGTGGAGGAGAGCGTCACTGTATCATCAGAGTCAACAGAATGATACCGTTTTGGGTTTTTTTTGGTTTGTTTGTTTTTGCTGTGTTGATGGTTCAGTGGTTTTGATCGCATGTCCATTCTTGCGGTGATTATTTCGTGATTGCCTTAAGTTGCCCTTGCCCTGCTGACTCACTCCGCTAAATCCTGTTTCACATGTTTGATTGTTTTCGAGGGTTGCGTTCAGAGTCTGACGTACCTTTTGTCGCCAAGGGACTCGGCGTGAGCAACGCGCCGGCTTCACGATGACAAAAACTGGCACGGCCGCCGGCTTTGTCCAGATGTGGGGGGAAATTTACATTTGAGAACTTGAGCGCAAACGTCTCGCTGCCAAGGCGCAATTAAGAGACCTGCTTTTTTCCGGACGGAGAAAAAAAAACATTTTGTTTGACTTCGCGAGGTGAGCTTCGACCCTGTTTGAATATGTTGATGAATGATTCAAACGAGCCGTGTTGCTTTCAAGGGAGGACACGTGGTCTCGATTGACTGGTGTGTTTTGAGAAGGTGAGGCTCAAGAAAAGTCCTCGGTCCAAAATGCCGAGTGTTCCCTCGATTGACAATCTGGCTTCAAGGGGCGGGAGCCTTTTCATTCTTTTTCTGTGCGATACTGCCGCCGGCATGCCAGCTTTTCAGACTGCCGTTACAAAAGCAGGGAACGCCTTCAAAGAAATGCCAGAAAGCTTTTCGTTCCCACCCCAAACAAGCGCATGATACGGTTGAGCGTGTCAACATCGAGGTGATCAATTCTTTCCTGGACGGCGTACATGTGCCCGCGCACCCTATGAAGGGTGGACTCGGATCAATGACGCTGACTGTTGGATTGGGGGGTGGGGGGTAACATGATCGGGAGGCTCTTTGAAAAGATTGGCCAAAGCCCTTCTTGATTGACTGCGCTCAAACGTCAGGAGAAAACGTTTGGGATGGGGACAGTCAAAACATCTCCCCGTGATTATAGGAGAACGAGAGAGAGAGACGGCAAAATAAGGAGAGCGCCTGCCTATACGGTGCAGAAGAGCATGAGTCATGGATGGCTTGCCCTAGAAAGAAAACCACTTCAACACAAAAGTCATGTCTTGAGGGACTTGGATTCCATTCTGGACCTTTGCTTTTAGTGATTATTCGAAGCCAGGGTAGCCTGACCACAGGCCAGATTGCCCAACGCAGGTTCATGTCATTTTTGTGCTTCGCCGCCACATATTGAGCACTTGCCTTATGTTAAGTAAGCCTCAGCATGCTGTGCTGTGTCTTGCTATCTATTCATATATATACTGTATATATATATATATGTGTGTGTGTGTGTGTGTGTGTGTCTTGGTGCATATCTATGCAATAACTGCAAACACGTATGTATTTTTTGGAGTAACAGCTCACATGTGGCATTTTGACCGGTTGTCATGTCTGCGCTCTCCCAAGGCCATTCCCTTGTGATCTGAATTTGAAATCTCAGCCAAAGTATTTGCCAACGTATGCAAACTAGTTTTACAACTCCTGCGCATGACAGATTTTTTTTTCCAGGCTCGCTGCAATGGACCTCAGTGGAGCACAAACCTCCACCAAGGTCGAACACCTGCGTTTGGTCCAAGGTGTCCTTTGCGACCGCGTGCTTTTATCCTCGCTCGTGCGCGGAAGCACCCACCGACTCTTGCTCCTCTCCACCCCCCTTCGCACTCAAATGAACCTTTTGTTTCCCATCGAGTCCGTGGGAGCAACGCAAAGGGCAGAGCGGGTGTCATTTTCCGCCAGCTCTCACGTTGCAATTTGCTTCCGCTCGTTCCTCTTTAAAAGGTGAGGTGTGGTCCGCTGCGTTTTCTTGTTTCATTGTTTTCGCATTTGCGTGTCCATCCGTCAAGTGTGAAATAACACCACCCCGCGCATCTTTTTGCAAGCTGCCCTTTTGTTTTGGGGGATCGCATGAGGCGCTCTTGGGGAAACGTCGACGTAAGCTGTGGCGTTTGGACGCTTGACGATGACGTCATGACGTCACGCCCACTCGGCTCGTCGCCGATGGACGTTCTTCCTCAGAACTTGTTCAGCGCCATCTAAGCCTGCCTTTGTTTTGGGGGCAAATAAGGTATCAGAGGGCCGCAATGTCTGTGAACCCAAAGAAATGCACGATTGCCTCACATCATGCATACACAACAAATTGATGACTAACTGTTTTTTAAATCACAGGCCAGTTAAAACTTTTTTTTTTTTTTTTAATGGGGCATCGGTAAAACACTTGAAAGGCTCAAAACGCTCGCAATATCTCAACATTTTTGAAAGTAAAGGCAGATGGAATGGTGGTATTTCCGCAAGAAACGTGAAGTCGATGCCCCTACGCTTCGGGCAGCCACATCAAATGATGTCCTTGGCATATTTTGAGAGATTTTGCTGATTTCTATTGGGGAAAATTGGGGAGAGATTTCAGTCGTCTCCCAAGTCTGCTACGCCTCCTACGCTGAAGCGCCAGCATGCAAAAAGAAGGCAATGGAACGGTCGAGCATCCGTCATTCCTGCTGGATGTTGCGTCTGTTTGAACGAGTCGAAAGATTTGGGAAAACATCGTGAGCCGTGTAACATCCAGTTGGATCGACGTATGCATGTCTGTCGTTTGTCTCCGCCGACGACAGGACCTCGCCAATGACATTCTTGCATGTCAGGTCCACCCACACACGTATAAAAATCACCCGAAAAATCGACAAGACAAATAATCCGTGTCGGGCTACGGTAACAGCGACGAGCTGAATGACTGTTTCAAAAGTATTTTCGAGGTTCTCTTCTTCCGTCCTTTGAATTCGATCACCAGAAAGGCCATCTTTCACCCTTCATTTGTTTTCACCCCCCGGCGGCCCCCTCGGCATTCCCACCTCACTTTCCCTTTCTCGGTTCCAATTCATGAAACATTGTTGGCATGGCCACAACTGTCTTTTCCGTGGCTGCACCGTGAATCGCAGCAGTCCTTCTTTCTCCCCGCCGGCGGCAGCATGCGGACAAGCATCTGGACGAGCCCCGCCGTCTCCGCTCCCAAAGTCATGACACCGGCTTGACAGTTATCTTGGAAGGAGGGGCGGTCGCGGCAAGTGCCGCACAGACCGCGGCAGCCCGTGAAAGGGCAGAGGGCACGCCGCATTCGAACGCCCACGCAGAATTGGACGGAACGGGCCCTCGTCAAAGCCATTCGTCATTTGGACAAACCCAGCCCGGCCGACGAGGGGCCGGCTCAATCCGAGTTGACTCGCAAATTGGATTTACGACGCTACAGAACCAAACGAAGCCCACCGCTGGCTTGTAAATACAAAAACAATCACTGTATGAAACCATCACATCAGTTATTAATCGTTGCTAAGCGGAGCCACATTGTCATAAAACATGACGAACCAAAGTCGGCTGAACTCCGGCGACTCCCAACTAATTTCACCAAATTTATTGACTGCCCTGGACGTTTCTATTCATCCACTGGAAATCTAACCGGCAAGGACTCCCACATACAGTACATCCGTAAGTGGGAAGTACTTGCGTCATCGAAAGAGACGCAAGGAGAATGACGACTTACCATACGTAGGCTCAAAGTGTCGATTTGTGTACAGCATGAGGCCACATTCAATCAAAGCACCACTTTCAAAATAAAACAACCACATATTTTTGTTTTTTTTCTCACAGTGCAGAGGTGCGCGGTTCGATTCGGGCTCCGGCCTTCCTGTGTGGACTTTCCACGTTCTCCCCGTGCCTGCGTGGCTTTTCTCCGGAACCCAAACGTGCTTGCCACTCGTCCACCAGGATTTTTATTCCTAGTTTATGAAGTCGTAGACGAGAAAAAGAATTTAAAGTGAGCTCAGATGTGAAGAAGCAAATGTTGCAGAAAATGGCTCTCTTTTACTATTTCCTGTCAGCACATGGGCAGCCGAATTCCGGCCCCAGATGGAGGGTCCTCAGAGGCTCCTTGTAACTACGACAAAGGAAAGTTCCAATCATCGAGCCGACAAGTCACAATGGAAGGAACTCATTTGTTGTGTCCGATGGAAAAGTTTTCTTTCATTTGTACGTTTGTGGGCTCGGTTCATTTTTAAAAGTTGGGTCTCACCTGCGTAACGCGAGACGTCGACGCGGGTTCCAGGGTTGCTCGATTTCAAATCGATCCGAGTGCGGCTCCGCGACCGAATTTTTCCACACTTTGTTTGAGGCTCGTAATTGTGTCATCGCTCGGTAAAACGGGAATTGATGAGGCTCGCCTCTGTATTTTGAGGCAAATTCCAGCCTGGACTTCCTGTTCATCCACATGTGGGTGCTTTGCAGATGTGCATATGAACCGCTTGGGTTCGGTGTCTCGAACAAGGTGAACAACCGCTGATCTAATGGCTGATGTGTGAGCAAACGCGCAGATGTGCAGTATGTGTGTCATCTGTCGCCAGAGCGGTCCAGTTGTGATTCTTCAGTGCTCTGAGAATGACACGACCCGGATGAATGAGAACATTGGCAAAGCGGCAGGTGCGTTAAGTGCTAGAGGGTCTTTGCTCTGACGAAAGGATCGGTTGCTTGAACAACGGTGAGGCCATCGCGTACTGCTTCGAGGCAGTGACACAGAAGAAATGACAGGAGGAAAAGCTGGAGGAAATGATTTTGAGGTTCTCGAAAGGAGCGGCCAGGTTGGATAAGATTAGGAATGAGGGACAGCCAAGGTCTGATGTTTTGGAAACAAAGAGCAGAAACCCGAGAGATATACGGAATATATTGGCAGAAGGAGGATCAGGAGGGATCTGCCAAACAAGAGAACTCGAGGAAGATTGACAGATTTAGTGAGGGACGAGATGAGGGCAAATCAGGTTTAAGGTTTCCTTTTTTTCCAGACAAGTCGGGGGGTGGGGGGATAAGGGGGGTTGGCGGGGGGTGAAGAGGAAAACTCTTTCCTGGCTGACAATTTCAGCTGTCACTTCAGCCGTCATTTGACGGACAGCTCCGATGAAGGCTGAATCGACAGCCGAAACTGTCAGCCAGGTAAGAGTTCTTCTTTTCATTAAAAAAAAAAAAGAGAAAGCTTGAACCTGATTTAACAAGAAGTAGCCAAGATGAACATCATGGAGCTGACAGATGAGGGCAGTTGATGTGGTAGAGCACTGGCTGAGATGGAGAAGAAGAAGAAGAAAAAGAAGGAGAAGAAGAAAAAGAAGAAGGAGAAGAAGAAGAAGAAGAGGTGCGTCATGAGGTATTTGGAATGTGAAACTGGTACCTTGGCTCACTCAAGTTTCGTTTCAGATGCTCTGTAGGAAACAGTGTAGAAAAGAGGACCTTGATGGCATGGCTTCTTGAGCGGCTTGAGATCTGTACGGGAAATTCTTGATCACGCTCTGAAGCATCCGCCGAATCGAGTTCCAGTCAAAGCCTCCGGATCGGCTTTGCGCGAATGTCTTGGTGTTTGCTTTTTCCACTGGTGACGGAAGCAGGCCTTTTGCTGCAGTGTTTGTCAAGAACAAGTTCAGGAAACTTGCCAACTATGGGTTGAATTATGGTGATGGCCACAAAGCTTCTCAGTGGTGCTGAACTGCAGCCCCCCGGGAGACACAAAGCTCTCGCCAGACGTCAATTTTGTAGCGCTTCTCCCTTGTCAAATTGGCAAGCCATAAAACGCCGACGGCCTCACGTGTACCTGAATGATACGGAAGCAAAACAGAAATGAGGAAGTGGACCAAAGCAGCTGAATGACAAGCCCTTCCGGTGATCCGACAAAAGTTGGTCGCACCCTGCGCGCTTGACTAAAAACAATCACCGAAATCAGCAGTACAGTACGGGCCAACCGTTCGACCCAACCGATCCATCTGTCTTGTCTTAGCCTCTCTTCTTGTTGCTTTCTTTCATGGCGGCCAGGCAATGGGCAAGGGAGAGAGAACCAAAACATGCTTTTGACTCCAGACTCCAAGTCATCCCATCTAGGGCAGTGGAGTAAAAACTGGAAGGCAGTGAAGTTCTGTGGGTTGGCAGCCACCGTATGTCGCCGAGATTTTCTTAATGCCAGAGAACAGCCAACTGGACGCCATCCTACGGTCGGCCAGCTTTTCCCTGATCCCGTGCACGTGGCGTATCTTGCAGAGATGTGCGGAGAGGGCGCGCGCGTGGATTTTGCCCAGCCGGCTCGGGTACCCATGTTTGGGTTTGTTTGAATCTGAGTGCGCCGCTCCCCAGACGAGCTCGCCAGTGGCTGTGGACAACTCCTGGCTTGGGTTTGACCGGCCTAAAAAGAGATTTTCTCCAACTCCAAAACGGGTTCGGCAAGTCACAGTGGGGTTTTCTTTGGTCTTACCGGATTTATTTGGTGGCCTGGCCGAGCCATGAAAGCTGTGCGTTTGTTGTTTTGTGTCACTGCATGACTCGGTCGCAAACCGTCTCCTGGCATCAAGCAAGCATGGTAACCACTCACCCTAACCCCCAACCTTTAACCCTACCCACTAAACCCCTAACCCAATCCTAACCCCCAACTCCCAAGCCTAAAACTAACCCCTAACCCTAAACCTCAACCACAGTTCCACGGTATTTCATAGAAGATTTGTCGTCATTTTCATTCATCAGCCGACAGCTCCACTGGCTTCCTGTCAAACTTAGAATCAACTTCAAATTACTTCTCTATACATTCAAAGCCATCCATAACCTTGCCCCCCCCCCCTATCTGTCAGATCTTCTTCAAATCTCCATTCCCTCTCGCTCACTCAGGTCCTCATCCTCCCTCCACCTTTTTCTACCCTCTGCCCGTCTCAGTACAATGGGGTGCAGAGCCTTCAGTCGCTCTGCCCCCAAACTCTGGAACTCACTTCCTCCCAACATTCGTAATATTGACTCTTTCCATATTCAAAACCCACCTATTCAGACTTGCCTACCCGCCTTAAATCTTTCTTTCTTTATTTATTTTATCTGTGTTTTACTATTGCTCTTGGTTGTACAGTGTCCTTGAGTGTTATGAAAGGCGCTTGCAAATGTGATGTATTATTATTCATTTTGTATGTGTGTGTGCGTGTGTGTGATCAAGTTGCAGTTTGTGCACCAAATTTTCCCTTTGTTTTCCCAGCCGCATGTGCACTTCTTTGAGCCTACCGAGCGCGACTTGACTTGTGAGCACAAAGCAAAGAATGCGCCATTCCTAGAACGTCACCAAGGGATCACAATTCACAGAAAAAGCTCGGCGGAGTGTTGCTTGTCATAAATCACGCGGCTGTTTGCCGACACCCCCACCGCCCCCGCCTCAACCGGGCGTCATGACCACGTTGGAGCATGGCGTCATTTTCAGCTTTCATCTAGCATGAGTTCATTCTTCATTGACGCCGTCCAAACATGGTGGTAAAAATGCACACAAACAAACACACACACAAAAAGCAAACGTGGTCTTGGCAAGCATGCGGAGTTCATTTCAGAGTGTTTTTAATGTGTTTGTAAATCTGTCAGTGGCGTGCACCACGTGTGCGAGAGCAATCGTTAGCATTCTACCTGAATGCAAAACGACTTTCCAAACTTGCATGTAGGTTCTCGCAAACGGGACCTTCTTTGGCACCGACATCCAATCACGTAACGTTCGTTGCATGAATTAGCCTTATGGTCAAAGTCGGGCTCGGATGTTCAGCAAGTTGAGCGTCGTCACGTTTTATTGATTGAAATGAGCTACTTTTCTTACGGAAGGCATTTTCGGAACATATGTGCAAATACTTTCAAACGTACATCTGAACGTAAAATGTTGATTCCGCACTGACAGTTCCGCGTTCTAATATGAGAAGTTGGAACAGTTTCTTGATGTATGTACGTATATATGTGCCTAGTTCTTTCTTTCTTTATTCATTGTGACAAATGAGCTGTCCCAGCGGTCTCAAGTTTGCAAAGCGACTGTCCTATTTGGCCCTCGCGCGCCAAGGCGAAGCGGCTAATGCAAATGGTCGTTGAACATCCGTGCCAATTTGTCCCAAAATGTTTTTGCCAGTCATTGGCCGCGCCCCGCTTGAGTAATAATATGTTCAATCTCCGTTTGTTTTTTTCCAAATGACCCATCCGAACCGTCCTTTTTCCAAGAGCAAATACGGCGCGTGCGGCCAAACGCAAAGCGGGCTCATCTGTCTGCTTCTGCTTGTCTCTCTGGTTGCTCAAACACGAGTCTCCACACACCTCTCAAGTGTTTACATGCGCACCCCCACCCCGCCCATTTTTTTGCTATATCCCATGTTCCCATGAAAGCGCCACGATGCTTCCCAATTTGTTTTGCGGCTCCTGTCAAGCTAATGAGGCGGCCGGGCGGGCGGGCGGGCGGGGGAGGGAGGGAGGGAGGGAGGGAGGCCGAGGTCAGCCAAGAGCCAGCGTGCTCGCTCAGCGCTGGCCTGTTGTGCTCGGGAGGCGGCGACCCGCTCTGCGACTGCAACTGTGGTCACGGCACAGGCCCCAGGAAGTGCTTGGCACACACTGTCTCCCATCTGACACGCACATGCACACGCACGCACACACACACACACACACACACGGATTGAAATCCAAAGCTTTTCGGGCTTCAATTCCAGCAGGGGGGATATTTTCGACATGTGTTCATGCGGTTTGCTTTGTCATGTTACTTAGTGGTCAAAAGCAGCCCTACCAAAGGGAGGGGGTCCAAAACCGAATTTCAATGCACAATTAATCACATTTAAATTGGGATCGCAACTTTGGCTGCAACGATGAATTAAATTGAACCGGATTGTCGGCGACCCGTCCAATTCAAACGTGCATTTTCTCCTGCAGTAGTCCGCCAACCACAAGGGAGCGAAAGCATAGCCGAGCACCCCCCCCCCCCACTCCCTTCCCCGGTTGTGTCCTGTTACCAGCTCAGGAGTTGCAAAACGTGTGTTGGACTTAAGCCGCTCTTTTGCACCCACTCTCCAGAAGATTCTATTTCCCTAAATTTGTGATGACCGTCATTTATTTGGCTGTTTTTTTTCACCAAACACAGGACCAGAAATTCCACCTGCCCCGACACTCAACACCAATCTGCAGCTTTGCAGGCCGCGGCTGAAAACGAGTCAGCACACCTGCTGCTGGAGGCAGCAGCTGCGGCCCCGTGACACACAAAGTCCACAGAAATGGCCTGAGGTTCAAAGGTCGTCACCTCTGCGCCGCTCTGTCTTCTCAGCAGCACGGCCCATCCCGTCGCTTTTCATCCCCCCTCAGGGTAGTGTGACAGCACTCGTGTCACAAGTCTGCACGTCAAGCCGCTCACGTCCACACAGCTGGGGGGTGATTTAAAAGCAGGGGGTCAAGGTCAGGCAGCAGGTGGGTTTTTCGGTGACCGTTGCCTGCCGATTTGCCGTTGTTGTTTTTTTGCTGCCTCAGACCTTGGGAACTCAAAAGTGGAGCTACAACGCGTCCGTCAGCTCAATTTTCCATTTCGGATGCGTCGGTGGTTTGACGTTTTATTTCTGTGCTGTTTCCAATGTGTGAAGTTGGATGGATAGCGCAAACACATTGTGTCAAATCGTGCGCACGAGTGGAATTTTCTTCCTTTTGGTATTTTTGTACATAAGGGCGACTGCACCGTTGTGGGAGTGAACAGAGTCGGCTCGTTTCCCGGCCAATGGAAGTGGCTTCTCACGTTCCCTTTAAATTCGGCACAGTTGACATCGCGGAAGATCAAAGCAGACAAACCACGTTCATGAGGAGCTGCAAACAGACCTCAACGGGTGGATGATCACAAATGAAGTCATTGTTTGTGTCCGTCTGTGACACGGCCCCTGCATCGCTGTGTGGTGGCACTTGAGGGGTGCTCCAGAAGCACAATCAAGATGATGATCAAAACAATGCGTTCATTCAATGAGCTTATTTCGACAAGGACTCAGACGTTTTGATGTCCTCTCATGTCATATTTCTGAATGAGATACGATGACGTCCACCGCTCGTATCAAGCGGAGCACAGAATTTGTTTGCCTGCGGCTGGATCAAATTCTCCAAAGTCACATGACGCCGCCTGCGCCGCAACATGGTCTCACTTTTGGCTGGTCGAGTCTACTTTGAGTCAGCAAATTGCCAGGTGGGCAGGGAGAGTCGAACAGAAAATGTGCTTGGTCGTCCCCCCCCCCCCCGTCAGAAAATGAAGAAATGTCCGTTTTGAAGGCAGCGCACGTGCGCTCGTGTAGGAAAACCGAGACCCACAGGTCGAGTTCCACTGGGACTTCCTGTTTGTTGGAGTCCGACTTTTGGTGTGTCTTTTGGGGCAAGTTCCTGGTCTCCGACATTGGATGAACAGTTCTGACCTTCACACTTGACTCTCTCACCAACTGTTTTTGGGATTGGGCGTTGGACGGGAAGTTGCGACATCTCCTCGTTTGACTGTGTCATCGATCAACACCGACTGGACGCTTGTGCCATGCTCTTGCGACAACTACTGCCAGCACCAAAAGAAACAGATGGATTATGATACTGCGCTGACAAAGGCTGATCAGCCCTTCACTATGCCCCACCCCCGCCCCTGATTTAACGCTGCACTTTTTCTTTTGCAGGTGTGAGGGGGCTGCTGAGTTAGCCAAACAGGATGACTTTTTGGTGGCCTGCTCAAGAATGTCAACGGAACCCTTGCGACGGGGCTTCTTGACCTGCAATCAAAGCCCCCTGACTTTGGGGGGGTCCGATTGAGCACATGTTACTCATCCACCTGCACGCTGACAGGCAGACGGGCCGTGTCACTACAATCCCAAACAGCCCTGTGCCCTTGCATGACCTTCGCCAACCCCCCCAACCCACTCCGGATGACCCCCGGAGACCCTCGCAGCCATCTGTTACAGGGGCTTTGGGATGTGTTGATTAGCTGGGGGATGGGGGCGGTGGTGAAGAGATGTGGTCGGGGGGCCGGCAGATTGCTAATAGGCACTGAGGAGCTTTTGATAGAATTTGCTGGAGAGAGATGCGCAAAGCAGTGCTGACTATTGGTTCAGCCTGCCGGCGAGTTTGCCGATCTGCATTTGGCACACGGTCTCTGGACTCCGCTGATCGCCTATTATGCTTTGCATGCCGTTTTCCCCGTGGACCTGCGATGCATCTTTTGGCTTGAAGCGGCCTTTTGGGGCAATTCCAGGCCTTACACGCGTTAGCCATTGTGAGAATGCGCCACACCCATCTGGTAATAAGGAAGCGAAAGTAGGAAGGAAGCCAAAGGATGGACGAGAGCTTAGGTGGTAGGTCACTAAGAGAAAGAACGCAGGAAGGGAGGTCAAGGAGGAAGGCAAGGTAGGTAAAGTTGCATGCCAAGGTAAGTAGGGAGCCCCGAGAGAAAAGGTACCTAGGTAGTGGAAATTGAAAGAAAATCAGCCCTTGACACCAAACCAAGGAGTTCCAAGACCCCATGCCCAGAATACAACAGGAAGTCGGCCAATTGGGTTCGAATTAGTCATTTTGGGCCAATTCCAGGCAACGTTCTTGGCCCATCTCCTTTGATGGACTTTGCCCGAATGTGCCCCGATCTGGATCAGGCAACCAGATGAGGTGTCATGGGTGTCAAAATGTGATCCTTATTTTCAGGGTTTGCATGTAAAAGCGAGCAACTTGGTCGGGGCTCGCAGCTTTCACGATCTTTGCGTCGGTTGATCGGGTTGATGGCACGGCATCCATTTCCACTCCCAGGCGCCACCGTGACATGAACAATGAGTCACAAAGTCACACGACATGCCATCGATCAGAGCGAATCCCCCCCCCCCCATCCCCCTCAAATAAATAAATAAACAAATAAACATCCTCAAAATAGCACGGGCATATGCGCATCAGACTAGGTTTTGTATGCACGTGTATTGACTTGGCTTTTGGGAAAACACTTTGGGGGTTGCCAATGAATGAATGACATCTCTGTGAGTGCATTCAAGCCACTTGAGTGGTGTTGATTTTAGCCAGAAGCAGAGGCAAGACACCCACCTGACATGTCTTGGCACAAAACCAACCGCTGAACATTTGTAGCCTTTTCAATTGCACATTCCCGCAAAGCAGCGGTAACAGACAGGGCCGTGTTGTTCCGCCATATGTGTTCTGTTGGTAAGAAGAAAAAAAAAAAATCACGATTATCGACGCTAACATGAGCATGCCAGTGGCCTTTTCTGTTCATGTTAGCAGAGAGCTAACAGGCCAGTCTCAGTGTAGCGGCAGTTAGCTTGTTTTAAATACAGCTTCTGAAGACAGACATGCATGCATTATAGCGTTAGGTTACAGCACCGGTTGGTTGCACGTCACGTGTTTTGCCCGGCAAAGCGACTGACGCCAGGAAGTGCGGCGAGACAAATGACGACCCAGTCATGTCTTTACTTTTCATCGGCTCAGAGTTTACGTCGTGAGATTTATTGGGCCTGATGGTTTGCTTGACTGCACGCCGCATTAAGATCGGTCAAATGAATTGATATTCCAAATGAAATGGCATTTGCCCCATCTTGTGGTATTTTAAGGTATTACAGAGAGGACGCTATCCGTAAAACAGAAATCAGAGGCACACGCAGATTAAAGGGATTACCCCCTTGTCACGCACCCTTGCCACCCCAAAATAGACCATCTAATCCCCCCCCCCCCCCCCCCCCCCCCCGTTTCCCAGCACAGTCCCCTGTGGAGAACGCGGTTTCAAATCACAACTCGATTCGGTCCTGTGAGAGGCGAGGGCCTGAAAACTGCGCGTCTCATTTATCTAAAGCTTCAACTATGATATTGAGTCACTTTTTTTTCTGTGGCGTGAGTTTGTCTCCGCGGCATATCAAGAGTTGAGACATGACTAAGCACGGATGCTTTCGGTGCGTTGAGGAAAGGGAAACACTGACACCGTGTGGTTGAAATGCGGCATGACACGCAGAAGGCGGCGAGCCATCGTGATGGGATTTTCGGCTCTTTTCGGTGATCCGGTTCATTTGGATCGGCTCAGTGAAAAGAGACGGCTCTTTTTGGCTCTCAAACGCAAACGGCTCTTTTAACTTTAGCTTTTCTTTGAAATATTTATGACAAATTTAGCATACATTTTGACAAATGACTTGGTGAACTAAATATTGCACTCTACTGACTGCAAATAAATAGCAACAATTAATAATAATACTGTAAATTAAATTCAGATTGCTTGCCAAACGCCTTTGTGATTTCCCGGACAGTAGAGGGCGATATGAACCAAAGACATCCAGTTCACCAAGAAGAAGTACAAGCACAAAAAAACGGTACTACATCCGGTTCAAAGAGCAAGTTTTTCCGGTGTCCACAAGTCCCATTCTCAGTGAGTAATTTTAACATTTTAAACTGACTTCGCAGTTGATCTCTGAGTGTATAGATGTAGACAATTGGGGAGAGTTATTACGACACGTTGCTCCTTTAATTTTGTTGTTGTGACTCAACGTCGAAAACAACGTCAGCAAGGGGGCAGCGAGCACGCCGCCGACCAAGCGACCTTAGCTGTCAATTAAAAAAGCAATCGCGAACAGCGTTTGACTCGAATACTATTCTGTATGTTTTCCACACCAAAGCTGCTATCAGCAGTGGAAGTGTGATGGCTTCACATCGGATGGGCGGGGGGGGGGGGCAGATTTGTTTCAAAACTATTCCCACAAACGCACCCGTGACTTGGTTCATTTGTTTTTCGAAAGGAGGTTGCTCATTGTAATTTAAGTGTGGGGAGAGAGCCGCGAGTGGATCACTCAAACGGATGCATTGCGAGTGCGGGCACGTTTGGAAATGGACGGGTTGAAAGTCAAAGTCTGCCACTTTACGAATAATGACTCAAATTATGGACGCTACAGATCCATCCGCACCAAATCCAGCAGACACTTAAACAGCTTCTTCCCTCTAGCCAGTAACTCCCCAAACAGTCACTGACGTAGTCACTCTTATTGTACAACAAATACTGCTACTGGTCACTCTAAAACGGTTCAATGATTTTCTGCACCACCTGTACAAACTGTCATAGTATTGTATTCTTCCACCGATCACTTTAGCTCTGCTTGATACTTTGCACATTGTCTCACAGTTGTCACTGGGTGGTACCGCCGCACTACGGTTCACTTGCATTACGAAATGTCCTTCCATACCTATTTGTCATGTCCTTGTTTACGGTGATACGAATGCAGCGTGTTATACCGGAGACAAATTCCTTGTGTGTTCTACATACTTGGCCGATAAAGATGATTCTGATTAAAAAGGAACAACTTTTTCATGGACTACAGTGTGTGACTTTCCACTTTTGTTTTGTTTTTCTGCCTGACCAGATGAGTCAGATGACTGGGCCAAAGGCGCAGCCGCCAGACTGAGAGGACATGCGGAAGGGACGCCGAGCTGAATTTGGACACGCGTGATTACTGAGCTATGCTTGAAGAGTCTGATGTCACGTTGCACCGCAAGGTGGAGGTGAGAGCGCCCGCCTGTCTGTCTCTCACTCAACTTCAACTTCTGCTTCGCGTACTGCACAACAGTGTCAACTCCACATAGACAACACGAGCATCATCAAGCACTTCTGGAATATGTTTTTAAACCTTGAAGGGGACCAAGTTAGTTTAAAAATGTGTCTATGTATGCATATACAGTATATATTATATATACATACACATGACTAACTTGGCCCACTTCAGTGTCATTTAAAAACTTGTGATCATGTTGTTGCGGAGTACACGGCACTTAGTTTTTGTCCCAATGAGAGAAGTCGGACGTGCTCATGTCCACGTCGGTGTGTCATGAGATCGCAGTGACATCAAGCACATGCTGCTCCCATCTCGGGCCTGTCGTCGGTGTTTGTGTGCGTGCAACTCCAACTGGCCCACACAAAGATTGACCGGTCAAATTCTTTCACGTTGTCGTGTTCGCTTTTCTGTCCAATAAATTGTTCAACTTGAATTCGAGTCTTTGCCCATCATGACCAAATCCATCCTCAACTCACTCGAAGTCTTGAGCTCAGACTTGCGCTTCAGTCACGTCAGACGGTCTTTTCACTATTCCCGTTGGTCTCCTCCACCTGACTCGAAACTCCAGGAACGGAGCTTTTGGGTCACGTGAAACCGACGGCAACAGTCAAAAGACCGTCCGATGTGACCCAAGTGCAAGTCTGAGCTCAAGACTCAAGTGGGGCTTTGAAAAAGTGCTGCAACGCCCGCTCCAAACCACACCCAATTTGACATCCACCAATCGCGGCGAGGCCCCTCATTTGCAGAACCTGAACCTAAATTTGCATAACCACGCCCACTTTCCAAGTTCTAACCAATCAGATTGTTCCACAATTGAATAACCACGCCCCTAAACTGGCCCACCAATCAGAGAATGTCTAATTTGCATAACCACTCCCCCTTCCCGCTAATCACAGCATGTTATTGTCATGCTCCACCCACTTTCACAGCTATCAGCGAATCGTCAGCCATCATTCCAGCCAGGCCACACCCACTTTCCTGAATTTTTCTGCCTGGAAAAAAAAATCCAGAAAAAAGTTTAGAAAAAAACTGAAAATAATTTTGTTTACATTTTTTTTTTTTTAAAGTTAGATTGTGGTGATGTGTTTAAAAATGAAGTTGAGTTGAAGTGTTCTTTGTAATCAAGCTTTATTTCTTTTGCAGAGTAGACAATCACAAAAGCAGAGGAAAAAGTTGCAAGTTGGATGGCGGTCGACTTGTTGCCGGGTGGCGAAGTGGTCGGCTCTTGAGAAGAACGTGGGAAGGGTGTGTCGACCCGAGAGGAAAGGCATCCGTGAGTTACACGTAAGTCAATTTCTTGTGCAGGCAAAGATGTGTTGGGCATGAAACGTACCAGGGAGATAGACTCTGTGTTGGGTCTTTCGAGAGCAGGAAGCCGATCACGTTTACTGCTGCCTGGGGGAGGAAAAAAAAAGTCGTCATGACGGTGCATTGAAGGAGTGTAAATGTCTCCTACTTTTCAGGCCGGCCCAAAGTTTGACTTCAGCACCTTGCCAATAACGGGGAGAAGAGCAAAAAGTGTTGCCTGCGGGTCTGTGCTCGGAGGTGGACTCTGGCGATGAGCGGGTTGCTCCCCCTTGTGACACGGAGGACCCAAAAACAAACTTCCTTCAACTACGAATAATGAAATGAGACTTCTTACCAGGTCGGTTCGCCTGATCACCGCGCGAGGTCTTTTAGCATTCGGCCATTCTGCTGCGAAAACCTTTTATATGTAGTCAAAGGCGGCCGACCGCACCGGGTTTTGAAGGTTACAAAAAAAAAAAAGAACAGAATCGGTGAGACGGTCGGCGTCTCTCGCGGACGATGTGACGGCACTCCAAGCTCACCCGTAACCCATCGACGGCGCCGGTATTTCCTACTGCCTGCCTTCAGAATGCCATCCTGAGAGATCGTGTCGTTTTGTCATTTTGCTTTCTTGGCCAGGGGTGTCAAACTCACTTCACATTGGAGAGTGCTACAATATGTGTAAAGAAAGTATTCACATGTCCTTGACAGCGTCTGCTTTATTGGGTCTGTCTCAGTGACAGACTGAGGCTGCTGTTGTCTTCTTCTCTGAACTGAAAACAATGTTGTCTTTTCCTCTGATCAAAAAAGTGTGTCCCCCAAGTGTATGTTCCATGAATTGCACCTTATTAAAAATATTCATTCCTTGTCTTTTGTGCATTTTTTCACTTTAAATTATCCTGCAGGTCTGATCAAACCTCCTTGCGGGCCTATTCCGGCCGTATGTTATACACCCCGATGAATAGTAAGGCGTTTTTAGGCCGAAAAAAACGACATAGTATAGTAAGGCGTTTTTAGGCCGAAAAAAACGACAAGAGTATGGTAAGGCGTTTTTAAGCCGAAAAAAACGACATAGTATAGTAAGGCGTTTTTAGGCCGAAAAAAACGACATAGTATAGTAAGGCGTTTTTAGGCCGAAAAAAACGACATAGTATAGTAAGGCGTTTTTAGGCCGAAAAAAACTACATAGTATAGTAAGGCGTTTTTAGGCCGAAAAAAACGACAGGCATTTTTAGGCTAAAAAAAACGACATAGTATAGTAAGGCGTTTTTAGCCGGAAAAAACGACATAGTATAGTAAGGCGTTTTTAGGCCGTAAAACGCCATAGTATAGTAAGGCGTTTTTAGGCCGAAAAAAACGACATAGTATATATAGTAAGGCGTTTTGAAGCCAAAAAAAACGACATAGTATAGTAAGGCGTTTTTAGGCCGAAAAAAACGACATAGTATAGTAAGGCGTTTTTAGGCCGGAAAAAACGACATAGTATATATAGTAAGGCGTTTTGAAGCCAAAAAAAACGACATAGTATATAGTAAGGCGTTTTTAGGCCGAAAAAAACGACAGTATGGTAAGGCGTTTTTAAGCCGAAATAAACGACATAGTATAGTAAGGCGTTTTTAAGCCGAAAAAAACGATATAGTATAGTAAGGCGTTTTTAGGCCGAAAAAAACGACATAGTATAGTAAGGCGTTTTTAGGCCGGAAAAAACGACATAGTATATATAGTAAGGCGTTTTGAAGCCAAAAAAAACGACATAGTATAGTAAGGCGTTTTTAGGCCGAAAAAAACGACAGTATAGTAAGGCGTTTTTAAGCCGAAAAAAACGACAGTATGGTAAGGCGTTTTTAAGCCGAAATAAACGACATAGTATAGTAAGGCGTTTTTAAGCCGAAAAAAACGATATAGTATAGTAAGGCGTTTTTAGGCCGAAAAATACGACATAGTATAGTAAGGCGTTTTTAAGCCGAAATAAACGACATAGTATAGTAAGGCGTTTTTTAGCCCGAAAAAAACGACATAGTATAGTAAGGCGTTTTTAGGCCGAAAAAAACGACATAGTATGGTAAGGCGTTTTTAAGCCGAAATAAACGACATAGTATAATAAGGCGTTTTTTAGCCGAAAAAAACGACATAGTATAGTAAGGCGTTTTTAGGCCGAAATAAACGACATAGTATGGTAAGGCGTTTTTAAGCCGAAATAAACGACATAGTATAATAAGGCGTTTTTTAGCCGAAAAAAAACGACATAGTATAGTAAGGCGTATTTAGGCCGAAAAAACGACATAATATAGTAAGGCGTTTTTGAGCCGAAAAAAAGGACATAGTATAGTAAGGCATTTTTAGCCCGAAAAAAAAGACCATGTATAGTAAGGCGTTTTTAGCTCCCAAAAAAAGACATAGTATAGTAAGGCGTTTTTAGCCCGAAAAAAACGACATAGTATAGTAAGGCGTTTTTGAGCCGAAAAAAAGGACATAGTATAGTAAGGCATTTTTAGCCCGAAAAAAAAGACCATGTATAGTAAGGCGTTTTTAGCCTGAAAAAAAGGACATAGTATAGTAAGGCATTTTTAGCCCGAAAAAAAAGACCATGTATAGTAAGGCGTTTTTAGCCTGAAAAAAACGACATAGTATAGTAAGGCGTTATTAGGCCGAAAAAAACGACCATGTATAGTAAGGCGTTTTTAGCTCCAAAAAAAACGACCATGGCGTTTTTAGCTCCAAAAAAAACGACATAGTATAGTAAGGCGTTTTTAGCCGAAAAAAAACAACCATGTTTCGTAAGGCGTTTGAACCCGAAAAGGAAAAAGAGAAGGAACGTGACAGAGCCGGCTCTCGAGGGAGGGTGCCGTTTCTCATTGTTCACTTCAAAGAGCCGGCTCTTTGTACTGGCTCGTTCGCGACCGACACATCACTAGCGAGCTCGCTCCTGAATGCAAATGGCAGAAAGAAAAGCCACATTTCTTGGTTCTTCTCTCTTTCTCGAGGTTCAGACCGTTTCAGTTAAAACACTGCCTGTCGGGTCGACTTGCAAATACAGTCCACAGGCCCTGTTGTTTTTGGAATGATGCCCGTCCGCCACAGGGGGCCAATCTGCCAATTGGACCGGTGCTTGTTCGCGAGCCGAATCGAGCCAAGGACAGCCTTGATTTCAGAAAAAGTTCATGGCACACCACCAAATAGACACACAAAAACTATGTAATTTCTTGCGTATTTTGAAAAAAGCTGCTTTGCGCCGTTTGAAAGCTTTTGCCATCTCGTGGAAGCACATTTAATTCATCCGCCTGTCAATGTACGTCACTGGCATCGATCGATGAACAAAGAAAGACGCGTGACGCGCAGGACAATAAATGACTTTTAAACCGATAAAATTGACATTTCACACGAAGGCAGCGCGGTGGGCGGCAATCACAACGCCAACCGGATGGCTTTGGACGGTAATTATTATTCATATTTTGCATCATCATCATGATCAACATCGGCAAAAGTGGACGCATCATTTTCACTGCGGTTAAGTGCTCGTCTTGGACATGAAGATTACGTTGACATTTCTGAAACAATAACTCAATGATGGACTCATATGAACCATCTCAAATGGGATTATTTGATGCCGGGGGGAACAAGTGTTATCAAAATAAATCAGTGATACGCTCACTTTACACCCTATATCACACACACAGAGATATAGACAGTATATATATCTCATTCTGTTCTTGTATCAGTCATCATTTTACATCAATCGTGTTTACAAGTTAGCATCGAGCAACAAAGCAAAAAATAAATATCTTCACTGGAGGTTTTCTTCTATATTTATATCTGTGTATACATATATATATGGAGCGAGCTAGCTTACTTTTGGGTTGGGTGTGAATGTATAGTTTTGGCCAGCTGGTGCAGCACTAAAAACTGATTTCAAACAAAAGAGAAGCTCATCGGCAGTGTAACGGCGGACTGCTTTTCTGCTTTTCTTCGAGCCACCGACACACAAAATACAGAATACTTTCTTTTTTTGCGCGTTTACCTTTGTGTATGATGTAAAATACATAATCAAACGTGAGCGGTACATTTTGGCGTGATTTTACGTCGTCAGGGATCGAGATTTTGCATATCGTTTCCGATACTCCCGAAAGGCCCGATGTTTCGTTTTCCCTCGGTTTTCGTTTGGTTTTGTTTTTTCATAGAAAAGCTGTTTTATAAAAAGATGTCAGGCAACCAGAAGACTTGGAACAACAGTCCTGCCCTAGAGACAAAGTATTTACACGCAGCACATAATGGGCTGATAAAAAAAAAAAAAAAAGCCCAGATCCCTGTAGCGTGGTGTTTTCGTGAGCTGTCAATGCTGCGTCATTGACCGACAGTATCAGTACATACAGAATGCAAGAATCCGGCAGCCACGTTTGTGTTTTGACAAAAGAACACTTGCAACCCTCCCACCTGTCGCGCAAGGCTCGTGACTCCTGAAAAACTAACAAAGGGAACAAAAGCTGTCTTTGGTTGGGCGCTCAAAAGCTACCGGTGACAATCCACCAAGGTCACACAACTTGACTTTTTTCTTCTCGCAAATACGCAAAACTCCAAAGTCCCAGACATGACGTGAGAGGTCGGGAAAACAAAAACATTGTGGGCAAGGCGCAAAAGGCTCATTTGTGGGTCGTGGGTTGTGGCGGCGCAAACTTCGCGAGACGCCGCAAAATGTGGCCCGTGTCCTTATGTCGGGCTTTCTTCTTCCATTGTGGTCAGAGTGAAACATTCACAGCCGATAAGGCAAATGAAATGCTCCCCTGCCTCTGCCATTGTCTTTTTCGTCCAGCCACTTTCTCCAGTTATTCATCTTTTTTGGGTTTGTTTGGTTTTTGGAGGGGGGGGGGGGGGGGGGTGCTTTCTGAAATGTCCCTAGTTGCCACTAGATGGCACTGAAGCCCTGGCTAATAGAAAACTGCCGATTCAGACGAGATTTGGAAGCGATGAATCAATTGAGCAAAAAAAGTTTTGCATGTTGTCGTGGAGAGTTCCCACATGCGGATATTTAGGGGGCTTTTTTTTCTCCCAAATTACATTTTCCGTGCTGTGAGCCAATGTCCGTTTGAGTAACAGGAATTTAAAAATGACCAAATTAAACGACAACTATTTTGAAAATGGAAACATTGTTTCAGTTTGGATTTTTTTTTTAAATGCATATTTCACAACACTTGGCAAATATGTTTTCTCCAATTAATGCAGCCCAACTTGGTCGGATGAGTTTTCACTGTACACTGAAAAAAAATGTTGAATTGTCAGGATGCTTCCAGATCTTTTTTTGTTTGTTTTTGAAGCAGACTATACATCTGCTTCAAAAACGAATCTGGTTCCAGGTGAGTTGATTGCATGCCAATTCTTGATGAAATAGAATGGAGGAAATTCAACCCAACATTTTTTTCAGCCTGTGCCACAATTCATTATTTTCCCACCCGCATGACATTTGGCTTCAAACAAAGTGCAAACATTTGGCACGCACTCATGCACTCACTCGGGCCAACCAAACGTTTTTCCCTTGCAGGGAGAGCCAAGGCGCCTCCCGTCCCGTTGTCCCGTTGTCCCGTCCGGCTCCGCCCCCTTTCCGCACTTCCTCACGTCCACTCTGGAGTCCGTCCCAAAAGAAAATTGCGAGCAAGATGCACGCGCAGCCACGCAAATGTGAAATGAAGCGTCCGCCCGTCTGTCGGTCAACGGAGGGCAAGAAGTGAGCAAAGGCCATTTGTGTGGGAGGGGCGCGGTTGGGTGGGTGCCAGGTTTGCTTGAAGGTGCTCATCGCTTTTGCAAAGTCACCATCCTGGTGACAAAGTTGACGATGGCGCTGGCGGGCTGCTGGGGGTCCATCTCGGCGAAGAGGTGGCTGACGTTGTCCGTCGTGCTCCCCTGCTTACGCGCCACAAAACCAAACAACCTGCAAACACGCACGGATGCCGCTGACAGAGCGTTCGGGGGGGGGGGGTCAAAGAAATCCGTCTCCATCACTTACTTGGCTGCGCCCCCTTCTGGCCTCTTCCACCTGGAAGGATTGCAAATGTTACCAACTCGTACATGCGGGCGAGGCCCCGGCACGCCCGCCACCCTCGTCAGGATAAAGCGTCTCGGATAATGGACGGATGCTTCGCGCGGGTCCAACTAAAAGGTGTACTCACTTTCTGTCCTGAGGATCAATATCACAGAAGGTGACGGTGTTGCAGGGGTAGTGGCGCCGGAAGAAAACCCTGCAAATAAACACGTCGGCGACGGAATAATAATCACGGAGCTACTTTCTTTCCCGCGCTCCCTCGGGGTTCGTTTTTCACGTCAAAAAATGGTCACGGGTCGGCATCGCGTACTGAATGTTTGGTCCTTCCAAAATAGATTGAAAAATGAACTCAAGCCAGATTGATCATTCAGAAGGAGGAAAGAACAAAAGTAAGTCCAGTAGCGGTTTGTTTTCTTCAATTTGGGAATTTGAGGGTTCGTCTGACCCTTTTTTTTTTTCCATTTTCGGTCAGGGGCGAATGTAGCATCAGATTTGGGGGTGCGCTTTGCACCCAAACTGTAAACAGAGTTTTTAAATGAACAGCTTGGAAAGGATCCGCGGGAGAACCCCCCCCCCCCCCCCTCCCCACCCTGAACTGTGAATGGGGCCCGAGTTCAAAGGAAACATGCGGCGAGCGTACTTCCTCTGGTTGTCAGTCAAGGTGATGCCTTGCGAGGACACCTTGAAGTGCACAATGGTGGCGGCGGACGGACAAGCGGCGGCCAGAGTCTCCGAAATGGCCTTGGCGATGGCCTGGGGGCCCGTCAGCGACTCCATGTCCACCGAGTTGATGTAGAGCACGTTGCACGCTGCCGGTGAAAAAGGACAACGGGGAGTGAAAAGCGGCTCCGGAGCGAGGATCTGCACATGCCGCCTTGTGCCTTGCGTGCCATTAGTGCGCATGCGTTGTGGGACAAAGCTGAGGTCACAAGACAATTTGTCAAGAAGGAAGCACCGCCCCCCCGCCGCCCCGCCCCCAGCCCCGCCTCAAAAAAAAAAATCCACAAAAGAGTTATTTGGGACCATTAAATGACGTCAAGAAGTGGGAAATAAGTCACATATCATACCCGCGCGCCCGAGAGTGGAGATGGTTCAAGGTATCGCTTTGAGCTGCTACCGGCCTAATTGGAAGTTGCCCAACTCGCTGAGGCTGCCGGTAGCGGCCACCGATACAAAAAGTCAAGGGAGTCAACCTCAGCAGCACTTGGCGCTGCACTGCGGCCGTTTGGCTCATGGGCCAATCAAGTACTCGACGCACTCAAAAGAATCATGACCGGTGCTGGTATCGGTCCGGAAAAAAAAAAAAAACCTTTGCGAAGCCCTGCTCGACAAGACTCCATCCAAAGTCAAGTGGTTTGAACGGAAGCATTCATCAATGAAAAACATGTACAAAGCGCAGACGTGTAGGATGCACATTCCAGACGGACGGACGTTTCCAAATGCACCGGAGGCATACGAGATTTTACCGTGGGACTCGGCCGGGGCCGTCTGCACTGGAACAACAAAGACGGCGGCTTGTCAGAGCGATTCCGAAGCGACGGTGACAAGCGTTCGAAGCGCGCGGCGTACGTCACAAGTGTCAAAGCGGGTGTCTGAGGTCTACCTGCTCCTTGTTTCAGTCGCTCAGCCGGCGGGTCGCTTTGCACAACGTCGGGCTCTTCCTCAACAAGATCTACAAAGCGGAAGCGAACGGTTAGCTTCTCGGAGGCCGGCGTTCTCGGTCTTTCGTCGCGGTCATCCGTGCAAAAAAAGTCACAAGCCGCGAGGCGCGACGAGCGGGCCCTCGCATCCAAATGTTGATGCCGAGTCCCTCTCGCATGAAATGGACAATTCTGATTGAGTCCCGCAGAAGAGTTCCGCATTTGGGCAAATTCCCTCAGTCGGTTTCCCCAAGGTACACACCCACCCTGGAATTGGGCGGAAACGGCCGACTCAAAAGCCAAACGGGCTTTTTGGGGGCACGCTCATTTCTTCGCAATTGGTGGGGAGGGATGACGGGGGGCAAACTTTGCGCTCCTGAACGAGTTCGGGGCCAGGGCAATTTGGGAGCCCCAAAAGCACAAATTTCCATCTGGATCGACACGCCTGCAACACGTGGTGCATTTCGGGGCATGTGGAAGCCCCCAAATTGGTGATTGATTGGTCGTCGGAAAAAAAAATAAAATCCTACAAATGTTCTACGACCGCATTTTGAGGACTCTACGTCACTCCGCAGTAGTGAGGTGCGGCAGTAGTGCACTTTTGGCGCATGACCGCCACCTTGTGGAGCATGCGAAAAAGAAAGCGGCCGCTGGCGGTCACGCTCGACTGCGTCTCCTTCCGTTTCTTTTTCGGCAGCTGGCAAATACTTTGGGCGGAAAGAAGGTGGCGGCGATGCGCAGAAGGCGATTAGAGAAAAAGGGGGTGGGGGGGGGGGGGGTTCGGGGGCTCAGCCCGAGCTCGAATTTTAACTCATTCAGTACCAGCCAATTCTAGACCAAGTCTGAAAAGACGTTTAAAAACGTCATTGGGAGTGAATGAGTTAATCCACCCGAGTGGCACCCGAGCCCAGGCGGCGGGCATCCGCCACTGCCGACTCGGCCGACGGCCTGCACCGACCTGTGGTGGGGATGAGCAGCTTGCAGGGCAGGGCCAGAGGCGTGATGGCGTGCTGGTAGACCAAGGCCGACAGACAACCTGGAAGCGGACGACCACATCGAACTTAATGCGGCGCCGTACGCCTCTGGAGAAGCGAGCGCGTTCGCACTCACCGAAGTACGGCTCATTGGGACAACCCTTGAGTTTGACTCCTTTCGGGCTGCTTTCAATCAGGAAGTGCCGCACCAGCTCGTTGGCGACGTCGCCTGCGGGACCGACAGCAACAACGCCGCTGAGAGCCGACGGCGTCGGCGACGGCGGACGCGGGACGAGCGCAAACCAATGGCGGCTTTGCTCTTTGCTGACCTTTCTTGTTGGGGTGCACCGACGGTGGGGGAGAGGCCACCTTCATGGCCAGGCCGTAAGCCCCCTTGAAGGAGTGGCTATCCCGGATGACGAAGGCCCCGGGTTCGCGTTCCCTCAGCACGCCGATCGCTACAACGCAGCGGAATGTTTTGACGCGCTTTGATGTCTGGAGATTTTCTTCGTCCGTCCCTTGGCCTTTGGCCTTTGGCGACGGTCCGCGCTGCCGCGTGGCTTACCTTGTTCTCTGGATATGTCGGGCTTGTACCAGAACTTTGACGTGTCTTGGACAAACTTTACGTTCAGCCTGCTGTCGGGACCGCCATCTGCCAACCCACACGTGACAGTCTCGGTCTTTGTGGACGTCGCCATCGAGAAAACGACATTTACGTCTGATTAAAAGCTCGGAGAGTGACAAAAGGAGTCGGATTGGTCGGCTTGCGGCGCCGGTATCGAGGAGAACACGCAAGGGCTACGAGTCGACGTTTTCTGCCAATATCTGTCCCCCCCCCCGTAAGGAAGAGAAGGAGGTGCGCTCAGAGAATCTCCTTACCAGCCATGTTGAAGCGCGAGAAGTCCGAGAGGGTGTGGAAGTAGCCGGGATTGTTTCCCGGGCTCGCCGGCGACGCCACCTTTCCGTTCAAGGAGCCGTAAGAGGGCGTCGCGTTTGCTCCGTCGCCACTCGACATGCGCCTCTTTTCCGGAAGCTGAGGTTGAAAGGTGGGCGTCGCGCTTCCCTGTCGGAAGCATGCCGCGCCCACGGCCGCCGTTCCCGCGTCCTGGTACAACAGTGCGGGGCAAACGGGGAAGGAGGGGGTCGGCGGTCCCCGGCAGCCCGAGGAACCGCTCCGCCTGGACAGGTTGCCGCGCCGCTCGTCCGGCGCGGTGCGGCCGGGGGGGCTCCGTTGCGACGCCGACGGGCGACGGCCCGGCACGGGACTGCCGTGCGATTGGGAAATAGACGGATGCCTGCTGAGCGCGGGACTGCTTGGCGCGGCTTGTCCCGAGGACGCTTGTCCGCCGAGGATCGGGCTCCCTTGAGACCGCGCCCCCGTCGAGGCCTGTCGGACGAGCGCTTGACCGCTCTGACTTCCCTGAGACCGATGGCGTCCGAGGACGGGACTGCCGCCGAACTCCGCTCCGCCCGTCTCAAAGCCGTTCACCCCTGAGACGTTCTGAGCCACCAAGCGGCCCTCCCGATAAGCGCCCGGGTGCTCGTCCGAGGCGGCGCCGTCGGCGGAGGTCGGGACGCAAGCCCGCCGACTTCCGGGGCTCGCCGCAGTCTCGGAGGCCTCCGGGCAGGAGGCCGCGCCGCCCCTCGTTTGGGCGCCGGACGGTGTTGGAGTCGCGATGCCGAGGTAGGAGCACGTCGCGGAAAGGGAATCGAGACCGGCGTGGTATGAGGCCGGTGGAGTGGAGTAAGCGCTCACTGCCGCCTGCGCGTGCAAACTTGAATCGCTCGCGGCTTGGGACGGAGGGCTCGAGTCGCTCTCTGCTGAGGCCGGATCGCTGCAAGCCAATTGAAAGAGGGCTCTTTTGTCATCAGACAGACGCGCCGCCTGATGCTTTCTGCATCGAAACAGAATGGGGGGGGGGGGGGGGGGGCTCTTTTCGTGAAGCGGCCGAGGACCAAAAAGGCGCGCGCGTGTCTCGTACTCACCCCAGCGGGCTGCGGACGGGGCTGCTACCGGACGGCGGCGAGTTGAGGGCGCGGGAAACGGG